>NC_090442.1:836604283-839274283 GCF_031143425.1 Pleurodeles waltl
CAGTTTTCTTTAAAAAAATGTGATGTGTCCCTGTTGTGTTTTGGGGCATTTCCTGTCACGGGCGCTAGGCCTACCCACACAAGTGAGGTATCATTTTTATCGGGAGACTTGGGGGAACGCTGGGTGGAAGGAAATTTGTGGCTCCTCTCAGATTCCCGACCTTTCTGTCACCGAAATGTGAGGAAAACGTGTTTTTTTAGCCAACTTTTGAGGTTTGCAAAGGATTCTGGGTAAAAGAACCTGGTCAGAACCCCACAAGTCACCCCATCTTGGATTCCCCTAGGTCTCTACTTTTAGAAAATGCACAGGTTTGGTAGGTTTCCCTAGGTGCCGGCTGAGCTAGAGGCCAAAATCTACAGGTAGGCACTTTGCAAAAAACACCTCTGTTTTCTGTCAAAAATTGTGATGTGTCCATATTGTGTTTTGGGGCATTTCCTGTCACGGGCGCTAGGCCTACCCACACAAGTGAGGTATCATTTTTATCTGGTGACGTGGGGGAACGCTGGGTGGAAGGAAATTTGTGGCTCCTCTCAGATTCCCAACCTTTCTGACACTGAAATGTGAGGAAAATGTGTTTTTTTAGCCAAATTTTGAGGTTTGCAAAGGATTCTGGGTAACAGAACCTGGTCAGAGCCCCACAAGTCACCCCTTCTTGGATTCCCCTAGGTCTCTAGTTTTTAAAAATGCACAGGTTTGGTAGGTTTCCCTAGGTGCCGGCTGAGCTAGAGGCCAAAATCTACAGGTAGGCACTTTGCAAAAAAACACCTCTGTTTTCTGTCAAAAATTGTGATGTGTCCACTTTGTGTTTTGGGGCATTTCCTGTCGCGGGCGATAGGCCTACCCACACAAGTGAGGTATCATTTTTATCGGTAAACTTGGGGTAAAGCTGGGTGGAAGGAAATTTGTGGCTCCTCTCAGATTCCAGAACTTTCTGTCACCGAAATGTGAGGAAAATGTGTTTTTTGTAGCCAAATTTTGAGGTTTGCAAAGGATTCTGGGTAACAGAACCTGGTCAGAGCCCCACAAGTCACCCCATCTTGGATTCCCCTTGGTCTCTAGTTTGCAAAAATGCACAGCTTTGGTAGGTTTCCCTAGGTGCCGGCTGAGCTAGAGGCCAAAATCTACAGGTAGGCACTTTGCAAAAAAACACCTCTGTTTTCTGTCAAAAATTGTGATGTGTCCACGTTGTGTTTTGGGGCATTTCCTGTCACGGGCGCTAGGCCTACCCACACAAGTGAGGTATCATTTTTATCTGGTGACTTGGGGGAACGCTGGGTGGAAGGAAATTTGTGGCTCCTCTCAGATTCCCGACCTTTCTGTCACCGAAATGTGAGGAAAATGTGTTTTTTTAGCCGAGGTTTGCAAAGGATTCTGGGTAAAAGGACCTGGTCAGAGCCCCACAAGTCACCCAATCTTGGATTCCCCTAGGTCTCTACTTTTAAAAAATGCACAGGTTTGGTAGGTTTCCCTAGGTGCCGGCTGAGCTAGAGGCCAAAATCTACATGTTGACACTTTGCAAAAAACACCTCTGTTTTCTGTCAAAAATTGTGATGTGTCCACATTGTGTTTTCGGGCATTTCCTGTCGCGGGCGCTAGGGCTACCCACACAAGTGAGGTATCATTTTTATCGGTAAACTTCAGGTAAAGCTGGGTGGAAGGAAATTTGTGGCTCCTCTCAGATTCCAGAACTTTCTGTCACCGAAATGTGAGGAAAATGTGTTTTTTTTAGCCAAATTTTGAGGTTTGCAAAGGATTCTGGGTAACAGAACCTGGTCAGAGCCCCACAAGTCACCCCATCTTGGATTCCCCTTCGTCTCTAGTTTGCAAAAATGCACAGCTTTGGTAGGTTTCCCTAGGTGCCGGCTGAGCTAGAGGCCAAAATCTACAGGTAGGCACTTTGCAAAAAAACACCTCTGTTTTCTGTCAAAAATTGTGATGTGTCCACGTTGTGTTTTGGGGCATTTCCTGTCACGGGCGCTAGGCCTACCCACACAAGTGAGGTATCATTTTTATCTGGTGACTTGGGGGAACGCTGGGTGGAAGGAAATTTGTGGCTCCTCTCAGATTCCCGACCTTTCTGTCACCGAAATGTGAGGAAAACGTGTTTTTTTAGCCGAGGTTTGCAAAGGATTCTGGGTAAAAGAACCTGGTCAGAGCCCCACAAGTCACCCCATCTTGGATTCCCCTAGGTCTCTACTTTTAAAAAATGCACAGGTTTGGTAGGTTTCCCTAGGTGCCGGCTGAGCTAGAGGCCAAAATCTACATGTTGACACTTTGCAAAAAACACCTCTGTTTTCTGTCAAAAATTGTGATGTGTCCACATTGTGTTTTGGGGCATTTCCTGTCGCGGGCGCTAGGCCTACCCACACAAGTGAGGTATCATTTTTATCGGTAAACTTGGGGTAAAGCTGGGTGGAAGGAAATTTGTGGCTCCTCTCAGATTCCAGAACTTTCTGTCACCGAAATGTGAGGAAAATGTGTTTTTTTTAGCCAAATTTTGAGGTTTGCAAAGGATTCTGGGTAACAGAACCTGGTCAGAGCCCCACAAGTCACCCCATCTTGGATTCCCCTTCGTCTCTAGTTTGCAAAAATGCACAGCTTTGGTAGGTTTCCCTAGGTGCAGGCTGAGCTAGAGGCCAAAATCTACAGGTAGGCACTTTGCAAAAAAACACCTCTGTTTTCTGTCAAAAATTGTGATGTGTCCACGTTGTGTTTTGGGGCATTTCCTGTCGCGGGCGCTAGGCCTACCCACACAAGTGAGGTATCATTTGTATCTGGTGACTTGGGGGAACGCTGGGTGGAAGGAAATTTGTGGCTCCTCTCAGATTCCAGAACTTTCTGTCACTGAAATGTGAGGAAAATGTGTTTTTTTAGCCACATTTTGAGGTTTGCAAAGTATTCTGGGTAACAGAACCTGGTCAGAGCCCCACAACTCACCCCTTCTTGGATTCCCCTAGGTCTCTAGTTTTCATAAATGCACAGGTTTGGTAGGTTTCCCTAGGTGCCGGCTGAGCTAGAGGCCAAAATCTACAGGTAGGCCCTTTGCAAAAGAACACCTCCGTTTTCTTTAAAAAAATGTGATGTGCCCCTGTTGTGTTTTGGGGCATTTCCTGTCACGGGCGCTAGGCCTACCCACACAAGTGAGGTATCATTTTTATCGGGAGACTTGGGGGAACGCTGGGTGGAAGGAAATTTGTGGCTCCTCTCAGATTCCCGACCTTTCTGTCACCGAAATGTGAGGAAAACGTGTTTTTTTAGCCAACTTTTGAGGTTTGCAAAGGATTCTGGGTAAAAGAACCTGGTCAGAACCCCACAAGTCACCCCATCTTGGATTCCCCTAGGTCTCTAGTTTTAGAAAATGCACAGGTTTGGTAGGTTTCCCTAGGTGCCGGCTGAGCTAGAGGCCAAAATCTACAGGTAGGCACTTTGCAAAAAAACACCTCTGTTTTCTGTCAAAAATTGTGATGTGTCCACGTTGTGTTTTGGGGCATTTCCTGTCACGGGCGCTAGGCCTACCCACACAAGTGAGGTATCATTTTTATCTGGTGACTTGGGGGAACGCTGGGTGGAAGGAAATTTGTGGCTCCTCTCAGATTCCCGACCTTTCTGTCACCGAAATGTGAGGAAAATGTGTTTTTTTAGCCGAGGTTTGCAAAGGATTCTGGGTAAAAGGACCTGGTCAGAGCCCCACAAGTCACCCCATCTTGGATTCCCCTAGGTCTCTACTTTTAAAAAATGCACAGGTTTGGTAGGTTTCCCTAGGTGCCGGCTGAGCTAGAGGCCAAAATCTACATGTTGACACTTTGCAAAAAACACCTCTGTTTTCTGTCAAAAATTGTGATGTGTCCACATTGTGTTTTGGGGCATTTCCTGTCGCGGGCGCTAGGCCTACCCACACAAGTGAGGTATCATTTTTATCGGTAAACTTGGGGTAAAGCTGGGTGGAAGGAAATTTGTGGCTCCTCTCAGATTCCAGAACTTTCTGTCACCGAAATGTGAGGAAAATGTGTTTTTTTTAGCCAAATTTTGAGGTTTGCAAAGGATTCTGGGTAACAGAACCTGGTCAGAGCCCCACAAGTCACCCCATCTTGGATTCCCCTTCGTCTCTAGTTTGCAAAAATGCACAGCTTTGGTAGGTTTCCCTAGGTGCCGGCTGAGCTAGAGGCCAAAATCTACAGGTAGGCACTTTGCAAAAAAACACCTCTGTTTTCTGTCAAAAATTGTGATGTGTCCACGTTGTGTTATGGGGCATTTCCTGTCACGGGCGCTAGGCCTACCCACACAAGTGAGGTATCATTTTTATCTGGTGACTTGGGGGAACGCTGGGTGGAAGGAAATTTGTGGCTCCTCTCAGATTCCCGACCTTTCTGTCACCGAAATGTGAGGAAAACGTGTTTTTTTAGCCGAGGTTTGCAAAGGATTCTGGGTAAAAGAACCTGGTCAGAGCCCCACAAGTCACCCCATCTTGGATTCCCCTAGGTCTCTACTTTTAAAAAATGCACAGGTTTGGTAGGTTTCCCTAGGTGCCGGCTGAGCTAGAGGCCAAAATCTACATGTTGACACTTTGCAAAAAACACCTCTGTTTCTGTCAAAAATTGTGATGTGTCCACATTGTGTTTTGGGGCATTTCCTGTCGCGGGCGCTAGGCCTACCCACACAAGTGAGGTATCATTTTTATCGGTAAACTTGGGGTAAAGCTGGGTGGAAGGAAATTTGTGGCTCCTCTCAGATTCCAGAACTTTCTGTCACCGAAATGTGAGGAAAATGTGTTTTTTTTAGCCAAATTTTGAGGTTTGCAAAGGATTCTGGGTAACAGAACCTGGTCAGAGCCCCACAAGTCACCCCATCTTGGATTCCCCTTCGTCTCTAGTTTGCAAAAATGCACAGGTTTGGTAGGTTTCCCTAGGTGCCGGCTGAGCTAGAGGCCAAAATCTACATGTTGACACTTTGCAAAAAACACCTCTGTTTTCTGTCAAAAATTGTGATGTGTCCACATTGTGTTTTGGGGCATTTCCTGTCACGGGCGCTAGGCCTACCCACACAAGTGAGGTATCATTTTTATCTGGTGACTTGGGGGAACACTGGGTGGAAGGAAATTTGTGGCTCCTCT
Source organism: Pleurodeles waltl (assembly GCF_031143425.1). Taxonomy (NCBI): domain Eukaryota; kingdom Metazoa; phylum Chordata; class Amphibia; order Caudata; family Salamandridae; genus Pleurodeles; species Pleurodeles waltl. Next base: position 836,609,394 of record NC_090442.1, read on the forward strand.
CAGATTCCCGACCTTTCTGTCACCGAAATGTGAGGAAAATGTGTTTTTTTAGCCGAGGTTTGCAAAGGATTCTGGGTAAAAGGACCTGGTCAGAGCCCCACAAGTCACCCCATCTTGGATTCCCCTAGGTCTCTACTTTTAAAAAATGCACAGGTTTGGTAGGTTTCCCTAGGTGCCGGCTGAGCTAGAGGCCAAAATCTACATGTTGACACTTAGCAAAAAACACCTCTGTTTTCTGTCAAAAATTGTGATGTGTCCACATTGTGTTTTGGGGCATTTCCTGTCGCGGGCGCTAGGCCTACCCACACAAGTGAGGTATCATTTTTATCGGTAAACTTGGGGTAAAGCTGGGTGGAAGGAAATTTGTGGCTCCTCTCAGATTCCAGAACTTTCTGTCACCGAAATGTGAGGAAAATGTGTTTTTTTTAGCCAAATTTTGAGGTTTGCAAAGGATTCTGGGTAACAGAACCTGGTCAGAGCCCCACAAGTCACCCCATCTTGGATTCCCCTTCGTCTCTAGTTTGCAAAAATGCACAGCTTTGGTAGGTTTCCCTAGGTGCAGGCTGAGCTAGAGGCCAAAATCTACAGGTAGGCACTTTTCAAAAAACACCTCTGTTTTCTGTCAAAAATTGTGATGTGTCCATATTGTGTTTTGGGGCATTTCCTGTCACGGGCGCTAGGCCTACCCACACAAGTGAGGTATCATTTTTATCTAGTGACGTGGGGGAACGCTGGGTATAAGGAAATTTGTGGCTCCTCTCAGATTCCCGACCTTTCTGACACTGAAATGTGAGGAAAATGTGTTTTTTTAGCCAAATTTTGAGGTTTGCAAAGGATTCTGGGTAACAGAACCTGGTCAGAGCCCCACAAGTCACCCCTTCTTGGATTCCCCTAGGTCTCTAGTTTTCAAAAATGCACAGGTTTGGTAGGTTTCCCTAGGTGCCGGCTGAGCTAGAGGCCAAAATCTACAGGTAGGCACTTTGCAAAAAAACACCTCTGTTTTCTGTCAAAAATTGTGATGTGTCCACATTGTGTTTTGGGGCATTTCCTGTCGCGGGCGATAGGCCTACCCACACAAGTGAGGTATCATTTTTATCGGTAAACTTGGGGTAAAGCTGGGTGGAAGGAAATTTGTGGCTCCTCTCAGATTCCAGAACTTTCTGTCACCGAAATGTGAGGAAAATGTGTTTTTTTTAGCCAAATTTTGAGGTTTGCAAAGGATTCTGGGTAACAGAACCTGGTCAGAGCCCCACAAGTCACCCCATCTTGGATTCCCCTTGGTCTCTAGTTTGCAAAAATGCACAGCTTCGGTAGGTTTCCCTAGGTGCCGGCTGAGCTAGAGGCCAAAATCTAGAGGTAGGCACTTTGCAAAAAAACACCTCTGTTTTCTGTCAAAAATTGTGATGTGTCCACGTTGTGTTTTGGGGCATTTCCTGTCACGGGCGCTAGGCCTACCCACACAAGTGAGGTATCATTTTTATCTGGTGACTTGGGGGAACGCTGGGTGGAAGGAAATTTGTGGCTCCTCTCAGATTCCCGACCTTTCTGTCACCGAAATGTGAGGAAAATGTGTTTTTTTAGCCGAGGTTTGCAAAGGATTCTGGGTAAAAGGACGTGGTCAGAGACCCACAAGTCACCCCATCTTGGATTCCCCTAGGTCTCTACTTTTAAAAAATGCACAGGTTTGGTAGGTTTCCCTAGGTGCCGGCTGAGCTAGAGGCCAAAATCTACATGTTGACACTTTGCAAAAAACACCTCTGTTTTCTGTCAAAAATTGTGATGTGTCCACATTGTTTTTTGGGGCATTTCCTGTCGCGGGCGCTAGGCCTACCCACACAAGTGAGGTATCATTTTTATCGGTAAACTTGGGGTAAAGCTGGGTGGAAGGAAATTTGTGGCTCCTCTCAGATTCCAGAACTTTCTGTCACCGAAATGTGAGGAAAATGTGTTTTTTTTAGCCAAATTTTGAGGTTTGCAAAGGATTCTGGGTAACAGAACCTGGTCAGAGCCCCACAAGTCACCCCATCTTGGATTCCCCTTTGTCTCTAGTTTGCAAAAATGCACAGCTTTGGTAGGTTTCCCTAGGTGCCGGCTGAGCTAGAGGCCAAAATCTACAGGTTGGCACTTTGCAAAAAAACACCTCTGTTTTCTGTCAAAAATTGTGATGTGTCCACGTTGTGTTTTGGGGCATTTCCTGTCACGGGCGCTAGGCCTACCCACACAAGTGAGGTATAATTTTTATCTGGTGACTTGGGGGAACGCTGGGTGGAAGGAAATTTGTGGCTCCTCTCAGATTCCCGACCTTTCTGTCACCGAAATGTGAGGAAAACGTGTTTTTTTAGCCGAGGTTTGCAAAGGATTCTGGGTAAAAGAACCTGGTCAGAGCCCCACAAGTCACCCCATCTTGGATTCCCCTAGGTCTCTACTTTAAAAAAATGCACAGGTTTGGTAGGTTTCCCTAGGTGCCGGCTGAGCTAGAGGCCAAAATCTACATGTTGACACTTTGCAAAAAACACCTCTGTTTTCTGTCAAAAATTGTGATGTGTCCACATTGTGTTTTGGGGCATTTCCTGTCGCGGGCGCTAGGCCTACCCACACAAGTGAGGTATCATTTTTATCGGTAAACTTGGGGTAAAGCTGGGTGGAAGGAAATTTGTGGCTCCTCTCAGATTCCAGAACTTTCTGTCACCGAAATGTGAGGAAAATGTGTTTTTTTTAGCCAAATTTTGAGGTTTGCAAAGGATTCTGGGTAACAGAACCTGGTCAGAGCCCCACAAGTCACCCCATCTTGGATTCCCCTTCGTCTCTAGTTTGCAAAAATGCACAGCTTTGGTAGGTTTCCCTAGGTGCAGGCTGAGCTAGAGGCCAAAATCTACAGGTAGGCACTTTGCAAAAAAACACCTCTGTTTTCTGTCAAAAATTGTGATGTGTCCACGTTGTGTTTTGGGGCATTTCCTGTCGCGGGCGCTAGGCCTACCCACACAAGTGAGGTATCATTTGTGTCTGGTGACTTGGGGGAACGCTGGGTGGAAGGAAATTTGTGGCTCCTCTCAGATTCCAGAACTTTCTGTCACTGAAATGTGAGGAAAATGTGTTTTTTTAGCCACATTTTGAGGTTTGCAAAGTATTCTGGGTAACAGAACCTGGTCAGAGCTCCACAAGTCACCCCTTCTTGGATTCCCCTAGGTCTCTAGTTTTCATAAATGCACAGGTTTGGTAGGTTTCCCTAGGTGCCGGCTGAGCTAGAGGCCAAAATCTACAGGTAGGCCCTTTGCAAAAGAACACCTCCGTTTTCTTTAAAAAAATGTGATGTGTCCCTGTTGTGTTTTGGGGCATTTCCTGTCACGGGCGCTAGGCCTACCCACACAAGTGAGGTATCATTTTTATCGGGAGACTTGGGGGAACGCTGGGTGGAAGGAAATTTGTGGCTCCTCTCAGATTCCCGACCTTTCTGTCACCGAAATGTGAGGAAAACGTGTTTTTTTAGCCAACTTTTGAGGTTTGCAAAGGATTCTGGGTAAAAGAACCTGGTCAGAACCCCACAAGTCACCCCATCTTGGATTCCCCTAGGTCTCTACTTTTAGAAAATGCACAGGTTTGGTAGGTTTCCCTAGGTGCCGGCTGAGCTAGAGGCCAAAATCTACAGGTAGGCACTTTGCAAAAAACACCTCTGTTTTCTGTCAAAAATTGTGATGTGTCCATATTGTGTTTTGGGGCATTTCCTGTCACGGGCGCTAGGCCTACCCACACAAGTGAGGTATCATTTTTATCTGGTGACGTGGGGGAACGCTGGGTGGAAGGAAATTTGTGGCTCCTCTCAGATTCCCGACCTTTCTGACACTGAAATGTGAGGAAAATGTGTTTTTTTAGCCAAATTTTGAGGTTTGCAAAGGATTCTGGGTAACAGAACCTGGTCAGAGCCCCACAAGTCACCCCTTCTTGGATTCCCCTAGGTCTCTAGTTTTTAAAAATGCACAGGTTTGGTAGGTTTCCCTAGGTGCCGGCTGAGCTAGAGGCCAAAATCTACAGGTAGGCACTTTGCAAAAAAACACCTCTGTTTTCTGTCAAAAATTGTGATGTGTCCACTTTGTGTTTTGGGGCATTTCCTGTCGCGGGCGATAGGCCTACCCACACAAGTGAGGTATCATTTTTATCGGTAAACTTGGGGTAAAGCTGGGTGGAAGGAAATTTGTGGCTCCTCTCAGATTCCAGAACTTTCTGTCACCGAAATGTGAGGAAAATGTGTTTTTTTTAGCCAAATTTTGAGGTTTGCAAAGGATTCTGGGTAACAGAACCTGGTCAGAGCCCCACAAGTCACCCCATCTTGGATTCCCCTTGGTCTCTAGTTTGCAAAAATGCACAGCTTTGGTAGGTTTCCCTAGGTGCCGGCTCAGCTAGAGGCCAAAATCTACAGGTAGGCACTTTGCAAAAAAACACCTCTGTTTTCTGTCAAAAATTGTGATGTGTCCACGTTGTGTTTTGGGGCATTTCCTGTCACGGGCGCTAGGCCTACCCACACAAGTGAGGTATCATTTTTATCTGGTGACTTGGGGGAACGCTGGGTGGAAGGAAATTTGTGGCTCCTCTCAGATTCCCGACCTTTCTGTCACCGAAATGTGAGGAAAATGTGTTTTTTTAGCCGAGGTTTGCAAAGGATTCTGGGTAAAAGGACCTGGTCAGAGCCCCACAAGTCACCCCATCTTGGATTCCCCTAGGTCTCTACTTTTAAAAAATGCACAGGTTTGGTAGGTTTCCCTAGGTGCCGGCTGAGCTAGAGGCCAAAATCTACATGTTGACACTTTGCAAAAAACACCTCTGTTTTCTGTCAAAAATTGTGATGTGTCCACATTGTGTTTTGGGGCATTTCCTGTCGCGGGCGCTAGGCCTACCCACACAAGTGAGGTATAATTTTTATCTGGTGACTTGGGGGAACGCTGGGTGGAAGGAAATTTGTGGCTCCTCTCAGATTCCCGACCTTTCTGTCACCGAAATGTGAGGAAAACGTGTTTTTTTAGCCAACTTTTGAGGTTTGCAAAGGATTCTGGGTAAAAGAACCTGGTCAGAACCCCACAAGTCACCCCATCTTGGATTCCCCTAGGTCTCTACTTTTAGAAAATGCACAGGTTTGGTAGGTTTCCCTAGGTGCCGGCTGAGCTAGAGGCCAAAATCTACAGGTAGGCACTTTGCAAAAAACACCTCTGTTTTCTGTCAAAAATTGTGATGTGTCCATATTGTGTTTTGGGGCATTTCCTGTCACGGGCGCTAGGCCTACCCACACAAGTGAGGTATCATTTTTATCTGGTGACGTGGGGGAACGCTGGGTGGAAGGAAATTTGTGGCTCCTCTCAGATTCCCGACCTTTCTGACACTGAAATGTGAGGAAAATGTGTTTTTTTAGCCAAATTTTGAGGTTTGCAAAGGATTCTGGGTAACAGAACCTGGTCAGAGCCCCACAAGTCACCCCTTCTTGGATTCCCCTAGGTCTCTAGTTTTTAAAAATGCACAGGTTTGGTAGGTTTCCCTAGGTGCCGGCTGAGCTAGAGGCCAAAATCTACAGGTAGGCACTTTGCAAAAAAACACCTCTGTTTTCTGTCAAAAATTGTGATGTGTCCACTTTGTGTTTTGGGGCATTTCCTGTCGCGGGCGATAGGCCTACCCACACAAGTGAGGTATCATTTTTATCGGTAAACTTGGGGTAAAGCTGGGTGGAAGGAAATTTGTGGCTCCTCTCAGATTCCAGAACTTTCTGTCACCGAAATGTGAGGAAAATGTGTTTTTTTTAGCCAAATTTTGAGGTTTGCAAAGGATTCTGGGTAACAGAACCTGGTCAGAGCCCCACAAGTCACCCCATCTTGGATTCCCCTTGGTCTCTAGTTTGCAAAAATGCACAGCTTTGGTAGGTTTCCCTAGGTGCCGGCTCAGCTAGAGGCCAAAATCTACAGGTAGGCACTTTGCAAAAAAACACCTCTGTTTTCTGTCAAAAATTGTGATGTGTCCACGTTGTGTTTTGTGGCATTTCCTGTCACGGGCGCTAGGCCTACCCACACAAGTGAGGTATCATTTTTATCTGGTGACTTGGGGGAACGCTGGGTGGAAGGAAATTTGTGGCTCCTCTCAGATTCCCGACCTTTCTGTCACCGAAATGTGAGGAAAATGTGTTTTTTTAGCCGAGGTTTGCAAAGGATTCTGGGTAAAAGGACCTGGTCAGAGCCCCACAAGTCACCCCATCTTGGATTCCCCTAGGTCTCTACTTTTAAAAAATGCACAGGTTTGGTAGGTTTCCCTAGGTGCCGGCTGAGCTAGAGGCCAAACTCTACATGTTGACACTTTGCAAAAAACACCTCTGTTTTCTGTCAAAAATTGTGATGTGTCCACATTGTGTTTTGGGGCATTTCCTGTCGCGGGCGCTAGGCCTACCCACACAAGTGAGGTATAATTTTTATCGGTAAACTTGGGGTAAAGCTGGGTGGAAGGAAATTTGTGGCTCCTCTCAGATTCCAGAACTTTCTGTCACCGAAATGTGAGGAAAATGTGTTTTTTTTAGCCAAATTTTGAGGTTTGCAAAGGATTCTGGGTAACAGAACCTGGTCAGAGCCCCACAAGTCACCCCATCTTGGATTCCCCTTCGTCTCTAGTTTGCAAAAATGCACAGCTTTGGTAGGTTTCCCTAGGTGCCGGCTGAGCTAGAGGCCAAAATCTACAGGTAGGCCCTTTGCAAAAGAACACCTCTGTTTTCTGTCAAAAATTGTGATGTGTCCACGTTGTGTTTTGGGGCATTTCCTGTCACGGGCGCTAGGCCTACCCACACAAGTGAGGTATCATTTTTATCGGGAGACTTGGGGGAACGCTGGGTGGAAGGAAATTTGTGGCTCCTCTCAGATTCCCGACCTTTCTGTCACCGAAATGTGAGGAAAACGTGTTTTTTTAGCCAACTTTTGAGGTTTGCAAAGGATTCTGGGTAAAAGAACCTGGTCAGAACCCCACAAGTCACCCCATCTTGGATTCCCCTAGGTCTCTACTTTTAGAAAATGCACAGGTTTGGTAGGTTTCCCTAGGTGCCGGCTGAGCTAGAGGCCAAAATCTACAGGTAGGCACTTTGCAAAAAACACCTCTGTTTTCTGTTTTTGGGGCATTTCCTGTCACGGGCGCTAGGCCTACCCACACAAGTGAGGTATCATTTTTATCTGGTGACTTGGGGGAACGCTGGGTGGAAGGAAATTTGTGGCTCCTCTCAGATTCCCGACCTTTCTGTCACCGAAATGTGAGGAAAATGTGTTTTTTTAGCCGAGGTTTGCAAAGGATTCTGGGTAAAAGGACCTGGTCAGAGCCCCACAAGTCACCCCATCTTGGATTCCCCTAGGTCTCTACTTTTAAAAAATGCACAGGTTTGGTAGGTTTCCCTAGGTGCCGGCTGAGCTAGAGGCCAAAATCTACATGTTGACACTTTGCAAAAAACACCTCTGTTTTCTGTCAAAAATTGTGATGTGTCCACATTGTGTTTTGGGGCATTTCCTGTCGCGGGCGCTAGGCCTACCCACACAAGTGAGGTATAATTTTTATCGGTAAACTTGGGGTAAAGCTGGGTGGAAGGAAATTTGTGGCTCCTCTCAGATTCCAGAACTTTCTGTCACCGAAATGTGAGGAAAATGTGTTTTTTTAACCAAATTTTGAGGTTTGCAAAGGATTCTGGGTAACAGAACCTGGTCAGAGCCCCACAAGTCACCCCATCTTGGATTCCCCTTGGTCTCTAGTTTGCAAAAATGCACAGCTTTGGTAGGTTTCCCTAGGTGCCGGCTGAGCTAGAGGCCAAAATCTACAGGTAGGCACTTTGCAAAAAAACACCTCTGTTTTCTGTCAAAAATTGTGATGTGTCCACGTTGTGTTTTGGGGCATTTCCTGTCACGGGCGCTAGGCCTACCCACACAAGTGAGGTATCATTTTTATCTCGTGACTTGGGGGAACGCTGGGTGGAAGGAAATTTGTGGCTCCTCTCAGATTCCCGACCTTTCTGTCACCGAAATGTGAGGAAAATGTGTTTTTTTAGCCGAGGTTTGCAAAGGATTCTGGGTAAAAGGACCTGGTCAGAGCCCCACAAGTCACCCCATCTTGGATTCCCCTAGGTCTCTACTTTTAAAAAATGCACAGGTTTGGTAGGTTTCCCTAGGTGCCGGCTGAGCTAGAGGCCAAAATCTACATGTTGACACTTTGCAAAAAACACCTCTGTTTTCTGTCAAAAATTGTGATGTGTCCACATTGTGTTTTGGGGCATTTCCTGTCGCGGGCGCTAGGCCTACCCACACAAGTGAGGTATCATTTTTATCGGTAAACTTGGGGTAAAGCTGGGTGGAAGGAAATTTGTGGCTCCTCTCAGATTCCAGAACTTTCTGTCACCGAAATGTGAGGAAAATGTGTTTTTTTTAGCCAAATTTTGAGGTTTGCAAAGGATTCTGGGTAACAGAACCTGGTCAGAGCCCCACAAGTCACCCCATCTTGGATTCCCCTTCGTCTCTAGTTTGCAAAAATGCACAGCTTTGGTAGGTTTCCCTAGGTGCCGGCTGAGCTAGAGGCCAAAATCTACAGGTAGGCACTTTGCAAAAAAACACCTCTGTTTTCTGTCAAAAATTGTGATGTGTCCACGTTGTGTTTTGGGGCATTTCTTGTCACGGGCGCTAGGCCTACCCACACAAGTGAGGTATCATTTTTATCTGGTGACTTGGGGGAACGCTGGGTGGAAGGAAATTTGTGGCTCCTCTCAGATTCCCGACCTTTCTCTCACCGAAATGTGAGGAAAACGTGTTTTTTTAGCCGAGGTTTGCAAAGGATTCTGGGTAAAAGAACCTGGTCAGAGCCCCACAAGTCACCCCATCTTGGATTCCCCTAGGTCTCTACTTTTAAAAAATGCACAGGTTTGGTAGGTTTCCCTAGGTGCCGGCTGAGCTAGAGGCCAAAATCTACATGTTGACACTTTGCAAAAAACACCTCTGTTTTCTGTCAAAAATTGTGATGTGTCCACATTGTGTTTTGGGGCATTTCCTGTCGCGGGCGCTAGGCCTACCCACACAAGTGAGGTATCATTTTTATCGGTAAACTTGGGGTAAAGCTGGGTGGAAGGAAATTTGTGGCTCCTCTCAGATTCCAGAACTTTCTGTCACCGAAATGTGAGGAAAATGTGTTTTTTTTAGCCAAATTTTGAGGTTTGCAAAGGATTCTGGGTAACAGAACCTGGTCAGAGCCCCACAAGTCACCCCATCTTGGATTCCCCTTCGTCTCTAGTTTGCAAAAATGCACAGCTTTGGTAGGTTTCCCTAGGTGCAGGCTGAGCTAGAGGCCAAAATCTACAGGTAGGCACTTTGCAAAAAAACACCTCTGTTTTCTGTCAAAAATTGTGATGTGTCCACGTTGTGTTTTGGGGCATTTCCTGTCGCGGGCGCTAGGCCTACCCACACAAGTGAGGTATCATTTGTATCTGGTGACTTGGGGGAACGCTGGGTGGAAGGAAATTTGTGGCTCCTCTCAGATTCCAGAACTTTCTGTCACTGAAATGTGAGGAAAATGTGTTTTTTTAGCCACATTTTGAGGTTTGCAAAGTATTCTGGGTAACAGAACCTGGTCATAGCCCCACAAGTCACCCCTTCTTGGATTCCCCTAGGTCTCTAGTTTTCATAAATGCACAGGTTTGGTAGGTTTCCCTAGGTGCCGGCTGAGCTAGAGGCCAAAATCTACAGGTAGGCCCTTTGCAAAAGAACACCTCCGTTTTCTTTAAAAAAATGTGATGTGTCCCTGTTGTGTTTTGGGGCATTTCCTGTCACGGGCGCTAGGCCTACCCACACAAGTGAGGTATCATTTTTATCGGGAGACTTGGGGGAACGCTGGGTGGAAGGAAATTTGTGGCTCCTCTCAGATTCCCGACCTTTCTGTCACCGAAATGTGAGGAAAACGTGTTTTTTTAGCCAACTTTTGAGGTTTGCAAAGGATTCTGGGTAAAAGAACCTGGTCAGAACCCCACAAGTCATCCCATCTTGGATTCCCCTAGGTCTCTACTTTTAGAAAATGCACAGGTTTGGTAGGTTTCCCTAGGTGCCGGCTGAGCTAGAGGCCAAAATCTACAGGTAGGCACTTTGCAAAAAACACCTCTGTTTTCTGTCAAAAATTGTGATGTGTCCATATTGTGTTTTGGGGCATTTCCTGTCACGGGCGCTAGGCCTACCCACACAAGTGAGGTATCATTTTTATCTGGTGACGTGGGGGAACGCTGGGTGGAAGGAAATTTGTGGCTCCTCTCAGATTCCCGACCTTTCTGACACTGAAATGTGAGGAAAATGTGTTTTTTTAGCCAAATTTTGAGGTTTGCAAAGGATTCTGGGTAACAGAACCTGGTCAGAGCCCCACAAGTCACCCCTTCTTGGATTCCCCTAGGTCTCTAGTTTTTAAAAATGCACAGGTTTGGTAGGTTTCCCTAGGTGCCGGCTGAGCTAGAGGCCAAAATCTACAGGTAGGCACTTTGCAAAAAAACACCTCTGTTTTCTGTCAAAAATTGTGATGTGTCCACGTTGTGTTTTGGGGCATTTCCTGTCGCGGGCGATAGGCCTACCCACACAAGTGAGGTATCATTTTTATCGGTAAACTTGGGGTAAAGCTGGGTGGAAGGAAATTTGTGGCTCCTCTCAGATTCCAGAACTTTCTGTCACCGAAATGTGAGGAAAATGTGTTTTTTTTAGCCAAATTTTGAGGTTTGCAAAGGATTCTGGGTAACAGAACCTGGTCAGAGCCCCACAAGTCACCCCATCTTGGATTCCCCTTGGTCTCTAGTTTGCAAAAATGCACAGCTTTGGTAGGTTTCCCTAGGTGCCGGCTGAGCTAGAGGCCAAAATCTACAGGTAGGCACTTTGCAAAAAAACATCTCTGTTTTCTGTCAAAAATTGTGATGTGTCCACGTTGTGTTTTGGGGCATTTCCTGTCACGGGCGCTAGGCCTACCCACACAAGTGAGGTATCATTTTTATCTGGTGACTTGGGGGAACGCTGGGTGGAAGGAAATTTGTGGCTCCTCTCAGATTCCCGACCTTTCTGTCACCGAAATGTGAGGAAAACGTGTTTTTTTAGCCGAGGTTTGCAAAGGATTCTGGGTAAAAGAACCTGGTCAGAGCCCCACAAGTCACCCCATCTTGGATTCCCCTAGGTCTCTACTTTTAAAAAATGCACAGGTTTGGTAGGTTTCCCTAGGTGCCGGCTGAGCTAGAGGCCAAAATCTACATGTTGACACTTTGCAAAAAACACCTCTGTTTCTGTCAAAAATTGTGATGTGTCCACATTGTGTTTTGGGGCATTTCCTGTCGCGGGCGCTAGGCCTACCCACACAAGTGAGGTATCATTTTTATCGGTAAACTTGGGGTAAAGCTGGGTGGAAGGAAATTTGTGGCTCCTCTCAGATTCCAGAACTTTCTGTCACCGAAATGTGAGGAAAATGTGTTTTTTTTAGCCAAATTTTGAGGTTTGCAAAGGATTCTGGGTAACAGAACCTGGTCAGAGCCCCACAAGTCACCCCATCTTGGATTCCCCTTCGTCTCTAGTTTGCAAAAATGCACAGGTTTGGTAGGTTTCCCTAGGTGCCGGCTGAGCTAGAGGCCAAAATCTACATGTTGACACTTTGCAAAAAACACCTCTGTTTTCTGTCAAAAATTGTGATGTGTCCACATTGTGTTTTGGGGCATTTCCTGTCACGGGCGCTAGGCCTACCCACACAAGTGAGGTATCATTTTTATCTGGTGACTTGGGGGAACACTGGGTGGAAGGAAATTTGTGGCTCCTCTCAGATTCCCGACCTTTCTGTCACCGAAATGTGAGGAAAATGTGTTTTTTTAGCCGAGGTTTGCAAAGGATTCTGGGTAAAAGGACCTGGTCAGAGCCCCACAAGTCACCCCATCTTGGATTCCCCTAGGTCTCTACTTTTAAAAAATGCACAGGTTTGGTAGGTTTCCCTAGGTGCCGGCTGAGCTAGAGGCCAAAATCTACATGTTGACACTTTGCAAAAAACACCTCTGTTTTCTGTCAAAAATTGTGATGTGTCCACATTGTGTTTTGGGGCATTTCCTGTCGCGGGCGCTAGGCCTACCCACACAAGTGAGGTATCATTTTTATCGGTAAACTTGGGGTAAAGCTGGGTGGAAGGAAATTTGTGGCTCCTCTCAGATTCCAGAACTTTCTGTCACCGAAATGTGAGGAAAATGTGTTTTTTTTAGCCAAATTTTGAGGTTTGCAAAGGATTCTGGGTAACAGAACCTGGTCAGAGCCCCACAAGTCACCCCATCTTGGATTCCCCTTGGTCTCTAGTTTGCAAAAATGGACAGCTTTGGTAGGTTTCCCTAGGTGCCGGCTGAGCTAGAGGCCAAAATCTACAGGTAGGCACTTTGCAAAAAAACACCTCTGTTTTCTGTCAAAAATTGTGATGTGTCCACGTTGTGTTTTGGGGCATTTCCTGTCACGGGCGCTAGGCCTACCCACACAAGTGAGGTATCATTTTTATCTGGTGACTTGGGGGAACGCTGGGTGGAAGGAAATTTGTGGCTCCTCTCAGATTCCCGACCTTTCTGTCACCGAAATGTGAGGAAAACTTGTTTTTTTAGCCGAGGTTTGCAAAGGATTCTGGGTAAAAGAACCTGGTCAGAGCCCCACAAGTCACCCCATCTTGGATTCCCCTAGGTCTCTACTTTTAAAAAATGCACAGGTTTGGTAGGTTTCCCTAGGTGCCGGCTGAGCTAGAGGCCAAAATCTACATGTTGACACTTTGCAAAAAACACCTCTGTTTTCTGTCAAAAATTGTGATGTGTCCACATTGTGTTTTGGGGCATTTCCTGTCGCGGGCGCTAGGCCTACCCACACAAGTGAGGTATCATTTTTATCGGTAAACTTGGGGTAAAGCTGGGTGGAAGGAAATTTGTGGCTCCTCTCAGATTCCAGAACTTTCTGTCACCGAAATGTGAGGAAAATGTGTTTTTTTTAGCCAAATTTTGAGGTTTGCAAAGGATTCTGGGTAACAGAACCTGGTCAGAGCCCCACAAGTCACCCCATCTTGGATTCCCCTTCGTCTCTAGTTTGCAAAAATGCACAGCTTTGGTAGGTTTCCCTAGGTGCCGGCTGAGCTAGAGGCCAAAATCTACAGGTAGGCACTTTGCAAAAAACACCTCTGTTTTCTGTCAAAAATTGTGATGTGTCCATATTGTGTTTTGGGGCATTTCCTGTCACGGGCGCTAGGCCTACCCACACAAGTGAGGTATCATTTTTATCTGGTGACGTGGGGGAACGCTGGGTATAAGGAAATTTGTGGCTCCTCTCAGATTCCCGACCTTTCTGACACTGAAATGTGAGGAAAATGTGTTTTTTTAGCCAAATTTTGAGGTTTGCAAAGGATTCTGGGTAACAGAACCTGGTCAGAGCCCCACAAGTCACCCCATCTTGGATTCCCCTTCGTCTCTAGTTTGCAAAAATGCACAGGTTTGGTAGGTTTCCCTAGGTGCCGGCTGAGCTAGAGGCCAAAATCTACATGTTGACACTTTGCAAAAAACACCTCTGTTTTCTGTCAAAAATTGTGATGTGTCCACATTGTGTTTTGGGGCATTTCCTGTCACGGGCGCTAGGCCTACCCACACAAGTGAGGTATCATTTTTATCTGGTGACTTGGGGGAACACTGGGTGGAAGGAAATTTGTGGCTCCTCTCAGATTCCCGACCTTTCTGTCACCGAAATGTGAGGAAAATGTGTTTTTTTAGCCGAGGTTTGCAAAGGATTCTGGGTAAAAGGACCTGGTCAGAGCCCCACAAGTCACCCCATCTTGGATTCCCCTAGGTCTCTACTTTTAAAAAATGCACAGGTTTGGTAGGTTTCCCTAGGTGCCGGCTGAGCTAGAGGCCAAAATCTACATGTTGACACTTTGCAAAAAACACCTCTGTTTTCTGTCAAAAATTGTGATGTGTCCACATTGTGTTTTGGGGCATTTCCTGTCGCGGGCGCTAGGCCTACCCACACAAGTGAGGTATCATTTTTATCGGTAAACTTGGGGTAAAGCTGGGTGGAAGGAAATTTGTGGCTCCTCTCAGATTCCAGAACTTTCTGTCACCGAAATGTGAGGAAAATGTGTTTTTTTTAGCCAAATTTTGAGGTTTGCAAAGGATTCTGGGTAACAGAACCTGGTCAGAGCCCCACAAGTCACCCCATCTTGGATTCCCCTTGGTCTCTAGTTTGCAAAAATGGACAGCTTTGGTAGGTTTCCCTAGGTGCCGGCTGAGCTAGAGGCCAAAATCTACAGGTAGGCACTTTGCAAAAAAACACCTCTGTTTTCTGTCAAAAATTGTGATGTGTCCACGTTGTGTTTTGGGGCATTTCCTGTCACGGGCGCTAGGACTACCCACACAAGTGAGGTATCATTTTTATCTGGTGACTTGGGGGAACGCTGGGTGGAAGGAAATTTGTGGCTCCTCTCAGATTCCCGACCTTTCTGTCACCGAAATGTGAGGAAAACTTGTTTTTTTAGCCGAGGTTTGCAAAGGATTCTGGGTAAAAGAACCTGGTCAGAGCCCCACAAGTCACCCCATCTTGGATTCCCCTAGGTCTCTACTTTTAAAAAATGCACAGGTTTGGTAGGTTTCCCTAGGTGCCGGCTGAGCTAGAGGCCAAAATCTACATGTTGACACTTTGCAAAAAACACCTCTGTTTTCTGTCAAAAATTGTGATGTGTCCACATTGTGTTTTGGGGCATTTCCTGTCGCGGGCGCTAGGCCTACCCACACAAGTGAGGTATCATTTTTATCGGTAAACTTGGGGTAAAGCTGGGTGGAAGGAAATTTGTGGCTCCTCTCAGATTCCAGAACTTTCTGTCACCGAAATGTGAGGAAAATGTGTTTTTTTTAGCCAAATTTTGAGGTTTGCAAAGGATTCTGGGTAACAGAACCTGGTCAGAGCCCCACAAGTCACCCCATCTTGGATTCCCCTTCGTCTCTAGTTTGCAAAAATGCACAGCTTTGGTAGGTTTCCCTAGGTGCCGGCTGAGCTAGAGGCCAAAATCTACAGGTAGGCACTTTGCAAAAAACACCTCTGTTTTCTGTCAAAAATTGTGATGTGTCCATATTGTGTTTTGGGGCATTTCCTGTCACGGGCGCTAGGCCTACCCACACAAGTGAGGTATCATTTTTATCTGGTGACGTGGGGGAACGCTGGGTATAAGGAAATTTGTGGCTCCTCTCAGATTCCCGACCTTTCTGACACTGAAATGTGAGGAAAATGTGTTTTTTTAGCCAAATTTTGAGGTTTGCAAAGGATTCTGGGTAACAGAACCTGGTCAGAGCCCCACAAGTCACCCCTTCTTGGATTCCCCTAGGTCTCTAGTTTTCAAAAATGCACAGGTTTGGTAGGTTTCCCTAGGTGCCGGCTGAGCTAGAGGCCAAAATCTACAGGTAGGCACTTTGCAAAAAAACACCTCTGTTTTCTGTCAAAAATTGTGATGTGTCCACATTGTGTTTTGGGGCATTTCCTGTCGCGGGCGATAGGCCTACCCACACAAGTGAGGTATCATTTTTATCGGTAAACTTGGGGTAAAGCTGGGTGGAAGGAAATTTGTGGCTCCTCTCAGATTCCAGAACTTTCTGTCACCGAAATGTGAGGAAAATGTGTTTTTTTTAGCCAAATTTTGAGGTTTGCAAAGGATTCTGGGTAACAGAACCTGGTCAGAGCCCCACAAGTCACCCCATCTTGGATTCCCCTTGGTCTCTAGTTTGCAAAAATGCACAGCTTTGGTAGGTTTCCCTAGGTGCCGGCTGAGCTAGAGGCCAAAATCTAGAGGTAGGCACTTTGCAAAAAAACACTTCTGTTTTCTGTCAAAAATTGTGATGTGTCCACGTTGTGTTTTGGGGCATTTCCTGTCACGGGCGCTAGGCCTACCCACACAAGTGAGGTATCATTTTTATCTGGTGACTTGGGGGAACGCTGGGTGGAAGGAAATTTGTGGCTCCTCTCAGATTCCCGACCTTTCTGTCACCGAAATGTGAGGAAAATGTGTTTTTTTAGCCGAGGTTTGCAAAGGATTCTGGGTAAAAGGACGTGGTCAGAGCCCCACAAGTCACCCCATCTTGGATTCCCCTAGGTCTCTACTTTTAAAAAATGCACAGGTTTGGTAGGTTTCCCTAGGTGCCGGCTGAGCTAGAGGCCAAAATCTACATGTTGACACTTTGCAAAAAACACCTCTGTTTTCTGTCAAAAATTGTGATGTGTCCACATTGTTTTTTGGGGCATTTCCTGTCGCGGGCGCTAGGCCTACCCACACAAGTGAGGTATCATTTTTATCGGTAAACTTGGGGTAAAGCTGGGTGGAAGGAAATTTGTGGCTCCTCTCAGATTCCAGAACTTTCTGTCACCGAAATGTGAGGAAAATTTGTATTTTTTAGCCAAATTTTGAGGTTTGCAAAGGATTCTGGGTAACAGAACCTGGTCAGAGCCCCACAAGTCACCCCATCTTGGATTCCCCTTTGTCTCTAGTTTGCAAAAATGCACAGCTTTGGTAGGTTTCCCTAGGTGCCGGCTGAGCTAGAGGCCAAAATCTACAGGTTGGCACTTTGCAAAAAAACACCTCTGTTTTCTGTCAAAAATTGTGATGTGTCCACGTTGTGTTTTGGGGCATTTCCTGTCACGGGCGCTAGGCCTACCCACACAAGTGAGGTATAATTTTTATCTGGTGACTTGGGGGAACGCTGGGTGGAAGGAAATTTGTGGCTCCTCTCAGATTCCCGACCTTTCTGTCACCGAAATGTGAGGAAAACGTGTTTTTTTACCGAGGTTTGCAAAGGATTCTGGGTAAAAGAACCTGGTCAGAGCCCCACAAGTCACCCCATCTTGGATTCCCCTAGGTCTCTACTTTTAAAAAATGCACAGGTTTGGTAGGTTTCCCTAGGTGCCGGCTGAGCTAGAGGCCAAAATCTACATGTTGACACTTTGCAAAAAACACCTCTGTTTTCTGTCAAAAATTGTGATGTGTCCACATTGTGTTTTGGGGCATTTCCTGTCGCGGTCGCTAGGCCTACCCACACAAGTGAGGTATCATTTTTATCGGTAAACTTGGGGTAAAGCTGGGTGGAAGGAAATTTGTGGCTCCTCTCAGATTCCAGAACTTTCTGTCACCGAAATGTGAGGAAAATGTGTTTTTTTTAGCCAAATTTTGAGGTTTGCAAAGGATTCTGGGTAACAGAACCTGGTCAGAGCCCCACAAGTCACCCCATCTTGGATTCCCCTTCGTCTCTAGTTTGCAAAAATGCACAGCTTTGGTAGGTTTCCCTAGGTGCAGGCTGAGCTAGAGGCCAAAATCTACAGGTAGGCACTTTGCAAAAAAACACCTCTGTTTTCTGTCAAAAATTGTGATGTGTCCACGTTGTGTTTTGGGGCATTTCCTGTCGCGGGCGCTAGGCCTACCCACACAAGTGAGGTATCATTTGTATCTGGTGACTTGGGGGAACGCTGGGTGGAAGGAAATTTGTGGCTCCTCTCAGATTCCAGAACTTTCTGTCACTGAAATGTGAGGAAAATGTGTTTTTTTAGCCACATTTTGAGGTTTGCAAAGTATTCTGGGTAACAGAACCTGGTCAGAGCTCCACAAGTCACCCCTTCTTGGATTCCCCTAGGTCTCTAGTTTTCATAAATGCACAGGTTTGGTAGGTTTCCCTAGGTGCCGGCTGAGCTAGAGGCCAAAATCTACAGGTAGGCCCTTTGCAAAAGAACACCTCCGTTTTCTTTAAAAAAATGTGATGTGTCCCTGTTGTGTTTTGGGGCATTTCCTGTCACGGGCGCTAGGCCTACCCACACAAGTGAGGTATCATTTTTATCGGGAGACTTGGGGGAACGCTGGGTGGAAGGAAATTTGTGGCTCCTCTCAGATTCCCGACCTTTCTGTCACCGAAATGTGAGGAAAACGTGTTTTTTTAGCCAACTTTTGAGGTTTGCAAAGGATTCTGGGTAAAAGAACCTGGTCAGAACCCCACAAGTCACCCCATCTTGGATTCCCCTAGGTCTCTACTTTTAGAAAATGCACAGGTTTGGTAGGTTTCCCTAGGTGCCGGCTGAGCTAGAGGCCAAAATCTACAGGTAGGCACTTTGCAAAAAACACCTCTGTTTTCTGTCAAAAATTGTGATGTGTCCATATTGTGTTTTGGGGCATTTCCTGTCACGGGCGCTAGGCCTACCCACACAAGTGAGGTATCATTTTTATCTGGTGACGTGGGGGAACGCTGGGTGGAAGGAAATTTGTGGCTCCTCTCAGATTCCCGACCTTTCTGACACTGAAATGTGAGGAAAATGTGTTTTTTTAGCCAAATTTTGAGGTTTGCAAAGGATTCTGGGTAACAGAACCTGGTCAGAGCCCCACAAGTCACCCCTTCTTGGATTCCCCTAGGTCTCTAGTTTTTAAAAATGCACAGGTTTGGTAGGTTTCCCTAGGTGCCGGCTGAGCTAGAGGCCAAAATCTACAGGTAGGCACTTTGCAAAAAAACACCTCTGTTTTCTGTCAAAAATTGTGATGTGTCCACGTTGTGTTTTGGGGCATTTCCTGTCGCGGGCGATAGGCCTACCCACACAAGTGAGGTATCATTTTTATCGGTAAACTTGGGGTAAAGCTGGGTGGAAGGAAATTTGTGGCTCCTCTCAGATTCCAGAACTTTCTGTCACCGAAATGTGAGGAAAATGTGTTTTTTTTAGCCAAATTTTGAGGTTTGCAAAGGATTCTGGGTAACAGAACCTGGTCAGAGCCCCACAAGTCACCCCATCTTGGATTCCCCTTCGTCTCTAGTTTGCAAAAATGCACAGCTTTGGTAGGTTTCCCTAGGTGCAGGCTGAGCTAGAGGCCAAAATCTACAGGTAGGCACTTTGCAAAAAAACACCTCTGTTTTCTGTCAAAAATTGTGATGTGTCCACGTTGTGTTTTGGGGCATTTCCTGTCGCGGGCGCTAGGCCTACCCACACAAGTGAGGTATCATTTGTGTCTGGTGACTTGGGGGAACGCTGGGTGGAAGGAAATTTGTGGCTCCTCTCAGATTCCAGAACTTTCTGTCACTGAAATGTGAGGAAAATGTGTTTTTTTAGCCACATTTTGAGGTTTGCAAAGTATTCTGGGTAACAGAACCTGGTCAGAGCTCCACAAGTCACCCCTTCTTGGATTCCCCTAGGTCTCTAGTTTTCATAAATGCACAGGTTTGGTAGGTTTCCCTAGGTGCCGGCTGAGCTAGAGGCCAAAATCTACAGGTAGGCCCTTTGCAAAAGAACACCTCCGTTTTCTTTAAAAAAATGTGATGTGTCCCTGTTGTGTTTTGGGGCATTTCCTGTCACGGGCGCTAGGCCTACCCACACAAGTGAGGTATCATTTTTATCGGGAGACTTGGGGGAACGCTGGGTGGAAGGAAATTTGTGGCTCCTCTCAGATTCCCGACCTTTCTGTCACCGAAATGTGAGGAAAACGTGTTTTTTTAGCCAACTTTTGAGGTTTGCAAAGGATTCTGGGTAAAAGAACCTGGTCAGAACCCCACAAGTCACCCCATCTTGGATTCCCCTAGGTCTCTACTTTTAGAAAATGCACAGGTTTGGTAGGTTTCCCTAGGTGCCGGCTGAGCTAGAGGCCAAAATCTACAGGTAGGCACTTTGCAAAAAACACCTCTGTTTTCTGTCAAAAATTGTGATGTGTCCATATTGTGTTTTGGGGCATTTCCTGTCACGGGCGCTAGGCCTACCCACACAAGTGAGGTATCATTTTTATCTGGTGACGTGGGGGAACGCTGGGTGGAAGGAAATTTGTGGCTCCTCTCAGATTCCCGACCTTTCTGACACTGAAATGTGAGGAAAATGTGTTTTTTTAGCCAAATTTTGAGGTTTGCAAAGGATTCTGGGTAACAGAACCTGGTCAGAGCCCCACAAGTCACCCCTTCTTGGATTCCCCTAGGTCTCTAGTTTTTAAAAATGCACAGGTTTGGTAGGTTTCCCTAGGTGCCGGCTGAGCTAGAGGCCAAAATCTACAGGTAGGCACTTTGCAAAAAAACACCTCTGTTTTCTGTCAAAAATTGTGATGTGTCCACTTTGTGTTTTGGGGCATTTCCTGTCGCGGGCGATAGGCCTACCCACACAAGTGAGGTATCATTTTTATCGGTAAACTTGGGGTAAAGCTGGGTGGAAGGAAATTTGTGGCTCCTCTCAGATTCCAGAACTTTCTGTCACCGAAATGTGAGGAAAATGTGTTTTTTTTAGCCAAATTTTGAGGTTTGCAAAGGATTCTGGGTAACAGAACCTGGTCAGAGCCCCACAAGTCACCCCATCTTGGATTCCCCTTGGTCTCTAGTTTGCAAAAATGCACAGCTTTGGTAGGTTTCCCTAGGTGCCGGCTCAGCTAGAGGCCAAAATCTACAGGTAGGCACTTTGCAAAAAAACACCTCTGTTTTCTGTCAAAAATTGTGATGTGTCCACGTTGTGTTTTGGGGCATTTCCTGTCACGGGCGCTAGGCCTACCCACACAAGTGAGGTATCATTTTTATCTGGTGACTTGGGGGAACGCTGGGTGGAAGGAAATTTGTGGCTCCTCTCAGATTCCCGACCTTTCTGTCACCGAAATGTGAGGAAAATGTGTTTTTTTAGCCGAGGTTTGCAAAGGATTCTGGGTAAAAGGACCTGGTCAGAGCCCCACAAGTCACCCCATCTTGGATTCCCCTAGGTCTCTACTTTTAAAAAATGCACAGGTTTGGTAGGTTTCCCTAGGTGCCGGCTGAGCTAGAGGCCAAAATCTACATGTTGACACTTTGCAAAAAACACCTCTGTTTTCTGTCAAAAATTGTGATGTGTCCACATTGTGTTTTGGGGCATTTCCTGTCGCGGGCGCTAGGCCTACCCACACAAGTGAGGTATAATTTTTATCTGGTGACTTGGGGGAACGCTGGGTGGAAGGAAATTTGTGGCTCCTCTCAGATTCCCGACCTTTCTGTCACCGAAATGTGAGGAAAACGTGTTTTTTTAGCCAACTTTTGAGGTTTGCAAAGGATTCTGGGTAAAAGAACCTGGTCAGAACCCCACAAGTCACCCCATCTTGGATTCCCCTAGGTCTCTACTTTTAGAAAATGCACAGGTTTGGTAGGTTTCCCTAGGTGCCGGCTGAGCTAGAGGCCAAAATCTACAGGTAGGCACTTTGCAAAAAACACCTCTGTTTTCTGTCAAAAATTGTGATGTGTCCATATTGTGTTTTGGGGCATTTCCTGTCACGGGCGCTAGGCCTACCCACACAAGTGAGGTATCATTTTTATCTGGTGACGTGGGGGAACGCTGGGTGGAAGGAAATTTGTGGCTCCTCTCAGATTCCCGACCTTTCTGACACTGAAATGTGAGGAAAATGTGTTTTTTTAGCCAAATTTTGAGGTTTGCAAAGGATTCTGGGTAACAGAACCTGGTCAGAGCCCCACAAGTCACCCCTTCTTGGATTCCCCTAGGTCTCTAGTTTTTAAAAATGCACAGGTTTGGTAGGTTTCCCTAGGTGCCGGCTGAGCTAGAGGCCAAAATCTACAGGTAGGCACTTTGCAAAAAAACACCTCTGTTTTCTGTCAAAAATTGTGATGTGTCCACTTTGTGTTTTGGGGCATTTCCTGTCGCGGGCGATAGGCCTACCCACACAAGTGAGGTATCATTTTTATCGGTAAACTTGGGGTAAAGCTGGGTGGAAGGAAATTTGTGGCTCCTCTCAGATTCCAGAACTTTCTGTCACCGAAATGTGAGGAAAATGTGTTTTTTTTAGCCAAATTTTGAGGTTTGCAAAGGATTCTGGGTAACAGAACCTGGTCAGAGCCCCACAAGTCACCCCATCTTGGATTCCCCTTGGTCTCTAGTTTGCAAAAATGCACAGCTTTGGTAGGTTTCCCTAGGTGCCGGCTCAGCTAGAGGCCAAAATCTACAGGTAGGCACTTTGCAAAAAAACACCTCTGTTTTCTGTCAAAAATTGTGATGTGTCCACGTTGTGTTTTGTGGCATTTCCTGTCACGGGCGCTAGGCCTACCCACACAAGTGAGGTATCATTTTTATCTGGTGACTTGGGGGAACGCTGGGTGGAAGGAAATTTGTGGCTCCTCTCAGATTCCCGACCTTTCTGTCACCGAAATGTGAGGAAAATGTGTTTTTTTAGCCGAGGTTTGCAAAGGATTCTGGGTAAAAGGACCTGGTCAGAGCCCCACAAGTCACCCCATCTTGGATTCCCCTAGGTCTCTACTTTTAAAAAATGCACAGGTTTGGTAGGTTTCCCTAGGTGCCGGCTGAGCTAGAGGCCAAACTCTACATGTTGACACTTTGCAAAAAACACCTCTGTTTTCTGTCAAAAATTGTGATGTGTCCACATTGTGTTTTGGGGCATTTCCTGTCGCGGGCGCTAGGCCTACCCACACAAGTGAGGTATAATTTTTATCGGTAAACTTGGGGTAAAGCTGGGTGGAAGGAAATTTGTGGCTCCTCTCAGATTCCAGAACTTTCTGTCACCGAAATGTGAGGAAAATGTGTTTTTTTTAGCCAAATTTTGAGGTTTGCAAAGGATTCTGGGTAACAGAACCTGGTCAGAGCCCCACAAGTCACCCCATCTTGGATTCCCCTTCGTCTCTAGTTTGCAAAAATGCACAGCTTTGGTAGGTTTCCCTAGGTGCCGGCTGAGCTAGAGGCCAAAATCTACAGGTAGGCCCTTTGCAAAAGAACACCTCTGTTTTCTGTCAAAAATTGTGATGTGTCCACGTTGTGTTTTGGGGCATTTCCTGTCACGGGCGCTAGGCCTACCCACACAAGTGAGGTATCATTTTTATCGGGAGACTTGGGGGAACGCTGGGTGGAAGGAAATTTGTGGCTCCTCTCAGATTCCCGACCTTTCTGTCACCGAAATGTGAGGAAAACGTGTTTTTTTAGCCAACTTTTGAGGTTTGCAAAGGATTCTGGGTAAAAGAACCTGGTCAGAACCCCACAAGTCACCCCATCTTGGATTCCCCTAGGTCTCTACTTTTAGAAAATGCACAGGTTTGGTAGGTTTCCCTAGGTGCCGGCTGAGCTAGAGGCCAAAATCTACAGGTAGGCACTTTGCAAAAAACACCTCTGTTTTCTGTTTTTGGGGCATTTCCTGTCACGGGCGCTAGGCCTACCCACACAAGTGAGGTATCATTTTTATCTGGTGACTTGGGGGAACGCTGGGTGGAAGGAAATTTGTGGCTCCTCTCAGATTCCCGACCTTTCTGTCACCGAAATGTGAGGAAAATGTGTTTTTTTAGCCGAGGTTTGCAAAGGATTCTGGGTAAAAGGACCTGGTCAGAGCCCCACAAGTCACCCCATCTTGGATTCCCCTAGGTCTCTACTTTTAAAAAATGCACAGGTTTGGTAGGTTTCCCTAGGTGCCGGCTGAGCTAGAGGCCAAAATCTACATGTTGACACTTTGCAAAAAACACCTCTGTTTTCTGTCAAAAATTGTGATGTGTCCACATTGTGTTTTGGGGCATTTCCTGTCGCGGGCGCTAGGCCTACCCACACAAGTGAGGTATAATTTTTATCGGTAAACTTGGGGTAAAGCTGGGTGGAAGGAAATTTGTGGCTCCTCTCAGATTCCAGAACTTTCTGTCACCGAAATGTGAGGAAAATGTGTTTTTTTAACCAAATTTTGAGGTTTGCAAAGGATTCTGGGTAACAGAACCTGGTCAGAGCCCCACAAGTCACCCCATCTTGGATTCCCCTTGGTCTCTAGTTTGCAAAAATGCACAGCTTTGGTAGGTTTCCCTAGGTGCCGGCTGAGCTAGAGGCCAAAATCTACAGGTAGGCACTTTGCAAAAAAACACCTCTGTTTTCTGTCAAAAATTGTGATGTGTCCACGTTGTGTTTTGGGGCATTTCCTGTCACGGGCGCTAGGCCTACCCACACAAGTGAGGTATCATTTTTATCTCGTGACTTGGGGGAACGCTGGGTGGAAGGAAATTTGTGGCTCCTCTCAGATTCCCGACCTTTCTGTCACCGAAATGTGAGGAAAATGTGTTTTTTTAGCCGAGGTTTGCAAAGGATTCTGGGTAAAAGGACCTGGTCAGAGCCCCACAAGTCACCCCATCTTGGATTCCCCTAGGTCTCTACTTTTAAAAAATGCACAGGTTTGGTAGGTTTCCCTAGGTGCCGGCTGAGCTAGAGGCCAAAATCTACATGTTGACACTTTGCAAAAAACACCTCTGTTTTCTGTCAAAAATTGTGATGTGTCCACATTGTGTTTTGGGGCATTTCCTGTCGCGGGCGCTAGGCCTACCCACACAAGTGAGGTATCATTTTTATCGGTAAACTTGGGGTAAAGCTGGGTGGAAGGAAATTTGTGGCTCCTCTCAGATTCCAGAACTTTCTGTCACCGAAATGTGAGGAAAATGTGTTTTTTTTAGCCAAATTTTGAGGTTTGCAAAGGATTCTGGGTAACAGAACCTGGTCAGAGCCCCACAAGTCACCCCATCTTGGATTCCCCTTCGTCTCTAGTTTGCAAAAATGCACAGCTTTGGTAGGTTTCCCTAGGTGCCGGCTGAGCTAGAGGCCAAAATCTACAGGTAGGCACTTTGCAAAAAAACACCTCTGTTTTCTGTCAAAAATTGTGATGTGTCCACGTTGTGTTTTGGGGCATTTCTTGTCACGGGCGCTAGGCCTACCCACACAAGTGAGGTATCATTTTTATCTGGTGACTTGGGGGAACGCTGGGTGGAAGGAAATTTGTGGCTCCTCTCAGATTCCCGACCTTTCTCTCACCGAAATGTGAGGAAAACGTGTTTTTTTAGCCGAGGTTTGCAAAGGATTCTGGGTAAAAGAACCTGGTCAGAGCCCCACAAGTCACCCCATCTTGGATTCCCCTAGGTCTCTACTTTTAAAAAATGCACAGGTTTGGTAGGTTTCCCTAGGTGCCGGCTGAGCTAGAGGCCAAAATCTACATGTTGACACTTTGCAAAAAACACCTCTGTTTTCTGTCAAAAATTGTGATGTGTCCACATTGTGTTTTGGGGCATTTCCTGTCGCGGGCGCTAGGCCTACCCACACAAGTGAGGTATCATTTTTATCGGTAAACTTGGGGTAAAGCTGGGTGGAAGGAAATTTGTGGCTCCTCTCAGATTCCAGAACTTTCTGTCACCGAAATGTGAGGAAAATGTGTTTTTTTTAGCCAAATTTTGAGGTTTGCAAAGGATTCTGGGTAACAGAACCTGGTCAGAGCCCCACAAGTCACCCCATCTTGGATTCCCCTTCGTCTCTAGTTTGCAAAAATGCACAGCTTTGGTAGGTTTCCCTAGGTGCAGGCTGAGCTAGAGGCCAAAATCTACAGGTAGGCACTTTGCAAAAAAACACCTCTGTTTTCTGTCAAAAATTGTGATGTGTCCACGTTGTGTTTTGGGGCATTTCCTGTCGCGGGCGCTAGGCCTACCCACACAAGTGAGGTATCATTTGTATCTGGTGACTTGGGGGAACGCTGGGTGGAAGGAAATTTGTGGCTCCTCTCAGATTCCAGAACTTTCTGTCACTGAAATGTGAGGAAAATGTGTTTTTTTAGCCACATTTTGAGGTTTGCAAAGTATTCTGGGTAACAGAACCTGGTCAGAGCCCCACAAGTCACCCCTTCTTGGATTCCCCTAGGTCTCTAGTTTTCATAAATGCACAGGTTTGGTAGGTTTCCCTAGGTGCCGGCTGAGCTAGAGGCCAAAATCTACAGGTAGGCCCTTTGCAAAAGAACACCTCCGTTTTCTTTAAAAAAATGTGATGTGTCCCTGTTGTGTTTTGGGGCATTTCCTGTCACGGGCGCTAGGCCTACCCACACAAGTGAGGTATCATTTTTATCGGGAGACTTGGGGGAACGCTGGGTGGAAGGAAATTTGTGGCTCCTCTCAGATTCCCGACCTTTCTGTCACCGAAATGTGAGGAAAACGTGTTTTTTTAGCCAACTTTTGAGGTTTGCAAAGGATTCTGGGTAAAAGAACCTGGTCAGAACCCCACAAGTCATCCCATCTTGGATTCCCCTAGGTCTCTACTTTTAGAAAATGCACAGGTTTGGTAGGTTTCCCTAGGTGCCGGCTGAGCTAGAGGCCAAAATCTACAGGTAGGCACTTTGCAAAAAACACCTCTGTTTTCTGTCAAAAATTGTGATGTGTCCATATTGTGTTTTGGGGCATTTCCTGTCACGGGCGCTAGGCCTACCCACACAAGTGAGGTATCATTTTTATCTGGTGACGTGGGGGAACGCTGGGTGGAAGGAAATTTGTGGCTCCTCTCAGATTCCCGACCTTTCTGACACTGAAATGTGAGGAAAATGTGTTTTTTTAGCCAAATTTTGAGGTTTGCAAAGGATTCTGGGTAACAGAACCTGGTCAGAGCCCCACAAGTCACCCCTTCTTGGATTCCCCTAGGTCTCTAGTTTTTAAAAATGCACAGGTTTGGTAGGTTTCCCTAGGTGCCGGCTGAGCTAGAGGCCAAAATCTACAGGTAGGCACTTTGCAAAAAAACACCTCTGTTTTCTGTCAAAAATTGTGATGTGTCCACGTTGTGTTTTGGGGCATTTCCTGTCGCGGGCGATAGGCCTACCCACACAAGTGAGGTATCATTTTTATCGGTAAACTTGGGGTAAAGCTGGGTGGAAGGAAATTTGTGGCTCCTCTCAGATTCCAGAACTTTCTGTCACCGAAATGTGAGGAAAATGTGTTTTTTTTAGCCAAATTTTGAGGTTTGCAAAGGATTCTGGGTAACAGAACCTGGTCAGAGCCCCACAAGTCACCCCATCTTGGATTCCCCTTGGTCTCTAGTTTGCAAAAATGCACAGCTTTGGTAGGTTTCCCTAGGTGCCGGCTGAGCTAGAGGCCAAAATCTACAGGTAGGCACTTTGCAAAAAAACATCTCTGTTTTCTGTCAAAAATTGTGATGTGTCCACGTTGTGTTTTGGGGCATTTCCTGTCACGGGCGCTAGGCCTACCCACACAAGTGAGGTATCATTTTTATCTGGTGACTTGGGGGAACGCTGGGTGGAAGGAAATTTGTGGCTCCTCTCAGATTCCCGACCTTTCTGTCACCGAAATGTGAGGAAAACGTGTTTTTTTAGCCGAGGTTTGCAAAGGATTCTGGGTAAAAGAACCTGGTCAGAGCCCCACAAGTCACCCCATCTTGGATTCCCCTAGGTCTCTACTTTTAAAAAATGCACAGGTTTGGTAGGTTTCCCTAGGTGCCGGCTGAGCTAGAGGCCAAAATCTACATGTTGACACTTTGCAAAAAACACCTCTGTTTCTGTCAAAAATTGTGATGTGTCCACATTGTGTTTTGGGGCATTTCCTGTCGCGGGCGCTAGGCCTACCCACACAAGTGAGGTATCATTTTTATCGGTAAACTTGGGGTAAAGCTGGGTGGAAGGAAATTTGTGGCTCCTCTCAGATTCCAGAACTTTCTGTCACCGAAATGTGAGGAAAATGTGTTTTTTTTAGCCAAATTTTGAGGTTTGCAAAGGATTCTGGGTAACAGAACCTGGTCAGAGCCCCACAAGTCACCCCATCTTGGATTCCCCTTCGTCTCTAGTTTGCAAAAATGCACAGGTTTGGTAGGTTTCCCTAGGTGCCGGCTGAGCTAGAGGCCAAAATCTACATGTTGACACTTTGCAAAAAACACCTCTGTTTTCTGTCAAAAATTGTGATGTGTCCACATTGTGTTTTGGGGCATTTCCTGTCACGGGCGCTAGGCCTACCCACACAAGTGAGGTATCATTTTTATCTGGTGACTTGGGGGAACACTGGGTGGAAGGAAATTTGTGGCTCCTCTCAGATTCCCGACCTTTCTGTCACCGAAATGTGAGGAAAATGTGTTTTTTTAGCCGAGGTTTGCAAAGGATTCTGGGTAAAAGGACCTGGTCAGAGCCCCACAAGTCACCCCATCTTGGATTCCCCTAGGTCTCTACTTTTAAAAAATGCACAGGTTTGGTAGGTTTCCCTAGGTGCCGGCTGAGCTAGAGGCCAAAATCTACATGTTGACACTTTGCAAAAAACACCTCTGTTTTCTGTCAAAAATTGTGATGTGTCCACATTGTGTTTTGGGGCATTTCCTGTCGCGGGCGCTAGGCCTACCCACACAAGTGAGGTATCATTTTTATCGGTAAACTTGGGGTAAAGCTGGGTGGAAGGAAATTTGTGGCTCCTCTCAGATTCCAGAACTTTCTGTCACCGAAATGTGAGGAAAATGTGTTTTTTTTAGCCAAATTTTGAGGTTTGCAAAGGATTCTGGGTAACAGAACCTGGTCAGAGCCCCACAAGTCACCCCATCTTGGATTCCCCTTGGTCTCTAGTTTGCAAAAATGGACAGCTTTGGTAGGTTTCCCTAGGTGCCGGCTGAGCTAGAGGCCAAAATCTACAGGTAGGCACTTTGCAAAAAAACACCTCTGTTTTCTGTCAAAAATTGTGATGTGTCCACGTTGTGTTTTGGGGCATTTCCTGTCACGGGCGCTAGGCCTACCCACACAAGTGAGGTATCATTTTTATCTGGTGACTTGGGGGAACGCTGGGTGGAAGGAAATTTGTGGCTCCTCTCAGATTCCCGACCTTTCTGTCACCGAAATGTGAGGAAAACTTGTTTTTTTAGCCGAGGTTTGCAAAGGATTCTGGGTAAAAGAACCTGGTCAGAGCCCCACAAGTCACCCCATCTTGGATTCCCCTAGGTCTCTACTTTTAAAAAATGCACAGGTTTGGTAGGTTTCCCTAGGTGCCGGCTGAGCTAGAGGCCAAAATCTACATGTTGACACTTTGCAAAAAACACCTCTGTTTTCTGTCAAAAATTGTGATGTGTCCACATTGTGTTTTGGGGCATTTCCTGTCGCGGGCGCTAGGCCTACCCACACAAGTGAGGTATCATTTTTATCGGTAAACTTGGGGTAAAGCTGGGTGGAAGGAAATTTGTGGCTCCTCTCAGATTCCAGAACTTTCTGTCACCGAAATGTGAGGAAAATGTGTTTTTTTTAGCCAAATTTTGAGGTTTGCAAAGGATTCTGGGTAACAGAACCTGGTCAGAGCCCCACAAGTCACCCCATCTTGGATTCCCCTTCGTCTCTAGTTTGCAAAAATGCACAGCTTTGGTAGGTTTCCCTAGGTGCCGGCTGAGCTAGAGGCCAAAATCTACAGGTAGGCACTTTGCAAAAAACACCTCTGTTTTCTGTCAAAAATTGTGATGTGTCCATATTGTGTTTTGGGGCATTTCCTGTCACGGGCGCTAGGCCTACCCACACAAGTGAGGTATCATTTTTATCTGGTGACGTGGGGGAACGCTGGGTATAAGGAAATTTGTGGCTCCTCTCAGATTCCCGACCTTTCTGACACTGAAATGTGAGGAAAATGTGTTTTTTTAGCCAAATTTTGAGGTTTGCAAAGGATTCTGGGTAACAGAACCTGGTCAGAGCCCCACAAGTCACCCCATCTTGGATTCCCCTTCGTCTCTAGTTTGCAAAAATGCACAGGTTTGGTAGGTTTCCCTAGGTGCCGGCTGAGCTAGAGGCCAAAATCTACATGTTGACACTTTGCAAAAAACACCTCTGTTTTCTGTCAAAAATTGTGATGTGTCCACATTGTGTTTTGGGGCATTTCCTGTCACGGGCGCTAGGCCTACCCACACAAGTGAGGTATCATTTTTATCTGGTGACTTGGGGGAACACTGGGTGGAAGGAAATTTGTGGCTCCTCTCAGATTCCCGACCTTTCTGTCACCGAAATGTGAGGAAAATGTGTTTTTTTAGCCGAGGTTTGCAAAGGATTCTGGGTAAAAGGACCTGGTCAGAGCCCCACAAGTCACCCCATCTTGGATTCCCCTAGGTCTCTACTTTTAAAAAATGCACAGGTTTGGTAGGTTTCCCTAGGTGCCGGCTGAGCTAGAGGCCAAAATCTACATGTTGACACTTTGCAAAAAACACCTCTGTTTTCTGTCAAAAATTGTGATGTGTCCACATTGTGTTTTGGGGCATTTCCTGTCGCGGGCGCTAGGCCTACCCACACAAGTGAGGTATCATTTTTATCGGTAAACTTGGGGTAAAGCTGGGTGGAAGGAAATTTGTGGCTCCTCTCAGATTCCAGAACTTTCTGTCACCGAAATGTGAGGAAAATGTGTTTTTTTTAGCCAAATTTTGAGGTTTGCAAAGGATTCTGGGTAACAGAACCTGGTCAGAGCCCCACAAGTCACCCCATCTTGGATTCCCCTTGGTCTCTAGTTTGCAAAAATGGACAGCTTTGGTAGGTTTCCCTAGGTGCCGGCTGAGCTAGAGGCCAAAATCTACAGGTAGGCACTTTGCAAAAAAACACCTCTGTTTTCTGTCAAAAATTGTGATGTGTCCACGTTGTGTTTTGGGGCATTTCCTGTCACGGGCGCTAGGACTACCCACACAAGTGAGGTATCATTTTTATCTGGTGACTTGGGGGAACGCTGGGTGGAAGGAAATTTGTGGCTCCTCTCAGATTCCCGACCTTTCTGTCACCGAAATGTGAGGAAAACTTGTTTTTTTAGCCGAGGTTTGCAAAGGATTCTGGGTAAAAGAACCTGGTCAGAGCCCCACAAGTCACCCCATCTTGGATTCCCCTAGGTCTCTACTTTTAAAAAATGCACAGGTTTGGTAGGTTTCCCTAGGTGCCGGCTGAGCTAGAGGCCAAAATCTACATGTTGACACTTTGCAAAAAACACCTCTGTTTTCTGTCAAAAATTGTGATGTGTCCACATTGTGTTTTGGGGCATTTCCTGTCGCGGGCGCTAGGCCTACCCACACAAGTGAGGTATCATTTTTATCGGTAAACTTGGGGTAAAGCTGGGTGGAAGGAAATTTGTGGCTCCTCTCAGATTCCAGAACTTTCTGTCACCGAAATGTGAGGAAAATGTGTTTTTTTTAGCCAAATTTTGAGGTTTGCAAAGGATTCTGGGTAACAGAACCTGGTCAGAGCCCCACAAGTCACCCCATCTTGGATTCCCCTTCGTCTCTAGTTTGCAAAAATGCACAGCTTTGGTAGGTTTCCCTAGGTGCCGGCTGAGCTAGAGGCCAAAATCTACAGGTAGGCACTTTGCAAAAAACACCTCTGTTTTCTGTCAAAAATTGTGATGTGTCCATATTGTGTTTTGGGGCATTTCCTGTCACGGGCGCTAGGCCTACCCACACAAGTGAGGTATCATTTTTATCTGGTGACGTGGGGGAACGCTGGGTATAAGGAAATTTGTGGCTCCTCTCAGATTCCCGACCTTTCTGACACTGAAATGTGAGGAAAATGTGTTTTTTTAGCCAAATTTTGAGGTTTGCAAAGGATTCTGGGTAACAGAACCTGGTCAGAGCCCCACAAGTCACCCCTTCTTGGATTCCCCTAGGTCTCTAGTTTTCAAAAATGCACAGGTTTGGTAGGTTTCCCTAGGTGCCGGCTGAGCTAGAGGCCAAAATCTACAGGTAGGCACTTTGCAAAAAAACACCTCTGTTTTCTGTCAAAAATTGTGATGTGTCCACATTGTGTTTTGGGGCATTTCCTGTCGCGGGCGATAGGCCTACCCACACAAGTGAGGTATCATTTTTATCGGTAAACTTGGGGTAAAGCTGGGTGGAAGGAAATTTGTGGCTCCTCTCAGATTCCAGAACTTTCTGTCACCGAAATGTGAGGAAAATGTGTTTTTTTTAGCCAAATTTTGAGGTTTGCAAAGGATTCTGGGTAACAGAACCTGGTCAGAGCCCCACAAGTCACCCCATCTTGGATTCCCCTTGGTCTCTAGTTTGCAAAAATGCACAGCTTTGGTAGGTTTCCCTAGGTGCCGGCTGAGCTAGAGGCCAAAATCTAGAGGTAGGCACTTTGCAAAAAAACACTTCTGTTTTCTGTCAAAAATTGTGATGTGTCCACGTTGTGTTTTGGGGCATTTCCTGTCACGGGCGCTAGGCCTACCCACACAAGTGAGGTATCATTTTTATCTGGTGACTTGGGGGAACGCTGGGTGGAAGGAAATTTGTGGCTCCTCTCAGATTCCCGACCTTTCTGTCACCGAAATGTGAGGAAAATGTGTTTTTTTAGCCGAGGTTTGCAAAGGATTCTGGGTAAAAGGACGTGGTCAGAGCCCCACAAGTCACCCCATCTTGGATTCCCCTAGGTCTCTACTTTTAAAAAATGCACAGGTTTGGTAGGTTTCCCTAGGTGCCGGCTGAGCTAGAGGCCAAAATCTACATGTTGACACTTTGCAAAAAACACCTCTGTTTTCTGTCAAAAATTGTGATGTGTCCACATTGTTTTTTGGGGCATTTCCTGTCGCGGGCGCTAGGCCTACCCACACAAGTGAGGTATCATTTTTATCGGTAAACTTGGGGTAAAGCTGGGTGGAAGGAAATTTGTGGCTCCTCTCAGATTCCAGAACTTTCTGTCACCGAAATGTGAGGAAAATTTGTATTTTTTAGCCAAATTTTGAGGTTTGCAAAGGATTCTGGGTAACAGAACCTGGTCAGAGCCCCACAAGTCACCCCATCTTGGATTCCCCTTTGTCTCTAGTTTGCAAAAATGCACAGCTTTGGTAGGTTTCCCTAGGTGCCGGCTGAGCTAGAGGCCAAAATCTACAGGTTGGCACTTTGCAAAAAAACACCTCTGTTTTCTGTCAAAAATTGTGATGTGTCCACGTTGTGTTTTGGGGCATTTCCTGTCACGGGCGCTAGGCCTACCCACACAAGTGAGGTATAATTTTTATCTGGTGACTTGGGGGAACGCTGGGTGGAAGGAAATTTGTGGCTCCTCTCAGATTCCCGACCTTTCTGTCACCGAAATGTGAGGAAAACGTGTTTTTTTACCGAGGTTTGCAAAGGATTCTGGGTAAAAGAACCTGGTCAGAGCCCCACAAGTCACCCCATCTTGGATTCCCCTAGGTCTCTACTTTTAAAAAATGCACAGGTTTGGTAGGTTTCCCTAGGTGCCGGCTGAGCTAGAGGCCAAAATCTACATGTTGACACTTTGCAAAAAACACCTCTGTTTTCTGTCAAAAATTGTGATGTGTCCACATTGTGTTTTGGGGCATTTCCTGTCGCGGTCGCTAGGCCTACCCACACAAGTGAGGTATCATTTTTATCGGTAAACTTGGGGTAAAGCTGGGTGGAAGGAAATTTGTGGCTCCTCTCAGATTCCAGAACTTTCTGTCACCGAAATGTGAGGAAAATGTGTTTTTTTTAGCCAAATTTTGAGGTTTGCAAAGGATTCTGGGTAACAGAACCTGGTCAGAGCCCCACAAGTCACCCCATCTTGGATTCCCCTTCGTCTCTAGTTTGCAAAAATGCACAGCTTTGGTAGGTTTCCCTAGGTGCAGGCTGAGCTAGAGGCCAAAATCTACAGGTAGGCACTTTGCAAAAAAACACCTCTGTTTTCTGTCAAAAATTGTGATGTGTCCACGTTGTGTTTTGGGGCATTTCCTGTCGCGGGCGCTAGGCCTACCCACACAAGTGAGGTATCATTTGTATCTGGTGACTTGGGGGAACGCTGGGTGGAAGGAAATTTGTGGCTCCTCTCAGATTCCAGAACTTTCTGTCACTGAAATGTGAGGAAAATGTGTTTTTTTAGCCACATTTTGAGGTTTGCAAAGTATTCTGGGTAACAGAACCTGGTCAGAGCTCCACAAGTCACCCCTTCTTGGATTCCCCTAGGTCTCTAGTTTTCATAAATGCACAGGTTTGGTAGGTTTCCCTAGGTGCCGGCTGAGCTAGAGGCCAAAATCTACAGGTAGGCCCTTTGCAAAAGAACACCTCCGTTTTCTTTAAAAAAATGTGATGTGTCCCTGTTGTGTTTTGGGGCATTTCCTGTCACGGGCGCTAGGCCTACCCACACAAGTGAGGTATCATTTTTATCGGGAGACTTGGGGGAACGCTGGGTGGAAGGAAATTTGTGGCTCCTCTCAGATTCCCGACCTTTCTGTCACCGAAATGTGAGGAAAACGTGTTTTTTTAGCCAACTTTTGAGGTTTGCAAAGGATTCTGGGTAAAAGAACCTGGTCAGAACCCCACAAGTCACCCCATCTTGGATTCCCCTAGGTCTCTACTTTTAGAAAATGCACAGGTTTGGTAGGTTTCCCTAGGTGCCGGCTGAGCTAGAGGCCAAAATCTACAGGTAGGCACTTTGCAAAAAACACCTCTGTTTTCTGTCAAAAATTGTGATGTGTCCATATTGTGTTTTGGGGCATTTCCTGTCACGGGCGCTAGGCCTACCCACACAAGTGAGGTATCATTTTTATCTGGTGACGTGGGGGAACGCTGGGTGGAAGGAAATTTGTGGCTCCTCTCAGATTCCCGACCTTTCTGACACTGAAATGTGAGGAAAATGTGTTTTTTTAGCCAAATTTTGAGGTTTGCAAAGGATTCTGGGTAACAGAACCTGGTCAGAGCCCCACAAGTCACCCCTTCTTGGATTCCCCTAGGTCTCTAGTTTTTAAAAATGCACAGGTTTGGTAGGTTTCCCTAGGTGCCGGCTGAGCTAGAGGCCAAAATCTACAGGTAGGCACTTTGCAAAAAAACACCTCTGTTTTCTGTCAAAAATTGTGATGTGTCCACGTTGTGTTTTGGGGCATTTCCTGTCGCGGGCGATAGGCCTACCCACACAAGTGAGGTATCATTTTTATCGGTAAACTTGGGGTAAAGCTGGGTGGAAGGAAATTTGTGGCTCCTCTCAGATTCCAGAACTTTCTGTCACCGAAATGTGAGGAAAATGTGTTTTTTTTAGCCAAATTTTGAGGTTTGCAAAGGATTCTGGGTAACAGAACCTGGTCAGAGCCCCACAAGTCACCCCATCTTGGATTCCCCTTGGTCTCTAGTTTGCAAAAATGCACAGCTTTGGTAGGTTTCCCTAGGTGCCGGCTGAGCTGGAGGCCAAAATCTACAGGTAGGCACTTTGCAAAAAAACACCTCTGTTTTCTGTCAAAAATTGTGATGTGTCCACGTTGTGTTTTAGGGCATTTCCTGTCACGGGCGCTAGGCCTACCCACACAAGTGAGGTATCATTTTTATCTGGTGACTTGGGGGAACGCTGGGTGGAAAGAAAATTTGTGGCTCCTCTCAGATTCCCGACCTTTCTGTCACCGAAATGTGAGGAAAATGTGTTTTTTTAGCCGAGGTTTGCAAAGGATTCTGGGTAAAAGGACCTGGTCAGAGCCCCACAAGTCACCCCATCTTGGATTCCCCTAGGTCTCTACTTTTAAAAAATGCACAGGTTTGGTAGGTTTCCCTAGGTGCCGGCTGAGCTAGAGGCCAAAATCTACATGTTGACACTTTGCAAAAAACACCTCTGTTTTCTGTCAAAAATTGTGATGTGTCCACATTGTGTTTTGGGGCATTTCCTGTCGCGGGCGCTAGGCCTACCCACACAAGTGAGGTATCATTTTTATCGGTAAACTTGGGGTAAAGCTGGGTGGAAGGAAATTTGTGGCTCCTCTCAGATTCCAGAACTTTCTGTCACCGAAATGTGAGGAAAATGTGTTTTTTTTAGCCAAATTTTGAGGTTTGCAAAGGATTCTGGGTAACAGAACCTGGTCAGAGCCCCACAAGTCACCCCATCTTGGATTCCCCTTCGTCTCTAGTTTGCAAAAATGCACAGCTTTGGTAGGTTTCCCTAGGTGCCGGCTGAGCTAGAGGCCAAAATCTACAGGTAGGCACTTTGCAAAAAAACACCTCTGTTTTCTGTCAAAAATTGTGATGTGTCCACGTTGTGTTTTGGGGCATTTCCTGTCACGGGCGCTAGGCCTACCCACACAAGTGAGGTATCATTTTTATCTGGTGACTTGGGGGAACGCTGGGTGGAAGGAAATTTGTGGCTCCTCTCAGATTCCCGACCTTTCTGTCACCGAAATGTGAGGAAAATGTGTTTTTTTTAGCCAAATTTTGAGGTTTGCAAAGGATTCTGGATAACAGAACCTGGTCAGAGCCCCACAAGTCACCCCATCTTGGATTCCCCTAGGTCTCTACTTTTAAAAAATGCACAGGTTTGGTAGGTTTCCCTAGGTGCCGGCTGAGCTAGAGGCCAAAATCTACATGTTGACACTTTGCAAAAAACACCTCTGTTTTCTGTCAAAAATTGTGATGTGTCCACATTGTGTTTTGGGGCATTTCCTGTCGCGGGCGCTAGGCCTACCCACACAAGTGAGGTATCATTTTTATCGGTAAACTTGGGGTAAAGCTGGGTGGAAGGAAATTTGTGGCTACTCTCAGATTCCAGAACTTTCTGTCACCGAAATGTGAGGAAAATGTGTTTTTTTTAGCCAAATTTTGAGGTTTGCAAAGGATTCTGGGTAACAGAACCTGGTCAGAGCCCCACAAGTCACCCCATCTTGGATTCCCCTTCGTCTCTAGTTTGCAAAAATGCACAGCTTTGGTAGGTTTCCCTAGGTGCAGGCTGAGCTAGAGGCCAAAATCTACAGGTAGGCACTTTGCAAAAAAACACCTCTGTTTTCTGTCAAAAATTGTGATGTGTCCACGTTGTGTTTTGGGGCATTTCCTGTCGCGGGCGCTAGGCCTACCCACACAAGTGAGGTATCATTTGTATCTGGTGACTTGGGGGAACGCTGGGTGGAAGGAAATTTGTGGCTCCTCTCAGATTCCAGAACTTTCTGTCACTGAAATGTGAGGAAAATGTGTTTTTTTAGCCACATTTTGAGGTTTGCAAAGTATTCTGGGTAACAGAACCTGGTCAGAGCCCCACAAGTCACCCCTTCTTGGATTCCCCTAGGTCTCTAGTTTTCATAAATGCACAGGTTTGGTAGGTTTCCCTAGGTGCCGGCTGAGCTAGAGGCCAAAATCTACAGGTAGGCCCTTTGCAAAAGAACACCTCCGTTTTCTTTAAAAAAATGTGATGTGTCCCTGTTGTGTTTTGGGGCATTTCCTGTCACGGGCGCTAGGCCTACCCACACAAGTGAGGTATCATTTTTATCGGGAGACTTGGGGGAACGCTGGGTGGAAGGAAATTTGTGGCTCCTCTCAGATTCCCGACCTTTCTGTCACCGAAATGTGAGGAAAACGTGTTTTTTAGCCAACTTTTGAGGTTTGCAAAGGATTCTGGGTAAAAGAACGTGGTCAGAACCCCACAAGTCACCCCATCTTGGATTCCCCTAGGTCTCTACTTTTAGAAAATGCACAGGTTTGGTAGGTTTCCCTAGGTGCCGGCTGAGCTAGAGGCCAAAATCTACAGGTAGGCACTTTGCAAAAAACACCTCTGTTTTCTGTCAAAAATTGTGATGTGTCCATATTGTGTTTTGGGGCATTTCCTGTCACGGGCGCTAGGCCTACCCACACAAGTGAGGTATCATTTTTATCTGGTGACGTGGGGGAACGCTGGGTGGAAGGAAATTTGTGGCTCCTCTCAGATTCCCGACCTTTCTGACACTGAAATGTGAGGAAAATGTGTTTTTTTAGCCAAATTTTGAGGTTTGCAAAGGATTCTGGGTAACAGAACCTGGTCAGAGCCCCACAAGTCACCCCTTCTTGGATTCCCCTAGGTCTCTAGTTTTCAAAAATGCACAGGTTTGGTAGGTTTCCCTAGGTGCCGGCTGAGCTAGAGGCCAAAATCTACAGGTAGGCACTTTGCAAAAAAACACCTCTGTTTTCTGTCAAAAATTGTGATGTGTCCACGTTGTGTTTTGGGGCATTTCCTGTCGCGGGCGATAGGCCTACCCACACAAGTGAGGTATCATTTTTATCGGTAAACTTGGGGTAAAGCTGGGTGGAAGGAAATTTGTGGCTCCTCTCAGATTCCAGAACTTTCTGTCACCGAAATGTGAGGAAAATGTGTTTTTTTTAGCCAAATTTTGAGGTTTGCAAAGGATTCTGGGTAACAGAACCTGGTCAGAGCCCCACAAGTCACCCCATCTTGGATTCCCCTTGGTCTCTAGTTTGCAAAAATGCACAGCTTTGGTAGGTTTCCCTAGGTGCCGGCTGAGCTAGAGGCCAAAATTTACAGGTAGGCACTTTGCAAAAAAACACCTCTGTTTTCTGTCAAAAATTGTGATGTGTCCACGTTGTGTTTTGGGGCATTTCCTGTCACGGGCGCTAGGCCTACCCACACAAGTGAGGTATCATTTTTATCTGGTGACTTGGGGGAACGCTGGGTGGAAGGAAATTTGTGGCTCCTCTCAGATTCCCGACCTTTCTGTCACCGAAATGTGAGGAAAACTTGTTTTTTTAGCCGAGGTTTGCAAAGGATTCTGGGTAAAAGAACCTGGTCAGAGCCCCACAAGTCACCCCATCTTGGATTCCCCTAGGTCTCTACTTTTAAAAAATGCACAGGTTTGGTAGGTTTCCCTAGGTGCCGGCTGAGCTAGAGGCCAAAATCTACATGTTGACACTTTGCAAAAAACACCTCTGTTTTCTGTCAAAAATTGTGATGTGTCCACATTGTGTTTTGGGGCATTTCCTGTCGCGGGCGCTAGGCCTACCCACACAAGTGAGGTATCATTTTTATCGGTAAACTTGGGGTAAAGCTGGGTGGAAGGAAATTTGTGGCTCCTCTCAGATTCCAGAACTTTCTGTCACCGAAATGTGAGGAAAATGTGTTTTTTTTAGCCAAATTTTGAGGTTTGCAAAGGATTCTGGGTAACAGAACCTGGTCAGAGCCCCACAAGTCACCCCATCTTGGATTCCCCTTCGTCTCTAGTTTGCAAAAATGCACAGCTTTGGTAGGTTTCCCTAGGTGCCGGCTGAGCTAGAGGCCAAAATCTACAGGTAGGCACTTTGCAAAAAACACCTCTGTTTTCTGTCAAAAATTGTGATGTGTCCATATTGTGTTTTGGGGCATTTCCTGTCACGGGCGCTAGGCCTACCCACACAAGTGAGGTATCATTTTTATATGGTGACGTGGGGGAACGCTGGGTATAAGGAAATTTGTGGCTCCTCTCAGATTCCCGACCTTTCTGACACTGAAATGTGAGGAAAATGTGT
Organism: Pleurodeles waltl; assembly: GCF_031143425.1. Lineage (NCBI taxonomy): Eukaryota > Metazoa > Chordata > Amphibia > Caudata > Salamandridae > Pleurodeles > Pleurodeles waltl. The sequence continues at coordinate 836,648,333 of NC_090442.1, forward strand.
TTTTTTAGCCAAATTTTGAGGTTTGCAAAGGATTCTGGGTAACAGAACCTGGTCAGAGCCCCACAAGTCACCCCATCTTGGATTCCCCTTCGTCTCTAGTTTGCAAAAATGCACAGGTTTGGTAGGTTTCCCTAGGTGCCGGCTGAGCTAGAGGCCAAAATCTACATGTTGACACTTTGCAAAAAACACCTCTGTTTTCTGTCAAAAATTGTGATGTGTCCACATTGTGTTTTGGGGCATTTCCTGTCACGGGCGCTAGGCCTACCCACACAAGTGAGGTATCATTTTTATCTGGTGACTTGGGGGAACACTGGGTGGAAGGAAATTTGTGGCTCCTCTCAGATTCCCGACCTTTCTGTCACCGAAATGTGAGGAAAATGTGTTTTTTTAGCCGAGGTTTGCAAAGGATTCTGGGTAAAAGGACCTGGTCAGAGCCCCACAAGTCACCCCATCTTGGATTCCCCTAGGTCTCTACTTTTAAAAAATGCACAGGTTTGGTAGGTTTCCCTAGGTGCCGGCTGAGCTAGAGGCCAAAATCTACATGTTGACACTTTGCAAAAAACACCTCTGTTTTCTGTCAAAAATTGTGATGTGTCCACATTGTGTTTTGGGGCATTTCCTGTCGCGGGCGCTAGGCCTACCCACACAAGTGAGGTATCATTTTTATCGGTAAACTTGGGGTAAAGCTGGGTGGAAGGAAATTTGTGGCTCCTCTCAGATTCCAGAACTTTCTGTCACCGAAATGTGAGGAAAATGTGTTTTTTTTAGCCAAATTTTGAGGTTTGCAAAGGATTCTGGGTAACAGAACCTGGTCAGAGCCCCACAAGTCACCCCATCTTGGATTCCCCTTGGTCTCTAGTTTGCAAAAATGGACAGCTTTGGTAGGTTTCCCTAGGTGCCGGCTGAGCTAGAGGCCAAAATCTACAGGTAGGCACTTTGCAAAAAAACACCTCTGTTTTCTGTCAAAAATTGTGATGTGTCCACGTTGTGTTTTGGGGCATTTCCTGTCACGGGCGCTAGGACTACCCACACAAGTGAGGTATCATTTTTATCTGGTGACTTGGGGGAACGCTGGGTGGAAGGAAATTTGTGGCTCCTCTCAGATTCCCGACCTTTCTGTCACCGAAATGTGAGGAAAACTTGTTTTTTTAGCCGAGGTTTGCAAAGGATTCTGGGTAAAAGAACCTGGTCAGAGCCCCACAAGTCACCCCATCTTGGATTCCCCTAGGTCTCTACTTTTAAAAAATGCACAGGTTTGGTAGGTTTCCCTAGGTGCCGGCTGAGCTAGAGGCCAAAATCTACATGTTGACACTTTGCAAAAAACACCTCTGTTTTCTGTCAAAAATTGTGATGTGTCCACATTGTGTTTTGGGGCATTTCCTGTCGCGGGCGCTAGGCCTACCCACACAAGTGAGGTATCATTTTTATCGGTAAACTTGGGGTAAAGCTGGGTGGAAGGAAATTTGTGGCTCCTCTCAGATTCCAGAACTTTCTGTCACCGAAATGTGAGGAAAATGTGTTTTTTTTAGCCAAATTTTGAGGTTTGCAAAGGATTCTGGGTAACAGAACCTGGTCAGAGCCCCACAAGTCACCCCATCTTGGATTCCCCTTCGTCTCTAGTTTGCAAAAATGCACAGCTTTGGTAGGTTTCCCTAGGTGCCGGCTGAGCTAGAGGCCAAAATCTACAGGTAGGCACTTTGCAAAAAACACCTCTGTTTTCTGTCAAAAATTGTGATGTGTCCATATTGTGTTTTGGGGCATTTCCTGTCACGGGCGCTAGGCCTACCCACACAAGTGAGGTATCATTTTTATCTGGTGACGTGGGGGAACGCTGGGTATAAGGAAATTTGTGGCTCCTCTCAGATTCCCGACCTTTCTGACACTGAAATGTGAGGAAAATGTGTTTTTTTAGCCAAATTTTGAGGTTTGCAAAGGATTCTGGGTAACAGAACCTGGTCAGAGCCCCACAAGTCACCCCTTCTTGGATTCCCCTAGGTCTCTAGTTTTCAAAAATGCACAGGTTTGGTAGGTTTCCCTAGGTGCCGGCTGAGCTAGAGGCCAAAATCTACAGGTAGGCACTTTGCAAAAAAACACCTCTGTTTTCTGTCAAAAATTGTGATGTGTCCACATTGTGTTTTGGGGCATTTCCTGTCGCGGGCGATAGGCCTACCCACACAAGTGAGGTATCATTTTTATCGGTAAACTTGGGGTAAAGCTGGGTGGAAGGAAATTTGTGGCTCCTCTCAGATTCCAGAACTTTCTGTCACCGAAATGTGAGGAAAATGTGTTTTTTTTAGCCAAATTTTGAGGTTTGCAAAGGATTCTGGGTAACAGAACCTGGTCAGAGCCCCACAAGTCACCCCATCTTGGATTCCCCTTGGTCTCTAGTTTGCAAAAATGCACAGCTTTGGTAGGTTTCCCTAGGTGCCGGCTGAGCTAGAGGCCAAAATCTAGAGGTAGGCACTTTGCAAAAAAACACTTCTGTTTTCTGTCAAAAATTGTGATGTGTCCACGTTGTGTTTTGGGGCATTTCCTGTCACGGGCGCTAGGCCTACCCACACAAGTGAGGTATCATTTTTATCTGGTGACTTGGGGGAACGCTGGGTGGAAGGAAATTTGTGGCTCCTCTCAGATTCCCGACCTTTCTGTCACCGAAATGTGAGGAAAATGTGTTTTTTTAGCCGAGGTTTGCAAAGGATTCTGGGTAAAAGGACGTGGTCAGAGCCCCACAAGTCACCCCATCTTGGATTCCCCTAGGTCTCTACTTTTAAAAAATGCACAGGTTTGGTAGGTTTCCCTAGGTGCCGGCTGAGCTAGAGGCCAAAATCTACATGTTGACACTTTGCAAAAAACACCTCTGTTTTCTGTCAAAAATTGTGATGTGTCCACATTGTTTTTTGGGGCATTTCCTGTCGCGGGCGCTAGGCCTACCCACACAAGTGAGGTATCATTTTTATCGGTAAACTTGGGGTAAAGCTGGGTGGAAGGAAATTTGTGGCTCCTCTCAGATTCCAGAACTTTCTGTCACCGAAATGTGAGGAAAATTTGTATTTTTTAGCCAAATTTTGAGGTTTGCAAAGGATTCTGGGTAACAGAACCTGGTCAGAGCCCCACAAGTCACCCCATCTTGGATTCCCCTTTGTCTCTAGTTTGCAAAAATGCACAGCTTTGGTAGGTTTCCCTAGGTGCCGGCTGAGCTAGAGGCCAAAATCTACAGGTTGGCACTTTGCAAAAAAACACCTCTGTTTTCTGTCAAAAATTGTGATGTGTCCACGTTGTGTTTTGGGGCATTTCCTGTCACGGGCGCTAGGCCTACCCACACAAGTGAGGTATAATTTTTATCTGGTGACTTGGGGGAACGCTGGGTGGAAGGAAATTTGTGGCTCCTCTCAGATTCCCGACCTTTCTGTCACCGAAATGTGAGGAAAACGTGTTTTTTTACCGAGGTTTGCAAAGGATTCTGGGTAAAAGAACCTGGTCAGAGCCCCACAAGTCACCCCATCTTGGATTCCCCTAGGTCTCTACTTTTAAAAAATGCACAGGTTTGGTAGGTTTCCCTAGGTGCCGGCTGAGCTAGAGGCCAAAATCTACATGTTGACACTTTGCAAAAAACACCTCTGTTTTCTGTCAAAAATTGTGATGTGTCCACATTGTGTTTTGGGGCATTTCCTGTCGCGGTCGCTAGGCCTACCCACACAAGTGAGGTATCATTTTTATCGGTAAACTTGGGGTAAAGCTGGGTGGAAGGAAATTTGTGGCTCCTCTCAGATTCCAGAACTTTCTGTCACCGAAATGTGAGGAAAATGTGTTTTTTTTAGCCAAATTTTGAGGTTTGCAAAGGATTCTGGGTAACAGAACCTGGTCAGAGCCCCACAAGTCACCCCATCTTGGATTCCCCTTCGTCTCTAGTTTGCAAAAATGCACAGCTTTGGTAGGTTTCCCTAGGTGCAGGCTGAGCTAGAGGCCAAAATCTACAGGTAGGCACTTTGCAAAAAAACACCTCTGTTTTCTGTCAAAAATTGTGATGTGTCCACGTTGTGTTTTGGGGCATTTCCTGTCGCGGGCGCTAGGCCTACCCACACAAGTGAGGTATCATTTGTATCTGGTGACTTGGGGGAACGCTGGGTGGAAGGAAATTTGTGGCTCCTCTCAGATTCCAGAACTTTCTGTCACTGAAATGTGAGGAAAATGTGTTTTTTTAGCCACATTTTGAGGTTTGCAAAGTATTCTGGGTAACAGAACCTGGTCAGAGCTCCACAAGTCACCCCTTCTTGGATTCCCCTAGGTCTCTAGTTTTCATAAATGCACAGGTTTGGTAGGTTTCCCTAGGTGCCGGCTGAGCTAGAGGCCAAAATCTACAGGTAGGCCCTTTGCAAAAGAACACCTCCGTTTTCTTTAAAAAAATGTGATGTGTCCCTGTTGTGTTTTGGGGCATTTCCTGTCACGGGCGCTAGGCCTACCCACACAAGTGAGGTATCATTTTTATCGGGAGACTTGGGGGAACGCTGGGTGGAAGGAAATTTGTGGCTCCTCTCAGATTCCCGACCTTTCTGTCACCGAAATGTGAGGAAAACGTGTTTTTTTAGCCAACTTTTGAGGTTTGCAAAGGATTCTGGGTAAAAGAACCTGGTCAGAACCCCACAAGTCACCCCATCTTGGATTCCCCTAGGTCTCTACTTTTAGAAAATGCACAGGTTTGGTAGGTTTCCCTAGGTGCCGGCTGAGCTAGAGGCCAAAATCTACAGGTAGGCACTTTGCAAAAAACACCTCTGTTTTCTGTCAAAAATTGTGATGTGTCCATATTGTGTTTTGGGGCATTTCCTGTCACGGGCGCTAGGCCTACCCACACAAGTGAGGTATCATTTTTATCTGGTGACGTGGGGGAACGCTGGGTGGAAGGAAATTTGTGGCTCCTCTCAGATTCCCGACCTTTCTGACACTGAAATGTGAGGAAAATGTGTTTTTTTAGCCAAATTTTGAGGTTTGCAAAGGATTCTGGGTAACAGAACCTGGTCAGAGCCCCACAAGTCACCCCTTCTTGGATTCCCCTAGGTCTCTAGTTTTTAAAAATGCACAGGTTTGGTAGGTTTCCCTAGGTGCCGGCTGAGCTAGAGGCCAAAATCTACAGGTAGGCACTTTGCAAAAAAACACCTCTGTTTTCTGTCAAAAATTGTGATGTGTCCACGTTGTGTTTTGGGGCATTTCCTGTCGCGGGCGATAGGCCTACCCACACAAGTGAGGTATCATTTTTATCGGTAAACTTGGGGTAAAGCTGGGTGGAAGGAAATTTGTGGCTCCTCTCAGATTCCAGAACTTTCTGTCACCGAAATGTGAGGAAAATGTGTTTTTTTTAGCCAAATTTTGAGGTTTGCAAAGGATTCTGGGTAACAGAACCTGGTCAGAGCCCCACAAGTCACCCCATCTTGGATTCCCCTTGGTCTCTAGTTTGCAAAAATGCACAGCTTTGGTAGGTTTCCCTAGGTGCCGGCTGAGCTGGAGGCCAAAATCTACAGGTAGGCACTTTGCAAAAAAACACCTCTGTTTTCTGTCAAAAATTGTGATGTGTCCACGTTGTGTTTTAGGGCATTTCCTGTCACGGGCGCTAGGCCTACCCACACAAGTGAGGTATCATTTTTATCTGGTGACTTGGGGGAACGCTGGGTGGAAAGAAAATTTGTGGCTCCTCTCAGATTCCCGACCTTTCTGTCACCGAAATGTGAGGAAAATGTGTTTTTTTAGCCGAGGTTTGCAAAGGATTCTGGGTAAAAGGACCTGGTCAGAGCCCCACAAGTCACCCCATCTTGGATTCCCCTAGGTCTCTACTTTTAAAAAATGCACAGGTTTGGTAGGTTTCCCTAGGTGCCGGCTGAGCTAGAGGCCAAAATCTACATGTTGACACTTTGCAAAAAACACCTCTGTTTTCTGTCAAAAATTGTGATGTGTCCACATTGTGTTTTGGGGCATTTCCTGTCGCGGGCGCTAGGCCTACCCACACAAGTGAGGTATCATTTTTATCGGTAAACTTGGGGTAAAGCTGGGTGGAAGGAAATTTGTGGCTCCTCTCAGATTCCAGAACTTTCTGTCACCGAAATGTGAGGAAAATGTGTTTTTTTTAGCCAAATTTTGAGGTTTGCAAAGGATTCTGGGTAACAGAACCTGGTCAGAGCCCCACAAGTCACCCCATCTTGGATTCCCCTTCGTCTCTAGTTTGCAAAAATGCACAGCTTTGGTAGGTTTCCCTAGGTGCCGGCTGAGCTAGAGGCCAAAATCTACAGGTAGGCACTTTGCAAAAAAACACCTCTGTTTTCTGTCAAAAATTGTGATGTGTCCACGTTGTGTTTTGGGGCATTTCCTGTCACGGGCGCTAGGCCTACCCACACAAGTGAGGTATCATTTTTATCTGGTGACTTGGGGGAACGCTGGGTGGAAGGAAATTTGTGGCTCCTCTCAGATTCCCGACCTTTCTGTCACCGAAATGTGAGGAAAATGTGTTTTTTTTAGCCAAATTTTGAGGTTTGCAAAGGATTCTGGATAACAGAACCTGGTCAGAGCCCCACAAGTCACCCCATCTTGGATTCCCCTAGGTCTCTACTTTTAAAAAATGCACAGGTTTGGTAGGTTTCCCTAGGTGCCGGCTGAGCTAGAGGCCAAAATCTACATGTTGACACTTTGCAAAAAACACCTCTGTTTTCTGTCAAAAATTGTGATGTGTCCACATTGTGTTTTGGGGCATTTCCTGTCGCGGGCGCTAGGCCTACCCACACAAGTGAGGTATCATTTTTATCGGTAAACTTGGGGTAAAGCTGGGTGGAAGGAAATTTGTGGCTACTCTCAGATTCCAGAACTTTCTGTCACCGAAATGTGAGGAAAATGTGTTTTTTTTAGCCAAATTTTGAGGTTTGCAAAGGATTCTGGGTAACAGAACCTGGTCAGAGCCCCACAAGTCACCCCATCTTGGATTCCCCTTCGTCTCTAGTTTGCAAAAATGCACAGCTTTGGTAGGTTTCCCTAGGTGCAGGCTGAGCTAGAGGCCAAAATCTACAGGTAGGCACTTTGCAAAAAAACACCTCTGTTTTCTGTCAAAAATTGTGATGTGTCCACGTTGTGTTTTGGGGCATTTCCTGTCGCGGGCGCTAGGCCTACCCACACAAGTGAGGTATCATTTGTATCTGGTGACTTGGGGGAACGCTGGGTGGAAGGAAATTTGTGGCTCCTCTCAGATTCCAGAACTTTCTGTCACTGAAATGTGAGGAAAATGTGTTTTTTTAGCCACATTTTGAGGTTTGCAAAGTATTCTGGGTAACAGAACCTGGTCAGAGCCCCACAAGTCACCCCTTCTTGGATTCCCCTAGGTCTCTAGTTTTCATAAATGCACAGGTTTGGTAGGTTTCCCTAGGTGCCGGCTGAGCTAGAGGCCAAAATCTACAGGTAGGCCCTTTGCAAAAGAACACCTCCGTTTTCTTTAAAAAAATGTGATGTGTCCCTGTTGTGTTTTGGGGCATTTCCTGTCACGGGCGCTAGGCCTACCCACACAAGTGAGGTATCATTTTTATCGGGAGACTTGGGGGAACGCTGGGTGGAAGGAAATTTGTGGCTCCTCTCAGATTCCCGACCTTTCTGTCACCGAAATGTGAGGAAAACGTGTTTTTTAGCCAACTTTTGAGGTTTGCAAAGGATTCTGGGTAAAAGAACGTGGTCAGAACCCCACAAGTCACCCCATCTTGGATTCCCCTAGGTCTCTACTTTTAGAAAATGCACAGGTTTGGTAGGTTTCCCTAGGTGCCGGCTGAGCTAGAGGCCAAAATCTACAGGTAGGCACTTTGCAAAAAACACCTCTGTTTTCTGTCAAAAATTGTGATGTGTCCATATTGTGTTTTGGGGCATTTCCTGTCACGGGCGCTAGGCCTACCCACACAAGTGAGGTATCATTTTTATCTGGTGACGTGGGGGAACGCTGGGTGGAAGGAAATTTGTGGCTCCTCTCAGATTCCCGACCTTTCTGACACTGAAATGTGAGGAAAATGTGTTTTTTTAGCCAAATTTTGAGGTTTGCAAAGGATTCTGGGTAACAGAACCTGGTCAGAGCCCCACAAGTCACCCCTTCTTGGATTCCCCTAGGTCTCTAGTTTTCAAAAATGCACAGGTTTGGTAGGTTTCCCTAGGTGCCGGCTGAGCTAGAGGCCAAAATCTACAGGTAGGCACTTTGCAAAAAAACACCTCTGTTTTCTGTCAAAAATTGTGATGTGTCCACGTTGTGTTTTGGGGCATTTCCTGTCGCGGGCGATAGGCCTACCCACACAAGTGAGGTATCATTTTTATCGGTAAACTTGGGGTAAAGCTGGGTGGAAGGAAATTTGTGGCTCCTCTCAGATTCCAGAACTTTCTGTCACCGAAATGTGAGGAAAATGTGTTTTTTTTAGCCAAATTTTGAGGTTTGCAAAGGATTCTGGGTAACAGAACCTGGTCAGAGCCCCACAAGTCACCCCATCTTGGATTCCCCTTGGTCTCTAGTTTGCAAAAATGCACAGCTTTGGTAGGTTTCCCTAGGTGCCGGCTGAGCTAGAGGCCAAAATTTACAGGTAGGCACTTTGCAAAAAAACACCTCTGTTTTCTGTCAAAAATTGTGATGTGTCCACGTTGTGTTTTAGGGCATTTCCTGTCACGGGCGCTAGGCCTACCCACACAAGTGAGGTATCATTTTTATCTGGTGACTTGGGGGAACGCTGGGTGGAAGGAAATTTGTGGCTCCTCTCAGATTCCCGACCTTTCTGTCACCGAAATGTGAGGAAAATGTGTTTTTTTAGCCGAGGTTTGCAAAGGATTCTGGGTAAAAGGACCTGGTCAGAGCCCCACAAGTCACCCCATCTTGGATTCCCCTAGGTCTCTACTTTTAAAAAATGCACAGGTTTGGTAGGTTTCCCTAGGTGCCGGCTGAGCTAGAGGCCAAAATCTACATGTTGACACTTTGCAAAAAACACCTCTGTTTTCTGTCAAAAATTGTGATGTGTCCACATTGTGTTTTGGGGCATTTCCTGTCGCGGGCGCTAGGCCTACCCACACAAGTGAGGTATCATTTTTATCGGTAAACTTGGGGTAAAGCTGGGTGGAAGGAAATTTGTGGCTCCTCTCAGATTCCAGAACTTTCTGTCACCGAAATGTGAGGAAAATGTGTTTTTTTTAGCCAAATTTTGAGGTTTGCAAAGGATTCTGGGTAACAGAACCTGGTCAGAGCCCCACAAGTCACCCCATCTTGGATTCCCCTTCGTCTCTAGTTTGCAAAAATGCACAGCTTTGGTAGGTTTCCCTAGGTGCCGGCTGAGCTAGAGGCCAAAATCTACAGGTAGGCACTTTGCAAAAAAACACCTCTGTTTTCTGTCAAAAATTGTGATGTGTCCACGTTGTGTTTTGGGGCATTTCCTGTCACGGGCGCTAGGCCTACCCACACAAGTGAGGTATCATTTTTATCTGGTGACTTGGGGGAACGCTGGGTGGAAGGAAATTTGTGGCTCCTCTCAGATTCCCGACCTTTCTGTCACCGAAATGTGAGGAAAACGTGTTTTTTTAGCCGAGGTTTGCAAAGGATTCTGGGTAAAAGAACCTGGTCAGAGCCCCACAAGTCACCCCATCTTGGATTCCCCTAGGTCTCTACTTTTAAAAAATGCACAGGTTTGGTAGGTTTCCCTAGGTGCCGGCTGAGCTAGAGGCCAAAATCTACATGTTGACACTTTGCAAAACACACCTCTGTTTTCTGTCAAAAATTGTGATGTGTCCACATTGTGTTTTGGGGCATTTCCTGTCGCGGGCGCTAGGCCTACCCACACAAGTGAGGTATCATTTTTATCGGTAAACTTGGGGTAAAGCTGGGTGGAAGGAAATTTGTGGCTCCTCTCAGATTCCAGAACTTTCTGTCACCGAAATGTGAAGAAAATGTGTTTTTTTTAGCCAAATTTTGAGGTTTGCAAAGGATTCTGGGTAACAGAACCTGGTCAGAGCTCCACAAGTCACCCCTTCTTGGATTCCCCTAGGTCTCTAGTTTTCATAAATGCACAGGTTTGGTAGGTTTCCCTAGGTGCCGGCTGAGCTAGAGGCCAAAATCTACAGGTAGGCCCTTTGCAAAAGAACACCTCCGTTTTCTTTAAAAAAATGTGATGTGTCCCTGTTGTGTTTTGGGGCATTTCCTGTCACGGGCGCTAGGCCTACCCACACAAGTGAGGTATCATTTTTATCGGGAGACTTGGGGGAACGCTGGGTGGAAGGAAATTTGTGGCTCCTCTCAGATTCCCGACCTTTCTGTCACCGAAATGTGAGGAAAACGTGTTTTTTTAGCCAACTTTTGAGGTTTGCAAAGGATTCTGGGTAAAAGAACCTGGTCAGAACCCCACAAGTCACCCCATCTTGGATTCCCCTAGGTCTCTACTTTTAGAAAATGCACAGGTTTGGTAGGTTTCCCTAGGTGCCGGCTGAGCTAGAGGCCAAAATCTACAGGTAGGCACTTTGCAAAAAACACCTCTGTTTTCTGTCAAAAATTGTGATGTGTCCATATTGTGTTTTGGGGCATTTCCTGTCACGGGCGCTAGGCCTACCCACACAAGTGAGGTATCATTTTTATCTGGTGACGTGGGGGAACGCTGGGTGGAAGGAAATTTGTGGCTCCTCTCAGATTCCCGACCTTTCTGACACTGAAATGTGAGGAAAATGTGTTTTTTTAGCCAAATTTTGAGGTTTGCAAAGGATTCTGGGTAACAGAACCTGGTCAGAGCCCCACAAGTCACCCCTTCTTGGATTCCCCTAGGTCTCTAGTTTTTAAAAATGCACAGGTTTGGTAGGTTTCCCTAGGTGCCGGCTGAGCTAGAGGCCAAAATCTACAGGTAGGCACTTTGCAAAAAAACACCTCTGTTTTCTGTCAAAAATTGTGATGTGTCCACTTTGTGTTTTGGGGCATTTCCTGTCGCGGGCGATAGGCCTACCCACACAAGTGAGGTATCATTTTTATCGGTAAACTTGGGGTAAAGCTGGGTGGAAGGAAATTTGTGGCTCCTCTCAGATTCCAGAACTTTCTGTCACCGAAATGTGAGGAAAATGTGTTTTTTTTAGCCAAATTTTGAGGTTTGCAAAGGATTCTGGGTAACAGAACCTGGTCAGAGCCCCACAAGTCACCCCATCTTGGATTCCCCTTGGTCTCTAGTTTGCAAAAATGCACAGCTTTGGTAGGTTTCCCTAGGTGCCGGCTCAGCTAGAGGCCAAAATCTACAGGTAGGCACTTTGCAAAAAAACACCTCTGTTTTCTGTCAAAAATTGTGATGTGTCCACGTTGTGTTTTGGGGCATTTCCTGTCACGGGCGCTAGGCCTACCCACACAAGTGAGGTATCATTTTTATCTGGTGACTTGGGGGAACGCTGGGTGGAAGGAAATTTGTGGCTCCTCTCAGATTCCCGACCTTTCTGTCACCGAAATGTGAGGAAAATGTGTTTTTTTAGCCGAGGTTTGCAAAGGATTCTGGGTAAAAGGACCTGGTCAGAGCCCCACAAGTCACCCCATCTTGGATTCCCCTAGGTCTCTACTTTTAAAAAATGCACAGGTTTGGTAGGTTTCCCTAGGTGCCGGCTGAGCTAGAGGCCAAAATCTACATGTTGACACTTTGCAAAAAACACCTCTGTTTTCTGTCAAAAATTGTGATGTGTCCACATTGTGTTTTGGGGCATTTCCTGTCGCGGGCGCTAGGCCTACCCACACAAGTGAGGTATCATTTTTATCGGTAAACTTGGGGTAAAGCTGGGTGGAAGGAAATTTGTGGCTGCTCTCAGATTCCAGAACTTTCTGTCACCGAAATGTGAGGAAAATGTGTTTTTTTTAGCCAAATTTTGAGGTTTGCAAAGGATTCTGGGTAACAGAACCTGGTCAGAGCCCCACAAGTCACCCCATCTTGGATTCCCCTTGGTCTCTAGTTTGCAAAAATGCACAGCTTTGGTAGGTTTCCCTAGGTGCCGGCTGAGCTAGAGGCCAAAATCTACAGGTAGGCACTTTGCAAAAAAACACCTCTGTTTTCTGTCAAAAATTGTGATGTGTCCACGTTGTGTTTTGGGGCATTTCCTGTCACGGGCGCTAGGCCTACCCACACAAGTGAGGTATCATTTTTATCTGGTGACTTGGGGGAACGCTGGGTGGAAGGAAATTTGTGGCTCCTCTCAGATTCCCGACCTTTCTGTCACCGAAATGTGAGGAAAACGTGTTTTTTTAGCCGAGGTTTGCAAAGGATTCTGGGTAAAAGAACCTGGTCAGAGCCCCACAAGTCACCCCATCTTGGATTCCCCTAGGTCTCTACTTTTAAAAAATGCACAGGTTTGGTAGGTTTCCCTAGGTGCCGGCTGAGCTAGAGGCTAAAATCTACAGGTAGGCACTTTGCAAAAAAACACCTCTGTTTTCTGTCAAAAATTGTGATGTGTCCACATTGTGTTTTGGGGCATTTCCTGTCGCGGGCGCTAGGCCTACCCACACAAGTGAGGTATCATTTGTATCTGGTGACTTGGGGGAACGCTGGGTGGAAGGAAATTTGTGGCTCCTCTCAGATTCCAGAACTTTCTGTCACTGAAATGTGAGGAAAATGTGTTTTTTTAGCCACATTTTGAGGTTTGCAAAGTATTCTGGGTAACAGAACCTGGTCAGAGCCCCACAAGTCACCCCTTCTTGGATTCCCCTAGGTCTCTAGTTTTCATAAATGCACAGGTTTGGTAGGTTTCCCTAGGTGCCGGCTGAGCTAGAGGCCAAAATCTACAGGTAGGCCCTTTGCAAAAGAACACCTCCGTTTTCTTTAAAAAAATGTGATGTGTCCCTGTTGTGTTTTGGGGCATTTCCTGTCACGGGCGCTAGGCCTACCCACACAAGTGAGGTATCATTTTTATCGGGAGACTTGGGGGAACGCTGGGTGGAAGGAAATATGTGGCTCCTCTCAGATTCCCGACCTTTCTGTCACCGAAATGTGAGGAAAACGTGTTTTTTAGCCAACTTTTGAGGTTTGCAAAGGATTCTGGGTAAAAGAACGTGGTCAGAACCCCACAAGTCACCCCATCTTGGATTCCCCTAGGTCTCTACTTTTAGAAAATGCACAGGTTTGGTAGGTTTCCCTAGGTGCCGGCTGAGCTAGAGGCCAAAATCTACAGGTAGGCACTTTGCAAAAAACACCTCTGTTTTCTGTCAAAAATTGTGATGTGTCCATATTGTGTTTTGGGGCATTTCCTGTCACGGGCGCTAGGCCTACCCACACAAGTGAGGTATCATTTTTATCTGGTGACGTGGGGGAACGCTGGGTGGAAGGAAATTTGTGGCTTCTCTCAGATTCCCGACCTTTCTGACACTGAAATGTGAGGAAAATGTGTTTTTTTAGCCAAATTTTGAGGTTTGCAAAGGATTCTGGGTAACAGAACCTGGTCAGAGCCCCACAAGTCACCCCTTCTTGGATTCCCCTAGGTCTCTAGTTTTCAAAAATGCACAGGTTTGGTAGGTTTCCCTAGGTGCCGGCTGAGCTAGAGGCCAAAATCTACAGGTAGGCACTTTGCAAAAAAACACCTCTGTTTTCTGTCAAAAATTGTGATGTGTCCACGTTGTGTTTTGGGGCATTTCCTGTCGCGGGCGATAGGCCTACCCACACAAGTGAGGTATCATTTTTATCGGTAAACTTGGGGTAAAGCTGGGTGGAAGGAAATTTGTGGCTCCTCTCAGATTCCAGAACTTTCTGTCACCGAAATGTGAGGAAAATGTGTTTTTTTAGCCAAATTTTGAGGTTTGCAAAGGATTCTGGGTAACAGAACCTGGTCAGAGCCCCACAAGTCACCCCATCTTGGATTCCCCTTGGTCTCTAGTTTGCAAAAATGCACAGCTTTGGTAGGTTTCCCTAGGTGCCGGCTGAGCTAGAGGCCAAAATCTACAGGTAGGCACTTTGCAAAAAAACACCTCTGTTTTCTGTCAAAAATTGTGATGTGTCCACGTTGTGTTTTAGGGCATTTCCTGTCACGGGCGCTAGGCCTACCCACACAAGTGAGGTATCATTTTTATCTGGTGACTTGGGGGAACGCTGGGTGGAAAGAAAATTTGTGGCTCCTCTCAGATTCCCGACCTTTCTGTCACCGAAATGTGAGGAAAATGTGTTTTTTTAGCCGAGGTTTGCAAAGGATTCTGGGTAAAAGGACCTGGTCAGAGCCCCACAAGTCACCCCATCTTGGATTCCCCTAGGTCTCTACTTTTAAAAAATGCACAGGTTTGGTAGGTTTCCCTAGGTGCCGGCTGAGCTAGAGGCCAAAATCTACATGTTGATACTTTGCAAAAAACACCTCTGTTTTCTGTCAAAAATTGTGATGTGTCCACATTGTGTTTTGGGGCATTTCCTGTCGCGGGCGCTAGGCCTACCCACACAAGTGAGGTATCATTTTTATCGGTAAACTTGGGGTAAAGCTGGGTGGAAGGAAATTTGTGGCTCCTCTCAGATTCCAGAACTTTCTGTCACCGAAATGTGAGGAAAATGTGTTTTTTTTAGCCAAATTTTGAGGTTTGCAAAGGATTCTGGGTAACAGAACCTGGTCAGAGCCCCACAAGTCACCCCATCTTGGATTCCCCTTCGTCTCTAGTTTGCAAAAATGCACAGCTTTGGTAGGTTTCCCTAGGTGCCGGCTGAGCTAGAGGCCAAAATCTACAGGTAGGCACTTTGCAAAAAAACACCTCTGTTTTCTGTCAAAAATTGTGATGTGTCCACGTTGTGTTTTGGGGCATTTCCTGTCACGGGCGCTAGGCCTACCCACACAAGTGAGGTATCATTTTTATCTGGTGACTTGGGGGAACGCTGGGTGGAAGGAAATTTGTGGCTCCTCTCAGATTCCCTACCTTTCTGTCACCGAAATGTGAGGAAAATGTGTTTTTTTTAGCCAAATTTTGAGGTTTGCAAAGGATTCTGGATAACAGAACCTGGTCAGAGCCCCACAAGTCACCCCATCTTGGATTCCCCTAGGTCTCTACTTTTAAAAAATGCACAGGTTTGGTAGGTTTCCCTAGGTGCCGGCTGAGCTAGAGGCCAAAATCTACATGTTGACACTTTGCAAAAAACACCTCTGTTTTCTGTCAAAAATTGTGATGTGTCCACATTGTGTTTTGGGGCATTTCCTGTCGCGGGCGCTAGGCCTACCCACACAAGTGAGGTATCATTTTTATCGGTAAACTTGGGGTAAAGCTGGGTGGAAGGAAATTTGTGGCTCCTCTCAGATTCCAGAACTTTCTGTCACCGAAATGTGAGGAAAATGTGTTTTTTTTAGCCAAATTTTGAGGTTTGCAAAGGATTCTGGGTAACAGAACCTGGGTAGAGCCCCACAAGTCACCCCATCTTGGATTCCCCTTCGTCTCTAGTTTGCAAAAATGCACAGCTTTGGTAGGTTTCCCTAGGTGCAGGCTGAGCTAGAGGCCAAAATCTACAGGTAGGCACTTTGCAAAAAAACACCTCTGTTTTCTGTCAAAAATTGTGATGTGTCCACGTTGTGTTTTGGGGCATTTCCTGTCGCGGGCGCTAGGCCTACCCACACAAGTGAGGTATCATTTGTATCTGGTGACTTGGGGGAACGCTGGGTGGAAGGAAATTTGTGGCTCCTCTCAGATTCCAGAACTTTCTGTCACTGAAATGTGAGGAAAATGTGTTTTTTTAGCCACATTTTGAGGTTTGCAAAGTATTCTGGGTAACAGAACCTGGTCAGAGCCCCACAAGTCACCCCTTCTTGGATTCCCCTAGGTCTCTAGTTTTCATAAATGCACAGGTTTGGTAGGTTTCCCTAGGTGCCGGCTGAGCTAGAGGCCAAAATCTACAGGTAGGCCCTTTGCAAAAGAACACCTCCGTTTTCTTTAAAAAAATGTGATGTGTCCCTGTTGTGTTTTGGGGCATTTCCTGTCACGGGCGCTAGGCCTACCCACACAAGTGAGGTATCATTTTTATCGGGAGACTTGGGGGAACGCTGGGTGGAAGGAAATTTGTGGCTCCTCTCAGATTCCCGACCTTTCTGTCACCGAAATGTGAGGAAAACGTGTTTTTTAGCCAACTTTTGAGGTTTGCAAAGGATTCTGGGTAAAAGAACGTGGTCAGAACCCCACAAGTCACCCCATCTTGGATTCCCCTAGGTCTCTACTTTTAGAAAATGCACAGGTTTGGTAGGTTTCCCTAGGTGCCGGCTGAGCTAGAGGCCAAAATCTACAGGTAGGCACTTTGCAAAAAACACCTCTGTTTTCTGTCAAAAATTGTGATGTGTCCATATTGTGTTTTGGGGCATTTCCTGTCACGGGCGCTAGGCCTACCCACACAAGTGAGGTATCATTTTTATCTGGTGACGTGGGGGAACGCTGGGTGGAAGGAAATTTGTGGCTCCTCTCAGATTCCCGACCTTTCTGACACTGAAATGTGAGGAAAATGTGTTTTTTTAGCCAAATTTTGAGGTTTGCAAAGGATTCTGGGTAACAGAACCTGGTCAGAGCCCCACAAGTCACCCCTTCTTGGATTCCCCTAGGTCTCTAGTTTTCAAAAATGCACAGGTTTGGTAGGTTTCCCTAGGTGCCGGCTGAGCTAGAGGCCAAAATCTACAGGTAGGCACTTTGCAAAAAAACACCTCTGTTTTCTGTCAAAAATTGTGATGTGTCCACGTTGTGTTTTGGGGCATTTCCTGTCGCGGGCGATAGGCCTACCCACACAAGTGAGGTATCATTTTTATCGGTAAACTTGGGGTAAAGCTGGGTGGAAGGAAATTTGTGGCTCCTCTCAGATTCCAGAACTTTCTGTCACCGAAATGTGAGGAAAATGTGTTTTTTTTAGCCAAATTTTGAGGTTTGCAAAGGATTCTGGGTAACAGAACCTGGTCAGAGCCCCACAAGTCACCCCATCTTGGATTCCCCTTGGTCTCTAGTTTGCAAAAATGCACAGCTTTGGTAGGTTTCCCTAGGTGCCGGCTGAGCTAGAGGCCAAAATTTACAGGTAGGCACTTTGCAAAAAAACACCTCTGTTTTCTGTCAAAAATTGTGATGTGTCCACGTTGTGTTTTAGGGCATTTCCTGTCACGGGCGCTAGGCCTACCCACACAAGTGAGGTATCATTTTTATCTGGTGACTTGGGGGAACGCTGGGTGGAAGGAAATTTGTGGCTCCTCTCAGATTCCCGACCTTTCTGTCACCGAAATGTGAGGAAAATGTGTTTTTTTAGCCGAGGTTTGCAAAGGATTCTGGGTAAAAGGACCTGGTCAGAGCCCCACAAGTCACCCCATCTTGGATTCCCCTAGGTCTCTACTTTTAAAAAATGCACAGGTTTGGTAGGTTTCCCTAGGTGCCGGCTGAGCTAGAGGCCAAAATCTACATGTTGACACTTTGCAAAAAACACCTCTGTTTTCTGTCAAAAATTGTGATGTGTCCACATTGTGTTTTGGGGCATTTCCTGTCGCGGGCGCTAGGCCTACCCACACAAGTGAGGTATCATTTTTATCGGTAAACTTGGGGTAAAGCTGGGTGGAAGGAAATTTGTGGCTCCTCTCAGATTCCAGAACTTTCTGTCACCGAAATGTGAGGAAAATGTGTTTTTTTTAGCCAAATTTTGAGGTTTGCAAAGGATTCTGGGTAACAGAACCTGGTCAGAGCCCCACAAGTCACCCCATCTTGGATTCCCCTTCGTCTCTAGTTTGCAAAAATGCACAGCTTTGGTAGGTTTCCCTAGGTGCCGGCTGAGCTAGAGGCCAAAATCTACAGGTAGGCACTTTGCAAAAAAACACCTCTGTTTTCTGTCAAAAATTGTGATGTGTCCACGTTGTGTTTTGGGGCATTTCCTGTCACGGGCGCTAGGCCTACCCACACAAGTGAGGTATCATTTTTATCTGGTGACTTGGGGGAACGCTGGGTGGAAGGAAATTTGTGGCTCCTCTCAGATTCCCGACCTTTCTGTCACCGAAATGTGAGGAAAACGTGTTTTTTTAGCCGAGGTTTGCAAAGGATTCTGGGTAAAAGAACCTGGTCAGAGCCCCACAAGTCACCCCATCTTGGATTCCCCTAGGTCTCTACTTTTAAAAAATGCACAGGTTTGGTAGGTTTCCCTAGGTGCCGGCTGAGCTAGAGGCCAAAATCTACATGTTGACACTTTGCAAAACACACCTCTGTTTTCTGTCAAAAATTGTGATGTGTCCACATTGTGTTTTGGGGCATTTCCTGTCGCGGGCGCTAGGCCTACCCACACAAGTGAGGTATCATTTTTATCGGTAAACTTGGGGTAAAGCTGGGTGGAAGGAAATTTGTGGCTCCTCTCAGATTCCAGAACTTTCTGTCACCGAAATGTGAAGAAAATGTGTTTTTTTTAGCCAAATTTTGAGGTTTGCAAAGGATTCTGGGTAACAGAACCTGGTCAGAGCTCCACAAGTCACCCCTTCTTGGATTCCCCTAGGTCTCTAGTTTTCATAAATGCACAGGTTTGGTAGGTTTCCCTAGGTGCCGGCTGAGCTAGAGGCCAAAATCTACAGGTAGGCCCTTTGCAAAAGAACACCTCCGTTTTCTTTAAAAAAATGTGATGTGTCCCTGTTGTGTTTTGGGGCATTTCCTGTCACGGGCGCTAGGCCTACCCACACAAGTGAGGTATCATTTTTATCGGGAGACTTGGGGGAACGCTGGGTGGAAGGAAATTTGTGGCTCCTCTCAGATTCCCGACCTTTCTGTCACCGAAATGTGAGGAAAACGTGTTTTTTTAGCCAACTTTTGAGGTTTGCAAAGGATTCTGGGTAAAAGAACCTGGTCAGAACCCCACAAGTCACCCCATCTTGGATTCCCCTAGGTCTCTACTTTTAGAAAATGCACAGGTTTGGTAGGTTTCCCTAGGTGCCGGCTGAGCTAGAGGCCAAAATCTACAGGTAGGCACTTTGCAAAAAACACCTCTGTTTTCTGTCAAAAATTGTGATGTGTCCATATTGTGTTTTGGGGCATTTCCTGTCACGGGCGCTAGGCCTACCCACACAAGTGAGGTATCATTTTTATCTGGTGACGTGGGGGAACGCTGGGTGGAAGGAAATTTGTGGCTCCTCTCAGATTCCCGACCTTTCTGACACTGAAATGTGAGGAAAATGTGTTTTTTTAGCCAAATTTTGAGGTTTGCAAAGGATTCTGGGTAACAGAACCTGGTCAGAGCCCCACAAGTCACCCCTTCTTGGATTCCCCTAGGTCTCTAGTTTTTAAAAATGCACAGGTTTGGTAGGTTTCCCTAGGTGCCGGCTGAGCTAGAGGCCAAAATCTACAGGTAGGCACTTTGCAAAAAAACACCTCTGTTTTCTGTCAAAAATTGTGATGTGTCCACTTTGTGTTTTGGGGCATTTCCTGTCGCGGGCGATAGGCCTACCCACACAAGTGAGGTATCATTTTTATCGGTAAACTTGGGGTAAAGCTGGGTGGAAGGAAATTTGTGGCTCCTCTCAGATTCCAGAACTTTCTGTCACCGAAATGTGAGGAAAATGTGTTTTTTTTTTAGCCAAATTTTGAGGTTTGCAAAGGATTCTGGGTAACAGAACCTGGTCAGAGCCCCACAAGTCACCCCATCTTGGATTCCCCTTGGTCTCTAGTTTGCAAAAATGCACAGCTTTGGTAGGTTTCCCTAGGTGCCGGCTCAGCTAGAGGCCAAAATCTACAGGTAGGCACTTTGCAAAAAAACACCTCTGTTTTCTGTCAAAAATTGTGATGTGTCCACGTTGTGTTTTGGGGCATTTCCTGTCACGGGCGCTAGGCCTACCCACACAAGTGAGGTATCATTTTTATCTGGTGACTTGGGGGAACGCTGGGTGGAAGGAAATTTGTGGCTCCTCTCAGATTCCCGACCTTTCTGTCACCGAAATGTGAGGAAAATGTGTTTTTTTAGCCGAGGTTTGCAAAGGATTCTGGGTAAAAGGACCTGGTCAGAGCCCCACAAGTCACCCCATCTTGGATTCCCCTAGGTCTCTACTTTTAAAAAATGCACAGGTTTGGTAGGTTTCCCTAGGTGCCGGCTGAGCTAGAGGCCAAAATCTACATGTTGACACTTTGCAAAAAACACCTCTGTTTTCTGTCAAAAATTGTGATGTGTCCACATTGTGTTTTGGGGCATTTCCTGTCGCGGGCGCTAGGCCTACCCACACAAGTGAGGTATCATTTTTATCGGTAAACTTGGGGTAAAGCTGGGTGGAAGGAAATTTGTGGCTGCTCTCAGATTCCAGAACTTTCTGTCACCGAAATGTGAGGAAAATGTGTTTTTTTTAGCCAAATTTTGAGGTTTGCAAAGGATTCTGGGTAACAGAACCTGGTCAGAGCCCCACAAGTCACCCCATCTTGGATTCCCCTTGGTCTCTAGTTTGCAAAAATGCACAGCTTTGGTAGGTTTCCCTAGGTGCCGGCTGAGCTAGAGGCCAAAATCTACAGGTAGGCACTTTGCAAAAAAACACCTCTGTTTTCTGTCAAAAATTGTGATGTGTCCACGTTGTGTTTTGGGGCATTTCCTGTCACGGGCGCTAGGCCTACCCACACAAGTGAGGTATCATTTTTATCTGGTGACTTGGGGGAACGCTGGGTGGAAGGAAATTTGTGGCTCCTCTCAGATTCCCGACCTTTCTGTCACCGAAATGTGAGGAAAACGTGTTTTTTTAGCCGAGGTTTGCAAAGGATTCTGGGTAAAAGAACCTGGTCAGAGCCCCACAAGTCACCCCATCTTGGATTCCCCTAGGTCTCTACTTTTAAAAAATGCACAGGTTTGGTAGGTTTCCCTAGGTGCCGGCTGAGCTAGAGGCTAAAATCTACAGGTAGGCACTTTGCAAAAAAACACCTCTGTTTTCTGTCAAAAATTGTGATGTGTCCACATTGTGTTTTGGGGCATTTCCTGTCGCGGGCGCTAGGCCTACCCACACAAGTGAGGTATCATTTGTATCTGGTGACTTGGGGGAACGCTGGGTGGAAGGAAATTTGTGGCTCCTCTCAGATTCCAGAACTTTCTGTCACTGAAATGTGAGGAAAATGTGTTTTTTTAGCCACATTTTGAGGTTTGCAAAGTATTCTGGGTAACAGAACCTGGTCAGAGCCCCACAAGTCACCCCTTCTTGGATTCCCCTAGGTCTCTAGTTTTCATAAATGCACAGGTTTGGTAGGTTTCCCTAGGTGCCGGCTGAGCTAGAGGCCAAAATCTACAGGTAGGCCCTTTGCAAAAGAACACCTCCGTTTTCTTTAAAAAAATGTGATGTGTCCCTGTTGTGTTTTGGGGCATTTCCTGTCACGGGCGCTAGGCCTACCCACACAAGTGAGGTATCATTTTTATCGGGAGACTTGGGGGAACGCTGGGTGGAAGGAAATATGTGGCTCCTCTCAGATTCCCGACCTTTCTGTCA
Source organism: Pleurodeles waltl (assembly GCF_031143425.1). Lineage (NCBI taxonomy): Eukaryota > Metazoa > Chordata > Amphibia > Caudata > Salamandridae > Pleurodeles > Pleurodeles waltl. Next base: position 836,669,717 of record NC_090442.1, read on the forward strand.
CCGAAATGTGAGGAAAACGTGTTTTTTAGCCAACTTTTGAGGTTTGCAAAGGATTCTGGGTAAAAGAACGTGGTCAGAACCCCACAAGTCACCCCATCTTGGATTCCCCTAGGTCTCTACTTTTAGAAAATGCACAGGTTTGGTAGGTTTCCCTAGGTGCCGGCTGAGCTAGAGGCCAAAATCTACAGGTAGGCACTTTGCAAAAAACACCTCTGTTTTCTGTCAAAAATTGTGATGTGTCCATATTGTGTTTTGGGGCATTTCCTGTCACGGGCGCTAGGCCTACCCACACAAGTGAGGTATCATTTTTATCTGGTGACGTGGGGGAACGCTGGGTGGAAGGAAATTTGTGGCTTCTCTCAGATTCCCGACCTTTCTGACACTGAAATGTGAGGAAAATGTGTTTTTTTAGCCAAATTTTGAGGTTTGCAAAGGATTCTGGGTAACAGAACCTGGTCAGAGCCCCACAAGTCACCCCTTCTTGGATTCCCCTAGGTCTCTAGTTTTCAAAAATGCACAGGTTTGGTAGGTTTCCCTAGGTGCCGGCTGAGCTAGAGGCCAAAATCTACAGGTAGGCACTTTGCAAAAAAACACCTCTGTTTTCTGTCAAAAATTGTGATGTGTCCACGTTGTGTTTTGGGGCATTTCCTGTCGCGGGCGATAGGCCTACCCACACAAGTGAGGTATCATTTTTATCGGTAAACTTGGGGTAAAGCTGGGTGGAAGGAAATTTGTGGCTCCTCTCAGATTCCAGAACTTTCTGTCACCGAAATGTGAGGAAAATGTGTTTTTTTAGCCAAATTTTGAGGTTTGCAAAGGATTCTGGGTAACAGAACCTGGTCAGAGCCCCACAAGTCACCCCATCTTGGATTCCCCTTGGTCTCTAGTTTGCAAAAATGCACAGCTTTGGTAGGTTTCCCTAGGTGCCGGCTGAGCTAGAGGCCAAAATCTACAGGTAGGCACTTTGCAAAAAAACACCTCTGTTTTCTGTCAAAAATTGTGATGTGTCCACGTTGTGTTTTAGGGCATTTCCTGTCACGGGCGCTAGGCCTACCCACACAAGTGAGGTATCATTTTTATCTGGTGACTTGGGGGAACGCTGGGTGGAAAGAAAATTTGTGGCTCCTCTCAGATTCCCGACCTTTCTGTCACCGAAATGTGAGGAAAATGTGTTTTTTTAGCCGAGGTTTGCAAAGGATTCTGGGTAAAAGGACCTGGTCAGAGCCCCACAAGTCACCCCATCTTGGATTCCCCTAGGTCTCTACTTTTAAAAAATGCACAGGTTTGGTAGGTTTCCCTAGGTGCCGGCTGAGCTAGAGGCCAAAATCTACATGTTGATACTTTGCAAAAAACACCTCTGTTTTCTGTCAAAAATTGTGATGTGTCCACATTGTGTTTTGGGGCATTTCCTGTCGCGGGCGCTAGGCCTACCCACACAAGTGAGGTATCATTTTTATCGGTAAACTTGGGGTAAAGCTGGGTGGAAGGAAATTTGTGGCTCCTCTCAGATTCCAGAACTTTCTGTCACCGAAATGTGAGGAAAATGTGTTTTTTTTAGCCAAATTTTGAGGTTTGCAAAGGATTCTGGGTAACAGAACCTGGTCAGAGCCCCACAAGTCACCCCATCTTGGATTCCCCTTCGTCTCTAGTTTGCAAAAATGCACAGCTTTGGTAGGTTTCCCTAGGTGCCGGCTGAGCTAGAGGCCAAAATCTACAGGTAGGCACTTTGCAAAAAAACACCTCTGTTTTCTGTCAAAAATTGTGATGTGTCCACGTTGTGTTTTGGGGCATTTCCTGTCACGGGCGCTAGGCCTACCCACACAAGTGAGGTATCATTTTTATCTGGTGACTTGGGGGAACGCTGGGTGGAAGGAAATTTGTGGCTCCTCTCAGATTCCCTACCTTTCTGTCACCGAAATGTGAGGAAAATGTGTTTTTTTTAGCCAAATTTTGAGGTTTGCAAAGGATTCTGGATAACAGAACCTGGTCAGAGCCCCACAAGTCACCCCATCTTGGATTCCCCTAGGTCTCTACTTTTAAAAAATGCACAGGTTTGGTAGGTTTCCCTAGGTGCCGGCTGAGCTAGAGGCCAAAATCTACATGTTGACACTTTGCAAAAAACACCTCTGTTTTCTGTCAAAAATTGTGATGTGTCCACATTGTGTTTTGGGGCATTTCCTGTCGCGGGCGCTAGGCCTACCCACACAAGTGAGGTATCATTTTTATCGGTAAACTTGGGGTAAAGCTGGGTGGAAGGAAATTTGTGGCTCCTCTCAGATTCCAGAACTTTCTGTCACCGAAATGTGAGGAAAATGTGTTTTTTTTAGCCAAATTTTGAGGTTTGCAAAGGATTCTGGGTAACAGAACCTGGGTAGAGCCCCACAAGTCACCCCATCTTGGATTCCCCTTCGTCTCTAGTTTGCAAAAATGCACAGCTTTGGTAGGTTTCCCTAGGTGCAGGCTGAGCTAGAGGCCAAAATCTACAGGTAGGCACTTTGCAAAAAAACACCTCTGTTTTCTGTCAAAAATTGTGATGTGTCCACGTTGTGTTTTGGGGCATTTCCTGTCGCGGGCGCTAGGCCTACCCACACAAGTGAGGTATCATTTGTATCTGGTGACTTGGGGGAACGCTGGGTGGAAGGAAATTTGTGGCTCCTCTCAGATTCCAGAACTTTCTGTCACTGAAATGTGAGGAAAATGTGTTTTTTTAGCCACATTTTGAGGTTTGCAAAGTATTCTGGGTAACAGAACCTGGTCAGAGCCCCACAAGTCACCCCTTCTTGGATTCCCCTAGGTCTCTAGTTTTCATAAATGCACAGGTTTGGTAGGTTTCCCTAGGTGCCGGCTGAGCTAGAGGCCAAAATCTACAGGTAGGCCCTTTGCAAAAGAACACCTCCGTTTTCTTTAAAAAAATGTGATGTGTCCCTGTTGTGTTTTGGGGCATTTCCTGTCACGGGCGCTAGGCCTACCCACACAAGTGAGGTATCATTTTTATCGGGAGACTTGGGGGAACGCTGGGTGGAAGGAAATTTGTGGCTCCTCTCAGATTCCCGACCTTTCTGTCACCGAAGTGTGAGGAAAACGTGTTTTTTAGCCAACTTTTGAGGTTTGCAAAGGATTCTGGGTAAAAGAACGTGGTCAGAACCCCACAAGTCACCCCATCTTGGATTCCCCTAGGTCTCTACTTTTAGAAAATGCACAGGTTTGGTAGGTTTCCCTAGGTGCCGGCTGAGCTAGAGGCCAAAATCTACAGGTAGGCACTTTGCAAAAAACACCTCTGTTTTCTGTCAAAAATTGTGATGTGTCCATATTGTGTTTTGGGGCATTTCCTGTCACGGGCGCTAGGCCTACCCACACAAGTGAGGTATCATTTTTATCTGGTGACGTGGGGGAACGCTGGGTGGAAGGAAATTTGTGGCTCCTCTCAGATTCCCGACCTTTCTGACACTGAAATGTGAGGAAAATGTGTTTTTTTAGCCAAATTTTGAGGTTTGCAAAGGATTCTGGGTAACAGAACCTGGTCAGAGCCCCACAAGTCACCCCTTCTTGGATTCCCCTAGGTCTCTAGTTTTCAAAAATGCACAGGTTTGGTAGGTTTCCCTAGGTGCCGGCTGAGCTAGAGGCCAAAATCTACAGGTAGGCACTTTGCAAAAAAACACCTCTGTTTTCTGTCAAAAATTGTGATGTGTCCACGTTGTGTTTTGGGGCATTTCCTGTCGCGGGCGATAGGCCTACCCACACAAGTGAGGTATCATTTTTATCGGTAAACTTGGGGTAAAGCTGGGTGGAAGGAAATTTGTGGCTCCTCTCAGATTCCAGAACTTTCCGTCACCGAAATGTGAGGAAAATGTGTTTTTTTTAGCCAAATTTTGAGGTTTGCAAAGGATTCTGGGTAACAGAACCTGGTCAGAGCCCCACAAGTCACCCCATCTTGGATTCCCCTTGGTCTCTAGTTTGCAAAAATGCACAGCTTTGGTAGGTTTCCCTAGGTGCCGGCTGAGCTAGAGGCCAAAATTTACAGGTAGGCACTTTGCAAAAAAACACCTCTGTTTTCTGTCAAAAATTGTGATGTGTCCACGTTGTGTTTTAGTGCATTTCCTGTCACGGGCGCTAGGCCTACCCACACAAGTGAGGTATCATTTTTATCTGGTGACTTGGGGGAACGCTGGGTGGAAGGAAATTTGTGGCTCCTCTCAGATTCCCGACCTTTCTGTCACCGAAATGTGAGGAAAATGTGTTTTTTTAGCCGAGGTTTGCAAAGGATTCTGGGTAAAAGGACCTGGTCAGAGCCCCACAAGTCACCCCATCTTGGATTCCCCTAGGTCTCTACTTTTAAAAAATGCACAGGTTTGGTAGGTTTCCCTAGGTGCCGGCTGAGCTAGAGGCCAAAATCTACATGTTGACACTTTGCAAAAAACACCTCTGTTTTCTGTCAAAAATTGTGATGTGTCCACATTGTGTTTTGGGGCATTTCCTGTCGCGGGCGCTAGGCCTACCCACACAAGTGAGGTATCATTTTTATCGGTAAACTTGGGGTAAAGCTGGGTGGAAGGAAATTTGTGGCTCCTCTCAGATTCCAGAACTTTCTGTCACCGAAATGTGAGGAAAATGTGTTTTTTTTAGCCAAATTTTGAGGTTTGCAAAGGATTCTGGGTAACAGAACCTGGTCAGAGCCCCACAAGTCACCCCATCTTGGATTCCCCTTCGTCTCTAGTTTGCAAAAATGCACAGCTTTGGTAGGTTTCCCTAGGTGCCGGCTGAGCTAGAGGCCAAAATCTACAGGTAGGCACTTTGCAAAAAAACACCTCTGTTTTCTGTCAAAAATTGTGATGTGTCCACGTTGTGTTTTGGGGCATTTCCTGTCACGGGCGCTAGGCCTACCCACACAAGTGAGGTATCATTTTTATCTGGTGACTTGGGGGAACGCTGGGTGGAAGGAAATTTGTGGCTCCTCTCAGATTCCCGACCTTTCTGTCACCGAAATGTGAGGAAAACGTGTTTTTTTAGCCGAGGTTTGCAAAGGATTCTGGGTAAAAGAACCTGGTCAGAGCCCCACAAGTCACCCCATCTTGGATTCCCCTAGGTCTCTACTTTTAAAAAATGCACAGGTTTGGTAGGTTTCCCTAGGTGCCGGCTGAGCTAGAGGCCAAAATCTACATGTTGACACTTTGCAAAACACACCTCTGTTTTCTGTCAAAAATTGTGATGTGTCCACATTGTGTTTTGGGGCATTTCCTGTCGCGGGCGCTAGGCCTACCCACACAAGTGAGGTATCATTTTTATCGGTAAACTTGGGGTAAAGCTGGGTGGAAGGAAATTTGTGGCTCCTCTCAGATTCCAGAACTTTCTGTCACCGAAATGTGAGGAAAATGTGTTTTTTTTAGCCAAATTTTGAGGTTTGCAAAGGATTCTGGGTAACAGAACCTGGTCAGAGCCCCACAAGTCACCCCATCTTGGATTCCCCTTCGTCTCTAGTTTGCAAAAATGCACAGCTTTGGTAGGTTTCCCTAGGTGCAGGCTGAGCTAGAGGCCAAAATCTACAGGTAGGCACTTTGCAAAAAACACCTCTGTTTTCTGTCAAAAATTGTGATGTGTCCATATTGTGTTTTGGGGCATTTCCTGTCACGGGCGCTAGGCCTACCCACACAAGTGAGGTATCATTTTTATCTGGTGACGTGGGGGAACGCTGGGTATAAGGAAATTTGTGGCTCCTCTCAGATTCCCGACCTTTCTGACACTGAAATGTGAGGAAAATGTGTTTTTTTAGCCAAATTTTGAGGTTTGCAAAGGATTCTGGGTAAAAGAACCTGGTCAGAACCCCACATGTCACCCCATCTTGGATTCCCCTAGGTCTCTACTTTTAGAAAATGCACAGGTTTGGTAGGTTTCCCTAGGTGCCGGCTGAGCTAGAGGCCAAAATCTACAGGTAGGCACTTTGCAAAAAAACACCTCTGTTTTCTGTCAAAAATTGTGATGTTCCACGTTGTGTTTTGGGGCATTTCCTGTCGCGGGCGCTAGGCCTACCCACACAAGTGAGGTATCATTTTTATCGGTAAACTTGGGGTAAAGCTGGGTGGAAGGAAATTTGTGGCTCCTCTCAGATTCCAGAACTTTCTGTCACTGAAATGTGAGGAAAATTTGTTTTTTTAGCCAAATTTTGAGGTTTGCAAAGGATTCTGGGTAACAGAACCTGGTCAGAGCCCCACAAGTCACCTCATCTTGGATTCCCCTTGGTCTCTAGTTTGCAAAAATGCACAGCTTTGGTAGGTTTCCCTAGGTGCCGGCTGAGCTAGAGGCCAAAATCTACATGTTGACACTTTGCAAAAAACACCTCTGTTTTCTGTCAAAAATTGTGATGTGTCCACATTGTGTTTTGGGGCATTTCCTGTCGCGGGCGCTAGGCCTACCCACACAAGTGAGGTATCATTTTTATCGGTAAACTTGGGGTAAAGCTGGGTGGAAGGAAATTTGTGGCTCCTCTCAGATTCCAGAACTTTCTGTCACCGAAATGTGAGGAAAATGTGTTTTTTTTTAGCCAAATTTTGAGGTTTGCAAAGGATTCTGGGTAACAGAACCTGGTCAGAGCCCCACAAGTCACCCCATCTTGGATTCCCCTTCGTCTCTAGTTTGCAAAAATGCACAGCTTTGGTAGGTTTCCCTAGGTGCCGGCTGAGCTAGAGGCCAAAATCTACAGGTAGGCACTTTGCAAAAAAACACCTCTGTTTTCTGTCAAAAATTGTGATGTGTCCACGTTGTGTTTTGGGGCATTTCCTGTTGCGGGCGCTAGGCCTACCCACACAAGTGAGGTATCATTTTTATCTGGTGACTTGGGGGAACGCTGGGTGGAAGGAAATTTGTGGCTCCTCTCAGATTCCAGAACTTTCTGTCACTGAAATGTGAGGAAAATTTGTTTTTTTAGACAAATTTTGAGGTTTGCAAAGGATTCTGGGTAACAGAACCTGGTCAGAGCCCCACAAGTCACCTCATCTTGGATTCCCCTTGGTCTCTAGTTTGCAAAAATGCACAGGTTTGGTAGGTTTCCCTAGGTGCCGGCTGAGCTAGAGGCCAAAATCTACAGGTAGGCACTTTGCAAAAAAACACCTCTGTTTTCTGTCAAAAATTGTGATGTGTCCACGTTGTTTTTTGGGGCATTTCCTGTCACGGGCGCTAGGCCTACCCACACAAGTGAGGTATCATTTGTATCTGGTGACTTGGGGGAACGCTGGGTGGAAGGAAATTTGTGGCTCCTCTCAGATTCCAGAACTTTCTGTCACTGAAATGTGAGGAAAATGTGTTTTTTTAGCCACATTTTGAGGTTTGCAAAGTATTCTGGGTAACAGAACCTGGTCAGAGCCCCACAAGTCACCCCTTCTTGGATTCCCCTAGGTCTCTAGTTTTCATAAATGCACAGGTTTGGTAGGTTTCCCTAGGTGCCGGCTGAGCTAGAGGCCAAAATCTACAGGTAGGCCCTTTGCAAAAGAACACCTCCGTTTTCTTTAAAAAAATGTGATGTGTCCCTGTTGTGTTTTGGGGCATTTCCTGTCACGGGCGCTAGGCCTACCCACACAAGTGAGGTATCATTTTTATCGGGAGACTTGGGGGAACGCTGGGTGGAAGGAAATATGTGGCTCCTCTCAGATTCCCGACCTTTCTGTCACCGAAATGTGAGGAAAACGTGTTTTTTAGCCAACTTTTGAGGTTTGCAAAGGATTCTGGGTAAAAGAACGTGGTCAGAACCCCACAAGTCACCCCATCTTGGATTCCCCTAGGTCTCTACTTTTAGAAAATGCACAGGTTTGGTAGGTTTCCCTAGGTGCCGGCTGAGCTAGAGGCCAAAATCTACAGGTAGGCACTTTGCAAAAAACACCTCTGTTTTCTGTCAAAAATTGTGATGTGTCCATATTGTGTTTTGGGGCATTTCCTGTCACGGGCGCTAGGCCTACCCACACAAGTGAGGTATCATTTTTATCTGGTGACGTGGGGGAACGCTGGGTGGAAGGAAATTTGTGGCTTCTCTCAGATTCCCGACCTTTCTGACACTGAAATGTGAGGAAAATGTGTTTTTTTAGCCAAATTTTGAGGTTTGCAAAGGATTCTGGGTAACAGAACCTGGTCAGAGCCCCACAAGTCACCCCTTCTTGGATTCCCCTAGGTCTCTAGTTTTCAAAAATGCACAGGTTTGGTAGGTTTCCCTAGGTGCCGGCTGAGCTAGAGGCCAAAATCTACAGGTAGGCACTTTGCAAAAAAACACCTCTGTTTTCTGTCAAAAATTGTGATGTGTCCACGTTGTGTTTTGGGGCATTTCCTGTCGCGGGCGATAGGCCTACCCACACAAGTGAGGTATCATTTTTATCGGTAAACTTGGGGTAAAGCTGGGTGGAAGGAAATTTGTGGCTCCTCTCAGATTCCAGAACTTTCTGTCACCGAAATGTGAGGAAAATGTGTTTTTTTAGCCAAATTTTGAGGTTTGCAAAGGATTCTGGGTAACAGAACCTGGTCAGAGCCCCACAAGTCACCCCATCTTGGATTCCCCTTGGTCTCTAGTTTGCAAAAATGCACAGCTTTGGTAGGTTTCCCTAGGTGCCGGCTGAGCTAGAGGCCAAAATCTACAGGTAGGCACTTTGCAAAAAAACACCTCTGTTTTCTGTCAAAAATTGTGATGTGTCCACGTTGTGTTTTAGGGCATTTCCTGTCACGGGCGCTAGGCCTACCCACACAAGTGAGGTATCATTTTTATCTGGTGACTTGGGGGAACGCTGGGTGGAAAGAAAATTTGTGGCTCCTCTCAGATTCCCGACCTTTCTGTCACCGAAATGTGAGGAAAATGTGTTTTTTTAGCCGAGGTTTGCAAAGGATTCTGGGTAAAAGGACCTGGTCAGAGCCCCACAAGTCACCCCATCTTGGATTCCCCTAGGTCTCTACTTTTAAAAAATGCACAGGTTTGGTAGGTTTCCCTAGGTGCCGGCTGAGCTAGAGGCCAAAATCTACATGTTGATACTTTGCAAAAAACACCTCTGTTTTCTGTCAAAAATTGTGATGTGTCCACATTGTGTTTTGGGGCATTTCCTGTCGCGGGCGCTAGGCCTACCCACACAAGTGAGGTATCATTTTTATCGGTAAACTTGGGGTAAAGCTGGGTGGAAGGAAATTTGTGGCTCCTCTCAGATTCCAGAACTTTCTGTCACCGAAATGTGAGGAAAATGTGTTTTTTTTAGCCAACTTTTGAGGTTTGCAAAGGATTCTGGGTAACAGAACCTGGTCAGAGCCCCACAAGTCACCCCATCTTGGATTCCCCTTCGTCTCTAGTTTGCAAAAATGCACAGCTTTGGTAGGTTTCCCTAGGTGCCGGCTGAGCTAGAGGCCAAAATCTACAGGTAGGCACTTTGCAAAAAAACACCTCTGTTTTCTGTCAAAAATTGTGATGTGTCCACGTTGTGTTTTGGGGCATTTCCTGTCACGGGCGCTAGGCCTACCCACACAAGTGAGGTATCATTTTTATCTGGTGACTTGGGGGAACGCTGGGTGGAAGGAAATTTGTGGCTCCTCTCAGATTCCCTACCTTTCTGTCACCGAAATGTGAGGAAAATGTGTTTTTTTTAGCCAAATTTTGAGGTTTGCAAAGGATTCTGGATAACAGAACCTGGTCAGAGCCCCACAAGTCACCCCATCTTGGATTCCCCTAGGTCTCTACTTTTAAAAAATGCACAGGTTTGGTAGGTTTCCCTAGGTGCCGGCTGAGCTAGAGGCCAAAATCTACATGTTGACACTTTGCAAAAAACACCTCTGTTTTCTGTCAAAAATTGTGATGTGTCCACATTGTGTTTTGGGGCATTTCCTGTCGCGGGCGCTAGGCCTACCCACACAAGTGAGGTATCATTTTTATCGGTAAACTTGGGGTAAAGCTGGGTGGAAGGAAATTTGTGGCTCCTCTCAGATTCCAGAACTTTCTGTCACCGAAATGTGAGGAAAATGTGTTTTTTTTAGCCAAATTTTGAGGTTTGCAAAGGATTCTGGGTAACAGAACCTGGGTAGAGCCCCACAAGTCACCCCATCTTGGATTCCCCTTCGTCTCTAGTTTGCAAAAATGCACAGCTTTGGTAGGTTTCCCTAGGTGCAGGCTGAGCTAGAGGCCAAAATCTACAGGTAGGCACTTTGCAAAAAAACACCTCTGTTTTCTGTCAAAAATTGTGATGTGTCCACGTTGTGTTTTGGGGCATTTCCTGTCGCGGGCGCTAGGCCTACCCACACAAGTGAGGTATCATTTGTATCTGGTGACTTGGGGGAACGCTGGGTGGAAGGAAATTTGTGGCTCCTCTCAGATTCCAGAACTTTCTGTCACTGAAATGTGAGGAAAATGTGTTTTTTTAGCCACATTTTGAGGTTTGCAAAGTATTCTGGGTAACAGAACCTGGTCAGAGCCCCACAAGTCACCCCTTCTTGGATTCCCCTAGGTCTCTAGTTTTCATAAATGCACAGGTTTGGTAGGTTTCCCTAGGTGCCGGCTGAGCTAGAGGCCAAAATCTACAGGTAGGCCCTTTGCAAAAGAACACCTCCGTTTTCTTTAAAAAAATGTGATGTGTCCCTGTTGTGTTTTGGGGCATTTCCTGTCACGGGCGCTAGGCCTACCCACACAAGTGAGGTATCATTTTTATCGGGAGACTTGGGGGAACGCTGGGTGGAAGGAAATTTGTGGCTCCTCTCAGATTCCCGACCTTTCTGTCACCGAAATGTGAGGAAAACGTGTTTTTTAGCCAACTTTTGAGGTTTGCAAAGGATTCTGGGTAAAAGAACGTGGTCAGAACCCCACAAGTCACCCCATCTTGGATTCCCCTAGGTCTCTACTTTTAGAAAATGCACAGGTTTGGTAGGTTTCCCTAGGTGCCGGCTGAGCTAGAGGCCAAAATCTACAGGTAGGCACTTTGTAAAAAACACCTCTGTTTTCTGTCAAAAATTGTGATGTGTCCATATTGTGTTTTGGGGCATTTCCTGTCACGGGCGCTAGGCCTACCCACACAAGTGAGGTATCATTTTTATCTGGTGACGTGGGGGAACGCTGGGTGGAAGGAAATTTGTGGCTCCTCTCAGATTCCCGACCTTTCTGACACTGAAATGTGAGGAAAATGTGTTTTTTTAGCCAAATTTTGAGGTTTGCAAAGGATTCTGGGTAACAGAACCTGGTCAGAGCCCCACAAGTCACCCCTTCTTGGATTCCCCTAGGTCTCTAGTTTTCAAAAATGCACAGGTTTGGTAGGTTTCCCTAGGTGCCGGCTGAGCTAGAGGCCAAAATCTACAGGTAGGCACTTTGCAAAAAAACACCTCTGTTTTCTGTCAAAAATTGTGATGTGTCCACGTTGTGTTTTGGGGCATTTCCTGTCGCGGGCGATAGGCCTACCCACACAAGTGAGGTATCATTTTTATCGGTAAACTTGGGGTAAAGCTGGGTGGAAGGAAATTTGTGGCTCCTCTCAGATTCCAGAACTTTCTGTCACCGAAATGTGAGGAAAATGTGTTTTTTTTAGCCAAATTTTGAGGTTTGCAAAGGATTCTGGGTAACAGAACCTGGTCAGAGCCCCACAAGTCACCCCATCTTGGATTCCCCTTGGTCTCTAGTTTGCAAAAATGCACAGCTTTGGTAGGTTTCCCTAGGTGCCGGCTGAGCTAGAGGCCAAAATTTACAGGTAGGCACTTTGCAAAAAAACACCTCTGTTTTCTGTCAAAAATTGTGATGTGTCCACGTTGTGTTTTAGGGCATTTCCTGTCACGGGCGCTAGGCCTACCCACACAAGTGAGGTATCATTTTTATCTGGTGACTTGGGGGAACGCTGGGTGGAAGGAAATTTGTGGCTCCTCTCAGATTCCCGACCTTTCTGTCACCGAAATGTGAGGAAAATGTGTTTTTTTAGCCGAGGTTTGCAAAGGATTCTGGGTAAAAGGACCTGGTCAGAGCCCCACAAGTCACCCCATCTTGGATTCCCCTAGGTCTCTACTTTTAAAAAATGCACAGGTTTGGTAGGTTTCCCTAGGTGCCGGCTGAGCTAGAGGCCAAAATCTACATGTTGACACTTTGCAAAAAACACCTCTGTTTTCTGTCAAAAATTGTGATGTGTCCACATTGTGTTTTGGGGCATTTCCTGTCGCGGGCGCTAGGCCTACCCACACAAGTGAGGTATCATTTTTATCGGTAAACTTGGGGTAAAGCTGGGTGGAAGGAAATTTGTGGCTCCTCTCAGATTCCAGAACTTTCTGTCACCGAAATGTGAGGAAAATGTGTTTTTTTTAGCCAAATTTTGAGGTTTGCAAAGGATTCTGGGTAACAGAACCTGGTCAGAGCCCCACAAGTCACCCCATCTTGGATTCCCCTTCGTCTCTAGTTTGCAAAAATGCACAGCTTTGGTAGGTTTCCCTAGGTGCCGGCTGAGCTAGAGGCCAAAATCTACAGGTAGGCACTTTGCAAAAAAACACCTCTGTTTTCTGTCAAAAATTGTGATGTGTCCACGTTGTGTTTTGGGGCATTTCCTGTCACGGGCGCTAGGCCTACCCACACAAGTGAGGTATCATTTTTATCTGGTGACTTGGGGGAACGCTGGGTGGAAGGAAATTTGTGGCTCCTCTCAGATTCCCGACCTTTCTGTCACCGAAATGTGAGGAAAACGTGTTTTTTTAGCCGAGGTTTGCAAAGGATTCTGGGTAAAAGAACCTGGTCAGAGCCCCACAAGTCACCCCATCTTGGATTCCCCTAGGTCTCTACTTTTAAAAAATGCACAGGTTTGGTAGGTTTCCCTAGGTGCCGGCTGAGCTAGAGGCCAAAATCTACATGTTGACACTTTGCAAAACACACCTCTGTTTTCTGTCAAAAATTGTGATGTGTCCACATTGTGTTTTGGGGCATTTCCTGTCGCGGGCGCTAGGCCTACCCACACAAGTGAGGTATCATTTTTATCGGTAAACTTGGGGTAAAGCTGGGTGGAAGGAAATTTGTGGCTCCTCTCAGATTCCAGAACTTTCTGTCACCGAAATGTGAAGAAAATGTGTTTTTTTTAGCCAAATTTTGAGGTTTGCAAAGGATTCTGGGTAACAGAACCTGGTCAGAGCTCCACAAGTCACCCCTTCTTGGATTCCCCTAGGTCTCTAGTTTTCATAAATGCACAGGTTTGGTAGGTTTCCCTAGGTGCCGGCTGAGCTAGAGGCCAAAATCTACAGGTAGGCCCTTTGCAAAAGAACACCTCCGTTTTCTTTAAAAAAATGTGATGTGTCCCTGTTGTGTTTTGGGGCATTTCCTGTCACGGGCGCTAGGCCTACCCACACAAGTGAGGTATCATTTTTATCGGGAGACTTGGGGGAACGCTGGGTGGAAGGAAATTTGTGGCTCCTCTCAGATTCCCGACCTTTCTGTCACCGAAATGTGAGGAAAACGTGTTTTTTTAGCCAACTTTTGAGGTTTGCAAAGGATTCTGGGTAAAAGAACCTGGTCAGAACCCCACAAGTCACCCCATCTTGGATTCCCCTAGGTCTCTACTTTTAGAAAATGCACAGGTTTGGTAGGTTTCCCTAGGTGCCGGCTGAGCTAGAGGCCAAAATCTACAGGTAGGCACTTTGCAAAAAACACCTCTGTTTTCTGTCAAAAATTGTGATGTGTCCATATTGTGTTTTGGGGCATTTCCTGTCACGGGCGCTAGGCCTACCCACACAAGTGAGGTATCATTTTTATCTGGTGACGTGGGGGAACGCTGGGTGGAAGGAAATTTGTGGCTCCTCTCAGATTCCCGACCTTTCTGACACTGAAATGTGAGGAAAATGTGTTTTTTTAGCCAAATTTTGAGGTTTGCAAAGGATTCTGGGTAACAGAACCTGGTCAGAGCCCCACAAGTCACCCCTTCTTGGATTCCCCTAGGTCTCTAGTTTTTAAAAATGCACAGGTTTGGTAGGTTTCCCTAGGTGCCGGCTGAGCTAGAGGCCAAAATCTACAGGTAGGCACTTTGCAAAAAAACACCTCTGTTTTCTGTCAAAAATTGTGATGTGTCCACTTTGTGTTTTGGGGCATTTCCTGTCGCGGGCGATAGGCCTACCCACACAAGTGAGGTATCATTTTTATCGGTAAACTTGGGGTAAAGCTGGGTGGAAGGAAATTTGTGGCTCCTCTCAGATTCCAGAACTTTCTGTCACCGAAATGTGAGGAAAATGTGTTTTTTTTAGCCAAATTTTGAGGTTTGCAAAGGATTCTGGGTAACAGAACCTGGTCAGAGCCCCACAAGTCACCCCATCTTGGATTCCCCTTGGTCTCTAGTTTGCAAAAATGCACAGCTTTGGTAGGTTTCCCTAGGTGCCGGCTCAGCTAGAGGCCAAAATCTACAGGTAGGCACTTTGCAAAAAAACACCTCTGTTTTCTGTCAAAAATTGTGATGTGTCCACGTTGTGTTTTGGGGCATTTCCTGTCACGGGCGCTAGGCCTACCCACACAAGTGAGGTATCATTTTTATCTGGTGACTTGGGGGAACGCTGGGTGGAAGGAAATTTGTGGCTCCTCTCAGATTCCCGACCTTTCTGTCACCGAAATGTGAGGAAAATGTGTTTTTTTAGCCGAGGTTTGCAAAGGATTCTGGGTAAAAGGACCTGGTCAGAGCCCCACAAGTCACCCCATCTTGGATTCCCCTAGGTCTCTACTTTTAAAAAATGCACAGGTTTGGTAGGTTTCCCTAGGTGCCGGCTGAGCTAGAGGCCAAAATCTACATGTTGACACTTTGCAAAAAACACCTCTGTTTTCTGTCAAAAATTGTGATGTGTCCACATTGTGTTTTGGGGCATTTCCTGTCGCGGGCGCTAGGCCTACCCACACAAGTGAGGTATCATTTTTATCGGTAAACTTGGGGTAAAGCTGGGTGGAAGGAAATTTGTGGCTGCTCTCAGATTCCAGAACTTTCTGTCACCGAAATGTGAGGAAAATGTGTTTTTTTTAGCCAAATTTTGAGGTTTGCAAAGGATTCTGGGTAACAGAACCTGGTCAGAGCCCCACAAGTCACCCCATCTTGGATTCCCCTTGGTCTCTAGTTTGCAAAAATGCACAGCTTTGGTAGGTTTCCCTAGGTGCCGGCTGAGCTAGAGGCCAAAATCTACAGGTAGGCACTTTGCAAAAAAACACCTCTGTTTTCTGTCAAAAATTGTGATGTGTCCACGTTGTGTTTTGGGGCATTTCCTGTCACGGGCGCTAGGCCTACCCACACAAGTGAGGTATCATTTTTATCTGGTGACTTGGGGGAACGCTGGGTGGAAGGAAATTTGTGGCTCCTCTCAGATTCCCGACCTTTCTGTCACCGAAATGTGAGGAAAACGTGTTTTTTTAGCCGAGGTTTGCAAAGGATTCTGGGTAAAAGAACCTGGTCAGAGCCCCACAAGTCACCCCATCTTGGATTCCCCTAGGTCTCTACTTTTAAAAAATGCACAGGTTTGGTAGGTTTCCCTAGGTGCCGGCTGAGCTAGAGGCTAAAATCTACAGGTAGGCACTTTGCAAAAAAACACCTCTGTTTTCTGTCAAAAATTGTGATGTGTCCACATTGTGTTTTGGGGCATTTCCTGTCGCGGGCGCTAGGCCTACCCACACAAGTGAGGTATCATTTGTATCTGGTGACTTGGGGGAACGCTGGGTGGAAGGAAATTTGTGGCTCCTCTCAGATTCCAGAACTTTCTGTCACTGAAATGTGAGGAAAATGTGTTTTTTTAGCCACATTTTGAGGTTTGCAAAGTATTCTGGGTAACAGAACCTGGTCAGAGCCCCACAAGTCACCCCTTCTTGGATTCCCCTAGGTCTCTAGTTTTCATAAATGCACAGGTTTGGTAGGTTTCCCTAGGTGCCGGCTGAGCTAGAGGCCAAAATCTACAGGTAGGCCCTTTGCAAAAGAACACCTCCGTTTTCTTTAAAAAAATGTGATGTGTCCCTGTTGTGTTTTGGGGCATTTCCTGTCACGGGCGCTAGGCCTACCCACACAAGTGAGGTATCATTTTTATCGGGAGACTTGGGGGAACGCTGGGTGGAATGAAATATGTGGCTCCTCTCAGATTCCCGACCTTTCTGTCACCGAAATGTGAGGAAAACGTGTTTTTTAGCCAACTTTTGAGGTTTGCAAAGGATTCTGGGTAAAAGAACGTGGTCAGAACCCCACAAGTCACCCCATCTTGGATTCCCCTAGGTCTCTACTTTTAGAAAATGCACAGGTTTGGTAGGTTTCCCTAGGTGCCGGCTGAGCTAGAGGCCAAAATCTACAGGTAGGCACTTTGCAAAAAACACCTCTGTTTTCTGTCAAAAATTGTGATGTGTCCATATTGTGTTTTGGGGCATTTCCTGTCACGGGCGCTAGGCCTACCCACACAAGTGAGGTATCATTTTTATCTGGTGACGTGGGGGAACGCTGGGTGGAAGGAAATTTGTGGCTTCTCTCAGATTCCCGACCTTTCTGACACTGAAATGTGAGGAAAATGTGTTTTTTTAGCCAAATTTTGAGGTTTGCAAAGGATTCTGGGTAACAGAACCTGGTCAGAGCCCCACAAGTCACCCCTTCTTGGATTCCCCTTGGTCTCTAGTTTTCAAAAATGCACAGGTTTGGTAGGTTTCCCTAGGTGCCGGCTGAGCTAGAGGCCAAAATCTACAGGTAGGCACTTTGCAAAAAAACACCTCTGTTTTCTGTCAAAAATTGTGATGTGTCCACGTTGTGTTTTGGGGCATTTCCTGTCGCGGGCGATAGGCCTACCCACACAAGTGAGGTATCATTTTTATCGGTAAACTTGGGGTAAAGCTGGGTGGAAGGAAATTTGTGGCTCCTCTCAGATTCCAGAACTTTCTGTCACCGAAATGTGAGGAAAATGTGTTTTTTTAGCCAAATTTTGAGGTTTGCAAAGGATTCTGGGTAACAGAACCTGGTCAGAGCCCCACAAGTCACCCCATCTTGGATTCCCCTTGGTCTCTAGTTTGCAAAAATGCACAGCTTTGGTAGGTTTCCCTAGGTGCCGGCTGAGCTAGAGGCCAAAATCTACAGGTAGGCACTTTGCAAAAAAACACCTCTGTTTTCTGTCAAAAATTGTGATGTGTCCACGTTGTGTTTTAGGGCATTTCCTGTCACGGGCGCTAGGCCTACCCACACAAGTGAGGTATCATTTTTATCTGGTGACTTGGGGGAACGCTGGGTGGAAAGAAAATTTGTGGCTCCTCTCAGATTCCCGACCTTTCTGTCACCGAAATGTGAGGAAAATGTGTTTTTTTAGCCGAGGTTTGCAAAGGATTCTGGGTAAAAGGACCTGGTCAGAGCCCCACAAGTCACCCCATCTTGGATTCCCCTAGGTCTCTACTTTTAAAAAATGCACAGGTTTGGTAGGTTTCCCTAGGTGCCGGCTGAGCTAGAGGCCAAAATCTACATGTTGATACTTTGCAAAAAACACCTCTGTTTTCTGTCAAAAATTGTGATGTGTCCACATTGTGTTTTGGGGCATTTCCTGTCGCGGGCGCTAGGCCTACCCACACAAGTGAGGTATCATTTTTATCGGTAAACTTGGGGTAAAGCTGGGTGGAAGGAAATTTGTGGCTCCTCTCAGATTCCAGAACTTTCTGTCACCGAAATGTGAGGAAAATGTGTTTTTTTTAGCCAAATTTTGAGGTTTGCAAAGGATTCTGGGTAACAGAACCTGGTCAGAGCCCCACAAGTCACCCCATCTTGGATTCCCCTTCGTCTCTAGTTTGCAAAAATGCACAGCTTTGGTAGGTTTCCCTAGGTGCCGGCTGAGCTAGAGGCCAAAATCTACAGGTAGGCACTTTGCAAAAAAACACCTCTGTTTTCTGTCAAAAATTGTGATGTGTCCACGTTGTGTTTTGGGGCATTTCCTGTCACGGGCGCTAGGCCTACCCACACAAGTGAGGTATCATTTTTATCTGGTGACTTGGGGGAACGCTGGGTGGAAGGAAATTTGTGGCTCCTCTCAGATTCCCTACCTTTCTGTCACCGAAATGTGAGGAAAATGTGTTTTTTTTAGCCAAATTTTGAGGTTTGCAAAGGATTCTGGATAACAGAACCTGGTCAGAGCCCCACAAGTCACCCCATCTTGGATTCCCCTAGGTCTCTACTTTTAAAAAATGCACAGGTTTGGTAGGTTTCCCTAGGTGCCGGCTGAGCTAGAGGCCAAAATCTACATGTTGACACTTTGCAAAAAACACCTCTGTTTTCTGTCAAAAATTGTGATGTGTCCACATTGTGTTTTGGGGCATTTCCTGTCGCGGGCGCTAGGCCTACCCACACAAGTGAGGTATCATTTTTATCGGTAAACTTGGGGTAAAGCTGGGTGGAAGGAAATTTGTGGCTCCTCTCAGATTCCAGAACTTTCTGTCACCGAAATGTGAGGAAAATGTGTTTTTTTTAGCCAAATTTTGAGGTTTGCAAAGGATTCTGGGTAACAGAACCTGGGTAGAGCCCCACAAGTCACCCCATCTTGGATTCCCCTTCGTCTCTAGTTTGCAAAAATGCACAGCTTTGGTAGGTTTCCCTAGGTGCAGGCTGAGCTAGAGGCCAAAATCTACAGGTAGGCACTTTGCAAAAAAACACCTCTGTTTTCTGTCAAAAATTGTGATGTGTCCACGTTGTGTTTTGGGGCATTTCCTGTCGCGGGCGCTAGGCCTACCCACACAAGTGAGGTATCATTTGTATCTGGTGACTTGGGGGAACGCTGGGTGGAAGGAAATTTGTGGCTCCTCTCAGATTCCAGAACTTTCTGTCACTGAAATGTGAGGAAAATGTGTTTTTTTAGCCACATTTTGAGGTTTGCAAAGTATTCTGGGTAACAGAACCTGGTCAGAGCCCCACAAGTCACCCCTTCTTGGATTCCCCTAGGTCTCTAGTTTTCATAAATGCACAGGTTTGGTAGGTTTCCCTAGGTGCCGGCTGAGCTAGAGGCCAAAATCTACAGGTAGGCCCTTTGCAAAAGAACACCTCCGTTTTCTTTAAAAAAATGTGATGTGTCCCTGTTGTGTTTTGGGGCATTTCCTGTCACGGGCGCTAGGCCTACCCACACAAGTGAGGTATCATTTTTATCGGGAGACTTGGGGGAAGGCTGGGTGGAAGAAAATTTGTGGCTCCTCTCAGATTCCCGACCTTTCTGTCACCGAAGTGTGAGGAAAACGTGTTTTTTAGCCAACTTTTGAGGTTTGCAAAGGATTCTGGGTAAAAGAACGTGGTCAGAACCCCACAAGTCACCCCATCTTGGATTCCCCTAGGTCTCTACTTTTAGAAAATGCACAGGTTTGGTAGGTTTCCCTAGGTGCCGGCTGAGCTAGAGGCCAAAATCTACAGGTAGGCACTTTGCAAAAAACACCTCTGTTTTCTGTCAAAAATTGTGATGTGTCCATATTGTGTTTTGGGGCATTTCCTGTCACGGGCGCTAGGCCTACCCACACAAGTGAGGTATCATTTTTATCTGGTGACGTGGGGGAACGCTGGGTGGAAGGAAATTTGTGGCTCCTCTCAGATTCCCGACCTTTCTGACACTGAAATGTGAGGAAAATGTGTTTTTTTAGCCAAATTTTGAGGTTTGCAAAGGATTCTGGGTAACAGAACCTGGTCAGAGCCCCACAAGTCACCCCTTCTTGGATTCCCCTAGGTCTCTAGTTTTCAAAAATGCACAGGTTTGGTAGGTTTCCCTAGGTGCCGGCTGAGCTAGAGGCCAAAATCTACAGGTAGGCACTTTGCAAAAAAACACCTCTGTTTTCTGTCAAAAATTGTGATGTGTCCACGTTGTGTTTTGGGGCATTTCCTGTCGCGGGCGATAGGCCTACCCACACAAGTGAGGTATCATTTTTATCGGTAAACTTGGGGTAAAGCTGGGTGGAAGGAAATTTGTGGCTCCTCTCAGATTCCAGAACTTTCCGTCACCGAAATGTGAGGAAAATGTGTTTTTTTTAGCCAAATTTTGAGGTTTGCAAAGGATTCTGGGTAACAGAACCTGGTCAGAGCCCCACAAGTCACCCCATCTTGGATTCCCCTTGGTCTCTAGTTTGCAAAAATGCACAGCTTTGGTAGGTTTCCCTAGGTGCCGGCTGAGCTAGAGGCCAAAATTTACAGGTAGGCACTTTGCAAAAAAACACCTCTGTTTTCTGTCAAAAATTGTGATGTGTCCACGTTGTGTTTTAGTGCATTTCCTGTCACGGGCGCTAGGCCTACCCACACAAGTGAGGTATCATTTTTATCTGGTGACTTGGGGGAACGCTGGGTGGAAGGAAATTTGTGGCTCCTCTCAGATTCCCGACCTTTCTGTCACCGAAATGTGAGGAAAATGTGTTTTTTTAGCCGAGGTTTGCAAAGGATTCTGGGTAAAAGGACCTGGTCAGAGCCCCACAAGTCACCCCATCTTGGATTCCCCTAGGTCTCTACTTTTAAAAAATGCACAGGTTTGGTAGGTTTCCCTAGGTGCCGGCTGAGCTAGAGGCCAAAATCTACATGTTGACACTTTGCAAAAAACACCTCTGTTTTCTGTCAAAAATTGTGATGTGTCCACATTGTGTTTTGGGGCATTTCCTGTCGCGGGCGCTAGGCCTACCCACACAAGTGAGGTATCATTTTTATCGGTAAACTTGGGGTAAAGCTGGGTGGAAGGAAATTTGTGGCTCCTCTCAGATTCCAGAACTTTCTGTCACCGAAATGTGAGGAAAATGTGTTTTTTTTAGCCAAATTTTGAGGTTTGCAAAGGATTCTGGGTAACAGAACCTGGTCAGAGCCCCACAAGTCACCCCATCTTGGATTCCCCTTCGTCTCTAGTTTGCAAAAATGCACAGCTTTGGTAGGTTTCCCTAGGTGCCGGCTGAGCTAGAGGCCAAAATCTACAGGTAGGCACTTTGCAAAAAAACACCTCTGTTTTCTGTCAAAAATTGTGATGTGTCCACGTTGTGTTTTGGGGCATTTCCTGTCACGGGCGCTAGGCCTACCCACACAAGTGAGGTATCATTTTTATCTGGTGACTTGGGGGAACGCTGGGTGGAAGGAAATTTGTGGCTCCTCTCAGATTCCCGACCTTTCTGTCACCGAAATGTGAGGAAAACGTGTTTTTTTAGCCGAGGTTTGCAAAGGATTCTGGGTAAAAGAACCTGGTCAGAGCCCCACAAGTCACCCCATCTTGGATTCCCCTAGGTCTCTACTTTTAAAAAATGCACAGGTTTGGTAGGTTTCCCTAGGTGCCGGCTGAGCTAGAGGCCAAAATCTACATGTTGACACTTTGCAAAACACACCTCTGTTTTCTGTCAAAAATTGTGATGTGTCCACATTGTGTTTTGGGGCATTTCCTGTCGCGGGCGCTAGGCCTACCCACACAAGTGAGGTATCATTTTTATCGGTAAACTTGGGGTAAAGCTGGGTGGAAGGAAATTTGTGGCTCCTCTCAGATTCCAGAACTTTCTGTCACCGAAATGTGAGGAAAATGTGTTTTTTTTAGCCAAATTTTGAGGTTTGCAAAGGATTCTGGGTAACAGAACCTGGTCAGAGCCCCACAAGTCACCCCATCTTGGATTCCCCTTCGTCTCTAGTTTGCAAAAATGCACAGCTTTGGTAGGTTTCCCTAGGTGCAGGCTGAGCTAGAGGCCAAAATCTACAGGTAGGCACTTTGCAAAAAACACCTCTGTTTTCTGTCAAAAATTGTGATGTGTCCATATTGTGTTTTGGGGCATTTCCTGTCACGGGCGCTAGGCCTACCCACACAAGTGAGGTATCATTTTTATCTGGTGACGTGGGGGAACGCTGGGTATAAGGAAATTTGTGGCTCCTCTCAGATTCCCGACCTTTCTGACACTGAAATGTGAGGAAAATGTGTTTTTTTAGCCAAATTTTGAGGTTTGCAAAGGATTCTGGGTAAAAGAACCTGGTCAGAACCCCACATGTCACCCCATCTTGGATTCCCCTAGGTCTCTACTTTTAGAAAATGCACAGGTTTGGTAGGTTTCCCTAGGTGCCGGCTGAGCTAGAGGCCAAAATCTACAGGTAGGCACTTTGCAAAAAAACACCTCTGTTTTCTGTCAAAAATTGTGATGTTCCACGTTGTGTTTTGGGGCATTTCCTGTCGCGGGCGCTAGGCCTACCCACACAAGTGAGGTATCATTTTTATCGGTAAACTTGGGGTAAAGCTGGGTGGAAGGAAATTTGTGGCTCCTCTCAGATTCCAGAACTTTCTGTCACTGAAATGTGAGGAAAATTTGTTTTTTTAGCCAAATTTTGAGGTTTGCAAAGGATTCTGGGTAACAGAACCTGGTCAGAGCCCCACAAGTCACCTCATCTTGGATTCCCCTTGGTCTCTAGTTTGCAAAAATGCACAGCTTTGGTAGGTTTCCCTAGGTGCCGGCTGAGCTAGAGGCCAAAATCTACATGTTGACACTTTGCAAAAAACACCTCTGTTTTCTGTCAAAAATTGTGATGTGTCCACATTGTGTTTTGGGGCATTTCCTGTCGCGGGCGCTAGGCCTACCCACACAAGTGAGGTATCATTTTTATCGGTAAACTTGGGGTAAAGCTGGGTGGAAGGAAATTTGTGGCTCCTCTCAGATTCCAGAACTTTCTGTCACCGAAATGTGAGGAAAATGTGTTTTTTTTTAGCCAAATTTTGAGGTTTGCAAAGGATTCTGGGTAACAGAACCTGGTCAGAGCCCCACAAGTCACCCCATCTTGGATTCCCCTTCGTCTCTAGTTTGCAAAAATGCACAGCTTTGGTAGGTTTCCCTAGGTGCCGGCTGAGCTAGAGGCCAAAATCTACAGGTAGGCACTTTGCAAAAAAACACCTCTGTTTTCTGTCAAAAATTGTGATGTGTCCACGTTGTGTTTTGGGGCATTTCCTGTTGCGGGCGCTAGGCCTACCCACACAAGTGAGGTATCATTTTTATCTGGTGACGTGGGGGAACGCTGGGTGGAAGGAAATTTGTGGCTCCTCTCAGATTCCAGAACTTTCTGTCACTGAAATGTGAGGAAAATTTGTTTTTTTAGACAAATTTTGAGGTTTGCAAAGGATTCTGGGTAACAGAACCTGGTCAGAGCCCCACAAGTCACCTCATCTTGGATTCCCCTTGGTCTCTAGTTTGCAAAAATGCACAGGTTTGGTAGGTTTCCCTAGGTGCCGGCTGAGCTAGAGGCCAAAATCTACAGGTAGGCACTTTGCAAAAAAACACCTCTGTTTTCTGTCAAAAATTGTGATGTGTCCACGTTGTTTTTTGGGGCATTTCCTGTCACGGGCGCTAGGCCTACCCACACAAGTGAGGTATCATTTGTATCTGGTGACTTGGGGGAACGCTGGGTGGAAGGAAATTTGTGGCTCCTCTCAGATTCCAGAACTTTCTGTCACTGAAATGTGAGGAAAATGTGTTTTTTTAGCCACATTTTGAGGTTTGCAAAGTATTCTGGGTAACAGAACCTGGTCAGAGCCCCACAAGTCACCCCTTCTTGGATTCCCCTAGGTCTCTAGTTTTCATAAATGCACAGGTTTGGTAGGTTTCCCTAGGTGCCGGCTGAGCTAGAGGCCAAAATCTACAGGTAGGCCCTTTGCAAAAGAACACCTCCGTTTTCTTTAAAAAAATTTGATGTGTCCCTGTTGTGTTTTGGGGCATTTCCTGTCACGGGCGCTAGGCCTACCCACACAAGTGAGGTATCATTTTTATCGGGAGACTTGGGGGAACGCTGGGTGGAAGGAAATTTGTGGCTCCTCTCAGATTCCCGACCTTTCTGTCACCGAAATGTGAGGAAAACGTGATTTTTTAGCCAACTTTTGAGGTTTGCAAAGGATTCTGGGTAAAAGAACCTGGTCAGAACCCCACAAGTCATCCCATCTTGGATTCCCCTAGGTCTCTACTTTTAGAAAATGCACAGGTTTGGTAGGTTTCCCTAGGTGCCGGCTGAGCTAGAGGCCAAAATCTACAGGTAGGCACTTTGCAAAAAACACCTCTGTTTCTGTCAAAAATTGTGATGTGTCCATATTGTGTTTTGGGGCATTTCCTGTCACGGGCGCTAGGCCTACCCACACAAGTGAGGTATCATTTTTATCTGGTGACGTGGGGGAACGCTGGGTGGAAGGAAATTTGTGACTCCTCTCAGATTCCCGACCTTTCTGACACTGAAATGTGAGGAAAATGTGTTTTTTTAGCCAAATTTTGAGGTTTGCAAAGGATTCTGGGTAACAGAACCTGGTCAGAGCCCCACAAGTCACCCCTTCTTGGATTCCCCTAGGTCTCTAGTTTTCAAAAATGCACAGGTTTGGTAGGTTTCCCTAGGTGCCGGCTGAGCTAGAGGCCAAAATCTACAGGTAGGCACTTTGCAAAAAAACACCTATGTTTTCTGTCAAAAATTGTGATGTGTCCACGTTGTGTTTTGGGGCATTTCCTGTCGCGGGCGCTAGGCCTACCCACACAAGTGAGGTATCATTTTTATCGGTAAACTTGGGGTAAAGCTGGGTGGAAGGAAATTTGTGGCTCCTCTCAGATTCCAGAACTTTCTGTCACCGAAATGTGAGGAAAATGTGTTTTTTTTAGCCAAATTTTGAGGTTTGCAAAGGATTCTGGGTAACAGAACCTGGTCAGAGCCCCACAAGTCACCCCATCTTGGATTCCCCTTGGTCTCTAGTTTGCAAAAATGCACAGCTTTGGTAGGTTTCCCTAGGTGCCGGCTGAGCTAGAGGCCAAAATCTACAGGTAGGCACTTTGCAAAAAAACACCTCTGTTTTCTGTCAAAAATTGTGATGTGTCCACGTTGTGTTTTGGGGCATTTCCTGTCACGGGCGCTAGGCCTACCCACACAAGTGAGGTATCATTTTTATCTGGTGACTTGGGGGAACGCTGGGTGGAAGGAAATTTGTGGCTCCTCTCAGATTATCGACCTTTCTGTCACCAAAATGTGAGGAAAACGTGTTTTTTTAGCCGAGGTTTGCAAAGGATTCTGGGTAAAAGAACCTGGTCAGAGCCCCACAAGTCACCCCATCTTGGATTCCCCTAGGTTTCTACTTTAAAAAAATGCACAGGTTTGGTAGGTTTCCCTAGGTGCCGGCTGAGCTAGAGGCCAAAATCTACATGTTGACACTTTGCAAAAAACACCTCTGTTTTCTGTCAAAAATTGTGATGTGTCCACATTGTGTTTTGGGGCATTTCCTGTCGCGGGCGCTAGGCCTACCCACACAAGTGAGGTATCATTTTTATCGGTAAACTTGGGGTAAAGCTGGGTGGAAGGAAATTTGTGGCTCCTCTCAGATTCCAGAACTTTCTGTCACCGAAATGTGAGGAAAATGTGTTTTTTTTAGCCAAATTTTGAGGTTTGCAAAGGATTCTGGGTAACAGAACCTGGTCAGAGCCCCACAAGTCACCCCATCTTGGATTCCCCTTCGTCTCTAGTTTGCAAAAATGCACAGCTTTGGTAGGTTTCCCTAGGTGCCGGCTGAGCTAGAGGCCAAAATCTACAGGTATGCACTTTGCAAAAAAACACCTCTGTTTTCTGTCAAAAATTGTGATGTGTCCACGTTGTGTTTTGGGGCATTTCCTGTCGCGGGCGCTAGGCCTACCCACACAAGTGAGGTATCATTTTTATCTGGTGACTTGGGGGAACGCTGGGTGGAAGGAAATTTGTGGCTCCTCTCAGATTCCCGACCTTTCTGTCACCAAAATGTGAGGAAAACGTGTTTTTTTAGCCGAGGTTTGCAAAGGATTCTGGGTAAAAGAACCTGGCCAGAGCCCCACAAGTCACCCCATCTTGGATTCCCCTAGGTCTCTACTTTTAAAAAATGCACAGGTTTGGTAGGTTTCCCTAGGTGCCGGCTGAGCTAGAGGCCAAAATCTACATGTTGACACTTTGCAAAAAACACCTCTGTTTTCTGTCAAAAATTGTGATGTGTCCACATTGTGTTTTGGGGCATTTCCTGTCGCGGGCGCTAGGCCTACCCACACAAGTGAGGTATCATTTTTATCGGTAAACTTGGGGTAAAGCTGGGTGGAAGGAAATTTGTGGCTCCTCTCAGATTCCAGAACTTTCTGTCACCGAAATGTGAGGAAAATGTGTTTTTTTTAGCCAAATTTTGAGGTTTGCAAAGGATTCTGGGTAACAGAACCTGGTCAGAGCCCCACAAGTCACCCCATCTTGGATTCCCCTTCGTCTCTAGTTTGCAAAAATGCACAGCTTTGGTAGGTTTCCCTAGGTGCCGGCTGAGCTAGAGGCCAAAATCTACAGGTATGCACTTTGCAAAAAAACACCTCTGTTTTCTGTCAAAAATTGTGATGTGTCCACGTTGTGTTTTGGGGCATTTCCTGTCACGGGCGCTAGGCCTACCCACACAAGTGAGGTATCATTTTTATCTGGTGACTTGGGGGAACGCTGGGTGGAAGGAAATTTGTGGCTCCTCTCAGATTCCCGACCTTTCTGTCACCAAAATGTGAGGAAAACGTGTTTTTTTAGCCGAGGTTTGCAAAGGATTCTGGGTAAAAGGACCTGGTCAGAGCCCCACAAGTCACCCCATCTTGGATTCCCCTAGGTCTCTACTTTTAAAAAATGCACAGGTTTGGTAGGTTTCCCTAGGTGCCGGCTGAGCTAGAGGCCAAAATCTACATGTTGACACTTTGCAAAAAACACCTCTGTTTTCTGTCAAAAATTGTGATGTGTCCACATTGTGTTTTGGGGCATTTCCTGTCGTGGGCGCTAGGCCTACCCACACAAGTGAGGTATCATTTTTATCGGTAAACTTGGGGTAAAGCTGGGTGGAAGGAAATTTGTGGCTCCTCTCAGATTCCAGAACTTTCTGTCACCGAAATGTGAGGAAAATGTGTTTTGTTTAGCCAAATTTTGAGGTTTGCAAAGGATTCTGGGTAACAGAACCTGGTCACAGCCCCACAAGTCACCCCATCTTGGATTCCCCTTGGTCTCTAGTTTGCAAAAATGCACAGCTTTGGTAGGTTTCCCTAGGTGCCGGCTGAGCTAGAGGCCAAAATCTACAGGTAGGCACTTTGCAAAAAAACACCTCTGTTTTCTGTCAAAAATTGTGATGTGTCCACGTTGTGTTTTGGGGCATTTCCTGTCACGGGCGCTAGGCCTACCCACACAAGTGAGGTATCATTTTTATCTGGTGACTTGGGGGAACGCTGGGTGGAAGGAAATTTGTGGCTCCTCTCAGATTCCCGACCTTTCTGTCACCAAAATGTGAGGAAAACGTGTTTTTTTAGCCGAGGTTTGCAAAGGATTCTGGGTAACAGAACCTGGTCAGAGCCCCACAAGTCACCCCATCTTGGATTCCCCTAGGTCTCTACTTTTAAAAAATGCACAGGTTTGGTAGGTTTCCCTAGGTGCCGGCTGAGCTAGAGGCCAAAATCTACATGTTGACACTTTGCAAAAAACACCTCTGTTTTCTGTCAAAAATTGTGATGTGTCCACATTGTGTTTTGGGGCATTTCCTGTCGCGGGCGATAGGCCTACCCACACAAGTGAGGTATCATTTTTATCGGTAAACTTGGGGTAAAGCTGGGTGGAAGGAAATTTGTGGCTCCTCTCAGATTCCAGAACTTTCTGTCACCGAAATGTGAGGAAAATGTGTTTTTTTTAGCCAAATTTTGAGGTTTGCAAAGGATTCTGGGTAACAGAACCTGGTCAGAGCCCCACAAGTCACCCCATCTTGGATTCCCCTTCGTCTCTAGTTTGCAAAAATGCACAGGTTTGGTAGGTTTCCCTAGGTGCCGGCTGAGCTAGAGGCCAAAATCTACAGGTAGGCTCTTTGCAAAAAAACACCTCTGTTTTCTGTCAAAAATTGTGATGTGTCCACGTTGTGTTTTGGGGCATTTCCTGTCGCGGGCGCTAGGCCTACCCACACAAGTGAGGTATCATTTGTATCTGGTGACTTGGGGGAACGCTGGGTGGAAGGAAATTTGTGGCTCCTCTCAGATTCCAGAACTTTCTGTCACTGAAATGTGAGGAAAATGTGTTTTTTTAGCCACATTTTGAGGTTTGCAAAGTATTCTGGGTAACAGAACCTGGTCAGAGCCCCACAAGTCACCCCTTCTTGGATTCCCCTAGGTCTCTAGTTTTCATAAATGCACAGGTTTGGTAGGTTTCCCTAGGTGCCGGCTGAGCTAGAGGCCAAAATCTACAGGTAGGCCCTTTGCAAAAGAACACCTCCGTTTTCTTTAAAAAAATGTGATGTGTCCCTGTTGTGTTTTGGGGCATTTCCTGTCACGGGCGCTAGGCCTACCCACACAAGTGAGGTATCATTTTTATCGGGAGACTTGGGGGAACGCTGGGTGGAAGGAAATTTGTGGCTCCTCTCAGATTCCCGACCTTTCTGTCACCAAAATGTGAGGAAAACGTGTTTTTTTAGCCGAGGTTTGCAAAGGATTCTGGGTAAAAGAACCTGGTCAGAGCCCCACAAGTCACCCCATCTTGGATTCCCCTAGGTCTCTACTTTTAAAAAATGCACAGGTTTGGTAGGTTTCCCTAGGTGCCGGCTGAGCTAGAGGCCAAAATCTACATGTTGACACTTTGCAAAAAACACCTCTGTTTTCTGTCAAAAATTGTGATGTGTCCACATTGTGTTTTGGGGCATTTCCTGTCGCGGGCGCTAGGCCTACCCACACAAGTGAGGTATCATTTTTATCGGTAAACTTGGGGTAAAGCTGGGTGGAAGGAAATTTGTGGCTCCTCTCAGATTCCAGAACTTTCTGTCACCGAAATGTGAGGAAAATGTGTTTTTTTTAGCCAAATTTTGAGGTTTGCAAAGGATTCTGGGTAACAGAACCTGGTCAGAGCCCCACAAGTCACCCCATCTTGGATTCCCCTTCGTCTCTAGTTTGCAAAAATGCACAGCTTTGGTAGGTTTCCCTAGGTGCCGGCTGAGCTAGAGGCCAAAATCTACAGGTATGCACTTTGCAAAAAAACACCTCTGTTTTCTGTCAAAAATTGTGATGTGTCCACGTTGTGTTTTGGGGCATTTCCTGTCACGGGCGCTAGGCCTACCCACACAAGTGAGGTATCATTTTTATCTGGTGACTTGGGGGAACGCTGGGTGGAAAGAAATTTGTGGCTCCTCTCTGATTCCCGACCTTTCTGTCACCAAAATGTGAGGAAAACGTGTTTTTTTAGCCGAGGTTTGCAAAGGATTCTGGGTAAAAGGACCTGGTCAGAGCCCCACAAGTCACCCCATCTTGGATTCCCCTAGGTCTCTACTTTTAAAAAATGCACAGGTTTGGTAGGTTTCCCTAGGTGCCGGCTGAGCTAGAGGCCAAAATCTACATGTTGACACTTTGCAAAAAACACCTCTGTTTTCTGTCAAAAATTGTGATGTGTCCACATTGTGTTTTGGGGCATTTCCTGTCGTGGGCGCTAGGCCTACCCACACAAGTGAGGTATCATTTTTATCGGTAAACTTGGGGTAAAGCTGGGTGGAAGGAAATTTGTGGCTCCTCTCAGATTCCAGAACTTTCTGTCACCGAAATGTGAGGAAAATGTGTTTTGTTTAGCCAAATTTTGAGGTTTGCAAAGGATTCTGGGTAACAGAACCTGGTCACAGCCCCACAAGTCACCCCATCTTGGATTCCCCTTGGTCTCTAGTTTGCAAAAATGCACAGCTTTGGTAGGTTTCCCTAGGTGCCGGCTGAGCAAGAGGCCAAAATCTACAGGTAGGCACTTTGCAAAAAAACACCTCTGTTTTCTGTCAAAAATTGTGATGTGTCCACGTTGTGTTTTGGGTCATTTCCTGTCACGGGCGCTAGGCCTACCCACACAAGTGAGGTATCATTTTTATCTGGTGACTTGGGGGAACGCTGGGTGGAAGGAAATTTGTGGCTCCTCTCAGATTCCCGACCTTTCTGTCACCAAAATGTGAGGAAAACGTGTTTTTTTAGCCGAGGTTTGCAAAGGATTCTGGGTAACAGAACCTGGTCAGAGCCCCACAAGTCACCCCATCTTGGATTCCCCTAGGTCTCTACTTTTAAAAAATGCACAGGTTTGGTAGGTTTCCCTAGGTGCCGGCTGAGCTAGAGGCCAAAATCTACATGTTGACACTTTGCAAAAAACACCTCTGTTTTCTGTCAAAAATTGTGATGTGTCCACATTGTGTTTTGGGGCATTTCCTGTCGCGGGCGATAGGCCTACCCACACAAGTGAGGTATCATTTTTATCGGTAAACTTGGGGTAAAGCTGGGTGGAAGGAAATTTGTGGCTCCTCTCAGATTCCAGAACTTTCTGTCACCGAAATGTGAGGAAAATGTGTTTTTTTTAGCCAAATTTTGAGGTTTGCAAAGGATTCTGGGTAACAGAACCTGGTCAGAGCCCCACAAGTCACCCCATCTTGGATTCCCCTTCGTCTCTAGTTTGCAAAAATGCACAGCTTTGGTAGGTTTCCCTAGGTGCCGGCTGAGCTAGAGGCCAAAATCTACAGGTATGCACTTTGCTAAAAAACACCTCTGTTTTCTGTCAAAAATTGTGATGTGTCCACGTTGTGTTTTGGGGCATTTCCTGTCGCGGGCGCTAGGCCTACCCACACAAGTGAGGTATCATTTTTATCTGGTGACTTGGGGGAACGCTGGGTGGAAGGAAATTTGTGGCTCCTCTCAGATTCCCGACCTTTCTGTCACCAAAATGTGAGGAAAACGTGTTTTTTTAGCCGAGGTTTGCAAAGGATTCTGGGTAAAAGAACCTGGTCAGAGCCCCACAAGTCACCCCATCTTGGATTCCCCTAGGTCTCTACTTTTAAAAAATGCACAGGTTTGGTAGGTTTCCCTAGGTGCCGGCTGAGCTAGAGGCCAAAATCTACATGTTGACACTTTGCAAAAAACACCTCTGTTTTCTGTCAAAAATTGTGATGTGTCCACATTGTGTTTTGGGGCATTTCCTGTCGCGGGCGCTAGGCCTACCCACACAAGTGAGGTATCATTTTTATCGGTAAACTTGGGGTAAAGCTGGGTGGAAGGAAATTTGTGGCTCCTCTCAGATTCCAGAACTTTCTGTCACCGAAATGTGAGGAAAATGTGTTTTTTTTAGCCAAATTTTGAGGTTTGCAAAGGATTCTGGGTAACAGAACCTGGTCAGAGCCCCACAAGTCACCCCATCTTGGATTCCCCTTCGTCTCTAGTTTGCAAAAATGCACAGCTTTGGTAGGTTTCCCTAGGTGCCGGCTGAGCTAGAGGCCAAAATCTACAGGTATGCACTTTGCAAAAAAACACCTCTGTTTTCTGTCAAAAATTGTGATGTGTCCACGTTGTGTTTTGGGGCATTTCCTGTCGCGGGCGCTAGGCCTACCCACACAAGTGAGGTATCATTTTTATCTGGTGACTTGGGGGAACGCTGGGTGGAAGGAAATTTGTGGCTCCTCTCAGATTCCAGAACTTTCTGTCACTGAAATGTGAGGAAAATCTGTTTTATTAGCCAAATTTTGAGGTTTGCAAAGGATTCTGGGTAACAGAACCTGGTCAGAGCCCCACAAGTCACCTCATCTTGGATTCCTCTTGGTCTCTAGTTTGCAAAAATGCACAGGTTTGGTAGGTTTCCCTAGGTGCCGGCTGAGCTAGAGGCCAAAATCTACAGGTAGGCTCTTTGCAAAAAAACACCTCTGTTTTCTGTCAAAAATTGTGATGTGTCCACGTTGTGTTTTGGGGCATTTCCTGTCACGGGCGCTAGGCCTACCCACACAAGTGAGGTATCATTTGTATCTGGTGACTTGGGGGAACGCTGGGTGGAAGGAAATTTGTGGCTCCTCTCAGATTCCAGAACTTTCTGTCACTGAAATGTGAGGAAAATGTGTTTTTTTAGCCACATTTTGAGGTTTGCAAAGTATTCTGGGTAACAGAACCTGGTCAGAGCCCCACAAGTCACCCCTTCTTGGATTCCCCTAGGTCTCTAGTTTTCATAAATGCACAGGTTTGGTAGGTTTCCCTAGGTGCCGGCTGAGCTAGAGGCCAAAATCTACAGGTAGGCCCTTTGCAAAAGAACACCTCCGTTTTCTTTAAAAAAATGTGATGTGTCCCTGTTGTGTTTTGGGGCATTTCCTGTCACGGGCGCTAGGCCTACCCACACAAGTGAGGTATCATTTTTATCGGGAGACTTGGGGGAACGCTGGGTGGAAGGAAATTTGTGGCTCCTCTCAGATTCCCGACCTTTCTGTCACCAAAATGTGAGGAAAACGTGTTTTTTTAGCCGAGGTTTGCAAAGGATTCTGGGTAAAAGAACCTGGTCAGAGCCCCACAAGTCACCCCATCTTGGATTCCCCTAGGTCTCTACTTTTAAAAAATGCACAGGTTTGGTAGGTTTCCCTAGGTGCCGGCTGAGCTAGAGGCCAAAATCTACATGTTGACACTTTGCAAAAAACACCTCTGTTTTCTGTCAAAAATTGTGATGTGTCCACATTGTGTTTTGGGGCATTTCCTGTCGCGGGCGCTAGGCCTACCCACACAAGTGAGGTATCATTTTTATCGGTAAACTTGGGGTAAAGCTGGGTGGAAGGAAATTTGTGGCTCCTCTCAGATTCCAGAACTTTCTGTCACCGAAATGTGAGGAAAATGTGTTTTTTTTAGCCAAATTTTGAGGTTTGCAAAGGATTCTGGGTAACAGAACCTGGTCAGAGCCCCACAAGTCACCCCATCTTGGATTCCCCTTCGTCTCTAGTTTGCAAAAATGCACAGCTTTGGTAGGTTTCCCTAGGTGCCGGCTGAGCTAGAGGCCAAAATCTACAGGTATGCACTTTGCAAAAAAACACCTCTGTTTTCTGTCAAAAATTGTGATGTGTCCACGTTGTGTTTTGGGGCATTTCCTGTCACGGGCGCTAGGCCTACCCACACAAGTGAGGTATCATTTTTATCTGGTGACTTGGGGGAACGCTGGGTGGAAAGAAATTTGTGGCTCCTCTCAGATTCCCGACCTTTCTGTCACCAAAATGTGAGGAAAACGTGTTTTTTTAGCCGAGGTTTGCAAAGGATTCTGGGTAAAAGGACCTGGTCAGAGCCCCACAAGTCACCCCATCTTGGATTCCCCTAGGTCTCTACTTTTAAAAAATGCACAGGTTTGGTAGGTTTCCCTAGGTGCCGGCTGAGCTAGAGGCCAAAATCTACATGTTGACACTTTGCAAAAAACACCTCTGTTTTCTGTCAAAAATTGTGATGTGTCCACATTGTGTTTTGGGGCATTTCCTGTCGTGGGCGCTAGGCCTACCCACACAAGTGAGGTATCATTTTTATCGGTAAACTTGGGGTAAAGCTGGGTGGAAGGAAATTTGTGGCTCCTCTCAGATTCCAGAACTTTCTGTCACCGAAATGTGAGGAAAATGTGTTTTGTTTAGCCAAATTTTGAGGTTTGCAAAGGATTCTGGGTAACAGAACCTGGTCACAGCCCCACAAGTCACCCCATCTTGGATTCCCCTTGGTCTCTAGTTTGCAAAAATGCACAGCTTTGGTAGGTTTCCCTAGGTGCCGGCTGAGCTAGAGGCCAAAATCTACAGGTAGGCACTTTGCAAAAAAACACCTCTGTTTTCTGTCAAAAATTGTGATGTGTCCACGTTGTGTTTTGGGGCATTTCCTGTCACGGGCGCTAGGCCTACCCACACAAGTGAGGTATCATTTTTATCTGGTGACTTGGGGGAACGCTGGGTGGAAGGAAATTTGTGGCTCCTCTCAGATTCCCGACCTTTCTGTCACCGAAATGTGAGGAAAACGTGTTTTTTTAGCCGAGGTTTGCAAAGGATTCTGGGTAACAGAACCTGGTCAGAGCCCCACAAGTCACCCCATCTTGGATTCCCCTAGGTCTCTACTTTTAAAAAATGCACAGGTTTGGTAGGTTTCCCTAGGTGCCGGCTGAGCTAGAGGCCAAAATCTACATGTTGACACTTTGCAAAAAACACCTCTGTTTTCTGTCAAAAATTGTGATGTGTCCACATTGTGTTTTGGGGCATTTCCTGTCGCGGGCGATAGGCCTACCCACACAAGTGAGGTATCATTTTTATCGGTAAACTTGGGGTAAAGCTGGGTGGAAGGAAATTTGTGGCTCCTCTCAGATTCCAGAACTTTCTGTCACCGAAATGTGAGGAAAATGTGTTTTTTTTAGCCAAATTTTGAGGTTTGCAAAGGATTCTGGGTAACAGAACCTGGTCAGAGCCCCACAAGTCACCCCATCTTGGATTCCCCTTCGTCTCTAGTTTGCAAAAATGCACAGCTTTGGTAGGTTTCCCTAGGTGCCGGCTGAGCTAGAGGCCAAAATCTACAGGTATGCACTTTGCTAAAAAACACCTCTGTTTTCTGTCAAAAATTGTGATGTGTCCACGTTGTGTTTTGGGGCATTTCCTGTCGCGGGCGCTAGGCCTACCCACACAAGTGAGGTATCATTTTTATCTGGTGACTTGGGGGAACGCTGGGTGGAAGGAAATTTGTGGCTCCTCTCAGATTCCCGACCTTTCTGTCACCAAAATGTGAGGAAAACGTGTTTTTTTAGCCGAGGTTTGCAAAGGATTCTGGGTAAAAGAACCTGGTCAGAGCCCCACAAGTCACCCCATCTTGGATTCCCCTAGGTCTCTACTTTTAAAAAATGCACAGGTTTGGTAGGTTTCCCTAGGTGCCGGCTGAGCTAGAGGCCAAAATCTACATGTTGACACTTTGCAAAAAACACCTCTGTTTTCTGTCAAAAATTGTGATGTGTCCACATTGTGTTTTGGGGCATTTCCTGTCGCGGGCGCTAGGCCTACCCACACAAGTGAGGTATCATTTTTATCGGTAAACTTGGGGTAAAGCTGGGTGGAAGGAAATTTGTGGCTCCTCTCAGATTCCAGAACTTTCTGTCACCGAAATGTGAGGAAAATGTGTTTTTTTTAGCCAAATTTTGAGGTTTGCAAAGGATTCTGGGTAACAGAACCTGGTCAGAGCCCCACAAGTCACCCCATCTTGGATTCCCCTTCGTCTCTAGTTTGCAAAAATGCACAGCTTTGGTAGGTTTCCCTAGGTGCCGGCTGAGCTAGAGGCCAAAATCTACAGGTATGCACTTTGCAAAAAAACACCTCTGTTTTCTGTCAAAAATTGTGATGTGTCCACGTTGTGTTTTGGGGCATTTCCTGTCGCGGGCGCTAGGCCTACCCACACAAGTGAGGTATCATTTTTATCTGGTGACTTGGGGGAACGCTGGGTGGAAGGAAATTTGTGGCTCCTCTCAGATTCCAGAACTTTCTGTCACTGAAATGTGAGGAAAATGTGTTTTTTTAGCCACATTTTGAGGTTTGCAAAGTATTCTGGGTAACAGAACCTGGTCAGAGCCCCACAAGTCACCCCTTCTTGGATTCCCCTAGGTCTCTAGTTTTCATAAATGCACAGGTTTGGTAGGTTTCCCTAGGTGCCGGCTGAGCTAGAGGCCAAAATCTACAGGTAGGCCCTTTGCAAAAGAACACCTCCGTTTTCTTTAAAAAAATGTGATGTGTCCCTGTTGTGTTTTGGGGCATTTCCTGTCACGGGCGCTAGGCCTACCCACACAAGTGAGGTATCATTTTTATCGGGAGACTTGGGGGAACGCTGGGTGGAAGGAAATTTGTGGCTCCTCTCAGATTCCCGACCTTTCTGTCACCGAAATGTGAGGAAAACGTGTTTTTTTAGCCAATTTTTGAGGTTTGCAAAGGATTCTGGGTAAAAGAACCTGGTCAGAACCCCACAAGTCACCCCATCTTGGATTCCCCTAGGTCTCTACTTTTAGAAAATGCACAGGTTTGGTAGGTTTCCCTCGGTGCCGGCTGAGCTAGAGGCCAAAATCTACAGGTAGGCACTTTGCAAAAAACACCTCTGTTTTCTGTCAAAAATTGTGATGTGTCCATATTGTGTTTTGGGGCATTTTCTGTCACGGGCGCTAGGCCTACCCACACAAGTGAGGTATCATTTTTATCTGGTGACGTGGGGGAACGCTGGGTGGAAGGAAATTTGTGGCTCCTCTCAGATTCCCGACCTTTCTGACACTGAAATGTGAGGAAAATGTGTTTTTTTAGCCAAATTTTGAGGTTTGCAAAGGATTCTGGGTAACAGAACCTGGTCAGAGCACCACAAGTCACCCCTTCTTGGATTCCCCTAGGTCTCTAGTTTTCAAAAATGCACAGGTTTGGTAGGTTTCCCTAGGTGCCGGCTGAGCTAGAGGCCAAAATCTACAGGTAGGCACTTTGCAAAAAAACACCTCTGTTTTCTGTCAAAAATTGTGATGTGTCCACGTTGTGTTTTGGGGCATTTCCTGTCACGGGCGCTAGGCCTACCCACACAAGTGAGGTATCATTTTTATCTGGTGACGTGGGGGAACGCTGGGTGGAAGGAAATTTGTGGCTCCTCTCAGATTCCCGACCTTTCTGACACTGAAATGTGAGGAAAATGTGTTTTTTTAGCCAAATTTTGAGGTTTGCAAAGGATTCTGGGTAACAGAACCTGGTCAGAGCCCCACAAGTCACCCCTTCTTGGATTCCCCTAGGTCTCTAGTTTTCAAAAATGCACAGGTTTGGTAGGTTTCCCTAGGTGCCGGCTGAGCTAGAGGCCAAAATCTACAGGTAGGCACTTTGCAAAAAAACACCTCTGTTTTCTGTCAAAAATTGTGATGTGTCCACGTTGTGTTTTGGGGCATTTCCTGTCACGGGCGCTAGGCCTACCCACACAAGTGAGGTATCATTTGTATCTGGTGACTTGGGGGAACGCTGGGTGGAAGGAAATTTGTGGCTCCTCTCAGATTCCAGAACTTTCTGTCACTGAAATGTGAGGAAAATGTGTTTTTTTAGCCACATTTTGAGGTTTGCAAAGTATTCTGGGTAACAGAACCTGGTCAGAGCCCCACAAGTCACCCCTTCTTGGATTCCCCTAGGTCTCTAGTTTTCATAAATGCACAGGTTTAGTAGGTTTCCCTAGGTGCCGGCTGAGCTAGAGGCCAAAATCTACAGGTAGGCCCTTTGCAAAAGAACACCTCCGTTTTCTTTAAAAAAATGTGATGTGTCCCTGTTGTGTTTTGGGGCATTTCCTGTCACGGGCGCTAGGCCTACCCACACAAGTGAGGTATCATTTTTATCGGGAGACTTGGGGGAACGCTGGGTGGAAGGAAATTTGTGGCTCCTCTCAGATTCCCGACCTTTCTGTCACCGAAATGTGAGGAAAACGTGTTTTTTTAGCCAACTTTTGAGGTTTGCAAAGGATTCTGGGTAAAAGAACCTGGTCAGAACCTCACAAGTCACCCCATCTTGGATTCCCCTAGGTCTCTACTTTTAGAAAATGCACAGGTTTGGTAGGTTTCCCTAGGTGCCGGCTGAGCTAGAGGCCAAAATCTACAGGTAGGCACTTTGCAAAAAAACACCTCTGTTTTCTGTCAAAAATTGTGATGTTCCACGTTGTGTTTTGGGGCATTTCCTGTCGCGGGCGCTAGGCCTACCCACACAAGTGAGGTATCATTTTTATCGGTAAACTTGGGGTAAAGCTGGGTGGAAGGAAATTTGTGGCTCCTCTCAGATTCCAGAACTTTCTGTCACCGAAATGTGAGGAAAATGTGTTTTTTTTAGCCAAATTTTGAGGTTTGCAAAGGATTCTGGTTAACAGAACCTGGTCAGAGCCCCACAAGTCACCCCATCTTGGATTCCCCTTGGTCTCTAGTTTGCAAAAATGCACAGCTTTGGTAGGTTTCCCTAGGTGCCGGCTGAGCTAGAGGCCAAAATCTACAGGTAGGCACTTTGCAAAAAAACACCTCTGTTTTCTGTCAAAAATTGTGATGTGTCCACGTTGTGTTTTGGGGCATTTCCTGTCACGGGCGCTAGGCCTACCCACACAAGTGAGGTATCATTTTTATCTGGTGACTTGGGGGAACGCTGGGTGGAAGGAAATTTGTGGCTCCTCTCAGATTCCCGACCTTTCTGTCACCAAAATGTGAGGAAAACGTGTTTTTTTAGCCGAGGTTTGCAAAGGATTCTGGGTAAAATGACCTGGTCAGAGCCCCACAAGTCACCCCATCTTGGATTCCCCTAGGTCTCTACTTTTAAAAAATGCACAGGTTTGGTAGGTTTCCCTAGGTGCCGGCTGAGCTAGAGGCCAAAATCTACATGTTGACACTTTGCAAAAAACACCTCTGTTTTCTGTCAAAAATTGTGATGTGTCCACATTGTGTTTTGGGGCATTTCCTGTCGTGGGCGCTAGGCCTACCCACACAAGTGAGGTATCATTTTTATCGGTAAACTTGGGGTAAAGCTGGGTGGAAGGAAATTTGTGGCTCCTCTCAGATTCCAGAACTTTCTGTCACCGAAATGTGAGGAAAATGTGTTTTTTTTAGCCAAATTTTGAGGTTTGCAAAGTATTCTGGGTAACAGAACCTGGTCAGAGCCCCACAAGTCACCCCATCTTGGATTCCCCTTC
This sequence comes from Pleurodeles waltl, assembly GCF_031143425.1. Taxonomy (NCBI): domain Eukaryota; kingdom Metazoa; phylum Chordata; class Amphibia; order Caudata; family Salamandridae; genus Pleurodeles; species Pleurodeles waltl. The sequence goes on from NC_090442.1 coordinate 836,708,055, forward strand.
GTCTCTAGTTTGCAAAAATGCACAGCTTTGGTAGGTTTCCCTAGGTGCCGGCTGAGCTAGAGGGCAAAATCTACAGGTAGGCACTTTGCAAAAAAACACCTCTGTTTTCTGTCAAAAATTGTGATGTGTCCACGTTGTGTTTTGGGGCATTTCCTGTCACGGGCGCTAGGCCTACCCACACAAGTGAGGTATAATTTTTATCTGGTGACTTGGGGGAACGCTGGGTGGAAGGAAATTTGTGGCTGCTCTCAGATTCCCGACCTTTCTGTCACCGAAATGTGAGGAAAACGTGTTTTTTTAGCCGAGGTTTGCAAAGGATTCTGGGTAAAAGAACCTGGTCAGAGCCCCACAAGTCACCCCATCTTGGATTCCCCTAGGTCTCTACTTTTAAAAAATGCACAGGTTTGGTAGGTTTCCCTAGGTGCCGGCTGAGCTAGAGGCCAAAATCTACATGTTGACACTTTGCAAAAAACACCTCTGTTTTCTGTCAAAAATTGTGATGTGTCCACATTGTGTTTTGGGGCATTTCCTGTCGCGGGCGCTAGGCCTACCCACACAAGTGAGGTATCATTTTTATCGGTAAACTTGGGGTAAAGCTGGGTGGAAGGAAATTTGTGGCTCCTCTCAGATTCCAGAACTTTCTGTCACCGAAATGTGAGGAAAATGTGTTTTTTTTTAGCCAAATTTTGAGGTTTGCAAAGGATTCTGGGTAACAGAACCTGGTCAGAGCCCCACAAGTCACCCCATCTTGGATTCCCCTTCGTCTCTAGTTTGCAAAAATGCACAGCTTTGGTAGGTTTCCCTAGGTGCCGGCTGAGCTAGAGGCCAAAATCTACAGGTAGGCACTTTGCAAAAAAACACCTCTGTTTTCTGTCAAAAATTGTGATGTGTCCACGTTGTGTTTTGGGGCATTTCCTGTCGCGGGCGCTAGGCCTACCCACACAAGTGAGGTATCATTTTTATCGGGAGACTTGGGGGAACGCTGGGTGGAAGGAAATTTGTGGCTCCTGTCAGATTCCCGACCTTTCTGTCACCGAAATGTGAGGAAAACGTGTTTTTTTTAGCCAATTTTTGAGGTTTGCAAAGGATTCTGGGTAAAAGAACCTGGTCAGAACCCCACAAGTCACCCCATCTTGGATTCCCCTAGGTCTCTACTTTTAGAAAATGCACAGGTTTGGTAGGTTTCCCTAGGTGCCGGCTGAGCTAGAGGCCAAAATCTACAGGTAGGCACTTTGCAAAAAACACCTCTGTTTTCTGTCAAAAATTGTGATGTGTCCATATTGTGTTTTGGGGCATTTCCTGTCACGGGCGCTAAGCCTACCCACACAAGTGAGGTATCATTTTTATCTGGTGACGTGGGGGAACGCTGGGTGGAAGGAAATTTGTGGCTCCTCTCAGATTCCCGACCTTTCTGACACTGAAATGTGAGGAAAATTTGTTTTTTTAGCCAAATTGTGAGGTTTGCAAAGGATTCTGGGTAACAGAACCTGGTCAGAGCCCCACAAGTCACCCCTTCTTGGATTCCCCTAGGTCTCTAGTTTTCAAAAATGCACAGGTTTGGTAGGTTTCCCTAGGTGCCGGCTGAGCTAGAGGCCAAAATCTACAGGTAGGCACTTTGCAAAAAAACACCTCTGTTTTCTGTCAAAAATTGTGATGTGTCCACGTTGTGTTTTGGGGCATTTCCTGTCACGGGCGCTAGGCCTACCCACACAAGTGAGGTATCATTTGTATCTGGTGACTTGGGGGAACGCTGGGTGGAAGGAAATTTGTGGCTCCTCTCAGATTCCAGAACTTTCTGTCACTGAAATGTGAGGAAAATGTGTTTTTTTAGCCACATTTTGAGGTTTGCAAAGTATTCTGGGTAACAGAACCTGGTCAGAGCCCCACAAGTCACCCCTTCTTGGATTCCCCTAGGTCTCTAGTTTTCATAAATGCACAGGTTTGGTAGGTTTCCCTAGGTGCCGGCTGAGCTAGAGGCCAAAATCTACAGGTAGGCCCTTTGCAAAAGAACACCTCCGTTTTCTTTAAAAAAATGTGATGTGTCCCTGTTGTGTTTTGGGGCATTTCCTGTCACGGGCGCTAGGCCTTCCCACACAAGTGAGGTATCATTTTTATCGGGAGACTTGGGGGAACGCTGGGTGGAAGGAAATTTGTGGCTCCTCTCAGATTCCCGACCTTTCTGTCACCGAAATGTGAGGAAAACGTGTTTTTTTAGCCAACTTTTGAGGTTTGCAAAGGATTCTGGGTAAAAGAACCTGGTCAGAACCCCACAAGTCACCCCATCTTGGATTCCCCTAGGTCTCTACTTTTAGAAAATGCACAGGTTTGGTAGGTTTCCCTAGGTGCCGGCTGAGCTAGAGGCCAAAATCTACAGGTAGGCACTTTGCAAAAAAACACCTCTGTTTTCTGTCAAAAATTGTGATGTTCCACGTTGTGTTTTGGGGCATTTCCTGTCGCGGGCGCTAGGCCTACCCACACAAGTGAGGTATCATTTTTATCGGTAAACTTGGGGTAAAGCTGGGTGGAAGGAAATTTGTGGCTCCTCTCAGATTCCAGAACTTTCTGTCACCGAAATGTGAGGAAAATGTGTTTTTTTTAGCCAAATTTTGAGGTTTGCAAAGGATTCTGGGTAACAGAACCTGGTCAGAGCCCCACAAGTCACCCCATCTTGGATTCCCCTTGGTCTCTAGTTTGCAAAAATGCACAGCTTTGGTAGGTTTCCCTAGGTGCCGGCTGAGCTAGAGGCCAAAATCTACAGGTAGGCACTTTGCAAAAAAACACCTCTGTTTTCTGTCAAAAATTGTGATGTGTCCACGTTGTGTTTTGGGGCATGTCCTGTCACGGGCGCTAGGCCTACCCACACAAGTGAGGTATCATTTTTATCTGGTGACTTGGGGGAACGCTGGGTGGAAGGAAATTTGTGGCTCCTCTCAGATTCCCGACCTTTCTGTCACCAAAATGTGAGGAAAACGTGTTTTTTTAGCCGAGGTTTGCAAAGGATTCTGGGTAAAAGGACCTGGTCAGAGCCCCACAAGTCACCCCATCTTGGATTCCCCTAGGTCTCTACTTTTAAAAAATGCACAGGTTTGGTAGGTTTCCCTAGGTGCCGGCTGAGCTAGAGGCCAAAATCTACATGTTGACACTTTGCAAAAAACACCTCTGTTTTCTGTCAAAAATTGTGATGTGTCCACATTGTGTTTTGGGGCATTTCCTGTCGCGGGCGCTAGGCCTACCCACACAAGTGAGGTATCATTTTTATCGGTAAACTTGGGGTAAAGCTGGGTGGAAGGAAATTTGTGGCTCCTCTCAGATTCCAGAACTTTCTGTCACCGAAATGTGAGGAAAATGTGTTTTTTTTTAGCCAAATTTTGAGGTTTGCAAAGGATTCTGGGTAACAGAACCTGGTCAGAGCCCCACAAGTCACCCCATCTTGGATTCCCCTTCGTCTCTAGTTTGCAAAAATGCACAGCTTTGGTAGGTTTCCCTAGGTGCCGGCTGAGCTAGAGGCCAAAATCTACAGGTAGGCACTTTGCAAAAAAACACCTCTGTTTTCTGTCAAAAATTGTGATGTGTCCACGTTGTGTTTTGGGGCATTTCCTGTCACGGGCGCTAGGCCTACCCACACAAGTGAGGTATAATTTTTATCTGGTGACTTGGGGGAACGCTGGGTGGAAGGAAATTTGTGGCTGCTCTCAGATTCCCGACCTTTCTGTCACCGAAATGTGAGGAAAACGTGTTTTTTTAGCCGAGGTTTGCAAAGGATTCTGGGTAAAAGAACCTGGTCAGAGCCCCACAAGTCACCCCATCTTGGATTCCCCTAGGTCTCTACTTTTAAAAAATGCACAGGTTTGGTAGGTTTCCCTAGGTGCCGGCTGAGCTAGAGGCCAAAATCTACATGTTGACACTTTGCAAAAAACACCTCTGTTTTCTGTCAAAAATTGTGATGTGTCCATATTGTGTTTTGGGGCATTTCCTGTCGCGGGCGCTAGGCCTACCCACACAAGTGAGGTATCATTTTTATCGGTAAACTTGGGGTAAAGCTGGGTGGAAGGAAATTTGTGGCTCCTCTCAGATTCCAGAACTTTCTGTCACCGAAATGTGAGGAAAATGTGTTTTTTTTAGCCAAATTTTGAGGTTTGCAAAGGATTCTGGGTAACAGAACCTGGTCAGAGCCCCACAAGTCACCCCATCTTGGATTCCCCTTCGTCTCTAGTTTGCAAAAATGCACAGCTTTGGTAGGTTTCCCTAGGTGCCGGCTGAGCTAGAGGCCAAAATCTACAGGTATGCACTTTGCAAAAAAACACCTCTGTTTTCTGTCAAAAATTGTGATGTGTCCACGTTGTGTTTTGGGGCATTTCCTGTCGCGGGCGCTAGGCCTACCCACACAAGTGAGGTATCATTTTTATCTGGTGACTTGGGGGAACGCTGGGTGGAAGGAAATTTGTGGCTCCTCTCAGATTCCAGAACTTTCTGTCACTGAAATGTGAGGAAAATTTGTTTTATTAGCCAAATTTTGAGTTTTGCAAAGGATTCTGGGTAACAGAACCTGGTCAGAGCCCCACAAGTCACCTCATCTTGGATTCCTCTTGGTCTCTAGTTTGCAAAAATGCACAGGTTTGGTAGGTTTCCCTAGGTGCCGGCTGAGCTAGAGGCCAAAATCTACAGGTAGGCTCTTTGCAAAAAAACACCTCTGTTTTCTGTCAAAAATTGTGATGTGTCCACGTTGTGTTTTGGGGCATTTCCTGTCACGGGCGCTAGGCCTACCCACACAAGTGAGGTATCATTTGTATCTGGTGACTTGGGGGAACGCTGGGTGGAAGGAAATTTGTGGCTCCTCTCAGATTCCAGAACTTTCTGTCACTGAAATGTGAGGAAAATGTGTTTTTTTAGCCACATTTTGAGGTTTGCAAAGTATTCTGGGTAACAGAACCTGGTCAGAGCCCCACAAGTCACCCCTTCTTGGATTCCCCTAGGTCTCTAGTTTTCATAAATGCACAGGTTTGGTAGGTTTCCCTAGGTGCCGGCTGAGCTAGAGGCCAAAATCTACAGGTAGGCCCTTTGCAAAAGAACACCTCCGTTTTCTTTAAAAAAATGTGATGTGTCCCTGTTGTGTTTTGGGGCATTTCCTGTCACGGGCGCTAGGCCTACCCACACAAGTGAGGTATCATTTTTATCGGGAGACTTGGGGGAACGCTGGGTGGAAGGAAATTTGTTGCTCCTCTCAGATTCCCGACCTTTCTGTCACCGAAATGTGAGGAAAACGTGTTTTTTTAGCCAACTTTTGAGGTTTGCAAAGGATTCTGGGTAAAAGAACCTGGTCAGAACCTCACAAGTCACCCCATCTTGGATTCCCCTAGGTCTCTACTTTTAGAAAATGCACAGGTTTGGTAGGTTTCCCTAGGTGCCGGCTGAGCTAGAGGCCAAAATCTACAGGTAGGCACTTTGCAAAAAAACACCTCTGTTTTCTGTCAAAAATTGTGATGTTCCACGTTGTGTTTTGGGGCATTTCCTGTCGCGGGCGCTAGGCCTACCCACACAAGTGAGGTATCATTTTTATCGGTAAACTTGGGGTAAAGCTGGGTGGAAGGAAATTTGTGGCTCCTCTCAGATTCCAGAACTTTCTGTCACCGAAATGTGAGGAAAATGTGTTTTTTTTAGCCAAATTTTGAGGTTTGCAAAGGATTCTGGGTAACAGAACCTGGTCAGAGCCCCACAAGTCACCCCATCTTGGATTCCCCTTGGTCTCTAGTTTGCAAAAATGCACAGCTTTGGTAGGTTTCCCTAGGTGCCGGCTGAGCTACAGGCCAAAATCTACAGGTAGGCACTTTGCAAAAAAACACCTCTGTTTTCTGTCAAAAATTGTGATGTGTCCACGTTGTGTTTTGGGGCATTTCCTGTCACGGGCGCTAGGCCTACCCACACAAGTGAGGTATCATTTTTATCTGGTGACTTGGGGGAACGCTGGGTGGAAGGAAATTTGTGGCTCCTCTCAGATTCCCGACCTTTCTGTCACCAAAATGTGAGGAAAACGTGTTTTTTTAGCCGAGGTTTGCAAAGGATTCTGGGTAAAAGGACCTGGTCAGAGCCCCACAAGTCACCCCATCTTGGATTCCCCTAGGTCTCTACTTTTAAAAAATGCACAGGTTTGGTAGGTTTCCCTAGGTGCCGGCTGAGCTAGAGGCCAAAATCTACATGTTGACACTTTGCAAAAAACACCTCTGTTTTCTGTCAAAAATTGTGATGTGTCCACATTGTGTTTTGGGGCATTTCCTGTCGTGGGCGCTAGGCCTACCCACACAAGTGAGGTATCATTTTTATCGGTAAACTTGGGGTAAAGCTGGGTGGAAGGAAATTTGTGGCTCCTCTCAGATTCCAGAACTTTCTGTCACCGAAATGTGAGGAAAATGTGTTTTTTTTAGCCAAATTTTGAGGTTTGCAAAGGATTCTGGGTAACAGAACCTGGTCAGAGCCCCACAAGTCACCCCATCTTGGATTCCCCTTCGTCTCTAGTTTGCAAAAATGCACAGCTTTGGTAGGTTTCCCTAGGTGCCGGCTGAGCTAGAGGGCAAAATCTACAGGTAGGCACTTTGCAAAAAAACACCTCTGTTTTCTGTCAAAAATTGTGATGTGTCCACGTTGTGTTTTGGGGCATTTCCTGTCACGGGCGCTAGGCCTACCCACACAAGTGAGGTATAATTTTTATCTGGTGACTTGGGGGAACGCTGGGTGGAAGGAAATTTGTGGCTGCTCTCAGATTCCCGACCTTTCTGTCACCGAAATGTGAGGAAAACGTGTTTTTTTAGCTGAGGTTTGCAAAGGATTCTGGGTAAAAGAACCTGGTCAGAGCCCCACAAGTCACCCCATCTTGGATTCCCCTAGGTCTCTACTTTTAAAAAATGCACAGGTTTGGTAGGTTTCCCTAGGTGCCGGCTGAGCTAGAGGCCAAAATCTACATGTTGACACTTTGCAAAAAACACCTCTGTTTTCTGTCAAAAATTGTGATGTGTCCACATTGTGTTTTGGGGCATTTCCTGTCGTGGGCGCTAGGCCTACCCACACAAGTGAGGTATCATTTTTATCTGTAAACTTGGGGTAAAGCTGGGTGGAAGGAAATTTGTGGCTCCTCTCAGATTCCAGAACTTTCTGTCACCGAAATGTGAGGAAAATGTGTTTTTTTAGCCAAATTTTGAGGTTTGCAAAGGATTCTGGGTAACAGAACCTGGTCAGAGCCCCACAAGTCACCCCATCTTGGATTCCCCTTCGTCTCTAGTTTGCAAAAATGCACAGCTTTGGTAGGTTTCCCTAGGTGCCGGCTGAGCTAGAGGGCAAAATCTACAGGTAGGCACTTTGCAAAAAAACACCTCTGTTTTCTGTCAAAAATTGTGATGTGTCCACGTTGTGTTTTGGGGCATTTCCTGTCACGGGCGCTAGGCCTACCCACACAAGTGAGGTATAATTTTTATCTGGTGACTTGGGGGAACGCTGGGTGGAAGGAAATTTGTGGCTGCTCTCAGATTCCCGACCTTTCTGTCACCGAAATGTGAGGAAAACGTGTTTTTTTAGCCGAGGTTTGCAAAGGATTCTGGGTAAAAGAACCTGGTCAGAGCCCCACAAGTCACCCCATCTTGGATTCCCCTAGGTCTCTACTTTTAAAAAATGCACAGGTTTGGTAGGTTTCCCTAGGTGCCGGCTGAGCTAGAGGCCAAAATCTACATGTTGACACTTTGCAAAAAACACCTCTGTTTTCTGTCAAAAATTGTGATGTGTCCACATTGTGTTTTGGGGCATTTCCTGTCGTGGGCGCTAGGCCTACCCACACAAGTGAGGTATCATTTTTATCGGTAAACTTGGGGTAAAGCTGGGTGGAAGGAAATTTGTGGCTCCTCTCAGATTCCAGAACTTTCTGTCACCGAAATGTGAGGAAAATGTGTTTTTTTTAAGCCAAATTTTGAGGTTTGCAAAGGATTCTGGGTAACAGAACCTGGTCAGAGCCCCACAAGTCCCCCCATCTTGGATTCCCCTTCGTCTCTAGTTTGCAAAAATGCACAGCTTTGGTAGGTTTCCCTAGGTGCCGGCTGAGCTAGAGGGCAAAATCTACAGGTAGGCACTTTGCAAAAAAACACCTCTGTTTTCTGTCAAAAATTGTGATGTGTCCACGTTGTGTTTTGGGGCATTTCCTGTCGCGGGCGCTAGGCCTACCCACACAAGTGAGGTATCATTTTTATCGGGAGACTTGGGGGAACGCTGGGTGGAAGGAAATTTGTGGCTCCTGTCAGATTCCCGACCTTTCTGTCACCGAAATGTGAGGAAAACGTGTTTTTTTAGCCAATTTTTGAGGTTTGCAAAGGATTCTGGGTAAAAGAACCTGGTCAGAACCCCACAAGTCACCCCATCTTGGATTCCCCTAGGTCTCTACTTTTAGAAAATGCACAGGTTTGGTAGGTTTCCCTAGGTGCCGGCTGAGCTAGAGGCCAAAATCTACAGGTAGGCACTTTGCAAAAAACACCTCTGTTTTCTGTCAAAAATTGTGATGTGTCCATATTGTGTTTTGGGGCATTTCCTGTCACGGGCGCTAAGCCTACCCACACAAGTGAGGTATCATTTTTATCTGGTGACGTGGGGGAACGCTGGGTGGAAGGAAATTTGTGGCTCCTCTCAGATTCCCGACCTTTCTGACACTGAAATGTGAGGAAAATGTGTTTTTTTAGCCAAATTGTGAGGTTTGCAAAGGATTCTGGGTAACAGAACCTGGTCAGAGCCCCACAAGTCACCCCTTCTTGGATTCCCCTAGGTCTCTAGTTTTCATAAATGCACAGGTTTGGTAGGTTTCCCTAGGTGCCGGCTGAGCTAGAGGCCAAAATCTACAGGTAGGCCCTTTGCAAAAGAACACCTCCGTTTTCTTTAAAAAAATGTGATGTGTCCCTGTTGTGTTTTGGGGCATTTCCTGTCACGGGCGCTAGGCCTACCCACACAAGTGAGGTATCATTTTTATCGGGAGACTTGGGGGAACGCTGGGTGGAAGGAAATTTGTGGCTCCTCTCAGATTCCCGACCTTTCTGTCACCGAAATGTGAGGAAAACGTGTTTTTTTAGCCAACTTTTGAGGTTTGCAAAGGATTCTGGGTAAAAGAACCTGGTCAGAACCCCACAAGTCACCCCATCTTGGATTCCCCTAGGTCTCTACTTTTAGAAAATGCACAGGTTTGGTAGGTTTCCCTAGGTGCCGGCTGAGCTAGAGGCCAAAATCTACAGGTAGGCACTTTGCAAAAAAACACCTCTGTTTTCTGTCAAAAATTGTGATGTTCCACGTTGTGTTTTGGGGCATTTCCTGTCGCGGGCGCTAGGCCTACCCACACAAGTGAGGTATCATTTTTATCGGTAAACTTGGGGTAAAGCTGGGTGGAAGGAAATTTGTGGCTCCTCTCAGATTCCAGAACTTTCTGTCACCGAAATGTGAGGAAAATGTGTTTTTTTTAGCCAAATTTTGAGGTTTGCAAAGGATTCTGGGTAACAGAACCTGGTCAGAGCCCCACAAGTCACCCCATCTTGGATTCCCCTTGGTCTCTAGTTTGCAAAAATGCACAGCTTTGGTAGGTTTCCCTAGGTGCCGGCTGAGCTAGAGGCCAAAATCTACAGGTAGGCACTTTGCAAAAAAACACCTCTGTTTTCTGTCAAAAATTGTGATGTGTCCACGTTGTGTTTTGGGGCATGTCCTGTCACGGGCGCTAGGCCTACCCACACAAGTGAGGTATAATTTTTATCTGGTGACTTGGGGGAACGCTGGGTGGAAGGAAATTTGTGGCTCCTCTCAGATTCCCGACCTTTCTGTCACCAAAATGTGAGGAAAACGTGTTTTTTTAGCCGAGGTTTGCAAAGGATTCTGGGTAAAAGGACCTGGTCAGAGCCCCACAAGTCACCCCATCTTGGATTCCCCTAGGTCTCTACTTTAAAAAAATGCACAGGTTTGGTAGGTTTCCCTAGGTGCCGGCTGAGCTAGAGGCCAAAATCTACATGTTGACACTTTGCAAAAAACACCTCTGTTTTCTGTCAAAAATTGTGATGTGTCCACATTGTGTTTTGGGGCATTTCCTGTCGCGGGCGCTAGGCCTACCCACACAAGTGAGGTATCATTTTTATCGGTAAACTTGGGGTAAAGCTGGGTGGAAGGAAATTTGTGGCTCCTCTCAGATTCCAGAACTTTCTGTCACCGAAATGTGAGGAAAATGTGTTTTTTTTTAGCCAAATTTTGAGGTTTGCAAAGGATTCTGGGTAACAGAACCTGGTCAGAGCCCCACAAGTCACCCCATCTTGGATTCCCCTTGGTCTCTAGTTTGCAAAAATGCACAGCTTTGGTAGGTTTCCCTAGGTGCCGGCTGAGCTAGAGGCCAAAATCTACAGGTAGGCACTTTGCAAAAAAACACCTCTGTTTTCTGTCAAAAATTGTGATGTGTCCACGTTGTGTTTTGGGGCATTTCCTGTCACGGGCGCTAGGCCTACCCACACAAGTGAGGTATCATTTTTATCTGGTGACTTGGGGGAACGCTGGGTGGAAGGAAATTTGTGGCTCCTCTCAGATTCCCGACCTTTCTGTCACCGAAATGTGAGGAAAACGTGTTTTTTTAGCTGAGGTTTGCAAAGGATTCTGGGTAAAAGAACCTGGTCAGAGCCCCACAAGTCACCCCATCTTGGATTCCCCTAGGTCTCTACTTTTAAAAAATGCACAGGTTTGGTAGGTTTCCCTAGGTGCCGGCTGAGCTAGAGGCCAAAATCTACATGTTGACACTTTGCAAAAAACACCTCTGTTTTCTGTCAAAAATTGTGATGTGTCCACATTGTGTTTTGGGGCATTTCCTTTCGCGGGCGCTAAGCCTACCCACACAAGTGAGGTATCATTTTTATCGGTAAACTTGGGGTAAAGCTGGGTGGAAGAAAATTTGTGGCTCCTCTCAGATTCCAGAACTTTCTGTCACCGAAATGTGAGGAAAATGTGTTTTTTTTAGCCAAATTTTGAGGTTTGCAAAGGATTCTGGGTAACAGAACCTGGTCAGAGCCCCACAAGTCACCCCATCTTGGATTCCCCTTCGTCTCTAGTTTGCAAAAATGCACAGCTTTGGTAGGTTTCCCTAGGTGCCGGCTGAGCTAGAGGCCAAAATCTACAGGTAGGCACTTTGCAAAAAAACACCTCTGTTTTCTGTCAAAAATTGTGATGTGTCCACGTTGTGTTTTGGGGCATTTCCTGTCGCGGGCGCTAGGCCTACCCACACAAGTGAGGTATAATTTTTATCTGGTGACTTGGGGGAACGCTGGGTGGAAGGATATTTGTGGCTCCTCTCAGATTCCAGAACTTTCTGTCACTGAAATGTGAGGAAAATTTGTTTTTTTAGCCAAATTTTGAGGTTTGCAAAGGATTCTGGGTAACAGAACCTGGTCAGAGCCCCACAAGTCACCTCATCTTGGATTCCCCTTGGTCTCTAGTTTGCAAAAATGCACAGGTTTGGTAGGTTTCCCTAGGTGCCGGCTGAGCTAGAGGCCAAAATCTACAGGTAGGCACTTTGCAAAAAAACACCTCTGTTTTCTGTCAAAAATTGTGATGTGTCCACGTTGTGTTTTGGGGCATTTCCTGTCACGGGCGCTAGGCCTACCCACACAAGTGAGGTATCATTTGTATCTGGTGACTTGGGGGAACGCTGGGTGGAAGGAAATTTGTGGCTCCTCTCAGATTCCAGAACTTTCTGTCACTGAAATGTGAGGAAAATGTGTTTTTTTAGCCACATTTTGAGGTTTGCAAAGTATTCTGGGTAACAGAACCTGGTCAGAGCCCCACAAGTCACCCCTTCTTGGATTCCCCTAGGTCTCTAGTTTTCATAAATGCACAGGTTTGGTAGGTTTCCCTAGGTGCCGGCTGAGCTAGAGGCCAAAATCTACAGGTAGGCCCTTTGCAAAAGAACACCTCCGTTTTCTTTAAAAAAATGTGATGTGTCCCTGTTGTGTTTTGGGGCATTTCCTGTCACGGGCGCTAGGCCTAGCCACACAAGTGAGGTATCATTTTTATCGGGAGACTTGGGGGAACGCTGGGTGGAAGGACATTTGTGGCTCCTCTCAGATTCCCGACCTTTCTGTCTCCGAAATGTAAGGAAAACGTGTTTTTTTAGCCAACTTTTGAGGTTTGCAAAGGATTCTGGGTAAAAGAACCTGGTCAGAACCCCACAACTCATCCCATCTTGGATTCCCCTAGGTCTCTACTTTTAGAAAATGCACAGGTTTGGTAGGTTTCCCTAGGTGCCGGCTGAGCTAGAGGCCAAAATCTACAAGTAGGCACTTTGCAAAAAACACCTCTGTTTTCTGTCAAAAATTGTGATGTGTCCATATTGTGTTTTGGGGCATTTCCTGTCACGGGCGCTAGGCCTACCCACACAAGTGAGGTATCATTTTTATCTGGTGACGTGGGGGAACGCTGGGTGGAAGGAAATTTGTGACTCCTCTCAGATTCCCGACCTTTCTGACACTGAAATGTGAGGAAAATGTGTTTTTTTAGCCAAATTTTGAGGTTTGCAAAGGATTCTGGGTAACAGAACCTGGTCAGAGCCCCACAAGTCACCCCTTCTTGGATTCCCCTAGGTCTCTAGTTTTCAAAAATGCACAGGTTTGGTAGGTTTCCCTAGGTGCCGGCTGAGCTAGAGGCCAAAATCTACAGGTAGGCACTTTGCAAAAAAACACCTATGTTTTCTGTCAAAAATGGTGATGTGTCCACGTTGTGTTTTGGGGCATTTCCTGTCGCGGGCGCTAGGCCTACCCACACAAGTGAGGTATCATTTTTATCGGTAAACTTGGGGTAAAGCTGGGTGGAAGGAAATTTGTGGCTCCTCTCAGATTCTAGAACTTTCTGTCACCAAAATGTGAGGAAAATGTGTTTTTTTTTGCCAAATTTTGAGGTTTGCAAAGGATTCTGGGTAACAGAACCTGGTCAGAGCCCCACAAGTCACCCCATCTTGGATTCCCCTTGATCTCTAGTTTGCAAAAATGCACAGCTTTGGTAGGTTTCCCTAGGTGCCGGCTGAGCTAGAGGCCAAAATCTACAGGTAGGCACTTTGCAAAAAAACACCTCTGTTTTCTGTCAAAAATTGTGATGTGTCCACGTTGTGTTTTGGGGCATTTCCTGTCACGGGCGCTAGGCCTACCCACACAAGTGAGGTATCATTTTTATCTGGTGACTTGGGGGAACGCTGGGTGGAAGGAAATTTGTGGCTCCTCTCAGATTCCCGACCTTTCTGTCACCGAAATGTGAGGAAAACGTGTTTTTTTAGCCGAGGTTTGCAAAGGATTCTGGGTAAAAGGACCTGGTCAGAACCCCACAAGTCACCCCATCTTGGATTCCCCTAGGTCTCTACTTTTAAAAAATGCACAGGTTTGGTAGGTTTCCCTAGGTGCCGGCTGAGCTAGAGGCCAAAATCTACATGTTGACACTTTGCAAAAAACACCTCTGTTTTCTGTCAAAAATTGTGATGTGTCCACATTGTGTTTTGGGGCATTTCGTGTCACGGGCGCTAGGCCTACCCACACAAGTGAGGTATCATTTTTATCGGTAAACTTGGGGTAAAGCTGGGTGGAAGGAAATTTGTGGCTCCTCTCAGATTCCAGAACTTTCTGTCACCGAAATGTGAGGAAAATGTGTTTTTTTTAGCCAAATTTTGAAGTTTGCAAAGGATTCTGGGTAACAGAACCTGGTCAGAGCCCCACAAGTCACCCCATCTTGGATTCCCCTTCGTCTCTAGTTTGCAAAAATGCACAGCTTTGGTAGGTTTCCCTAGGTGCCGGCTGAGCTAGAGGCCAAAATCTACAGGTAGGCACTTTGCAAAAAAACACCTCTGTTTTCTGTCAAAAATTGTGATGTGTCCACGTTGTGTTTTGGGGCATTTCCTGTCACGGGCGCTAGGCCTACCCACACAAGTGAGGTATCATTTTTATCTGGTGACTTGGGGGAACGCTGGGTGGAAGGAAATTTGTGGCTCCTCTCAGATTGCCGACCTTTCTGTCACCGAAATGTGAGGAAAACGTGTTTTTTTAGCCGAGGTTTGCAAAGGATTCTGGGTAAAAGAACCTGGTCAGAGCCCCACAAGTCACCCCATCTTGGATTCCCCTAGGTCTCTACTTTTAAAAAATGCACAGGTTTGGTAGGTTTCCCTAGGTGCCGGCTGAGCTAGAGGCCAAAATCTACATGTTGACACTTTGCAAAAAACACCTCTGTTTTCTGTCAAAAATTGTGATGTGTCCACATTGTGTTTTGGGGCATTTCCTGTCGCGGGCGCTAGGCCTACCCACACAAGTGAGGTATCATTTTTATCGGTAAACTTGGGGTAAAGCTGGGTGGAAGGAAATTTGTGGCTCCTCTCAGATTCCAGAACTTTCTGTCACCGAAATGTGAGGAAAATGTGTTTTTTTTAGCCAAATTTTGAGGTTTGCAAAGGATTCTGGGTAACAGAACCTGGTCAGAGCCCCACAAGTCACCCCATCTTGGATTCCCCTTGGTCTCTAGTTTGCAAAAATGCACAGGTTTGGTAGGTTTCCCTAGGTGCCGGCTGAGCTAGAGGCCAAAATCTACAGGTAGGCACTTTGCAAAAAAACACCTCTGTTTTCTGTCAAAAATTGTGATGTGTCCACGTTGTGTTTTGGGGCATTTCCTGTCGCGGGTGCTAGGCCTACCCACACAAGTGAGGTATCATTTTTATCGGGAGACTTGGGGGAACGCTGGGTGGAAGGAAATTTGTGGCTCCTGTCAGATTCCCGACCTTTCTGTCACCGAAATGTGAGGAAAACGTGTTTTTTTAGCCAATTTTTGAGGTTTGCAAAGGATTCTGGGTAAAAGAACCTGGTCAGAACCCCACAAGTCACCCCATCTTGGATTCCCCTAGGTCTCTACTTTTAGAAAATGCACAGGTTTGGTAGGTTTCCCTAGGTGCCGGCTGAGCTAGAGGCCAAAATCTACAGGTAGGCACTTTGCAAAAAACACCTCTGTTTTCTGTCAAAAATTGTGATGTGTCCATATTGTGTTTTGGGGCATTTCCTGTCACGGGCGCTAAGCCTACCCACACAAGTGAGGTATCATTTTTATCTGGTGACGTGGGGGAACGCTGGGTGGAAGGAAATTTGTGGCTCCTCTCAGATTCCCGACCTTTCTGACACTGAAATGTGAGGAAAATGTGTTTTTTTAGCCAAATTGTGAGGTTTGCAAAGGATTCTGGGTAACAGAACCTGGTCAGAGCCCCACAAGTCACCCCTTCTTGGATTCCCCTAGGTCTCTAGTTTTCATAAATGCACAGGTTTGGTAGGTTTCCCTAGGTGCCGGCTGAGCTAGAGGCCAAAATCTACAGGTAGGCCCTTTGCAAAAGAACACCTCCGTTTTCTTTAAAAAAATGTGATGTGTCCCTGTTGTGTTTTGGGGCATTTCCTGTCACGGGCGCTAGGCCTACCCACACAAGTGAGGTATCATTTTTATCGGGAGACTTGGGGGAACGCTGGGTGGAAGGAAATTTGTGGCTCCTCTCAGATTCCCGACCTTTCTGTCACCGAAATGTGAGGAAAACGTGTTTTTTTAGCCAACTTTTGAGGTTTGCAAAGGATTCTGGGTAAAAGAACCTGGTCAGAACCCCACAAGTCACCCCATCTTGGATTCCCCTAGGTCTCTACTTTTAGAAAATGCACAGGTTTGGTAGGTTTCCCTAGGTGCCGGCTGAGCTAGAGGCCAAAATCTACAGGTAGGCACTTTGCAAAAAAACACCTCTGTTTTCTGTCAAAAATTGTGATGTTCCACGTTGTGTTTTGGGGCATTTCCTGTCGCGGGCGCTAGGCCTACCCACACAAGTGAGGTATCATTTTTATCGGTAAACTTGGGGTAAAGCTGGGTGGAAGGAAATTTGTGGCTCCTCTCAGATTCCAGAACTTTCTGTCACCGAAATGTGAGGAAAATGTGTTTTTTTTAGCCAAATTTTGAGGTTTGCAAAGGATTCTGGGTAACAGAACCTGGTCAGAGCCCCACAAGTCACCCCATCTTGGATTTCCCTTGGTCTCTAGTTTGCAAAAATGCACAGCTTTGGTAGGTTTCCCTAGGTGCCGGCTGAGCTAGAGGCCAAAATCTACAGGTAGGCACTTTGCAAAAAAACACCTCTGTTTTCTGTCAAAAATTGTGATGTGTCCACGTTGTGTTTTGGGGCATGTCCTGTCACGGGCGCTAGGCCTACCCACACAAGTGAGGTATAATTTTTATCTGGTGACTTGGGGGAACGCTGGGTGGAAGGAAATTTGTGGCTCCTCTCAGATTCCCGACCTTTCTGTCACCAAAATGTGAGGAAAACGTGTTTTTTTAGCCGAGGTTTGCAAAGGATTCTGGGTAAAAGGACCTGGTCAGAGCCCCACAAGTCACCCCATCTTGGATTCCCCTAGGTCTCTACTTTAAAAAAATGCACAGGTTTGGTAGGTTTCCCTAGGTGCCGGCTGAGCTAGAGGCCAAAATCTACATGTTGACACTTTGCAAAAAACACCTCTGTTTTCTGTCAAAAATTGTGATGTGTCCACATTGTGTTTTGGGGCATTTCCTGTCGCGGGCGCTAGGCCTACCCACACAAGTGAGGTATCATTTTTATCGGTAAACTTGGGGTAAAGCTGGGTGGAAGGAAATTTGTGGCTCCTCTCAGATTCCAGAACTTTCTGTCACCGAAATGTGAGGAAAATGTGTTTTTTTTTAGCCAAATTTTGAGGTTTGCAAAGGATTCTGGGTAACAGAACCTGGTCAGAGCCCCACAAGTCACCCCATCTTGGATTCCCCTTGGTCTCTAGTTTGCAAAAATGCACAGCTTTGGTAGGTTTCCCTAGGTGCCGGCTGAGCTAGAGGCCAAAATCTACAGGTAGGCACTTTGCAAAAAAACACCTCTGTTTTCTGTCAAAAATTGTGATGTGTCCACGTTGTGTTTTGGGGCATTTCCTGTCACGGGCGCTAGGCCTACCCACACAAGTGAGGTATCATTTTTATCTGGTGACTTGGGGGAACGCTGGGTGGAAGGAAATTTGTGGCTCCTCTCAGATTCCCGACCTTTCTGTCACCGAAATGTGAGGAAAACGTGTTTTTTTAGCTGAGGTTTGCAAAGGATTCTGGGTAAAAGAACCTGGTCAGAGCCCCACAAGTCACCCCATCTTGGATTCCCCTAGGTCTCTACTTTTAAAAAATGCACAGGTTTGGTAGGTTTCCCTAGGTGCCGGCTGAGCTAGAGGCCAAAATCTACATGTTGACACTTTGCAAAAAACACCTCTGTTTTCTGTCAAAAATTGTGATGTGTCCACATTGTGTTTTGGGGCATTTCCTTTCGCGGGCGCTAAGCCTACCCACACAAGTGAGGTATCATTTTTATCGGTAAACTTGGGGTAAAGCTGGGTGGAAGAAAATTTGTGGCTCCTCTCAGATTCCAGAACTTTCTGTCACCGAAATGTGAGGAAAATGTGTTTTTTTTAGCCAAATTTTGAGGTTTGCAAAGGATTCTGGGTAACAGAACCTGGTCAGAGCCCCACAAGTCACCCCATCTTGGATTCCCCTTCGTCTCTAGTTTGCAAAAATGCACAGCTTTGGTAGGTTTCCCTAGGTGCCGGCTGAGCTAGAGGCCAAAATCTACAGGTAGGCACTTTGCAAAAAAACACCTCTGTTTTCTGTCAAAAATTGTGATGTGTCCACGTTGTGTTTTGGGGCATTTCCTGTCGCGGGCGCTAGGCCTACCCACACAAGTGAGGTATAATTTTTATCTGGTGACTTGGGGGAACGCTGGGTGGAAGGATATTTGTGGCTCCTCTCAGATTCCAGAACTTTCTGTCACTGAAATGTGAGGAAAATTTGTTTTTTTAGCCAAATTTTGAGGTTTGCAAAGGATTCTGGGTAACAGAACCTGGTCAGAGCCCCACAAGTCACCTCATCTTGGATTCCCCTTGGTCTCTAGTTTGCAAAAATGCACAGGTTTGGTAGGTTTCCCTAGGTGCCGGCTGAGCTAGAGGCCAAAATCTACAGGTAGGCACTTTGCAAAAAAACACCTCTGTTTTCTGTCAAAAATTGTGATGTGTCCACGTTGTGTTTTGGGGCATTTCCTGTCACGGGCGCTAGGCCTACCCACACAAGTGAGGTATCATTTGTATCTGGTGACTTGGGGGAACGCTGGGTGGAAGGAAATTTGTGGCTCCTCTCAGATTCCAGAACTTTCTGTCACTGAAATGTGAGGAAAATGTGTTTTTTTAGCCACATTTTGAGGTTTGCAAAGTATTCTGGGTAACAGAACCTGGTCAGAGCCCCACAAGTCACCCCTTCTTGGATTCCCCTAGGTCTCTAGTTTTCATAAATGCACAGGTTTGGTAGGTTTCCCTAGGTGCCGGCTGAGCTAGAGGCCAAAATCTACAGGTAGGCCCTTTGCAAAAGAACACCTCCGTTTTCTTTAAAAAAATGTGATGTGTCCCTGTTGTGTTTTGGGGCATTTCCTGTCACGGGCGCTAGGCCTAGCCACACAAGTGAGGTATCATTTTTATCGGGAGACTTGGGGGAACGCTGGGTGGAAGGACATTTGTGGCTCCTCTCAGATTCCCGACCTTTCTGTCTCCGAAATGTAAGGAAAACGTGTTTTTTTAGCCAACTTTTGAGGTTTGCAAAGGATTCTGGGTAAAAGAACCTGGTCAGAACCCCACAACTCATCCCATCTTGGATTCCCCTAGGTCTCTACTTTTAGAAAATGCACAGGTTTGGTAGGTTTCCCTAGGTGCCGGCTGAGCTAGAGGCCAAAATCTACAAGTAGGCACTTTGCAAAAAACACCTCTGTTTTCTGTCAAAAATTGTGATGTGTCCATATTGTGTTTTGGGGCATTTCCTGTCACGGGCGCTAGGCCTACCCACACAAGTGAGGTATCATTTTTATCTGGTGACGTGGGGGAACGCTGGGTGGAAGGAAATTTGTGACTCCTCTCAGATTCCCGACCTTTCTGACACTGAAATGTGAGGAAAATGTGTTTTTTTAGCCAAATTTTGAGGTTTGCAAAGGATTCTGGGTAACAGAACCTGGTCAGAGCCCCACAAGTCACCCCTTCTTGGATTCCCCTAGGTCTCTAGTTTTCAAAAATGCACAGGTTTGGTAGGTTTCCCTAGGTGCCGGCTGAGCTAGAGGCCAAAATCTACAGGTAGGCACTTTGCAAAAAAACACCTATGTTTTCTGTCAAAAATGGTGATGTGTCCACGTTGTGTTTTGGGGCATTTCCTGTCGCGGGCGCTAGGCCTACCCACACAAGTGAGGTATCATTTTTATCGGTAAACTTGGGGTAAAGCTGGGTGGAAGGAAATTTGTGGCTCCTCTCAGATTCTAGAACTTTCTGTCACCAAAATGTGAGGAAAATGTGTTTTTTTTTGCCAAATTTTGAGGTTTGCAAAGGATTCTGGGTAACAGAACCTGGTCAGAGCCCCACAAGTCACCCCATCTTGGATTCCCCTTGATCTCTAGTTTGCAAAAATGCACAGCTTTGGTAGGTTTCCCTAGGTGCCGGCTGAGCTAGAGGCCAAAATCTACAGGTAGGCACTTTGCAAAAAAACACCTCTGTTTTCTGTCAAAAATTGTGATGTGTCCACGTTGTGTTTTGGGGCATTTCCTGTCACGGGCGCTAGGCCTACCCACACAAGTGAGGTATCATTTTTATCTGGTGACTTGGGGGAACGCTGGGTGGAAGGAAATTTGTGGCTCCTCTCAGATTCCCGACCTTTCTGTCACCGAAATGTGAGGAAAACGTGTTTTTTTAGCCGAGGTTTGCAAAGGATTCTGGGTAAAAGGACCTGGTCAGAACCCCACAAGTCACCCCATCTTGGATTCCCCTAGGTCTCTACTTTTAAAAAATGCACAGGTTTGGTAGGTTTCCCTAGGTGCCGGCTGAGCTAGAGGCCAAAATCTACATGTTGACACTTTGCAAAAAACACCTCTGTTTTCTGTCAAAAATTGTGATGTGTCCACATTGTGTTTTGGGGCATTTCGTGTCACGGGCGCTAGGCCTACCCACACAAGTGAGGTATCATTTTTATCGGTAAACTTGGGGTAAAGCTGGGTGGAAGGAAATTTGTGGCTCCTCTCAGATTCCAGAACTTTCTGTCACCGAAATGTGAGGAAAATGTGTTTTTTTTAGCCAAATTTTGAAGTTTGCAAAGGATTCTGGGTAACAGAACCTGGTCAGAGCCCCACAAGTCACCCCATCTTGGATTCCCCTTCGTCTCTAGTTTGCAAAAATGCACAGCTTTGGTAGGTTTCCCTAGGTGCCGGCTGAGCTAGAGGCCAAAATCTACAGGTAGGCACTTTGCAAAAAAACACCTCTGTTTTCTGTCAAAAATTGTGATGTGTCCACGTTGTGTTTTGGGGCATTTCCTGTCACGGGCGCTAGGCCTACCCACACAAGTGAGGTATCATTTTTATCTGGTGACTTGGGGGAACGCTGGGTGGAAGGAAATTTGTGGCTCCTCTCAGATTGCCGACCTTTCTGTCACCGAAATGTGAGGAAAACGTGTTTTTTTAGCCGAGGTTTGCAAAGGATTCTGGGTAAAAGAACCTGGTCAGAGCCCCACAAGTCACCCCATCTTGGATTCCCCTAGGTCTCTACTTTTAAAAAATGCACAGGTTTGGTAGGTTTCCCTAGGTGCCGGCTGAGCTAGAGGCCAAAATCTACATGTTGACACTTTGCAAAAAACACCTCTGTTTTCTGTCAAAAATTGTGATGTGTCCACATTGTGTTTTGGGGCATTTCCTGTCGCGGGCGCTAGGCCTACCCACACAAGTGAGGTATCATTTTTATCGGTAAACTTGGGGTAAAGCTGGGTGGAAGGAAATTTGTGGCTCCTCTCAGATTCCAGAACTTTCTGTCACCGAAATGTGAGGAAAATGTGTTTTTTTTAGCCAAATTTTGAGGTTTGCAAAGGATTCTGGGTAACAGAACCTGGTCAGAGCCCCACAAGTCACCCCATCTTGGATTCCCCTTGGTCTCTAGTTTGCAAAAATGCACAGGTTTGGTAGGTTTCCCTAGGTGCCGGCTGAGCTAGAGGCCAAAATCTACAGGTAGGCACTTTGCAAAAAAACACCTCTGTTTTCTGTCAAAAATTGTGATGTGTCCACGTTGTGTTTTGGGGCATTTCCTGTCGCGGGTGCTAGGCCTACCCACACAAGTGAGGTATCATTTTTATCGGGAGACTTGGGGGAACGCTGGGTGGAAGGAAATTTGTGGCTCCTGTCAGATTCCCGACCTTTCTGTCACCGAAATGTGAGGAAAACGTGTTTTTTTAGCCAATTTTTGAGGTTTGCAAAGGATTCTGGGTAAAAGAACCTGGTCAGAACCCCACAAGTCACCCCATCTTGGATTCCCCTAGGTCTCTACTTTTAGAAAATGCACAGGTTTGGTAGGTTTCCCTAGGTGCCGGCTGAGCTAGAGGCCAAAATCTACAGGTAGGCACTTTGCAAAAAACACCTCTGTTTTCTGTCAAAAATTGTGATGTGTCCATATTGTGTTTTGGGGCATTTCCTGTCACGGGCGCTAAGCCTACCCACACAAGTGAGGTATCATTTTTATCTGGTGACGTGGGGGAACGCTGGGTGGAAGGAAATTTGTTGCTCCTCTCAGATTCCCGACCTTTCTGACACTGAAATGTGAGGAAAATGTGTTTTTTTAGCCAAATTGTGAGGTTTGCAAAGGATTCTGGGTAACAGAACCTGGTCAGAGCCCCACAAGTCACCCCTTCTTGGATTCCCCTAGGTCTCTAGTTTTCAAAAATGCACAGGTTTGGTAGGTTTCCCTAGGTGCCGGCTGAGCTAGAGGCCAAAATCTACAGGTAGGCACTTTGCAAAAAAACACCTCTGTTTTCTGTCAAAAATTGTGATGTGTCCACGTTGTGTTTTGGGGCATTTCCTGTCACGGGCGCTAGGCCTACCCACACAAGTGAGGTATCATTTGTATCTGGTGACTTGGGGGAACGCTGGGTGGAAGGAAATTTGTGGCTCCTCTCAGATTCCAGAACTTTCTGTCACTGAAATGTGAGGAAAATGTGTTTTTTTAGCCACATTTTGAGGTTTGCAAAGTATTCTGGGTAACAGAACCTGGTCAGAGCCCCACAAGTCACCCCTTCTTGGATTCCCCTAGGTCTCTAGTTTTCATAAATGCACAGGTTTGGTAGGTTTCCCTAGGTGCCGGCTGAGCTAGAGGCCAAAATCTACAGGTAGGCCCTTTGCAAAAGAACACCTCCGTTTTCTTTAAAAAAATGTGATGTGTCCCTGTTGTGTTTTGGGGCATTTCCTGTCACGGGCGCTAGGCCTACCCACACAAGTGAGGTATCATTTTTATCGGGAGACTTGGGGGAACGCTGGGTGGAAGGAAATTTGTGGCTCCTCTCAGATTCCCGACCTTTCTGTCACCGAAATGTGAGGAAAACGTGTTTTTTTAGCCAACTTTTGAGGTTTGCAAAGGATTCTGGGTAAAAGAACCTGGTCAGAACCCCACAAGTCACCCCATCTTGGATTCCCCTAGGTCTCTACTTTTAGAAAATGCACACGTGTGGTAGGTTTCCCTAGGTGCCGGCTGAGCTAGAGGCCAAAATCTACAGGTAGGCACTTTGCAAAAAAACACCTCTGTTTTCTGTCAAAAATTGTGATGTTCCACGTTGTGTTTTGGGGCATTTCCTGTCGCGGGCGCTAGGCCTACCCACACAAGTGAGGTATCATTTTTATCGGTAAACTTGGGGTAAAGCTGGGTGGAAGGAAATTTGTGGCTCCTCTCAGATTCCAGAACTTTCTGTCACCGAAATGTGAGGAAAATGTGTTTTTTTTAGCCAAATTTTGAGGTTTGCAAAGGATTCTGGGTAACAGAACCTGGTCAGAGCCCCACAAGTCACCCCATCTTGGATTCCCCTTGGTCTCTAGTTTGCAAAAATGCACAGCTTTGGTAGGTTTCCCTAGGTGCCGGCTGAGCTAGAGGCCAAAATCTACAGGTAGGCACTTTGCAAAAAAACACCTCTGTTTTCTGTCAAAAATTGTGATGTGTCCACGTTGTGTTTTGGGGCATGTCCTGTCACGGGCGCTAGGCCTACCCACACAAGTGAGGTATCATTTTTATCTGGTGACTTGGGGGAACGCTGGGTGGAAGGAAATTTGTGGCTCCTCTCAGATTCCCGACCTTTCTGTCACCAAAATGTGAGGAAAACGTGTTTTTTTAGCCGAGGTTTGCAAAGGATTCTGGGTAAAAGGACCTGGTCAGAGCCCCACAAGTCACCCCATCTTGGATTCCCCTAGGTCTCTACTTTTAAAAAATGCACAGGTTTGGTAGGTTTCCCTAGGTGCCGGCTGAGCTAGAGGCCAAAATCTACATGTTGACACTTTGCAAAAAACACCTCTGTTTTCTGTCAAAAATTGTGATGTGTCCACATTGTGTTTTGGGGCATTTCCTGTCGCGGGCGCTAGGCCTACCCACACAAGTGAGGTATCATTTTTATCGGTAAACTTGGGGTAAAGCTGGGTGGAAGGAAATTTGTGGCTCCTCTCAGATTCCAGAACTTTCTGTCACCGAAATGTGAGGAAAATGTGTTTTTTTTAGCCAAATTTTGAGGTTTGCAAAGGATTCTGGGTAACAGAACCTGGTCAGAGCCCCACAAGTCACCCCATCTTGGATTCCCCTTGGTCTCTAGTTTGCAAAAATGCACAGCTTTGGTAGGTTTCCCTAGGTGCCGGCTGAGCTAGAGGCCAAAATCTACAGGTAGGCACTTTGCAAAAAAACACCTCTGTTTTCTGTCAAAAATTGTGATGTGTCCACGTTGTGTTTTGGGGCATTTCCTGTCACGGGCGCTAGGCCTACCCACACAAGTGAGGTATCATTTTTATCTGGTGACTTGGGGGAACGCTGGGTGGAAGGAAATTTGTGGCTCCTCTCAGATTCCCGACCTTTCTGTCACCAAAATGTGAGGAAAACGTGTTTTTTTAGCCGAGGTTTGCAAAGGATTCTGGGTAAAAGGACCTGGTCAGAGCCCCACAAGTCACCCCATCTTGGA
This sequence comes from Pleurodeles waltl, assembly GCF_031143425.1. Classification (NCBI taxonomy): domain Eukaryota; kingdom Metazoa; phylum Chordata; class Amphibia; order Caudata; family Salamandridae; genus Pleurodeles; species Pleurodeles waltl. The sequence continues at coordinate 836,732,127 of NC_090442.1, forward strand.
TTCCCCTAGGTCTCTACTTTTAAAAAATGCACAGGTTTGGTCGGTTTCCCTAGGTGCCGGCTGAGCTAGAGGCCAAAATCTACATGTTGACACTTTGCAAAAAACACCTCTGTTTTCTGTCAAAAATTGTGATGTGTCCACATTGTGTTTTGGGGCATTTCCTGTCGTGGGCGCTAGGCCTACCCACACAAGTGAGGTATCATTTTTATCGGTAAACTTGGGGTAAAGCTGGGTGGAAGGAAATTTGTGGCTCCTCTCAGATTCCAGAACTTTCTGTCACCGAAATGTGAGGAAAATGTGTTTTTTTTAGCCAAATTTTGAGGTTTGCAAAGGATTCTGGGTAACAGAACCTGGTCAGAGCCCCACAAGTCACCCCATCTTGGATTCCCCTTCGTCTCTAGTTTGCAAAAATGCACAGCTTTGGTAGGTTTCCCTAGGTGCCGGCTGAGCTAGAGGGCAAAATCTACAGGTAGGCACTTTGCAAAAAAACACCTCTGTTTTCTGTCAAAAATTGTGATGTGTCCACGTTGTGTTTTGGGGCATTTCCTGTCACGGGCGCTAGGCCTACCCACACAAGTGAGGTATAATTTTTATCTGGTGACTTGGGGGAACGCTGGGTGGAAGGAAATTTGTGGCTGCTCTCAGATTCCCGACCTTTCTGTCACTGAAATGTGAGGAAAACGTGTTTTTTTAGCCGAGGTTTGCAAAGGATTCTGGGTAAAAGAACCTGGTCAGAGCCCCACAAGTCACCCCATCTTGGATTCCCCTAGGTCTCTACTTTTAAAAAATGCACAGGTTTGGTAGGTTTCCCTAAGTGCCGGCTGAGCTAGAGGCCAAAATCTACATGTTGACACTTTGCAAAAAACACCTCTGTTTTCTGTCAAAAATTGTGATGTGTCCACATTGTGTTTTGGGGCATTTCCTGTCGCGGGCGCTAGGCCTACCCACACAAGTGAGGTATCATTTTTATCGGTAAACTTGGGGTAAAGCTGGGTGGAAGGAAATTTGTGGCTCCTCTCAGATTCCAGAACTTTCTGTCACCGAAATGTGAGGAAAATGTGTTTTTTTTTAGCCAAATTTTGAGGTTTGCAAAGGATTCTGGGTAACAGAACCTGGTCAGAGCCCCACAAGTCACCCCATCTTGGATTCCCCTTCGTCTCTAGTTTGCAAAAATGCACAGCTTTGGTAGGTTTCCCTAGGTGCCGGCTGAGCTAGAGGCCAAAATCTACAGGTAGGCACTTTGCAAAAAAACACCTCTGTTTTCTGTCAAAAATTGTGATGTGTCCACGTTGTGTTTTGGGGCATTTCCTGTCGCGGGCGCTAGGCCTACCCACACAAGTGAGGTATCATTTTTATCGGGAGACTTGGGGGAACGCTGGGTGGAAGGAAATTTGTGGCTCCTGTCAGATTCCCGACCTTTCTGTCACCGAAATGTGAGGAAAACGTGTTTTTTTAGCCAATTTTTGAGGTTTGCAAAGGATTCTGGGTAAAAGAACCTGGTCAGAACCCCACAAGTCACCCCATCTTGGATTCCCCTAGGTCTCTACTTTTAGAAAATGCACAGGTTTGGTAGGTTTCCCTAGGTGCCGGCTGAGCTAGAGGCCAAAATCTACAGGTAGGCACTTTGCAAAAAACACCTCTGTTTTCTGTCAAAAATTGTGATGTGTCCATATTGTGTTTTGGGGCATTTCCTGTCACGGGCGCTAAGCCTACCCACACAAGTGAGGTATCATTTTTATCTGGTGACGTGGGGGAACGCTGGGTGGAAGGAAATTTGTTGCTCCTCTCAGATTCCCGACCTTTCTGACACTGAAATGTGAGGAAAATGTGTTTTTTTAGCCAAATTGTGAGGTTTGCAAAGGATTCTGGGTAACAGAACCTGGTCAGAGCCCCACAAGTCACCCCATCTTGGATTCCCCTTGGTCTCTAGTTTGCAAAAATGCACAGCTTTGGTAGGTTTCCCTAGGTGCCGGCTGAGCTAGAGGCCAAAATCTACAGGTAGGCACTTTGCAAAAAAACACCTCTGTTTTCTGTCAAAAATTGTGATGTGTCCACGTTGTGTTTTGGGGCATTTCCTGTCACGGGCGCTAGGCCTACCCACACAAGTGAGGTATCATTTTTATCTGGTGACTTGGGGGAACGCTGGGTGGAAGGAAATTTGTGGCTCCTCTCAGATTCCCGACCTTTCTGTCACCAAAATGTGAGGAAAACGTGTTTTTTTAGCCGAGGTTTGCAAAGGATTCTGGGTAAAAGGACCTGGTCAGAGCCCCACAAGTCACCCCATCTTGGATTCCCCTAGGTCTCTACTTTTAAAAAATGCACAGGTTTGGTAGGTTTCCCTAGGTGCCGGCTGAGCTAGAGGCCAAAATCTACATGTTGACACTTTGCAAAAAACACCTCTGTTTTCTGTCAAAAATTGTGATGTGTCCACATTGTGTTTTGGGGCATTTCCTGTCGTGGGCGCTAGGCCTACCCACACAAGTGAGGTATCATTTTTATCGGTAAACTTGGGGTAAAGCTGGGTGGAAGGAAATTTGTGGCTCCTCTCAGATTCCAGAACTTTCTGTCACCGAAATGTGAGGAAAATGTGTTTTTTTTAGCCAAATTTTGAGGTTTGCAAAGGATTCTGGGCAACAGAACCTGGTCAGAGCCCCACAAGTCACCCCATCTTGGATTCCCCTTCGTCTCTAGTTTGCAAAAATGCACAGCTTTGGTAGGTTTCCCTAGGTGCCGGCTGAGCTAGAGGGCAAAATCTACAGGTAGGCACTTTGCAAAAAAACACCTCTGTTTTCTGTCAAAAATTGTGATGTGTCCACGTTGTGTTTTGGGGCATTTCCTGTCACGGGCGCTAGGCCTACCCACACAAGTGAGGTATAATTTTTATCTGGTGACTTGGGGGAACGCTGGGTGGAAGGAAATTTGTGGCTGCTCTCAGATTCCCGACCTTTCTGTCACTGAAATGTGAGGAAAACGTGTTTTTTTAGCCGAGGTTTGCAAAGGATTCTGGGTAAAAGAACCTGGTCAGAGCCCCACAAGTCACCCCATCTTGGATTCCCCTAGGTCTCTACTTTTAAAAAATGCACAGGTTTGGTAGGTTTCCCTAAGTGCCGGCTGAGCTAGAGGCCAAAATCTACATGTTGACACTTTGCAAAAAACACCTCTGTTTTCTGTCAAAAATTGTGATGTGTCCACATTGTGTTTTGGGGCATTTCCTGTCGCGGGCGCTAGGCCTACCCACACAAGTGAGGTATCATTTTTATCGGTAAACTTGGGGTAAAGCTGGGTGGAAGGAAATTTGTGGCTCCTCTCAGATTCCAGAACTTTCTGTCACCGAAATGTGAGGAAAATGTGTTTTTTTTTAGCCAAATTTTGAGGTTTGCAAAGGATTCTGGGTAACAGAACCTGGTCAGAGCCCCACAAGTCACCCCATCTTGGATTCCCCTTCGTCTCTAGTTTGCAAAAATGCACAGCTTTGGTAGGTTTCCCTAGGTGCCGGCTGAGCTAGAGGCCAAAATCTACAGGTAGGCACTTTGCAAAAAAACACCTCTGTTTTCTGTCAAAATTTGTGATGTGTCCACGTTGTGTTTTGGGGCATTTCCTGTCGCGGGCGCTAGGCCTACCCACACAAGTGAGGTATCATTTTTATCGGGAGACTTGGGGGAACGCTGGGTGGAAGGAAATTTGTGGCTCCTGTCAGATTCCCGACCTTTCTGTCACCGAAATGTGAGGAAAACGTGTTTTTTTAGCCAATTTTTGAGGTTTGCAAAGGATTCTGGGTAAAAGAACCTGGTCAGAACCCCACAAGTCACCCCATCTTGGATTCCCCTAGGTCTCTACTTTTAGAAAATGCACAGGTTTGGTAGGTTTCCCTAGGTGCCGGCTGAGCTAGAGGCCAAAATCTACAGGTAGGCACTTTGCAAAAAACACCTCTGTTTTCTGTCAAAAATTGTGATGTGTCCATATTGTGTTTTGGGGCATTTCCTGTCACGGGCGCTAAGCCTACCCACACAAGTGAGGTATCATTTTTATCTGGTGACGTGGGGGAACGCTGGGTGGAAGGAAATTTGTGGCTCCTCTCAGATTCCCGACCTTTCTGACACTGAAATGTGAGGAAAATGTGTTTTTTTAGCCAAATTGTGAGGTTTGCAAAGGATTCTGGGTAACAGAACCTGGTCAGAGCCCCACAAGTCACCCCTTCTTGGATTCCCCTAGGTCTCTAGTTTTCATAAATGCACAGGTTTGGTAGGTTTCCCTAGGTGCCGGCTGAGCTAGAGGCCAAAATCTACAGGTAGGCCCTTTGCAAAAGAACACCTCCGTTTTCTTTAAAAAAATGTGATGTGTCCCTGTTGTGTTTTGGGGCATTTCCTGTCACGGGCGCTAGGCCTACCCACACAAGTGAGGTATCATTTTTATCGGGAGACTTGGGGGAACGCTGGGTGGAAGGAAATTTGTGGCTCCTCTCAGATTCCCGACCTTTCTGTCACCGAAATGTGAGGAAAACGTGTTTTTTTAGCCAACTTTTGAGGTTTGCAAAGGATTCTGGGTAAAAGAACCTGGTCAGAACCCCACAAGTCACCCCATCTTGGATTCCCCTAGGTCTCTACTTTTAGAAAATGCACAGGTTTGGTAGGTTTCCCTAGGTGCCGGCTGAGCTAGAGGCCAAAATCTACAGGTAGGCACTTTGCAAAAAAACACCTCTGTTTTCTGTCAAAAATTGTGATGTTCCACGTTGTGTTTTGGGGCATTTCCTGTCGCGGGCGCTAGGCCTACCCACACAAGTGAGGTATCATTTTTATCGGTAAACTTGGGGTAAAGCTGGGTGGAAGGAAATTTGTGGCTCCTCTCAGATTCCAGAACTTTCTGTCACCGAAATGTGAGGAAAATGTGTTTTTTTTAGCCAAATTTTGAGGTTTGCAAAGGATTCTGGGTAACAGAACCTGGTCAGAGCCCCACAAGTCACCCCATCTTGGATTCCCCTTGGTCTCTAGTTTGCAAAAATGCACAGCTTTGGTAGGTTTCCCTAGGTGCCGGCTGAGCTAGAGGCCAAAATCTACAGGTAGGCACTTTGCAAAAAAACACCTCTGTTTTCTGTCAAAAATTGTGATGTGTCCACGTTGTGTTTTGGGGCATGTCCTGTCACGGGCGCTAGGCCTACCCACACAAGTGAGGTATAATTTTTATCTGGTGACTTGGGGGAATGCTGGGTGGAAGGAAATTTGTGGCTCCTCTCAGATTCCCGACCTTTCTGTCACCAAAATGTGAGGAAAACGTGTTTTTTTAGCCGAGGTTTGCAAAGGATTCTGGGTAAAAGGACCTGGTCAGAGCCCCACAAGTCACCCCATCTTGGATTCCCCTAGGTCTCTACTTTAAAAAAATGCACAGGTTTGGTAGGTTTCCCTAGGTGCCGGCTGAGCTAGAGGCCAAAATCTACATGTTGACACTTTGCAAAAAACACCTCTGTTTTCTGTCAAAAATTGTGATGTGTCCACATTGTGTTTTGGGGCATTTCCTGTCGCGGGCGCTAGGCCTACCCACACAAGTGAGGTATCATTTTTATCGGTAAACTTGGGGTAAAGCTGGGTGGAAGGAAATTTGTGGCTCCTCTCAGATTCCAGAACTTTCTGTCACCGAAATGTGAGGAAAATGTGTTTTTTTTTAGCCAAATTTTGAGGTTTGCAAAGGATTCTGGGTAACAGAACCTGGTCAGAGCCCCACAAGTCACCCCATCTTGGATTCCCCTTGGTCTCTAGTTTGCAAAAATGCACAGCTTTGGTAGGTTTCCCTAGGTGCCGGCTGAGCTAGAGGCCAAAATCTACAGGTAGGCACTTTGCAAAAAAACACCTCTGTTTTCTGTCAAAAATTGTGATGTGTCCACGTTGTGTTTTGGGGCATTTCCTGTCACGGGCGCTAGGCCTACCCACACAAGTGAGGTATCATTTTTATCTGGTGACTTGGGGGAACGCTGGGTGGAAGGAAATTTGTGGCTCCTCTCAGATTCCCGACCTTTCTGTCACCGAAATGTGAGGAAAACGTGTTTTTTTAGCTGAGGTTTGCAAAGGATTCTGGGTAAAAGAACCTGGTCAGAGCCCCACAAGTCACCCCATCTTGGATTCCCCTAGGTCTCTACTTTTAAAAAATGCACAGGTTTGGTAGGTTTCCCTAGGTGCCGGCTGAGCTAGAGGCCAAAATCTACATGTTGACACTTTGCAAAAAACACCTCTGTTTTCTGTCAAAAATTGTGATGTGTCCACATTGTGTTTTGGGGCATTTCCTTTCGCGGGCGCTAAGCCTACCCACACAAGTGAGGTATCATTTTTATCGGTAAACTTGGGGTAAAGCTGGGTGGAAGAAAATTTGTGGCTCCTCTCAGATTCCAGAACTTTCTGTCACCGAAATGTGAGGAAAATGTGTTTTTTTTAGCCAAATTTTGAGGTTTGCAAAGGATTCTGGGTAACAGAACCTGGTCAGAGCCCCACAAGTCACCCCATCTTGGATTCCCCTTCGTCTCTAGTTTGCAAAAATGCACAGCTTTGGTAGGTTTCCCTAGGTGCCGGCTGAGCTAGAGGCCAAAATCTACAGGTAGGCACTTTGCAAAAAAACACCTCTGTTTTCTGTCAAAAATTGTGATGTGTCCACGTTGTGTTTTGGGGCATTTCCTGTCGCGGGCGCTAGGCCTACCCACACAAGTGAGGTATAATTTTTATCTGGTGACTTGGGGGAACGCTGGGTGGAAGGATATTTGTGGCTCCTCTCAGATTCCAGAACTTTCTGTCACTGAAATGTGAGGAAAATTTGTTTTTTTAGCCAAATTTTGAGGTTTGCAAAGGATTCTGGGTAACAGAACCTGGTCAGAGCCCCACAAGTCACCTCATCTTGGATTCCCCTTGGTCTCTAGTTTGCAAAAATGCACAGGTTTGGTAGGTTTCCCTAGGTGCCGGCTGAGCTAGAGGCCAAAATCTACAGGTAGGCACTTTGCAAAAAAACACCTCTGTTTTCTGTCAAAAATTGTGATGTGTCCACGTTGTGTTTTGGGGCATTTCCTGTCACGGGCGCTAGGCCTACCCACACAAGTGAGGTATCATTTGTATCTGGTGACTTGGGGGAACGCTGGGTGGAAGGAAATTTGTGGCTCCTCTCAGATTCCAGAACTTTCTGTCACTGAAATGTGAGGAAAATGTGTTTTTTTAGCCACATTTTGAGGTTTGCAAAGTATTCTGGGTAACAGAACCTGGTCAGAGCCCCACAAGTCACCCCTTCTTGGATTCCCCTAGGTCTCTAGTTTTCATAAATGCACAGGTTTGGTAGGTTTCCCTAGGTGCCGGCTGAGCTAGAGGCCAAAATCTACAGGTAGGCCCTTTGCAAAAGAACACCTCCGTTTTCTTTAAAAAAATGTGATGTGTCCCTGTTGTGTTTTGGGGCATTTCCTGTCACGGGCGCTAGGCCTAGCCACACAAGTGAGGTATCATTTTTATCGGGAGACTTGGGGGAACGCTGGGTGGAAGGACATTTGTGGCTCCTCTCAGATTCCCGACCTTTCTGTCTCCGAAATGTAAGGAAAACGTGTTTTTTTAGCCAACTTTTGAGGTTTGCAAAGGATTCTGGGTAAAAGAACCTGGTCAGAACCCCACAACTCATCCCATCTTGGATTCCCCTAGGTCTCTACTTTTAGAAAATGCACAGGTTTGGTAGGTTTCCCTAGGTGCCGGCTGAGCTAGAGGCCAAAATCTACAAGTAGGCACTTTGCAAAAAACACCTCTGTTTTCTGTCAAAAATTGTGATGTGTCCATATTGTGTTTTGGGGCATTTCCTGTCACGGGCGCTAGGCCTACCCACACAAGTGAGGTATCATTTTTATCTGGTGACGTGGGGGAACGCTGGGTGGAAGGAAATTTGTGACTCCTCTCAGATTCCCGACCTTTCTGACACTGAAATGTGAGGAAAATGTGTTTTTTTAGCCAAATTTTGAGGTTTGCAAAGGATTCTGGGTAACAGAACCTGGTCAGAGCCCCACAAGTCACCCCTTCTTGGATTCCCCTAGGTCTCTAGTTTTCAAAAATGCACAGGTTTGGTAGGTTTCCCTAGGTGCCGGCTGAGCTAGAGGCCAAAATCTACAGGTAGGCACTTTGCAAAAAAACACCTATGTTTTCTGTCAAAAATTGTGATGTGTCCACGTTGTGTTTTGGGGCATTTCCTGTCGCGGGCGCTAGGCCTACCCACACAAGTGAGGTATCATTTTTATCGGTAAACTTGGGGTAAAGCTGGGTGGAAGGAAATTTGTGGCTCCTCTCAGATTCTAGAACTTTCTGTCACCAAAATGTGAGGAAAATGTGTTTTTTTTTGCCAAATTTTGAGGTTTGCAAAGGATTCTGGGTAACAGAACCTGGTCAGAGCCCCACAAGTCACCCCATCTTGGATTCCCCTTGATCTCTAGTTTGCAAAAATGCACAGCTTTGGTAGGTTTCCCTAGGTGCCGGCTGAGCTAGAGGCCAAAATCTACAGGTAGGCACTTTGCAAAAAAACACCTCTGTTTTCTGTCAAAAATTGTGATGTGTCCACGTTGTGTTTTGGGGCATTTCCTGTCACGGGCGCTAGGCCTACCCACACAAGTGAGGTATCATTTTTATCTGGTGACTTGGGGGAACGCTGGGTGGAAGGAAATTTGTGGCTCCTCTCAGATTCCCGACCTTTCTGTCACCGAAATGTGAGGAAAACGTGTTTTTTTAGCCGAGGTTTGCAAAGGATTCTGGGTAAAAGGACCTGGTCAGAACCCCACAAGTCACCCCATCTTGGATTCCCCTAGGTCTCTACTTTTAAAAAATGCACAGGTTTGGTAGGTTTCCCTAGGTGCCGGCTGAGCTAGAGGCCAAAATCTACATGTTGACACTTTGCAAAAAACACCTCTGTTTTCTGTCAAAAATTGTGATGTGTCCACATTGTGTTTTGGGGCATTTCGTGTCACGGGCGCTAGGCCTACCCACACAAGTGAGGTATCATTTTTATCGGTAAACTTGGGGTAAAGCTGGGTGGAAGGAAATTTGTGGCTCCTCTCAGATTCCAGAACTTTCTGTCACCGAAATGTGAGGAAAATGTGTTTTTTTTAGCCAAATTTTGAAGTTTGCAAAGGATTCTGGGTAACAGAACCTGGTCAGAGCCCCACAAGTCACCCCATCTTGGATTCCCCTTCGTCTCTAGTTTGCAAAAATGCACAGCTTTGGTAGGTTTCCCTAGGTGCCGGCTGAGCTAGAGGCCAAAATCTACAGGTAGGCACTTTGCAAAAAAACACCTCTGTTTTCTGTCAAAAATTGTGATGTGTCCACGTTGTGTTTTGGGGCATTTCCTGTCACGGGCGCTAGGCCTACCCACACAAGTGAGGTATCATTTTTATCTGGTGACTTGGGGGAACGCTGGGTGGAAGGAAATTTGTGGCTCCTCTCAGATTGCCGACCTTTCTGTCACCGAAATGTGAGGAAAACGTGTTTTTTTAGCCGAGGTTTGCAAAGGATTCTGGGTAAAAGAACCTGGTCAGAGCCCCACAAGTCACCCCATCTTGGATTCCCCTAGGTCTCTACTTTTAAAAAATGCACAGGTTTGGTAGGTTTCCCTAGGTGCCGGCTGAGCTAGAGGCCAAAATCTACATGTTGACACTTTGCAAAAAACACCTCTGTTTTCTGTCAAAAATTGTGATGTGTCCACATTGTGTTTTGGGGCATTTCCTGTCGCGGGCGCTAGGCCTACCCACACAAGTGAGGTATCATTTTTATCGGTAAACTTGGGGTAAAGCTGGGTGGAAGGAAATTTGTGGCTCCTCTCAGATTCCAGAACTTTCTGTCACCGAAATGTGAGGAAAATGTGTTTTTTTTTAGCCAAATTTTGAGGTTTGCAAAGGATTCTGGGTAACAGAACCTGGTCAGAGCCCCACAAGTCACCCCATCTTGGATTCCCCTTGGTCTCTAGTTTGCAAAAATGCACAGGTTTGGTAGGTTTCCCTAGGTGCCGGCTGAGCTAGAGGCCAAAATCTACAGGTAGGCACTTTGCAAAAAAACACCTCTGTTTTCTGTCAAAAATTGTGATGTGTCCACGTTGTGTTTTGGGGCATTTCCTGTCGCGGGTGCTAGGCCTACCCACACAAGTGAGGTATCATTTTTATCGGGAGACTTGGGGGAACGCTGGGTGGAAGGAAATTTGTGGCTCCTGTCAGATTCCCGACCTTTCTGTCACCGAAATGTGAGGAAAACGTGTTTTTTTAGCCAATTTTTGAGGTTTGCAAAGGATTCTGGGTAAAAGAACCTGGTCAGAACCCCACAAGTCACCCCATCTTGGATTCCCCTAGGTCTCTACTTTTAGAAAATGCACAGGTTTGGTAGGTTTCCCTAGGTGCCGGCTGAGCTAGAGGCCAAAATCTACAGGTAGGCACTTTGCAAAAAACACCTCTGTTTTCTGTCAAAAATTGTGATGTGTCCATATTGTGTTTTGGGGCATTTCCTGTCACGGGCGCTAAGCCTACCCACACAAGTGAGGTATCATTTTTATCTGGTGACGTGGGGGAACGCTGGGTGGAAGGAAATTTGTTGCTCCTCTCAGATTCCCGACCTTTCTGACACTGAAATGTGAGGAAAATGTGTTTTTTTAGCCAAATTGTGAGGTTTGCAAAGGATTCTGGGTAACAGAACCTGGTCAGAGCCCCACAAGTCACCCCTTCTTGGATTCCCCTAGGTCTCTAGTTTTCAAAAATGCACAGGTTTGGTAGGTTTCCCTAGGTGCCGGCTGAGCTAGAGGCCAAAATCTACAGGTAGGCACTTTGCAAAAAAACACCTCTGTTTTCTGTCAAAAATTGTGATGTGTCCACGTTGTGTTTTGGGGCATTTCCTGTCACGGGCGCTAGGCCTACCCACACAAGTGAGGTATCATTTGTATCTGGTGACTTGGGGGAACGCTGGGTGGAAGGAAATTTGTGGCTCCTCTCAGATTCCAGAACTTTCTGTCACTGAAATGTGAGGAAAATGTGTTTTTTTAGCCACATTTTGAGGTTTGCAAAGTATTCTGGGTAACAGAACCTGGTCAGAGCCCCACAAGTCACCCCTTCTTGGATTCCCCTAGGTCTCTAGTTTTCATAAATGCACAGGTTTGGTAGGTTTCCCTAGGTGCCGGCTGAGCTAGAGGCCAAAATCTACAGGTAGGCCCTTTGCAAAAGAACACCTCCGTTTTCTTTAAAAAAATGTGATGTGTCCCTGTTGTGTTTTGGGGCATTTCCTGTCACGGGCGCTAGGCCTACCCACACAAGTGAGGTATCATTTTTATCGGGAGACTTGGGGGAACGCTGGGTGGAAGGAAATTTGTGGCTCCTCTCAGATTCCCGACCTTTCTGTCACCGAAATGTGAGGAAAACGTGTTTTTTTAGCCAACTTTTGAGGTTTGCAAAGGATTCTGGGTAAAAGAACCTGGTCAGAACCCCACAAGTCACCCCATCTTGGATTCCCCTAGGTCTCTACTTTTAGAAAATGCACACGTGTGGTAGGTTTCCCTAGGTGCCGGCTGAGCTAGAGGCCAAAATCTACAGGTAGGCACTTTGCAAAAAAACACCTCTGTTTTCTGTCAAAAATTGTGATGTTCCACGTTGTGTTTTGGGGCATTTCCTGTCGCGGGCGCTAGGCCTACCCACACAAGTGAGGTATCATTTTTATCGGTAAACTTGGGGTAAAGCTGGGTGGAAGGAAATTTGTGGCTCCTCTCAGATTCCAGAACTTTCTGTCACCGAAATGTGAGGAAAATGTGTTTTTTTTAGCCAAATTTTGAGGTTTGCAAAGGATTCTGGGTAACAGAACCTGGTCAGAGCCCCACAAGTCACCCCATCTTGGATTCCCCTTGGTCTCTAGTTTGCAAAAATGCACAGCTTTGGTAGGTTTCCCTAGGTGCCGGCTGTTCTAGAGGCCAAAATCTACAGGTAGGCACTTTGCAAAAAAACACCTCTGTTTTCTGTCAAAAATTGTGATGTGTCCACGTTGTGTTTTGGGGCATGTCCTGTCACGGGCGCTAGGCCTACCCACACAAGTGAGGTATCATTTTTATCTGGTGACTTGGGGGAACGCTGGGTGGAAGGAAATTTGTGGCTCCTCTCAGATTCCCGACCTTTCTGTCACCAAAATGTGAGGAAAACGTGTTTTTTTAGCCGAGGTTTGCAAAGGATTCTGGGTAAAAGGACCTGGTCAGAGCCCCACAAGTCACCCCATCTTGGATTCCCCTAGGTCTCTACTTTTAAAAAATGCACAGGTTTGGTAGGTTTCCCTAGGTGCCGGCTGAGCTAGAGGCCAAAATCTACATGTTGACACTTTGCAAAAAACACCTCTGTTTTCTGTCAAAAATTGTGATGTGTCCACATTGTGTTTTGGGGCATTTCCTGTCGCGGGCGCTAGGCCTACCCACACAAGTGAGGTATCATTTTTATCGGTAAACTTGGGGTAAAGCTGGGTGGAAGGAAATTTGTGGCTCCTCTCAGATTCCAGAACTTTCTGTCACCGAAATGTGAGGAAAATGTGTTTTTTTTAGCCAAATTTTGAGGTTTGCAAAGGATTCTGGGTAACAGAACCTGGTCAGAGCCCCACAAGTCACCCCATCTTGGATTCCCCTTGGTCTCTAGTTTGCAAAAATGCACAGCTTTGGTAGGTTTCCCTAGGTGCCGGCTGAGCTAGAGGCCAAAATCTACAGGTAGGCACTTTGCAAAAAAACACCTCTGTTTTCTGTCAAAAATTGTGATGTGTCCACGTTGTGTTTTGGGGCATTTCCTGTCACGGGCGCTAGGCCTACCCACACAAGTGAGGTATCATTTTTATCTGGTGACTTGGGGGAACGCTGGGTGGAAGGAAATTTGTGGCTCCTCTCAGATTCCCGACCTTTCTGTCACCAAAATGTGAGGAAAACGTGTTTTTTTAGCCGAGGTTTGCAAAGGATTCTGGGTAAAAGGACCTGGTCAGAGCCCCACAAGTCACCCCATCTTGGATTCCCCTAGGTCTCTACTTTTAAAAAATGCACAGGTTTGGTCGGTTTCCCTAGGTGCCGGCTGAGCTAGAGGCCAAAATCTACATGTTGACACTTTGCAAAAAACACCTCTGTTTTCTGTCAAAAATTGTGATGTGTCCACATTGTGTTTTGGGGCATTTCCTGTCGTGGGCGCTAGGCCTACCCACACAAGTGAGGTATCATTTTTATCGGTAAACTTGGGGTAAAGCTGGGTGGAAGGAAATTTGTGGCTCCTCTCAGATTCCAGAACTTTCTGTCACCGAAATGTGAGGAAAATGTGTTTTTTTTAGCCAAATTTTGAGGTTTGCAAAGGATTCTGGGTAACAGAACCTGGTCAGAGCCCCACAAGTCACCCCATCTTGGATTCCCCTTCGTCTCTAGTTTGCAAAAATGCACAGCTTTGGTAGGTTTCCCTAGGTGCCGGCTGAGCTAGAGGGCAAAATCTACAGGTAGGCACTTTGCAAAAAAACACCTCTGTTTTCTGTCAAAAATTGTGATGTGTCCACGTTGTGTTTTGGGGCATTTCCTGTCACGGGCGCTAGGCCTACCCACACAAGTGAGGTATAATTTTTATCTGGTGACTTGGGGGAACGCTGGGTGGAAGGAAATTTGTGGCTGCTCTCAGATTCCCGACCTTTCTGTCACTGAAATGTGAGGAAAACGTGTTTTTTTAGCCGAGGTTTGCAAAGGATTCTGGGTAAAAGAACCTGGTCAGAGCCCCACAAGTCACCCCATCTTGGATTCCCCTAGGTCTCTACTTTTAAAAAATGCACAGGTTTGGTAGGTTTCCCTAAGTGCCGGCTGAGCTAGAGGCCAAAATCTACATGTTGACACTTTGCAAAAAACACCTCTGTTTTCTGTCAAAAATTGTGATGTGTCCACATTGTGTTTTGGGGCATTTCCTGTCGCGGGCGCTAGGCCTACCCACACAAGTGAGGTATCATTTTTATCGGTAAACTTGGGGTAAAGCTGGGTGGAAGGAAATTTGTGGCTCCTCTCAGATTCCAGAACTTTCTGTCACCGAAATGTGAGGAAAATGTGTTTTTTTTTAGCCAAATTTTGAGGTTTGCAAAGGATTCTGGGTAACAGAACCTGGTCAGAGCCCCACAAGTCACCCCATCTTGGATTCCCCTTCGTCTCTAGTTTGCAAAAATGCACAGCTTTGGTAGGTTTCCCTAGGTGCCGGCTGAGCTAGAGGCCAAAATCTACAGGTAGGCACTTTGCAAAAAAACACCTCTGTTTTCTGTCAAAAATTGTGATGTGTCCACGTTGTGTTTTGGGGCATTTCCTGTCGCGGGCGCTAGGCCTACCCACACAAGTGAGGTATCATTTTTATCGGGAGACTTGGGGGAACGCTGGGTGGAAGGAAATTTGTGGCTCCTGTCAGATTCCCGACCTTTCTGTCACCGAAATGTGAGGAAAACGTGTTTTTTTAGCCAATTTTTGAGGTTTGCAAAGGATTCTGGGTAAAAGAACCTGGTCAGAACCCCACAAGTCACCCCATCTTGGATTCCCCTAGGTCTCTACTTTTAGAAAATGCACAGGTTTGGTAGGTTTCCCTAGGTGCCGGCTGAGCTAGAGGCCAAAATCTACAGGTAGGCACTTTGCAAAAAACACCTCTGTTTTCTGTCAAAAATTGTGATGTGTCCATATTGTGTTTTGGGGCATTTCCTGTCATGGGCGCTAAGCCTACCCACACAAGTGAGGTATCATTTTTATCTGGTGACGTGGGGGAACGCTGGGTGGAAGGAAATTTGTTGCTCCTCTCAGATTCCCGACCTTTCTGACACTGAAATGTGAGGAAAATGTGTTTTTTTAGCCAAATTGTGAGGTTTGCAAAGGATTCTGGGTAACAGAACCTGGTCAGAGCCCCACAAGTCACCCCATCTTGGATTCCCCTTGGTCTCTAGTTTGCAAAAATGCACAGCTTTGGTAGGTTTCCCTAGGTGCCGGCTGAGCTAGAGGCCAAAATCTACAGGTAGGCACTTTGCAAAAAAACACCTCTGTTTTCTGTCAAAAATTGTGATGTGTCCACGTTGTGTTTTGGGGCATTTCCTGTCACGGGCGCTAGGCCTACCCACACAAGTGAGGTATCATTTTTATCTGGTGACTTGGGGGAACGCTGGGTGGAAGGAAATTTGTGGCTCCTCTCAGATTCCCGACCTTTCTGTCACCAAAATGTGAGGAAAACGTGTTTTTTTAGCCGAGGTTTGCAAAGGATTCTGGGTAAAAGGACCTGGTCAGAGCCCCACAAGTCACCCCATCTTGGATTCCCCTAGGTCTCTACTTTTAAAAAATGCACAGGTTTGGTAGGTTTCCCTAGGTGCCGGCTGAGCTAGAGGCCAAAATCTACATGTTGACACTTTGCAAAAAACACCTCTGTTTTCTGTCAAAAATTGTGATGTGTCCACATTGTGTTTTGGGGCATTTCCTGTCGTGGGCGCTAGGCCTACCCACACAAGTGAGGTATCATTTTTATCGGTAAACTTGGGGTAAAGCTGGGTGGAAGGAAATTTGTGGCTCCTCTCAGATTCCAGAACTTTCTGTCACCGAAATGTGAGGAAAATGTGTTTTTTTTAGCCAAATTTTGAGGTTTGCAAAGGATTCTGGGCAACAGAACCTGGTCAGAGCCCCACAAGTCACCCCATCTTGGATTCCCCTTCGTCTCTAGTTTGCAAAAATGCACAGCTTTGGTAGGTTTCCCTAGGTGCCGGCTGAGCTAGAGGGCAAAATCTACAGGTAGGCACTTTGCAAAAAAACACCTCTGTTTTCTGTCAAAAATTGTGATGTGTCCACGTTGTGTTTTGGGGCATTTCCTGTCACGGGCGCTAGGCCTACCCACACAAGTGAGGTATAATTTTTATCTGGTGACTTGGGGGAACGCTGGGTGGAAGGAAATTTGTGGCTGCTCTCAGATTCCCGACCTTTCTGTCACTGAAATGTGAGGAAAACGTGTTTTTTTAGCCGAGGTTTGCAAAGGATTCTGGGTAAAAGAACCTGGTCAGAGCCCCACAAGTCACCCCATCTTGGATTCCCCTAGGTCTCTACTTTTAAAAAATGCACAGGTTTGGTAGGTTTCCCTAAGTGCCGGCTGAGCTAGAGGCCAAAATCTACATGTTGACACTTTGCAAAAAACACCTCTGTTTTCTGTCAAAAATTGTGATGTGTCCACATTGTGTTTTGGGGCATTTCCTGTCGCGGGCGCTAGGCCTACCCACACAAGTGAGGTATCATTTTTATCGGTAAACTTGGGGTAAAGCTGGGTGGAAGGAAATTTGTGGCTCCTCTCAGATTCCAGAACTTTCTGTCACCGAAATGTGAGGAAAATGTGTTTTTTTTTAGCCAAATTTTGAGGTTTGCAAAGGATTCTGGGTAACAGAACCTGGTCAGAGCCCCACAAGTCACCCCATCTTGGATTCCCCTTCGTCTCTAGTTTGCAAAAATGCACAGCTTTGGTAGGTTTCCCTAGGTGCCGGCTGAGCTAGAGGCCAAAATCTACAGGTAGGCACTTTGCAAAAAAACACCTCTGTTTTCTGTCAAAATTTGTGATGTGTCCACGTTGTGTTTTGGGGCATTTCCTGTCGCGGGCGCTAGGCCTACCCACACAAGTGAGGTATCATTTTTATCGGGAGACTTGGGGGAACGCTGGGTGGAAGGAAATTTGTGGCTCCTGTCAGATTCCCGACCTTTCTGTCACCGAAATGTGAGGAAAACGTGTTTTTTTAGCCAATTTTTGAGGTTTGCAAAGGATTCTGGGTAAAAGAACCTGGTCAGAACCCCACAAGTCACCCCATCTTGGATTCCCCTAGGTCTCTACTTTTAGAAAATGCACAGGTTTGGTAGGTTTCCCTAGGTGCCGGCTGAGCTAGAGGCCAAAATCTACAGGTAGGCACTTTGCAAAAAACACCTCTGTTTTCTGTCAAAAATTGTGATGTGTCCATATTGTGTTTTGGGGCATTTCCTGTCACGGGCGCTAAGCCTACCCCCACAAGTGAGGTATCATTTTTATCTGGTGACGTGGGGGAACGCTGGGTGGAAGGAAATTTGTTGCTCCTCTCAGATTCCCGACCTTTCTGACACTGAAATGTGAGGAAAATGTGTTTTTTTAGCCAAATTGTGAGGTTTGCAAAGGATTCTGGGTAACAGAACCTGGTCAGAGCCCCACAAGTCACCCCTTCTTGGATTCCCCTAGGTCTCTAGTTTTCAAAAATGCACAGGTTTGGTAGGTTTCCCTAGGTGCCGGCTGAGCTAGAGGCCAAAATCTACAGGTAGGCACTTTGCAAAAAAACACCTCTGTTTTCTGTCAAAAATTGTGATGTGTCCACGTTGTGTTTTGGGGCATTTCCTGTCACGGGCGCTAGGCCTACCCACACAAGTGAGGTATCATTTGTATCTGGTGACTTGGGGGAACGCTGGGTGGAAGGAAATTTGTGGCTCCTCTCAGATTCCAGAACTTTCTGTCACTGAAATGTGAGGAAAATGTGTTTTTTTAGCCACATTTTGAGGTTTGCAAAGTATTCTGGGTAACAGAACCTGGTCAGAGCCCCACAAGTCACCCCTTCTTGGATTCCCCTAGGTCTCTAGTTTTCATAAATGCACAGGTTTGGTAGGTTTCCCTAGGTGCCGGCTGAGCTAGAGGCCAAAATCTACAGGTAGGCCCTTTGCAAAAGAACACCTCCGTTTTCTTTAAAAAAATGTGATGTGTCCCTGTTGTGTTTTGGGGCATTTCCTGTCACGGGCGCTAGGCCTACCCACACAAGTGAGGTATCATTTTTATCGGTAAACTTGGGGTAAAGCTGGGTGGAAGGAAATTTGTGGCTCCTCTCAGATTCCAGAACTTTCTGTCACCGAAATGTGAGGAAAATGTGTTTTTTTTAGCCAAATTTTGAGGTTTGCAAAGGATTCTGGGTAACAGAACCTGGTCAGAGCCCCACAAGTCACCCCATCTTGGATTCCCCTTGGTCTCTAGTTTGCAAAAATGCACAGCTTTGGTAGGTTTCCCTAGGTGCCGGCTGAGCTAGAGGCCAAAATCTACAGGTAGGCACTTTGCAAAAAAACACCTCTGTTTTCTGTCAAAAATTGTGATGTGTCCACGTTGTGTTTTGGGGCATGTCCTGTCACGGGCGCTAGGCCTACCCACACAAGTGAGGTATCATTTTTATCTGGTGACTTGGGGGAACGCTGGGTGGAAGGAAATTTGTGGCTCCTCTCAGATTCCCGACCTTTCTGTCACCAAAATGTGAGGAAAACGTGTTTTTTTAGCCGAGGTTTGCAAAGGATTCTGGGTAAAAGGACCTGGTCAGAGCCCCACAAGTCACCCCATCTTGGATTCCCCTAGGTCTCTACTTTTAAAAAATGCACAGGTTTGGTAGGTTTCCCTAGGTGCCGGCTGAGCTAGAGGCCAAAATCTACATGTTGACACTTTGCAAAAAACACCTCTGTTTTCTGTCAAAAATTGTGATGTGTCCACATTGTGTTTTGGGGCATTTCCTGTCGCGGGCGCTAGGCCTACCCACACAAGTGAGGTATCATTTTTATCGGTAAACTTGGGGTAAAGCTGGGTGGAAGGAAATTTGTGGCTCCTCTCAGATTCCAGAACTTTCTGTCACCGAAATGTGAGGAAAATGTGTTTTTTTTAGCCAAATTTTGAGGTTTGCAAAGGATTCTGGGTAACAGAACCTGGTCAGAGCCCCACAAGTCACCCCATCTTGGATTCCCCTTGGTCTCTAGTTTGCAAAAATGCACAGCTTTGGTAGGTTTCCCTAGGTGCCGGCTGAGCTAGAGGCCAAAATCTACAGGTAGGCACTTTGCAAAAAAACACCTCTGTTTTCTGTCAAAAATTGTGATGTGTCCACGTTGTGTTTTGGGGCATTTCCTGTCACGGGCGCTAGGCCTACCCACACAAGTGAGGTATAATTTTTATCTGGTGACTTGGGGGAACGCTGGGTGGAAGGAAATTTGTGGCTGCTCTCAGATTCCCGACCTTTCTGTCACCGAAATGTGAGGAAAACGTGTTTTTTTAGCCGAGGTTTGCAAAGGATTCTGGGTAAAAGAACCTGGTCAGAGCCCCACAAGTCACCCCATCTTGGATTCCCCTAGGTCTCTACTTTTAAAAAATGCACAGGTTTGGTAGGTTTCCCTAGGTGCCGGCTGAGCTAGAGGCCAAAATCTACATGTTGACACTTTGCAAAAAACACCTCTGTTTTCTGTCAAAAATTGTGATGTGTCCACATTGTGTTTTGGGGCATTTCCTGTCGCGGGCGCTAGGCCTACCCACACAAGTGAGGTATCATTTTTATCGGTAAACTTGGGGTAAAGCTGGGTGGAAGGAAATTTGTGGCTCCTCTCAGATTCCAGAACTTTCTGTCACCGAAATGTGAGGAAAATGTGTTTTTTTTAGCCAAATTTTGAGGTTTGCAAAGGATTCTGGGTAACAGAACCTGGTCAGAGCCCCACAAGTCACCCCATCTTGGATTCCCCTTCGTCTCTAGTTTGCAAAAATGCACAGCTTTGGTAGGTTTCCCTAGGTGCCGGCTGAGCTAGAGGCCAAAATCTACAGGTAGGCACTTTGCAAAAAAACACCTCTGTTTTCTGTCAAAAATTGTGATGTGTCCACGTTGTGTTTTGGGGCATTTCCTGTCGCGGGCGCTAGGCCTACCCACACAAGTGAGGTATCATTTTTATCTGGTGACTTGGGGGAACGCTGGGTGGAAGGATATTTGTGGCTCCTCTCAGATTCCAGAACTTTCTGTCACTGAAATGTGAGGAAAATTTGTTTTTTTAGCCAAATTTTGAGGTTTGCAAAGGATTCTGGGTAACAGAACCTGGTCAGAGCCCCACAAGTCACCTCATCTTGGATTCCCCTTGGTCTCTAGTTTGCAAAAATGCACAGGTTTGGTAGGTTTCCCTGGGTGCCGGCTGAGCTAGAGGCCAAAATCTACAGGTAGGCACTTTGCAAAAAAACACCTCTGTTTTCTGTCAAAAATTGTGATGTGTCCACGTTGTGTTTTGGGGCATTTCCTGTCACGGGCGCTAGGCCTACCCACACAAGTGAGGTATCATTTGTATCTGGTGACTTGGGGGAACGCTGGGTGGAAGGAAATTTGTGGCTCCTCTCAGATTCCAGAACTTTCTGTCACTGAAATGTGAGGAAAATTTGTTTTTTTAGCCACATTTTGAGGTTTGCAAAGTATTCTGGGTAACAGAACCTGGTCAGAGCCCCACAAGTCACCCCTTCTTGGATTCCCCTAGGTCTCTAGTTTTCATAAATGCACAGGTTTGGTAGGTTTCCCTAGGTGCCGGCTGAGCTAGAGGCCAAAATCTACAGGTAGGCCCTTTGCAAAAGAACACCTCCGTTTTCTTTAAAAAAAATTGATGTGTCTCTGTTGTGTTTTGGGGCATTTCCTGTCACGGGCGCTAGGCCTACCCACACAAGTGAGGTATCATTTTTATCGGGAGACTTGGGGGAACGCTGGGTGGAAGGAAATTTGTGGCTCCTCTCAGATTCCCGACCTTTCTGTCACCGAAATGTGAGGAAAACGTGTTTTTTTAGCCAACTTTTGAGGTTTGCAAAGGATTCTGGGTAAAAGAACCTGGTCAGAACCCCACAAGTCATCCCATCTTGGATTCCCCTAGGTCTCTACTTTTAGAAAATGCACAGGTTTGGTAGGTTTCCCTAGGTGCCGGCTGAGCTAGAGGCCAAAATCTACAGGTAGGCACTTTGCAAAAAACACCTCTGTTTTCTGTCAAAAATTGTGATGTGTCCACGTTGTGTTTTGGGGCATTTCCTGTCGCGGGCGCTAGGCCTACCCACACAAGTGAGGTATCATTTTTATCTGGTGACTTGGGGGAACGCTGGGTGGAAGGATATTTGTGGCTCCTCTCAGATTCCAGAACTTTCTGTCACTGAAATGTGAGGAAAATTTGTTTTTTTAGCCAAATTTTGAGGTTTGCAAAGGATTCTGGGTAACAGAACCTGGTCAGAGCCCCACAAGTCACCTCATCTTGGATTCCCCTTGGTCTCTAGTTTGCAAAAATGCACAGGTTTGGTAGGTTTCCCTGGGTGCCGGCTGAGCTAGAGGCCAAAATCTACAGGTAGGCACTTTGCAAAAAAACACCTCTGTTTTCTGTCAAAAATTGTGATGTGTCCACGTTGTGTTTTGGGGCATTTCCTGTCACGGGCGCTAGGCCTACCCACACAAGTGAGGTATCATTTTTATCGGTAAACTTGGGGTAAAGCTGGGTGGAAGGAAATTTGTGGCTCCTCTCAGATTCCAGAACTTTCTGTCACCGAAATGTGAGGAAAATGTGTTTTTTTTAGCCAAATTTTGAGGTTTGCAATGGATTCTGGGTAACAGAACCTGGTCAGAGCCCCACAAGTCACCCCATCTTGGATTCCCCTTGATCTCTAGTTTGCAAAAATGCACAGCTTTGGTAGGTTTCCCTAGGTGCCGGCTGAGCTAGAGGCCAAAATCTACAGGTAGGCACTTTGCAAAAAAACACCTCTGTTTTCTGTCAAAAATTGTGATGTGTCCACGTTGTGTTTTGGGGCATTTCCTGTCACGGGCGCTAGGCCTACCCACACAAGTGAGGTATCATTTTTATCTGGTGACTTGGGGGAACGATGGGTGGAAGGAAATTTGTGGCTCCTCTCACATTCCCGACCTTTCTGTCACCGAAATGTGAGGAAAACGTGTTTTTTTAGCCGAGGTTTGCAAAGGATTCTGGGTAAAAGGACCTGGTCAGAGCCCCACAAGTCACCCCATCTTGGATTCCCCTAGGTCTCTACTTTTAAAAAATGCACAGGTTTGGTAGGTTTCCCTAGGTGCCGGCTGAGCTAGAGGCCAAAATCTACATGTTGACACTTTGCAAAAAACACCTCTGTTTTCTGTCAAAAATTGTGATGTGTCCACATTGTGTTTTGGGGCATTTCGTGTCACGGGCGCTAGGCCTACCCACACAAGTGAGGTATCATTTTTATCGGTAAACTTGGGGTAAAGCTGGGTGGAAGGAAATTTGTGGCTCCTCTCAGATTCCAGAACTTTCTGTCACCGAAATGTGAGGAAAATGTGTTTTTTTTAGCCAAATTTTGAGGTTTGCAAAGGATTCTGGGTAACAGAACCTGGTCATTGCCCCACAAGTCACCCCATCTTGGATTCCCCTTCGTCTCTAGTTTGCAAAAATGCACAGCTTTGGTAGGTTTCCCTAGGTGCCGGCTGAGCTAGAGGCCAAAATCTACAGGTAGGCACTTTGCAAAAAAACACCTCTGTTTTCTGTCAAAAATTGTGATGTGTCCACGTTGTGTTTTGGGGCATTTCCTGTCACGGGCGCTAGGCCTACCCACACAAGTGAGGTATCATTTTTATCTGGTGACTTGGGGGAACGCTGGGTGGAAGGAAATTTGTGGCTCCTCTCAGATTCCCGACCTTTCTGTCACCGAAATGTGAGGAAAACGTGTTTTTTTAGCCGAGGTTTGCAAAGGATTCTGGGTAAAAGAACCTGGTCAGAGCCCCACAAGTCACCCCATCTTGGATTCCCCTAGGTCTCTACTTTTAAAAAATGCACAGGTTTGGTAGGTTTCCCTAGGTGCCGGCTGAGCTAGAGGCCAAAATCTACATGTTGACACTTTGCAAAAAACACCTCTGTTTTCTGTCAAAAATTGTGATGTGTCCACATTGTGTTTTGGGGCATTTCCTGTCGCGGGCGCTAGGCCTACCCACACAAGTGAGGTATCATTTTTATCGGTAAACTTGGGGTAAAGCTGGGTGGAAGGAAATTTGTGGCTCCTCTCAGATTCCAGAACTTTCTGTCACCGAAATGTGAGGAAAATGTGTTTTTTTTAGCCAAATTTTGAGGTTTGCAAAGGATTCTGGGTAACAGAACCTGGTCAGAGCCCCACAAGTCACCCCATCTTGGATTCCCCTTGGTCTCTAGTTTGCAAAAATGCACAGCTTTGGTAGGTTTCCCTAGGTGCCGGCTGAGCTAGAGGCCAAAATCTACAGGTAGGCACTTTGCAAAAAAACACCTCTGTTTTCGGTCAAAAATTGTGATGTGTCCACGTTGTGTTTTGGGGCATTTCCTGTCGCGGGCGCTAGGCCTACCCACACAAGTGAGGTATCATTTTTATCGGGAGACTTGGGGGAACGCTGGGTGGAAGGAAATTTGTGGCTCCTGTCAGATTCCCGACCTTTCTGTCACCGAAATGTGAGGAAAACGTGTTTTTTTAGCCAATTTTTGAGGTTTGCAAAGGATTCTGGGTAAAAGAACCTGGTCAGAACCCCACAAGTCACCCCATCTTGGATTCCCCTAGGTCTCTACTTTTAGAAAATGCACAGGTTTGGTAGGTTTCCCTAGGTGCCGGCTGAGCTAGAGGCCAAAATCTACAGGTAGGCACTTTGCAAAAAACACCTCTGTTTTCTGTCAAAAATTGTGATGTGTCCATATTGTGTTTTGGGGCATTTCCTGTCACGGGCGCTAAGCCTACCCACACAAGTGAGGTATAATTTTTAACTGGTGACGTGTGGGAACGCTGGGTGGAAGGAAATTTGTTGCTCCTCTCAGATTCCCGACCTTTCTGACACTGAAATGTGAGGAAAATGTGTTTTTTTAGCCAAATTGTGAGGTTTGCAAAGGATTCTGGGTAACAGAACCTGGTCAGAGCCCCACAAGTCACCCCTTCTTGGATTCCCCTAGGTCTCTAGTTTTCAAAAATGCACAGGTTTGGTAGGTTTCCCTAGGTGCCGGCTGAGCTAGAGGCCAAAATCTACAGGTAGGCACTTTGTAAAAAAACACCTCTGTTTTCTGTCAAAAATTGTGATGTGTCCACGTTGTGTTTTGGGGCATTTCCTGTCACGGGCGCTAGGCCTACCCACACAAGTGAGGTATCATTTGTATCTGGTGACTTGGGGGAACGCTGGGTGGAAGGAAATTTGTGGCTCCTCTCAGATTCCAGAACTTTCTGTCACTGAAATGTGAGGAAAATGTGTTTTTTTAGCCACATTTTGAGGTTTGCAAAGTATTCTGGGTAACAGAACCTGGTCAGAGCCCCACAAGTCACCCCTTCTTGGATTCCCCTAGGTCTCTAGTTTTCATAAATGCACAGGTTTGGTAGGTTTCCCTAGGTGCCGGCTGAGCTAGAGGCCAAAATCTACAGGTAGGCCCTTTGCAAAAGAACACCTCCGTTTTCTTTAAAAAAATGTGATGTGTCCCTGTTGTGTTTTGGGGCATTTCCTGTCACGGGCGCTAGGCCTACCCACACAAGTGAGGTATCATTTTTATCGGGAGACTTGGGGGAACGCTGGGTGGAAGGAAATTTGTGGCTCCTCTCAGATTCCCGACCTTTCTGTCACCGAAATGTGAGGAAAACGTGTTTTTTTAGCCAACTTTTGAGGTTTGCAAAGGATTCTGGGTAAAAGAACCTGGTCAGAACCCCACAAGTCACCCCATCTTGGATTCCCCTAGGTCTCTACTTTTAGAAAATGCACAGGTTTGGTAGGTTTCCCTAGGTGCCGGCTGAGCTAGAGGCCAAAATCTACAGGTAGGCACTTTGCAAAAAAACACCTCTGTTTTCTGTCAAAAATTGTGATGTTCCACGTTGTGTTTTGGGGCATTTCCTGTCGCGGGCGCTAGGCCTACCCACACAAGTGAGGTATCATTTTTATCGGTAAACTTGGGGTAAAGCTGGGTGGAAGGAAATTTGTGGCTCCTCTCAGATTCCAGAACTTTCTGTCACCGAAATGTGAGGAAAATTTGTTTTTTTTAGCCAAATTTTGAGGTTTGCAAAGGATTCTGGGTAACAGAACCTGGTCAGAGCCCCACAAGTCACCCCATCTTGGATTCCCCTTGGTCTCTAGTTTGCAAAAATGCACAGCTTTGGTAGGTTTCCCTAGGTGCCGGCTGAGCTAGAGGCCAAAATCTACAGGTAGGCACTTTGCAAAAAAACACCTCTGTTTTCTGTCAAAAATTGTGATGTGTCCACGTTGTGTTTTGGGGCATGTCCTGTCACGGGCGCTAGGCCTACCCACACAAGTGAGGTATCATTTTTATCTGGTGACTTGGGGGAACGCTGGGTGGAAGGAAATTTGTGGCTCCTCTCAGATTCCCGACCTTTCTGTCACCAAAATGTGAGGAAAACGTGTTTTTTTAGCCGAGGTTTGCAAAGGATTCTGGGTAAAAGGACCTGGTCAGAGCCCCACAAGTCACCCCATCTTGGATTCCCCTAGGTCTCTACTTTTAAAAAATGCACAGGTTTGGTAGGTTTCCCTAGGTGCCGGCTGAGCTAGAGGCCAAAATCTACATGTTGACACTTTGCAAAAAACACCTCTGTTTTCTGTCAAAAATTGTGATGTGTCCACATTGTGTTTTGGGGCATTTCCTGTCGCGGGCGCTAGGCCTACCCACACAAGTGAGGTATCATTTTTATCGGTAAACTTGGGGTAAAGCTGGGTGGAAGGAAATTTGTGGCTCCTCTCAGATTCCAGAACTTTCTGTCACCGAAATGTGAGGAAAATGTGTTTTTTTTAGCCAAATTTTGAGGTTTGCAAAGGATTCTGGGTAACAGAACCTGGTCAGAGCCCCACAAGTCACCCCATCTTGGATTCCCCTTGGTCTCTAGTTTGCAAAAATGCACAGCTTTGGTAGGTTTCCCTAGGTGCCGGCTGAGCTAGAGGCCAAAATCTACAGGTAGGCACTTTGCAAAAAAACACCTCTGTTTTCTGTCAAAAATTGTGATGTGTCCACGTTGTGTTTTGGGGCATTTCCTGTCACGGGCGCTAGGCCTACCCACACAAGTGAGGTATCATTTGTATCTGGTGACTTGGGGGAACGCTGGGTGGAAGGAAATTTGTGGCTCCTCTCAGATTCCAGAACTTTCTGTCACTGAAATGTGAGGAAAATGTGTTTTTTTAGCCACATTTTGAGGTTTGCAAAGTATTCTGGGTAACAGAACCTGGTCAGAGCCCCACAAGTCACCCCTTCTTGGATTCCCCTAGGTCTCTAGTTTTCATAATGCACAGGTTTGGTAGGTTTCCCTAGGTGCCGGCTGAGCTAGAGGCCAAAATCTACAGGTAGGCCCTTTGCAAAAGAACACCTCCGTTTTCTTTAAAAAAATGTGATGTGTCCCTGTTGTGTTTTGGGGCATTTCCTGTCACGGGCGCTAGGCCTACCCACACAAGTGAGGTATCATTTTTATCGGGAGACTTGGGGGAACGCTGGGTGGAAGGAAATTTGTGGCTCCTCTCAGATTCCCGACCTTTCTGTCACCGAAATGTGAGGAAAACGTGTTTTTTTAGCCAACTTTTGAGGTTTGCAAAGGATTCTGGGTAAAAGAACCTGGTCAGAACCCCACAAGTCACCCCATCTTGGATTCCCCTAGGTCTCTACTTTTAGAAAATGCACAGGTTTGGTAGGTTTCCCTAGGTGCCGGCTGAGCTAGAGGCCAAAATCTACAGGTAGGCACTTTGCAAAAAAACACCTCTGTTTTCTGTCAAAAATTGTGATGTTCCACGTTGTGTTTTGGGGCATTTCCTGTCGCGGGCGCTAGGCCTACCCACACAAGTGAGGTATCATTTTTATCGGTAAACTTGGGGTAAAGCTGGGTGGAAGGAAATTTGTGGCTCCTCTCAGATTCCAGAACTTTCTGTCACCGAAATGTGAGGAAAATTTGTTTTTTTTAGCCAAATTTTGAGGTTTGCAAAGGATTCTGGGTAACAGAACCTGGTCAGAGCCCCACAAGTCACCCCATCTTGGATTCCCCTTGGTCTCTAGTTTGCAAAAATGCACAGCTTTGGTAGGTTTCCCTAGGTGCCGGCTGAGCTAGAGGCCAAAATCTACAGGTAGGCACTTTGCAAAAAAACACCTCTGTTTTCTGTCAAAAATTGTGATGTGTCCACGTTGTGTTTTGGGGCATGTCCTGTCACGGGCGCTAGGCCTACCCACACAAGTGAGGTATCATTTTTATCTGGTGACTTGGGGGAACGCTGGGTGGAAGGAAATTTGTGGCTCCTCTCAGATTCCCGACCTTTCTGTCACCAAAATGTGAGGAAAACGTGTTTTTTTAGCCGAGGTTTGCAAAGGATTCTGGGTAAAAGGACCTGGTCAGAGCCCCACAAGTCACCCCATCTTGGATTCCCCTAGGTCTCTACTTTTAAAAAATGCACAGGTTTGGTAGGTTTCCCTAGGTGCCGGCTGAGCTAGAGGCCAAAATCTACATGTTGACACTTTGCAAAAAACACCTCTGTTTTCTGTCAAAAATTGTGATGTGTCCACATTGTGTTTTGGGGCATTTCCTGTCGCGGGCGCTAGGCCTACCCACACAAGTGAGGTATCATTTTTATCGGTAAACTTGGGGTAAAGCTGGGTGGAAGGAAATTTGTGGCTCCTCTCAGATTCCAGAACTTTCTGTCACCGAAATGTGAGGAAAATGTGTTTTTTTTAGCCAAATTTTGAGGTTTGCAAAGGATTCTGGGTAACAGAACCTGGTCAGAGCCCCACAAGTCACCCCATCTTGGATTCCCCTTGGTCTCTAGTTTGCAAAAATGCACAGCTTTGGTAGGTTTCCCTAGGTGCCGGCTGAGCTAGAGGCCAAAATCTACAGGTAGGCACTTTGCAAAAAAACACCTCTGTTTTCTGTCAAAAATTGTGATGTGTCCACGTTGTGTTTTGGGGCATTTCCTGTCACGGGCACTAGGCCTACCCACACAAGTGAGGTATAATTTTTATCTGGTGACTTGGGGGAACGCTGGGTGGAAGGAAATTTGTGGCTGCTCTCAGATTCCCGACCTTTCTGTCACCGAAATGTGAGGAAAACGTGTTTTTTTAGCCGAGGTTTGCAAAGGATTCTGGGTAAAAGAACCTGGTCAGAGCCCCACAAGTCACCCCATCTTGGATTCCCCTAGGTCTCTACTTTTAAAAAATGCACAGGTTTGGTAGGTTTCCCTAGGTGCCGGCTGAGCTAGAGGCCAAAATCTACATGTTGACACTTTGCAAAAAACACCTCTGTTTTCTGTCAAAAATTGTGATGTGTCCACATTGTGTTTTGGGGCATTTCCTGTCGCGGGCGCTAGGCCTACCCACACAAGTGAGGTATCATTTTTATCGGTAAACTTGGGGTAAAGCTGGGTGGAAGGAAATTTGTGGCTCCTCTCAGATTCCAGAACTTTCTGTCACCGAAATGTGAGGAAAATGTGTTTTTTTTAGCCAAATTTTGAGGTTTGCAAAGGATTCTGGGTAACAGAACCTGGTCAGAGCCCCACAAGTCACCCCATCTTGGATTCCCCTTCGTCTCTAGTTTGCAAAAATGCACAGCTTTGGTAGGTTTCCCTAGGTGCCGGCTGAGCTAGAGGCCAAAATCTACAGGTAGGCACTTTGCAAAAAAACACCTCTGTTTTCTGTCAAAAATTGTGATGTGTCCACGTTGTGTTTTGGGGCATTTCCTGTCGCGGGCGCTAGGCCTACCCACACAAGTGAGGTATCATTTTTATCTGGTGACTTGGGGGAACGCTGGGTGGAAGGATATTTGTGGCTCCTCTCAGATTCCAGAACTTTCTGTCACTGAAATGTGAGGAAAATTTGTTTTTTTAGCCAAATTTTGAGGTTTGCAAAGGATTCTGGGTAACAGAACCTGGTTAGAGCCCCACAAGTCACCTCATCTTGGATTCCCCTTGGTCTCTAGTTTGCAAAAATGCACAGGTTTGGTAGGTTTCCCTAGGTGCCGGCTGAGCTAGAGGCCAAAATCTACAGGTAGGCACTTTGCAAAAAAACACCTCTGTTTTCTGTCAAAAATTGTGATGTGTCCACGTTGTGTTTTGGGGCATTTCCTGTCACGGGCGCTAGGCCTACCCACACAAGTGAGGTATCATTTGTATCTGGTGACTTGGGGGAACGCTGGGTGGAAGGAAATTTGTGGCTCCTCTCAGATTCCAGAACTTTCTGTCACTGAAATGTGAGGAAAATGTGTTTTTTTAGCCACATTTTGAGGTTTGCAAAGTATTCTGGGTTACAGAACCTGGTCAGAGCCCCACAAGTCACCCCTTCTTGGATTCCCCTAGGTCTCTAGTTTTCATAAATGCACAGGTTTGGTAGGTTTCCCTAGGTGCCGGCTGAGCTAGAGGGCAAAATCTACAGGTAGGCCCTTTGCAAAAGAACACCTCCGTTTTCTTTAAAAAAAATTGATGTGTCCCTGTTGTGTTTTGGGGCATTTCCTGTCACGGGCGCTAGGCCTACCCACACAAGTGAGGTATCATTTTTATCGGGAGACTTGGGGGAACGCTGGGTGGAAGGAAATTTGTGGCTCCTCTCAGATTCCCGACCTTTCTGTCACCGAAATGTGAGGAAAACGTGTTTTTTTAGCCAACTTTTGAGGTTTGCAAAGGATTCTGGGTAAAAGAACCTGGTCAGAACCCCACAAGTCATCCCATCTTGGATTCCCCTAGGTCTCTACTTTTAGAAAATGCACAGGTTTGGTAGGTTTCCCTAGGTGCCGGCTGAGCTAGAGGCCAAAATCTACAGGTAGGCACTTTGCAAAAAACACCTCTGTTTTCTGTCAAAAATTGTGATGTGTCCATATTGTGTTTTGGGGCATTTCCTGTCACGGGCGCTAGGCCTACCCACACAAGTGAGGTATCATTTTTATCTGGTGACGTGGGGGAACGCTGGGTGGAAGGAAATTTGTGACTCCTCTCAGATTCCCGACCTTTCTGACACTGAAATGTGAGGAAAATGTGTTTTTTTAGCCAAATTTTGAGGTTTGCAAAGGATTCTGGGTAACAGAACCTGGTCAGAGCCCCACAAGTCACCCCTTCTTGGATTCCCCTAGGTCTCTAGTTTTCAAAAATGCACAGGTTTGATAGGTTTCCCTAGGTGCCGGCTGAGCTAGAGGCCAAAATCTACATGTTGACACTTTGCAAAAAACACCTCTGTTTTCTGTCAAAAATTGTGATGTGTCCACATTGTGTTTTGGGGCATTTCCTGTCGCGGGCGCTAGGCCTACCCACACAAGTGAGGTATCATTTTTATCGGTAAACTTGGGGTAAAGCTGGGTGGAAGGAAATTTGTGGCTCCTCTCAGATTCCAGAACTTTCTGTCACCGAAATGTGAGGAAAATGTGTTTTTTTTTAGCCAAATTTTGAGGTTTGCAAAGGATTCTGGGTAACAGAACCTGGTCAGAGCCCCACAAGTCACCCCATCTTGGATTCCCCTTGGTCTCTAGTTTGCAAAAATGCACAGGTTTGGTAGGTTTCCCTAGGTGCCGGCTGAGCTAGAGGCCAAAATCTACAGGTAGGCACTTTGCAAAAAAACACCTCTGTTTTCTGTCAAAAATTGTGATGTGTCCACGTTGTGTTTTGGGGCATTTCCTGTCGCGGGTGCTAGGCCTACCCACACAAGTGAGGTATCATTTTTATCGGGAGACTTGGGGGAACGCTGGGTGGAAGGAAATTTGTGGCTCCTGTCAGATTCCCGACCTTTCTGTCACCGAAATGTGAGGAAAACGTGTTTTTTTAGCCAATTTTTGAGGTTTGCAAAGGATTCTGGGTAAAAGAACCTGGTCAGAACCCCACAAGTCACCCCATCTTGGATTCCCCTAGGTCTCTACTTTTAGAAAATGCACAGGTTTGGTAGGTTTCCCTAGGTGCCGGCTGAGCTAGAGGCCAAAATCTACAGGTAGGCACTTTGCAAAAAACACCTCTGTTTTCTGTCAAAAATTGTGATGTGTCCATATTGTGTTTTGGGGCATTTCCTGTCACGGGCGCTAAGCCTACCCACACAAGTGAGGTATCATTTTTATCTGGTGACGTGGGGGAACGCTGGGTGGAAGGAAATTTGTTGCTCCTCTCAGATTCCCGACCTTTCTGACACTGAAATGTGAGGAAAATGTGTTTTTTTAGCCAAATTGTGAGGTTTGCAAAGGATTCTGGGTAACAGAACCTGGTCAGAGCCCCACAAGTCACCCCTTCTTGGATTCCCCTAGGTCTCTAGTTTTCAAAAATGCACAGGTTTGGTAGGTTTCCCTAGGTGCCGGCTGAGCTAGAGGCCAAAATCTACAGGTAGGCACTTTGCAAAAAAACACCTCTGTTTTCTGTCAAAAATTGTGATGTGTCCACGTTGTGTTTTGGGGCATTTCCTGTCACGGGCGCTAGGCCTACCCACACAAGTGAGGTATCATTTGTATCTGGTGACTTGGGGGAACGCTGGGTGGAAGGAAATTTGTGGCTCCTCTCAGATTCCAGAACTTTCTGTCACTGAAATGTGAGGAAAATGTGTTTTTTTAGCCACATTTTGAGGTTTGCAAAGTATTCTGGGTAACAGAACCTGGTCAGAGCCCCACAAGTCACCCCTTCTTGGATTCCCCTAGGTCTCTAGTTTTCATAAATGCACAGGTTTGGTAGGTTTCCCTAGGTGCCGGCTGAGCTAGAGGCCAAAATCTACAGGTAGGCCCTTTGCAAAAGAACACCTCCGTTTTCTTTAAAAAAATGTGATGTGTCCCTGTTGTGTTTTGGGGCATTTCCTGTCACGGGCGCTAGGCCTACCCACACAAGTGAGGTATCATTTTTATCGGGAGACTTGGGGGAACGCTGGGTGGAAGGAAATTTGTGGCTCCTCTCAGATTCCCGACCTTTCTGTCACCGAAATGTGAGGAAAACGTGTTTTTTTAGCCAACTTTTGAGGTTTGCAAAGGATTCTGGGTAAAAGAACCTGGTCAGAACCCCACAAGTCACCCCATCTTGGATTCCCCTAGGTCTCTACTTTTAGAAAATGCACACGTGTGGTAGGTTTCCCTAGGTGCCGGCTGAGCTAGAGGCCAAAATCTACAGGTAGGCACTTTGCAAAAAAACACCTCTGTTTTCTGTCAAAAATTGTGATGTTCCACGTTGTGTTTTGGGGCATTTCCTGTCGCGGGCGCTAGGCCTACCCACACAAGTGAGGTATCATTTTTATCGGTAAACTTGGGGTAAAGCTGGGTGGAAGGAAATTTGTGGCTCCTCTCAGATTCCAGAACTTTCTGTCACCGAAATGTGAGGAAAATGTGTTTTTTTTAGCCAAATTTTGAGGTTTGCAAAGGATTCTGGGTAACAGAACCTGGTCAGAGCCCCACAAGTCACCCCATCTTGGATTCCCCTTGGTCTCTAGTTTGCAAAAATGCACAGCTTTGGTAGGTTTCCCTAGGTGCCGGCTGTTCTAGAGGCCAAAATCTACAGGTAGGCACTTTGCAAAAAAACACCTCTGTTTTCTGTCAAAAATTGTGATGTGTCCACGTTGTGTTTTGGGGCATGTCCTGTCACGGGCGCTAGGCCTACCCACACAAGTGAGGTATCATTTTTATCTGGTGACTTGGGGGAACGCTGGGTGGAAGGAAATTTGTGGCTCCTCTCAGATTCCCGACCTTTCTGTCACCAAAATGTGAGGAAAACGTGTTTTTTTAGCCGAGGTTTGCAAAGGATTCTGGGTAAAAGGACCTGGTCAGAGCCCCACAAGTCACCCCATCTTGGATTCCCCTAGGTCTCTACTTTTAAAAAATGCACAGGTTTGGTAGGTTTCCCTAGGTGCCGGCTGAGCTAGAGGCCAAAATCTACATGTTGACACTTTGCAAAAAACACCTCTGTTTTCTGTCAAAAATTGTGATGTGTCCACATTGTGTTTTGGGGCATTTCCTGTCGCGGGCGCTAGGCCTACCCACACAAGTGAGGTATCATTTTTATCGGTAAACTTGGGGTAAAGCTGGGTGGAAGGAAATTTGTGGCTCCTCTCAGATTCCAGAACTTTCTGTCACCGAAATGTGAGGAAAATGTGTTTTTTTTAGCCAAATTTTGAGGTTTGCAAAGGATTCTGGGTAACAGAACCTGGTCAGAGCCCCACAAGTCACCCCATCTTGGATTCCCCTTGGTCTCTAGTTTGCAAAAATGCACAGCTTTGGTAGGTTTCCCTAGGTGCCGGCTGAGCTAGAGGCCAAAATCTACAGGTAGGCACTTTGCAAAAAAACACCTCTGTTTTCTGTCAAAAATTGTGATGTGTCCACGTTGTGTTTTGGGGCATTTCCTGTCACGGGCGCTAGGCCTACCCACACAAGTGAGGTATCATTTTTATCTGGTGACTTGGGGGAACGCTGGGTGGAAGGAAATTTGTGGCTCCTCTCAGATTCCCGACCTTTCTGTCACCAAAATGTGAGGAAAACGTGTTTTTTTAGCCGAGGTTTGCAAAGGATTCTGGGTAAAAGGACCTGGTCAGAGCCCCACAAGTCACCCCATCTTGGATTCCCCTAGGTCTCTACTTTTAAAAAATGCACAGGTTTGGTCGGTTTCCCTAGGTGCCGGCTGAGCTAGAGGCCAAAATCTACATGTTGACACTTTGCAAAAAACACCTCTGTTTTCTGTCAAAAATTGTGATGTGTCCACATTGTGTTTTGGGGCATTTCCTGTCGTGGGCGCTAGGCCTACCCACACAAGTGAGGTATCATTTTTATCGGTAAACTTGGGGTAAAGCTGGGTGGAAGGAAATTTGTGGCTCCTCTCAGATTCCAGAACTTTCTGTCACCGAAATGTGAGGAAAATGTGTTTTTTTTAGCCAAATTTTGAGGTTTGCAAAGGATTCTGGGTAACAGAACCTGGTCAGAGCCCCACAAGTCACCCCATCTTGGATTCCCCTTCGTCTCTAGTTTGCAAAAATGCACAGCTTTGGTAGGTTTCCCTAGGTGCCGGCTGAGCTAGAGGGCAAAATCTACAGGTAGGCACTTTGCAAAAAAACACCTCTGTTTTCTGTCAAAAATTGTGATGTGTCCACGTTGTGTTTTGGGGCATTTCCTGTCACGGGCGCTAGGCCTACCCACACAAGTGAGGTATAATTTTTATCTGGTGACTTGGGGGAACGCTGGGTGGAAGGAAATTTGTGGCTGCTCTCAGATTCCCGACCTTTCTGTCACTGAAATGTGAGGAAAACGTGTTTTTTTAGCCGAGGTTTGCAAAGGATTCTGGGTAAAAGAACCTGGTCAGAGCCCCACAAGTCACCCCATCTTGGATTCCCCTAGGTCTCTACTTTTAAAAAATGCACAGGTTTGGTAGGTTTCCCTAAGTGCCGGCTGAGCTAGAGGCCAAAATCTACATGTTGACACTTTGCAAAAAACACCTCTGTTTTCTGTCAAAAATTGTGATGTGTCCACATTGTGTTTTGGGGCATTTCCTGTCGCGGGCGCTAGGCCTACCCACACAAGTGAGGTATCATTTTTATCGGTAAACTTGGGGTAAAGCTGGGTGGAAGGAAATTTGTGGCTCCTCTCAGATTCCAGAACTTTCTGTCACCGAAATGTGAGGAAAATGTGTTTTTTTTTAGCCAAATTTTGAGGTTTGCAAAGGATTCTGGGTAACAGAACCTGGTCAGAGCCCCACAAGTCACCCCATCTTGGATTCCCCTTCGTCTCTAGTTTGCAAAAATGCACAGCTTTGGTAGGTTTCCCTAGGTGCCGGCTGAGCTAGAGGCCAAAATCTACAGGTAGGCACTTTGCAAAAAAACACCTCTGTTTTCTGTCAAAAATTGTGATGTGTCCACGTTGTGTTTTGGGGCATTTCCTGTCGCGGGCGCTAGGCCTACCCACACAAGTGAGGTATCATTTTTATCGGGAGACTTGGGGGAACGCTGGGTGGAAGGAAATTTGTGGCTCCTGTCAGATTCCCGACCTTTCTGTCACCGAAATGTGAGGAAAACGTGTTTTTTTAGCCAATTTTTGAGGTTTGCAAAGGATTCTGGGTAAAAGAACCTGGTCAGAACCCCACAAGTCACCCCATCTTGGATTCCCCTAGGTCTCTACTTTTAGAAAATGCACAGGTTTGGTAGGTTTCCCTAGGTGCCGGCTGAGCTAGAGGCCAAAATCTACAGGTAGGCACTTTGCAAAAAACACCTCTGTTTTCTGTCAAAAATTGTGATGTGTCCATATTGTGTTTTGGGGCATTTCCTGTCACGGGCGCTAAGCCTACCCACACAAGTGAGGTATCATTTTTATCTGGTGACGTGGGGGAACGCTGGGTGGAAGGAAATTTGTTGCTCCTCTCAGATTCCCGACCTTTCTGACACTGAAATGTGAGGAAAATGTGTTTTTTTAGCCAAATTGTGAGGTTTGCAAAGGATTCTGGGTAACAGAACCTGGTCAGAGCCCCACAAGTCACCCCATCTTGGATTCCCCTTGGTCTCTAGTTTGCAAAAATGCACAGCTTTGGTAGGTTTCCCTAGGTGCCGGCTGAGCTAGAGGCCAAAATCTACAGGTAGGCACTTTGCAAAAAAACACCTCTGTTTTCTGTCAAAAATTGTGATGTGTCCACGTTGTGTTTTGGGGCATTTCCTGTCACGGGCGCTAGGCCTACCCACACAAGTGAGGTATCATTTTTATCTGGTGACTTGGGGGAACGCTGGGTGGAAGGAAATTTGTGGCTCCTCTCAGATTCCCGACCTTTCTGTCACCAAAATGTGAGGAAAACGTGTTTTTTTAGCCGAGGTTTGCAAAGGATTCTGGGTAAAAGGACCTGGTCAGAGCCCCACAAGTCACCCCATCTTGGATTCCCCTAGGTCTCTACTTTTAAAAAATGCACAGGTTTGGTAGGTTTCCCTAGGTGCCGGCTGAGCTAGAGGCCAAAATCTACATGTTGACACTTTGCAAAAAACACCTCTGTTTTCTGTCAAAAATTGTGATGTGTCCACATTGTGTTTTGGGGCATTTCCTGTCGTGGGCGCTAGGCCTACCCACACAAGTGAGGTATCATTTTTATCGGTAAACTTGGGGTAAAGCTGGGTGGAAGGAAATTTGTGGCTCCTCTCAGATTCCAGAACTTTCTGTCACCGAAATGTGAGGAAAATGTGTTTTTTTTAGCCAAATTTTGAGGTTTGCAAAGGATTCTGGGCAACAGAACCTGGTCAGAGCCCCACAAGTCACCCCATCTTGGATTCCCCTTCGTCTCTAGTTTGCAAAAATGCACAGCTTTGGTAGGTTTCCCTAGGTGCCGGCTGAGCTAGAGGGCAAAATCTACAGGTAGGCACTTTGCAAAAAAACACCTCTGTTTTCTGTCAAAAATTGTGATGTGTCCACGTTGTGTTTTGGGGCATTTCCTGTCACGGGCGCTAGGCCTACCCACACAAGTGAGGTATAATTTTTATCTGGTGACTTGGGGGAACGCTGGGTGGAAGGAAATTTGTGGCTGCTCTCAGATTCCCGACCTTTCTGTCACTGAAATGTGAGGAAAACGTGTTTTTTTAGCCGAGGTTTGCAAAGGATTCTGGGTAAAAGAACCTGGTCAGAGCCCCACAAGTCACCCCATCTTGGATTCCCCTAGGTCTCTACTTTTAAAAAATGCACAGGTTTGGTAGGTTTCCCTAAGTGCCGGCTGAGCTAGAGGCCAAAATCTACATGTTGACACTTTGCAAAAAACACCTCTGTTTTCTGTCAAAAATTGTGATGTGTCCACATTGTGTTTTGGGGCATTTCCTGTCGCGGGCGCTAGGCCTACCCACACAAGTGAGGTATCATTTTTATCGGTAAACTTGGGGTAAAGCTGGGTGGAAGGAAATTTGTGGCTCCTCTCAGATTCCAGAACTTTCTGTCACCGAAATGTGAGGAAAATGTGTTTTTTTTTAGCCAAATTTTGAGGTTTGCAAAGGATTCTGGGTAACAGAACCTGGTCAGAGCCCCACAAGTCACCCCATCTTGGATTCCCCTTCGTCTCTAGTTTGCAAAAATGCACAGCTTTGGTAGGTTTCCCTAGGTGCCGGCTGAGCTAGAGGCCAAAATCTACAGGTAGGCACTTTGCAAAAAAACACCTCTGTTTTCTGTCAAAATTTGTGATGTGTCCACGTTGTGTTTTGGGGCATTTCCTGTCGCGGGCGCTAGGCCTACCCACACAAGTGAGGTATCATTTTTATCGGGAGACTTGGGGGAACGCTGGGTGGAAGGAAATTTGTGGCTCCTGTCAGATTCCCGACCTTTCTGTCACCGAAATGTGAGGAAAACGTGTTTTTTTAGCCAATTTTTGAGGTTTGCAAAGGATTCTGGGTAAAAGAACCTGGTCAGAACCCCACAAGTCACCCCATCTTGGATTCCCCTAGGTCTCTACTTTTAGAAAATGCACAGGTTTGGTAGGTTTCCCTAGGTGCCGGCTGAGCTAGAGGCCAAAATCTACAGGTAGGCACTTTGCAAAAAACACCTCTGTTTTCTGTCAAAAATTGTGATGTGTCCATATTGTGTTTTGGGGCATTTCCTGTCACGGGCGCTAAGCCTACCCCCACAAGTGAGGTATCATTTTTATCTGGTGACGTGGGGGAACGCTGGGTGGAAGGAAATTTGTTGCTCCTCTCAGATTCCCGACCTTTCTGACACTGAAATGTGAGGAAAATGTGTTTTTTTAGCCAAATTGTGAGGTTTGCAAAGGATTCTGGGTAACAGAACCTGGTCAGAGCCCCACAAGTCACCCCTTCTTGGATTCCCCTAGGTCTCTAGTTTTCAAAAATGCACAGGTTTGGTAGGTTTCCCTAGGTGCCGGCTGAGCTAGAGGCCAAAATCTACAGGTAGGCACTTTGCAAAAAAACACCTCTGTTTTCTGTCAAAAATTGTGATGTGTCCACGTTGTGTTTTGGGGCATTTCCTGTCACGGGCGCTAGGCCTACCCACACAAGTGAGGTATCATTTGTATCTGGTGACTTGGGGGAACGCTGGGTGGAAGGAAATTTGTGGCTCCTCTCAGATTCCAGAACTTTCTGTCACTGAAATGTGAGGAAAATGTGTTTTTTTAGCCACATTTTGAGGTTTGCAAAGTATTCTGGGTAACAGAACCTGGTCAGAGCCCCACAAGTCACCCCTTCTTGGATTCCCCTAGGTCTCTAGTTTTCATAAATGCACAGGTTTGGTAGGTTTCCCTAGGTGCCGGCTGAGCTAGAGGCCAAAATCTACAGGTAGGCCCTTTGCAAAAGAACACCTCCGTTTTCTTTAAAAAAATGTGATGTGTCCCTGTTGTGTTTTGGGGCATTTCCTGTCACGGGCGCTAGGCCTACCCACACAAGTGAGGTATCATTTTTATCGGTAAACTTGGGGTAAAGCTGGGTGGAAGGAAATTTGTGGCTCCTCTCAGATTCCAGAACTTTCTGTCACCGAAATGTGAGGAAAATGTGTTTTTTTTAGCCAAATTTTGAGGTTTGCAAAGGATTCTGGGTAACAGAACCTGGTCAGAGCCCCACAAGTCACCCCATCTTGGATTCCCCTTGGTCTCTAGTTTGCAAAAATGCACAGCTTTGGTAGGTTTCCCTAGGTGCCGGCTGAGCTAGAGGCCAAAATCTACAGGTAGGCACTTTGCAAAAAAACACCTCTGTTTTCTGTCAAAAATTGTGATGTGTCCACGTTGTGTTTTGGGGCATGTCCTGTCACGGGCGCTAGGCCTACCCACACAAGTGAGGTATCATTTTTATCTGGTGACTTGGGGGAACGCTGGGTGGAAGGAAATTTGTGGCTCCTCTCAGATTCCCGACCTTTCTGTCACCAAAATGTGAGGAAAACGTGTTTTTTTAGCCGAGGTTTGCAAAGGATTCTGGGTA
Organism: Pleurodeles waltl; assembly: GCF_031143425.1. Classification (NCBI taxonomy): domain Eukaryota; kingdom Metazoa; phylum Chordata; class Amphibia; order Caudata; family Salamandridae; genus Pleurodeles; species Pleurodeles waltl. Next base: position 836,770,695 of record NC_090442.1, read on the forward strand.
AAAGGACCTGGTCAGAGCCCCACAAGTCACCCCATCTTGGATTCCCCTAGGTCTCTACTTTTAAAAAATGCACAGGTTTGGTAGGTTTCCCTAGGTGCCGGCTGAGCTAGAGGCCAAAATCTACATGTTGACACTTTGCAAAAAACACCTCTGTTTTCTGTCAAAAATTGTGATGTGTCCACATTGTGTTTTGGGGCATTTCCTGTCGCGGGCGCTAGGCCTACCCACACAAGTGAGGTATCATTTTTATCGGTAAACTTGGGGTAAAGCTGGGTGGAAGGAAATTTGTGGCTCCTCTCAGATTCCAGAACTTTCTGTCACCGAAATGTGAGGAAAATGTGTTTTTTTTAGCCAAATTTTGAGGTTTGCAAAGGATTCTGGGTAACAGAACCTGGTCAGAGCCCCACAAGTCACCCCATCTTGGATTCCCCTTGGTCTCTAGTTTGCAAAAATGCACAGCTTTGGTAGGTTTCCCTAGGTGCCGGCTGAGCTAGAGGCCAAAATCTACAGGTAGGCACTTTGCAAAAAAACACCTCTGTTTTCTGTCAAAAATTGTGATGTGTCCACGTTGTGTTTTGGGGCATTTCCTGTCACGGGCACTAGGCCTACCCACACAAGTGAGGTATAATTTTTATCTGGTGACTTGGGGGAACGCTGGGTGGAAGGAAATTTGTGGCTGCTCTCAGATTCCCGACCTTTCTGTCACCGAAATGTGAGGAAAACGTGTTTTTTTAGCCGAGGTTTGCAAAGGATTCTGGGTAAAAGAACCTGGTCAGAGCCCCACAAGTCACCCCATCTTGGATTCCCCTAGGTCTCTACTTTTAAAAAATGCACAGGTTTGGTAGGTTTCCCTAGGTGCCGGCTGAGCTAGAGGCCAAAATCTACATGTTGACACTTTGCAAAAAACACCTCTGTTTTCTGTCAAAAATTGTGATGTGTCCACATTGTGTTTTGGGGCATTTCCTGTCGCGGGCGCTAGGCCTACCCACACAAGTGAGGTATCATTTTTATCGGTAAACTTGGGGTAAAGCTGGGTGGAAGGAAATTTGTGGCTCCTCTCAGATTCCAGAACTTTCTGTCACCGAAATGTGAGGAAAATGTGTTTTTTTTAGCCAAATTTTGAGGTTTGCAAAGGATTCTGGGTAACAGAACCTGGTCAGAGCCCCACAAGTCACCCCATCTTGGATTCCCCTTCGTCTCTAGTTTGCAAAAATGCACAGCTTTGGTAGGTTTCCCTAGGTGCCGGCTGAGCTAGAGGCCAAAATCTACAGGTAGGCACTTTGCAAAAAAACACCTCTGTTTTCTGTCAAAAATTGTGATGTGTCCACGTTGTGTTTTGGGGCATTTCCTGTCGCGGGCGCTAGGCCTACCCACACAAGTGAGGTATCATTTTTATCTGGTGACTTGGGGGAACGCTGGGTGGAAGGATATTTGTGGCTCCTCTCAGATTCCAGAACTTTCTGTCACTGAAATGTGAGGAAAATTTGTTTTTTTAGCCAAATTTTGAGGTTTGCAAAGGATTCTGGGTAACAGAACCTGGTTAGAGCCCCACAAGTCACCTCATCTTGGATTCCCCTTGGTCTCTAGTTTGCAAAAATGCACAGGTTTGGTAGGTTTCCCTAGGTGCCGGCTGAGCTAGAGGCCAAAATCTACAGGTAGGCACTTTGCAAAAAAACACCTCTGTTTTCTGTCAAAAATTGTGATGTGTCCACGTTGTGTTTTGGGGCATTTCCTGTCACGGGCGCTAGGCCTACCCACACAAGTGAGGTATCATTTGTATCTGGTGACTTGGGGGAACGCTGGGTGGAAGGAAATTTGTGGCTCCTCTCAGATTCCAGAACTTTCTGTCACTGAAATGTGAGGAAAATGTGTTTTTTTAGCCACATTTTGAGGTTTGCAAAGTATTCTGGGTTACAGAACCTGGTCAGAGCCCCACAAGTCACCCCTTCTTGGATTCCCCTAGGTCTCTAGTTTTCATAAATGCACAGGTTTGGTAGGTTTCCCTAGGTGCCGGCTGAGCTAGAGGGCAAAATCTACAGGTAGGCCCTTTGCAAAAGAACACCTCCGTTTTCTTTAAAAAAAATTGATGTGTCCCTGTTGTGTTTTGGGGCATTTCCTGTCACGGGCGCTAGGCCTACCCACACAAGTGAGGTATCATTTTTATCGGGAGACTTGGGGGAACGCTGGGTGGAAGGAAATTTGTGGCTCCTCTCAGATTCCCGACCTTTCTGTCACCGAAATGTGAGGAAAACGTGTTTTTTTAGCCAACTTTTGAGGTTTGCAAAGGATTCTGGGTAAAAGAACCTGGTCAGAACCCCACAAGTCATCCCATCTTGGATTCCCCTAGGTCTCTACTTTTAGAAAATGCACAGGTTTGGTAGGTTTCCCTAGGTGCCGGCTGAGCTAGAGGCCAAAATCTACAGGTAGGCACTTTGCAAAAAACACCTCTGTTTTCTGTCAAAAATTGTGATGTGTCCATATTGTGTTTTGGGGCATTTCCTGTCACGGGCGCTAGGCCTACCCACACAAGTGAGGTATCATTTTTATCTGGTGACGTGGGGGAACGCTGGGTGGAAGGAAATTTGTGACTCCTCTCAGATTCCCGACCTTTCTGACACTGAAATGTGAGGAAAATGTGTTTTTTTAGCCAAATTTTGAGGTTTGCAAAGGATTCTGGGTAACAGAACCTGGTCAGAGCCCCACAAGTCACCCCTTCTTGGATTCCCCTAGGTCTCTAGTTTTCAAAAATGCACAGGTTTGATAGGTTTCCCTAGGTGCCGGCTGAGCTAGAGGCCAAAATCTACATGTTGACACTTTGCAAAAAACACCTCTGTTTTCTGTCAAAAATTGTGATGTGTCCACATTGTGTTTTGGGGCATTTCCTGTCGCGGGCGCTAGGCCTACCCACACAAGTGAGGTATCATTTTTATCGGTAAACTTGGGGTAAAGCTGGGTGGAAGGAAATTTGTGGCTCCTCTCAGATTCCAGAACTTTCTGTCACCGAAATGTGAGGAAAATGTGTTTTTTTTTAGCCAAATTTTGAGGTTTGCAAAGGATTCTGGGTAACAGAACCTGGTCAGAGCCCCACAAGTCACCCCATCTTGGATTCCCCTTGGTCTCTAGTTTGCAAAAATGCACAGGTTTGGTAGGTTTCCCTAGGTGCCGGCTGAGCTAGAGGCCAAAATCTACAGGTAGGCACTTTGCAAAAAAACACCTCTGTTTTCTGTCAAAAATTGTGATGTGTCCACGTTGTGTTTTGGGGCATTTCCTGTCGCGGGTGCTAGGCCTACCCACACAAGTGAGGTATCATTTTTATCGGGAGACTTGGGGGAACGCTGGGTGGAAGGAAATTTGTGGCTCCTGTCAGATTCCCGACCTTTCTGTCACCGAAATGTGAGGAAAACGTGTTTTTTTAGCCAATTTTTGAGGTTTGCAAAGGATTCTGGGTAAAAGAACCTGGTCAGAACCCCACAAGTCACCCCATCTTGGATTCCCCTAGGTCTCTACTTTTAGAAAATGCACAGGTTTGGTAGGTTTCCCTAGGTGCCGGCTGAGCTAGAGGCCAAAATCTACAGGTAGGCACTTTGCAAAAAACACCTCTGTTTTCTGTCAAAAATTGTGATGTGTCCATATTGTGTTTTGGGGCATTTCCTGTCACGGGCGCTAAGCCTACCCACACAAGTGAGGTATCATTTTTATCTGGTGACGTGGGGGAACGCTGGGTGGAAGGAAATTTGTTGCTCCTCTCAGATTCCCGACCTTTCTGACACTGAAATGTGAGGAAAATGTGTTTTTTTAGCCAAATTGTGAGGTTTGCAAAGGATTCTGGGTAACAGAACCTGGTCAGAGCCCCACAAGTCACCCCTTCTTGGATTCCCCTAGGTCTCTAGTTTTCAAAAATGCACAGGTTTGGTAGGTTTCCCTAGGTGCCGGCTGAGCTAGAGGCCAAAATCTACAGGTAGGCACTTTGCAAAAAAACACCTCTGTTTTCTGTCAAAAATTGTGATGTGTCCACGTTGTGTTTTGGGGCATTTCCTGTCACGGGCGCTAGGCCTACCCACACAAGTGAGGTATCATTTGTATCTGGTGACTTGGGGGAACGCTGGGTGGAAGGAAATTTGTGGCTCCTCTCAGATTCCAGAACTTTCTGTCACTGAAATGTGAGGAAAATGTGTTTTTTTAGCCACATTTTGAGGTTTGCAAAGTATTCTGGGTAACAGAACCTGGTCAGAGCCCCACAAGTCACCCCTTCTTGGATTCCCCTAGGTCTCTAGTTTTCATAAATGCACAGGTTTGGTAGGTTTCCCTAGGTGCCGGCTGAGCTAGAGGCCAAAATCTACAGGTAGGCCCTTTGCAAAAGAACACCTCCGTTTTCTTTAAAAAAATGTGATGTGTCCCTGTTGTGTTTTGGGGCATTTCCTGTCACGGGCGCTAGGCCTACCCACACAAGTGAGGTATCATTTTTATCGGGAGACTTGGGGGAACGCTGGGTGGAAGGAAATTTGTGGCTCCTCTCAGATTCCCGACCTTTCTGTCACCGAAATGTGAGGAAAACGTGTTTTTTTAGCCAACTTTTGAGGTTTGCAAAGGATTCTGGGTAAAAGAACCTGGTCAGAACCCCACAAGTCACCCCATCTTGGATTCCCCTAGGTCTCTACTTTTAGAAAATGCACACGTGTGGTAGGTTTCCCTAGGTGCCGGCTGAGCTAGAGGCCAAAATCTACAGGTAGGCACTTTGCAAAAAAACACCTCTGTTTTCTGTCAAAAATTGTGATGTTCCACGTTGTGTTTTGGGGCATTTCCTGTCGCGGGCGCTAGGCCTACCCACACAAGTGAGGTATCATTTTTATCGGTAAACTTGGGGTAAAGCTGGGTGGAAGGAAATTTGTGGCTCCTCTCAGATTCCAGAACTTTCTGTCACCGAAATGTGAGGAAAATGTGTTTTTTTTAGCCAAATTTTGAGGTTTGCAAAGGATTCTGGGTAACAGAACCTGGTCAGAGCCCCACAAGTCACCCCATCTTGGATTCCCCTTGGTCTCTAGTTTGCAAAAATGCACAGCTTTGGTAGGTTTCCCTAGGTGCCGGCTGTTCTAGAGGCCAAAATCTACAGGTAGGCACTTTGCAAAAAAACACCTCTGTTTTCTGTCAAAAATTGTGATGTGTCCACGTTGTGTTTTGGGGCATGTCCTGTCACGGGCGCTAGGCCTACCCACACAAGTGAGGTATCATTTTTATCTGGTGACTTGGGGGAACGCTGGGTGGAAGGAAATTTGTGGCTCCTCTCAGATTCCCGACCTTTCTGTCACCAAAATGTGAGGAAAACGTGTTTTTTTAGCCGAGGTTTGCAAAGGATTCTGGGTAAAAGGACCTGGTCAGAGCCCCACAAGTCACCCCATCTTGGATTCCCCTAGGTCTCTACTTTTAAAAAATGCACAGGTTTGGTAGGTTTCCCTAGGTGCCGGCTGAGCTAGAGGCCAAAATCTACATGTTGACACTTTGCAAAAAACACCTCTGTTTTCTGTCAAAAATTGTGATGTGTCCACATTGTGTTTTGGGGCATTTCCTGTCGCGGGCGCTAGGCCTACCCACACAAGTGAGGTATCATTTTTATCGGTAAACTTGGGGTAAAGCTGGGTGGAAGGAAATTTGTGGCTCCTCTCAGATTCCAGAACTTTCTGTCACCGAAATGTGAGGAAAATGTGTTTTTTTTAGCCAAATTTTGAGGTTTGCAAAGGATTCTGGGTAACAGAACCTGGTCAGAGCCCCACAAGTCACCCCATCTTGGATTCCCCTTGGTCTCTAGTTTGCAAAAATGCACAGCTTTGGTAGGTTTCCCTAGGTGCCGGCTGAGCTAGAGGCCAAAATCTACAGGTAGGCACTTTGCAAAAAAACACCTCTGTTTTCTGTCAAAAATTGTGATGTGTCCACGTTGTGTTTTGGGGCATTTCCTGTCACGGGCGCTAGGCCTACCCACACAAGTGAGGTATCATTTTTATCTGGTGACTTGGGGGAACGCTGGGTGGAAGGAAATTTGTGGCTCCTCTCAGATTCCCGACCTTTCTGTCACCAAAATGTGAGGAAAACGTGTTTTTTTAGCCGAGGTTTGCAAAGGATTCTGGGTAAAAGGACCTGGTCAGAGCCCCACAAGTCACCCCATCTTGGATTCCCCTAGGTCTCTACTTTTAAAAAATGCACAGGTTTGGTCGGTTTCCCTAGGTGCCGGCTGAGCTAGAGGCCAAAATCTACATGTTGACACTTTGCAAAAAACACCTCTGTTTTCTGTCAAAAATTGTGATGTGTCCACATTGTGTTTTGGGGCATTTCCTGTCGTGGGCGCTAGGCCTACCCACACAAGTGAGGTATCATTTTTATCGGTAAACTTGGGGTAAAGCTGGGTGGAAGGAAATTTGTGGCTCCTCTCAGATTCCAGAACTTTCTGTCACCGAAATGTGAGGAAAATGTGTTTTTTTTAGCCAAATTTTGAGGTTTGCAAAGGATTCTGGGTAACAGAACCTGGTCAGAGCCCCACAAGTCACCCCATCTTGGATTCCCCTTCGTCTCTAGTTTGCAAAAATGCACAGCTTTGGTAGGTTTCCCTAGGTGCCGGCTGAGCTAGAGGGCAAAATCTACAGGTAGGCACTTTGCAAAAAAACACCTCTGTTTTCTGTCAAAAATTGTGATGTGTCCACGTTGTGTTTTGGGGCATTTCCTGTCACGGGCGCTAGGCCTACCCACACAAGTGAGGTATAATTTTTATCTGGTGACTTGGGGGAACGCTGGGTGGAAGGAAATTTGTGGCTGCTCTCAGATTCCCGACCTTTCTGTCACTGAAATGTGAGGAAAACGTGTTTTTTTAGCCGAGGTTTGCAAAGGATTCTGGGTAAAAGAACCTGGTCAGAGCCCCACAAGTCACCCCATCTTGGATTCCCCTAGGTCTCTACTTTTAAAAAATGCACAGGTTTGGTAGGTTTCCCTAAGTGCCGGCTGAGCTAGAGGCCAAAATCTACATGTTGACACTTTGCAAAAAACACCTCTGTTTTCTGTCAAAAATTGTGATGTGTCCACATTGTGTTTTGGGGCATTTCCTGTCGCGGGCGCTAGGCCTACCCACACAAGTGAGGTATCATTTTTATCGGTAAACTTGGGGTAAAGCTGGGTGGAAGGAAATTTGTGGCTCCTCTCAGATTCCAGAACTTTCTGTCACCGAAATGTGAGGAAAATGTGTTTTTTTTTAGCCAAATTTTGAGGTTTGCAAAGGATTCTGGGTAACAGAACCTGGTCAGAGCCCCACAAGTCACCCCATCTTGGATTCCCCTTCGTCTCTAGTTTGCAAAAATGCACAGCTTTGGTAGGTTTCCCTAGGTGCCGGCTGAGCTAGAGGCCAAAATCTACAGGTAGGCACTTTGCAAAAAAACACCTCTGTTTTCTGTCAAAAATTGTGATGTGTCCACGTTGTGTTTTGGGGCATTTCCTGTCGCGGGCGCTAGGCCTACCCACACAAGTGAGGTATCATTTTTATCGGGAGACTTGGGGGAACGCTGGGTGGAAGGAAATTTGTGGCTCCTGTCAGATTCCCGACCTTTCTGTCACCGAAATGTGAGGAAAACGTGTTTTTTTAGCCAATTTTTGAGGTTTGCAAAGGATTCTGGGTAAAAGAACCTGGTCAGAACCCCACAAGTCACCCCATCTTGGATTCCCCTAGGTCTCTACTTTTAGAAAATGCACAGGTTTGGTAGGTTTCCCTAGGTGCCGGCTGAGCTAGAGGCCAAAATCTACAGGTAGGCACTTTGCAAAAAACACCTCTGTTTTCTGTCAAAAATTGTGATGTGTCCATATTGTGTTTTGGGGCATTTCCTGTCACGGGCGCTAAGCCTACCCACACAAGTGAGGTATCATTTTTATCTGGTGACGTGGGGGAACGCTGGGTGGAAGGAAATTTGTTGCTCCTCTCAGATTCCCGACCTTTCTGACACTGAAATGTGAGGAAAATGTGTTTTTTTAGCCAAATTGTGAGGTTTGCAAAGGATTCTGGGTAACAGAACCTGGTCAGAGCCCCACAAGTCACCCCATCTTGGATTCCCCTTGGTCTCTAGTTTGCAAAAATGCACAGCTTTGGTAGGTTTCCCTAGGTGCCGGCTGAGCTAGAGGCCAAAATCTACAGGTAGGCACTTTGCAAAAAAACACCTCTGTTTTCTGTCAAAAATTGTGATGTGTCCACGTTGTGTTTTGGGGCATTTCCTGTCACGGGCGCTAGGCCTACCCACACAAGTGAGGTATCATTTTTATCTGGTGACTTGGGGGAACGCTGGGTGGAAGGAAATTTGTGGCTCCTCTCAGATTCCCGACCTTTCTGTCACCAAAATGTGAGGAAAACGTGTTTTTTTAGCCGAGGTTTGCAAAGGATTCTGGGTAAAAGGACCTGGTCAGAGCCCCACAAGTCACCCCATCTTGGATTCCCCTAGGTCTCTACTTTTAAAAAATGCACAGGTTTGGTAGGTTTCCCTAGGTGCCGGCTGAGCTAGAGGCCAAAATCTACATGTTGACACTTTGCAAAAAACACCTCTGTTTTCTGTCAAAAATTGTGATGTGTCCACATTGTGTTTTGGGGCATTTCCTGTCGTGGGCGCTAGGCCTACCCACACAAGTGAGGTATCATTTTTATCGGTAAACTTGGGGTAAAGCTGGGTGGAAGGAAATTTGTGGCTCCTCTCAGATTCCAGAACTTTCTGTCACCGAAATGTGAGGAAAATGTGTTTTTTTTAGCCAAATTTTGAGGTTTGCAAAGGATTCTGGGCAACAGAACCTGGTCAGAGCCCCACAAGTCACCCCATCTTGGATTCCCCTTCGTCTCTAGTTTGCAAAAATGCACAGCTTTGGTAGGTTTCCCTAGGTGCCGGCTGAGCTAGAGGGCAAAATCTACAGGTAGGCACTTTGCAAAAAAACACCTCTGTTTTCTGTCAAAAATTGTGATGTGTCCACGTTGTGTTTTGGGGCATTTCCTGTCACGGGCGCTAGGCCTACCCACACAAGTGAGGTATAATTTTTATCTGGTGACTTGGGGGAACGCTGGGTGGAAGGAAATTTGTGGCTGCTCTCAGATTCCCGACCTTTCTGTCACTGAAATGTGAGGAAAACGTGTTTTTTTAGCCGAGGTTTGCAAAGGATTCTGGGTAAAAGAACCTGGTCAGAGCCCCACAAGTCACCCCATCTTGGATTCCCCTAGGTCTCTACTTTTAAAAAATGCACAGGTTTGGTAGGTTTCCCTAAGTGCCGGCTGAGCTAGAGGCCAAAATCTACATGTTGACACTTTGCAAAAAACACCTCTGTTTTCTGTCAAAAATTGTGATGTGTCCACATTGTGTTTTGGGGCATTTCCTGTCGCGGGCGCTAGGCCTACCCACACAAGTGAGGTATCATTTTTATCGGTAAACTTGGGGTAAAGCTGGGTGGAAGGAAATTTGTGGCTCCTCTCAGATTCCAGAACTTTCTGTCACCGAAATGTGAGGAAAATGTGTTTTTTTTTAGCCAAATTTTGAGGTTTGCAAAGGATTCTGGGTAACAGAACCTGGTCAGAGCCCCACAAGTCACCCCATCTTGGATTCCCCTTCGTCTCTAGTTTGCAAAAATGCACAGCTTTGGTAGGTTTCCCTAGGTGCCGGCTGAGCTAGAGGCCAAAATCTACAGGTAGGCACTTTGCAAAAAAACACCTCTGTTTTCTGTCAAAATTTGTGATGTGTCCACGTTGTGTTTTGGGGCATTTCCTGTCGCGGGCGCTAGGCCTACCCACACAAGTGAGGTATCATTTTTATCGGGAGACTTGGGGGAACGCTGGGTGGAAGGAAATTTGTGGCTCCTGTCAGATTCCCGACCTTTCTGTCACCGAAATGTGAGGAAAACGTGTTTTTTTAGCCAATTTTTGAGGTTTGCAAAGGATTCTGGGTAAAAGAACCTGGTCAGAACCCCACAAGTCACCCCATCTTGGATTCCCCTAGGTCTCTACTTTTAGAAAATGCACAGGTTTGGTAGGTTTCCCTAGGTGCCGGCTGAGCTAGAGGCCAAAATCTACAGGTAGGCACTTTGCAAAAAACACCTCTGTTTTCTGTCAAAAATTGTGATGTGTCCATATTGTGTTTTGGGGCATTTCCTGTCACGGGCGCTAAGCCTACCCCCACAAGTGAGGTATCATTTTTATCTGGTGACGTGGGGGAACGCTGGGTGGAAGGAAATTTGTTGCTCCTCTCAGATTCCCGACCTTTCTGACACTGAAATGTGAGGAAAATGTGTTTTTTTAGCCAAATTGTGAGGTTTGCAAAGGATTCTGGGTAACAGAACCTGGTCAGAGCCCCACAAGTCACCCCTTCTTGGATTCCCCTAGGTCTCTAGTTTTCAAAAATGCACAGGTTTGGTAGGTTTCCCTAGGTGCCGGCTGAGCTAGAGGCCAAAATCTACAGGTAGGCACTTTGCAAAAAAACACCTCTGTTTTCTGTCAAAAATTGTGATGTGTCCACGTTGTGTTTTGGGGCATTTCCTGTCACGGGCGCTAGGCCTACCCACACAAGTGAGGTATCATTTGTATCTGGTGACTTGGGGGAACGCTGGGTGGAAGGAAATTTGTGGCTCCTCTCAGATTCCAGAACTTTCTGTCACTGAAATGTGAGGAAAATGTGTTTTTTTAGCCACATTTTGAGGTTTGCAAAGTATTCTGGGTAACAGAACCTGGTCAGAGCCCCACAAGTCACCCCTTCTTGGATTCCCCTAGGTCTCTAGTTTTCATAAATGCACAGGTTTGGTAGGTTTCCCTAGGTGCCGGCTGAGCTAGAGGCCAAAATCTACAGGTAGGCCCTTTGCAAAAGAACACCTCCGTTTTCTTTAAAAAAATGTGATGTGTCCCTGTTGTGTTTTGGGGCATTTCCTGTCACGGGCGCTAGGCCTACCCACACAAGTGAGGTATCATTTTTATCGGTAAACTTGGGGTAAAGCTGGGTGGAAGGAAATTTGTGGCTCCTCTCAGATTCCAGAACTTTCTGTCACCGAAATGTGAGGAAAATGTGTTTTTTTTAGCCAAATTTTGAGGTTTGCAAAGGATTCTGGGTAACAGAACCTGGTCAGAGCCCCACAAGTCACCCCATCTTGGATTCCCCTTGGTCTCTAGTTTGCAAAAATGCACAGCTTTGGTAGGTTTCCCTAGGTGCCGGCTGAGCTAGAGGCCAAAATCTACAGGTAGGCACTTTGCAAAAAAACACCTCTGTTTTCTGTCAAAAATTGTGATGTGTCCACGTTGTGTTTTGGGGCATGTCCTGTCACGGGCGCTAGGCCTACCCACACAAGTGAGGTATCATTTTTATCTGGTGACTTGGGGGAACGCTGGGTGGAAGGAAATTTGTGGCTCCTCTCAGATTCCCGACCTTTCTGTCACCAAAATGTGAGGAAAACGTGTTTTTTTAGCCGAGGTTTGCAAAGGATTCTGGGTAAAAGGACCTGGTCAGAGCCCCACAAGTCACCCCATCTTGGATTCCCCTAGGTCTCTACTTTTAAAAAATGCACAGGTTTGGTAGGTTTCCCTAGGTGCCGGCTGAGCTAGAGGCCAAAATCTACATGTTGACACTTTGCAAAAAACACCTCTGTTTTCTGTCAAAAATTGTGATGTGTCCACATTGTGTTTTGGGGCATTTCCTGTCGCGGGCGCTAGGCCTACCCACACAAGTGAGGTATCATTTTTATCGGTAAACTTGGGGTAAAGCTGGGTGGAAGGAAATTTGTGGCTCCTCTCAGATTCCAGAACTTTCTGTCACCGAAATGTGAGGAAAATGTGTTTTTTTTAGCCAAATTTTGAGGTTTGCAAAGGATTCTGGGTAACAGAACCTGGTCAGAGCCCCACAAGTCACCCCATCTTGGATTCCCCTTGGTCTCTAGTTTGCAAAAATGCACAGCTTTGGTAGGTTTCCCTAGGTGCCGGCTGAGCTAGAGGCCAAAATCTACAGGTAGGCACTTTGCAAAAAAACACCTCTGTTTTCTGTCAAAAATTGTGATGTGTCCACGTTGTGTTTTGGGGCATTTCCTGTCACGGGCGCTAGGCCTACCCACACAAGTGAGGTATAATTTTTATCTGGTGACTTGGGGGAACGCTGGGTGGAAGGAAATTTGTGGCTGCTCTCAGATTCCCGACCTTTCTGTCACCGAAATGTGAGGAAAACGTGTTTTTTTAGCCGAGGTTTGCAAAGGATTCTGGGTAAAAGAACCTGGTCAGAGCCCCACAAGTCACCCCATCTTGGATTCCCCTAGGTCTCTACTTTTAAAAAATGCACAGGTTTGGTAGGTTTCCCTAGGTGCCGGCTGAGCTAGAGGCCAAAATCTACATGTTGACACTTTGCAAAAAACACCTCTGTTTTCTGTCAAAAATTGTGATGTGTCCACATTGTGTTTTGGGGCATTTCCTGTCGCGGGCGCTAGGCCTACCCACACAAGTGAGGTATCATTTTTATCGGTAAACTTGGGGTAAAGCTGGGTGGAAGGAAATTTGTGGCTCCTCTCAGATTCCAGAACTTTCTGTCACCGAAATGTGAGGAAAATGTGTTTTTTTTAGCCAAATTTTGAGGTTTGCAAAGGATTCTGGGTAACAGAACCTGGTCAGAGCCCCACAAGTCACCCCATCTTGGATTCCCCTTCGTCTCTAGTTTGCAAAAATGCACAGCTTTGGTAGGTTTCCCTAGGTGCCGGCTGAGCTAGAGGCCAAAATCTACAGGTAGGCACTTTGCAAAAAAACACCTCTGTTTTCTGTCAAAAATTGTGATGTGTCCACGTTGTGTTTTGGGGCATTTCCTGTCGCGGGCGCTAGGCCTACCCACACAAGTGAGGTATCATTTTTATCTGGTGACTTGGGGGAACGCTGGGTGGAAGGATATTTGTGGCTCCTCTCAGATTCCAGAACTTTCTGTCACTGAAATGTGAGGAAAATTTGTTTTTTTAGCCAAATTTTGAGGTTTGCAAAGGATTCTGGGTAACAGAACCTGGTCAGAGCCCCACAAGTCACCTCATCTTGGATTCCCCTTGGTCTCTAGTTTGCAAAAATGCACAGGTTTGGTAGGTTTCCCTGGGTGCCGGCTGAGCTAGAGGCCAAAATCTACAGGTAGGCACTTTGCAAAAAAACACCTCTGTTTTCTGTCAAAAATTGTGATGTGTCCACGTTGTGTTTTGGGGCATTTCCTGTCACGGGCGCTAGGCCTACCCACACAAGTGAGGTATCATTTGTATCTGGTGACTTGGGGGAACGCTGGGTGGAAGGAAATTTGTGGCTCCTCTCAGATTCCAGAACTTTCTGTCACTGAAATGTGAGGAAAATTTGTTTTTTTAGCCACATTTTGAGGTTTGCAAAGTATTCTGGGTAACAGAACCTGGTCAGAGCCCCACAAGTCACCCCTTCTTGGATTCCCCTAGGTCTCTAGTTTTCATAAATGCACAGGTTTGGTAGGTTTCCCTAGGTGCCGGCTGAGCTAGAGGCCAAAATCTACAGGTAGGCCCTTTGCAAAAGAACACCTCCGTTTTCTTTAAAAAAAATTGATGTGTCTCTGTTGTGTTTTGGGGCATTTCCTGTCACGGGCGCTAGGCCTACCCACACAAGTGAGGTATCATTTTTATCGGGAGACTTGGGGGAACGCTGGGTGGAAGGAAATTTGTGGCTCCTCTCAGATTCCCGACCTTTCTGTCACCGAAATGTGAGGAAAACGTGTTTTTTTAGCCAACTTTTGAGGTTTGCAAAGGATTCTGGGTAAAAGAACCTGGTCAGAACCCCACAAGTCATCCCATCTTGGATTCCCCTAGGTCTCTACTTTTAGAAAATGCACAGGTTTGGTAGGTTTCCCTAGGTGCCGGCTGAGCTAGAGGCCAAAATCTACAGGTAGGCACTTTGCAAAAAACACCTCTGTTTTCTGTCAAAAATTGTGATGTGTCCACGTTGTGTTTTGGGGCATTTCCTGTCGCGGGCGCTAGGCCTACCCACACAAGTGAGGTATCATTTTTATCTGGTGACTTGGGGGAACGCTGGGTGGAAGGATATTTGTGGCTCCTCTCAGATTCCAGAACTTTCTGTCACTGAAATGTGAGGAAAATTTGTTTTTTTAGCCAAATTTTGAGGTTTGCAAAGGATTCTGGGTAACAGAACCTGGTCAGAGCCCCACAAGTCACCTCATCTTGGATTCCCCTTGGTCTCTAGTTTGCAAAAATGCACAGGTTTGGTAGGTTTCCCTGGGTGCCGGCTGAGCTAGAGGCCAAAATCTACAGGTAGGCACTTTGCAAAAAAACACCTCTGTTTTCTGTCAAAAATTGTGATGTGTCCACGTTGTGTTTTGGGGCATTTCCTGTCACGGGCGCTAGGCCTACCCACACAAGTGAGGTATCATTTTTATCGGTAAACTTGGGGTAAAGCTGGGTGGAAGGAAATTTGTGGCTCCTCTCAGATTCCAGAACTTTCTGTCACCGAAATGTGAGGAAAATGTGTTTTTTTTAGCCAAATTTTGAGGTTTGCAATGGATTCTGGGTAACAGAACCTGGTCAGAGCCCCACAAGTCACCCCATCTTGGATTCCCCTTGATCTCTAGTTTGCAAAAATGCACAGCTTTGGTAGGTTTCCCTAGGTGCCGGCTGAGCTAGAGGCCAAAATCTACAGGTAGGCACTTTGCAAAAAAACACCTCTGTTTTCTGTCAAAAATTGTGATGTGTCCACGTTGTGTTTTGGGGCATTTCCTGTCACGGGCGCTAGGCCTACCCACACAAGTGAGGTATCATTTTTATCTGGTGACTTGGGGGAACGATGGGTGGAAGGAAATTTGTGGCTCCTCTCACATTCCCGACCTTTCTGTCACCGAAATGTGAGGAAAACGTGTTTTTTTAGCCGAGGTTTGCAAAGGATTCTGGGTAAAAGGACCTGGTCAGAGCCCCACAAGTCACCCCATCTTGGATTCCCCTAGGTCTCTACTTTTAAAAAATGCACAGGTTTGGTAGGTTTCCCTAGGTGCCGGCTGAGCTAGAGGCCAAAATCTACATGTTGACACTTTGCAAAAAACACCTCTGTTTTCTGTCAAAAATTGTGATGTGTCCACATTGTGTTTTGGGGCATTTCGTGTCACGGGCGCTAGGCCTACCCACACAAGTGAGGTATCATTTTTATCGGTAAACTTGGGGTAAAGCTGGGTGGAAGGAAATTTGTGGCTCCTCTCAGATTCCAGAACTTTCTGTCACCGAAATGTGAGGAAAATGTGTTTTTTTTAGCCAAATTTTGAGGTTTGCAAAGGATTCTGGGTAACAGAACCTGGTCATTGCCCCACAAGTCACCCCATCTTGGATTCCCCTTCGTCTCTAGTTTGCAAAAATGCACAGCTTTGGTAGGTTTCCCTAGGTGCCGGCTGAGCTAGAGGCCAAAATCTACAGGTAGGCACTTTGCAAAAAAACACCTCTGTTTTCTGTCAAAAATTGTGATGTGTCCACGTTGTGTTTTGGGGCATTTCCTGTCACGGGCGCTAGGCCTACCCACACAAGTGAGGTATCATTTTTATCTGGTGACTTGGGGGAACGCTGGGTGGAAGGAAATTTGTGGCTCCTCTCAGATTCCCGACCTTTCTGTCACCGAAATGTGAGGAAAACGTGTTTTTTTAGCCGAGGTTTGCAAAGGATTCTGGGTAAAAGAACCTGGTCAGAGCCCCACAAGTCACCCCATCTTGGATTCCCCTAGGTCTCTACTTTTAAAAAATGCACAGGTTTGGTAGGTTTCCCTAGGTGCCGGCTGAGCTAGAGGCCAAAATCTACATGTTGACACTTTGCAAAAAACACCTCTGTTTTCTGTCAAAAATTGTGATGTGTCCACATTGTGTTTTGGGGCATTTCCTGTCGCGGGCGCTAGGCCTACCCACACAAGTGAGGTATCATTTTTATCGGTAAACTTGGGGTAAAGCTGGGTGGAAGGAAATTTGTGGCTCCTCTCAGATTCCAGAACTTTCTGTCACCGAAATGTGAGGAAAATGTGTTTTTTTTAGCCAAATTTTGAGGTTTGCAAAGGATTCTGGGTAACAGAACCTGGTCAGAGCCCCACAAGTCACCCCATCTTGGATTCCCCTTGGTCTCTAGTTTGCAAAAATGCACAGCTTTGGTAGGTTTCCCTAGGTGCCGGCTGAGCTAGAGGCCAAAATCTACAGGTAGGCACTTTGCAAAAAAACACCTCTGTTTTCGGTCAAAAATTGTGATGTGTCCACGTTGTGTTTTGGGGCATTTCCTGTCGCGGGCGCTAGGCCTACCCACACAAGTGAGGTATCATTTTTATCGGGAGACTTGGGGGAACGCTGGGTGGAAGGAAATTTGTGGCTCCTGTCAGATTCCCGACCTTTCTGTCACCGAAATGTGAGGAAAACGTGTTTTTTTAGCCAATTTTTGAGGTTTGCAAAGGATTCTGGGTAAAAGAACCTGGTCAGAACCCCACAAGTCACCCCATCTTGGATTCCCCTAGGTCTCTACTTTTAGAAAATGCACAGGTTTGGTAGGTTTCCCTAGGTGCCGGCTGAGCTAGAGGCCAAAATCTACAGGTAGGCACTTTGCAAAAAACACCTCTGTTTTCTGTCAAAAATTGTGATGTGTCCATATTGTGTTTTGGGGCATTTCCTGTCACGGGCGCTAAGCCTACCCACACAAGTGAGGTATAATTTTTAACTGGTGACGTGGGGGAACGCTGGGTGGAAGGAAATTTGTTGCTCCTCTCAGATTCCCGACCTTTCTGACACTGAAATGTGAGGAAAATGTGTTTTTTTAGCCAAATTGTGAGGTTTGCAAAGGATTCTGGGTAACAGAACCTGGTCAGAGCCCCACAAGTCACCCCTTCTTGGATTCCCCTAGGTCTCTAGTTTTCAAAAATGCACAGGTTTGGTAGGTTTCCCTAGGTGCCGGCTGAGCTAGAGGCCAAAATCTACAGGTAGGCACTTTGTAAAAAAACACCTCTGTTTTCTGTCAAAAATTGTGATGTGTCCACGTTGTGTTTTGGGGCATTTCCTGTCACGGGCGCTAGGCCTACCCACACAAGTGAGGTATCATTTGTATCTGGTGACTTGGGGGAACGCTGGGTGGAAGGAAATTTGTGGCTCCTCTCAGATTCCAGAACTTTCTGTCACTGAAATGTGAGGAAAATGTGTTTTTTTAGCCACATTTTGAGGTTTGCAAAGTATTCTGGGTAACAGAACCTGGTCAGAGCCCCACAAGTCACCCCTTCTTGGATTCCCCTAGGTCTCTAGTTTTCATAAATGCACAGGTTTGGTAGGTTTCCCTAGGTGCCGGCTGAGCTAGAGGCCAAAATCTACAGGTAGGCCCTTTGCAAAAGAACACCTCCGTTTTCTTTAAAAAAATGTGATGTGTCCCTGTTGTGTTTTGGGGCATTTCCTGTCACGGGCGCTAGGCCTACCCACACAAGTGAGGTATCATTTTTATCGGGAGACTTGGGGGAACGCTGGGTGGAAGGAAATTTGTGGCTCCTCTCAGATTCCCGACCTTTCTGTCACCGAAATGTGAGGAAAACGTGTTTTTTTAGCCAACTTTTGAGGTTTGCAAAGGATTCTGGGTAAAAGAACCTGGTCAGAACCCCACAAGTCACCCCATCTTGGATTCCCCTAGGTCTCTACTTTTAGAAAATGCACAGGTTTGGTAGGTTTCCCTAGGTGCCGGCTGAGCTAGAGGCCAAAATCTACAGGTAGGCACTTTGCAAAAAAACACCTCTGTTTTCTGTCAAAAATTGTGATGTTCCACGTTGTGTTTTGGGGCATTTCCTGTCGCGGGCGCTAGGCCTACCCACACAAGTGAGGTATCATTTTTATCGGTAAACTTGGGGTAAAGCTGGGTGGAAGGAAATTTGTGGCTCCTCTCAGATTCCAGAACTTTCTGTCACCGAAATGTGAGGAAAATTTGTTTTTTTTAGCCAAATTTTGAGGTTTGCAAAGGATTCTGGGTAACAGAACCTGGTCAGAGCCCCACAAGTCACCCCATCTTGGATTCCCCTTGGTCTCTAGTTTGCAAAAATGCACAGCTTTGGTAGGTTTCCCTAGGTGCCGGCTGAGCTAGAGGCCAAAATCTACAGGTAGGCACTTTGCAAAAAAACACCTCTGTTTTCTGTCAAAAATTGTGATGTGTCCACGTTGTGTTTTGGGGCATGTCCTGTCACGGGCGCTAGGCCTACCCACACAAGTGAGGTATCATTTTTATCTGGTGACTTGGGGGAACGCTGGGTGGAAGGAAATTTGTGGCTCCTCTCAGATTCCCGACCTTTCTGTCACCAAAATGTGAGGAAAACGTGTTTTTTTAGCCGAGGTTTGCAAAGGATTCTGGGTAAAAGGACCTGGTCAGAGCCCCACAAGTCACCCCATCTTGGATTCCCCTAGGTCTCTACTTTTAAAAAATGCACAGGTTTGGTAGGTTTCCCTAGGTGCCGGCTGAGCTAGAGGCCAAAATCTACATGTTGACACTTTGCAAAAAACACCTCTGTTTTCTGTCAAAAATTGTGATGTGTCCACATTGTGTTTTGGGGCATTTCCTGTCGCGGGCGCTAGGCCTACCCACACAAGTGAGGTATCATTTTTATCGGTAAACTTGGGGTAAAGCTGGGTGGAAGGAAATTTGTGGCTCCTCTCAGATTCCAGAACTTTCTGTCACCGAAATGTGAGGAAAATGTGTTTTTTTTAGCCAAATTTTGAGGTTTGCAAAGGATTCTGGGTAACAGAACCTGGTCAGAGCCCCACAAGTCACCCCATCTTGGATTCCCCTTGGTCTCTAGTTTGCAAAAATGCACAGCTTTGGTAGGTTTCCCTAGGTGCCGGCTGAGCTAGAGGCCAAAATCTACAGGTAGGCACTTTGCAAAAAAACACCTCTGTTTTCTGTCAAAAATTGTGATGTGTCCACGTTGTGTTTTGGGGCATTTCCTGTCACGGGCGCTAGGCCTACCCACACAAGTGAGGTATCATTTGTATCTGGTGACTTGGGGGAACGCTGGGTGGAAGGAAATTTGTGGCTCCTCTCAGATTCCAGAACTTTCTGTCACTGAAATGTGAGGAAAATGTGTTTTTTTAGCCACATTTTGAGGTTTGCAAAGTATTCTGGGTAACAGAACCTGGTCAGAGCCCCACAAGTCACCCCTTCTTGGATTCCCCTAGGTCTCTAGTTTTCATAATGCACAGGTTTGGTAGGTTTCCCTAGGTGCCGGCTGAGCTAGAGGCCAAAATCTACAGGTAGGCCCTTTGCAAAAGAACACCTCCGTTTTCTTTAAAAAAATGTGATGTGTCCCTGTTGTGTTTTGGGGCATTTCCTGTCACGGGCGCTAGGCCTACCCACACAAGTGAGGTATCATTTTTATCGGGAGACTTGGGGGAACGCTGGGTGGAAGGAAATTTGTGGCTCCTCTCAGATTCCCGACCTTTCTGTCACCGAAATGTGAGGAAAACGTGTTTTTTTAGCCAACTTTTGAGGTTTGCAAAGGATTCTGGGTAAAAGAACCTGGTCAGAACCCCACAAGTCACCCCATCTTGGATTCCCCTAGGTCTCTACTTTTAGAAAATGCACAGGTTTGGTAGGTTTCCCTAGGTGCCGGCTGAGCTAGAGGCCAAAATCTACAGGTAGGCACTTTGCAAAAAAACACCTCTGTTTTCTGTCAAAAATTGTGATGTTCCACGTTGTGTTTTGGGGCATTTCCTGTCGCGGGCGCTAGGCCTACCCACACAAGTGAGGTATCATTTTTATCGGTAAACTTGGGGTAAAGCTGGGTGGAAGGAAATTTGTGGCTCCTCTCAGATTCCAGAACTTTCTGTCACCGAAATGTGAGGAAAATTTGTTTTTTTTAGCCAAATTTTGAGGTTTGCAAAGGATTCTGGGTAACAGAACCTGGTCAGAGCCCCACAAGTCACCCCATCTTGGATTCCCCTTGGTCTCTAGTTTGCAAAAATGCACAGCTTTGGTAGGTTTCCCTAGGTGCCGGCTGAGCTAGAGGCCAAAATCTACAGGTAGGCACTTTGCAAAAAAACACCTCTGTTTTCTGTCAAAAATTGTGATGTGTCCACGTTGTGTTTTGGGGCATGTCCTGTCACGGGCGCTAGGCCTACCCACACAAGTGAGGTATCATTTTTATCTGGTGACTTGGGGGAACGCTGGGTGGAAGGAAATTTGTGGCTCCTCTCAGATTCCCGACCTTTCTGTCACCAAAATGTGAGGAAAACGTGTTTTTTTAGCCGAGGTTTGCAAAGGATTCTGGGTAAAAGGACCTGGTCAGAGCCCCACAAGTCACCCCATCTTGGATTCCCCTAGGTCTCTACTTTTAAAAAATGCACAGGTTTGGTAGGTTTCCCTAGGTGCCGGCTGAGCTAGAGGCCAAAATCTACATGTTGACACTTTGCAAAAAACACCTCTGTTTTCTGTCAAAAATTGTGATGTGTCCACATTGTGTTTTGGGGCATTTCCTGTCGCGGGCGCTAGGCCTACCCACACAAGTGAGGTATCATTTTTATCGGTAAACTTGGGGTAAAGCTGGGTGGAAGGAAATTTGTGGCTCCTCTCAGATTCCAGAACTTTCTGTCACCGAAATGTGAGGAAAATGTGTTTTTTTTAGCCAAATTTTGAGGTTTGCAAAGGATTCTGGGTAACAGAACCTGGTCAGAGCCCCACAAGTCACCCCATCTTGGATTCCCCTTGGTCTCTAGTTTGCAAAAATGCACAGCTTTGGTAGGTTTCCCTAGGTGCCGGCTGAGCTAGAGGCCAAAATCTACAGGTAGGCACTTTGCAAAAAAACACCTCTGTTTTCTGTCAAAAATTGTGATGTGTCCACGTTGTGTTTTGGGGCATTTCCTGTCACGGGCACTAGGCCTACCCACACAAGTGAGGTATAATTTTTATCTGGTGACTTGGGGGAACGCTGGGTGGAAGGAAATTTGTGGCTGCTCTCAGATTCCCGACCTTTCTGTCACCGAAATGTGAGGAAAACGTGTTTTTTTAGCCGAGGTTTGCAAAGGATTCTGGGTAAAAGAACCTGGTCAGAGCCCCACAAGTCACCCCATCTTGGATTCCCCTAGGTCTCTACTTTTAAAAAATGCACAGGTTTGGTAGGTTTCCCTAGGTGCCGGCTGAGCTAGAGGCCAAAATCTACATGTTGACACTTTGCAAAAAACACCTCTGTTTTCTGTCAAAAATTGTGATGTGTCCACATTGTGTTTTGGGGCATTTCCTGTCGCGGGCGCTAGGCCTACCCACACAAGTGAGGTATCATTTTTATCGGTAAACTTGGGGTAAAGCTGGGTGGAAGGAAATTTGTGGCTCCTCTCAGATTCCAGAACTTTCTGTCACCGAAATGTGAGGAAAATGTGTTTTTTTTAGCCAAATTTTGAGGTTTGCAAAGGATTCTGGGTAACAGAACCTGGTCAGAGCCCCACAAGTCACCCCATCTTGGATTCCCCTTCGTCTCTAGTTTGCAAAAATGCACAGCTTTGGTAGGTTTCCCTAGGTGCCGGCTGAGCTAGAGGCCAAAATCTACAGGTAGGCACTTTGCAAAAAAACACCTCTGTTTTCTGTCAAAAATTGTGATGTGTCCACGTTGTGTTTTGGGGCATTTCCTGTCGCGGGCGCTAGGCCTACCCACACAAGTGAGGTATCATTTTTATCTGGTGACTTGGGGGAACGCTGGGTGGAAGGATATTTGTGGCTCCTCTCAGATTCCAGAACTTTCTGTCACTGAAATGTGAGGAAAATTTGTTTTTTTAGCCAAATTTTGAGGTTTGCAAAGGATTCTGGGTAACAGAACCTGGTTAGAGCCCCACAAGTCACCTCATCTTGGATTCCCCTTGGTCTCTAGTTTGCAAAAATGCACAGGTTTGGTAGGTTTCCCTAGGTGCCGGCTGAGCTAGAGGCCAAAATCTACAGGTAGGCACTTTGCAAAAAAACACCTCTGTTTTCTGTCAAAAATTGTGATGTGTCCACGTTGTGTTTTGGGGCATTTCCTGTCACGGGCGCTAGGCCTACCCACACAAGTGAGGTATCATTTGTATCTGGTGACTTGGGGGAACGCTGGGTGGAAGGAAATTTGTGGCTCCTCTCAGATTCCAGAACTTTCTGTCACTGAAATGTGAGGAAAATGTGTTTTTTTAGCCACATTTTGAGGTTTGCAAAGTATTCTGGGTTACAGAACCTGGTCAGAGCCCCACAAGTCACCCCTTCTTGGATTCCCCTAGGTCTCTAGTTTTCATAAATGCACAGGTTTGGTAGGTTTCCCTAGGTGCCGGCTGAGCTAGAGGGCAAAATCTACAGGTAGGCCCTTTGCAAAAGAACACCTCCGTTTTCTTTAAAAAAAATTGATGTGTCCCTGTTGTGTTTTGGGGCATTTCCTGTCACGGGCGCTAGGCCTACCCACACAAGTGAGGTATCATTTTTATCGGGAGACTTGGGGGAACGCTGGGTGGAAGGAAATTTGTGGCTCCTCTCAGATTCCCGACCTTTCTGTCACCGAAATGTGAGGAAAACGTGTTTTTTTAGCCAACTTTTGAGGTTTGCAAAGGATTCTGGGTAAAAGAACCTGGTCAGAACCCCACAAGTCATCCCATCTTGGATTCCCCTAGGTCTCTACTTTTAGAAAATGCACAGGTTTGGTAGGTTTCCCTAGGTGCCGGCTGAGCTAGAGGCCAAAATCTACAGGTAGGCACTTTGCAAAAAACACCTCTGTTTTCTGTCAAAAATTGTGATGTGTCCATATTGTGTTTTGGGGCATTTCCTGTCACGGGCGCTAGGCCTACCCACACAAGTGAGGTATCATTTTTATCTGGTGACGTGGGGGAACGCTGGGTGGAAGGAAATTTGTGACTCCTCTCAGATTCCCGACCTTTCTGACACTGAAATGTGAGGAAAATGTGTTTTTTTAGCCAAATTTTGAGGTTTGCAAAGGATTCTGGGTAACAGAACCTGGTCAGAGCCCCACAAGTCACCCCTTCTTGGATTCCCCTAGGTCTCTAGTTTTCAAAAATGCACAGGTTTGATAGGTTTCCCTAGGTGCCGGCTGAGCTAGAGGCCAAAATCTACAGGTAGGCACTTTGCAAAAAAACACCTATGTTTTCTGTCAAAAATTGTGATGTGTCCACATTGTGTTTTGGGGCATTTCCTGTCGCGGGCGCTAGGCCTACCCACACAAGTGAGGTATCATTTTTATCGGTAAACTTGGGGTAAAGCTGGGTGGAAGGAAATTTGTGGCTCCTCTCAGATTCCAGAACTTTCTGTCACCGAAATGTGAGGAAAATGTGTTTTTTTTAGCCAAATTTTGAGGTTTGCAAAGGATTCTGGGTAACAGAACCTGGTCAGAGCCCCACAAGTCACCCCATCTTGGATTCCTTTGGTCTCTAGTTTGCAAAAATGCACAGCTTTGGTAGGTTTCCCTAGGTGCCGGCTGAGCTAGAGGCCAAAATCTACAGGTAGGCACTTTGCAAAAAAACACCTCTGTTTTCTGTCAAAAATTGTGATGTGTCCACGTTGTGTTTTGGGGCATTTCCTGTCACGGGCGCTAGGCCTACCCACACAAGTGAGGTATCATTTTTATCTGGTGAATTGGGGGAACGCTGGGTGGAAGGAAATTTGTGGCTCCTCTCAGATTCCCGACCTTTCTGTCACCGAAATGTGAGGAAAACGTGTTTTTTTAGCCGAGGTTTGCAAAGGATTCTGGGTAAAAGAACCTGGTCAGAGCCCCACAAGTCACCCCATCTTGGATTCCCCTAGGTCTCTACTTTTAAAAAATGCACAGGTTTGGTAGGTTTCCCTAGGTGCCGGCTGAGCTAGAGGCCAAAATCTACATGTTGACACTTTGCAAAAAACACCTCTGTTTTCTGTCAAAAATTGTGATGTGTCCACATTGTGTTTTGGGGCATTTCCTGTCGCGGGCGCTAGGCCTACCCACACAAGTGAGGTATCATTTTTATCGGTAAACTTGGGGTAAAGCTGGGTGGAAGGAAATTTGTGGCTCCTCTCAGATTCCAGAACTTTCTGTCACCGAAATGTGAGGAAAATGTGTTTTTTTTAGCCAAATTTTGAGGTTTGCAAAGGATTCTGGGTAACAGAACCTGGTCAGATCCCCACAAGTCACCCCATCTTGGATTCCCCTACGTCTCTAGTTTGCAAAAATGCACAGCTTTGGTAGGTTTCCCTAGGTGCCGGCTGAGCTAGAGGCCAAAATCTACAGGTAGGCACTTTGCAAAAAAACACCTCTGTTTTCTGTCAAAAATTGTGATGTGTCCACGTTGTGTTTTGGGGCATTTCCTGTCGCGGGCGCTAGGCCTACCCACACAAGTGAGGTATCATTTTTATCTGGTGACTTGGGGGAACGCTGGGTGGAAGGAAATTTGTGGCTCCTCTCAGATTCCAGAACTTTCTGTCACTGAAATGTGAGGAAAATTTTTTTTATTAGCCAAATTTTGAGGTTTGCAAAGGATTCTGGGTAACAGAACCTGGTCAGAGCCCCACAAGTCACCTCATCTTGGATTCCTCTGGGTCTCTAGTTTGCAAAAATGCACAGGTTTGGTAGGTTTCCCTAGGTGCCGGCTGAGCTAGAGGCCAAAATCTACAGGTAGGCACTTTGCAAAAAAACACCTCTGTTTTCTGTCAAAAATTGTGATGTGTCCACGTTGTGTTTTGGGGCATTTCCTGTCACAGGCGCTAAGCCTACCCACACAAGTGAGGTATCATTTGTATCTGGTGACTTGGGGGAACGCTGGGTGGAAGGAAATTTGTGGCTCCTCTCAGATTCCAGAACTTTCTGTCACCGAAATGTGAGGAAAATGTGTTTTTTTAGCCACATTTTGAGGTTTGCAAAGTATTCTGGGTAACAGAACCTGGTCAGAGCCCCACAAGTCACCCCTTCTTGGATTCCCCTAGGTCTCTAGTTTTCATAAATGCACAGGTTTGGTAGGTT
Organism: Pleurodeles waltl; assembly: GCF_031143425.1. Lineage (NCBI taxonomy): Eukaryota > Metazoa > Chordata > Amphibia > Caudata > Salamandridae > Pleurodeles > Pleurodeles waltl. Next base: position 836,795,641 of record NC_090442.1, read on the forward strand.
TCCCTAGGTGCCGGCTGAGCTAGAGGCCAAAATCTACAGGTAGGCCCTTTGCAAAAGAACACCTCCGTTTTCTTTAAAAAAATGTGATGTGTCCCTGTTGTGTTTTGGGGCATTTCCTGTCACGGGCGCTAGGCCTACCCACACAAGTGAGGTATCATTTTTATCGGGAGACTTGGTGGAACGCTGGGTGGAAGGAAATTTGTGGCTCCTCTCAGATTCCCGACCTTTCTGTCACCGAAATGTGAGGAAAACGTGTTTTTTTAGCCAATTTTTGAGGTTTGCAAAGGATTCTGGGTAAAAGAACCTGGTCAGAACCCCACAAGTCACCCCATCTTGGATTCCCCTAGGTCTCTACTTTTAGAAAATGCACAGGTTTGGTAGGTTTCCCTAGGTGCCGGCTGAGCTAGAGGCCAAAATCTACAGGTAGGCACTTTGCAAAAAACACCTCTGTTTTCTGTCAAAAATTGTGATGTGTCCATATTGTGTTTTGGGGCATTTCCTGTCACGGGCGCTAGACCTACCCACACAAGTGAGGTATCATTTTTATCTGGTGACGTGGGGGAACGCTGGGTGGAAGGAAATTTGTGGCTCCTCTCAGATTCCCGACCTTTCTGTCACCGAAATGTGAGGAAAATGTGTTTTTTTTAGCCAAATTTTGAGGTTTGCAAAGGATTCTGGGTAACAGAACCTGGTCAGAGCCCCACAAGTCACCCCATCTTGGATTCCCCTTTGTCTCTAGTTTGCAAAAATGCACAGCTTTGGTAGGTTTCCCTAGGTGCCGGCTGAGCTAGAGGCCAAAATCTACATGTTGACACTTTGCAAAAAACACCTCTGTTTTCTGTCAAAAATTGTGATGTGTCCACATTGTGTTTTGGGGCATTTCCTGTCGCGGGCGCTAGGCCTACCCACACAAGTGAGGTATCATTTTTATCGGTAAACTTGGGGTAAAGCTGGGTGGAAGGAAATTTGTGGCTCCTCTCAGATTCCAGAACTTTCTGTCACCGAAATGTGAGGAAAATGTGTTTTTTTTTAGCCAAATTTTGAGGTTTGCAAAGGATTCTGGGTAACAGAACCTGGTCAGAGCCCCACAAGTCACCCCATCTTGGATTCCCCTTCGTCTCTAGTTTGCAAAAATGCACAGCTTTGGTAGGTTTCCCTAGGTGCCGGCTGAGCTAGAGGCCAAAATCTACATGTTGACACTTTGCAAAAAACACCTCTGTTTTCTGTCAAAAATTGTGATGTGTCCACATTGTGTTTTGGGGCATTTCCTGTCGCGGGCGCTAGGCCTACCCACACAAGTGAGGTATCATTTTTATCGGTAAACTTGGGGTAAAGCTGGGTGGAAGGAAATTTGTGGCTCCTGTCAGATTCCCGACCTTTCTGTCACCGAAATGTGAGGAAAACGTGTTTTTTTAGCCAATTTTTGAGGTTTGCAAAGGATTCTGGGTAAAAGAACCTGGTCAGAACCCCACAAGTCACCCCATCTTGGATTCCCCTAGGTCTCTACTTTTAGAAAATGCACAGGTTTGGTAGGTTTCCCTAGGTGCCGGCTGAGCTAGAGGCCAAAATCTACAGGTAGGCACTTTGCAAAAAACACCTCTGTTTTCTGTCAAAAATTGTGATGTGTCCATATTGTGTTTTGGGGCATTTCCTGTCACGGGCGCTAAGCCTACCCACAAAAGTGAGGTATCATTTTTATCTGGTGACGTGGGGGAACGCTGGGTGGAAGGAAATTTGTGGCTCCTCTCAGATTCCCGACCTTTCTGACACTGAAATGTGAGGAAAATGTGTTTTTTTAGCCAAATTGTGAGGTTTGCAAAGGATTCTGGGTAACAGAACCTGGTCAGAGCCCCACAAGTCACCCCTTCTTGGATTCCCCTAGGTCTCTAGTTTTCAAAAATGCACAGGTTTGGTAGGTTTCCCTAGGTGCCGGCTGAGCTAGAGGCCAAAATCTACAGGTAGGCACTTTGCAAAAAAACACCTCTGTTTTCTGTCAAAAATTGTGATGTGTCCACGTTGTGTTTTGGGGCATTTCCTGTCACGGGCGCTAGGCCTACCCACACAAGTGAGGTATCATTTGTATCTGGTGACTTGGGGGAACGCTGGGTGGAAGGAAATTTGTGGCTCCTCTCAGATTCCAGAACTTTCTGTCACTGAAATGTGAGGAAAATGTGTTTTTTTAGCCACATTTTGAGGTTTGCAAAGTATTCTGGGTAACAGAACCTGGTCAGAGCCCCACAAGTCACCCCTTCTTGGATTCCCCTAGGTCTCTAGTTTTCATAAATGCACAGGTTTGGTAGGTTTCCCTAGGTGCCGGCTGAGCTAGAGGCCAAAATCTACAGGTAGGCCCTTTGCAAAAGAACACCTCTGTTTTCTTTAAAAAAATGTGATGTGTCCCTGTTGTGTTTTGGGGCATTTTCTGTCACGGGCGCTAGGCCTACCCACACAAGTGAGGTATCATTTTTATCGGGAGACTTGGGGGAACGCTGGGTGGAAGGAAATTTGTGGCTCCTCTCAGATTCCCGACCTTTCTGTCACCGAAATGTGAGGAAAACGTGTTTTTTTAGCCAACTTTTGAGGTTTGCAAAGGATTCTGGGTAAAAGAACCTGGTCAGAACCCCACAAGTCATCCCATCTTGGATTCCCCTAGGTCTCTACTTTTAGAAAATGCACAGGTTTGGTAGGTTTCCCTAGGTGCCGGCTGAGCTAGAGGCCAAAATCTACAGGTAGGCACTTTGCAAAAAACACCTCTGTTTTCTGTCAAAAATTGTGATGTGTCCATATTGTGTTTTGGGGCATTTCCTGTCACGGGCGCTAGGCCTACCCACACAAGTGAGGTATCATTTCTATCTGGTGACGTGGGGGAACGCTGGGTGGAAGGAAATTTGTGACTCCTCTCAGATTCCCGACCTTTCTGACACTGAAATGTGAGGAAAATGTGTTTTTTTAGCCAAATTTTGAGGTTTGCAAAGGATTCTGGGTAACAGAACCTGGTCAGAGCCCCACAAGTCACCCCTTCTTGGATTCCCCTAGGTCTCTAGTTTTCAAAAATGCACAGGTTTGATAGGTTTCCCTAGGTGCCGGCTGAGCTAGAGGCCAAAATCTACAGGTAGGCACTTTGCAAAAAAACACCTATGTTTTCTGTCAAAAATTGTGATGTGTCCACGTTGTGTTTTGGGGCATTTCCTGTCGCGGGCGCTAGGCCTACCCACACAAGTGAGGTATCATTTTTATCGGTAAACTTGGGGTAAAGCTGGGTGGAAGGAAATTTGTGGCTCCTCTCAGATTCCAGAACTTTCTGTCACCGAAATGTGAGGAAAATGTGTTTTTTTTAGCCAAATTTTGAGGTTTGCAAAGGATTCTGGGTAACAGAACCTGGTCAGAGCCCCACAAGTCACCCCATCTTGGATTCCCCTTGGTCTCTAGTTTGCAAAAATGCACAGCTTTGGTAGGTTTCCCTAGGTGCCGGCTGAGCTAGAGGCCAAAATCTACAGGTAGGCACTTTGCAAAAAAACACCTCTGTTTTCTGTCAAAAATTGTGATGTGTCCACGTTGTGTTTTGGGGCATGTCCTGTCACGGGCGCTAGGCCTACCCACACAAGTGAGGTATCATTTTTATCTGGTGACTTGGGGGAACGCTGGGTGGAAGGAAATTTGTGGCTCCTCTCAGATTCCCGACCTTTCTGTCACCAAAATGTGAGGAAAACGTGTTTTTTTAGCCGAGGTTTGCAAAGGATTCTGGGTAAAAGGACCTGGTCAGAGCCCCACAAGTCACCCCATCTTGGATTCCCCTAGGTCTCTACTTTTAAAAAATGCACAGGTTTGGTAGGTTTCCCTAGGTGCCGGCTGAGCTAGAGGCCAAAATCTACATGTTGACACTTTGCAAAAAACACCTCTGTTTTCTGTCAAAAATTGTGATGTGTCCACATTGTGTTTTGGGGCATTTCCTGTCGCGGGCGCTAGGCCTACCCACACAAGTGAGGTATCATTTTTATCGGTAAACTTGGGGTAAAGCTGGGTGGAAGGAAATTTGTGGCTCCTCTCAGATTCCAGAACTTTCTGTCACCGAAATGTGAGGAAAATGTGTTTTTTTTAGCCAAATTTTGAGGTTTGCAAAGGATTCTGGGTAACAGAACCTGGTCAGAGCCCCACAAGTCACCCCATCTTGGATTCCCCTTGGTCTCTAGTTTGCAAAAATGCACAGCTTTGGTAGGTTTCCCTAGGTGCCGGCTGAGCTAGAGGCCAAAATCTACAGGTAGGCACTTTGCAAAAAAACACCTCTGTTTTCTGTCAAAAATTGTGATGTGTCCACGTTGTGTTTTGGGGCATTTCCTGTCACGGGCGCCAGGCCTACCCACACAAGTGAGGTATAATTTTTATCTGGTGACTTGGGGGAACGCTGGGTGGAAGGAAATTTGTGGCTGCTCTCAGATTCCCGACTTTTCTGTCACCAAAATGTGAGGAAAACGTGTTTTTTTAGCCGAGGTTTGCAAAGGATTCTGGGTAAAAGAACCTGGTCAGAACCCCACAAGTCACCCCATCTTGGATTCCCCTAGGTCTCTACTTTTAAAAAATGCACAGGTTTGGTAGGTTTCCCTAGGTGCCGGCTGAGCTAGAGGCCAAAATCTACATGTTGACACTTTGCAAAAAACACCTCTGTTTTCTGTCAAAAATTGTGATGTGTCCACATTGTGTTTTGGGGCATTTCCTGTCGCGGGCGCTAGGCCTACCCACACAAGTGAGGTATCATTTTTATCGGTAAACTTGGGGTAAAGCTGGGTGGAAGGAAATTTGTGGCTCCTCTCAGATTCCAGAACTTTCTGTCACCGAAATGTGAGGAAAATGTGTTTTTTTTAGCCAAATTTTGAGGTTTGCAAAGGATTCTGGGTAACAGAACCTGGTCAGAGCCCCACAAGTCACCCCATCTTGGATTCCCCTTCGTCTCTAGTTTGCAAAAATGCACAGCTTTGGTAGGTTTCCCTAGGTGCCGGCTGAGCTAGAGGCCAAAATCTACAGGTAGGCACTTTGCAAAAAAACACCTCTGTTTTCTGTCAAAAATTGTGATGTGTCCACGTTGTGTTTTGGGGCATTTCCTGTCGCGGGCGCTAGGCCTACCCACACAAGTGAGGTATCATTTTTATCTGGTGACTTGGGGGAACGCTGGGTGGAAGGATATTTGTGGCTCCTCTCAGATTCCAGAACTTTCTGTCACTGAAATGTGAGGAAAATTTGTTTTTTTAGCCAAATTTTGAGGTTTGCAAAGGATTCTGGGTAACAGAACCTGGTCAGAGCCCCACAAGTCACCTCATCTTGGATTCCCCTTGGTCTCTAGTTTGCAAAAATGCACAGGTTTGGTAGGTTTCCCTGGGTGCCGGCTGAGCTAGAGGCCAAAATGTACAGGTAGGCACTTTGCAAAAAAACACCTCTGTTTTCTGTCAAAAATTGTGATGTGTCCACGTTGTGTTTTGGGGCATTTCCTGTCACGGGCGCTAGGCCTACCCACACAAGTGAGGTATCATTTGTATCTGGTGACTTGGGGGAACGCTGGGTGGAAGGAAATTTGTGGCTCCTCTCAGATTCCAGAACTTTCTGTCACTGAAATGTGAGGAAAATGTGTTTTTTTAGCCACATTTTGAGGTTTGCAAAGTATTCTGGGTAACAGAACCTGGGCAGAGCCCCACAAGTCACCCCTTCTTGGATTCCCCTAGGTCTCTAGTTTTCATAAATGCACAGGTTTGGTAGGTTTCCCTAGGTGCCGGCTGAGCTAGAGGCCAAAATCTACAGGTAGGCCCTTTGCAAAAGAACACCTCCGTTTTCTTTAAAAAAAATTGATGTGTATCTGTTGTGTTTTGGGGCATTTCCTGTCACGGGCGCTAGGCCTACCCACACAAGTGAGGTATCATTTTTATCGGGAGACTTGGGGGAACGCTGGGTGGAAGGAAATTTGTGGCTCCTCTCAGATTCCCGACCTTTCTGTCACCGAAATGTGAGGAAAACGTGTTTTTTTAGCCAACTTTTGAGGTTTGCAAAGGATTCTGGGTAAAAGAACCTGGTCAGAACCCCACAAGTCATCCCATCTTGGATTCCCCTAGGTCTCTACTTTTAGAAAATGCACAGGTTTGGTAGGTTTCCCTAGGTGCCGGCTGAGCTAGAGGCCAAAATCTACAGGTAGGCACTTTGCAAAAAACACCTCTGTTTTCTGTCAAAAATTGTGATGTGTCCATATTGTGTTTTGGGGCATTTCCTGTCACGGGCGCTAGGCCTACCCACACAAGTGAGGTATCATTTTTATCTGGTGACGTGGGGGAACGCTGGGTGGAAGGAAATTTGTGACTCCTCTCAGATTCCCGACCTTTCTGACACTGAAATGTGAGGAAAATGTGTTTTTTTAGCCAAATTTTGAGGTTTGCAAAGGATTCTGGGTAACAGAACCTGGTCAGAGCCCCACAAGTCACCCCTTCTTGGATTCCCCTAGGTCTCTAGTTTTCAAAAATGCACAGGTTTGATAGGTTTCCCTAGGTGCCGGCTGAGCTAGAGGCCAAAATCTACAGGTAGGCACTTTGCAAAAAAACACCTATGTTTTCTGTCAAAAATTGTGATGTGTCCACGTTGTGTTTTGGGGCATTTCCTGTCGCGGGCGCTAGGCCTACCCACACAAGTGAGGTATCATTTTTATCGGTAAACTTGGGGTAAAGCTGGGTGGAAGGAAATTTGTGGCTCCTCTCAGATTCCAGAACTTTCTGTCACCGAAATGTGAGGAAAATGTGTTTTTTTTAGCCAAATTTTGAGGTTTGCAAAGGATTCTGGGTAACAGAACCTGGTCAGAGCCCCACAAGTCACCCCATCTTGGATTCCCCTTGATCTCTAGTTTGCAAAAATGCACAGCTTTGGTAGGTTTCCCTAGGTGCCGGCTGAGCTAGAGGCCAAAATCTACAGGTAGGCACTTTGCAAAAAAACACCTCTGTTTTCTGTCAAAAATTGTGATGTGTCCACGTTGTGTTTTGGGGCATTTCCTGTCACGGGCGCTAGGCCTACCCACACAAGTGAGGTATCATTTTTATCTGGTGACTTGGGGGAACGCTGGGTGGAAGGAAATTTGTGGCTCCTCTCAGATTCCCGACCTTTCTGTCACCGAAATGTGAGGAAAACGTGTTTTTTTAGCCGAGGTTTGCAAAGGATTCTGGGTAAAAGGACCTGGTCAGAGCCCCACAAGTCACCCCATCTTGGATTCCCCTAGGTCTCTACTTTTAAAAAATGCACAGGTTTGGTAGGTTTCCCTAGGTGCCGGCTGAGCTAGAGGCCAAAATCTACATGTTGACACTTTGCAAAAAACACCTCTGTTTTCTGTCAAAAATTGTGATGTGTCCACATTGTGTTTTGGGGCATTTCGTGTCACGGGCGCTAGGCCTACCCACACAAGTGAGGTATCATTTTTATCGGTAAACTTGGGGTAAAGCTGGGTGGAAGGAAATTTGTGGCTCCTCTCAGATTCCAGAACTTTCTGTCACCGAAATGTGAGGAAAATGTGTTTTTTTTAGCCAAATTTTGAGGTTTGCAAAGGATTCTGGGTAACAGAACCTGGTCAGAGCCCCACAAGTCACCCCATCTTGGATTCCCCTTCGTCTCTAGTTTGCAAAAATGCACAGCTTTGGTAGGTTTCCCTAGGTGCCGGCTGAGCTAGAGGCCAAAATCTACAGGTAGGCACTTTGCAAAAAAACACCTCTGTTTTCTGTCAAAAATTGTGATGTGTCCACGTTGTGTTTTGGGGCATTTCCTGTCACGGGCGCTAGGCCTACCCACACAAGTGAGGTATCATTTTTATCTGGTGACTTGGGGGAACGCTGGGTGGAAGGAAATTTGTGGCTCCTCTCAGATTCCCGACCTTTCTGTCACCGAAATGTGAGGAAAACGTGTTTTTTTAGCCGAGGTTTGCAAAGGATTCTGGGTAAAAGAACCTGGTCAGAGCCCCACAAGTCACCCCATCTTGGATTCCCCTAGGTCTCTACTTTTAAAAAATGCACAGGTTTGGTAGGTTTCCCTAGGTGCCGGCTGAGCTAGAGGCCAAAATCTACATGTTGACACTTTGCAAAAAACACCTCTGTTTTCTGTCAAAAATTGTGATGTGTCCACATTGTGTTTTGGGGCATTTCCTGTCGCGGGCGCTAGGCCTACCCACACAAGTGAGGTATCATTTTTATCGGTAAACTTGGGGTAAAGCTGGGTGGAAGGAAATTTGTGGCTCCTCTCAGATTCCAGAACTTTCTGTCACCGAAATGTGAGGAAAATGTGTTTTTTTTAGCCAAATTTTGAGGTTTGCAAAGGATTCTGGGTAACAGAACCTGGTCAGAGCCCCACAAGTCACCCCATCTTGGATTCCCCTTCGTCTCTAGTTTGCAAAAATGCACAGCTTTGGTAGGTTTCCCTAGGTGCCGGCTGAGCTAGAGGCCAAAATCTACAGGTAGGCACTTTGCAAAAAAACACCTCTGTTTTCTGTCAAAAATTGTGATGTGTCCACGTTGTGTTTTGGGGCATTTCCTGTCGCGGGCGCTAGGCCTACCCACACAAGTGAGGTATCATTTTTATCGGGAGACTTGGGGGAACGCTGGGTGGAAGGAAATTTGTGGCTCCTGTCAGATTCCCGACCTTTCTGTCACCGAAATGTGAGGAAAACGTGTTTTTTTAGCCAATTTTTGAGGTTTGCAAAGGATTCTGGGTAAAAGAACCTGGTCAGAACCCCACAAGTCACCCCATCTTGGATTCCCCTAGGTCTCTACTTTTAGAAAATGCACAGGTTTGGTAGGTTTCCCTAGGTGCCGGCTGAGCTAGAGGCCAAAATCTACAGGTAGGCACTTTGCAAAAAACACCTCTGTTTTCTGTCAAAAATTGTGATGTGTCCATATTGTGTTTTGGGGCATTTCCTGTCACGGGCGCTAAGCCTACCCACACAAGTGAGGTATAATTTTTATCTGGTGACGTGGGGGAACGCTGGGTGGAAGGAAATTTGTTGCTCCTCTCAGATTCCCGACCTTTCTGACACTGAAATGTGAGGAAAATGTGTTTTTTTAGCCAAATTGAGAGGTTTGCAAAGGATTCTGGGTAACAGAACCTGGTCAGAGCCCCACAAGTCACCCCTTCTTGGATTCCCCTAGGTCTCTAGTTTTCAAAAATGCACAGGTTTGGTAGGTTTCCCTAGGTGCCGGCTGAGCTAGAGGCCAAAATCTACAGGTTGGCACTTTGCAAAAAAACACCTCTGTTTTCTGTCAAAAATTGTGATGTGTCCACGTTGTGTTTTGGGGCATTTCCTGTCACGGGCGCTAGGCCTACCCACACAAGTGAGGTATCATTTGTATCTGGTGACTTGGGGGAACGCTGGGTGGAAGGAAATTTGTGGCTCCTCTCAGATTCCAGAACTTTCTGTCACTGAAATGTGAGGAAAATGTGTTTTTTTAGCCACATTTTGAGGTTTGCAAAGTATTCTGGGTAACAGAACCTGGTCAGAGCCCCACAAGTCACCCCTTCTTGGATTCCCCTAGGTCTCTAGTTTTCATAAATGCACAGGTTTGGTAGGTTTCCCTAGGTGCCGGCTGAGCTAGAGGCCAAAATCTACAGGTAGGCCCTTTGCAAAAGAACACCTCCGTTTTCTTTAAAAAAATGTGATGTGTCCCTGTTGTGTTTTGGGGCATTTCCTGTCACGGGCGCTAGGCCTACCCACACAAGTGAGGTATCATTTTTATCGGGAGACTTGGGGGAACGCTGGGTGGAAGGAAATTTGTGGCTCCTCTCAGATTCCCGACCTTTCTGTCACCGAAATGTGAGGAAAACGTGTTTTTTTAGCCAACTTTTGAGGTTTGCAAAGGATTCTGGGTAAAAGAACCTGGTCAGAACCCCACAAGTCACCCCATCTTGGATTCCCCTAGGTCTCTACTTTTAGAAAATGCACAGGTTTGGTAGGTTTCCCTAGGTGCCGGCTGAGCTAGAGGCCAAAATCTACAGGTAGGCACTTTGCAAAAAAACACCTCTGTTTTCTGTCAAAAATTGTGATGTTCCACGTTGTGTTTTGGGGCATTTCCTGTCGCAGGCGCTAGGCCTACCCACACAAGTGAGGTATCATTTTTATCGGTAAACTTGGGGTAAAGCTGGGTGGAAGGAAATTTGTGGCTCCTCTCAGATTCCAGAACTTTCTGTCACCGAAATGTGAGGAAAATGTGTTTTTTTTAGCCAAATTTTGAGGTTTGCAAAGGATTCTGGGTAACAGAACCTGGTCAGAGCCCCACAAGTCACCCCATCTTGGATTCCCCTTGGTCTCTAGTTTGCAAAAATGCACAGCTTTGGTAGGTTTCCCTAGGTGCCGGCTGAGCTAGAGGCCAAAATCTACAGGTAGGCACTTTGCAAAAAAACACCTCTGTTTTCTGTCAAAAATTGTGATGTGTCCACGTTGTGTTTTGGGGCATGTCCTGTCACGGGCGCTAGGCCTACCCACACAAGTGAGGTATCATTTTTATCTGGTGACTTGGGGGAACGCTGGGTGGAAGGAAATTTGTGGCTCCTCTCAGATTCCCGACCTTTCTGTCACCAAAATGTGAGGAAAACGTGTTTTTTTAGCCGAGGTTTGCAAAGGATTCTGGGTAAAAGGACCTGGTCAGAGCCCCACAAGTCACCCCATCTTGGATTCCCCTAGGTCTCTACTTTTAAAAAATGCACAGGTTTGGTAGGTTTCCCTAGGTGCCGGCTGAGCTAGAGGCCAAAATCTACATGTTGACACTTTGCAAAAAACACCTCTGTTTTCTGTCAAAAATTGTGATGTGTCCACATTGTGTTTTGGGGCATTTCCTGTCGCGGGCGCTAGGCCTACCCACACAAGTGAGGTATCATTTTTATCGGTAAACTTGGGGTAAAGCTGGGTGGAAGGAAATTTGTGGCTCCTCTCAGATTCCAGAACTTTCTGTCACCGAAATGTGAGGAAAATGTGTTTTTTTTAGCCAAATTTTGAGGTTTGCAAAGGATTCTGGGTAACAGAACCTGGTCAGAGCCCCACAAGTCACCCCATCTTGGATTCCCCTTGGTCTCTAGTTTGCAAAAATGCACAGCTTTGGTAGGTTTCCCTAGGTGCCGGCTGAGCTAGAGGCCAAAATCTACAGGTAGGCACTTTGCAAAAAAACACCTCTGTTTTCTGTCAAAAATTGTGATGTGTCCACGTTGTGTTTTGGGGCATTTCCTGTCACGGGCGCTAGGCCTACCCACACAAGTGAGGTATAATTTTTATCTGGTGACTTGGGGGAACGCTGGGTGGAAGGAAATTTGTGGCTGCTCTCAGATTCCCGACCTTTCTGTCACCGAAATGTGAGGAAAACGTGTTTTTTTAGCCGAGGTTTGCAAAGGATTCTGGGTAAAAGAACCTGGTCAGAGCCCCACAAGTCACCCCATCTTGGATTCCCCTAGGTCTCTACTTTTAAAAAATGCACAGGTTTGGTAGGTTTCCCTAGGTGCCGGCTGAGCTAGAGGCCAAAATCTACATGTTGACACTTTGCAAAAAACACCTCTGTTTTCTGTCAAAAATTGTGATGTGTCCACATTGTGTTTTGGGGCATTTCCTGTCGCGGGCGCTAGGCCTACCCACACAAGTGAGGTATCATTTTTATCGGTAAACTTGGGGTAAAGCTGGGTGGAAGGAAATTTGTGGCTCCTCTCAGATTCCAGAACTTTCTGTCACCGAAATGTGAGGAAAATGTGTTTTTTTTAGCCAAATTTTGAGGTTTGCAAAGGATTCTGGGTAACAGAACCTGGTCAGAGCCCCACAAGTCACCCCATCTTGGATTCCCCTTCTTCTCTAGTTTGCAAAAATGCACAGCTTTGGTAGGTTTCCCTAGGTGCCGGCTGAGCTAGAGGCCAAAATCTACAGGTAGGCACTTTGCAAAAAAACACCTCTGTTTTCTGTCAAAAATTGTGATGTGTCCACGTTGTGTTTTGGGGCATTTCCTGTCGCGGGCGCTAGGCCTACCCACACAAGTGAGGTATCATTTTTATCTGGTGACTTGGGGGAACGCTGGGTGGAAGGATATTTGTGGCTCCTCTCAGATTCCAGAACTTTCTGTCACTGAAATGTGAGGAAAATTTGTTTTTTTAGCCAAATTTTGAGGTTTGCAAAGGATTCTGGGTAACAGAACCTGGTTAGAGCCCCACAAGTCACCTCATCTTGGATTCCCCTTGGTCTCTAGTTTGCAAAAATGCACAGGTTTGGTAGGTTTCCCTAGGTGCCGGCTGAGCTAGAGGCCAAAATCTACAGGTAGGCACTTTGCAAAAAAACACCTCTGTTTTCTGTCAAAAATTGTGATGTGTCCACGTTGTGTTTTGGGGCATTTCCTGTCACGGGCGCTAGGCCTACCCACACAAGTGAGGTATCATTTGTATCTGGTGACTTGGGGGAACGCTGGGTGGAAGGAAATTTGTGGCTCCTCTCAGATTCCAGAACTTTCTGTCACTGAAATGTGAGGAAAATGTGTTTTTTTAGCCACATTTTGAGGTTTGCAAAGTATTCTGGGTAACAGAACCTGGTCAGAGCCCCACAAGTCACCCCTTCTTGGATTCCCCTAGGTCTCTAGTTTTCATAAATGCACAGGTTTGGTAGGTTTCCCTAGGTGCCGGCTGAGCTAGAGGGCAAAATCTACAGGTAGGCCATTTGCAAAAGAACACCTCCGTTTTCTTTAAAAAAAATTGATGTGTCCCTGTTGTGTTTTGGGGCATTTCCTGTCACGGGCGCTAGGCCTACCCACACAAGTGAGGTATCATTTTTATCGGGAGACTTGGGGGAACGCTGGGTGGAAGGAAATTTGTGGCTCCTCTCAGATTCCCGACCTTTCTGTCACCGAAATGTGAGGAAAACGTGTTTTTTTAGCCAACTTTTGAGGTTTGCAAAGGATTCTGGGTAAAAGAACCTGGTCAGAACCCCACAAGTCATCCCATCTTGGATTCCCCTAGGTCTCTACTTTTAGAAAATGCACAGGTTTGGTAGGTTTCCCTAGGTGCCGGCTGAGCTAGAGGCCAAAATCTACAGGTAGGCACTTTGCAAAAAACACCTCTGTTTTCTGTCAAAAATTGTGATGTGTCCATATTGTGTTTTGGGGCATTTCCTGTCACGGGCGCTAGGCCTACCCACACAAGTGAGGTATCATTTTTATCTGGTGACGTGGGGGAACGCTGGGTGGAAGGAAATTTGTGACTCCTCTCAGATTCCCGACCTTTCTGACACTGAAATGTGAGGAAAATGTGTTTTTTTAGCCAAATTTTGAGGTTTGCAAAGGATTCTGGGTAACAGAACCTGGTCAGAGCCCCACAAGTCACCCCTTCTTGGATTCCCCTAGGTCTCTAGTTTTCAAAAATGCACAGGTTTGATAGGTTTCCCTAGGTGCCGGCTGAGCTAGAGGCCAAAATCTACAGGTAGGCACTTTGCAAAAAAACACCTATGTTTTCTGTCAAAAATTGTGATGTGTCCACGTTGTGTTTTGGGGCATTTCCTGTCACGGGCGCTAGGCCTACCCACACAAGTGAGGTATCATTTTTATCTGGTGACTTGGGGTAAAGCTGGGTGGAAGGAAATTTGTGGCTCCTCTCAGATTCCCGACCTTTCTGTCACCGAAATGTGAGGAAAACGTGTTTTTTTAGCCGAGGTTTGCAAAGGATTCTGGGTAAAAGAACCTGGTCAGAGCCCCACAAGTCACCCCATCTTGGATTCCCCTAGGTCTCTACTTTTAAAAAATGCACAGGTTTGGTAGGTTTCCCTAGGTGCCGGCTGAGCTAGAGGCCAAAATCTACATGTTGACACTTTGCAAAAAACACCTCTGTTTTCTGTCAAAAATTGTGATGTGTCCACATTGTGTTTTGGGGCATTTCCTGTCGCGGGCGCTAGGCCTACCCACACAAGTGAGGTATCATTTTTATCGGTAAACTTGGGGTAAAGCTGGGTGGAAGGAAATTTGTGGCTCCTCTCAGATTCCAGAACTTTCTGTCACCGAAATGTGAGGAAAATGTGTTTTTTTTAGCCAAATTTTGAGGTTTGCAAAGGATTCTGGGTAACAGAACCTGGTCAGATCCCCACAAGTCACCCCATCTTGGATTCCCCTTCGTCTCTAGTTTGCAAAAATGCACAGCTTTGGTAGGTTTCCCTAGGTGCCGGCTGAGCTAGAGGCCAAAATCTACAGGTAGGCACTTTGCAAAAAAACACCTCTGTTTTCTGTCAAAAATTGTGATGTGTCCACGTTGTGTTTTGGGGCATTTCCTGTCACGGGCGCTAGGCCTACCCACACAAGTGAGGTATCATTTTTATCTGGTGACTTGGGGGAACGCTGGGTGGAAGGAAATTTGTGGCTCCTCTCAGATTCCAGAACTTTCTGTCACTGAAATGTGAGGAAAATTTTTTTTATTAGCCAAATTTTGAGGTTTGCAAAGGATTCTGGGTAACAGAACCTGGTCAGAGCCCCACAAGTCACCTCATCTTGGATTCCTCTTGGTCTCTAGTTTGCAAAAATGCACAGGTTTGGTAGGTTTCCCTAGGTGCCGGCTGAGCTAGAGGCCAAAATCTACAGGTAGGCACTTTGCAAAAAAACACCTCTGTTTTCTGTCAAAAATTGTGATGTGTCCACGTTGTGTTTTGGGGCATTTCCTGTCACGGGCGCTAGGCCTACCCACACAAGTGAGGTATCATTTGTATCTGGTGACTTGGGGGAACGCTGGGTGGAAGGAAATTTGTGGCTCCTCTCAGATTCCAGAACTTTCTGTCACCGAAATGTGAGGAAAATGTGTTTTTTTAGCCACATTTTGAGGTTTGCAAAGTATTCTGGGTAACAGAACCTGGTCAGAGCCCCACAAGTCACCCCTTCTTGGATTCCCCTAGGTCTCTAGTTTTCAAAAATGCACAGGTTTGGTAGGTTTCCCTAGGTGCCGGCTGAGCTAGAGGCCAAAATCTACAGGTTGGCACTTTGCAAAAAAACACCTCTGTTTTCTGTCAAAAATTGTGATGTGTCCACGTTGTGTTTTGGGGCATTTCCTGTCACGGGCGCTAGGCCTACCCACACAAGTGAGGTATCATTTGTATCTGGTGACTTGGGGGAACGCTGGGTGGAAGGAAATTTGTGGCTCCTCTCAGATTCCAGAACTTTCTGTCACTGAAATGTGAGGAAAATGTGTTTTTTTAGCCACATTTTGAGGTTTGCAAAGTATTCTGGGTAACAGAACCTGGTCAGAGCCCCACAAGTCACCCCTTCTTGGATTCCCCTAGGTCTCTAGTTTTCATAAATGCACAGGTTTGGTAGGTTTCCCTAGGTGCCGCCTGAGCTAGAGGCCAAAATCTACAGGTAGGCCCTTTGCAAAAGAACACCTCCGTTTTCTTTAAAAAAATGTGATGTGTCCCTGTTGTGTTTTGGGGCATTTCCTGTCACGGGCGCTAGGCCTACCCACACAAGTGAGGTATCATTTTTATCGGGAGACTTGGGGGAACGCTGGGTGGAAGGAAATTTGTGGCTCCTCTCAGATTCCCGACCTTTCTGTCACCGAAATGTGAGGAAAACGTGTTTTTTTAGCCAACTTTTGAGGTTTGCAAAGGATTCTGGGTAAAAGAACCTGGTCAGAACCCCACAAGTCACCCCATCTTGGATTCCCCTAGGTCTCTACTTTTAGAAAATGCACAGGTTTGGTAGGTTTCCCTAGGTGCCGGCTGAGCTAGAGGCCAAAATCTACAGGTAGGCACTTTGCAAAAAAACACCTCTGTTTTCTGTCAAAAATTGTGATGTTCCACGTTGTGTTTTGGGGCATTTCCTGTCGCAGGCGCTAGGCCTACCCACACAAGTGAGGTATCATTTTTATCGGTAAACTTGGGGTAAAGCTGGGTGGAAGGAAATTTGTGGCTCCTCTCAGATTCCAGAACTTTCTGTCACCGAAATGTGAGGAAAATGTGTTTTTTTTAGCCAAATTTTGAGGTTTGCAAAGGATTCTGGGTAACAGAACCTGGTCAGAGCCCCACAAGTCACCCCATCTTGGATTCCCCTTGGTCTCTAGTTTGCAAAAATGCACAGCTTTGGTAGGTTTCCCTAGGTGCCGGCTGAGCTAGAGGCCAAAATCTACAGGTAGGCACTTTGCAAAAAAACACCTCTGTTTTCTGTCAAAAATTGTGATGTGTCCACGTTGTGTTTTGGGGCATGTCCTGTCAGGGGCGCTAGGCCTACCCACACAAGTGAGGTATCATTTTTATCTGGTGACTTGGGGGAACGCTGGGTGGAAGGAAATTTGTGGCTCCTCTCAGATTCCCGACCTTTCTGTCACCAAAATGTGAGGAAAACGTGTTTTTTTAGCCGAGGTTTGCAAAGGATTCTGGGTAAAAGGACCTGGTCAGAGCCCCACAAGTCACCCCATCTTGGATTCCCCTAGGTCTCTACTTTTAAAAAATGCACAGGTTTGGTAGGTTTCCCTAGGTGCCGGCTGAGCTAGAGGCCAAAATCTACATGTTGACACTTTGCAAAAAACACCTCTGTTTTCTGTCAAAAATTGTGATGTGTCCACATTGTGTTTTGGGGCATTTCCTGTCGCGGGCGCTAGGCCTACCCACACAAGTGAGGTATCATTTTTATCGGTAAACTTGGGGTAAAGCTGGGTGGAAGGAAATTTGTGGCTCCTCTCAGATTCCAGAACTTTCTGTCACCGAAATGTGAGGAAAATGTGTTTTTTTTAGCCAAATTTTGAGGTTTGCAAAGGATTCTGGGTAACAGAACCTGGTCAGAGCCCCACAAGTCACCCCATCTTGGATTCCCCTTGGTCTCTAGTTTGCAAAAATGCACAGCTTTGGTAGGTTTCCCTAGGTGCCGGCTGAGCTAGAGGCCAAAATCTACAGGTAGGCACTTTGCAAAAAAACACCTCTGTTTTCTGTCAAAAATTGTGATGTGTCCACGTTGTGTTTTGGGGCATTTCCTGTCACGGGCGCTAGGCCTACCCACACAAGTGAGGTATAATTTTTATCTGGTGACTTGGGGGAACGCTGGGTGGAAGGAAATTTGTGGCTGCTCTCAGATTCCCGACCTTTCTGTCACCGAAATGTGAGGAAAACGTGTTTTTTTAGCCGAGGTTTGCAAAGGATTCTGGGTAAAAGAACCTGGTCAGAGCCCCACAAGTCACCCCATCTTGGATTCCCCTAGGTCTCTACTTTTAAAAAATGCACAGGTTTGGTAGGTTTCCCTAGGTGCCGGCTGAGCTAGAGGCCAAAATCTACATGTTGACACTTTGCAAAAAACACCTCTGTTTTCTGTCAAAAATTGTGATGTGTCCACATTGTGTTTTGGGGCATTTCCTGTCGCGGGCGCTAGGCCTACCCACACAAGTGAGGTATCATTTTTATCGGTAAACTTGGGGTAAAGCTGGGTGGAAGGAAATTTGTGGCTCCTCTCAGATTCCAGAACTTTCTGTCACCGAAATGTGAGGAAAATGTGTTTTTTTTAGCCAAATTTTGAGGTTTGCAAAGGATTCTGGGTAACAGAACCTGGTCAGAGCCCCACAAGTCACCCCATCTTGGATTCCCCTTCTTCTCTAGTTTGCAAAAATGCACAGCTTTGGTAGGTTTCCCTAGGTGCCGGCTGAGCTAGAGGCCAAAATCTACAGGTAGGCACTTTGCAAAAAAACACCTCTGTTTTCTGTCAAAAATTGTGATGTGTCCACGTTGTGTTTTGGGGCATTTCCTGTCGCGGGCGCTAGGCCTACCCACACAAGTGAGGTATCATTTTTATCTGGTGACTTGGGGGAACGCTGGGTGGAAGGATATTTGTGGCTCCTCTCAGATTCCAGAACTTTCTGTCACTGAAATGTGAGGAAAATTTGTTTTTTTAGCCAAATTTTGAGGTTTGCAAAGGATTCTGGGTAACAGAACCTGGTTAGAGCCCCACAAGTCACCTCATCTTGGATTCCCCTTGGTCTCTAGTTTGCAAAAATGCACAGGTTTGGTAGGTTTCCCTAGGTGCCGGCTGAGCTAGAGGCCAAAATCTACAGGTAGGCACTTTGCAAAAAATCACCTCTGTTTTCTGTCAAAAATTGTGATGTGTCCACGTTGTGTTTTGGGGCATTTCCTGTCACGGGCGCTAGGCCTACCCACACAAGTGAGGTATCATTTGTATCTGGTGACTTGGGGGAACGCTGGGTGGAAGGAAATTTGTGGCTCCTCTCAGATTCCAGAACTTTCTGTCACTGAAATGTGAGGAAAATGTGTTTTTTTAGCCACATTTTGAGGTTTGCAAAGTATTCTGGGTAACAGAACCTGGTCAGAGCCCCACAAGTCACCCCTTCTTGGATTCCCCTAGGTCTCTAGTTTTCATAAATGCACAGGTTTGGTAGGTTTCCCTAGGTGCCGGCTGAGCTAGAGGGCAAAATCTACAGGTAGGCCCTTTGCAAAAGAACACCTCCGTTTTCTTTAAAAAAAATTGATGTGTCCCTGTTGTGTTTTGGGGCATTTCCTGTCACGGGCGCTAGGCCTACCCACACAAGTGAGGTATCATTTTTATCGGGAGACTTGGGGGAACGCTGGGTGGAAGGAAATTTGTGGCTCCTCTCAGATTCCCGACCTTTCTGTTACCGAAATGTGAGGAAAACGTGTTTTTTTAGCCAACTTTTGAGGTTTGCAAAGGATTCTGGGTAAAAGAACCTGGTCAGAACCCCACAAGTCATCCCATCTTGGATTCCCCTAGGTCTCTACTTTTAGAAAATGCACAGGTTTGGTAGGTTTCCCTAGGTGCCGGCTGAGCTAGAGGCCAAAATCTACAGGTAGGCACTTTGCAAAAAACACCTCTGTTTTCTGTCAAAAATTGTGATGTGTCCATATTGTGTTTTGGGGCATTTCCTGTCACGGGCGCTAGGCCTACCCACACAAGTGAGGTATCATTTTTATCTGGTGACGTGGGGGAACGCTGGGTGGAAGGAAATTTGTGACTCCTCTCAGATTCCCGACCTTTCTGACACTGAAATGTGAGGAAAATGTGTTTTTTTAGCCAAATTTTGAGGTTTGCAAAGGATTCTGGGTAACAGAACCTGGTCAGAGCCCCACAAGTCACCCCTTCTTGGATTCCCCTAGGTCTCTAGTTTTCAAAAATGCACAGGTTTGATAGGTTTCCCTAGGTGCCGGCTGAGCTAGAGGCCAAAATCTACAGGTAGGCACTTTGCAAAAAAACACCTATGTTTTCTGTCAAAAATTGTGATGTGTCCACGTTGTGTTTTGGGGCATTTCCTGTCGCGGGCGCTAGGCCTACCCACACAAGTGAGGTATCATTTTTATCGGTAAACTTGGGGTAAAGCTGGGTGGAAGGAAATTTGTGGCTCCTCTCAGATTCCAGAACTTTCTGTCACCGAAATGTGAGGAAAATGTGTTTTTTTTAGCCAAATTTTGAGGTTTGCAAAGGATTCTGGGTAACAGAACCTGGTCAGAGCCCCACAAGTCACCCCATCTTGGATTCCCCTTGGTCTCTAGTTTGCAAAAATGCACAGCTTTGGTAGGTTTCCCTAGGTGCCGGCTGAGCTAGAGGCCAAAATCTACAGGTAGGCACTTTGCAAAAAAACACCTCTGTTTTCTGTCAAAAATTGTGATGTGTCCACGTTGTGTTTTGGGGCATTTCCTGTCACGGGCGCTAGGCCTACCCACACAAGTGAGGTATCATTTTTATCTGGTGACTTGGGGGAACGCTGGGTGGAAGGAAATTTGTGGCTCCTCTCAGATTCCCGACCTTTCTGTCACCGAAATGTGAGGAAAACGTGTTTTTTTAGCCGAGGTTTGCAAAGGATTCTGGGTAAAAGAACCTGGTCAGAGCCCCACAAGTCACCCCATCTTGGATTCCCCTAGGTCTCTACTTTTAAAAAATGCACAGGTTTGGTAGGTTTCCCTAGGTGCCGGCTGAGCTAGAGGCCAAAATCTACATGTTGACACTTTGCAAAAAACACCTCTGTTTTCTGTCAAAAATTGTGATGTGTCCACATTGTGTTTTGGGGCATTTCCTGTCGCGGGCGCTAGGCCTACCCACACAAGTGAGGTATCATTTTTATCGGTAAACTTGGGGTAAAGCTGGGTGGAAGGAAATTTGTGGCTCCTCTCAGATTCCAGAACTTTCTGTCACCGAAATGTGAGGAAAATGTGTTTTTTTTAGCCAAATTTTGAGGTTTGCAAAGGATTCTGGGTAACAGAACCTGGTCAGATCCCCACAAGTCACCCCATCTTGGATTCCCCTTCGTCTCTAGTTTGCAAAAATGCACAGCTTTGGTAGGTTTCCCTAGGTGCCGGCTGAGCTAGAGGCCAAAATCTACAGGTAGGCACTTTGCAAAAAAACACCTCTGTTTTCTGTCAAAAATTGTGATGTGTCCACGTTGTGTTTTGGGGCATTTCCTGTCACGGGCGCTAGGCCTACCCACACAAGTGAGGTATCATTTTTATCTGGTGACTTGGGGGAACGCTGGGTGGAAGGAAATTTGTGGCTCCTCTCAGATTCCAGAACTTTCTGTCACTGAAATGTGAGGAAATTTTTTTTTATTAGCCAAATTTTGAGGTTTGCAAAGGATTCTGGGTAACAGAACCTGGTCAGAGCCCCACAAGTCACCTCATCTTGGATTCCTCTTGGTCTCTAGTTTGCAAAAATGCACAGGTTTGGTAGGTTTCCCTAGGTGCCGGCTGAGCTAGAGGCCAAAATCTACAGGTAGGCACTTTGCAAAAAAACACCTCTGTTTTCTGTCAAAAATTGTGATGTGTCCACGTTGTGTTTTGGGGCATTTCCTGTCACGGGCGCTAGGCCTACCCACACAAGTGAGGTATCATTTGTATCTGGTGACTTGGGGGAACGCTGGGTGGAAGGAAATTTGTGGCTCCTCTCAGATTCCAGAACTTTCTGTCACCGAAATGTGAGGAAAATGTGTTTTTTTAGCCACATTTTGAGGTTTGCAAAGTATTCTGGGTAACAGAACCTGGTCAGAGCCCCACAAGTCACCCCTTCTTGGATTCCCCTTCGTCTCTAGTTTTCATAAATGCACAGGTTTGGTAGGTTTCCCTAGGTGCCGGCTGAGCTAGAGGCCAAAATCTACAGGTAGGCCCTTTGCAAAAGAACACCTCCGTTTTCTTTAAATAAATGTGATGTGTCCCTGTTGTGTTTTGGGGCATTTCCTGTCACGGGCGCTAGGCCTACCCACACAAGTGAGGTATCATTTTTATCGGGAGACTTGGAGGAACGCTGGGTGGAAGGAAATTTGTGGCTCCTCTCAGATTCCCGACCTTTCTGTCACGGAAATGTGAGGAAAACGTGTTTTTTTAGCCAATTTTTGAGGTTTGCAAAGGATTCTGGGTAAAAGAACCTGGTCAGAACCCCACAAGTCACCCCATCTTGGATTCCCCTAGGTCTCTACTTTTAGAAAATGCACAGGTTTGGTAGGTTTCCCTAGGTGCCGGCTGAGCTAGAGGCCAAAATCTACAGGTAGGCACTTTGCAAAAAACACCTCTGTTTTCTGTCAAAAATTGTGATGTGTCCATATTGTGTTTTGGGGCATTTCCTGTCACGGGCGCTAGACCTACCCACACAAGTGAGGTATCATTTTTATCTGGTGACGTGGGGGAACGCTGGGTGGAAGGAAATTTGTGGCTCCTCTCAGATTCCCGACCTTTCTGTCACCGAAATGTGAGGAAAATGTGTTTTTTTTAGCCAAATTTTGAGGTTTGCAAAGGATTCTGGGTAACAGAACCTGGTCAGAGCCCCACAAGTCACCCCATCTTGGATTCCCCTTTGTCTCTAGTTTGCAAAAATGCACAGCTTTGGTAGGTTTCCCTAGGTGCCGGCTGAGCTAGAGGCCAAAATCTACATGTTGACACTTTGCAAAAAACACCTCTGTTTTCTGTCAAAAATTGTGATGTGTCCACATTGTGTTTTGGGGCATTTCCTGTCGCGGGCGCTAGGCCTACCCACACAAGTGAGGTATCATTTTTATCGGTAAACTTGGGGTAAAGCTGGGTGGAAGGAAATTTGTGGCTCCTCTCAGATTCCAGAACTTTCTGTCACCGAAATGTGAGGAAAATGTGTTTTTTTTTAGCCAAATTTTGAGGTTTGCAAAGGATTCTGGAAAACAGAACCTGGTCAGAGCCCCACAAGTCACCCCATCTTGGATTCCCCTTCGTCTCTAGTTTGCAAAAATGCACAGCTTTGGTAGGTTTCCCTAGGTGCCGGCTGAGCTAGAGGCCAAAATCTACATGTTGACACTTTGCAAAAAACACCTCTGTTTTCTGTCAAAAATTGTGATGTGTCCACATTGTGTTTTGGGGCATTTCCTGTCGCGGGCGCTAGGCCTACCCACACAAGTGAGGTATCATTTTTATCGGTAAACTTGGGGTAAAGCTGGGTGGAAGGAAATTTGTGGCTCCTGTCAGATTCCCGACCTTTCTGTCACCGAAATGTGAGGAAAACGTGTTTTTTTAGCCAATTTTTGAGGTTTGCAAAGGATTCTGGGTAAAAGAACCTGGTCAGAACCCCACAAGTCACCCCATCTTGGATTCCCCTAGGTCTCTACTTTTAGAAAATGCACAGGTTTGGTAGGTTTCCCTAGGTGCCGGCTGAGCTAGAGGCCAAAATCTACAGGTAGGCACTTTGCAAAAAACACCTCTGTTTTCGGTCAAAAATTGTGATGTGTCCATATTGTGTTTTGGGGCATTTCCTGTCACGGGCGCTAAGCCTACCCACACAAGTGAGGTATCATTTTTATCTGGTGACGTGGGGGAACGCTGGGTGGAAGGAAATTTGTGGCTCCTCTCAGATTCCCGACCTTTCTGACACTGAAATGTGAGGAAAATGTGTTTTTTTAGCCAAATTGTGAGGTTTGCAAAGGATTCTGGGTAACAGAACCTGGTCAGAGCCCCACAAGTCACCCCTTCTTGGATTCCCCTAGGTCTCTAGTTTTCAAAAATGCACAGGTTTGGTAGGTTTCCCTAGGTGCCGGCTGAGCTAGAGGCCAAAATCTACAGGTAGGCACTTTGCAAAAAAACACCTCTGTTTTCTGTCAAAAATTGTGATGTGTCCACGTTGTGTTTTGGGGCATTTCCTGTCACGGGCGCTAGGCCTACCCACACAAGTGAGGTATCATTTGTATCTGGTGACTTGGGGGAACGCTGGGTGGAAGGAAATTTGTGGCTCCTCTCAGATTCCAGAACTTTCTGTCACTGAAATGTGAGGAAAATGTGTTTTTTTAGCCACATTTTGAGGTTTGCAAAGTATTCTGGGTAACAGAACCTGGTCAGAGCCCCACAAGTCACCCCTTCTTGGATTCCCCTAGGTCTCTAGTTTTCATAAATGCACAGGTTTGGTAGGTTTCCCTAGGTGCCGGCTGAGCTAGAGGCCAAAATCTACAGGTAGGCCCTTTGCAAAAGAACACCTCCGTTTTCTTTAAAAAAATGTGATGTGTCCCTGTTGTGTTTTGGGGCATTTTCTGTCACGGGCGCTAGGCCTACCCACACAAGTGAGGTATCATTTTTATCGGGAGACTTGGGGGAACGCTGGGTGGAAGGAAATTTGTGGCTCCTCTCAGATTCCCGACCTTTCTGTCACCGAAATGTGAGGAAAACGTGTTTTTTTAGCCAACTTTTGAGGTTTGCAAAGGATTCTGGGTAAAAGAACCTGGTCAGAACCCCACAAGTCATCCCATCTTGGATTCCCCTAGGTCTCTACTTTTAGAAAATGCACAGGTTTGGTAGGTTTCCCTAGGTGCCGGCTGAGCTAGAGGCCAAAATCTACAGGTAGGCACTTTGCAAAAAACACCTCTGTTTTCTGTCAAAAATTGTGATGTGTCCATATTGTGTTTTGGGGCATTTCCTGTCACGGGCGCTAGGCCTACCCACACAAGTGAGGTATCATTTTTATCTGGTGACGTGGGGGAACGCTGGGTGGAAGGAAATTTGTGACTCCTCTCAGATTCCCGACCTTTCTGACACTGAAATGTGAGGAAAATGTGTTTTTTTAGCCAAATTTTGAGGTTTGCAAAGGATTCTGGGTAACAGAACCTGGTCAGAGCCCCACAAGTCACCCCTTCTTGGATTCCCCTAGGTCTCTAGTTTTCAAAAATGCACAGGTTTGATAGGTTTCCCTAGGTGCCGGCTGAGCTAGAGGCCAAAATCTACAGGTAGGCACTTTGCAAAAAAACACCTATGTTTTCTGTCAAAAATTGTGATGTGTCCACGTTGTGTTTTGGGGCATTTCCTGTCGCGGGCGCTAGGCCTACCCACACAAGTGAGGTATCATTTTTATCGGTAAACTTGGGGTAAAGCTGGGTGGAAGGAAATTTGTGGCTCCTCTCAGATTCCAGAACTTTCTGTCACCGAAATGTGAGGAAAATGTGTTTTTTTTAGCCAAATTTTGAGGTTTGCAAAGGATTCTGGGTAACAGAACCTGGTCAGAGCCCCACAAGTCACCCCATCTTGGATTCCCCTTGGTCTCTAGTTTGCAAAAATGCACAGGTTTGGTAGGTTTCCCTAGGTGCCGGCTGAGCTAGAGGCCAAAATCTACAGGTAGGCACTTTGCAAAAAAAACCTCTGTTTTCTGTCAAAAATTGTGATGTGTCCACGTTGTGTTTTGGGGCATTTCCTGTCACGGGCGCTAGGCCTACCCACACAAGTGAGGTATCATTTTTATCTGGTGACTTGGGGGAACGCTGGGTGGAAGGAAATTTGTGGCTCCTCTCAGATTCCCGACCTTTCTGTCACCGAAATGTGAGGAAAACGTGTTTTTTTAGCCGAGGTTTTCAAAGGATTCTGGGTAAAAGAACCTGGTCAGAGCCCCACAAGTCACCCCATCTTGGATTCCCCTAGGTCTCTACTTTTAAAAAATGCACAGGTTTGGTAGGTTTCCCTAGGTGCCGGCTGAGCTAGAGGCCAAAATCTACATGTTGACACTTTGCAAAAAACACCTCTGTTTTCTGTCAAAAATTGTGATGTGTCCACATTGTGTTTTGGGGCATTTCCTGTCGCGGGCGCTAGGCCTACCCACACAAGTGAGGTATCATTTTTATCGGTAAACTTGGGGTAAAGCTGGGTGGAAGGAAATTTGTGGCTCCTCTCAGATTCCAGAACTTTCTGTCACCGAAATGTGAGGAAAATGTGTTTTTTTTAGCCAAATTTTGAGGTTTGCAAAGGATTCTGGGTAACAGAACCTGGTCAGATCCCCACAAGTCACCCCATCTTGGATTCCCCTTCGTCTCTAGTTTGCAAAAATGCACAGCTTTGGTAGGTTTCCCTAGGTGCCGGCTGAGCTAGAGGCCAAAATCTACAGGTAGGCACTTTGCAAAAAAACACCTCTGTTTTCTGTCAACAATTGTGATGTGTCCACGTTGTGTTTTGGGGCATTTCCTGTCGCGGGCGCTAGGCCTACCCACACAAGTGAGGTATCATTTTTATCTGGTGACTTGGGGGAACGCTGGGTGGAAGGAAATTTGTGGCTCCTCTCAGATTCCAGAACTTTCTGTCACTGAAATGTGAGGAACATTTTTTTTATTAGCCAAATTTTGAGGTTTGCAAAGGATTCTGGGTAACAGAACCTGGTCAGAGCCCCACAAGTCACCTCATCTTGGATTCCTCTTGGTCTCTAGTTTGCAAAAATGCACAGGTTTGGTAGGTTTCCCTAGGTGCCGGCTGAGCTAGAGGCCAAAATCTACAGGTAGGCACTTTGCAAAAAAACACCTCTGTTTTCTGTCAAAAATTGTGATGTGTCCACGTTGTGTTTTGGGGCATTTCCTGTCACGGGCGCTAGGCCTACCCACACAAGTGAGGTATCATTTGTATCTGGTGACTTGGGGGAACGCTGGGTGGAAGGAAATTTGTGGCTCCTCTCAGATTCCAGAACTTTCTGTCACCGAAATGTGAGGAAAATGTGTTTTTTTAGCCACATTTTGAGGTTTGCAAAGTATTCTGGGTAACAGAACCTGGTCAGAGCCCCACAAGTCACCCCTTCTTGGATTCCCCTAGGTCTCTAGTTTTCATAAATGCACAGGTTTGGTAGGTTTCCCTAGGTGCCGGCTGAGCTAGAGGCCAAAATCAACAGGTAGGCCCTTTGCAAAAGAACACCTCCGTTTTCTTTAAAAAAATGTGATGTGTCCCTGTTGTGTTTTGGGGCATTTCCTGTCACGGGCGCTAGGCCTACCCACACAAGTGAGGTATCATTTTTATCGGGAGACTTGGGGGAACGCTGGGTGGAAGGAAATTTGTGGCTCCTCTCAGATTCCCGACCTTTCTGTCACCGAAATGTGAGGAAAACGTGTTTTTTTAGCCAATTTTTGAGGTTTGCAAAGGATTCTGGGTAAAAGAACCTGTTCAGAACCCCACAAGTCACCCCATCTTGGATTCCCCTAGGTCTCTACTTTTAGAAAATGCACAGGTTTGGTAGGTTTCCCTAGGTGCCGGCTGAGCTAGAGGCCAAAATCTACAGGTAGGCACTTTGCAAAAAACACCTCTGTTTTCTGTCAAAAATTGTGATGTGTCCATATTGTGTTTTGGGGCATTTCCTGTCACGGGCGCTAGACCTACCCACACAAGTGAGGTATCATTTTTATCTGGTGACGTGGGGGAACGCTGGGTGGAAGGAAATTTGTGGCTCCTCTCAGATTCCCGACCTTTCTGTCACCGAAATGTGAGGAAAATGTGTTTTTTTTAGCCAAATTTTGAGGTTTGCAAAGGATTCTGGGTAACAGAACCTGGTCAGAGCCCCACAAGTCACCCCATCTTGGATTCCCCTTTGTCTCTAGTTTGCAAAAATGCACAGCTTTGGTAGGTTTCCCTAGGTGCCGGCTGAGCTAGAGGCCAAAATCTACATGTTGACACTTTGCAAAAAACACCTCTGTTTTCTGTCAAAAATTGTGATGTGTCCACATTGTGTTTTGGGGCATTTCCTGTCGCGGGCGCTGGGCCTACCCACACAAGTGAGGTATCATTTTTATCGGTAAACTTGGGGTAAAGCTGGGTGGAAGGAAATTTGTGGCTCCTCTCAGATTCCAGAACTTTCTGTCACCGAAATGTGAGGAAAATGTGTTTTTTTTTAGCCAAATTTTGAGGTTTGCAAAGGATTCTGGGTAACAGAACCTGGTCAGAGCCCCACAAGTCACCCCATCTTGGATTCCCCTTCGTCTCTAGTTTGCAAAAATGCACAGCTTTGGTAGGTTTCCCTAGGTGCCGGCTGAGCTAGAGGCCAAAATCTACATGTTGACACTTTGCAAAAAACACCTCTGTTTTCTGTCAAAAATTGTGATGTGTCCACATTGTGTTTTGGGGCATTTCCTGTCGCGGGCGCTAGGCCTACCCACACAAGTGAGGTATCATTTTTATCGGTAAACTTGGGGTAAAGCTGGGTGGAAGGAAATTTGTGGCTCCTGTCAGATTCCCGACCTTTCTGTCACCGAAATGTGAGGAAAACGTGTTTTTTTAGCCAATTTTTGAGGTTTGCAAAGGATTCTGGGTAAAAGAACCTGGTCAGAACCCCACAAGTCACCCCATCTTGGATTCCCCTAGGTCTCTACTTTTAGAAAATGCACAGGTTTGGTAGGTTTCCCTAGGTGCCGGCTGAGCTAGAGGCCAAAATCTACAGGTAGGCACTTTGCAAAAAAAACCTCTGTTTTCTGTCAAAAATTGTGATGTGTCCATATTGTGTTTTGGGGCATTTCCTGTCACGGGCGCTAAGCCTACCCACACAAGTGAGGTATCATTTTTATCTGGTGACGTGGGGGAACGCTGGGTGGAAGGAAATTTGTGGCTCCTCTCAGATTCCCGACCTTTCTGACACTGAAATGTGAGGAAAATGTGTTTTTTTAGCCAAATTGTGAGGTTTGCAAAGGATTCTGGGTAACAGAACCTGGTCAGAGCCCCACAAGTCACCCCTTCTTGGATTCCCCTAGGTCTCTAGTTTTCAAAAATGCACAGGTTTGGTAGGTTTCCCTAGGTGCCGGCTGAGCTAGAGGCCAAAATCTACAGGTAGGCACTTTGCAAAAAAACACCTCTGTTTTCTGTCAAAAATTGTGATGTGTCCACGTTGTGTTTTGGGGCATTTCCTGTCACGGGCGCTAGGCCTACCCACACAAGTGAGGTATCATTTGTATCTGGTGACTTGGGGGAACGCTGGGTGGAAGGAAATTTGTGGCTCCTCTCAGATTCCAGAACTTTCTGTCACTGAAATGTGAGGAAAATGTGTTTTTTTAGCCACATTTTGAGGTTTGCAAAGTATTCTGGGTAACAGAACCTGGTCAGAGCCCCACAAGTCACCCCTTCTTGGATTCCCCTAGGTCTCTAGTTTTCATAAATGCACAGGTTTGGTAGGTTTCCCTAGGTGCCGGCTGAGCTAGAGGCCAAAATCTACAGGTAGGCCCTTTGCAAAAGAACACCTCCGTTTTCTTTAAAAAAATGTGATGTGTCCCTGTTGTGTTTTGGGGCATTTCCTGTCACAGGCGCTAGGCCTACCCACACAAGTGAGGTATCATTTTTATCGGGAGACTTGGGGGAACGCTGGGTGGAAGGAAATTTGTGGCTCCTCTCAGATTCCCGACCTTTCTGTCACCGAAATGTGATGAAAACGTGTTTTTTTAGCCAACTTTTGAGGTTTGCAAAGGATTCTGGGTAAAAGAACCTGGTCAGAACCCCACAAGTCACCCCATCTTGGATTCCCCTAGGTCTCTACTTTTAGAAAATGCACAGGTTTGGTAGGTTTCCCTAGGTGCCGGCTGAGCTAGAGGCCAAAATCTACAGGTAGGCACTTTGCAAAAAACACCTCTGTTTTCTGTCAAAAATTGTGATGTGTCCATATTGTGTTTTGGGGCATTTCCTGTCACGGGCGCTAGACCTACCCACACAAGTGAGGTATCATTTTTATCTGGTGACGTGGGGGAACGCTGGGTGGAAGGAAATTTGTGGCTCCTCTCAGATTCCCGACCTTTCTGTCACCGAAATGTGAGGAAAATGTGTTTTTTTTAGCCAAATTTTGAGGTTTGCAAAGGATTCTGGGTAACAGAACCTGGTCAGAGCCCCACAAGTCACCCCATCTTGGATTCCCCTTTGTCTCTAGTTTGCAAAAATGCACAGCTTTGGTAGGTTTCCCTAGGTGCCGGCTGAGCTAGAGGCCAAAATCTACATGTTGACACTTTGCAAAAAACACCTCTGTTTTCTGTCAAAAATTGTGATGTGTCCACATTGTGTTTTGGGGCATTTCCTGTCGCGGGCGCTAGGCCTACCCACACAAGTGAGGTATCATTTTTATCGGTAAACTTGGGGTAAAGCTGGGTGGAAGGAAATTTGTGGCTCCTCTCAGATTCCAGAACTTTCTGTCACCGAAATGTGAGGAAAATGTGTTTTTTTTTAGCCAAATTTTGAGGTTTGCAAAGGATTCTGGGTAACAGAACCTGGTCAGAGCCCCACAAGTCACCCCATCTTGGATTCCCCTTCGTCTCTAGTTTGCAAAAATGCACAGCTTTGGTAGGTTTCCCTAGGTGCCGGCTGAGATAGAG
Organism: Pleurodeles waltl; assembly: GCF_031143425.1. Classification (NCBI taxonomy): domain Eukaryota; kingdom Metazoa; phylum Chordata; class Amphibia; order Caudata; family Salamandridae; genus Pleurodeles; species Pleurodeles waltl. The sequence continues at coordinate 836,825,152 of NC_090442.1, forward strand.
GCCAAAATCTACATGTTGACACTTTGCAAAAAACACCTCTGTTTTCTGTCAAAAATTGTGATGTGTCCACATTGTGTTTTGGGGCATTTCCTGTCGCGGGCGCTAGGCCTACCCACACAAGTGAGGTATCATTTTTATCGGTAAACTTGGGGTAAAGCTGGGTGGAAGGAAATTTGTGGCTCCTGTCAGATTCCCGACCTTTCTGTCACCGAAATGTGAGGAAAACGTGTTTTTTTAGCCAATTTTTGAGGTTTGCAAAGGATTCTGGGTAAAAGAACCTGGTCAGAACCCCACAAGTCACCCCATCTTGGATTCCCCTAGGTCTCTACTTTTAGAAAATGCACAGGTTTGGTAGGTTTCCCTAGGTGCCGGCTGAGCTAGAGGCCAAAATCTACAGGTAGGCACTTTGCAAAAAACACCTCTGTTTTCGGTCAAAAATTGTGATGTGTCCATATTGTGTTTTGGGGCATTTCCTGTCACGGGCGCTAAGCCTACCCACACAAGTGAGGTATCATTTTTATCTGGTGACGTGGGGGAACGCTGGGTGGAAGGAAATTTGTGGCTCCTCTCAGATTCCCGACCTTTCTGACACTGAAATTTGAGGAAAATGTGTTTTTTTAGCCAAATTGTGAGGTTTGCAAAGGATTCTGGGTAACAGAACCTGGTCAGAGCCCCACAAGTCACCCCTTCTTGGATTCCCCTAGGTCTCTAGTTTTCAAAAATGCACAGGTTTGGTAGGTTTCCCTAGGTGCCGGCTGAGCTAGAGGCCAAAATCTACAGGTAGGCACTTTGCAAAAAAACACCTCTGTTTTCTGTCAAAAATTGTGATGTGTCCACGTTGTGTTTTGGGGCATTTCCTGTCACGGGCGCTAGGCCTACCCACACAAGTGAGGTATCATTTGTATCTGGTGACTTGGGGGAACGCTGGGTGGAAGGAAATTTGTGGCTCCTCTCAGATTCCAGAACTTTCTGTCACTGAAATGTGAGGAAAATGTGTTTTTTTAGCCGCATTTTGAGGTTTGCAAAGTATTCTGGGTAACAGAACCTGGTCAGAGCCCCACAAGTCACCCCTTCTTGGATTCCCCTAGGTCTCTAGTTTTCATAAATGCACAGGTTTGGTAGGTTTCCCTAGGTGCCGGCTGAGCTAGAGGCCAAAATCTACAGGTAGGCCCTTTGCAAAAGAACACCTCCGTTTTCTTTAAAAAAATGTGATGTGTCCCTGTTGTGTTTTGGGGCATTTTCTGTCACGGGCGCTAGGCCTACCCACACAAGTGAGGTATCATTTTTATCGGGAGACTTGGGGGAACGCTGGGTGGAAGGAAATTTGTGGCTCCTCTCAGATTCCCGACCTTTCTGTCACCGAAATGTGAGGAAAACGTGTTTTTTTAGCCAACTTTTGAGGTTTGCAAAGGATTCTGGGTAAAAGAACCTGGTCAGAACCCCACAAGTCATCCCATCTTGGATTCCCCTAGGTCTCTACTTTTAGAAAATGCACAGGTTTGGTAGGTTTCCCTAGGTGCCGGCTGAGCTAGAGGCCAAAATCTACAGGTAGGCACTTTGCAAAAAACACCTCTGTTTTCTGTCAAAAATTGTGATGTGTCCATATTGTGTTTTGGGGCATTTCCTGTCACGGGCGCTAGGCCTACCCACACAAGTGAGGTATCATTTTTATCTGGTGACGTGGGGGAACGCTGGGTGGAAGGAAATTTGTGACTCCTCTCAGATTCCCGACCTTTCTGACACTGAAATGTGAGGAAAATTTGTTTTTTTAGCCAAATTTTGAGGTTTGCAAAGGATTCTGGGTAACAGAACCTGGTCAGAGCCCCACAAGTCACCCCTTCTTGGATTCCCCTAGGTCTCTAGTTTTCAAAAATGCACAGGTTTGATAGGTTTCCCTAGGTGCCGGCTGAGCTAGAGGCCAAAATCTACAGGTAGGCACTTTGCAAAAAAACACCTATGTTTTCTGTCAAAAATTGTGATGTGTCCACGTTGTGTTTTGGGGCATTTCCTGTCGCGGGCGCTAGGCCTACCCACACAAGTGAGGTATCATTTTTATCGGTAAACTTGGGGTAAAGCTGGGTGGAAGGAAATTTGTGGCTCCTCTCAGATTCCAGAACTTTCTGTCACCGAAATGTGAGGAAAATGTGTTTTTTTTAGCCAAATTTTGAGGTTTGCAAAGGATTCTGGGTAACAGAACCTGGTCAGAGCCCCACAAGTCACCCCATCTTGGATTCCCCTTGGTCTCTAGTTTGCAAAAATGCACAGGTTTGGTAGGTTTCCCTAGGTGCCGGCTGAGCTAGAGGCCAAAATCTACAGGTAGGCACTTTGCAAAAAAACACCTCTGTTTTCTGTCAAAAATTGTGATGTGTCCACGTTGTGTTTTGGGGCATTTCCTGTCACGGGCGCTAGGCCTACCCACACAAGTGAGGTATCATTTTTATCTGGTGACTTGGGGGAACGCTGGGTGGAAGGAAATTTGTGGCTCCTCTCAGATTCCCGACCTTTCTGTCACCGAAATGTGAGGAAAACGTGTTTTTTTAGCCGAGGTTTTCAAAGGATTCTGGGTAAAAGAACCTGGTCAGAGCCCCACAAGTCACCCCATCTTGGATTCCCCTAGGTCTCTACTTTTAAAAAATGCACAGGTTTGGTAGGTTTCCCTAGGTGCCGGCTGAGCTAGAGGCCAAAATCTACATGTTGACACTTTGCAAAAAACACCTCTGTTTTCTGTCAAAAATTGTGATGTGTCCACATTGTGTTTTGGGGCATTTCCTGTCGCGGGCGCTAGGCCTACCCACACAAGTGAGGTATCATTTTTATCGGTAAACTTGGGGTAAAGCTGGGTGGAAGGAAATTTGTGGCTCCTCTCAGATTCCAGAACTTTCTGTCACCGAAATGTGAGGAAAATGTGTTTTTTTAGCCAAATTTTGAGGTTTGCAAAGGATTCTGGGTAACAGAACCTGGTCAGATCCCCACAAGTCACCCCATCTTGGATTCCCCTTCGTCTCTAGTTTGCAAAAATGCACAGCTTTGGTAGGTTTCCCTAGGTGCCGGCTGAGCTAGAGGCCAAAATCTACAGGTAGGCACTTTGCAAAAAAACACCTCTGTTTTCTGTCAAAAATTGTGATGTGTCCACGTTGTGTTTTGGGGCATTTCCTGTCGCGGGCGCTAGGCCTACCCACACAAGTGAGGTATCATTTTTATCTGGTGACTTGGGGGAACGCTGGGTGGAAGGAAATTTGTGGCTCCTCTCAGATTCCAGAACTTTCTGTCACTGAAATGTGAGGAACATTTTTTTTATTAGCCAAATTTTGAGGTTTGCAAAGGATTCTGGGTAACAGAACCTGGTCAGAGCCCCACAAGTCACCTCATCTTGGATTCCTCTTGGTCTCTAGTTTGCAAAAATGCACAGGTTTGGTAGGTTTCCCTAGGTGCCGGCTGAGCTAGAGGCCAAAATCTACAGGTAGGCACTTTGCAAAAAAACACCTCTGTTTTCTGTCAAAAATTGTGATGTGTCCACGTTGTGTTTTGGGGCATTTCCTGTCACGGGCGCTAGGCCTACCCACACAAGTGAGGTATCATTTGTATCTGGTGACTTGGGGGAACGCTGGGTGGAAGGAAATTTGTGGCTCCTCTCAGATTCCAGAACTTTCTGTCACCGAAATGTGAGGAAAATGTGTTTTTTTAGCCACATTTTGAGGTTTGCAAAGTATTCTGGGTAACAGAACCTGGTCAGAGCCCCACAAGTCACCCCTTCTTGGATTCCCCTAGGTCTCTAGTTTTCATAAATGCACAGGTTTGGTAGGTTTCCCTAGGTGCCGGCTGAGCTAGAGGCCAAAATCTACAGGTAGGCCCTTTGCAAAAGAACACCTCCGTTTTCTTTAAAAAAATGTGATGTGTCCCTGTTGTGTTTTGGGGCATTTCCTGTCACGGGCGCTAGGCCTACCCACACAAGTGAGGTATCATTTTTATCGGGAGACTTGGGGGAACGCTGGGTGGAAGGAAATTTGTGGCTCCTCTCAGATTCCCGACCTTTCTGTCACCGAAATGTGAGGAAAACGTGTTTTTTTAGCCAATTTTTGAGGTTTGCAAAGGATTCTGGGTAAAAGAACCTGGTCAGAACCCCACAAGTCACCCCATCTTGGATTCCCCTAGGTCTCTACTTTTAGAAAATGCACAGGTTTGGTAGGTTTCCCTAGGTGCCGGCTGAGCTAGAGGCAAAAATCTACAGGTAGGCACTTTGCAAAAAACACCTCTGTTTTCTGTCAAAAATTGTGATGTGTCCATATTGTGTTTTGGGGCATTTCCTGTCACGGGCGCTAGACCTACCCACACAAGTGAGGTATCATTTTTATCTGGTGACGTGGGGGAACGCTGGGTGGAAGGAAATTTGTGGCTCCTCTCAGATTCCCGACCTTTCTGTCACCGAAATGTGAGGAAAATGTGTTTTTTTTAGCCAAATTTTGAGGTTTGCAAAGGATTCTGGGTAACAGAACCTGGTCAGAGCCCCACAAGTCACCCCATCTTGGATTCCCCTTTGTCTCTAGTTTGCAAAAATGCACAGCTTTGGTAGGTTTCCCTAGGTGCCGGCTGAGCTAGAGGCCAAAATCTACATGTTGACACTTTGCAAAAAACACCTCTGTTTTCTGTCAAAAATTGTGATGTGTCCACATTGTGTTTTGGGGCATTTCCTGTCGCGGGCGCTAGGCCTACCCACACAAGTGAGGTATCATTTTTATCGGTAAACTTGGGGTAAAGCTGGGTGGAAGGAAATTTGTGGCTCCTCTCAGATTCCAGAACTTTCTGTCACCGAAATGTGAGGAAAATGTGTTTTTTTTTAGCCAAATTTTGAGGTTTGCAAAGGATTCTGGGTAACAGAACCTGGTCAGAGCCCCACAAGTCACCCCATCTTGGATTCCCCTTCGTCTCTAGTTTGCAAAAATGCACAGCTTTGGTAGGTTTCCCTAGGTGCCGGCTGAGCTAGAGGCCAAAATCTACATGTTGACACTTTGCAAAAAACACCTCTGTTTTCTGTCAAAAATTGTGATGTGTCCACATTGTGTTTTGGGGCATTTCCTGTCGCGGGCGCTAGGCCTACCCACACAAGTGAGGTATCATTTTTATCGGTAAACTTGGGGTAAAGCTGGGTGGAAGGAAATTTGTGGCTCCTGTCAGATTCCCGACCTTTCTGTCACCGAAATGTGAGGAAAACGTGTTTTTTTAGCCAATTTTTGAGGTTTGCAAAGGATTCTGGGTAAAAGAACCTGGTCAGAACCCCACAAGTCACCCCATCTTGGATTCCCCTAGGTCTCTACTTTTAGAAAATGCACAGGTTTGGTAGGTTTCCCTAGGTGCCGGCTGAGCTAGAGGCCAAAATCTACAGGTAGGCACTTTGCAAAAAACACCTCTGTTTTCTGTCAAAAATTGTGATGTGTCCATATTGTGTTTTGGGGCATTTCCTGTCACGGGCGCTAAGCCTACCCACACAAGTGAGGTATCATTTTTATCTGGTGACGTGGGGGAACGCTGGGTGGAAGGAAATTTGTGGCTCCTCTCAGATTCCCGACCTTTCTGACACTGAAATGTGAGGAAAATGTGTTTTTTTAGCCAAATTGTGAGGTTTGCAAAGGATTCTGGGTAACAGAACCTGGTCAGAGCCCCACAAGTCACCCCTTCTTGGATTCCCCTAGGTCTCTAGTTTTCATAAATGCACAGGTTTGGTAGGTTTCCCTAGGTGCCGGCTGAGCTAGAGGCCAAAATCTACAGGTAGGCCCTTTGCAAAAGAACACCTCCGTTTTCTTTAAAAAAATGTGATGTGTCCCTGTTGTGTTTTGGGGCATTTCCTGTCACAGGCGCTAGGCCTACCCACACAAGTGAGGTATCATTTTTATCGGGAGACTTGGGGGAACGCTGGGTGGAAGGAAATTTGTGGCTCCTCTCAGATTCCCGACCTTTCTGTCACCGAAATGTGATGAAAACGTGTTTTTTTAGCCAACTTTTGAGGTTTGCAAAGGATTCTGGGTAAAAGAACCTGGTCAGAACCCCACAAGTCACCCCATCTTGGATTCCCCTAGGTCTCTACTTTTAGAAAATGCACAGGTTTGGTAGGTTTCCCTAGGTGCCGGCTGAGCTAGAGGCCAAAATCTACAGGTAGGCACTTTGCAAAAAAACACCTCTGTTTTCTGTCAAAAATTGTGATGTTCCACGTTGTGTTTTGGGGCATTTCCTGTCGCGGGCGCTAGGCCTACCCACACAAGTGAGGTATCATTTTTATCGGTAAACTTGGGGTAAAGCTGGGTGGAAGGAAATTTGTGGCTCCTCTCAGATTCCAGAACTTTCTGTCACCGAAATGTGAGGAAAATGTGTTTTTTTTAGCCAAATTTTGAGGTTTGCAAAGGATTCTGGGTAACAGAACCTGGTCAGAGCCCCACAAGTCACCCCATCTTGGATTCCCCTTGGTCTCTAGTTTGCAAAAATGCACAGCTTTGGTAGGTTTCCCTAGGTGCCGGCTGAGCTAGAGGCCAAAATCTACAGGTAGGCACTTTGCAAAAAAACACCTCTGTTTTCTGTCAAAAATTGTGATGTGTCCACGTTGTGTTTTGGGGCATGTCCTGTCACGGGCGCTAGGCCTACCCACACAAGTGAGGTATCATTTTTATCTGGTGACTTGGGGGAACGCTGGGTGGAAGGAAATTTGTGGCTCCTCTCAGATTCCCGACCTTTCTGTCACTGAAATGTGAGGAAAATTTGTTTTTTTAGCCAAATTTTGAGGTTTGCAAAGGATTCTGGGTAACAGAACCTGGTCAGAGCCCCACAAGTCACCCCTTCTTGGATTCCCCTAGGTCTCTAGTTTTCAAAAATGCACAGGTTTGGTAGGTTTCCCTAGGTGCCGGCTGAGCTAGAGGCCAAAATCTACATGTTGACACTTTGCAAAAAACACCTCTGTTTTCTGTCAAAAATTGTGATGTGTCCACATTGTGTTTTGGGGCATTTCGTGTCACGGGCGCTAGGCCTACCCACACAAGTGAGGTATCATTTTTATCGGTAAACTTGGGGTAAAGCTGGGTGGAAGGAAATTTGTGGCTCCTCTCAGATTCCAGAACTTTCTGTCACCGAAATGTGAGGAAAATGTGTTTTTTTTAGCCAAATTTTGAGGTTTGCAAAGGATTCTGGGTAACAGAACCTGGTCAGAGCCCCACAAGTCACCCCATCTTGGATTCCCCTTCGTCTCTAGTTTGCAAAAATGCACAGCTTTGGTAGGTTTCCCTAGGTGCCGGCTGAGCTAGAGGCCAAAATCTACAGGTAGGCACTTTGCAAAAAAACACCTCTGTTTTCTGTCAAAAATTGTGATGTGTCCACGTTGTGTTTTGGGGCATTTCCTGTCGCGGGCGCTAGGCCTACCCACACAAGTGAGGTATCATTTTTATCTGGTGACTTGGGGGAACGCTGGGTGGAAGGAAATTTGTGGCTCCTCTCAGATTCCCGACCTTTCTGTCACCGAAATGTGAGGAAAACGTGTTTTTTTAGCCGAGGTTTGCAAAGGATTCTGGGTAAAAGAACCTGGTCAGAGCCCCACAAGTCACCCCATCTTGGATTCCCCTAGGTCTCTACTTTTAAAAAATGCACAGGTTTGGTAGGTTTCCCTAGGTGCCGGCTGGGCTAGAGGCCAAAATCTACATGTTGACACTTTGCAAAAAACACCTCTGTTTTCTGTCAAAAATTGTGATGTGTCCACATTGTGTTTTGGGGCATTTCCTGTCGCGGGCGCTAGGCCTACCCACACAAGTGAGGTATCATTTTTATCGGTAAACTTGGGGTAAAGCTGGGTGGAAGGAAATTTGTGGCTCCTCTCAGATTCCAGAACTTTCTGTCACCGAAATGTGAGGAAAATGTGTTTTTTTTAGCCAAATTTTGAGGTTTGCAAAGGATTCTGGGTAACAGAACCTGGTCAGAGCCCCACAAGTCACCCCATCTTGGATTCCCCTTCGTCTCTAGTTTGCAAAAATGCACAGCTTTGGTAGGTTTCCCTAGGTGCCGGCTGAGCTAGAGGCCAAAATCTACAGGTAGGCACTTTGCAAAAAAACACCTCTGTTTTCTGTCAAAAATTGTGATGTGTCCACGTTGTGTTTTGGGGCATTTCCTGTCGCGGGCGCTAGGCCTACCCACACAAGTGAGGTATCATTTTTATCGGGAGACTTGGGGGAACGCTGGGTGGAAGGAAATTTGTGGCTCCTGTCAGATTCCCGACCTTTCTGTCACCGAAATGTGAGGAAAACGTGTTTTTTTAGCCAATTTTTGAGGTTTGCAAAGGATTCTGGGTAAAAGAACCTGGTCAGAACCGCACAAGTCACCCCATCTTGGATTCCCCTAGGTCTCTACTTTTAGAAAATGGACAGGTTTGGTAGGTTTCCCTAGGTGCCGGCTGAGCTAGAGGCCAAAATCTACAGGTAGGCACTTTGCAAAAAACACCTCTGTTTTCTGTCAAAAATTGTGATGTGTCCATATTGAGTTTTGGGGCATTTCCTGTCACGGGCGCTAAGCCTACCCACACAAGTGAGGTATCATTTTTATCTGGTGACGTGGGGGAACGCTGGGTGGAAGGAAATTTGTTGCTCCTCTCAGATTCCCGACCTTTCTGACACTGAAATGTGAGGAAAATGTGTTTTTTTAGCCAAATTGTGAGGTTTGCAAAGGATTCTGGGTAACAGAACCTGGTCAGAGCCCCACAAGTCACCCCTTCTTGGATTCCCCTAGGTCTCTAGTTTTCAAAAATGCACAGGTTTGGTAGGTTTCCCTAGGTGCCGGCTGAGCTAGAGGCCAAAATCTACAGGTAGGCACTTTGCAAAAAAACACCTCTGTTTTCTGTCAAAAATTGTGATGTGTCCACGTTGTGTTTTGGGGCATTTCCTGTCACGGGCGCTAGGCCTACCCACACAAGTGAGGTATCATTTGTATCTGGTGACTTGGGGGAACGCTGGGTGGAAGGAAATTTGTGGCTCCTCTCAGATTCCAGAACTTTCTGTCACTGAAATGTGAGGAAAATGTGTTTTTTTAGCCACATTTTGAGGTTTGCAAAGTATTCTGGGTAACAGAACCTGGTCAGAGCCCCACAAGTCACCCCTTCTTGGATTCCCCTAGGTCTCTAGTTTTCATAAATGCACAGGTTTGGTAGGTTTCCCTAGGTGCCGGCTGAGCTAGAGGCCAAAATCTACAGGTAGGCCCTTTGCAAAAGAACACCTCCGTTTTCTTTAAAAAAATGTGATGTGTCCCTGTTGTGTTTTGGGGCATTTCCTGTCACGGGCGCTAGGCCTACCCACACAAGTGAGGTATCATTTTTATCGGGAGACTTGGGGGAACGCTGGGTGGAAGGAAATTTGTGGCTCCTCTCAGATTCCCGACCTTTCTGTCACCGAAATGTGAGGAAAACGTGTTTTTTTAGCCAACTTTTGAGGTTTGCAAAGGATTCTGGGTAAAAGAACCTGGTCAGAACCCCACAAGTCACCCCATCTTGGATTCCCCTAGGTCTCTACTTTTAGAAAATGCACAGGTTTGGTAGGTTTCCCTAGGTGCCGGCTGAGCTAGAGGCCAAAATCTACAGGTAGGCACTTTGCAAAAAAACACCTCTGTTTTCTGTCAAAAATTGTGATGTTCCACGTTGTGTTTTGGGGCATTTCCTGTCGCGGGCGCTAGGCCTACCCACACAAGTGAGGTATCATTTTTATCGGTAAACTTGGGGTAAAGCTGGGTGGAAGGAAATTTGTGGCTCCTCTCAGATTCCAGAACTTTCTGTCACCGAAATGTGAGGAAAATGTGTTTTTTTTAGCCAAATTTTGAGGTTTGCAAAGGATTCTGGGTAACAGAACCTGGTCAGAGCCCCACAAGTCACCCCATCTTGGATTCCCCTTGGTCTCTAGTTTGCAAAAATGCACAGCTTTGGTAGGTTTCCCTAGGTGCCGGCTGAGCTAGAGGCCAAAATCTACAGGTAGGCACTTTGCAAAAAAACACCTCTGTTTTCTGTCAAAAATTGTGATGTGTCCACGTTGTGTTTTGGGGCATGTCCTGTCACGGGCGCTAGGCCTACCCACACAAGTGAGGTATCATTTTTATCTGGTGACTTGGGGGAACGCTGGGTGGAAGGAAATTTGTGGCTCCTCTCAGATTCCCGACCTTTCTGTCACCAAAATGTGAGGAAAACGTGTTTTTTTAGCCGAGGTTTGCAAAGGATTCTGGGTAAAAGGACCTGGTCAGAGCCCCACAAGTCACCCCATCTTGGATTCCCCTAGGTCTCTACTTTTAAAAAATGCACAGGTTTGGTAGGTTTCCCTAGGTGCCGGCTGAGCTAGAGGCCAAAATCTACATGTTGACACTTTGCAAAAAACACCTCTGTTTTCTGTCAAAAATTGTGATGTGTCCACATTGTGTTTTGGGGCATTTCCTGTCGCGGGCGCTAGGCCTACCCACACAAGTGAGGTATCATTTTTATCGGTAAACTTGGGGTAAAGCTGGGTGGAAGGAAATTTGTGGCTCCTCTCAGATTCCAGAACTTTCTGTCACCGAAATGTGAGGAAAATGTGTTTTTTTTAGCCAAATTTTGAGGTTTGCAAAGGATTCTGGGTAACAGAACCTGGTCAGAGCCCCACAAGTCACCCCATCTTGGATTCCCCTTGGTCTCTAGTTTGCAAAAATGCACAGCTTTGGTAGGTTTCCCTAGGTGCCGGCTGAGCTAGAGGCCAAAATCTACAGGTAGGCACTTTGCAAAAAAACACCTCTGTTTTCTGTCAAAAATTGTGATGTGTCCACGTTGTGTTTTGGGGCATTTCCTGTCACGGGCGCTAGGCCTTCCCACACAAGTGAGGTATAATTTTTATCTGGTGACTTGGGGGAACGCTGGGTGGAAGGAAATTTGTGGCTGCTCTCAGATTCCCGACCTTTCTGTCACCGAAATGTGAGGAAAACGTGTTTTTTTAGCCGAGGTTTGCAAAGGATTCTGGGTAAAAGAACCTGGTCAGAGTCCCACAAGTCACCCCATCTTGGATTCCCCTAGGTCTCTACTTTTAAAAAATGCACAGGTTTGGTAGGTTTCCCTAGGTGCCGGCTGAGCTAGAGGCCAAAATCTACATGTTGACACTTTGCAAAAAACACCTCTGTTTTCTGTCAAAAATTGTGATGTGTCCACATTGTGTTTTGGGGCATTTCCTGTCGCGGGCGCTAGGCCTACCCACACAAGTGAGGTATCATTTTTATCGGTAAACTTGGGGTAAAGCTGGGTGGAAGGAAATTTGTGGCTCCTCTCAGATTCCCGACCTTTCTGTCACCAAAATGTGAGGAAAACGTGTTTTTTTAGCCGAGGTTTGCAAAGGATTCTGGGTAAAAGGACCTGGTCAGAGCCCCACAAGTCACCCCATCTTGGATTCCCCTAGGTCTCTACTTTTAAAAAATGCACAGGTTTGGTAGGTTTCCCTAGGTGCCGGCTGAGCTAGAGGCCAAAATCTACATGTTGACACTTTGCAAAAAACACCTCTGTTTTCTGTCAAAAATTGTGATGTGTCCACATTGTGTTTTGGGGCATTTCCTGTCGCGGGCGCTAGGCCTACCCACACAAGTGAGGTATCATTTTTATCGGTAAACTTGGGGTAAAGCTGGGTGGAAGGAAATTTGTGGCTCCTCTCAGATTCCAGAACTTTCTGTCACCGAAATGTGAGGAAAATGTGTTTTTTTTAGCCAAATTTTGAGGTTTGCAAAGGATTCTGGGTAACAGAACCTGGTCAGAGCCCCACAAGTCACCCCATCTTGGATTCCCCTTGGTCTCTAGTTTGCAAAAATGCACAGCTTTGGTAGGTTTCCCTAGGTGCCGGCTGAGCTAGAGGCCAAAATCTACAGGTAGGCACTTTGCAAAAAAACACCTCTGTTTTCTGTCAAAAATTGTGATGTGTCCACGTTGTGTTTTGGGGCATTTCCTGTCACGGTCGCTAGGCCTACCCACACAAGTGAGGTATAATTTTTATCTGGTGACTTGGGGGAACGCTGGGTGGAAGGAAATTTGTGGCTGCTCTCAGATTCCCGACCTTTCTGTCACCGAAATGTGAGGAAAACGTGTTTTTTTAGCCGAGGTTTGCAAAGGATTCTGGGTAAAAGAACCTGGTCAGAGTCCCACAAGTCACCCCATCTTGGATTCCCCTAGGTCTCTACTTTTAAGAAATGCACAGGTTTGGTAGGTTTCCCTAGGTGCCGGCTGAGCTAGAGGCCAAAATCTACATGTTGACACTTTGCAAAAAACACCTCTGTTTTCTGTCAAAAATTGTGATGTGTCCACATTGTGTTTTGGGGCATTTCCTGTCGCGGGCGCTAGGCCTACCCACACAAGTGAGGTATCATTTTTATCGGTAAACTTGGGGTAAAGCTGGGTGGAAGGAAATTTGTGGCTCCTCTCAGATTCCAGAACTTTCTGTCACTGAAATGTGAGGAAAATTTGTTTTTTTAGCCAAATTTTGAGGTTTGCAAAGGATTCTGGGTAACAGAACCTGGTTAGAGCCCCACAAGTCACCTCATCTTGGATTCCCCTTGGTCTCTAGTTTGCAAAAATGCACAGGTTTGGTAGGTTTCCCTAGGTGCCGGCTGAGCTAGAGGCCAAAATCTACAGGTAGGCACTTTGCAAAAAAACACCTCTGTTTTCTGTCAAAAATTGTGATGTGTCCACGTTGTGTTTTGGGGCATTTCCTGTCACGGGCGCTAGGCCTACCCACACAAGTGAGGTATCATTTGTATCTGGTGACTTGGGGGAACGCTGGGTGGAAGGAAATTTGTGGCTCCTCTCAGATTCCAGAACTTTCTGTCACTGAAATGTGAGGAAAATGTGTTTTTTTAGCCACATTTTGAGGTTTGCAAAGTATTCTGGGTAACAGAACCTGGTCAGAGCCCCACAAGTCACCCCTTCTTGGATTCCCCTAGGTCTCTAGTTTTCATAAATGCACAGGTTTGGTAGGTTTCCCTAGGTGCCGGCTGAGCTAGAGGCCAAAATCTACAGGTAGGCCCTTTGCAAAAGAACACCTCCGTTTTCTTTAAAAAAAATTGATGTGTCCCTGTTGTGTTTTGGGGCATTTCCTGTCACGGGCGCTAGGCCTACCCACACAAGTGAGGTATCATTTTTATCGGGAGACTTGGGGGAACGCTGGGTGGAAGGAAATTTGTGGCTCCTCTCAGATTCCCGACCTTTCTGTCACCGAAATGTGAGGAAAACGTGTTTTTTTAGCCAACTTTTGAGGTTTGCAAAGGATTCTGGGTAAAAGAACCTGGTCAGAACCCCACAAGTCATCCCATCTTGGATTCCCCTAGGTCTCTACTTTTAGAAAATGCACAGGTTTGGTCGGTTTCCCTAGGTGCCGGCTGAGCTAGAGGCCAAAATCTACAGGTAGGCACTTTGCAAAAAACACCTCTGTTTTCTGTCAAAAATTGTGATGTGTCCATATTGTGTTTTGGGGCATTTCCTGTCACGGGCGCTAGGCCTACCCACACAAGTGAGGTATCATTTTTATCTGGTGACGTGGGGGAACGCTGGGTGGAAGGAAATTTGTGACTCCTCTCAGATTCCCGACCTTTCTGACACTGAAATGTGAGGAAAATGTGTTTTTTTAGCCAAATTTTGAGGTTTGCAAAGGATTCTGGGTAACAGAACCTGGTCAGAGCCCCACAAGTCACCCCTTCTTGGATTCCCCTAGGTCTCTAGTTTTCATAAATGCACAGGTTTGGTAGGTTTCCCTAGGTGCCGGCTGAGCTAGAGGCCAAAATCTACAGGTAGGCCCTTTGCAAAAGAACACCTCCGTTTTCTTTAAAAAAATGTGATGTGTCCCTGTTGTGTTTTGGGGCATTTCCTGTCACAGGCGCTAGGCCTACCCACACAAGTGAGGTATCATTTTTATCGGGAGACTTGGGGGAACGCTGGGTGGAAGGAAATTTGTGGCTCCTCTCAGATTCCCGACCTTTCTGTCACCGAAATGTGAGGAAAACGTGTTTTTTTAGCCAACTTTTGAGGTTTGCAAAGGATTCTGGGTAAAAGAACCTGGTCAGAACCCCACAAGTCACCCCATCTTGGATTCCCCTAGGTCTCTACTTTTAGAAAATGCACAGGTTTGGTAGGTTTCCCTAGGTGCCGGCTGAGCTAGAGGCCAAAATCTACAGGTAGGCACTTTGCAAAAAAACACCTCTGTTTTCTGTCAAAAATTGTGATGTTCCACGTTGTGTTTTGGGGCATTTCCTGTCGCGGGCGCTAGGCCTACCCACACAAGTGAGGTATCATTTTTATCGGTAAACTTGGGGTAAAGCTGGGTGGAAGGAAATTTGTGGCTCCTCTCAGATTCCAGAACTTTCTGTCACCGAAATGTGAGGAAAATGTGTTTTTTTTAGCCAAATTTTGAGGTTTGCAAAGGATTCTGGGTAACAGAACCTGGTCAGAGCCCCACAAGTCACCCCATCTTGGATTCCCCTTGGTCTCTAGTTTGCAAAAATGCACAGCTTTGGTAGGTTTCCCTAGGTGCCGGCTGAGCTAGAGGCCAAAATCTACAGGTAGGCACTTTGCAAAAAAACACCTCTGTTTTCTGTCAAAAATTGTGATGTGTCCACGTTGTGTTTTGGGGCATTTCCTGTCACGGGCGCTAGGCCTACCCACACAAGTGAGGTATCATTTTTATCTGGTGACTTGGGGGAACGCTGGGTGGAAGGAAATTTGTGGCTCCTCTCAGATTCCCGACCTTTCTGTCACTGAAATGTGAGGAAAATGTGTTTTTTTAGCCAAATTCTGAGGTTTGCAAAGGATTCTGGGTAACAGAACCTGGTCAGAGCCCCACAAGTCACCCCTTCTTGGATTCCCCTAGGTCTCTAGTTTTCAAAAATGCACAGGTTTGGTAGGTTTCCCTAGGTGCCGGCTGAGCTAGAGGCCAAAATCTACATGTTGACACTTTGCAAAAAACACCTCTGTTTTCTGTCAAAAATTGTGATGTGTCCACATTGTGTTTTGGGGCATTTCGTGTCACGGGCGCTAGGCCTACCCACACAAGTGAGGTATCATTTTTATCGGTAAACTTGGGGTAAAGCTGGGTGGAAGGAAATTTGTGGCTCCTCTCAGATTCCAGAACTTTCTGTCACCGAAATGTGAGGAAAATGTGTTTTTTTTAGCCAAATTTTGAGGTTTGCAAAGGATTCTGGGTAACAGAACCTGGTCAGAGCCCCACAAGTCACCCCATCTTGGATTCCCCTTCGTCTCTAGTTTGCAAAAATGCACAGCTTTGGTAGGTTTCCCTAGGTGCCGGCTGAGCTAGAGGCCAAAATCTACAGGTAGGCACTTTGCAAAAAAACACCTCTGTTTTCTGTCAAAAATTGTGATGTGTCCACGTTGTGTTTTGGGGCATTTCCTGTCGCGGGCGCTAGGCCTACCCACACAAGTGAGGTATCATTTTTATCTGGTGACTTGGGGGAACGCTGGGTGGAAGGATATTTGTGGCTCCTCTCAGATTCCAGAACTTTCTGTCACTGAAATGTGAGGAAAATTTGTTTTTTTAGCCAAATTTTGAGGTTTGCAAAGGATTCTGGGTAACAGAACCTGGTTAGAGCCCCACAAGTCACCTCATCTTGGATTCCCCTTGGTCTCTAGTTTGCAAAAATGCACAGGTTTGGTAGGTTTCCCTAGGTGCCGGCTGAGCTAGAGGCCAAAATCTACAGGTAGGCACTTTGCAAAAAAACACCTCTGTTTTCTGTCAAAAATTGTGATGTGTCCACGTTGTGTTTTGGGGCATTTCCTGTCACGGGCGCTAGGCCTACCCACACAAGTGAGGTATCATTTGTATCTGGTGACTTGGGGGAACGCTGGGTGGAAGGAAATTTGTGGCTCCTCTCAGATTCCAGAACTTTCTGTCACTGAAATGTGAGGAAAATGTGTTTTTTTAGCCACATTTTGAGGTTTGCAAAGTATTCTGGGTAACAGAACCTGGTCAGAGCCCCACAAGTCACCCCTTCTTGGATTCCCCTAGGTCTCTAGTTTTCATAAATGCACAGGTTTGGTAGGTTTCCCTAGGTGCCGGCTGAGCTAGAGGCCAAAATCTACAGGTAGGCCCTTTGCAAAAGAACACCTCCGTTTTCTTTAAAAAAAATTGATGTGTCCCTGTTGTGTTTTGGGGCATTTCCTGTCACGGGCGCTAGGCCTACCCACACAAGTGAGGTATCATTTTTATCGGGAGACTTGGGGGAACGCTGGGTGGAAGGAAATTTGTGGCTCCTCTCAGATTCCCGACCTTTCTGTCACCGAAATGTGAGGAAAACGTGTTTTTTTAGCCAACTTTTGAGGTTTGCAAAGGATTCTGGGTAAAAGAACCTGGTCAGAACCCCACAAGTCATCCCATCTTGGATTCCCCTAGGTCTCTACTTTTAGAAAATGCACAGGTTTGGTAGGTTTCCCTAGGTGCCGGCTGAGCTAGAGGCCAAAATCTACAGGTAGGCACTTTGCAAAAAACACCTCTGTTTTCTGTCAAAAATTGTGATGTGTCCATATTGTGTTTTGGGGCATTTCCTGTCACGGGCGCTAGGCCTACCCACATAAGTGAGGTATCATTTTTATCTGGTGACGTGGGGGAACGCTGGGTGGAAGGAAATTTGTGACTCCTCTCAGATTCCCGACCTTTCTGACACTGAAATGTGAGGAAAATGTGTTTTTTTAGCCAAATTTTGAGGTTTGCAAAGGATTCTGGGTAACAGAACCTGGTCAGAGCCCCACAAGTCACCCCTTCTTGGATTCCCCTAGGTCTCTAGTTTTCATAAATGCACAGGTTTGGTAGGTTTCCCTAGGTGCCGGCTGAGCTAGAGGCCAAAATCTACAGGTAGGCCCTTTGCAAAAGAACACCTCCGTTTTCTTTAAAAAAATGTGATGTGTCCCTGTTGTGTTTTGGGGCATTTCCTGTCACAGGCGCTAGGCCTACCCACACAAGTGAGGTATCATTTTTATCAGGAGACTTGGGGGAACGCTGGGTGGAAGGAAATTTGTGGCTCCTCTCAGATTCCCGACCTTTCTGTCACCGAAATGTGAGGAAAACGTGTTTTTTTAGCCAACTTTTGAGGTTTGCAAAGGATTCTGGGTAAAAGAACCTGGTCAGAACCCCACAAGTCACCCCATCTTGGATTCCCCTAGGTCTCTACTTTTAGAAAATGCACAGGTTTGGTAGGTTTCCCTAGGTGCCGGCTGAGCTAGAGGCCAAAATCTACAGGTAGGCACTTTGCAAAAAAACACCTCTGTTTTCTGTCAAAAATTGTGATGTTCCACGTTGTGTTTTGGGGCATTTCCTGTCGCGGGCCCTAGGCCTACCCACACAAGTGAGGTATCATTTTTATCGGTAAACTTGGGGTAAAGCTGGGTGGAAGGAAATTTGTGGCTCCTCTCAGATTCCAGAACTTTCTGTCACCGAAATGTGAGGAAAATGTGTTTTTTTTAGCCAAATTTTGAGGTTTGCAAAGGATTCTGGGTAACAGAACCTGGTCAGAGCCCCACAAGTCACCCCATCTTGGATTCCCCTTGGTCTCTAGTTTGCAAAAATGCACAGCTTTGGTAGGTTTCCCTAGGTGCCGGCTGAGCTAGAGGCCAAAATCTACAGGTAGGCACTTTGCAAAAAAACACCTCTGTTTTCTGTCAAAAATTGTGATGTGTCCACGTTGTGTTTTGGGGCATGTCCTGTCACGGGCGCTAGGCCTACCCACACAAGTGAGGTATCATTTTTATCTGGTGACTTGGGGGAACGCTGGGTGGAAGGAAATTTGTGGCTCCTCTCAGATTCCCGACCTTTCTGTCACTGAAATGTGAGGAAAATGTGTTTTTTTAGCCAAATTTTGAGGTTGGCAAAGGATTCTGGGTAACAGAACCTGGTCAGAGCCCCACAAGTCACCCCTTCTTGGATTCCCCTAGGTCTCTAGTTTTCAAAAATGCACAGGTTTGGTAGGTTTCCCTAGGTGCCGGCTGAGCTAGAGGCCAAAATCTACATGTTGACACTTTGCAAAAAACACCTCTGTTTTCTGTCAAAAATTGTGATGTGTCCACATTGTGTTTTGGGGCATTTCGTGTCACGGGCGCTAGGCCTACCCACACAAGTGAGGTATCATTTTTATCGGTAAACTTGGGGTAAAGCTGGGTGGAAGGAAATTTGTGGCTCCTCTCAGATTCCAGAACTTTCTGTCACCGAAATGTGAGGAAAATGTGTTTTTTTTAGCCAAATTTTGAGGTTTGCAAAGGATTCTGGGTAACAGAACCTGGTCAGAGCCCCACAAGTCACCCCATCTTGGATTCCCCTTCGTCTCTAGTTTGCAAAAATGCACAGCTTTGGTAGGTTTCCCTAGGTGCCGGCTGAGCTAGAGGCCAAAATCTACAGGTAGGCACTTTGCAAAAAAACACCTCTGTTTTCTGTCAAAAATTGTGATGTGTCCACGTTGTGTTTTGGGGCATTTCCTGTCACGGGCGCTAGGCCTACCCACACAAGTGAGGTATCCTTTTTATCTGGTGACTTGGGGGAACGCTGGGTGGAAGGAAATTTGTGGCTCCTCTCAGATTCCCGACCTTTCTGTCACCGAAATGTGAGGAAAACGTGTTTTTTTAGCCGAGGTTTGCAAAGGATTCTGGGTAAAAGAACCTGGTCAGAGCCCCACAAGTCACCCCATCTTGGATTCCCCTAGGTCTCTACTTTTAAAAAATGCACAGGTTTGGTAGGTTTCCCTAGGTGCCGGCTGAGCTAGAGGCCAAAATCTACATGTTGACACTTTGCAAAAAACACCTCTGTTTTCTGTCAAAAATTGTGATGTGTCCACATTGTGTTTTGGGGCATTTCCTGTCGCGGGCGCTAGGCCTACCCACACAAGTGAGGTATCATTTTTATCGGTAAACTTGGGGTAAAGCTGGGTGGAAGGAAATTTGTGGCTCCTCTCAGATTCCAGAACTTTCTGTCACCGAAATGTGAGGAAAATGTGTTTTTTTTAGCCAAATTTTGAGGTTTGCAAAGGATTCTGGGTAACAGAACCTGGTCAGAGCCCCACAAGTCACCCCATCTTGGATTCCCCTTCGTCTCTAGTTTGCAAAAATGCACAGCTTTGGTAGGTTTCCCTAGGTGCCGGCTGAGCTAGAGGCCAAAATCTACAGGTAGGCACTTTGCAAAAAAACACCTCTGTTTTCTGTCAAAAATTGTGATGTGTCCACGTTGTGTTTTGGGGCATTTCCTGTCGCGGGCGCTAGGCCTACCCACACAAGTGAGGTATCATTTTTATCGGGAGACTTGGGGGAACGCTGGGTGGAAGGAAATTTGTGGCTCCTGTCAGATTCCCGACCTTTCTGTCACCGAAATGTGAGGAAAACGTGTTTTTTTAGCCAATTTTTGAGGTTTGCAAAGGATTCTGGGTAAAAGAACCTGGTCAGAACCGCACAAGTCACCCCATCTTGGATTCCCCTAGGTCTCTACTTTTAGAAAATGCACAGGTTTGGTAGGTTTCCCTAGGTGCCGGCTGAGCTAGAGGCCAAAATCTACAGGTAGGCACTTTGCAAAAAACACCTCTGTTTTCTGTCAAAAATTGTGATGTGTCCATATTGTGTTTTGGGGCATTTCCTGTCACGGGGGCTAAGCCTACCCACACAAGTGAGGTATCATTTTTATCTGGTGACGTGGGGGAACGCTGGGTGGAAGGAAATTTGTTGCTCCTCTCAGATTCCCGACCTTTCTGACACTGAAATGTGAGGAAAATGTGTTTTTTTAGCCAAATTGTGAGGTTTGCAAAGGATTCTGGGTAACAGAACCTGGTCAGAGCCCCACAAGTCACCCCTTCTTGGATTCCCCTAGGTCTCTAGTTTTCAAAAATGCACAGGTTTGGTAGGTTTCCCTAGGTGCCGGCTGAGCTAGAGGCCAAAATCTACAGGTAGGCACTTTGCAAAAAAACACCTCTGTTTTCTGTCAAAAATTGTGATGTGTCCAAGTTGTGTTTTGGGGCATTTCCTGTCACGGGCGCTAGGCCTACCCACACAAGTGAGGTATCATTTGTATCTGGTGACTTGGGGGAACGCTGGGTGGAAGGAAATTTGTGGCTCCTCTCAGATTCCAGAACTTTCTGTCACTGAAATGTGAGGAAAATTTGTTTTTTTAGCCACATTTTGAGGTTTGCAAAGTATTCTGGGTAACAGAACCTGGTCAGAGCCCCACAAGTCACCCCTTCTTGGATTCCCCTAGGTCTCTAGTTTTCATAAATGCACAGGTTTGGTAGGTTTCCCTAGGTGCCGGCTGAGCTAGAGGCCAAAATCTACAGGTAGGCCCTTTGCAAAAGAACACCTCCGTTTTCTTTAAAAAAATGTGATGTGTCCCTGTTGTGTTTTGGGGCATTTCCTGTCGCGGGCGCTAGGCCTACCCACACAAGTGAGGTATCATTTTTATCCGTAAACTTGGGGTAAAGCTGGGTGGAAGGAAATTTGTGGCTCCTCTCAGATTCCAGAACTTTCTGTCACCGAAATGTGAGGAAAATGTGTTTTTTTTAGCCAAATTTTGAGGTTTGCAAAGGATTCTGGGTAACAGAACCTGGTCAGAGCCCCACAAGTCACCCCATCTTGGATTCCCCTTGGTCTCTAGTTTGCAAAAATGCACAGCTTTGGTAGGTTTCCCTAGGTGCCGGCTGAGCTAGAGGCCAAAATCTACAGGTAGGCACTTTGCAAAAAAACACCTCTGTTTTCTGTCAAAAATTGTGATGTGTCCACGTTGTGTTTTGGGGCATGTCCTGTCACGGGCGCTAGGCCTACCCACACAAGTGAGGTATCATTTTTATCTGGTGACTTGGGGGAACGCTGGGTGGAAGGAAATTTGTGGCTCCTCTCAGATTCCCGACCTTTCTGTCACTGAAATGTGAGGAAAATGTGTTTTTTTAGCCAAATTTTGAGGTTGGCAAAGGATTCTGGGTAACAGAACCTGGTCAGAGCCCCACAAGTCACCCCTTCTTGGATTCCCCTAGGTCTCTAGTTTTCAAAAATGCACAGGTTTGGTAGGTTTCCCTAGGTGCCGGCTGAGCTAGAGGCCAAAATCTACATGTTGACACTTTGCAAAAAACACCTCTGTTTTCTGTCAAAAATTGTGATGTGTCCACATTGTGTTTTGGGGCATTTCGTGTCACGGGCGCTAGGCCTACCCACACAAGTGAGGTATCATTTTTATCGGTAAACTTGGGGTAAAGCTGGGTGGAAGGAAATTTGTGGCTCCTCTCAGATTCCAGAACTTTCTGTCACCGAAATGTGAGGAAAATGTGTTTTTTTTAGCCAAATTTTGAGGTTTGCAAAGGATTCTGGGTAACAGAACCTGGTCAGAGCCCCACAAGTCACCCCATCTTGGATTCCCCTTCGTCTCTAGTTTGCAAAAATGCACAGCTTTGGTAGGTTTCCCTAGGTGCCGGCTGAGCTAGAGGCCAAAATCTACAGGTAGGCACTTTGCAAAAAAACACCTCTGTTTTCTGTCAAAAATTGTGATGTGTCCACGTTGTGTTTTGGGGCATTTCCTGTCACGGGCGCTAGGCCTACCCACACAAGTGAGGTATCATTTTTATCTGGTGACTTGGGGGAACGCTGGGTGGAAGGAAATTTGTGGCTCCTCTCAGATTCCCGACCTTTCTGTCACCGAAATGTGAGGAAAACGTGTTTTTTTAGCCGAGGTTTGCAAAGGATTCTGGGTAAAAGAACCTGGTCAGAGCCCCACAAGTCACCCCATCTTGGATTCCCCTAGGTCTCTACTTTTAAAAAATGCACAGGTTTGGTAGGTTTCCCTAGGTGCCGGCTGAGCTAGAGGCCAAAATCTACATGTTGACACTTTGCAAAAAACACCTCTGTTTTCTGTCAAAAATTGTGATGTGTCCACATTGTGTTTTGGGGCATTTCCTGTCGCGGGCGCTAGGCCTACCCACACAAGTGAGGTATCATTTTTATCGGTAAACTTGGGGTAAAGCTGGGTGGAAGGAAATTTGTGGCTCCTCTCAGATTCCAGAACTTTCTGTCACCGAAATGTGAGGAAAATGTGTTTTTTTTAGCCAAATTTTGAGGTTTGCAAAGGATTCTGGGTAACAGAACCTGGTCAGAGCCCCACAAGTCACCCCATCTTGGATTCCCCTTCGTCTCTAGTTTGCAAAAATGCACAGCTTTGGTAGGTTTCCCTAGGTGCCGGCTGAGCTAGAGGCCAAAATCTACAGGTAGGCACTTTGCAAAAAAACACCTCTGTTTTCTGTCAAAAATTGTGATGTGTCCACGTTGTGTTTTGGGGCATTTCCTGTCGCGGGCGCTAGGCCTACCCACACAAGTGAGGTATCATTTTTATCGGGAGACTTGGGGGAACGCTGGGTGGAAGGAAATTTGTGGCTCCTGTCAGATTCCCGACCTTTCTGTCACCGAAATGTGAGGAAAACGTGTTTTTTTAGCCAATTTTTGAGGTTTGCAAAGGATTCTGGGTAAAAGAACCTGGTCAGAACCGCACAAGTCACCCCATCTTGGATTCCCCTAGGTCTCTACTTTTAGAAAATGCACAGGTTTGGTAGGTTTCCCTAGGTGCCGGCTGAGCTACAGGCCAAAATCTACAGGTAGGCACTTTGCAAAAAACACCTCTGTTTTCTGTCAAAAATTGTGATGTGTCCATATTGTGTTTTGGGGCATTTCCTGTCACGGGCGCTAAGCCTACCCACACAAGTGAGGTATCATTTTTATCTGGTGACGTGGGGGAACGCTGGGTGGAAGGAAATTTGTTGCTCCTCTCAGATTCCCGACCTTTCTGACACTGAAATGTGAGGAAAATGTGTTTTTTTAGCCAAATTGTGAGGTTTGCAAAGGATTCTGGGTAACAGAACCTGGTCAGAGCCCCACAAGTCACCCCTTCTTGGATTCCCCTAGGTCTCTAGTTTTCAAAAATGCACAGGTTTGGTAGGTTTCCCTAGGTGCCGGCTGAGCTAGAGGCCAAAATCTACAGGTAGGCACTTTGCAAAAAAACACCTCTGTTTTCTGTCAAAAATTGTGATGTGTCCAAGTTGTGTTTTGGGGCATTTCCTGTCACGGGCGCTAGGCCTACCCACACAAGTGAGGTATCATTTGTATCTGGTGACTTGGGGGAACGCTGGGTGGAAGGAAATTTGTGGCTCCTCTCAGATTCCAGAACTTTCTGTCACTGAAATGTGAGGAAAATGTGTTTTTTTAGCCACATTTTGAGGTTTGCAAAGTATTCTGGGTAACAGAACCTGGTCAGAGCCCCACAAGTCACCCCTTCTTGGATTCCCCTAGGTCTCTAGTTTTCATAAATGCACAGGTTTGGTAGGTTTCCCTAGGTGCCGGCTGAGCTAGAGGCCAAAATCTACAGGTAGGCCCTTTGCAAAAGAACACCTCCGTTTTCTTTAAAAAAATGTGATGTGTCCCTGTTGTGTTTTGGGGCATTTCCTGTCGCGGGCGCTAGGCCTACCCACACAAGTGAGGTATCATTTTTATCCGTAAACTTGGGGTAAAGCTGGGTGGAAGGAAATTTGTGGCTCCTCTCAGATTCCAGAACTTTCTGTCACCGAAATGTGAGGAAAATGTGTTTTTTTTAGCCAAATTTTGAGGTTTGCAAAGGATTCTGGGTAACAGAACCTGGTCAGAGCCCCACAAGTCACCCCATCTTGGATTCCCCTTGGTCTCTAGTTTGCAAAAATGCACAGCTTTGGTAGGTTTCCCTAGGTGCCGGCTGAGCTAGAGGCCAAAATCTACAGGTAGGCACTTTGCAAAAAAACACCTCTGTTTTCTGTCAAAAATTGTGATGTGTCCACGTTGTGTTTTGGGGCATGTCCTGTCACGGGCGCTAGGCCTACCCACACAAGTGAGGTATCATTTTTATCTGGTGACTTGGGGGAACGCTGGGTGGAAGGAAATTTGTGGCTCTTCTCAGATTCCCGACCTTTCTGTCACCAAAATGTGAGGAAAACGTGTTTTTTTAGCCGAGGTTTGCAAAGGATTCTGGGTAAAAGGACCTGGTCAGAGCCCCACAAGTCACCCCATCTTGGATTCCCCTAGGTCTCTACTTTTAAAAAATGCACAGGTTTGGTAGGTTTCCCTAGGTGCCGGCTGAGCTAGAGGCCAAAATCTACATGTTGACACTTTGCAAAAAACACCTCTGTTTTCTGTCAAAAATTGTGATGTGTCCACATTGTGTTTTGGGGCATTTCCTGTCGCGGGCGCTAGGCCTACCCACACAAGTGAGGTATCATTTTTATCTGTAAACTTGGGGTAAAGCTGGGTGGAAGGAAATTTGTGGCTCCTCTCAGATTCCAGAACTTTCTGTCACCGAAATGTGAGGAAAATGTGTTTTTTTTAGCCAAATTTTGAGGTTTGCAAAGGATTCTGGGTAACAGAACCTGGTCAGAGCCCCACAAGTCACCCCATCTTGGATTCCCCTTGGTCTCTAGTTTGCAATAATGCACAGCTTTGGTAGGTTTCCCTAGGTGCCGGCTGAGCTAGAGGCCAAAATCTACAGGTAGGCACTTTGCCAAAAAACACCTCTGTTTTCTGTCAAAAATTGTGATGTGTCCACGTTGTGTTTTGGGGCATTTCCTGTCACGGGCGCTAGGCCTACCCACACAAGTGAGGTATAATTTTTATCTGGTGACTTGGGGGAACGCTGGGTGGAAGGAAATTTGTGGCTGCTCTCAGATTCCCGACCTTTCTGTCACCGAAATGTGAGGAAAACGTGTTTTTTTAGCCGAGGTTTGCAAAGGATTCTGGGTAAAAGAACCTGGTCAGAGCCCCACAAGTCACCCCATCTTGGATTCCCCTAGGTCTCTACTTTTAAAAAATGCACAGGTTTGGTAGGTTTCCCTAGGTGCCGGCTGAGCTAGAGGCCAAAATCTACATGTTGACACTTTGCAAAAAACACCTCTGTTTTCTGTCAAAAATTGTGATGTGTCCACATTGTGTTTTGGGGCATTTCCTGTCGCGGGCGCTAGGCCTACCCACACAAGTGAGGTATCATTTTTATCGGTAAACTTGGGGTAAAGCTGGGTGGAAGGAAATTTGTGGTTCCTCTCAGATTCCAGAACTTTCTGTCACCGAAATGTGAGGAAAATGTGTTTTTTTTAGCCAAATTTTGAGGTTTGCAAAGGATTCTGGGTAACAGAACCTGGTCAGAGCCCCACAAGTCACCCCATCTTGGATTCCCCTTGGTCTCTAGTTTGCAAAAATGCACAGCTTTGGTAGGTTTCCCTAGGTGCCGGCTGAGCTAGAGGCCAAAATCTACAGGTAGGCACTTTGCAAAAAAACACCTCTGTTTTCTGTCAAAAATTGTGATGTGTCCACGTTGTGTTTTGGGGCATTTCCTGTCGCGGGCGCTAGGCCTACCCACACAAGTGAGGTATCATTTTTATCTGGTGACTTGGGGGAACGCTGGGTGGAAGGATATTTGTGGCTCCTCTCAGATTCCAGAACTTTCTGTCACTGAAATGTGAGGAAAATTTGTTTTTTTAGCCAAATTTTGAGGTTTGCAAAGGATTCTGGGTAACAGAACCTGGTTAGAGCCCCACAAGTCACCTCATCTTGGATTCCCCTTGGTCTCTAGTTTGCAAAAATGCACAGGTTTGGTAGGTTTCCCTAGGTGCCGGCTGAGCTAGAGGCCAAAATCTACAGGTAGGCACTTTGCAAAAAAACACCTCTGTTTTCTGTCAAAAATTGTGATGTGTCCACGTTGTGTTTTGGGGCATTTCCTGTCACGGGCGCTAGGCCTACCCACACAAGTGAGGTATCATTTGTATCTGGTGACTTGGGGGAACGCTGGGTGGAAGGAAATTTGTGGCTCCTCTCAGATTCCAGAACTTTCTGTCACTGAAATGTGAGGAAAATGTGTTTTTTTAGCCACATTTTGAGGTTTGCAAAGTATTCTGGGTAACAGAACCTGGTCAGAGCCCCACAAGTCACCCCTTCTTGGATTCCCCTAGGTCTCTAGTTTTCATAAATGCACAGGTTTGGTAGGTTTCCCTAGGTGCCGGCTGAGCTAGAGGCCAAAATCTACAGGTAGGCCCTTTGCAAAAGAACACCTCCGTTTTCTTTAAAAAAAATTGATGTGTCCCTGTTGTGTTTTGGGGCATTTCCTGTCACGGGCGCTAGGCCTACCCACACAAGTGAGGTATCATTTTTATCGGGAGACTTGGGGGAACGCTGGGTGGAAGGAAATTTGTGGCTCCTCTCAGATTCCCGACCTTTCTGTCACCGAAATGTGAGGAAAACGTGTTTTTTTAGCCAACTTTTGAGGTTTGCAAAGGATTCTGGGTAAAAGAACCTGGTCAGAACCCCACAAGTCATCCCATCTTGGATTCCCCTAGGTCTCTACTTTTAGAAAATGCACAGGTTTGGTAGGTTTCCCTAGGTGCCGGCTGAGCTAGAGGCCAAAATCTACAGGTAGGCACTTTGCAAAAAACACCTCTGTTTTCTGTCAAAAATTGTGATGTGTCCATATTGTGTTTTGGGGCATTTCCTGTCACGGGCGCTAGGCCTACCCACACAAGTGAGGTATCATTTTTATCTGGTGACGTGGGGGAACGCTGGGTGGAAGGAAATTTGTGACTCCTCTCAGATTCCCGACCTTTCTGACACTGAAATGTGAGGAAAATGTGTTTTTTTAGCCAAATTTTGAGGTTTGCAAAGGATTCTGGGTAACAGAACCTGGTCAGAGCCCCACAAGTCACCCCTTCTTGGATTCCCCTAGGTCTCTAGTTTTCAAAAATGCACAGGTTTGATAGGTTTCCCTAGGTGCCGGCTGAGCTAGAGGCCAAAATCTACAGGTAGGCACTTTGCAAAAAAACACCTATGTTTTCTGTCAAAAATTGTGATGTGTCCACGTTGTGTTTTGGGGCATTTCCTGTCGCGGGCGCTAGGCCTACCCACACAAGTGAGGTATCATTTTTATCGGTAAACTTGGGGTAAAGCTGGGTGGAAGGAAATTTGTGGCTCCTCTCAGATTCCAGAACTTTCTGTCACCGAAATGTGAGGAAAATGTGTTTTTTTTAGCCAAATTTTGAGGTTTGCAAAGGATTCTGGGTAACAGAACCTGGTCAGAGCCCCACAAGTCACCCCATCTTGGATTCCCCTTGGTCTCTAGTTTGCAAAAATGCACAGCTTTGGTAGGTTTCCCTAGGTGCCGGCTGAGCTAGAGGCCAAAATCTACAGGTAGGCACTTTGCAAAAAAACACCTCTGTTTTCTGTCAAAAATTGTGATGTGTCCACGTTGTGTTTTGGGGCATTTCCTGTCACGGGCGCTAGGCCTACCCACACAAGTGAGGTATCATTTTTATCTGGTGACTTGGGGGAACGCTGGGTGGAAGGAAATTTGTGGCTCCTCTCAGATTCCCGACCTTTCTGTCACCGAAATGTGAGGAAAACGTGTTTTTTTAGCCGAGGTTTGCAAAGGATTCTGGGTAAAAGAACCTGGTCAGAGCCCCACAAGTCACCCCATCTTGGATTCCCCTAGGTCTCTACTTTTAAAAAATGCACAGGTTTGGTAGGTTTCCCTAGGTGCCGGCTGAGCTAGAGGCCAAAATCTACATGTTGACACTTTGCAAAAAACACCTCTGTTTTCTGTCAAAAATTGTGATGTGTCCACATTGTGTTTTGGGGCATTTCCTGTCGCGGGCGCTAGGCCTACCCACACAAGTGAGGTATCATTTTTATCGGTAAACTTGGGGTAAAGCTGGGTGGAAGGAAATTTGTGGCTCCTCTCAGATTCCAGAACTTTCTGTCACCGAAATGTGAGGAAAATGTGTTTTTTTTAGCCAAATTTTGAGGTTTGCAAAGGATTCTGGGTAACAGAACCTGGTCAGATCCCCACAAGTCACCCCATCTTGGATTCCCCTTCGTCTCTAGTTTGCAAAAATGCACAGCTTTGGTAGGTTTCCCTAGGTGCCGGCTGAGCTAGAGGCCAGAATCTACAGGTAGGCACTTTGCAAAAAAACACCTCTGTTTTCTGTCAAAAATTGTGATGTGTCCACGTTGTGTTTTGGGGCATTTCCTGTCGCGGGCGCTAGGCCTACCCACACAAGTGAGGTATCCTTTTTATCTGGTGACTTGGGGGAACGCTGGGTGGAAGGAAATTTGTGGCTCCTCTCAGATTCCAGAACTTTCTGTCACTGAAATGTGAGGAAAATTTGTTTTATTAGCCAAATTTTGAGGTTTGCAAAGGATTCTGGGTAACAGAACCTGGTCAGAGCCCCACAAGTCACCTCATCTTGGATTCCTCTTGGTCTCTAGTTTGCAAAAATGCACAGGTTTGGTAGGTTTCCCTAGGTGCCGGCTGAGCTAGAGGCCAAAATCTACAGGTAGGCACTTTGCAAAAAAACACCTCTGTTTTCTGTCAAAAATTGTGATGTGTCCACGTTGTGTTTTGGGGCATGTCCTGTCACGGGCGCTAGGCCTACCCACACAAGTGAGGTATCATTTTTATCTGGTGACTTGGGGGAACGCTGGGTGGAAGGAAATTTGTGGCTCTTCTCAGATTCCCGACCTTTCTGTCACCAAAATGTGAGGAAAACGTGTTTTTTTAGCCGAGGTTTGCAAAGGATTCTGGGTAAAAGGACCTGGTCAGAGCCCCACAAGTCACCCCATCTTGGATTCCCCTAGGTCTCTACTTTTAAAAAATGCACAGGTTTGGTAGGTTTCCCTAGGTGCCGGCTGAGCTAGAGGCCAAAATCTACATGTTGACACTTTGCAAAAAACACCTCTGTTTTCTGTCAAAAATTGTGATGTGTCCACATTGTGTTTTGGGGCATTTCCTGTCGCGGGCGCTAGGCCTACCCACACAAGTGAGGTATCATTTTTATCGGTAAACTTGGGGTAAAGCTGGGTGGAAGGAAATTTGTCGCTCCTCTCAGATTCCAGAACTTTCTGTCACCGAAATGTGAGGAAAATGTGTTTTTTTTAGCCAAATTTTGAGGTTTGCAAAGGATTCTGGGTAACAGAACCTGGTCAGAGCCCCACAAGTCACCCCATCTTGGATTCCCCTTGGTCTCTAGTTTGCAATAATGCACAGCTTTGGTAGGTTTCCCTAGGTGCCGGCTGAGCTAGAGGTCAAAATCTACAGGTAGGCACTTTGCCAAAAAACACCTCTGTTTTCTGTCAAAAATTGTGATGTGTCCACGTTGTGTTTTGGGGCATTTCCTGTCACGGGCGCTAGGCCTACCCACACAAGTGAGGTATAATTTTTATCTGGTGACTTGGGGGAACGCTGGGTGGAAGGAAATTTGTGGCTGCTCTCAGATTCCCGACCTTTCTGTCACCGAAATGTGAGGAAAACGTGTTTTTTTAGCCGAGGTTTGCAAAGGATTCTGGGTAAAAGAACCTGGTCAGAGCCCCACAAGTCACCCCATCTTGGATTCCCCTAGGTCTCTACTTTTAAAAAATGCACAGGTTTGGTAGGTTTCCCTAGGTGCCGGCTGAGCTAGAGGCCAAAATCTACATGTTGACACTTTGCAAAAAACACCTCTGTTTTCTGTCAAAAATTGTGATGTGTCCACATTGTGTTTTGGGGCATTTCCTGTCGCGGGCGCTAGGCCTACCCACACAAGTGAGGTATCATTTTTATCGGTAAACTTGGGGTAAAGCTGGGTGGAAGGAAATTTGTGGCTCCTCTCAGATTCCAGAACTTTCTGTCACCGAAATGTGAGGAAAATTTGTTTTTTTTAGCCAAATTTTGAGGTTTGCAAAGGATTCTGGGTAACAGAACCTGGTCAGAGCCCCACAAGTCACCCCATCTTGGATTCCCCTTGGTCTCTAGTTTGCAAAAATGCACAGCTTTGGTAGGTTTCCCTAGGTGCCGGCTGAGCTAGAGGCCAAAATCTACAGGTAGGCACTTTGCAAAAAAACACCTCTGTTTTCTGTCAAAAATTGTGATGTGTCCACGTTGTGTTTTGGGGCATTTCCTGTCGCGGGCGCTAGGCCTACCCACACAAGTGAGGTATCATTTTTATCTGGTGACTTGGGGGAACGCTGGGTGGAAGGATATTTGTGGCTCCTCTCAGATTCCAGAACTTTCTGTCACTGAAATGTGAGGAAAATTTGTTTTTTTAGCCAAATTTTGAGGTTTGCAAAGGATTCTGGGTAACAGAACCTGGTTAGAGCCCCACAAGTCACCTCATCTTGGATTCCCCTTGGTCTCTAGTTTGCAAAAATGCACAGGTTTGGTAGGTTTCCCTAGGTGCCGGCTGAGCTAGAGGCCAAAATCTACAGGTAGGCACTTTGCAAAAAAACACCTCTGTTTTCTGTCAAAAATTGTGATGTGTCCACGTTGTGTTTTGGGGCATTTCCTGTCACGGGCGCTAGGCCTACCCACACAAGTGAGGTATCATTTGTATCTGGTGACTTGGGGGAACGCTGGGTGGAAGGAAATTTGTGGCTCCTCTCAGATTCCAGAACTTTCTGTCACTGAAATGTGAGGAAAATGTGTTTTTTTAGCCACATTTTGAGGTTTGCAAAGTATTCTGGGTAACAGAACCTGGTCAGAGCCCCACAAGTCACCCCTTCTTGGATTCCCCTAGGTCTCTAGTTTTCATAAATGCACAGGTTTGGTAGGTTTCCCTAGGTGCCGGCTGAGCTAGAGGCCAAAATCTACAGGTAGGCCCTTTGCAAAAGAACACCTCCGTTTTCTTTAAAAAAAATTGATGTGTCCCTGTTGTGTTTTGGGGCATTTCCTGTCACGGGCGCTAGGCCTACCCACACAAGTGAGGTATCATTTTTATCGGGAGACTTGGGGGAACGCTGGGTGGAAGGAAATTTGTGGCTCCTCTCAGATTCCCGACCTTTCTGTCACCGAAATGTGAGGAAAACGTGTTTTTTTAGCCAACTTTTGAGGTTTGCAAAGGATTCTGGGTAAAAGAACCTGGTCAGAACCCCACAAGTCATCCCATCTTGGATTCCCCTAGGTCTCTACTTTTAGAAAATGCACAGGTTTGGTAGGTTTCCCTAGGTGCCGGCTGAGCTAGAGGCCAAAATCTACAGGTAGGCACTTTGCAAAAAACACCTCTGTTTTCTGTCAAAAATTGTGATGTGTCCATATTGTGTTTTGGGGCATTTCCTGTCACGGGCGCTAGGCCTACCCACACAAGTGAGGTATCATTTTTATCTGGTGACGTGGGGGAACGCTGGGTGGAAGGAAATTTGTGACTCCTCTCAGATTCCCGACCTTTCTGACACTGAAATGTGAGGAAAATGTGTTTTTTTAGCCAAATTTTGAGGTTTGCAAAGGATTCTGGGTAACAGAACCTGGTCAGAGCCCCACAAGTCACCCCTTCTTGGATTCCCCTAGGTCTCTAGTTTTCAAAAATGCACAGGTTTGATAGGTTTCCCTAGGTGCCGGCTGAGCTAGAGGCCAAAATCTACAGGTAGGCACTTTGCAAAAAAACACCTATGTTTTCTGTCAAAAATTGTGATGTGTCCACGTTGTGTTTTGGGGCATTTCCTGTCGCGGGCGCTAGGCCTACCCACACAAGTGAGGTATCATTTTTATCGGTAAACTTGGGGTAAAGCTGGGTGGAAGGAAATTTGTGGCTCCTCTCAGATTCCAGAACTTTCTGTCACCGAAATGTGAGGAAAATGTGTTTTTTTTAGCCAAATTTTGAGGTTTGCAAAGGATTCTGGGTAACAGAACCTGGTCAGAGCCCCACAAGTCACCCCATCTTGGATTCCCCTTGGTCTCTAGTTTGCAAAAATGCACAGCTTTGGTAGGTTTCCCTAGGTGCCGGCTGAGCTAGAGGCCAAAATCTACAGGTAGGCACTTTGCAAAAAAACACCTCTGTTTTCTGTCAAAAATTGTGATGTGTCCACGTTGTGTTTTGGGGCATTTCCTGTCACGGGCGCTAGGCCTACCCACACAAGTGAGGTATCATTTTTATCTGGTGACTTGGGGGAACGCTGGGTGGAAGGAAATTTGTGGCTCCTCTCAGATTCCCGACCTTTCTGTCACCGAAATGTGAGGAAAACGTGTTTTTTTAGCCGAGGTTTGCAAAGGATTCTGGGTAAAAGAACCTGGTCAGAGCCCCACAAGTCACCCCATCTTGGATTCCCCTAGGTCTCTACTTTTAAAAAATGCACAGGTTTGGTAGGTTTCCCTAGGTGCCGGCTGAGCTAGAGGCCAAAATCTACATGTTGACACTTTGCAAAAAACACCTCTGTTTTCTGTCAAAAATTGTGATGTGTCCACATTGTGTTTTGGGGCATTTCCTGTCGCGGGCGCTAGGCCTACCCACACAAGTGAGGTATCATTTTTATCGGTAAACTTGGGGTAAAGCTGGGTGGAAGGAAATTTGTGGCTCCTCTCAGATTCCAGAACTTTCTGTCACCGAAATGTGAGGAAAATGTGTTTTTTTTAGCCAAATTTTGAGGTTTGCAAAGGATTCTGGGTAACAGAACCTGGTCAGATCCCCACAAGTCACCCCATCTTGGATTCCCCTTCGTCTCTAGTTTGCAAAAATGCACAGCTTTGGTAGGTTTCCCTAGGTGCCGGCTGAGCTAGAGGCCAGAATCTACAGGTAGGCACTTTGCAAAAAAACACCTCTGTTTTCTGTCAAAAATTGTGATGTGTCCACGTTGTGTTTTGGGGCATTTCCTGTCGCGGGCGCTAGGCCTACCCACACAAGTGAGGTATCCTTTTTATCTGGTGACTTGGGGGAACGCTGGGTGGAAGGAAATTTGTGGCTCCTCTCAGATTCCAGAACTTTCTGTCACTGAAATGTGAGGAAAATTTGTTTTATTAGCCAAATTTTGAGGTTTGCAAAGGATTCTGGGTAACAGAACCTGGTCAGAGCCCCACAAGTCACCTCATCTTGGATTCCTCTTGGTCTCTAGTTTGCAAAAATGCACAGGTTTGGTAGGTTTCCCTAGGTGCCGGCTGAGCTAGAGGCCAAAATCTACAGGTAGGCACTTTGCAAAAAAACACCTCTGTTTTCTGTCAAAAATTGTGATGTGTCCACGTTGTGTTTTGGGGCATGTCCTGTCACGGGCGCTAGGCCTACCCACACAAGTGAGGTATCATTTTTATCTGGTGACTTGGGGGAACGCTGGGTGGAAGGAAATTTGTGGCTCTTCTCAGATTCCCGACCTTTCTGTCACCAAAATGTGAGGAAAACGTGTTTTTTTAGCCGAGGTTTGCAAAGGATTCTGGGTAAAAGGACCTGGTCAGAGCCCCACAAGTCACCCCATCTTGGATTCCCCTAGGTCTCTACTTTTAAAAAATGCACAGGTTTGGTAGGTTTCCCTAGGTGCCGGCTGAGCTAGAGGCCAAAATCTACATGTTGACACTTTGCAAAAAACACCTCTGTTTTCTGTCAAAAATTGTGATGTGTCCACATTGTGTTTTGGGGCATTTCCTGTCGCGGGCGCTAGGCCTACCCACACAAGTGAGGTATCATTTTTATCGGTAAACTTGGGGTAAAGCTGGGTGGAAGGAAATTTGTCGCTCCTCTCAGATTCCAGAACTTTCTGTCACCGAAATGTGAGGAAAATGTGTTTTTTTTAGCCAAATTTTGAGGTTTGCAAAGGATTCTGGGTAACAGAACCTGGTCAGAGCCCCACAAGTCACCTCATCTTGGATTCCTCTTGGTCTCTAGTTTGCAAAAATGCACAGGTTTGGTAGGTTTCCCTAGGTGCCGGCTGAGCTAGAGGCCAAAATCTACAGGTAGGCACTTTGCAAAAAAACACCTCTGTTTTCTGTCAAAAATTGTGATGTGTCCACGTTGTGTTTTGGGGCATTTCCTGTCGCGGGCGCTAGGCCTACCCACACAAGTGAGGTATCATTTTTATCGGGAGACTTGGGGGAACGCTGGGTGGAAGGAAATTTGTGGCTCCTGTCAGATTCCCGACCTTTCTGTCACCGAAATGTGAGGAAAACGTGTTTTTTTAGCCAATTTTTGAGGTTTGCAAAGGATTCTGGGTAAAAGAACCTGGTCAGAACCGCACAAGTCACCCCATCTTGGATTCCCCTAGGTCTCTACTTTTAGAAAATGCACAGGTTTGGTAGGTTTCCCTAGGTGCCGGCTGAGCTAGAGGCCAAAATCTACAGGTAGGCACTTTGCAAAAAACACCTCTGTTTTCTGTCAAAAATTGTGATGTGTCCATATTGTGTTTTGGGGCATTTCCTGTCACGGGCGCTAAGCCTACCCACACAAGTGAGGTATCATTTTTATCTGGTGACGTGGGGGAACGCTGGGTGGAAGGAAATTTGTTGCTCCTCTCAGATTCCCGACCTTTCTGACACTGAAATGTGAGGAAAATGTGTTTTTTTAGCCAAATTGTGAGGTTTGCAAAGGATTCTGGGTAACAGAACCTGGTCAGAGCCCCACAAGTCACCCCTTCTTGGATTCCCCTAGGTCTCTAGTTTTCAAAAATGCACAGGTTTGGTAGGTTTCCCTAGGTGCCGGCTGAGCTAGAGGCCAAAATCTACAGGTAGGCACTTTGCAAAAAAACACCTCTGTTTTCTGTCAAAAATTGTGATGTGTCCAAGTTGTGTTTTGGGGCATTTCCTGTCACGGGCGCTAGGCCTACCCACACAAGTGAGGTATCATTTGTATCTGGTGACTTGGGGGAACGCTGGGTGGAAGGAAATTTGTGGCTCCTCTCAGATTCCAGAACTTTCTGTCACTGAAATGTGAGGAAAATGTGTTTTTTTAGCCACATTTTGAGGTTTGCAAAGTATTCTGGGTAACAGAACCTGGTCAGAGCCCCACAAGTCACCCCTTCTTGGATTCCCCTAGGTCTCTAGTTTTCATAAATGCACAGGTTTGGTAGGTTTCCCTAGGTGCCGCCTGAGCTAGAGGCCAAAATCTACAGGTAGGCCCTTTGCAAAAGAACACCTCTGTTTTCTTTAAAAAAATGTGATGTGTCCCTGTTGTGTTTTGGGGCATTTCCTGTCGCGGGCGCTAGGCCTACCCACACAAGTGAGGTATCATTTTTATCGGTAAACTTGGGGTAAAGCTGGGTGGAAGGAAATTTGTGGCTCCTCTCAGATTCCAGAACTTTCTGTCACCGAAATGTGAGGAAAATGTGTTTTTTTTAGCCAAATTTTGAGGTTTGCAAAGGATTCTGGGTAACAGAACCTGGTCAGAGCCCCACAAGTCACCCCATCTTGGATTCCCCTTGGTCTCTAGTTTGCAAAAATGCACAGCTTTGGTAGGTTTCCCTAGGTGCCGGCTGAGCTAGAGGCCAAAATCTACAGGTAGGCACTTTGCAAAAAAACACCTCTGTTTTCTGTCAAAAATTGTGATGTGTCCACGTTGTGTTTTGGGGCATGTCCTGTCACGGGCGCTAGGCCTACCCACACAAGTGAGGTATCATTTTTATCTGGTGACTTGGGGGAACGCTGGGTGGAAGGAAATTTGTGGCTCTTCTCAGATTCCCGACCTTTCTGTCACCAAAATGTGAGGAAAACGTGTTTTTTTAGCCGAGGTTTGCAAAGGATTCTGGGTAAAAGGACCTGGTCGGAGCCCCACAAGTCACCCCATCTTGGATTCCCCTAGGTCTCTACTTTTAAAAAATGCACAGGTTTGGTTGGTTTCCCTAGGTGCCGGCTGAGCTAGAGGCCAAAATCTACATGTTGACACTTTGCAAAAAACACCTCTGTTTTCTGTCAAAAATTGTGATGTGTCCACATTGTGTTTTGGGGCATTTCCTGTCGCGGGCGCTAGGCCTACCCACACAAGTGAGGTATCATTTTTATCGGTAAACTTGGGGTAAAGCTGGGTGGAAGGAAATTTGTGGCTCCTCTCAGATTCCAGAACTTTCTGTCACCGAAATGTGAGGAAAATGTGTTTTTTTTAGCCAAATTTTGAGGTTTGCAAAGGATTCTGGGTAACAGAACCTGGTCAGAGCCCCACAAGTCACCCCATCTTGGATTCCCCTTGGTCTCTAGTTTGCAATAATGCACAGCTTTGGTAGGTTTCCCTAGGTGCCGGCTGAGCTAGAGGCCAAAATCTACAGGTAGGCACTTTGCCAAAAAACACCTCTGTTTTCTGTCAAAAATTGTGATGTGTCCACGTTGTGTTTTGGGGCATTTCCTGTCACGGGCGCTAGGCCTACCCACACAAGTGAGGTATAATTTTTATCTGGTGACTTGGGGGAACGCTGGGTGGAAGGAAATTTGTGGCTGCTCTCAGATTCCCGACCTTTCTGTCACCGAAATGTGAGGAAAACGTGTTTTTTTAGCCGAGGTTTGCAAAGGATTCTGGGTAAAAGAACCTGGTCAGAGCCCCACAAGTCACCCCATCTTGGATTCCCCTAGGTCTCTACTTTTAAAAAATGCACAGGTTTGGTAGGTTTCCCTAGGTGCCGGCTGAGCTAGAGGCCAAAATCTACATGTTGACACTTTGCAAAAAACACCTCTGTTTTCTGTCAAAAATTGTGATGTGTCCACATTGTGTTTTGGGGCATTTCCTGTCGCGGGCGCTAGGCCTACCCACACAAGTGAGGTATCATTTTTATCGGTAAACTTGGGGTAAAGCTGGGTGGAAGGAAATTTGTGGCTCCTCTCAGATTCCAGAACTTTCTGTCACCGAAATGTGAGGAAAATGTGTTTTTTTTAGCCAAATTTTGAGGTTTGCAAAGGATTCTGGGTAACAGAACCTGGTCAGAGCCCCACAAGTCACCCCATCTTGGATTCCCCTTGGTCTCTAGTTTGCAAAAATGCACAGCTTTGGTAGGTTTCCCTAGGTGCCGGCTGAGCTAGAGGCCAAAATCTACAGGTAGGCACTTTGCAAAAAAACACCTCTGTTTTCTGTCAAAAATTGTGATGTGTCCACGTTGTGTTTTGGGGCATTTCCTGTCGCGGGCGCTAGGCCTACCCACACAAGTGAGGTATCATTTTTATCTGGTGACTTGGGGGAACGCTGGGTGGAAGGATATTTGTGGCTCCTCTCAGATTCCAGAACTTTCTGTCACTGAAATGTGAGGAAAATTTGTTTTTTTAGCCAAATTTTGAGGTTTGCAAAGGATTCTGGGTAACAGAACCTGGTTAGAGCCCCACAAGTCACCTCATCTTGGATTCCCCTTGGTCTCTAGTTTGCAAAAATGCACAGGTTTGGTAGGTTTCCCTAGGTGCCGGCTGAGCTAGAGGCCAAAATCTACAGGTAGGCACTTTGCAAAAAAACACCTCTGTTTTCTGTCAAAAATTGTGATGTGTCCACGTTGTGTTTTGGGGCATTTCCTGTCACGGGCGCTAGGCCTACCCACACAAGTGAGGTATCATTTGTATCTGGTGACTTGGGGGAACGCTGGGTGGAAGGAAATTTGTGGCTCCTCTCAGATTCCAGAACTTTCTGTCACTGAAATGTGAGGAAAATGTGTTTTTTTAGCCACATTTTGAGGTTTGCAAAGTATTCTGGGTAACAGAACCTGGTCAGAGCCCCACAAGTCACCCCTTCTTGGATTCCCCTAGGTCTCTAGTTTTCATAAATGCACAGGTTTGGTAGGTTTCCCTAGGTGCCGGCTGAGCTAGAGGCCAAAATCTACAGGTAGGCCCTTTGCAAAAGAACACCTCCGTTTTCTTTAAAAAAAATTGATGTGTCCCTGTTGTGTTTTGGGGCATTTCCTGTCACGGGCGCTAGGCCTACCCACACAAGTGAGGTATCATTTTTATCGGGAGACTTGGGGGAACGCTGGGTGGAAGGAAATTTGTGGCTCCTCTCAGATTCCCGACCTTTCTGTCACCGAAATGTGAGGAAAACGTGTTTTTTTAGCCAACTTTTGAGGTTTGCAAAGGATTCTGGGTAAAAGAACCTGGTCAGAACCCCACAAGTCATCCCATCTTGGATTCCCCTAGGTCTCTACTTTTAGAAAATGCACAGGTTTGGTAGGTTTCCCTAGGTGCCGGCTGAGCTAGAGGCCAAAATCTACAGGTAGGCACTTTGCAAAAAAAACCTCTGTTTTCTGTCAAAAATTGTGATGTGTCCATATTGTGTTTTGGGGCATTTCCTGTCACGGGCGCTAGGCCTACCCACACAAGTGAGGTATCATTTTTATCTGGTGACGTGGGGGAACGCTGGGTGGAAGGAAATTTGTGACTCCTCTCAGATTCCCGACCTTTCTGACACTGAAATGTGAGGAAAATGTGTTTTTTTAGCCAAATTTTGAGGTTTGCAAAGGATTCTGGGTAACAGAACCTGGTCAGAGCCCCACAAGTCACCCCTTCTTGGATTCCCCTAGGTCTCTAGTTTTAAAAAATGCACAGGTTTGATAGGTTTCCCTAGGTGCCGGCTGAGCTAGAGGCCAAAATCTACAGGTAGGCACTTTGCAAAAAAACACCTATGTTTTCTGTCAAAAATTGTGATGTGTCCACGTTGTGTTTTGGGGCATTTCCTGTCGCGGGCGCTAGGCCTACCCACACAAGTGAGGTATCATTTTTATCGGTAAACTTGGGGTAAAGCTGGGTGGAAGGAAATTTGTGGCTCCTCTCAGATTCCAGAACTTTCTGTCACCGAAATGTGAGGAAAATGTGTTTTTTTTAGCCAAATTTTGAGGTTTGCAAAGGATTCTGGGTAACAGAACCTGGTCAGAGCCCCACAAGTCACCCCATCTTGGATTCCCCTTGGTCTCTAGTTTGCAAAAATGCACA
Source organism: Pleurodeles waltl (assembly GCF_031143425.1). NCBI lineage: Eukaryota > Metazoa > Chordata > Amphibia > Caudata > Salamandridae > Pleurodeles > Pleurodeles waltl. The sequence goes on from NC_090442.1 coordinate 836,863,770, forward strand.
GCTTTGGTAGGTTTCCCTAGGTGCCGGCTGAGCTAGAGGCCAAAATCTACAGGTAGGCACTTTGCAAAAAAACACCTCTGTTTTCTGTCAAAAATTGTGATGTGTCCACGTTGTGTTTTGGGGCATTTCCTGTCACGGGCGCTAGGCCTACCCACACAAGTGAGGTATCATTTTTATCTGGTGACTTGGGGGAACGCTGGGTGGAAGGAAATTTGTGGCTCCTCTCAGATTCCCGACCTTTCTGTCACCGAAATGTGAGGAAAACGTGTTTTTTTAGCCGAGGTTTGCAAAGGATTCTGGGTAAAAGAACCTGGTCAGAGCCCCACAAGTCACCCCATCTTGGATTCCCCTAGGTCTCTACTTTTAAAAAATGCACAGGTTTGGTAGGTTTCCCTAGGTGCCGGCTGAGCTAGAGGCCAAAATCTACATGTTGACACTTTGCAAAAAACACCTCTGTTTTCTGTCAAAAATTGTGATGTGTCCACATTGTGTTTTGGGGCATTTCCTGTCGCGGGCGCTAGGCCTACCCACACAAGTGAGGTATCATTTTTATCGGTAAACTTGGGGTAAAGCTGGGTGGAAGGAAATTTGTGGCTCCTCTCAGATTCCAGAACTTTCTGTCACCGAAATGTGAGGAAAATGTGTTTTTTTTAGCCAAATTTTGAGGTTTGCAAAGGATTCTGGGTAACAGAACCTGGTCAGATCCCCACAAGTCACCCCATCTTGGATTCCCCTTCGTCTCTAGTTTGCAAAAATGCACAGCTTTGGTAGGTTTCCCTAGGTGCCGGCTGAGCTAGAGGCCAGAATCTACAGGTAGGCACTTTGCAAAAAAACACCTCTGTTTTCTGTCAAAAATTGTGATGTGTCCACGTTGTGTTTTGGGGCATTTCCTGTCGCGGGCGCTAGGCCTACCCACACAAGTGAGGTATCATTTTTATCTGGTGACTTGGGGGAACGCTGGGTGGAAGGAAATTTGTGGCTCCTCTCAGATTCCAGAACTTTCTGTCACTGAAATGTGAGGAAAATTTGTTTTATTAGCCAAATTTTGAGGTTTGCAAAGGATTCTGGGTAACAGAACCTGGTCAGAGCCCCACAAGTCACCTCATCTTGGATTCCTCTTGGTCTCTAGTTTGCAAAAATGCACAGGTTTGGTAGGTTTCCCTAGGTGCCGGCTGAGCTAGAGGCCAAAATCTACAGGTAGGCACTTTGCAAAAAAACACCTCCGTTTTCTGTCAAAAATTGTGATGTGTCCACGTTGTGTTTTGGGGCATTTCCTGTCACGGGCGCTAGGCCTACCCACACAAGTGAGGTATCATTTGTATCTGGTGACTTGGGGGAACGCTGGGTGGAAGGAAATTTGTGGCTCCTCTCAGATTCCAGAACTTTCTGTCACCGAAATGTGAGGAAAATGTGTTTTTTTAGCCACATTTTGAGGTTTGCAAAGTATTCTGGGTAACAGAACCTGGTCAGAGCCCCACAAGTCACCCCTTCTTGGATTCCCCTAGGTCTCTAGTTTTCATAAATGCACAGGTTTGGTAGGTTTCCCTAGGTGCCGGCTGAGCTAGAGGCCAAAATCTACAGGTAGGCCCTTTGCAAAAGAACACCTCCGTTTTCTTTAAAAAAATGTGATGTGTCCCTGTTGTGTTTTGGGGCATTTCCTGTCACGGGCACTAGGCCTACCCACACAAGTGAGGTATCATTTTTATCGGGAGACTTGGGGGAACGCTGGGTGGAAGGAAATTTGTGGCTCCTCTCAGATTCCCGACCTTTCTGTCACCGAAATGTGAGGAAAACGTGTTTTTTTAGCCAATTTTTGAGGTTTGCAAAGGATTCTGGGTAAAAGAACCTGGTCAGAACCCCACAAGTCACCCCATCTTGGATTCCCCTAGGTCTCTACTTTTAGAAAATGCACAGGTTTGGTAGGTTTCCCTAGGTGCCGGCTGAGCTAGAGGCCAAAATCTACAGGTAGGCACTTTGCAAAAACACCTCTGTTTTCTGTCAAAAATTGTGATGTGTCCATATTGTGTTTTGGGGCATTTCCTGTCACGGGCGCTAGACCTACCCACACAAGTGAGGTATCATTTTTATCTGGTGACGTGGGGGAACGCTGGGTGGAAGGAAATTTGTGGCTCCTCTCAGATTCCCGACCTTTCTGTCACCGAAATGTGAGGAAAATGTGTTTTTTTTAGCCAAATTTTGAGGTTTGCAAAGGATTCTGGGTAACAGAACCTGGTCAGAGCCCCACAAGTCACCCCATCTTGGATTCCCCTTTGTCTCTAGTTTGCAAAAATGCACAGCTTTGGTAGGTTTCCCTAGGTGCCGGCTGAGCTAGAGGCCAAAATCTACATGTTGACACTTTGCAAAAAACACCTCTGTTTTCTGTCAAAAATTGTGATGTGTCCACATTGTGTTTTGGGGCATTTCCTGTCGCGGGCGCTAGGCCTACCCACACAAGTGAGGTATCATTTTTATCGGTAAACTTGGGGTAAAGCTGGGTGGAAGGAAATTTGTGGCTCCTCTCAGATTCCAGAACTTTCTGTCACCGAAATGTGAGGAAAATGTGTTTTTTTTTAGCCAAATTTTGAGGTTTGCAAAGGATTCTGGGTAACAGAACCTGGTCAGAGCCCCACAAGTCACCCCATCTTGGATTCCCCTTCGTCTCTAGTTTGCAAAAATGCACAGCTTTGGTAGGTTTCCCTAGGTGCCGGCTGAGCTAGAGGCCAAAATCTACATGTTGACACTTTGCAAAAAACACCTCTGTTTTCTGTCAAAAATTGTGATGTGTCCACATTGTGTTTTGGGGCATTTCCTGTCGCGGGCGCTAGGCCTACCCACATAAGTGAGGTATCATTTTTATCGGTAAACTTGGGGTAAAGCTGGGTGGAAGGAAATTTGTGGCTCCTGTCAGATTCCCGACCTTTCTGTCACCGAAATGTGAGGAAAACGTGTTTTTTTAGCCAATTTTTGAGGTTTGCAAAGGATTCTGGGTAAAAGAACCTGGTCAGAACCCCACAAGTCACCCCATCTTGGATTCCCCTAGGTCTCTACTTTTAGAAAATGCACAGGTTTGGTAGGTTTCCCTAGGTGCCGGCTGAGCTAGAGGCCAAAATCTACAGGTAGGCACTTTGCAAAAAAACACCTCTGTTTTCTGTCAAAAATTGTGATGTGTCCATATTGTGTTTTGGGGCATTTCCTGTCACGGGCGCTAAGCCTACCCACACAAGTGAGGTATCATTTTTATCTGGTGACGTGGGGGAACGCTGGGTGGAAGGAAATTTGTGGCTCCTCTCAGATTCCCGACCTTTCTGACACTGAAATGTGAGGAAAATGTGTTTTTTTAGCCAAATTGTGAGGTTTGCAAAGGATTCTGGGTAACAGAACCTGGTCAGAGCCCCACAAGTCACCCCTTCTTGGATTCCCCTAGGTCTCTAGTTTTCAAAAATGCACAGGTTTGGTAGGTTTCCCTAGGTGCCGGCTGAGCTAGAGGCCAAAATCTACAGGTAGGCACTTTGCAAAAAAACACCTCTGTTTTCTGTCAAAAATTGTGATGTGTCCACGTTGTGTTTTGGGGCATTTCCTGTCACGGGCGCTAGGCCTACCCACACAAGTGAGGTATCATTTGTATCTGGTGACTTGGGGGAACGCTGGGTGGAAGGAAATGTGTGGCTCCTCTCAGATTCCAGAACTTTCTGTCACTGAAATGTGAGGAAAATGTGTTTTTTTAGCCACATTTTGAGGTTTGCAAAGTATTCTGGGTAACAGAACCTGGTCAGAGCCCCACAAGTCACCCCTTCTTGGATTCCCCTAGGTCTCTAGTTTTCATAAATGCACAGGTTTGGTAGGTTTCCCTAGGTGCCGGCTGAGCTAGAGGCCAAAATCTACAGGTAGGCCCTTTGCAAAAGAACACCTCCGTTTTCTTTAAAAAAATGTGATGTGTCCCTGTTGTGTTTTGGGGCATTTCCTGTCACAGGCGCTAGGCCTACCCACACAAGTGAGGTATCATTTTTATCGGGAGACTTGGGGGAACGCTGGGTGGAAGGAAATTTGTGGCTCCTCTCAGATTCCCGACCTTTCTGTCACCGAAATGTGAGGAAAACGTGTTTTTTTAGCCAACTTTTGAGGTTTGCAAAGGATTCTGGGTAAAAGAACCTGGTCAGAACCCCACAAGTCACCCCATCTTGGATTCCCCTAGGTCTCTACTTTTAGAAAATGCACAGGTTTGGTAGGTTTCCCTAGGTGCCGGCTGAGCTAGAGGCCAAAATCTACAGGTAGGCACTTTGCAAAAAAACACCTCTGTTTTCTGTCAAAAATTGTGATGTTCCACGTTGTGTTTTGGGGCATTTCCTGTCGCGGGCGCTAGGCCTACCCACACAAGTGAGGTATCATTTTTATCGGTAAACTTGGGGTAAAGCTGGGTGGAAGGAAATTTGTGGCTCCTCTCAGATTCCAGAACTTTCTGTCACCGAAATGTGAGGAAAATGTGTTTTTTTTAGCCAAATTTTGAGGTTTGCAAAGGATTCTGGGTAACAGAACCTGGTCAGAGCCCCACAAGTCACCCCATCTTGGATTCCCCTTGGTCTCTAGTTTGCAAAAATGCACAGCTTTGGTAGGTTTCCCTAGGTGCCGGCTGAGCTAGAGGCCAAAATCTACAGGTAGGCACTTCGCAAAAAAACACCTCTGTTTTCTGTCAAAAATTGTGATGTGTCCACGTTGTGTTTTGGGGCATGTCCTGTCACGGGCGCTAGGCCTACCCACACAAGTGAGGTATCATTTTTATCTGGTGACTTGGGGGAACGCTGGGTGGAAGGAAATTTGTGGCTCCTCTCAGATTCCCGACCTTTCTGTCACCAAAATGTGAGGAAAACGTGTTTTTTTAGCCGAGGTTTGCAAAGGATTCTGGGTAAAAGGACCTGGTCAGAGCCCCACAGGTCACCCCATCTTGGATTCCCCTAGGTCTCTACTTTTAAAAAATGCACAGGTTTGGTAGGTTTCCCTAGGTGCCGGCTGAGCTAGAGGCCAAAATCTACATGTTGACACTTTGCAAAAAACACCTCTGTTTTCTGTCAAAAATTGTGATGTGTCCACATTGTGTTTTGGGGCATTTCCTGTCGCGGGCGCTAGGCCTATCCACACAAGTGAGGTATCATTTTTATCGGTAAACTTGGGGTAAAGCTGGGTGGAAGGAAATTTGTGGCTCCTCTCAGATTCCAGAACTTTCTGTCACCGAAATGTGAGGAAAATGTGTTTTTTTTTAGCCAAATTTTGAGGTTTGCAAAGGATTCTGGGTAACAGAACCTGGTCAGAGCCCCACAAGTCACCCCATCTTGGATTCCCCTTCGTCTCTAGTTTGCAAAAATGCACAGCTTTGGTAGGTTTCCCTAGGTGCCGGCTGAGCTAGAGGCCAAAATCTACAGGTAGGCACTTTGCAAAAAAACACCTCTGTTTTCTGTCAAAAATTGTGATGTGTCCACGTTGTGTTTTGGGGCATTTCCTGTCACGGGCGCTAGGCCTACCCACACAAGTGAGGTATAATTTTTATCTGGTGACTTGGGGGAACGCTGGGTGGAAGGAAATTTGTGGCTGCTCTCAGATTCCCGACCTTTCTGTCACCGAAATGTGAGGAAAACGTGTTTTTTTAGCCGAGGTTTGCAAAGGATTCTGGGTAAAAGAACCTGGTCAGAGCCCCACAAGTCACCCCATCTTGGATTCCCCTAGGTCTCTACTTTTAAAAAATGCACAGGTTTGGTAGGTTTCCCTAGGTGCCGGCTGAGCTAGAGGCCAAAATCTACATGTTGACACTTTGCAAAAAACACCTCTGTTTTCTGTCAAAAATTGTGATGTGTCCACATTGTGTTTTGGGGCATTTCCTGTCGCGGGCGCTAGGCCTACCCACACAAGTGAGGTATCATTTTTATCGGTAAACTTGGGGTAAAGCTGGGTGGAAGGAAATTTGTGGCTCCTCTCAGATTCCAGAACTTTCTGTCACCGAAATGTGAGGAAAATGTGTTTTTTTTAGCCAAATTTTGAGGTTTGCAAAGGATTCTGGGTAACAGAACCTGGTCAGAGCCCCACAAGTCACCCCATCTTGGATTCCCCTTCGTCTCTAGTTTGCAAAAATGCACAGCTTTGGTAGGTTTCCCTAGGTGCCGGCTGAGCTAGAGGCCAAAATCTACAGGTAGGCACTTTGCAAAAAAACACCTCTGTTTTCTGTCAAAAATTGTGATGTGTCCACGTTGTGTTTTGGGGCATTTCCTGTCGCGGGCGCTAGGCCTACCCACACAAGTGAGGTATCATTTTTATCTGGTGACTTGGGGGAACGCTGGGTGGAAGGATATTTGTGGCTCCTCTCAGATTTCAGAACTTTCTGTCACTGAAATGTGAGGAAAATTTGTTTTTTTAGCCAAATTTTGAGGTTTGCAAAGGATTCTGGGTAACAGAACCTGGTCAGAGCCCCACAAGTCACCTCATCTTGGATTCCCCTTGGTCTCTAGTTTGCAAAAATGCACAGGTTTGGTAGGTTTCCCTAGGTGCCGGCTGAGCTAGAGGCCAAAATCTACAGGTAGGCACTTTGCAAAAAAACACCTCTGTTTTCTGTCAAAAATTGTGATGTGTCCACGTTGTGTTTTGGGGCATTTCCTGTCACGGGCGCTAGGCCTACCCACACAAGTGAGGTATCATTTGTATCTGGTGACTTGGGGGAACGCTGGGTGGAAGGAAATTTGTGGCTCCTCTCAGATTCCAGAACTTTCTGTCACTGAAATGTGAGGAAAATGTGTTTTTTTAGCCACATTTTGAGGTTTGCAAAGTATTCTGGGTAACAGAACCTGGTCAGAGCCCCACAAGTCACCCCTTCTTGGATTCCCCTAGGTCTCTAGTGTTCATAAATGCACAGGTTTGGTAGGTTTCCCTAGGTGCCGGCTGAGCTAGAGGCCAAAATCTACAGGTAGGCACTTTGCAAAAAACACCTCTGTTTTCTGTCAAAAATTGTGATGTGTCCATATTGTGTTTTGGGGCATTTCCTGTCACGGGCGCTAGGCCTACCCACACAAGTGAGGTATCATTTTTATCTGGTGACGTGGGGGAACGCTGGGTGGAAGGAAATTTGTGACTCCTCTCAGATTCCCGACCTTTCTGACACTGAAATGTGAGGAAAATGTGTTTTTTTAGCCAAATTTTGAGGTTTGCAAAGGATTCTGGGTAACAGAACCTGGTCAGAGCCCCACAAGTCACCCCTTCTTGGATTCCCCTAGGTCTCTAGTTTTCAAAAATGCACAGGTTTGGTAGGTTTCCCTAGGTGCCGGCTGAGCTAGAGGCCAAAATCTACAGGTAGGCACTTTGCAAAAAAACACCTATGTTTTCTGTCAAAAATTGTGATGTGTCCACGTTGTGTTTTGGGGCATTTCCTGTCGCGGGCGCTAGGCCTACCCACACAAGTGAGGTATCATTTTTATCGGTAAACTTGGGGTAAAGCTGGGTGGAAGGAAATTTGTGGCTCCTCTCAGATTCCAGAACTTTCTGTCACCGAAATGTGAGGAAAATGTGTTTTTTTTAGCCAAATTTTGAGGTTTGCAAAGGATTCTGGGTAACAGAACCTGGTCAGAGCCCCACAAGTCACCCCATCTTGGATTCCCCTTCGTCTCTAGTTACAAAAATGCACAGCTTTGGTAGGTTTCCCTAGGTGCCGGCTGAGCTAGAGGCCAAAATCTACAGGTAGGCACTTTGCAAAAAAACACCTCTGTTTTCTGTCAAAAATTGTGATGTGTCCACGTTGTGTTTTGGGGCATTTCCTGTCGCGGGCGCTAGGCCTACCCACACAAGTGAGGTATCATTTTTATCTAGTGACTTGGGGGAACGCTGGGTGGAAGGATATTTGTGGCTCCTCTCAGATTCCAGAACTTTCTGTCACTGAAATGTGAGGAAAATGTGTTTTTTTAGCCAAATTTTGAGGTTTGCAAAGGATTCTGGGTAACAGAACCTGGTCAGAGCCCCACAAGTCACCTCATCTTGGATTCCCCTTGGTCTCTAGTTTGCAAAAATGCACAGGTTTGGTAGGTTTCCCTAGGTGCCGGCTGAGCTAGAGGCCAAAATCTACAGGTAGGCACTTTGCAAAAAAACACCTCTGTTTTCTGTCAAAAATTGTGATGTGTCCACGTTGTGTTTTGGGGCATTTCCTGTCACGGGCGCTAGGCCTACCCACACAAGTGAGGTATCATTTGTATCTGGTGACTTGGGGAAACGCTGGGTGGAAGGAAATTTGTGGCTCCTCTCAGATTCCAGAACTTTCTGTCACTGAAATGTGAGGAAAATGTGTTTTTTTAGCCACATTTTGAGGTTTGCAAAGTATTCTGGGTAACAGAACCTGGTCAGAGCCCCACAAGTCACCCCTTCTTGGATTCCCCTAGGTCTCTAGTTTTCATAAATGCACAGGTTTGGTAGGTTTCCCTGGGTGCCGGCTGAGCTAGAGGCCAAAATCTACAGGTAGGCCCTTTGCAAAAGAACACCTCCGTTTTCTTTAAAAAAATTTGATGTGTCCCTGTTGTGTTTTGGGGCATTTCCTGTCACGGGCGCTAGGCCTACCCACACAAGTGAGGTATCATTTTTATCGGGAGACTTGGGGGAACGCTGGGTGGAAGGAAATTTGTGGCTCCTCTCAGATTCCCGACCTTTCTGTCACCGAAATGTGAGGAAAACGTGTTTTTTTAGCCAACTTTTGAGGTTTGCAAAGGATTCTGGGTAAAAGAACCTGGTCAGAACCCCACAAGTCATCCCATCTTGGATTCCCCTAGGTCTCTACTTTTAGAAAATGCACAGGTTTGGTAGGTTTCCCTAGGTGCCGGCTGAGCTAGAGGCCAAAATCTACAGGTAGGCACTTTGCAAAAAACACTTCTGTTTTCTGTCAAAAATTGTGATGTGTCCATATTGTGTTTTGGGGCATTTCCTGTCACGGGCGCTAGGCCTACCCACACAAGTGAGGTATCATTTTTATCTGGTGACGTGGGGGAACGCTGGGTGGAAGGAAATTTGTGACTCCTCTCAGATTCCCGACCTTTCTGACACTGAAATGTGAGGAAAATGTGTTTTTTTAGCCAAATTTTGAGGTTTGCAAAGGATTCTGGGTAACAGAACCTGGTCAGAGCCCCACAAGTCACCCCTTCTTGGATTCCCCTAGGTCTCTAGTTTTCAAAAATGCACAGGTTTGATAGGTTTCCCTAGGTGCCGGCTGAGCTAGAGGCCAAAATCTACAGGTAGGCACTTTGCAAAAAAACACCTCTGTTTTCTGTCAAAAATTGTGATGTGTCCACGTTGTGTTTTGGGGCATTTCCTGTCACGGGCGCTAGGCCTACCCACACAAGTGAGGTATCATTTGTATCTGGTGACTTGGGGGAACGCTGGGTGGAAGGAAATTTGTGGCTCCTCTCAGATTCCAGAACTTTCTGTCACCGAAATGTGAGGAAAATGTGTTTTTTTAGCCACATTTTGAGGTTTGCAAAGTATTCTGGGTAACAGAACCTGGTCAGAGCCCCACAAGTCACCCCTTCTTGGATTCCCCTAGGTCTCTAGTTTTCATAAATGCACAGGTTTGGTAGGTTTCCCTAGGTGCCGGCTGAGCTAGAGGCCAAAATCTACAGGTAGGCCCTTTGCAAAAGAACACCTCCGTTTTCTTTAAAAAAATGTGATGTGTCCCTGTTGTGTTTTGGGGCATTTCCTGTCACGGGCGCTAGGCCTACCCACACAAGTGAGGTATCATTTTTATCGGGAGACTTGGGGGAACGCTGGGTGGAAGGAAATTTGTGGCTCCTCTCAGATTCCCGACCTTTCTGTCACCGAAATGTGAGGAAAACGTGTTTTTTTAGCCAATTTTTGAGGTTTGCAAAGGATTCTGGGTAAAAGAACCTGGTCAGAACCCCACAAGTCACCCCATCTTGGATTCCCCTAGGTCTCTACTTTTAGAAAATGCACAGGTTTGGTAGGTTTCCCTAGGTGCCGGCTGAGCTAGAGGCCAAAATCTACAGGTAGGCACTTTGCAAAAAACACCTCTGTTTTCTGTCAAAAATTGTGATGTGTCCATATTGTGTTTTGGGGCATTTCCTGTCACGGGCGCTAGACCTACCCACACAAGTGAGGTATCATTTTTATCTGGTGACGTGGGGGAACGCTGGGTGGAAGGAAATTTGTGGCTCCTCTCAGATTCCCGACCTTTCTGTCACCGAAATGTGAGGAAAATGTGTTTTTTTTAGCCAAATTTTGAGGTTTGCAAAGGATTCTGGGTAACAGAACCTGGTCAGAGCCCCACAAGTCACCCCATCTTGGATTCCCCATTGTCTCTAGTTTGCAAAAATGCACAGCTTTGGTAGGTTTCCCTAGGTGCCGGCTGAGCTAGAGGCCAAAATCTACATGTTGACACTTTGCAAAAAACACCTCTGTTTTCTGTCAAAAATTGTGATGTGTTCACATTGTGTTTTGGGGCATTTCCTGTCGCGGGCGCTAGGCCTACCCACACAAGTGAGGTATCATTTTTATCGGTAAACTTGGGGTAAAGCTGGGTGGAAGGAAATTTGTGGCTCCTCTCAGATTCCAGAACTTTCTGTCACCGAAATGTGAGGAAAATGTGTTTTTTTTTAGCCAAATTTTGAGGTTTGCAAAGGATTCTGGGTAACAGAACCTGGTCAGAGCCCCACAAGTCACCCCATCTTGGATTCCCCTTCGTCTCTAGTTTGCAAAAATGCACAGCTTTGGTAGGTTTCCCTAGGTGCCGGCTGAGCTAGAGGCCAAAATCTACATGTTGACACTTTGCAAAAAACACCTCTGTTTTCTGTCAAAAATTGTGATGTGTCCACATTGTGTTTTGGGGCATTTCCTGTCGCGGGCGCTAGGCCTACCCACACAAGTGAGGTATCATTTTTATCGGTAAACTTGGGGTAAAGCTGGGTGGAAGGAAATTTGTGGCTCCTGTCAGATTCCCGACCTTTCTGTCACCGAAATGTGAGGAAAACGTGTTTTTTTAGCCAATTTTTGAGGTTTGCAAAGGATTCTGGGTAAAAGAACCTGGTCAGAACCCCACAAGTCACCCCATCTTGGATTCCCCTAGGTCTCTACTTTTAGAAAATGCACAGGTTTGGTAGGTTTCCCTAGGTGCCGGCTGAGCTAGAGGCCAAAATCTACAGGTAGGCACTTTGCAAAAAACACCTCTGTTTTCTGTCAAAAATTGTGATGTGTCCATATTGTGTTTTGGGGCATTTCCTGTCACGGGCGCTAAGCCTACCCACACAAGTGAGGTATCATTTTTATCTGGTGACGTGGGGGAACGCTGGGTGGAAGGAAATTTGTGGCTCCTCTCAGATTCCCGACCTTTCTGACACTGAAATGTGAGGAAAATGTGTTTTTTTAGCCAAATTGTGAGGTTTGCAAAGGATTCTGGGTAACAGAACCTGGTCAGAGCCCCACAAGTCACCCCTTCTTGGATTCCCCTAGGTCTCTAGTTTTCAAAAATGCACAGGTTTGGTAGGTTTCCCTAGGTGCCGGCTGAGCTAGAGGCCAAAATCTACAGGTAGGCACTTTGCAAAAAAACACCTCTGTTTTCTGTCAAAAATTGTGATGTGTCCACGTTGTGTTTTGGGGCATTTCCTGTCACGGGCGCTAGGCCTACCCACACAAGTGAGGTATCATTTGTATCTGGTGACTTGGGGGAACGCTGGGTGGAAGGAAATGTGTGGCTCCTCTCAGATTCCAGAACTTTCTGTCACTGAAATGTGAGGAAAATGTGTTTTTTTAGCCACATTTTGAGGTTTGCAAAGTATTCTGGGTAACAGAACCTGGTCAGAGCCCCACAAGTCACCCCTTCTTGGATTCCCCTAGGTCTCTAGTTTTCATAAATGCACAGGTTTGGTAGGTTTCCCTAGGTGCCGGCTGAGCTAGAGGCCAAAATCTACAGGTAGGCCCTTTGCAAAAGAACACCTCCGTTTTCTTTAAAAAAATGTGATGTGTCCCTGTTGTGTTTTGGGGCATTTCCTGTCACAGGCGCTAGGCCTACCCACACAAGTGAGGTATCATTTTTATCGGGAGACTTGGGGGAACGCTGGGTGGAAGGAAATTTGTGGCTCCTCTCAGATTCCCGACCTTTCTGTCACCGAAATGTGAGGAAAACGTGTTTTTTTAGCCAACTTTTGAGGTTTGCAAAGGATTCTGGGTAAAAGAACCTGGTCAGAACCCCACAAGTCACCCCATCTTGGATTCCCCTAGGTCTCTACTTTTAGAAAATGCACAGGTTTGGTAGGTTTCCCTAGGTGCCGGCTGAGCTAGAGGCCAAAATCTACAGGTAGGCACTTTGCAAAAAACACCTCTGTTTTCTGTCAAAAATTGTGATGTGTCCATATTGTGTTTTGGGGCATTTCCTGTCACGGGCGCTAGGCCTACCCACACAAGTGAGGTATCATTTTTATCTGGTGACTTGGGGGAACGCTGGGTGGAAGGATATTTGTGGCTCCTCTCAGATTCCAGAACTTTCTGTCACTGAAATGTGAGGAAAATTTGTTTTTTTAGCCAAATTTTGAGGTTTGCAAAGGATTCTGGGTAACAGAACCTGGTTAGAGCCCCACAAGTCACCTCATCTTGGATTCCCCTTGGTCTCTAGTTTGCAAAAATGCACAGGTTTGGTAGGTTTCCCTAGGTGCCGGCTGAGCTAGAGGCCAAAATCTACAGGTAGGCACTTTGCAAAGAAACACCTCTGTTTTCTGTCAAAAATTGTGATGTGTCCACGTTGTGTTTTGGGGCATTTCCTGTCACGGGCGCTAGGCCTACCCACACAAGTGAGGTATCATTTGTATCTGGTGACTTGGGGGAACGCTGGGTGGAAGGAAATTTGTGGCTCCTCTCAGATTCCAGAACTTTCTGTCACTGAAATGTGAGGAAAATGTGTTTTTTTAGCCACATTTTGAGGTTTGCAAAGTATTCTGGGTAACAGAACCTGGTCAGAGCCCCACAAGTCACCCCTTCTTGGATTCCCCTAGGTCTCTAGTTTTCATAAATGCACAGGTTTGGTAGGTTTCCCTAGGTGCCGGCTGAGCTAGAGGCCAAAATCTACAGGTAGGCCCTTTGCAAAAGAACACCTCCGTTTTCTTTAAAAAAAATTGATGTGTCCCTGTTGTGTTTTGGGGCATTTCCTGTCACGGGCGCTAGGCCTACCCACACAAGTGAGGTATCATTTTTATCGGGAGACTTGGGGGAACGCTGGGTGGAAGGAAATTTGTGGCTCCTCTCAGATTCCCGACCTTTCTGTCACCGAAATGTGAGGAAAACGTGTTTTTTTAGCCAACTTTTGAGGTTTGCAAAGGATTCTGGGTAAAAGAACCTGGTCAGAACCCCACAAGTCATCCCATCTTGGATTCCCCTAGGTCTCTACTTTTAGAAAATGCACAGGTTTGGTAGGTTTCCCTAGGTGCCGGCTGAGCTAGAGGCCAAAATCTACAGGTAGGCACTTTGCAAAAAACACCTCTGTTTTCTGTCAAAAATTGTGATGTGTCCATATTGTGTTTTGGGGCATTTCCTGTCACGGGCGCTAGGCCTACCCACACAAGTGAGGTATCATTTTTATCTGGTGACGTGGGGGAACGCTGGGTGGAAGGAAATTTGTGACTCCTCTCAGATTCCCGACCTTTCTGACACTGAAATGTGAGGAAAATGTGTTTTTTTAGCCAAATTTTGAGGTTTGCAAAGGATTCTGGGTAACAGAACCTGGTCAGAGCCCCACAAGTCACCCCTTCTTGGATTCCCCTAGGTCTCTAGTTTTCAAAAATGCACAGGTTTGATAGGTTTCCCTAGGTGCCGGCTGAGCTAGAGGCCAAAATCTACAGGTAGGCACTTTGCAAAAAAACACCTATGTTTTCTGTCAAAAATTGTGATGTGTCCACGTTGTGTTTTGGGGCATTTCCTGTCGCGGGCGCTAGGCCTACCCACACAAGTGAGGTATCATTTTTATCGGTAAACTTGGGGTAAAGCTGGGTGGAAGGAAATTTGTGGCTCCTCTCAGATTCCAGAACTTTCTGTCACCGAAATGTGAGGAAAATGTGTTTTTTTTAGCCAAATTTTGAGGTTTGCAAAGGATTCTGGGTAACAGAACCTGGTCAGAGCCCCACAAGTCACCCCATCTTGGATTCCCCTTGGTCTCTAGTTTGCAAAAATGCACAGCTTTGGTAGGTTTCCCTAGGTGCCGGCTGAGCTAGAGGCCAAAATCTACAGGTAGGCACTTTGCAAAAAAACACCTCTGTTTTCTGTCAAAAATTGTGATGTGTCCACGTTGTGTTTTGGGGCATTTCCTGTCACGGGCGCTAGGCCTACCCACACAAGTGAGGTATCATTTTTATCTGGTGACTTGGGGGAACGCTGGGTGGAAGGAAATTTGTGGCTCCTCTCAGATTCCCGACCTTTCTGTCACCGAAATGTGAGGAAAACGTGTTTTTTTAGCCGAGGTTTGCAAAGGATTCTGGGTAAAAGAACCTGGTCAGAGCCCCACAAGTCACCCCATCTTGGATTCCCCTAGGTCTCTACTTTTAAAAAATGCACAGGTTTGGTAGGTTTCCCTAGGTGCCGGCTGAGCTAGAGGCCAAAATCTACATGTTGACACTTTGCAAAAAACACCTCTGTTTTCTGTCAAAAATTGTGATGTGTCCACATTGTGTTTTGGGGCATTTCCTGTCGCGGGCGCTAGGCCTACCCACACAAGTGAGGTATCATTTTTATCGGTAAACTTGGGGTAAAGCTGGGTGGAAGGAAATTTGTGGCTCCTCTCAGATTCCAGAACTTTCTGTCACCGAAATGTGAGGAAAATGTGTTTTTTTTAGCCAAATTTTGAGGTTTGCAAAGGATTCTGGGTAACAGAACCTGGTCAGATCCCCACAAGTCACCCCATCTTGGATTCCCCTTCGTCTCTAGTTTGCAAAAATGCACAGCTTTGGTAGGTTTCCCTAGGTGCCGGCTGAGCTAGAGGCCAGAATCTACAGGTAGGCACTTTGCAAAAAAACACCTCTGTTTTCTGTCAAAAATTGTGATGTGTCCACGTTGTGTTTTGGGGCATTTCCTGTCGCGGGCGCTAGGCCTACCCACACAAGTGAGGTATCATTTTTATCTGGTGACTTGGGGGAACGCTGGGTGGAAGGAAATTTGTGGCTCCTCTCAGATTCCAGAACTTTCTGTCACTGAAATGTGAGGAAAATTTGTTTTATTAGCCAAATTTTGAGGTTTGCAAAGGATTCTGGGTAACAGAACCTGGTCAGAGCCCCACAAGTCACCCCTTCTTGGATTCCCCTAGGTCTCTAGTTTTCATAAATGCACAGGTTTGGTAGGTTTCCCTAGGTGCCGGCTGAGCTAGAGGCCAAAATCTACAGGTAGGCCCTTTGCAAAAGAACACCTCCGTTTTCTTTAAAAAAATGTAATGTGTCCCTGTTGTGTTTTGGGGCATTTCCTGTCACGGGCGCTAGGCCTACCCACACAAGTGAGGTATCATTTTTATCGGGAGACTTGGGGGAACGCTGGGTGGAAGGAAATTTGTGGCTCCTCTCAGATTCCCGACCTTTCTGTCACCGAAATGTGAGGAAAACGTGTTTTTTTAGCCAATTTTTGAGGTTTGCAAAGGATTCTGGGTAAAAGAACCTGGTCAGAACCCCACAAGTCACCCCATCTTGGATTCCCCTAGGTCTCTACTTTTAGAAAATGCACAGGTTTGGTAGGTTTCCCTAGGTGCCGGCTGAGCTAGAGGCCAAAATCTACAGGTAGGCACTTTGCAAAAAACACCTCTGTTTTCTGTCAAAAATTGTGATGTGTCCATATTGTGTTTTGGGGCATTTCCTGTCACGGGCGCTAGACCTACCCACACAAGTGAGGTATCATTTTTATCTGGTGACGTGGGGGAACGCTGGGTGGAAGGAAATTTGTGGCTCCTCTCAGATTCCCGACCTTTCTGTCACCGAAATGTGAGGAAAATGTGTTTTTTTTAGCCAAATTTTGAGGTTTGCAAAGGATTCTGGGTAACAGAACCTGGTCAGAGCCCCACAAGTCACCCCATCTTGGATTCCCCTTTGTCTCTAGTTTGCAAAAATGCACAGCTTTGGTAGGTTTCCCTAGGTGCCGGCTGAGCTAGAGGCCAAAATCTACATGTTGACACTTTGCAAAAAACACCTCTGTTTTCTGTCAAAAATTGTGATGTGTCCACATTGTGTTTTGGGGCATTTCCTGTCGCGGGCGCTAGGCCTACCCACACAAGTGAGGTATCATTTTTATCGGTAAACTTGGGGTAAAGCTGGGTGGAAGGAAATTTGTGGCTCCTCTCAGATTCCAGAACTTTCTGTCACCGAAATGTGAGGAAAATGTGTTTTTTTTTAGCCAAATTTTGAGGTTTGCAAAGGATTCTGGGTAACAGAACCTGGTCAGAGCCCCACAAGTCACCCCATCTTGGATTCCCCTTCGTCTCTAGTTTGCAAAAATGCACAGCTTTGGTAGGTTTCCCTAGGTGCCGGCTGAGCTAGAGGCCAAAATCTACATGTTGACACTTTGCAAAAAACACCTCTGTTTTCTGTCAAAAATTGTGATGTGTCCACATTGTGTTTTGGGGCATTTCCTGTCGCGGGCGCTAGGCCTACCCACACAAGTGAGGTATCATTTTTATCGGTAAACTTGGGGTAAAGCTGGGTGGAAGGAAATTTGTGGCTCCTGTCAGATTCCCGACCTTTCTGTCACTGAAATGTGAGGAAAACGTGTTTTTTTAGCCAATTTTTGAGGTTTGCAAAGGATTCTGGGTAAAAGAACCTGGTCAGAACCCCACAAGTCACCCCATCTTGGATTCCCCTAGGTCTCTACTTTTAGAAAATGCACAGGTTTGGTAGGTTTCCCTAGGTGCCGGCTGAGCTAGAGGCCAAAATCTACAGGTAGGCACTTTGCAAAAAAACACCTCTGTTTTCTGTCAAAAATTGTGATGTGTCCACGTTGTGTTTTGGGGCATTTCCTGTCGCGGGCGTTAGGCCTACCCACACAAGTGAGGTATCATTTTTATCTGGTGACTTGGGGGAACGCTGGGTGGAAGGATATTTGTGGCTCCTCTCAGATTCCAGAACTTTCTGTCACTGAAATGTGAGGAAAATTTGTTTTTTTTGCCAAATTTTGAGGTTTGCAAAGGATTCTGGGTAACAGAACCTGGTTAGAGCCCCACAAGTCACCTCATCTTGGATTCCCCTTGGTCTCTAGTTTGCAAAAATGCACAGGTTTGGTAGGTTTCCCTAGGTGCCGGCTGAGCTAGAGGCCAAAATCTACAGGTAGGCACTTTGCAAAAAAACACCTCTGTTTTCTGTCAAAAATTGTGATGTGTCCACGTTGTGTTTTGGGGCATTTCCTGTCACGGGCGCTAGGCCTACCCACACAAGTGAGGTATCATTTGTATCTGGTGACTTGGGGGAACGCTGGGTGGAAGGAAATTTGTGGCTCCTCTCAGATTCCAGAACTTTCTGTCACTGAAATGTGAGGAAAATGTGTTTTTTTAGCCACATTTTGAGGTTTGCAAAGTATTCTGGGTAACAGAACCTGGTCAGAGCCCCACAAGTCACCCCTTCTTGGATTCCCCTAGGTCTCTAGTTTTCATAAATGCACAGGTTTGGTAGGTTTCCCTAGGTGCCGGCTGAGCTAGAGGCCAAAATCTACAGGTAGGCCCTTTGCAAAAGAACACCTCCGTTTTCTTTAAAAAAAATTGATGTGTCCCTGTTGTGTTTTGGGGCATTTCCTGTCACGGGCGCTAGGCCTACCCACACAAGTGAGGTATCATTTTTATCGGGAGACTTGGGGGAACGCTGGGTGGAAGGAAATTTGTGGCTCCTCTCAGATTCCCGACCTTTCTGTCACCGAAATGTGAGGAAAACGTGTTTTTTTAGCCAACTTTTGAGGTTTGCAAAGGATTCTGGGTAAAAGAACCTGGTCAGAACCCCACAAGTCATCCCATCTTGGATTCCCCTAGGTCTCTACTTTTAGAAAATGCACAGGTTTGGTAGGTTTCCCTAGGTGCCGGCTGAGCTAGAGGCCAAAATCTACAGGTAGGCACTTTGCAAAAAACACCTCTGTTTTCTGTCAAAAATTGTGATGTGTCCATATTGTGTTTTGGGGCATTTCCTGTCACGGGCGCTAGGCCTACCCACACAAGTGAGGTATCATTTTTATCTGGTGACGTGGGGGAACGCTGGGTGGAAGGAAATTTGTGACTCCTCTCAGATTCCCGACCTTTCTGACACTGAAATGTGAGGAAAATGTGTTTTTTTAGCCAAATTTTGAGGTTTGCAAAGGATTCTGGGTAACAGAACCTGGTCAGAGCCCCACAAGTCACCCCTTCTTGGATTCCCCTAGGTCTCTAGTTTTCAAAAATGCACAGGTTTGATAGGTTTCCCTAGGTGCCGGCTGAGCTAGAGGCCAAAATCTACAGGTAGGCACTTTGCAAAAAAACACCTATGTTTTCTGTCAAAAATTGTGATGTGTCCACGTTGTGTTTTGGGGCATTTCCTGTCGCGGGCGCTAGGCCTACCCACACAAGTGAGGTATCATTTTTATCGGTAAACTTGGGGTAAAGCTGGGTGGAAGGAAATTTGTGGCTCCTCTCAGATTCCAGAACTTTCTGTCACCGAAATGTGAGGAAAATGTGTTTTTTTTAGCCAAATTTTGAGGTTTGCAAAGGATTCTGGGTAACAGAACCTGGTCAGAGCCCCACAAGTCACCCCATCTTGGATTCCCCTTGGTCTCTAGTTTGCAAAAATGCACAGCTTTGGTAGGTTTCCCTAGGTGCCGGCTGAGCTAGAGGCCAAAATCTACAGGTAGGCACTTTGCAAAAAAACACCTCTGTTTTCTGTCAAAAATTGTGATGTGTCCACGTTGTGTTTTGGGGCATTTCCTGTCACGGGCGCTAGGCCTACCCACACAAGTGAGGTATCATTTTTATCTGGTGACTTGGGGGAACGCTGGGTGGAAGGAAATTTGTGGCTCCTCTCAGATTCCCGACCTTTCTGTCACCGAAATGTGAGGAAAACGTGTTTTTTTAGCCGAGGTTTGCAAAGGATTCTGGGTAAAAGAACCTGGTCAGAGCCCCACAAGTCACCCCATCTTGGATTCCCCTAGGTCTCTACTTTTAAAAAATGCACAGGTTTGGTAGGTTTCCCTAGGTGCCGGCTGAGCTAGAGGCCAAAATCTACATGTTGACACTTTGCAAAAAACACCTCTGTTTTCTGTCAAAAATTGTGATGTGTCCACATTGTGTTTTGGGGCATTTCCTGTCGCGGGCGCTAGGCCTACCCACACAAGTGAGGTATCATTTTTATCGGTAAACTTGGGGTAAAGCTGGGTGGAAGGAAATTTGTGGCTCCTCTCAGATTCCAGAACTTTCTGTCACCGAAATGTGAGGAAAATGTGTTTTTTTTAGCCAAATTTTGAGGTTTGCAAAGGATTCTGGGTAACAGAACCTGGTCAGATCCCCACAAGTCACCCCATCTTGGATTCCCCTTCGTCTCTAGTTTGCAAAAATGCACAGCTTTGGTAGGTTTCCCTAGGTGCCGGCTGAGCTAGAGGCCAGAATCTACAGGTAGGCACTTTGCAAAAAAACACCTCTGTTTTCTGTCAAAAATTGTGATGTGTCCACGTTGTGTTTTGGGGCATTTCCTGTCGCGGGCGCTAGGCCTACCCACACAAGTGAGGTATCATTTTTATCTGGTGACTTGGGGGAACGCTGGGTGGAAGGAAATTTGTGGCTCCTCTCAGATTCCAGAACTTTCTGTCACTGAAATGTGAGGAAAATTTGTTTTATTAGCCAAATTTTGAGGTTTGCAAAGGATTCTGGGTAACAGAACCTGGTCAGAGCCCCACAAGTCACCCCTTCTTGGATTCCCCTAGGTCTCTAGTTTTCATAAATGCACAGGTTTGGTAGGTTTCCCTAGGTGCCGGCTGAGCTAGAGGCCAAAATCTACAGGTAGGCCCTTTGCAAAAGAACACCTCCGTTTTCTTTAAAAAAATGTGATGTGTCCCTGTTGTGTTTTGGGGCATTTCCTGTCACGGGCGCTAGGCCTACCCACACAAGTGAGGTATCATTTTTATCGGGAGACTTGGGGGAACGCTGGGTGGAAGGAAATTTGTGGCTCCTCTCAGATTCCCGACCTTTCTGTCACCGAAATGTGAGGAAAACGTGTTTTTTTAGCCAATTTTTGAGGTTTGCAAAGGATTCTGGGTAAAAGAACCTGGTCAGAACCCCACAAGTCACCCCATCTTGGATTCCCCTAGGTCTCTACTTTTAGAAAATGCACAGGTTTGGTAGGTTTCCCTAGGTGCCGGCTGAGCTAGAGGCCAAAATCTACAGGTAGGCACTTTGCAAAAAACACCTCTGTTTTCTGTCAAAAATTGTGATGTGTCCATATTGTGTTTTGGGGCATTTCCTGTCACGGGCGCTAGACCTACCCACACAAGTGAGGTATCATTTTTATCTGGTGACGTGGGGGAACGCTGGGTGGAAGGAAATTTGTGGCTCCTCTCAGATTCCCGACCTTTCTGTCACCGAAATGTGAGGAAAATGTGTTTTTTTTAGCCAAATTTTGAGGTTTGCAAAGGATTCTGGGTAACAGAACCTGGTCAGAGCCCCACAAGTCACCCCATCTTGGATTCCCCTTTGTCTCTAGTTTGCAAAAATGCACAGCTTTGGTAGGTTTCCCTAGGTGCCGGCTGAGCTAGAGGCCAAAATCTACATGTTGACACTTTGCAAAAAACACCTCTGTTTTCTGTCAAAAATTGTGATGTGTCCACATTGTGTTTTGGGGCATTTCCTGTCGCGGGCGCTAGGCCTACCCACACAAGTGAGGTATCATTTTTATCGGTAAACTTGGGGTAAAGCTGGGTGGAAGGAAATTTGTGGCTCCTCTCAGATTCCAGAACTTTCTGTCACCGAAATGTGAGGAAAATGTGTTTTTTTTTAGCCAAATTTTGAGGTTTGCAAAGGATTCTGGGTAACAGAACCTGGTCAGAGCCCCACAAGTCACCCCATCTTGGATTCCCCTTCGTCTCTAGTTTGCAAAAATGCACAGCTTTGGTAGGTTTCCCTAGGTGCCGGCTGAGCTAGAGGCCAAAATCTACATGTTGACACTTTGCAAAAAACACCTCTGTTTTCTGTCAAAAATTGTGATGTGTCCACATTGTGTTTTGGGGCATTTCCTGTCGCGGGCGCTAGGCCTACCCACACAAGTGAGGTATCATTTTTATCGGTAAACTTGGGGTAAAGCTGGGTGGAAGGAAATTTGTGGCTCCTGTCAGATTCCCGACCTTTCTGTCACCGAAATGTGAGGAAAACGTGTTTTTTTAGCCAATTTTTGAGGTTTGCAAAGGATTCTGGGTAAAAGAACCTGGTCAGAACCCCACAAGTCACCCCATCTTGGATTCCCCTAGGTCTCTACTTTTAGAAAATGCACAGGTTTGGTAGGTTTCCCTAGGTGCCGGCTGAGCTAGAGGCCAAAATCTACAGGTAGGCACTTTGCAAAAAAACACCTCTGTTTTCTGTCAAAAATTGTGATGTGTCCACGTTGTGTTTTGGGGCATTTCCTGTCGCGGGCGCTAGGCCTACCCACACAAGTGAGGTATCATTTTTATCTGGTGACTTGGGGGAACGCTGGGTGGAAGGATATTTGTGGCTCCTCTCAGATTCCAGAACTTTCTGTCACTGAAATGTGAGGAAAATTTGTTTTTTTTGCCAAATTTTGAGGTTTGCAAAGGATTCTGGGTAACAGAACCTGGTTAGAGCCCCACAAGTCACCTCATCTTGGATTCCCCTTGGTCTCTAGTTTGCAAAAATGCACAGGTTTGGTAGGTTTCCCTAGGTGCCGGCTGAGCTAGAGGCCAAAATCTACAGGTAGGCACTTTGCAAAAAAACACCTCTGTTTTCTGTCAAAAATTGTGATGTGTCCACGTTGTGTTTTGGGGCATTTCCTGTCACGGGCGCTAGGCCTACCCACACAAGTGAGGTATCATTTGTATCTGGTGACTTGGGGGAACGCTGGGTGGAAGGAAATTTGTGGCTCCTCTCAGATTCCAGAACTTTCTGTCACTGAAATGTGAGGAAAATGTGTTTTTTTAGCCACATTTTGAGGTTTGCAAAGTATTCTGGGTAACAGAACCTGGTCAGAGCCCCACAAGTCACCCCTTCTTGGATTCCCCTAGGTCTCTAGTTTTCATAAATGCACAGGTTTGGTAGGTTTCCCTAGGTGCCGGCTGAGCTAGAGGCCAAAATCTACAGGTAGGCCCTTTGCAAAAGAACACCTCCGTTTTCTTTAAAAAAAATTGATGTGTCCCTGTTGTGTTTTGGGGCATTTCCTGTCACGGGCGCTAGGCCTACCCACACAAGTGAGGTATCATTTTTATCGGGAGACTTGGGGGAACGCTGGGTGGAAGGAAATTTGTGGCTCCTCTCAGATTCCCGACCTTTCTGTCACCGAAATGTGAGGAAAACGTGTTTTTTTAGCCAACTTTTGAGGTTTGCAAAGGATTCTGGGTAAAAGAACCTGGTCAGAACCCCACAAGTCATCCCATCTTGGATTCCCCTAGGTCTCTACTTTTAGAAAATGCACAGGTTTGGTAGGTTTCCCTAGGTGCCGGCTGAGCTAGAGGCCAAAATCTACAGGTAGGCACTTTGCAAAAAACACCTCTGTTTTCTGTCAAAAATTGTGATGTGTCCATATTGTGTTTTGGGGCATTTCCTGTCACGGGCGCTAGGCCTACCCACACAAGTGAGGTATCATTTTTATCTGGTGACGTGGGGGAACGCTGGGTGGAAGGAAATTTGTGACTCCTCTCAGATTCCCGACCTTTCTGACACTGAAATGTGAGGAAAATGTGTTTTTTTAGCCAAATTTTGAGGTTTGCAAAGGATTCTGGGTAACAGAACCTGGTCAGAGCCCCACAAGTCACCCCTTCTTGGATTCCCCTAGGTCTCTAGTTTTCAAAAATGCACAGGTTTGATAGGTTTCCCTAGGTGCCGGCTGAGCTAGAGGCCAAAATCTACAGGTAGGCACTTTGCAAAAAAACACCTATGTTTTCTGTCAAAAATTGTGATGTGTCCACGTTGTGTTTTGGGGCATTTCCTGTCGCGGGCGCTAGGCCTACCCACACAAGTGAGGTATCATTTTTATCGGTAAACTTGGGGTAAAGCTGGGTGGAAGGAAATTTGTGGCTCCTCTCAGATTCCAGAACTTTCTGTCACCGAAATGTGAGGAAAATGTGTTTTTTTTAGCCAAATTTTGAGGTTTGCAAAGGATTCTGGGTAACAGAACCTGGTCAGAGCCCCACAAGTCACCCCATCTTGGATTCCCCTTGGTCTCTAGTTTGCAAAAATGCACAGCTTTGGTAGGTTTCCCTAGGTGCCGGCTGAGCTAGAGGCCAAAATCTACAGGTAGGCACTTTGCAAAAAAACACCTCTGTTTTCTGTCAAAAATTGTGATGTGTCCACGTTGTGTTTTGGGGCATTTCCTGTCACGGGCGCTAGGCCTACCCACACAAGTGAGGTATCATTTTTATCTGGTGACTTGGGGGAACGCTGGGTGGAAGGAAATTTGTGGCTCCTCTCAGATTCCCGACCTTTCTGTCACCGAAATGTGAGGAAAACGTGTTTTTTTAGCCGAGGTTTGCAAAGGATTCTGGGTAAAAGAACCTGGTCAGAGCCCCACAAGTCACCCCATCTTGGATTCCCCTAGGTCTCTACTTTTAAAAAATGCACAGGTTTGGTAGGTTTCCCTAGGTGCCGGCTGAGCTAGAGGCCAAAATCTACATGTTGACACTTTGCAAAAAACACCTCTGTTTTCTGTCAAAAATTGTGATGTGTCCACATTGTGTTTTGGGGCATTTCCTGTCGCGGGCGCTAGGCCTACCCACACAAGTGAGGTATCATTTTTATCGGTAAACTTGGGGTAAAGCTGGGTGGAAGGAAATTTGTGGCTCCTCTCAGATTCCAGAACTTTCTGTCACCGAAATGTGAGGAAAATGTGTTTTTTTTAGCCAAATTTTGAGGTTTGCAAAGGATTCTGGGTAACAGAACCTGGTCAGATCCCCACAAGTCACCCCATCTTGGATTCCCCTTCGTCTCTAGTTTGCAAAAATGCACAGCTTTGGTAGGTTTCCCTAGGTGCCGGCTGAGCTAGAGGCCAGAATCTACAGGTAGGCACTTTGCCAAAAAACACCTCTGTTTTCTGTCAAAAATTGTGATGTGTCCACGTTGTGTTTTGGGGCATTTCCTGTCGCGGGCGCTAGGCCTACCCACACAAGTGAGGTATCATTTTTATCTGGTGACTTGGGGGAACGCTGGGTGGAAGGAAATTTGTGGCTCCTCTCAGATTCCAGAACTTTCTGTCACTGAAATGTGAGGAAAATTTGTTTTATTAGCCAAATTTTGAGGTTTGCAAAGGATTCTGGGTAACAGAACCTGGTCAGAGCCCCACAAGTCACCTCATCTTGGATTCTTCTTGGTCTCTAGTTTGCAAAAATGCACAGGTTTGGTAGGTTTCCCTAGGTGCCGGCTGAGCTAGAGGCCAAAATCTACAGGTAGGCACTTTGCAAAAAAACACCTCTGTTTTCTGTCAAAAATTGTGATGTGTCCACGTTGTGTTTTGGGGCATTTCCTGTCGCGGGCGCTAGGCCTACCCACACAAGTGAGGTATCATTTTTATCGGGAGACTTGGGGGAACGCTGGGTGGAAGGAAATTTGTGGCTCCTGTCAGATTCCCGACCTTTCTGTCACCGAAATGTGAGGAAAACGTGTTTTTTTAGCCAATTTTTGAGGTTTGCAAAGGATTCTGGGTAAAAGAACCTGGTCAGAGCCCCACAAGTCACCCCATCTTGGATTCCCCTAGGTCTCTACTTTTAGAAAATGCACAGGTTTGGTAGGTTTCCCTAGGTGCCGGCTGAGCTAGAGGCCAAAATCTACAGGTAGGCACTTTGCAAAAAACACCTCTGTTTTCTGTCAAAAATTGTGATGTGTCCATATTGTGTTTTGGGGCATTTCCTGTCACGGGCGCTAAGCCTACCCACACAAGTGAGGTATCATTTTTATCTGGTGACGTGGGGGAACGCTGGGTGGAAGGAAATTTGTTGCTCCTCTCAGATTCCCGACCTTTCTGACACTGAAATGTGAGGAAAATGTGTTTTTTTAGCCAAATTGTGAGGTTTGCAAAGGATTCTGGGTAACAGAACCTGGTCAGAGCCCCACAAGTCACCCCTTCTTGGATTCCCCTAGGTCTCTAGTTTTCAAAAATGCACAGGTTTGGTAGGTTTCCCTAGGTGCCGGCTGAGCTAGAGGCCAAAATCTACAGGTAGGCACTTTGCAAAAAAACACCTCTGTTTTCTGTCAAAAATTGTGATGTGTCCAAGTTGTGTTTTGGGGCATTTCCTGTCACGGGCGCTAGGCCTACCCACACAAGTGAGGTATCATTTGTATCTGGTGACTTGGGGGAACGCTGGGTGGAAGGAAATTTGTGGCTCCTCTCAGATTCCAGAACTTTCTGTCACTGAAATGTGAGGAAAATGTGTTTTTTTAGCCACATTTTGAGGTTTGCAAAGTATTCTGGGTAACAGAACCTGGTCAGAGCCCCACAAGTCACCCCTTCTTGGATTCCCCTAGGTCTCTAGTTTTCATAAATGCACAGGTTTGGTAGGTTTCCCTAGGTGCCGGCTGAGCTAGAGGCCAAAATCTACAGGTAGGCCCTTTGCAAAAGAACACCTCCGTTTTCTTTAAAAAAATGTGATGTGTCCCTGTTGTGTTTTGGGGCATTTCCTGTCGCGGGCGCTAGGCCTACCCACACAAGTGAGGTATCATTTTTATCGGTAAACTTGGGGTAAAGCTGGGTGGAAGGAAATTTGTGGCTCCTCTCAGATTCCAGAACTTTCTGTCACCGAAATGTGAGGAAAATGTGTTTTATTTAGCCAAATTTTGAGGTTTGCAAAGGATTCTGGGTAACAGAACCTGGTCAGAGCCCCACAAGTCACCCCATCTTGGATTCCCCTTGGTCTCTAGTTTGCAAAAATGCACAGCTTTGGTAGGTTTCCCTAGGTGCCGGCTGAGCTAGAGGCCAAAATCTACAGGTAGGCACTTTGCAAAAAAACACCTCTGTTTTCTGTCAAAAATTGTGATGTGTCCACGTTGTGTTTTGGGGCATGTCCTGTCACGGGCGCTAGGCCTACCCACACAAGTGAGGTATCATTTTTATCTGGTGACTTGGGGGAACGCTGGGTGGAAGGAAATTTGTGGCTCTTCTCAGATTCCCGACCTTTCTGTCACCAAAATGTGAGGAAAACGTGTTTTTTTAGCCGAGGTTTGCAAAGGATTCTGGGTAAAAGGACCTGGTCAGAGCCCCACAAGTCACCCCATCTTGGATTCCCCTAGGTCTCTACTTTTAAAAAATGCACAGGTTTGGTAGGTTTCCCTAGGTGCCGGCTGAGCTAGAGGCCAAAATCTACATGTTGACACTTTGCAAAAAACACCTCTGTTTTCTGTCAAAAATTGTGATGTGTCCACATTGTGTTTTGGGGCATTTCCTGTCGCGGGCGCTAGGCCTACCCACACAAGTGAGGTATCATTTTTATCGGTAAACTTGGGGTAAAGCTGGGTGGAAGGAAATTTGTGGCTCCTCTCAGATTCCAGAACTTTCTGTCACCGAAATGTGAGGAAAATGTGTTTTTTTTAGCCAAATTTTGAGGTTTGCAAAGGATTCTGGGTAACAGAACCTGGTCAGAGCCCCACAAGTCACCCCATCTTGGATTCCCCTTGGTCTCTAGTTTGCAATAATGCACAGCTTTGGTAGGTTTCCCTAGGTGCCGGCTGAGCTAGAGGCCAAAATCTAAAGGTAGGCACTTTGCCAAAAAACACCTCTGTTTTCTGTCAAAAATTGTGATGTGTCCACGTTGTGTTTTGGGGCATTTCCTGTCACGGGCGCTAGGCCTACCCACACAAGTGAGGTATCATTTTTATCTGGTGACTTGGGGGAACGCTGGGTGGAAGGAAATTTGTGGCTGCTCTCAGATTCCCGACCTTTCTGTCACCGAAATGTGAGGAAAACGTGTTTTTTTAGCCGAGGTTTGCAAAGGATTCTGGGTAAAAGAACCTGGTCAGAGCCCCACAAGTCACCCCATCTTGGATTCCCCTAGGTCTCTACTTTTAAAAAATGCACAGGTTTGGTAGGTTTCCCTAGGTGCCGGCTGAGCTAGAGGCCAAAATCTACATGTTGACACTTTGCAAAAAACACCTCTGTTTTCTGTCAAAAATTGTGATGTGTCCACATTGTGTTTTGGGGCATTTCCTGTCGCGGGCGCTAGGCCTACCCACACAAGTGAGGTATCATTTTTATCGGTAAACTTGGGGTAAAGCTGGGTGGAAGGAAATTTGTGGCTCCTCTCAGATTCCAGAACTTTCTGTCACCGAAATGTGAGGAAAATTTGTTTTTTTTAGCCAAATTTTGAGGTTTGCAAAGGATTCTGGGTAACAGAACCTGGTCAGAGCCCCACAAGTCACCCCATCTTGGATTCCCCTTGGTCTCTAGTTTGCAAAAATGCACAGCTTTGGTAGGTTTCCCTAGGTGCCGGCTGAGCTAGAGGCCAAAATCTACAGGTAGGCACTTTGCAAAAAAACACCTCTGTTTTCTGTCAAAAATTGTGATGTGTCCACGTTGTGTTTTGGGGCATTTCCTGTCGCGGGCGCTAGGCCTACCCACACAAGTGAGGTATCATTTTTATCTGGTGACTTGGGGGAACGCTGGGTGGAAGGATATTTGTGGCTCCTCTCAGATTCCAGAACTTTCTGTCACTGAAATGTGAGGAAAATTTGTTTTTTTAGCCAAATTTTGAGGTTTGCAAAGGATTCTGGGTAACAGAACCTGGTTAGAGCCCCACAAGTCACCTCATCTTGGATTCCCCTTGGTCTCTAGTTTGCAAAAATGCACAGGTTTGGTAGGTTTCCCTAGGTGCCGGCTGAGCTAGAGGCCAAAATCTACAGGTAGGCACTTTGCAAAAAAACACCTCTGTTTTCTGTCAAAAATTGTGATGTGTCCACGTTGTGTTTTGGGGCATTTCCTGTCACGGGCGCTAGGCCTACCCACACAAGTGAGGTATCATTTGTATCTGGTGACTTGGGGGAACGCTGGGTGGAAGGAAATTTGTGGCTCCTCTCAGATTCCAGAACTTTCTGTCACTGAAATGTGAGGAAAATGTGTTTTTTTAGCCACATTTTGAGGTTTGCAAAGTATTCTGGGTAACAGAACCTGGTCAGAGCCCCACAAGTCACCCCTTCTTGGATTCCCCTAGGTCTCTAGTTTTCATAAATGCACAGGTTTGGTAGGTTTCCCTAGGTGCCGGCTGAGCTAGAGTCCAAAATCTACAGGTAGGCCCTTTGCAAAAGAACACCTCCGTTTTCTTTAAAAAAAATTGATGTGTCCCTGTTGTGTTTTGGGGCATTTCCTGTCACGGGCGCTAGGCCTACCCACACAAGTGAGGTATCATTTTTATCGGGAGACTTGGGGGAACGCTGGGTGGAAGGAAATTTGTGGCTCCTCTCAGATTCCCGACCTTTCTGTCACCGAAATGTGAGGAAAACGTGTTTTTTTAGCCAACTTTTGAGGTTTGCAAAGGATTCTGGGTAAAAGAACCTGGTCAGAACCCCACAAGTCATCCCATCTTGGATTCCCCTAGGTCTCTACTTTTAGAAAATGCACAGGTTTGGTAGGTTTCCCTAGGTGCCGGCTGAGCTAGAGGCCAAAATCTACAGGTAGGCACTTTGCAAAAAACACCTCTGTTTTCTGTCAAAAATTGTGATGTGTCCATATTGTGTTTTGGGGCATTTCCTGTCACGGGCGCTAGGCCTACCCACACAAGTGAGGTATCATTTTTATCTGGTGACGTGGGGGAACGCTGGGTGGAAGGAAATTTGTGACTCCTCTCAGATTCCCGACCTTTCTGACACTGAAATGTGAGGAAAATGTGTTTTTTTAGCCAAATTTTGAGGTTTGCAAAGGATTCTGGGTAACAGAACCTGGTCAGAGCCCCACAAGTCACCCCTTCTTGGATTCCCCTAGGTCTCTAGTTTTCAAAAATGCACAGGTTTGATAGGTTTCCCTAGGTGCCGGCTGAGCTAGAGGCCAAAATCTACAGGTAGGCACTTTGCAAAAAAACACCTATGTTTTCTGTCAAAAATTGTGATGTGTCCACGTTGTGTTTTGGGGCATTTCCTGTCGCGGGCGCTAGGCCTACCCACACAAGTGAGGTATCATTTTTATCGGTAAACTTGGGGTAAAGCTGGGTGGAAGGAAATTTGTGGCTCCTCTCAGATTCCAGAACTTTCTGTCACCGAAATGTGAGGAAAATGTGTTTTTTTTAGCCAAATTTTGAGGTTTGCAAAGGATTCTGGGTAACAGAACCTGGTCAGAGCCCCACAAGTCACCCCATCTTGGATTCCCCTTGGTCTCTAGTTTGCAAAAATGCACAGCTTTGGTAGGTTTCCCTAGGTGCCGGCTGAGCTAGAGGCCAAAATCTACAGGTAGGCACTTTGCAAAAAAACACCTCTGTTTTCTGTCAAAAATTGTGATGTGTCCACGTTGTGTTTTGGGGCATTTCCTGTCACGGGCGCTAGGCCTACCCACACAAGTGAGGTATCATTTTTATCTGGTGACTTGGGGGAACGCTGGGTGGAAGGAAATTTGTGGCTCCTCTCAGATTCCCGACCTTTCTGTCACCGAAATGTGAGGAAAACGTGTTTTTTTAGCCGAGGTTTGCAAAGGATTCTGGGTAAAAGAACCTGGTCAGAGCCCCACAAGTCACCCCATCTTGGATTCCCCTAGGTCTCTACTTTTAAAAAATGCACAGGTTTGGTAGGTTTCCCTAGGTGCCGGCTGAGCTAGAGGCCAAAATCTACATGTTGACACTTTGCAAAAAACACCTCTGTTTTCTGTCAAAAATTGTGATGTGTCCACATTGTGTTTTGGGGCATTTCCTGTCGCGGGCGCTAGGCCTACCCACACAAGTGAGGTATCATTTTTATCGGTAAACTTGGGGTAAAGCTGGGTGGAAGGAAATTTGTGGCTCCTCTCAGATTCCAGAACTTTCTGTCACCGAAATGTGAGGAAAATGTGTTTTTTTTAGCCAAATTTTGAGGTTTGCAAAGGATTCTGGGTAACAGAACCTGGTCAGATCCCCACAAGTCACCCCATCTTGGATTCCCCTTCGTCTCTAGTTTGCAAAAATGCACAGCTTTGGTAGGTTTCCCTAGGTGCCGGCTGAGCTAGAGGCCAGAATCTACAGGTAGGCACTTTGCAAAAAAACACCTCTGTTTTCTGTCAAAAATTGTGATGTGTCCACGTTGTGTTTTGGGGCATTTCCTGTCGCGGGCGCTAGGCCTACCCACACAAGTGAGGTATCATTTTTATCTGGTGACTTGGGGGAACGCTGGGTGGAAGGAAATTTGTGGCTCCTCTCAGATTCCAGAACTTTCTGTCACTGAAATGTGAGGAAAATTTGTTTTATTAGCCAAATTTTGAGGTTTGCAAAGGATTCTGGGTAACAGAACCTGGTCAGAGCCCCACAAGTCACCTCATCTTGGATTCCTCTTGGTCTCTAGTTTGCAAAAATGCACAGGTTTGGTAGGTTTCCCTAGGTGCCGGCTGAGCTAGAGGCCAAAATCTACAGGTAGGCACTTTGCAAAAAAACACCTCCGTTTTCTGTCAAAAATTGTGATGTGTCCACGTTGTGTTTTGGGGCATTTCCTGTCACGGGCGCTAGGCCTACCCACACAAGTGAGGTATCATTTGTATCTGGTGACTTGGGGGAACGCTGGGTGGAAGGAAATTTGTGGCTCCTCTCAGATTCCAGAACTTTCTGTCACCGAAATGTGAGGAAAATGTGTTTTTTTAGCCACATTTTGAGGTTTGCAAAGTATTCTGGGTAACAGAACCTGGTCAGAGCCCCACAAGTCACCCCTTCTTGGATTCCCCTAGGTCTCTAGTTTTCATAAATGCACAGGTTTGGTAGGTTTCCCTAGGTGCCGGCTGAGCTAGAGGCCAAAATCTACAGGTAGGCCCTTTGCAAAAGAACACCTCCGTTTTCTTTAAAAAAATGTGATGTGTCCCTGTTGTGTTTTGGGGCATTTCCTGTCACGGGCGCTAGGCCTACCCACACAAGTGAGGTATCATTTTTATCGGGAGACTTGGGGGAACGCTGGGTGGAAGGAAATTTGTGGCTCCTCTCAGATTCCCGACCTTTCTGTCACCGAAATGTGAGGAAAACGTGTTTTTTTAGCCAATTTTTGAGGTTTGCAAAGGATTCTGGGTAAAAGAACCTGGTCAGAACCCCACAAGTCACCCCATCTTGGATTCCCCTAGGTCTCTACTTTTAGAAAATGCACAGGTTTGGTAGGTTTCCCTAGGTGCCGGCTGAGCTAGAGGCCAAAATCTACAGGTAGGCACTTTGCAAAAAACACCTCTGTTTTCTGTCAAAAATTGTGATGTGTCCATATTGTGTTTTGGGGCATTTCCTGTCACGGGCGCT
The DNA here is from genome assembly GCF_031143425.1 of Pleurodeles waltl. NCBI lineage: Eukaryota > Metazoa > Chordata > Amphibia > Caudata > Salamandridae > Pleurodeles > Pleurodeles waltl. The sequence goes on from NC_090442.1 coordinate 836,895,333, forward strand.
AGACCTACCCACACAAGTGAGGTATCATTTTTATCTGGTGACGTGGGGGAACGCTGGGTGGAAGGAAATTTGTGGCTCCTCTCAGATTCCCGACCTTTCTGTCACCGAAATGTGAGGAAAATGTGTTTTTTTTAGCCAAATTTTGAGGTTTGCAAAGGATTCTGGGTAACAGAACCTGGTCAGAGCCCCACAAGTCACCCCATCTTGGATTCCCCTTTGTCTCTAGTTTGCAAAAATGCACAGCTTTGGTAGGTTTCCCTAGGTGCCGGCTGAGCTAGAGGCCAAAATCTACATGTTGACACTTTGCAAAAAACACCTCTGTTTTCTGTCAAAAATTGTGATGTGTCCACATTGTGTTTTGGGGCATTTCCTGTCGCGGGCGCTAGGCCTACCCACACAAGTGAGGTATCATTTTTATCGGTAAACTTGGGGTAAAGCTGGGTGGAAGGAAATTTGTGGCTCCTCTCAGATTCCAGAACTTTCTGTCACCGAAATGTGAGGAAAATGTGTTTTTTTTTAGCCAAATTTTGAGGTTTGCAAAGGATTCTGGGTAACAGAACCTGGTCAGAGCCCCACAAGTCACCCCATCTTGGATTCCCCTTCGTCTCTAGTTTGCAAAAATGCACAGCTTTGGTAGGTTTCCCTAGGTGCCGGCTGAGCTAGAGGCCAAAATCTACATGTTGACACTTTGCAAAAAACACCTCTGTTTTCTGTCAAAAATTGTGATGTGTCCACATTGTGTTTTGGGGCATTTCCTGTCGCGGGCGCTAGGCCTACCCACACAAGTGAGGTATCATTTTTATCGGTAAACTTGGGGTAAAGCTGGGTGGAAGGAAATTTGTGGCTCCTGTCAGATTCCCGACCTTTCTGTCACCGAAATGTGAGGAAAACGTGTTTTTTTAGCCAATTTTTGAGGTTTGCAAAGGATTCTGGGTAAAAGAACCTGGTCAGAACCCCACAAGTCACCCCATCTTGGATTCCCCTAGGTCTCTACTTTTAGAAAATGCACAGGTTTGGTAGGTTTCCCTAGGTGCCGGCTGAGCTAGAGGCCAAAATCTACAGGTAGGCACTTTGCAAAAAACACCTCTGTTTTCTGTCAAAAATTGTGATGTGTCCATATTGTGTTTTGGGGCATTTCCTGTCACGGGCGCTAAGCCTACCCACACAAGTGAGGTATCATTTTTATCTGGTGACGTGGGGGAACGCTGGGTGGAAGGAAATTTGTGGCTCCTCTCAGATTCCCGACCTTTCTGACACTGAAATGTGAGGAAAATGTGTTTTTTTAGCCAAATTTTGAGGTTTGCAAAGGATTCTGGGTAACAGAACCTGGTCAGAGCCCCACAAGTCACCCCTTCTTGGATTCCCCTAGGTCTCTAGTTTTCAAAAATGCACAGGTTTGGTAGGTTTCCCTAGGTGCCGGCTGAGCTAGAGGCCAAAATCTACAGGTAGGCACTTTGCAAAAAAACACCTCTGTTTTCTGTCAAAAATTGTGATGTGTCCACGTTGTGTTTTGGGGCATTTCCTGTCACGGGCGCTAGGCCTACCCACACAAGTGAGGTATCATTTGTATCTGGTGACTTGGGGGAACGCTGGGTGGAAGGAAATGTGTGGCTCCTCTCAGATTCCAGAACTTTCTGTCACTGAAATGTGAGGAAAATGTGTTTTTTTAGCCACATTTTGAGGTTTGCAAAGTATTCTGGGTAACAGAACCTGGTCAGAGCCCCACAAGTCACCCCTTCTTGGATTCCCCTAGGTCTCTAGTTTTCATAAATGCACAGGTTTGGTAGGTTTCCCTAGGTGCCGGCTGAGCTAGAGGCCAAAATCTACAGGTAGGCCCTTTGCAAAAGAACACCTCCGTTTTCTTTAAAAAAATGTGATGTGTCCCTGTTGTGTTTTGGGGCATTTCCTGTCACAGGCGCTAGGCCTACCCACACAAGTGAGGTATCATTTTTATCGGGAGACTTGGGGGAACGCTGGGTGGAAGGAAATTTGTGGCTCCTCTCAGATTCCCGACCTTTCTGTCACCGAAATGTGAGGAAAACGTGTTTTTTTAGCCAACTTTTGAGGTTTGCAAAGGATTCTGGGTAAAAGAACCTGGTCAGAACCCCACAAGTCACCCCATCTTGGATTCCCCTAGGTCTCTACTTTTAGAAAATGCACAGGTTTGGTAGGTTTCCCTAGGTGCCGGCTGAGCTAGAGGCCAAAATCTACAGGTAGGCACTTTGCAAAAAAACACCTCTGTTTTCTGTCAAAAATTGTGATGTTCCACGTTGTGTTTTGGGGCATTTCCTGTCGCGGGCGCTAGGCCTACCCACACAAGTGAGGTATCATTTTTATCGGTAAACTTGGGGTAAAGCTGGGTGGAAGGAAATTTGTGGCTCCTCTCAGATTCCAGAACTTTCTGTCACCGAAATGTGAGGAAAATTTGTTTTTTTTAGCCAAATTTTGAGGTTTGCAAAGGATTCTGGGTAACAGAACCTGGTCAGAGCCCCACAAGTCACCCCATCTTGGATTCCCCTTGGTCTCTAGTTTGCAAAAATGCACAGCTTTGGTAGGTTTCCCTAGGTGCCGGCTGAGCTAGAGGCCAAAATCTACAGGTAGGCACTTTGCAAAAAAACACCTCTGTTTTCTGTCAAAAATTGTGATGTGTCCACGTTGTGTTTTGGGGCATGTCCTGTCACGGGCGCTAGGCCTACCCACACAAGTGAGGTATCATTTTTATCTGGTGACTTGGGGGAACGCTGGGTGGAAGGAAATTTGTGGCTCCTCTCAGATTCCCGACCTTTCTGTCACCAAAATGTGAGGAAAACGTGTTTTTTTAGCCGAGGTTTGCAAAGGATTCTGGGTAAAAGGACCTGGTCAGAGCCCCACAGGTCACCCCATCTTGGATTCCCCTAGGTCTCTACTTTTAAAAAATGCACAGGTTTGGTAGGTTTCCCTAGGTGCCGGCTGAGCTAGAGGCCAAAATCTACATGTTGACACTTTGCAAAAAACACCTCTGTTTTCTGTCAAAAATTGTGATGTGTCCACATTGTGTTTTGGGGCATTTCCTGTCGCGGGCGCTAGGCCTACCCACACAAGTGAGGTATCATTTTTATCGGTAAACTTGGGGTAAAGCTGGGTGGAAGGAAATTTGTGGCTCCTCTCAGATTCCAGAACTTTCTGTCACCGAAATGTGAGGAAAATGTGTTTTTTTTTAGCCAAATTTTGAGGTTTGCAAAGGATTCTGGGTAACAGAACCTGGTCAGAGCCCCACAAGTCACCCCATCTTGGATTCCCCTTCGTCTCTAGTTTGCAAAAATGCACAGCTTTGGTAGGTTTCCCTAGGTGCCGGCTGAGCTAGAGGCCAAAATCTACAGGTAGGCACTTTGCAAAAAAACACCTCTGTTTTCTGTCAAAAATTGTGATGTGTCCACGTTGTGTTTTGGGGCATTTCCTGTCACGGGCGCTAGGCCTACCCACACAAGTGAGGTATAATTTTTATCTGGTGACTTGGGGGAACGCTGGGTGGAAGGAAATTTGTGGCTGCTCTCAGATTCCCGACCTTTCTGTCACCGAAATGTGAGGAAAACGTGTTTTTTTAGCCGAGGTTTGCAAAGGATTCTGGGTAAAAGAACCTGGTCAGAGCCCCACAAGTCACCCCATCTTGGATTCCCCTAGGTCTCTACTTTTAAAAAATGCACAGGTTTGGTAGGTTTCCCTAGGTGCCGGCTGAGCTAGAGGCCAAAATCTACATGTTGACACTTTGCAAAAAACACCTCTGTTTTCTGTCAAAAATTGTGATGTGTCCACATTGTGTTTTGGGGCATTTCCTGTCGCGGGCGCTAGGCCTACCCACACAAGTGAGGTATCATTTTTATCGGTAAACTTGGGGTAAAGCTGGGTGGAAGGAAATTTGTGGCTCCTCTCAGATTCCAGAACTTTCTGTCACCGAAATGTGAGGAAAATGTGTTTTTTTTAGCCAAATTTTGAGGTTTGCAAAGGATTCTGGGTAACAGAACCTGGTCAGAGCCCCACAAGTCACCCCATCTTGGATTCCCCTTCGTCTCTAGTTTGCAAAAATGCACAGCTTTGGTAGGTTTCCCTAGGTGCCGGCTGAGCTAGAGGCCAAAATCTACAGGTAGGCACTTTGCAAAAAAACACCTCTGTTTTCTGTCAAAAATTGTGATGTGTCCACGTTGTGTTTTGGGGCATGTCCTGTCGCGGGCGCTAGGCCTACCCACACAAGTGAGGTATCATTTTTATCTGGTGACTTGGGGGAACGCTGGGTGGAAGGATATTTGTGGCTCCTCTCAGATTTCAGAACTTTCTGTCACTGAAATGTGAGGAAAATTTGTTTTTTTAGCCAAATTTTGAGGTTTGCAAAGGATTCTGGGTAACAGAACCTGGTCAGAGCCCCACAAGTCACCTCATCTTGGATTCCCCTTGGTCTCTAGTTTGCAAAAATGCACAGGTTTGGTAGGTTTCCCTAGGTGCCGGCTGAGCTAGAGGCCAAAATCTACAGGTAGGCACTTTGCAAAAAAACACCTCTGTTTTCTGTCAAAAATTGTGATGTGTCCACGTTGTGTTTTGGGGCATTTCCTGTCACGGGCGCTAGGCCTACCCACACAAGTGAGGTATCATTTGTATCTGGTGACTTGGGGGAACGCTGGGTGGAAGGAAATTTGTGGCTCCTCTCAGATTCCAGAACTTTCTGTCACTGAAATGTGAGGAAAATGTGTTTTTTTAGCCACATTTTGAGGTTTGCAAAGTATTCTGGGTAACAGAACCTGGTCAGAGCCCCACAAGTCACCCCTTCTTGGATTCCCCTAGGTCTCTAGTTTTCATAAATGCACAGGTTTGGTAGGTTTCCCTAGGTGCCGGCTGAGCTAGAGGCCAAAATCTACAGGTAGGCACTTTGCAAAAAACACCTCTGTTTTCTGTCAAAAATTGTGATGTGTCCATATTGTGTTTTGGGGCATTTCCTGTCACGGGCGCTAGGCCTACCCACACAAGTGAGCTATCATTTTTATCTGGTGACGTGGGGGAACGCTGGGTGGAAGGAAATTTGTGACTCCTCTCAGATTCCCGACCTTTCTGACACTGAAATGTGAGGAAAATGTGTTTTTTTAGCCAAATTTTGAGGTTTGCAAAGGATTCTGGGTAACAGAACCTGGTCAGAGCCCCACAAGTCACCCCTTCTTGGATTCCCCTAGGTCTCTAGTTTTCAAAAATGCACAGGTTTGGTAGGTTTCCCTAGGTGCCGGCTGAGCTAGAGGCCAAAATCTACAGGTAGGCACTTTGCAAAAAAACACCTATGTTTTCTGTCAAAAATTGTGATGTGTCCACGTTGTGTTTTGGGGCATTTCCTGTCGCTGGCGCTAGGCCTACCCACACAAGTGAGGTATCATTTTTATCGGTAAACTTGGGGTAAAGCTGGGTGGAAGGAAATTTGTGGCTCCTCTCAGATTCCAGAACTTTCTGTCACCGAAATGTGAGGAAAATGTGTTTTTTTTAGCCAAATTTTGAGGTTTGCAAAGGATTCTGGGTAACAGAACCTGGTCAGAGCCCCACAAGTCACCCCATCTTGGATTCCCCTTCGTCTCTAGTTTGCAAAAATGCACAGCTTTGGTAGGTTTCCCTAGGTGCCGGCTGAGCTAGAGGCCAAAATCTACAGGTAGGCACTTTGCAAAAAAACACCTCTGTTTTCTGTCAAAAATTGTGATGTGTCCACGTTGTGTTTTGGGGCATTTCCTGTCGCGGGCGCTAGGCCTACCCACACAAGTGAGGTATCATTTTTATCTAGTGACTTGGGGGAACGCTGGGTGGAAGGATATTTGTGGCTCCTCTCAGATTCCAGAACTTTCTGTCACTGAAATGTGAGGAAAATGTGTTTTTTTAGCCAAATTTTGAGGTTTGCAAAGGATTCTGGGTAACAGAACCTGGTCAGAGCCCCACAAGTCACCTCATCTTGGATTCCCCTTGGTCTCTAGTTTGCAAAAATGCACAGGTTTGGTAGGTTTCCCTAGGTGCCGGCTGAGCTAGAGGCCAAAATCTACAGGTAGGCACTTTGCAAAAAAACACCTCTGTTTTCTGTCAAAAATTGTGATGTGTCCACGTTGTGTTTTGGGGCATTTCCTGTCACGGGCGCTAGGCCTACCCACACAAGTGAGGTATCATTTGTATCTGGTGACTTGGGGGAACGCTGGGTGGAAGGAAATTTGTGGCTCCTCTCAGATTCCAGAACTTTCTGTCACTGAAATGTGAGGAAAATGTGTTTTTTTAGCCACATTTTGAGGTTTGCAAAGTATTCTGGGTAACAGAACCTGGTCAGAGCCCCACAAGTCACCCCTTCTTGGATTCCCCTAGGTCTCTAGTTTTCATAAATGCACAGGTTTGGTAGGTTTCCCTGGGTGCCGGCTGAGCTAGAGGCCAAAATCTACAGGTAGGCCCTTTGCAAAAGAACACCTCCGTTTTCTTTAAAAAAATTTGATGTGTCCCTGTTGTGTTTTGGGGCATTTCCTGTCACAGGCGCTAGGCCTACCCACACAAGTGAGGTATCATTTTTATCGGGAGACTTGGGGGAACGCTGGGTGGAAGGAAATTTGTGGCTCCTCTCAGATTCCCGACCTTTCTGTCACCGAAATGTGAGGAAAACGTGTTTTTTTAGCCAACTTTTGAGGTTTGCAAAGGATTCTGGGTAAAAGAACCTGGTCAGAACCCCACAAGTCATCCCATCTTGGATTCCCCTAGGTCTCTACTTTTAGAAAATGCACAGGTTTGGTAGGTTTCCCTAGGTGCCGGCTGAGCTAGAGGCCAAAATCTACAGGTAGGCACTTTGCAAAAAACACCTCTGTTTTCTGTCAAAAATTGTGATGTGTCCATATTGTGTTTTGGGGCATTTCCTGTCACGGGCGCTAGGCCTACCCACACAAGTGAGGTATCATTTTTATCTGGTGACGTGGGGGAACGCTGGGTGGAAGGACATTTGTGACTCCTCTCAGATTCCCGACCTTTCTGACACTGAAATGTGAGGAAAATGTGTTTTTTTAGCCAAATTTTGAGGTTTGCAAAGGATTCTGGGTAACAGAACCTGGTCAGAGCCCCACAAGTCACCCCTTCTTGGATTCCCCTAGGTCTCTAGTTTTCAAAAATGCACAGGTTTGATAGGTTTCCCTAGGTGCCGGCTGAGCTAGAGGCCAAAATCTACAGGTAGGCACTTTGCAAAAAAACACCTCTGTTTTCTGTCAAAAATTGTGATGTGTCCACGTTGTGTTTTGGGGCATTTCCTGTCACGGGCGCTAGGCCTACCCACACAAGTGAGGTATCATTTGTATCTGGTGACTTGGGGGAACGCTGGGTGGAAGGAAATTTGTGGCTCCTCTCAGATTCCAGAACTTTCTGTCACCGAAATGTGAGGAAAATGTGTTTTTTTAGCCACATTTTGAGGTTTGCAAAGTATTCTGGGTAACAGAACCTGGTCAGAGCCCCACAAGTCACCCCTTCTTGGATTCCCCTAGGTCTCTAGTTTTCATAAATGCACAGCTTTGGTAGGTTTCCCTAGGTGCCGGCTGAGCTAGAGGCCAAAATCTACAGGTAGGCCCTTTGCAAAAGAACACCTCCGTTTTCTTTAAAAAAATGTGATGTGTCCCTGTTGTGTTTTGGGGCATTTCCTGTCACGGGCGCTAGGCCTACCCACACAAGTGAGGTATCATTTTTATCGGGAGACTTGGGGGAACGCTGGGTGGAAGGAAATTTGTGGCTCCTCTCAGATTCCCGACCTTTCTGTCACCGAAATGTGAGGAAAACGTGTTTTTTTAGCCAATTTTTGAGGTTTGCAAAGGATTCTGGGTAAAAGAACCTGGTCAGAACCCCACAAGTCACCCCATCTTGGATTCCCCTAGGTCTCTACTTTTAGAAAATGCACAGGTTTGGTAGGTTTCCCTAGGTGCCGGCTGAGCTAGAGGCCAAAATCTACAGGTAGGCACTTTGCAAAAAACACCTCTGTTTTCTGTCAAAAATTGTGATGTGTCCATATTGTGTTTTGGGGCATTTCCTGTCACGGGCGCTAGACCTACCCACACAAGTGAGGTATCATTTTTATCTGGTGACGTGGGGGAACGCTGGGTGGAAGGAAATTTGTGGCTCCTCTCAGATTCCCGACCTTTCTGTCACCGAAATGTGAGGAAAATGTGTTTTTTTTAGCCAAATTTTGAGGTTTGCAAAGGATTCTGGGTAACAGAACCTGGTCAGAGCCCCACAAGTCACCCCATCTTGGATTCCCCATTGTCTCTAGTTTGCAAAAATGCACAGCTTTGGTAGGTTTCCCTAGGTGCCGGCTGAGCTAGAGGCCAAAATCTACATGTTGACACTTTGCAAAAAACACCTCTGTTTTCTGTCAAAAATTGTGATGTGTTCACATTGTGTTTTGGGGCATTTCCTGTCGCGGGCGCTAGGCCTACCCACACAAGTGAGGTATCATTTTTATCGGTAAACTTGGGGTAAAGCTGGGTGGAAGGAAATTTGTGGCTCCTCTCAGATTCCAGAACTTTCTGTCACCGAAATGTGAGGAAAATGTGTTTTTTTTTAGCCAAATTTTGAGGTTTGCAAAGGATTCTGGGTAACAGAACCTGGTCAGAGCCCCACAAGTCACCCCATCTTGGATTCCCCTTCGTCTCTAGTTTGCAAAAATGCACAGCTTTGGTAGGTTTCCCTAGGTGCCGGCTGAGCTAGAGGCCAAAATCTACATGTTGACACTTTGCAAAAAACACCTCTGTTTTCTGTCAAAAATTGTGATGTGTCCACATTGTGTTTTGGGGCATTTCCTGTCGCGGGCGCTAGGCCTACCCACACAAGTGAGGTATCATTTTTATCGGTAAACTTGGGGTAAAGCTGGGTGGAAGGAAATTTGTGGCTCCTGTCAGATTCCCGACCTTTCTGTCACCGAAATGTGAGGAAAACGTGTTTTTTTAGCCAATTTTTGAGGTTTGCAAAGGATTCTGGGTAAAAGAACCTGGTCAGAACCCCACAAGTCACCCCATCTTGGATTCCCCTAGGTCTCTACTTTTAGAAAATGCACAGGTTTGGTAGGTTTCCCTAGGTGCCGGCTGAGCTAGAGGCCAAAATCTACAGGTAGGCACTTTGCAAAAAACACCTCTGTTTTCTGTCAAAAATTGTGATGTGTCCATATTGTGTTTTGGGGCATTTCCTGTCACGGGCGCTAAGCCTACCCACACAAGTGAGGTATCATTTTTATCTGGTGACGTGGGGGAACGCTGGGTGGAAGGAAATTTGTGGCTCCTCTCAGATTCCCGACCTTTCTGACACTGAAATGTGAGGAAAATGTGTTTTTTTAGCCAAATTGTGAGGTTTGCAAAGGATTCTGGGTAACAGAACCTGGTCAGAGCCCCACAAGTCACCCCTTCTTGGATTCCCCTAGGTCTCTAGTTTTAAAAAATGCACAGGTTTGGTAGGTTTCCCTAGGTGCCGGCTGAGCTAGAGGCCAAAATCTACAGGTAGGCACTTTGCAAAAAAACACCTCTGTTTTCTGTCAAAAATTGTGATGTGTCCACGTTGTGTTTTGGGGCATTTCCTGTCACGGGCGCTAGGCCTACCCACACAAGTGAGGTATCATTTGTATCTGGTGACTTGGGGGAACGCTGGGTGGAAGGAAATGTGTGGCTCCTCTCAGATTCCAGAACTTTCTGTCACTGAAATGTGAGGAAAATGTGTTTTTTTAGCCACATTTTGAGGTTTGCAAAGTATTCTGGGTAACAGAACCTGGTCAGAGCCCCACAAGTCACCCCTTCTTGGATTCCCCTAAGTCTCTAGTTTTCATAAATGCACAGGTTTGGTAGGTTTCCCTAGGTGCCGGCTGAGCTAGAGGCCAAAATCTACAGGTAGGCCCTTTGCAAAAGAACACCTCCGTTTTCTTTAAAAAAATGTGATGTGTCCCTGTTGTGTTTTGGGGCATTTCCTGTCACAGGCGCTAGGCCTACCCACACAAGTGAGGTATCATTTTTATCGGGAGACTTGGGGGAACGCTGGGTGGAAGGAAATTTGTGGCTCCTCTCAGATTCCCGACCTTTCTGTCACCGAAATGTGAGGAAAACGTGTTTTTTTAGCCAACTTTTGAGGTTTGCAAAGGATTCTGGGTAAAAGAACCTGGTCAGAACCCCACAAGTCACCCCATCTTGGATTCCCCTAGGTCTCTACTTTTAGAAAATGCACAGGTTTGGTAGGTTTCCCTAGGTGCCGGCTGAGCTAGAGGCCAAAATCTACAGGTAGGCACTTTGCAAAAAAACACCTCTGTTTTCTGTCAAAAATTGTGATGTTCCACGTTGTGTTTTGGGGCATTTCCTGTCGCGGGCGCTAGGCCTACCCACACAAGTGAGGTATCATTTTTATCGGTAAACTTGGGGTAAAGCTGGGTGGAAGGAAATTTGTGGCTCCTCTCAGATTCCAGAACTTTCTGTCACCGAAATGTGAGGAAAATGTGTTTTTTTTAGCCAAATTTTGAGGTTTGCAAAGGATTCTGGGTAACAGAACCTGGTCAGAGCCCCACAAGTCACCCCATCTTGGATTCCCCTTCGTCTCTAGTTTGCAAAAATGCACAGCTTTGGTAGGTTTCCCTAGGTGCCGGCTGAGCTAGAGGCCAAAATCTACAGGTAGGCACTTTGCAAAAAAACACCTCTGTTTTCTGTCAAAAATTGTGATGTGTCCACGTTGTGTTTTGGGGCATGTCCTGTCACGGGCGCTAGGCCTACCCACACAAGTGAGGTATCATTTTTATCTGGTGACTTGGGGGAACGCTGGGTGGAAGGAAATTTGTGGCTCCTCTCAGATTCCCGACCTTTCTGTCACCAAAATGTGAGGAAAACGTGTTTTTTTAGCCGAGGTTTGCAAAGGATTCTGGGTAAAAGGACCTGGTCAGAGCCCCACAGGTCACCCCATCTTGGATTCCCCTAGGTCTCTACTTTTAAAAAATGCACAGGTTTGGTAGGTTTCCCTAGGTGCCGGCTGAGCTAGAGGCCAAAATCTACATGTTGACACTTTGCAAAAAACACCTCTGTTTTCTGTCAAAAATTGTGATGTGTCCACATTGTGTTTTGGGGCATTTCCTGTTGCGGGCGCTAGGCCTACCCACACAAGTGAGGTATCATTTTTATCGGTAAACTTGGGGTAAAGCTGGGTGGAAGGAAATTTGTGGCTCCTCTCAGATTCCAGAACTTTCTGTCACCGAAATGTGAGGAAAATGTGTTTTTTTTTAGCCAAATTTTGAGGTTTGCAAAGGATTCTGGGTAACAGAACCTGGTCAGAGCCCCACAAGTCACCCCATCTTGGATTCCCCTTCGTCTCTAGTTTGCAAAAATGCACAGCTTTGGTAGGTTTCCCTAGGTGCCGGCTGAGCTAGAGGCCAAAATCTACAGGTAGGCACTTTGCAAAAAAACACCTCTGTTTTCTGTCAAAAATTGTGATGTGTCCACGTTGTGTTTTGGGGCATTTCCTGTCACGGGCGCTAGGCCTACCCACACAAGTGAGGTATAATTTTTATCTGGTGACTTGGGGGAACGCTGGGTGGAAGGAAATTTGTGGCTGCTCTCAGATTCCCGACCTTTCTGTCACCGAAATGTGAGGAAAACGTGTTTTTTTAGCCGAGGTTTGCAAAGGATTCTGGGTAAAAGAACCTGGTCAGAACCCCACAAGTCACCCCATCTTGGATTCCCCTAGGTCTCTACTTTTAGAAAATGCACAGGTTTGGTAGGTTTCCCTAGGTGCCGGCTGAGCTAGAGGCCAAAATCTACAGGTAGGCACTTTGCAAAAAAACACCTCTGTTTTCTGTCAAAAATTGTGATGTTCCACGTTGTGTTTTGGGGCATTTCCTGTCGCGGGCGCTAGGCCTACCCACACAAGTGAGGTATCATTTTTATCGGTAAACTTGGGGTAAAGCTGGGTGGAAGGAAATTTGTGGCTCCTCTCAGATTCCAGAACTTTCTGTCACCGAAATGTGAGGAAAATGTGTTTTTTTTAGCCAAATTTTGAGGTTTGCAAAGGATTCTGGGTAACAGAACCTGGTCAGAGCCCCACAAGTCACCCCATCTTGGATTCCCCTTCGTCTCTAGTTTGCAAAAATGCACAGCTTTGGTAGGTTTCCCTAGGTGCCGGCTGAGCTAGAGGCCAAAATCTACAGGTAGGCACTTTGCAAAAAAACACCTCTGTTTTCTGTCAAAAATTGTGATGTGTCCACGTTGTGTTTTGGGGCATGTCCTGTCACGGGCGCTAGGCCTACCCACACAAGTGAGGTATCATTTTTATCTGGTGACTTGGGGGAACGCTGGGTGGAAGGAAATTTGTGGCTCCTCTCAGATTCCCGACCTTTCTGTCACCAAAATGTGAGGAAAACGTGTTTTTTTAGCCGAGGTTTGCAAAGGATTCTGGGTAAAAGGACCTGGTCAGAGCCCCACAGGTCACCCCATCTTGGATTCCCCTAGGTCTCTACTTTTAAAAAATGCACAGGTTTGGTAGGTTTCCCTAGGTGCCGGCTGAGCTAGAGGCCAAAATCTACATGTTGACACTTTGCAAAAAACACCTCTGTTTTCTGTCAAAAATTGTGATGTGTCCACATTGTGTTTTGGGGCATTTCCTGTCGCGGGCGCTAGGCCTACCCACACAAGTGAGGTATCATTTTTATCGGTAAACTTGGGGTAAAGCTGGGTGGAAGGAAATTTGTGGCTCCTCTCAGATTCCAGAACTTTCTGTCACCGAAATGTGAGGAAAATGTGTTTTTTTTTAGCCAAATTTTGAGGTTTGCAAAGGATTCTGGGTAACAGAACCTGGTCAGAGCCCCACAAGTCACCCCATCTTGGATTCCCCTTCGTCTCTAGTTTGCAAAAATGCACAGCTTTGGTAGGTTTCCCTAGGTGCCGGCTGAGCTAGAGGCCAAAATCTACAGGTAGGCACTTTGCAAAAAAACACGTCTGTTTTCTGTCAAAAATTGTGATGTGTCCACGTTGTGTTTTGGGGCATTTCCTGTCACGGGCGCTAGGCCTACCCACACAAGTGAGGTATAATTTTTATCTGGTGACTTGGGGGAACGCTGGGTGGAAGGAAATTTGTGGCTGCTCTCAGATTCCCGACCTTTCTGTCACCGAAATGTGAGGAAAACGTGTTTTTTTAGCCGAGGTTTGCAAAGGATTCTGGGTAAAAGAACCTGGTCAGAGCCCCACAAGTCACCCCATCTTGGATTCCCCTAGGTCTCTACTTTTAAAAAATGCACAGGTTTGGTAGGTTTCCCTAGGTGCCGGCTGAGCTAGAGGCCAAAATCTACATGTTGACACTTTGCAAAAAACACCTCTGTTTTCTGTCAAAAATTGTGATGTGTCCACATTGTGTTTTGGGGCATTTCCTGTCGCGGGCGCTAGGCCTACCCACACAAGTGAGGTATCATTTTTATCGGTAAACTTGGGGTAAAGCTGGGTGGAAGGAAATTTGTGGCTCCTCTCAGATTCCAGAACTTTCTGTCACCGAAATGTGAGGAAAATGTGTTTTTTTTAGCCAAATTTTGAGGTTTGCAAAGGATTCTGGGTAACAGAACCTGGTCAGAGCCCCACAAGTCACCCCATCTTGGATTCCCCTTCGTCTCTAGTTTGCAAAAATGCACAGCTTTGGTAGGTTTCCCTAGGTGCCGGCTGAGCTAGAGGCCAAAATCTACAGGTAGGCACTTTGCAAAAAAACACCTCTGTTTTCTGTCAAAAATTGTGATGTGTCCACGTTGTGTTTTGGGGCATTTCCTGTCGCGGGCGCTAGGCCTACCCACACAAGTGAGGTATCATTTTTATCTGGTGACTTGGGGGAACGCTGGGTGGAAGGATATTTGTGGCTCCTCTCAGATTTCAGAACTTTCTGTCACTGAAATGTGAGGAAAATTTGTTTTTTTAGCCAAATTTTGAGGTTTGCAAAGGATTCTGGGTAACAGAACCTGGTCAGAGCCCCACAAGTCACCTCATCTTGGATTCCCCTTGGTCTCTAGTTTGCAAAAATGCACAGGTTTGGTAGGTTTCCCTAGGTGCCGGCTGAGCTAGAGGCCAAAATCTACAGGTAGGCACTTTGCAAAAAAACACCTCTGTTTTCTGTCAAAAATTGTGATGTGTCCACGTTGTGTTTTGGGGCATTTCCTGTCACGGGCGCTAGGCCTACCCACACAAGTGAGGTATCATTTGTATCTGGTGACTTGGGGGAACGCTGGGTGGAAGGAAATTTGTGGCTCCTCTCAGATTCCAGAACTTTCTGTCACTGAAATGTGAGGAAAATGTGTTTTTTTAGCCACATTTTGAGGTTTGCAAAGTATTCTGGGTAACAGAACCTGGTCAGAGCCCCACAAGTCACCCCTTCTTGGATTCCCCTAGGTCTCTAGTTTTCATAAATGCACAGGTTTGGTAGGTTTCCCTAGGTGCCGGCTGAGCTAGAGGCCAAAATCTACAGGTAGGCACTTTGCAAAAAACACCTCTGTTTTCTGTCAAAAATTGTGATGTGTCCATATTGTGTTTTGGGGCATTTCCTGTCACGGGCGCTAGGCCTACCCACACAAGTGAGGTATCATTTTTATCTGGTGACGTGGGGGAACGCTGGGTGGAAGGAAATTTGTGACTCCTCTCAGATTCCCGACCTTTCTGAGACTGAAATGTGAGGAAAATGTGTTTTTTTAGCCAAATTTTGAGGTTTGCAAAGGATTCTGGGTAACAGAACCTGGTCAGAGCCCCACAAGTCACCCCTTCTTGGATTCCCCTAGGTCTCTAGTTTTCAAAAATGCACAGGTTTGGTAGGTTTCCCTAGGTGCCGGCTGAGCTAGAGGCCAAAATCTACAGGTAGGCACTTTGCAAAAAAACACCTATGTTTTCTGTCAAAAATTGTGATGTGTCCACGTTGTGTTTTGGGGCATTTCCTGTCGCGGGCGCTAGGCCTACCCACACAAGTGAGGTATCATTTTTATCGGTAAACTTGGGGTAAAGCTGGGTGGAAGGAAATTTGTGGCTCCTCTCAGATTCCAGAACTTTCTGTCACCGAAATGTGAGGAAAATGTGTTTTTTTTAGCCAAATTTTGAGGTTTGCAAAGGATTCTGGGTAACAGAACCTGGTCAGAGCCCCACAAGTCACCCCATCTTGGATTCCCCTTCGTCTCTAGTTTGCAAAAATGCACAGCTTTGGTAGGTTTCCCTAGGTGCCGGCTGAGCTAGAGGCCAAAATCTACAGGTAGGCACTTTGCAAAAAAACACCTCTGTTTTCTGTCAAAAATTGTGATGTGTCCACGTTGTGTTTTGGGGCATTTCCTGTCGCGGGCGCTAGGCCTACCCACACAAGTGAGGTATCATTTTTATCTAGTGACTTGGGGGAACGCTGGGTGGAAGGATATTTGTGGCTCCTCTCAGATTCCAGAACTTTCTGTCACTGAAATGTGAGGAAAATGTGTTTTTTTAGCCAAATTTTGAGGTTTGCAAAGGATTCTGGGTAACAGAACCTGGTCAGAGCCCCACAAGTCACCTCATCTTGGATTCCCCTTGGTCTCTAGTTTGCAAAAATGCACAGGTTTGGTAGGTTTCCCTAGGTGCCGGCTGAGCTAGAGGCCAAAATCTACAGGTAGGCACTTTGCAAAAAAACACCTCTGTTTTCTGTCAAAAATTGTGATGTGTCCACGTTGTGTTTTGGGGCATTTCCTGTCACGGGCGCTAGGCCTACCCACACAAGTGAGGTATCATTTGTATCTGGTGACTTGGGGGAACGCTGGGTGGAAGGAAATTTGTGGCTCCTCTCAGATTCCAGAACTTTCTGTCACTGAAATGTGAGGAAAATGTGTTTTTTTAGCCACATTTTGAGGTTTGCAAAGTATTCTGGGTAACAGAACCTGGTCAGAGCCCCACAAGTCACCCCTTCTTGGATTCCCCTAGGTCTCTAGTTTTCATAAATGCACAGGTTTGGTAGGTTTCCCTGGGTGCCGGCTGAGCTAGAGGCCAAAATCTACAGGTAGGCCCTTTGCAAAAGAACACCTCCGTTTTCTTTAAAAAAAATTGATGTGTCCCTGTTGTGTTTTGGGGCATTTCCTGTCACGGGCGCTAGGCCTACCCACACAAGTGAGGTATCATTTTTATCGGGAGACTTGGGGGAACGCTGGGTGGAAGGAAATTTGTGGCTCCTCTCAGATTCCCGACCTTTCTGTCACCGAAATGTGAGGAAAACGTGTTTTTTTAGCCAACTTTTGAGGTTTGCAAAGGATTCTGGGTAAAAGAACCTGGTCAGAACCCCACAAGTCATCCCATCTTGGATTCCCCTAGGTCTCTACTTTTAGAAAATGCACAGGTTTGGTAGGTTTCCCTAGGTGCCGGCTGAGCTAGAGGCCAAAATCTACAGGTAGGCACTTTGCAAAAAACACCTCTGTTTTCTGTCAAAAATTGTGATGTGTCCATATTGTGTTTTGGGGCATTTCCTGTCACGGGCGCTAGGCCTACCCACACAAGTGAGGTATCATTTTTATCTGGTGACGTGGGGGAACGCTGGGTGGAAGGACATTTGTGACTCCTCTCAGATTCCCGACCTTTCTGACACTGAAATGTGAGGAAAATGTGTTTTTTTAGCCAAATTTTGAGGTTTGCAAAGGATTCTGGGTAACAGAACCTGGTCAGAGCCCCACAAGTCACCCCTTCTTGGATTCCCCTAGGTCTCTAGTTTTCAAAAATGCACAGGTTTGATAGGTTTCCCTAGGTGCCGGCTGAGCTAGAGGCCAAAATCTACAGGTAGGCACTTTGCAAAAAAACACCTCTGTTTTCTGTCAAAAATTGTGATGTGTCCACGTTGTGTTTTGGGGCATTTCCTGTCACGGGCGCTAGGCCTACCCACACAAGTGAGGTATCATTTGTATCTGGTGACTTGGGGGAACGCTGGGTGGAAGGAAATTTGTGGCTCCTCTCAGATTCCAGAACTTTCTGTCACCGAAATGTGAGGAAAATGTGTTTTTTTAGCCACATTTTGAGGTTTGCAAAGTATTCTGGGTAACAGAACCTGGTCAGAGCCCCACAAGTCACCCCTTCTTGGATTCCCCTAGGTCTCTAGTTTTCATAAATGCACAGCTTTGGTAGGTTTCCCTAGGTGCCGGCTGAGCTAGAGGCCAAAATCTACAGGTAGGCCCTTTGCAAAAGAACACCTCCGTTTTCTTTAAAAAAATGTGATGTGTCCCTGTTGTGTTTTGGGGCATTTCCTGTCACGGGCGCTAGGCCTACCCACACAAGTGAGGTATCATTTTTATCGGGAGACTTGGGGGAACGCTGGGTGGAAGGAAATTTGTGGCTCCTCTCAGATTCCCGACCTTTCTGTCACCGAAATGTGAGGAAAACGTGTTTTTTTAGCCAATTTTTGAGGTTTGCAAAGGATTCTGGGTAAAAGAACCTGGTCAGAACCCCACAAGTCACCCCATCTTGGATTCCCCTAGGTCTCTACTTTTAGAAAATGCACAGGTTTGGTAGGTTTCCCTAGGTGCCGGCTGAGCTAGAGGCCAAAATCTACAGGTAGGCACTTTGCAAAAAACACCTCTGTTTTCTGTCAAAAATTGTGATGTGTCCATATTGTGTTTTGGGGCATTTCCTGTCACGGGCGCTAGACCTACCCACACAAGTGAGGTATCATTTTTATCTGGTGACGTGGGGGAACGCTGGGTGGAAGGAAATTTGTGGCTCCTCTCAGATTCCCGACCTTTCTGTCACCGAAATGTGAGGAAAATGTGTTTTTTTTAGCCAAATTTTGAGGTTTGCAAAGGATTCTGGGTAACAGAACCTGGTCAGAGCCCCACAAGTCACCCCATCTTGGATTCCCCATTGTCTCTAGTTTGCAAAAATGCACAGCTTTGGTAGGTTTCCCTAGGTGCCGGCTGAGCTAGAGGCCAAAATCTACATGTTGACACTTTGCAAAAAACACCTCTGTTTTCTGTCAAAAATTGTGATGTGTTCACATTGTGTTTTGGGGCATTTCCTGTCGCGGGCGCTAGGCCTACCCACACAAGTGAGGTATCATTTTTATCGGTAAACTTGGGGTAAAGCTGGGTGGAAGGAAATTTGTGGCTCCTCTCAGATTCCAGAACTTTCTGTCACCGAAATGTGAGGAAAATGTGTTTTTTTTTAGCCAAATTTTGAGGTTTGCAAAGGATTCTGGGTAACAGAACCTGGTCAGAGCCCCACAAGTCACCCCATCTTGGATTCCCCTTCGTCTCTAGTTTGCAAAAATGCACAGCTTTGGTAGGTTTCCCTAGGTGCCGGCTGAGCTAGAGGCCAAAATCTACATGTTGACACTTTGCAAAAAACACCTCTGTTTTCTGTCAAAAATTGTGATGTGTCCACATTGTGTTTTGGGGCATTTCCTGTCGCGGGCGCTAGGCCTACCCACACAAGTGAGGTATCATTTTTATCGGTAAACTTGGGGTAAAGCTGGGTGGAAGGAAATTTGTGGCTCCTGTCAGATTCCCGACCTTTCTGTCACCGAAATGTGAGGAAAACGTGTTTTTTTAGCCAATTTTTGAGGTTTGCAAAGGATTCTGGGTAAAAGAACCTGGTCAGAACCCCACAAGTCACCCCATCTTGGATTCCCCTAGGTCTCTACTTTTAGAAAATGCACAGGTTTGGTAGGTTTCCCTAGGTGCCGGCTGAGCTAGAGGCCAAAATCTACAGGTAGGCACTTTGCAAAAAACACCTCTGTTTTCTGTCAAAAATTGTGATGTGTCCATATTGTGTTTTGGGGCATTTCCTGTCACGGGCGCTAAGCCTACCCACACAAGTGAGGTATCATTTTTATCTGGTGACGTGGGGGAACGCTGGGTGGAAGGAAATTTGTGGCTCCTCTCAGATTCCCGACCTTTCTGACACTGAAATGTGAGGAAAATGTGTTTTTTTAGCCAAATTGTGAGGTTTGCAAAGGATTCTGGGTAACAGAACCTGGTCAGAGCCCCACAAGTCACCCCTTCTTGGATTCCCCTAGGTCTCTAGTTTTCAAAAATGCACAGGTTTGGTAGGTTTCCCTAGGTGCCGGCTGAGCTAGAGGCCAAAATCTACAGGTAGGCACTTTGCAAAAAAACACCTCTGTTTTCTGTCAAAAATTGTGATGTGTCCACGTTGTGTTTTGGGGCATTTCCTGTCACGGGCGCTAGGCCTACCCACACAAGTGAGGTATCATTTGTATCTGGTGACTTGGGGGAACGCTGGGTGGAAGGAAATGTGTGGCTCCTCTCAGATTCCAGAACTTTCTGTCACTGAAATGTGAGGAAAATGTGTTTTTTTAGCCACATTTTGAGGTTTGCAAAGTATTCTGGGTAACAGAACCTGGTCAGAGCCCCACAAGTCACCCCTTCTTGGATTCCCCTAGGTCTCTAGTTTTCATAAATGCACAGGTTTGGTAGGTTTCCCTAGGTGCCGGCTGAGCTAGAGGCCAAAATCTACAGGTAGGCCCTTTGCAAAAGAACACCTCCGTTTTCTTTAAAAAAATGTGATGTGTCCCTGTTGTGTTTTGGGGCATTTCCTGTCACAGGCGCTAGGCCTACCCACACAAGTGAGGTATCATTTTTATCGGGAGACTTGGGGGAACGCTGGGTGGAAGGAAATTTGTGGCTCCTCTCAGATTCCCGACCTTTCTGTCACCGAAATGTGAGGAAAACGTGTTTTTTTAGCCAACTTTTGAGGTTTGCAAAGGATTCTGGGTAAAAGAACCTGGTCAGAACCCCACAAGTCACCCCATCTTGGATTCCCCTAGGTCTCTACTTTTAGAAAATGCACAGGTTTGGTAGGTTTCCCTAGGTGCCGGCTGAGCTAGAGGCCAAAATCTACAGGTAGGCACTTTGCAAAAAAACACCTCTGTTTTCTGTCAAAAATTGTGATGTTCCACGTTGTGTTTTGGGGCATTTCCTGTCGCGGGCGCTAGGCCTACCCACACAAGTGAGGTATCATTTTTATCGGTAAACTTGGGGTAAAGCTGGGTGGAAGGAAATTTGTGGCTCCTCTCAGATTCCAGAACTTTCTGTCACCGAAATGTGAGGAAAATGTGTTTTTTTTAGCCAAATTTTGAGGTTTGCAAAGGATTCTGGGTAACAGAACCTGGTCAGAGCCCCACAAGTCACCCCATCTTGGATTCCCCTTCGTCTCTAGTTTGCAAAAATGCACAGCTTTGGTAGGTTTCCCTAGGTGCCGGCTGAGCTAGAGGCCAAAATCTACAGGTAGGCACTTTGCAAAAAAACACCTCTGTTTTCTGTCAAAAATTGTGATGTGTCCACGTTGTGTTTTGGGGCATGTCCTGTCACGGGCGCTAGGCCTACCCACACAAGTGAGGTATCATTTTTATCTGGTGACTTGGGGGAACGCTGGGTGGAAGGAAATTTGTGGCTCCTCTCAGATTCCCGACCTTTCTGTCACCAAAATGTGAGGAAAACGTGTTTTTTTAGCCGAGGTTTGCAAAGGATTCTGGGTAAAAGGACCTGGTCAGAGCCCCACAGGTCACCCTATCTTGGATTCCCCTAGGTCTCTACTTTTAAAAAATGCACAGGTTTGGTAGGTTTCCCTAGGTGCCGGCTGAGCTAGAGGCCAAAATCTACATGTTGACACTTTGCAAAAAACACATCTGTTTTCTGTCAAAAATTGTGATGTGTCCACATTGTGTTTTGGGGCATTTCCTGTCGCGGGCGCTAGGCCTACCCACACAAGTGAGGTATCATTTTTATCGGTAAACTTGGGGTAAAGCTGGGTGGAAGGAAATTTGTGGCTCCTCTCAGATTCCAGAACTTTCTGTCACCGAAATGTGAGGAAAATGTGTTTTTTTTTAGCCAAATTTTGAGGTTTGCAAAGGATTCTGGGTAACAGAACCTGGTCAGAGCCCCACAAGTCACCCCATCTTGGATTCCCCTTCGTCTCTAGTTTGCAAAAATGCACAGCTTTGGTAGGTTTCCCTAGGTGCCGGCTGAGCTAGAGGCCAAAATCTACAGGTAGGCACTTTGCAAAAAAACACCTCTGTTTTCTGTCAAAAATTGTGATGTGTCCACGTTGTGTTTTGGGGCATTTCCTGTCACGGGCGCTAGGCCTACCCACACAAGTGAGGTATAATTTTTATCTGGTGACTTGGGGGAACGCTGGGTGGAAGGAAATTTGTGGCTGCTCTCAGATTCCCGACCTTTCTGTCACCGAAATGTGAGGAAAACGTGTTTTTTTAGCCGAGGTTTGCAAAGGATTCTGGGTAAAAGAACCTGGTCAGAGCCCCACAAGTCACCCCATCTTGGATTCCCCTAGGTCTCTACTTTTAAAAAATGCACAGGTTTGGTAGGTTTCCCTAGGTGCCGGCTGAGCTAGAGGCCAAAATCTACATGTTGACACTTTGCAAAAAACACCTCTGTTTTCTGTCAAAAATTGTGATGTGTCCACATTGTGTTTTGGGGCATTTCCTGTCGCGGGCGCTAGGCCTACCCACACAAGTGAGGTATCATTTTTATCGGTAAACTTGGGGTAAAGCTGGGTGGAAGGAAATTTGTGGCTCCTCTCAGATTCCAGAACTTTCTGTCACCGAAATGTGAGGAAAATGTGTTTTTTTTAGCCAAATTTTGAGGTTTGCAAAGGATTCTGGGTAACAGAACCTGGTCAGAGCCCCACAAGTCACCCCATCTTGGATTCCCCTTCGTCTCTAGTTTGCAAAAATGCACAGCTTTGGTAGGTTTCCCTAGGTGCCGGCTGAGCTAGAGGCCAAAATCTACAGGTAGGCACTTTGCAAAAAAACACCTCTGTTTTCTGTCAAAAATTGTGATGTGTCCACGTTGTGTTTTGGGGCATTTCCTGTCGCGGGCGCTAGGCCTACCCACACAAGTGAGGTATCATTTTTATCTGGTGACTTGGGGGAACGCTGGGTGGAAGGATATTTGTGGCTCCTCTCAGATTTCAGAACTTTCTGTCACTGAAATGTGAGGAAAATTTGTTTTTTTAGCCAAATTTTGAGGTTTGCAAAGGATTCTGGGTAACAGAACCTGGTCAGAGCCCCACAAGTCACCTCATCTTGGATTCCCCTTGGTCTCTAGTTTGCAAAAATGCACAGGTTTGGTAGGTTTCCCTAGGTGCCGGCTGAGCTAGAGGCCAAAATCTACAGGTAGGCACTTTGCAAAAAAACACCTCTGTTTTCTGTCAAAAATTGTGATGTGTCCACGTTGTGTTTTGGGGCATTTCCTGTCACGGGCGCTAGGCCTACCCACACAAGTGAGGTATCATTTGTATCTGGTGACTTGGGGGAACGCTGGGTGGAAGGAAATTTGTGGCTCCTCTCAGATTCCAGAACTTTCTGTCACTGAAATGTGAGGAAAATGTGTTTTTTTAGCCACATTTTGAGGTTTGCAAAGTATTCTGGGTAACAGAACCTGGTCAGAGCCCCACAAGTCACCCCTTCTTGGATTCCCCTAGGTCTCTAGTTTTCATAAATGCACAGGTTTGGTAGGTTTCCCTAGGTGCCGGCTGAGCTAGAGGCCAAAATCTACAGGTAGGCACTTTGCAAAAAACACCTCTGTTTTCTGTCAAAAATTGTGATGTGTCCATATTGTGTTTTGGGGCATTTCCTGTCACGGGCGCTAGGCCTACCCACACAAGTGAGGTATCATTTTTATCTGGTGACGTGGGGGAACGCTGGGTGGAAGGAAATTTGTGACTCCTCTCAGATTCCCGACCTTTCTGACACTGAAATGTGAGGAAAATGTGTTTTTTTAGCCAAATTTTGAGGTTTGCAAAGGATTCTGGGTAACAGAACCTGGTCAGAGCCCCACAAGTCACCCCTTCTTGGATTCCCCTAGGTCTCTAGTTTTCAAAAATGCACAGGTTTGGTAGGTTTCCCTAGGTGCCGGCTGAGCTAGAGGCCAAAATCTACAGGTAGGCACTTTGCAAAAAAACACCTATGTTTTCTGTCAAAAATTGTGATGTGTCCACGTTGTGTTTTGGGGCATTTCCTGTCGCGGGCGCTAGGCCTACCCACACAAGTGAGGTATCATTTTTATCGGTAAACTTGGGGTAAAGCTGGGTGGAAGGAAATTTGTGGCTCCTCTCAGATTCCAGAACTTTCTGTCACCGAAATGTGAGGAAAATGTGTGTTTTTTAGCCAAATTTTGAGGTTTGCAAAGGATTCTGGGTAACAGAACCTGGTCAGAGCCCCACAAGTCACCCCATCTTGGATTCCCCTTCGTCTCTAGTTTGCAAAAATGCACAGCTTTGGTAGGTTTCCCTAGGTGCCGGCTGAGCTAGAGGCCAAAATCTACAGGTAGGCACTTTGCAAAAAAACACCTCTGTTTTCTGTCAAAAATTGTGATGTGTCCACGTTGTGTTTTGGGGCATTTCCTGTCGCGGGCGCTAGGCCTACCCACACAAGTGAGGTATCATTTTTATCTAGTGACTTGGGGGAACGCTGGGTGGAAGGATATTTGTGGCTCCTCTCAGATTCCAGAACTTTCTGTCACTGAAATGTGAGGAAAATGTGTTTTTTTAGCCAAATTTTGAGGTTTGCAAAGGATTCTGGGTAACAGAACCTGGTCAGAGCCCCACAAGTCACCTCATCTTGGATTCCCCTTGGTCTCTAGTTTGCAAAAATGCACAGGTTTGGTAGGTTTCCCTAGGTGCCGGCTGAGCTAGAGGCCAAAATCTACAGGTAGGCACTTTGCAAAAAAACACCTCTGTTTTCTGTCAAAAATTGTGATGTGTCCACGTTGTGTTTTGGGGCATTTCCTGTCACGGGCGCTAGGCCTACCCACACAAGTGAGGTATCATTTGTATCTGGTGACTTGGGGGAACGCTGGGTGGAAGGAAATTTGTGGCTCCTCTCAGATTCCAGAACTTTCTGTCACTGAAATGTGAGGAAAATGTGTTTTTTTAGCCACATTTTGAGGTTTGCAAAGTATTCTGGGTAACAGAACCTGGTCAGAGCCCCACAAGTCACCCCTTCTTGGATTCCCCTAGGTCTCTAGTTTTCATAAATGCACAGGTTTGGTAGGTTTCCCTGGGTGCCGGCTGAGCTAGAGGCCAAAATCTACAGGTAGGCCCTTTGCAAAAGAACACCTCCGTTTTCTTTAAAAAAATTTGATGTGTCCCTGTTGTGTTTTGGGGCATTTCCTGTCACGGGCGCTAGGCCTACCCACACAAGTGAGGTATCATTTTTATCGGGAGACTTGGGGGAACGCTGGGTGGAAGGAAATTTGTGGCTCCTCTCAGATTCCCGACCTTTCTGTCACCGAAATGTGAGGAAAACGTGTTTTTTTAGCCAACTTTTGAGGTTTGCAAAGGATTCTGGGTAAAAGAACCTGGTCAGAACCCCACAAGTCATCCCATCTTGGATTCCCCTAGGTCTCTACTTTTAGAAAATGCACAGGTTTGGTAGGTTTCCCTAGGTGCCGGCTGAGCTAGAGGCCAAAATCTACAGGTAGGCACTTTGCAAATAACACCTCTGTTTTCTGTCAAAAATTGTGATGTGTCCATATTGTGTTTTGGGGCATTTCCTGTCACGGGCGCTAGGCCTACCCACACAAGTGAGGTATCATTTTTATCTGGTGACGTGGGGGAACGCTGAGTGGAAGGAAATTTGTGACTCCTCTCAGATTCCCGACCTTTCTGACACTGAAATGTGAGGAAAATGTGTTTTTTTAGCCAAATTTTGAGGTTTGCAAAGGATTCTGGGTAACAGAACCTGGTCAGAGCCCCACAAGTCACCCCTTCTTGGATTCCCCTAGGTCTCTAGTTTTCAAAAATGCACAGGTTTGATAGGTTTCCCTAGGTGCCGGCTGAGCTAGAGGCCAAAATCTACAGGTAGGCACTTTGCAAAAAAACACCTCTGTTTTCTGTCAAAAATTGTGATGTGTCCACGTTGTGTTTTGGGGCATTTCCTGTCGCGGGCGCTAGGCCTACCCACACAAGTGAGGTATCATTTTTATCTGGTGACTTGGGGGAACGCTGGGTGGAAGGAAATTTGTGGCTCCTCTCAGATTCCAGAACTTTCTGTCACTGAAATGTGAGGAAAATTTGTTTTATTAGCCAAATTTTGAGGTTTGCAAAGGATTCTGGGTAACAGAACCTGGTCAGAGCCCCACAAGTCACCTCATCTTGGATTCCTCTTGGTCTCTAGTTTGCAAAAATGCACAGGTTTGGTAGGTTTCCCTAGTTGCCGGCTGAGCTAGAGGCCAAAATCTACAGGTAGGCACTTTGCAAAAAAACACCTCTGTTTTCTGTCAAAAATTGTGATGTGTCCACGTTGTGTTTTGGGGCATTTCCTGTCACGGGCGCTAGGCCTACCCACACAAGTGAGGTATCATTTGTATCTGGTGACTTGGGGGAACGCTGGGTGGAAGGAAATTTGTGGCTCCTCTCAGATTCCAGAACTTTCTGTCACTGAAATGTGAGGAAAATGTGTTTTTTTAGCCACATTTTGAGGTTTGCAAAGTATTCTGGGTAACAGAACCTGGTCAGAGCCCCACAAGTCACCCCTTCTTGGATTCCCCTAGGTCTCTAGTTTTCATAAATGCACAGGTTTGGTAGGTTTCCCTAGGTGCCGGCTGAGCTAGAGGCCAAAATCTACAGGTAGGCCCTTTGCAAAAGAACACCTCCGTTTTCTTTAAAAAAATGTGATGTGTCCCTGTTGTGTTTTGGGGCATTTCCTGTCACGGGCGCTAGGCCTACCCACACAAGTGAGGTATCATTTTTATCGAGAGACTTGGGGGAACGCTGGGTGGAAGGAAATTTGTGGCTCCTGTCAGATTCCCGACCTTTCTGTCACCGAAATGTGAGGAAAACGTGTTTTTTTAGCCAATTTTTGAGGTTTGCAAAGGATTCTGGGTAAAAGAACCTGGTCAGAACCCCACAAGTCACCCCATCTTGGATTCCCCTAGGTCTCTACTTTTAGAAAATGCACAGGTTTGGTAGGTTTCCCTAGGTGCCGGCTGAGCTAGAGGCCAAAATCTACAGGTAGGCACTTTGCAAAAAACACCTCTGTTTTCTGTCAAAAATTGTGATGTGTCCATATTGTGTTTTGGGGCATTTCCTGTCACGGGCGCTAAGCCTACCCACACAAGTGAGGTATCATTTTTATCTGGTGACGTGGGGGAACGCTGGGTGGAAGGAAATTTGTGGCTCCTCTCAGATTCCCGACCTTTCTGACACTGAAATGTGAGGAAAATGTGTTTTTTTAGCCAAATTGTGAGGTTTGCAAAGGATTCTGGGTAACAGAACCTGGTCAGAGCCCCACAAGTCACCCCTTCTTGGATTCCCCTAGGTCTCTAGTTTTAAAAAATGCACAGGTTTGGTAGGTTTCCCTAGGTGCCGGCTGAGCTAGAGGCCAAAATCTACAGGTAGGCACTTTGCAAAAAAACACCTCTGTTTTCTGTCAAAAATTGTGATGTGTCCACGTTGTGTTTTGGGGCATTTCCTGTCACGGGCGCTAGGCCTACCCACACAAGTGAGGTATCATTTGTATCTGGTGACTTGGGGGAACGCTGGGTGGAAGGAAATTTGTGGCTCCTCTCAGATTCCAGAACTTTCTGTCACTGAAATGTGAGGAAAATGTGTTTTTTTAGCCACATTTTGAGGTTTGCAAAGTATTCTGGGTAACAGAACCTGGTCAGAGCCCCACAAGTCACCCCTTCTTGGATTCCCCTAGGTCTCTAGTTTTCATAAATGCACAGGTTTGGTAGGTTTCCCTAGGTGCCGGCTGAGCTAGAGGCCAAAATCTACAGGTAGGCCCTTTGCAAAAGAACACCTCCGTTTTCTTTAAAAAAATGTGATGTGTCCCTGTTGTGTTTTGGGGCATTTCCTGTCACGGGCGCTAGGCCTACCCACACAAGTGAGGTATCATTTTTATCGGGAGACTTGGGGGAACGCTGGGTGGAAGGAAATTTGTGGCTCCTCTCAGATTCCCGACCTTTCTGTCACCGAAATGTGAGGAAAACGTGTTTTTTTAGCCAACTTTTGAGGTTTGCAAAGGATTCTGGGTAAAAGAACCTGGTCAGAACCCCACAAGTCACCCCATCTTGGATTCCCCTAGGTCTCTACTTTTAGAAAATGCACAGGTTTGGTAGGTTTCCCTAGGTGCCGGCTGAGCTAGAGGCCAAAATCTACAGGTAGGCACTTTGCAAAAAAACACCTCTGTTTTCTGTCAAAAATTGTGATGTTCCACGTTGTGTTTTGGGGCATTTCCTGTCGCGGGCGCTAGGCCTACCCACACAAGTGAGGTATCATTTTTATCGGTAAACTTGGGGTAAAGCTGGGTGGAAGGAAATTTGTGGCTCCTCTCAGATTCCAGAACTTTCTGTCACCGAAATGTGAGGAAAATGTGTTTTTTTTAGCCAAATTTTGAGGTTTGCAAAGGATTCTGGGTAACAGAACCTGGTCAGAGCCCCACAAGTCACCCCATCTTGGATTCCCCTTGGTCTCTAGTTTGCAAAAATGCACAGCTTTGGTAGGTTTCCCTAGGTGCCGGCTGAGCTAGAGGCCAAAATCTACAGGTAGGCACTTTGCAAAAAAACACCTCTGTTTTCTGTCAAAAATTGTGATGTGTCCACGTTGTGTTTTGGGGCATGTCCTGTCACGGGCGCTAGGCCTACCCACACAAGTGAGGTATCATTTTTATCTGGTGACTTGGGGGAACGCTGGGTGGAAGGAAATTTGTGGCTCCTCTCAGATTCCCGACCTTTCTGTCACCAAAATGTGAGGAAAACGTGTTTTTTTAGCCGAGGTTTGCAAAGGATTCTGGGTAAAAGGACCTGGTCAGAGCCCCACAGGTCACCCCATCTTGGATTCCCCTAGGTCTCTACTTTTAAAAAATGCACAGGTTTGGTAGGTTTCCCTAGGTGCCGGCTGAGCTAGAGGCCAAAATCTACATGTTGACACTTTGCAAAAAACACCTCTGTTTTCTGTCAAAAATTGTGATGTGTCCACATTGTGTTTTGGGGCATTTCCTGTCGCGGGCGCTAGGCCTACCCACACAAGTGAGGTATCATTTTTATCGGTAAACTTGGGGTAAAGCTGGGTGGAAGGAAATTTGTGGCTCCTCTCAGATTCCAGAACTTTCTGTCACCGAAATGTGAGGAAAATGTGTTTTTTTTTAGCCAAATTTTGAGGTTTGCAAAGGATTCTGGGTAACAGAACCTGGTCAGAGCCCCACAAGTCACCCCATCTTGGATTCCCCTTCGTCTCTAGTTTGCAACAATGCACAGCTTTGGTAGGTTTCCCTAGGTGCCGGCTGAGCTAGAGGCCAAAATCTACATGTTGACACTTTGCAAAAAACACCTCTGTTTTCTGTCAAAAATTGTGATGTGTCCACATTGTGTTTTGGGGCATTTCCTGTCGCGGGCGCTAGGCCTACCCACACAAGTGAGGTATCATTTTTATCGGTAAACTTTGGGTAAAGCTGGGTGGAAGGAAATTTGTGGCTCCTGTCAGATTCCCGACCTTTCTGTCACCGAAATGTGAGGAAAACGTGTTTTTTTAGCCAATTTTTGAGGTTTGCAAAGGATTCTGGGTAAAAGAACCTGGTCAGAACCCCACAAGTCACCCCATCTTGGATTCCCCTAGGTCTCTACTTTTAGTAAATGCACAGGTTTGGTAGGTTTCCCTAGGTGCCGGCTGAGCTAGAGGCCAAAATCTACAGGTAGGCACTTTGCAAAAAACACCTCTGTTTTCTGTCAAAAATTGTGATGTGTCCATATTGTGTTTTGGGGCATTTCCTGTCACGGGCGCTAAGCCTACCCACACAAGTGAGGTATCATTTTTATCTGGTGACGTGGGGGAACGCTGGGTGGAAGGAAATTTGTGGCTCCTCTCAGATTCCCGACCTTTCTGACACTGAAATGTGAGGAAAATGTGTTTTTTTAGCCAAATTGTGAGGTTTGCAAAGGATTCTGGGTAACAGAACCTGGTCAGAGCCCCACAAGTCACCCCTTCTTGGATTCCCCTAGGTCTCTAGTTTTCAAAAATGCACAGGTTTGGTAGGTTTCCCTAGGTGCCGGCTGAGCTAGAGGCCAAAATCTACAGGTAGGCACTTTGCAAAAAAACACCTCTGTTTTCTGTCAAAAATTGTGATGTGTCCACGTTGTGTTTTGGGGCATTTCCTGTCACGGGCGCTAGGCCTACCCACACAAGTGAGGTATCATTTGTATCTGGTGACTTGGGGGAACGCTGGGTGGAAGGAAATGTGTGGCTCCTCTCAGATTCCAGAACTTTCTGTCACTGAAATGTGAGGAAAATGTGTTTTTTTAGCCACATTTTGAGGTTTGCAAAGTATTCTGGGTAACAGAACCTGGTCAGAGCCCCACAAGTCACCCCTTCTTGGATTCCCCTAGGTCTCTAGTTTTCATAAATGCACAGGTTTGGTAGGTTTCCCTAGGTGCCGGCTGAGCTAGAGGCCAAAATCTACAGGTAGGCCCTTTGCAAAAGAACACCTCCGTTTTCTTTAAAAAAATGTGATGTGTCCCTGTTGTGTTTTGGGGCATTTCCTGTCACAGGCGCTAGGCCTACCCACACAAGTGAGGTATCATTTTTATCGGGAGACTTGGGGGAACGCTGGGTGGAAGGAAATTTGTGGCTCCTCTCAGATTCCCGACCTTTCTGTCACCGAAATGTGAGGAAAACGTGTTTTTTTAGCCAACTTTTGAGGTTTGCAAAGGATTCTGGGTAAAAGAACCTAGTCAGAACCCCACAAGTCACCCCATCTTGGATTCCCCTAGGTCTCTACTTTTAGAAAATGCACAGGTTTGGTAGGTTTCCCTAGGTGCCGGCTGAGCTAGAGGCCAAAATCTACAGGTAGGCACTTTGCAAAAAAACACCTCTGTTTTCTGTCAAAAATTGTGATGTTCCACGTTGTGTTTTGGGGCATTTCCTGTCGCGGGCGCTAGGCCTACCCACACAAGTGAGGTATCATTTTTATCGGTAAACTTGGGGTAAAGCTGGGTGGAAGGAAATTTGTGGCTCCTCTCAGATTCCAGAACTTTCTGTCACCGAAATGTGAGGAAAATGTGTTTTTTTTAGCCAAATTTTGAGGTTTGCAAAGGATTCTGGGTAACAGAACCTGGTCAGAGCCCCACAAGTCACCCCATCTTGGATTCCCCTTCGTCTCTAGTTTGCAAAAATGCACAGCTTTGGTAGGTTTCCCTAGGTGCCGGCTGAGCTAGAGGCCAAAATCTACAGGTAGGCACTTTGCAAAAAAACACCTCTGTTTTCTGTCAAAAATTGTGATGTGTCCACGTTGTGTTTTGGGGCATGTCCTGTCACGGGCGCTAGGCCTACCCACACAAGTGAGGTATCATTTTTATCTGGTGACTTGGGGGAACGCTGGGTGGAAGGAAATTTGTGGCTCCTCTCAGATTCCCGACCTTTCTGTCACCAAAATGTGAGGAAAACGTGTTTTTTTAGCCGAGGTTTGCAAAGGATTCTGGGTAAAAGGACCTGGTCAGAGCCCCACAGGTCACCCCATCTTGGATTCCCCTAGGTCTCTACTTTTAAAAAATGCACAGGTTTGGTAGGTTTCCCTAGGTGCCGGCTGAGCTAGAGGCCAAAATCTACATGTTGACACTTTGCAAAAAACACCTCTGTTTTCTGTCAAAAATTGTGATGTGTCCACATTGTGTTTTGGGGCATTTCCTGTCGCGGGCGCTAGGCCTACCCACACAAGTGAGGTATCATTTTTATCGGTAAACTTGGGGTAAAGCTGGGTGGAAGGAAATTTGTGGCTCCGCTCAGATTCCAGAACTTTCTGTCACCGAAATGTGAGGAAAATGTGTTTTTTTTTAGCCAAATTTTGAGGTTTGCAAAGGATTCTGGGTAACAGAACCTGGTCAGAGCCCCACAAGTCACCCCATCTTGGATTCCCCTTCGTCTCTAGTTTGCAAAAATGCACAGCTTTGGTAGGTTTCCCTAGGTGCCGGCTGAGCTAGAGGCCAAAATCTACAGGTAGGCACTTTGCAAAAAAACACCTCTGTTTTCTGTCAAAAATTGTGATGTGTCCACGTTGTGTTTTGGGGCATTTCCTGTCACGGGCGCTAGGCCTACCCACACAAGTGAGGTATAATTTTTATCTGGTGACTTGGGGGAACGCTGGGTGGAAGGAAATTTGTGGCTGCTCTCAGATTCCCGACCTTTCTGTCACCGAAATGTGAGGAAAACGTTTTTTTTTAGCCGAGGTTTGCAAAGGATTCTGGGTAAAAGAACCTGGTCAGAGCCCCACAAGTCACCCCATCTTGGATTCCCCTAGGTCTCTACTTTTAAAAAATGCACAGGTTTGGTAGGTTTCCCTAGGTGCCGGCTGAGCTAGAGGCCAAAATCTACATGTTGACACTTTGCAAAAAACACCTCTGTTTTCTGTCAAAAATTGTGATGTGTCCACATTGTGTTTTGGGGCATTTCCTGTCGCGGGCGCTAGGCCTACCCACACAAGTGAGGTATCATTTTTATCGGTAAACTTGGGGTAAAGCTGGGTGGAAGGAAATTTGTGGCTCCTCTCAGATTCCAGAACTTTCTGTCACCGAAATGTGAGGAAAATGTGTTTTTTTTAGCCAAATTTTGAGGTTTGCAAAGGATTCTGGGTAACAGAACCTGGTCAGAGCCCCACAAGTCACCCCATCTTGGATTCCCCTTGGTCTCTAGTTTGCAAAAATGCACAGCTTTGGTAGGTTTCCCTAGGTGCCGGCTGAGCTAGAGGCCAAAATCTACAGGTAGGCACTTTGCAAAAAAACACCTCTGTTTTCTGTCAAAAATTGTGATGTGTCCACGTTGTGTTTTGGGGCATTTCCTGTCGCGGGCGCTAGGCCTACCCACACAAGTGAGGTATCATTTTTATCTGGTGACTTGGGGGAACGCTGGGTGGAAGGATATTTGTGGCTCCTCTCAGATTTCAGAACTTTCTGTCACTGAAATGTGAGGAAAATTTGTTTTTTTAGCCAAATTTTGAGGTTTGCAAAGGATTCTGGGTAACAGAACCTGGTCAGAGCCCCACAAGTCACCTCATCTTGGATTCCCCTTGGTCTCTAGTTTGCAAAAATGCACAGGTTTGGTAGGTTTCCCTAGGTGCCGGCTGAGCTAGAGGCCAAAATCTACAGGTAGGCACTTTGCAAAAAAACACCTCTGTTTTCTGTCAAAAATTGTGATGTGTCCACGTTGTGTTTTGGGGCATTTCCTGTCACGGGCACTAGGCCTACCCACACAAGTGAGGTATCATTTGTATCTGGTGACTTGGGGGAACGCTGGGTGGAAGGAAATTTGTGGCTCCTCTCAGATTCCAGAACTTTCTGTCACTGAAATGTGAGGAAAATGTGTTTTTTTAGCCACATTTTGAGGTTTGCAAAGTATTCTGGGTAACAGAACCTGGTCAGAGCCCCACAAGTCACCCCTTCTTGGATTCCCCTAGGTCTCTAGTTTTCATAAATGCACAGGTTTGGTAGGTTTCCCTAGGTGCCGGCTGAGCTAGAGGCCAAAATCTACAGGTAGGCACTTTGCAAAAAACACCTCGGTTTTCTGTCAAAAATTGTGATGTGTCCATATTGTGTTTTGGGGCATTTCCTGTCACGGGCGCTACGCCTACCCACACAAGTGAGGTATCATTTTTATCTGGTGACGTGGGGGAACGCTGGGTGGAAGGAAATTTGTGACTCCTCTCAGATTCCCGACCTTTCTGACACCGAAATGTGAGGAAAATGTGTTTTTTTTAGCCAAATTTTGAGGTTTGCAAAGGATTCTGGGTAACAGAACCTGGTCAGAGCCCCACAAGTCACCCCATCTTGGATTCCCCTTCGTCTCTAGTTTGCAAAAATGCACAGCTTTGGTAGGTTTCCCTAGGTGCCGGCTGAGCTAGAGGCCAAAATCTACAGGTAGGCACTTTGCAAAAAAACACCTCTGTTTTCTGTCAAAAATTGTGATGTGTCCACGTTGTGTTTTGGGGCATTTCCTGTCGCGGGCGCTAGGCCTACCCACACAAGTGAGGTATGATTTTTATCTAGTGACTTGGGGGAACGCTGGGTGGAAGGATATTTGTGGCTCCTCTCAGATTCCAGAACTTTCTGTCACTGAAATGTGAGGAAAATGTGTTTTTTTAGCCAAATTTTGAGGTTTGCAAAGGATTCTGGGTAACAGAACCTGGTCAGAGCCCCACAAGTCACCTCATCTTGGATTCCCCTTGGTCTCTAGTTTGCAAAAATGCACAGGTTTGGTAGGTTTCCCTAGGTGCCGGCTGAGCTAGAGGCCAAAATCTACAGGTAGGCACTTTGCAAAAAAACACCTCTGTTTTCTGTCAAAAATTGTGATGTGTCCACGTTGTGTTTTGGGGCATTTCCTGTCACGGGCGCTAGGCCTACCCACACAAGTGAGGTATCATTTGTATCTGGTGACTTGGGGGAACGCTGGGTGGAAGGAAATTTGTAGCTCCTCTCAGATTCCAGAACTTTCTGTCACTGAAATGTGAGGAAAATGTGTTTTTTTAGCCACATTTTGAGGTTTGCAAAGTATTCTGGGTAACAGAACCTGGTCAGAGCCCCACAAGTCACCCCTTCTTGGATTCCCCTAGGTCTCTAGTTTTCATAAATGCACAGGTTTGGTAGGTTTCCCTGGGTGCCGGCTGAGCTAGAGGCCAAAATCTACAGGTAGGCCCTTTGCAAAAGAACACCTCCGTTTTCTTTAAAAAAATTTGATGTGTCCCTGTTGTGTTTTGGGGCATTTCCTGTCACGGGCGCTAGGCCTACCCACACAAGTGAGGTATCATTTTTATCGGGAGACTTGGGGGAACGCTGGGTGGAAGGAAATTTGTGGCTCCTCTCAGATTCCCGACCTTTCTGTCACCGAAATGTGAGGAAAACGTGTTTTTTTAGCCAACTTTTGAGGTTTGCAAAGGATTCTGGGTAAAAGAACCTGGTCAGAACCCCACAAGTCATCCCATCTTGGATTCCCCTAGGTCTCTACTTTTAGAAAATGCACAGGTTTGGTAGGTTTCCCTAGGTGCCGGCTGAGCTAGAGGCCAAAATCTACAGGTAGGCACTTTGCAAAAAACACCTCTGTTTTCTGTCAAAAATTGTGATGTGTCCATATTGTGTTTTGGGGCATTTCCTGTCACGGGCGCTAGGCCTACCCACACAAGTGAGGTATCATTTTTATCTGGTGACGTGGGGGAACGCTGGGTGGAAGGAAATTTGTGACTCCTCTCAGATTCCCGACCTTTCTGACACTGAAATGTGAGGAAAATGTGTTTTTTTAGCCAAATTTTGAGGTTTGCAAAGGATTCTGGGTAACAGAACCTGGTCAGAGCCCCACAAGTCACCCCTTCTTGGATTCCCCTAGGTCTCTAGTTTTCAAAAATGCACAGGTTTGATAGGTTTCCCTAGGTGCCGGCTGAGCTAGAGGCCAAAATCTACAGGTAGGCACTTTGCAAAAAAACACCTCTGTTTTCTGTCAAAAATTGTGATGTGTCCACGTTGTGTTTTGGGGCATTTCCTGTCACGGGCGCTAGGCCTACCCACACAAGTGAGGTATCATTTGTATCTGGTGACTTGGGGGAACGCTGGGTGGAAGGAAATTTGTGGCTCCTCTCAGATTCCAGAACTTTCTGTCACCGAAATGTGAGGAAAATGTGTTTTTTTAGCCACATTTTGAGGTTTGCAAAGTATTCTGGGTAACAGAACCTGGTCAGAGCCCCACAAGTCACCCCTTCTTGGATTCCCCTAGGTCTCTAGTTTTCATAAATGCACAGGTTTGGTAGGTTTCCCTAGGTGCCGGCTGAGCTAGAGGCCAAAATCTACAGGTAGGCCCTTTGCAAAAGAACACCTCCGTTTTCTTTAAAAAAATGTGATGTGTCCCTGTTGTGTTTTGGGGCATTTCCTGTCACGGGCGCTAGGCCTACCCACACAAGTGAGGTATCATTTTTATCGGGAGACTTGGGGGAACGCTGGGTGGAAGGAAATTTGTGGCTCCTCTCAGATTCCCGACCTTTCTGTCACCGAAATGTGAGGAAAACGTGTTTTTTTAGCCAATTTTTGAGGTTTGCAAAGGATTCTGGGTAAAAGAACCTGGTCAGAACCCCACAAGTCACCCCATCTTGGATTCCCCCAGGTCTCTACTTTTAGAAAATGCACAGGTTTGGTAGGTTTCCCTAGGTGCCGGCTGAGCTAGAGGCCAAAATCTACAGGTAGGCACTTTGCAAAAAACACCTCTGTTTTCTGTCAAAAATTGTGATGTGTCCATATTGTGTTTTGGGGCATTTCCTGTCACGGGCGCTAGACCTACCCACACAAGTGAGGTATCATTTTTATCTGGTGACGTGGGGGAACGCTGGGTGGAAGGAAATTTGTGGCTCCTCTCAGATTCCCGACCTTTCTGTCACCGAAATGTGAGGAAAATGTGTTTTTTTTAGCCAAATTTTGAGGTTTGCAAAGGATTCTGGGTAACAGAACCTGGTCAGAGCCCCACAAGTCACCCCATCTTGGATTCCCCTTTGTCTCTAGTTTGCAAAAATGCACAGCTTTGGTAGGTTTCCCTAGGTGCCGGCTGAGCTAGAGGCCAAAATCTACATGTTGACACTTTGCAAAAAACACCTCTGTTTTCTGTCAAAAATTGTGATGTGTTCACATTGTGTTTTGGGGCATTTCCTGTCGCGGGCGCTAGGCCTACCCACACAAGTGAGGTATCATTTTTATCGGTAAACTTGGGGTAAAGCTGGGTGGAAGGAAATTTGTGGCTCCTCTCAGATTCCAGAACTTTCTGTCACCGAAATGTGAGGAAAATGTGTTTTTTTTTAGCCAAATTTTGAGGTTTGCAAAGGATTCTGGGTAACAGAACCTGGTCAGAGCCCCACAAGTCACCCCATCTTGGATTCCCCTTCGTCTCTAGTTTGCAAAAATGCACAGCTTTGGTAGGTTTCCCTAGGTGCCGGCTGAGCTAGAGGCCAAAATCTACATGTTGACACTTTGCAAAAAACACCTCTGTTTTCTGTCAAAAATTGTGATGTGTCCACATTGTGTTTTGGGGCATTTCCTGTCGCGGGCGCTAAGCCTACCCACACAAGTGAGGTATCATTTTTATCGGTAAACTTGGGGTAAAGCTGGGTGGAAGGAAATTTGTGGCTCCTGTCAGATTCCCGACCTTTCTGTCACCGAAATGTGAGGAAAACGTGTTTTTTTAGCCAATTTTTGAGGTTTGCAAAGGATTCTGGGTAAAAGAACCTGGTCAGAACCCCACAAGTCACCCCATCTTGGATTCCCCTAGGTCTCTACTTTTAGAAAATGCACAGGTTTGGTACGTTTCCCTAGGTGCCGGCTGAGCTAGAGGCCAAAATCTACAGGTAGGCACTTTGCAAAAAACACCTCTGTTTTCTGTCAAAAATTGTGATGTGTCCATATTGTGTTTTGGGGCATTTCCTGTCACGGGCGCTAAGCCTACCCACACAAGTGAGGTATCATTTTTATCTGGTGACGTGGGGGAACGCTGGGTGGAAGGAAATTTGTGGCTCCTCTCAGATTCCCGACCTTTCTGACACTGAAATGTGAGGAAAATGTGTTTTTTTAGCCAAATTGTGAGGTTTGCAAAGGATTCTGGGTAACAGAACCTGGTCAGAGCCCCACAAGTCACCCCTTCTTGGATTCCCCTAGGTCTCTAGTTTTCAAAAATGCACAGGTTTGGTAGGTTTCCCTAGGTGCCGGCTGAGCTAGAGGCCAAAATCTACAGGTAGGCACTTTGCAAAAAAACACCTCTGTTTTCTGTCAAAAATTGTGATGTGTCCACGTTGTGTTTTGGGGCATTTCCTGTCACGGGCGCTAGGCCTACCCACACAAGTGAGGTATCATTTGTATCTGGTGACTTGGGGGAACGCTGGGTGGAAGGAAATGTGTGGCTCCTCTCAGATTCCAGAACTTTCTGTCACTGAAATGTGAGGAAAATGTGTTTTTTTAGCCACATTTTGAGGTTTGCAAAGTATTCTGGGTAACAGAACCTGGTCAGAGCCCCACAAGTCACCCCTTCTTGGATTCCCCTAGGTCTCTAGTTTTCATAAATGCACAGGTTTGGTAGGTTTCCCTAGGTGCCGGCTGAGCTAGAGGCCAAAATCTACAGGTAGGCCCTTTGCAAAAGAACACCTCCGTTTTCTTTAAAAAAATGTGATGTGTCCCTGTTGTGTTTTGGGGCATTTCCTGTCACAGGCGCTAGGCCTACCCACACAAGTGAGGTATCATTTTTATCGGGAGACTTGGGGGAACGCTGGGTGGAAGGAAAT
The DNA here is from genome assembly GCF_031143425.1 of Pleurodeles waltl. Classification (NCBI taxonomy): domain Eukaryota; kingdom Metazoa; phylum Chordata; class Amphibia; order Caudata; family Salamandridae; genus Pleurodeles; species Pleurodeles waltl. Next base: position 836,932,569 of record NC_090442.1, read on the forward strand.
TTGTGGCTCCTCTCAGATTCCCGACCTTTCTGTCACCGAAATGTGAGGAAAACGTGTTTTTTTAGCCAACTTTTGAGGTTTGCAAAGGATTCTGGGTAAAAGAAGCTGGTCAGAACCCCACAAGTCACCCCATCTTGGATTCCCCTAGGTCTCTACTTTTAGAAAATGCACAGGTTTGGTAGGTTTCCCTAGGTGCCGGCTGAGCTAGAGGCCAAAATCTACAGGTAGGCACTTTGCAAAAAAACACCTCTGTTTTCTGTCAAAAATTGTGATGTTCCACGTTGTGTTTTGGGGCATTTCCTGTCGCGGGCGCTAGGCCTACCCACACAAGTGAGGTATCATTTTTATCGGTAAACTTGGGGTAAAGCTGGGTGGAAGGAAATTTGTGGCTCCTCTCAGATTCCAGAACTTTCTGTCACCGAAATGTGAGGAAAATGTGTTTTTTTTAGCCAAATTTTGAGGTTTGCAAAGGATTCTGGGTAACAGAACCTGGTCAGAGCCCCACAAGTCACCCCATCTTGGATTCCCCTTGGTCTCTAGTTTGCAAAAATGCACAGCTTTGGTAGGTTTCCCTAGGTGCCGGCTGAGCTAGAGGCCAAAATCTACAGGTAGGCACTTTGCAAAAAACACCTCTGTTTTCTGTCAAAAATTGTGATGTGTCCATATTGTGTTTTGGGGCATTTCCTGTCACGGGCGCTAGGCCTACCCACACAAGTGAGGTATCATTTTTATCTGGTGACGTGGGGGAACGCTGGGTGGAAGGAAATTTGTGACTCCTCTCAGATTCCCGACCTTTCTGACACTGAAATGTGAGGAAAATGTGTTTTTTTAGCCAAATTTTGAGGTTTGCAAAGGATTCTGGGTAACAGAACCTGGTCAGAGCCCCACAAGTCACCCCTTCTTGGATTCCCCTAGGTCTCTAGTTTTCAAAAATGCACAGGTTTGATAGGTTTCCCTAGGTGCCGGCTGAGCTAGAGGCCAAAATCTACAGGTAGGCACTTTGCAAAAAAACACCTCTGTTTTCTGTCAAAAATTGTGATGTGTCCACGTTGTGTTTTGGGGCATTTCCTGTCACGGGCGCTAGGCCTACCCACACAAGTGAGGTATCATTTGTATCTGGTGACTTGGGGGAACGCTGGGTGGAAGGAAATTTGTGGCTCCTCTCAGATTCCAGAACTTTCTGTCACCGAAATGTGAGGAAAATGTGTTTTTTTAGCCACATTTTGAGGTTTGCAAAGTATTCTGGGTAACAGAACCTGGTCAGAGCCCCACAAGTCACCCCTTCTTGGATTCCCCTAGGTCTCTAGTTTTCATAAATGCACAGGTTTGGTAGGTTTCCCTAGGTGCCGGCTGAGCTAGAGGCCAAAATCTACAGGTAGGCCCTTTGCAAAAGAACACCTCCGTTTTCTTTAAAAAAATGTGATGTGTCCCTGTTGTGTTTTGGGGCATTTCCTGTCACGGGCGCTAGGCCTACCCACACAAGTGAGGTATCATTTTTATCGGGAGACTTGGGGGAACGCTGGGTGGAAGGAAATTTGTGGCTCCTCTCAGATTCCCGACCTTTCTGTCACCGAAATGTGAGGAAAACGTGTTTTTTTAGCCAATTTTTGAGGTTTGCAAAGGATTCTGGGTAAAAGAACCTGGTCAGAACCCCACAAGTCACCCCATCTTGGATTCCCCTAGGTCTCTACTTTTAGAAAATGCACAGGTTTGGTAGGTTTCCCTAGGTGCCGGCTGAGCTAGAGGCCAAAATCTACAGGTAGGCACTTTGCAAAAAACACCTCTGTTTTCTGTCAAAAATTGTGATGTGTCCATATTGTGTTTTGGGGCATTTCCTGTCACGGGCGCTAGACCTACCCACACAAGTGAGGTATCATTTTTATCTGGTGACGTGGGGGAACGCTGGGTGGAAGGAAATTTGTGGCTCCTCTCAGATTCCCGACCTTTCTGTCACCGAAATGTGAGGAAAATGTGTTTTTTTTAGCCAAATTTTGAGGTTTGCAAAGGATTCTGGGTAACAGAACCTGGTCAGAGCCCCACAAGTCACCCCATCTTGGATTCCCCTTTGTCTCTAGTTTGCAAAAATGCACAGCTTTGGTAGGTTTCCCTAGGTGCCGGCTGAGCTAGAGGCCAAAATCTACATGTTGACACTTTGCAAAAAACACCTCTGTTTTCTGTCAAAAATTGTGATGTGTTCACATTGTGTTTTGGGGCATTTCCTGTCGCGGGCGCTAGGCCTACCCACACAAGTGAGGTATCATTTTTATCGGTAAACTTGGGGTAAAGCTGGGTGGAAGGAAATTTGTGGCTCCTCTCAGATTCCAGAACTTTCTGTCACCGAAATGTGAGGAAAATGTGTTTTTTTTTAGCCAAATTTTGAGGTTTGCAAAGGATTCTGGGTAACAGAACCTGGTCAGAGCCCCACAAGTCACCCCATCTTGGATTCCCCTTCGTCTCTAGTTTGCAAAAATGCACAGCTTTGGTAGGTTTCCCTAGGTGCCGGCTGAGCTAGAGGCCAAAATCTACATGTTGACACTTTGCAAAAAACACCTCTGTTTTCTGTCAAAAATTGTGATGTGTCCACATTGTGTTTTGGGGCATTTCCTGTCGCGGGCGCTAAGCCTACCCACACAAGTGAGGTATCATTTTTATCGGTAAACTTGGGGTAAAGCTGGGTGGAAGGAAATTTGTGGCTCCTGTCAGATTCCCGACCTTTCTGTCACCGAAATGTGAGGAAAACGTGTTTTTTTAGCCAATTTTTGAGGTTTGCAAAGGATTCTGGGTAAAAGAACCTGGTCAGAACCCCACAAGTCACCCCATCTTGGATTCCCCTAGGTCTCTACTTTTAGAAAATGCACAGGTTTGGTACGTTTCCCTAGGTGCCGGCTGAGCTAGAGGCCAAAATCTACAGGTAGGCACTTTGCAAAAAACACCTCTGTTTTCTGTCAAAAATTGTGATGTGTCCATATTGTGTTTTGGGGCATTTCCTGTCACGGGCGCTAAGCCTACCCACACAAGTGAGGTATCATTTTTATCTGGTGACGTGGGGGAACGCTGGGTGGAAGGAAATTTGTGGCTCCTCTCAGATTCCCGACCTTTCTGACACTGAAATGTGAGGAAAATGTGTTTTTTTAGCCAAATTGTGAGGTTTGCAAAGGATTCTGGGTAACAGAACCTGGTCAGAGCCCCACAAGTCACCCCTTCTTGGATTCCCCTAGGTCTCTAGTTTTCAAAAATGCACAGGTTTGGTAGGTTTCCCTAGGTGCCGGCTGAGCTAGAGGCCAAAATCTACAGGTAGGCACTTTGCAAAAAAACACCTCTGTTTTCTGTCAAAAATTGTGATGTGTCCACGTTGTGTTTTGGGGCATTTCCTGTCACGGGCGCTAGGCCTACCCACACAAGTGAGGTATCATTTGTATCTGGTGACTTGGGGGAACGCTGGGTGGAAGGAAATGTGTGGCTCCTCTCAGATTCCAGAACTTTCTGTCACTGAAATGTGAGGAAAATGTGTTTTTTTAGCCACATTTTGAGGTTTGCAAAGTATTCTGGGTAACAGAACCTGGTCAGAGCCCCACAAGTCACCCCTTCTTGGATTCCCCTAGGTCTCTAGTTTTCATAAATGCACAGGTTTGGTAGGTTTCCCTAGGTGCCGGCTGAGCTAGAGGCCAAAATCTACAGGTAGGCCCTTTGCAAAAGAACACCTCCGTTTTCTTTAAAAAAATGTGATGTGTCCCTGTTGTGTTTTGGGGCATTTCCTGTCACAGGCGCTAGGCCTACCCACACAAGTGAGGTATCATTTTTATCGGGAGACTTGGGGGAACGCTGGGTGGAAGGAAATTTGTGGCTCCTCTCAGATTCCCGACCTTTCTGTCACCGAAATGTGAGGAAAACGTGTTTTTTTAGCCAACTTTTGAGGTTTGCAAAGGATTCTGGGTAAAAGAAGCTGGTCAGAACCCCACAAGTCACCCCATCTTGGATTCCCCTAGGTCTCTACTTTTAGAAAATGCACAGGTTTGGTAGGTTTCCCTAGGTGCCGGCTGAGCTAGAGGCCAAAATCTACAGGTAGGCACTTTGCAAAAAAACACCTCTGTTTTCTGTCAAAAATTGTGATGTTCCACGTTGTGTTTTGGGGCATTTCCTGTCGCGGGCGCTAGGCCTACCCACACAAGTGAGGTATCATTTTTATCGGTAAACTTGGGGTAAAGCTGGGTGGAAGGAAATTTGTGGCTCCTCTCAGATTCCAGAACTTTCTGTCACCGAAATGTGAGGAAAATGTGTTTTTTTTAGCCAAATTTTGAGGTTTGCAAAGGATTCTGGGTAACAGAACCTGGTCAGAGCCCCACAAGTCACCCCATCTTGGATTCCCCTTGGTCTCTAGTTTGCAAAAATGCACAGCTTTGGTAGGTTTCCCTAGGTGCCGGCTGAGCTAGAGGCCAAAATCTACAGGTAGGCACTTTGGAAAAAAAACACCTCTGTTTTCTGTCAAAAATTGTGATGTGTCCACGTTGTGTTTTGGGGCATGTCCTGTCACGGGCGCTAGGCCTACCCACACAAGTGAGGTATCATTTTTATCTGGTGACTTGGGGGAACGCTGGGTGGAAGGAAATTTGTGGCTCCTCTCAGATTCCCGACCTTTCTGTCACCAAAATGTGAGGAAAACGTGTTTTTTTAGCCGAGGTTTGCAAAGGATTCTGGGTAAAAGGACCTGGTCAGAGCCCCACAGGTCACCCCATCTTGGATTCCCCTAGGTCTCTACTTTTAAAAAATGCACAGGTTTGGTAGGTTTCCCTAGGTGCCGGCTGAGCTAGAGGCCAAAATCTACATGTTGACACTTTGCAAAAAACACCTCTGTTTTCTGTCAAAAATTGTGATGTGTCCACATTGTGTTTTGGGGCATTTCCTGTCGCGGGCGCTAGGCCTACCCACACAAGTGAGGTATCATTTTTATCGGTAAACTTGGGGTAAAGCTGGGTGGAAGGAAATTTGTGGCTCCTCTCAGATTCCAGAACTTTCTGTCACCGAAATGTGAGGAAAATGTGTTTTTTTTTAGCCAAATTTTGAGGTTTGCAAAGGATTCTGGGTAACAGAACCTGGTCAGAGCCCCACAAGTCACCCCATCTTGGATTCCCCTTCGTCTCTAGTTTGCAAAAATGCACAGCTTTGGTAGGTTTCCCTAGGTGCCGGCTGAGCTAGAGGCCAAAATCTACAGGTAGGCACTTTGCAAAAAAACACCTCTGTTTTCTGTCAAAAATTGTGATGTGTCCACGTTGTGTTTTGGGGCATTTCCTATCACGGGCGCTAGGCCTACCCACACAAGTGAGGTATAATTTTTATCTGGTGACTTGGGGGAACGCTGGGTGGAAGGAAATTTGTGGCTGCTCTCAGATTCCCGACCTTTCTGTCACCGAAATGTGAGGAAAACGTGTTTTTTTAGCCGAGGTTTGCAAAGGATTCTGGGTAAAAGAACCTGGTCAGAGCCCCACAAGTCACCCCATCTTGGATTCCCCTAGGTCTCTACTTTTAAAAAATGCACAGGTTTGGTAGGTTTCCCTAGGTGCCGGCTGAGCTAGAGGCCAAAATCTACATGTTGACACTTTGCAAAAAACACCTCTGTTTTCTGTCAAAAATTGTGATGTGTCCACATTGTGTTTTGGGGCATTTCCTGTCGCGGGCGCTAGGCCTACCCACACAAGTGAGGTATCATTTTTATCGGTAAACTTGGGGTAAAGCTGGGTGGAAGGAAATTTGTGGCTCCTCTCAGATTCCAGAACTTTCTGTCACCGAAATGTGAGGAAAATGTGTTTTTTTTAGCCAAATTTTGAGGTTTGCAAAGGATTCTGGGTAACAGAACCTGGTCAGAGCCCCACAAGTCACCCCATCTTGGATTCCCCTTGGTCTCTAGTTTGCAAAAATGCACAGCTTTGGTAGGTTTCCCTAGGTGCCGGCTGAGCTAGAGGCCAAAATCTACAGGTAGGCACTTTGCAAAAAAACACCTCTGTTTTCTGTCAAAAATTGTGATGTGTCCACGTTGTGTTTTGGGGCATTTCCTGTCGCGGGCGCTAGGCCTACCCACACAAGTGAGGTATCATTTTTATCTGGTGACTTGGGGGAACGCTGGGTGGAAGGATATTTGTGGCTCCTCTCAGATTTCAGAACTTTCTGTCACTGAAATGTGAGGAAAATTTGTTTTTTTAGCCAAATTTTGAGGTTTGCAAAGGATTCTGGGTAACAGAACCTGGTCAGAGCCCCACAAGTCACCTCATCTTGGATTCCCCTTGGTCTCTAGTTTGCAAAAATGCACAGGTTTGGTAGGTTTCCCTAGGTGCCGGCTGAGCTAGAGGCCAAAATCTACAGGTAGGCACTTTGCAAAAAAACACCTCTGTTTTCTGTCAAAAATTGTGATGTGTCCACGTTGTGTTTTGGGGCATTTCCTGTCACGGGCGCTAGGCCTACCCACACAAGTGAGGTATCATTTGTATCTGGTGACTTGGGGGAACGCTGGGTGGAAGGAAATTTGTGGCTCCTCTCAGATTCCAGAACTTTCTGTCACTGAAATGTGAGGAAAATGTGTTTTTTTAGCCACATTTTGAGGTTTGCAAAGTATTCTGGGTAACAGAACCTGGTCAGAGCCCCACAAGTCACCCCTTCTTGGATTCCCCTAGGTCTCTAGTTTTCATAAATGCACAGATTTGGTAGGTTTCCCTAGGTGCCGGCTGAGCTAGAGGCCAAAATCTACAGGTAGGCACTTTGCAAAAAACACCTCTGTTTTCTGTCAAAAATTGTGATGTGTCCATATTGTGTTTTGGGGCATTTCCTGTCACGGGCGCTAGGCCTACCCACACAAGTGAGGTATCATTTTTATCTGGTGACGTGGGGGAACGCTGGGTGGAAGGAAATTTGTGACTCCTCTCAGATTCCCGACCTTTCTGACACTGAAATGTGAGGAAAATGTGTTTTTTTAGCCAAATTTTGAGGTTTGCAAAGGATTCTGGGTAACAGAACCTGGTCAGAGCCCCACAAGTCACCCCTTCTTGGATTCCCCTAGGTCTCTAGTTTTCAAAAATGCACAGGTTTGGTAGGTTTCCCTAGGTGCCGGCTGAGCTAGAGGCCAAAATCTACAGGTAGGCACTTTGCAAAAAAACACCTATGTTTTCTGTCAAAAATTGTGATGTGTCCACGTTGTGTTTTGGGGCATTTCCTGTCGCGGGCGCTAGGCCTACCCACACAAGTGAGGTATCATTTTTATCGGTAAACTTGGGGTAAAGCTGGGTGGAAGGAAATTTGTGGCTCCTCTCAGATTCCAGAACTTTCTGTCACCGAAATGTGAGGAAAATGTGTTTTTTTTAGCCAAATTTTGAGGTTTGCAAAGGATTCTGGGTAACAGAACCTGGTCAGAGCCCCACAAGTCACCCCATCTTGGATTCCCCTTCGTCTCTAGTTTGCAAAAATGCACAGCTTTGGTAGGTTTCCCTAGGTGCCGGCTGAGCTAGAGGCCAAAATCTACAGGTAGGCACTTTGCAAAAAAACACCTCTGTTTTCTGTCAAAAATTGTGATGTGTCCACGTTGTGTTTTGGGGCATTTCCTGTCGCGGGCGCTAGGCCTACCCACACAAGTGAGGTATCATTTTTATCTAGTGACTTGGGGGAACGCTGGGTGGAAGGATATTTGTGGCTCCTCTCAGATTCCAGAACTTTCTGTCACTGAAATGTGAGGAAAATGTGTTTTTTTAGCCAAATTTTGAGGTTTGCAAAGGATTCTGGGTAACAGAACCTGGTCAGAGCCCCACAAGTCACCTCATCTTGGATTCCCCTTGGTCTCTAGTTTGCAAAAATGCACAGGTTTGGTAGGTTTCCCTAGGTGCCGGCTGAGCTAGAGGCCAAAATCTACAGGTAGGCACTTTGCAAAAAAACACCTCTGTTTTCTGTCAAAAATTGTGATGTGTCCACGTTGTGTTTTGGGGCATTTCCTGTCACGGGCGCTAGGCCTACCCACACAAGTGAGGTATCATTTGTATCTGGTGACTTGGGGGAACGCTGGGTGGAAGGAAATTTGTGGCTCCTCTCAGATTCCAGAACTTTCTGTCACTGAAATGTGAGGAAAATGTGTTTTTTTAGCCACATTTTGAGGTTTGCAAAGTATTCTGGGTAACAGAACCTGGTCAGAGCCCCACAAGTCACCCCTTCTTGGATTCCCCTAGGTCTCTAGTTTTCATAAATGCACAGGTTTGGTAGGTTTCCCTGGGTGCCGGCTGAGCTAGAGGCCAAAATCTACAGGTAGGCCCTTTGCAAAAGAACACCTCCGTTTTCTTTAAAAAAATTTGATGTGTCCCTGTTGTGTTTTGGGGCATTTCCTGTCACGGGCGCTAGGCCTACCCACACAAGTGAGGTATCATTTTTATCGGGAGACTTGGGGGAACGCTGGGTGGAAGGAAATTTGTGGCTCCTCTCAGATTCCCGACCTTTCTGTCACCGAAATGTGAGGAAAACGTGTTTTTTTAGCCAACTTTTGAGGTTTGCAAAGGATTCTGGGTAAAAGAACCTGGTCAGAACCCCACAAGTCATCCCATCTTGGATTCCCCTAGGTCTCTACTTTTAGAAAATGCACAGGTTTGGTAGGTTTCCCTAGGTGCCGGCTGAGCTAGAGGCCAAAATCTACAGGTAGGCACTTTGCAAAAAACACCTCTGTTTTCTGTCAAAAATTGTGATGTGTCCATATTGTGTTTTGGGGCATTTCCTGTCACGGGCGCTAGGCCTACCCACACAAGTGAGGTATCATTTTTATCTGGTGACGTGGGGGAACGCTGGGTGGAAGGAAATTTGTGACTCCTCTCAGATTCCCGACCTTTCTGACACTGAAATGTGAGGAAAATGTGTTTTTTTAGCCAAATTTTGAGGTTTGCAAAGGATTCTGGGTAACAGAACCTGGTCAGAGCCCCACAAGTCACCCCTTCTTGGATTCCCCTAGGTCTCTAGTTTTCAAAAATGCACAGGTTTGATAGGTTTCCCTAGGTGCCGGCTGAGCTAGAGGCCAAAATCTACAGGTAGGCACTTTGCAAAAAAACACCTCTGTTTTCTGTCAAAAATTGTGATGTGTCCACGTTGTGTTTTGGGGCATTTCCTGTCGCGGGCGCTAGGCCTACCCACACAAGTGAGGTATCATTTTTATCTGGTGACTTGGGGGAACGCTGGGTGGAAGGAAATTTGTGGCTCCTCTCAGATTCCAGAACTTTCTGTCACTGAAATGTGAGGAAAATTTGTTTTATTAGCCAAATTTTGAGGTTTGCAAAGGATTCTGGGTAACAGAACCTGGTCAGAGCCCCACAAGTCACCTCATCTTGGATTCCTCTTGGTCTCTAGTTTGCAAAAATGCACAGGTTTGGTAGGTTTCCCTAGTTGCCGGCTGAGCTAGAGGCCAAAATCTACAGGTAGGCACTTTGCAAAAAAACACCTCTGTTTTCTGTCAAAAATTGTGATGTGTCCACGTTGTGTTTTGGGGCATTTCCTGTCACGGGCGCTAGGCCTACCCACACAAGTGAGGTATCATTTGTATCTGGTGACTTGGGGGAACGCTGGGTGGAAGGAAATTTGTGGCTCCTCTCAGATTCCAGAACTTTCTGTCACTGAAATGTGAGGAAAATGTGTTTTTTTAGCCACATTTTGAGGTTTGCAAAGTATTCTGGGTAACAGAACCTGGTCAGAGCCCCACAAGTCACCCCTTCTTGGATTCCCCTAGGTCTCTAGTTTTCATAAATGCACAGGTTTGGTAGGTTTCCCTAGGTGCCGGCTGAGCTAGAGGCCAAAATCTACAGGTAGGCCCTTTGCAAAAGAACACCTCCGTTTTCTTTAAAAAAATGTGATGTGTCCCTGTTGTGTTTTGGGGCATTTCCTGTCACGGGCGCTAGGCCTACCCACACAAGTGAGGTATCATTTTTATCGGGAGACTTGGGGGAACGCTGGGTGGAAGGAAATTTGTGGCTCCTCTCAGATTCCCGACCTTTCTGTCACCGAAATGTGAGGAAAACGTGTTTTTTTAGCCAATTTTTGAGGTTTGCAAAGGATTCTGGGTAAAAGAACCTGGTCAGAACCCCACAAGTCACCCCATCTTGGATTCCCCTAGGTCTCTACTTTTAGAAAATGCACAGGTTTGGTAGGTTTCCCTAGGTGCCGGCTGAGCTAGAGGCCAAAATCTACAGGTAGGCACTTTGCAAAAAACACCTCTGTTTTCTGTCAAAAATTGTGATGTGTCCATATTGTGTTTTGGGGCATTTCCTGTCACGGGCGCTAGGCCTACCCACACAAGTGAGGTATCATTTTTATCTGGTGACGTGGGGGAACGCTGGGTGGAAGGAAATTTGTGGCTCCTCTCAGATTCCCGACCTTTCTGTCACCGAAATGTGAGGAAAATGTGTTTTTTTTAGCCAAATTTTGAGGTTTGCAAAGGATTCTGGGTAACAGAACCTGGTCAGAGCCCCACAAGTCACCCCATCTTGGATTCCCCTTTGTCTCTAGTTTGCAAAAATGCACAGCTTTGGTAGGTTTCCCTAGGTGCCGGCTGAGCTAGAGGCCAAAATCTACATGTTGACACTTTGCAAAAAACACCTCTGTTTTCTGTCAAAAATTGTGATGTGTCCACATTGTGTTTTGGGGCATTTCCTGTCGCGGGCGCTAGGCCTACCCACACAAGTGAGGTATCATTTTTATCGGTAAACTTGGGGTAAAGCTGGGTGGAAGGAAATTTGTGGCTCCTCTCAGATTCCAGAACTTTCTGTCACCGAAATGTGAGGAAAATGTGTTTTTTTTTAGCCAAATTTTGAGGTTTGCAAAGGATTCTGGGTAACAGAACCTGGTCAGAGCCCCACAAGTCACCCCATCTTGGATTCCCCTTCGTCTCTAGTTTGCAAAAATGCACAGCTTTGGTAGGTTTCCCTAGGTGCCGGCTGAGCTAGAGGCCAAAATCTACATGTTGACACTTTGCAAAAAACACCTCTGTTTTCTGTCAAAAATTGTGATGTGTCCACATTGTGTTTTGGGGCATTTCCTGTCGCGGGCGCTAGGCCTACCCACACAAGTGAGGTATCATTTTTATCGGTAAACTTGGGGTAAAGCTGGGTGGAAGGAAATTTGTGGCTCCTGTCAGATTCCCGACCTTTCTGTCACCGAAATGTGAGGAAAACGTGTTTTTTTAGCCAATTTTTGAGGTTTGCAAAGGATTCTGGGTAAAAGAACCTGGTCAGAACCCCACAAGTCACCCCATCTTGGATTCCCCTAGGTCTCTACTTTTAGAAAATGTACAGGTTTGGTAGGTTTCCCTAGGTGCCGGCTGAGCTAGAGGCCAAAATCTACAGGTAGGCACTTTGCAAAAAACACCTCTGTTTTCTGTCAAAAATTGTGATGTGTCCATATTGTGTTTTGGGGCATTTCCTGTCACGGGCGCTAAGCCTACCCACACAAGTGAGGTATCATTTTTATCTGGTGACGTGGGGGAACGCTGGGTGGAAGGAAATTTGTGGCTCCTCTCAGATTCCCGACCTTTCTGACACTGAAATGTGAGGAAAATGTGTTTTTTTAGCCAAATTGTGAGGTTTGCAAAGGATTCTGGGTAACAGAACCTGGTCAGAGCCCCACAAGTCACCCCTTCTTGGATTCCCCTAGGTCTCTAGTTTTCAAAAATGCACAGGTTTGGTAGGTTTCCCTAGGTGCCGGCTGAGCTAGAGGCCAAAATCTACAGGTAGGCACTTTGCAAAAAAACACCTCTGTTTTCTGTCAAAAATTGTGATGTGTCCACGTTGTGTTTTGGGGCATTTCCTGTCACGGGCGCTAGGCCTACCCACACAAGTGAGGTATCATTTGTATCTGGTGACTTGGGGGAACGCTGGGTGGAAGGATATTTGTGGCTCCTCTCAGATTCCAGAACTTTCTGTCACCAAAATGTGAGGAAAACGTGTTTTTTTAGCCACATTTTGAGGTTTGCAAAGTATTCTGGGTAACAGAACCTGGTCAGAGCCCCACAAGTCACCCCTTCTTGGATTCCCCTAGGTCTCTAGTTTTCATAAATGCACAGGTTTGGTAGGTTTCCCTAGGTGCCGGCTGAGCTAGAGGCCAAAATCTACAGGTAGGCCCTTTGCAAAAGAACACCTCCGTTTTCTTTAAAAAAATGTGATGTGTCCCTGTTGTGTTTTGGGGCATTTCCTGTCACGGGCGCTAGGCCTACCCACACAAGTGAGGTATCATTTTTATCGGGAGACTTGGGGGAACGCTGGGTGGAAGGAAATTTGTGGCTCCTCTCAGATTCCCGACCTTTCTGTCACCGAAATGTGAGGAAAACGTGTTTTTTTAGCCAACTTTTGAGGTTTGCAAAGGATTCTGGGTAAAAGAACCTGGTCAGAACCCCACAAGCCACCCCATCTTGGATTCCCCTAGGTCTCTACTTTTAGAAAATGCACAGGTTTGGTAGGTTTCCCTAGGTGCCGGCTGAGCTAGAGGCCAAAATCTACAGGTAGGCACTTTGCAAAAAAACACCTCTGTTTTCTGTCAAAAATTGTGATGTTCCACGTTGTGTTTTGGGGCATTTCCTGTCGCGGGCGCTAGGCCTACCCACACAAGTGAGGTATCATTTTTATCGGTAAACTTGGGGTAAAGCTGGGTGGAAGGAAATTTGTGGCTCCTCTCAGATTCCAGAACTTTCTGTCACCGAAATGTGAGGAAAATGTGTTTTTTTTAGCCAAATTTTGAGGTTTGCAAAGGATTCTGGGTAACAGAACCTGGTCAGAGCCCCACAAGTCACCCCATCTTGGATTCCCCTTGGTCTCTAGTTTGCAAAAATGCACAGCTTTGGTAGGTTTCCCTAGGTGCCGGCTGAGCTAGAGGCCAAAATCTACAGGTAGGCACTTTGCAAAAAAACACCTCTGTTTTCTGTCAAAAATTGTGATGTGTCCACGTTGTGTTTTGGGGCATGTCCTGTCACGGGCGCTAGGCCTACCCACACAAGTGAGGTATCATTTTTATCTGGTGACTTGGGGGAACGCTGGGTGGAAGGAAATTTGTGGCTCCTCTCAGATTCCCGACCTTTCTGTCACCAAAATGTGAGGAAAACGTGTTTTTTTAGCCGAGGTTTGCAAAGGATTCTGGGTAAAAGGACCTGGTCAGAGCCCCACAGGTCACCCCATCTTGGATTCCCCTAGGTCTCTACTTTTAAAAAATGCACAGGTTTGGTAGGTTTCCCTAGGTGCCGGCTGAGCTAGAGGCCAAAATCTACATGTTGACACTTTGCAAAAAACACCTCTGTTTTCTGTCAAAAATTGTGATGTGTCCACATTGTGTTTTGGGGCATTTCCTGTCGCGGGCGCTAGGCCTACCCACACAAGTGAGGTATCATTTTTATCGGTAAACTTGGGGTAAAGCTGGGTGGAAGGAAATTTGTGGCTCCTCTCAGATTCCAGAACTTTCTGTCACCAAAATGTGAGGAAAATGTGTTTTTTTTAGCCAAATTTTGAGGTTTGCAAAGGATTCTGGGTAACAGAACCTGGTCAGAGCCCCACAAGTCACCCCATCTTGGATTCCCCTTCGTCTCTAGTTTGCAAAAATGCACAGCTTTGGTAGGTTTCCCTAGGTGCCGGCTGAGCTAGAGGCCAAAATCTACAGGTAGGCACTTTGCAAAAAAACACCTCTGTTTTCTGTCAAAAATTGTGATGTGTCCACGTTGTGTTTTGGGGCATTTCCTGTCACGGGCGCTAGGCCTACCCACACAAGTGAGGTATAATTTTTATCTGGTGACTTGGGGGAACGCTGGGTGGAAGGAAATTTGTGGCTGCTCTCAGATTCCCGACCTTTCTGTCACCGAAATGTGAGGAAAACGTGTTTTTTTAGCCGAGGTTTGCAAAGGATTCTGGGTAAAAGAACCTGGTCAGAGCCCCACAAGTCACCCCATCTTGGATTCCCCTAGGTCTCTACTTTTAAAAAATGCACAGGTTTGGTAGGTTTCCCTAGGTGCCGGCTGAGCTAGAGGCCAAAATCTACATGTTGACACTTTGCAAAAAACACCTCTGTTTTCTGTCAAAAATTGTGATGTGTCCACATTGTGTTTTGGGGCATTTCCTGTCGCGGGCGCTAGGCCTACCCACACAAGTGAGGTATCATTTTTATCGGTAAACTTGGGGTAAAGCTGGGTGGAAGGAAATTTGTGGCTCCTCTCAGATTCCAGAACTTTCTGTCACCGAAATGTGAGGAAAATGTGTTTTTTTTAGCCAAATTTTGAGGTTTGCAAAGGATTCTGGGTAACAGAACCTGGTCAGAGCCCCACAAGTCACCCCATCTTGGATTCCCCTTCGTCTCTAGTTTGCAAAAATGCACAGCTTTGGTAGGTTTCCCTAGGTGCCGGCTGAGCTAGAGGCCAAAATCTACAGGTAGGCACTTTGCAAAAAAACACCTCTGTTTTCTGTCAAAAATTGTGATGTGTCCACGTTGTGTTTTGGGGCATTTCCTGTCGCGGGCGCTAGGCCTACCCACACAAGTGAGGTATCATTTTTATCTGGTGACTTGGGGGAACGCTGGGTGGAAGGATATTTGTGGCTCCTCTCAGATTTCAGAACTTTCTGTCACTGAAATGTGAGGAAAATTTGTTTTTTTAGCCAAATTTTGAGGTTTGCAAAGGATTCTGGGTAACAGAACCTGGTCAGAGCCCCACAAGTCACCTCATCTTGGATTCCCCTTGGTCTCTAGTTTGCAAAAATGCACAGGTTTGGTAGGTTTCCCTAGGTGCCGGCTGAGCTAGAGGCCAAAATCTACAGGTAGGCACTTTGCAAAAAAACACCTCTGTTTTCTGTCAAAAATTGTGATGTGTCCACGTTGTGTTTTGGGGCATTTCCTGTCACGGGCGCTAGGCCTACCCACACAAGTGAGGTATCATTTGTATCTGGTGACTTGGGGGAACGCTGGGTGGAAGGAAATTTGTGGCTCCTCTCAGATTCCAGAACTTTCTGTCACTGAAATGTGAGGAAAATGTGTTTTTTTAGCCACATTTTGAGGTTTGCAAAGTATTCTGGGTAACAGAACCTGGTCAGAGCCCCACAAGTCACCCCTTCTTGGATTCCCCTAGGTCTCTAGTTTTCATAAATGCACAGGTTTGGTAGGTTTCCCTAGGTGCCGGCTGAGCTAGAGGCCAAAATCTACAGGTAGGCACTTTGCAAAAAACACCTCTGTTTTCTGTCAAAAATTGTGATGTGTCCATATTGTGTTTTGGGGCATTTCCTGTCACGGGCGCTAGGCCTACCCACACAAGTGAGGTATCATTTTTATCTGGTGACGTGGGGGAACGCTGGGTGGAAGGAAATTTGTGACTCCTCTCAGATTCCCGACCTTTCTGACACTGAAATGTGAGGAAAATGTGTTTTTTTAGCCAAATTTTGAGGTTTGCAAAGGATTCTGGGTAACAGAACCTGGTCAGAGCCCCACAAGTCACCCCTTCTTGGATTCCCCTAGGTCTCTAGTTTTCAAAAATGCACAGGTTTGGTAGGTTTCCCTAGGTGCCGGCTGAGCTAGAGGCCAAAATCTACAGGTAGGCACTTTGCAAAAAAACACCTATGTTTTCTGTCAAAAATTGTGATGTGTCCACGTTGTGTTTTGGGGCATTTCCTGTCGCGGGCGCTAGGCCTACCCACACAAGTGAGGTATCATTTTTATCGGTAAACTTGGGGTAAAGCTGGGTGGAAGGAAATTTGTGGCTCCTCTCAGATTCCAGAACTTTCTGTCACCGAAATGTGAGGAAAATGTGTTTTTTTTAGCCAAATTTTGAGGTTTGCAAAGGATTCTGGGTAACAGAACCTGGTCAGAGCCCCACAAGTCACCCCATCTTGGATTCCCCTTCGTCTCTAGTTTGCAAAAATGCACAGCTTTGGTAGGTTTCCCTAGGTGCCGGCTGAGCTAGAGGCCAAAATCTACAGGTAGGCACTTTGCAAAAAAACACCTCTGTTTTCTGTCAAAAATTGTGATGTGTCCACGTTGTGTTTTGGGGCATTTCCTGTCGCGGGCGCTAGGCCTACCCACACAAGTGAGGTATCATTTTTATCTAGTGACTTGGGGGAACGCTGGGTGGAAGGATATTTGTGGCTCCTCTCAGATTCCAGAACTTTCTGTCACTGAAATGTGAGGAAAATGTGTTTTTTTAGCCAAATTTTGAGGTTTGCAAAGGATTCTGGGTAACAGAACCTGGTCAGAGCCCCACAAGTCACCTCATCTTGGATTCCCCTTGGTCTCTAGTTTGCAAAAATGCACAGGTTTGGTAGGTTTCCCTAGGTGCCGGCTGAGCTAGAGGCCAAAATCTACAGGTAGGCACTTTGCAAAAAAACACCTCTGTTTTCTGTCAAAAATTGTGATGTGTCCACGTTGTGTTTTGGGGCATTTCCTGTCACGGACGCTAGGCCTACCCACACAAGTGAGGTATCATTTGTATCTGGTGACTTGGGGGAACGCTGGGTGGAAGGAAATTTGTGGCTCCTCTCAGATTCCAGAACTTTCTGTCACTGAAATGTGAGGAAAATGTGTTTTTTTAGCCACATTTTGAGGTTTGCAAAGTATTCTGGGTAACAGAACCTGGTCAGAGCCCCACAAGTCACCCCTTCTTGGATTCCCCTAGGTCTCTAGTTTTCAAAAATGCACAGGTTTGGTAGGTTTCCCTAGGTGCCGGCTGAGCTAGAGGCCAAAATCTACAGGTAGGCACTTTGCAAAAAAACACCTATGTTTTCTGTCAAAAATTGTGATGTGTCCACGTTGTGTTTTGGGGCATTTCCTGTCGCGGGCGCTAGGCCTACCCACACAAGTGAGGTATCATTTTTATCGGTAAACTTGGGGTAAAGCTGGGTGGAAGGAAATTTGTGGCTCCTCTCAGATTCCAGAACTTTCTGTCACCGAAATGTGAGGAAAATGTGTTTTTTTTAGCCAAATTTTGAGGTTTGCAAAGGATTCTGGGTAACAGAACCTGGTCAGAGCCCCACAAGTCACCCCATCTTGGATTCCCCTTCGTCTCTAGTTTGCAAAAATGCACAGCTTTGGTAGGTTTCCCTAGGTGCCGGCTGAGCTAGAGGCCAAAATCTACAGGTAGGCACTTTGCAAAAAAACACCTCTGTTTTCTGTCAAAAATTGTGATGTGTCCACGTTGTGTTTTGGGGCATTTCCTGTCGCGGGCGCTAGGCCTACCCACACAAGTGAGGTATCATTTTTATCTAGTGACTTGGGGGAACGCTGGGTGGAAGGATATTTGTGGCTCCTCTCAGATTCCAGAACTTTCTGTCACTGAAATGTGAGGAAAATGTGTTTTTTTAGCCAAATTTTGAGGTTTGCAAAGGATTCTGGGTAACAGAACCTGGTCAGAGCCCCACAAGTCACCTCATCTTGGATTCCCCTTGGTCTCTAGTTTGCAAAAATGCACAGGTTTGGTAGGTTTCCCTAGGTGCCGGCTGAGCTAGATGCCAAAATCTACAGGTAGGCACTTTGCAAAAAAACACCTCTGTTTTCTGTCAAAAATTGTGATGTGTCCACGTTGTGTTTTGGGGCATTTCCTGTCACGGGCGCTAGGCCTACCCACACAAGTGAGGTATCATTTGTATCTGGTGACTTGGGGGAACGCTGGGTGGAAGGAAATTTGTGGCTCCTCTCAGATTCCAGAACTTTCTGTCACTGAAATGTGAGGAAAATGTGTTTTTTTAGCCACATTTTGAGGTTTGCAAAGTATTCTGGGTAACAGAACCTGGTCAGAGCCCCACAAGTCACCCCTTCTTGGATTCCCCTAGGTCTCTAGTTTTCATAAATGCACAGGTTTGGTAGGTTTCCCTGGGTGCCGGCTGAGCTAGAGGCCAAAATCTACAGGTAGGCCCTTTGCAAAAGAACACCTCCGTTTTCTTTAAAAAAATTTGATGTGTCCCTGTTGTGTTTTGGGGCATTTCCTGTCACGGGCGCTAGGCCTACCCACACAAGTGAGGTATCATTTTTATCGGGAGACTTGGGGGAACGCTGGGTGGAAGGAAATTTGTGGCTCCTCTCAGATTCCCGACCTTTCTGTCACCGAAATGTGAGGAAAACGTGTTTTTTTAGCCAACTTTTGAGGTTTGCAAAGGATTCTGGGTAAAAGAACCTGGTCAGAACCCCACAAGTCATCCCATCTTGGATTCCCCTAGGTCTCTACTTTTAGAAAATGCACAGGTTTGGTAGGTTTCCCTAGGTGCCGGCTGAGCTAGAGGCCAAAATCTACAGGTAGGCACTTTGCAAAAAACACCTCTGTTTTCTGTCAAAAATTGTGATGTGTCCATATTGTGTTTTGGGGCATTTCCTGTCACGGGCGCTAGGCCTACCCACACAAGTGAGGTATCATTTTTATCTGGTGACGTGGGGGAACGCTGGGTGGAAGGAAATTTGTGACTCCTCTCAGATTCCCGACCTTTCTGACACTGAAAGTGAGGAAAATGTGTTTTTTTAGCCAAATTTTGAGGTTTGCAAAGGATTCTGGGTAACAGAACCTGGTCATAGCCCCACAAGTCACCCCTTCTTGGATTCCCCTAGGTCTCTAGTTTTCAAAAATGCACAGGTTTGATAGGTTTCCCTAGGTGCCGGCTGAGCTAGAGGCCAAAATCTACAGGTAGGCACTTTGCAAAAAAACACCTCTGTTTTCTGTCAAAAATTGTGATGTGTCCATATTGTGTTTTGGGGCATTTCCTGTCACGGGCGCTAGGCCTACCCACACAAGTGAGGTATCATTTTTATCTGGTGACGTGGGGGAACGCTGGGTGGAAGGAAATTTGTGACTCCTCTCAGATTCCCGACCTTTCTGACACTGAAAGTGAGGAAAATGTGTTTTTTTAGCCAAATTTTGAGGTTTGCAAAGGATTCTGGGTAACAGAACCTGGTCATAGCCCCACAAGTCACCCCTTCTTGGATTCCCCTAGGTCTCTAGTTTTCAAAAATGCACAGGTTTGATAGGTTTCCCTAGGTGCCGGCTGAGCTAGAGGCCAAAATCTACAGGTAGGCACTTTGCAAAAAAACACCTCTGTTTTCTGTCAAAAATTGTGATGTGTCCACGTTGTGTTTTGGGGCATTTCCTGTCGCGGGCGCTAGGCCTACCCACACAAGTGAGGTATCATTTTTATCTGGTGACTTGGGGGAACGCTGGGTGGAAGGATATTTGTGGCTCCTCTCAGATTCCAGAACTTTCTGTCACTGAAATGTGAGGAAAATGTGTTTTTTTAGCCAAATTTTGAGGTTTGCAAAGGATTCTGGGTAACAGAACCTGGTCAGAGCCCCACAAGTCACCTCATCTTGGATTCCCCTTGGTCTCTAGTTTGCAAAAATGCACAGGTTTGGTAGGTTTCCCTAGGTGCCGGCTGAGCTAGAGGCCAAAATCTACAGGTAGGCACTTTGCAAAAAAACACCTCTGTTTTCTGTCAAAAATTGTGATGTGTCCACGTTGTGTTTTGGGGCATTTCCTGTCACGGGCGCTAGGCCTACCCACACAAGTGAGGTATCATTTGTATCTGGTGACTTGGGGGAACGCTGGGTGGAAGGAAATTTGTGGCTCCTCTCAGATTCCAGAACTTTCTGTCACTGAAATGTGTGGAAAATGTGTTTTTTTAGCCACATTTTGAGGTTTGCAAAGTATTCTGGGTAACAGAACCTGGTCAGAGCCCCACAAGTCACCCCTTCTTGGATTCCCCTAGGTCTCTAGTTTTCATAAATGCACAGGTTTGGTAGGTTTCCCTGGGTGCCGGCTGAGCTAGAGGCCAAAATCTACAGGTAGGCCCTTTGCAAAAGAACACCTCCGTTTTCTTTAAAAAAATTTGATGTGTCCCTGTTGTGTTTTGGGGCATTTCCTGTCACGGGCGCTAGGCCTACCCACACAAGTGAGGTATCATTTTTATCGGGAGACTTGGGGGAACGCTGGGTGGAAGGAAATTTGTGGCTCCTCTCAGATTCCCGACCTTTCTGTCACCGAAATGTGAGGAAAACGTGTTTTTTTAGCCAACTTTTGAGGTTTGCAAAGGATTCTGGGTAAAAGAACCTGGTCAGAACCCCACAAGTCATCCCATCTTGGATTCCCCTAGGTCTCTACTTTTAGAAAATGCACAGGTTTGGTAGGTTTCCCTAGGTGCCGGCTGAGCTAGAGGCCAAAATCTACAGGTAGGCACTTTGCAAAAAACACCTCTGTTTTCTGTCAAAAATTGTGATGTGTCCATATTGTGTTTTGGGGCATTTCCTGTCACGGGCGCTAGGCCTACCCACACAAGTGAGGTATCATTTTTATCTGGTGACGTGGGGGAACGCTGGGTGGAAGGAAATTTGTGACTCCTCTCAGATTCCCGACCTTTCTTACACTGAAAGTGAGGAAAATGTGTTTTTTTAGCCAAATTTTGAGGTTTGCAAAGGATTCTGGGTAACAGAACCTGGTCATAGCCCCACAAGTCACCCCTTCTTGGATTCCCCTAGGTCTCTAGTTTTCAAAAATGCACAGGTTTGATAGGTTTCCCTAGGTGCCGGCTGAGCTAGAGGCCAAAATCTACAGGTAGGCACTTTGCAAAAAAACACCTCTGTTTTCTGTCAAAAATTGTGATGTGTCCACGGTGTGTTTTGGGGCATTTCCTGTCGCGGGCGCTAGGCCTACCCACACAAGTGAGGTATCATTTTTATCTGGTGACTTGGGGGAACGCTGGGTGGAAGGAAATTTGTGGCTCCTCTCAGATTCCAGAACTTTCTGTCACTGAAATGTGAGGAAAATTTGTTTTATTAGCCAAATTTTGAGGTTTGCAAAGGATTCTGGGTAACAGAACCTGGTCAGAGCCCCACAAGTCACCTCATCTTGGATTCCTCTTGGTCTCTAGTTTGCAAAAATGCACAGGTTTGGTAGGTTTCCCTAGTTGCCGGCTGAGCTAGAGGCCAAAATCTACAGGTAGGCACTTTGCAAAAAAACACCTCTGTTTTCTGTCAAAAATTGTGATGTGTCCACGTTGTGTTTTGGGGCATTTCCTGTCACGGGCGCTAGGCCTACCCACACAAGTGAGGTATCATTTGTATCTGGTGACTTGGGGGAACGCTGGGTGGAAGGAAATTTGTGGCTCCTCTCAGATTCCAGAACTTTCTGTCACTGAAATGTGAGGAAAATGTGTTTTTTTAGCCACATTTTGAGGTTTGCAAAGTATTCTGGGTAACAGAACCTGGTCAGAGCCCCACAAGTCACCCCTTCTTGGATTCCCCTAGGTCTCTAGTTTTCATAAATGCACAGGTTTGGTAGGTTTCCCTAGGTGCCGGCTGAGCTAGAGGCCAAAATCTACAGGTAGGCCCTTTGCAAAAGAACACCTCCGTTTTCTTTAAAAAAATGTGATGTGTCCCTGTTGTGTTTTGGGGCATTTCCTGTCACGGGCGCTAGGCCTACCCACACAAGTGAGGTATCATTTTTATCGGGAGACTTGGGGGAACGCTGGGTGGAAGGAAATTTGTGGCTCCTCTCAGATTCCCGACCTTTCTGTCACCGAAATGTGAGGAAAACGTGTTTTTTTAGCCAATTTTTGAGGTTTGCAAAGGATTCTGGGTAAAAGAACCTGGTCAGAACCCCACAAGTCACCCCATCTTGGATTCCCCTAGGTCTCTACTTTTAGAAAATGCACAGGTTTGGTAGGTTTCCCTAGGTGCCGGCTGAGCTAGAGGCCAAAATCTACAGGTAGGCACTTTGCAAAAAACACCTCTGTTTTCTGTCAAAAATTGTGATGTGTCCATATTGTGTTTTGGGGCATTTCCTGTCACGGGCGCTAGGCCTACCCACACAAGTGAGGTATCATTTTTATCTGGTGACGTGGGGGAACGATGGGTGGAAGGAAATTTGTGGCTCCTCTCAGATTCCCGACCTTTCTGTCACCGAAATGTGAGGAAAATGTGTTTTTTTTAGCCAAATTTTGAGGTTTGCAAAGGATTCTGGGTAACAGAACCTGGTCAGAGCCCCACAAGTCACCCCATCTTGGATTCCCCTTTGTCTCTAGTTTGCAAAAATGCACAGCTTTGGTAGGTTTCCCTAGGTGCCGGCTGAGCTAGAGGCCAAAATCTACATGTTGACACTTTGCAAAAAACACCTCTGTTTTCTGTCAAAAATTGTGATGTGTCCACATTGTGTTTTGGGGCATTTCCTGTCGCGGGCGCTAGGCCTACCCACACAAGTGAGGTATCATTTTTATCGGTAAACTTGGGGTAAAGCTGGGTGGAAGGAAATTTGTGGCTCCTCTCAGATTCCAGAACTTTCTGTCACCGAAATGTGAGGAAAATGTGTTTTTTTTTAGCCAAATTTTGAGGTTTGCAAAGGATTCTGGGTAACAGAACCTGGTCAGAGCCCCACAAGTCACCCCATCTTGGATTCCCCTTCGTCTCTAGTTTGCAAAAATGCACAGCTTTGGTAGGTTTCCCTAGGTGCCGGCTGAGCTAGAGGCCAAAATCTACATGTTGACACTTTGCAAAAAACACCTCTGTTTTCTGTCAAAAATTGTGATGTGTCCACATTGTGTTTTGGGGCATTTCCTGTCGCGGGCGCTAGGCCTACCCACACAAGTGAGGTATCATTTTTATCGGTAAACTTGGGGTAAAGCTGGGTGGAAGGAAATTTGTGGCTCCTGTCAGATTCCCGACCTTTCTGTCACCGAAATGTGAGGAAAACGTGTTTTTTTAGCCAATTTTTGAGGTTTGCAAAGGATTCTGGGTAAAAGAACCTGGTCAGAACCCCACAAGTCACCCCATCTTGGATTCCCCTAGGTCTCTACTTTTAGAAAATGCACAGGTTTGGTAGGTTTCCCTAGGTGCCGGCTGAGCTAGAGGCCAAAATCTACAGGTAGGCACTTTGCAAAAAACACCTCTGTTTTCTGTCAAAAATTGTGATGTGTCCATATTGTGTTTTGGGGCATTTCCTGTCACGGGCGCTAAGCCTACCCACACAAGTGAGGTATCATTTTTATCTGGTGACGTGGGGGAACGCTGGGTGGAAGGAAATTTGTGGCTCCTCTCAGATTCCCGACCTTTCTGACACTGAAATGTGAGGAAAATGTGTTTTTTTAGCCAAATTGTGAGGTTTGCAAAGGATTCTGGGTAACAGAACCTGGTCAGAGCCCCACAAGTCACCCCTTCTTGGATTCCCCTAGGTCTCTAGTTTTCAAAAATGCACAGGTTTGGTAGGTTTCCCTAGGTGCCGGCTGAGCTAGAGGCCAAAATCTACAGGTAGGCACTTTGCAAAAAAACACCTCTGTTTTCTGTCAAAAATTGTGATGTGTCCACGTTGTGTTTTGGGGCATTTCCTGTCACGGGTGCTAGGCCTACCCACACAAGTGAGGTATCATTTGTATCTGGTGACTTGGGGGAACGCTGGGTGGAAGGAAATTTGTGGCTCCTCTCAGATTCCAGAACTTTCTGTCACTGAAATGTGAGGAAAATGTGTTTTTTTAGCCACATTTTGAGGTTTGCAAAGTATTCTGGGTAACAGAACCTGGTCAGAGCCCCACAAGTCACCCCTTCTTGGATTCCCCTAGGTCTCTAGTTTTCATAAATGCACAGGTTTGGTAGGTTTCCCTAGGTGCCGGCTGAGCTAGAGGCCAAAATCTACAGGTAGGCCCTTTGCAAAAGAACACCTCCGTTTTCTTTAAAAAAATGTGATGTGTCCCTGTTGTGTTTTGGGGCATTTCCTGTCACGGGCGCTAGGCCTACCCACACAAGTGAGGTATCATTTTTATCGGGAGACTTGGGGGAACGCTGGGTGGAAGGAAATTTGTGGCTCCTCTCAGATTCCCGACCTTTCTGTCACCGAAATGTGAGGAAAACGTGTTTTTTTAGCCAACTTTTGAGGTTTGCAAAGGATTCTGGGTAAAAGAACCTGGTCAGAACCCCACAAGTCACCCCATCTTGGATTCCCCTAGGTCTCTACTTTTAGAAAATGCACAGGTTTGGTAGGTTTCCCTAGGTGCCGGCTGAGCTAGAGGCCAAAATCTACAGGTAGGCACTTTGCAAAAAAACACCTCTGTTTTCTGTCAAAAATTGTGATGTTCCACGTTGTGTTTTGGGGCATTTCCTGTCGCGGGCGCTAGGCCTACCCACACAAGTGAGGTATCATTTTTATCGGTAAACTTGGGGTAAAGCTGGGTGGAAGGAAATTTGTGGCTCCTCTCAGATTCCAGAACTTTCTGTCACCGAAATGTGAGGAAAATGTGTTTTTTTTAGCCAAATTTTGAGGTTTGCAAAGGATTCTGGGTAACAGAACCTGGTCAGAGCCCCACAAGTCACCCCATCTTGGATTCCCCTTGGTCTCTAGTTTGCAAAAATGCACAGCTTTGGTAGGTTTCCCTAGGTGCCGGCTGAGCTAGAGGCCAAAATCTACAGGTAGGCACTTTGCAAAAAAACACCTCTGTTTTCTGTCAAAAATTGTGATGTGTCCACGTTGTGTTTTGGGGCATGTCCTGTCACGGGCGCTAGGCCTACCCACACAAGTGAGGTATCATTTTTATCTGGTGACTTGGGGGAACGCTGGGTGGAAGGAAATTTGTGGCTCCTCTCAGATTCCCGACCTTTCTGTCACCAAAATGTGAGGAAAACGTGTTTTTTTAGCCGAGGTTTGCAAAGGATTCTGGGTAAAAGGACCTGGTCAGAGCCCCACAGGTCACCCCATCTTGGATTCCCCTAGGTCTCTACTTTTAAAAAATGCACAGGTTTGGTAGGTTTCCCTAGGTGCCGGCTGAGCTAGAGGCCAAAATCTACATGTTGACACTTTGCAAAAAACACCTCTGTTTTCTGTCAAAAATTGTGATGTGTCCACATTGTGTTTTGGGGCATTTCCTGTCGCGGGCGCTAGGCCTACCCACACAAGTGAGGTATCATTTTTATCGGTAAACTTGGGGTAAAGCTGGGTGGAAGGAAATTTGTGGCTCCTCTCAGATTCCAGAACTTTCTGTCACCGAAATGTGAGGAAAATGTGTTTTTTTTTAGCCAAATTTTGAGGTTTGCAAAGGATTCTGGGTAACAGAACCTGGTCAGAGCCCCACAAGTCACCCCATCTTGGATTCCCCTTCGTCTCTAGTTTGCAACAATGCACAGCTTTGGTAGGTTTCCCTAGGTGCCGGCTGAGCTAGAGGCCAAAATCTACATGTTGACACTTTGCAAAAAACACCTCTGTTTTCTGTCAAAAATTGTGATGTGTCCACATTGTGTTTTGGGGCATTTCCTGTCGCGGGCGCTAGGCCTACCCACACAAGTGAGGTATCATTTTTATCGGTAAACTTGGGGTAAAGCTGGGTGGAAGGAAATTTGTGGCTCCTCTCAGATTCCAGAACTTTCTGTCACCGAAATGTGAGGAAAATGTGTTTTTTTTAGCCAAATTTTGAGGTTTGCAAAGGATTCTGGGTAACAGAACCTGGTCAGAGCCCCACAAGTCACCCCATCTTGGATTCCCCTTGGTCTCTAGTTTGCAAAAATGCACAGCTTTGGTAGGTTTCCCTAGGTGCCGGCTGAGCTAGAGGCCAAAATCTACAGGTAGGCACTTTGCAAAAAAACACCTCTGTTTTCTGTCAAAAATTGTGATGTGTCCACGTTGTGTTTTGGGGCATGTCCTGTCACGGGCGCTAGGCCTACCCACACAAGTGAGGTATCATTTTTATCTGGTGACTTGGGGGAACGCTGGGTGGAAGGAAATTTGTGGCTCCTCTCAGATTCCCGACCTTTCTGTCACCAAAATGTGAGGAAAACGTGTTTTTTTAGCCGAGGTTTGCAAAGGATTCTGGGTAAAAGGACCTGGTCAGAGCCCCACAGGTCACCCCATCTTGGATTCCCCTAGGTCTCTACTTTTAAAAAATGCACAGGTTTGGTAGGTTTCCCTAGGTGCCGGCTGAGCTAGAGGCCAAAATCTACATGTTGACACTTTGCAAAAAACACCTCTGTTTTCTGTCAAAAATTGTGATGTGTCCACATTGTGTTTTGGGGCATTTCCTGTCGCGGGCGCTAGGCCTACCCACACAAGTGAGGTATCATTTTTATCGGTAAACTTGGGGTAAAGCTGGGTGGAAGGAAATTTGTGGCTCCGCTCAGATTCCAGAACTTTCTGTCACCGAAATGTGAGGAAAATGTGTTTTTTTTTAGCCAAATTTTGAGGTTTGCAAAGGATTCTGGGTAACAGAACCTGGTCAGAGCCCCACAAGTCACCCCATCTTGGATTCCCCTTCGTCTCTAGTTTGCAAAAATGCACAGCTTTGGTAGGTTTCCCTAGGTGCCGGCTGAGCTAGAGGCCAAAATCTACAGGTAGGCACTTTGCAAAAAAACACCTCTGTTTTCTGTCAAAAATTGTGATGTGTCCACGTTGTGTTTTGGGGCATTTCCTGTCACGGGCGCTAGGCCTACCCACACAAGTGAGGTATAATTTTTATCTGGTGACTTGGGGGAACGCTGGGTGGAAGGAAATTTGTGGCTGCTCTCAGAT
Source organism: Pleurodeles waltl (assembly GCF_031143425.1). Taxonomy (NCBI): domain Eukaryota; kingdom Metazoa; phylum Chordata; class Amphibia; order Caudata; family Salamandridae; genus Pleurodeles; species Pleurodeles waltl. Next base: position 836,959,036 of record NC_090442.1, read on the forward strand.
TCCCGACCTTTCTGTCACCGAAATGTGAGGAAAACGTGTTTTTTTAGCCGAGGTTTGCAAAGGATTCTGGGTAAAAGAACCTGGTCAGAGCCCCACAAGTCACCCCATCTTGGATTCCCCTAGGTCTCTACTTTTAAAAAATGCACAGGTTTGGTAGGTTTCCCTAGGTGCCGGCTGAGCTAGAGGCCAAAATCTACAGGTAGGCACTTTGCAAAAAAACACCTCTGTTTTCTGTCAAAAATTGTGATGTGTCCACGTTGTGTTTTGGGGCATTTCCTGTCACGGGCGCTAGGCCTACCCACACAAGTGAGGTATCATTTGTATCTGGTGACTTGGGGGAACGCTGGGTGGAAGGAAATGTGTGGCTCCTCTCAGATTCCAGAACTTTCTGTCACTGAAATGTGAGGAAAATGTGTTTTTTTAGCCACATTTTGAGGTTTGCAAAGTATTCTGGGTAACAGAACCTGGTCAGAGCCCCACAAGTCACCCCTTCTTGGATTCCCCTAGGTCTCTAGTTTTCATAAATGCACAGGTTTGGTAGGTTTCCCTAGGTGCCGGCTGAGCTAGAGGCCAAAATCTACAGGTAGGCCCTTTGCAAAAGAACACCTCCGTTTTCTTTAAAAAAATGTGATGTGTCCCTGTTGTGTTTTGGGGCATTTCCTGTCACAGGCGCTAGGCCTACCCACACAAGTGAGGTATCATTTTTATCGGGAGACTTGGGGGAACGCTGGGTGGAAGGAAATTTGTGGCTCCTCTCAGATTCCCGACCTTTCTGTCACCGAAATGTGAGGAAAACGTGTTTTTTTAGCCAACTTTTGAGGTTTGCAAAGGATTCTGGGTAAAAGAACCTGGTCAGAACCCCACAAGTCACCCCATCTTGGATTCCCCTAGGTCTCTACTTTTAGAAAATGCACAGGTTTGGTAGGTTTCCCTAGGTGCCGGCTGAGCTAGAGGCCAAAATCTACAGGTAGGCACTTTGCAAAAAAACACCTCTGTTTTCTGTCAAAAATTGTGATGTTCCACGTTGTGTTTTGGGGCATTTCCTGTCGCGGGCGCTAGGCCTACCCACACAAGTGAGGTATCATTTTTATCGGTAAACTTGGGGTAAAGCTGGGTGGAAGGAAATTTGTGGCTCCTCTCAGATTCCAGAACTTTCTGTCACCGAAATGTGAGGAAAATGTGTTTTTTTTAGCCAAATTTTGAGGTTTGCAAAGGATTCTGGGTAACAGAACCTGGTCAGAGCCCCACAAGTCACCCCATCTTGGATTCCCCTTGGTCTCTAGTTTGCAAAAATGCACAGCTTTGGTAGGTTTCCCTAGGTGCCGGCTGAGCTAGAGGCCAAAATCTACAGGTAGGCACTTTGCAAAAAAACACCTCTGTTTTCTGTCAAAAATTGTGATGTGTCCACGTTGTGTTTTGGGGCATGTCCTGTCACGGGCGCTAGGCCTACCCACACAAGTGAGGTATCATTTTTATCTGGTGACTTGGGGGAACGCTGGGTGGAAGGAAATTTGTGGCTCCTCTCAGATTCCCGACCTTTCTGTCACCAAAATGTGAGGAAAACGTGTTTTTTTAGCCGAGGTTTGCAAAGGATTCTGGGTAAAAGGACCTGGTCAGAGCCCCACAGGTCACCCCATCTTGGATTCCCCTAGGTCTCTACTTTTAAAAAATGCACAGGTTTGGTAGGTTTCCCTAGGTGCCGGCTGAGCTAGAGGCCAAAATCTACATGTTGACACTTTGCAAAAAACACCTCTGTTTTCTGTCAAAAATTGTGATGTGTCCACATTGTGTTTTGGGGCATTTCCTGTCGCGGGCGCTAGGCCTACCCACACAAGTGAGGTATCATTTTTATCGGTAAACTTGGGGTAAAGCTGGGTGGAAGGAAATTTGTGGCTCCGCTCAGATTCCAGAACTTTCTGTCACCGAAATGTGAGGAAAATGTGTTTTTTTTTAGCCAAATTTTGAGGTTTGCAAAGGATTCTGGGTAACAGAACCTGGTCAGAGCCCCACAAGTCACCCCATCTTGGAAACCCCTTCGTCTCTAGTTTGCAAAAATGCACAGCTTTGGTAGGTTTCCCTAGGTGCCGGCTGAGCTAGAGGCCAAAATCTACAGGTAGGCACTTTGCAAAAAAACACCTCTGTTTTCTGTCAAAAATTGTGATGTGTCCACGTTGTGTTTTGGGGCATTTCCTGTCACGGGCGCTAGGCCTACCCACACAAGTGAGGTATAATTTTTATCTGGTGACTTGGGGGAACGCTGGGTGGAAGGAAATTTGTGGCTGCTCTCAGATTCCCGACCTTTCTGTCACCGAAATGTGAGGAAAACGTGTTTTTTTAGCCGAGGTTTGCAAAGGATTCTGGGTAAAAGAACCTGGTCAGAGCCCCACAAGTCACCCCATCTTGGATTCCCCTAGGTCTCTACTTTTAAAAAATGCACAGGTTTGGTAGGTTTCCCTAGGTGCCGGCTGAGCTAGAGGCCAAAATCTACATGTTGACACTTTGCAAAAAACACCTCTGTTTTCTGTCAAAAATTGTGATGTGTCCACATTGTGTTTTGGGGCATTTCCTGTCGCGGGCGCTAGGCCTACCCACACAAGTGAGGTATCATTTTTATCGGTAAACTTGGGGTAAAGCTGGGTGGAAGGAAATTTGTGGCTCCTCTCAGATTCCAGAACTTTCTGTCACCGAAATGTGAGGAAAATGTGTTTTTTTTAGCCAAATTTTGAGGTTTGCAAAGGATTCTGGGTAACAGAACCTGGTCAGAGCCCCACAAGTCACCCCATCTTGGATTCCCCTTGGTCTCTAGTTTGCAAAAATGCACAGCTTTGGTAGGTTTCCCTAGGTGCCGGCTGAGCTAGAGGCCAAAATCTACAGGTAGGCACTTTGCAAAAAAACACCTCTGTTTTCTGTCAAAAATTGTGATGTGTCCACGTTGTGTTTTGGGGCATGTCCTGTCACGGGCGCTAGGCCTACCCACACAAGTGAGGTATCATTTTTATCTGGTGACTTGGGGGAACGCTGGGTGGAAGGAAATTTGTGGCTCATCTCAGATTCCCGACCTTTCTGTCACCAAAATGTGAGGAAAACGTGTTTTTTTAGCCGAGGTTTGCAAAGGATTCTGGGTAAAAGGACCTGGTCAGAGCCCCACAGGTCACCCCATCTTGGATTCCCCTAGGTCTCTACTTTTAAAAAATGCACAGGTTTGGTAGGTTTCCCTAGGTGCCGGCTGAGCTAGAGGCCAAAATCTACATGTTGACACTTTGCAAAAAACACCTCTGTTTTCTGTCAAAAATTGTGATGTGTCCACATTGTGTTTTGGGGCATTTCCTGTCGCGGGCGCTAGGCCTACCCACACAAGTGAGGTATCATTTGTATCTGGTGACTTGGGGGAACGCTGGGTGGAAGGAAATTTGTGGCTCCTCTCAGATTCCAGAACTTTCTGTCACTGAAATGTGAGGAAAATGTGTTTTTTTAGCCACATTTTGAGGTTTGCAAAGTATTCTGGGTAACAGAACCTGGTCAGAGCCCCACAAGTCACCCCTTCTTGGATTCCCCTAGGTCTCTAGTTTTCATAAATGCACAGGTTTGGTAGGTTTCCCTAGGTGCCGGCTGAGCTAGAGGCCAAAATCTACAGGTAGGCACTTTGCAAAAAACACCTCTGTTTTCTGTCAAAAATTGTGATGTGTCCATATTGTGTTTTGGGGCATTTCCTGTCACGGGCGCTAGGCCTACCCACACAAGTGAGGTATCATTTTTATCTGGTGACGTGGGGGAACGCTGGGTGGAAGGAAATTTGTGACTCCTCTCAGATTCCCGACCTTTCTGACACTGAAATGTGAGGAAAATGTGTTTTTTTAGCCAAATTTTGAGGTTTGCAAAGGATTCTGGGTAACAGAACCTGGTCAGAGCCCCACAAGTCACCCCTTCTTGGATTCCCCTAGGTCTCTAGTTTTCAAAAATGCACAGGTTTGGTAGGTTTCCCTAGGTGCCGGCTGAGCTAGAGGCCAAAATCTACAGGTAGGCACTTTGCAAAAAAACACCTCTGTTTTCTGTCAAAAATTGTGATGTGTCCACGTTGTGTTTTGGGGCATGTCCTGTCACGGGCGCTAGGCCTACCCACACAAGTGAGGTATCATTTTTATCTGGTGACTTGGGGGAACGCTGGGTGGAAGGAAATTTGTGGCTCATCTCAGATTCCCGACCTTTCTGTCACCAAAATGTGAGGAAAACGTGTTTTTTTAGCCGAGGTTTGCAAAGGATTCTGGGTAAAAGGACCTGGTCAGAGCCCCACAGGTCACCCCATCTTGGATTCCCCTAGGTCTCTACTTTTAAAAAATGCACAGGTTTGGTAGGTTTCCCTAGGTGCCGGCTGAGCTAGAGGCCAAAATCTACATGTTGACACTTTGCAAAAAACACCTCTGTTTTCTGTCAAAAATTGTGATGTGTCCACATTGTGTTTTGGGGCATTTCCTGTCGCGGGCGCTAGGCCTACCCACACAAGTGAGGTATCATTTGTATCTGGTGACTTGGGGGAACGCTGGGTGGAAGGAAATTTGTGGCTCCTCTCAGATTCCAGAACTTTCTGTCACTGAAATGTGAGGAAAATGTGTTTTTTTAGCCACATTTTGAGGTTTGCAAAGTATTCTGGGTAACAGAACCTGGTCAGAGCCCCACAAGTCACCCCTTCTTGGATTCCCCTAGGTCTCTAGTTTTCATAAATGCACAGGTTTGGTAGGTTTCCCTAGGTGCCGGCTGAGCTAGAGGCCAAAATCTACAGGTAGGCACTTTGCAAAAAACACCTCTGTTTTCTGTCAAAAATTGTGATGTGTCCATATTGTGTTTTGGGGCATTTCCTGTCACGGGCGCTAGGCCTACCCACACAAGTGAGGTATCATTTTTATCTGGTGACGTGGGGGAACGCTGGGTGGAAGGAAATTTGTGACTCCTCTCAGATTCCCGACCTTTCTGACACTGAAATGTGAGGAAAATGTGTTTTTTTAGCCAAATTTTGAGGTTTGCAAAGGATTCTGGGTAACAGAACCTGGTCAGAGCCCCACAAGTCACCCCTTCTTGGATTCCCCTAGGTCTCTAGTTTTCAAAAATGCACAGGTTTGGTAGGTTTCCCTAGGTGCCGGCTGAGCTAGAGGCCAAAATCTACAGGTAGGCACTTTGCAAAAAAACACCTATGTTTTCTGTCAAAAATTGTGATGTGTCCACGTTGTGTTTTGGGGCATTTCCTGTCGCGGGCGCTAGGCCTACCCACACAAGTGAGGTATCATTTTTATCGGTAAACTTGGGGTAAAGCTGGGTGGAAGGAAATTTGTGGCTCCTCTCAGATTCCAGGACTTTCTGTCACCGAAATGTGAGGTAAATGTGTTTTTTTTAGCCAAATTTTGAGGTTTGCAAAGGATTCTGGGTAACAGAACCTGGTCAGAGCCCCACAAGTCACCCCATCTTGGATTCCCCTTCGTCTCTAGTTTGCAAAAATGCACAGCTTTGGTAGGTTTCCCTAGGTGCCGGCTGAGCTAGAGGCCAAAATCTACAGGTAGGCTCTTTGCAAAAAAACACCTCTGTTTTCTGTCAAAAATTGTGATGTGTCCACGTTGTGTTTTGGGGCATTTCCTGTCGCGGGCGCTAGGCCTACCCACACAAGTGAGGTATCATTTTTATCTAGTGACTTGGGGGAACGCTGGGTGGAAGGATATTTGTGGCTCCTCTCAGATTCCAGAACTTTCTGTCACTGAAATGTGAGGAAAATGTGTTTTTTTAGCCAAATTTTGAGGTTTGCAAAGGATTCTGGGTAACAGAACCTGGTCAGAGCCCCACAAGTCACCTCATCTTGGATTCCCCTTGGTCTCTAGTTTGCAAAAATGCACAGGTTTGGTAGGTTTCCCTAGGTGCCGGCTGAGCTAGAGGCCAAAATCTACAGGTAGGCACTTTGCAAAAAAACACCTCTGTTTTCTGTCAAAAATTGTGATGTGTCCACGTTGTGTTTTGGGGCATTTCCTGTCACGGGCGCTAGGCCTACCCACACAAGTGAGGTATCATTTGTATCTGGTGACTTGGGGGAACGCTGGGTGGAAGGAAATTTGTGGCTCCTCTCAGATTCCAGAACTTTCTGTCACTGAAATGTGAGGAAAATGTGTTTTTTTAGCCACATTTTGAGGTTTGCAAAGTATTCTGGGTAACAGAACCTGGTCAGAGCCCCACAAGTCACCCCTTCTTGGATTCCCCTAGGTCTCTAGTTTTCATAAATGCACAGGTTTGGTAGGTTTCCCTGGGTGCCGGCTGAGCTAGAGGCCAAAATCTACAGGTAGGCCCTTTGCAAAAGAACACCTCCGTTTTCTTTAAAAAAATTTGATGTGTCCCTGTTGTGTTTTGGGGCATTTCCTGTCACGGGCGCTAGGCCTACCCACACAAGTGAGGTATCATTTTTATCGGGAGACTTGGGGGAACGCTGGGTGGAAGGAAATTTGTGGCTCCTCTCAGATTCCCGACCTTTCTGTCACCGAAATGTGAGGAAAACGTGTTTTTTTAGCCAACTTTTGAGGTTTGCAAAGGATTCTGGGTAAAAGAACCTGGTCAGAACCCCACAAGTCATCCCATCTTGGATTCCCCTAGGTCTCTACTTTTAGAAAATGCACAGGTTTGGTAGGTTTCCCTAGGTGCCGGCTGAGCTAGAGGCCAAAATCTACAGGTAGGCACTTTGCAAAAAACACCTCTGTTTACTGTCAAAAATTGTGATGTGTTCATATTGTGTTTTGGGGCATTTCCTGTCACGGGCGCTAGGCCTACCCACACAAGTGAGGTATCATTTTTATCTGGTGACGTGGGGGAACGCTGGGTGGAAGGAAATTTGTGACTCCTCTCAGATTCCCGACCTTTCTGACACTGAAATGTGAGGAAAATGTGTTTTTTTAGCCAAATTTTGAGGTTTGCAAAGGATTCTGGGTAACAGAACCTGGTCAGAGCCCCACAAGTCACCCCTTCTTGGATTCCCCTAGGTCTCTAGTTTTCAAAAATGCACAGGTTTGATAGGTTTCCCTAGGTGCCGGCTGAGCTAGAGGCCAAAATCTACAGGTAGGCACTTTGCAAAAAAACACCTCTGTTTTCTGTCAAAAATTGTGATGTGTCCACGTTGTGTTTTGGGGCATTTCCTGTCGCGGGCGCTAGGCCTACCCACACAAGTGAGGTATCATTTTTATCTGGTGACTTGGGGGAACGCTGGGTGGAAGGAAATTTGTGGCTCCTCTCAGATTCCAGAACTTTCTGTCACTGAAATGTGAGGAAAATTTGTTTTATTAGCCAAATTTTGAGGTTTGCAAAGGATTCTGGATAACAGAACCTGGTCAGAGCCCCACAAGTCACCTCATCTTGGATTCCTCTTGGTCTCTAGTTTGCAAAAATGCACAGGTTTGGTAGGTTTCCCTAGTTGCCGGCTGAGCTAGAGGCCAAAATCTACAGGTAGGCACTTTGCAAAAAATCACCTCTGTTTTCTGTCAAAAATTGTGATGTGTCCACGTTGTGTTTTGGGGCATTTCCTGTCACGGGCGCTAGGCCTACCCACACAAGTGAGGTATCATTTGTATCTGGTGACTTGGGGGAACGCTGGGTGGAAGGAAATTTGTGGCTCCTCTCAGATTCCAGAACTTTCTGTCACTGAAATGTGAGGAAAATGTGTTTTTTTAGCCACATTTTGAGGTTTGCAAAGTATTCTGGGTAACAGAACCTGGTCAGAGCCCCACAAGTCACCCCTTCTTGGATTCCCCTAGGTCTCTAGTTTTCATAAATGCACAGGTTTGGTAGGTTTCCCTAGGTGCCGGCTGAGCTAGAGGCCAAAATCTACAGGTAGGCCCTTTGCAAAAGAACACCTCCGTTTTCTTTAAAAAAATGTGATGTGTCCCTGTTGTGTTTTGGGGCATTTCCTGTCACGGGCGCTAGGCCTACCCCCACAAGTGAGGTATCATTTTTATCGGGAGACTTGGGGGAACGCTGGGTGGAAGGAAATTTGTGGCTCCTCTCAGATTCCCGACCTTTCTGTCACCGAAATGTGAGGAAAACGTGTTTTTTTAGCCAATTTTTGAGGTTTGCAAAGGATTCTGGGTAAAAGAACCTGGTCAGAACCCCACAAGTCACCCCATCTTGGATTCCCCTAGGTCTCTACTTTTAGAAAATGCACAGGTTTGGTAGGTTTCCCTAGGTGCCGGCTGAGCTAGAGGCCAAAATCTACAGGTAGGCACTTTGCAAAAAACACCTCTGTTTTCTGTCAAAAATTGTGATGTGTCCATATTGTGTTTTGGGGCATTTCCTGTCACGGGCGCTAGGCCTACCCACACAAGTGAGGTATCATTTTTATCTGGTGACCTGGGGGAACGCTGGGTGGAAGGAAATTTGTGGCTCCTCTCAGATTCCCGACCTTTCTGTCACCGAAATGTGAGGAAAATGTGTTTTTTTTAGCCAAATTTTGAGGTTTGCAAAGGATTCTGAGTAACAGAACCTGGTCAGAGCCCCACAAGTCACCCCATCTTGGATTCCCCTTTGTCTCTAGTTTGCAAAAATGCACAGCTTTGGTAGGTTTCCCTAGGTGCCGGCTGAGCTAGAGGCCAAAATCTACATGTTGACACTTTGCAAAAAACACCTCTGTTTTCTGTCAAAAATTGTGATGTGTCCACATTGTGTTTTGGGGCATTTCCTGTCGCGGGCGCTAGGCCTACCCACACAAGTGAGGTATCATTTTTATCGGTAAACTTGGGGTAAAGCTGGGTGGAAGTAAATTTGTGGCTCCTCTCAGATTCCAGAACGTTCTGTCACCGAAATGTGAGGAAAATGTGTTTTTTTTTAGCCAAATTTTGAGGTTTGCAAAGGATTCTGGGTAACAGAACCTGGTCAGAGCCCCACAAGTCACCCCATCTTGGATTCCCCTTCGTCTCTAGTTTGCAAAAATGCACAGCTTTGGTAGGTTTCCCTAGGTGCCGGCTGAGCTAGAGGCCAAAATCTACATGTTGACACTTTGCAAAAAACACCTCTGTTTTCTGTCAAAAATTGTGATGTGTCCACATTGTGTTTTGGGGCATTTCCTGTCGCGGGCGCTAGGCCTACCCACACAAGTGAGGTATCATTTTTATCGGTAAACTTGGGGTAAAGCTGGGTGGAAGGAAATTTGTGGCTCCTGTCAGATTCCCGACCTTTCTGTCACCGAAATGTGAGGAAAATGTGTTTTTTTAGCCAATTTTTGAGGTTTGCAAAGGATTCTGGGTAAAAGAACCTGGTCAGAACCCCACAAGTCACCCCATCTTGGATTCCCCTAGGTCTCTACTTTTAGAAAATGCACAGGTTTGGTAGGTTTCCCTAGGTGCCGGCTGAGTTAGAGGCCAAAATCTACAGGTAGGCACTTTGCAAAAAACACCTCTGTTTTCTGTCAAAAATTGTGATGTGTCCATATTGTGTTTTGGGGCATTTCCTGTCACGAGCGCTAAGCCTACCCACACAAGTGAGGTATCATTTTTATCTGGTGACGTGGGGGAACGCTGGGTGGAAGGAAATTTGTGGCTCCTCTCAGATTCCCGACCTTTCTGACACTGAAATGTGAGGAAAATGTGTTTTTTTAGCCAAATTGTGAGGTTTGCAAAGGATTCTGGGTAACAGAACCTGGTCAGAGCCCCACAAGTCACCCCTTCTTGGATTCCCCTAGGTCTCTAGTTTTCAAAAATGCACAGGTTTGGTAGGTTTCCCTAGGTGCCGGCTGAGCTAGAGGCCAAAATCTACAGGTAGGCACTTTGCAAAAAAACACCTCTGTTTTCTGTCAAAAATTGTGATGTGTCCACGTTGTGTTTTGGGGCATTTCCTGTCACGGGCGCTAGGCCTACCCACACAAGTGAGGTATCATTTGTATCTGGTGACTTGGGGGAACGCTGGGTGGAAGGAAATTTGTGGCTCCTCTCAGATTCCAGAACTTTCTGTCACTGAAATGTGAGGAAAATGTGTTTTTTTAGCCACATTTTGAGGTTTGCAAAGTATTCTGGGTAACAGAACCTGGTCAGAGCCCCACAAGTCACCCCTTCTTGGATTCCCCTAGGTCTCTAGTTTTCATAAATGCACAGGTTTGGTAGGTTTCCCTAGGTGCCGGCTGAGCTAGAGGCCAAAATCTACAGGTAGGCCCTTTGCAAAAGAACACCTCCGTTTTCTTTAAAAAAATGTGATGTGTCCCTGTTGTGTTTTGGGGCATTTCCTGTCACGGGCGCTAGGCCTACCCACACAAGTGAGGTATCATTTTTATCGGGAGACTTGGGGGAACGCTGGGTGGAAGGAAATTTGTGGCTCCTCTCAGATTCCCGACCTTTCTGTCACCGAAATGTGAGGAAAACGTGTTTTTTTAGCCAACTTTTGAGGTTTGCAAAGGATTCTGGGTAAAAGAACCTGGTCAGAACCCCACAAGTCACCCCATCTTGGATTCCCCTAGGTCTCTACTTTTAGAAAATGCACAGGTTTGGTAGGTTTCCCTAGGTGCCGGCTGAGCTAGAGGCCAAAATCTACAGGTAGGCACTTTGCAAAAAAACACCTCTGTTTTCTGTCAAAAATTGTGATGTTCCACGTTGTGTTTTGGGGCATTTCCTGTCGCGGGCGCTAGGCCTACCCACACAAGTGAGGTATCATTTTTATCGGTAAACTTGGGGTAAAGCTGGGTGGAAGGAAATTTGTGGCTCCTCTCAGATTCCAGAACTTTCTGTCACCGAAATGTGAGGAAAATGTGTTTTTTTTAGCCAAATTTTGAGGTTTGCAAAGGATTCTGGGTAACAGAACCTGGTCAGAGCCCCACAAGTCACCCCATCTTGGATTCCCCTTGGTCTCTAGTTTGCAAAAATGCACAGCTTTGGTAGGTTTCCCTAGGTGCCGGCTGAGCTAGAGGCCAAAATCTACAGGTAGGCACTTTGCAAAAAAACACCTCTGTTTTCTGTCAAAAATTGTGATGTGTCCACGTTGTGTTTTGGGGCATGTCCTGTCACGGGCGCTAGGCCTACCCACACAAGTGAGGTATCATTTTTATCTGGTGACTTGGGGGAACGCTGGGTGGAAGGAAATTTGTGGCTCCTCTCAGATTCCCGACCTTTCTGTCACCAAAATGTGAGGAAAACGTGTTTTTTTAGCCGAGGTTTGCAAAGGATTCTGGGTAAAAGGACCTGGTCAGAGCCCCACAGGTCACCCCATCTTGGATTCCCCTAGGTCTCTACTTTTAAAAAATGCACAGGTTTGGTAGGTTTCCCTAGGTGCCGGCTGAGCTAGAGGCCAAAATCTACATGTTGACACTTTGCAAAAAACACCTCTGTTTTCTGTCAAAAATTGTGATGTGTCCACATTGTGTTTTGGGGCATTTCCTGTCGCGGGCGCTAGGCCTACCCACACAAGTGAGGTATCATTTTTATCGGTAAACTTGGGGTAAAGCTGGGTGGAAGGAAATTTGTGGCTCCTCTCAGATTCCAGAACTTTCTGTCACCGAAATGTGAGGAAAATGTGTTTTTTTTAGCCAAATTTTGAGGTTTGCAAAGGATTCTGGGTAACAGAACCTGGTCAGAGCCCCACAAGTCACCCCATCTTGGATTCCCCTTCGTCTCTAGTTTGCAAAAATGCACAGCTTTGGTAGGTTTCCCTAGGTGCCGGCTGAGCTAGAGGCCAAAATCTACAGGTAGGCACTTTGCAAAAAAACACCTCTGTTTTCTGTCAAAAATTGTGATGTGTCCACGTTGTGTTTTGGGGCATTTCCTGTCACGGGCGCTAGGCCTACCCACACAAGTGAGGTATAATTTTTATCTGGTGACTTGGGGGAACGCTGGGTGGAAGGACATTTGTGGCTGCTCTCAGATTCCCGACCTTTCTGTCACCGAAATGTGAGGAAAACGTCTTTTTTTTGCCGAGGTTTGCAAAGGATTCTGGGTAAAAGAACCTGGTCAGAGCCCCACAAGTCACCCCATCTTGGATTCCCCTAGGTCTCTACTTTTAAAAAATGCACAGGTTTGGTAGGTTTCCCTAGGTGCCGGCTGAGCTAGAGGCCAAAATCTACATGTTGACACTTTGCAAAAAACACCTCTGTTTTCTGTCAAAAATTGTGATGTGTCCACATTCTGTTTTGGGGCATTTCCTGTCGCGGGCGCTAGGCCTACCCACACAAGTGAGGTATCATTTTTATCAGTAAACTTGGGGTAAAGCTGGGTGGAAGGAAATTTGTGGCTCCTCTCAGATTCCAGAACTTTCTGTCACCGAAATGTGAGGAAAATGTGTTTTTTTTAGCCAAATTTTGAGGTTTGCAAAGGATTCTGGGTAACAGAACTTGGTCAGAGCCCCACAAGTCACCCCATCTTGGATTCCCCTTCGTCTCTAGTTTGCAAAAATGCACAGCTTTGGTAGGTTTCCCTAGGTGCCGGCTGAGCTAGAGGCCAAAATCTACAGGTAGGCACTTTGCAAAAAAACACCTCTGTTTTCTGTCAAAAATTGTGATGTGTCCACGTTGTGTTTTGGGGCATTTCCTGTCGCGGGCGCTAGGCCTACCCACACAAGTGAGGTATCATTTTTATCTGGTGACTTGGGGGAACGCTGGGTGGAAGGATATTTGTGGCTCCTCTCAGATTTCAGAACTTTCTGTCACTGAAATGTGAGGAAAATTTGTTTTTTTAGCCAAATTTTGAGGTTTGCAAAGGATTCTGGGTAACAGAACCTGGTCAGAGCCCCACAAGTCACCTCATCTTGGATTCCCCTTGGTCTCTAGTTTGCAAAAATGCACAGGTTTGGTAGGTTTCCCTAGGTGCCGGCTGAGCTAGAGGCCAAAATCTACAGGTAGGCACTTTGCAAAAAAACACCTCTGTTTTCTGTCAAAAATTGTGATGTGTCCACGTTGTGTTTTGGGGCATTTCCTGTCACGGGCGCTAGGCCTACCCACACAAGTGAGGTATCATTTGTATCTGGTGACTTGGGGGAACGCTGGGTGGAAGGAAATTTGTGGCTCCTCTCAGATTCCAGAACTTTCTGTCACTGAAATGTGAGGAAAATGTGTTTTTTTAGCCACATTTTGAGGTTTGCAAAGTATTCTGGGTAACAGAACCTGGTCAGAGCCCCACAAGTCACCCCTTCTTGGATTCCCCTAGGTCTCTAGTTTTCATAAATGCACAGGTTTGGTAGGTTTCCCTAGGTGCCGGCTGAGCTAGAGGCCAAAATCTACAGGTAGGCCCTTTGCAAAAGAACACCTCCGTTTTCTTTTAAAAAATGTGATGTGTCCCTGTTGTGTTTTGGGGCATTTCCTGTCACGGGCGCTAGGCCTACCCACACAAGTGAGGTATCATTTTTATCGGGAGACTTGGGGGAACGCTGGGTGGAAGGAAATTTGTGGCTCCTCTCAGATTCCCGACCTTTCTGTCACCGAAATGTGAGGAAAACGTGTTTTTTTAGCCAACTTTTGAGGTTTGCAAAGGATTCTGGGTAAAAGAACCTGGTCAGAACCCCACAAGTCACCCCATCTTGGATTCCCCTAGGTCTCTACTTTTAGAAAATGCACAGGTTTGGTAGGTTTCCCTAGGTGCCGGCTGAGCTAGAGGCCAAAATCTACAGGTAGGCACTTTGCAAAAAAACACCTCTGTTTTCTGTCAAAAATTGTGATGTTCCACGTTGTGTTTTGGGGCATTTCCTGTCATGGGCGCTAGGCCTACCCACACAAGTGAGGTATAATTTTTATCGGTAAACTTGGGGTAAAGCTGGGTGGAAGGAAATTTGTGGCTCCTCTCAGATTCCAGAACTTTCTGTCACCGAAATGTGAGGAAAATGTGTTTTTTTTAGCCAAATTTTGAGGTTTGCAAAGGATTCTGGGTAACAGAACCTGGTCAGAGCCCCACAAGTCACCCCATCTTGGATTCCCCTTGGTCTCTAGTTTGCAAAAATGCACAGCTTTGGTAGGTTTCCCTAGGTGCCGGCTGAGCTAGAGGCCAAAATCTACAGGTAGGCACTTTGCAAAAAAACACCTCTGTTTTCTGTCAAAAATTGTGATGTGTCCACGTTGTGTTTTGGGGCATGTCCTGTCACGGGCGCTAGGCCTACCCACACAAGTGAGGTATCATTTTTATCTGGTGACTTGGGGGAACGCTGGGTGGAAGGAAATTTGTGGCTCCTCTCAGATTCCCGACCTTTCTGTCACCAAAATGTGAGGAAAACGTGTTTTTTTAGCCGAGGTTTGCAAAGGATTCTGGGTAAAAGGACCTGGTCAGAGCCCCACAGGTCACCCCATCTTGGATTCCCCTAGGTCTCTACTTTTAAAAAATGCACAGGTTTGGTAGGTTTCCCTAGGTGCCGGCTGAGCTAGAGGCCAAAATCTACATGTTGACACTTTGCAAAAAACACCTCTGTTTTCTGTCAAAAATTGTGATGTTCCACATTGTGTTTTGGGGCATTTCCTGTCGCGGGCGCTAGGCCTACCCACACAAGTGAGGTATCATTTTTATCGGTAAACTTGGGGTAAAGCTGGGTGGAAGGAAATTTGTGGCTCCTCTCAGATTCCAGAACTTTCTGTCACCGAAATGTGAGGAAAATGTGTTTTTTTTAGCCAAATTTTGAGGTTTGCAAAGGATTCTGGGTAACAGAACCTGGTCAGAGCCCCACAAGTCACCCCATCTTGGATTCCCCTTCGTCTCTAGTTTGCAAAAATGCACAGCTTTGGTAGGTTTCCCTAGGTGCCGGCTGAGCTAGAGGCCAAAATCTACAGGTAGGCACTTTGCAAAAAAACACCTCTGTTTTCTGTCAAAAATTGTGATGTGTCCACGTTGTGTTTTGGGGCATTTCCTGTCACGGGCGCTAGGCCTACCCACACAAGTGAGGTATAATTTTTATCTGGTGACTTGGGGGAACGCTGGGTGGAAGGAAATTTGTGGCTGCTCTCAGATTCCCGACCTTTCTGTCACCGAAATGTGAGGAAAACGTGTTTTTTTAGCCGAGGTTTGCAAAGGATTCTGGGTAAAAGAACCTGGTCAGAGCCCCACAAGTCACCCCATCTTGGATTCCCCTAGGTCTCTACTTTTAAAAAATGCACAGGTTTGGTAGGTTTCCCTAGGTGCCGGCTGAGCTAGAGGCCAAAATCTACATGTTGACACTTTGCAAAAAACACCTCTGTTTTCTGTCAAAAATTGTGATGTGTCTACATTGTGTTTTGGGGCATTTCCTGTCGCGGGCGCTAGGCCTACCCACACAAGTGAGGTATCATTTTTATCGGTAAACTTGGGGTAAAGCTGGGTGGAAGGAAATTTGTGGCTCCTCTCAGATTCCAGAACTTTCTGTCACCGAAATGTGAGGAAAATGTGTTTTTTTTAGCCAAATTTTGAGGTTTGCAAAGGATTCTGGGTAACAGAACCTGGTCAGAGCCCCACAAGTCACCCCATCTTGGATTCCCCTTCGTCTCTAGTTTGCAAAAATGCACAGCTTTGGTAGGTTTCCCTAGGTGCCGGCTGAGCTAGAGGCCAAAATCTACAGGTAGGCACTTTGCAAAAAAACACCTCTGTTTTCTGTCAAAAATTGTGATGTGTCCACGTTGTGTTTTGGGGCATTTCCTGTCGCGGGCGCTAGGCCTACCCACACAAGTGAGGTATCATTTTTATCTGGTGACTTGGGGGAACGCTGGGTGGAAGGATATTTGTGGCTCCTCTCAGATTTCAGAACTTTCTGTCACTGAAATGTGAGGAAAATTTGTTTTTTTAGCCAAATTTTGAGGTTTGCAAAGGATTCTGGGTAACAGAACCTGGTCAGAGCCCCACAAGTCACCTCATCTTGGATTCCCCTTGGTCTCTAGTTTGCAAAAATGCACAGGTTTGGTAGGTTTCCCTAGGTGCCGGCTGAGCTAGAGGCCAAAATCTACAGGTAGGCACTTTGCAAAAAAACACCTCTGTTTTCTGTCAAAAATTGTGATGTGTCCACGTTGTGTTTTGGGGCATTTCCTGTCACGGGCGCTAGGCCTACCCACACAAGTGAGGTATCATTTGTATCTGGTGACTTGGGGGAACGCTGGGTGGAAGGAAATTTGTGGCTCCTCTCAGATTCCAGAACTTTCTGTCACTGAAATGTGAGGAAAATGTGTTTTTTTAGCCACATTTTGAGGTTTGCAGAGTATTCTGGGTAACAGAACCTGGTCAGAGCCCCACAAGTCACCCCTTCTTGGATTCCCCTAGGTCTCTAGTTTTCATAAATGCACAGGTTTGGTAGGTTTCCCTAGGTGCCGGCAGAGCTAGAGGCCAAAATCTACAGGTAGGCACTTTGCAAAAAACACCTCTGTTTTCTGTCAAAAATTGTGATGTGTCCATATTGTGTTTTGGGGCATTTCCTGTCACGGGCGCTAGGCCTACCCACACAAGTGAGGTATCATTTTTATCTGGTGACTTGGGGGAACGCTGGGTGGAAGGAAATTTGTGGCTCCTCTCAGATTCCCGACCTTTCTGTCACCAAAATGTGAGGAAAACGTGTTTTTTTAGCCGAGGTTTGCAAAGGATTCTGGGTAAAAGGACCTGGTCAGAGCCCCACAGGTCACCCCATCTTGGATTCCCCTAGGTCTCTACTTTTAAAAAATGCACAGGTTTGGTAGGTTTCCCTAGGTGCCGGCTGAGCTAGAGGCCAAAATCTACATGTTGACACTTTGCAAAAAACACCTCTGTTTTCTGTCAAAAATTGTGATGTGTCCACATTGTGTTTTGGGGCATTTCCTGTCGCGGGCGCTAGGCCTACCCACACAAGTGAGGTATCATTTTTATCGGTAAACTTGGGGTAAAGCTGGGTGGAAGGAAATTTGTGGCTCCTCTCAGATTCCAGAACTTTCTGTCACCGAAATGTGAGGAAAATGTGTTTTTTTTAGCCAAATTTTGAGGTTTGCAAATTATTCTGGGTAACAGAACCTGGTCAGAGCCCCACAAGTCACCCCATCTTGGATTCCCCTTCGTCTCTAGTTTGCAAAAATGCACAGCTTTGGTAGGTTTCCCTAGGTGCCGGCTGAGCTAGAGGCCAAAATCTACAGGTAGGCACTTTGCAAAAAAACACCTCTGTTTTCTGTCAAAAATTGTGATGTGTCCACGTTGTGTTTTGGGGCATTTCCTGTCACGGGCGCTAGGCCTACCCACACAAGTGAGGTATAATTTTTATCTGGTGACTTGGGGGAACGCTGGGTGGAAGGAAATTTGTGGCTGCTCTCAGATTCCCGACCTTTCTGTCACCGAAATGTGAGGAAAACGTGTTTTTTTAGCCGAGGTTTGCAAAGGATTCTGGGTAAAAGAACCTGGTCAGAGCCCCACAAGTCACCCCATCTTGGATTCCCCTAGGTCTCTACTTTTAAAAAATGCACAGGTTTGGTAGGTTTCCCTAGGTGCCGGCTGAGCTAGAGGCCAAAATCTACATGTTGACACTTTGCAAAAAACACCTCTGTTTTCTGTCAAAAATTGTGATGTGTCCACATTGTGTTTTGGGGCATTTCCTGTCGCGGGCGCTAGGCCTACCCACACAAGTGAGGTATCATTTTTATCAGTAAACTTGGGGTAAAGCTGGGTGGAAGGAAATTTGTGGCTCCTCTCAGATTCCAGAACTTTCTGTCACCGAAATGTGAGGAAAATGTGTTTTTTTTAGCCAAATTTTGAGGTTTGCAAAGGATTCTGGGTAACAGAACTTGGTCAGAGCCCCACAAGTCACCCCATCTTGGATTCCCCTTCGTCTCTAGTTTGCAAAAATGCACAGCTTTGGTAGGTTTCCCTAGGTGCCGGCTGAGCTAGAGGCCAAAATCTACAGGTAGGCACTTTGCAAAAAAACACCTCTGTTTTCTGTCAAAAATTGTGATGTGTCCACGTTGTGTTTTGGGGCATTTCCTGTCGTGGGCGCTAGGCCTACCCACACAAGTGAGGTATCATTTTTATCTGGTGACTTGGGGGAACGCTGGGTGGAAGGATATTTGTGGCTCCTCTCAGATTTCAGAACTTTCTGTCACTGAAATGTGAGGAAAATTTGTTTTTTTAGCCAAATTTTGAGGTTTGCAAAGGATTCTGGGTAACAGAACCTGGTCAGAGCCCCACAAGTCACCTCATCTTGGATTCCCCTTGGTCTCTAGTTTGCAAAAATGCACAGGTTTGGTAGGTTTCCCTAGGTGCCGGCTGAGCTAGAGGCCAAAATCTACAGGTAGGCACTTTGCAAAAAAACACCTCTGTTTTCTGTCAAAAATTGTGATGTGTCCACGTTGTGTTTTGGGGCATTTCCTGTCACGGGCGCTAGGCCTACCCACACAAGTGAGGTATCATTTGTATCTGGTGACTTGGGGGAACGCTGGGTGGAAGGAAATTTGTGGCTCCTCTCAGATTCCAGAACTTTCTGTCACTGAAATGTGAGGAAAATGTGTTTTTTTAGCCACATTTTGAGGTTTGCAAAGTATTCTGGGTAACAGAACCTGGTCAGAGCCCCACAAGTCACCCCTTCTTGGATTCCCCTAGGTCTCTAGTTTTCATAAATGCACAGGTTTGGTAGGTTTCCCTAGGTGCCGGCTGAGCTAGAGGCCAAAATCTACAGGTAGGCCCTTTGCAAAAGAACACCTCCGTTTTCTTTTAAAAAATGTGATGTGTCCCTGTTGTGTTTTGGGGCATTTCCTGTCACGGGCGCTAGGCCTACCCACACAAGTGAGGTATCATTTTTATCGGGAGACTTGGGGGAACGCTGGGTGGAAGGAAATTTGTGGCTCCTCTCAGATTCCCGACCTTTCTGTCACCGAAATGTGAGGAAAACGTGTTTTTTTAGCCAACTTTTGAGGTATGCAAAGGATTCTGGGTAAAAGAACCTGGTCAGAACCCCACAAGTCACCCCATCTTGGATTCCCCTAGGTCTCTACTTTTAGAAAATGCACAGGTTTGGTAGGTTTCCCTAGGTGCCGGCTGAGCTAGAGGCCAAAATCTACAGGTAGGCACTTTGCAAAAAAACACCTCTGTTTTCTGTCAAAAATTGTGATGTTCCACGTTGTGTTTTGGGGCATTTCCTGTCGTGGGCGCTAGGCCTACCCACACAAGTGAGGTATAATTTTTATCGGTAAACTTGGGGTAAAGCTGGGTGGAAGGAAATTTGTGGCTCCTCTCAGATTCCAGAACTTTCTGTCACCGAAATGTGAGGAAAATGTGTTTTTTTTAGCCAAATTTTGAGGTTTGCAAAGGATTCTGGGTAACAGAACCTGGTCAGAGCCCCACAAGTCACCCCATCTTGGATTCCCCTTGGTCTCTAGTTTGCAAAAATGCACAGCTTTGGTAGGTTTCCCTAGGTGCCGGCTGAGCTAGAGGCCAAAATCTACAGGTAGGCACTTTGCAAAAAAACACCTCTGTTTTCTGTCAAAAATTGTGATGTGTCCACGTTGTGTTTTGGGGCATGTCCTGTCACGGGCGCTAGGCCTACCCACACAAGTGAGGTATCATTTTTATCTGGTGACTTGGGGGAACGCTGGGTGGAAGGAAATTTGTGGCTCCTCTCAGATTCCCGACCTTTCTGTCACCAAAATGTGAGGAAAACGTGTTTTTTTAGCCGAGGTTTGCAAAGGATTCTGGGTAAAAGGACCTGGTCAGAGCCCCACAGGTCACCCCATCTTGGATTCCCCTAGGTCTCTACTTTTAAAAAATGCACAGGTTTGGTAGGTTTCCCTAGGTGCCGGCTGAGCTAGAGGCCAAAATCTACATGTTGACACTTTGCAAAAAACACCTCTGTTTTCTGTCAAAAATTGTGATGTGTCCACATTGTGTTTTGGGGCATTTCCTGTCGCGGGCGCTAGGCCTACCCACACAAGTGAGGTATCATTTTTATCGGTAAACTTGGGGTAAAGCTGGGTGGAAGGAAATTTGTGGCTCCTCTCAGATTCCAGAACTTTCTGTCACCGAAATGTGAGGAAAATGTGTTTTTTTTAGCCAAATTTTGAGGTTTGCAAAGGATTCTGGGTAACAGAACCTGGTCAGAGCCCCACAAGTCACCCCATCTTGGATTCCCCTTCGTCTCTAGTTTGCAAAAATGCACAGCTTTGGTAGGTTTCCCTAGGTGCCGGCTGAGCTAGAGGCCAAAATCTACAGGTAGGCACTTTGCAAAAAAACACCTCTGTTTTCTGTCAAAAATTGTGATGTGTCCACGTTGTGTTTTGGGGCATTTCCTGTCACGGGCGCTAGGCCTACCCACACAAGTGAGGTATAATTTTTATCTGGTGACTTGGGGGAACGCTGGGTGGAAGGAAATTTGTGGCTGCTCTCAGATTCCCGACCTTTCTGTCACCGAAATGTGAGGAAAACATGTTTTTTTAGCCGAGGTTTGCAAAGGATTCTGGGTAAAAGAACCTGGTCAGAGCCCCACAAGTCACCCCATCTTGGATTCCCCTAGGTCTCTACTTTTAAAAAATGCACAGGTTTGGTAGGTTTCCCTAGGTGCCGGCTGAGCTAGAGGCCAAAATCTACATGTTGACACTTTGCAAAAAACACCTCTGTTTTCTGTCAAAAATTGTGATGTGTCTACATTGTGTTTTGGGGCATTTCCTGTCGCGGGCGCTAGGCCTACCCACACAAGTGAGGTATCATTTTTATCGGTAAACTTGGGGTAAAGCTGGGTGGAAGGAAATTTGTGGCTCCTCTCAGATTCCAGAACTTTCTGTCACCGAAATGTGAGGAAAATGTGTTTTATTTAGCCAAATTTTGAGGTTTGCAAAGGATTCTGGGTAACAGAACCTGGTCAGAGCCCCACAAGTCACCCCATCTTGGATTCCCCTTCGTCTCTAGTTTGCAAAAATGCACAGCTTTGGTAGGTTTCCCTAGGTGCCGGCTGAGCTAGAGGCCAAAATCTACAGGTAGGCACTTTGCAAAAAAACACCTCTGTTTTCTGTCAAAAATTGTGATGTGTCCACGTTGTGTTTTGGGGCATTTCCTGTCGCGGGCGCTAGGCCTACCCACACAAGTGAGGTATCATTTTTATCTGGTGACTTGGGGGAACGCTGGGTGGAAGGATATTTGTGGCTCCTCTCAGATTTCAGAACTTTCTGTCACTGAAATGTGAGGAAAATTTGTTTTTTTAGCCAAATTTTGAGGTTTGCAAAGGATTCTGGGTAACAGAACCTGGTCAGAGCCCCACAAGTCACCTCATCTTGGATTCCCCTTGGTCTCTAGTTTGCAAAAATGCACAGGTTTGGTAGGTTTCCCTAGGTGCCGGCTGAGCTAGAGGCCAAAATCTACAGGTAGGCACTTTGCAAAAAAACACCTCTGTTTTCTGTCAAAAATTGTGATGTGTCCACGTTGTGTTTTGGGGCATTTCCTGTCACGGGCGCTAGGCCTACCCACACAAGTGAGGTATCATTTGTATCTGGTGACTTGGGGGAACGCTGGGTGGAAGGAAATTTGTGGCTCCTCTCAGATTCCAGAACTTTCTGTCACTGAAATGTGAGGAAAATGTGTTTTTTTAGCCACATTTTGAGGTTTGCAGAGTATTCTGGGTAACAGAACCTGGTCAGAGCCCCACAAGTCACCCCTTCTTGGATTCCCCTAGGTCTCTAGTTTTCATAAATGCACAGGTTTGGTAGGTTTCCCTAGGTGCCGGCAGAGCTAGAGGCCAAAATCTACAGGTAGGCACTTTGCAAAAAACACCTCTGTTTTCTGTCAAAAATTGTGATGTGTCCATATTGTGTTTTGGGGCATTTCCTGTCACGGGCGCTAGGCCTACCCACACAAGTGAGGTATCATTTTTATCTGGTGACGTGGGGGAACGCTGGGTGGAAGGAAATTTGTGACTCCTCTCAGATTCCCGACCTTTCTGACACTGAAATGTGAGGAAAATGTGTTTTTTTAGCCAAATTTTGAGGTTTGCAAAGGATTCTGGGTAACAGAACCTGGTCAGAGCCCCACAAGTCACCCCTTCTTGGATTCCCCTAGGTCTCTAGTTTTCAAAAATGCACAGGTTTGGTAGGTTTCCCTAGGTGCCGGCTGAGCTAGAGGCCAAAATCTACAGGTAGGCACTTTGCAAAAAAACACCTATGTTTTCTGTCAAAAATTGTGATGTGTCCACGTTGTGTTTTGGGGCATTTCCTGTCGCGGGCGCTAGGCCTACCCACACAAGTGAGGTATCATTTTTATCGGTAAACTTGGGGTAAAGCTGGGTGGAAGGAAATTTGTGGCTCCTCTCAGATTCCAGAACTTTCTGTCACCGAAATGTGAGGAAAATGTGTTTTTTTTAGCCAAATTTTGAGGTTTGCAAAGGATTCTGGGTAACAGAACCTGGTCAGAGCCCCACAAGTCACCCCATCTTGGATTCCCCTTCGTCTCTAGTTTGCAAAAATGCACAGCTTTGGTAGGTTTCCCTAGGTGCCGGCTGAGCTAGAGGCCAAAATCTACAGGTAGGCACTTTGCAAAAAAACACCTCTGTTTTCTGTCAAAAATTGTGATGTGTCCATGTTGTGTTTTGGGGCATTTCCTGTCGCGGGCGCTAGGCCTACCCACACAAGTGAGGTATCATTTTTATCTGGTGACTTGGGGGAACGCTGGGTGGAAGGATATTTGTGGCTCCTCTCAGATTCCAGAACTTTCTGTCACTGAAATGTGAGGAAAATGTGTTTTTTTAGCCAAATTTTGAGGTTTGCAAAGGATTCTGGGTAACAGAACCTGGTCAGAGCCCCACAAGTCACCTCATCTTGGATTCCCCTTGGTCTCTAGTTTGCAAAAATGCACAGGTTTGGTAGGTTTCCCTAGGTGCCGGCTGAGCTAGAGGCCAAAATCTACAGGTAGGTACTTTGCAAAAAAACACCTCTGTTTTCTGTCAAAAATTGTGATGTGTCCACGTTGTGTTTTGGGGCATTTCCTGTCACGGGCGGTAGGCCTACCCACACAAGTGAGGTATCATTTGTATCTGGTGACTTGGGGGAACGCTGGGTGGAAGGAAATTTGTGGCTCCTCTCAGATTCCAGAACTTTCTGTCACTGAAATGTGAGGAAAATGTGTTTTTTTAGCCACATTTTGAGGTTTGCAAAGTATTCTGGGTAACAGAACCTGGTCAGAGCCCCACAAGTCACCCCTTCTTGGATTCCCCTAGGTCTCTAGTTTTCATAAATGCACAGGTTTGGTAGGTTTCCCTGGGTGCCGGCTGAGCTAGAGGCCAAAATCTACAGGTAGGCCCTTTGCAAAAGAACACCTCCGTTTTCTTTAAAATAATTTGATGTGTCCCTGTTGTGTTTTGGCGCATTTCCTGTCACGGGCGCTAGGCCTACCCACACAAGTGAGGTATCATTTTTATCGGGAGACTTGGGGGAACGCTGGGTGGAAGGAAATTTGTGGCTCCTCTCAGATTCCCGACCTTTCTGTCACCGAAATGTGAGGAAAACGTGTTTTTTTAGCCAACTTTTGAGGTTTGCAAAGGATTCTGGGTAAAAGAACCTGGTCAGAACCCCACAAGTCATCCCATCTTGGATTCCCCTAGGTCTCTACTTTTAGAAAATGCACAGGTTTGGTAGGTTTCCCTAGGTGCCGGCTGAGCTAGAGGCCAAAATCTACAGGTAGGCACTTTGCAAAAAACACCTCTGTTTTCTGTCAAAAATTGTGATGTGTCCATATTGTGTTTTGGGGCATTTCCTGTCACGGGCGTTAGGCCTACCCACACAAGTGAGGTATCATTTTTATCTGGTGACGTGGGGGAACGCTGGGTGGAAGGAAATTTGTGACTCCTCTCAGATTCCCGACCTTTCTGACACTGAAATGTGAGGAAAATGTGTTTTTTTAGCCAAATTTTGAGGTTTGCAAAGGATTCTGGGTAACAGAACCTGGTCAGAGCCCCACAAGTCACCCCTTCTTGGATTCCCCTAGGTCTCTAGTTTTCAAAAATGCACAGGTTTGATAGGTTTCCCTAGGTGCGGGCTGAGCTAGAGGCCAAAATCTACAGGTAGGCACTTTGCAAAAAAACACCTATGTTTTCTGTCAAAAATTGTGATGTGTCCACGTTGTGTTTTGGGGCATTTCCTGTCGCGGGCGCTAGGCCTACCCACACAAGTGAGGTATCATTTTTATCGGTAAACTTGGGGTAAAGCTGGGTGGAAGGAAATTTGTGGCTCCTCTCAGATTCCAGAACTTTCTGTCACCGAAATGTGAGGAAAATGTGTTTTTTTTAGCCAAATTTTGAGGTTTGCAAAGGATTCTGGGTAACAGAACCTGGTCAGAGCCCCACAAGTCACCCCATCTTGGATTCCCCTTGGTCTCTAGTTTGCAAAAATGCACAGCTTTGGTAGGTTTCCCTAGGTGCCGGCTGAGCTAGAGGCCAAAATCTACAGGTAGGCACTTTGCAAAAAAACACCTCTGTTTTCTGTCAAAAATTGTGATGTGTCCACGTTGTGTTTTGGGGCATTTCCTGTCACGGGCGCTAGGCCTACCCACACAAGTGAGGTATCATTTGTATCTGGTGACTTGGGGGAACGCTGGGTGGAAGGAAATTTGTGGCTCCTCTCAGATTCCAGAACTTTCTGTCACTGAAATGTGAGGAAAATGTGTGTTTTTAGCCACATTTTGAGGTTTGCAGAGTATTCTGGGTAACAGAACCTGGTCAGAGCCCCACAAGTCACCCCTTCTTGGATTCCCCTAGGTCTCTAGTTTTCATAAATGCACAGGTTTGGTAGGTTTCCCTAGGTGCCGGCAGAGCTAGAGGCCAAAATCTACAGGTAGGCACTTTGCAAAAAACACCTCTGTTTTCTGTCAAAAATTGTGATGTGTCCATATTGTGTTTTGGGGCATTTCCTGTCACGGGCGCTAGGCCTACCCACACAAGTGAGGTATCATTTTTATCTGGTGACGTGGGGGAACGCTGGGTGGAAGGAAATTTGTGACTCCTCTCAGATTCCCGACCTTTCTGACACTGAAATGTGAGGAAAATGTGTTTTTTTAGCCAAATTTTGAGGTTTGCAAAGGATTCTGGGTAACAGAACCTGGTCAGAGCCCCACAAGTCACCCCTTCTTGGATTCCCCTAGGTCTCTAGTTTTCAAAAATGCACAGGTTTGGTAGGTTTCCCTAGGTGCCGGCTGAGCTAGAGGCCAAAATCTACAGGTAGGCACTTTGCAAAAAAACACCTATGTTTTCTGTCAAAAATTGTGATGTGTCCACGTTGTGTTTTGGGGCATTTCCTGTCGCGGGCGCTAGGCCTACCCACACAAGTGAGGTATCATTTTTATCGGTAAACTTGGGGTAAAGCTGGGTGGAAGGAAATTTGTGGCTCCTCTCAGATTCCAGAACTTTCTGTCACCGAAATGTGAGGAAAATGTGTTTTTTTTAGCCAAATTTTGAGGTTTGCAAAGGATTCTGGGTAACAGAACCTGGTCAGAGCCCCACAAGTCACCCCATCTTGGATTCCCCTTCGTCTCTAGTTTGCAAAAATGCACAGCTTTGGTAGGTTTCCCTAGGTGCCGGCTGAGCTAGAGGCCAAAATCTACAGGTAGGCACTTTGCAAAAAAACACCTCTGTTTTCTGTCAAAAATTGTGATGTGTCCATGTTGTGTTTTGGGGCATTTCCTGTCGCGGGCGCTAGGCCTACCCACACAAGTGAGGTATCATTTTTATCTGGTGACTTGGGGGAACGCTGGGTGGAAGGATATTTGTGGCTCCTCTCAGATTCCAGAACTTTCTGTCACTGAAATGTGAGGAAAATGTGTTTTTTTAGCCAAATTTTGAGGTTTGCAAAGGATTCTGGGTAACAGAACCTGGTCAGAGCCCCACAAGTCACCTCATCTTGGATTCCCCTTGGTCTCTAGTTTGCAAAAATGCACAGGTTTGGTAGGTTTCCCTAGGTGCCGGCTGAGCTAGAGGCCAAAATCTACAGGTAGGTACTTTGCAAAAAAACACCTCTGTTTTCTGTCAAAAATTGTGATGTGTCCACGTTGTGTTTTGGGGCATTTCCTGTCACGGGCGGTAGGCCTACCCACACAAGTGAGGTATCATTTGTATCTGGTGACTTGGGGGAACGCTGGGTGGAAGGAAATTTGTGGCTCCTCTCAGATTCCAGAACTTTCTGTCACTGAAATGTGAGGAAAGTGTGTTTTTTTAGCCACATTTTGAGGTTTGCAAAGTATTCTGGGTAACAGAACCTGGTCAGAGCCCCACAAGTCACCCCTTCTTGGATTCCCCTAGGTCTCTAGTTTTCATAAATGCACAGGTTTGGTAGGTTTCCCTGGGTGCCGGCTGAGCTAGAGGCCAAAATCTACAGGTAGGCCCTTTGCAAAAGAACACCTCCGTTTTCTTTAAAATAATTTGATGTGTCCCTGTTGTGTTTTGGCGCATTTCCTGTCACGGGCGCTAGGCCTACCCACACAAGTGAGGTATCATTTTTATCGGGAGACTTGGGGGAACGCTGGGTGGAAGGAAATTTGTGGCTCCTCTCAGATTCCCGACCTTTCTGTCACCGAAATGTGAGGAAAACGTGTTTTTTTAGCCAACTTTTGAGGTTTGCAAAGGATTCTGGGTAAAAGAACCTGGTCAGAACCCCACAAGTCATCCCATCTTGGATTCCCCTAGGTCTCTACTTTTAGAAAATGCACAGGTTTGGTAGGTTTCCCTAGGTGCCGGCTGAGCTAGAGGCCAAAATCTACAGGTAGGCACTTTGCAAAAAACACCTCTGTTTTCTGTCAAAAATTGTGATGTGTCCATATTGTGTTTTGGGGCATTTCCTGTCACGGGCGTTAGGCCTACCCACACAAGTGAGGTATCATTTTTATCTGGTGACGTGGGGGAACGCTGGGTGGAAGGAAATTTGTGACTCCTCTCAGATTCCCGACCTTTCTGACACTGAAATGTGAGGAAAATGTGTTTTTTTAGCCAAATTTTGAGGTTTGCAAAGGATTCTGGGTAACAGAACCTGGTCAGAGCCCCACAAGTCACCCCTTCTTGGATTCCCCTAGGTCTCTAGTTTTCAAAAATGCACAGGTTTGTTAGGTTTCCCTAGGTGCGGGCTGAGCTAGAGGCCAAAATCTACAGGTAGGCACTTTGCAAAAAAACACCTATGTTTTCTGTCAAAAATTGTGATGTGTCCACGTTGTGTTTTGGGGCATTTCCTGTCGCGGGCGCTAGGCCTACCCACACAAGTGAGGTATCATTTTTATCGGTAAACTTGGGGTAAAGCTGGGTGGAAGGAAATTTGTGGCTCCTCTCAGATTCCAGAACTTTCTGTCACCGAAATGTGAGGAAAATGTGTTTTTTTTAGCCAAATTTTGAGGTTTGCAAAGGATTCTGGGTAACAGAACCTGGTCAGAGCCCCACAAGTCACCCCATCTTGGATTCCCCTTGGTCTCTAGTTTGCAAAAATGCACAGCTTTGGTAGGTTTCCCTAGGTGCCGGCTGAGCTAGAGGCCAAAATCTACAGGTAGGCACTTTGCAAAAAAACACCTCTGTTTTCTGTCAAAAATTGTGATGTGTCCACGTTGTGTTTTGGGGCATTTCCTGTCACGGGCGCTAGGCCTACCCACACAAGTGAGGTATCATTTTTATCTGGTGACTTGGGGGAACGCTGGGTGGAAGGAAATTTGTGGCTCCTCTCAGATTCCCGACTTTTCTGTCACCGAAATGTGAGGAAAACGTGTTTTTTTAGCCGAGGTTTGCAAAGGATTCTGGGTAAAAGAACCTGGTCAGAGCCCCACAAGTCACCCCATCTTGGATTCCCCTAGGTCTCTACTTTTAAAAAATGCACAGGTTTGGTAGGTTTCACTAGGTGCCGGCTGAGCTAGAGGCCAAAATCTACATGTTGACACTTTGCAAAAAACACCTCTGTTTTCTGTCAAAAATTGTGATGTGTCCACATTGTGTTTTGGGGCATTTCCTGTCGCTGGCGCTAGGCCTACCCACACAAGTGAGGTATCATTTTTATCGGTAAACTTGGGGTAAAGCTGGGTGGAAGGAAATTTGTGGCTCCTCTCAGATTCCAGAACTTTCTGTCACCGAAATGTGAGGAAAATGTGTTTTTTTTAGCCAAATTTTGAGGTTTGCAAAGGATTCTGGGTAACAGAACCTGGTTAGATCCCCACAAGTCACCCCATCTTGGATTCCCCTTTGTCTCTAGTTTGCAAAAATGCACAGCTTTGGTAGGTTTCCCTAGGTGCCGGCTGAGCTAGAGGCCAAAATCTACAGGTAGGCACTTTGCAAAAAAACACCTCTGTTTTCTGTCAAAAATTGTGATGTGTCCACGTTGTGTTTTGGGGCATTTCCTGTCGCGGGCGCTAGGCCTACCCACACAAGTGAGGTATCATTTTTATCTGGTGACTTGGGGGAACGCTGGGTGGAAGGAAATTTGTGGCTCCTCTCAGATTCCAGAACTTTCTGTCACTGAAATGTGAGGAAAATTTGTTTTATTAGCCAAATTTTGAGGTTTGCAAAGGATTCTGGGTAACAGAACCTGGTCAGAGCCCCACAAGTCACCTCATCTTGGATTCCTCTTGGTCTCTAGTTTGCAAAAATGCACAGGTTTGGTAGGTTTCCCTAGGTGCCGGCTGAGCTAGAGGCCAAAATCTACAGGTAGGCACTTTGCAAAAAAACACCTCTGTTTTCTGTCAAAAATTGTGATGTGTCCACGTTGTGTTTTGGGGCATTTCCTGTCACGGGCGCTAGGCCTACCCACACAAGTGAGGTATCATTTGTATCTGGTGACTTGGGGGAACGCTGGGTGGAAGGAAATTTGTGGCTCCTCTCAGATTCCAGAACTTTCTGTCACTGAAATGTGAGGAAAATGTGTTTTTTTAGCCACATTTTGAGGTTTGCAAAGTATTCTGGGTAACAGAACCTGGTCAGAGCCCCACAAGTCACCCCTTCTTGGATTCCCCTAGGTCTCTAGTTTTCATAAATGCACAGGTTTGGTAGGTTTCTCTAGGTGCCGGCTGAGCTAGAGGCCAAAATCTACAGGTAGGCCCTTTGCAAAAGAACACCTCTGTTTTCTTTAAAAAAATGTGATGTGTCCCTGTTGTGTTTTGGGGCATTTCCTGTCACGGGCGCTAGGCCTACCCACACAAGTGAGGTATCATTTTTATCAGGAGACTTGGGGGAACGCTGGGTGGAAGGAAATTTGTGGCTCCTCTCAGATTCCCGACCTTTCTGTCACCGAAATGTGAGGAAAACGTGTTTTTTTAGCCAATTTTTGAGGTTTGCAAAGGATTCTGGGTAAAAGATCCTGGTCAGAACCCCACAAGTCACCCCATCTTGGATTCCCCTAGGTCTCTACTTTTAGAAAATACACAGGTTTGGTAGGTTTCCCTAGGTGCCGGCTGAGCTAGAGGCCAAAATCTACAGGTAGGCACTTTGCAAAAAACACCTCTGTTTTCTGTCAAAAATTGTGATGTGTCCATATTGTGTTTTGGGGCATTTCCTGTCACGGGCGCTAGGCCTACCCACACAAGTGAGGTATCATTTTTATCTGGTGACGTGGGGGAACGCTGGGTGGAAGGAAATTTGTGTCTCCTCTCAGATTCCCGACCTTTCTGTCACCGAAATGTGAGGAAAATGTGTTTTTTTTAGCCAAATTTTGAGGTTTGCAAAGGATTCTGGGTAACAGAACCTGGTCAGAGCCCCACAAGTCACCCCATCTTGGATTCCCCTTTGTCTCTAGTTTGCAAAAATGCACAGCTTTGGTAGGTTTCCCTAGGTGCCGGCTGAGCTAGAGGCCAAAATCTACATGTTGACACTTTGCAAAAAACACCTCTGTTTTCTGTCAAAAATTGTGATGTGTCCACATTGTGTTTTGGGGCATTTCCTGTCGCGGGCGCTAGGCCTACCCACACAAGTGAGGTATCATTTTTATCGGTAAACTTGGGGTAAAGCTGGGTGGAAGGAAATTTGTGGCTCCTCTCAGATTCCAGAACTTTCTGTCACCGAAATGTGAGGAAAATGTGTTTTTTTTTAGCCAAATTTTGAGGTTTGCAAAGGATTCTGGGTAACAGAACCTGGTCAGAGCCCCACAAGTCACCCCATCTTGGATTCCCCTTCGTCTCTAGTTTGCAAAAATGCACAGCTTTGGTAGGTTTCCCTAGGTGCCGGCTGAGCTAGAGGCCAAAATCTACAGGTGGGCACTTTGC
Organism: Pleurodeles waltl; assembly: GCF_031143425.1. Classification (NCBI taxonomy): domain Eukaryota; kingdom Metazoa; phylum Chordata; class Amphibia; order Caudata; family Salamandridae; genus Pleurodeles; species Pleurodeles waltl. The sequence continues at coordinate 836,989,104 of NC_090442.1, forward strand.
AAAAAAACACCTCTGTTTTCTGTCAAAAATTGTGATGTGTCCACGTTGTGTTTTGGGGCATTTCCTGTCGCGGGCGCTAGGCCTACCCACACAAGTGAGGTATCATTTTTATCGGGAGACTTGGGGGAACGCTGGGTGGAAGGAAATTTGTGGCTCCTGTCAGATTCCCGACCTTTCTGTCACCGAAATGTGAGGAAAACGTGTTTTTTTAGCCAATTTTTGAGGTTTGCAAAGGATTCTGGGTAAAAGAACCTGGTCAGAACCTCACAAGTCACCCCTTCTTGGATTCCCCTAGGTCTCTACTTTTAGAAAATGCACAGGTTTGGTAGGTTTCCCTAGGTGCCGGCTGAGCTAGAGGCCAAAATCTACAGGTAGGCACTTTGCAAAAAACACCTCTGTTTTCTGTCAAAAATTGTGATGTGTCCATATTGTGTTTTGGGGCATTTCCTGTCACGGGCGCTAAGCCTACCCACACAAGTGAGGTATCATTTTTATCTGGTGACGTGGGGGAACGCTGGGTGGAAGGAAATTTGTGGCTCCTCTCAGATTCCCGACCTTTCTGACACTGAAATGTGAGGAAAATGTGTTTTTTTAGCCAAATTGTGAGGTTTGCAAAGGATTCTGGGTAACAGAACCTGGTCAGAGCCCCACAAGTCACCCCTTCTTGGATTCCCCTAGGTCTCTAGTTTTCAAAAATGCACAGGTTTGGTAGGTTTCCCTAGGTGCCAGCTGAGCTAGAGGCCAAAATCTACAGGTAGGCACTTTGCAAAAAAACACCTCTGTTTTCTGTCAAAAATTGTGATGTGTCCACGTTGTGTTTTGGGGCATTTCCTGTCACGGGCGCTAGGCCTACCCACACAAGTGAGGTATCATTTGTATCTGGTGACTTGGGGGAACGCTGGGTGGAAGGAAATTTGTGGCTCCTCTCAGATTCCAGAACTTTCTGTCACTGAAATGTGAGGAAAATGTGTTTTTTTAGCCACATTTTGAGGTTTGCAAAGTATTCTGGGTAACAGAACCTGGTCAGAGCCCCACAAGTCACCCCTTCTTGGATTCCCCTAGGTCTCTAGTTTTCATAAATGCACAGGTTTGGTAGGTTTCCCTAGGTGCCGGCTGAGCTAGAGGCCAAAATCTACAGGTAGGCCCTTTGCAAAAGAACACCTCCGTTTTCTTTAAAAAAATGTGATGTGTCCCTGTTGTGTTTTGGGGCATTTCCTGTCACGGGCGCTAGGCCTACCCACACAAGTGAGGTATCATTTTTATCGGGAGACTTGGGGGAACGCTGGGTGGAAGGAAATTTGTGGCTCCTCTCAGATTCCCGACCTTTCTGTCACCGAAATGTGAGGAAAACGTGTTTTTTTAGTCAACTTTTGAGGTTTGCAAAGGATTCTGGGTAAAAGAACCTGGTCAGAACCCCACAAGTCACCCCATCTTGGATTCCCCTAGGTCTCTACTTTTAGAAAATGCACAGGTTTGGTAGGTTTCCCTAGGTGCCGGCTGAGCTAGAGGCCAAAATCTACAGGTAGGCACTTTGCAAAAAAACACCTCTGTTTTCTGTCAAAAATTGTGATGTTCCACGTTGTGTTTTGGGGCATTTCCTGTCGCGGGCGCTAGGCCTACCCACACAAGTGAGGTATCATTTTTATCGGTAAACTTGGGGTAAAGCTGGGTGGAAGGAAATTTGTGGCTCCTCTCAGATTCCAGAACTTTCTGTCACCGAAATGTGAAGAAAATGTGTTTTTTTTAGCCAAATTTTGAGGTTTGCAAAGGATTCTGGGTAACAGAACCTGGTCAGAGCCCCACAAGTCACCCCATCTTGGATTCCCCTTGGTCTCTAGTTTGCAAAAATGCACAGCTTTGGTAGGTTTCCCTAGGTGCCGGCTGAGCTAGAGGCCAAAATCTACAGGTAGGCACTTTGCAAAAAAACACCTCTGTTTTCTGTCAAAAATTGTGATGTGTCCACGTTGTGTTTTGGGGCATGTCCTGTCACGGGCGCTAGGCCTACCCACACAAGTGAGGTATCATTTTTATCTGGTGACTTGGGGGAACGCTGGGTGGAAGGAAATTTGTGGCTCCTCTCAGATTCCCGACCTTTCTGTCACCAAAATGTGAGGAAAACGTGTTTTTTTAGCCGAGGTTTGCAAGGGATTCTGGGTAAAAGGACCTGGTCAGAGCCCCACAAGTCACCCCATCTTGGATTCCCCTAGGTCTCTACTTTTAAAAAATGCACAGGTTTGGTAGGTTTCCCTAGGTGCCGGCTGAGCTAGAGGCCAAAATCTACATGTTGACACTTTGCAAAAAACACCTCTGTTTTCTGTAAAAAATTGTGATGTGTCCACATTGTGTTTTGGGGCATTTCCTGTCGCGGGCGCTAGGCCTACCCACACAAGTGAGGTATCATTTTTATCGGTAAAGCTGGGTGGAAGGAAATTTGTGGCTCCTCTCAGATTCCAGAACTTTCTGTCACCGAAATGTGAGGAAAATGTGTTTTTTTTAGCCAAATTTTGAGGTTTGCAAAGGATTCTGGGTAACAGAACCTGGTCAGAGCCCCACAAGTCACCCCATCTTGGATTCCCCTTCGTCTCTAGTTTGCAAAAATGCACAGCTTTGGTAGGTTTCCCTAGGTGCCGGCTGAGCTAGAGGCCAAAATCTACAGGTAGGCACTTTGCAAAAAAACACCTCTGTTTTCTGTCAAAAATTGTGATGTGTCCACGTTGTGTTTTGGGGCATTTCCTGTCACGGGCGCTAGGCCTACCCACACAAGTGAGGTATAATTTTTATCTGGTGACTTGGGGGAACGCTGGGTGGAAGGAAATTTGTGGCTGCTCTCAGATTCCCGACCTTTCTGTCACCGAAATGTGAGGAAAACGTGTTTTTTTAGCCGAGGTTTGCAAAGGATTCTGGGTAAAAGAACCTGGTCAGAGCCCCACAAGTCACCCCATCTTGGATTCCCCTAGGTCTCTACTTTTAAAAAATGCACAGGTTTGGTAGGTTTCCCTAGGTGCCGGCTGAGCTAGAGGCAAAAATCTACATGTTGACACTTTGCAAAAAACACCTCTGTTTTCTGTCAAAAATTGTGATGTGTCCACATTGTGTTTTGGGGCATTTCCTGTCGCGGGCGCTAGGCCTACCCACACAAGTGAGGTATCATTTTTATCGGTAAACTTGGGGTAAAACTGGGTGGAAGGAAATTTGTGGCTCCTCTCAGATTCCAGAACTTTCTGTCACCGAAATGTGAGGAAAATGTGTTTTTTTTAGCCAAATTTTGAGGTTTGCAAAGGATTCTGGGTAACAGAACCTGGTCAGAGCCCCACAAGTCACCCCATCTTGGATTCCCCTTCGTCTCTAGTTTGCAAAAATGCACAGCTTTGGTAGGTTTCCCTAGGTGCCGGCTGAGCTAGAGGCCAAAATCTACAGGTAGGCACTTTGCAAAAAAACACCTCTGTTTTCTGTCAAAAATTGTGATGTGTCCACGTTGTGTTTTGGGGCATTTCCTGTCGCGGGCGCTAGGCCTACCCACACAAGTGAGGTATCATTTTTATCTGGTGACTTGGGGGAACGCTGGGTGGAAGGATATTTGTGGCTCCTCTCAGATTTCAGAACTTTCTGTCACTGAAATGTGAGGAAAATTTGTTTTTTTAGCCAAATTTTGAGGTTTGCAAAGGATTCTGGGTAACAGAACCTGGTCAGAGCCCCACAAGTCACCTCATCTTGGATTCCCCTTGGTCTCTAGTTTGCAAAAATGCACAGGTTTGGTAGGTTTCCCTAGGTGCCGGCTGAGCTAGAGGCCAAAATCTACAGGTAGGCACTTTGCAAAAAAACACCTCTGTTTTCTGTCAAAAATTGTGATGTGTCCACGTTGTGTTTTGGGGCATTTCCTGTCACGGGCGCTAGGCCTACCCACACAAGTGAGGTATCATTTGTATCTGGTGACTTGGGGGAATGCTGGGTGGAAGGAAATTTGTGGCTCCTCTCAGATTCCAGAACTTTCTGTCACTGAAATGTGAGGAAAATGTGTTTTTTTAGCCACATTTTGAGGTTTGCAAAGTATTCTGGGTAACAGAACCTGGTCAGAGCCCCACAAGTCACCCCTTCTTGGATTCCCCTAGGTCTCTAGTTTTCATAAATGCACAGGTTTGGTAGGTTTCCCTAGGTGCCGGCTGAGCTAGAGGCCAAAATCTACAGGTAGGCCCTTTGCAAAAGAACACCTCCGTTTTCTTTAAAAAAAATTGATGTGTCCCTGTTGTGTTTTGGGGCATTTCCTGTCACGGGCGCTAGGCCTACCCACACAAGTGAGGTATCATTTTTATCGGGAGACTTGGGGGAACGCTGGGTGGAAGGAAATGTGTGGCTCCTCTCAGATTCCCGACCTTTCTGTCACCGAAATGTGAGGAAAACGTGTTTTTTTAGCCAACTTTTGAGGTTTGCAAAGGATTCTGGGTAAAAGAACCTGGTCAGAACCCCACAAGTCATCCCATCTTGGATTCCCCTAGGTCTCTACTTTTAGAAAATGCACAGGTTTGGTAGGTTTCCCTAGGGGCCGGCTGAGCTAGAGGCCAAAATCTACAGGTAGGCACTTTGCAAAAAACACCTCTGTTTTCTGTCAAAAATTGTGATGTGTCCATATTGTGTTTTGGGGCATTTCCTGTCACGGGCGCTAGGCCTACCCACACAAGTGAGGTATCATTTTTATCTAGTGACGTGGGGGAACGCTGGGTGGAAGGAAATTTGTGACTCCTCTCAGATTCCCGACCTTTCTGACACTGAAATGTGAGGAAACTGTGTTTTTTTTAGCCAAATTTTGAGGTTTGCAAAGGATTCTGGGTAACAGAACCTGGTCAGAGCCCCACAAGTCACCCCTTCTTGGATTCCCCTAGGTCTCTAGTTTTCAAAAATGCACAGGTTTGGTAGGTTTCCCTAGGTGCCGGCTGAGCTAGAGGCCAAAATCTACAGGTAGGCACTTTGCAAAAAAACACCTATGTTTTCTGTCAAAAATTGTGATGTGTCCACGTTGTGTTTTGGGGCATTTCCTGTCGCGGGCGCTAGGCCTACCCACACAAGTGAGGTATCATTTTTATCGGTAAACTTGGGGTAAAGCTGGGTGGAAGGAAATTTGTGGCTCCTCTCAGATTCCAGAACTTTCTGTCACCGAAATGTGAGGAAAATGTGTTTTTTTTAGCCAAATTTTGAGGTTTGCAAAGGATTCTGGGTAACAGAACCTGGTCAGAGCCCCACAAGTCACCCCATCTTGGATTCCCCTTGGTCTCTAGTTTGCAAAAATGCACAGCTTTGGTAGGTTTCCCTAGGTGCCGGCTGAGCTAGAGGCCAAAATCTACAGGTAGGCACTTTGCAAAAAAACACCTCTGTTTTCTGTCAAAAATTGTGATGTGTCCACGTTGTGTTTTGGGGCATTTCCTGTCACGGGCGCTAGGCCTACCCACACAAGTGAGGTATCATTTTTATCTGGTGACTTGGGGGAACGCTGGGTGGAAGGAAATTTGTGGCTCCTCTCAGATTCCCGACCTTTCTGTCACCGAAATGTGAGGAAAACGTGTTTTTTTAGCCGGGGTTTGCAAAGGATTCTGGGTAAAAGGACCTGGTCAGAGCCCCACAAGTCACCCCATCTTGGATTCCCCTAGGTCTCTACTTTTAAAAAATGCACAGGTTTGGTAGGTTTCCCTAGGTGCCGGCTGAGCTAGAGGCCAAAATCTACATGTTGACACTTTGCAAAAAACACCTCTGTTTTCTGTCAAAAATTGTGATGTGTCCACATTGTGTTTTGGGGCATTTCGGGTCACGGGCGCTAGGCCTACCCACACAAGTGAGGTATCATTTTTATCGGTAAACTTGGGGTAAAGCTGGGTGGAAGGAAATTTGTGGCTCCTCTCAGATTCCAGAACTTTCTGTCACCGAAATGTGAGGAAAATGTGTTTTTTTTAGCCAAATTTTGAGGTTTGCAAAGGATTCTGGGTAACAGAACCTGGTCAGAGCCCCACAAGTCACCCCATCTTGGATTCCCCTTCGTCTCTAGTTTGCAAAAATGCACAGCTCTGGTAGGTTTCTCTAGGTGCCGGCTGAGCTAGTGGCCAAAATCTACAGGTAGGCACTTTGCAAAAAAACACCTCTGTTTTCTGTCAAAAATTGTGATGTGTCCACGTTGTGTTTTGGGGCATTTCCTGTCACGGGCGCTAGGCCTACCCACACAAGTGAGGTATCATTTGTATCTGGTGACTTGGGGGAATGCTGGGTGGAAGGAAATTTGTGGCTCCTCTCAGATTCCAGAACTTTCTGTCACTGAAATGTGAGGAAAATGTGTTTTTTTAGCCACATTTTGAGGTTTGCAAAGTATTCTGGGTAACAGAACCTGGTCAGAGCCCCACAAGTCACCCCTTCTTGGATTCCCCTAGGTCTCTAGTTTTCATAAATGCACAGGTTTGGTAGGTTTCCCTAGGTGCCGGCTGAGCTAGAGGCCAAAATCTACAGGTAGGCCCTTTGCAAAAGAACACCTCCGTTTTCTTTAAAAAAAATTGATGTGTCCCTGTTGTGTTTTGGGGCATTTCCTGTCACGGGCGCTAGGCCTACCCACACAAGTGAGGTATCATTTTTATCGGGAGACTTGGGGGAACGCTGGGTGGAAGGAAATGTGTGGCTCCTCTCAGATTCCCGACCTTTCTGTCACCGAAATGTGAGGAAAACGTGTTTTTTTAGCCAACTTTTGAGGTTTGCAAAGGATTCTGGGTAAAAGAACCTGGTCAGAACCCCACAAGTCATCCCATCTTGGATTCCCCTAGGTCTCTACTTTTAGAAAATGCACAGGTTTGGTAGGTTTCCCTAGGGGCCGGCTGAGCTAGAGGCCAAAATCTACAGGTAGGCACTTTGCAAAAAACACCTCTGTTTTCTGTCAAAAATTGTGATGTGTCCATATTGTGTTTTGGGGCATTTCCTGTCACGGGCGCTAGGCCTACCCACACAAGTGAGGTATCATTTTTATCTAGTGACGTGGGGGAACGCTGGGTGGAAGGAAATTTGTGACTCCTCTCAGATTCCCGACCTTTCTGACACTGAAATGTGAGGAAACTGTGTTTTTTTTAGCCAAATTTTGAGGTTTGCAAAGGATTCTGGGTAACAGAACCTGGTCAGAGCCCCACAAGTCACCCCTTCTTGGATTCCCCTAGGTCTCTAGTTTTCAAAAATGCACAGGTTTGGTAGGTTTCCCTAGGTGCCGGCTGAGCTAGAGGCCAAAATCTACAGGTAGGCACTTTGCAAAAAAACACCTATGTTTTCTGTCAAAAATTGTGATGTGTCCACGTTGTGTTTTGGGGCATTTCCTGTCGCGGGCGCTAGGCCTACCCACACAAGTGAGGTATCATTTTTATCGGTAAACTTGGGGTAAAGCTGGGTGGAAGGAAATTTGTGGCTCCTCTCAGATTCCAGAACTTTCTGTCACCGAAATGTGAGGAAAATGTGTTTTTTTTAGCCAAATTTTGAGGTTTGCAAAGGATTCTGGGTAACAGAACCTGGTCAGAGCCCCACAAGTCACCCCATCTTGGATTCCCCTTGGTCTCTAGTTTGCAAAAATGCACAGCTTTGGTAGGTTTCCCTAGGTGCCGGCTGAGCTAGAGGCCAAAATCTACAGGTAGGCACTTTGCAAAAAAACACCTCTGTTTTCTGTCAAAAATTGTGATGTGTCCACGTTGTGTTTTGGGGCATTTCCTGTCACGGGCGCTAGGCCTACCCACACAAGTGAGGTATCATTTTTATCTGGTGACTTGGGGGAACGCTGGGTGGAAGGAAATTTGTGGCTCCTCTCAGATTCCCGACCTTTCTGTCACCGAAATGTGAGGAAAACGTGTTTTTTTAGCCGGGGTTTGCAAAGGATTCTGGGTAAAAGGACCTGGTCAGAGCCCCACAAGTCACCCCATCTTGGATTCCCCTAGGTCTCTACTTTTAAAAAATGCACAGGTTTGGTAGGTTTCCCTAGGTGCCGGCTGAGCTAGAGGCCAAAATCTACATGTTGACACTTTGCAAAAAACACCTCTGTTTTCTGTCAAAAATTGTGATGTGTCCACATTGTGTTTTGGGGCATTTCGGGTCACGGGCGCTAGGCCTACCCACACAAGTGAGGTATCATTTTTATCGGTAAACTTGGGGTAAAGCTGGGTGGAAGGAAATTTGTGGCTCCTCTCAGATTCCAGAACTTTCTGTCACCGAAATGTGAGGAAAATGTGTTTTTTTTAGCCAAATTTTGAGGTTTGCAAAGGATTCTGGGTAACAGAACCTGGTCAGAGCCCCACAAGTCACCCCATCTTGGATTCCCCTTCGTCTCTAGTTTGCAAAAATGCACAGCTTTGGTAGGTTTCTCTAGGTGCCGGCTGAGCTAGAGGCCAAAATCTACAGGTAGGCACTTTGCAAAAAAACACCTCTGTTTTCTGTCAAAAATTGTGATGTGTCCACGTTGTGTTTTGGGGCATTTCCTGACACGGGCGCTAGGCCTACCCACACAAGTGAGGTATCATTTTTATCTGGTGACTTGGGGGAACGCTGGGTGGAAGGAAATTTTTTGGCTCCTCTCAGATTCCCGACCTTTCTGTCACCGAAATGTGAGGAAAACGTGTTTTTTTAGCCGAGGTTTGCAAAGGATTCTGGGTAAAAGAACCTGGTCAGAGCCCCACAAGTCACCCCATCTTGGATTCCCCTAGGTCTCTACTTTTAAAAAATGCACAGGTTTGGTAGGTTTCCCTAGGTGCCGGCTGAGCTAGAGGCCAAAATCTACATGTTGACACTTTGCAAAAAACACCTCTGTTTTCTGTCAAAAATTGTGATGTGTCCACATTGTGTTTTGGGGCATTTCCTGTCGCGGGCGCTAGGCCTACCCACACAAGTGAGGTATCATTTTTATCGGTAAACTTGGGGTAAAGCTGGGTGGAAGGAAATTTGTGGCTCCTCTCAGATTCCAGAACTTTCTGTCACCGAAATGTGAGGAAAATGTGTTTTTTTTAGCCAAATTTTGAGGTTTGCAAAGGATTCTGGGTAACAGAACCTGGTCAGATCCCCACAAGTCACCCCATCTTGGATTCCCCTTCGTCTCTAGTTTGCAAAAATGCACAGCTTTGGTAGGTTTCCCTAGGTGCCGGCTGAGCTAGAGGCCAAAATCTACAGGTAGGCACTTTGCAAAAAAACACCTCTGTTTTCTGTCAAAAATTGTGATGTGTCCACGTTGTGTTTTGGGGCATTTCCTGTCGCGGGCGCTAGGCCTACCCACACAAGTGAGGTATCATTTTTATCTGGTGACTTGGGGGAACGCTGGGTGGAAGGAAATTTGTGGCTCCTCTCAGATTCCAGAACTTTCTGTCACTGAAATGTGAGGAAAATTTGTTTTATTAGCCAAATGTTGAGGTTTGCAAAGGATTCTGGGTAACAGAACCTGGTCAGAGCCCCACAAGTCACCTCATCTTGGATTCCTCTTGGTCTCTAGTTTGCAAAAATGCACAGGTTTGGTAGGTTTCCCTAGGTGCCGGCTGAGCTAGAGGCCAAAATCTACAGGTAGGCACTTTGCAAAAAAACACCTCTGTTTTCTGTCAAAAATTGTGATGTGTCCACGTTGTGTTTTGGGGCATTTCCTGTCACGGGCGCTAGGCCTACCCACACAAGTGAGGTATCATTTGTATCTGGTGACTTGGGGGAACGCTGGGTGGAAGGAAATTTGTGGCTCCTCTCAGATTCCAGAACTTTCTGTCACTGAAATGTGAGGAAAATTTGTTTTTTTAGCCGCATTTTGAGGTTTGCAAAGTATTCTGGGTAACAGAACCTGGTCAGAGCCCCACAAGTCACCCCTTCTTGGATTCCCCTAGGTCTCTAGTTTTCATAAATGCACAGGTTTGGTAGGTTTCCCTAGGTGCCGGCTGAGCTAGAGGCCAAAATCTACAGGTAGGCCCTTTGCAAAAGAACACCTCCGTTTTCTTTAAAAAATGTGATGTGTCCCTGTTGTGTTTTGGGGCATTTCCTGTCACGGGCGCTATGCCTACCCACACAAGTGAGGTATCATTTTTATCGGGAGACTTGGGGGAACGCTGGGTGGAAGGAAATTTGTGGCTCCTCTCAGATTCCCGACCTTTCTGTCACCGAAATGTGAGGAAAACGTGTTTTTTTAGCCAATTTTTGAGGTTTGCAAAGGATTCTGGGTAAAAGAACCTGGTCAGAACCCCACAAGTCACCCCATCTTGGATTCCCCTAGGTCTCTACTTTTGGAAAATGCACAGGTTTGGTAGGTTTCCCTAGGTGCCGGCTGAGCTAGAGGCCAAAATCTACAGGTAGGCACTTTGCAAAAAACACCTCTGTTTTCTGTCAAAAATTGTGATGTGTCCATATTGTGTTTTGGGGCATTTCCTGTCACGGGCGCTAGGCCTACCCACACAAGTGAGGTATCATTTTTATCTGGTGACGTGGGGGAACGCTGGGTGGAAGGAAATTTGTGGCTCCTCTCAGATTCCCGACCTTTCTGACACTGAAATGTGAGGAAAATGTGTTTTTTTAGCCAAATTTTGAGGTTTGCAAAGGATTCTGGGTAACAGAACCTGGTCAGAGCCCCACAAGTCACCCCTTCTTGGATTCCCCTAGGTCTCTAGTTTTCAAAAATGCACAGGTTTGGTAGGTTTCCCTAGGTGCCGGCTGAGTTAGAGGCCAAAATCTACAGGTAGGCACTTTGCAAAAAAACACCTCTGTTTTCTGTCAAAAATTGTGATGTGTCCACGTTGTGTTTTGGGGCATTTCCTGTCGCGGGCGCTAGGCCTACCCACACAAGTGAGGTATCATTTTTATCGGTAAACTTGGGGTAAAGCTGGGTGGAAGGAAATTTGTGGCTCCTCTCAGATTCCAGAACTTTCTGTCACCGAAATGTGAGGAAAATGTGTTTTTTTTAGCCAAATTTTGAGGTTTGCAAAGGATTCGGGGTAACAGAACCTGGTCAGAGCCCCACAAGTCACCCCATTTTGGATTCCCCTTGGTCTCTAGTTTGCAAAAATGCACAGCTTTGGTAGGTTTCCCTAGGTGCCGGCTGAGCTAGAGGCCAAAATCTACAGGTAGGCACTTTGCAAAAAAACACCTCTGTTTTCTGTCAAAAATTGTGATGTGTCCACGTTGTGTTTTGGGGCATTTCCTGTCACGGGCGCTAGGCCTACCCACACAAGTGAGGTATCATTTTTATCTGGTGACTTGGGGGAACGCTGGGTGGAAGGAAATTTGTGGCTCCTCTCAGATTCCCGACCTTTCTGTCACCGAAATGTGAGGAAAACGTGTTTTTTTAGCCGAGGTTTGCAAAGGATTCTGGGTAAAAGGACCTGGTCAGAGCCCCACAAGTCACCCTATCTTGGATTCCCCTATGTCTCTACTTTTAAAAAATGCACAGGTTTGGTAGGTTTCCCTAGGTGCCGGCTGAGCTAGAGGCCAAAATCTACATGTTGACACTTTGCAAAAAACACCTCTGTTTTCTGTCAAAAATTGTGATGTGTCCACATTGTGTTTTGGGGCATTTCCTGTCGCGGGCACTAGGCCTACCCACACAAGTGAGGTATCATTTTTATCGGTAAACTTGGGGTAAAGCTGGGTGGAAGGAAATTTGTGGCTCCTCTCAGATTCCAGAACTTTCTGTCACCGAAATGTGAGGAAAATGTGTTTTTTTTAGCCAAATTTTGAGGTTTGCAAAGGATTCTGGGTAACAGAACCTGGTCAGAGCCCCACAAGTCACCCCATCTTGGATTCCCCTTTGTCTCTAGTTTGCAAAAATGCACAGCTTTGGTAGGTTTCCCTAGGTGCCGGCTGAGCTAGAGGCCAAAATCTACAGGTAGGCACTTTGCAAAAAAACACCTCTGTTTTCTGTCAAAAATTGTGATGTGTCCACGTTGTGTTTTGGGGCATTTCCTGTCACGGGCGCTAGGCCTACCCACACAAGTGAGGTATCATTTTTATCTGGTGACTTGGGGGAACGCTGGGTGGAAGGAAATTTGTGGCTCCTCTCAGATTCCCGACCTTTCTGTCACCGAAATGTGAGGAAAACGTGTTTTTTTAGCCGAGGTTTGCAAAGGATTCTGGGTAAAAGAACCTGGTCAGAGCCCCACAAGTCACCCCATCTTGGATTCCCCTAGGTCTCTACTTTTAAAAAATGCACAGGTTTGGTAGGTTTCCCTATGTGCCGGCTGAGCTAGAGGCCAAAATCTACATGTTGACACTTTGCAAAAAGCACCTCTGTTTTCTGTCAAAAATTGTGATGTGTCCACATTGTGTTTTGGGGCATTTCCTGTCGCGGGCGCTAGGCCTACCCACACAAGTGAGGTATCATTTTTATCGGTAAACTTGGGGTAAAGCTGGGTGGAAGGAAATTTGTGGCTCCTCTCAGATTCCAGAACTTTCTGTCACCGAAATGTGAGGAAAATGTGTTTTTTTTAGCCAAATTTTGAGGTTTGCAAAGGATTCTGGGTAACAGAACCTGGTCAGAGCCCCACAAGTCACCCCATCTTGGATTCCCCTTCGTCTCTAGTTTGCAAAAATGCACAGCTTTGGTAGGTTTCCCTATGTGCCGGCTGAGCTAGAGGCCAAAATCTACAGGTAGGCACTTTGCAAAAAAACACCTCTGTTTTCTGTCAAAAATTGTGATGTGTCCACGTTGTGTTTTGGGGCATTTCCTGTCGCGGGCGCTAGGCCTACCCACACAAGTGAGGTATCATTTTTATCTGGTGACTTGGGGGAACGCTGGGTGGAAGGAAATTTGTGGCTCCTCTCAGATTCCAGAACTTTCTGTCACTGAAATGTGAGGAAAATTTTTTTTTTTTGCCACATTTTGAGGTTTGCAAAGGATTCTGGGTAACAGAACCTGGTCAGAGCCCCACAAGTCACCTCATCTTGGATTCCCCTTGGTCTCTAGTTTGTAAAAATGCACAGGTTTGGTAGGTTTCCCTAGGTGCCGGCTGAGCTAGAGGCCAAAATCTACAGGTAGGCACTTTGCAAAAAAACACCTCTGTTTTCTGTCAAAAATTGTGATGTGTCTACGTTGTGTTTTGGGGCATTTCCTGTCACGGGCGCTAGGCCTACCCACACAAGTGAGGTATCATTTGTATCTGGTGACTTGGGGGAACGCTGGGTGGAAGGAAATTTGTGGCTCCTCTCAGATTCCAGAACTTTCTGTCACTGAAATGTGAGGAAAATGTGTTTTTTTAGCCACATTTTGAGGTTTGCAAAGTATTCTGGGTAACAGAACCTGGTCAGAGCCCCACAAGTCACCCCTTCTTGGATTCCCCTAGGTCTCTAGTTTTCAAAAATGCACAGGTTTGGTAGGTTTCCCTAGGTGCCGGCTGAGCTAGAGGCCAAAATCTACAGGTAGGCACTTTGCAAAAAAACACCTCTGTTTTCTGTCAAAAATTGTGATGTGTCCACGTTGTGTTTTGGGGCATTTCCTGTCACGGGCGCTAGGCCTACCCACACAAGTGAGGCATCATTTTTATCTGGTGACTTGGGGGAACGCTGGGTGGAAGGAAATTTGTGGCTCCTCTCAGATTCCCGACCTTTCTGTCACCAAAATGTGAAGAAAACGTGTTTTTTTTAGCCAAAGTTTGAGGTTTGCAAAGGATTCTGGGTAAAAGAACCTGGTCAGAGCCCCACAAGTTACCCCATCTTGGATTCCCCTAGGTCTCTACTTTTAAAAAATGCACAGGTTTGGTAGGTTTCCCTAGGTGCCGGCTGTGCTAGAAGCCAAAATCTACATGTGGGCACTTTGCAAAAAACACCTCTGTTTTCTGTCAAAAATTGTGATGTGTCCACATTGTGTTTTGGGGCATTTCCTGTCGCGGGCGCTAGGCCTACCCACAGAAGTGAGGTATCATTTTTATCGGTAAACTTGGGGGAAAGCTGGGTGGAAGGAAATTTGTGGCTCCTCTCGGATTCCAGAACTTTCTGTCACTGAAATGTGAGGAAAATGTGTTTTTTTAGCCAAATTTTGATGTTTGCAAAGGATTCTGGGTAACAGAACCTGGTCGGAGCCCCACAAGTCACCCCTTCTTGGATTCCCCTTGGTCTCTAGTTTTCAAAAATGCACAGGTTTGGTAGGTTTCCCTAGGTGGCGGCTGAGCTAGAGGCCAAAATCTACAGGTAGGCACTTTGCAAAAAAACACCTCTGTTTTCTGTCAAAAATTGTGATGTGTCCACGTTGTGTTTTGGGGCATTTCCTGTCACGGGCGCTAGGCCTACCCACACAAGTGAGGTATCATTTTTATCTGGTGAATTGGGGGAACGCTGGGTGGAAGGAAATTTGTGGCTCCTCTCAGATTCCCGACCTTTCTGTCACCGAAATGTGAGGAAAACTTGTTTTTTTAGCCGAGGTTTGCAAAGGATTCTGGGTAAAAGAACCTGGTCAGAGCCCCACAAGTCACCCCATCTTGGATTCCCCTAGGTCTCTACTTTTAAAAAATGCACAGGGTTGGTAGGTTTCCCTAGGTGCCGGCTGAGCTAGAGGCCAAAATCTACATGTTGACACTTTGCAAAAAACACCTCTGTTTTCTGTCAAAAATTGTGATGTGTCCACATTGTGTTTTGGGGCATTTCCTGTCGCGGGCGCTAGGCCTACCCACACAAGTGAGGTATCATTTTTATCGGTAAACTTGGGGTAAAGCTGGGTGGAAGGAAATTTGTGGCTCCTGTCAGATTCCAGAACTTTCTGTCACCGAAATGTGAGGAAAATGTGTTTTTTTTAGCCAAATTTTGAGGTTTGCAAAGGATTCTGGGTCACAGAACCTGGTCAGAGCCCCACAAGTCACCCCATCTTGGATTCCCCTTGGTCTCTAGTTTGCAAAAATGCACAGCTTTGGTAGGTTTCCCTAGGTGCCGGCTGAGCTAGAGGCCAAAATCTACAGGTAGGCACTTTGCAAAAAAACACCTCTGTTTTCTGTCAAAAATTGTGATGTGTCCACGTTGTGTTTTGGGGCATTTCCTGTCGCGGGTGCTAGGCCTACCCACACAAGTGAGGTGTCATTTTTATCTGGTGACTTGGGGGAACGCTGGGTGGAAGGAAATTTGTGGCTCCTCTCAGATTCCAGAACTTTCTGTCACTGAAATGTGAGGAAAATTAGTTTTTTTAACCAAATTTTGAGGTTTGCAAAGGATTCTGGGTAACAGAACCTGGTCAGAGCCCCACAAGTCACCTCATCTTGGATTCCCCTTGGTCTCTAGTTTGCAAAAATGCACAGGTTTGGTAGGTTTCCCTAGGTGCCGGCTGAGCTAGAGGCCAAAATCTACAGGTAGGCACTTTGCAAAAAAACACCTCTGTTTTCTGTCAAAAATTGTGATGTGTCCACGTTGTGTTTTGGGGCATTTCCTGTCGCGGGCGCTAGGCCTACCCACACAAGTGAGGTATCATTTTTATCTGGTGACTTGGGGGAACGCTGGGTGGAAGGAAATTTGTGGCTCCTCTCAGATTCCAGAACTTTCTGTCACTGAAATGTGAGGAAAATGTGTTTTTTTAGCCACATTTTGAGGTTTGCAAAGTATTCTGGGTAACAGAACCTGGTCAGAGCCCCACAAGTCACCCCTTCTTGGATTCCCCTAGGTCTCTAGTTTTCATAAATGCACAGGTTTGGTAGGTTTCTCTAGGTGCCGGCTGAGCTAGAGGCCAAAATCTACAGGTAGGCCCTTTGCAAAAGAACACCTCCGTTTTCTTTAAAAAAATGTGATGTGTCCCTGTTGTGTTTTGGGGCATTTTCTGTCACGGGCGCTAGGCCTACCCACACAAGTGAGGTATCATTTTTATCGGGAGACTTGGGGGAACGCTGGGTGGAAGGAAATTTGTGGCTCCTCTCAGATTCCCGACCTTTCTGTCACCGAAATGTGAGGAAAACGTGTTTTTTTAGCCAACTTTTGAGGTTTGCAAAGGATTCTGGGTAAAAGAACCTGGTCAGAACCCCACAAGTCACCCCATCTTGGATTCCCCTAGGTCTCTACTTTTAGAAAATGCACAGGTTTGGTAGGTTTCCCTAGGTGCCGGCTGAGCTAGAGGCCAAAATCTACAGGTAGGCACTTTGCAAAAAAACACCTCTGTTTTCTGTCAAAAATTGTGATGTGTCCACGTTGTGTTTTGGGGCATTTCCTGTCACGGGCGCTAGGCCTACCCACACAAGTGAGGTATCATTTTTATCTGGTGACTTGGGGGAACGCTGGGTGGAAGGAAATTTGTGGCTCCTCTCAGATTCCCGACCTTTCTGTCACTGAAATGTGAGGAAAATGTGTTTTTTTAGCCAAATTTTGAGGTTTGCAAAGGATTCTGGGTAACAGAACCTGGTAAGAGCCCCACAAGTCACCCCATCTTGGATTCTCCTAGGTCTCTACTTTTAAAAAATGCACAGGTTTGGTAGGTTTCCCTAGGTGCCGGCTGAGCTATAGGCCAAAATCTACATGTAGGCACTTTGCAAAAAACACCTCTGTTTTCTGTCAAAAATTGTGATGTGTCCACATTGTGTTTTGGGGCATTTCCTGTCGCGGGCGCTAGGCCTACCCACACAAGTGAGGTATCATTTTTATCTGGTGACTTGGGGATACGCTGGGTGGAAGGAAATTTGTGGCTCCTCTCAGATTCCCGACCTTTCTGTCACTGAAATGTGAGGAAAATGTGTTTTTTTAGCCAAATTTTGAGGTTTGTAAAGGATTCTGGGTAACAGAACCTGGTCAGAGCCCCACAAGTCACCCCTTCTTGGATTCCCCTAGGTCTCTAGGTTTAAAAAATGCACAGGTTTGGTAGGTTTCCCTAGGTGCCGGCTGAGCTAGAGGCCAAAATCTACAGGTAGGCACTTTGCAAAAAAACACCTCTGTTTTCTGTCAAAAATTGTGATGTGTCCACGTTGTGTTTTGGGGCATTTCCTGTCACGGGCGCTAGGCCTACCCACACAAGTGAGGTATCATTTTTATCTGGTGACTTGGGGGAACGCTGGGTGGAAGGAAATTTGTGGCTCCTCTCAGATTCCCGACCTTTCTGTCACTGAAATGTGAGGAAAATGTGTTTTTTTAGCCAAATTTTGAGGTTTGCAAAGGATTGTGGGTAACAGAACCTGGTAAGAGCCCCACAAGTCACCCCATCTTGGATTCTCCTAGGTCTCTACTTTTAAAAAATGCACAGGTTTGGTAGGTTTCCCTAGGTGCCGGCTGAGCTAGAGGCCAAAATCTACATGTAGGCACTTTGCAAAAAACACCTCTGTTTTCTGTCAAAAATTGTGATGTGTCCACATTGTGTTTTGGGGCATTTCCTGTCGCGGGCGCTAGGCCTACCCACACAAGTGAGGTATCATTTTTATCGGTAAACTTGGGGGAAAGCTGGGTGGAAGGAAATTCGTGGCTCCTCTCAGATTCCAGAACTTTCTGTCACCGAAATGTGAGGAAAATGTGTTTTTTTTAGCCAAATTTTGAGGTTTGCAAAGGATTCTGGGTAACAGAACCTTGTCAGAGCCCCAAAAGTCACCCCATCTTGGATTCCCCTTGGTCTCTAGTTTGCAAAAATGCACAGCTTTGGTAGGTTTCACTAGGTGCCGGCTGAGCTAGAGTCCAAAATCTACAGGTAGGCACTTTGCAAAAAAACACCTCTGTTTTCTGTCAAAAATTGTGATGTGTCCACGTTGTGTTTTGGGGCATTTCCTGTCACGGGCGCTAGGCCTACCCACACAAGTGAGGCATCATTTTTATCTGGTGACTTGGGGGAACGCTGGGTGGAAGGAAATTTGTGGCTCCTCTCAGATTCCCGACCTTTCTGTCACTGAAATGTGAGAAAAATGTGTTTTTTTTTGCCAAATTTTGAGGTTTGCAAACGATTCTGGGTAACAGAACCTGGTCAGAGCCCCACAAGTCACCCCATCTTGGATTCCCCTTGGTCTCTAGTTTACAAAAATGCACATCTTTGGTAGGTTTCCCTAGGTGCCGTCTGAGCTAGAGGCCAAAATCTACAGGTAGGCACTTTGCAAAAAAACACCTCTGTTTTCTGTCAAAAATTGTGATGTGTCCATGTTGTGTTTTGGGGCATTTCCTGTCGCAGGCGCTAGGCCTACCCACACAAGTGAGGTATCATTTTTATCTGGTGACTTGGGGGAACGCTGGGTGGAAGGAAATTTGTGGCTCCTCTCAGATTCGTGACCTTTCTGTCACCGAAATGTGAGGAAAACATGTATTTTTAGCCAACTTTTGAGGTTTGCAAAGGATTCTGGGTAAAAGAACCTTGTCAGAGACCCACAAGTCACCTCATCTTGGATTCCCCTAGGTCTCTACTTTTAAAAAATGCACAGGTTTGGTAGGTTTCCCTAGGTGCCGGCTGAGCTAGAGGCCAAAATCTACAGGTAGGCACTTTGCAAAAGAACACCTCCGTTTTCTTTAAAAAAATTTGATTTGTCCCTGTTGTGTTTTGGGGCATTTCCTGTCACAGGCGCTAGGCCTACCCACACAAGTGAGGTATCATTTTTATCGGGAGACTTGGGGGAACGCTGAGTGGAAGGAAATTTGTGGCTCCTCTCAGATTCCCGACCTTTCTGTCACCGAAATGTGAGGAAAACGTGTTTTTTTAGCCAACTTTTGAGGTTTGCAAAGGATTCTGGGTAAAAGAACCTGGTCAGAGCCCCACAAGTCACCCCATCTTGGATTCCCCTAGGTCTCTACTTTTAGAAAATGCACAGGTTTGGTAGGTTTCCCTAGGTGCCGGCTGAGCTAGAGGCCAAAATCTACAGGTAGGCACTTTGCAAAAAACACCTCTGTGTTCTGTCAAAAATTGTGATGTGTCCATATTGTGTTTTGGGGCATTTCCTGTCACGGGTGCTAGGCCTACCCACACAAGTGAGGTATCATTTTTATCTGGTGACTTGGGGGAACGCTGGGTGGAAGGAAATTTGTGGCTCCTCTCAGATTCCCGACCTTTCTGTCACTGAAATGTGAGGAAAATGTGTTTTTTTAGCCAAATTTTAAGGTTTGCAAAGGATTCTGGGTAACAGAACCTGGTCAGAGCCCCACAAGTCACCCCTTCTTGGATTCCCCTAGGTCTCTAGTTTTCAAAAATGCACAGGTTTTTTAGGTTTCCCTAGGTGCCAGCTGAGCTAGAGGCCAAAATCTACAGGTAGGCACTTTGCAAAAAAACACCTCTGTTTTCTGTCAAAAATTGTGATGTGTCCACGTTGTGTTTTGGGGCATTTCCTGTCACGGGCGCTAGGCCTACCCACACAAGTGAGGTATCATTTTTATCTGGTGACTTGGGGGAACGCTGGGTGGAAGGAAATTTGTGGCTCCTCTCAGATTCCCGACCTTTCTGTCACCGAAATGTGAGGAAAACGTGTTTTTTTAGCCGAGGTTTGCAAAGGATTCTGGGTAAAAGGACCTGGTCAGAGCCCCACAAGTCACCCTATCTTGGATTCCCCTATGTCTCTACTTTTAAAAAATGCACAGGTTTGGTAGGTTTCCCTAGGTGCCGGCTGAGCTAGAGGCCAAAATCTACATGTTGACACTTTGCAAAAAACACCTCTGTTTTCTGTCAAAAATTGTGATGTGTCCACATTGTGTTTTGGGGCATTTCCTGTCGCGGGCACTAGGCCTACCCACACAAGTGAGGTATCATTTTTATCGGTAAACTTGGGGTAAAGCTGGGTGGAAGGAAATTTGTGGCTCCTCTCAGATTCCAGAACTTTCTGTCACCGAAATGTGAGGAAAATGTGTTTTTTTTAGCCAAATTTTGAGGTTTGCAAAGGATTCTGGGTAACAGAACCTGGTCAGAGCCCCACAAGTCACCCCATCTTGGATTCCCCTTTGTCTCTAGTTTGCAAAAATGCACAGCTTTGGTAGGTTTCCCTAGGTGCCGGCTGAGCTAGAGGCCAAAATCTACAGGTAGGCACTTTGCAAAAAAACACCTCTGTTTTCTGTCAAAAATTGTGATGTGTCCACGTTGTGTTTTGGGGCATTTCCTGTCACGGGCGCTAGGCCTACCCACACAAGTGAGGTATCATTTTTATCTGGTGACTTGGGGGAACGCTGGGTGGAAGGAAATTTGTGGCTCCTCTCAGATTCCCGACCTTTCTGTCACCGAAATGTGAGGAAAACGTGTTTTTTTAGCCGAGGTTTGCAAAGGATTCTGGGTAAAAGAACCTGGTCAGAGCCCCACAAGTCACCCCATCTTGGATTCCCCTAGGTCTCTACTTTTAAAAAATGCACAGGTTTGGTAGGTTTCCCTATGTGCCGGCTGAGCTAGAGGCCAAAATCTACATGTTGACACTTTGCAAAAAGCACCTCTGTTTTCTGTCAAAAATTGTGATGTGTCCACATTGTGTTTTGGGGCATTTCCTGTCGCGGGCGCTAGGCCTACCCACACAAGTGAGGTATCATTTTTATCGGTAAACTTGGGGTAAAGCTGGGTGGAAGGAAATTTGTGGCTCCTCTCAGATTCCAGAACTTTCTGTCACCGAAATGTGAGGAAAATGTGTTTTTTTTAGCCAAATTTTGAGGTTTGCAAAGGATTCTGGGTAACAGAACCTGGTCAGAGCCCCACAAGTCACCCCATCTTGGATTCCCCTTCGTCTCTAGTTTGCAAAAATGCACAGCTTTGGTAGGTTTCCCTATGTGCCGGCTCAGCTAGAGGCCAAAATCTACAGGTAGGCACTTTGCAAAAAAACACCTCTGTTTTCTGTCAAAAATTGTGATGTGTCCACGTTGTGTTTTGGGGCATTTCCTGTCGCGGGCGCTAGGCCTACCCACACAAGTGAGGTATCATTTTTATCTGGTGACTTGGGGGAACGCTGGGTGGAAGGAAATTTGTGGCTCCTCTCAGATTCCAGAACTTTCTGTCACTGAAATGTGAGGAAAATTTGTTTTTTTTGCCACATTTTGAGGTTTGCAAAGGATTCTGGGTAACAGAACCTGGTCAGAGCCCCACAAGTCACCTCATCTTGGATTCCCCTTGGTCTCTAGTTTGTAAAAATGCACAGGTTTGGTAGGTTTCCCTAGGTGCCGGCTGAGCTAGAGGCCAAAATCTACAGGTAGGCACTTTGCAAAAAAACACCTCTGTTTTCTGTCAAAAATTGTGATGTGTCTACGTTGTGTTTTGGGGCATTTCCTGTCACGGGCGCTAGGCCTACCCACACAAGTGAGGTATCATTTGTATCTGGTGACTTGGGGGAACGCTGGGTGGAAGGAAATTTGTGGCTCCTCTCAGATTCCAGAACTTTCTGTCACTGAAATGTGAGGAAAATGTGTTTTTTTAGCCACATTTTGAGGTTTGCAAAGTATTCTGGGTAACAGAACCTGGTCAGAGCCCCACAAGTCACCCCTTCTTGGATTCCCCTAGGTCTCTAGTTTTCAAAAATGCACAGGTTTGGTAGGTTTCCCTAGGTGCCGGCTGAGCTAGAGGCCAAAATCTACAGGTAGGCACTTTGCAAAAAAACACCTCTGTTTTCTGTCAAAAATTGTGATGTGTCCACGTTGTGTTTTGGGGCATTTCCTGTCACGGGCGCTAGGCCTACCCACACAAGTGAGGCATCATTTTTATCTGGTGACTTGGGGGAACGCTGGGTGGAAGGAAATTTGTGGCTCCTCTCAGATTCCCGACCTTTCTGTCACCAAAATGTGAAGAAAACGTGTTTTTTTTAGCCAAAGTTTGAGGTTTGCAAAGGATTCTGGGTAAAAGAACCTGGTCAGAGCCCCACAAGTTACCCCATCTTGGATTCCCCTAGGTCTCTACTTTTAAAAAATGCACAGGTTTGGTAGGTTTCCCTAGGTGCCGGCTGTGCTAGAAGCCAAAATCTACATGTGGGCACTTTGCAAAAAACACCTCTGTTTTCTGTCAAAAATTGTGATGTGTCCACATTGTGTTTTGGGGCATTTCCTGTCACGGGCGCTAGGCCTACCCACACAAGTGAGGTATCATTTTTATCGGGAGACTTGGGGGAACGCTGAGTGGAAGGAAATTTGTGGCTCCTCTCAGATTCCCGACCTTTCTGTCACCGAAATGTGAGGAAAACGTGTTTTTTTAGCCAACTTTTGAGGTTTGCAAAGGATTCTGGGTAAAAGAACCTGGTCAGAGCCCCACAAGTCACCCCATCTTGGATTCCCCTAGGTCTCTACTTTTAGAAAATGCACAGGTTTGGTAGGTTTCCCTAGGTGGCGGCTGAGCTAGAGGCCAAAATCTACAGGTAGGCACTTTGCAAAAAAACACCTCTGTTTTCTGTCAAAAATTGTGATGTGTCCACGTTGTGTTTTGGGGCATTTCCTGTCACGGGCGCTAGGCCTACCCACACAAGTGAGGTATCATTTTTATCTGGTGAATTGGGGGAACGCTGGGTGGAAGGAAATTTGTGGCTCCTCTCAGATTCCCGACCTTTCTGTCACCGAAATGTGAGGAAAACTTGTTTTTTTAGCCGAGGTTTGCAAAGGATTCTGGGTAAAAGAACCTGGTCAGAGCCCCACAAGTCACCCCATCTTGGATTCCCCTAGGTCTCTACTTTTAAAAAATGCACAGGGTTGGTAGGTTTCCCTAGGTGCCGGCTGAGCTAGAGGCCAAAATCTACATGTTGACACTTTGCAAAAAACACCTCTGTTTTCTGTCAAAAATTGTGATGTGTCCACATTGTGTTTTGGGGCATTTCCTGTCGCGGGCGCTAGGCCTACCCACACAAGTGAGGTATCATTTTTATCGGTAAACTTGGGGTAAAGCTGGGTGGAAGGAAATTTGTGGCTCCTGTCAGATTCCAGAACTTTCTGTCACCGAAATGTGAGGAAAATGTGTTTTTTTTAGCCAAATTTTGAGGTTTGCAAAGGATTCTGGGTCACAGAACCTGGTCAGAGCCCCACAAGTCACCCCATCTTGGATTCCCCTTGGTCTCTAGTTTGCAAAAATGCACAGCTTTGGTAGGTTTCCCTAGGTGCCGGCTGAGCTAGAGGCCAAAATCTACAGGTAGGCACTTTGCAAAAAAACACCTCTGTTTTCTGTCAAAAATTGTGATGTGTCCACGTTGTGTTTTGGGGCATTTCCTGTCGCGGGCGCTAGGCCTACCCACACAAGTGAGGTGTCATTTTTATCTGGTGACTTGGGGGAACGCTGGGTGGAAGGAAATTTGTGGCTCCTCTCAGATTCCAGAACTTTCTGTCACTGAAATGTGAGGAAAATTAGTTTTTTTAACCAAATTTTGAGGTTTGCAAAGGATTCTGGGTAACAGAACCTGGTCAGAGCCCCACAAGTCACCTCATCTTGGATTCCCCTTGGTCTCTAGTTTGCAAAAATGCACAGGTTTGGTAGGTTTCCCTAGGTGCCGGCTGAGCTAGAGGCCAAAATCTACAGGTAGGCACTTTGCAAAAAAACACCTCTGTTTTCTGTCAAAAATTGTGATGTGTCCACGTTGTGTTTTGGGGCATTTCCTGTCGCGGGCGCTAGGCCTACCCACACAAGTGAGGTATCATTTTTATCTGGTGACTTGGGGGAACGCTGGGTGGAAGGAAATTTGTGGCTCCTCTCAGATTCCAGAACTTTCTGTCACTGAAATGTGAGGAAAATGTGTTTTTTTAGCCACATTTTGAGGTTTGCAAAGTATTCTGGGTAACAGAACCTGGTCAGAGCCCCACAAGTCACCCCTTCTTGGATTCCCCTAGGTCTCTAGTTTTCATAAATGCACAGGTTTGGTAGGTTTCTCTAGGTTCCGGCTGAGCTAGAGGCCAAAATCTACAGGTAGGCCCTTTGCAAAAGAACACCTCCGTTTTCTTTAAAAAAATGTGATGTGTCCCTGTTGTGTTTTGGGGCATTTTCTGTCACGGGCGCTAGGCCTACCCACACAAGTGAGGTATCATTTTTATCGGGAGACTTGGGGGAACGCTGGGTGGAAGGAAATTTGTGGCTCCTCTCAGATTCCCGACCTTTCTGTCACCGAAATGTGAGGAAAACGTGTTTTTTTAGCCAACTTTTGAGGTTTGCAAAGGATTCTGGGTAAAAGAACCTGGTCAGAACCCCACAAGTCACCCCATCTTGGATTCCCCTAGGTCTCTACTTTTAGAAAATGCACAGGTTTGGTAGGTTTCCCTAGGTGCCGGCTGAGCTAGAGGCCAAAATCTACAGGTAGGCACTTTGCAAAAAAACACCTCTGTTTTCTGTCAAAAATTGTGATGTGTCCACGTTGTGTTTTGGGGCATTTCCTGTCACGGGCGCTAGGCCTACCCACACAAGTGAGGTATCATTTTTATCTGGTGACTTGGGGGAACGCTGGGTGGAAGGAAATTTGTGGCTCCTCTCAGATTCCCGACCTTTCTGTCACTGAAATGTGAGGAAAATGTGTTTTTTTAGCCAAATTTTGAGGTTTGCAAAGGATTCTGGGTAACAGAACCTGGTAAGAGCCCCACAAGTCACCCCATCTTGGATTCTCCTAGGTCTCTACTTTTAAAAAATGCACAGGTTTGGTAGGTTTCCCTAGGTGCCGGCTGAGCTATAGGCCAAAATCTACATGTAGGCACTTTGCAAAAAACACCTCTGTTTTCTGTCAAAAATTGTGATGTGTCCACATTGTGTTTTGGGGCATTTCCTGTCGCGGGCGCTAGGCCTACCCACACAAGTGAGGTATCATTTTTATCTGGTGACTTGGGGGAACGCTGGGTGGAAGGAAATTTGTGGCTCCTCTCAGATTCCCGACCTTTCTGTCACTGAAATGTGAGGAAAATGTGTTTTTTTAGCCAAATTTTGAGGTTTGTAAAGGATTCTGGGTAACAGAACCTGGTCAGAGCCCCACAAGTCACCCCTTCTTGGATTCCCCTAGGTCTCTAGGTTTAAAAAATGCACAGGTTTGGTAGGTTTCCCTAGGTGCCGGCTGAGCTAGAGGCCAAAATCTACAGGTAGGCACTTTGCAAAAAAACACCTCTGTTTTCTGTCAAAAATTGTGATGTGTCCACGTTGTGTTTTGGGGCATTTCCTGTCACGGGCGCTAGGCCTACCCACACAAGTGAGGTATCATTTTTATCTGGTGACTTGGGGGAACGCTGGGTGGAAGGAAATTTGTGGCTCCTCTCAGATTCCCGACCTTTCTGTCACTGAAATGTGAGGAAAATGTGTTTTTTTAGCCAAATTTTGAGGTTTGCAAAGGATTGTGGGTAACAGAACCTGGTAAGAGCCCCACAAGTCACCCCATCTTGGATTCTCCTAGGTCTCTACTTTTAAAAAATGCACAGGTTTGGTAGGTTTCCCTAGGTGCCGGCTGAGCTAGAGGCCAAAATCTACATGTAGGCACTTTGCAAAAAACACCTCTGTTTTCTGTCAAAAATTGTGATGTGTCCACATTGTGTTTTGGGGCATTTCCTGTCGCGGGCGCTAGGCCTACCCACACAAGTGAGGTATCATTTTTATCGGTAAACTTGGGGGAAAGCTGGGTGGAAGGAAATTCGTGGCTCCTCTCAGATTCCAGAACTTTCTGTCACCGAAATGTGAGGAAAATGTGTTTTTTTTAGCCAAATTTTGAGGTTTGCAAAGGATTCTGGGTAACAGAACCTTGTCAGAGCCCCAAAAGTCACCCCATCTTGGATTCCCCTTGGTCTCTAGTTTGCAAAAATGCACAGCTTTGGTAGGTTTCACTAGGTGCCGGCTGAGCTAGAGGCCAAAATCTACAGGTAGGCACTTTGCAAAAAAACACCTCTGTTTTCTGTCAAAAATTGTGATGTGTCCACGTTGTGTTTTGGGGCATTTCCTGTCACGGGCGCTAGGCCTACCCACACAAGTGAGGCATCATTTTTATCTGGTGACTTGGGGGAACGCTGGGTGGAAGGAAATTTGTGGCTCCTCTCAGATTCCCGACCTTTCTGTCACTGAAATGTGAGAAAAATGTGTTTTTTTTAGCCAAATTTTGAGGTTTGCAAACGATTCTGGGTAACAGAACCTGGTCAGAGCCCCACAAGTCACCCCATCTTGGATTCCCCTTGGTCTCTAGTTTACAAAAATGCACAGCTTTGGTAGGTTTCCCTAGGTGCCGTCTGAGCTAGAGGCCAAAATCTACAGGTAGGCACTTTGCAAAAAAACACCTCTGTTTTCTGTCAAAAATTGTGATGTGTCCATGTTGTGTTTTGGGGCATTTCCTGTCGCAGGCGCTAGGCCTACCCACACAAGTGAGGTATCATTTTTATCTGGTGACTTGGGGGAACGCTGGGTGGAAGGAAATTTGTGGCTCCTCTCAGATTCGTGACCTTTCTGTCACCGAAATGTGAGGAAAACATGTATTTTTAGCCAACTTTTGAGGTTTGCAAAGGATTCTGGGTAAAAGAACCTTGTCAGAGACCCACAAGTCACCTCATCTTGGATTCCCCTAGGTCTCTACTTTTAAAAAATGCACAGGTTTGGTAGGTTTCCCTAGGTGCCGGCTGAGCTAGAGGCCAAAATCTACAGGTAGGCACTTTGCAAAAAAACACCTCTGCTTTCTGTCAAAAATTGTGATGTGTCCACATTGTGTTTTGGGGCATTTCCTGTTGCGGGCGCTAGGCATAACCACACAAGTGAGGTATCATTTTTATCTGGTGACGTGGGGGAACGCTGGGTGGAAGGAAATTTGTGGCTCCTCTCAGATTCCCGACCTTTCTGTCACCGAAATGTGAGGAAAACGTGTTTTTTTAGCCAAAGTTTGAGGTTTGCAAAGGATTCTGGGTAAAAGAACCTGGTCAGAGCCCCACAAGTCACCCCATCTTGGATTCCCCTAGGTATCTACTTTTAAAAAATGCACAATTTTGGTAGGTTTCCCTAGGTGCCGGCTGAGCTAGAGGCCAAAATCTACAGGTAGGCCCTTTGCAAAAGAACACCTCAGTTTTCTTTAAAAAAATTTGATTTGTCCCTGTTGTGTTTTGGGGCATTTCCTGTCACGGGCGCTAGGCCTACCCACACAAGTGAGGTATCATTTTTATCGGGAGACTTGGGGGAACGCTGAGTGGAAGGAAATTTGTGGCTCCTCTCAGATTCCCGACCTTTCTGTCACCGAAATGTGAGGAAAACGTGTTTTTTTAGCCAACTTTTGAGGTTTGCAAAGGATTCTGGGTAAAAGAACCTGGTCAGAGCCCCACAAGTCACCCCATCTTGGATTCCCCTAGGTCTCTACTTTTAGAAAATGCACAGGTTTGGTAGGTTTCCCTAGGTGCCGGCTGAGCTAGAGGCCAAAATCTACAGGTAGGCACTTTGCAAAAAACACCTCTGTGTTCTGTCAAAAATTGTGATGTGTCCATATTGTTTTTTGGGGCATTTCCTGTCACGGGCGCTAGGCCTACCCACACAAGTGAGGTATCATTTTTATCTGGTGACTTGGGGGAACGCTGGGTGGAAGGAAATTTGTGGCTCCTCTCAGATTCCCGACCTTTCTGTCACTGAAATGTGAGGAAAATGTGTTTTTTTAGCCAAATTTTAAGGTTTGCAAAGGATTCTGGGTAACAGAACCTGGTCAGAGCCCCACAAGTCACCCCTTCTTGGATTCCCCTAGGTCTCTAGTTTTCAAAAATGCACAGGTTTTTTAGGTTTCCCTAGGTGCCAGCTGAGCTAGAGGCCAAAATCTACAGGTAGGCACTTTGCAAAAAACCACCTCTGTTTTCTGTCAAAAATTGTGATGTGTCCACGTTGTGTTTTGGGGCATTTCCTGTCACGGGCGCTAGGCCTACCCACACATATGAGGTATCATTTTTATCTGGTGACTTGGGGGAACGCTGGGTGGAAGGAAATTTGTGGCTTTTCTCAGATTCCCGACCTTTCTGTCACCGAAATGTGTGGAAAACGTGTTTTTTTAGCCAAAGTTTGAGGTTTGCAAAGGATTCTGGGTAAAAGAACCTGGTCAGAGCCCCACAAGTCACCCCATCTTGGATTCTCCTAGGTCTCTACTTTTAAAAAATGCACAGGTTTGGTAGGTTTCCCTAGGTGCCGGCTGAGCTAGAGGCCAAAATCTACATGTAGGCACTTTGCAAAAAACACCTCTGTTTTCTGTCAAAAATTGTGATGTGTCCACATTGTGTTTTGGGGCATTTCCTGTCGCGGGCGCTAGGCCTATCCACACAAGTGAGGTATCATTTTTATCGGTAAACTTGGGGGAAAGCTGGGTGGAAGGAAATTTGTGGCTCCTCTCAGATTCCAGAACTTTCTGTCACCGAAATGTGAGGAATATGTGTTTTTTTTAACCAAATTTGGAGGTTTGCAAAGGATTCTGGGTAACAGAACCTGGTCAGAGCCCCAAAAGTCACCCCATCTTGGATTCCCCTTGGTCTCTAGTTTGCAAAAATGCACAGCTTTGGTAGGTTTCCCTAGGTGCCGGCTGAGCTAGAGGCCAAAATCTACAGGTAGGCACTTTGCAAAAAAACACCTCTGTTTTCTGTCAAAAATTGTGATGTGTCCACGTTGTGTTTTGGGGCATTTCCTGTCACGGGCGCTAGGCCTACCCACACAAGTGAGGTATCATTTTTATCGGTAAACTTGGGGTAAAGCTGGGTGGAAGGAAATTTGTGGCTCCTCTCAGATTCCAGAACTTTCTGTCACCGAAATGTGAGGAAAATGTGTTTTTTTTAGCCAAATTTTGAGGTTTGCAAAGGATTCTGGGTAACAGAACCTGGTAAGAGCCCCACAAGTCACCCCATCTTGGATTCTCCTAGGTCTCTACTTTTAAAAAATGCACAGGTTTGGTAGGTTTCCCTAGGTGCCGGCTGAGCTATAGGCCAAAATCTACATGTAGGCACTTTGCAAAAAACACCTCTGTTTTCTGTCAAAAATTGTGATGTGTCCACATTGTGTTTTGGGGCATTTCCTGTCGCGGGCGCTAGGCCTACCCACACAAGTGAGGTATCATTTTTATCTGGTGACTTGGGGGAACGCTGGGTGGAAGGAAATTTGTGGCTCCTCTCAGATTCCCGACCTTTCTGTCACTGAAATGTGAGGAAAATGTGTTTTTTTAGCCAAATTTTGAGGTTTGTAAAGGATTCTGGGTAACAGAACCTGGTCAGAGCCCCACAAGTCACCCCTTCTTGGATTCCCCTAGGTCTCTAGGTTTAAAAAATGCACAGGTTTGGTAGGTTTCCCTAGGTGCCGGCTGAGCTAGAGGCCAAAATCTACAGGTAGGCACTTTGCAAAAAAACACCTCTGTTTTCTGTCAAAAATTGTGATGTGTCCACGTTGTGTTTTGGGGCATTTCCTGTCACGGGCGCTAGGCCTACCCACACAAGTGAGGTATCATTTTTATCTGGTGACTTGGGGGAACGCTGGGTGGAAGGAAATTTGTGGCTCCTCTCAGATTCCCGACCTTTCTGTCACTGAAATGTGAGGAAAATGTGTTTTTTTAGCCAAATTTTGAGGTTTGCAAAGGATTGTGGGTAACAGAACCTGGTAAGAGCCCCACAAGTCACCCCATCTTGGATTCTCCTAGGTCTCTACTTTTAAAAAATGCACAGGTTTGGTAGGTTTCCCTAGGTGCCGGCTGAGCTAGAGGCCAAAATCTACATGTAGGCACTTTGCAAAAAACACCTCTGTTTTCTGTCAAAAATTGTGATGTGTCCACATTGTGTTTTGGGGCATTTCCTGTCGCGGGCGCTAGGCCTACCCACACAAGTGAGGTATCATTTTTATCGGTAAACTTGGGGGAAAGCTGGGTGGAAGGAAATTCGTGGCTCCTCTCAGATTCCAGAACTTTCTGTCACCGAAATGTGAGGAAAATGTGTTTTTTTTAGCCAAATTTTGAGGTTTGCAAAGGATTCTGGGTAACAGAACCTTGTCAGAGCCCCAAAAGTCACCCCATCTTGGATTCCCCTTGGTCTCTAGTTTGCAAAAATGCACAGCTTTGGTAGGTTTCACTAGGTGCCGGCTGAGCTAGAGTCCAAAATCTACAGGTAGGCACTTTGCAAAAAAACACCTCTGTTTTCTGTCAAAAATTGTGATGTGTCCACGTTGTGTTTTGGGGCATTTCCTGTCACGGGCGCTAGGCCTACCCACACAAGTGAGGCATCATTTTTATCTGGTGACTTGGGGGAACGCTGGGTGGAAGGAAATTTGTGGCTCCTCTCAGATTCCCGACCTTTCTGTCACTGAAATGTGAGAAAAATGTGTTTTTTTTTGCCAAATTTTGAGGTTTGCAAACGATTCTGGGTAACAGAACCTGGTCAGAGCCCCACAAGTCACCCCATCTTGGATTCCCCTTGGTCTCTAGTTTACAAAAATGCACAGCTTTGGTAGGTTTCCCTAGGTGCCGTCTGAGCTAGAGGCCAAAATCTACAGGTAGGCACTTTGCAAAAAAACACCTCTGTTTTCTGTCAAAAATTGTGATGTGTCCATGTTGTGTTTTGGGGCATTTCCTGTCGCAGGCGCTAGGCCTACCCACACAAGTGAGGTATCATTTTTATCTGGTGACTTGGGGGAACGCTGGGTGGAAGGAAATTTGTGGCTCCTCTCAGATTCGTGACCTTTCTGTCACCGAAATGTGAGGAAAACATGTATTTTTAGCCAACTTTTGAGGTTTGCAAAGGATTCTGGGTAAAAGAACCTTGTCAGAGACCCACAAGTCACCTCATCTTGGATTCCCCTAGGTCTCTACTTTTAAAAAATGCACAGGTTTGGTAGGTTTCCCTAGGTGCCGGCTGAGCTAGAGGCCAAAATCTACAGGTAGGCACTTTGCAAAAGAACACCTCCGTTTTCTTTAAAAAAATTTGATTTGTCCCTGTTGTGTTTTGGGGCATTTCCTGTCACGGGCGCTAGGCCTACCCACACAAGTGAGGTATCATTTTTATCGGGAGACTTGGGGGAACGCTGAGTGGAAGGAAATTTGTGGCTCCTCTCAGATTCCCGACCTTTCTGTCACCGAAATGTGAGGAAAACGTGTTTTTTTAGCCAACTTTTGAGGTTTGCAAAGGATTCTGGGTAAAAGAACCTGGTCAGAGCCCCACAAGTCACCCCATCTTGGATTCCCCTAGGTCTCTACTTTTAGAAAATGCACAGGTTTGGTAGGTTTCCCTAGGTGCCGGCTGAGCTAGAGGCCAAAATCTACAGGTAGGCACTTTGCAAAAAACACCTCTGTGTTCTGTCAAAAATTGTGATGTGTCCATATTGTGTTTTGGGGCATTTCCTGTCACGGGTGCTAGGCCTACCCACACAAGTGAGGTATCATTTTTATCTGGTGACTTGGGGGAACGCTGGGTGGAAGGAAATTTGTGGCTCCTCTCAGATTCCCGACCTTTCTGTCACTGAAATGTGAGGAAAATGTGTTTTTTTAGCCAAATTTTAAGGTTTGCAAAGGATTCTGGGTAACAGAACCTGGTCAGAGCCCCACAAGTCACCCCTTCTTGGATTCCCCTAGGTCTCTAGTTTTCAAAAATGCACAGGTTTTTTAGGTTTCCCTAGGTGCCAG
Source organism: Pleurodeles waltl (assembly GCF_031143425.1). NCBI lineage: Eukaryota > Metazoa > Chordata > Amphibia > Caudata > Salamandridae > Pleurodeles > Pleurodeles waltl. The sequence continues at coordinate 837,020,465 of NC_090442.1, forward strand.
CTGAGCTAGAGGCCAAAATCTACAGGTAGGCACTTTGCAAAAAAACACCTCTGTTTTCTGTCAAAAATTGTGATGTGTCCACGTTGTGTTTTGGGGCATTTCCTGTCACGGGCGCTAGGCCTACCCACACAAGTGAGGTATCATTTTTATCTGGTGACTTGGGGGAACGCTGGGTGGAAGGAAATTTGTGGCTCCTCTCAGATTCCCGACCTTTCTGTCACCGAAATGTGAGGAAAACGTGTTTTTTTAGCCGAGGTTTGCAAAGGATTCTGGGTAAAAGGACCTGGTCAGAGCCCCACAAGTCACCCTATCTTGGATTCCCCTATGTCTCTACTTTTAAAAAATGCACAGGTTTGGTAGGTTTCCCTAGGTGCCGGCTGAGCTAGAGGCCAAAATCTACATGTTGACACTTTGCAAAAAACACCTCTGTTTTCTGTCAAAAATTGTGATGTGTCCACATTGTGTTTTGGGGCATTTCCTGTCGCGGGCACTAGGCCTACCCACACAAGTGAGGTATCATTTTTATCGGTAAACTTGGGGTAAAGCTGGGTGGAAGGAAATTTGTGGCTCCTCTCAGATTCCAGAACTTTCTGTCACCGAAATGTGAGGAAAATGTGTTTTTTTTAGCCAAATTTTGAGGTTTGCAAAGGATTCTGGGTAACAGAACCTGGTCAGAGCCCCACAAGTCACCCCATCTTGGATTCCCCTTTGTCTCTAGTTTGCAAAAATGCACAGCTTTGGTAGGTTTCCCTAGGTGCCGGCTGAGCTAGAGGCCAAAATCTACAGGTAGGCACTTTGCAAAAAAACACCTCTGTTTTCTGTCAAAAATTGTGATGTGTCCACGTTGTGTTTTGGGGCATTTCCTGTCACGGGCGCTAGGCCTACCCACACAAGTGAGGTATCATTTTTATCTGGTGACTTGGGGGAACGCTGGGTGGAAGGAAATTTGTGGCTCCTCTCAGATTCCCGACCTTTCTGTCACCGAAATGTGAGGAAAACGTGTTTTTTTAGCCGAGGTTTGCAAAGGATTCTGGGTAAAAGAACCTGGTCAGAGCCCCACAAGTCACCCCATCTTGGATTCCCCTAGGTCTCTACTTTTAAAAAATGCACAGGTTTGGTAGGTTTCCCTATGTGCCGGCTGAGCTAGAGGCCAAAATCTACATGTTGACACTTTGCAAAAAGCACCTCTGTTTTCTGTCAAAAATTGTGATGTGTCCACATTGTGTTTTGGGGCATTTCCTGTCGCGGGCGCTAGGCCTACCCACACAAGTGAGGTATCATTTTTATCGGTAAACTTGGGGTAAAGCTGGGTGGAAGGAAATTTGTGGCTCCTCTCAGATTCCAGAACTTTCTGTCACCGAAATGTGAGGAAAATGTGTTTTTTTTAGCCAAATTTTGAGGTTTGCAAAGGATTCTGGGTAACAGAACCTGGTCAGAGCCCCACAAGTCACCCCATCTTGGATTCCCCTTCGTCTCTAGTTTGCAAAAATGCACAGCTTTGGTAGGTTTCCCTATGTGCCGGCTGAGCTAGAGGCCAAAATCTACAGGTAGGCACTTTGCAAAAAAACACCTCTGTTTTCTGTCAAAAATTGTGATGTGTCCACGTTGTGTTTTGGGGCATTTCCTGTCGCGGGCGCTAGGCCTACCCACACAAGTGAGGTATCATTTTTATCTGGTGACTTGGGGGAACGCTGGGTGGAAGGAAATTTGTGGCTCCTCTCAGATTCCAGAACTTTCTGTCACTGAAATGTGAGGAAAATTTGTTTTTTTTGCCACATTTTGAGGTTTGCAAAGGATTCTGGGTAACAGAACCTGGTCAGAGCCCCACAAGTCACCTCATCTTGGATTCCCCTTGGTCTCTAGTTTGTAAAAATGCACAGGTTTGGTAGGTTTCCCTAGGTGCCGGCTGAGCTAGAGGCCAAAATCTACAGGTAGGCACTTTGCAAAAAAACACCTCTGTTTTCTGTCAAAAATTGTGATGTGTCTACGTTGTGTTTTGGGGCATTTCCTGTCACGGGCGCTAGGCCTACCCACACAAGTGAGGTATCATTTGTATCTGGTGACTTGGGGGAACGCTGGGTGGAAGGAAATTTGTGGCTCCTCTCAGATTCCAGAACTTTCTGTCACTGAAATGTGAGGAAAATGTGTTTTTTTAGCCACATTTTGAGGTTTGCAAAGTATTCTGGGTAACAGAACCTGGTCAGAGCCCCACAAGTCACCCCTTCTTGGATTCCCCTAGGTCTCTAGTTTTCAAAAATGCACAGGTTTGGTAGGTTTCCCTAGGTGCCGGCTGAGCTAGAGGCCAAAATCTACAGGTAGGCACTTTGCAAAAAAACACCTCTGTTTTCTGTCAAAAATTGTGATGTGTCCACGTTGTGTTTTGGGGCATTTCCTGTCACGGGCGCTAGGCCTACCCACACAAGTGAGGCATCATTTTTATCTGGTGACTTGGGGGAACGCTGGGTGGAAGGAAATTTGTGGCTCCTCTCAGATTCCCGACCTTTCTGTCACCAAAATGTGAAGAAAACGTGTTTTTTTTAGCCAAAGTTTGAGGTTTGCAAAGGATTCTGGGTAAAAGAACCTGGTCAGAGCCCCACAAGTTACCCCATCTTGGATTCCCCTAGGTCTCTACTTTTAAAAAATGCACAGGTTTGGTAGGTTTCCCTAGGTGCCGGCTGTGCTAGAAGCCAAAATCTACATGTGGGCACTTTGCAAAAAACACCTCTGTTTTCTGTCAAAAATTGTGATGTGTCCACATTGTGTTTTGGGGCATTTCCTGTCACGGGCGCTAGGCCTACCCACACAAGTGAGGTATCATTTTTATCGGGAGACTTGGGGGAACGCTGAGTGGAAGGAAATTTGTGGCTCCTCTCAGATTCCCGACCTTTCTGTCACCGAAATGTGAGGAAAACGTGTTTTTTTAGCCAACTTTTGAGGTTTGCAAAGGATTCTGGGTAAAAGAACCTGGTCAGAGCCCCACAAGTCACCCCATCTTGGATTCCCCTAGGTCTCTACTTTTAGAAAATGCACAGGTTTGGTAGGTTTCCCTAGGTGGCGGCTGAGCTAGAGGCCAAAATCTACAGGTAGGCACTTTGCAAAAAAACACCTCTGTTTTCTGTCAAAAATTGTGATGTGTCCACGTTGTGTTTTGGGGCATTTCCTGTCACGGGCGCTAGGCCTACCCACACAAGTGAGGTATCATTTTTATCTGGTGAATTGGGGGAACGCTGGGTGGAAGGAAATTTGTGGCTCCTCTCAGATTCCCGACCTTTCTGTCACCGAAATGTGAGGAAAACTTGTTTTTTTAGCCGAGGTTTGCAAAGGATTCTGGGTAAAAGAACCTGGTCAGAGCCCCACAAGTCACCCCATCTTGGATTCCCCTAGGTCTCTACTTTTAAAAAATGCACAGGGTTGGTAGGTTTCCCTAGGTGCCGGCTGAGCTAGAGGCCAAAATCTACATGTTGACACTTTGCAAAAAACACCTCTGTTTTCTGTCAAAAATTGTGATGTGTCCACATTGTGTTTTGGGGCATTTCCTGTCGCGGGCGCTAGGCCTACCCACACAAGTGAGGTATCATTTTTATCGGTAAACTTGGGGTAAAGCTGGGTGGAAGGAAATTTGTGGCTCCTGTCAGATTCCAGAACTTTCTGTCACCGAAATGTGAGGAAAATGTGTTTTTTTTAGCCAAATTTTGAGGTTTGCAAAGGATTCTGGGTCACAGAACCTGGTCAGAGCCCCACAAGTCACCCCATCTTGGATTCCCCTTGGTCTCTAGTTTGCAAAAATGCACAGCTTTGGTAGGTTTCCCTAGGTGCCGGCTGAGCTAGAGGCCAAAATCTACAGGTAGGCACTTTGCAAAAAAACACCTCTGTTTTCTGTCAAAAATTGTGATGTGTCCACGTTGTGTTTTGGGGCATTTCCTGTCGCGGGCGCTAGGCCTACCCACACAAGTGAGGTGTCATTTTTATCTGGTGACTTGGGGGAACGCTGGGTGGAAGGAAATTTGTGGCTCCTCTCAGATTCCAGAACTTTCTGTCACTGAAATGTGAGGAAAATTAGTTTTTTTAACCAAATTTTGAGGTTTGCAAAGGATTCTGGGTAACAGAACCTGGTCAGAGCCCCACAAGTCACCTCATCTTGGATTCCCCTTGGTCTCTAGTTTGTAAAAATGCACAGGTTTGGTAGGTTTCCCTAGGTGCCGGCTGAGCTAGAGGCCAAAATCTACAGGTAGGCACTTTGCAAAAAAACACCTCTGTTTTCTGTCAAAAATTGTGATGTGTCCACGTTGTGTTTTGGGGCATTTCCTGTCGCGGGCGCTAGGCCTACCCACACAAGTGAGGTATCATTTTTATCTGGTGACTTGGGGGAACGCTGGGTGGAAGGAAATTTGTGGCTCCTCTCAGATTCCAGAACTTTCTGTCACTGAAATGTGAGGAAAATGTGTTTTTTTAGCCACATTTTGAGGTTTGCAAAGTATTCTGGGTAACAGAACCTGGTCAGAGCCCCACAAGTCACCCCTTCTTGGATTCCCCTAGGTCTCTAGTTTTCATAAATGCACAGGTTTGGTAGGTTTCTCTAGGTTCCGGCTGAGCTAGAGGCCAAAATCTACAGGTAGGCCCTTTGCAAAAGAACACCTCCGTTTTCTTTAAAAAAATGTGATGTGTCCCTGTTGTGTTTTGGGGCATTTTCTGTCACGGGCGCTAGGCCTACCCACACAAGTGAGGTATCATTTTTATCGGGAGACTTGGGGGAACGCTGGGTGGAAGGAAATTTGTGGCTCCTCTCAGATTCCCGACCTTTCTGTCACCGAAATGTGAGGAAAACGTGTTTTTTTAGCCAACTTTTGAGGTTTGCAAAGGATTCTGGGTAAAAGAACCTGGTCAGAACCCCACAAGTCACCCCATCTTGGATTCCCCTAGGTCTCTACTTTTAGAAAATGCACAGGTTTGGTAGGTTTCCCTAGGTGCCGGCTGAGCTAGAGGCCAAAATCTACAGGTAGGCACTTTGCAAAAAAACACCTCTGTTTTCTGTCAAAAATTGTGATGTGTCCACGTTGTGTTTTGGGGCATTTCCTGTCACGGGCGCTAGGCCTACCCACACAAGTGAGGTATCATTTTTATCTGGTGACTTGGGGGAACGCTGGGTGGAAGGAAATTTGTGGCTCCTCTCAGATTCCCGACCTTTCTGTCACTGAAATGTGAGGAAAATGTGTTTTTTTAGCCAAATTTTGAGGTTTGCAAAGGATTCTGGGTAACAGAACCTGGTAAGAGCCCCACAAGTCACCCCATCTTGGATTCTCCTAGGTCTCTACTTTTAAAAAATGCACAGGTTTGGTAGGTTTCCCTAGGTGCCGGCTGAGCTATAGGCCAAAATCTACATGTAGGCACTTTGCAAAAAACACCTCTGTTTTCTGTCAAAAATTGTGATGTGTCCACATTGTGTTTTGGGGCATTTCCTGTCGCGGGCGCTAGGCCTACCCACACAAGTGAGGTATCATTTTTATCTGGTGACTTGGGGGAACGCTGGGTGGAAGGAAATTTGTGGCTCCTCTCAGATTCCCGACCTTTCTGTCACTGAAATGTGAGGAAAATGTGTTTTTTTAGCCAAATTTTGAGGTTTGTAAAGGATTCTGGGTAACAGAACCTGGTCAGAGCCCCACAAGTCACCCCTTCTTGGATTCCCCTAGGTCTCTAGGTTTAAAAAATGCACAGGTTTGGTAGGTTTCCCTAGGTGCCGGCTGAGCTAGAGGCCAAAATCTACAGATAGGCACTTTGCAAAAAAACACCTCTGTTTTCTGTCAAAAATTGTGATGTGTCCACGTTGTGTTTTGGGGCATTTCCTGTCACGGGCGCTAGGCCTACCCACACAAGTGAGGTATCATTTTTATCTGGTGACTTGGGGGAACGCTGGGTGGAAGGAAATTTGTGGCTCCTCTCAGATTCCCGACCTTTCTGTCACTGAAATGTGAGGAAAATGTGTTTTTTTAGCCAAATTTTGAGGTTTGCAAAGGATTGTGGGTAACAGAACCTGGTAAGAGCCCCACAAGTCACCCCATCTTGGATTCTCCTAGGTCTCTACTTTTAAAAAATGCACAGGTTTGGTAGGTTTCCCTAGGTGCCGGCTGAGCTAGAGGCCAAAATCTACATGTAGGCACTTTGCAAAAAACACCTCTGTTTTCTGTCAAAAATTGTGATGTGTCCACATTGTGTTTTGGGGCATTTCCTGTCGCGGGCGCTAGGCCTACCCACACAAGTGAGGTATCATTTTTATCGGTAAACTTGGGGGAAAGCTGGGTGGAAGGAAATTCGTGGCTCCTCTCAGATTCCAGAACTTTCTGTCACCGAAATGTGAGGAAAATGTGTTTTTTTTAGCCAAATTTTGAGGTTTGCAAAGGATTCTGGGTAACAGAACCTTGTCAGAGCCCCAAAAGTCACCCCATCTTGGATTCCCCTTGGTCTCTAGTTTGCAAAAATGCACAGCTTTGGTAGGTTTCACTAGGTGCCGGCTGAGCTAGAGGCCAAAATCTACAGGTAGGCACTTTGCAAAAAAACACCTCTGTTTTCTGTCAAAAATTGTGATGTGTCCACGTTGTGTTTTGGGGCATTTCCTGTCACGGGCGCTAGGCCTACCCACACAAGTGAGGCATCATTTTTATCTGGTGACTTGGGGGAACGCTGGGTGGAAGGAAATTTGTGGCTCCTCTCAGATTCCCGACCTTTCTGTCACTGAAATGTGAGAAAAATGTGTTTTTTTTAGCCAAATTTTGAGGTTTGCAAACGATTCTGGGTAACAGAACCTGGTCAGAGCCCCACAAGTCACCCCATCTTGGATTCCCCTTGGTCTCTAGTTTACAAAAATGCACAGCTTTGGTAGGTTTCCCTAGGTGCCGTCTGAGCTAGAGGCCAAAATCTACAGGTAGGCACTTTGCAAAAAAACACCTCTGTTTTCTGTCAAAAATTGTGATGTGTCCATGTTGTGTTTTGGGGCATTTCCTGTCGCAGGCGCTAGGCCTACCCACACAAGTGAGGTATCATTTTTATCTGGTGACTTGGGGGAACGCTGGGTGGAAGGAAATTTGTGGCTCCTCTCAGATTCGTGACCTTTCTGTCACCGAAATGTGAGGAAAACATGTATTTTTAGCCAACTTTTGAGGTTTGCAAAGGATTCTGGGTAAAAGAACCTTGTCAGAGACCCACAAGTCACCTCATCTTGGATTCCCCTAGGTCTCTACTTTTAAAAAATGCACAGGTTTGGTAGGTTTCCCTAGGTGCCGGCTGAGCTAGAGGCCAAAATCTACAGGTAGGCACTTTGCAAAAAAACACCTCTGCTTTCTGTCAAAAATTGTGATGTGTCCACATTGTGTTTTGGGGCATTTCCTGTTGCGGGCGCTAGGCATAACCACACAAGTGAGGTATCATTTTTATCTGGTGACGTGGGGGAACGCTGGGTGGAAGGAAATTTGTGGCTCCTCTCAGATTCCCGACCTTTCTGTCACCGAAATGTGAGGAAAACGTGTTTTTTTAGCCAAAGTTTGAGGTTTGCAAAGGATTCTGGGTAAAAGAACCTGGTCAGAGCCCCACAAGTCACCCCATCTTGGATTCCCCTAGGTATCTACTTTTAAAAAATGCACAATTTTGGTAGGTTTCCCTAGGTGCCGGCTGAGCTAGAGGCCAAAATCTACAGGTAGGCCCTTTGCAAAAGAACACCTCCGTTTTCTTTAAAAAAATTTGATTTGTCCCTGTTGTGTTTTGGGGCATTTCCTGTCACGGGCGCTAGGCCTACCCACACAAGTGAGGTATCATTTTTATCGGGAGACTTGGGGGAACGCTGAGTGGAAGGAAATTTGTGGCTCCTCTCAGATTCCCGACCTTTCTGTCACCGAAATGTGAGGAAAACGTGTTTTTTTAGCCAACTTTTGAGGTTTGCAAAGGATTCTGGGTAAAAGAACCTGGTCAGAGCCCCACAAGTCACCCCATCTTGGATTCCCCTAGGTCTCTACTTTTAGAAAATGCACAGGTTTGGTAGGTTTCCCTAGGTGCCGGCTGAGCTAGAGGCCAAAATCTACAGGTAGGCACTTTGCAAAAAACACCTCTGTGTTCTGTCAAAAATTGTGATGTGTCCATATTGTTTTTTGGGGCATTTCCTGTCACGGGCGCTAGGCCTACCCACACAAGTGAGGTATCATTTTTATCTGGTGACTTGGGGGAACGCTGGGTGGAAGGAAATTTGTGGCTCCTCTCAGATTCCCGACCTTTCTGTCACTGAAATGTGAGGAAAATGTGTTTTTTTAGCCAAATTTTAAGGTTTGCAAAGGATTCTGGGTAACAGAACCTGGTCAGAGCCCCACAAGTCACCCCTTCTTGGATTCCCCTAGGTCTCTAGTTTTCAAAAATGCACAGGTTTTTTAGGTTTCCCTAGGTGCCAGCTGAGCTAGAGGCCAAAATCTACAGGTAGGCACTTTGCAAAAAACCACCTCTGTTTTCTGTCAAAAATTGTGATGTGTCCACGTTGTGTTTTGGGGCATTTCCTGTCACGGGCGCTAGGCCTACCCACACATATGAGGTATCATTTTTATCGGTAAACTTGGGGGAAAGCTGGGTGGAAGGAAATTTGTGGCTCCTCTCAGATTCCAGAACTTTCTGTCACCGAAATGTGAGGAATATGTGTTTTTTTTAACCAAATTTGGAGGTTTGCAAAGGATTCTGGGTAACAGAACCTGGTCAGAGCCCCAAAAGTCACCCCATCTTGGATTCCCCTTGGTCTCTAGTTTGCAAAAATGCACAGCTTTGGTAGGTTTCCCTAGGTGCCGGCTGAGCTAGAGGCCAAAATCTACAGGTAGGCACTTTGCAAAAAAACACTTCTGTTTTCTGTCAAAAATTGTGATGTGTCCACGTTGTGTTTTGGGGCATTTCCTGTCGCAGGCGCTAGGCTTACCCACACAAGTGAGGTATCATTTTTATCTGGTGACTTGGGGTAACGCTGGGTGGAAGGAAATTTGTGGCTCCTCTCAGATTCCTGACCTTTCTGTCACCGAAATGTGAGGAAAACGTGTCTTTTTAGCCAACTTTTGAGGTTTGCAAAGGCTTCTGGGTAAAAGAACCTGGTCAGAGCCCCACAAGTCACCTCATCTTGGATTCCCCTAGGTCTCTACTTTTAAAAAATGCACAGGTTTGGCAGGTTTCCCTAGGTGCCGGCTGAGCTAGAGGCCAAAATCTACAGGTAGGCACTTTGCAAAAAAACACCTCTGTTTTCTGTCAAAAATTGTGATGTGTCCACATTGTGTTTTGGGGCATTTCCTGTCGCGGGCGCTAGGCCTAACCACCCAAGTGAGGTATCATTTTTATCTGGTGACTTGGGGGAACGCTGGGTGGAAGGAAAATTTGTGGCTCCTCTCAGATTCCCGACCTTTCTGTCACCGAAATGTGAGGAAAACGTGTTTTTTTAGCCAAAGTTTGAGGTTTGCAAAGGATTCTGGGTAAAAGAACCTGGTCAGAGCCCCACAAGTCACCCCATCTTGGATTCCCCTAGGTCTCAACTTTTAAAAAATGCACAGTTTTGGTAGGTTTCCCTAGGTGCCGGCTGAGCTGGAGGCCAAAATCTACAGGTAGGCACTTTGCAAAAAAACACCTCTGTTTTCTGTCAAAAATTGTGATGTGTCCACGTTGTGTTTTGGGGCATTTCCTGTCGCGGGCGCTAGGCCTACCCACACAAGTGAGGTATCATTTTTATCTGGTGACTTGGGGGAACGCTGGGTGGAAGGAAATTTGTGGCTCCTCTCAGATTCCAGAACTTTCTGTCACTGAAATGTGAGGAAAATTTGTTTTTTTAGCCAAATCTTGAGGTTTGCAAAGGATTCTGGGTAACAGAACCTGGTCAGAGCCCCACAAGTCACCCCTTCTTGGATTGCCCTAGGTCTCTAGTTTTCAAAAATGCACAGGTTTGGTAGGTTTCCCTAGGTGCCGGCTGAGCTAGAGGCCAAAATCTACAGGTAGGCACTTTGCAAAAAAACACCTCTGTTTTCTGTCAAAAATTGTGATGTGTCCACGTTGTGTTTTGGGGCATTTCCTGTCACGGGCGCTAGGCCTACCCACACAAGTGAGGCATCATTTTTATCTGGTGACTTGGGGGAACGCTGGGTGGAAGGAAATTTGTGGCTCCTCTCAGATTCCCGACCTTTCTGTCACTGAAATGTGAGGAAAATGTGTTTTTTTAGCCAAATTTTGAGGTTTGCAAAGGATTGTGGGTAACAGAACCTGGTAAGAGCCCCACAAGTCACCCCATCTTGGATTCTCCTAGGTCTCTACTTTTAAAAAATGCACAGGTTTGGTAGGTTTCCCTAGGTGCCGGCTGAGCTAGAGGCCAAAATCTACATGTAGGCACTTTGCAAAAAACACCTCTGTTTTCTGTCAAAAATTGTGATGTGTCCACATTGTGTTTTGGGGCATTTCCTGTCGCGGGCGCTAGGCCTACCCACACAAGTGAGGTATCATTTTTATCGGTAAACTTGGGGGAAAGCTGGGTGGAAGGAAATTCGTGGCTCCTCTCAGATTCCAGAACTTTCTGTCACCGAAATGTGAGGAAAATGTGTTTTTTTTAGCCAAATTTTGAGGTTTGCAAAGGATTCTGGGTAACAGAACCTGGTCAGATCCCCACAAGTCACCCCATCTTGGATTCCCCTTCGTCTCTAGTTTGCAAAAATGCACAGCTTTGGTAGGTTTCCCTAGGTGCCGGCTGAGCTAGAGGCCAAAATCTACAGGTAGGCACTTTGCAAAAAAACACCTCTGTTTTCTGTCAAAAATTGTGATGTGTCCACGTTGTGTTTTGGGGCATTTCCTGTCGCGGGCGCTAGGCCTACCCACACAAGTGAGGTATCATTTTTATCTGGTGACTTGGGGGAACGCTGGGTGGAAGGAAATTTGTGGCTCCTCTCAGATTCCAGAACTTTCTGTCACTGAAATGTGAGGAAAATTTGTTTTATTAGCCAAATGTTGAGGTTTGCAAAGGATTCTGGGTAACAGAACCTGGTCAGAGCCCCACAAGTCACCTCATCTTGGATTCCTCTTGGTCTCTAGTTTGCAAAAATGCACAGGTTTGGTAGGTTTCCCTAGGTGCCGGCTGAGCTAGAGGCCAAAATCTACAGGTAGGCACTTTGCAAAAAAACACCTCTGTTTTCTGTCAAAAATTGTGATGTGTCCACGTTGTGTTTTGGGGCATTTCCTGTCACGGGCGCTAGGCCTACCCACACAAGTGAGGTATCATTTGTATCTGGTGACTTGGGGGAACGCTGGGTGGAAGGAAATTTGTGGCTCCTCTCAGATTCCAGAACTTTCTGTCACTGAAATGTGAGGAAAATTTGTTTTTTTAGCCGCATTTTGAGGTTTGCAAAGTATTCTGGGTAACAGAACCTGGTCAGAGCCCCACAAGTCACCCCTTCTTGGATTCCCCTAGGTCTCTAGTTTTCATAAATGCACAGGTTTGGTAGGTTTCCCTAGGTGCCGGCTGAGCTAGAGGCCAAAATCTACAGGTAGGCCCTTTGCAAAAGAACACCTCCGTTTTCTTTAAAAAATGTGATGTGTCCCTGTTGTGTTTTGGGGCATTTCCTGTCACGGGCGCTAGGCCTACCCACACAAGTGAGGTATCATTTTTATCGGGAGACTTGGGGGAACGCTGGGTGGAAGGAAATTTGTGGCTCCTCTCAGATTCCCGACCTTTCTGTCACCGAAATGTGAGGAAAACGTGTTTTTTTAGCCAATTTTTGAGGTTTGCAAAGGATTCTGGGTAAAAGAACCTGGTCAGAACCCCACAAGTCACCCCATCTTGGATTCCCCTAGGTCTCTACTTTTGGAAAATGCACAGGTTTGGTAGGTTTCCCTAGGTGCCGGCTGAGCTAGAGGCCAAAATCTACAGGTAGGCACTTTGCAAAAAACACCTCTGTTTTCTGTCAAAAATTGTGATGTGTCCATATTGTGTTTTGGGGCATTTCCTGTCACGGGCGCTAGGCCTACCCACACAAGTGAGGTATCATTTTTATCTGGTGACGTGGGGGAACGCTGGGTGGAAGGAAATTTGTGGCTCCTCTCAGATTCCCGACCTTTCTGACACTGAAATGTGAGGAAAATGTGTTTTTTTAGCCAAATTTTGAGGTTTGCAAAGGATTCTGGGTAACAGAACCTGGTCAGAGCCCCACAAGTCACCCCTTCTTGGATTCCCCTAGGTCTCTAGTTTTCAAAAATGCACAGGTTTGGTAGGTTTCCCTAGGTGCCGGCTGAGTTAGAGGCCAAAATCTACAGGTAGGCACTTTGCAAAAAAACACCTCTGTTTTCTGTCAAAAATTGTGATGTGTCCACGTTGTGTTTTGGGGCATTTCCTGTCGCGGGCGCTAGGCCTACCCACACAAGTGAGGTATCATTTTTATCGGTAAACTTGGGGTAAAGCTGGGTGGAAGGAAATTTGTGGCTCCTCTCAGATTCCAGAACTTTCTGTCACCGAAATGTGAGGAAAATGTGTTTTTTTTAGCCAAATTTTGAGGTTTGCAAAGGATTCGGGGTAACAGAACCTGGTCAGAGCCCCACAAGTCACCCCATTTTGGATTCCCCTTGGTCTCTAGTTTGCAAAAATGCACAGCTTTGGTAGGTTTCCCTAGGTGCCGGCTGAGCTAGAGGCCAAAATCTACAGGTAGGCACTTTGCAAAAAAACACCTCTGTTTTCTGTCAAAAATTGTGATGTGTCCACGTTGTGTTTTGGGGCATTTCCTGTCACGGGCGCTAGGCCTACCCACACAAGTGAGGTATCATTTTTATCTGGTGACTTGGGGGAACGCTGGGTGGAAGGAAATTTGTGGCTCCTCTCAGATTCCCGACCTTTCTGTCACCGAAATGTGAGGAAAACGTGTTTTTTTAGCCGAGGTTTGCAAAGGATTCTGGGTAAAAGGACCTGGTCAGAGCCCCACAAGTCACCCTATCTTGGATTCCCCTATGTCTCTACTTTTAAAAAATGCACAGGTTTGGTAGGTTTCCCTAGGTGCCGGCTGAGCTAGAGGCCAAAATCTACATGTTGACACTTTGCAAAAAACACCTCTGTTTTCTGTCAAAAATTGTGATGTGTCCACATTGTGTTTTGGGGCATTTCCTGTCGCGGGCACTAGGCCTACCCACACAAGTGAGGTATCATTTTTATCGGTAAACTTGGGGTAAAGCTGGGTGGAAGGAAATTTGTGGCTCCTCTCAGATTCCAGAACTTTCTGTCACCGAAATGTGAGGAAAATGTGTTTTTTTTAGCCAAATTTTGAGGTTTGCAAAGGATTCTGGGTAACAGAACCTGGTCAGAGCCCCACATGTCACCCCATCTTGGATTCCCCTTTGTCTCTAGTTTGCAAAAATGCACAGGTTTGGTAGGTTTCCCTAGGTGCCGGCTGAGCTAGAGGCCAAAATCTACAGGTAGGCACTTTGCAAAAAACACCTCTGTTTTCTGTCAAAAATTGTGATGTGTCCATATTGTGTTTTGGGGCATTTCCTGTCACGGGCGCTAGGCCTACCCACACAAGTGAGGTATCATTTTTATCTGGTGACGTGGGGGAACGCTGGGTGGAAGGAAATTTGTGGCTCCTCTCAGATTCCCGACCTTTCTGACACTGAAATGTGAGGAAAATGTGTTTTTTTAGCCAAATTTTGAGGTTTGCAAAGGATTCTGGGTAACAGAACCTGGTCAGAGCCCCACAAGTCACCCCTTCTTGGATTCCCCTAGGTCTCTAGTTTTCAAAAATGCACAGGTTTGGTAGGTTTCCCTAGGTGCCGGCTGAGTTAGAGGCCAAAATCTACAGGTAGGCACTTTGCAAAAAAACACCTCTGTTTTCTGTCAAAAATTGTGATGTGTCCACGTTGTGTTTTGGGGCATTTCCTGTCGCGGGCGCTAGGCCTACCCACACAAGTGAGGTATCATTTTTATCGGTAAACTTGGGGTAAAGCTGGGTGGAAGGAAATTTGTGGCTCCTCTCAGATTCCAGAACTTTCTGTCACCGAAATGTGAGGAAAATGTGTTTTTTTTAGCCAAATTTTGAGGTTTGCAAAGGATTCGGGGTAACAGAACCTGGTCAGAGCCCCACAAGTCACCCCATTTTGGATTCCCCTTGGTCTCTAGTTTGCAAAAATGCACAGCTTTGGTAGGTTTCCCTAGGTGCCGGCTGAGCTAGAGGCCAAAATCTACAGGTAGGCACTTTGCAAAAAAACACCTCTGTTTTCTGTCAAAAATTGTGATGTGTCCACGTTGTGTTTTGGGGCATTTCCTGTCACGGGCGCTAGGCCTACCCACACAAGTGAGGTATCATTTTTATCTGGTGACTTGGGGGAACGCTGGGTGGAAGGAAATTTGTGGCTCCTCTCAGATTCCCGACCTTTCTGTCACCGAAATGTGAGGAAAACGTGTTTTTTTAGCCGAGGTTTGCAAAGGATTCTGGGTAAAAGGACCTGGTCAGAGCCCCACAAGTCACCCTATCTTGGATTCCCCTATGTCTCTACTTTTAAAAAATGCACAGGTTTGGTAGGTTTCCCTAGGTGCCGGCTGAGCTAGAGGCCAAAATCTACATGTTGACACTTTGCAAAAAACACCTCTGTTTTCTGTCAAAAATTGTGATGTGTCCACATTGTGTTTTGGGGCATTTCCTGTCGCGGGCACTAGGCCTACCCACACAAGTGAGGTATCATTTTTATCGGTAAACTTGGGGTAAAGCTGGGTGGAAGGAAATTTGTGGCTCCTCTCAGATTCCAGAACTTTCTGTCACCGAAATGTGAGGAAAATGTGTTTTTTTTAGCCAAATTTTGAGGTTTGCAAAGGATTCTGGGTAACAGAACCTGGTCAGAGCCCCACATGTCACCCCATCTTGGATTCCCCTTTGTCTCTAGTTTGCAAAAATGCACAGCTTTGGTAGGTTTCCCTAGGTGCCGGCTGAGCTAGAGGCCAAAATCTACAGGTAGGCACTTTGCAAAAAAACACCTCTGTTTTCTGTCAAAAATTGTGATGTGTCCACGTTGTGTTTTGGGGCATTTCCTGTCACGGGCGCTAGGCCTACCCACACAAGTGAGGTATCATTTTTATCTGGTGACTTGGGGGAACGCTGGGTGGAAGGAAATTTGTGGCTCCTCTCAGATTCCCGACCTTTCTGTCACCGAAATGTGAGGAAAACGTGTTTTTTTAGCCGAGGTTTGCAAAGGATTCTGGGTAAAAGAACCTGGTCAGAGCCCCACAAGTCACCCCATCTTGGATTCCCCTAGGTCTCTACTTTTAAAAAATGCACAGGTTTGGTAGGTTTCCCTATGTGCCGGCTGAGCTAGAGGCCAAAATCTACATGTTGACACTTTGCAAAAAGCACCTCTGTTTTCTGTCAAAAATTGTGATGTGTCCACATTGTGTTTTGGGGCATTTCCTGTCGCGGGCGCTAGGCCTACCCACACAAGTGAGGTATCATTTTTATCGGTAAACTTGGGGTAAAGCTGGGTGGAAGGAAATTTGTGGCTCCTCTCAGATTCCAGAACTTTCTGTCACCGAAATGTGAGGAAAATGTGTTTTTTTTAGCCAAATTTTGAGGTTTGCAAAGGATTCTGGGTAACAGAACCTGGTCAGAGCCCCACAAGTCACCCCATCTTGGATTCCCCTTCGTCTCTAGTTTGCAAAAATGCACAGCTTTGGTAGGTTTCCCTATGTGCCGGCTGAGCTAGAGGCCAAAATCTACAGGTAGGCACTTTGCAAAAAAACACCTCTGTTTTCTGTCAAAAATTGTGATGTGTCCACGTTGTGTTTTGGGGCATTTCCTGTCGCGGGCGCTAGGCCTACCCACACAAGTGAGGTATCATTTTTATCTGGTGACTTGGGGGAACGCTGGGTGGAAGGAAATTTGTGGCTCCTCTCAGATTCCAGAACTTTCTGTCACTGAAATGTGAGGAAAATTTGTTTTTTTTGCCACATTTTGAGGTTTGCAAAGGATTCTGGGTAACAGAACCTGGTCAGAGCCCCACAAGTCACCTCATCTTGGATTCCCCTTGGTCTCTAGTTTGTAAAAATGCACAGGTTTGGTAGGTTTCCCTAGGTGCCGGCTGAGCTAGAGGCCAAAATCTACAGGTAGGCACTTTGCAAAAAAACACCTCTGTTTTCTGTCAAAAATTGTGATGTGTCTACGTTGTGTTTTGGGGCATTTCCTGTCACGGGCGCTAGGCCTACCCACACAAGTGAGGTATCATTTGTATCTGGTGACTTGGGGGAACGCTGGGTGGAAGGAAATTTGTGGCTCCTCTCAGATTCCAGAACTTTCTGTCACTGAAATGTGAGGAAAATGTGTTTTTTTAGCCACATTTTGAGGTTTGCAAAGTATTCTGGGTAACAGAACCTGGTCAGAGCCCCACAAGTCACCCCTTCTTGGATTCCCCTAGGTCTCTAGTTTTCAAAAATGCACAGGTTTGGTAGGTTTCCCTAGGTGCCGGCTGAGCTAGAGGCCAAAATCTACAGGTAGGCACTTTGCAAAAAAACACCTCTGTTTTCTGTCAAAAATTGTGATGTGTCCACGTTGTGTTTTGGGGCATTTCCTGTCACGGGCGCTAGGCCTACCCACACAAGTGAGGCATCATTTTTATCTGGTGACTTGGGGGAACGCTGGGTGGAAGGAAATTTGTGGCTCCTCTCAGATTCCCGACCTTTCTGTCACCAAAATGTGAAGAAAACGTGTTTTTTTTAGCCAAAGTTTGAGGTTTGCAAAGGATTCTGGGTAAAAGAACCTGGTCAGAGCCCCACAAGTTACCCCATCTTGGATTCCCCTAGGTCTCTACTTTTAAAAAATGCACAGGTTTGGTAGGTTTCCCTAGGTGCCGGCTGTGCTAGAAGCCAAAATCTACATGTGGGCACTTTGCAAAAAACACCTCTGTTTTCTGTCAAAAATTGTGATGTGTCCACATTGTGTTTTGGGGCATTTCCTGTCGCGGGCGCTAGGCCTACCCACAGAAGTGAGGTATCATTTTTATCGGTAAACTTGGGGGAAAGCTGGGTGGAAGGAAATTTGTGGCTCCTCTCGGATTCCAGAACTTTCTGTCACTGAAATGTGAGGAAAATGTGTTTTTTTAGCCAAATTTTGATGTTTGCAAAGGATTCTGGGTAACAGAACCTGGTCGGAGCCCCACAAGTCACCCCTTCTTGGATTCCCCTTGGTCTCTAGTTTTCAAAAATGCACAGGTTTGGTAGGTTTCCCTAGGTGGCGGCTGAGCTAGAGGCCAAAATCTACAGGTAGGCACTTTGCAAAAAAACACCTCTGTTTTCTGTCAAAAATTGTGATGTGTCCACGTTGTGTTTTGGGGCATTTCCTGTCACGGGCGCTAGGCCTACCCACACAAGTGAGGTATCATTTTTATCTGGTGAATTGGGGGAACGCTGGGTGGAAGGAAATTTGTGGCTCCTCTCAGATTCCCGACCTTTCTGTCACCGAAATGTGAGGAAAACTTGTTTTTTTAGCCGAGGTTTGCAAAGGATTCTGGGTAAAAGAACCTGGTCAGAGCCCCACAAGTCACCCCATCTTGGATTCCCCTAGGTCTCTACTTTTAAAAAATGCACAGGGTTGGTAGGTTTCCCTAGGTGCCGGCTGAGCTAGAGGCCAAAATCTACATGTTGACACTTTGCAAAAAACACCTCTGTTTTCTGTCAAAAATTGTGATGTGTCCACATTGTGTTTTGGGGCATTTCCTGTCGCGGGCGCTAGGCCTACCCACACAAGTGAGGTATCATTTTTATCGGTAAACTTGGGGTAAAGCTGGGTGGAAGGAAATTTGTGGCTCCTGTCAGATTCCAGAACTTTCTGTCACCGAAATGTGAGGAAAATGTGTTTTTTTTAGCCAAATTTTGAGGTTTGCAAAGGATTCTGGGTCACAGAACCTGGTCAGAGCCCCACAAGTCACCCCATCTTGGATTCCCCTTGGTCTCTAGTTTGCAAAAATGCACAGCTTTGGTAGGTTTCCCTAGGTGCCGGCTGAGCTAGAGGCCAAAATCTACAGGTAGGCACTTTGCAAAAAAACACCTCTGTTTTCTGTCAAAAATTGTGATGTGTCCACGTTGTGTTTTGGGGCATTTCCTGTCGCGGGCGCTAGGCCTACCCACACAAGTGAGGTGTCATTTTTATCTGGTGACTTGGGGGAACGCTGGGTGGAAGGAAATTTGTGGCTCCTCTCAGATTCCAGAACTTTCTGTCACTGAAATGTGAGGAAAATTAGTTTTTTTAACCAAATTTTGAGGTTTGCAAAGGATTCTGGGTAACAGAACCTGGTCAGAGCCCCACAAGTCACCTCATCTTGGATTCCCCTTGGTCTCTAGTTTGCAAAAATGCACAGGTTTGGTAGGTTTCCCTAGGTGCCGGCTGAGCTAGAGGCCAAAATCTACAGGTAGGCACTTTGCAAAAAAACACCTCTGTTTTCTGTCAAAAATTGTGATGTGTCCACGTTGTGTTTTGGGGCATTTCCTGTCGCGGGCGCTAGGCCTACCCACACAAGTGAGGTATCATTTTTATCTGGTGACTTGGGGGAACGCTGGGTGGAAGGAAATTTGTGGCTCCTCTCAGATTCCAGAACTTTCTGTCACTGAAATGTGAGGAAAATGTGTTTTTTTAGCCACATTTTGAGGTTTGCAAAGTATTCTGGGTAACAGAACCTGGTCAGAGCCCCACAAGTCACCCCTTCTTGGATTCCCCTAGGTCTCTAGTTTTCATAAATGCACAGGTTTGGTAGGTTTCTCTAGGTGCCGGCTGAGCTAGAGGCCAAAATCTACAGGTAGGCCCTTTGCAAAAGAACACCTCCGTTTTCTTTAAAAAAATGTGATGTGTCCCTGTTGTGTTTTGGGGCATTTTCTGTCACGGGCGCTAGGCCTACCCACACAAGTGAGGTATCATTTTTATCGGGAGACTTGGGGGAACGCTGGGTGGAAGGAAATTTGTGGCTCCTCTCAGATTCCCGACCTTTCTGTCACCGAAATGTGAGGAAAACGTGTTTTTTTAGCCAACTTTTGAGGTTTGCAAAGGATTCTGGGTAAAAGAACCTGGTCAGAACCCCACAAGTCACCCCATCTTGGATTCCCCTAGGTCTCTACTTTTAGAAAATGCACAGGTTTGGTAGGTTTCCCTAGGTGCCGGCTGAGCTAGAGGCCAAAATCTACAGGTAGGCACTTTGCAAAAAAACACCTCTGTTTTCTGTCAAAAATTGTGATGTGTCCACGTTGTGTTTTGGGGCATTTCCTGTCACGGGCGCTAGGCCTACCCACACAAGTGAGGTATCATTTTTATCTGGTGACTTGGGGGAACGCTGGGTGGAAGGAAATTTGTGGCTCCTCTCAGATTCCCGACCTTTCTGTCACTGAAATGTGAGGAAAATGTGTTTTTTTAGCCAAATTTTGAGGTTTGCAAAGGATTCTGGGTAACAGAACCTGGTAAGAGCCCCACAAGTCACCCCATCTTGGATTCTCCTAGGTCTCTACTTTTAAAAAATGCACAGGTTTGGTAGGTTTCCCTAGGTGCCGGCTGAGCTATAGGCCAAAATCTACATGTAGGCACTTTGCAAAAAACACCTCTGTTTTCTGTCAAAAATTGTGATGTGTCCACATTGTGTTTTGGGGCATTTCCTGTCGCGGGCGCTAGGCCTACCCACACAAGTGAGGTATCATTTTTATCTGGTGACTTGGGGGAACGCTGGGTGGAAGGAAATTTGTGGCTCCTCTCAGATTCCCGACCTTTCTGTCACTGAAATGTGAGGAAAATGTGTTTTTTTAGCCAAATTTTGAGGTTTGTAAAGGATTCTGGGTAACAGAACCTGGTCAGAGCCCCACAAGTCACCCCTTCTTGGATTCCCCTAGGTCTCTAGGTTTAAAAAATGCACAGGTTTGGTAGGTTTCCCTAGGTGCCGGCTGAGCTAGAGGCCAAAATCTACAGGTAGGCACTTTGCAAAAAAACACCTCTGTTTTCTGTCAAAAATTGTGATGTGTCCACGTTGTGTTTTGGGGCATTTCCTGTCACGGGCGCTAGGCCTACCCACACAAGTGAGGTATCATTTTTATCTGGTGACTTGGGGGAACGCTGGGTGGAAGGAAATTTGTGGCTCCTCTCAGATTCCCGACCTTTCTGTCACTGAAATGTGAGGAAAATGTGTTTTTTTAGCCAAATTTTGAGGTTTGCAAAGGATTGTGGGTAACAGAACCTGGTAAGAGCCCCACAAGTCACCCCATCTTGGATTCTCCTAGGTCTCTACTTTTAAAAAATGCACAGGTTTGGTAGGTTTCCCTAGGTGCCGGCTGAGCTAGAGGCCAAAATCTACATGTAGGCACTTTGCAAAAAACACCTCTGTTTTCTGTCAAAAATTGTGATGTGTCCACATTGTGTTTTGGGGCATTTCCTGTCGCGGGCGCTAGGCCTACCCACACAAGTGAGGTATCATTTTTATCGGTAAACTTGGGGGAAAGCTGGGTGGAAGGAAATTCGTGGCTCCTCTCAGATTCCAGAACTTTCTGTCACCGAAATGTGAGGAAAATGTGTTTTTTTTAGCCAAATTTTGAGGTTTGCAAAGGATTCTGGGTAACAGAACCTTGTCAGAGCCCCAAAAGTCACCCCATCTTGGATTCCCCTTGGTCTCTAGTTTGCAAAAATGCACAGCTTTGGTAGGTTTCACTAGGTGCCGGCTGAGCTAGAGGCCAAAATCTACAGGTAGGCACTTTGCAAAAAAACACCTCTGTTTTCTGTCAAAAATTGTGATGTGTCCACGTTGTGTTTTGGGGCATTTCCTGTCACGGGCGCTAGGCCTACCCACACAAGTGAGGCATCATTTTTATCTGGTGACTTGGGGGAACGCTGGGTGGAAGGAAATTTGTGGCTCCTCTCAGATTCCCGACCTTTCTGTCACTGAAATGTGAGAAAAATGTGTTTTTTTTTGCCAAATTTTGAGGTTTGCAAACGATTCTGGGTAACAGAACCTGGTCAGAGCCCCACAAGTCACCCCATCTTGGATTCCCCTTGGTCTCTAGTTTACAAAAATGCACAGCTTTGGTAGGTTTCCCTAGGTGCCGTCTGAGCTAGAGGCCAAAATCTACAGGTAGGCACTTTGCAAAAAAACACCTCTGTTTTCTGTCAAAAATTGTGATGTGTCCATGTTGTGTTTTGGGGCATTTCCTGTCGCAGGCGCTAGGCCTACCCACACAAGTGAGGTATCATTTTTATCTGGTGACTTGGGGGAACGCTGGGTGGAAGGAAATTTGTGGCTCCTCTCAGATTCGTGACCTTTCTGTCACCGAAATGTGAGGAAAACATGTATTTTTAGCCAACTTTTGAGGTTTGCAAAGGATTCTGGGTAAAAGAACCTTGTCAGAGACCCACAAGTCACCTCATCTTGGATTCCCCTAGGTCTCTACTTTTAAAAAATGCACAGGTTTGGTAGGTTTCCCTAGGTGCCGGCTGAGCTAGAGGCCAAAATCTACAGGTAGGCACTTTGCAAAAGAACACCTCCGTTTTCTTTAAAAAAATTTGATTTGTCCCTGTTGTGTTTTGGGGCATTTCCTGTCACGGGCGCTAGGCCTACCCACACAAGTGAGGTATCATTTTTATCGGGAGACTTGGGGGAACGCTGAGTGGAAGGAAATTTGTGGCTCCTCTCAGATTCCCGACCTTTCTGTCACCGAAATGTGAGGAAAACGTGTTTTTTTAGCCAACTTTTGAGGTTTGCAAAGGATTCTGGGTAAAAGAACCTGGTCAGAGCCCCACAAGTCACCCCATCTTGGATTCCCCTAGGTCTCTACTTTTAGAAAATGCACAGGTTTGGTAGGTTTCCCTAGGTGCCGGCTGAGCTAGAGGCCAAAATCTACAGGTAGGCACTTTGCAAAAAACACCTCTGTGTTCTGTCAAAAATTGTGATGTGTCCATATTGTGTTTTGGGGCATTTCCTGTCACGGGCGCTAGGCCTACCCACACAAGTGAGGTATCATTTTTATCTGGTGACTTGGGGGAACGCTGGGTGGAAGGAAATTTGTGGCTCCTCTCAGATTCCCGACCTTTCTGTCACTGAAATGTGAGGAAAATGTGTTTTTTTAGCCAAATTTTAAGGTTTGCAAAGGATTCTGGGTAACAGAACCTGGTCAGAGCCCCACAAGTCACCCCTTCTTGGATTCCCCTAGGTCTCTAGTTTTCAAAAATGCACAGGTTTTTTAGGTTTCCCTAGGTGCCAGCTGAGCTAGAGGCCAAAATCTACAGGTAGGCACTTTGCAAAAAAACACCTCTGTTTTCTGTCAAAAATTGTGATGTGTCCACGTTGTGTTTTGGGGCATTTCCTGTCACGGGCGCTAGGCCTACCCACACAAGTGAGGTATCATTTTTATCTGGTGACTTGGGGGAACGCTGGGTGGAAGGAAATTTGTGGCTCCTCTCAGATTCCCGACCTTTCTGTCACCGAAATGTGAGGAAAACGTGTTTTTTTAGCCGAGGTTTGCAAAGGATTCTGGGTAAAAGGACCTGGTCAGAGCCCCACAAGTCACCCTATCTTGGATTCCCCTATGTCTCTACTTTTAAAAAATGCACAGGTTTGGTAGGTTTCCCTAGGTGCCGGCTGAGCTAGAGGCCAAAATCTACATGTTGACACTTTGCAAAAAACACCTCTGTTTTCTGTCAAAAATTGTGATGTGTCCACATTGTGTTTTGGGGCATTTCCTGTCGCGGGCACTAGGCCTACCCACACAAGTGAGGTATCATTTTTATCGGTAAACTTGGGGTAAAGCTGGGTGGAAGGAAATTTGTGGCTCCTCTCAGATTCCAGAACTTTCTGTCACCGAAATGTGAGGAAAATGTGTTTTTTTTAGCCAAATTTTGAGGTTTGCAAAGGATTCTGGGTAACAGAACCTGGTCAGAGCCCCACAAGTCACCCCATCTTGGATTCCCCTTTGTCTCTAGTTTGCAAAAATGCACAGCTTTGGTAGGTTTCCCTAGGTGCCGGCTGAGCTAGAGGCCAAAATCTACAGGTAGGCACTTTGCAAAAAAACACCTCTGTTTTCTGTCAAAAATTGTGATGTGTCCACGTTGTGTTTTGGGGCATTTCCTGTCACGGGCGCTAGGCCTACCCACACAAGTGAGGTATCATTTTTATCTGGTGACTTGGGGGAACGCTGGGTGGAAGGAAATTTGTGGCTCCTCTCAGATTCCCGACCTTTCTGTCACCGAAATGTGAGGAAAACGTGTTTTTTTAGCCGAGGTTTGCAAAGGATTCTGGGTAAAAGAACCTGGTCAGAGCCCCACAAGTCACCCCATCTTGGATTCCCCTAGGTCTCTACTTTTAAAAAATGCACAGGTTTGGTAGGTTTCCCTATGTGCCGGCTGAGCTAGAGGCCAAAATCTACATGTTGACACTTTGCAAAAAGCACCTCTGTTTTCTGTCAAAAATTGTGATGTGTCCACATTGTGTTTTGGGGCATTTCCTGTCGCGGGCGCTAGGCCTACCCACACAAGTGAGGTATCATTTTTATCGGTAAACTTGGGGTAAAGCTGGGTGGAAGGAAATTTGTGGCTCCTCTCAGATTCCAGAACTTTCTGTCACCGAAATGTGAGGAAAATGTGTTTTTTTTAGCCAAATTTTGAGGTTTGCAAAGGATTCTGGGTAACAGAACCTGGTCAGAGCCCCACAAGTCACCCCATCTTGGATTCCCCTTCGTCTCTAGTTTGCAAAAATGCACAGCTTTGGTAGGTTTCCCTATGTGCCGGCTGAGCTAGAGGCCAAAATCTACAGGTAGGCACTTTGCAAAAAAACACCTCTGTTTTCTGTCAAAAATTGTGATGTGTCCACGTTGTGTTTTGGGGCATTTCCTGTCGCGGGCGCTAGGCCTACCCACACAAGTGAGGTATCATTTTTATCTGGTGACTTGGGGGAACGCTGGGTGGAAGGAAATTTGTGGCTCCTCTCAGATTCCAGAACTTTCTGTCACTGAAATGTGAGGAAAATTTGTTTTTTTTGCCACATTTTGAGGTTTGCAAAGGATTCTGGGTAACAGAACCTGGTCAGAGCCCCACAAGTCACCTCATCTTGGATTCCCCTTGGTCTCTAGTTTGTAAAAATGCACAGGTTTGGTAGGTTTCCCTAGGTGCCGGCTGAGCTAGAGGCCAAAATCTACAGGTAGGCACTTTGCAAAAAAACACCTCTGTTTTCTGTCAAAAATTGTGATGTGTCTACGTTGTGTTTTGGGGCATTTCCTGTCACGGGCGCTAGGCCTACCCACACAAGTGAGGTATCATTCGTATCTGGTGACTTGGGGGAACGCTGGGTGGAAGGAAATTTGTGGCTCCTCTCAGATTCCAGAACTTTCTGTCACTGAAATGTGAGGAAAATGTGTTTTTTTAGCCACATTTTGAGGTTTGCTAAGTATTCTGGGTAACAGAACCTGGTCAGAGCCCCACAAGTCACCCCTTCTTGGATTCCCCTAGGTCTCTAGTTTTCAAAAATGCACAGGTTTGGTAGGTTTCCCTAGGTGCCGGCTGAGCTAGAGGCCAAAATCTACAGGTAGGCACTTTGCAAAAAAACACCTCTGTTTTCTGTCAAAAATTGTGATGTGTCCACGTTGTGTTTTGGGGCATTTCCTGTCACGGGCGCTAGGCCTACCCACACAAGTGAGGCATCATTTTTATCTGGTGACTTGGGGGAACGCTGGGTGGAAGGAAATTTGTGGCTCCTCTCAGATTCCCGACCTTTCTGTCACCAAAATGTGAAGAAAACGTGTTTTTTTTAGCCAAAGTTTGAGGTTTGCAAAGGATTCTGGGTAAAAGAACCTGGTCAGAGCCCCACAAGTTACCCCATCTTGGATTCCCCTAGGTCTCTACTTTTAAAAAATGCACAGGTTTGGTAGGTTTCCCTAGGTGCCGGCTGTGCTAGAAGCCAAAATCTACATGTGGGCACTTTGCAAAAAACACCTCTGTTTTCTGTCAAAAATTGTGATGTGTCCACATTGTGTTTTGGGGCATTTCCTGTCACGGGCGCTAGGCCTACCCACACAAGTGAGGTATCATTTTTATCGGGAGACTTGGGGGAACGCTGAGTGGAAGGAAATTTGTGGCTCCTCTCAGATTCCCGACCTTTCTGTCACCGAAATGTGAGGAAAACGTGTTTTTTTAGCCAACTTTTGAGGTTTGCAAAGGATTCTGGGTAAAAGAACCTGGTCAGAGCCCCACAAGTCACCCCATCTTGGATTCCCCTAGGTCTCTACTTTTAGAAAATGCACAGGTTTGGTAGGTTTCCCTAGGTGGCGGCTGAGCTAGAGGCCAAAATCTACAGGTAGGCACTTTGCAAAAAAACACCTCTGTTTTCTGTCAAAAATTGTGATGTGTCCACGTTGTGTTTTGGGGCATTTCCTGTCACGGGCGCTAGGCCTACCCACACAAGTGAGGTATCATTTTTATCTGGTGAATTGGGGGAACGCTGGGTGGAAGGAAATTTGTGGCTCCTCTCAGATTCCCGACCTTTCTGTCACCGAAATGTGAGGAAAACTTGTTTTTTTAGCCGAGGTTTGCAAAGGATTCTGGGTAAAAGAACCTGGTCAGAGCCCCACAAGTCACCCCATCTTGGATTCCCCTAGGTCTCTACTTTTAAAAAATGCACAGGGTTGGTAGGTTTCCCTAGGTGCCGGCTGAGCTAGAGGCCAAAATCTACATGTTGACACTTTGCAAAAAACACCTCTGTTTTCTGTCAAAAATTGTGATGTGTCCACATTGTGTTTTGGGGCATTTCCTGTCGCGGGCGCTAGGCCTACCCACACAAGTGAGGTATCATTTTTATCGGTAAACTTGGGGTAAAGCTGGGTGGAAGGAAATTTGTGGCTCCTGTCAGATTCCAGAACTTTCTGTCACCGAAATGTGAGGAAAATGTGTTTTTTTTAGCCAAATTTTGAGGTTTGCAAAGGATTCTGGGTCACAGAACCCGGTCAGAGCCCCACAAGTCACCCCATCTTGGATTCCCCTTGGTCTCTAGTTTGCAAAAATGCACAGCTTTGGTAGGTTTCCCTAGGTGCCGGCTGAGCTAGAGGCCAAAATCTACAGGTAGGCACTTTGCAAAAAAACACCTCTGTTTTCTGTCAAAAATTGTGATGTGTCCACGTTGTGTTTTGGGGCATTTCCTGTCGCGGGCGCTAGGCCTACCCACACAAGTGAGGTGTCATTTTTATCTGGTGACTTGGGGGAACGCTGGGTGGAAGGAAATTTGTGGCTCCTCTCAGATTCCAGAACTTTCTGTCACTGAAATGTGAGGAAAATTAGTTTTTTTAACCAAATTTTGAGGTTTGCAAAGGATTCTGGGTAACAGAACCTGGTCAGAGCCCCACAAGTCACCTCATCTTGGATTCCCCTTGGTCTCTAGTTTGCAAAAATGCACAGGTTTGGTAGGTTTCCCTAGGTGCCGGCTGAGCTAGAGGCCAAAATCTACAGGTAGGCACTTTGCAAAAAAACACCTCTGTTTTCTGTCAAAAATTGTGATGTGTCCACGTTGTGTTTTGGGGCATTTCCTGTCGCGGGCGCTAGGCCTACCCACACAAGTGAGGTATCATTTTTATCTGGTGACTTGGGGGAACGCTGGGTGGAAGGAAATTTGTGGCTCCTCTCAGATTCCAGAACTTTCTGTCACTGAAATGTGAGGAAAATGTGTTTTTTTAGCCACATTTTGAGGTTTGCAAAGTATTCTGGGTAACAGAACCTGGTCAGAGCCCCACAAGTCACCCCTTCTTGGATTCCCCTAGGTCTCTAGTTTTCATAAATGCACAGGTTTGGTAGGTTTCT
Source organism: Pleurodeles waltl (assembly GCF_031143425.1). Taxonomy (NCBI): domain Eukaryota; kingdom Metazoa; phylum Chordata; class Amphibia; order Caudata; family Salamandridae; genus Pleurodeles; species Pleurodeles waltl. The sequence goes on from NC_090442.1 coordinate 837,047,263, forward strand.
CTAGGTTCCGGCTGAGCTAGAGGCCAAAATCTACAGGTAGGCCCTTTGCAAAAGAACACCTCCGTTTTCTTTAAAAAAATGTGATGTGTCCCTGTTGTGTTTTGGGGCATTTTCTGTCACGGGCGCTAGGCCTACCCACACAAGTGAGGTATCATTTTTATCGGGAGACTTGGGGGAACGCTGGGTGGAAGGAAATTTGTGGCTCCTCTCAGATTCCCGACCTTTCTGTCACCGAAATGTGAGGAAAACGTGTTTTTTTAGCCAACTTTTGAGGTTTGCAAAGGATTCTGGGTAAAAGAACCTGGTCAGAACCCCACAAGTCACCCCATCTTGGATTCCCCTAGGTCTCTACTTTTAGAAAATGCACAGGTTTGGTAGGTTTCCCTAGGTGCCAGCTGAGCTAGAGGCCAAAATCTACAGGTAGGCACTTTGCAAAAAAACACCTCTGTTTTCTGTCAAAAATTGTGATGTGTCCACGTTGTGTTTTGGGGCATTTCCTGTCACGGGCGCTAGGCCTACCCACACAAGTGAGGTATCATTTTTATCTGGTGACTTGGGGGAACGCTGGGTGGAAGGAAATTTGTGGCTCCTCTCAGATTCCCGACCTTTCTGTCACTGAAATGTGAGGAAAATGTGTTTTTTTAGCCAAATTTTGAGGTTTGCAAAGGATTCTGGGTAACAGAACCTGGTAAGAGCCCCACAAGTCACCCCATCTTGGATTCTCCTAGGTCTCTACTTTTAAAAAATGCACAGGTTTGGTAGGTTTCCCTAGGTGCCGGCTGAGCTATAGGCCAAAATCTACATGTAGGCACTTTGCAAAAAACACCTCTGTTTTCTGTCAAAAATTGTGATGTGTCCACATTGTGTTTTGGGGCATTTCCTGTCGCGGGCGCTAGGCCTACCCACACAAGTGAGGTATCATTTTTATCTGGTGACTTGGGGGAACGCTGGGTGGAAGGAAATTTGTGGCTCCTCTCAGATTCCCGACCTTTCTGTCACTGAAATGTGAGGAAAATGTGTTTTTTTAGCCAAATTTTGAGGTTTGTAAAGGATTCTGGGTAACAGAACCTGGTCAGAGCCCCACAAGTCACCCCTTCTTGGATTCCCCTAGGTCTCTAGGTTTAAAAAATGCACAGGTTTGGTAGGTTTCCCTAGGTGCCGGCTGAGCTAGAGGCCAAAATCTACAGGTAGGCACTTTGCAAAAAAACACCTCTGTTTTCTGTCAAAAATTGTGATGTGTCCACGTTGTGTTTTGGGGCATTTCCTGTCACGGGCGCTAGGCCTACCCACACAAGTGAGGTATCATTTTTATCTGGTGACTTGGGGGAACGCTGGGTGGAAGGAAATTTGTGGCTCCTCTCAGATTCCCGACCTTTCTGTCACTGAAATGTGAGGAAAATGTGTTTTTTTAGCCAAATTTTGAGGTTTGCAAAGGATTGTGGGTAACAGAACCTGGTAAGAGCCCCACAAGTCACCCCATCTTGGATTCTCCTAGGTCTCTACTTTTAAAAAATGCACAGGTTTGGTAGGTTTCCCTAGGTGCCGGCTGAGCTAGAGGCCAAAATCTACATGTAGGCACTTTGCAAAAAACACCTCTGTTTTCTGTCAAAAATTGTGATGTGTCCACATTGTGTTTTGGGGCATTTCCTGTCGCGGGCGCTAGGCCTACCCACACAAGTGAGGTATCATTTTTATCGGTAAACTTGGGGGAAAGCTGGGTGGAAGGAAATTCGTGGCTCCTCTCAGATTCCAGAACTTTCTGTCACCGAAATGTGAGGAAAATGTGTTTTTTTTAGCCAAATTTTGAGGTTTGCAAAGGATTCTGGGTAACAGAACCTTGTCAGAGCCCCAAAAGTCACCCCATCTTGGATTCCCCTTGGTCTCTAGTTTGCAAAAATGCACAGCTTTGGTAGGTTTCACTAGGTGCCGGCTGAGCTAGAGGCCAAAATCTACAGGTAGGCACTTTGCAAAAAAACACCTCTGTTTTCTGTCAAAAATTGTGATGTGTCCACGTTGTGTTTTGGGGCATTTCCTGTCACGGGCGCTAGGCCTACCCACACAAGTGAGGCATCATTTTTATCTGGTGACTTGGGGGAACGCTGGGTGGAAGGAAATTTGTGGCTCCTCTCAGATTCCCGACCTTTCTGTCACTGAAATGTGAGAAAAATGTGTTTTTTTTAGCCAAATTTTGAGGTTTGCAAACGATTCTGGGTAACAGAACCTGGTCAGAGCCCCACAAGTCACCCCATCTTGGATTCCCCTTGGTCTCTAGTTTACAAAAATGCACAGCTTTGGTAGGTTTCCCTAGGTGCCGTCTGAGCTAGAGGCCAAAATCTACAGGTAGGCACTTTGCAAAAAAACACCTCTGTTTTCTGTCAAAAATTGTGATGTGTCCATGTTGTGTTTTGGGGCATTTCCTGTCGCAGGCGCTAGGCCTACCCACACAAGTGAGGTATCATTTTTATCTGGTGACTTGGGGGAACGCTGGGTGGAAGGAAATTTGTGGCTCCTCTCAGATTCGTGACCTTTCTGTCACCGAAATGTGAGGAAAACATGTATTTTTAGCCATCTTTTGAGGTTTGCAAAGGATTCTGGGTAAAAGAACCTTGTCAGAGACCCACAAGTCACCTCATCTTGGATTCCCCTAGGTCTCTACTTTTAAAAAATGCACAGGTTTGGTAGGTTTCCCTAGGTGCCGGCTGAGCTAGAGGCCAAAATCTACAGGTAGGCACTTTGCAAAAAAACACCTCTGCTTTCTGTCAAAAATTGTGATGTGTCCACATTGTGTTTTGGGGCATTTCCTGTTGCGGGCGCTAGGCCTAACCACACAAGTGAGGTATCATTTTTATCTGGTGACGTGGGGGAACGCTGGGTGGAAGGAAATTTGTGGCTCCTCTCAGATTCCCGACCTTTCTGTCACCGAAATGTGAGGAAAACGTGTTTTTTTAGCCAAAGTTTGAGGTTTGCAAAGGATTCTGGGTAAAAGAACCTGGTCAGAGCCCCACAAGTCACCCCATCTTGGATTCCCCTAGGTATCTACTTTTAAAAAATGCACAATTTTGGTAGGTTTCCCTAGGTGCCGGCTGAGCTAGAGGCCAAAATCTACAGGTAAGCCCTTTGCAAAAGAACACCTCCGTTTTCTTTAAAAAAATTTGATTTGTCCCTGTTGTGTTTTGGGGCATTTCCTGTCACGGGCGCTAGGCCTACCCACACAAGTGAGGTATCATTTTTATCGGGAGACTTGGGGGAACGCTGAGTGGAAGGAAATTTGTGGCTCCTCTCAGATTCCCGACCTTTCTGTCACCGAAATGTGAGGAAAACGTGTTTTTTTAGCCAACTTTTGAGGTTTGCAAAGGATTCTGGGTAAAAGAACCTGGTCAGAGCCCCACAAGTCACCCCATCTTGGATTCCCCTAGGTCTCTACTTTTAGAAAATGCACAGGTTTGGTAGGTTTCCCTAGGTGCCGGCTGAGCTAGAGGCCAAAATCTACAGGTAGGCACTTTGCAAAAAACACCTCTGTGTTCTGTCAAAAATTGTGATGTGTCCATATTGTGTTTTGGGGCATTTCCTGTCACGGGCGCTAGGCCTACCCACACAAGTGAGGTATCATTTTTATCTGGTGACTTGGGGGAACGCTGGGTGGAAGGAAATTTGTGGCTCCTCTCAGATTCCCGACCTTTCTGTCACTGAAATGTGAGGAAAATGTGTTTTTTTAGCCAAATTTTAAGGTTTGCAAAGGATTCTGGGTAACAGAACCTGGTCAGAGCCCCACAAGTCACCCCTTCTTGGATTCCCCTAGGTCTCTAGTTTTCAAAAATGCACAGGTTTTTTAGGTTTCCCTAGGTGCCAGCTGAGCTAGAGGCCAAAATCTACAGGTAGGCACTTTGCAAAAAACCACCTCTGTTTTCTGTCAAAAATTGTGATGTGTCCACGTTGTGTTTTGGGGCATTTCCTGTCACGGGCGCTAGGCCTACCCACACATATGAGGTATCATTTTTATCTGGTGACTTGGGGGAACGCTGGGTGGAAGGAAATTTGTGGCTTTTCTCAGATTCCCGACCTTTCTGTCACCGAAATGTGTGGAAAACGTGTTTTTTTAGCCAAAGTTTGAGGTTTGCAAAGGATTCTGGGTAAAAGAACCTGGTCAGAGCCCCACAAGTCACCCCATCTTGGATTCTCCTAGGTCTCTACTTTTAAAAAATGCACAGGTTTGGTAGGTTTCCCTAGGTGCCGGCTGAGCTAGAGGCCAAAATCTACATGTAGGCACTTTGCAAAAAACACCTCTGTTTTCTGTCAAAAATTGTGATGTGTCCACATTGTGTTTTGGGGCATTTCCTGTCGCGGGCGCTAGGCCTATCCACACAAGTGAGGTATCATTTTTATCGGTAAACTTGGGGGAAAGCTGGGTGGAAGGAAATTTGTGGCTCCTCTCAGATTCCAGAACTTTCTGTCACCGAAATGTGAGGAATATGTGTTTTTTTTAACCAAATTTGGAGGTTTGCAAAGGATTCTGGGTAACAGAACCTGGTCAGAGCCCCAAAAGTCACCCCATCTTGGATTCCCCTTGGTCTCTAGTTTGCAAAAATGCACAGCTTTGGTAGGTTTCCCTAGGTGCCGGCTGAGCTAGAGGCCAAAATCTACAGGTAGGCACTTTGCAAAAAAACACTTCTGTTTTCTGTCAAAAATTGTGATGTGTCCACGTTGTGTTTTGGGGCATTTCCTGTCGCAGGCGCTAGGCCTACCCACACAAGTGAGGTATCATTTTTATCTGGTGACTTGGGGTAACGCTGGGTGGAAGGAAATTTGTGGCTCCTCTCAGATTCCCGACCTTTCTGTCACTGAAATGTGAGGAAAATGTGTTTTTTTAGCCAAATTTTGAGGTTTGCAAAGGATTCTGGGTAACAGAACCTGGTAAGAGCCCCACAAGTCACCCCATCTTGGATTCTCCTAGGTCTCTACTTTTAAAAAATGCACAGGTTTGGTAGGTTTCCCTAGGTGCCGGCTGAGCTATAGGCCAAAATCTACATGTAGGCACTTTGCAAAAAACACCTCTGTTTTCTGTCAAAAATTGTGATGTGTCCACATTGTGTTTTGGGGCATTTCCTGTCGCGGGCGCTAGGCCTACCCACACAAGTGAGGTATCATTTTTATCTGGTGACTTGGGGGAACGCTGGGTGGAAGGAAATTTGTGGCTCCTCTCAGATTCCCGACCTTTCTGTCACTGAAATGTGAGGAAAATGTGTTTTTTTAGCCAAATTTTGAGGTTTGTAAAGGATTCTGGGTAACAGAACCTGGTCAGAGCCCCACAAGTCACCCCTTCTTGGATTCCCCTAGGTCTCTAGGTTTAAAAAATGCACAGGTTTGGTAGGTTTCCCTAGGTGCCGGCTGAGCTAGAGGCCAAAATCTACAGGTAGGCACTTTGCAAAAAAACACCTCTGTTTTCTGTCAAAAATTGTGATGTGTCCACGTTGTGTTTTGGGGCATTTCCTGTCACGGGCGCTAGGCCTACCCACACAAGTGAGGTATCATTTTTATCTGGTGACTTGGGGGAACGCTGGGTGGAAGGAAATTTGTGGCTCCTCTCAGATTCCCGACCTTTCTGTCACTGAAATGTGAGGAAAATGTGTTTTTTTAGCCAAATTTTGAGGTTTGCAAAGGATTGTGGGTAACAGAACCTGGTAAGAGCCCCACAAGTCACCCCATCTTGGATTCTCCTAGGTCTCTACTTTTAAAAAATGCACAGGTTTGGTAGGTTTCCCTAGGTGCCGGCTGAGCTAGAGGCCAAAATCTACATGTAGGCACTTTGCAAAAAACACCTCTGTTTTCTGTCAAAAATTGTGATGTGTCCACATTGTGTTTTGGGGCATTTCCTGTCGCGGGCGCTAGGCCTACCCACACAAGTGAGGTATCATTTTTATCGGTAAACTTGGGGGAAAGCTGGGTGGAAGGAAATTCGTGGCTCCTCTCAGATTCCAGAACTTTCTGTCACCGAAATGTGAGGAAAATGTGTTTTTTTTAGCCAAATTTTGAGGTTTGCAAAGGATTCTGGGTAACAGAACCTTGTCAGAGCCCCAAAAGTCACCCCATCTTGGATTCCCCTTGGTCTCTAGTTTGCAAAAATGCACAGCTTTGGTAGGTTTCACTAGGTGCCGGCTGAGCTAGAGGCCAAAATCTACAGGTAGGCACTTTGCAAAAAAACACCTCTGTTTTCTGTCAAAAATTGTGATGTGTCCACGTTGTGTTTTGGGGCATTTCCTGTCACGGGCGCTAGGCCTACCCACACAAGTGAGGCATCATTTTTATCTGGTGACTTGGGGGAACGCTGGGTGGAAGGAAATTTGTGGCTCCTCTCAGATTCCCGACCTTTCTGTCACTGAAATGTGAGAAAAATGTGTTTTTTTTAGCCAAATTTTGAGGTTTGCAAACGATTCTGGGTAACAGAACCTGGTCAGAGCCCCACAAGTCACCCCATCTTGGATTCCCCTTGGTCTCTAGTTTACAAAAATGCACAGCTTTGGTAGGTTTCCCTAGGTGCCGTCTGAGCTAGAGGCCAAAATCTACAGGTAGGCACTTTGCAAAAAAACACCTCTGTTTTCTGTCAAAAATTGTGATGTGTCCATGTTGTGTTTTGGGGCATTTCCTGTCGCAGGCGCTAGGCCTACCCACACAAGTGAGGTATCATTTTTATCTGGTGACTTGGGGGAACGCTGGGTGGAAGGAAATTTGTGGCTCCTCTCAGATTCGTGACCTTTCTGTCACCGAAATGTGAGGAAAACATGTATTTTTAGCCAACTTTTGAGGTTTGCAAAGGATTCTGGGTAAAAGAACCTTGTCAGAGACCCACAAGTCACCTCATCTTGGATTCCCCTAGGTCTCTACTTTTAAAAAATGCACAGGTTTGGTAGGTTTCCCTAGGTGCCGGCTGAGCTAGAGGCCAAAATCTACAGGTAGGCACTTTGCAAAAAAACACCTCTGCTTTCTGTCAAAAATTGTGATGTGTCCACATTGTGTTTTGGGGCATTTCCTGTTGCGGGCGCTAGGCATAACCACACAAGTGAGGTATCATTTTTATCTGGTGACGTGGGGGAACGCTGGGTGGAAGGAAATTTGTGGCTCCTCTCAGATTCCCGACCTTTCTGTCACCGAAATGTGAGGAAAACGTGTTTTTTTAGCCAAAGTTTGAGGTTTGCAAAGGATTCTGGGTAAAAGAACCTGGTCAGAGCCCCACAAGTCACCCCATCTTGGATTCCCCTAGGTATCTACTTTTAAAAAATGCACAATTTTGGTAGGTTTCCCTAGGTGCCGGCTGAGCTAGAGGCCAAAATCTACAGGTAGGCCCTTTGCAAAAGAACACCTCCGTTTTCTTTAAAAAAATTTGATTTGTCCCTGTTGTGTTTTGGGGCATTTCCTGTCACGGGCGCTAGGCCTACCCACACAAGTGAAGTATCATTTTTATCGGGAGACTTGGGGGAACGCTGAGTGGAAGGAAATTTGTGGCTCCTCTCAGATTCCCGACCTTTCTGTCACCGAAATGTGAGGAAAACGTGTTTTTTTAGCCAACTTTTGAGGTTTGCAAAGGATTCTGGGTAAAAGAACCTGGTCAGAGCCCCACAAGTCACCCCATCTTGGATTCCCCTAGGTCTCTACTTTTAGAAAATGCACAGGTTTGGTAGGTTTCCCTAGGTGCCGGCTGAGCCAAAATCTACAGGTAGGCACTTTGCAAAAAACACCTCTGTGTTCTGTCAAAAATTGTGATGTGTCCATATTGTGTTTTGGGGCATTTCCTGTCACGGGCGCTAGGCCTACCCACACAAGTGAGGTATCATTTTTATCTGGTGACTTGGGGGAACGCTGGGTGGAAGGAAATTTGTGGCTCCTCTCAGATTCCCGACCTTTCTGTCACTGAAATGTGAGGAAAATGTGTTTTTTTAGCCAAATTTTAAGGTTTGCAAAGGATTCTGGGTAACAGAACCTGGTCAGAGCCCCACAAGTCACCCCTTCTTGGATTCCCCTAGGTCTCTAGTTTTCAAAAATGCACAGGTTTTTTAGGTTTCCCTAGGTGCCAGCTGAGCTAGAGGCCAAAATCTACAGGTAGGCACTTTGCAAAAAACCACCTCTGTTTTCTGTCAAAAATTGTGATGTGTCCACGTTGTGTTTTGGGGCATTTCCTGTCACGGGCGCTAGGCCTACCCACACATATGAGGTATCATTTTTATCTGGTGACTTGGGGGAACGCTGGGTGGAAGGAAATTTGTGGCTTTTCTCAGATTCCCGACCTTTCTGTCACCGAAATGTGTGGAAAACGTGTTTTTTTAGCCAAAGTTTGAGGTTTGCAAAGGATTCTGGGTAAAAGAACCTGGTCAGAGCCCCACAAGTCACCCCATCTTGGATTCTCCTAGGTCTCTACTTTTAAAAAATGCACAGGTTTGGTAGGTTTCCCTAGGTGCCGGCTGAGCTAGAGGCCAAAATCTACATGTAGGCACTTTGCAAAAAACACCTCTGTTTTCTGTCAAAAATTGTGATGTGTCCACATTGTGTTTTGGGGCATTTCCTGTCGCGGGCGCTAGGCCTATCCACACAAGTGAGGTATCATTTTTATCGGTAAACTTGGGGGAAAGCTGGGTGGAAGGAAATTTGTGGCTCCTCTCAGATTCCAGAACTTTCTGTCACCGAAATGTGAGGAATATGTGTTTTTTTTAACCAAATTTGGAGGTTTGCAAAGGATTCTGGGTAACAGAACCTGGTCAGAGCCCCAAAAGTCACCCCATCTTGGATTCCCCTTGGTCTCTAGTTTGCAAAAATGCACAGCTTTGGTAGGTTTCCCTAGGTGCCGGCTGAGCTAGAGGCCAAAATCTACAGGTAGGCACTTTGCAAAAAAACACTTCTGTTTTCTGTCAAAAATTGTGATGTGTCCACGTTGTGTTTTGGGGCATTTCCTGTCGCAGGCGCTAGGCTTACCCACACAAGTGAGGTATCATTTTTATCTGGTGACTTGGGGTAACGCTGGGTGGAAGGAAATTTGTGGCTCCTCTCAGATTCCTGACCTTTCTGTCACCGAAATGTGAGGAAAACGTGTCTTTTTAGCCAACTTTTGAGGTTTGCAAAGGCTTCTGGGTAAAAGAACCTGGTCAGAGCCCCACAAGTCACCTCATCTTGGATTCCCCTAGGTCTCTACTTTTAAAAAATGCACAGGTTTGGCAGGTTTCCCTAGGTGCCGGCTGAGCTAGAGGCCAAAATCTACAGGTAGGCACTTTGCAAAAAAACACCTCTGTTTTCTGTCAAAAATTGTGATGTGTCCACATTGTGTTTTGGGGCATTTCCTGTCGCGGGCGCTAGGCCTAACCACCCAAGTGAGGTATCATTTTTATCTGGTGACTTGGGGGAACGCTGGGTGGAAGGAAAATTTGTGGCTCCTCTCAGATTCCCGACCTTTCTGTCACCGAAATGTGAGGAAAACGTGTTTTTTTAGCCAAAGTTTGAGGTTTGCAAAGGATTCTGGGTAAAAGAACCTGGTCAGAGCCCCACAAGTCACCCCATCTTGGATTCCCCTAGGTCTCAACTTTTAAAAAATGCACAGTTTTGGTAGGTTTCCCTAGGTGCCGGCTGAGCTGGAGGCCAAAATCTACAGGTAGGCACTTTGCAAAAAAACACCTCTGTTTTCTGTCAAAAATTGTGATGTGTCCACGTTGTGTTTTGGGGCATTTCCTGTCGCGGGCGCTAGGCCTACCCACACAAGTGAGGTATCATTTTTATCTGGTGACTTGGGGGAACGCTGGGTGGAAGGAAATTTGTGGCTCCTCTCAGATTCCAGAACTTTCTGTCACTGAAATGTGAGGAAAATTTGTTTTTTTAGCCAAATCTTGAGGTTTGCAAAGGATTCTGGGTAACAGAACCTGGTCAGAGCCCCACAAGTCACCCCTTCTTGGATTGCCCTAGGTCTCTAGTTTTCAAAAATGCACAGGTTTGGTAGGTTTCCCTAGGTGCCGGCTGAGCTAGAGGCCAAAATCTACAGGTAGGCACTTTGCAAAAAAACACCTCTGTTTTCTGTCAAAAATTGTGATGTGTCCACGTTGTGTTTTGGGGCATTTCCTGTCACGGGCGCTAGGCCTACCCACACAAGTGAGGCATCATTTTTATCTGGTGACTTGGGGGAACGCTGGGTGGAAGGAAATTTGTGGCTCCTCTCAGATTCCCGACCTTTCTGTCACTGAAATGTGAGGAAAATGTGTTTTTTTAGCCAAATTTTGAGGTTTGCAAAGGATTGTGGGTAACAGAACCTGGTAAGAGCCCCACAAGTCACCCCATCTTGGATTCTCCTAGGTCTCTACTTTTAAAAAATGCACAGGTTTGGTAGGTTTCCCTAGGTGCCGGCTGAGCTAGAGGCCAAAATCTACATGTAGGCACTTTGCAAAAAACACCTCTGTTTTCTGTCAAAAATTGTGATGTGTCCACATTGTGTTTTGGGGCATTTCCTGTCGCGGGCGCTAGGCCTACCCACACAAGTGAGGTATCATTTTTATCGGTAAACTTGGGGGAAAGCTGGGTGGAAGGAAATTCGTGGCTCCTCTCAGATTCCAGAACTTTCTGTCACCGAAATGTGAGGAAAATGTGTTTTTTTTAGCCAAATTTTGAGGTTTGCAAAGGATTCTGGGTAACAGAACCTTGTCAGAGCCCCAAAAGTCACCCCATCTTGGATTCCCCTTGGTCTCTAGTTTGCAAAAATGCACAGCTTTGGTAGGTTTCACTAGGTGCCGGCTGAGCTAGAGGCCAAAATCTACAGGTAGGCACTTTGCAAAAAACACCTCTGTGTTCTGTCAAAAATTGTGATGTGTCCATATTGTGTTTTGGGGCATTTCCTGTCACGGGCGCTAGGCCTACCCACACAAGTGAGGTATCATTTTTATCTGGTGACTTGGGGGAACGCTGGGTGGAAGGAAATTTGTGGCTCCTCTCAGATTCCCGACCTTTCTGTCACTGAAATGTGAGGAAAATGTGTTTTTTTAGCCAAATTTTAAGGTTTGCAAAGGATTCTGGGTAACAGAACCTGGTCAGAGCCCCACAAGTCACCCCTTCTTGGATTCCCCTAGGTCTCTAGTTTTCAAAAATGCACAGGTTTTTTAGGTTTCCCTAGGTGCCAGCTGAGCTAGAGGCCAAAATCTACAGGTAGGCACTTTGCAAAAAACCACCTCTGTTTTCTGTCAAAAATTGTGATGTGTCCACGTTGTGTTTTGGGGCATTTCCTGTCACGGGCGCTAGGCCTACCCACACATATGAGGTATCATTTTTATCTGGTGACTTGGGGGAACGCTGGGTGGAAGGAAATTTGTGGCTTTTCTCAGATTCCCGACCTTTCTGTCACCGAAATGTGTGGAAAACGTGTTTTTTTAGCCAAAGTTTGAGGTTTGCAAAGGATTCTGGGTAAAAGAACCTGGTCAGAGCCCCACAAGTCACCCCATCTTGGATTCTCCTAGGTCTCTACTTTTAAAAAATGCACAGGTTTGGTAGGTTTCCCTAGGTGCCGGCTGAGCTAGAGGCCAAAATCTACATGTAGGCACTTTGCAAAAAACACCTCTGTTTTCTGTCAAAAATTGTGATGTGTCCACATTGTGTTTTGGGGCATTTCCTGTCGCGGGCGCTAGGCCTATCCACACAAGTGAGGTATCATTTTTATCGGTAAACTTGGGGGAAAGCTGGGTGGAAGGAAATTTGTGGCTCCTCTCAGATTCCAGAACTTTCTGTCACCGAAATGTGAGGAATATGTGTTTTTTTTAACCAAATTTGGAGGTTTGCAAAGGATTCTGGGTAACAGAACCTGGTCAGAGCCCCAAAAGTCACCCCATCTTGGATTCCCCTTGGTCTCTAGTTTGCAAAAATGCACAGCTTTGGTAGGTTTCCCTAGGTGCCGGCTGAGCTAGAGGCCAAAATCTACAGGTAGGCACTTTGCAAAAAAACACTTCTGTTTTCTGTCAAAAATTGTGATGTGTCCACGTTGTGTTTTGGGGCATTTCCTGTCGCAGGCGCTAGGCCTACCCACACAAGTGAGGTATCATTTTTATCTGGTGACTTGGGGTAACGCTGGGTGGAAGGAAATTTGTGGCTCCTCTCAGATTCCCGACCTTTCTGTCACTGAAATGTGAGGAAAATGTGTTTTTTTAGCCAAATTTTGAGGTTTGCAAAGGATTCTGGGTAACAGAACCTGGTAAGAGCCCCACAAGTCACCCCATCTTGGATTCTCCTAGGTCTCTACTTTTAAAAAATGCACAGGTTTGGTAGGTTTCCCTAGGTGCCGGCTGAGCTATAGGCCAAAATCTACATGTAGGCACTTTGCAAAAAACACCTCTGTTTTCTGTCAAAAATTGTGATGTGTCCACATTGTGTTTTGGGGCATTTCCTGTCGCGGGCGCTAGGCCTACCCACACAAGTGAGGTATCATTTTTATCTGGTGACTTGGGGGAACGCTGGGTGGAAGGAAATTTGTGGCTCCTCTCAGATTCCCGACCTTTCTGTCACTGAAATGTGAGGAAAATGTGTTTTTTTAGCCAAATTTTGAGGTTTGTAAAGGATTCTGGGTAACAGAACCTGGTCAGAGCCCCACAAGTCACCCCTTCTTGGATTCCCCTAGGTCTCTAGGTTTAAAAAATGCACAGGTTTGGTAGGTTTCCCTAGGTGCCGGCTGAGCTAGAGGCCAAAATCTACAGGTAGGCACTTTGCAAAAAAACACCTCTGTTTTCTGTCAAAAATTGTGATGTGTCCACGTTGTGTTTTGGGGCATTTCCTGTCACGGGCGCTAGGCCTACCCACACAAGTGAGGTATCATTTTTATCTGGTGACTTGGGGGAACGCTGGGTGGAAGGAAATTTGTGGCTCCTCTCAGATTCCCGACCTTTCTGTCACTGAAATGTGAGGAAAATGTGTTTTTTTAGCCAAATTTTGAGGTTTGCAAAGGATTGTGGGTAACAGAACCTGGTAAGAGCCCCACAAGTCACCCCATCTTGGATTCTCCTAGGTCTCTACTTTTAAAAAATGCACAGGTTTGGTAGGTTTCCCTAGGTGCCGGCTGAGCTAGAGGCCACAATCTACATGTAGGCACTTTGCAAAAAACACCTCTGTTTTCTGTCAAAAATTGTGATGTGTCCACATTGTGTTTTGGGGCATTTCCTGTCGCGGGCGCTAGGCCTACCCACACAAGTGAGGTATCATTTTTATCGGTAAACTTGGGGGAAAGCTGGGTGGAAGGAAATTCGTGGCTCCTCTCAGATTCCAGAACTTTCTGTCACCGAAATGTGAGGAAAATGTGTTTTTTTTAGCCAAATTTTGAGGTTTGCAAAGGATTCTGGGTAACAGAACCTTGTCAGAGCCCCAAAAGTCACCCCATCTTGGATTCCCCTTGGTCTCTAGTTTGCAAAAATGCACAGCTTTGGTAGGTTTCACTAGGTGCCGGCTGAGCTAGAGGCCAAAATCTACAGGTAGGCACTTTGCAAAAAAACACCTCTGTTTTCTGTCAAAAATTGTGATGTGTCCACGTTGTGTTTTGGGGCATTTCCTGTCACGGGCGCTAGGCCTACCCACACAAGTGAGGCATCATTTTTATCTGGTGACTTGGGGGAACGCTGGGTGGAAGGAAATTTGTGGCTCCTCTCAGATTCCCGACCTTTCTGTCACTGAAATGTGAGAAAAATGTGTTTTTTTTAGCCAAATTTTGAGGTTTGCAAACGATTCTGGGTAACAGAACCTGGTCAGAGCCCCACAAGTCACCCCATCATGGATTCCCCTTGGTCTCTAGTTTACAAAAATGCACAGCTTTGGTAGGTTTCCCTAGGTGCCGTCTGAGCTAGAGGCCAAAATCTACAGGTAGGCACTTTGCAAAAAAACACCTCTGTTTTCTGTCAAAAATTGTGATGTGTCCATGTTGTGTTTTGGGGCATTTCCTGTCGCAGGCGCTAGGCCTACCCACACAAGTGAGGTATCATTTTTATCTGGTGACTTGGGGGAACGCTGGGTGGAAGGAAATTTGTGGCTCCTCTCAGATTCGTGACCTTTCTGTCACCGAAATGTGAGGAAAACATGTATTTTTAGCCAACTTTTGAGGTTTGCAAAGGATTCTGGGTAAAAGAACCTTGTCAGAGACCCACAAGTCACCTCATCTTGGATTCCCCTAGGTCTCTACTTTTAAAAAATGCACAGGTTTGGTAGGTTTCCCTAGGTGCCGGCTGAGCTAGAGGCCAAAATCTACAGGTAGGCACTTTGCAAAAAAACACCTCTGCTTTCTGTCAAAAATTGTGATGTGTCCACATTGTGTTTTGGGGCATTTCCTGTTGCGGGCACTAGGCATAACCACACAAGTGAGGTATCATTTTTATCTGGTGACGTGGGGGAACGCTGGGTGGAAGGAAATTTGTGGCTCCTCTCAGATTCCCGACCTTTCTGTCACCGAAATGTGAGGAAAACGTGTTTTTTTAGCCAAAGTTTGAGGTTTGCAAAGGATTCTGGGTAAAAGAACCTGGTCAGAGCCCCACAAGTCACCCCATCTTGGATTCCCCTAGGTATCTACTTTTAAAAAATGCACAATTTTGGTAGGTTTCCCTAGGTGCCGGCTGAGCTAGAGGCCAAAATCTACAGGTAGGCCCTTTGCAAAAGAACACCTCCGTTTTCTTTAAAAAAATTTGATTTGTCCCTGTTGTGTTTTGGGGCATTTCCTGTCACGGGCGCTAGGCCTACCCACACAAGTGAGGTATCATTTTTATCGGGAGACTTGGGGGAACGCTGAGTGGAAGGAAATTTGTGGCTCCTCTCAGATTCCCGACCTTTCTGTCACCGAAATGTGAGGAAAACGTGTTTTTTTAGCCAACTTTTGAGGTTTGCAAAGGATTCTGGGTAAAAGAACCTGGTCAGAGCCCCACAAGTCACCCCATCTTGGATTCCCCTAGGTCTCTACTTTTAGAAAATGCACAGGTTTGGTAGGTTTCCCTAGGTGCCGGCTGAGCTAGAGGCCAAAATCTACAGGTAGGCACTTTGCAAAAAACACCTCTGTGTTCTGTCAAAAATTGTGATGTGTCCATATTGTGTTTTGGGGCATTTCCTGTCACGGGCGCTAGGCCTACCCACACAAGTGAGGTATCATTTTTATCTGGTGACTTGGGGGAACGCTGGGTGGAAGGAAATTTGTGGCTCCTCTCAGATTCCCGACCTTTCTGTCACTGAAATGTGAGGAAAATGTGTTTTTTTAGCCAAATTTTAAGGTTTGCAAAGGATTCTGGGTAACAGAACCTGGTCAGAGCCCCACAAGTCACCCCTTCTTGGATTCCCCTAGGTCTCTAGTTTTCAAAAATGCACAGGTTTTTTAGGTTTCCCTAGGTGCCAGCTGAGCTAGAGGCCAAAATCTACAGGTAGGCACTTTGCAAAAAACCACCTCTGTTTTCTGTCAAAAATTGTGATGTGTCCACGTTGTGTTTTGGGGCATTTCCTGTCACGGGCGCTAGGCCTACCCACACATATGAGGTATCATTTTTATCTGGTGACTTGGGGGAACGCTGGGTGGAAGGAAATTTGTGGCTTTTCTCAGATTCCCGACCTTTCTGTCACCGAAATGTGTGGAAAACGTGTTTTTTTAGCCAAAGTTTGAGGTTTGCAAAGGATTCTGGGTAAAAGAACCTGGTCAGAGCCCCACAAGTCACCCCATCTTGGATTCTCCTAGGTCTCTACTTTTAAAAAATGCACAGGTTTGGTAGGTTTCCCTAGGTGCCGGCTGAGCTAGAGGCCAAAATCTACATGTAGGCACTTTGCAAAAAACACCTCTGTTTTCTGTCAAAAATTGTGATGTGTCCACATTGTGTTTTGGGGCATTTCCTGTCGCGGGCGCTAGGCCTATCCACACAAGTGAGGTATCATTTTTATCGGTAAACTTGGGGGAAAGCTGGGTGGAAGGAAATTTGTGGCTCCTCTCAGATTCCAGAACTTTCTGTCACCGAAATGTGAGGAATATGTGTTTTTTTTAACCAAATTTGGAGGTTTGCAAAGGATTCTGGGTAACAGAACCTGGTCAGAGCCCCAAAAGTCACCCCATCTTGGATTCCCCTTGGTCTCTAGTTTGCAAAAATGCACAGCTTTGGTAGGTTTCCCTAGGTGCCGGCTGAGCTAGAGGCCAAAATCTACAGGTAGGCACTTTGCAAAAAAACACTTCTGTTTTCTGTCAAAAATTGTGATGTGTCCACGTTGTGTTTTGGGGCATTTCCTGTCGCAGGCGCTAGGCTTACCCACACAAGTGAGGTATCATTTTTATCTGGTGACTTGGGGTAACGCTGGGTGGAAGGAAATTTGTGGCTCCTCTCAGATTCCTGACCTTTCTGTCACCGAAATGTGAGGAAAACGTGTCTTTTTAGCCAACTTTTGAGGTTTGCAAAGGCTTCTGGGTAAAAGAACCTGGTCAGAGCCCCACAAGTCACCTCATCTTGGATTCCCCTAGGTCTCTACTTTTAAAAAATGCACAGGTTTGGCAGGTTTCCCTAGGTGCCGGCTGAGCTAGAGGCCAAAATCTACAGGTAGGCACTTTGCAAAAAAACACCTCTGTTTTCTGTCAAAAATTGTGATGTGTCCACATTGTGTTTTGGGGCATTTCCTGTCGCGGGCGCTAGGCCTAACCGCCCAAGTGAGGTATCATTTTTATCTGGTGACTTGGGGGAACGCTGGGTGGAAGGAAAATTTGTGGCTCCTCTCAGATTCTCGACCTTTCTGTCACCGAAATGTGAGGAAAACGTGTTTTTTTAGCCAAAGTTTGAGGTTTGCAAAGGATTCTGGGTAAAAGAACCTGGTCAGAGCCCCACAAGTCACCCCATCTTGGATTCCCCTAGGTCTCAACTTTTAAAAAATGCACAGTTTTGGTAGGTTTCCCTAGGTGCCGGCTGAGCTGGAGGCCAAAATCTACAGGTAGGCACTTTGCAAAAAAACACCTCTGTTTTCTGTCAAAAATTGTGATGTGTCCACGTTGTGTTTTGGGGCATTTCCTGTCGCGGGCGCTAGGCCTACCCACACAAGTGAGGTATCATTTTTATCTGGTGACTTGGGGGAACGCTGGGTGGAAGGAAATTTGTGGCTCCTCTCAGATTCCAGAACTTTCTGTCACTGAAATGTGAGGAAAATTTGTTTTTTTAGCCAAATCTTGAGGTTTGCAAAGGATTCTGGGTAACAGAACCTGGTCAGAGCCCCACAAGTCACCCCTTCTTGGATTGCCCTAGGTCTCTAGTTTTCAAAAATGCACAGGTTTGGTAGGTTTCCCTAGGTGCCGGCTGAGCTAGAGGCCAAAATCTACAGGTAGGCACTTTGCAAAAAAACACCTCTGTTTTCTGTCAAAAATTGTGATGTGTTCACGTTGTGTTTTGGGGCATTTCCTGTCACGGGCGCTAGGCCTACCCACACAAGTGAGGCATCATTTTTATCTGGTGACTTGGGGGAACGCTGGGTGGAAGGAAATTTGTGGCTCCTCTCAGATTCCCGACCTTTCTGTCACTGAAATGTGAGGAAAATGTGTTTTTTTAGCCAAATTTTGAGGTTTTCAAAGGATTGTGGGTAACAGAACCTGGTAAGAGCCCCACAAGTCACCCCATCTTGGATTCTCCTAGGTCTCTACTTTTAAAAAATGCACAGGTTTGGTAGGTTTCCCTAGGTGCCGGCTGAGCTAGAGGCCAAAATCTACATGTAGGCACTTTGCAAAAAACACCTCTGTTTTCTGTCAAAAATTGTGATGTGTCCACATTGTGTTTTGGGGCATTTCCTGTCGCGGGCGCTAGGCCTACCCACACAAGTGAGGTATCATTTTTATCGGTAAACTTGGGGGAAAGCTGGGTGGAAGGAAATTCGTGGCTCCTCTCAGATTCCAGAACTTTCTGTCACCGAAATGTGAGGAAAATGTGTTTTTTTTAGCCAAATTTTGAGGTTTGCAAAGGATTCTGGGTAACAGAACCTTGTCAGAGCCCCAAAAGTCACCCCATCTTGGATTCCCCTTGGTCTCTAGTTTGCAAAAATGCACAGCTTTGGTAGGTTTCACTAGGTGCCGGCTGAGCTAGAGGCCAAAATCTACAGGTAGGCACTTTGCAAAAAAACACCTCTGTTTTCTGTCAAAAATTGTGATGTGTCCACGTTGTGTTTTGGGGCATTTCCTGTCACGGGCGCTAGGCCTACCCACACAAGTGAGGCATCATTTTTATCTGGTGACTTGGGGGAACGCTGGGTGGAAGGAAATTTGTGGCTCCTCTCAGATTCCCGACCTTTCTGTCACTGAAATGTGAGAAAAATGTGTTTTTTTTAGCCAAATTTTGAGGTTTGCAAACGATTCTGGGTAACAGAACCTGGTCAGAGCCCCACAAGTCACCCCATCTTGGATTCCCCTTGGTCTCTAGTTTACAAAAATGCACAGCTTTGGTAGGTTTCCCTAGGTGCCGTCTGAGCTAGAGGCCAAAATCTACAGGTAGGCACTTTGCAAAAAAACACCTCTGTTTTCTGTCAAAAATTGTGATGTGTCCATGTTGTGTTTTGGGGCATTTCCTGTCGCAGGCGCTAGGCCTACCCACACAAGTGAGGTATCATTTTTATCTGGTGACTTGGGGGAACGCTGGGTGGAAGGAAATTTGTGGCTCCTCTCAGATTCGTGACCTTTCTGTCACCGAAATGTGAGGAAAACATGTATTTTTAGCCAACTTTTGAGGTTTGCAAAGGATTCTGGGTAAAAGAACCTTGTCAGAGACCCACAAGTCACCTCATCTTGGATTCCCCTAGGTCTCTACTTTTAAAAAATGCACAGGTTTGGTAGGTTTCCCTAGGTGCCGGCTGAGCTAGAGGCAAAAATCTACAGGTAGGCACTTTGCAAAAAAACACCTCTGCTTTCTGTCAAAAATTGTGATGTGTCCACATTGTGTTTTGGGGCATTTCCTGTTGCGGGCGCTAGGCCTAACCACACAAGTGAGGTATCATTTTTATCTGGTGACGTGGGGGAACGCTGGGTGGAAGGAAATTTGTGGCTCCTCTCAGATTCCCGACCTTTCTGTCACCGAAATGTGAGGAAAACGTGTTTTTTTAGCCAAAGTTTGAGGTTTGCAAAGGATTCTGGGTAAAAGAACCTGGTCAGAGCCCCACAAGTCACCCCATCTTGGATTCCCCTAGGTATCTACTTTTAAAAAATGCACAATTTTGGTAGGTTTCCCTAGGTGCCGGCTGAGCTAGAGGCCAAAATCTACAGGTAGGCCCTTTGCAAAAGAACACCTCCGTTTTCTTTAAAAAAATTTGATTTGTCCCTGTTGTGTTTTGGGGCATTTCCTGTCACGGGCGCTAGGCCTACCCACACAAGTGAGGTATCATTTTTATCGGGAGACTTGGGGGAACGCTGAGTGGAAGGAAATTTGTGGCTCCTCTCAGATTCCCGACCTTTCTGTCACCGAAATGTGAGGAAAACGTGTTTTTTTAGCCAACTTTTGAGGTTTGCAAAGGATTCTGGGTAAAAGAACCTGGTCAGAGCCCCACAAGTCACCCCATCTTGGATTCCCCTAGGTCTCTACTTTTAGAAAATGCACAGGTTTGGTAGGTTTCCCTAGGTGCCGGCTGAGCTAGAGGCCAAAATCTACAGGTAGGCACTTTGCAAAAAACACCTCTGTGTTCTGTCAAAAATTGTGATGTGTCCATATTGTGTTTTGGGGCATTTCCTGTCACGGGCGCTAGGCCTACCCACACAAGTGAGGTATCATTTTTATCTGGTGACTTGGGGGAACGCTGGGTGGAAGGAAATTTGTGGCTCCTCTCAGATTCCCGACCTTTCTGTCACTGAAATGTGAGGAAAATGTGTTTTTTTAGCCAAATTTTAAGGTTTGCAAAGGATTCTGGGTAACAGAACCTGGTCAGAGCCCCACAAGTCACCCCTTCTTGGATTCCCCTAGGTCTCTAGTTTTCAAAAATGCACAGGTTTTTTAGGTTTCCCTAGGTGCCAGCTGAGCTAGAGGCCAAAATCTACAGGTAGGCACTTTGCAAAAAACCACCTCTGTTTTCTGTCAAAAATTGTGATGTGTCCACGTTGTGTTTTGGGGCATTTCCTGTCACGGGCGCTAGGCCTACCCACACATATGAGGTATCATTTTTATCTGGTGACTTGGGGGAACGCTGGGTGGAAGGAAATTTGTGGCTTTTCTCAGATTCCCGACCTTTCTGTCACCGAAATGTGTGGAAAACGTGTTTTTTTAGCCAAAGTTTGAGGTTTGCAAAGGATTCTGGGTAAAAGAACCTGGTCAGAGCCCCACAAGTCACCCCATCTTGGATTCTCCTAGGTCTCTACTTTTAAAAAATGCACAGGTTTGGTACGTTTCCCTAGGTGCCGGCTGAGCTAGAGGCCAAAATCTACATGTAGGCACTTTGCAAAAAACACCTCTGTTTTCTGTCAAAAATTGTGATGTGTCCACATTGTGTTTTGGGGCATTTCCTGTCGCGGGCGCTAGGCCTATCCACACAAGTGAGGTATCATTTTTATCGGTAAACTTGGGGGAAAGCTGGGTGGAAGGAAATTTGTGGCTCCTCTCAGATTCCAGAACTTTCTGTCACCGAAATGTGAGGAATATGTGTTTTTTTTAACCAAATTTGGAGGTTTGCAAAGGATTCTGGGTAACAGAACCTGGTCAGAGCCCCAAAAGTCACCCCATCTTGGATTCCCCTTGGTCTCTAGTTTGCAAAAATGCACAGCTTTGGTAGGTTTCCCTAGGTGCCGGCTGAGCTAGAGGCCAAAATCTACAGGTAGGCACTTTGCAAAAAAACACTTCTGTTTTCTGTCAAAAATTGTGATGTGTCCACGTTGTGTTTTGGGGCATTTCCTGTCGCAGGCGCTAGGCCTACCCACACAAGTGAGGTATCATTTTTATCTGGTGACTTGGGGTAACGCTGGGTGGAAGGAAATTTGTGGCTCCTCTCAGATTCCTGACCTTTCTGTCACCGAAATGTGAGGAAAACGTGTCTTTTTAGCCAACTTTTGAGGTTTGCAAAGGCTTCTGGGTAAAAGAACCTGGTCAGAGCCCCACAAGTCACCTCATCTTGGATTCCCCTAGGTCTCTACTTTTAAAAAATGCACAGGTTTGGCAGGTTTCCCTAGGTGCCGGCTGAGCTAGAGGCCAAAATCTACAGGTAGGCACTTTGCAAAAAAACACCTCTGTTTTCTGTCAAAAATTGTGATGTGTCCACATTGTGTTTTGGGGCATTTCCTGTCGCGGGCGCTAGGCCTAACCACCCAAGTGAGGTATCATTTTTATCTGGTGACTTGGGGGAACGCTGGGTGGAAGGAAAATTTGTGGCTCCTCTCAGATTCCCGAACTTTCTGTCACCGAAATGTGAGGAAAACGTGTTTTTTAAGCCAAAGTTTGTGGTTTGCAAAGGATTCTGGGTAAAAGAACCTGGTCAGAGCCCCACAAGTCACCCCATCTTGGATTCCCCTAGGTCTCAACTTTTAAAAAATGCACAGTTTTGGTAGGTTTCCCTAGGTGCCGGCTGAGCTGGAGGCCAAAATCTACAGGTAGGCACTTTGCAAAAAAACACCTCTGTTTTCTGTCAAAAATTGTGATGTGTCCACGTTGTGTTTTGGGGCATTTCCTGTCGCGGGCGCTAGGCCTACCCACACAAGTGAGGTATCATTTTTATCTGGTGACTTGGGGGAACGCTGGGTGGAAGGAAATTTGTGGCTCCTCTCAGATTCCAGAACTTTCTGTCACTGAAATGTGAGGAAAATTTGTTTTTTTAGCCAAATCTTGAGGTTTGCAAAGGATTCTGGGTAACAGAACCTGGTCAGAGCCCCACAAGTCACCCCTTCTTGGATTGCCCTAGGTCTCTAGTTTTCAAAAATGCACAGGTTTGGTAGGTTTCCCTAGGTGCCGGCTGAGCTAGAGGCCAAAATCTACAGGTAGGCACTTTGCAAAAAAACACCTCTGTTTTCTGTCAAAAATTGTGATGTGTCCACGTTGTGTTTTGGGGCATTTCCTGTCACGGGCGCTAGGCCTACCCACACAAGTGAGGCATCATTTTTATCTGGTGACTTGGGGGAACGCTGGGTGGAAGGAAATTTGTGGCTCCTCTCAGATTCCCGACCTTTCTGTCACTGAAATGTGAGGAAAATGTGTTTTTTTAGCCAAATTTTGAGGTTTGCAAAGGATTGTGGGTAACAGAACCTGGTAAGAGCCCCACAAGTCACCCCATCTTGGATTCTCCTAGGTCTCTACTTTTAAAAAATGCACAGGTTTGGTAGGTTTCCCTAGGTGCCGGCTGAGCTAGAGGCCAAAATCTACATGTAGGCACTTTGCAAAAAACACCTCTGTTTTCTGTCAAAAATTGTGATGTGTCCACATTGTGTTTTGGGGCATTTCCTGTCGCGGGCGCTAGGCCTACCCACACAAGTGAGGTATCATTTTTATCGGTAAACTTGGGGGAAAGCTGGGTGGAAGGAAATTCGTGGCTCCTCTCAGATTCCAGAACTTTCTGTCACCGAAATGTGAGGAAAATGTGTTTTTTTTAGCCAAATTTTGAGGTTTGCAAAGGATTCTGGGTAACAGAACCTTGTCAGAGCCCCAAAAGTCACCCCATCTTGGATTCCCCTTGGTCTCTAGTTTGCAAAAATGCACAGCTTTGGTAGGTTTCACTAGGTGCCGGCTGAGCTAGAGGCCAAAATCTGCAGGTAGGCACTTTGCAAAAAAACACCTCTGTTTTCTGTCAAAAATTGTGATGTGTCCACGTTGTGTTTTGGGGCATTTCCTGTCACGGGCGCTAGGCCTACCCACACAAGTGAGGCATCATTTTTATCTGGTGACTTGGGGGAACGCTGGGTGGAAGGAAATTTGTGGCTCCTCTCAGATTCCCGACCTTTCTGTCACTGAAATGTGAGAAAAATGTGTTTTTTTTAGCCAAATTTTGAGGTTTGCAAACGATTCTGGGTAACAGAACCTGGTCAGAGCCCCACAAGTCACCCCATCTTGGATTCCCCTTGGTCTCTAGTTTACAAAAATGCACAGCTTTGGTAGGTTTCCCTAGGTGCCGTCTGAGCTAGAGGCCAAAATCTACAGGTAGGCACTTTGCAAAAAAACACCTCTGTTTTCTGTCAAAAATTGTGATGTGTCCATGTTGTGTTTTGGGGCATTTCCTGTCGCAGGCGCTAGGCCTACCCACACAAGTGAGGTATCATTTTTATCTGGTGACTTGGGGGAACGCTGGGTGGAAGGAAATTTGTGGCTCCTCTCAGATTCGTGACCTTTCTGTCACCGAAATGTGAGGAAAACATGTATTTTTAGCCAACTTTTGAGGTTTGCAAAGGATTCTGGGTAAAAGAACCTTGTCAGAGACCCACAAGTCACCTCATCTTGGATTCCCCTAGGTCTCTACTTTTAAAAAATGCACAGGTTTGGTAGGTTTCCCTAGGTGCCGGCTGAGCTAGAGGCCAAAATCTACAGGTAGGCACTTTGCAAAAAAACACCTCTGCTTTCTGTCAAAAATTGTGATGTGTCCACATTGTGTTTTGGGGCATTTCCTGTTGCGGGCGCTAGGCCTAACCACACAAGTGAGGTATCATTTTTATCTGGTGACGTGGGGGAACGCTGGGTGGAAGGAAATTTGTGGCTCCTCTCAGATTCCCGACCTTTCTGTCACCGAAATGTGAGGAAAACGTGTTTTTTTAGCCAAAGTTTGAGGTTTGCAAAGGATTCTGGGTAAAAGAACCTGGTCAGAGCCCCACAAGTCACCCCATCTTGGATTCCCCTAGGTATCTACTTTTAAAAAATGCACAATTTTGGTAGGTTTCCCTAGGTGCCGGCTGAGCTAGAGGCCAAAATCTACAGGTAGGCCCTTTGCAAAAGAACACCTCCGTTTTCTTTAAAAAAATTTGATTTGTCCCTGTTGTGTTTTGGGGCATTTCCTGTCACGGGCGCTAGGCCTACCCACACAAGTGAGGTATCATTTTTATCGGGAGACTTGGGGGAACGCTGAGTGGAAGGAAATTTGTGGCTCCTCTCAGATTCCCGACCTTTCTGTCACCGAAATGTGAGGAAAACGTGTTTTTTTAGCCAACTTTTGAGGTTTGCAAAGGATTCTGGGTAAAAGAACCTGGTCAGAGCCCCACAAGTCACCCCATCTTGGATTCCCCTAGGTCTCTACTTTTAGAAAATGCACAGGTTTGGTAGGTTTCCCTAGGTGCCGGCTGAGCTAGAGGCCAAAATCTACAGGTAGGCACTTTGCAAAAAACACCTCTGTGTTCTGTCAAAAATTGTGATGTGTCCATATTGTGTTTTGGGGCATTTCCTGTCACGGGCGCTAGGCCTACCCACACAAGTGAGGTATCATTTTTATCTGGTGACTTGGGGGAACGCTGGGTGGAAGGAAATTTGTGGCTCCTCTCAGATTCCCGACCTTTCTGTCACTGAAATGTGAGGAAAATGTGTTTTTTTAGCCAAATTTTAAGGTTTGCAAAGGATTCTGGGTAACAGAACCTGGTCAGAGCCCCACAAGTCACCCCTTCTTGGATTCCCCTAGGTCTCTAGTTTTCAAAAATGCACAGGTTTTTTAGGTTTCCCTAGGTGCCAGCTGAGCTAGAGGCCAAAATCTACAGGTAGGCACTTTGCAAAAAACCACCTCTGTTTTCTGTCAAAAATTGTGATGTGTCCACGTTGTGTTTTGGGGCATTTCCTGTCACGGGCGCTAGGCCTACCCACACATATGAGGTATCATTTTTATCTGGTGACTTGGGGGAACGCTGGGTGGAAGGAAATTTGTGGCTTTTCTCAGATTCCCGACCTTTCTGTCACCGAAATGTGTGGAAAACGTGTTTTTTTAGCCAAAGTTTGAGGTTTGCAAAGGATTCTGGGTAAAAGAACCTGGTCAGAGCCCCACAAGTCACCCCATCTTGGATTCTCCTAGGTCTCTACTTTTAAAAAATGCACAGGTTTGGTAGGTTTCCCTAGGTGCCGGCTGAGCTAGAGGCCAAAATCTACATGTAGGCACTTTGCAAAAAACACCTCTGTTTTCTGTCAAAAATTGTGATGTGTCCACATTGTGTTTTGGGGCATTTCCTGTCGCGGGCGCTAGGCCTATCCACACAAGTGAGGTATCATTTTTATCGGTAAACTTGGGGGAAAGCTGGGTGGAAGGAAATTTGTGGCTCCTCTCAGATTCCAGAACTTTCTGTCACCGAAATGTGAGGAATATGTGTTTTTTTTAACCAAATTTGGAGGTTTGCAAAGGATTCTGGGTAACAGAACCTGGTCAGAGCCCCAAAAGTCACCCCATCTTGGATTCCCCTTGGTCTCTAGTTTGCAAAAATGCACAGCTTTGGTAGGTTTCCCTAGGTGCCGGCTGAGCTAGAGGCCAAAATCTACAGGTAGGCACTTTGCAAAAAAACACTTCTGTTTTCTGTCAAAAATTGTGATGTGTCCACGTTGTGTTTTGGGGCATTTCCTGTCGCAGGCGCTAGGCCTACCCACACAAGTGAGGTATCATTTTTATCTGGTGACTTGGGGTAACGCTGGGTGGAAGGAAATTTGTGGCTCCTCTCAGATTCCTGACCTTTCTGTCACCGAAATGTGAGGAAAACGTGTCTTTTTAGCCAACTTTTGAGGTTTGCAAAGGCTTCTGGGTAAAAGAACCTGGTCAGAGCCCCACAAGTCACCTCATCTTGGATTCCCCTAGGTCTCTACTTTTAAAAAATGCACAGGTTTGGCAGGTTTCCCTAGGTGCCGGCTGAGCTAGAGGCCAAAATCTACAGGTAGGCACTTTGCAAAAAAACACCTCTGTTTTCTGTCAAAAATTGTGATGTGTCCACATTGTGTTTTGGGGCATTTCCTGTCGCGGGCGCTAGGCCTAACCACCCAAGTGAGGTATCATTTTTATCTGGTGACTTGGGGGAACGCTGGGTGGAAGGAAAATTTGTGGCTCCTCTCAGATTCCCGACCTTTCTGTCACCGAAATGTGAGGAAAACGTGTTTTTTTAGCCAAAGTTTGAGGTTTGCAAAGGATTCTGGGTAAAAGAACCTGGTCAGAGCCCCACAAGTCACCCCATCTTGGATTCCCCTAGGTCTCAACTTTTAAAAAATGCACAGTTTTGGTAGGTTTCCCTAGGTGCCGGCTGAGCTGGAGGCCAAAATCTACAGGTAGGCACTTTGCAAAAAAACACCTCTGTTTTCTGTCAAAAATTGTGATGTGTCCACGTTGTGTTTTGGGGCATTTCCTGTCGCGGGCGCTAGGCCTACCCACACAAGTGAGGTATCATTTTTATCTGGTGACTTGGGGGAACGCTGGGTGGAAGGAAATTTGTGGCTCCTCTCAGATTCCAGAACTTTCTGTCACTGAAATGTGAGGAAAATTTGTTTTTTTAGCCAAATCTTGAGGTTTGCAAAGGATTCTGGGTAACAGAACCTGGTCAGAGCCCCACAAGTCACCCCTTCTTGGATTGCCCTAGGTCTCTAGTTTTCAAAAATGCACAGGGTTGGTAGGTTTCCCTAGGTGCCGGCTGAGCTAGAGGCCAAAATCTACAGGTAGGCACTTTGCAAAAAAACACCTCTGTTTTCTGTCAAAAATTGTGATGTGTCCACGTTGTGTTTTGGGGCATTTCCTGTCACGGGCGCTAGGCCTACCCACACAAGTGAGGCATCATTTTTATCTGGTGACTTGGGGGAACGCTGGGTGGAAGGAAATTTGTGGCTCCTCTCAGATTCCCGACCTTTCTGTCACTGAAATGTGAGAAAAATGTGTTTTTTTTAGCCAAATTTTGAGGTTTGCAAACGATTCTGGGTAACAGAACCTGGTCAGAGCCCCACAAGTCACCCCATCTTGGATTCCCCTTGGTCTCTAGTTTACAAAAATGCACAGCTTTGGTAGGTTTCCCTAGGTGCCGTCTGAGCTAGAGGCCAAAATCTACAGGTAGGCACTTTGCAAAAAAACACCTCTGTTTTCTGTCAAAAATTGTGATGTGTCCATGTTGTGTTTTGGGGCATTTCCTGTCGCAGGCGCTAGGCCTACCCACACAAGTGAGGTATCATTTTTATCTGGTGACTTGGGGGAACGCTGGGTGGAAGGAAATTTGTGGCTCCTCTCAGATTCCCGACCTTTCTGTCACTGAAATGTGAGGAAAATTTGTTTTTTTAGCCAAATTTTGAGGTTTGCAAAGGATTCTGGGTAACAGAACCTGGTCAGAGCCCCACAAGTCACCCCTTCTTGGATTCCCCTAGGTCTCTAGTTTTCAAAAATGCACAGGTTTGGTAGGTTTCCCTAGGTGCCGGCTGAGCTAGAGGCCAAAATCAACAGGTAGGCACTTTGCAAAAAAACACCTCTGTTTTCTGTCAAAAATTGTGATGTGTCCACGTTGTGTTTTGGGGCATTTCCTGTCACGGGCGGTAGGCCTACCCACACAAGTGAGGTATCATTTTTATCTGGTGACTTGGGGGAACGCTGGGTGGAAGGAAATTTGTGGCATTTCTCAGATTCCCGACCATTCTGTCACTGAAATGTGAGAAAAATGTGTTTTTTTTAGCCAAATTTTGAGGTTTGCAAACGATTCTGGGTAACAGAACCTGGTCAGAGCCCCACAAGTCACCCCATCTTGGATTCCCCTTGGTCTCTAGTTTACAAAAATGCAGAGCTTTGGTAGGTTTCCCTAGGTGCCGGCTGAGCTAGAGGCCAAAATCTACAGGTAGGCACTTTGCAAAAAAACACCTCTGTTTTCTGTCAAAAATTGTGATGTGTCCATGTTGTGTTTTGGGGCATTTCCTGTCGCAGGCGCTAGGCCTAC
This sequence comes from Pleurodeles waltl, assembly GCF_031143425.1. Lineage (NCBI taxonomy): Eukaryota > Metazoa > Chordata > Amphibia > Caudata > Salamandridae > Pleurodeles > Pleurodeles waltl. The sequence goes on from NC_090442.1 coordinate 837,075,041, forward strand.
CCACACAAGTGAGGTATCATTTTTATCTGGTGACTTGGGGGAACGCTGGGTGGAAGGAAATTTGTGGCTCCTCTCAGATTCCCGACCTTTCTGTCACTGAAATGTGAGGAAAATTTGTTTTTTTAGCCAAATTTTGAGGTTTGCAAAGGATTCTGGGTAACAGAACCTGGTCAGAGCCCCACAAGTCACCCCTTCTTGGATTCCCCTAGGTCTCTAGTTTTAAAAAATGCACAGGTTTGGTAGGTTTCCCTAGGTGCCGGCTGAGCTAGAGGCCAAAATCTACAGGTAGGCACTTTGCAAAAAAACACCTCTGTTTTCTGTCAAAAATTGTGATGTGTCCACGTTGTGTTTTGGGGCATTTCCTGTCACGGGCGCTAGGCATACCCACACAAGTGAGGTATCATTTTTATCTGGTGACTTGGGGGAACGCTGGGTGGAAGGAAATTTGTGGCATTTCTCAGATTCCCGACCTTTCTGTCACCGAAATGTGAGGAAAACGTGTTTTTTTAGCCAAAGTTTGAGGTTTGCAAAGGATTCTGGGTAACAGAACCTGGTCAGAGCCCCAAAAGTCACCCCATCTTGGATTCCCCTTGGTCTCTAGTTTGCAAAAATGCACAGCTTTGGTAGGTTTCACTAGGTGCCGGCTGAGCTAGAGGCCAAAATCTACAGGTAGGCACTTTGCAAAAAAACACTTCTGTTTTCTGTCAAAAATTTTGATGTGTCCACGTTGTGTTTTGGGGCATTTCCTGTCGCAGGCGATAGGCCTACCCACACAAGTGAGGTATAATTTTTATCTGGTGACTTGGGGGAACGCTGGGTGGAAGGAAATTTGTGGCTCCTCTCAGATTCGTGACCTTTCTGTCACCGAAATGTGAGGAAAACATGTATTTTTAGCCAACTTTTGAGGTTTGCAAAGGATTCTGGGTAAAAGAACCTTGTCAGAGACCCACAAGTCACCTCATCTTGGATTCCCCTAGGTCTCTACTTTTAAAAAATGCACAGGTTTGGTAGGTTTCCCTAGGTGCCGGCTGAGCTAGAGGCCAAAATCTACAGGTAGGCACTTTGCAAAAAAACACCTCTGCTTTCTGTCAAAAATTGTGATGTGTCCACATTGTGTTTTGGGGCATTTCCTGTTGCGGGCGCTAGGCCTAACCACACAAGTGAGGTATCATTTTTATCTGGTGACGTGGGGGAACGCTGGGTGGAAGGAAATTTGTGGCTCCTCTCAGATTCCCGACCTTTCTGTCACCGAAATGTGAGGAAAACGTGTTTTTTTAGCCAAAGTTTGAGGTTTGCAAAGGATTCTGGGTAAAAGAACCTGGTCAGAGCCCCACAAGTCACCCCATCTTGGATTCCCCTAGGTATCTACTTTTAAAAAATGCACAATTTTGGTAGGTTTCCCTAGGTGCCGGCTGAGCTAGAGGCCAAAATCTACAGGTAGGCCCTTTGCAAAAGAACACCTCCGTTTTCTTTAAAAAAATTTGATTTGTCCCTGTTGTGTTTTGGGGCATTTCCTGTCACGGGCGCTAGGCCTACCCACACAAGTGAGGTATCATTTTTATCGGGAGACTTGGGGGAACGCTGAGTGGAAGGAAATTTGTGGCTCCTCTCAGATTCCCGACCTTTCTGTCACCGAAATGTGAGGAAAACGTGTTTTTTTAGCCAACTTTTGAGGTTTGCAAAGGATTCTGGGTAAAAGAACCTGGTCAGAGCCCCACAAGTCACCCCATCTTGGATTCCCCTAGGTCTCTACTTTTAGAAAATGCACAGGTTTGGTAGGTTTCCCTAGGTGCCGGCTGAGCTAGAGGCCAAAATCTACAGGTAGGCACTTTGCAAAAAAACACTTCTGTTTTCTGTCAAAAATTGTGATGTGTCCACGTTGTGTTTTGGGGCATTTCCTGTCGCAGGCGCTAGGCCTACCCACACAAGTGAGGTATCATTTTTATCTGGTGACATGGGGTAACGCTGGGTGGAAGGAAATTTGTGGCTCCTCTGAGATTCCTGACCTTTCTGTCACCGAAATGTGAGGAAAACGTGTTTTTTTAGCCAACTTTTGAGGTTTGCAAAGGATTCTGGGTAAAAGAACCTGGTCAGAGCCCCACAAGTCACCTCATCTTGGATTCCCCTACGTCTCTACTTTTAAAAAATGCACAGGTTTGGTAGGTTTCCCTAGGTGCCGGCTGAGCTAGAGGCCAAAATCTACAGGTAGGCATTTTGTAAAAAAACACCTCTGTTTTCTGTCAAAAATTTGTATGTGTCCACATTGTGTTTTGGGGCATTTCCTGTCGCGGGCGCTAGGCTTAACCACACAAGTGAGGTATCATTTTTATCTGGTGACTTGGGGGAACGCTGGGTGGAAGGAAATTTGTGGCTCCTCTCAGATTCCCGACCTTTCTGTCACCGAAATGTGAGGAAAACGTGTTTTTTTAGCCAAAGTTTGAGGTTTGCAAAGGATTCTGGGTAAAAGAACCTGGTCAGAGCCCCACAAGTCACCCCATCTTGGATTCCCCTAGGTCTCTACTTTTAAAAAATGCACAGTTTTGGTAGGTTTCCCTAGGTGCCGGCTGAGCTAGAGGCCAAAATCTACAGGTAGGCACTTTGCAAAAAAACACCTCTGTTTTCTGTCAAAAATTTTGATGTGTCCACGTTGTGTTTTGGGGCATTTCCTGTCGCGGGCGCTAGGCCTACCCACACAAGTGAGGTATCATTTTTATCTGGTGACTTGGGGGAACGCTGGGTGGAAGGAAATTTGTGGCTCCTCTCAGATTCCAGAACTTTCTGTCACTGAAATGTGAGGAAAATTTTATTTTTTTAGCCAAATGTTGAGGTTTGCAAAGGATTCTGGGTAACAGAAGCTGGTCAGAGCCCCACAAGTCACCCCTTCTTGGATTCCCCTAGGTCTCTAGTTTTCAAAAATGCACAGGTTTGGTAGGTTTCCCTAGGTGCCGGCTGAGCTAGAGGCCAAAATCTAGAGGTAGGCACTTTGCAAAAAAACACCTCTGTTTTCTGTCAAAAATTGTGATGTGTCCACGTTGTGTTTTGGGGCATTTCCTGTCACGGGCTCTAGGCCTACCCACACAAGTGAGGCATCATTTTTATCTGGTGACTTGGGGGAACGCTGGGTGGAAGGAAATTTGTGGCTCCTCTCAGATTCCCGACCTTTCTGTCACCGAAATGTGAGAAAAATGTGGTTTTTTTAGCCAAATTTTGAGGTTTGCAAAGGATTCTGGGTAACAGAACCTGGTCAGAGCCCCACAAGTCACCCCATCTTGGATTCCCCTTGGTCTCTAGTTTACAAAAATGCACAGCTTTGGTAGGTTTCCCTAGGTGCCGGCTGAGCTAGAGGCCAAAATCTACAGGTAGGCACTTTGCAAAAAAACACCTCTGTTTTCTGTCAAAAATTGTGATGTGTCCATGTTGTGTTTTGGGGCATTTCCTGTCGCAGGCGCTAGGCCTACCCACACAAGTGAGGTATCATTTTTATCTGGTGACTTGGGGGAACGCTGGGTGGAAGGAAATTTGTGGCTCCTCTCAGATTCCAGAACTTTCTGTCACTGAAATGTGAGGAAAATTTGTTTTTTTAGCCAAATTTTGAGGTTTGCAAAGGATTCTGGGTAACAGAACCTGGTCAGAGCCCCACACGTCACCCCTTCTTGGATTCCCCTAGGTCTCTAGTTTTCAAAAATGCACAGGTTTGGTAGGTTTCCCTAGGTGCCGGCTGAGCTAGAGGCCAAAATCTACAAGTATGCCCTTTGCAAAAGAACACCTCCGTTTTCTTTAAAAAAATGTGATGTGTCCCTGTTGTGTTTTGGGGCATTTCCTGTCACGGGCGCTAGGCCTACCCACACAAGTGAGGTATCATTTTTATCGGGAGACCTGGGGGAACGCTGGGTGGAAGGAAATTTGTGGCTCCTCTCACATTCCTGACCTTTCTGTCACCGAAATGTGAGGAAAATGTGTTTTTTTAGCCAACTTTTGAGGTTTGCAAAGGATTCTGGGTAAAAGAACTTGGTCAGAGCCCCATAAGTCACCTCATCTTGAATTCCCCTAGGTCTCTACTTTTAAAAAATGCACAGGTTTGGTAGGTTTCCCTAGGTGCCGGCTGAGCTAGAGGCCAAAATCTACAGGTAGGCACTTTGCAAAAAAACACCTCTGTTTTCTGTCAAAAATTGTGATGTGTCCACATTGTGTTTTGGGGCATTTCCTGTCGCGGGCGCTAGGCCTAACCACACAAGTGAGGTATCATTTTTATCTGGTGACTTGGGGGAACGCTGGGTGGAAGGAAATTTGTGGCTCCTATCAGATTCCCGACCTTTCTGTCACCGAAATGTGAGGAAAACGTGTTTTTCTAGCCAAAGATTGAGGTTTGCAAAGGATTCTGGGTAAAAGAACCTGGTCAGAGCCCCACAAGTCACCCCATCTTGGATTCCCCTAGGTCTCTACTTTTAAAAAATGCACAGGTTTGGTAGGTTTCCCTAGGTGCCGGCTGAGCTAGAGGCCAAAATCTACAGGTAGGCACTTTGCAAAAAAACACCTCTGTTTTCTGTCAAAAATTGTGATGTGTCCACGTTGTGTTTTGGGGCATTTCCTGTCGCGGGCGCTAGGCCTACCCACACAAGTGAGGTATCATTTTTATCTGGTGACTTGGGGGAACGCTGGGTGGAAGGAAATATGTGGCTCCTCTCAGATTCCAGAACTTTCTGTCACCGAAATGTGAGGAAAATGTGTTTTTTTAGCCAACTTTGGAGGTTTGCAAAGGATTCTGGGTAACAGAACCTGGTCAGAGCCACACAAGTCACCCCTTCTTGGATTCCCCTAGGTCTCTAGTTTTAAAAAATGCACAGGTTTGGTAGGTTTCCCTAGGTGCCGGCTGAGCTAGAGGCCAAAATCTACAGGTAGGCACTTTGCAAAAAAACACCTCTGTTTTCTGTCAAAAATTGTGATGTGTCCACGTTGTGTTTTGGGGCATTTCCTGTCACGGGCGCTAGGCCTACCCACACAAGTGAGGTATCATTTTTATCTGGTGACTTGGGGGAACGCTGGGTGGAAGGAAATTTGTGGCTTTTCTCAGATTCCCGACCTTTCTGTCACCGAAATGTGAGGAAAACGTGTTTTTCTAGCCAAAGGTTGAGGTTTGCAAAGGATTCTGGGTAAAAGAACCTGGTCAGAGCCCCACAAGTCACCCCATCTTGGATTCCCCTAGGTCTCTACTTTTAAAAAATGCACAGGTTTGGTAGGTTTCCCTAGGTGCCGGCTGAGCTAGAGGCCAAAATCTACAGGTAGGCACTTTGCAAAAAAACACCTCTGTTTTCTGTCAAAAATTGTGATGTGTCCACGTTGTGTTTTGGGGCATTTCCTGTCGCGGGCGCTAGGCCTACCCACACAAGTGAGGTATCATTTTTATCTGGTGACTTGGGGGAACGCTGGGTGGAAGGAAATATGTGGCTCCTCTCAGATTCCAGAACTTTCTGTCACCGAAATGTGAGGAAAATGTGTTTTTTTAGCCAACTTTGGAGGTTTGCAAAGGATTCTGGGTAACAGAACCTGGTCAGAGCCACACAAGTCACCCCTTCTTGGATTCCCCTAGGTCTCTAGTTTTAAAAAATGCACAGGTTTGGTAGGTTTCCCTAGGTGCCGGCTGAGCTAGAGGCCAAAATCTACAGGTAGGCACTTTGCAAAAAAACACCTCTGTTTTCTGTCAAAAATTGTGATGTGTCCACGTTGTGTTTTGGGGCATTTCCTGTCGTGGGCGCTAGGCCTACCCACACAAGTGAGGTATCATTTTTATCTGGTGACTTGGGGGAACGCTGGGTGGAAGGAAATTTGTGGCTCCTCTCAGATTCCCGACCTTTCTGTCACCGAAATGTGAGGAAAACGTGTTTTTCTAGCCAAAGGTTGAGGTTTGCAAAGGATTCTGGGTAAAAGAACCTGGTCAGAGCCCCACAAGTCACCCCATCTTGGATTCCCCTAGGTCTCTACTTTTAAAAAATGCACAGGTTTGGTAGGTTTCCCTAGGTGCCGGCTGAGCTAGAGGCCAAAATCTACAGGTAGGCACTTTGCAAAAAAACACCTCCGTTTTCTTTAAAAAAATGTGATGTGTCCCTGTTGTGTTTTGGGGCATTTCCTGTCACGGGCGCTAGGCCTACCCACACAAGTGAGGTATCATTTTTATCGGGAGACTTGGGGGAACGCTGGGTGGAAGGAAATTTGTGGCTCCTCTCAGATTCCAGAACTTTCTGTCACCGAAATGTGAGGAAAATGTGTTTTTTTAGCCAACTTTGGAGGTTTGCAAAGGATTCTGGGTAACAGAACATGGTCAGAGCCCCACAAGTCACCCCATCTTGGACTCCCCTTGGTCTCTAGTTTGCAAAAATGCACAGCTTTGGTAGGTTTCCCTTGGTGCCGGCTGAGCTAGAGGCCAAAATCTACAGGTAGGCACTTTGCAAAAAAACACCTCTGTTTTCTGTCAAAAATTGTGATGTGTCCACGTTGTGTTTTGGGGCATTTCCTGTCGCGGGCGCTAGGCCTACCCACACAAGTGAGGTATCATTTTTATCTGGTGACTTGGGGGAACGCTGGGTGGAAGGAAATTTGTGGCTCCTCTCAGATTCCAGAACTTTCTGTCACTGAAATGTGAGGAAAATTTGTTTTTTTAGCCAAATTTTGAGGTTTGCAAAGGATTCTGGGTAACAGAACCTGGTCAGAGCCCCACAAGTCACCCCTTCTTGGATTCCCCTAGGTCTCTAGTTTTCAAAAATGCACAGGTTTGATAGGTTTCCTAGGGGCCGGCTGAGCTAGAGGCCAAAATCTACAGGTAGGCCCTTTGCAAAAGAACCTCTCCGTTTTCTTTAAAAAAAAATGTGATGTGTCCCTGTTGTGTTTTGGGGCATTTCCTGTCACGGGCGCTAGTCCTACCCACACAAGTGAGGTATCATTTTTATCGGGAGACCTGGGGGAACGCTGGGTGGAAGGAAATTTGTAGCTCCTCTCAGATTCCTGACCTTTCTGTCACCGAAATGTGAGGAAAACGTGTTTTTTTAGCCAAAGTTTGAGGTTTCCAAAGGATTCTGGGTAAAAGAACCTGGTCAGAGCCCCACAAGTCACCCCATCTTGGATTCCCCTAGGTCTCTAGTTTTAAAAAATGCACAGGTTTGGTAGGTTTCCCTAGGTGCCGGCTGAGCTAGAGGCAAAAATCTACAGGTAGGCACTTTGCAAAAAAAACCTCTGTTTTCTGTCAAAAATTGTGATGTGTCCACGTTGTGTTTTGGGGCATTTCCTGTCGCGGGCGCTAGGCCTACCCACACAAGTGAGGTATCATTTTTATCTGGTGACTTGGGGGAACGCTGGGTGGAAGGAAATTTGTGGCTCCTCTCAGATTCCAGAACTTTCTGTCACCGAAATGTGAGGAAAATGTTGTTTTTTTAGCCAAATTTTGAGGTTTGCAAAGGATTCTGGGTAACAGAACCTGGTCAGAGCCCCACAAGTCACCCCATCTTGGATTCCCCTTGGTCTCTAGTTTGCAAAAATGCACAGCTTTGGTAGGTTTCCCTAGGTGCCGGCTGAGCTAGAGGCCAAAATCTACAGGTAGGCACTTTGCAAAAAAACACCTCTGTTTTTTGTCAAAAATTGTGATGTGTCCATGTTGTGTTTTGGGGCATTTCCTGTCGCGGGCGCTAGGCCTACCCACACAAGTGAGGTATCATTTTTATCTGGTGACTTGGGGGAACGCTGGGTGGAAGGAAATTTGTGGCTGCTCTCAGATTCCAGAACTTTCTGTCACTGAAATGTGAGGAAAATTTGTTTTTTTAGCCAAATTTTGAGGTTTGCAAAGGATTCTGGGTAACAGAACCTGGTCAGAGCCCCACAAGTCACCTTATCTTGGGTTCCCCTTGGTCTCTAGTTTGCAAAAATGCACAGGTTTGGTAGGTTTCCCTAGGTGCCGGCTGAGCTAGAGGCCAAAATCTACAGGTAGGCACTTTGCAAAAAAACACCTCTGTTTTCTGTCAAAAATTGTGATGTGTCCATGTTGTGTTTTGGGGCATTTCCTGTCGCGGGCGCTAGGCCTACCCACACAAGTGAGGTATCATTTTTATCTGGTGACGTGGGGGAACACTGGGTGGAAGGAAATTTGTGGCTCCTCTCAGATTCCAGAACTTTCTGTCACTGAAATGTGAGGAAAATGTGTTTTTGTAGCCACATTTTGAGGTTTGCAAAGTATTCTGGGTAACAGAACCTGGTCAGAGCCCCACAAGTCACCCCTTCTTGGATTCCCCTAGGTCTCTAGTTTTCAAAAATGCACAGGTTTGGTAGGTTTCCCTAGGTGCCGGCTGAGCTAGAGGCCAAAATCTACATGTTGACACTTTGCAAAAAACACCTCTGTTTTCTGTCAAAAATTGTGATGTGTCCACATTGTGTTTTGGGGCATTTCCTGTCACGGGCGCTAGGCCTACCCACACAAGTGAGGTATCATTTTTATCTGGTGACTTGGGGGAACGCTGGGTGGAAGGAAATTTGTGGCTCCTCTCAGATTCCCGACCTTTCTGTCACCGAAATGTGAGGAAAACGTGTTTTTTTTGCCAACTTTTGAGGTTTGCAAAGGATTCTGGGTAAAAGAACCTGGTCAGAGCCCCACAAGTCACCCCATCTTGGATTCCCCTAGGTCTCTACTTTTAGAAAATGCACAGGTTTGGTAGGTTTCCCTAGGTGCCGGCTGAGCTAGAAGCCAAAATCTACCGGTAGGCACTTTGCAAAAAACACCTCTGTTTTCTGTCAAAAATTGTGATGTGTCCATATTGTGTTTTGGGGCATTTCCTGTCACGGGCGCTAGGCCTACCCACACAAGTGAGGTATCATTTTTATCTGGTGACTTGGGGGAACGCTGGGTGGAAGGAAATTTGTGGCTTTTCTCAGATTCCCGACCTTTCTGTCACCGAAATGTGAGGAAAACGTGTTTTTTTAGCCAAATTTTGAGGTTTGCAAAGGATTCTGGGTAACAGAACCTGGTCAGAGCCCCACAAGTCACCCCTTCTTGGATTCCCCTAGGTCTCTAGTTTTAAAAAATGCACAGGTTTGGTAGGTTTCCCTAGGTGCCGGCTGAGCTAGAGGCCAAAATCTACAGGTAGGCACTTTGCAAAAAAACACCTCTGTTTTCTGTCAAAAATTGTGATGTGTCCACGTTGTGTTTTGGGGCATTTCCTGTCACGGGCGCTAGGCCTACCCACACAAGTGAGGTATCATTTTTATCTGGTGACTTGGGGGAACGCTGGGTGGAAGGAAATTTGTGGCTTTTCTCAGATTCCCGACCTTTCTGTCACCGAAATGTGAGGAAAACGTGTTTTTTTAGCCAAAGTTTGAGGTTTGCAAAGGATTCTGGGTAAAAGAACCTGGTCAGAGCCCCACAAGTCACCCCATCTTGGATTCTCCTAGGTCTCTACTTTTAAAAAATGCACAGGTTTGGTAGGTTTCCCTAGGTGCCGGCTAAGCTAGAGGCCAAAATCTACAGGTAGGCACTTTGCAAAAAAACACTTCTGTTTTCTGTCAAAAATTGTGATGTGTCCACGTTGTGTTTTGGGGCATTTCCTGTTGCAGGCGCTAGGCCTACCCACACAAGTGAGACATCATTTTTATCTGGTGACTTGGGGGAACGCTGGGTGGAAGGAAATTTGTGGCTCCTCTCAGATTCCAGAACTTTCTGTCACTGAAATGTGAGGAAAACGTGTTTTTTTAGCCAACTTTTAGGTTTGCAAAGGATTCTGGGTAAAAGAACCTGGTCAGAGCCCCACAAGTCACCTCATCTTGGATTCCCCTAGGTCTCTACTTTTAAAAAATGCACAGGTTTGGTAGGTTTCCCTAGGTGCCGGCTGAGCTAGAGGCCAAAATCTACAGGTAGGCACTTTGCAAAAAAACACCTCTGTTTTCTGTCAAAAATTGTGATGTGTCCACATTGTGTTTTGGGGCATTTCCTGTCGCGGGCGCTAGGCCTAACCACACAAGTGAGGTATCATTTTTATCTGGTGACTTGGGGGAACGCTGGGTGGAAGGAAATTTGTGGCTCCTCTCAGATTCCCGACCTTTCTGTCACCGAAATGTGAGGAAAACGTGTTTTTTTAACCAAAGTTTGAGGTTTGCAAAGGATTCTGGGTAAAAGAACCTGGTCAGAGTCCCACAAGTCACCCCATCTTGGATTCCCCTAGGTCTCTACTTTTAAAAAATGCACAGTTTTGGTAGGTTTCCCTAGGTGCCGGCTGAGCTAGAGGCCAAAATCTACAGGTAGGCACTTTGCAAAAAAACACCTCTGTTTTCTGTCAAAAATTGTGATGTGTCCACGTTGTGTTTTGGGGCATTTCCTGTCGTGGGCGCTGGGCCTACCCACACAAGTGAGGTATCATTTTTATCTGGTGATTTGGGGGAACGCTGGGTGGAATGTAATTTGTGGCTCCTCTCAGATTCCAGAACTTTCTGTCACTGAAATGTGAGGAAAATTTGATTTTTTTAGCCAAATGTTGAGGTTTGCAAAGGATTCTGGGTAACAGAACCTGGTCAGAGCCCCACAAGTCACCCCATCTTGGATTCCCCTTGGTCTCTAGTTTGCAAAAATGCACAGCTTTGGTAGGTTTCCCTAGGTGCCGGCTGAGCTAGAGGCCAAAATCTACAGGTATGCACTTTGCAAAAAAACACCTCTGTTTTCTGTCAAAAATTGTGATGTGTCCACGTTGTGTTTTGGAGGATTTCCTGTCACGGGCGCTAGGCCTACCCACACAAGTGAGGTATCATTTTTATCTGGTGACTTGGGGGAACGCTGGGTGGAAGGAAATTTGTGGCTTTTCTCAGATTCCCGACCTTTCTGTCACCGAAATGTGAGGAAAACGTGTTTTTTTAGGCAAAGTTTGAGGTTTGCAAAGGATTCTGGGTAAAAGAACCTGGTCAGAGCCCCACAAGTCACCCCATCTTGGATTCTCCTAGGTCTCTAGTTTTCAAAAATGCACAGGTTTGGTAGGTTTCCCTAGGTGCCGGCTGAGCTAGAGGCCAAAATCCACAGGTAGGCCCTTTGCAAAAGAACACCTCCGTTTTCTTTAAAAAAATGTGATGTGTCCCTGTTGTGTTTTGGGGCATTTCCTGTCACGGGAGCTAGGCCTACCCACACAAGTGAGGTATCATTTTTATCGGGAGACCTGGGGGAACGCTGTGTGGAAGGAAATTTGTGGCTCCTCTCAGATTCCTGACCTTTCTGTCACCGAAATGTGAGGAAAATGTGTTTTTTTAGCCAACTTTTGAGGTTTGCAAAGGATTCTGGGTAAAAGAACCTGGTCAGAGCCCCACAAGTCACCTCATCTTGGATTCCCCTAGGTCTCTACTTTTAAAAAATGCACAGGTTTGGTAGGTTTCCCTAGGTGCCGGCTGAGCTAGAGGCCAAAATCTACAGGTAGGCCCTTTGCAAAAGAACACCTCCGTTTTCTTTAAAAAAATGTGATGTGTCCCTGTTGTGTTTTGGGGCATTTCCTGTTACGGGCGCTAGGCCTACCCACACAAGTGAGGTATCATTTTTATCGGGAGACTTGGGGGAACGCTGGGTGGAAGGAAATTTGTGGCTCCTCTCAGATTCCCGACCTTTCTGTCACCGAAATGTGAGGAAAATGTGTTTTTTTAGCCAACTTTTGAGGTTTGCAAAGGATTCTGGATAAAAGAACCTGGTCAGAGCCCCACAAGTCACCCCATCTTGAATTCCCCTAGGTCTCTGCTTTTAAAAAATGCACAGGTTTGGTGGGTTTCCCTAGGTGCCGGCTGAGCTAGAGGCCAAAATCTACATGTAGGCACTTTGCAAAAAACACCTCTGTTTTCTGTCAAAAATTGTGATGTGTCCACATTGTGTTTTGGGGCATTTCCTGTCGCGGGCCCTAGGCCTACCCACACAAGTGAGGTATCATTTTTATTGGTAAACTTGGGGGAAAGCTGGGTAGAAGGAAATTTGTGGCTCCTCTCAGATTCCAGAACTTTCTGTCACCGAAATGTGAGGAAAATGTGTTTTTTTGTGCCAAATTTTGAGGTTTGCAAAGGATTCTGGGTAACAGAACCTGGTCAGAGCCCCAAAAGTCACCCCATCTTGGATTCCCCTTGGTCTCTAGTTTGCAAAAATGCACAGATTTGGTAGGTTTCCCTAGGTGCCGGCTGAGCTAGAGGCCAAAATCTACAGGTAGGCACTTTGCAAAAAAACACCTCTGTTTTCTGTCAAAAATTGTGATGTGTCCACGTTGTGTTTTGGGGCATTTCCTGTTGCAGGCGCTAGGCCTACCCACACAAGTGAGGTATCATTTTTATCTGGTGACTTGGGGGAACGCTGGGTGGAAGGAAATTTGTGGCTCCTCTCAGATTCCAGAACTTTCTGTCACTGAAATGTGAGGAAAATTTGTTTTTTTAGCCAAATTTTGAGGTTTGCAAAGGATTCTGGGTAACAGAACCTGGTCAGAGCCCCACAAGTCACCCCTTCTTGGATTCCCCTAGGTCTCTAGTTTTCAAAAATGCACAGGTTTGGTAGGTTTCCGTAGGGGCCGGCTGAGCTAGAGGCCAAAATCTACAGGTAGGCCCTTTGCAAAAGAACACCTCCGTTTTCTTTAAAAAAAATGTGATGTGTCCCTGTTGTGTTTTGCGGCATTTCCTGTCACAGGCGCTAGGCCTACCCACACAAGTGAGGTATCATTTTTATCGGGAGACCTGGGGTAACGCTGGGTGGAAGGAAATTTGTGGCTCCTCTCAGATTCCTGACCTTTCTGTCACCGAAATGTGATGAAAACGTGTTTTTTTAGCCAAAGTTTGAGGTTTCCAAAGGATTCTGGGTAAAAGAACCTGGTCAGAGCCCCACAAGTCACCCCATCTTGGATTCCCCTAGGTCTCTACTTTTAAAAAATGCACAGGTTTGGTAGGTTTCCCTAGGTGCCTGCTGAGCTAGAGGCCAAAATCTACAGGTAGGCACTTTGCAAAAAAACACCTCTGTTTTCTGTCAAAAATTGTGATGTGTCCACGTTGTGTTTTGGGGCATTTCCTGTCGCGGGCGCTAGGCCTACCCACACAAGTGAGGTATCATTTTTATCTGGTGACTTGGGGGAACGCTGGGTGGAAGGAAATTTGTGGCTCCTCTCAGATTCCAGAACTTTCTGTCACTGAAATGTGAGGAAAATTTGATTTTTTTAGCCAGATGTTGAGGTTTGCAAAGGATTTGCAAAGGATTCTGGTTAACAGAACCCGGTCAGAGCCCCACAAGTCACCCCTTCTTCGATTCCCCTAGGTCTCTAGTTTTCAAAAATGCACAGGTTTGGAAGGTTTCCCTAGGTGCCGGCTGAGCTAGAGGCCAAAATCTACAGGTAGGCACTTTGCAAAAAAACACCTCTGTTTTCAGTCAAAAATTGTGATGTGTCCACGTTGTGTTTTGGGGCATTTCCTGTCGCGGGCGCTAGGCCTAACCACACAAGTGAGGTATCATTTTTTTCTGGTGACTTGGGGGAACGCTGGGTGGAAGGAAATTTGTGGCTCCTCTCAGATTCCCGACCTTTCTGTCACCGAAATTTTAGGAAAACGTGTTTTTTTAGCCACATTTTGAGGTTTGCAAAGTATTCTGGGTAACAGAACCTGGTCAGAGCCCCACAAGTCACCCCTTCTTGGATTCCCCTAGGTCTCTAGTTTTCAAAAATGCACAGGTTTGGTAGGTTTCCCTAGGTGCCGGCTGAGCTAGAGGCCAAAATCTACAGGTAGGCCCTTTGCAAAAGAACACCTCCGTTTTCTTTAAAAAAATGTGATGTGTCCCTGTTGTGTTTTGGGGCATTTCCTGTCACGGGCGCTAGGCTTACCCACACAAGTGAGGTATCATTTTTATCGGGAGACTTGGGGGAACGCTGGGTGGAAGGAAATTTGTGGCTCCTCTCAGATTCCCGACCTTTCTGTCACCGAAATGTGAGGAAAACGTGTTTTTTTAGCCAACTTTTGAGGTTTGCAAAGGAATCTGGGTAAAAGAACCTGGTCAGAGCCCCACAAGTCACCTCATCTTGGATTCCCCTAGGTCTCTACTTTTAAAAAATGCACAGGTTTGGTAGGTTTCCCTAGGTGCCGGCTGAGCTAGAGGCCAAAATCTACAGGTAGGCACTTTGCAAAAAAACACCTCTGTTTTCTGTCAAAAATTGTGATGTGTCCACATTGTGTTTTGGGGCATTTCCTGTCGCGGGCGCTAGGCCTAACCACACAAGTGAGGTATCATTTTTATCTGGTGACTTGGGGGAACGCTGGGTGGAAGGAAATTTGTGGCTCCTCTCAGATTCCCGACCTTTCTGTCACCGAAATGTGAGGAAAACGTGTTTTTTTAGCCAAAGTTTGAGGTTTGCAAAGGATTCTGGGTAAAAGAACCTGGTCAGAGCCCCACAAGTCACCCCATCTTGGATTCCCCTAGGTCTCTACTTTTAAAAAATGCACAGGTTTGGTAGGTTTCCCTAGGTGCCGGCTGAGCTAGAGACCAAAATCTACAGGTAGGCAGTTTGCAAAAAAACACCTCTGTTTTCTGTCAAAAATTGTGATGTGTCCACGTTGTGTTTTGGGGTATTTCCTGTTGCGGGCGCTAGGCCTACCCACACAAGTGAGGTATCATTTTTATCTGGTGACTTGGGGGAACGCTGGGTGGAAGGAAATTTGTGGCTCCTCTCAGATTCCAGAACTTTCTGTCACTGAAATGTGAGGAAAATTTGTTTTTTTAGCCAAATTTTGAGGTTTGCAAAGGATTCTGGGTAACAGAACCTAGTCAGAGCCCCACAAGTCACCCCTTCTTGGATTCCCCTAGGTCTCTAGTTTTCATAAATGCACAGGTTTGGTAGGTTTCCCTAGGTGCCGGCTGAGCTAGAGGCCAAAATCTACAGGTAGGCCCTTTGCAAAAGAACACCTCAGTTTTCTTTAAAAAAATGTGATGTGTCCCTGTTGTGTTTTGGGGCATTTCCTGTCACGGGCGCTAGGCCTACCCACACAAGTGAGGTATCATTTTTATCGGGAGACCTGGGGGAACGCTGGGTGGAAGGAAATTTGTGGCTCCTCTCAGATTCCTGACCTTTCTGTCACCGAAATGTGAGGAAAACGTGTTTTTTTAGCCAACTTTTAGGTTTGCAAAGGATTCTGGGTAAAAGAACCTGGTCAGAGCCCCACAAGTCACCTCATCTTGGATTCCCCTAGGTCTCTACTTTTAAAAAATGCACAGGTTTGGTAGGTTTCCCTAGGTGCCGGCTGAGCTAGAGGCCAAAATCTACAGGTAGGCCCTTTGCAAAAGAACACCTCCGTTTTCTTTAAAAAAATGTGATGTGTCCCTGTTGTGTTTTGGGGCATTTCCTGTTACGGGCGCTAGGCCTACCCACACAAGTGAGGTATCATTTTTATCGGGAGACTTGGGGGAACGCTGGGTGGAAGGAAATTTGTGGCTCCTCTCAGATTCCCGACCTTTCTGTCACCGAAATGTGAGGAAAATGTGTTTTTTTAGCCAACTTTTGAGGTTTGCAAAGGATTCTGGGTAAAAGAACCTGGTCAGAGCCCCACAAGTCACCCCATCTTGGATTCCCCTAGGTCTCTACTTTTAAAAAATGCACAGGTTTGGTGGGTTTCCCTAGGTGCCGGCTGAGCTAGAGGCCAAAATCTACAGGTAGGCACTTTGCAAAAAACACCTCTGTTTTCTGTCAAAAATTGTGATGTGTCCACATTGTGTTTTGGGGCATTTCCTGTCGCGGGCGCTAGGCCTACCCACACAAGTGAGGTATCATTTTTATTGGTAAACTTGGGGGAAAGCTGGGTAGAAGGAAATTTGTGGCTCCTCTCAGATTCCAGAACTTTCTGTCACCGAAATGTGAGGAAAATGTGTTTTTTTTTGCCAAATTTTGAGGTTTGCAAAGGATTCTGGGTAACAGAACCTGGTCAGAGCCCCAAAAGTCACCCCATCTTGGATTCCCCTTGGTCTCTAGTTTGCAAAAATGCACAGATTTGGTAGGTTTCCCTAGGTGCCGGCTGAGCTAGAGGCCAAAATCTACAGGTAGGCACTTTGCAAAAAAACACCTCTGTTTTCTGTCAAAAATTGTGATGTGTCCACGTTGTGTTTTGGGGCATTTCCTGTCGCAGGCGCTAGGCCTACCCACACAAGTGAGGTATCATTTTTATCTGGTGACTTGGGGGAACGCTGGGTGGAAGGAAATTTGTGGCTCCTCTCAGATTCCAGAACTTTCTGTCACTGAAATGTGAGGAAAATTGGTTTTTTTAGCCAAATTTTGAGGTTTGCAAAGGATTCTGGGTAACAGAACCTGGTCAAAGCCCCACAAGTCACCCCTTTTTGGATTCCCCTAGGTCTCTAGTTTTCAAAAATGCACAGGTTTGGTAGGTTTCCGTAGGGGCCGGCTGAGCTAGAGGCCAAAATCTACAGGTAGGCCCTTTGCAAAAGAACACCTCCGTTTTCTTTAAAAAAAATGTGATGTGTCCCTGTTGTGTTTTGCGGCATTTCCTGTCACAGGCGCTAGGCCTACCCACACAAGTGAGGTATCATTTTTATCGGGAGACCTGGGGTAACGCTGGGTGGAAGGAAATTTGTGGCTCCTCTCAGATTCCTGACCTTTCTGTCACCGAAATGTGATGAAAACGTGTTTTTTTAGCCAAAGTTTGAGGTTTCCAAAGGATTCTGGGTAAAAGAACCTGGTCAGAGCCCCACAAGTCACCCCATCTTGGATTCCCCTAGGTCTCTACTTTTAAAAAATGCACAGGTTTGGTGGGTTTCCCTAGGTGCCGGCTGAGCTAGAGGCCAAAATCTACAGGTAGGCACTTTGCAAAAAAACACCTCTGTTTTCTGTCAAAAATTGTGATGTGTCCACGTTGTGTTTTGGGGCATTTCCTGTCGCGGGCGCTAGGCCTACCCACACAAGTGAGGTATCATTTTTATCTGGTGACTTGGGGGAACGCTGGGTGGAAGGAAATTTGTGGCTCCTCTCAGATTCCAGAACTTTCTGTCACTGAAATGTGAGGAAAATTTGATTTTTTTAGCCAAATGTTGAGGTTTGCAAATGATTCTGGGTAACAGAACTTGGTCAGAGCCCCACAAGTCACCCCTTCTTCGATTCCCCTAGGTCTCTAGTTTTCAAAAATGCACAGGTTTGGAAGGTTTCCCTAGGTGCCG
This sequence comes from Pleurodeles waltl, assembly GCF_031143425.1. Classification (NCBI taxonomy): domain Eukaryota; kingdom Metazoa; phylum Chordata; class Amphibia; order Caudata; family Salamandridae; genus Pleurodeles; species Pleurodeles waltl. The sequence goes on from NC_090442.1 coordinate 837,092,211, forward strand.
GCTGAACTAGAGGCCAAAATCTACAGGTAGGCACTTTGCAAAAAAACACCTCTGTTTTCAGTCAAAAATTGTGATGTGTCCACGTTGTGTTTTGGGGCATTTCCTGTCGCGGGCGCTAGGCCTAACCACACAAGTGAGGTATCATTTTTATCTGGTGACTTGGGGGAACGCTGGGTGGAAGGAAATTTGTGGCTCCTCTCAGATTCCCGACCTTTCTGTCACCGAAATGTGAGGAAAATGTGTTTTTTTAGCCACATTTTGAGGTTTGCAAAGTATTCTGGGTAACAGAACCTGGTCAGAGCCCCACAAGTCACCCCTTCTTGGATTCCCCTAGGTCTCTAGTTTTCAAAAATGCACAGGTTTGGTAGGTTTCCCTAGGTGCCGGATGAGCTAGAGGCCAAAATCTACAGGTAGGCCCTTTGCAAAAGAACACCTCCGTTTTCTTTAAAAAAATGTGATGTGTCCCTGTTGTGTTTTGGGGCATTTCCTGTCACGGGCGCTAGGCTTACCCACACAAGTGAGGTATCATTTTTATCGGGAGACTTGGGGGAACGCTGGGTGGAAGGAAATTTGTGGCTCTTCTCAGATTCCCGACCTTTCTGTCACCGAAATGTGAGGAAAACGTGTTTTTTTAGCCAACTTTTGAGGTTTGCAAAGGAATCTGGGTAAAAGAACCTGGTCAGAGCCCCACAAGTCACCTCATCTTGGATTCCCCTAGGTCTCTACTTTTAAAAAATGCACAGGTTTGGTAGGTTTCCCTAGGTGCCGGCTGAGCTAGAGGCCAAAATCTACAGGTAGGCCCTTTGCAAAAGAACACCTCCGTTTTCTTTAAAAAAATGTGATGTGTCCCTGTTGTGTTTTGGGGCATTTCCTGTTACGGGCGCTAGGCCTACCCACACAAGTGAGGTATCATTTTTATCGGGAGACTTCGGGGAACGCTGGGTGGAAGGAAATTTGTGGCTCCTCTCAGATTCCCGACCTTTCTGTCACCGAAATGTGAGGAAAATGTGTTTTTTTAGCCAACTTTTGAGGTTTGCAAAGGATTCTGGGTAAAAGAACCTGGTCAGAGCCCCACAAGTCACCCCATCTTGGATTCCCCTAGGTCTCTACTTTTAAAAAATGCACAGGTTTGGTGGGTTTCCCTAGGTGCCGGCTGAGCTAGAGGCCAAAATCTACAGGTAGGCACTTTGCAAAAAAACACCTCTGTTTTCTGTCAAAAATTGTGATGTGTCCACATTGTGTTTTGGGGCATTTCCTGTCGCGGGCGCTAGGCCTAACCACACAAGTGAGGTATCATTTTTATCTGGTGACTTGGGGGAACGCTGGGTGGAAGGAAATTTGTGGCTCCTCTCAGATTCCCGACCTTTCTGTCACCGAAATGTGAGGAAAACGTGTTTTTTTAGCCAAAGTTTGAGGTTTGCAAAGGATTCTGGGTAAAAGAACCTGGTCAGAGCCCCACAAGTCACCCCATCTTGGATTCCCCTAGGTCTCTACTTTTAAAAAATGCACAGGTTTGGTAGGTTTCCCTAGGTGCCGGCTGAGCTAGAGGCCAAAATCTACAGGTAGGCAGTTTGCAAAAAAACACCTCTGTTTTCTGTCAAAAATTGTGATGTGTCCACGTTGTGTTTTGGGGTATTTCCTGTTGCGGGCGCTAGGCCTACCCACACAAGTGAGGTATCATTTTTATCTGGTGACTTGGGGGAACTCTGGGTGGAAGGAAATTTGTGGCTCCTCTCAGATTCCAGAACTTTCTGTCACTGAAATGTGAGGAAAATTTGTTTTTTTAGCCAAATTTTGAGGTTTGCAAAGGATTCTGGGTAACAGAACCTAGTCAGAGCCCCACAAGTCACCCCTTCTTGGATTCCCCTAGGTCTCTAGTTTTCATAAATGCACAGGTTTGGTAGGTTTCCCTAGGTGGCGGCTGAGCTAGAGGCCAAAATCTACAGGTAGGCCCTTTGCAAAAGAACACCTCCGTTTTCTTTAAAAAAATGTGATGTGTCCCTGTTGTGTTTTGGGGCATTTCCTGTCACGGGCGCTAGGCCTACCCACACAAGTGAGGTATCATTTTTATCGGGAGACCTGGGGGAACGCTGGGTGGAAGGAAATTTGTGGCTCCTCTCAGATTCCTGACCTTTCTGTCACCGAAATGTGAGGAAAACGTGTTTTTTTAGCCAACTTTTAGGTTTGCAAAGGATTCTGGGTAAAATAACCTGGTCAGAGCCCCACAAGTCACCTCATCTTGGATTCCCCTAGGTCTCTACTTTTAAAAAATGCACAGGTTTGGTAGGTTTCCCTAGGTGCCGGCTGAGCTAGAGGCCAAAATCTACAGGTAGGCCCTTTGCAAAAGAACACCTCCGTTTTCTTTAAAAAAATGTGATGTGTCCCTGTTGTGTTTTGGGGCATTTCCTGTTACGGGCGCTAGGCCTACCCACACAAGTGAGGTATCATTTTTATCGGGAGACTTGGGGGAACGCTGGGTGGAAGGAAATTTGTGGCTCCTCTCAGATTCCCGACCTTTCTGTCACCGAAATGTGAGGAAAATGTGTTTTTTTAGCCAACTTTTGAGGTTTGCAAAGGATTCTGGGTAAAAGAACCTGGTCAGAGCCCCACAAGTCACCCCATCTTGGATTCCCCTAGGTCTCTACTTTTAAAAAATGCACAGCTTTGGTGGGTTTCCCTAGGTGCCGGCTGAGCTAGAGGCCAAAATCTACAGGTAGGCACTTTGCAAAAAACACCTCTGTTTTCTGTCAAAAATTGTGATGTGTCCACATTGTGTTTTGGGGCATTTCCTGTCGCGGGCGCTAGGCCTACCCACACAAGTGAGGTATCATTTTTATTGGTAAACTTGGGGGAAAGCTGGGTAGAAGGAAATTTGTGGCTCCTCTCAGATTCCAGAACTTTCTGTCACCGAAATGTGAGGAAAATGTGTTTTTTTTTGCCAAATTTTGAGGTTTGCAAAGGATTCTGGGTAACAGAACCTGGTCAGAGCCCCAAAAGTCACCCCATCTTGGATTCCCCTTGGTCTCTAGTTTGCAAAAATGCACAGATTTGGTAGGTTTCCCTAGGTGCCGGCTGAGCTAGAGGCCAAAATCTACAGGTAGGCACTTTGCAAAAAAACACCTCTGTTTTCTGTCAAAAATTGTGATGTGTGCACGTTGTGTTTTGGGGCATTTCCTGTCGCAGGCGCTAGGCCTACCCACACAAGTGAGGTATCATTTTTATCTGGTGACTTGGGGGAACGCTGGGTGGAAGGAAATTTGTGGCTCCTCTCAGATTCCAGAACTTTCTGTCACTGAAATGTGAGGAAAATTTGTTTTTTTAGCCAAATTTTGAGGTTTGCAAAGGATTCTGGGTAACAGAACCTGGTCAGAGCCCCACAAGTCACCCCTTTTTGGATTCCCCTAGGTCTCTAGTTTTCAAAAATGCACAGGTTTGGTAGGTTTCCGTAGGGGCCGGCTGAGCTAGAGGCCAAAATCTACAGGTAGGCCCTTTGCAAAAGAACACCTCCGTTTTCTTTAAAAAAAATGTGATGTGTCCCTGTTGTGTTTTGCGGCATTTCCTGTCACAGGCGCTAGGCCTACCCACACAAGTGAGGTATCATTTTTATCGGGAGACCTGGGGTAACGCTGGGTGGAAGGAAATTTGTGGCTCCTCTCAGATTCCTGACCTTTCTGTCACCGAAATGTGATGAAAACGTGTTTTTTTAGCCAAAGTTTGAGGTTTCCAAAGGATTCTGGGTAAAAGAACCTGGTCAGAGCCCCACAAGTCACCCCATCTTGGATTCCCCTAGGTCTCTACTTTTAAAAAATGCACAGGTTTGGTAGGTTTCCCTAGGTGCCGGCTGAGCTAGAGGCCAAAATCTACAGGTAGGCACTTTGCAAAAAAACACCTCTGTTTTCTGTCAAAAATTGTGATGTGTCCACGTTGTGTTTTGGGGCATTTCCTGTCGCGGGCGCTAGGCCTACCCACACAAGTGAGGTATCATTTTTATCTGGTGAGTTGGGGGAACGCTGGGTGGAAGGAAATTTGTGGCTCCTCTCAGATTCCAGAACTTTCTGTCACTGAAATGTGAGGAAAATTTGATTTTTTTAGCCAAATGTTGAGGTTTGCAAAGGATTCTGGGTAACAGAACCTGGTCAGAGCCCCACAAGTCACCCCTTCTTCGATTCCCCTAGGTCTCTAGTTTTCAAAAATGCACAGGTTTGGAAGGTTTCCCTAGGTGCCGGCTGAGCTAGAGGCCAAAATCTACAGGTAGGCACTTTGCAAAAAAACACCTCTGTTTTCAGTCAAAAATTGTGATGTGTCCACGTTGTGTTTTGGGGCATTTCCTGTCGCGGGCGCTAGGCCTAACCACACAAGTGAGGTATCATTTTTATCTGGTGACTTGGGGGAACGCTGGGTGGAAGGAAATTTGTGGCTCCTCTCAGATTCCCGACCTTTCTGTCACCGAAATGTGAGGAAAATGTGTTTTTTTAGCCACATTTTGAGGTTTGCAAAGTATTCTGGGTAACAGAACCTGGTCAGAGCCCCACAAGTCACCCCTTCTTGGATTCCCCTAGGTCTCTAGTTTTCAAAAATGCACAGGTTTGGTAGGTTTCCCTAGGTGCCGGATGAGCTAGAGGCCAAAATCTACAGGTAGGCCCTTTGCAAAAGAACACCTCCGTTTTCTTTAAAAAAATGTGATGTGTCCCTGTTGTGTTTTGGGGCATTTCCTGTCACGGGCGCTAGGCTTACCCACACAAGTGAGGTATCATTTTTATCGGGAGACTTGGGGGAACGCTGGGTGGAAGGAAATTTGTGGCTCCTCTCAGATTCCCGACCTTTCTGTCACCGAAATGTGAGGAAAACGTGTTTTTTTAGCCAACTTTTGAGGTTTGCAAAGGAATCTGGGTAAAAGAACCTGGTCAGAGCCCCACAAGTCACCTCATCTTGGATTCCCCTAGGTCTCTACTTTAAAAAAATGCACAGGTTTGGTAGGTTTCCCTAGGTGCCGGATGAGCTAGAGGCCAAAATCTACAGGTAGGCCCTTTGCAAAAGAACACCTCCGTTTTCTTTAAAAAAATGTGATGTGTCCCTGTTGTGTTTTGGGGCATTTCCTGTTACGGGCGCTAGGCCTACCCACACAAGTGAGGTATCATTTTTATCGGGAGACTTCGGGGAACGCTGGGTGGAAGGAAATTTGTGGCTCCTCTCAGATTCCCGACCTTTCTGTCACCGAAATGTGAGGAAAATTTGTTTTTTTAGCCAACTTTTGAGGTTTGCAAAGGATTCTGGGTAAAAGAACCTGGTCAGAGCCCCACAAGTCACCCCATCTTGGATTCCCCTAGGTCTCTACTTTTAAAAAATGCACAGGTGCCGGCTGAGCTAGAGGCCAAAATCTACAGGTAGGCACTTTGCAAAAAACACCTCTGTTTTCTGTCAAAAATTGTGATGTGTCCACATTGTGTTTTGGGGCATTTCCTGTCGCGGGCGCTAGGCCTACCCACACAAGTGAGGTATCATTTTTATTGGTAAACTTGGGGGAAAGCTGGGTAGAAGGAAATTTGTGGCTCCTCTCAGATTCCAGAACTTTCTGTCACCGAAATGTGAGGAAAATTTGTTTTTTTTTGCCAAATTTTGAGGTTTGCAAAGGATTCTGGGTAACAGAACCTGGTCAGAGCCCCAAAAGTCACACCATCTTGGATTCCCCTTGGTCTCTAGTTTGCAAAAATGCACAGATTTGGTAGGTTTCCCTAGGTGCCGGCTGAGCTAGAGGCCAAAATCTACAGGTAGGCACTTTGCAAAAAAACACCTCTGTTTTCTGTCAAAAATTGTGATGTGTCCACGTTGTGTTTTGGGGCATTTCCTGTCGCAGGCGCTAGGCCTACCCACACAAGTGAGGTATCATTTTTATCTGGTGACTTGGGGGAACGCTGGGTGGAAGGAAATTTGTGGCTCCTCTCAGATTCCAGAACTTTCTGTTACTGAAATGTGAGGAAAATTTGTTTTTTTAGCCAAATTTTGAGGTTTGCAAAGGATTCTGGGTAACAGAACCTGGTCAGAGCCCCACAAGTCACCCCTTTTTGGATTCCCCTTGGTCTCTAGTTTTCAAAAATGCACAGGTTTGGTAGGTTTCCGTAGGGGCCGGCTGAGCTAGAGGCCAAAATCTACAGGTAGGCCCTTTGCAAAAGAACACCTCCGTTTTCTTTAAAAAAAATGTGATGTGTCCCTGTTGTGTTTTGCGGCATTTCCTGTCACAGGCGCTAGGCCTACCCACACAAGTGAGGTATCATTTTTATCGGGAGACCTGGGGTAACGCTGGGTGGAAGGAAATTTGTGGCTCCTCTCAGATTCCTGACCTTTCTGTCACCGAAATGTGATGAAAACGTGTTTTTTTAGCCAAAGTTTGAGGTTTCCAAAGGATTCTGGGTAAAAGAACCTGGTCAGAGCCCCACAAGTCACCCCATCTTGGATTCCCCTAGGTCTCTACTTTTAAAAAATGCACAGGTTTGGTAGGTTTCCCTAGGTGCCGGCTGAGCTAGAGGCCAAAATCTACAGGTAGGCACTTTGCAAAAAAACACCTCTGTTTTCTGTCAAAAATTGTGATGTGTCCACGTTGTGTTTTGGGGCATTTCCTGTCGCGGGCGCTAGGCCTACCCACACAAGTGAGGTATCATTTTTATCTGGTGACTTGGGGGAACGCTGGGTGGAAGGAAATTTGTGGCTCCTCTCAGATTCCAGAACTTTCTGTCACTGAAATGTGAGGAAAATTTGATTTTTTTAGCCAAATGTTGAGGTTTGCAAAGGATTCTGGGTAACAGAACCTGGTCAGAGCCCCACAAGTCACCCCTTCTTCGATTCCCCTAGGTCTCTAGTTTTCAAAAATGCACAGGTTTGGAAGGTTTCCCTAGGTGCTGGCTGAGCTAGAGGCCAAAATCTACAGGTAGGCACTTTGCAAAAAAACACCTCTGTTTTCAGTCAAAAATTGTGATGTGTCCACGTTGTGTTTTGGGTCATTTCCTGTCGCTGGCGCTAGGCCTAACCACACAAGTGAGGTATCATTTTTATCTGGTGACTTGGGGGAACGCTGGGTGGAAGGAAATTTGTGGCTCCTCTCAGATTCCCGACCTTTCTGTCACCGAAATGTGAGGAAAATGTGTTTTTTTAGCCACATTTTGAGGTTTGCAAAGTATTCTGGGTAACAGAACCTGGTCAGAGCCCCACAAGTCACCCCTTCTTGGATTCCCCTAGGTCTCTAGTTTTCAAAAATGCACAGGTTTGGTAGGTTTCCCTAGGTGCCGGATGAGCTAGAGGCCAAAATCTACAGGTAGGCCCTTTGCAAAAGAACACCTCCGTTTTCTTTAAAAAAATGTGATGTGTCCCTGTTGTGTTTTGGGGCATTTCCTGTCACGGGCGCTAGGCTTACCCACACAAGTGAGGTATCATTTTTATCGGGAGACTTGGGGGAACGCTGGGTGGAAGGAAATTTGTGGCTCCTCTCAGATTCCCGACCTTTCTGTCACCGAAATGTGAGGAAAACGTGTTTTTTTAGCCAACTTTTGAGGTTTGCAAAGGAATCTGGGTAAAAGAACCTGGTCAGAGCCCCACAAGTCACCTCATCTTGGATTCCCCTAGGTCTCTACTTTTAAAAAATGCACAGGTTTGGTAGGTTTCCCTAGGTGCCGGCTGAGCTAGAGGCCAAAATCTACAGGTAGGCAGTTTGCAAAAAAACACCTCTGTTTTCTGAAAAATTGTGATGTGTCCACGTTGTGTTTTGGGGTATTTCCTGTCGCGGGCGCTAGGCCTACCCACACAAGTGAGGTATCATTTTTATCTGGTGACTTGGGGGAACGCTGGGTGGAAGGAAATTTGTGGCTCCTCTCAGATTCCAGAACTTTCTGTCACTGAAATCTGAGGAAAATTTGATTTTTTTAGCCAAATGTTGAGGTTTGCAAAGGATTCTGGGTAACAGAACCTGGTCAGAGCCCCACAAGTCACCCCTTCTTGGATTCCCCTAGGTCTCTAGTTTTCAAAAATGCACAGGTTTGGTAGGTTTCCCTAGGTGCCGGCTGAGCTAGAGGCCAAAATCTACAGGTAGGCACTTTGCAAAAAAACACCTCTGTTTTCTGTCAAAAATTGTGATGTGTCCACATTGTGTTTTGGGGCATTTCCTGTCGCGGGCGCTAGGCCTAACCACACAAGTGAGGTATCATTTTTATCTGGTGACTTGGGGGAACGCTGGGTGGAAGGAAATTTGTGGCTCCTCTCAGATTCCCGACCTTTCTGTCACCGAAATGTGAGGAAAACGTGTTTTTTTAGCCAAAGTTTGAGGTTTGCAAAGGATTCTGGGTAAAAGAACCTGGTCAGAGCCCCACAAGTCACCCCATCTTGGATTCCCCTAGGTCTCTACTTTTAAAAAATGCACAGGTTTGGTAGGTTTCCCTAGGTGCCGGCTGAGCTAGAGGCCAAAATCTACAGGTAGGCAGTTTGCAAAAAAACACCTCTGTTTTCTGTCAAAAATTGTGATGTGTCCACGTTGTGTTTTGGGGTATTTCCTGTCGCGGGCGCTAGGCCTACCCACACAAGTGAGGTATCATTTTTATCTGGTGACTTGGGGGAACGCTGGGTGGAAGGAAATTTGTGGCTCCTCTCAGATTCCAGAACTTTCTGTCACTGAAATCTGAGGAAAATTTGATTTTTTTAGCCAAATGTTGAGGTTTGCAAAGGATTCTGGGTAACAGAACCTGGTCAGAGCCCCACAAGTCACCCCTTCTTGGATTCCCCTAGGTCTCTAGTTTTCAAAAATGCACAGGTTTGGTAGGTTTCCCTAGGTGCCGGCTGAGCTAGAGGCCAAAATCTATAGGTAGGCACTTTGCAAAAAAACACCTCTGTTTTCTGTCAAAAATTGTGATGTGTCCACGTTGTGTTTTGGGGCATTTCCTGTCACAGGCGCTAGGCCTACCCACACAAGTGAGGTATCATTTTTATCTGGTGACTTGGGGGAACGCTGGGTGGAAGGAAATTTGTGGCTCCTCTCAGATTCCCGACCTTTCTGTCACCGAAATGTGAGGAAAACGTGTTTTTTTAGCCAAAGTTTGAGGTTTGCAAAGGATTCTGGGTAAAAGAACCTGGTCAGAGCCCCACAAGTCACCCCATCTTGGATTCCCCTAGGTCTCTACTTTTAAAAAAGGCACAGGTTTGGTAGGTTTCCCTAGGTGCCGGCTGAGCCAGAGGCCAAAATCTACATGTAGGCACTTTGCAAAAAACACCTCTGTTTTCTGTCAAAAATTGTGATGTGTCCACAATGTCTTTTGGGGCATTTCCTGTCGCGGGCGCTAGGCCTACCCACACAAGTGAGGTATCATTTTTATCGGTAAACTTGGGGGAAAGCTGGGTGGAAGGAAATTTGTGGCTCCTCTCAGATTCCAGAACTTTCTCTCACCGAAATGTGAGGAAAATGTGTTTTTTTTAGCCAAATTCTGAGGTTTGCAAAGGATTCAGGGTAACAGAACCTGGTCAGAGCCCCACAAGTCACCCCATCTTGGATTCCCCTTGGTCTCTAGTTTACAAAAATGCACAGCTTTGGTAGGTTTCCCTAGGTGCCGGCTGAGCTAGAGGCCGAAATCTACAGGTAGGCACTTTGCAAAAAAACACCTATGTTTTCTGTCAAAAATTGTGATGTGTCCATGTTGTGTTTTGGGGCATTTCCTGTCGCAGGCGCTAGGCCTACCCACACAAGTGAGGTATCATTTTTATCTGGTGACTTGGGGGAACGCTGGGTGGAAGGAAATTTGTGGCTCCTCTCAGATTCCAGAACTTTCTGTCACTGAAATGTGAGGAAAATTTTTTTTTTAGCCAAATTCTGAGGTTTGCAAAGGATTCTGGGTAACAGAACCTGGTCAGAGCCCCACAAGTCACCCCTTCTTGGATTCCCCTAGGTCTCTAGTTTTCACAAATGCACAGGTTTGGTAGGTTTCCCTAGGTGCCGGCTGAGCTAGAGGCCAAAATCTACAGGTAGGCCCTTTGCAAAAGAACACCTCAGTTTTCTTTAAAAAAAATGTGATGTGTCCCTGTTGTGTTTTGGGGCATTTCCTGTCACGGGCGCTAGGCCTACCCACACAAGTGAGGTATCATTTTTATCGGGAGACCTGGGGGAACGCTGGGTGGAAGGAAATTTGTGGCTCCTCTCAGATTCCTGACCTTTCTGTCACCGAAATGTGAGGAAAACGTGTTTTTTTAGCCAACTTTTGAGGTTTGCAAAGGATTCTGAGTAAAAGAACCTGGTCAGAGCCCCACAAGTCACCTCATCTTGGATTCCCCTAGGTCTCTACTTTTAAAAAATGCACAGGTTTGGTAGGTTTCCCTAGGTGCCGGCTGAGCTAGAGGCCAAAATCTACAGGTAGGCACTTTGCAAAAAAACACCTGTTTTCTGTCAAAAATTGTGATGTGTCCACGTTGTGTTTTGGGGCATTTCCTGTCGCGGGCGCTAGGCCTACCCACACAAGTGAGGTATCATTTTTATCTGGTGACTTGGGGGAACGCTGGGTGGAAGGAAATTTGTGGCTCCTCTCAGATTCCAGAACTTTCTGTCACTGAAATGTGAGGAAAATTTGTTTTTTTAGCCAAATTTTTAGGTTTGCAAAGGATTCTGGGTAACAGAACCCGGTCAGAGCCCCACAAGTCACCCCATCTTGGATTCCCCTTGGTCTCTAGTTTGCAAAAATGCACAGGTTTGGTAGGTTTCCCTAGGTGCCGGCTGAGCTAGAGGCCAAAATCTACAGGTAGGCCCTTTGCAAAAGAACACCTCCGTTTTCTTTAAAAAAATGTGATGTGTCCCTGTTGTGTTTTGGGGTATTTCCTGTCACGGGCGCTAGGCCTACCCACACAAGTGAGGTATCATTTTTATCGGGAGACCTGGGGGAACGCTGGGTGGAAGGAAATTTGTGGCTCCTCTCAGATTCCAGAACTTTCTGTGACCGAAATGTGAGGAAAATGTGTTTTTTTTAGACAAATTTTGAGGTTTGCAAAGGATTCTGGGTAACAGAACCCGGTCAGAGCCCCACAAGTCACCCCATCTTGGATTCCCCTTGGTCTCTAGTTTTCACAAATGCACAGCTTTGGTAGGTTTCCCTAGGTGCCGGCTGAGCTAGAGGCCCAAATCTACAGGTAGGCACTTTGCAAAAAAACACCTCTGTTTTCTGTCAAAAATTGTGATGTGTCCACATTGTGTTTTGGGGCATTTCCTGTCACGGGCGCTAGGCCTAACCACACAAGTGAGGTATCATTTTTATCTGGTGACTTGGGGGAACGCTGGGTGGAAGGAAATTTGTGGCTCCTCTCAGATTCCCGACCTTTCTGTCACCGAAATGTGAGGAAAACATGTTTTTTTAGCCAAAGTTTGAGGTTTGCAAAGGATTCTGGGTAACAGAACCTAGTCAGAGCCCCACAAGTCACCCCATCTTGGATTCCCCTAGGTCTCTACTTTAAAAAAATGCACAGGTTTGGTAGGTTTCCCTAGGTGCCGGCTGAGCTAGAGGCCAAAACCTACAGGTAGGCACTTTGCAAAAAAACACCTCTGTTTTCTGTCAAAAATTGTGATGTGTCCACGTTGTGTTTTGGGGCATTTCCTGTCGCGTGCGCTAGGCCTACCCACACAAGTGAGGTATCATTTTTATCTGGTGACTTGGGGGAACGCTGGGTGGAAGGAAATTTGTGGCTCCTCTCAGATTCCAGAACTTTCTGTGACCGAAATGTGAGGAAAATGTGTTTTTTTTAGACAAATTTTGAGGTTTGCAAAGGATTCTGGGTAACAGAACCCAGTCAGAGCCCCACAAGTCACCCCATCTTGGATTCCCCTTGGTCTCTAGTTTTCACAAATGCACAGCTTTGGTAGGTTTCCCTAGGTGCCGGCTGAGCTAGAGGCCCAAATCTACAGGTAGGCACTTTGCAAAAAAACACCTCTGTTTTCTGTCAAAAATTGTGATGTGTCCACGTTGTGTTTTGGGGCATTTCCTGTCGCGGGCGCTAGGCCTACCCACACAAGTGAGGTATCATTTTTATCTGGTGACTTGGGGGAACGCTGGGTGGAAGGAAATTTGTGGCTCCTCTCAGATTCCAGAACTTTCTGTCACTGAAATGTGAGGAAAATTTGTTTTTTTAGCCAAATTTTGAGGTTTGCAAAGGATTCTGGGTAACAGAACCTGGTCAAAGCCCCACAAGTCACCCCTTCTTGGATTCCCGTAGGTCTCTAGTTTTCAAAAATACACAGGTTTGGTAGGTTTCTCTAGGTGCCGGCTGAGCTAGAGGCCAAAATCTACAGGTAGGCCCTTTGCAAAAGAACACCTCAGTTTTCTTTAAAAAAAATGTGATGTGTCCCTGTTGTGTTTTGGGGCATTTCCTGTCACGGGCGCTAGGCCTACCCACACAAGTGAGGTATCATTTTTATCGGGAGACCTGGGGGAACGCTGGGTGGAAGGAAATTTGTGGCTCCTCTCAGATTCCTGACCTTTCTGTCACCGAAATGTGAGGAAAACGTGTTTTTTTAGCCAACTTTTGAGGTTTGCAAAGGATTCTGGGTAAAAGAACCTGGTCAGAGCCCCACAAGTCACCTCATCTTGGATTCCCCTAGGTCTCTACTTTTAAAAAATGCACAGGTTTGGTAGGTTTCCCTAGGTGCCGGCTGAGCTAGAGGCCAAAATCTACAGGTAGGCACTTTGCAAAAAAACACCTGTTTTCTGTCAAAAATTGTGATGTGTCCACGTTGTGTTTTGGGGCATTTCCTGTCGCGGGCGCTAGGCCTACCCACACAAGTGAGGTATCATTTTTATCTGGTGACTTGGGGGAACGCTGGGTGGAAGGAAATTTGTGGCTCCTCTCAGATTCCAGAACTTTCTGTCACTGAAATGTGAGGAAAATTTGTTTTTTTAGCCAAATTTTGAGGTTTGCAAAGGATTCTGGGTAACAGAACCCGGTCAGAGCCCCACAAGTCACCCCATCTTGGATTCCCCTTGGTCTCTAGTTTGCAAAAATGCACAGGTTTGGTAGGTTTCCCTAGGTGCCGGCTGAGCTAGAGGCCAAAATCTACAGGTAGGCCCTTTGCAAAAGAACACCTCCGTTTTCTTTAAAAAAATGTGATGTTTCCCTGTTGTGTTTTGGGGCATTTCCTGTCACGGGCGCTAGGCCTACCCACACAAGTGAGGTATCATTTTTATCGGGAGACCTGGGGGAACGCTGGGTGGAAGGAAATTTGTGGCTCCTCTCAGATTCCTGACCTTTCTGTCACCGAAATGTGAGGAAAATTTGTTTTTTAAGCCAACTTTTGAGGTTTGCAAAGGATTCTGGGTAAAAGAACCTGGTCAGAGCCCCACAAGTCACCTCATCTTGGATTCCCCTAGGTCTCTACTTTTAAAAAATGCACAGGTTTGGTAGGTTTCCCTAGGTGCCGGCTGAGCTAGAGGCCAAAATCTACAGGTAGGCACTTTGCAAAAAAACACCTCTGTTTTCTGTCAAAAATTGTGATGTGTCCACATTGTGTTTTGGGGCATTTCCTGTCGCGGGCGCTAGGCCTAACCACACAAGTGAGGTATCATTTTTATCTGGTGACTTTGGGGAACGCTGGGTGGAAGGAAATTTGTGGCTCCTCTCAGATTCCCGACCTTTCTGTCACCGAAATGTGAGGAAAACATGTTTTTTTAGCCAAAGTTTGAGGTTTGCAAAGGATTCTGGGTAACAGAACCTAGTCAGAGCCCCACAAGTCACCCCATCTTGGATTCCCCTAGGTCTCTACTTTTAAAAAATGCACAGGTTTGGTAGGTTTCCCTAGGTGCCGGCTGAGCTAGAGGCCAAAACCTACAGGTAGGCACTTTGCAAAAAAACACCTCTGTTTTCTGTCAAAAATTGTGATGTGTCCACGTTGTGTTTTGGGGCATTTCCTGTCGCGTGCGCTAGGCCTACCCACACAAGTGAGATATCATTTTTATCTGGTGACTTGGGGGAATGCTGGGTGGAAGGAAATTTGTGGCTCCTCTCAGATTCCAGAACTTTCTGTCACCGAAATGTGAGGAAAATGTGTTTTTTTTAGACAAATTTTGAGGTTTGCAAAGGATTCTGGGTAACAGAACCCGGTCAGAGCCCCACAAGTCATCCCATCTTGGATTCCCCTTGGTCTCTAGTTTTCACAAATGCACAGCTTTGGTAGGTTTCCCTAGGTGCCGGCTGAGCTAGAGGCCCAAATCTACAGGTAGGCACTTTGCAAAAAAACACCTCTGTTTTCTGTCAAAAATTGTGATGTGTCCACGTTGTGTTTTGGGGCATTTCCTGTCGCGGGCGCTAGGCCTACCCACACAAGTGAGGTATCATTTTTATCTGGTGACTTGGGGGAACGCTGGGTGGAAGGAAATTTGTGGCTCCTCTCAGATTCCAGAACTTTCTGTCACTGAAATGTGAGGAAAATTTGTTTTTTTAGCCAAATTTTGAGGTTTGCAAAGGATTCTGGGTAACAGAACCTGGTCAGAGCCCCACAAGTCACCCCTTCTTGGATTCCCCTAGGTCTCTAGTTTTCAAAAATGCACAGGTTTGGTAGGTTTCCCTAGGTGCCGGCTGAGCTAGAGGCCAAAATCTACAGGTAGGCCCTTTGCAAAAGAACACCTCAGTTTTCTTTATAAAAAATGTGATGTGTCCCTGTTGTGTTTTGGGGCATTTCCTGTCACGGGCGCTAGGCCTACCCACACAAGTGAGGTATCATTTTTATCGGGAGACCTGGGGGAACGCTGGGTGGAAGGAAATTTGTGGCTCCTCTCAGATTCCTGACCTTTCTGTCACCGAAATGTGAGGAAAACGTGTTTTTTTAGCCAACTTTTGAGGTTTGCAAAGGATTCTGGGTAAAAGAACCTGGTCAGAGCCCCACAAGTCACCTCATCTTGGATTCCCCTAGGTCTCTACTTTTAAAAAATGCACAGGTTTGGTAGGTTTCCCTAGGTGCCGGCTGAGCTAGAGGCCAAAATCTACAGGTAGGCACTTTGCAAAAAAACACCTGTTTTCTGTCAAAAATTGTGATGTGTCCACGTTGTGTTTTGGGGCATTTCCTGTCGCGGGCGCTAGGCCTACCCACACAAGTGAGGTATCATTTTTATCTGGTGACTTGGGGGAACGCTGGGTGGAAGGAAATTTGTGGCTCCTCTCAGATTCCAGAACTTTCTGTCACTGAAATGTGAGGAAAATTTGTTTTTTTAGCCAAATTTTGAGGTTTGCAAAGGATTCTGGGTAACAGAACCCGGTCAGAGCCCCACAAGTCACCCCATCTTGGATTCCCCTTGGTCTCTAGTTTGCAAAAATGTACAGGTTTGGTAGGTTTCCCTAGGTGCCGGCTGAGCTAGAGGCCAAAATCTACAGGTAGGCCCTTTGCAAAAGAACACCTCCGTTTTCTTTAAAAAAATGTGATGTGTCCCTGTTGTGTTTTGGGGCATTTCCTGTCACGGGCGCTAGGCCTACCCACACAAGTGAGGTATCATTTTTATCGGGAGACCTGGGGGAACGCTGGGTGGAAGGAAATTTGTGGCTCCTCTCAGATTCCTGACCTTTCTGTCACCGAAATGTGAGGAAAATTTGTTTTTTAAGCCAACTTTTGAGGTTTGCAAAGGATTCTGGGTAAAAGAACCTGGTCAGAGCCCCACAAGTCACCTCATCTTGGATTCCCCTAGGTCTCTACTTTTAAAAAATGCACAGGTTTGGTAGGTTTCCCTAGGTGCCGGCTGAGCTAGAGGCCAAAATCTACAGGTAGGCACTTTGCAAAAAAACACCTCTGTTTTCTGTCAAAAATTGTGATGTGTCCACATTGTGTTTTGGGGCATTTTCTGTCGCGGGCGCTAGGCCTAACCACACAAGTGAGGTATCATTTTTATCTGGTGACTTGGGGGAACGCTGGGTGGAAGGAAATTTGTGGCTCCTCTCAGATTCCCGACCTTTCTGTCACCGAAATGTGAGGAAAACATGTTTTTTTAGCCAAAGTTTGAGGTTTGCAAAGGATTCTGGGTAACAGAACCTAGTCAGAGCCCCACAAGTCACCCCATCTTGGATTCCCCAAGGTCTCTACTTTTAAAAAATGCACAGGTTTGGTAGGTTTCCCTAGGTGCCGGCTGAGCTAGAGGCCAAAACCTACAGGTAGGCACTTTGCAAAAAAACACCTCTGTTTTCTGTCAAAAATTGTGATGTGTCCACGTTGTGTTTTGGGGCATTTCCTGTCGCGTGCGCTAGGCCTACCCACACAAGTGAGGTATCATTTTTATCTGGTGACTTGGGGGAACGCTGGGTGGAAGGAAATTTGTGGCTCCTCTCAGATTCCAGAACTTTCTGTCACCGAAATGTGAGGAAAATGTGTTTTTTTTAGACAAATTTTGAGGTTTGCAAAGGATTCTGGGTAACAGAACCCGGTCAGAGCCCCACAAGTCACCCCATCTTGGATTCCCCTTGGTCTCTAGTTTTCACAAATGCACAGCTTTGGTAGGTTTCCCTAGGTGCCGGCTGAGCTAGAGGCCCAAATCTACAGGTAGGCACTTTGCAAAAAAACACCTCTGTTTTCTGTCAAAAATTGTGATGTGTCCACGTTGTGTTTTGGGGCATTTCCTGTCGCGGGCGCTAGGCCTACCCACACAAGTGAGGTATCATTTTTATCTGGTGACTTGGGGGAACGCTGGGTGGAAGGAAATTTGTGGCTCCTCTCAGATTCCAGAACTTTCTGTCACTGAAATGTGAGGAAAATGTGTTTTTTTAGCCACATTTTGAGGCTTGCAAAGTATTCTGGGTAACAGAACCTGGTCAGAGCCCCACAAGTCACCCCTTCTTAGATTCCCCTAGGTCTCTAGTTTTCAAAAATGCACAGGTTTGGTAGGTTTCCCTAGGTGCCGGCTGAGCTAGAGGCCAAAATCTACAGGTAGGACCTTTGCAAAAGAACACCTTCGTATTCTTTAAAAAAATGTGATGTGTCCCTGTTGTGTTTTGGGGCATTTCCTGTCACGGGCGCTAGGCCTACCCACACCAGTGAGGTATCATTTTTATCGGGAGACTTGGGGGAAAGCTGGGTGGAAGGAAATTTGTGGCTCCTCTCAGATTCCCGACCTTTCTGTCACCGAAATGCAAGGAAAACGTGTTTTTTTAGCCAACTTTTGAGGTTTGCAAAGGATTCTGGGTAAAAGAACTTGATCAGAGCCCCACAAGTCACCCCATCTTGGATTCCCCTAGGTCTCTACTTTTAAAAAATGCACAGGTTTGGTAGGTTTCCCTAGGTGCCGGCTGAGCTAGAGGCCAAAATCTACAGGTAGGCACTTTGCAAAAAACACCTCTGTTTTCTGTCAAAAATTGTGATGTGTCCATATTGTGTTTTGGGGCATTTCCTGTCACGGGCGCTAGGCCTACCCACACAAGTGAGGTATCATTTTTATCTGGTGACTTGGGGGAACGCTGGGTGGAAGGAAATTTGTGGCTCCTCTCAGATTCCCGACCTTTCTGTCACCAAAATGTGAGGAAAATGTGTTTTTTTAGCCAAAGTTTGAGGTTTGCATAGGATTCTGGGTAAAAGAACCTGGTCAGAGCCCCACAAGTCACCCCATCTTGGATTCCCCTAGGTCTCTACTTTTAAAAAATGCACAGGTTTGGTAGGTTTCCCTAGGTGCCGGCTGAGCTAGAGGCCAAAATCTACATGTAGGCACTTTGCAAAAAACACCTCTGTTTTCTGTCAAAAATTGTGATGTGTCCACACTGTGTTTTGGGGCATTTCCTGTCGCGGGCGCTAGGCCTACCCACACAAGTAAGGTATCATTTTTATCGGTAAACTTGGGGGAAAGCTGAGTGGAAGGAAATTTGTGGCTCCTCTCAGATTCCAGAACTTTCTGTCACCGAAATGTGAGGAAAATGTGTTTTTTTTAGCCAAATTTTGAGGTTTGCAAAGGATTCTGGGTAACAGAACCTGGTCAGAGCCCCACAAGTCACCCCATCTTGGATTCCCCTTGGTCTCTAGTTTGCAAAAATGCACAGCTTTGGTTGGTTTGCCTAGGTGCCGGCTGAGCTAGAGGCCAAAATCTACAGGTAGGCACTTTGCAAAAAAACACCTCTGTTTTCTGTCAAAAATTGTGATGTGTCCACGTTGTGTTTTGGGGCATTTCCTGTCGCGGGCGCTAGGCCTACCCACACAAGTGAGGTATCATTTTTATCTGGTGACTTGGGGGAACGCTGGGTGGAAGGAAATTTGTGGCTCCTCTCAGATTTTTTGTTTTTTTAGCCAACTTTTGAGGTTTGCAAAGGATTCTGGGTAACAGAACCTGGTCAGAGCCCCACAAGTCAGCCCATCTTGGATTCCCCTTGGTCTCTAGTTTGCAAAAATGCACAGGTTTGGTAGGTTTCCCTAGGTGCCGCCTGAGCTAGAGGCCAAAATCTACAGGTAGGCACTTTGCAAAAAAACACCTCTGTTTTCTGTCAAAAATTGTGATGTGTCCACGTTGTGTTTTGGGGCATTTCCTGTCGCGGGCGCTAGGCCTACCCACACAAGTGAGGTATTATTTTTATCTGGTGACTTGGGGGAACGCTGGGTGGAAGGAAATTTGTGGCTCCTCTCAGATTCCAGAACTTTCTGTCACTGAAATGTGAGGAAAATTTGTTTTTTTAGCCACATTTTGAGGTTTGCAAAGTATTCTGGGTAACAGAACCTGGTCAGAGCCCCACAAGTCACCCCTTCTTGGATTCCCCTAGGTCTCTAGATTTAAAAAATGCACAGGTTTGGTAGGTTTCCCTAGGTGCCGGCTGAGCTAGAGGCCAAAATCTACAGGTAGGCCCTTTGCAAAAGAACACCTCCGTTTTCTTTAAAAAAATGTGATGTGTCCCTGTTGTGTTTTGGGGCATTTCCTGTCACGGGCGCTAGGCCTACCCACACAAGTGAGGTATCATTGTTATCGGGAGACTTGGGGGAACGCTGGGTGGAAGGAAATTTGTGGCTCCTCTCAGATTCCCGACCTTTCTGTCACAGAAATGTGAGGAAAACGTGTTTTTTTAGCCAACTTTTGAGATTTGCAAAGGATTCTGGGTAAAAGAACCTGGTCAGAGCCCCACAAGTCACCCCATCTTGGATTCCCCTAGGTCTCTACTTTAAAAAAATGCACAGGTTTGGTAGGTTTCCCTAGGTGCCGGCTGAGCTAGAGGCCCAAATCTACAGGTAGGCACTTTGCAAAAAAACACCTCTGTTTTCTGTCAAAAATTGTGATGTGTCCACGTTGTGTTTTGGGGCATTTCCTGTCACGGGCGCTAGACCTACCCACACAAGTGAGGTATCATTTTTATCTGGTGACTTGGGGGAACGCTGGGTGGAAGGAAATTTGTGGCTCCTCTCAGATTCCCGACCTTTCTGTCACCGAAATGTGAGGAAAACGTGTTTTTTGTGCCACATTTTGAGGTTTGCAAAGTATTCTGGGTAACAGAACCTGGTCAGAGCCCCACAAGTCACCCCTTGTTGGATTCTCCTAGGTCTCTAGTTTTCAAAAATGCACAGGTTTGGTAGGTTTCCCTAGGTGCCGGCTGAGCTAGAGGCCAAAATCTACAGGTAGGCTCTTTGCAAAAGAACACCTCCGTTTTCTTTAAAAAAATGTGATGTGTCCCTGTTGTGTTTTGGGGCATTTCCTGTCACGGGCGCTAGGCCTACCCACACAAGTGAGGTATCATTTTTATCGGGAGACCTGGGGGAACGCTGGGTGGAAGGAAATTTGTGTCTCCTCTCAGATTCCTGACCTTTCTGTCACCGAAATGTGAGGAAAACGTGTTTTTTTAGCCAACTTTTGAGGTTTGCAAAGGATTCTGGGTAAAAGAACCTGGTCGGAGCCCCACAAGTCACCTCATCTTGGATTCCCCTAGGTCTCTACTTTTAAAAAATGCACAGGTTTGGTAGGTTTCCCTAGGTGCCGGCTGAGCTAGAGGCCAAAATCTACAGGTAGGCACTTTGCAAAAAAACACCTCTGTTTTCTGTCAAAAATTGTGATGTGTCCACGTTGTGTTTTGGGGCATTTCCTGTCGCGGGCGCTAGGCCTACCAACACAAGTGAGGTATCATTTTTATCTGGTGACTTGGGGGAACGCTGGGTGGAAGGAAATTTGTGGCTCCTCTCAGATTCCAGAACTTTCTGTCACTGAAATGTGAGGAAAATTTGTTTTTTTAGCCAAATTTTGAGGTTTGCAAAGGATTCTGGGTAACAGAACCTGGTCAGAGCCCCACAAGTCACCCCATCTTGGATTCCCCTTGGTCTCTAGTTTGCAAAAATGCACAGGTTTGGTAGGTTTCCCTAGGTGTCGGCTGAGCTAGAGGCCAAAATCTACAGGTAGGCACTTTGCAAAAAAACACCTCTGTTTTCTGTCAAAAATTGTGATGTGTCCACATTGTGTTTTGGGGCATTTCCTGTCGCAGGCGCTAGGCCTAACCACACAAGTGAGGTATCATTTTTATCTGGTGACTTGGGGGAACGCTGGGTGGAAGGAAATTTGTGGCTCCTCTCAGATTCCCGACCTTTCTGTCACCGAAATGTGAGGAAAACGTGTTTTTTTAGCCAAAGTTTGAGGTTTGCAAAGGATTCTGGGTAAAAGAACCTGTTGAGAGCCCCACAAGTCACCCCATCTTGGATTCCCCTAGGTCTCTACTTTTAAAAAATGCACAGGTTTGGTAGGTTTCCCTAGGTGCCGGCTGAGCTAGAGGCCAAAATCTACAGGTAGGCACTTTGCCTTTTCTGTCAAAAATTGTGATGTGTCCATGTTGTGTTTTGGGGCATTTCCTGTCGCTGGCGCTAGGCCTACCCACACAAGTGAGGTATCATTTTTATCTGGTGACTTGGGGGAACGCTGGGTGGAAGGAAATTTGTGGCTCCTCTCAGATTTCAGAACTTTCTGTCACCGAAATGTGATGAAAATGTGTTTTTTTTAGCCAAATTTTGAGGTTTGCAAAGGATTCTGGGTAACAGAACCTGGTCAGAGCCCCACAAGTCAGCCCATCTTGGATTCCCCTTGGTCTCTAGTTTGCAAAAATGCACAGGGTTGGTAGGTTTCCCTAGGTGCCGCCTGAGCTAGAGGCCAAAATCTACAGGTATGCCCTTTGCAAAAGAACACCTCCGTTTTCTTTAAAAAAATGTGATGTGTCCCTGTTGTGTTTTGGGGCATTTCCTGTCACGGGCGCTAGGCCTACCCACACAAGTGAGGTATCATTTTTTTCAGGAGACCTGGGGGAACGCTGGGTGGAAGGAAATTTGTGGCTCCTCTCAGATTCCTGACCTTTCTGTCACCGAAATGTGAGGAAAACGTGTTTTTTTAGCCAACTTTTGAGGTTTGCAAAGGATTCTGGGTAAAAGAACCTGGTCGGAGCCCCACAAGTCACCTCATCTTGGATTCCCCTAGGTCTCTACTTTTAAAAAATGCACAGGTTTGGTAGGTTTCCCTAGGTGTCGGCTGAGCTAGAGGCCAAAATCTACAGGTAGGCACTTTGCAAAAAAACACCTCTGTTTTCTGTCAAAAATTGTGATGTGTCCACATTGTGTTTTGGGGCACTTCCTGTCGCAGGCGCTAGGCCTAACCACACAAGTGAGGTATCATTTTTATCTGGTGACTTGGGGGAACGCTGGGTGGAAGGAAATTTGTGGCTCCTCTCAGATTCCCGACCTTTCTGTCACCGAAATGTGAGGAAAACGTGTTTTTTTAGCCAAAGTTTGAGGTTTGCAAAGGATTCTGGGTAAAAGAACCTGTTGAGAGCCCCACAAGTCACCCCATCTTGGATTCCCCTAGGTCTCTACTTTTAAAAAATGCACAGGTTTGGTAGGTTTCCCTAGGTGCCGGCTGAGCTAGAGGCCAAAATCTACAGGTAGGCACTTTGCAAAAAAACACCTCTGTTTTCTGTCAAAAATTGTGATGTGTCCACGTTGTGTTTTGGGGCATTTCCTGTCGCGGGCGCTAGGCCTACCAACACAAGTGAGGTATCATTTTTATCTGGTGACTTGGGGGAACGCTGGGTGGAAGGAAATTTGTGGCTCCTCTCAGATTCCAGAACTTTCTGTCACTGAAATGTGAGGAAAATTTGTTTTTTTAGCCAAATTTTGAGGTTTGCAAAGGATTCTGGGTAACAGAACCTGGTCAGAGCCCCACAAGTCACCCCATCTTGGATTCCCCTTGGTCTCTAGTTTGCAAAAATGCACAGGTTTGGTAGGTTTCCCTAGGTGTCGGCTGAGCTAGAGGCCAAAATCTACAGGTAGGCACTTTGCAAAAAAACACCTCTGTTTTCTGTCAAAAATTGTGATGTGTCCACATTGTGTTTTGGGGCACTTCCTGTCGCAGGCGCTAGGCCTAACCACACAAGTGAGGTATCATTTTTATCTGGTGACTTGGGGGAACGCTGGGTGGAAGGAAATTTGTGGCTCCTCTCAGATTCCCGACCTTTCTGTCACCGAAATGTGAGGAAAACGTGTTTTTTTAGCCAAAGTTTGAGGTTTGCAAAGGATTCTGGGTAAAAGAACCTGTTGAGAGCCCCACAAGTCACCCCATCTTGGATTCCCCTAGGTCTCTACTTTTAAAAAATGCACAGGTTTGGTAGGTTTCCCTAGGTGCCGGCTGAGCTAGAGGCCAAAATCTACAGGTAGGCACTTTGCCTTTTCTGTCAAAAATTGTGATGTGTCCATGTTGTGTTTTGGGGCATTTCCTGTCGCTGGCGCTAGGCCTACCCACACAAGTGAGGTATCATTTTTATCTGGTGACTTGGGGGAACGCTGGGTGGAAGGAAATTTGTGGCTCCTCTCAGATTTCAGAACTTTCTGTCACCGAAATGTGAGGAAAATGTGTTTTTTTTAGCCAAAGTTTGAGGTTTGCAAAGGATTCTGGGTAACAGAACCTGGTCAGAGCCCCACAAGTCAGCCCATCTTGGATTCCCCTTGGTCTCTAGTTTGCAAAAATGCACAGGGTTGGTAGGTTTCCCTAGGTGCCGCCTGAGCTAGAGGCCAAAATCTACAGGTTGGCACTTTGCAAAAAAACACCTCTGTTTTCTGTCAAAAATTGTGATGTGTCCACGTTGTGTTTTGGGGCATTTCCTGTCGCGGGCGCTAGGCCTACCCACACAAGTGAGGTATTATTTTTATCTGGTGACTTGGGGGAACGCTGGGTGGAAGGAAATTTGTGGCTCCTCTCAGATTCCCGACCTTTCTGTCACCGAAATGTGAGGAAAACGTGTTTTTTTAGCCACATTTTGAGGTTTGCAAAGTATTCTGGGTAACAGAACCTGGTCAGAGCCCCACAAGTCACCCCTTGTTGGATTCCCCTAGGTCTCTAGTTTTCACAAATGCACAGGTTTGGTAGGTTTCCCTAGGTGCCGGCTGAGCTAGAGGCCAAAATCTACAGGTAGGCCCTTTGCAAAAGAACACCTCCATTTTCTTTAAAAAAATGTGATGTGTCCCTGTTGTGTTTTGGGGCATTTCCTGTCACGGGCGCTAGGCCTACCCACACAAGTGAGGTATCATTTTTATCGGGAGACTTGGGGGAACGCTGGGTGGAAGGAAATTTGTGGCTCCTCTCAGATTCCCGACCTTTCTGTCACCGAAATGTGAGGAAAATGTGTTTTTTTAGCCACATTTTGAGGTTTGCAAAGTATTCTGGGTAACAGAACCTGGTCAGAGCCCCACAAGTCACCCCTTGTTGGATTCCCCTAGGTCTCTAGTTTTCACAAATGCACAGGTTTGGTAGGTTTCCCTAGGTGCCGGCTGAGCTAGAGGCCAAAATCTACAGGTAGGCCCTTTGCAAAAGAACACCTCCGTTTTCTTTAAAAAAATGTGATGTGTCCCTGTTGTGTTTTGGGGCATTTCCTGTCACGGGCGCTAGGCCTACCCACACAAGTGAGGTATCATTTTTATCGGGAGACTTGGGGGAACGCTGGGTGGAAGGAAATTTGTGGCTCCTCTCAGATTCCCGACCTTTCTGTCACCGAAATGTGAGGAAAACGTGTTTTTTTAGCCAAAGTTTGAGGTTTGCAAAGGATTCTGGGTAAAAGAACCTGGTCAGAGCCCCACAAGTCACCCCATCTTGGATTCCCCTAGGTCTCTAATTTTAAAAAATGCACAGGTTTGGTAGGTTTCCCTAGGTGCCGGCTGAGCTAGAGGCCAAAATCTACAGGTAGGCACTTTGCAAAAAAACACCTCTGTTTTCTGTCAAAAATCGTGATGTGTCCACGTTGTGTTTTGGGGCATTTCCTGTCGCGGGCGCTAGGCCTACCCACACAAGTGAGATATCATTTTTATCTGGTGACTTGGGGGAACGCTGGGTGGAAGGAAATTTGTGGCTCCTCTCATATTCCCGACCTTTCTGTCACCGAAATGTGAGGAAAATGTGTTTTTTTAGCCAACTTTTGAGGTTTGCAAAGGATTCTGGGTAAAAGAACCTGGTCAGAGCCCCACAAGTCACCCCACCTTGGATTCCCCTAGGTCTCTACTTTTAAAAAATGCACAGGTTTGGTAGGTTTCCCTAGGTGCCGGCTGAGCTAGAGGCCCAAATCTACAGGTAGGCACTTTGCAAAAAAACACCTCTGTTTTCTGTCAAAAATTGTGATGTGTCCACGTTGTGTTTTGGGGCATTTCCTGTCACGGGCGCTAGACCTACCCACACAAGTGAGGTATCATTTTTATCTGGTGACTTGGGGGAACGCTGGGTGGAAGGAAATTTGTGGCTCCTCTCAGATTCCCGACCTTTCTGTCACCGAAATGTGAGGAAAACGTGTTTTTTGTGCCACATTTTGAGGTTTGCAAAGTATTCTGGGTAACAGAACCTGGTCAGAGCCCCACAAGTCACCCCTTGTTGGATTCTCCTAGGTCTCTAGTTTTCAAAAATGGACAGGTTTGGTAGGTTTCCCTAGGTGCCGGCTGAGCTAGAGGCCAAAATCTACAGGTAGGCTCTTTGCAAAAGAACACCTCCGTTTTCTTTAAAAAAATGTGATGTGTCCCTGTTGTGTTTTGGGGCATTTCCTGTCACGGGCGCTAGGCCTACCCACACAAGTGAGGTATCATTTTTATCGGGAGACCTGGGGGAACGCTGGGTGGAAGGAAATTTGTGGCTCCTCTCAGATTCCTGACCTTTCTGTCACCGAAATGTGAGGAAAACGTGTTTTTTTAGCCAACTTTTGAGGTTTGCAAAGGATTCTGGGTAAAAGAACCTGGTCGGAGCCCCACAAGTCACCTCATCTTGGATTCCCCTAGGTCTCTACTTTTAAAAAATGCACAGGTTTGGTAGGTTTCCCTAGGTGCCGGCTGAGCTAGAGGCCAAAATCTACAGGTAGGCACTTTGCAAAAAAACACCTCTGTTTTCTGTCAAAAATTGTGATGTGTCCACGTTGTGTTTTGGGGCATTTCCTGTCGCGGGCGCTAGGCCTACCAACACAAGTGAGGTATCATTTTTATCTGGTGACTTGGGGGAACGCTGGGTGGAAGGAAATTTGTGGCTCCTCTCAGATTCCAGAACTTTCTGTCACTGAAATGTGAGGAAAATTTGTTTTTTTAGCCAAATTTTGAGGTTTGCAAAGGATTCTGGGTAACAGAACCTGGTCAGAGCCCCACAAGTCACCCCATCTTGGATTCCCCTTGGTCTCTAGTTTGCAAAAATGCACAGGTTTGGTAGGTTTCCCTAGGTGCCGGCTGAGCTAGAGGCCAAAATCTACAGGTATGCCCTTTGCAAAAGAACACCTCCGTTTTCTTTAAAAAAATGTGATGTGTCCCTGTTGTGTTTTGGGGCATTTCCTGTCACGGGCGCTAGGCCTACCCACACAAGTGAGGTATCATTTTTTTCAGGAGACCTGGGGGAACGCTGGGTGGAAGGAAATTTGTGGCTCCTCTCAGATTCCTGACCTTTCTGTCACCGAAATGTGAGGAAAACGTGTTTTTTTAGCCAACTTTTGAGGTTTGCAAAGGATTCTGGGTAAAAGAACCTGGTCGGAGCCCCACAAGTCACCTCATCTTGGATTCCCCTAGGTCTCTACTTTTAAAAAATGCACAGGTTTGGTAGGTTTCCCTAGGTGCCGGCTGAGCTAGAGGCCAAAATCTACAGGTTGGCACTTTGCAAAAAAACACCTCTGTTTTCTGTCAAAAATTGTGATGTGTCCACGTTGTGTTTTGGGGCATTTCCTGTCGCGGGCGCTAGGCCTACCAACACAAGTGAGGTATCATTTTTATCTGGTGACTTGGGGGAACGCTGGGTGGAAGGAAATTTGTGGCTCCTCTCAGATTCCAGAACTTTCTGTCACTGAAATGTGAGGAAAATTTGTTTTTTTAGCCAAATTTTGAGGTTTGCAAAGGATTCTGGGTAACAGAACCTGGTCAGAGCCCCACAAGTCACCCCATCTTGGATTCCCCTTGGTCTCTAGTTTGCAAAAATGCACAGGTTTGGTAGGTTTCCCTAGGTGTCGGCTGAGCTAGAGGCCAAAATCTACAGGTAGGCACTTTGCAAAAAAACACCTCTGTTTTCTGTCAAAAATTGTGATGTGTCCACATTGTGTTTTGGGGCATTTCCTGTCGCAGGCGCTAGGCCTAACCACACAAGTGAGGTATCATTTTTATCTGGTGACTTGGGGGAACGCTGGGTGGAAGGAAATTTGTGGCTCCTCTCAGATTCCCGACCTTTCTGTCACCGAAATGTGAGGAAAACGTGTTTTTTTAGCCAAAGTTTGAGGTTTGCAAAGGATTCTGGGTAAAAGAACCTGTTGAGAGCCCCACAAGTCACCCCATCTTGGATTCCCCTAGGTCTCTACTTTTAAAAAATGCACAGGTTTGGTAGGTTTCCCTAGGTGCCGGCTGAGCTAGAGGCCAAAATCTACAGGTAGGCACTTTGCCTTTTCTGTCAAAAATTGTGATGTGTCCATGTTGTGTTTTGGGGCATTTCCTGTCGCTGGCGCTAGGCCTACCCACACAAGTGAGGTATCATTTTTATCTGGTGACTTGGGGGAACGCTGGGTGGAAGGAAATTTGTGGCTCCTCTCAGATTTCAGAACTTTCTGTCACCGAAATGTGAGGAAAATGTGTTTTTTTTAGCCAAATTTTGAGGTTTGCAAAGGATTCTGGGTAACAGAACCTGGTCAGAGCCCCACAAGTCAGCCCATCTTGGATTCCCCTTGGTCTCTAGTTTGCAAAAATGCACAGGGTTGGTAGGTTTCCCTAGGTGCCGCCTGAGCTAGAGGCCAAAATCTACAGGTAGGCACTTTGCAAAAAAACACCTCTGTTTTCTGTCAAAAATTGTGATGTGTCCACGTTGTGTTTTGGGGCATTTCCTGTCGCGGGCGCTAGGCCTACCCACACAAGTGAGGTATTATTTTTATCTGGTGACTTGGGGGAACGCTGGGTGGAAGGAAATTTGTGGCTCCTCTCAGATTCCCGACCTTTCTGTCACCGAAATGTGAGGAAAACGTGTTTTTTGAGCCACATTTTGAGGTTTGCAAAGTATTCTGGGTAACAGAACCTGGTCAGAGCCCCACAAGTCACCCCTTGTTGGATTCCCCTAGGTCTCTAGTTTTCACAAATGCACAGGTTTGGTAGGTTTCCCTAGGTGCCGGCTGAGCTAGAGGCCAAAATCTACAGGTAGGCCCTTTGCAAAAGAACACCTCCGTTTTCTTTAAAAAAATGTGATGTGTCCCTGTTGTGTTTTGGGGCATTTCCTGTCACGGGCGCTAGGCCTACCCACACAAGTGAGGTATCATTTTTATCGGGAGACTTGGGGGAACGCTGGGTGGAAGGAAATTTGTGGCTCCTCTCAGATTCCCGACCTTTCTGTCACCGAAATGTGAGGAAAATGTGTTTTTTTAGCCAAAGTTTGAGGTTTGCAAAGGATTCTGGGTAAAAGAACCTGGTCAGAGCCCCACAAGTCACCCCATCTTGGATTCCCCTAGGTCTCTAATTTTAAAAAATGCACAGGTTTGGTAGGTTTCCCTAGGTGCCGGCTGAGCTAGAGGCCAAAATCTACAGGTAGGCACTTTGCAAAAAAACACCTCTGTTTTCTGTCAAAAATTGTGATGTGTCCACGTTGTGTTTTGGGGCATTTCCTGTCGCGGGCGCTAGGCCTACCCACACAAGTGAGATATCATTTTTATCTGGTGACTTGGGGGAACGCTGGGTGGAAGGAAATTTGTGGCTCCTCTCATATTCCCGACCTTTCTGTCACCGAAATGTGAGGAAAATGTGTTTTTTTAGCCACCTTTTGAGGTTTGCAAAGGATTCTGGGTAAAAGAACCTGGTCAGAGCCCCACAAGTCACCCCACCTTGGATTCCCCTAGGTCTCTACTTTTAAAAAATGCACAGGTTTGGTAGGTTTCCCTAGGTGCCGGCTGAGCTAGAGGCCAAAATCTACAGGTAGGCACTTTGCAAAAAAACACCTCTGTTTTCTGTCAAAAATTGTGATGTGTCCACGTTGTGTTTTGGGGCATTTCCTGTCGCGGGCGCTAGGCCTACCCACACAAGTGAGGTATCATTTTTATCTGGTGACTTGGGGGAACGCTGGGTGGAAGGAAATTTGTGGCTCCTCTCAGATTCCAGAACTTTCTGTCACCGAAATGTGAGGAAAATGTGTTTTTTTTAGCCAAATTTTGAGGTTTGCAAAGGATTCTGGGTAACAGAACCTGGTCAGAGCCCCAAAAGTCACCCCATCTTGGATTCCCCTTGGTCTGTAGTTTGCAAAAATACACAGCTTTGGTAGGTTTCCCTAGGTGCCGGCTGAGCTAGAGGCCAAAATCTACAGATAGGCACTTTGCAAAAAAACACCTCTGTTTTCTGTCAAAAATTGTGATGTGTCCACGTTGTGTTTTGGGGCATTTCATGTCGCGGGCGCTAGGCCTAACCACACAAGTGAGGTATAATTTTTATCTGGTGACTTGGGGGAATGCTGGGTGGAAGGAAATTTGTGGCTCCTCTCAGATTCCCGACCTTTCTGTCACCGAAATGTGAGGAAAACGTGTTTTTTTAGCCACATTTTGAGGTTTGCAAAGTATTCTGGGTAACAGAACCTGGTCAGAGCCCCACAAGTCACCCCTTGTTGGATTCCCCTAGGTCTCTAGTTTTCAAAAATGCACAGGTTTGATAGGTTTCCCTAGGTGCCGGCTGAGCTAGAGGCCAAAATCTACAGGTAGGCCCTTTGCAAAAGAACACCTCCGTTTTCTTTAAAAAAATGTGATGTGTCCCTGTTGTGTTTTGGGGCATTTCCTGTCACGGGCGCTAGGCCTACCCACACATGTGAGGTATCATTTTTATCGGGAGACTTGGGGGAACGCTGGGTGGAAGGAAATTTGTGGCTACTCTCAGATTCCCGACCTTTCTGTCACCGAAATGTGAGGAAAACTTGTTTTTTTAGCCAACTTTTGAGGCTTGCAAAGGATTCTGGGTAAAAGAACCTGGTCAAAGCCCCACAAGTCACCCCATCTTGGATTCCCCTAGGTCTCTTCTTTTAAAAAATGCACAGGTTTGGTAGGTTTCCCTAGGTGCCTGCTGAGCTAGAGGCCAAAATCTACAGGTAGGCACTTTGCAAAAAAACACCTCTGTTTTCTGTCGACTATTGTGATGTGTCCACGTTGTGTTTTGGGGCATTTCCTGTCACGGGCGCTAGGCCTACCCACACAAGTGAGGTATCATTTTTATCTGGTGACTTGGGGGAACGCTGGGTGGAAGGAAATTTGTGGCTCCTCTCAGATTCCCGACCTTTCTGTCACCGAAATGTGAGGAAAACCCTTTTTTTTAGCCAAAGTTTGAGGTTTGCAAAGGATTCTGGGTAAAAGAACCTGGTCAGAGCCCCACAAGTCACCCCATCTTGGATTCCCCTAGGTCTCTAATTTTAAAAAATGCACAGGTTTGGTAGGTTTCCCTAGGTGCCGGCTGAGCTAGAGCCCAAAATCTACATGTAGGCACTTTGCAAAAAACACCTCTGTTTTCTGTCAAAAATTGTGATGTGTCCACATTGTGTTTTGGGGCATTTCCTGTCGCGGGCGCTAGACCTACCCACACAAGTGAGGTATCATTTTTATCGGTAAACTTGGGGGAAAGCTGGGTGGAAGGAAATTTGTGGCTCCTCTCAGATTCCAGAACTTTCTGTCACCGAAATGTGAGGAAAATGTGTTTTTTTTAGCCAAATTTTGAGGTTTGCAAAGGATTCTGGGTAACAGAACCTGGTCAGAGCCCCAAAAGTCACCCCATCTTGGATTCCCCTTGGTCTCTAGTTTGCAAAAATGCACAGCTTTGGTAGGTTTCCCTAGGTGCCGGCTGAGCTAGAGGCCAAAATCTACAGGTAGGCACTTTGCAAAAAAACACCTCTGTTTTCTGTCAAAAATTGTGATGTGTCCACGTTGTGTTTTGGGGCATTTCCTGTCACGGGCGCTAGGCCTACCCACACAAGTGAGGTATCATTTTTATCTGGTGACTTGGGGGAACGCTGGGTGGAAGGAAATTTGTGGCTCCTCTCAGATTCCCGACCTTTCTGTCACCGAAATGTGAGGAAAACGTGTTTTTTTAGCCAAAGTTTGAGGTTTGCAAAGGATTCTGGGTAAAAGAACCTGGTCAGGGCCCCACAAGTCACCCCATCTTGGATTCCCCTAGGTCTCTAATTTTAAAAATGCACAGGTTTGGTAGGTTTCCCTAGGTGCCGGCTGAGCTAGAGGCCAAAATCTACAGGTAGGCACTTTGCAAAAAAACACCTCTGTTTTATGTCAAAAATTGTGATGTGTCCACGTTGTGTTTTGGGGCATTTCCTGTCACGGGCGCTAGGCCTACCCACACAAGTGAGGTATCATTTTTATCTGGTGACTTGGGGGAACGCTGGGTGGAAGGAAATTTGTGGCTCCTCTCAGATTCCCGACCTTTCTGTCACCGAAATGTGAGGAAAACGTGTTTTTTTAGCCAAAGTTTGAGGTTTGCAAAGGATTCTGGGTAAAAGAACCTGGTCAGAGCCCCACAAGTCACCCCATCTTGGATTCCCCTAGGTCTCTACTTTTAAAAAATGCACAGGTTTGGTAGGTTTCCCTAGGTGCCGGCTGAGCTAGAGGCCAAAATCTACAGGTAGGCACTTTGCAAAAAAACACCTCTGTTTTCTGTCAAAAATTGTGATGTGTCCACGTTGTGTTTTGGGGTATTTCCTGTCGCGGGCGCTAGGCCTACCCACACAAGTGAGGTATCATTTTTATCTGGTGACTTGGGGGAACGCTGGGTGGAAGGAAATTTGTGGCTCCTCTCAGATTCCCGACCTTTCTGTCACCGAAATGTGAGGAAAACGTGTTTTTTTAGCCAAAGTTTGAGGCTTGCAAAGGATTCTGGGTAAAAGAACCTGGTCAAAGCCCCACAAGTCACCCCATCTTGGATTCCCCTAGGTCTCTTCTTTTAAAAAATGCACAGGTTTGGTAGGTTTCCCTAGGTGCCTGCTGAGCTAGAGGCCAAAATCTACAGGTAGGCACTTTGCAAAAAAACACCTCTGTTTTCTGTCGACTATTGTGATGTGTCCACGTTGTGTTTTGGGGCATTTCCTGTCACGGGCGATAGGCCTACCCACACAAGTGAGGTATCATTTTTATCTGGTGACTTGGGGAAACGCTGGGTGGAAGGAAATTTGTGGCTCCTCTCAGATTCCCGACCTTTCTGTCACCGAAATGTGAGGAAAACGTGTTTTTTTAGCCAAAGTTTGAGGTTTGCAAAGGATTCTGGGTAAAAGAACCTGGTCAGAGCCCCACAAGTCACCCCATCTTGGATTCCCCTAGGTCTCTAATTTAAAAAAATGCACAGGTTTGGTAGGTTTCCCTAGGTGCCGGCTGAGCTAGAGCCCAAAATCTACATGTAGGCACTTTGCAAAAAACACCTCTGTTTTCTGTCAAAAATTGTGATGTGTCCACATTGTGTTTTGGGGCATTTCCTGTCGCGGGCGCTAGACCTACCCACACAAGTGAGGTAACATTTTTATCGGTAAACTTGGGGGAAAGCTGGGTGGAAGGAAATTTGTGGCTCCTCTCAGATTCCAGAACTTTCTGTCACCGAAATGTGAGGAAAATGTGTTTTTTTTAGCCAAATTTTGAGGTTTGCAAAGGATTCTGGGTAACAGAACCTGGTCAGAGCCCCAAAAGTCACCCCATCTTGGATTCCCCTTGGTCTCTAGTTTGCAAAAATGCACAGCTTTGGTAGGTTTCCCTAGGTGCCGGCTGAGCTAGAGGCCAAAATCTACAGGTAGGCACTTTGCAAAAAAACACCTCTGTTTTCTGTCAAAAATTGTGATGTGTCCACGTTGTGTTTTGGGGCATTTCCTGTCACGGGCGCTAGGCCTACCCACACAAGTGAGGTATCATTTTTATCTGGTGACTTGGGGGAACACTGGGTGGAAGGAAATTTGTGGCTCCTCTCAGATTCCCGACCTTTCTGTCACCGAAATGTGAGGAAAACGTGTTTTTTTAGCCAAAGTTTGAGGTTTGCAAAGGATTCTGGGTAAAAGAACCTGGTCAGGGCCCCACAAGTCACCCCATCTTGGATTCCCCTAGGTCTCTAATTTTAAAAATGCACAGGTTTGGTAGGTTTCCCTAGGTGCCGGCTGAGCTAGAGGCCAAAATCTACAGGTAGGCACTTTGCAAAAAAACACCTCTGTTTTATGTCAAAAATTGTGATGTGTCCACGTTGTGTTTTGGGGCATTTCCTGTCACGGGCGCTAGGCCTACCCACACAAGTGAGGTATCATTTTTATCTGGTGACTTGGGGGAACGCTGGGTGGAAGGAAATTTGTGGCTCCTCTCAGATTCCCGACCTTTCTGTCACCGAAATGTGAGGAAAACGTGTTTTTTTAGCCAAAGTTTGAGGTTTGCAAAGGATTCTGGGTAAAAGAACCTGGTCAGAGCCCCACAAGTCACCCCATCTTGGATTCCCCTAGGTCTCTAGTTTTCAAAAATGCACAGGTTTGGTAGGTTTTCCTAGGTGCCGGCTGAGCTAGAGGCCAAAATCTACAGGTAGGCACTTTGCAAAAAAACACCTCTGTTTTCTGTCAAAAATTGTGATGTGTCCACGTTGTGTTTTGGGGCATTTCCTGTCGCGGGCGCTAGGCCTACCCACACAAGTGAGGTATCATTTTTATCGGGAGACCTGGGGGAACGCTGGGTGGAAGGAAATTTGTGGCTCCTCTCAGATTCCTGACCTTTCTGTCACCGAAATGTGAGGAAAACGTGTTTTTTTAGCCAACTTTTGAGGTTTGCAAAGGATTCTGGGTAAATGAACCTGGTCAGAGCCCCACAAGTCACCCCTTCTTGGATTCCCCTAGGTCTCTAGTTTTTAAAAATGCACAGGTTTGGTAGGTTTCCCTAGGTGCCGGCTGAGCTAGAGGCCAAAATCTACAGGAAGGCACTTTGCAAAAAAGCACCTCTGTTTTATGTCAAAAATTGTGATGTGTCCACGTTGTGTTTTGGGGCATTTCCTGTCACGGGCGCTAGGCCTACCCACACAAGTGAGGTATCATTTTTATCTGGTGACTTGGGGGAACGCTGGGTGGAAGGAAATTTGTGGCTCCTCTCAGATTCCCGACCTTTCTGTCACCGAAATGTGAGGAAAACGTGTTTTTTTAGCCAAAGTTTGAGGTTTGCAAAGGATTCTGGGTAAAAGAACCTGGTCAGAGCCCCACAAGTCACCCCATCTTGGATTCCCCTAGGTCTCTACTTTTAAAAAATGCACAGGTTTGGTAGGTTTCCCTAGGTGCCGGCTGAGCTAGAGGCCAAAATCTACAGGTAGGCACTTTGCAAAAAAACACCTCTGTTTTCTGTCAAAAATTGTGATGTGTCCACGTTGTGTTTTGGGGCATTTCCTGTCGCGGGCGCTAGGCCTACCCACACAAGTGAGGTATCATTTTTATCTGGTGACTTGGGGGAACGCTGGGTGGAAGGAAATTTGTGGCTCCTCTCAGATTCCCGACCTTTCTGTCACCGAAATGTGAGGAAAACGTGTTTTTCTAGCCAAAGGTTGAGGTTTGCAAAGGATTCTGGGTAAAAGAACCTGGTCAGAGCCCCACAAGTCACCCCATCTTGGATTCCCCTAGGTCTCTACTTTTAAAAAATGCACAGGTTTGGTAGGTTTCCCTAGGTGCCGGCTGAGCTAGAGACCAAAATCTCCAGGTAGGCACTTTGCAAAAAAACACCTCTGTTTTCTGTCAAAAATTGTGATGTGTCCACGTTGTGTTTTGGGGTATTTCCTGTCGCGGGCGCTAGGCCTACCCACACAAGTGAGGTATCATTTTTATCTGGTGACTTGGGGGAACGCTGGGTGGAAGGAAATTTGTGGCTCCTCTCAGATTCCAGAACTTTCTGTCACTGAAATGTGAGGAAAATTTGATTTTTTTAGCCAAATGTTGAGGTTTGCAAAGGATTCTGGGTAACAGAACCTGGTCAGAGCCCCACAAGTCACCCCTTCTTGGATTCCCCTAGGTCTCTAGTTTTCAAAAATGCACAGGTTTGGTAGGTTTTCCTAGGTGCCGGCTGAGCTAGAGGCCAAAATCTACAGGTAGGCACTTTGCAAAAAAACACCTCTGTTTTCTGTCAAAAATTGTGATGTGTCCACGTTGTGTTTTGGGGCATTTCCTGTCGCGGGCGCTAGGCCTACCCACACAAGTGAGGTATCATTTTTATCGGGAGACCTGGGGGAACGCTGGGTGGAAGGAAATTTGTGGCTCCTCTCAGATTCCTGACCTTTCTGTCACCGAAATGTGAGGAAAACGTGTTTTTTTAGCCAACTTTTGAGGTTTGCAAAGGATTCTGGGTAAATGAACCTGGTCAGAGCCCCACAAGTCACCCCTTCTTGGATTCCCCTAGGTCTCTAGTTTTTAAAAATGCACAGGTTTGGTAGGTTTCCCTAGGTGCCGGCTGAGCTAGAGGCCAAAATCTACAGGTAGGCACTTTGCAAAAAAACACCTCTGTTTTATGTCAAAAATTGTGATGTGTCCACGTTGTGTTTTGGGGCATTTCC
The DNA here is from genome assembly GCF_031143425.1 of Pleurodeles waltl. NCBI lineage: Eukaryota > Metazoa > Chordata > Amphibia > Caudata > Salamandridae > Pleurodeles > Pleurodeles waltl. Next base: position 837,127,171 of record NC_090442.1, read on the forward strand.
TGTCACGGGCGCTAGGCCTACCCACACAAGTGAGGTATCATTTTTATCTGGTGACTTGGGGGAACGCTGGGTGGAAGGAAATTTGTGGCTCCTCTCAGATTCCCGACCTTTCTGTCACCGAAATGTGAGGAAAACGTGTTTTTTTAGCCAAAGTTTGAGGTTTGCAAAGGATTCTGGGTAAAAGAACCTGGTCAGAGCCCCACAAGTCACCCCATCTTGGATTCCCCTAGGTCTCTACTTTTAAAAAATGCACAGGTTTGGTAGGTTTCCCTAGGTGCCGGCTGAGCTAGAGGCCAAAATCTACAGGTAGGCACTTTGCAAAAAAACACCTCTGTTTTCTGTCAAAAATTGTGATGTGTCCACGTTGTGTTTTGGGGCATTTCCTGTCGCGGGCGCTAGGCCTACCCACACAAGTGAGGTATCATTTTTATCTGGTGACTTGGGGGAACGCTGGGTGGAAGGAAATTTGTGGCTCCTCTCAGATTCCAGAACTTTCTGTCACTGAAATGTGAGGAAAATTTGATTTTTTTAGCCAAATGTTGAGGTTTGCAAAGGATTCTGGGTAACAGAACCTGGTCAGAGCCCCACAAGTCACCCCTTCTTGGATTCCCCTAGGTCTCTAGTTTTAAAAAATGCACAGGTTTGGTAGGTTTTCTTAGGTGCCGGCTGAGCTAGAGGCCAAAATCTACAGGTAGGCACTTTGCAAAAAAACACCTCTGTTTTCTGTCAAAAATTGTGATGTGTCCACGTTGTGTTTTGGGGCATTTCCTGTCGCGGGCGCTAGGCCTACCCACACAAGTGAGGTATCATTTTTATCGGGAGACCTGGGGGAACGCTGGGTGGAAGGAAATTTGTGGCTCCTCTCAGATTCCTGACCTTTCTGTCACCGAAATGTGAGGAAAACGTGTTTTTTTAGCCAACTTTTGAGGTTTGCAAAGGATTCTGGGTAAATGAACCTGGTCAGAGCCCCACAAGTCACCTCATCTTGGATTCCCCTAGGTCTCTACTTTTAAAAAATGCACAGGTTTGGTAGGTTTCCCTAGGTGCCGGCTGAGCTAGAGGCCAAAATCTACAGGTAGGCACTTTGCAAAAAAACACCTATCTTTTCTGTCAAAAATTGTGATGTGTCCATGTTGTGTTTTGGGGCATTTCCTGTCGCAGGCGCTAGGCCTACCCACACAAGTGAGGTATCATTTTTATCTGGTGACTTGGGGGAACGCTGGGTGGAAGGAAATTTGTGGCTCCTCTCAGATTCCAGAACTTTCTGTCACTGAAATGTGAGGAAAATTTGATTTTTTAGCCAAATTTTGAGGTTTGCAAAGGATTCTGGGTAACAGAACCTGGTCAGATCCCCACAAGTCACCCCTTCTTGGATTCCCCTAGGTCTCTAGTTTTCAAAAATGCACAGGTTTGGTAGGTTTCCCTAGGTGCCGGCTGAGCTAGAGGCCAAAATCTACAGGTAGGCCCTTTGCAAAAGAACACCTCCGTTTTCTGTCAAAAATTGTGATGTGTCCACGTTGTGTTTTGGGGCATTTCCTGTCGCAGGCGCTAGGCCTACCCACACAAGTGAGGTATCATTTTTATCTGCTGACTTTGGGGAACGCTGGGTGGAAGGAAATTTGTGGCTCCTCTCAGATTCCAGAACTTTCTGTCACTGAAATGTGAGGAAAATTTGTTTTTTTAGCCAAATTTTAAGGTTTGCAAAGGATTCTGGGTAACAGAACCTGGTCAGAGCCCCACAAGTCACCCCTTCTTGGATTCCCCTAGGTCTCTAGTTTTCAAAAATGCACAGGTTTGGTAGGTTTCCCTAGGTGCCGGCTGAGCTAGAGGCCAAAATCTACAGGTAGGCCCTTTGCAAAAGAACACCTCAGTTTTGTTTAAAAAAAATGTGATGTGTGCCTGTTGTGTTTTGGGGCATTTCCTGTCACGGGCGCTAGGCCTACCCACACAAGTGAGGTATCATTTTTATCGGGAGACCTGGGGGAACGCTGGGTGGAAGGAAATTTGTGGCTCCTCTCAGATTCCTGACCTTTCTGTCACCGAAATGTGAGGAAAACGTGTTTTTTTAGCCAACTTTTGAGGTTTGCAAAGGATTCTGGGTAAATGAACCTGGTCAGAGCCCCACAAGTCACCTCATCTTGGATTCCCCTAGGTCTCTACTTTTAAAAAATGCACAGGTTTGGTAGGTTTCCCTAGGTGCCGGCTGAGCTAGAGGCCAAAAATTACAGGTAGGCACTTTGCAAAAAAACACCTATCTTTTCTGTCAAAAATTGTGATGTGTCCATGTTGTGTTTTGGGGCATTTCCTGTCGCAGGCGCTAGGCCTACCCACACAAGTGAGGTATCATTTTTATCTGGTGACTTGGGGGAACGCTGGGTGGAAGGAAATTTGTGGCTCCTCTCAGATTCCAGAACTTTCTGTCACTGAAATGTGAGAAAAATTTGATTTTTTAGCCAAATTTTGAGGTTTGCAAAGGATTCTGGGTAACAGAACCTGGTCAGAGCCCCACAAGTCACCCCTTCTTGGATTCCCCTATGTCTCTAGTTTTCAAAAATGCACAGGTTTGGTAGGTTTCCCTAGGTGCCGGCTGAGCTAGAGGCCAAAATCTACAGGTAGGCCCTTTGCAAAAGAACACCTCTGTTTTCTTTAAAAAAATGTGATGTGTCCCTGTTGTGTTTTGGGGCATTTCCTGTCACGGGGGCTAGGCCTACCCACACAAGTGAGGTATCATTTTTATCGGGAGACCTGGGGGAACGCTGGGTGGAAGGAAATTTGTGGCTCCTCTCAGATTCCTGACCTTTCTGTCACCGAAATGTGAGGAAAATGTGTTTTTTTAGCCAACTTTTGAGGTTTGCAAAGGATTCTGGGTAAAAGAACCTGGTCAGAGCCCCACAAGTCACCTCATCTTGGATTCCCCTAGGTCTCTACTTTTAAAAAATGCACAGGTTTGGTAGGTTTCCCTAGGTGCCGGCTGAGCTAGAGGCCAAAATCTAAAGGTAGTCACTTTGCAAAAAAACACCTCTGTTTTCTGTCAAAAATTGTGATGTGTCCACATTGTGTTTTGGGGCATTTCCTGTCGCGGGCGCTAGGCCTAACCACACAAGTGAGGTATCATTTTTATCTGGTGACTTGGGGGAACGCTGGGTGGAAGGAAATTTGTGGCTCCTCTCAGATTCCCGACCTTTCTGTCACCGAAATGTGAGGAAAACGTGTTTTTTTAGCCAAAGTTTGAGGTTTGCAAAGGATTCTGGGTAAAAGAACCTGGTCAGAGCCCCACAAGTCACCTCATCTTGGATTCCCCTAGGTCTCTACTTTTAAAAAATGCACAGGTTTGGTAGGTTTCCCTAGGTGCCGGCTGAGCTAGAGGCCAAAATCTACAGGTAGGCACTTTGCAAAAAAACACCTCTGTTTTCTGTCAAAAATTGTGATGTGTCCACATTGTGTTTTGGGGCATTTCCTGTCGCGGGCGCTAGGCCTAACCACACAAGTGAGGTATCATTTTTATCTGGTGACTTGGGGGAACGCTGGGTGTAAGGAAATTTGTGGCTCCTCTCAGATTCCCGACCTTTCTGTCACCGAAATGTGAGGAAAACGTGTTTTTTTAGCCAAAGTTTGAGGTTTGCAAAGGATTCTGGGTAAAAGAACCTGGTCAGAGCCCCACAATCACCCCATCTTGGATTCCCCTAGGTCTCTACTTTTAAAAAATGCACAGGTTTGGTAGGTTTCCCTAGGTGCCGGCTGAGCTAGAGGCCAAAATCTACAGGTAGGCACTTTGCAAAAAAACACCTCTGTTTTCTGTCAAAAATTGTGATGTGTCCACGTTGTGTTTTGGGGCATTTCCTGTCGCGGGCGCTAGGCCTACCCACACAAGTGACGTATCATTTTTATCTGGTGACTTGGGGGAATGCTGAGTGGAAGGAAATTTGTGGCTCCTCTCAGATTCCAGAACTTTCTGTCACTGAAATGTGAGGAAAATTTGTTTTTTTAGCCAAATTGTGAGGTTTGCAAAGGATTCTGGGTAACAGAACCTGGTCAGAGCCCCACAAGTCACCCCATCTTGGATTCCCCTTGGTCTCTAGTTTTCAAAAATGCACAGGTTTGTTAGGTTTCCCTAGGTGCCGCCTGAGCTAGAGGCCAAAATCTACAGGTAGGCACTTTGCAAAAAAACACCTCTGTTTTCTGTCAAAAATTGTGATGTGTCCACGTTGTGTTTTGGGGCATTTCCTGTCGCGGGCGCTAGGCCTACCCACACAAGTGAGGTATCATTTTTATCTGGTGACTTGGGGGAACGCTGGGTGGAAGGAAATTTGTGGCTCCTCTCAGATTCCAGAACTTTCTGTCACTGAAATGTGAGGAAAATGTGTTTTTTTAGCCACATTTTGAGGTTTGCAAAGTATTCTGGGTAACAGAACCTGGTCAGAGCCCCACAAGTCACCCCTTCTTGGATTCCCCTAGGTCTCTAGTTTTCAAAAATGCACAGGTTTGGTAGGTTTCCCTAGGTGCCGGCTGAGCTAGAGGCCAAAATCTACAGGTAGGCCCTTTGCAAAGGAACACCTCTGTTTTCTTTAAAAAAATGTGATGTGTCCCTGTTGTGTTTTGGGGCATTTCCTGTCACGGGCGCTAGGCCTACCCACACAAGTGAGGTATAATTTTTATCGGGAGACTTGGGGGAACGCTGGGTGGAAGGAAATTTGTGGCTCCTCTCAGATTCCCGACCTTTCTGTCACCGAAATGTAAGGAAAACGTGATTTTTTAGCCAACTTTTGAGGTTTGCAAAGGATTCTGGGTAAAAGAACCTGATCAGAGCCCCACAAGTCACCCCATCTTGGATTCCCCTAGGTCTCTACTTTAAAAAAATGCACAGGTTTGGTAGGTTTCCCTAGGTGCCGGCTGAGCTAGAGGCCAAAATCCACATGTAGGCACTTTGAAAAAAACACCTCTGTTTTCTGTCAAAAATTGTGATGTGTCCACACTGTGTTTTGGGGCATTTCCTGTCGCGGGCGCTAGGCCTACCCACACAAGTGAGGTATCATTTTTATCGGTAAACTTGGGGGAAAGCTGAGTGGAAGAAAATTTGTGGCTCCTCTCAGATTCCAGAACTTTCTCTCATCGAAATGTGAGGAAAATGTGTTTTTTTTAGCCACATTTTGAGGTTTGCAAAGGATTCTGGGTAACAGAACCTGGTCAGAGCCCCACAAGTCACCCCATCTTGGATTCCCCTTGGTCTCTAGTTTGCAAAAATGCACAGCTTTGGTAGGTTTCCCTAGGTGCTGGCTGAGCTAGAGGCCAAAATCTACAGGTAGGCACTTTGCAAAAAAACTCCTATGTTTTCTGTCAAAAATTGTGATGTGTCCATGTTGTGTTTTGGGGCATTTCCTGTCGCAGGCGCTAGGCCTACCCACACAAGTGAGGTATCATTTTTATCTGGTGACTTGGGGGAACGCTGGGTGGAAGGAAATTTGTGGCTCCTCTCAGATTCCAGAACTTTCTGTCACTGAAATGCGAGGAAAATTTGTTTTTTTAGCCAAATTTTGAGGTTTGCAAAGGATTCTGGGTAACAGAACCCGGTCAGAGCCCCACAAGTCACCCCATCTTGGATTCCCCTTGGTCTCTAGTTTGCAAAAATGTACAGGTTTGGTAGGTTTCCCTAGGTGCCGGCTGAGCTAGAGGCCAAAATCTACAGGTAGGCCCTTTGCAAAAGAACACCTCCGTTTTCTTTAAAAAAATGTGATGTGTCCCTGTTGTGTTTTGGGGCATTTCCTGTCACGGGCGCTAGGCCTACCCACACAAGTGAGGTATCATTTTTATCGGGAGACCTGGGGGAACGCTGGGTGGAAGGAAATTTGTGGCTCCTCTCAGATTCCTGACCTTTCTGTCACCGAAATGTGAGGAAAATTTGTTTTTTAAGCCAACTTTTGAGGTTTGCAAAGGATTCTGGGTAAAAGAACCTGGTCAGAGCCCCACAAGTCACCTCATCTTGGATTCCCCTAGGTCTCTACTTTTAAAAAATGCACAGGTTTGGTAGGTTTCCCTAGGTGCCGGCTGAGCTAGAGGCCAAAATCTACAGGTAGGCACTTTGCAAAAAAACACCTCTGTTTTCTGTCAAAAATTGTGATGTGTCCACATTGTGTTTTGGGGCATTTCCTGTCGCGGGCGCTAGGCCTAACCACACAAGTGAGGTATCATTTTTATCTGGTGACTTGGGGGAACGCTGGGTGGAAGGAAATTTGTGGCTCCTCTCAGATTCCCGACCTTTCTGTCACCGAAATGTGAGGAAAACATGTTTTTTTAGCCAAAGTTTGAGGTTTGCAAAGGATTCTGGGTAACAGAACCTAGTCAGAGCCCCACAAGTCACCCCATCTTGGATTCCCCTAGGTCTCTACTTTTAAAAAATGCACAGGTTTGGTAGGTTTCCCTAGGTGCCGGCTGAGCTAGAGGCCAAAACCTACAGGTAGGCACTTTGCAAAAAAACACCTCTGTTTTCTGTCAAAAATTGTGATGTGTCCACGTTGTGTTTTGGGGCATTTCCTGTCGCGTGCGCTAGGCCTACCCACACAAGTGAGGTATCATTTTTATCTGGTGACTTGGGGGAACGCTGGGTGGAAGGAAATTTGTGGCTCCTCTCAGATTCCAGAACTTTCTGTCACTGAAATGTGAGGAAAATTTGTTTTTTTAGCCAAATTTTGAGGTTTGCAAAGGATTCTGGGTAACAGGACCCGGTCAGAGCCCCACAAGTCACCCCATCTTGGATTCCCCTTGGTCTCTAGTTTTCACAAATGCACAGCTTTGGTAGGTTTCCCTAGGTGCCGGCTGAGCTAGAGGCCAAAATCTATAGGTATGCCCTTTGCAAAAGAACACCTCCGTTTTCTTTAAAAAAATGTGATGTGTCCCTGTTGTGTTTTGGGGCATTTCCTGTCACGGGCGCTAGGCCTACCCACACAAGTGAGGTATCATTTTTATCGGGAGACCTGGGGGAACGCTGGGTGGAAGGAAATTTGTGGCTCCTCTCAGATTCCTGACCTTTCTGTCACCGAAATGTGAGGAAAATTTGTTTTTTTAGCCAACTTTTGAGGTTTGCAAAGGATTCTGGGTAAAAGAACCTGGTCAGAGCCCCACAAGTCACCTCATCTTGGATTCCCCTAGGTCTCTACTTTTAAAAAATGCACAGGTTTGGTAGGTTTCCCTAGGTGCCGGCTGAGCTAGAGGCCAAAATCTACAGGTAGTCACTTTGCAAAAAAACACCTCTGTTTTCTGTCAAAAATTGTGATGTGTCCACATTGTGTTTTGGGGCATTTCCTGTCGCGGGCGCTAGGCCTAACCACACAAGTGAGGTATCATTTTTATCTGTTGACTTGGGGGAACGCTGGGTGGAAGGAAATTTGTGGCTCCTCTCAGATTCCCGACCTTTCTGTCACCGAAATGTGAGGAAAACGTGTTTTTTTAGCCAAAGTTTGAGGTTTGCAAAGGATTCTGGGTAAAAGAACCTGGTCAGAGCCCCACAAGTCACCTCATCTTGGATTCCCCTAGGTCTCTACTTTTAAAAAATGCACAGGTTTGGTAGGTTTCCCTAGGTGCCGGCTGAGCTAGAGGCCAAAATCTACAGGTAGGCACTTTGCAAAAAAACACCTCTGTTTTCTGTCAAAAATTGTGATGTGTCCACATTGTGTTTTGGGGCATTTCCTGTCGCGGGCGCTAGGCCTAACCACACAAGTGAGGTATCATTTTTATCTGGTGACTTGGGGGAACGCTGGGTGTAAGGAAATTTGTGGCTCCTCTCAGATTCCCGACCTTTCTGTCACCGAAATGTGAGGAAAACGTGTTTTTTTAGCCAAAGTTTGAGGTTTGCAAAGGATTCTGGGTAAAAGAACCTGGTCAGAGCCCCACAATCACCCCATCTTGGATTCCCCTAGGTCTCTACTTTTAAAAAATGCACAGGTTTGGTAGGTTTCCCTAGGTGCCGGCTGAGCTAGAGGCCAAAATCTACAGGTAGGCACTTTGCAAAAAAACACCTCTGTTTTCTGTCAAAAATTGTGATGTGTCCACGTTGTGTTTTGGGGCATTTCCTGTCGCGGGCGCTAGGCCTACCCACACAAGTGACGTATCATTTTTATCTGGTGACTTGGGGGAATGCTGAGTGGAAGGAAATTTGTGGCTCCTCTCAGATTCCAGAACTTTCTGTCACTGAAATGTGAGGAAAATTTGTTTTTTTAGCCAAATTTTGAGGTTTGCAAAGGATTCTGGGTAACAGAACCTGGTCAGAGCCCCACAAGTCACCCCATCTTGGATTCCCCTTGGTCTCTAGTTTTCAAAGATGCACAGGTTTGTTAGGTTTCCCTAGGTGCCGCCTGAGCTAGAGGCCAAAATCTACAGGTAGGCACTTTGCAAAAAAACACCTCTGTTTTCTGTCAAAAATTGTGATGTGTCCACGTTGTGTTTTGGGGCATTTCCTGTCGCGGGCGCTAGGCCTACCCACACAAGTGAGGTATCATTTTTATCTGGTGACTTGGGGGAACGCTGGGTGGAAGGAAATTTGTGGCTCCTCTCAGATTCCAGAACTTTCTGTCACTGAAATGTGAGGAAAATGTGTTTTTTTAGCCACATTTTGAGGTTTGCAAAGTATTCTGGGTAACAGAACCTGGTCAGAGCCCCACAAGTCACCCCTTCTTGGATTCCCCTAGGTCTCTAGTTTTCAAAAATGCACAGGTTTGGTAGGTTTCCCTAGGTGCCGGCTGAGCTAGAGGCCAAAATCTACAGGTAGGCCCTTTGCAAAGGAACACCTCTGTTTTCTTTAAAAAAATGTGATGTGTCCCTGTTGTGTTTTGGGGCATTTCCTGTCACGGGCGCTAGGCCTACCCACACAAGTGAGGTATAATTTTTATCGGGAGACTTGGGGGAACGCTGGGTGGAAGGAAATTTGTGGCTCCTCTCAGATTCCCGACCTTTCTGTCACCGAAATGTAAGGAAAACGTGATTTTTTAGCCAACTTTTGAGGTTTGCAAAGGATTCTGGGTAAAAGAACCTGATCAGAGCCCCACAAGTCACCCCATCTTGGATTCCCCTAGGTCTCTACTTTAAAAAAATGCACAGGTTTGGTAGGTTTCCCTAGGTGCCGGCTGAGCTAGAGGCCAAAATCCACATGTAGGCACTTTGAAAAAAACACCTCTGTTTTCTGTCAAAAATTGTGATGTGTCCACACTGTGTTTTGGGGCATTTCCTGTCGCGGGCGCTAGGCCTACCCACACAAGTGAGGTATCATTTTTATCGGTAAACTTGGGGGAAAGCTGAGTGGAAGAAAATTTGTGGCTCCTCTCAGATTCCAGAACTTTCTCTCATCGAAATGTGAGGAAAATGTGTTTTTTTTAGCCACATTTTGAGGTTTGCAAAGGATTCTGGGTAACAGAACCTGGTCAGAGCCCCACAAGTCACCCCATCTTGGATTCCCCTTGGTCTCTAGTTTGCAAAAATGCACAGCTTTGGTAGGTTTCCCTAGGTGCTGGCTGAGCTAGAGGCCAAAATCTACAGGTAGGCACTTTGCAAAAAAACTCCTATGTTTTCTGTCAAAAATTGTGATGTGTCCATGTTGTGTTTTGGGGCATTTCCTGTCGCAGGCGCTAGGCCTACCCACACAAGTGAGGTATCATTTTTATCTGGTGACTTGGGGGAACGCTGGGTGGAAGGAAATTTGTGGCTCCTCTCAGATTCCAGAACTTTCTGTCACTGAAATGCGAGGAAAATTTGTTTTTTTAGCCAAATTTTGAGGTTTGCAAAGGATTCTGGGTAACAGAACCTGGTCAGAGCCCCACAAGTCACCCCTTCTTGGATTCCTATAGGTCTCTAGTTTTCAGAAATGCACAGGTTTGGTAGGTTTCCCTAGGTGCCGGCTGAGCTAGAGGCCAAAATCTACAGGTAGGCCCTTTGCAAAAGAACACCTCTGTTTTCTTTAAAAAAACTGTGATGTGTCCCTGTTGTGTTTTGGGGCATTTCCTGTCACGGGCGCTAGGCCTACCCACACAAGTGAGGTATCATTTTTATCGGGAGACCTGGGGGAACGCTGGGTGGAAGGAAATTTGTGGCTCCTCTCAGATTCCCGACCTTTCTGTCACCGAAATATGAGGAAAACGTGTTTTTTTAGCCAAAGTTTGAGGTTTGCAAAGGATTCTGGGTAAAAGAACCTGGTCAGAGCCCCACAATCACCCCATCTTGGATTCCCCTAGGTCTCTACTTTTAAAAAATGCACAGGTTTGGTAGGTTTCCCTAGGTGCCGGCTGAGCTAGAGGCCAAAATCTACAGGTAGGCACTTTGCAAAAAAACACCTCTGTTTTCTGTCAAAAATTGTGATGTGTCCACGTTGTGTTTTGGGGCATTTCCTGTCGCGGGCGCTAGGCCTACCCACACAAGTGAGGTATCATTTTTATCTGGTGACTTGGGGGAACGCTGAGTGGAAGGAAATTTGTGGCTCCTCTCAGATTCCAGAACTTTCTGTCACTGAAATGTGAGGAAAATTTGTTTTTTTAAGCCAAATTTTGAGGTTTGCAAAGGATTCTGGGTAACAGAACCTGGTTAGAGCCCCACAAGTCACCTCATCTTGGATTCCCCTAGGTCTCTACTTTTAAAAAATGCACAGGTTTGGTAGGTTTCCCTAGGTGCCGGCTGAGCTAGAGGCCAAAATCTACAGGTAGGCACTTTGCAAAAAAACACCTGTTTTCTGTCAAAAATTGTGATGTGTCCACGTTGTGTTTTGGGGCATTTCCTGTCGCGGGCGCTAGGCCTACCCACACAAGTGAGGTATCATTTTCATCTGGTGACTTGGGGGAACGCTGGGTGGAAGGAAATTTGTGGCTCCTCTCAGATTCCAGAACTTTCTGTCACTGAAATGTGAGGAAAATTTGTTTTTTTAGCCAAATTTTGAGGTTTGCAAAGGATTCTGGGTAACAGAACCCGGTCAGAGCCCCACAAGTCACCCCATCTTGGATTCCCCTTGGTCTCTAGTTTGCAAAAATGTACAGGTTTGGTAGGTTTCCCTAGGTGCCGGCTGAGCTAGAGGCCAAAATCTACAGGTAGGCCCTTTGCAAAAGAACACCTCCGTTTTCTTTAAAAAAATGTGATGTGTCCCTGTTGTGTTTTGGGGCATTTCCTGTCACGGGCGCTAGGCCTACCCACACAAGTGAGGTATCATTTTTATCGGGAGACCTGGGGGAACGCTGGGTGGAAGGAAATTTGTGGCTCCTCTCAGATTCCTGACCTTTCTGTCACCGAAATGTGAGGAAAATTTGTTTTTTAAGCCAACTTTTGAGGTTTGCAAAGGATTCTGGGTAAAAGAACCTGGTCAGAGCCCCACAAGTCACCTCATCTTGGATTCCCCTAGGTCTCTACTTTTAAAAAATGCACAGGTTTGGTAGGTTTCCCTAGGTGCCGGCTGAGCTAGAGGCCAAAATCTACAGGTAGGCACTTTGCAAAAAAACACCTCTGTTTTCTGTCAAAAATTGTGATGTGTCCACATTGTGTTTTGGGGCATTTCCTGTCGCGGGCGCTAGGCCTAACCACACAAGTGAGGTATCATTTTTATCTGGTGACTTGGGGGAACGCTGGGTGGAAGGAAATTTGTGGCTCCTCTCAGATTCCCGACCTTTCTGTCACCGAAATGTGAGGAAAACATGTTTTTTTAGCCAAAGTTTGAGGTTTGCAAAGGATTCTGGGTAACAGAACCTAGTCAGAGCCCCACAAGTCACCCCATCTTGGATTCCCCTAGGTCTCTACTTTTAAAAAATGCACAGGTTTGGTAGGTTTCCCTAGGCGCCGGCTGAGCTAGAGGCCAAAACCTACAGGTAGGCACTTTGCAAAAAAACACCTCTGTTTTCTGTCAAAAATTGTGATGTGTCCACGTTGTGTTTTGGGGCATTTCCTGTCGCGTGCGCTAGGCCTACCCACACAAGTGAGGTATCATTTTTATCTGGTGACTTGGGGGAACGCTGGGTGGAAGGAAATTTGTGGCTCCTCTCAGATTCCAGAACTTTCTGTCACCGAAATGTGAGGAAAATGTGTGTTTTTTAGACAAATTTTGAGGTTTGCAAAGGATTCTGGGTAACAGAACCCGGTCAGAGCCCCACAAGTCACCCCATCTTGGATTCCCCTTGGTCTCTAGTTTTCACAAATGCACAGCTTTGGTAGGTTTCCCTAGGTGCCGGCTGAGCTAGAGGCCCAAATCTACAGGTAGGCACTTTGCAAAAAAACACCTCTGTTTTCTGTCAAAAATTGTGATGTGTCCACGTTGTGTTTTGGGGCATTTCCTGTCGCGGGCGCTAGGCCTACCCACACAAGTGAGGTATCATTTTTATCTGGTGACTTGGGGGAACGCTGGGTGGAAGGAAATTTGTGGCTCCTCTCAGATTCCAGAACTTTCTGTCACTGAAATGTGAGGAAAATGTGTTTTTTTAGCCACATTTTGAGGCTTGCAAAGTATTCTGGGTAACAGAACCTGGTCAGAGCCCCACAAGTCACCCCTTCTTAGATTCCCCTAGGTCTCTAGTTTTAAAAAATGCACAGGTTTGGTAGGTTTCCCTAGGTGCCGGCTGAGCTAGAGGCCAAAATCTACAGGTAGGACCTTTGCAAAAGAACACCTTCGTATTCTTTAAAAAAATGTGATGTGTCCCTGTTGTGTTTTGGGGCATTTCCTGTCACGGGCGCTAGGCCTACCCACACCAGTGAGGTATCATTTTTATCGGGAGACTTGGGGGAAAGCTGGGTGGAAGGAAATTTGTGGCTCCTCTCAGATTCCCGACCTTTCTGTCACCGAAATGCAAGGAAAACGTGTTTTTTTAGCCAACTTTTGAGGTTTGCAAAGGATTCTGGGTAAAAGAACCTGATCAGAGCCCCACAAGTCACCCCATCTTGGATTCCCCTAGGTCTCTACTTTTAAAAAATGCACAGGTTTGGTAGGTTTCCCTAGGTGCCGGCTGAGCTAGAGGCCAAAATCTACAGGTAGGCACTTTGCAAAAAACACCTCTGTTTTCTGTCAAAAATTGTGATGTGTCCATATTGTGTTTTGGGGCATTTCCTGTCACGGGCGCTAGGCCTACCCACACAAGTGAGGTATCATTTTTATCTGGTGACTTGGGGGAACGCTGGGTGGAAGGAAATTTGTGGCTCCTCTCAGATTCCCGACCTTTCTGTCACCGAAATGTGAGGAAAATGTGTTTTTTTAGCCAAAGTTTGAGGTTTGCATAGGATTCTGGGTAAAAGAACCTGGTCAGAGCCCCACAAGTCACCCCATCTTGGATTCCCCTAGGTCTCTACTTTTAAAAAATGCACAGGTTTGGTAGGTTTCCCTAGGTGCCGGCTGAGCTAGAGGCCAAAATCTACAGGTAGGCACTTTGCAAAAAAACACCTCTGTTTTCTGTCAAAAATTGTGATGTGTCCACATTGTGTTTTGGGGCATTTCCTGTCGCGGGCGCTAGGCCTACCCACACAAGTGAGGTATCATTTTTATCTGGTGACTTGGGGGAACGCTGGGTGGAAGGAAATTTGTGGCTCCTCTCAGATTCCAGAACTTTCTGTCACTGAAATGTGAGGAAAATGTGTTTTCTTAGCCAAATTTTGAGGTTTGCAAAGGATTCTGGGTAACAGAACCTGGTCAGAGCCCCACAAGTCACCCTTTCTTGGATTCCCCTAGGTCTCTAGTTTTCAAAAATGCACAGGTTTGGTAGGTTTCCCTAGGTGCCGGCTGAGCTAGAGGCCAAAATCTACAGGTAGGCCCTTTGCAAAGGAACACCTCTGTTTTCTTTAAAAAAATGTGATGTGTCCCTGTTGTGTTTTGGGGCATTTCCTGTCACGGGCGCTAGGCCTACCCACACAAGTGAGGTATAATTTTTATCGGGAGACTTGGGGGAACGCTGGGTGGAAGGAAATTTGTGGCTCCTCTCAGATTCCCGACCTTTCTGTCACCGAAATGTAAGGAAAACGTGATTTTTTAGCCAACTTTTGAGGTTTGCAAAGGATTCTGGGTAAAAGAACCTGATCAGAGCCCCACAAGTCACCCCATCTTGGATTCCCCTAGGTCTCTACTTTAAAAAAATGCACAGGTTTGGTAGGTTTCCCTAGGTGCCGGCTGAGCTAGAGGCCAAAATCCACATGTAGGCACTTTGAAAAAAACACCTCGGTTTTCTGTCAAAAATTGTGATGTGTCCACACTGTGTTTTGGGGCATTTCCTGTCGCGGGCGCTAGGCCTACCCACACAAGTGAGGTATCATTTTTATCGGTAAACTTGGGGGAAAGCTGAGTGGAAGAAAATTTGTGGCTCCTCTCAGATTCCAGAACTTTCTCTCATCGAAATGTGAGGAAAATGTGTTTTTTTTAGCCACATTTTGAGGTTTGCAAAGGATTCTGGGTAACAGAACCTGGTCAGAGCCCCACAAGTCACCCCATCTTGGATTCCCCTTGGTCTCTAGTTTGCAAAAATGCACAGCTTTGGTAGGTTTCCCTAGGTGCTGGCTGAGCTAGAGGCCAAAATCTACAGGTAGGCACTTTGCAAAAAAACTCCTATGTTTTCTGTCAAAAATTGTGATGTGTCCATGTTGTGTTTTGGGGCATTTCCTGTCGCAGGCGCTAGGCCTACCCACACAAGTGAGGTATCATTTTTATCTGGTGACTTGGGGGAACGCTGGGTGGAAGGAAATTTGTGGCTCCTCTCAGATTCCAGAACTTTCTGTCACTGAAATGCGAGGAAAATTTGTTTTTTTAGCCAAATTTTGAGGTTTGCAAAGGATTCTGGGTAACAGAACCTGGTCAGAGCCCCACAAGTCACCCCTTCTTGGATTCCTATAGGTCTCTAGTTTTCAGAAATGCACAGGTTTGGTAGGTTTCCCTAGGTGCCGGCTGAGCTAGAGGCCAAAATCTACAGGTAGGCCCTTTGCAAAAGAACACCTCTGTTTTCTTTAAAAAAACTGTGATGTGTCCCTGTTGTGTTTTGGGGCATTTCCTGTCACGGGCGCTAGGCCTACCCACACAAGTGAGGTATCATTTTTATCGGGAGACCTGGGGGAACGCTGGGTGGAAGGAAATTTGTGGCTCCTCTCAGATTCCCGACCTTTCTGTCACCGAAATGTGAGGAAAACGTGTTTTTTTAGCCAAAGTTTGAGGTTTGCAAAGGATTCTGGGTAAAAGAACCTGGTCAGAGCCCCACAATCACCCCATCTTGGATTCCCCTAGGTCTCTACTTTTAAAAAATGCACAGGTTTGGTAGGTTTCCCTAGGTGCCGGCTGAGCTAGAGGCCAAAATCTACAGGTAGGCACTTTGCAAAAAAACACCTCTGTTTTCTGTCAAAAATTGTGATGTGTCCACGTTGTGTTTTGGGGCATTTCCTGTCGCGGGCGCTAGGCCTACCCACACAAGTGAGGTATCATTTTTATCTGGTGACTTGGGGGAACGCTGACTGGAAGGAAATTTGTGGCTCCTCTCAGATTCCAGAACTTTCTGTCACTGAAATGTGAGGAAAATTTGTTTTTTTAAGCCAAATTTTGAGGTTTGCAAAGGATTCTGGGTAACAGAACCTGGTTAGAGCCCCACAAGTCACCTCATCTTGGATTCCCCTAGGTCTCTACTTTTAAAAAATGCACAGGGTTGGTAGGTTTCCCTAGGTGCCGGCTGAGCTAGAGGCCAAAATCTACAGGTAGGCACTTTGCAAAAAAACACCTGTTTTCTGTCAAAAATTGTGATGTGTCCACGTTGTGTTTTGGGGCATTTCCTGTCGCGGGCGCTAGGCCTACCCACACAAGTGAGGTATCATTTTCATCTGGTGACTTGGGGGAACGCTGGGTGGAAGGAAATTTGTGGCTCCTCTCAGATTCCAGAACTTTCTGTCACTGAAATGTGAGGAAAATTTGTTTTTTTAGCCAAATTTTGAGGTTTGCAAAGGATTCTGGGTAACAGAACCCGGTCAGAGCCCCACAAGTCACCCCATCTTGGATTCCCCTTGGTCTCTAGTTTGCAAAAATGTACAGGTTTGGTAGGTTTCCCTAGGTGCCGGCTGAGCTAGAGGCCAAAATCTACAGGTAGGCCCTTTGCAAAGGAACACCTCCGTTTTCTTTAAAAAAATGTGATGTGTCCCTGTTGTGTTTTGGGGCATTTCCTGTCACGGGCGCTAGGCCTACCCACACAAGTGAGGTATCATTTTTATCGGGAGACCTGGGGGAACGCTGGGTGGAAGGAAATTTGTGGCTCCTCTCAGATTCCTGACCTTTCTGTCACCGAAATGTGAGGAAAATTTGTTTTTTAAGCCAACTTTTGAGGTTTGCAAAGGATTCTGGGTAAAAGAACCTGGTCAGAGCCCCACAAGTCACCTCATCTTGGATTCCCCTAGGTCTCTACTTTTAAAAAATGCACAGGTTTGGTAGGTTTCCCTAGGTGCCGGCTGAGCTAGAGGCCAAAATCTACAGGTAGGCACTTTGCAAAAAAACACCTCTGTTTTCTGTCAAAAATTGTGATGTGTCCACATTGTGTTTTGGGGCATTTCCTGTCGCGGGCGCTAGGCCTAACCACACAAGTGAGGTATCATTTTTATCTGGTGACTTGGGGGAACGCTGGGTGGAAGGAAATTTGTGGCTCCTCTCAGATTCCCGACCTTTCTGTCACCGAAATGTGAGGAAAACATGTTTTTTTAGCCAAAGTTTGAGGTTTGCAAAGGATTCTGGGTAACAGAACCTAGTCAGAGCCCCACAAGTCACCCCATCTTGGATTCCCCTAGGTCTCTACTTTTAAAAAATGCACAGGTTTGGTAGGTTTCCCTAGGTGCCGGCTGAGCTAGAGGCCAAAACCTACAGGTAGGCACTTTGCAAAAAAACACCTCTGTTTTCTGTCAAAAATTGTGATGTGTCCACGTTGTGTTTTGGGGCATTTCCTGTCGCGTGCGCTAGGCCTACCCACACAAGTGAGGTATCATTTTTATCTGGTGACTTGGGGGAACGCTGGGTGGAAGGAAATTTGTGGCTCCTCTCAGATTCCAGAACTTTCTGTCACCGAAATGTGAGGAAAATGTGTGTTTTTTAGACAAATTTTGAGGTTTGCAAAGGATTCTGGGTAACAGAACCCGGTCAGAGCCCCACAAGTCACCCCATCTTGGATTCCCCTTGGTCTCTAGTTTTCACAAATGCACAGCTTTGGTAGGTTTCCCTAGGTGCCGGCTGAGCTAGAGGCCCAAATCTACAGGTAGGCACTTTGCAAAAAAACACCTCTGTTTTCTGTCAAAAATTGTGATGTGTCCACGTTGTGTTTTGGGGCATTTCCTGTCGCGGGCGCTAGGCCTACCCACACAAGTGAGGTATCATTTTTATCTGGTGACTTGGGGGAACGCTGGGTGGAAGGAAATTTGTGGCTCCTCTCAGATTCCAGAACTTTCTGTCACTGAAATGTGAGGAAAATGTGTTTTTTTAGCCACATTTTGAGGCTTGCAAAGTATTCTGGGTAACAGAACCTGGTCAGAGCCCCACAAGTCACCCCTTCTTAGATTCCCCTAGGTCTCTAGTTTTAAAAAATGCACAGGTTTGGTAGGTTTCCCTAGGTGCCGGCTGAGCTAGAGGCCAAAATCTACAGGTAGGACCTTTGCAAAAGAACACCTTCGTATTCTTTAAAAAAATGTGATGTGTCCCTGTTGTGTTTTGGGGCATTTCCAGTCACGGGCGCTAGGCCTACCCACACCAGTGAGGTATCATTTTTATCGGGAGACTTGGGGGAAAGCTGGGTGGAAGGAAATTTGTGGCTCCTCTCAGATTCCCGACCTTTCTGTCACCGAAATGCAAGGAAAACGTGTTTTTTTAGCCAACTTTTGAGGTTTGCAAAGGATTCTGGGTAAAAGAACCTGATCAGAGCCCCACAAGTCACCCCATCTTGGATTCCCCTAGGTCTCTACTTTTAAAAAATGCACAGGTTTGGTAGGTTTCCCTAGGTGCCGGCTGAGCTAGAGGCCAAAATCTACAGGTAGGCACTTTGCAAAAAACACCTCTGTTTTCTGTCAAAAATTGTGATGTGTCCATATTGTGTTTTGGGGCATTTCCTGTCACGGGCGCTAGGCCTACCCACACAAGTGAGGTATCATTTTTATCTGGTGACTTGGGGGAACGCTGGGTGGAAGGAAATTTGTGGCTCCTCTCAGATTCCCGACCTTTCTGTCACCGAAATGTGAGGAAAATGTGTTTTTTTAGCCAAAGTTTGAGGTTTGCATAGGATTCTGGGTAAAAGAACCTGGTCAGAGCACCACAAGTCACCCCATCTTGGATTCCCCTAGGTCTCTACTTTTAAAAAATGCACAGGTTTGGTAGGTTTCCCTAGGTGCCGGCTGAGCTAGAGGCCAAAATCTACAGGTAGGCACTTTGCAAAAAAACACCTCTGTTTTCTGTCAAAAATTGTGATGTGTCCACGTTGTGTTTTGGGGCATTTCCTGTCGCGTGCGCTAGGCCTACCCACACAAGTGAGGTATCATTTTTATCTGGTGACTTGGGGGAACGCTGGGTGGAAGGAAATTTGTGGCTCCTCTCAGATTCCAGAACTTTCTGTCACCGAAATGTGAGGAAAATGTGTTTTTTTTAGACAAATTTTGAGGTTTGCAAAGGATTCTGGGTAACAGAACCCGGTCAGAGCCCCACAAGTCACCCCATCTTGGATTCCCCTTGGTCTCTAGTTTTCACAAATGCACAGCTTTGGTAGGTTTCCCTAGGTGCCGGCTGAGCTAGAGGCCCAAATCTACAGGTAGGCACTTTGCAAAAAAACACCTCTGTTTTCTGTCAAAAATTGTGATGTGTCCACGTTGTGTTTTGGGGCATTTCCTGTCGCGGGCGCTAGGCCTACCCACACAAGTGAGGTATCATTTTTATCTGGTGACTTGGGGGAACGCTGGGTGGAAGGAAATTTGTGGCTCCTCTCAGATTCCAGAACTTTCTGTCACTGAAATGTGAGGAAAATGTGTTTTTTTAGCCACATTTTGAGGCTTGCAAAGTATTCTGGGTAACAGAACCTGGTCAGAGCCCCACAAGTCACCCCTTCTTAGATTCCCCTAGGTCTCTAGTTTTCAAAAATGCACAGGTTTGGTAGGTTTCCCTAGGTGCCGGCTGAGCTAGAGGCCAAAATCTACAGGTAGGACCTTTGCAAAAGAACACCTTCGTATTCTTTAAAAAAATGTGATGTGTCCCTGTTGTGTTTTGGGGCATTTCCTGTCACGGGCGCTAGGCCTACCCACACCAGTGAGGTATCATTTTTATCGGGAGACTTGGGGGAAAGCTGGGTGGAAGGAAATTTGTGGCTCCTCTCAGATTCCCGACCTTTCTGTCACCGAAATGCAAGGAAAACGTGTTTTTTTAGCCAACTTTTGAGGTTTGCAAAGGATTCTGGGTAAAAGAACCTGATCAGAGCCCCACAAGTCACCCCATCTTGGATTCCCCTAGGTCTCTACTTTTAAAAAATGCACAGGTTTGGTAGGTTTCCCTAGGTGCCGGCTGAGCTAGAGGCCAAAATCTACAGGTAGGCACTTTGCAAAAAACACCTCTGTTTTCTGTCAAAAATTGTGATGTGTCCATATTGTGTTTTGGGGCATTTCCTGTCACGGGCGCTAGGCCTACCCACACAAGTGAGGTATCATTTTTATCTGGTGACTTGGGGGAACGCTGGGTGGAAGGAAATTTGTGGCTCCTCTCAGATTCCCGACCTTTCTGTCACCGAAATGTGAGGAAAATGTGTTTTTTTAGCCAAAGTTTGAGGTTTGCATAGGATTCTGGGTAAAAGAACCTGGTCAGAGCCCCACAAGTCACCCCATCTTGGATTCCCCTAGGTCTCTACTTTAAAAAAATGCACAGGTTTGGTAGGTTTCCCTAGGTGCCGGCTGAGCTAGAGGCCAAAATCTACATGTAGGCACTTTGCAAAAAACACCTCTGTTTTCTGTCAAAAATTGTGATGTGTCCACACTGTGTTTTGGGGCATTTCCTGTCGCGGGCGCTAGGCCTACCCACACAAGTAAGGTATCATTTTTATCGGTAAACTTGGGGGAAAGCTGAGTGGAAGGAAATTTGTGGCTCCTCTCAGATTCCAGAACTTTCTGTCACCGAAATGTGAGGAAAATGTGTTTTTTTTAGCCAAATTTTGAGGTTTGCAAAGGATTCTGGGTAACAGAACCTGGTCAGAGCCCCACAAGTCACCCCATCTTGGATTCCCCTTGGTCTCTAGTTTGCAAAAATGCACAGCTTTGGTAGGTTTGCGTAGGTGCCGGCTGAGCTAGAGGCCAAAATCTACAGGTAGGCACTTTGCAAAAAAACACCTCTGTTTTCTGTCAAAAATTGTGATGTGTCCACGTTGTGTTTTGGGGCATTTCCTGTCGCGGGCGCTAGGCCTACCCACACAAGTGAGGTATCATTTTTATCTGGTGACTTGGGGGAACGCTGGGTGGAAGGAAATTTGTGGCTCCTCTCAGATTTTTTGTTTTTTTAGCCAACTTTTGAGGTTTGCAAAGGATTCTGGGTAACAGAACCTGGTCAGAGCCCCACAAGTCAGCCCATCTTGGATTCCCCTTGGTCTCTAGTTTGCAAAAATGCACAGGTTTGGTAGGTTTCCCTAGGTGCCGCCTCAGCTAGAGGCCAAAATCTACAGGTAGGCACTTTGCAAAAAAACACCTCTGTTTTCTGTCAAAAATTGTGATGTGTCCACGTTGTGTTTTGGGGCATTTCCTGTCGCGGGCGCTAGGCCTACCCACACAAGTGAGGTATTATTTTTATCTGGTGACTTGGGGGAACGCTGGGTGGAAGGAAATTTGTGGCTCCTCTCAGATTCCAGAACTTTCTGTCACTGAAATGTGAGGAAAATGTGTTTTTTTAGCCACATTTTGAGGTTTGCAAAGTATTCTGGGTAACAGAACCTGGTCAGAGCCCCACAAGTCACCCCTTCTTGGATTCCCCTAGGTCTCTAGTTTTAAAAAATGCACAGGTTTGGTAGGTTTCCCTAGGTGCCGGCTGAGCTAGAGGCCAAAATCTACAGGTAGGCCCTTTGCAAAAGAACACCTCCGTTTTCTTTAAAAAAATGTGATGTGTCCCTGTTGTGTTTTGGGGCATTTCCTGTCACGGGCGCTAGGCCTACCCACACAAGTGAGGTATCATTGTTATTGGGAGACTTGGGGGAACGCTGGGTGGAAGGAAATTTGTGGCTCCTCTCAGATTCCCGACCTTTCTGTCACAGAAATGTGAGGAAAACGTGTTTTTTTAGCCAACTTTTGAGGTTTGCAAAGGATTCTGGGTAAAAGAACCTGGTCAGAGCCCCACAAGTCACCCCATCTTGGATTCCCCTAGGTCTCTACTTTAAAAAAATGCACAGGTTTGGTAGGTTTCCCTAGGTGCAGGCTGAGCTAGAGGCCCAAATCTACAGGTAGGCACTTTGCAAAAAAACACCTCTGTTTTCTGTCAAAAATTGTGATGTGTCCACGTTGTGTTTTGGGGCATTTCCTGTCACGGGCGCAAGACCTACCCACACAAGTGAGGTATCATTTTTATCTGGTGACTTGGGGGAACGCTGGGTGGAAGGAAATTTGTGGCTCCTCTCAGATTCCCGACCTTTCTGTCACCGAAATGTGAGGAAAACGTGTTTTTTGTGCCACATTTTGAGGTTTGCAAAGTATTCTGGGTAACAGAACCTGGTCAGAGCCCCACAAGTCACCCCTTGTTGGATTCTCCTAGGTCTCTAGTTTTCAAAAATGCACAGGTTTGGTAGGTTTCCCTAGGTGCCGGCTGAGCTAGAGGCCAAAATCTACAGGTAGGCTCTTTGCAAAAGAACACCTCCGTTTTCTTTAAAAAAATGTGATGTGTCCCTGTTGTGTTTTGGGGCATTTCCTGTCACGGGCGCTAGGCCTACCCACACAAGTGAGGTATCATTTTTATCGGGAGACCTGGGGGAACGCTGGGTGGAAGGAAATTTGTGGCTCCTCTCAGATTCCTGACCTTTCTGTCACCGAAATGTGAGGAAAACGTGTTTTTTTAGCCAACTTTTGAGGTTTGCAAAGGATTCTGGGTAAAAGAACCTGGTCGGAGCCCCACAAGTCACCTCATCTTGGATTCCCCTAGGTCTCTACTTTTAAAAAATGCACAGGTTTGGTAGGTTTCCCTAGGTGCCGGCTGAGCTAGAGGCCAAAATCTACAGGTAGGCACTTTGCAAAAAAACACCTCTGTTTTCTGTCAAAAATTGTGATGTGTCCACGTTGTGTTTTGGGGCATTTCCTGTCGCGGGCGCTAGGCCTACCAACACAAGTGAGTTATCATTTTTATCTGGTGACTTGGGGGAACGCTGGGTGGAAGGAAATTTGTGGCTCCTCTCAGATTCCAGAACTTTCTGTCACTGAAATGTGAGGAAAATTTGTTTTTTTAGCCAAATTTTGAGGTTTGCAAAGGATTCTGGGTAAC
This sequence comes from Pleurodeles waltl, assembly GCF_031143425.1. NCBI lineage: Eukaryota > Metazoa > Chordata > Amphibia > Caudata > Salamandridae > Pleurodeles > Pleurodeles waltl. Next base: position 837,149,591 of record NC_090442.1, read on the forward strand.
AGAACCTGGTCAGAGCCCCACAAGTCACCCCATCTTGGATTCCCCTTGGTCTCTAGTTTGCAAAAATGCACAGGTTTGGTAGGTTTCCCTAGGTGCCGGCTGAGCTAGAGTCCAAAATCTAGAGGTATGCCCTTTGCAAAAGAACACCTCCGTTTTCTTTAAAAAAATGTGATGTGTCCCTGTTGTGTTTTGGGGCATTTCCTGTCACGGGCGCTAGGCCTACCCACACAAGTGAGGTATCATTTTTTTCAGGAGACCTGGGGGAACGCTGGGTGGAAGGAAATTTGTGTTTCCTCTCAGATTCCTGACCTTTCTGTCACCGAAATGTGAGGAAAACGTGTTTTTTTAGCCAACTTTTGAGGTTTGCAAAGGATTCTGGGTAAAAGAACCTGGTCGGAGCCCCACAAGTCACCTCATCTTGGATTCCCCTAGGTCTCTACTTTTAAAAAATGCACAGGTTTGGAAGTGTTCCCTAGGTGCCGGCTGAGCTAGAGGCCAAAATCTACAGGTAGGCACTTTGCAAAAAAACACCTCTGTTTTCTGTCAAAAATTGTGATGTGTCCACGTTGTGTTTTGGGGCATTTCCTGTCGCGGGCGCTAGGCCTACCAACACAAGTGAGGTATCATTTTTATCTGGTGACTTGGGGGAACGCTGGGTGGAAGGAAATTTGTGGCTCCTCTCAGATTCCAGAACTTTCTGTCACTGAAATGTGAGGAAAATTTGTTTTTTTAGCCAAATTTTGAGGTTTGCAAAGGATTCTGGGTAACAGAACCTGGTCAGAGCCCCACAAGTCACCCCATCTTGGATTCCCCTTGGTCTCTAGTTTGCAAAAATGCACAGGTTTGGTAGGTTTCCCTAGGTGTCGGCTGAGCTAGAGGCCAAAATCTACAGGTAGGCACTTTGCAAAAAAACACCTCTGTTTTCTGTCAAAAATTGTGATGTGTCCACATTGTGTTTTGGGGCATTTCCTGTCGCAGGCGCTAGGCCTAACCAAACAAGTGAGGTATCATTTTTATCTGGTGACTTGGGGGAACGCTGGGTGGAAGGAAATTTGTGGCTCCTCTCAGATTCCCGACCTTTCTGTCACCGAAATGTGAGGAAAACGTGTTTTTTTAGCCAAAGTTTGAGGTTTGCAAAGGATTCTGGGTAAAAGAACCTGTTGAGAGCCCCACAAGTCACCCCATCTTGGATTCCCCTAGGTCTCTACTTTTAAAAAATGCACAGGTTTGGTAGGTTTCCCTAGGTGCCGGCTGAGCTAGAGGCCAAAATCTACAGGTAGGCACTTTGCCTTTTCTGTCAAAAATTGTGATGTGTCCATGTTGTGTTTTGGGGCATTTCCTGTCGCTGGCGCTAGGCCTACCCACACAAGTGAGGTATCATTTTTATCTGGTGACTTGGGGGAACGCTGGGTGGAAGGAAATTTGTGGCTCCTCTCAGATTTCAGAACTTTCTGTCACCGAAATGTGAGGAAAATGTGTTTTTTTTAGCCAAATTTTGAGGTTTGCAAAGGATTCTGGGTAACAGAACCTGGTCAGAGCCCCACAAGTCAGCCCATCTTGGATTCCCCTTGGTCTCTAGTTTGCAAAAATGCACAGGGTTGGTAGGTTTCCCTAGGTGCCGCCTGAGCTAGAGGCCAAAATCTACAGGTAGGCACTTTGCAAAAAAACACCTCTGTTTTCTGTCAAAAATTGTGATGTGTCCACGTTGTGTTTTGGGGCATTTCCTGTCGCGGGCGCTAGGCCTACCCACACAAGTGAGGTATTATTTTTATCTGGTGACTTGGGGGAACGCTGGGTGGAAGGAAATTTGTGGCTCCTCTCAGATTCCCGACCTTTCTGTCACCGAAAGGTGAGGAAAACGTGTTTTTTTAGCCACATTTTGAGGTTTGCAAAGTATTCTGGGTAACAGAACCTGGTCAGAGCCCCACAAGTCACCCCTTGTTGGATTCCCCTAGGTCTCTAGTTTTCACAAATGCACAGGTTTGGTAGGTTTCCCTAGGTGCCGGCTGAGCTAGAGGCCAAAATCTACAGGTAGGCCCTTTGCAAAAGAACACCTCCGTTTTCTTTAAAAAAATGTGATGTGTCCCTGTTGTGTTTTGGGGCATTTCCTGTCACGGGCGCTAGGCCTACCCACACAAGTGAGGTATCATTTTTATCGGGAGACTTGGGGGAACGCTGGGTGGAAGGAAATTTGTGGCTCCTCTCAGATTCCCGACCTTTCTGTCACCGAAATGTGAGGAAAACGTGTTTTTTTAGCCAAAGTTTGAGGTTTGCAAAGGATTCTGGGTAAAAGAACCTGGTCAGAGCCCCACAAGTCACCCCATCTTGGATTCCCCTAGGTCTCTAATTTTTAAAAATGCACAGGTTTGGTAGGTTTCCCTAGGTGCCGGCTGAGCTAGAGGCCAAAATCTACAGGTAGGCACTTTGCAAAAAAACACCTCTGTTTTCTGTCAAAAATTGTGATGTGTCCACGTTGTGTTTTGGGGCATTTCCTGTCGCGGGCGCTAGGCCTACCCACACAAGTGAGATATCATTTTTATCTGGTGACTTGGGGGAACGCTGGGTGGAAGGAAATTTGTGGCTCCTCTCATATTCCCGACCTTTCTGTCACCGAAATGTGAGGAAAATGTGTTTTTTTAACCAACTTTTGAGGTTTGCAAAGGATTCTGGGTAAAAGAACCTGGTCAGAGCCCCACAAGTCACCCCACCTTGGATTCCCCTAGGTCTCTACTTTTAAAAAATGCACAGGTTTGGTAGGTTTCCCTAGGTGCCGGCTGAGCTAGAGGCCAAAATCTACAGGTAGGCACTTTGCAAAAAAACACCTCTGTTTTCTGTCAAAAATTGTGATGTGTCCACGTTGTGTTTTGGGGCATTTCCTGTCGCGGGCGCTAGGCCTACCCACACAAGTGAGGTATCATTTTTATCTGGTGACTTGGGGGAACGCTGGGTGGAAGGAAATTTGTGGCTCCTCTCAGATTCCAGAACTTTCTGTCACCGAAATGTGAGGAAAATGTGTTTTTTTTAGCCAAATTTTGAGGTTTGCAAAGGATTCTGGGTAACAGAACCTGGTCAGAGCCCCAAAAGTCACCCCATCTTGGATTCCCCTTGGTCTGTAGTTTGCAAAAATACACAGCTTTGGTAGGTTTCCCTAGGTGCCGGCTGAGCTAGAGGCCAAAATCTACAGATAGGCACTTTGCAAAAAAACACCTCTGTTTTCTGTCAAAAATTGTGATGTGTCCACGTTGTGTTTTGGGGCATTTCCTGTCGCGGGCGCTAGGCCTAACCACACAAGTGAGGTATTATTTTTATCTGGTGACTTGGGGGAATGCTGGGTGGAAGGAAATTTGTGGCTCCTCTCAGATTCCCGACCTTTCTGTCACCGAAATGTGAGGAAAACGTGTTTTTTTAGCCACATTTTGAGGTTTGCAAAGTATTCTGGGTAACAGAACCTGGTCAGAGCCCCACAAGTCACCCCTTGTTGGATTCCCCTAGGTCTCTAGTTTTCAAAAATGCACAGGTTTGGTAGGTTTCCCTAGGTGCCGGCTGAGCTAGAGGCCAAAATCTACAGGTAGGCCCTTTGCAAAAGAACACCTCCGTTTTCTTTAAAAAAATGTGATGTGTCCCTGTTGTGTTTTGGGGCATTTCCTGTCACGGGCGCTAGGCCTACCCACACATGTGAGGTATCATTTTTATCGGGAGACTTGGGGGAACGCTGGGTGGAAGGAAATTTGTGGCTACTCTCAGATTCCCGACCTTTCTGTCACCGAAATGTGAGGAAAACTTGTTTTTTTAGCCAACTTTTGAGGCTTGCAAAGGATTCTGGGTAAAAGAACCTGGTCAAAGCCCCACAAGTCACCCCATCTTGGATTCCCCTAGATCTCTTCTTTTAAAAAATGCACAGGTTTGGTAGGTTTCCCTAGGTGCCTGCTGAGCTAGAGGCCAAAATCTACAGGTAAGCACTTTGCAAAAAAACACCTCTGTTTTCTGTCGACTATTGTGATGTGTCCACGTTGTGTTTTGGGGCATTTCCTGTCACGGGCGCTAGGCCTACCCACACAAGTGAGGTATCATTTTTATCTGGTGACTTGGGGGAACGCTGGGTGGAAGGAAATTTGTGGCTCCTCTCATATTCCCGACCTTTCTGTCACCGAAATGTGAGGAAAATGTGTTTTTTTAGCCAACTTTTGAGGTTTGCAAAGGATTCTGGGTAAAAGAACCTGGTCAGAGCCCCACAAGTCACCCCACCTTGGATTCCCCTAGGTCTCTACTTTAAAAAAATGCACAGGTTTGGTAGGTTTCCCTAGGTGCCGGCTGAGCTAGAGGCCAAAATCTACAGGTAGGCACTTTGCAAAAAAACACCTCTGTTTTCTGTCAAAAATTGTGATGTGTCCACGTTGTGTTTTGGGGCATTTCCTGTCGCGGGCGCTAGGCCTACCCACACAAGTGAGGTATCATTTTTATCTGGTGACTTGGGGGAACGCTGGGTGGAAGGAAATTTGTGGCTCCTCTCAGATTCCAGAACTTTCTGTCACCGAAATGTGAGGAAAATGTGTTTTTTTTAGCCAAATTTTGAGGTTTGCAAAGGATTCTGGGTAACAGAACCTGGTCAGAGCCCCAAAAGTCACCCCATCTTGGATTCCCCTTGGTCTGTAGTTTGCAAAAATACACAGCTTTGGTAGGTTTCCCTAGGTGCCGGCTGAGCTAGAGGCCAAAATCTACAGATAGGCACTTTGCAAAAAAACACCTCTGTTTTCTGTCAAAAATTGTGATGTGTCCACGTTGTGTTTTGGGGCATTTCCTGTCGCGGGCGCTAGGCCTAACCACACAAGTGAGGTATAATTTTTATCTGGTGACTTGGGGGAATGCTGGGTGGAAGGAAATTTGTGGCTCCTCTCAGATTCCCGACCTTTCTGTCACCGAAATGTGAGGAAAACGTGTTTTTTTAGCCACATTTTGAGGTTTGCAAAGTATTCTGGGTAACAGAACCTGGTCAGAGCCCCACAAGTCACCCCTTGTTGGATTCCCCTAGGTCTCTAGTTTTCAAAAATGCACAGGTTTGGTAGGTTTCCCTAGGTGCCGGCTGAGCTAGAGGCCAAAATCTACAGGTAGGCCCTTTGCAAAAGAACACCTCCGTTTTCTTTAAAAAAATGTGATGTGTCCCTGTTGTGTTTTGGGGCATTTCCTGTCACGGGCGCTAGGCCTACCCACACATGTGAGGTATCATTTTTATCGGGAGACTTGGGGGAACGCTGGGTGGAAGGAAATTTGTGGCTACTCTCAGATTCCCGACCTTTCTGTCACCGAAATGTGAGGAAAACTTGTTTTTTTAGCCAACTTTTGAGGCTTGCAAAGGATTCTGGGTAAAAGAACCTGGTCAAAGCCCCACAAGTCACCCCATCTTGGATTCCCCTAGATCTCTTCTTTTAAAAAATGCACAGGTTTGGTAGGTTTCCCTAGGTGCCTGCTGAGCTAGAGGCCAAAATCTACAGGTAAGCACTTTGCAAAAAAACACCTCTGTTTTCTGTCGACTATTGTGATGTGTCCACGTTGTGTTTTGGGGCATTTCCTGTCACGGGCGCTAGGCCTACCCACACAAGTGAGGTATCATTTTTATCTGGTGACTTGGGGGAACGCTGGGTGGAAGGAAATTTGTGGCTCCTCTCAGATTCCCGACCTTTCTGTCACCGAAATGTGAGGAAAACGTGTTTTTTTAGCCAAAGTTTGAGGTTTGCAAAGGATTCTGGGTAAAAGAACCTGGTCAGAGCCCCACAAGTCACCCCATCTTGGATTCCCCTAGGTCTCTAATTTTAAAAAATGCACAGGTTTGGTAGGTTTCCCTAGGTGCCGGCTGAGCTAGAGCCCAAAATCTACATGTAGGCACTTTGCAAAAAACACCTCTGTTTTCTGTCAAAAATTGTGATGTGTCCACATTGTGTTTTGTGGCATTTCCTGTCGCGGGCGCTAGACCTACCCACACAAGTGAGGTATCATTTTTATCGGTAAACTTGGGGGAAAGCTGGGTGGAAGGAAATTTGTGGCTCCTCTCAGATTCCAGAACTTTCTGTCACCGAAATGTGAGGAAAATGTGTTTTTTTTAGCCAAATTTTGAGGTTTGCAAAGGATTCTGGGTAACAGAACCTGGTCAGAGCCCCAAAAGTCACCCCATCTTGGATTCCCCTTGGTCTCTAGTTTGCAAAAATGCACAGCTTTGGTAGGTTTCCCTAGGTGCCGGCTGAGCTAGAGGCCAAAATCTACAGGTAGGCACTTTGCAAAAAAACACCTCTGTTTTCTGTCAAAAATTGTGATGTGTCCACGTTGTGTTTTGGGGCATTTCCTGTCACGGGCGCTAGGCCTACCCACACAAGTGAGGTATCATTTTTATCTGGTGACTTGGGGGAACGCTGGTTGGAAGGAAATTTGTGGCTCCTCTCAGATTCCCGACCTTTCTGTCACCGAAATGTGAGGAAAACGTGTTTTTTTAGCCAAAGTTTGAGGTTTGCAAAGGATTCTGGGTAAAAGAACCTGGTCAGGGCCCCACAAGTCACCCCATCTTGGATTCCCCTAGGTCTCTAATTTTAAAAATGCACAGGTTTGGTAGGTTTCCCTAGGTGCCGGCTGAGCTAGAGGCCAAAATCTACAGGTAGGCACTTTGCAAAAAAACACCTCTGTTTTATGTCAAAAATTGTGATGTGTCCACGTTGTGTTTTGGGGCATTTCCTGTCACGGGCGCTAGGCCTACCCACACAAGTGAGGTATCATTTTTATCTGGTGACTTGGGGGAACGCTGGGTGGAAGGAAATTTGTGGCTCCTCTCAGATTCCAGAACTTTCTGTCACTGAAATGTGAGGAAAATGTGTTTTTTTAGCCACATTTTGAGGTTTGCAAAGTATTCTGGGTAACAGAACCTGGTCAGAGCCCCACAAGTCACCCCTTCTTGGATTCCCCTAGGTCTCTAGTTTTAACAAATGCACAGGTTTGGTAGGTTTCCCTAGGTGCCGGCTGAGCTAGAGGCCAAAATCTACAGGTAGGCCCTTTGCAAAAGAACACCTCCGTTTTCTTTAAAAAAATGTGATGTGTCCCTGTTGTGTTTTGGGGCATTTCCTGTCACGGGCGCTAGGCCTACCCACACAAGTGAGGTATCATTGTTATTGGGAGACTTGGGGGAACGCTGGGTGGAAGGAAATTTGTGGCTCCTCTCAGATTCCCGACCTTTCTGTCACAGAAATGTGAGGAAAACGTGTTTTTTTAGCCAACTTTTGAGGTTTGCAAAGGATTCTGGGTAAAAGAACCTGGTCAGAGCCCCACAAGTCACCCCATCTTGGATTCCCCTAGGTCTCTACTTTAAAAAAATGCACAGGTTTGGTAGGTTTCCCTAGGTGCAGGCTGAGCTAGAGGCCCAAATCTACAGGTAGGCACTTTGCAAAAAAACACCTCTGTTTTCTGTCAAAAATTGTGATGTGTCCACGTTGTGTTTTGGGGCATTTCCTGTCACGGGCGCAAGACCTACCCACACAAGTGAGGTATCATTTTTATCTGGTGACTTGGGGGAACGCTGGGTGGAAGGAAATTTGTGGCTCCTCTCAGATTCCCGACCTTTCTGTCACCGAAATGTGAGGAAAACGTGTTTTTTGTGCCACATTTTGAGGTTTGCAAAGTATTCTGGGTAACAGAACCTGGTCAGAGCCCCACAAGTCACCCCTTGTTGGATTCTCCTAGGTCTCTAGTTTTCAAAAATGCACAGGTTTGGTAGGTTTCCCTAGGTGCCGGCTGAGCTAGAGGCCAAAATCTACAGGTAGGCTCTTTGCAAAAGAACACCTCCGTTTTCTTTAAAAAAATGTGATGTGTCCCTGTTGTGTTTTGGGGCATTTCCTGTCACGGGCGCTAGGCCTACCCACACAAGTGAGGTATCATTTTTATCGGGAGACCTGGGGGAACGCTGGGTGGAAGGAAATTTGTGGCTCCTCTCAGATTCCTGACCTTTCTGTCACCGAAATGTGAGGAAAACGTGTTTTTTTAGCCAACTTTTGAGGTTTGCAAAGGATTCTGGGTAAAAGAACCTGGTCAGAGCCCCACAAGTCACCCCATCTTGGATTCCCCTAGGTCTCTAATTTTTAAAAATGCACAGGTTTGGTAGGTTTCCCTAGGTGCCGGCTGAGCTAGAGGCCAAAATCTACAGGTAGGCACTTTGCAAAAAAACACCTCTGTTTTCTGTCAAAAATTGTGATGTGTCCACGTTGTGTTTTGGGGCATTTCCTGTCGCGGGCGCTAGGCCTACCCACACAAGTGAGATATCATTTTTATCTGGTGACTTGGGGGAACGCTGGGTGGAAGGAAATTTGTGGCTCCTCTCATATTCCCGACCTTTCTGTCACCGAAATGTGAGGAAAATGTGTTTTTTTAACCAACTTTTGAGGTTTGCAAAGGATTCTGGGTAAAAGAACCTGGTCAGAGCCCCACAAGTCACCCCACCTTGGATTCCCCTAGGTCTCTACTTTTAAAAAATGCACAGGTTTGGTAGGTTTCCCTAGGTGCCGGCTGAGCTAGAGGCCAAAATCTACAGGTAGGCACTTTGCAAAAAAACACCTCTGTTTTCTGTCAAAAATTGTGATGTGTCCACGTTGTGTTTTGGGGCATTTCCTGTCGCGGGCGCTAGGCCTACCCACACAAGTGAGGTATCATTTTTATCTGGTGACTTGGGGGAACGCTGGGTGGAAGGAAATTTGTGGCTCCTCTCAGATTCCAGAACTTTCTGTCACCGAAATGTGAGGAAAATGTGTTTTTTTTAGCCAAATTTTGAGGTTTGCAAAGGATTCTGGGTAACAGAACCTGGTCAGAGCCCCAAAAGTCACCCCATCTTGGATTCCCCTTGGTCTGTAGTTTGCAAAAATACACAGCTTTGGTAGGTTTCCCTAGGTGCCGGCTGAGCTAGAGGCCAAAATCTACAGATAGGCACTTTGCAAAAAAACACCTCTGTTTTCTGTCAAAAATTGTGATGTGTCCACGTTGTGTTTTGGGGCATTTCCTGTCGCGGGCGCTAGGCCTAACCACACAAGTGAGGTATTATTTTTATCTGGTGACTTGGGGGAATGCTGGGTGGAAGGAAATTTGTGGCTCCTCTCAGATTCCCGACCTTTCTGTCACCGAAATGTGAGGAAAACGTGTTTTTTTAGCCACATTTTGAGGTTTGCAAAGTATTCTGGGTAACAGAACCTGGTCAGAGCCCCACAAGTCACCCCTTGTTGGATTCCCCTAGGTCTCTAGTTTTCAAAAATGCACAGGTTTGGTAGGTTTCCCTAGGTGCCGGCTGAGCTAGAGGCCAAAATCTACAGGTAGGCCCTTTGCAAAAGAACACCTCCGTTTTCTTTAAAAAAATGTGATGTGTCCCTGTTGTGTTTTGGGGCATTTCCTGTCACGGGCGCTAGGCCTACCCACACATGTGAGGTATCATTTTTATCGGGAGACTTGGGGGAACGCTGGGTGGAAGGAAATTTGTGGCTACTCTCAGATTCCCGACCTTTCTGTCACCGAAATGTGAGGAAAACTTGTTTTTTTAGCCAACTTTTGAGGCTTGCAAAGGATTCTGGGTAAAAGAACCTGGTCAAAGCCCCACAAGTCACCCCATCTTGGATTCCCCTAGATCTCTTCTTTTAAAAAATGCACAGGTTTGGTAGGTTTCCCTAGGTGCCTGCTGAGCTAGAGGCCAAAATCTACAGGTAAGCACTTTGCAAAAAAACACCTCTGTTTTCTGTCGACTATTGTGATGTGTCCACGTTGTGTTTTGGGGCATTTCCTGTCACGGGCGCTAGGCCTACCCACACAAGTGAGGTATCATTTTTATCTGGTGACTTGGGGGAACGCTGGGTGGAAGGAAATTTGTGGCTCCTCTCATATTCCCGACCTTTCTGTCACCGAAATGTGAGGAAAATGTGTTTTTTTAGCCAACTTTTGAGGTTTGCAAAGGATTCTGGGTAAAAGAACCTGGTCAGAGCCCCACAAGTCACCCCACCTTGGATTCCCCTAGGTCTCTACTTTAAAAAAATGCACAGGTTTGGTAGGTTTCCCTAGGTGCCGGCTGAGCTAGAGGCCAAAATCTACAGGTAGGCACTTTGCAAAAAAACACCTCTGTTTTCTGTCAAAAATTGTGATGTGTCCACGTTGTGTTTTGGGGAATTTCCTGTCGCGGGCGCTAGGCCTACCCACACAAGTGAGGTATCATTTTTATCTGGTGACTTGGGGGAACGCTGGGTGGAAGGAAATTTGTGGCTCCTCTCAGATTCCAGAACTTTCTGTCACCGAAATGTGAGGAAAATGTGTTTTTTTTAGCCAAATTTTGAGGTTTGCAAAGGATTCTGGGTAACAGAACCTGGTCAGAGCCCCAAAAGTCACCCCATCTTGGATTCCCCTTGGTCTGTAGTTTGCAAAAATACACAGCTTTGGTAGGTTTCCCTAGGTGCCGGCTGAGCTAGAGGCCAAAATCTACAGATAGGCACTTTGCAAAAAAACACCTCTGTTTTCTGTCAAAAATTGTGATGTGTCCACGTTGTGTTTTGGGGCATTTCCTGTCGCGGGCGCTAGGCCTAACCACACAAGTGAGGTATAATTTTTATCTGGTGACTTGGGGGAATGCTGGGTGGAAGGAAATTTGTGGCTCCTCTCAGATTCCCGACCTTTCTGTCACCGAAATGTGAGGAAAACGTGTTTTTTTAGCCACATTTTGAGGTTTGCAAAGTATTCTGGGTAACAGAACCTGGTCAGAGCCCCACAAGTCACCCCTTGTTGGATTCCCCTAGGTCTCTAGTTTTCAAAAATGCACAGGTTTGGTAGGTTTCCCTAGGTGCCGGCTGAGCTAGAGGCCAAAATCTACAGGTAGGCCCTTTGCAAAAGAACACCTCCGTTTTCTTTAAAAAAATGTGATGTGTCCCTGTTGTGTTTTGGGGCATTTCCTGTCACGGGCGCTAGGCCTACCCACACATGTGAGGTATCATTTTTATCGGGAGACTTGGGGGAACGCTGGGTGGAAGGAAATTTGTGGCTACTCTCAGATTCCCGACCTTTCTGTCACCGAAATGTGAGGAAAACTTGTTTTTTTAGCCAACTTTTGAGGCTTGCAAAGGATTCTGGGTAAAAGAACCTGGTCAAAGCCCCACAAGTCACCCCATCTTGGATTCCCCTAGATCTCTTCTTTTAAAAAATGCACAGGTTTGGTAGGTTTCCCTAGGTGCCTGCTGAGCTAGAGGCCAAAATCTACAGGTAAGCACTTTGCAAAAAAACACCTCTGTTTTCTGTCGACTATTGTGATGTGTCCACGTTGTGTTTTGGGGCATTTCCTGTCACGGGCGCTAGGCCTACCCACACAAGTGAGGTATCATTTTTATCTGGTGACTTGGGGGAACGCTGGGTGGAAGGAAATTTGTGGCTCCTCTCAGATTCCCGACCTTTCTGTCACCGAAATGTGAGGAAAACGTGTTTTTTTAGCCAAAGTTTGAGGTTTGCAAAGGATTCTGGGTAAAAGAACCTGGTCAGAGCCCCACAAGTCACCCCATCTTGGATTCCCCTAGGTCTCTAATTTTAAAAAATGCACAGGTTTGGTAGGTTTCCCTAGGTGCCGGCTGAGCTAGAGCCCAAAATCTACATGTAGGCACTTTGCAAAAAACACCTCTGTTTTCTGTCAAAAATTGTGATGTGTCCACATTGTGTTTTGTGGCATTTCCTGTCGCGGGCGCTAGACCTACCCACACAAGTGAGGTATCATTTTTATCGGTAAACTTGGGGGAAAGCTGGGTGGAAGGAAATTTGTGGCTCCTCTCAGATTCCAGAACTTTCTGTCACCGAAATGTGAGGAAAATGTGTTTTTTTTAGCCAAATTTTGAGGTTTGCAAAGGATTCTGGGTAACAGAACCTGGTCAGAGCCCCAAAAGTCACCCCATCTTGGATTCCCCTTGGTCTCTAGTTTGCAAAAATGCACAGCTTTGGTAGGTTTCCCTAGGTGCCGGCTGAGCTAGAGGCCAAAATCTACAGGTAGGCACTTTGCAAAAAAACACCTCTGTTTTCTGTCAAAAATTGTGATGTGTCCACGTTGTGTTTTGGGGCATTTCCTGTCACGGGCGCTAGGCCTACCCACACAAGTGAGGTATCATTTTTATCTGGTGACTTGGGGGAACGCTGGGTGGAAGGAAATTTGTGGCTCCTCTCAGATTCCCGACCTTTCTGTCACCGAAATGTGAGGAAAACGTGTTTTTTTAGCCAAAGTTTGAGGTTTGCAAAGGATTCTGGGTAAAAGAACCTGGTCAGGGCCCCACAAGTCACCCCATCTTGGATTCCCCTAGGTCTCTAATTTTAAAAATGCACAGGTTTGGTAGGTTTCCCTAGGTGCCGGCTGAGCTAGAGGCCAAAATCTACAGGTAGGCACTTTGCAAAAAAACACCTCTGTTTTATGTCAAAAATTGTGATGTGTCCACGTTGTGTTTTGGGGCATTTCCTGTCACGGGCGCTAGGCCTACCCACACAAGTGAGGTATCATTTTTATCTGGTGACTTGGGGGAACGCTGGGTGGAAGGAAATTTGTGGCTCCTCTCAGATTCCAGAACTTTCTGTCACTGAAATGTGAGGAAAATGTGTTTTTTTAGCCACATTTTGAGGTTTGCAAAGTATTCTGGGTAACAGAACCTGGTCAGAGCCCCACAAGTCACCCCTTCTTGGATTCCCCTAGGTCTCTAGTTTTAAAAAATGCACAGGTTTGGTAGGTTTCCCTAGGTGCCGGCTGAGCTAGAGGCCAAAATCTACAGGTAGGCCCTTTGCAAAAGAACACCTCCGTTTTCTTTAAAAAAATGTGATGTGTCCCTGTTGTGTTTTGGGGCATTTCCTGTCACGGGCGCTAGGCCTACCCACACAAGTGAGGTATCATTGTTATTGGGAGACTTGGGGGAACGCTGGGTGGAAGGAAATTTGTGGCTCCTCTCAGATTCCCGACCTTTCTGTCACAGAAATGTGAGGAAAACGTGTTTTTTTAGCCAACTTTTGAGGTTTGCAAAGGATTCTGGGTAAAAGAACCTGGTCAGAGCCCCACAAGTCACCCCATCTTGGATTCCCCTAGGTCTCTACTTTAAAAAAATGCACAGGTTTGGTAGGTTTCCCTAGGTGCAGGCTGAGCTAGAGGCCCAAATCTACAGGTAGGCACTTTGCAAAAAAACACCTCTGTTTTCTGTCAAAAATTGTGATGTGTCCACGTTGTGTTTTGGGGCATTTCCTGTCACGGGCGCAAGACCTACCCACACAAGTGAGGTATCATTTTTATCTGGTGACTTGGGGGAACGCTGGGTGGAAGGAAATTTGTGGCTCCTCTCAGATTCCCGACCTTTCTGTCACCGAAATGTGAGGAAAACGTGTTTTTTGTGCCACATTTTGAGGTTTGCAAAGTATTCTGGGTAACAGAACCTGGTCAGAGCCCCACAAGTCACCCCTTGTTGGATTCTCCTAGGTCTCTAGTTTTCAAAAATGCACAGGTTTGGTAGGTTTCCCTAGGTGCCGGCTGAGCTAGAGGCCAAAATCTACAGGTAGGCTCTTTGCAAAAGAACACCTCCGTTTTCTTTAAAAAAATGTGATGTGTCCCTGTTGTGTTTTGGGGCATTTCCTGTCACGGGCGCTAGGCCTACCCACACAAGTGAGGTATCATTTTTATCGGGAGACCTGGGGGAACGCTGGGTGGAAGGAAATTTGTGGCTCCTCTCAGATTCCTGACCTTTCTGTCACCGAAATGTGAGGAAAACGTGTTTTTTTAGCCAACTTTTGAGGTTTGCAAAGGATTCTGGGTAAAAGAACCTGGTCGGAGCCCCACAAGTCACCTCATCTTGGATTCCCCTAGGTCTCTACTTTTAAAAAATGCACAGGTTTGGTAGGTTTCCCTAGGTGCCGGCTGAGCTAGAGGCCAAAATCTACAGGTAGGCACTTTGCAAAAAAACACCTCTGTTTTCTGTCAAAAATTGTGATGTGTCCACGTTGTGTTTTGGGGCATTTCCTGTCGCGGGCGCTAGGCCTACCAACACAAGTGAGTTATCATTTTTATCTGGTGACTTGGGGGAACGCTGGGTGGAAGGAAATTTGTGGCTCCTCTCAGATTCCAGAACTTTCTGTCACTGAAATGTGAGGAAAATTTGTTTTTTTAGCCAAATTTTGAGGTTTGCAAAGGATTCTGGGTAACAGAACCTGGTCAGAGCCCCACAAGTCACCCCATCTTGGATTCCCCTTGGTCTCTAGTTTGCAAAAATGCACAGGTTTGGTAGGTTTCCCTAGGTGCCGGCTGAGCTAGAGTCCAAAATCTAGAGGTATGCCCTTTGCAAAAGAACACCTCCGTTTTCTTTAAAAAAATGTGATGTGTCCCTGTTGTGTTTTGGGGCATTTCCTGTCACGGGCGCTAGGCCTACCCACACAAGTGAGGTATCATTTTTTTCAGGAGACCTGGGGGAACGCTGGGTGGAAGGAAATTTGTGTTTCCTCTCAGATTCCTGACCTTTCTGTCACCGAAATGTGAGGAAAACGTGTTTTTTTAGCCAACTTTTGAGGTTTGCAAAGGATTCTGGGTAAAAGAACCTGGTCGGAGCCCCACAAGTCACCTCATCTTGGATTCCCCTAGGTCTCTACTTTTAAAAAATGCACAGGTTTGGAAGTGTTCCCTAGGTGCCGGCTGAGCTAGAGGCCAAAATCTACAGGTAGGCACTTTGCAAAAAAACACCTCTGTTTTCTGTCAAAAATTGTGATGTGTCCACGTTGTGTTTTGGGGCATTTCCTGTCGCGGGCGCTAGGCCTACCAACACAAGTGAGGTATCATTTTTATCTGGTGACTTGGGGGAACGCTGGGTGGAAGGAAATTTGTGGCTCCTCTCAGATTCCAGAACTTTCTGTCACTGAAATGTGAGGAAAATTTGTTTTTTTAGCCAAATTTTGAGGTTTGCAAAGGATTCTGGGTAACAGAACCTGGTCAGAGCCCCACAAGTCACCCCATCTTGGATTCCCCTTGGTCTCTAGTTTGCAAAAATGCACAGGTTTGGTAGGTTTCCCTAGGTGTCGGCTGAGCTAGAGGCCAAAATCTACAGGTAGGCACTTTGCAAAAAAACACCTCTGTTTTCTGTCAAAAATTGTGATGTGTCCACATTGTGTTTTGGGGCATTTCCTGTCGCAGGCGCTAGGCCTAACCAAACAAGTGAGGTATCATTTTTATCTGGTGACTTGGGGGAACGCTGGGTGGAAGGAAATTTGTGGCTCCTCTCAGATTCCCGACCTTTCTGTCACCGAAATGTGAGGAAAACGTGTTTTTTTAGCCAAAGTTTGAGGTTTGCAAAGGATTCTGGGTAAAAGAACCTGTTGAGAGCCCCACAAGTCACCCCATCTTGGATTCCCCTAGGTCTCTACTTTTAAAAAATGCACAGGTTTGGTAGGTTTCCCTAGGTGCCGGCTGAGCTAGAGGCCAAAATCTACAGGTAGGCACTTTGCCTTTTCTGTCAAAAATTGTGATGTGTCCATGTTGTGTTTTGGGGCATTTCCTGTCGCTGGCGCTAGGCCTACCCACACAAGTGAGGTATCATTTTTATCTGGTGACTTGGGGGAACGCTGGGTGGAAGGAAATTTGTGGCTCCTCTCAGATTTCAGAACTTTCTGTCACCGAAATGTGAGGAAAATGTGTTTTTTTTAGCCAAATTTTGAGGTTTGCAAAGGATTCTGGGTAACAGAACCTGGTCAGAGCCCCACAAGTCAGCCCATCTTGGATTCCCCTTGGTCTCTAGTTTGCAAAAATGCACAGGGTTGGTAGGTTTCCCTAGGTGCCGCCTGAGCTAGAGGCCAAAATCTACAGGTAGGCACTTTGCAAAAAAACACCTCTGTTTTCTGTCAAAAATTGTGATGTGTCCACGTTGTGTTTTGGGGCATTTCCTGTCGCGGGCGCTAGGCCTACCCACACAAGTGAGGTATTATTTTTATCTGGTGACTTGGGGGAACGCTGGGTGGAAGGAAATTTGTGGCTCCTCTCAGATTCCCGACCTTTCTGTCACCGAAAGGTGAGGAAAACGTGTTTTTTTAGCCACATTTTGAGGTTTGCAAAGTATTCTGGGTAACAGAACCTGGTCAGAGCCCCACAAGTCACCCCTTGTTGGATTCCCCTAGGTCTCTAGTTTTCACAAATGCACAGGTTTGGTAGGTTTCCCTAGGTGCCGGCTGAGCTAGAGGCCAAAATCTACAGGTAGGCCCTTTGCAAAAGAACACCTCCGTTTTCTTTAAAAAAATGTGATGTGTCCCTGTTGTGTTTTGGGGCATTTCCTGTCACGGGCGCTAGGCCTACCCACACAAGTGAGGTATCATTTTTATCGGGAGACTTGGGGGAACGCTGGGTGGAAGGAAATTTGTGGCTCCTCTCAGATTCCCGACCTTTCTGTCACCGAAATGTGAGGAAAACGTGTTTTTTTAGCCAAAGTTTGAGGTTTGCAAAGGATTCTGGGTAAAAGAACCTGGTCAGAGCCCCACAAGTCACCCCATCTTGGATTCCCCTAGGTCTCTAATTTTTAAAAATGCACAGGTTTGGTAGGTTTCCCTAGGTGCCGGCTGAGCTAGAGGCCAAAATCTACAGGTAGGCACTTTGCAAAAAAACACCTCTGTTTTCTGTCAAAAATTGTGATGTGTCCACGTTGTGTTTTGGGGCATTTCCTGTCGCGGGCGCTAGGCCTACCCACACAAGTGAGATATCATTTTTATCTGGTGACTTGGGGGAACGCTGGGTGGAAGGAAATTTGTGGCTCCTCTCATATTCCCGACCTTTCTGTCACCGAAATGTGAGGAAAATGTGTTTTTTTAACCAACTTTTGAGGTTTGCAAAGGATTCTGGGTAAAAGAACCTGGTCAGAGCCCCACAAGTCACCCCACCTTGGATTCCCCTAGGTCTCTACTTTTAAAAAATGCACAGGTTTGGTAGGTTTCCCTAGGTGCCGGCTGAGCTAGAGGCCAAAATCTACAGGTAGGCACTTTGCAAAAAAACACCTCTGTTTTCTGTCAAAAATTGTGATGTGTCCACGTTGTGTTTTGGGGCATTTCCTGTCGCGGGCGCTAGGCCTACCCACACAAGTGAGGTATCATTTTTATCTGGTGACTTGGGGGAACGCTGGGTGGAAGGAAATTTGTGGCTCCTCTCAGATTCCAGAACTTTCTGTCACCGAAATGTGAGGAAAATGTGTTTTTTTTAGCCAAATTTTGAGGTTTGCAAAGGATTCTGGGTAACAGAACCTGGTCAGAGCCCCAAAAGTCACCCCATCTTGGATTCCCCTTGGTCTGTAGTTTGCAAAAATACACAGCTTTGGTAGGTTTCCCTAGGTGCCGGCTGAGCTAGAGGCCAAAATCTACAGATAGGCACTTTGCAAAAAAACACCTCTGTTTTCTGTCAAAAATTGTGATGTGTCCACGTTGTGTTTTGGGGCATTTCCTGTCGCGGGCGCTAGGCCTAACCACACAAGTGAGGTATTATTTTTATCTGGTGACTTGGGGGAATGCTGGGTGGAAGGAAATTTGTGGCTCCTCTCAGATTCCCGACCTTTCTGTCACCGAAATGTGAGGAAAACGTGTTTTTTTAGCCACATTTTGAGGTTTGCAAAGTATTCTGGGTAACAGAACCTGGTCAGAGCCCCACAAGTCACCCCTTGTTGGATTCCCCTAGGTCTCTAGTTTTCAAAAATGCACAGGTTTGGTAGGTTTCCCTAGGTGCCGGCTGAGCTAGAGGCCAAAATCTACAGGTAGGCCCTTTGCAAAAGAACACCTCCGTTTTCTTTAAAAAAATGTGATGTGTCCCTGTTGTGTTTTGGGGCATTTCCTGTCACGGGCGCTAGGCCTACCCACACATGTGAGGTATCATTTTTATCGGGAGACTTGGGGGAACGCTGGGTGGAAGGAAATTTGTGGCTACTCTCAGATTCCCGACCTTTCTGTCACCGAAATGTGAGGAAAACTTGTTTTTTTAGCCAACTTTTGAGGCTTGCAAAGGATTCTGGGTAAAAGAACCTGGTCAAAGCCCCACAAGTCACCCCATCTTGGATTCCCCTAGATCTCTTCTTTTAAAAAATGCACAGGTTTGGTAGGTTTCCCTAGGTGCCTGCTGAGCTAGAGGCCAAAATCTACAGGTAAGCACTTTGCAAAAAAACACCTCTGTTTTCTGTCGACTATTGTGATGTGTCCACGTTGTGTTTTGGGGCATTTCCTGTCACGGGCGCTAGGCCTACCCACACAAGTGAGGTATCATTTTTATCTGGTGACTTGGGGGAACGCTGGGTGGAAGGAAATTTGTGGCTCCTCTCATATTCCCGACCTTTCTGTCACCGAAATGTGAGGAAAATGTGTTTTTTTAGCCAACTTTTGAGGTTTGCAAAGGATTCTGGGTAAAAGAACCTGGTCAGAGCCCCACAAGTCACCCCACCTTGGATTCCCCTAGGTCTCTACTTTAAAAAAATGCACAGGTTTGGTAGGTTTCCCTAGGTGCCGGCTGAGCTAGAGGCCAAAATCTACAGGTAGGCACTTTGCAAAAAAACACCTCTGTTTTCTGTCAAAAATTGTGATGTGTCCACGTTGTGTTTTGGGGCATTTCCTGTCGCGGGCGCTAGGCCTACCCACACAAGTGAGGTATCATTTTTATCTGGTGACTTGGGGGAACGCTGGGTGGAAGGAAATTTGTGGCTCCTCTCAGATTCCAGAACTTTCTGTCACCGAAATGTGAGGAAAATGTGTTTTTTTTAGCCAAATTTTGAGGTTTGCAAAGGATTCTGGGTAACAGAACCTGGTCAGAGCCCCAAAAGTCACCCCATCTTGGATTCCCCTTGGTCTGTAGTTTGCAAAAATACACAGCTTTGGTAGGTTTCCCTAGGTGCCGGCTGAGCTAGAGGCCAAAATCTACAGATAGGCACTTTGCAAAAAAACACCTCTGTTTTCTGTCAAAAATTGTGATGTGTCCACGTTGTGTTTTGGGGCATTTCCTGTCGCGGGCGCTAGGCCTAACCACACAAGTGAGGTATAATTTTTATCTGGTGACTTGGGGGAATGCTGGGTGGAAGGAAATTTGTGGCTCCTCTCAGATTCCCGACCTTTCTGTCACCGAAATGTGAGGAAAACGTGTTTTTTTAGCCACATTTTGAGGTTTGCAAAGTATTCTGGGTAACAGAACCTGGTCAGAGCCCCACAAGTCACCCCTTGTTGGATTCCCCTAGGTCTCTAGTTTTCAAAAATGCACAGGTTTGGTAGGTTTCCCTAGGTGCCGGCTGAGCTAGAGGCCAAAATCTACAGGTAGGCCCTTTGCAAAAGAACACCTCCGTTTTCTTTAAAAAAATGTGATGTGTCCCTGTTGTGTTTTGGGGCATTTCCTGTCACGGGCGCTAGGCCTACCCACACATGTGAGGTATCATTTTTATCGGGAGACTTGGGGGAACGCTGGGTGGAAGGAAATTTGTGGCTACTCTCAGATTCCCGACCTTTCTGTCACCGAAATGTGAGGAAAACTTGTTTTTTTAGCCAACTTTTGAGGCTTGCAAAGGATTCTGGGTAAAAGAACCTGGTCAAAGCCCCACAAGTCACCCCATCTTGGATTCCCCTAGATCTCTTCTTTTAAAAAATGCACAGGTTTGGTAGGTTTCCCTAGGTGCCTGCTGAGCTAGAGGCCAAAATCTACAGGTAAGCACTTTGCAAAAAAACACCTCTGTTTTCTGTCGACTATTGTGATGTGTCCACGTTGTGTTTTGGGGCATTTCCTGTCACGGGCGCTAGGCCTACCCACACAAGTGAGGTATCATTTTTATCTGGTGACTTGGGGGAACGCTGGGTGGAAGGAAATTTGTGGCTCCTCTCAGATTCCCGACCTTTCTGTCACCGAAATGTGAGGAAAACGTGTTTTTTTAGCCAAAGTTTGAGGTTTGCAAAGGATTCTGGGTAAAAGAACCTGGTCAGAGCCCCACAAGTCACCCCATCTTGGATTCCCCTAGGTCTCTAATTTTAAAAAATGCACAGGTTTGGTAGGTTTCCCTAGGTGCCGGCTGAGCTAGAGCCCAAAATCTACATGTAGGCACTTTGCAAAAAACACCTCTGTTTTCTGTCAAAAATTGTGATGTGTCCACATTGTGTTTTGTGGCATTTCCTGTCGCGGGCGCTAGACCTACCCACACAAGTGAGGTATCATTTTTATCGGTAAACTTGGGGGAAAGCTGGGTGGAAGGAAATTTGTGGCTCCTCTCAGATTCCAGAACTTTCTGTCACCGAAATGTGAGGAAAATGTGTTTTTTTTAGCCAAATTTTGAGGTTTGCAAAGGATTCTGGGTAACAGAACCTGGTCAGAGCCCCAAAAGTCACCCCATCTTGGATTCCCCTTGGTCTCTAGTTTGCAAAAATGCACAGCTTTGGTAGGTTTCCCTAGGTGCCGGCTGAGCTAGAGGCCAAAATCTACAGGTAGGCACTTTGCAAAAAAACACCTCTGTTTTCTGTCAAAAATTGTGATGTGTCCACGTTGTGTTTTGGGGCATTTCCTGTCACGGGCGCTAGGCCTACCCACACAAGTGAGGTATCATTTTTATCTGGTGACTTGGGGGAACGCTGGGTGGAAGGAAATTTGTGGCTCCTCTCAGATTCCCGACCTTTCTGTCACCGAAATGTGAGGAAAACGTGTTTTTTTAGCCAAAGTTTGAGGTTTGCAAAGGATTCTGGGTAAAAGAACCTGGTCAGGGCCCCACAAGTCACCCCATCTTGGATTCCCCTAGGTCTCTAATTTTAAAAATGCACAGGTTTGGTAGGTTTCCCTAGGTGCCGGCTGAGCTAGAGGCCAAAATCTACAGGTAGGCACTTTGCAAAAAAACACCTCTGTTTTATGTCAAAAATTGTGATGTGTCCACGTTGTGTTTTGGGGCATTTCCTGTCACGGGCGCTAGGCCTACCCACACAAGTGAGGTATCATTTTTATCTGGTGACTTGGGGGAACGCTGGGTGGAAGGAAATTTGTGGCTCCTCTCAGATTCCCGACCTTTCTGTCACCGAAATGTGAGGAAAACGTGTTTTTTTAGCCAAAGTTTGAGGTTTGCAAAGGATTCTGGGTAAAAGAACCTGGTCAGAGCCCCACAAGTCACCCCTTCTTGGATTCCCCTATGTCTCTAGTTTTCAAAAATGCACAGGTTTGGTAGGTTTCCCTAGGTGCCGGCTGAGCTAGAGGCCAAAATCTACAGGTAGGCACTTTGCAAAAAAACACCTCTGTTTTATGTCAAAAATTGTGATGTGTCCACGTTGTGTTTTGGGGCATTTCCTGTCGCGGGCGCTAGGCCTACCCACACAAGTGAGGTATCATTTTTATCTGGTGACTTGGGGGAACGCTGGGTGGAAGGAAATTTGTGGCTCCTCTCAGATTCCAGAACTTTCTGTCACTGAAATGTGAGGAAAATTTGATTTTTTTAGCCAAATGTTGAGGTTTGCAAAGGATTCTGGGTAACAGAACCTGGTCAGAGCCCCACAAGTCACCCCTTCTTGGATTCCCCTAGGTCTCTAGTTTTAAAAAATGCACAGGTTTGGTAGGTTTTCCTAGGTGCCGGCTGAGCTAGAGGCCAAAATCTACAGGTAGGCACTTTGCAAAAAAACACCTCTGTTTTCTGTCAAAAATTGTGATGTGTCCACGTTGTGTTTTGGGGCATTTCCTGTCGCGGGCGCTAGGCCTACCCACACAAGTGAGGTATCATTTTTATCGGGAGACCTGGGGGAACGCTGGGTGGAAGGAAATTTGTGGCTCCTCTCAGATTCCTGACCTTTCTGTCACCGAAATGTGAGGAAAACGTGTTTTTTTAGCCAACTTTTGAGGTTTGCAAAGGATTCTGGGTAAATGAACCTGGTCAGAGCCCCACAAGTCACCCCATCTTGGATTCCCCTAGGTCTCTACTTTTAAAAAATGCACAGGTTTGGTAGGTTTCCCTAGGTGCCGGCTGAGCTAGAGGCCAAAATCTACAGGTAGGCACTTTGCAAAAAAACACCTCTGTTTTCTGTCAAAAATTGTGATGTGTCCACGTTGTGTTTTGGGGCATTTCCTGTCGCGGGCGCTAGGCCTACCCACACAAGTGAGGTATCATTTTTATCTGGTGACTTGGGGGAACGCTGGGTGGAAGGAAATTTGTGGCTCCTCTCAGATTCCAGAACTTTCTGTCACTGAAATGTGAAGAAAATTTGTTTTTTTTAGCCAAATGTTGAGGTTTGCAAAGGATTCTGGGTAACAGAACCTGGTCAGAGCCCCACAAGTCACCCCTTCTTGGATTCCCCTAGGTCTCTAGTTTTCAAAAATGCACAGGTTTGGTAGGTTTTCCTAGGTGCCGGCTGAGCTAGAGGCCAAAATCTACAGGTAGGCACTTTGCAAAAAAACACCTCTGTTTTCTGTCAAAAATTGTGATGTGTCCACGTTGTGTTTTGGGGCATTTCCTGTCGCGGGCGCTAGGCCTACCCACACAAGTGAGGTATCATTTTTATCGGGAGACCTGGGGGAACGCTGGGTGGAAGGAAATTTGTGGCTCCTCTCAGATTCCTGACCTTTCTGTCACCGAAATGTGAGGAAAACGTGTTTTTTTAGCCAACTTTTGAGGTTTGCAAAGGATTCTGGGTAAATGAACCTGGTCAGAGCCCCACAAGTCACCTCATCTTGGATTCCCCTAGGTCTCTACTTTTAAAAAATGCACAGGTTTGGTAGGTTTCCCTAGGTGCCGGCTGAGCTAGAGGCCAAAATCTACAGGTAGGCACTTTGCAAAAAAACACCTATCTTTTCTGTCAAAAATTGTGATGTGTCCATGTTGTGTTTTGGGGCATTTCCTGTCGCAGGCGCTAGGCCTACCCACACAAGTGAGGTATCATTTCTATCTGGTGACTTGGGGGAACGCTGGGTGGAAGGAAATTTGTGGCTCCTCTCAGATTCCAGAACTTTCTGTCACTGAAATGTGAGGAAAATTTGATTTTTTAGCCACATTTTGAGGTTTGCAAAGGATTCTGGGTAACAGAACCTGGTCAGAGCCCCACAAGTCACCCCTTCTTGGATTCCCCTAGGTCTCTAGTTTTCAAAAATGCACAGGTTTGGTAGGTTTCCCTAGGTGCCGGCTGAGCTAGAGGCCAAAATCTACAGGTAGGCCCTTTGCAAAAGAACACCTCCGTTTTCTGTCAAAAATTGTGATGTGTCCACGTTGTGTTTTGGGGCATTTCCTGTCGCAGGCGCTAGGCCTACCCACACAAGTGAGGTATCATTTTTATCTGCTGACTTGGGGGAACGCTGGGTGGAAGGAAATTTGTGGCTCCTCTCAGATTCCAGAACTTTCTGTCACTGAAATGTGAGGAAAATTTGTTTTTTTAGCCACATTTTAAGGTTTGCAAAGGATTCTGGGTAACAGAACCTGGTCAGAGCCCCACAAGTCACCCCTTCTTGGATTCCCCTAGGTCTCTAGTTTTCAAAAATGCACAGGTTTGGTAGGTTTCCCTAGGTGCCGGCTGAGCTAGAGGCCAAAATCTACAGGTAGGCCCTTTGCAAAAGAACACCTCAGTTTTCTTTAAAAAAAATGTGATGTGTGCCTGTTGTGTTTTGGGGCATTTCCTGTCACGGGCGCTAGGCCTACCCACACAAGTGAGGTATCATTTTTATCGGGAGACCTGGGGGAACGCTGGGTGGAAGGAAATTTGTGGCTCCTCTCAGATTCCTGACCTTTCTGTCACCGAAATGTGAGGAAAACGTGTTTTTTTAGCCAAATTTTGAGGTTTGCAAAGGATTCTGGGTAACAGAACCTGGTCAGAGCCCCAAAAGTCACCCCATCTTGGATTCCCCTTGGTCTGTAGTTTGCAAAAATACACAGCTTTGGTAGGTTTCCCTAGGTGCCGGCTGAGCTAGAGGCCAAAATCTACAGATAGGCACTTTGCAAAAAAACACCTCTGTTTTCTGTCAAAAATTGTGATGTGTCCACGTTGTGTTTTGGGGCATTTCCTGTCGCGGGCGCTAGGCCTAACCACACAAGTGAGGTATTATTTTTATCTGGTGACTTGGGGGAATGCTGGGTGGAAGGAAATTTGTGGCTCCTCTCAGATTCCCGACCTTTCTGTCACCGAAATGTGAGGAAAACGTGTTTTTTTAGCCACATTTTGAGGTTTGCAAAGTATTCTGGGTAACAGAACCTGGTCAGAGCCCCACAAGTCACCCCTTGTTGGATTCCCCTAGGTCTCTAGTTTTCAAAAATGCACAGGTTTGGTAGGTTTCCCTAGGTGCCGGCTGAGCTAGAGGCCAAAATCTACAGGTAGGCCCTTTGCAAAAGAACACCTCCGTTTTCTTTAAAAAAATGTGATGTGTCCCTGTTGTGTTTTGGGGCATTTCCTGTCACGGGCGCTAGGCCTACCCACACATGTGAGGTATCATTTTTATCGGGAGACTTGGGGGAACGCTGGGTGGAAGGAAATTTGTGGCTACTCTCAGATTCCCGACCTTTCTGTCACCGAAATGTGAGGAAAACTTGTTTTTTTAGCCAACTTTTGAGGCTTGCAAAGGATTCTGGGTAAAAGAACCTGGTCAAAGCCCCACAAGTCACCCCATCTTGGATTCCCCTAGATCTCTTCTTTTAAAAAATGCACAGGTTTGGTAGGTTTCCCTAGGTGCCTGCTGAGCTAGAGGCCAAAATCTACAGGTAAGCACTTTGCAAAAAAACACCTCTGTTTTCTGTCGACTATTGTGATGTGTCCACGTTGTGTTTTGGGGCATTTCCTGTCACGGGCGCTAGGCCTACCCACACAAGTGAGGTATCATTTTTATCTGGTGACTTGGGGGAACGCTGGGTGGAAGGAAATTTGTGGCTCCTCTCATATTCCCGACCTTTCTGTCACCGAAATGTGAGGAAAATGTGTTTTTTTAGCCAACTTTTGAGGTTTGCAAAGGATTCTGGGTAAAAGAACCTGGTCAGAGCCCCACAAGTCACCCCACCTTGGATTCCCCTAGGTCTCTACTTTTAAAAAATGCACAGGTTTGGTAGGTTTCCCTAGGTGCCGGCTGAGCTAGAGGCCAAAATCTACAGGTAGGCACTTTGCAAAAAAACACCTCTGTTTTCTGTCAAAAATTGTGATGTGTCCACGTTGTGTTTTGGGGCATTTCCTGTCGCGGGCGCTAGGCCTACCCACACAAGTGAGGTATCATTTTTATCTGGTGACTTGGGGGAACGCTGGGTGGAAGGAAATTTGTGGCTCCTCTCAGATTCCAGAACTTTCTGTCACCGAAATGTGAGGAAAATGTGTTTTTTTTAGCCAAATTTTGAGGTTTGCAAAGGATTCTGGGTAACAGAACCTGGTCAGAGCCCCAAAAGTCACCCCATCTTGGATTCCCCTTGGTCTGTAGTTTGCAAAAATACACAGCTTTGGTAGGTTTCCCTAGGTGCCGGCTGAGCTAGAGGCCAAAATCTACAGATAGGCACTTTGCAAAAAAACACCTCTGTTTTCTGTCAAAAATTGTGATGTGTCCACGTTGTGTTTTGGGGCATTTCCTGTCGCGGGCGCTAGGCCTAACCACACAAGTGAGGTATAATTTTTATCTGGTGACTTGGGGGAATGCTGGGTGGAAGGAAATTTGTGGCTCCTCTCAGATTCCCGACCTTTCTGTCACCGAAATGTGAGGAAAACGTGTTTTTTTAGCCACATTTTGAGGTTTGCAAAGTATTCTGGGTAACAGAACCTGGTCAGAGCCCCACAAGTCACCCCTTGTTGGATTCCCCTAGGTCTCTAGTTTTCAAAAATGCACAGGTTTGGTAGGTTTCCCTAGGTGCCGGCTGAGCTAGAGGCCAAAATCTACAGGTAGGCCCTTTGCAAAAGAACACCTCCGTTTTCTTTAAAAAAATGTGATGTGTCCCTGTTGTGTTTTGGGGCATTTCCTGTCACGGGCGCTAGGCCTACCCACACATGTGAGGTATCATTTTTATCGGGAGACTTGGGGGAACGCTGGGTGGAAGGAAATTTGTGGCTACTCTCAGATTCCCGACCTTTCTGTCACCGAAATGTGAGGAAAACTTGTTTTTTTAGCCAACTTTTGAGGCTTGCAAAGGATTCTGGGTAAAAGAACCTGGTCAAAGCCCCACAAGTCACCCCATCTTGGATTCCCCTAGATCTCTTCTTTTAAAAAATGCACAGGTTTGGTAGGTTTCCCTAGGTGCCTGCTGAGCTAGAGGCCAAAATCTACAGGTAAGCACTTTGCAAAAAAACACCTCTGTTTTCTGTCGACTATTGTGATGTGTCCACGTTGTGTTTTGGGGCATTTCCTGTCACGGGCGCTAGGCCTACCCACACAAGTGAGGTATCATTTTTATCTGGTGACTTGGGGGAACGCTGGGTGGAAGGAAATTTGTGGCTCCTCTCAGATTCCCGACCTTTCTGTCACCGAAATGTGAGGAAAACGTGTTTTTTTAGCCAAAGTTTGAGGTTTGCAAAGGATTCTGGGTAAAAGAACCTGGTCAGAGCCCCACAAGTCACCCCATCTTGGATTCCCCTAGGTCTCTAATTTTAAAAAATGCACAGGTTTGGTAGGTTTCCCTAGGTGCCGGCTGAGCTAGAGCCCAAAATCTACATGTAGGCACTTTGCAAAAAACACCTCTGTTTTCTGTCAAAAATTGTGATGTGTCCACATTGTGTTTTGTGGCATTTCCTGTCGCGGGCGCTAGACCTACCCACACAAGTGAGGTATCATTTTTATCGGTAAACTTGGGGGAAAGCTGGGTGGAAGGAAATTTGTGGCTCCTCTCAGATTCCAGAACTTTCTGTCACCGAAATGTGAGGAAAATGTGTTTTTTTTAGCCAAATTTTGAGGTTTGCAAAGGATTCTGGGTAACAGAACCTGGTCAGAGCCCCAAAAGTCACCCCATCTTGGATTCCCCTTGGTCTCTAGTTTGCAAAAATGCACAGCTTTGGTAGGTTTCCCTAGGTGCCGGCTGAGCTAGAGGCCAAAATCTACAGGTAGGCACTTTGCAAAAAAACACCTCTGTTTTCTGTCAAAAATTGTGATGTGTCCACGTTGTGTTTTGGGGCATTTCCTGTCACGGGCGCTAGGCCTACCCACACAAGTGAGGTATCATTTTTATCTGGTGACTTGGGGGAACGCTGGGTGGAAGGAAATTTGTGGCTCCTCTCAGATTCCCGACCTTTCTGTCACCGAAATGTGAGGAAAACGTGTTTTTTTAGCCAAAGTTTGAGGTTTGCAAAGGATTCTGGGTAAAAGAACCTGGTCAGGGCCCCACAAGTCACCCCATCTTGGATTCCCCTAGGTCTCTAATTTTAAAAATGCACAGGTTTGGTAGGTTTCCCTAGGTGCCGGCTGAGCTAGAGGCCAAAATCTACAGGTAGGCACTTTGCAAAAAAACACCTCTGTTTTATGTCAAAAATTGTGATGTGTCCACGTTGTGTTTTGGGGCATTTCCTGTCACGGGCGCTAGGCCTACCCACACAAGTGAGGTATCATTTTTATCTGGTGACTTGGGGGAACGCTGGGTGGAAGGAAATTTGTGGCTCCTCTCAGATTCCCGACCTTTCTGTCACCGAAATGTGAGGAAAACGTGTTTTTTTAGCCAAAGTTTGAGGTTTGCAAAGGATTCTGGGTAAAAGAACCTGGTCAGAGCCCCACAAGTCACCCCTTCTTGGATTCCCCTATGTCTCTAGTTTTCAAAAATGCACAGGTTTGGTAGGTTTCCCTAGGTGCCGGCTGAGCTAGAGGCCAAAATCTACAGGTAGGCACTTTGCAAAAAAACACCTCTGTTTTATGTCAAAAATTGTGATGTGTCCACGTTGTGTTTTGGGGCATTTCCTGTCGCGGGCGCTAGGCCTACCCACACAAGTGAGGTATCATTTTTATCTGGTGACTTGGGGGAACGCTGGGTGGAAGGAAATTTGTGGCTCCTCTCAGATTCCAGAACTTTCTGTCACTGAAATGTGAGGAAAATTTGATTTTTTTAGCCAAATGTTGAGGTTTGCAAAGGATTCTGGGTAACAGAACCTGGTCAGAGCCCCACAAGTCACCCCTTCTTGGATTCCCCTAGGTCTCTAGTTTTAAAAAATGCACAGGTTTGGTAGGTTTTCCTAGGTGCCGGCTGAGCTAGAGGCCAAAATCTACAGGTAGGCACTTTGCAAAAAAACACCTCTGTTTTCTGTCAAAAATTGTGATGTGTCCACGTTGTGTTTTGGGGCATTTCCTGTCACGGGCGCTAGGCCTACCCACACAAGTGAGGTATCATTTTTATCGGGAGACCTGGGGGAACGCTGGGTGGAAGGAAATTTGTGGCTCCTCTCAGATTCCTGACCTTTCTGTCACCGAAATGTGAGGAAAACGTGTTTTTTTAGCCAACTTTTGAGGTTTGCAAAGGATTCTGGGTAAATGAACCTGGTCAGAGCCCCACAAGTCACCCCATCTTGGATTCCCCTAGGTCTCTACTTTTAAAAAATGCACAGGTTTGGTAGGTTTCCCTAGGTGCCGGCTGAGCTAGAGGCCAAAATCTACAGGTAGGCACTTTGCAAAAAAACACCTCTGTTTTCTGTCAAAAATTGTGATGTGTCCACGTTGTGTTTTGGGGCATTTCCTGTCGCGGGCGCTAGGCCTACCCACACAAGTGAGGTATCATTTTTATCTGGTGACTTGGGGGAACGCTGGGTGGAAGGAAATTTGTGGCTCCTCTCAGATTCCAGAACTTTCTGTCACTGAAATGTGAAGAAAATTTGTTTTTTTTAGCCAAATGTTGAGGTTTGCAAAGGATTCTGGGTAACAGAACCTGGTCAGAGCCCCACAAGTCACCCCTTCTTGGATTCCCCTAGGTCTCTAGTTTTCAAAAATGCACAGGTTTGGTAGGTTTTCCTAGGTGCCGGCTGAGCTAGAGGCCAAAATCTACAGGTAGGCACTTTGCAAAAAAACACCTCTGTTTTCTGTCAAAAATTGTGATGTGTCCACGTTGTGTTTTGGGGCATTTCCTGTCGCGGGCGCTAGGCCTACCCACACAAGTGAGGTATCATTTTTATCGGGAGACCTGGGGGAACGCTGGGTGGAAGGAAATTTGTGGCTCCTCTCAGATTCCTGACCTTTCTGTCACCGAAATGTGAGGAAAACGTGTTTTTTTAGCCAACTTTTGAGGTTTGCAAAGGATTCTGGGTAAATGAACCTGGTCAGAGCCCCACAAGTCACCTCATCTTGGATTCCCCTAGGTCTCTACTTTTAAAAAATGCACAGGTTTGGTAGGTTTCCCTAGGTGCCGGCTGAGCTAGAGGCCAAAATCTACAGGTAGGCACTTTGCAAAAAAACACCTAT
Organism: Pleurodeles waltl; assembly: GCF_031143425.1. Classification (NCBI taxonomy): domain Eukaryota; kingdom Metazoa; phylum Chordata; class Amphibia; order Caudata; family Salamandridae; genus Pleurodeles; species Pleurodeles waltl. Next base: position 837,178,908 of record NC_090442.1, read on the forward strand.
CTTTTCTGTCAAAAATTGTGATGTGTCCATGTTGTGTTTTGGGGCATTTCCTGTCGCAGGCGCTAGGCCTACCCACACAAGTGAGGTATCATTTTTATCTGGTGACTTGGGGGAACGCTGGGTGGAAGGAAATTTGTGGCTCCTCTCAGATTCCAGAACTTTCTGTCACTGAAATGTGAGGAAAATTTGATTTTTTAGCCAAATTTTGAGGTTTGCAAAGGATTCTGGGTAACAGAACCTGGTCAGAGCCCCACAAGTCACCCCTTCTTGGATTCCCCTAGGTCTCTAGTTTTCAAAAATGCACAGGTTTGGTAGGTTTCCCTAGGTGCCGGCTGAGCTAGAGGCCAAAATCTACAGGTAGGCCCTTTGCAAAAGAACACCTCCGTTTTCTGTCAAAAATTGTGATGTGTCCACGTTGTGTTTTGGGGCATTTCCTGTCGCAGGCGCTAGGCCTACCCACACAAGTGAGGTATCATTTTTATCTGCTGACTTGGGGGAACGCTGGGTGGAAGGAAATTTGTGGCTCCTCTCAGATTCCAGAACTTTCTGTCACTGAAATGTGAGGAAAATTTGTTTTTTTAGCCAAATTTTAAGGTTTGCAAAGGATTCTGGGTAACAGAACCTGGTCAGAGCCCCACAAGTCACCCCTTCTTGGATTCCCCTAGGTCTCTAGTTTTCAAAAATGCACAGGTTTGGTAGGTTTCCCTAGGTGCCGGCTGAGCTAGAGGCCAAAATCTACAGGTAGGCCCTTTGCAAAAGAACACCTCAGTTTTCTTTAAAAAAAATGTGATGTGTGCCTGTTGTGTTTTGGGGCATTTCCTGTCACGGGCGCTAGGCCTACCCACACAAGTGAGGTATCATTTTTATCGGGAGACCTGGGGGAACGCTGGGTGGAAGGAAATTTGTGGCTCCTCTCAGATTCCTGACCTTTCTGTCACCGAAATGTGAGGAAAACGTGTTTTTCTAGCCAAAGGTTGAGGTTTGCAAAGGATTCTGGGTAACAGAACCTGGTCAGAGCCCCAAAAGTCACCCCATCTTGGATTCCCCTTGGTCTCTAGTTTGCAAAAATGCACAGCTTTGGTAGGTTTCCCTAGGTGCCGGCTGAGCTAGAGGCCAAAATCTACAGGTAGGCACTTTGCAAAAAAACACCTCTGTTTTCTGTCAAAAATTGTGATGTGTCCACGTTGTGTTTTGGGGCATTTCCTGTCACGGGCGCTAGGCCTACCCACACAAGTGAGGTATCATTTTTATCTGGTGACTTGGGGGAACGCTGGGTGGAAGGAAATTTGTGGCTCCTCTCAGATTCCCGACCTTTCTGTCACCGAAATGTGAGGAAAACGTGTTTTTTTAGCCAAAGTTTGAGGTTTGCAAAGGATTCTGGGTAAAAGAACCTGGTCAGGGCCCCACAAGTCACCCCATCTTGGATTCCCCTAGGTCTCTAATTTTAAAAATGCACAGGTTTGGTAGGTTTCCCTAGGTGCCGGCTGAGCTAGAGGCCAAAATCTACAGGTAGGCACTTTGCAAAAAAACACCTCTGTTTTATGTCAAAAATTGTGATGTGTCCACGTTGTGTTTTGGGGCATTTCCTGTCACGGGCGCTAGGCCTACCCACACAAGTGAGGTATCATTTTTATCTGGTGACTTGGGGGAACGCTGGGTGGAAGGAAATTTGTGGCTCCTCTCAGATTCCCGACCTTTCTGTCACCGAAATGTGAGGAAAACGTGTTTTTTTAGCCAAAGTTTGAGGTTTGCAAAGGATTCTGGGTAAAAGAACCTGGTCAGAGCCCCACAAGTCACCCCTTCTTGGATTCCCCTATGTCTCTAGTTTTCAAAAATGCACAGGTTTGGTAGGTTTCCCTAGGTGCCGGCTGAGCTAGAGGCCAAAATCTACAGGTAGGCACTTTGCAAAAAAACACCTCTGTTTTATGTCAAAAATTGTGATGTGTCCACGTTGTGTTTTGGGGCATTTCCTGTCGCGGGCGCTAGGCCTACCCACACAAGTGAGGTATCATTTTTATCTGGTGACTTGGGGGAACGCTGGGTGGAAGGAAATTTGTGGCTCCTCTCAGATTCCAGAACTTTCTGTCACTGAAATGTGAGGAAAATTTGATTTTTTTAGCCAAATGTTGAGGTTTGCAAAGGATTCTGGGTAACAGAACCTGGTCAGAGCCCCACAAGTCACCCCTTCTTGGATTCCCCTAGGTCTCTAGTTTTAAAAAATGCACAGGTTTGGTAGGTTTTCCTAGGTGCCGGCTGAGCTAGAGGCCAAAATCTACAGGTAGGCACTTTGCAAAAAAACACCTCTGTTTTCTGTCAAAAATTGTGATGTGTCCACGTTGTGTTTTGGGGCATTTCCTGTCGCGGGCGCTAGGCCTACCCACACAAGTGAGGTATCATTTTTATCGGGAGACCTGGGGGAACGCTGGGTGGAAGGAAATTTGTGGCTCCTCTCAGATTCCTGACCTTTCTGTCACCGAAATGTGAGGAAAACGTGTTTTTTTAGCCAACTTTTGAGGTTTGCAAAGGATTCTGGGTAAATGAACCTGGTCAGAGCCCCACAAGTCACCCCATCTTGGATTCCCCTAGGTCTCTACTTTTAAAAAATGCACAGGTTTGGTAGGTTTCCCTAGGTGCCGGCTGAGCTAGAGGCCAAAATCTACAGGTAGGCACTTTGCAAAAAAACACCTCTGTTTTCTGTCAAAAATTGTGATGTGTCCACGTTGTGTTTTGGGGCATTTCCTGTCGCGGGCGCTAGGCCTACCCACACAAGTGAGGTATCATTTTTATCTGGTGACTTGGGGGAACGCTGGGTGGAAGGAAATTTGTGGCTCCTCTCAGATTCCAGAACTTTCTGTCACTGAAATGTGAAGAAAATTTGTTTTTTTTAGCCAAATGTTGAGGTTTGCAAAGGATTCTGGGTAACAGAACCTGGTCAGAGCCCCACAAGTCACCCCTTCTTGGATTCCCCTAGGTCTCTAGTTTTCAAAAATGCACAGGTTTGGTAGGTTTTCCTAGGTGCCGGCTGAGCTAGAGGCCAAAATCTACAGGTAGGCACTTTGCAAAAAAACACCTCTGTTTTCTGTCAAAAATTGTGATGTGTCCACGTTGTGTTTTGGGGCATTTCCTGTCGCGGGCGCTAGGCCTACCCACACAAGTGAGGTATCATTTTTATCGGGAGACCTGGGGGAACGCTGGGTGGAAGGAAATTTGTGGCTCCTCTCAGATTCCTGACCTTTCTGTCACCGAAATGTGAGGAAAACGTGTTTTTTTAGCCAACTTTTGAGGTTTGCAAAGGATTCTGGGTAAATGAACCTGGTCAGAGCCCCACAAGTCACCTCATCTTGGATTCCCCTAGGTCTCTACTTTTAAAAAATGCACAGGTTTGGTAGGTTTCCCTAGGTGCCGGCTGAGCTAGAGGCCAAAATCTACAGGTAGGCACTTTGCAAAAAAACACCTATCTTTTCTGTCAAAAATTGTGATGTGTCCATGTTGTGTTTTGGGGCATTTCCTGTCGCAGGCGCTAGGCCTACCCACACAAGTGAGGTATCATTTTTATCTGGTGACTTGGGGGAACGCTGGGTGGAAGGAAATTTGTGGCTCCTCTCAGATTCCAGAACTTTCTGTCACTGAAATGTGAGGAAAATTTGATTTTTTAGCCAAATTTTGAGGTTTGCAAAGGATTCTGGGTAACAGAACCTGGTCAGAGCCCCACAAGTCACCCCTTCTTGGATTCCCCTAGGTCTCTAGTTTTCAAAAATGCACAGGTTTGGTAGGTTTCCCTAGGTGCCGGCTGAGCTAGAGGCCAAAATCTACAGGTAGGCCCTTTGCAAAAGAACACCTCCGTTTTCTGTCAAAAATTGTGATGTGTCCACGTTGTGTTTTGGGGCATTTCCTGTCGCAGGCGCTAGGCCTACCCACACAAGTGAGGTATCATTTTTATCTGCTGACTTGGGGGAACGCTGGGTGGAAGGAAATTTGTGGCTCCTCTCAGATTCCAGAACTTTCTGTCACTGAAATGTGAGGAAAATTTGTTTTTTTAGCCACATTTTAAGGTTTGCAAAGGATTCTGGGTAACAGAACCTGGTCAGAGCCCCACAAGTCACCCCTTCTTGGATTCCCCTAGGTCTCTAGTTTTCAAAAATGCACAGGTTTGGTAGGTTTCCCTAGGTGCCGGCTGAGCTAGAGGCCAAAATCTACAGGTAGGCCCTTTGCAAAAGAACACCTCAGTTTTCTTTAAAAAAAATGTGATGTGTGCCTGTTGTGTTTTGGGGCATTTCCTGTCACGGGCGCTAGGCCTACCCACACAAGTGAGGTATCATTTTTATCGGGAGACCTGGGGGAACGCTGGGTGGAAGGAAATTTGTGGCTCCTCTCAGATTCCTGACCTTTCTGTCACCGAAATGTGAGGAAAACGTGTTTTTTTAGCCAAATTTTGAGGTTTGCAAAGGATTCTGGGTAACAGAACCTGGTCAGAGCCCCAAAAGTCACCCCATCTTGGATTCCCCTTGGTCTGTAGTTTGCAAAAATACACAGCTTTGGTAGGTTTCCCTAGGTGCCGGCTGAGCTAGAGGCCAAAATCTACAGATAGGCACTTTGCAAAAAAACACCTCTGTTTTCTGTCAAAAATTGTGATGTGTCCACGTTGTGTTTTGGGGCATTTCCTGTCGCGGGCGCTAGGCCTAACCACACAAGTGAGGTATTATTTTTATCTGGTGACTTGGGGGAATGCTGGGTGGAAGGAAATTTGTGGCTCCTCTCAGATTCCCGACCTTTCTGTCACCGAAATGTGAGGAAAACGTGTTTTTTTAGCCACATTTTGAGGTTTGCAAAGTATTCTGGGTAACAGAACCTGGTCAGAGCCCCACAAGTCACCCCTTGTTGGATTCCCCTAGGTCTCTAGTTTTCAAAAATGCACAGGTTTGGTAGGTTTCCCTAGGTGCCGGCTGAGCTAGAGGCCAAAATCTACAGGTAGGCCCTTTGCAAAAGAACACCTCCGTTTTCTTTAAAAAAATGTGATGTGTCCCTGTTGTGTTTTGGGGCATTTCCTGTCACGGGCGCTAGGCCTACCCACACATGTGAGGTATCATTTTTATCGGGAGACTTGGGGGAACGCTGGGTGGAAGGAAATTTGTGGCTACTCTCAGATTCCCGACCTTTCTGTCACCGAAATGTGAGGAAAACTTGTTTTTTTAGCCAACTTTTGAGGCTTGCAAAGGATTCTGGGTAAAAGAACCTGGTCAAAGCCCCACAAGTCACCCCATCTTGGATTCCCCTAGATCTCTTCTTTTAAAAAATGCACAGGTTTGGTAGGTTTCCCTAGGTGCCTGCTGAGCTAGAGGCCAAAATCTACAGGTAAGCACTTTGCAAAAAAACACCTCTGTTTTCTGTCGACTATTGTGATGTGTCCACGTTGTGTTTTGGGGCATTTCCTGTCACGGGCGCTAGGCCTACCCACACAAGTGAGGTATCATTTTTATCTGGTGACTTGGGGGAACGCTGGGTGGAAGGAAATTTGTGGCTCCTCTCATATTCCCGACCTTTCTGTCACCGAAATGTGAGGAAAATGTGTTTTTTTAGCCAACTTTTGAGGTTTGCAAAGGATTCTGGGTAAAAGAACCTGGTCAGAGCCCCACAAGTCACCCCACCTTGGATTCCCCTAGGTCTCTACTTTTAAAAAATGCACAGGTTTGGTAGGTTTCCCTAGGTGCCGGCTGAGCTAGAGGCCAAAATCTACAGGTAGGCACTTTGCAAAAAAACACCTCTGTTTTCTGTCAAAAATTGTGATGTGTCCACGTTGTGTTTTGGGGCATTTCCTGTCGCGGGCGCTAGGCCTACCCACACAAGTGAGGTATCATTTTTATCTGGTGACTTGGGGGAACGCTGGGTGGAAGGAAATTTGTGGCTCCTCTCAGATTCCAGAACTTTCTGTCACTGAAATGTGAGGAAAATTTGATTTTTTAGCCAAATTTTGAGGTTTGCAAAGGATTCTGGGTAACAGAACCTGGTCAGAGCCCCACAAGTCACCCCTTCTTGGATTCCCCTAGGTCTCTAGTTTTCAAAAATGCACAGGTTTGGTAGGTTTCCCTAGGTGCCGGCTGAGCTAGAGGCCAAAATCTACAGGTAGGCCCTTTGCAAAAGAACACCTCCGTTTTCTGTCAAAAATTGTGATGTGTCCACGTTGTGTTTTGGGGCATTTCCTGTCGCAGGCGCTAGGCCTACCCACACAAGTGAGGTATCATTTTTATCTGCTGACTTGGGGGAACGCTGGGTGGAAGGAAATTTGTGGCTCCTCTCAGATTCCAGAACTTTCTGTCACTGAAATGTGAGGAAAATTTGTTTTTTTAGCCACATTTTAAGGTTTGCAAAGGATTCTGGGTAACAGAACCTGGTCAGAGCCCCACAAGTCACCCCTTCTTGGATTCCCCTAGGTCTCTAGTTTTCAAAAATGCACAGGTTTGGTAGGTTTCCCTAGGTGCCGGCTGAGCTAGAGGCCAAAATCTACAGGTAGGCCCTTTGCAAAAGAACACCTCAGTTTTCTTTAAAAAAAATGTGATGTGTGCCTGTTGTGTTTTGGGGCATTTCCTGTCACGGGCGCTAGGCCTACCCACACAAGTGAGGTATCATTTTTATCGGGAGACCTGGGGGAACGCTGGGTGGAAGGAAATTTGTGGCTCCTCTCAGATTCCTGACCTTTCTGTCACCGAAATGTGAGGAAAACGTGTTTTTTTAGCCAAATTTTGAGGTTTGCAAAGGATTCTGGGTAACAGAACCTGGTCAGAGCCCCAAAAGTCACCCCATCTTGGATTCCCCTTGGTCTGTAGTTTGCAAAAATACACAGCTTTGGTAGGTTTCCCTAGGTGCCGGCTGAGCTAGAGGCCAAAATCTACAGATAGGCACTTTGCAAAAAAACACCTCTGTTTTCTGTCAAAAATTGTGATGTGTCCACGTTGTGTTTTGGGGCATTTCCTGTCGCGGGCGCTAGGCCTAACCACACAAGTGAGGTATTATTTTTATCTGGTGACTTGGGGGAATGCTGGGTGGAAGGAAATTTGTGGCTCCTCTCAGATTCCCGACCTTTCTGTCACCGAAATGTGAGGAAAACGTGTTTTTTTAGCCACATTTTGAGGTTTGCAAAGTATTCTGGGTAACAGAACCTGGTCAGAGCCCCACAAGTCACCCCTTGTTGGATTCCCCTAGGTCTCTAGTTTTCAAAAATGCACAGGTTTGGTAGGTTTCCCTAGGTGCCGGCTGAGCTAGAGGCCAAAATCTACAGGTAGGCCCTTTGCAAAAGAACACCTCCGTTTTCTTTAAAAAAATGTGATGTGTCCCTGTTGTGTTTTGGGGCATTTCCTGTCACGGGCGCTAGGCCTACCCACACATGTGAGGTATCATTTTTATCGGGAGACTTGGGGGAACGCTGGGTGGAAGGAAATTTGTGGCTACTCTCAGATTCCCGACCTTTCTGTCACCGAAATGTGAGGAAAACTTGTTTTTTTAGCCAACTTTTGAGGCTTGCAAAGGATTCTGGGTAAAAGAACCTGGTCAAAGCCCCACAAGTCACCCCATCTTGGATTCCCCTAGATCTCTTCTTTTAAAAAATGCACAGGTTTGGTAGGTTTCCCTAGGTGCCTGCTGAGCTAGAGGCCAAAATCTACAGGTAAGCACTTTGCAAAAAAACACCTCTGTTTTCTGTCGACTATTGTGATGTGTCCACGTTGTGTTTTGGGGCATTTCCTGTCACGGGCGCTAGGCCTACCCACACAAGTGAGGTATCATTTTTATCTGGTGACTTGGGGGAACGCTGGGTGGAAGGAAATTTGTGGCTCCTCTCATATTCCCGACCTTTCTGTCACCGAAATGTGAGGAAAATGTGTTTTTTTAGCCAACTTTTGAGGTTTGCAAAGGATTCTGGGTAAAAGAACCTGGTCAGAGCCCCACAAGTCACCCCACCTTGGATTCCCCTAGGTCTCTACTTTTAAAAAATGCACAGGTTTGGTAGGTTTCCCTAGGTGCCGGCTGAGCTAGAGGCCAAAATCTACAGGTAGGCACTTTGCAAAAAAACACCTCTGTTTTCTGTCAAAAATTGTGATGTGTCCACGTTGTGTTTTGGGGCATTTCCTGTCGCGGGCGCTAGGCCTACCCACACAAGTGAGGTATCATTTTTATCTGGTGACTTGGGGGAACGCTGGGTGGAAGGAAATTTGTGGCTCCTCTCAGATTCCAGAACTTTCTGTCACCGAAATGTGAGGAAAATGTGTTTTTTTTAGCCAAATTTTGAGGTTTGCAAAGGATTCTGGGTAACAGAACCTGGTCAGAGCCCCAAAAGTCACCCCATCTTGGATTCCCCTTGGTCTGTAGTTTGCAAAAATACACAGCTTTGGTAGGTTTCCCTAGGTGCCGGCTGAGCTAGAGGCCAAAATCTACAGATAGGCACTTTGCAAAAAAACACCTCTGTTTTCTGTCAAAAATTGTGATGTGTCCACGTTGTGTTTTGGGGCATTTCCTGTCGCGGGCGCTAGGCCTAACCACACAAGTGAGGTATAATTTTTATCTGGTGACTTGGGGGAATGCTGGGTGGAAGGAAATTTGTGGCTCCTCTCAGATTCCCGACCTTTCTGTCACCGAAATGTGAGGAAAACGTGTTTTTTTAGCCACATTTTGAGGTTTGCAAAGTATTCTGGGTAACAGAACCTGGTCAGAGCCCCACAAGTCACCCCTTGTTGGATTCCCCTAGGTCTCTAGTTTTCAAAAATGCACAGGTTTGGTAGGTTTCCCTAGGTGCCGGCTGAGCTAGAGGCCAAAATCTACAGGTAGGCCCTTTGCAAAAGAACACCTCCGTTTTCTTTAAAAAAATGTGATGTGTCCCTGTTGTGTTTTGGGGCATTTCCTGTCACGGGCGCTAGGCCTACCCACACATGTGAGGTATCATTTTTATCGGGAGACTTGGGGGAACGCTGGGTGGAAGGAAATTTGTGGCTACTCTCAGATTCCCGACCTTTCTGTCACCGAAATGTGAGGAAAACTTGTTTTTTTAGCCAACTTTTGAGGCTTGCAAAGGATTCTGGGTAAAAGAACCTGGTCAAAGCCCCACAAGTCACCCCATCTTGGATTCCCCTAGATCTCTTCTTTTAAAAAATGCACAGGTTTGGTAGGTTTCCCTAGGTGCCTGCTGAGCTAGAGGCCAAAATCTACAGGTAAGCACTTTGCAAAAAAACACCTCTGTTTTCTGTCGACTATTGTGATGTGTCCACGTTGTGTTTTGGGGCATTTCCTGTCACGGGCGCTAGGCCTACCCACACAAGTGAGGTATCATTTTTATCTGGTGACTTGGGGGAACGCTGGGTGGAAGGAAATTTGTGGCTCCTCTCAGATTCCCGACCTTTCTGTCACCGAAATGTGAGGAAAACGTGTTTTTTTAGCCAAAGTTTGAGGTTTGCAAAGGATTCTGGGTAAAAGAACCTGGTCAGAGCCCCACAAGTCACCCCATCTTGGATTCCCCTAGGTCTCTAATTTTAAAAAATGCACAGGTTTGGTAGGTTTCCCTAGGTGCCGGCTGAGCTAGAGCCCAAAATCTACATGTAGGCACTTTGCAAAAAACACCTCTGTTTTCTGTCAAAAATTGTGATGTGTCCACATTGTGTTTTGTGGCATTTCCTGTCGCGGGCGCTAGACCTACCCACACAAGTGAGGTATCATTTTTATCGGTAAACTTGGGGGAAAGCTGGGTGGAAGGAAATTTGTGGCTCCTCTCAGATTCCAGAACTTTCTGTCACCGAAATGTGAGGAAAATGTGTTTTTTTTAGCCAAATTTTGAGGTTTGCAAAGGATTCTGGGTAACAGAACCTGGTCAGAGCCCCAAAAGTCACCCCATCTTGGATTCCCCTTGGTCTCTAGTTTGCAAAAATGCACAGCTTTGGTAGGTTTCCCTAGGTGCCGGCTGAGCTAGAGGCCAAAATCTACAGGTAGGCACTTTGCAAAAAAACACCTCTGTTTTCTGTCAAAAATTGTGATGTGTCCACGTTGTGTTTTGGGGCATTTCCTGTCACGGGCGCTAGGCCTACCCACACAAGTGAGGTATCATTTTTATCTGGTGACTTGGGGGAACGCTGGGTGGAAGGAAATTTGTGGCTCCTCTCAGATTCCCGACCTTTCTGTCACCGAAATGTGAGGAAAACGTGTTTTTTTAGCCAAAGCTTGAGGTTTGCAAAGGATTCTGGGTAAAAGAACCTGGTCAGGGCCCCACAAGTCACCCCATCTTGGATTCCCCTAGGTCTCTAATTTTAAAAATGCACAGGTTTGGTAGGTTTCCCTAGGTGCCGGCTGAGCTAGAGGCCAAAATCTACAGGTAGGCACTTTGCAAAAAAACACCTCTGTTTTATGTCAAAAATTGTGATGTGTCCACGTTGTGTTTTGGGGCATTTCCTGTCACGGGCGCTAGGCCTACCCACACAAGTGAGGTATCATTTTTATCTGGTGACTTGGGGGAACGCTGGGTGGAAGGAAATTTGTGGCTCCTCTCAGATTCCCGACCTTTCTGTCACCGAAATGTGAGGAAAACGTGTTTTTTTAGCCAAAGTTTGAGGTTTGCAAAGGATTCTGGGTAAAAGAACCTGGTCAGAGCCCCACAAGTCACCCCTTCTTGGATTCCCCTATGTCTCTAGTTTTCAAAAATGCACAGGTTTGGTAGGTTTCCCTAGGTGCCGGCTGAGCTAGAGGCCAAAATCTACAGGTAGGCACTTTGCAAAAAAACACCTCTGTTTTATGTCAAAAATTGTGATGTGTCCACGTTGTGTTTTGGGGCATTTCCTGTCGCGGGCGCTAGGCCTACCCACACAAGTGAGGTATCATTTTTATCTGGTGACTTGGGGGAACGCTGGGTGGAAGGAAATTTGTGGCTCCTCTCAGATTCCAGAACTTTCTGTCACTGAAATGTGAGGAAAATTTGATTTTTTTAGCCAAATGTTGAGGTTTGCAAAGGATTCTGGGTAACAGAACCTGGTCAGAGCCCCACAAGTCACCCCTTCTTGGATTCCCCTAGGTCTCTAGTTTTAAAAAATGCACAGGTTTGGTAGGTTTTCCTAGGTGCCGGCTGAGCTAGAGGCCAAAATCTACAGGTAGGCACTTTGCAAAAAAACACCTCTGTTTTCTGTCAAAAATTGTGATGTGTCCACGTTGTGTTTTGGGGCATTTCCTGTCACGGGCGCTAGGCCTACCCACACAAGTGAGGTATCATTTTTATCGGGAGACCTGGGGGAACGCTGGGTGGAAGGAAATTTGTGGCTCCTCTCAGATTCCTGACCTTTCTGTCACCGAAATGTGAGGAAAACGTGTTTTTTTAGCCAACTTTTGAGGTTTGCAAAGGATTCTGGGTAAATGAACCTGGTCAGAGCCCCACAAGTCACCCCATCTTGGATTCCCCTAGGTCTCTACTTTTAAAAAATGCACAGGTTTGGTAGGTTTCCCTAGGTGCCGGCTGAGCTAGAGGCCAAAATCTACAGGTAGGCACTTTGCAAAAAAACACCTCTGTTTTCTGTCAAAAATTGTGATGTGTCCACGTTGTGTTTTGGGGCATTTCCTGTCGCGGGCGCTAGGCCTACCCACACAAGTGAGGTATCATTTTTATCTGGTGACTTGGGGGAACGCTGGGTGGAAGGAAATTTGTGGCTCCTCTCAGATTCCAGAACTTTCTGTCACTGAAATGTGAAGAAAATTTGTTTTTTTTAGCCAAATGTTGAGGTTTGCAAAGGATTCTGGGTAACAGAACCTGGTCAGAGCCCCACAAGTCACCCCTTCTTGGATTCCCCTAGGTCTCTAGTTTTCAAAAATGCACAGGTTTGGTAGGTTTTCCTAGGTGCCGGCTGAGCTAGAGGCCAAAATCTACAGGTAGGCACTTTGCAAAAAAACACCTCTGTTTTCTGTCAAAAATTGTGATGTGTCCACGTTGTGTTTTGGGGCATTTCCTGTCGCGGGCGCTAGGCCTACCCACACAAGTGAGGTATCATTTTTATCGGGAGACCTGGGGGAACGCTGGGTGGAAGGAAATTTGTGGCTCCTCTCAGATTCCTGACCTTTCTGTCACCGAAATGTGAGGAAAACGTGTTTTTTTAGCCAACTTTTGAGGTTTGCAAAGGATTCTGGGTAAATGAACCTGGTCAGAGCCCCACAAGTCACCTCATCTTGGATTCCCCTAGGTCTCTACTTTTAAAAAATGCACAGGTTTGGTAGATTTCCCTAGGTGCCGGCTGAGCTAGAGGCCAAAATCTACAGGTAGGCACTTTGCAAAAAAACACCTATCTTTTCTGTCAAAAATTGTGATGTGTCCATGTTGTGTTTTGGGGCATTTCCTGTCGCAGGCGCTAGGCCTACCCACACAAGTGAGGTATCATTTTTATCTGGTGACTTGGGGGAACGCTGGGTGGAAGGAAATTTGTGGCTCCTCTCAGATTCCAGAACTTTCTGTCACTGAAATGTGAGGAAAATTTGATTTTTTAGCCAAATTTTGAGGTTTGCAAAGGATTCTGGGTAACAGAACCTGGTCAGAGCCCCACAAGTCACCCCTTCTTGGATTCCCCTAGGTCTCTAGTTTTCAAAAATGCACAGGTTTGGTAGGTTTCCCTAGGTGCCGGCTGAGCTAGAGGCCAAAATCTACAGGTAGGCCCTTTGCAAAAGAACACCTCCGTTTTCTGTCAAAAATTGTGATGTGTCCACGTTGTGTTTTGGGGCATTTCCTGTCGCAGGCGCTAGGCCTACCCACACAAGTGAGGTATCATTTTTATCTGCTGACTTGGGGGAACGCTGGGTGGAAGGAAATTTGTGGCTCCTCTCAGATTCCAGAACTTTCTGTCACTGAAATGTGAGGAAAATTTGTTTTTTTAGCCAAATTTTAAGGTTTGCAAAGGATTCTGGGTAACAGAACCTGGTCAGAGCCCCACAAGTCACCCCTTCTTGGATTCCCCTAGGTCTCTAGTTTTCAAAAATGCACAGGTTTGGTAGGTTTCCCTAGGTGCCGGCTGAGCTAGAGGCCAAAATCTACAGGTAGGCCCTTTGCAAAAGAACACCTCAGTTTTCTTTAAAAAAAATGTGATGTGTGCCTGTTGTGTTTTGGGGCATTTCCTGTCACGGGCGCTAGGCCTACCCACACAAGTGAGGTATCATTTTTATCGGGAGACCTGGGGGAACGCTGGGTGGAAGGAAATTTGTGGCTCCTCTCAGATTCCTGACCTTTCTGTCACCGAAATGTGAGGAAAACGTGTTTTTTTAGCCAACTTTTGAGGTTTGCAAAGGATTCTGGGTAAATGAACCTGGTCAGAGCCCCACAAGTCACCTCATCTTGGATTCCCCTAGGTCTCTACTTTTAAAAAATGCACAGGTTTGGTAGGTTTCCCTAGGTGCCGGCTGAGCTAGAGGCCAAAAATTACAGGTAGGCACTTTGCAAAAAAACACCTATCTTTTCTGTCAAAAATTGTGATGTGTCCATGTTGTGTTTTGGGGCATTTCCTGTCGCAGGCGCTAGGCCTACCCACACAAGTGAGGTATCATTTTTATCTGGTGACTTGGGGGAACGCTGGGTGGAAGGAAATTTGTGGCTCCTCTCAGATTCCAGAACTTTCTGTCACTGAAATGTGAGGAAAATTTGATTTTTTAGCCAAATTTTGAGGTTTGCAAAGGATTCTGGGTAACAGAACCTGGTCAGAGCCCCACAAGTCACCCCTTCTTGGATTCCCCTATGTCTCTAGTTTTCAAAAATGCACAGGTTTGGTAGGTTTCCCTAGGTGCCGGCTGAGCTAGAGGCCAAAATCTACAGGTAGGCACTTTGCAAAAAAACACCTCTGTTTTATGTCAAAAATTGTGATGTGTCCACGTTGTGTTTTGGGGCATTTCCTGTCGCGGGCGCTAGGCCTACCCAAACAAGTGAGGTATCATTTTTATCTGGTGACTTGGGGGAACGCTGGGTGCAAGGAAATTTGTGGCTCCTCTCAGATTCCAGAACTTTCTGTCACTGAAATGTGAGGAAAATTTGATTTTTTTAGCCAAATGTTGAGGTTTGCAAAGGATTCTGGGTAACAGAACCTGGTCAGAGCCCCACAAGTCACCCCTTCTTGGATTCCCCTAGGTCTCTAGTTTTAAAAAATGCACAGGTTTGGTAGGTTTTCCTAGGTGCCGGCTGAGCTAGAGGCCAAAATCTACAGGTAGGCACTTTGCAAAAAAACACCTCTGTTTTCTGTCAAAAATTGTGATGTGTCCACGTTGTGTTTTGGGGCATTTCCTGTCGCGGGCGCTAGGCCTACCCACACAAGTGAGGTATCATTTTTATCGGGAGACCTGGGGGAACGCTGGGTGGAAGGAAATTTGTGGCTCCTCTCAGATTCCTGACCTTTCTGTCACCGAAATGTGAGGAAAACGTGTTTTTTTAGCCAACTTTTGAGGTTTGCAAAGGATTCTGGGTAAATGAACCTGGTCAGAGCCCCACAAGTCACCTCATCTTGGATTCCCCTAGGTCTCTACTTTTAAAAAATGCACAGGTTTGGTAGGTTTCCCTAGGTGCCGGCTGAGCTAGAGGCCAAAATCTACAGGTAGGCACTTTGCAAAAAAACACCTATCTTTTCTGTCAAAAATTGTGATGTGTCCATGTTGTGTTTTGGGGCATTTCCTGTCGCAGGCGCTAGGCCTACCCACACAAGTGAGGTATCATTTTTATCTGGTGACTTGGGGGAACGCTGGGTGGAAGGAAATTTGTGGCTCCTCTCAGATTCCAGAACTTTCTGTCACTGAAATGTGAGGAAAATTTGATTTTTTAGCCAAATTTTGAGGTTTGCAAAGGATTCTGGGTAACAGAACCTGGTCAGAGCCCCACAAGTCACCCCTTCTTGGATTCCCCTAGGTCTCTAGTTTTCAAAAATGCACAGGTTTGGTAGGTTTCCCTAGGTGCCGGCTGAGCTAGAGGCCAAAATCTACAGGTAGGCCCTTTGCAAAAGAACACCTCCGTTTTCTGTCAAAAATTGTGATGTGTCCACGTTGTGTTTTGGGGCATTTCCTGTCGCAGGCGCTAGGCCTACCCACACAAGTGAGGTATCATTTTTATCTGCTGACTTGGGGGAACGCTGGGTGGAAGGAAATTTGTGGCTCCTCTCAGATTCCAGAACTTTCTGTCACTGAAATGTGAGGAAAATTTGTTTTTTAGCCAAATTTTAAGGTTTGCAAAGGATTCTGGGTAACAGAACCTGGTCAGAGCCCCACAAGTCACCCCTTCTTGGATTCCCCTAGGTCTCTAGTTTTCAAAAATGCACAGGTTTGGTAGGTTTCCCTAGGTGCCGGCTGAGCTAGAGGCCAAAATCTACAGGTAGGCCCTTTGCAAAAGAACACCTCAGTTTTCTTTAAAAAAAATGTGATGTGTGCCTGTTGTGTTTTGGGGCATTTCCTGTCACGGGCGCTAGGCCTACCCACACAAGTGAGGTATCATTTTTATCGGGAGACCTGGGGGAACGCTGGGTGGAAGGAAATTTGTGGCTCCTCTCAGATTCCTGACCTTTCTGTCACCGAAATGTGAGGAAAACGTGTTTTTTTAGCCAACTTTTGAGGTTTGCAAAGGATTCTGGGTAAATGAACCTGGTCAGAGCCCCACAAGTCACCTCATCTTGGATTCCCCTAGGTCTCTACTTTTAAAAAATGCACAGGTTTGGTAGGTTTCCCTAGGTGCCGGCTGAGCTAGAGGCCAAAAATTACAGGTAGGCACTTTGCAAAAAAACACCTATCTTTTCTGTCAAAAATTGTGATGTGTCCATGTTGTGTTTTGGGGCATTTTCTGTCGCAGGCGCTAGGCCTACCCACACAAGTGAGGTATCATTTTTATCTGGTGACTTGGGGGAACGCTGGGTGGAAGGAAATTTGTGGCTCCTCTCAGATTCCAGAACTTTCTGTCACTGAAATGTGAGGAAAATTTGTTTTTTTAGCCAGATTTTGAGGTTTGCAAAGGATTCTGGGTAACAGAACCTGGTCAGAGCCCCACAAGTCAGCCCATCTTGGATTCCCCTTGGTCTCTAGTTTGCAAAAATGCACAGGTTTGGTAGGTTTCCCTAGGTGCCGCCTGAGCTAGAGGCCAAAATCTACAGGTAGGCACTTTGCAAAAAAACACCTCTGTTTTCTGTCAAAAATTGTGATGTGTCCACGTTGTGTTTTGGGGAATTTCCTGTCGCGGGCGCTAGGCCTACCCACACAAGTGAGGTATCATTTTTATCTGGTGACTTGGGGGAACGCTGGGTGGAAGGAAATTTGTGGCTCCTCTCAGATTCCAGAACTTTCTGTCACTGAAATGTGAGGAGAATGTGTTTTTTTAGCCACATTTTGAGGTTTGCAAAGTATTCTGGGTAACAGAACCTGGTCAGAGCCCCACAAGTCACCCCTTCTTGGATTCCCCTAGGTCTCTAGGTTTCAAAAATGCACAGGTTTGGTAGGTTTCCCTAGGTGCAGGCTGAGCTAGAGGCCAAAATCTACAGGTAGGCCCTTTGCAAAAGAACACCTCCGTTTTCTTTAAAAAAATGTGATGTGTCCCTGTGTGTTTTGGGGCATTTCATGTCACGGGCGCTAGGCCTACCCACACAAGTGAGGTATCATTTTTATCGGGAGACTTGGGGGAACGCTGGGTGGAAGGGAATTTGTGGCTCCTCTCAGATTCCCGACCTTTCTGTCACCGAAATGTGAGGAAAACGTGTTTTTTTAGCCAACTTTTGAGGTTTGCAAAGGATTCTGGGTAAAAGAACCTGGTCAGAGCCCCACAAGTCACCCCATCTTGGATTCCCCTAGGTCTCTACTTTAAAAAAATGCACAGGTTTGGTAGGTTTCCCTAGGTGCCGGCTGAGCTAGAGGCCAAAATCTACAGGTAGGCACTTTGCAAAAAAACACCTCTGTTTTCTGTCAAAAATTGTGATGTGTCCACGTTGTGTTTTGGGGCATTTCCTGTCACGGGCGCTAGGCCTACCCACACAAGTGAGGTATCATTTTTATCTGGTGACTTGGGGGAATGCTGGGTGGAAGGAAATTTGTGGCTCCTCTCAGATTCCCGACCTTTCTGTCACCGAAATGTGAGGAAAACGTGTTTTTTTAGCCAAAGTTTGAGGTTTGCAAAGGATTCTGGGTAAAAGAACCTGTTCAGAGCCCCACAAGTCACCCCATCTTGGATTCCCCTAGGTCTCTACTTTTAAAAAATGCACAGGTTTGGTAGGTTTCCCTAGGTGCCGGCTGAGCTAGAGGCCAAAATCTACATGTAGGCATTTTGCAAAAAACACCTCTGTTTTCTGTCAAAAATTGTGATGTGTCCACATTGTGTTTTGGGGCATTTCCTGTCGCGGGCGCTAGGCCTACCCACACAAGTGAGGTATCATTTGTATCGGTAAACTTGGGGGAAAGCTGGGTGGAAGGAAATATGTGGCTCCTCTCAGATTCCAGAACTTTCTGTCACCGAAATGTGAGGAAAACGTGTTTTTTTAGCCAACTTTTGAGGTTTGCAAAGGATTCTGGGTAAAAGAACCTGGTCAGAGCCCCACAAGTCACCCCATCTTGGATTCCCCTAGGTCTCTACTTTAAAAAAATGCACAGGTTTGGTAGGTTTCCCTAGGTGCCGGCTGAGCTAGAGGCCAAAATCTACAGGTAGGCACTTTGCAAAAAAACACCTCTGTTTTTTGTCAAAAATTGTGATGTGTCCACGTTGTGTTTTGGGGCATTTCCTGTCGCAGGCGCTAGGCCTACCCACACAAGTGAGGTATCATTTTTAACTGGTGACTTGGGGGAACGCTGGGTGGAAGGAAATTTATGTGGCTCCTCTCAGATTCCAGAACTTTCTGTCACTGAAATGTGAGGAAAATTTGTTTTTTTAGCCATATTTTGAGGTTTGCAAAGGATTCTGGGTAACAGAACCTGGTCAGAGCCCCACAAGTCAGCCCATCTTGGATTCCCTTTGGTCTCTAGTTTGCAAAAATGCACAGGTTTGGTAGGTTTCCCTAGGTGCCACCTGAGCTAGAGGCCAAAATCTACAGGTAGGCACTTTGCAAAAAAACACCTCTGTTTTCTGTCAAAAATTGTGATGTGTCCACGTTGTGTTTTGGGGCATTTCCTGTCACGGGCGCTTGGCCTACCCACACAAGTGAGGTATCATTTTTATCTGGTGACTTGGGGGAACGCTGGGTGGAAGGAAATTTGTGGCTCCTCTCAGATTCCAGAACTTTCTGTCACTGAAATGTGAGGAAAATTTGTTTTTTTAGCCAAATTTTGAGGTTTGCAAAGGATTCTGGGTAACAGAACCTGGTCAGAGCCCCACAAGTCAGCCCATCTTGGATTCCCCTTGGTCTCTAGTTTGCAAAAATGCACAGGTTTGGTAGGTTTCCCTAGCTGCCGGCTGAGCTAGAGGCCAAAATCTACAGGTAGGCCCTTTGCAAAAGAACACCTCCGTTTTCTTTAAAAAAATGTGATGTGTCCCTGTTGTGTTTTGGGGCATTTCCTGTCACGGGCGCTAGGCCTACCCACACAAGTGAGGTATCATTTTTATCGGGAGACTTGGGGGAACGCTGGGTGGAAGGAAATTTGTGGCTCCTCTCAGATTCCCGACCTTTCTGTCACCGAAATGTGAGGAAAACGTGTTTTTTTAGCCAACTTTTGAGGTTTGCAAAGGATTCTGGGTAAAAGAACCTGGTCAGAGCCCCACAAGTCACCCCATCTTGGATTCCCCTAGGTCTCTACTTTTAAAAAATGCACAGGTTTGGTAGGTTTCCCTAGGTGCCGGCTGAGCTAGAGGCCAAAATCTACAGGTAGGCACTTTGCAAAAAAACACCTCTGTTTTCTGTCAAAAATGGTGATGTGTCCACGTTGTGTTTTGGGGCATTTCCTGTCACGGGCGCTAGGCCTACCCACACAAGTGAGGTATCATTTTTATCTGGTGACTTGGGGGAATGCTGGGTGGAAGGAAATTTGTGGCTCCTCTCAGATTCCCGACCTTTCTGTCACCGAAATGTGAGGAAAACGTGTTTTTTTAGCCAAAGTTTGAGGTTTGCAAAGGATTCTGGGTAAAAGAACCTGTTCAGAGCCCCACAAGTCACCCCATCTTGGATTCCCCTAGGTCTCTACTTTTAAAAAATGCACAGGTTTGGTAGGTTTCCCTAGGTGCCGGCTGAGCTAGAGGCCAAAATCTACATGTAGGCACTTTGCAAAAAACACCTCTGTTTTCTGTCAAAAATTGTGATGTGTCCACATTGTGTTTTGGGGCATTTCCTGTCGCGGGCGCTAGGCCTACCCACACAAGTGAGGTATCATTTTTATCGGGAGACCTGGGGAAACACTGGGTGGAAGGAAATTTGTGGCTCCTCTCAGATTCCTGACCTTTCTGTCACCGAAATGTGAGGAAAACGTGTTTTTTTAGCCAACTTTTGAGGTTTGCAAAGGATTCTGGGTAAATGAACCTGGTCAGAGCCCCACAAGTCACCTCATCTTGGATTCCCCTAGGTCTCTACTTTTAAAAAATGCACAGGTTTGGTAGGTTTCCCTAGGTGCCGGCTGAGCTAGAGGCCAAAAATTACAGGTAGGCACTTTGCAAAAAAACACCTATCTTTTCTGTCAAAAATTGTGATGTGTCCATGTTGTGTTTTGGGGCATTTCCTGTCGCAGGCGCTAGGCCTACCCACACAAGTGAGGTATCATTTTTATCTGGTGACTTGGGGGAACGCTGGGTGGAAGGAAATTTGTGGCTCCTCTCAGATTCCAGAACTTTCTGTCACTGAAATGTGAGGAAAATTTGATTTTTTAGCCAAATTTTGAGGTTTGCAAAGGATTCTGGGTAACAGAACCTGGTCAGAGCCCCACAAGTCACCCCTTCTTGGATTCCCCTAGGTCTCTAGTTTTCAAAAATGCACAGGTTTGGTAGGTTTCCCTAGGTGCCGGCTGAGCTAGAGGCCAAAATCTACAGGTAGGCCCTTTGCAAAAGAACACCTCTGTTTTCTTTAAAAAAATGTGATGTGTCCCTGTTGTGTTTTGGGGTATTTCCTGTCACGGGCGCTAGGCCTACCCACACAAGTGAGGTATCATTTTTATCGGGAGACCTGGGGGAACACTGGGTGGAAGGAAATTTGTGGCTCCTCTCAGATTCCTGACCTTTCTGTCACCGAAATGTGAGGAAAAGGTGTTTTTTTAGCCAACTTTTGAGGTTTGCAAAGGATTCTGGGTAAAAGAACCTGGTCAGAGCCCCACAAGTCACCTCATCTTGGATTCCCCTAGGTCTCTACTTTTAAAAAATGCACAGGTTTGGTAGGTTTCCATAGGTGCTGGCTGAGCTAGAGGCCAAAATCTACAGGTAGGCACTTTGCAAAAAAACTCCTATGTTTTCTGTCAAAAATTGTGATGTGTCCATGTTGTATTTTGGGGCATTTCCTGTCGCAGGCGCTAGGCCTACCCACACAAGTGAGGTATCATTTTTATCTGGTGACTTGGGGGAACGCTGGGTGGAAGGAAATTTGTGGCTGCTCTCAGATTCCAGAACTTTCTGTCACTGAAATGTGAGGAAAATTTGTTTTTTTAGCCAAATTTTGAGGTTTGCAAAGGATTCTGGGTAACAGAACCTGGTCAGAGCCCCACAAGTCACCCCTTCTTGGATTCCCATAGGTCTCTAGTTTTCAGAAATGCACAGGTTTGGTAGGTTTCCCTAGGTGCCGGCTGAGCTAGAGGCCAAAATCTACAGGTAGGCCCTTTGCAAAAGAACACCTCCGTTTTCTTTAAAAAAATGTGATGTGTCCCTGTTGTGTTTTGGGGTATTTCCTGTCACGGGCGCTAGGCCTACCCACACAAGTGAGGTATCATTTTTATCGGGAGACCTGGGGGAACGCTGGGTGGAAGGAAATTTGTG
The DNA here is from genome assembly GCF_031143425.1 of Pleurodeles waltl. Classification (NCBI taxonomy): domain Eukaryota; kingdom Metazoa; phylum Chordata; class Amphibia; order Caudata; family Salamandridae; genus Pleurodeles; species Pleurodeles waltl. Next base: position 837,199,789 of record NC_090442.1, read on the forward strand.
GCTCCTCTCAGATTCCCGACCTTTCTGTCACCGAAATGTGAGGAAAACGTGTTTTTTTTGCCAACTTTTGAGGTTTGCAAAGGATTCTGGGTAAAAGAACCTGATCAGAGCCCCACAAGTCACCTCATCTTGGATTCCCCTAGGTCTCTACTTTTAAAAAATGCACAGGTTTGGTAGGTTTCCCTAGGTGCCGGCTGAGCTAGAGGCCAAAATCTACAGGTAGGCACTTTGCAAAAAAACACCTATGTTTTCTGTCAAAAATTGTGATGTGTCCATGTTGTGTTTTGGGGCATTTCCTGTCACGGGCGCTAGGCCTACCCACACAAGTGAGGTATCATTTTTATCTGGTGACTTGGGGGAACGCTGGGTGGAAGGAAATTTGTGGCTCCTCTCAGATTCCTGACCTTTCTGTCACCGAAATGTGAGGAAAATGTGTTTTTTTAGCCAACTTTTGAGGTTTGCAAAGGATTCTGGGTAAAAGAACCTGGTCAGAGCACCACAAGTCACCTCATCTTGGATTCCCCTAGGTCTCTACTTTTAAAAACTGCACAGGTTTGGTAGGTTTCCCTAGGTGCCGGCTGAGCTAGAGGCCAAAATCTACAGGTAGGCACTTTGCAAAAAAACACCTCTGTTTTCTGTCAAAAATTGTGATGTGTCCACATTGTGTTTTGGGGCATTTCCTGTCGCGGGCGCTAGGCCTAACCACACAAGTGAGGTATCATTTTTATCTGGTGACTTGGGGGAACGCTGGGTTTAAGGAAATTTGTGGCTCCTCTCAGATTCCCGACCTTTCTGTCACCGAAATGTGAGGAAAATGTGTTTTTTTAGCCAAAGTTTGAGGTTTGCAAAGGATTCTGGGTAAAAGAACCTGGTCAGAGCCCCACAATCACCCCATCTTGGATTCCCCTAGGTCTCTACTTTTAAAAAATGCACAGGTTTGGTAGGTTTCCCTAGATGCCGGCTGAGCTAGAGGCCAAAATCTACAGGTAGGCACTTTGCAAAAAAACACCTCTGTTTTCTGTCAAAAATTGTGATGTGTCCACGTTGTGTTTTGGGGCATTTCCTGTCGCGGGCGCTAGGCCTACCCACACAAGTGACGTATCATTTTTATCTGGTGACTTGGGGGAACGCTGAGTGGAAGGAAATTTGTGGCTCCTCTCAGATTCCAGAACTTTCTGTCACTGAAATGTGAGGAAAATTTGTTTTTTTAGCCAAATTTTGAGGTTTGCAAAGGATTCTGGGTAACAGAACCTGGTCAGAGCCCCACAAGTCACCCCATCTTGGATTCCCCTTGGTCTCTAGTTTTCAAAAATGCACAGGTTTGTTAGGTTTCCCTAGGTGCCGCCTGAGCTAGAGGCCAAAATCTACAGGTAGGCACTTTGCAAAAAAACACCTCTGTTTTCTGTCAAAAATTGTGATGTGTCCACGTTGTGTTTTGGGGCATTTCCTGTCGCGGGCGCTAGGCCTACCCACACAAGTGAGGTATCATTTTTATCTGGTGACTTGGGGGAACGCTGGGTGGAAGGAAATTTGTGGCTCCTCTCAGATTCCAGAACTTTCTGTCACTGAAATGTGAGGAAAATGTGTTTTTTTAGCCACATTTTGAGGTTTGCAAAGTATTCTGGGTAACAGAACCTGGTCAGAGCCCCACAAGTCACCCCTTCTTGGATTCCCCTAGGTCTCTAGTTTTCAAAAATGCACAGGTTTGGTAGGTTTCCCTAGGTGCCGGCTGAGCTAGAGGCCAAAATCTACAGGTAGGCCCTTTGCAAAAGAACACCTCTGTTTTCTTTAAAAAAATGTGATGTGTCCCTGTTGTGTTTTGGGGCATTTCCTGTCACGGGCGCTAGGCCTACCCACACAAGTGAGGTATAATTTTTATCGGGAGACTTGGGGGAACGCTGGGTGGAAGGAAATTTGTGGCTCCTCTCAGATTCCCGACCTTTCTGTCACCGAAATGTAAGGAAAACGTGTTTTTTTAGCCAACTTTTGAGGTTTGCAAAGGATTCTGGGTAAAAGAACCTGATCAGAGCCCCACAAGTCACCCCATCTTGGATTCCCCTAGGTCTCTACTTTTAAAAAATGCACAGGTTTGGTAGGTTTCCCTAGGTGCCGGCTGAGCTAGAGGCCAAAATCCACATGTAGGCACTTTGAAAAAAACACCTCTGTTTTCTGTCAAAAATTGTGATGTGTCCACACTGTGTTTTGGGGCATTTCCTGTCGCGGGCACTAGGCCTACCCACACAAGTGAGGTATCATTTTTATCGGTAAACTTGGGGGAAAGCTGAGTGGAAGGAAATTTGTGGCTCCTCTCAGATTCCAGAACTTTCTCTCATCGAAATGTGAGGAAAATGTGTTTTGTTTAGCCACATTTTGAGGTTTGCAAAGGATTCTGGGTAACAGAACCTGGTCAGAGCCCCACAAGTCACCCCATCTTGGATTCCCCTTGGTCTCTAGTTTGCAAAAATGCACAGCTTTGGTAGGTTTCCCTAGGTGCTGGCTGAGCTAGAGGCCAAAATCTACAGGTAGGCACTTTGCAAAAAAACTCCTATGTTTTCTGTCAAAAATTGTGATGTGTCCATGTTGTGTTTTGGGGCATTTCCTGTCGCAGGCGCTAGGCCTACCCACACAAGTGAGGTATCATTTTTATCTGGTGACTTGGGGGAACGCTGGGTGGAAGGAAATTTGTGGCTGCTCTCAGATTCCAGAACTTTCTGTCACTGAAATGTGAGGAAAATTTGTTTTTTTAGCCAAATTTTGAGGTTTGCAAAGGATTCTGGGTAACAGAACCTGGTCAGAGCCCCACAAGTCACCCCTTCTTGGATTCCCATAGGTCTCTAGTTTTCAGAAATGCACAGGTTTGGTAGGTTTCCCTAGGTGCCGGCTGAGCTAGAGGCCAAAATCTACAGGTAGGCCCTTTGCAAAAGAACACCTCCGTTTTCTTTAAAAAAATGTGATGTGTCCCTGTTGTGTTTTGGGGTATTTCCTGTCACGGGCGCTAGGCCTACCCACACAAGTGAGGTATCATTTTTATCGGGAGACCTGGGGGAACGCTGGGTGGAAGGAAATTTGTGGCTCCTCTCAGATTCCCGACCTTTCTGTCACCGAAATGTGAGGAAAACGTGTTTTTTTTGCCAACTTTTGAGGTTTGCAAAGGATTCTGGGTAAAAGAACCTGATCAGAGCCCCACAAGTCACCTCATCTTGGATTTCCCTAGGTCTCTACTTTTAAAAAATGCACAGGTTTGGTAGGTTTCCCTAGGTGCCGGCTGAGCTAGAGGCCAAAATCTACAGGTAGGCACTTTGCAAAAAAACACCTATGTTTTCTGTCAAAAATTGTGATGTGTCCATGTTGTGTTTTGGGGCATTTCCTGTCACGGGCGCTAGGCCTACCCACACAAGTGAGGTATCATTTTTATCTGGTGACTTGGGGGAACGCTGGGTGGAAGGAAATTTGTGGCTCCTCTCAGATTCCCGACCTTTCTGTCACCGAAATGTGAGGAAAACGTGTTTTTTTAGCCAAAGTTTGAGGTTTGCAAAGGATTCTGGGTAAAAGAACCTGGTCAGAGCCCCACAAGTCACCCCATCTTGGATTCCCCTAGGTCTCTACTTTTAAAAAATGCACAGCTTTGGTAGGTTTCCCTAGGTGCCGGCTGTGCTAGAGGCCAAAATCTACATGTAGGCACTTTGCAAAAAACACCTCTGTTTTCTGTCAAAAATTTTGATGTGTCCACATTGTGTTTTGGGGCATTTCCTGGCGCGGACGCTAGGCCTACCCACACAAGTGAGGTATCATTTTTATCTGTAAACTTGGGGGAAAGCTGAGTGGAAGGAAATTTGTGGCTCCTCTCAGATTCCAGAACTTTCTCTCACCAAAATGTGAGGAAAATGTGTTTTTTTTAGCCAAATTTTGAGGTTTGCAAAGGATTCTGGGTAACAGAACCTGGTCAGAGCCCCACAAGTCACCCCATCTTGGATTCCCCTTGGTCTCTAGTTTGCAAAAATGCACAGCTTTGGTAGGTTTCCCTAGGTGCCGGCTGAGCTAGAGGCCAAAATCTACAGGTAGGCACTTTGCAAAAAACACCTCTGTTTTCTGTCAAAAATTGTGATGTGTCCACATTGTGTTTTGGGGCATTTCCTGTCGCGGGCGCTAGGCCTACCCACACAAGTGAGGTATCATTTTTATCTGGTGACTTGGGAGAACGCTGGGTGGAAGGAAATTTGTGGCTCCTCTCAGATTCCAGAACTTTCTGTCACTGAAATGTGAGGAAAATGTGTTTTCTTAGCCAAATTTTGAGGTTTGCAAAGGATTCTGGGTAACAGAACCTGGTCAGAGCCCCACAAGTCACCCCTTCTTGGATTCCCCTAGGTCTCTAGTTTTCAAAAATGCACAGGTTTGGTAGGTTTCCCTAGGTGCCGGCTGAGCTAGAGGCCAAAATCTACAGGTAGGCCCTTTGCAAAAGAACACCTCTGTTTTCTTTAAAAAAATGTGATGTGTCCCTGTTGTGTTTTGGGGTATTTCCTGTCACGGGCGCTAGGCCTACCCACACAAGTGAGGTATCATTTTTATCGGGAGACCTGGGGGAACGCTGGGTGGAAGGAAATTTGTGGCTCCTCTCAGATTCCTGACCTTTCTGTCACCGAAATGTGAGGAAAAGGTGTTTTTTTAGCCAACTTTTGAGGTTTGCAAAGGATTCTGGGTAAAAGAACCTGGTCAGAGCCCCACAAGTCACCTCATCTTGGATTCCCCTAGGTCTCTACTTTTAAAAAATGCACAGGTTTGGTAGGTTTCCCTAGGTGCTGGCTGAGCTAGAGGCCAAAATCTACAGGTAGGCACTTTACAAAAAAACACCTCTGTTTTCTGTCAAAAATTGTGATGTGTCCACGTTGTGTTTTGGGGCATTTCCTGTTGCGGGCGCTAGGCCTACCCACACAAGTGAGGTATCATTTTTATCTGGTGACTTGGGGGAACGCTGGGTGGAAGGAAATTTGTGGCTCCTCTCAGATTCCCGACCTTTCTGTCACCGAAATGTGAGGAAAACATGTTTTTTTAGCCAAAGTTTGAGGTTTGCAAAGGATTCTGGGTAAAAGAACCTGGTCAGAGCCCCACAAGTCACCCCATCTTGGATTCCCCTAGGTCTCTACTTTTAAAAAATGCACAGGTTTGGTAGGTTTCCCTAGGTGCCGGCTGAGCTAGAGGCCAAAATCTACAGGTAGGCACTTTGCAAAAAAACACCTCTGTTTTCTGTCAAAAATTGTGATGTGTCTACGTTGTGTTTTGGGGCATTTCCTGTCGCGGGCGCTAGGCCTACCCACACAAGTGAGGTATCATTTTTATCTGGTGACTTGGGGGAACGCTGGGTGGAAGGAAATTTGTGGCTCCTCTCAGATTCCAGAACTTTCTGTCACTGAAATGTGAGGAAAATTTGTTTTTTTAGCCAAATTTTGAGGTTTGCAAAGGATTCTGGGTAACAGAACCTGGTCAGAGCCCCACAAGTCACCCCATCTTGGATTCCCCTTGGTCTCTAGTTTGCAAAAATGCACAGGTTTGGTAGGTTTCCCTAGGTGCCGCCTGAGCTAGAGGCCAAAATCTACAGGTAGGCACTTTGCAAAAAAACACCTGTTTTCTGTCAAAAATTGTGATGTGTCCTCGTTGTGTTTTGGGGCATTTCCTGTCGAGGGCGCTAGGCCTACCCACACAAGTGAGGTATCATTTTTATCTGGTGACTTGGGGGAACGCTGGGTGGAAGGAAATTTGTGGCTCCTCTCAGATTCCAGAACTTTCTGTCACTGAAATGTGAGGAAAATGTGTTTTTTTGCCACATTTTGAGGTTTCCAAAGTATTCTGGGTAATTCTGGGAACCTGGTCAGAGCCCCACAAGTCACCCCTTCTTGGATTCCCCTAGGTCTCTAGTTTTCAAAAATGCACAGGTTTGGTAGGTTTCCCTAGGTGCCGGCTGAGCTAGAGGCCAAAATCTACAGATAGGCCCTTTGCAAAAGAACACCTCCGTTTTCTTTAAAAAAATGTGATGTGTCCCTGTTGTGTTTTGGGGCATTTCCTGTCACGGGCGCTAGGCCTACCCACACAAGTGAGGTATCATTTTTATCGGGAGACTTGGGGGAACGCTGGGTGGAAGGAAATTTGTGGCTCCCCTTTGATTCCCGACCTTTCTGTCACCGAAATGTGAGGAAAACGTGTTTTTTTAGCCAACTTTTGAGGTTTGCAAAGGATTCTGGGTAAAAGAACCTGGTCAGAGCCCCACAAGTCACCCCATCTTGGATTCCCCTAGGTCTCTAGTTTTCAAAAATGCACAGGTTTGGTAGGTTTCCCTAGGTGCCGGCTGATCTAGAGGCCAAAATCTACAGGTAAGCACTTTGCAAAAAACACCTCTGTTTTCTGTCAAAAATTGTGATGTGTCCATATTGTGTTTTGGGGCATTTCCTGTCACGGGCGCTAGGCCTACCCACACAAGTGAGGTATCATTTTTATCTGGTGACTTGGGGGAACGCTGGGTGGAAGGAAATTTGTGGCTCCTCTCAGATTCCCGACCTTTCTGTCACCGAAATGTGAGGAAAACGTGTTTTTTTAGCCAACTTTTGAGGTTTGCAAAGGATTCTGGGTAACAGAACCTGGTCAGAGCCCCAAAAGTCACCCCATCTTGGATTCCCCTTGGTCCCTAGTTTGCAAAAATGAACAGCTTTGGTAGGTTTCCCTAGGTGCCGGCTGAGCTAGAGGCCAAAATCTACAGGTAGGCACTTTGCCAAAAAACACCTCTGTTTTCTGTCAAAAATTGTGATGTGTCCACATTGTGTTTTGGGGCATTTCCTGTCGCGGGCGCTAGGCCTAACCACACAAGTGAGGTATCATTTTTATCTGGTGACTTGGGGGAACGCTGGGTGGAAGGAAATTTGTGGCTCCTCTCAGATTCCCGACCTTTCTGTCACCGAAATGTGAGGAAAACGTGTTTTTTTAGCCAAAGTTTGAGGTTTGCAAAGGATTCTGGGTAAAAGAACCTGGTCAGAGCCCCACAAGACACCCCATCTTGGATTCCCCTAGGTCTCTACTTTAAAAAAATGCACAGGTTTGGTAGGTTTCCCTAGGTGCCGGCTGAGCTAGAGGCCAAAATCTACAGGTAGGCACTTTGCAAAAAAACACCTCTGTTTTCTGTCAAAAATTGTGATGTGTCCACGTTGTGTTTTGGGGCATTTCCTGTCGCGGGCGCTAGGCCTACCCACACAAGTGAGGTATCATTTTTATCTGGTGATTTGGGGGAACGCTGGGTGGAAGGAAATTTGTGGCTCCTCTCAGATTCCAGAACTTTCTGTCACTGAAATGTGAGGAAAATTTGATTTTTTTAGCCAAATTTTGAGGTTTGCAAAGGATTCTGGGTAACAGAACCTGGTCAGAGCCCCACAAGTCACCCCATCTTGGATTCCCCTAGGTCTCTAGTTTTCAAAAATGCACAGGTTTGGTAGGTTTCCCTAGGTGCTGGCTGAGCTAGAGGCCAAAATCTACAGGTAGGCACTTTACAAAAAAACACCTCTGTTTTCTGTCAAAAATTGTGATGTGTCCACGTTGTGTTTTGGGGCATTTCCTGTCGCGGGCGCTAGGCCTACCCACACAAGTGAGGTATCATTTTTATCTGGTGACTTGGGGGAACGCTGGGTGGAAGGAAATTTGTGGCTCCTCTCAGATTCCAGAACTTTCTGTCACTGAAATGTGAGGAAAATTTGTTTTTTTAGCCAAATTTTGAGGTTTGCAAAGGATTCTGGGTAACAGAACCTGGTCAGAGCCCCACAAGTCACCCCATCTTGTATTCCCCTTGGTCTCTAGTTTCCAAAAATGCACAGGTTGGGTAGGTTTCCCTAGGTGCCGGCTGAGCTAGAGGCCAAAATCTACAGGTAGGCCCTTTGCAAAAGAACACCTCTGTTTTCTTTAAAAAAATGTGATGTGTCCCTGTTGTGTTTTGGGGTATTTCCTGTCACGGGCGCTAGGCCTACCCACACAAGTGAGGTATCATTTTTATCGGGAGACCTGGGGGAACGCTGGGTGGAAGGAAATTTGTGGCTCCTCTCAGATTCCTGACCTTTCTGTCACCGAAATGTGAGGAAAAGGTGTTTTTTTAGCCAACTTTTGAGGTTTGCAAAGGATTCTGGGTAAAAGAACCTGGTCAGAGCCCCACAAGTCACCTCATCTTGGATTCCCCTAGGTCTCTACTTTTAAAAAATGCACAGGTTTGGTAGGTTTCCCTAGGTGCTGGCTGAGCTAGAGGCCAAAATCTACAGGTAGGCACTTTACAAAAAAACACCTCTGTTTTCTGTCAAAAATTGTGATGTGTCCACGTTGTGTTTTGGGGCATTTCCTGTCGCGGGCGCTAGGCCTAACCACACAAGTGAGGTATCATTTTTATCTGGTGACTTGGGGGAACGCTGGGTGGAAGGAAATTTGTGGCTCCTCTCAGATTCCCGACCTTCCTGTCACCGAAATGTGAGGAAAACATGTTTTTTTAGCCAAAGTTTGAGGTTTGCAAAGGATTCTGGGTAAAAGAACGTGGTCAGAGCCCCACAAGTCACCCCATCTTGGATTCCCCTAGGTCTCTACTTTTAAAAAATGCACAGGTTTGGTAGGTTTCCCTAGGTGCCGGCTGAGCTAGAGGCCAAAATCTACAGGTAGGCACTTTGCAAAAAAACACCTCTGTTTTCTGTCAAAAATTGTGATGTGTCTACGTTGTGTTTTGGGGCATTTCCTGTCGCGGGCGCTAGGCCTACCCACACAAGTGAGGTATCATTTTTATCTGGTGACTTGGGGGAACGCTGGGTGGAAGGAAATTTGTGGCTCCTCTCAGATTCCAGAACTTTCTGTCACTGAAATGTGAGGAAAATTTGTTTTTTTAGCCAAATTTTGAGGTTTGCAAAGGATTCTGGGTAACAGAACCTGGTCAGAGCCCCACAAGTCACCCCATCTTGGATTCCCCTTGGTCTCTAGTTTGCAAAAATGCACAGGTTTGGTAGGTTTCCCTAGGTGCCGCCTGAGCTAGAGGCCAAAATCTACAGGTAGGCACTTTGCAAAAAAACACCTGTTTTCTGTCAAAAATTGTGATGTGTCCTCGTTGTGTTTTGGGGCATTTCCTGTCGCGGGCGCTAGGCCTACCCACACAAGTGAGGTATCATTTTTATCTGGTGACTTGGGGGAACGCTGGGTGGAAGGAAATTTGTGGCTCCTCTCAGATTCCAGAACTTTCTGTCACTGAAATGTGAGGAAAATGTGTTTTTTTGCCACATTTTGAGGTTTCCAAAGTATTCTGGGTAATTCTGGGAACCTGGTCAGAGCCCCACAAGTCACCCCTTCTTGGATTCCCCTAGGTCTCTAGTTTTCAAAAATGCACAGGTTTGGTAGGTTTCCCTAGGTGCCGGCTGAGCTAGAGGCCGAAATCTACAGGTAGGCCCTTTGCAAAAGAACACCTCCGTTTTCTTTAAAAAAATGTGATGTGTCCCTGTTGTGTTTTGGGGCATTTCCTGTCACGGGCGCTAGGCCTACCCACACAAGTGAGGTATCATTTTTATCGGGAGACTTGGGGGAACGCTGGGTGGAAGGAAATTTGTGGCTCCTCTCAGATTCCCGACCTTTCTGTCACCGAAATGTAAGGAAAACGTGTTTTTTTAGCCAACTTTTGAGGTTTGCAAAGGATTCTGGGTAAAAGAACCTGATCAGAGCCCCACAAGTCACCCCATCTTGGATTCCCCTAGGTCTCTACTTTTAAAAAATGCACAGGTTTGGTAGGTTTCCCTAGGTGCCGGCTGAGCTAGAGGCCAAAATCCACATGTAGGCACTTTGAAAAAAACACCTCTGTTTTCTGTCAAAAATTGTGATGTGTCCACACTGTGTTTTGGGGCATTTCCTGTCGCGGGCGCTAGGCCTACCCACACAAGTGAGGTATCATTTTTATCGGTAAACTTGGGGGAAAGCTGAGTGGAAGGAAATTTGTGGCTCCTCTCAGATTCCAGAACTTTCTCTCATCGAAATGTGAGGAAAATGTGTTTTGTTTAGCCACATTTTGAGGTTTGCAAAGGATTCTGGGTAACAGAACCTGGTCAGAGCCCCACAAGTCACCCCATCTTGGATTCCCCTTGGTCTCTAGTTTGCAAAAATGCACAGCTTTGGTAGGTTTCCCTAGGTGCTGGCTGAGCTAGAGGCCAAAATCTACAGGTAGGCACTTTGCAAAAAAACTCCTATGTTTTCTGTCAAAAATTGTGATGTGTCCATGTTGTGTTTTGGGGCATTTCCTGTCGCAGGCGCTAGGCCTACCCACACAAGTGAGGTATCATTTTTATCTGGTGACTTGGGGGAACGCTGGGTGGAAGGAAATTTGTGGCTGCTCTCAGATTCCAGAACTTTCTGTCACTGAAATGTGAGGAAAATTTGTTTTTTTAGCCAAATTTTGAGGTTTGCAAAGGATTCTGGGTAACAGAACCTGGTCAGAGCCCCACAAGTCACCCCTTCTTGGATTCCCATAGGTCTCTAGTTTTCAGAAATGCACAGGTTTGGTAGGTTTCCCTAGGTGCCGGCTGAGCTAGAGGCCAAAATCTACAGGTAGGCCCTTTGCAAAAGAACACCTCCGTTTTCTTTAAAAAAATGTGATGTGTCCCTGTTGTGTTTTGGGGTATTTCCTGTCACGGGCGCTAGGCCTACCCACACAAGTGAGGTATCATTTTTATCGGGAGACCTGGGGGAACGCTGGGTGGAAGGAAATTTGTGGCTCCTCTCAGATTCCCGACCTTTCTGTCACCGAAATGTGAGGAAAACTTGTTTTTTTTGCCAACTTTTGAGGTTTGCAAAGGATTCTGGGTAAAAGAACCTGATCAGAGCCCCACAAGTCACCTCATCTTGGATTCCCCTAGGTCTCTACTTTTAAAAAATGCACAGGTTTGGTAGGTTTCCCTAGGTGCCGGCTGAGCTAGAGGCCAAAATCTACAGGTAGGCACTTTGCAAAAAAACACCTATGTTTTCTGTCAAAAATTGTGATGTGTCCATGTTGTGTTTTGGGGCATTTCCTGTCACGGGCGCTAGGCCTACCCACACAAGTGAGGTATCATTTTTATCTGGTGACTTGGGGGAACGCTGGGTGGAAGGAAATTTGTGGCTCCTCTCAGATTCCCGACCTTTCTGTCACCGAAATGTGAGGAAAACGTGTTTTTTTAGCCAAAGTTTGAGGTTTGCAAAGGATTCTGGGTAAAAGAACCTGGTCAGAGCCCCACAAGTCACCTCATCTTGGATTCCCCTAGGTCTCTACTTTTAAAAAATGCACAGGTTTGGTAGGTTTCCCTAGGTGCCGGCTGAGCTAGAGGCCAAAATCTACAGGTAGGCACTTTGCAAAAAAACACCTCTGTTTTCTGTCAAAAATTTTGATGTGTCCACATTGTGTTTTGGGGCATTTCCTGTCGCGGGCGCTAGGCCTAACCACACAAGTGAGGTATCATTTTTATCTGGTGACTTGGGGGAACGCTGGGTGGAAGGAAATTTGTGGCTCCTCTCAGATTCCCGACCTTCCTGTCACCGAAATGTGAGGAAAACATGTTTTTTTAGCCAAAGTTTGAGGTTTGCAAAGGATTCTGGGTAAAAGAACCTGGTCAGAGCCCCACAAGTCACCCCATCTTGGATTCCCCTAGGTCTCTACTTTTAAAAAATGCACAGGTTTGGTAGGTTTCCCTAGGTGCCGGCTGAGCTAGAGGCCAAAATCTACAGGTAGGCACTTTGCAAAAAAACACCTCTGTTTTCTGTAAAAAATTGTGATGTGTCTACGTTGTGTTTTGGGGCATTTCCTGTCGCGGGCGCTAGGCCTACCCACACAAGTGAGGTATCATTTTTATCTGGTGACTTGGGGGAACGCTGGGTGGAAGGAAATTTGTGGCTCCTCTCAGATTCCAGAACTTTCTGTCACTGAAATGTGAGGAAAATTTGTTTTTTTAGCCAAATTTTGAGGTTTGCAAAGGATTCTGGGTAACAGAACCTGGTCAGAGCCCCACAAGTCACCCCATCTTGTATTCCCCTTGGTCTCTAGTTTCCAAAAATGCACAGGTTGGGTAGGTTTCCCTAGGTGCCGGCTGAGCTAGAAGCCAAAATCTACAGATAGGCCCTTTGCAAAAGAACACCTCCGTTTTCTTTAAAAAAATGTGATGTGTCCCTGTTGTGTTTTGGGGCATTTCCTGTCACGGGCGCTAGGCCTACCCACACAAGTGAGGTATCATTTTTATGGGGAGACCTGGGGGAACGCTGGGTGGAAGGAAATTTGTGGCTCCTCTCAGATTCCTGACCTTTCTGTCACCGAAATGTGAGGAAAATTTGTTTTTTTAGCCAACTTTTGAGGTTTGCAAAGGATTCTGGGTAAAAGAACCTGGTCAGAGCCCCACAAGTCACCTCATCTTGGATTCCCCTAGGTCTCTACTTTTAAAAAATGCACAGGTTTGGTAGGTTTCCCTAGGTGCCGGCTGAGCTAGAGGCCAAAATCTACAGGTAGGCACTTTGCAAAAAAACACCTCTGTTTTCTGTCAAAAATTGTGATGTGTCCACATTGTGTTTTGGGGCATTTCCTGTCGCGGGCGCTAGGCCTAACCACACAAGTGAGGTATCATTTTTATCTGGTGACTTGGGGGAACGCTGGGTGGAAGGAAATTTGTGGCTCCTCTCAGATTCCCGACCTTCCTGTCACCGAAATGTGAGGAAAACATGTTTTTTTAGCCAAAGTTTGAGGTTTGCAAAGGATTCTGGGTAAAAGAACCTGGTCAGAGCCCCACAAGTCACCCCATCTTGGATTCCCCTAGGTCTCTACTTTTAAAAAATGCACAGGTTTGGTAGGTTTCCCTAGGTGCCGGCTGAGCTAGAGGCCAAAATCTACAGGTAGGCACTTTCCAAAAAAACACCTCTGTTTTCTGTCAAAAATTGTGATGTGTCTACGTTGTGTTTTGAGGCATTTCCTGTCGCGGGCGCTAGGCCTACCCACACAAGTGAGGTATCATTTTTATCTGGTGACTTGGGGGAACGCTGGGTGGAAGGAAATTTGTGGCTCCTCTCAGATTCCAGAACTTTCTGTCACTGAAATGTGAGGAAAATTTGTTTTTTTTAGCCAAATTTTGAGGTTTGCAAAGGATTCTGGGTAACAGAACCTGGTCAGAGCCCCACAAGTCACCCCATCTTGGATTCCCCTTGGTCTCTAGTTTGCAAAAATGCACAGGTTTGGTAGGTTTCCCTAGGTGCCGGCTGAGCTAGAGGCCAAAATCTACAGGTAGGCACTTTGCAAAAAAACACCTGTTTTCTGTCAAAAATTGTGATGTGTCCTCGTTGTGTTTTGGGGCATTTCCTGTCGCGGGCGCTAGGCCTACCCACACAAGTGAGGTATCATTTTTATCTGGTGACTTGGGGGAACGCTGGGTGGAAGGAAATTTGTGGCTCCTCTCAGATTCCAGAACTTTCTGTCACTGAAATGTGAGGAAAATGTGTTTTTTTGCCACATTTTGAGGTTTCCAAAGTATTCTGGGTAATTCTGGGAACCTGGTCAGAGCCCCACAAGTCACCCCTTCTTGGATTCCCCTAGGTCTCTAGTTTTCAAAAATGCACAGGTTTGGTAGGTTTCCCTAGGTGCCGGCTGAGCTAGAGGCCGAAATCTACAGGTAGGCCCTTTGCAAAAGAACACCTCCGTTTTCTTTAAAAAAATGTGATGTGTCCCTGTTGTGTTTTGGGGCATTTCCTGTCACGGGCGCTAGGCCTACCCACACAAGTGAGGTATCATTTTTATCGGGAGACTTGGGGGAACGCTGGGTGGAAGGAAATTTGTGGCTCCTCTCAGATTCCCGACCTTTCTGTCACCGAAATGTGAGGAAAACGTGTTTTTTTAGCCAACTTTTGAGGTTTGCAAAGGATTCTGGGTAAAAGAACCTGGTCAGAGCCCCACAAGTCACCCCATCTTGGATTCCCCTAGGTCTCTAGTTTTCAAAAATGCACAGGTTTGGTAGGTTTCCATAGGTGCCGGCTGATCTAGAGGCCAAAATCTACAGGTAGGCACTTTGCAAAAAACACCTCTGTTTTCTGTCAAAAATTGTGATGTGTCCATATTGTGTTTTGGGGCATTTCCTGTCACGGGCGCTAGGCCTACCCACACAAGTGAGGTATCATTTTTATCTGGTGACTTGGGGGAACGCTGGGTGGAAGGAAATTTGTGGCTCCTCTCAGATTCCCGGCCTTTCTGTCACTGAAATGTGAGGAAAATGTGTTTTTTTAGCCAAATTTTGAGGTTTGCAAAGGATTCTGGGTAAAAGAACCTGGTCAGAGCCCCACAAGTCACCCCATCTTGGATTCCCCTAGGTCTCTACTTTTAAAAAATGCACAGGTTTGGTAGGTTTCCCTAGGTGCCGGCTGAGCTAGAGGCCAAAATCTACAGGTAGGCACTTTGTAAAAAAACACCTCTGTTTTCTGTCAAAAATTGTGATGTGTCCACATTGTGTTTTGGGGCACTTCCTGTCGCAGGCGCTAGGCCTAACCACACAAGTGAGGGATCATTTTTATCTGGTGACTTGGGGCAACGCTGGGTGGAAGGAAATTTGTGGCTCCTCTCAGATTCCCGACCTTTCTGTCACCGAAATGTGAGGAAAACGTGTTTTTTTAGCCAAAGTTTGAGGTTTGCAAAGGATTCTGGGTAAAATAACCTGGTCAGAGCCCCACAAGTCACCCCATCTTGGATTCCCCTAGGTCTCTACTTTTAAAAAATGCACAGGTTTGGTAGGTTTCCCTAGGTGCCGGCTGAGCTAGAGGCCAAAATCTACATGTAGGCACTTTTCAAAAAACACCTCTGTTTTCTGTCAAAAATTGTGATGTGTCCACATTGTGTTTTGGGGCATTTCCTGTCGTGGGCGCTAGGCCTACCCACACAAGTGAGGTATCATTTTTATCGGTAAACTTGGGGGAAAGCTGGGTGGAAGGAAATTTGTGGCTCCTCTCACATTCCAGAACTTTCTCTCACCGAAATGTGAGGAAAATGTGTTTTTTTAGCCAAATTTTGAGGTTTGCAAAGGATTCTGGGTAACAGAACCTGGTCAGAGCCCCACAAATCACCCCATCTTGGATTCCCCTTGGTCTCTAGTTTGCAAAAATGCACAGCTTTGGTAGGTTTCCCTAGGTGCCGGCTGAGCTAGAGGCCAAAATCTACAGGTAGGCACTTTGCAAAAAAACACCTATGTTTTCCGTCAAAAATTGTGATGTGTCCATGTTGTGTTTTGGGGCATTTCCTGTCGCAGGCGCTAGGCCTACCCACACAAGTGAGGTATCATTTTTATCTGGTGACTTGGGGGAACACTGGGTGGAAGGAAATTTGTGGCTCCTCTCAGATTCCAGAACTTTCTGTCACTGAAATGTGAGGAAAATTAGTTTTTTTAGCCAAATTTTGAGGTTTGCAAAGGATTCTGGGTAACAGAACCTGGTCAGAGCCCCACAAGTCACCCCTTCTTGGATTCCCCTAGGTCTCTAGTTTTCAAAAAATGCACAGGTTTGGTAGGTTTCCCCAGGTGCCGGCTGAGCTAGAGGCCAAAATCTACAGGTAGGCCCTTTGCAAAAGAACACCTCCGTTTTCTTTAAAAAAATGTGATGTGTCCCTGTTGTGTTTTGGGGCATTTCCTGTCACGGGCGCTAGGCCTACCCACACAAGTGAGGTATCATTTTTATCGGGAGACCTGGGGGAACACTGGGTGGAAGGAAATTTGTGGCTCCTCTCAGATTCCTGACCTTTCTGTCACCGAAATGTGAGGAAAACGTGTTTTTTTAGCCAACTTTTGAGGTTTGCAAAGGATTCTGGGTAAAAGAACCTGGTCAGAGCCCCACAAGTCACCCTTCTTGTATTCCCCTAGGTCTCTACTTTTAAAAAATGCACAGGTTTGGTAGGTTTCCCTAGGTGCCGGCTGAGCTAGAGGCCAAAATCTACAGGTAGGCACTTTGTAAAAAAACACCTCTGTTTTCTGTCAAAAATTGTGATGTGTCCACATTGTGTTTTGGGGCACTTCCTGTCGCGGGCGCTAGGCCTAACCACACAAGTGAGGGATAATTTTTATCTGGTGACTTGGGGGAACGCTGGGTGGAAGGAAATGTGTGGCTCCTCTCAGATTCCCGACCTTTCTGTCACCGAAATGTGAGGAAAACGTGTTTTTTTAGCCAACTTTTGAGGTTTGCAAAGGATTCTGGGTAAAAGAACCTGGTCAGAGCCCCACAAGTCACCCTTCTTGTATTCCCCTAGGTCTCTACTTTTAAAAAATGCACAGGTTTGGTAGGTTTCCCTAGGTGCCGGCTGAGCTAGAGGCCAAAATCTACAGGTAGGCACTTTGCAAAAAAACACCTCTGTTTTCTGTCAAAAATTGTGATGTGTCCACGTTGTGTTTTGGGGCCTTTCCTGTCGCGGGCGCTATGCCTACCCACACAAATGAGGTATCATTTTTATCTGGTGACTTGGGGGAACGCTGGGTGGAAGGACATTTGTGGCTCCTCTCAGATTCCAGAACTTTCTGTCACTGAAATGTGAGGAAAATTTGATTTTTTTAGCCAAATGTTAAGGTTTGCAAAGGATTCTGGGTAACAGAACCTGGTCAGAGCCCCACAAGTCACCCCTTCTTGGATTCCCCTAGGTCTCTAGTTTTCAAAAATGCACAGGTTTGGTAGGTTTCCCTAGGTGCCGGCTGAGCTAGAGGCCAAAATCTACAGGTAGGTCCTTTGCAAAAGAACACCTCCGTTTTCTTTAAAAAAAATTGATGTGTCCCTGTTGTGTTTTGGGGCATTTCCTGTCACGGGCGCTAGGCCTACCCACACAAGTGAGGTATCATTTTTATCGGGAGACCTGGGAGAACGCTGGGTGGAAGGAAATTTGTGGCTCCTCTCTGATTCCTGACCTTTCTGTCACCGAAATGTGAGGAAAACGTGTTTTTTTAGCCATCTTTTGAGGTTTGCAAAGGATTCTGGGTAAAAGAACCTGGTCAGAGCCCCACTAGTCACCCCATCTTGGATTCCCCTAGGTCTCTACTTTAAAAAAATGCACAGGTTTGGTAGGTTTCCCTAGGTGCCGCCTGAGCTAGAGGCCAAAATCTACAGGTAGGCACTTTGCAAAAAACACCACAGTTTTCTGTCAAAAATTGTGATGTGTCCACATTGTGTTTTGGGGCATTTCCTGTCGCGGGCGCTAGGCCTAACCACACAAGTGAGGTATCATTTTTATCGGTAAACTTGGGGGAAAGCTGGGTGGAAGGAAATTTGTGGCTCCTCTCAGATTCCAGAACTTTCTGTCACCGAAATGTGAGGAAAATGTGTTTTTTTAGCCAAATTTTGAGGTTTGCAAAGGATTCTGGGTAACAGAACCTGGTCAGAGCCCCACAAGTCACCCTATCTTGGATTCCCCTATATCTCTTCTTTTAAAAAATGCACAGGTTTGGTAGGTTTCCCTAGGTGTCGGCTGAGCTAGAGGTCAAAATCTACAGGTAGGCACTTTGCAAAAAAACACCTCTGTTTTCTTTAAAAAAATGTGATGTGTCCCTGTTGTGTTTTGGGGCATTTCCTGTCACGGGCGCTAGGCCTACCCACACAAGTGAGGTATAATTTTTATCGGGAGACTTGGGGGAACGCTGGGTGGAAGGAAATTTGTGGCTCCTCTCAGATTCCCGACCTTTCTGTCACCGAAATGTGAGGAAAACGTGTTTTTTTAGCCAAAGTTTGAGGTTTGCAAAGGATTCTGGGTAAAAGAACCTGGTCAGAGCCCCACAAGTCACCCCATCTTGGATTCCCCTAGGTCTCTACTTTTAAAAAATGCACAGGTTTGGCAGGTTTCCCTAGGTGCCGGATGTGCTAGAGGCCAAAATCTACATGTAGGCACTTTGCAAAAAACACCTCTGTTTTCTGTCAAAAATGTTGATGTGTCCACATTGTGTTTTGGGGCATTTTCTGGCGCGGGCGCTAGGCCTACCCACACAAGTGAGGTATCATTTTTATCTGTAAACTTGGGGGAAAGCTGAGTGGAAGGAAATTTGTGGCTCCTCTCAGATTCCAGAACTTTCTCTCACCAAAATGTGAGGAAAATGTGTTTTTTTTAGCCAAATTTTGAGGTTTGCAAAGGATTCTGGGTAACAGAACCTGGTCAGAGCCCCACAAGTTACCCCATCTTGGATTCCCCTTGGTCTCTAGTTTGCAAAAATGCACAGCTTTGGTAGGTTTCCCTAGGTGCCGGCTGAGCTAGAGGCCAAAATCTACAGGTAGGCACTTTGCAAAAAACACCTCTGTTTTCTGTCAAAAATTGTGATGTGTCCACATTGTGTTTTGTGGCATTTCCTGTCGCGGGCGCTAGGCCTACCCACACAAGTGAGGTATCATTTTTATCTGGTGACTTGGGGGAACGCTGGGTGGAAGGAAATTTGTGGCTCCTCTCAGATTCCAGAACTTTCTGTCACTGAAATGTGAGGAAAATGTGTTTTCTTAGCCAAATTTTGAGGTTTGCAAAGGATTCTGGGTAACAGAACCTGGTCAGAGCCCCACAAGTCACCCCTTCTTGGATTCCCCTAGGTCTCTAGTTTTCAAAAATGCACAGGTTTGGTAGGTTTCCCTAGGTGCCGGCTGAGCTAGAGGCCAAAATCTACAGGTAGGCCCTTTGCAAAAGAACACCTCAGTTTTCTTTAAAAAAATGTGATGTGTCCCTGTTGTGTTTTGGGGTATTTCCTGTCACGGGCGCTAGGCCTACCCACACAAGTGAGGTATCATTTTTATCGGGAGACCTGGGGGAACGCTGGGTGGAAGGAAATTTGTGGCTCCTCTCACATTCCTGACCTTTCTGTCACCGAAATGTGAGGAAAAGGTGTTTTTTTAGCCAACTTTTGAGGTTTGCAAAGGATTCTGGGTAAAAGAACCTGGTCAGAGCCCCACAAGTCACCTCATCTTGGATTCCCCTAGGTCTCTACTTTTAAAAAATGCACAGGTTTGGTAGGTTTCCCTAGGTGCTGGCTGAGCTAGAGGCCAAAATCTACAGGCAGGCACTTTACAAAAAAACACCTCTGTTTTCTGTCAAAAATTGTGATGTGTCCACGTTGTGTTTTGGGGCATTTCCTGTCGCGGGCGCTAGGCCTACCCACACAAGTGAGGTATCATTTTTATCTGGTGACTTGGGGGAACGCTGGGTGGAAGGAAATTTGTGGCTCCTCTCAGATTCCAGAACTTTCTGTCACTGAAATGTGAGGAAAATTTGTTTTTTTAGCCAAATTTTGAGGTTTGCAAAGGATTCTGGGTAACAGAACCTGGTCAGAGCCCCACAAGTCACCCCATCTTGTATTCCCCTTGGTCTCTAGTTTCCAAAAATGCACAGGTTTGGTAGGTTTCCCTAGGTGCCGGCTGAGCTAGAAGCCAAAATCTACAGATAGGCCCTTTGCAAAAGAACACCTCCGTTTTCTTTAAAAAAATGTGATGTGTCCCTGTTGTGTTTTGGGGCATTTCCTGTCACGGGCGCTAGGCCTACCCACACAAGTGAGGTATCATTTTTATCGGGAGACCTGGGGGAACGCTGGGTGGAAGGAAATTTGTGGCTCCTCTCAGATTCCTGACCTTTCTGTCACCGAAATGTGAGGAAAATTTGTTTTTTTAGCCAACTTTTGAGGTTTGCAAAGGATTCTGGGTAAAAGAACCTGGTCAGAGCCCCACAAGTCACCTCATCTTGGATTCCCCTAGGTCTCTACTTTTAAAAAATGCACAGGTTTGGTAGGTTTCCCTAGGTGCCGGCTGAGCTAGAGGCCAAAATCTACAGGTAGGCACTTTGCAAAAAAACACCTCTGTTTTCTGTCAAAAATTGTGATGTGTCCACATTGTGTTTTGGGGCATTTCCTGTCGCGGGCGCTAGGCCTAACCACACAAGTGAGGTATCATTTTTATCTGGTGACTTGGGGGAACGCTGGGTGGAAGGAAATTTGTGGCTCCTCTCAGATTCCCGACCTTTCTGTCACCGAAATGTGAGGAAAACATGTTTTTTTAGCCAAAGTTTGAGGTTTGCAAAGGATTCTGGGTAAAAGAACCTGGTCAGAGCCCCACAAGTCACCTCATCTTGGATTCCCCTAGGTCTCTACTTTTAAAAAATGCACAGGTTTGGTAGGTTTCCCTAGGTGCCGGCTGAGCTAGAGGCCAAAATCTACAGGTAGGCACTTTGCAAAAAAACACCTCTGTTTTCTGTCAAAAATTGTGATGTGTCTACGTTGTGTTTTGGGGCATTTCCTGTCGCGGGCGCTAGGCCTACCCACACAAGTGAGGTATCATTTTTATCTGGTGACTTGGGGGAACGCTGGGTGGAAGGAAATTTGTGGCTCCTCTCAGATTCCAGAACTTTCTGTCACTGAAATGTGAGGAAAATTTGTTTTTTTAGCAAAATTTTGAGGTTTGCAAAGGATTCTGGGTAACAGAACCTGGTCAGAGCCCCACAAGTCACCCCATCTTGGATTCCCCTTGGTCTCTAGTTTGCAAAAATGCACAGGTTTGGTAGGTTTCCCTAGGTGCCGCCTGAGCTAGAGGCCAAAATCTACAGGTAGGCACTTTGCAAAAAAACACCTGTTTTCTGTCAAAAATTGTGATGTGTCCTCGTTGTGTTTTGGGGCATTTCCTGTCGCGGGCGCTAGGCCTACCCACACAAGTGAGGTATCATTTTTATCTGGTGACTTGGGGGAACGCTGGGTGGAAGGAAATTTGTGGCTCCTCTCAGATTCCAGAACTTTCTGTCACTGAAATGTGAGGAAAATGTGTTTTTTTGCCACATTTTGAGGTTTCCAAAGTATTCTGGGTAATTCTGGGTACCTGGTCAGAGCCCCACAAGTCACCCCTTCTTGGATTCCCCTAGGTCTCTAGTTTTCAAAAATGCACAGGTTTGGTAGGTTTCCCTAGGTGCCGGCTGAGCTAGAGGCCAAAATCTACAGGTAGGCCCTTTGCAAAAGAACACCTCCGTTTTCTTTAAAAAAATGTGATGTGTCCCTGTTGTGTTTTGGGGCATTTCCTGTCACGGGCGCTAGGCCTACCCACACAAGTGAGGTATCATTTTTATCGGGAGACTTGGGGGAACGCTGGGTGGAAGGAAATTTGTGGCTCCTCTCAGATTCCCGACCTTTCTGTCACCGAAATATGAGGAAAACGTGTTTTTTTAGCCAACTTTTGAGGTTTGCAAAGGATTCTGGGTAAAAGAACCTGGTCAGAGCCCCACAAGTCACCCCATCTTGGATTCCCCTAGGTCTCTAGTTTTCAAAAATGCACAGGTTTGGTAGGTTTCCCTAGGTGCCTGCTGTGCTAGAGGCCAAAATCTACATGTAGGCACTTTTCAAAAAACACCTCTGTTTTCTGTCAAAAATTGTGATGTGTCCACATTGTGTTTTGGGGCCTTTCCTGTCGCGGGCGCTATGCCTACCCACACAAATGAGGTATCATTTTTATCTGGTGACTTGGGGGAACGCTGGGTGGAAGGAAATTTGTGGCTCCTCTCAGATTCCAGAACTTTCTGTCACTGAAATGTGAGGAAAATTTGATTTTTTTAGCCAAATGTTGAGGTTTGCAAAGGATTCTGGGTAACAGAACCTGGTCAGAGCCCCACAAGTCACCCCTTCTTGGATTCCCCTAGGTCTCTAGTTTTCAAAAATGCACAGGTTTGGTAGGTTTCCCTAGGTGCCGGCTGAGCTAGAGGCCAAAATCTACAGGTAGGTCCTTTGCAAAAGAACACCTCCGTTTTCTTTAAAAAAAATTGATGTGTCCCTGTTGTGTTTTGGGGCATTTCCTGTCACGGGCGCTAGGCCTACCCACACAAGTGAGGTATCATTTTTATCGGGAGACCTGGGAGAACGCTGGGAGGAAGGAAATTTGTGGCTCCTCTCTGATTCCTGACCTTTCTGTCACCGAAATGTGAGGAAAACGTGTTTTTTTAGCCATCTTTTGAGGTTTGCAAAGGATTCTGGGTAAAAGAACCTGGTCAGAGCCCCACGAGTCACCCCATCTTGGATTCCCCTAGGTCTCTACTTTAAAAAAATGCACAGGTTTGGTAGGTTTCCCTAGGTGCCGCCTGAGCTAGAGGCCAAAATCTACAGGTAGGCACTTTGCAAAAAACACCACAGTTTTCTGTCAAAAATTGTGATGTGTCCACATTGTGTTTTGGGGCATTTCCTGTCGCGGGCGCTAGGCCTAACCACACAAGTGAGGTATCATTTTTATCGGTAAACTTGGGGGAAAGCTGGGTGGAAGGAAATTTGTGGCTTCTCTCAGATTCCAGAACTTTCTGTCACCGAAATGTGAGGAAAATGTGTTTTTTTAGCCAAATTTTGAGGTTTGCAAAGGATTCTGGGTAACAGAACCTGGTCAGAGCCCCACAAGTCACCCTATCTTGGATTCCCCTATGTCTCTACTTTTCAAAAATGCACAGGTTTGGTAGGTTTCCCTAGGTGCCGGCTGAGCTAGAGGTCAAAATCTACAGGTAGGCACTTTGCAAAAAAACACCTCTATTTTCTTTAAAAAAATGTGATGTGTCCCTGTTGTGTTTTGGGGCATTTCCTGTCACGGGCGCTAGGCCTACCCACACAAGTGAGGTATAATTTTTATCGGGAGACTTGGGGGAACGCTGGGTGGAAGGAAATTTGTGGCTCCTCTCAGATTCCTGAACTTTCTGTAACCGAAATGTGAGGAAAACTTGTTTTTTTAGCCAAGTTTTGAGGTTTGCAAAGAATTGTGGGTAACAGAACCTGGTCAGAGCCTCACAAGTCACCCCGTCTTGGATTCCCCTAGGTCTCTAGTTTTAAAAAATGCACAGGTTTGGTAGGTTTCCCTAGGTGCCGGCTGAGCTAAAGGCCAAAATCTACAGGTAGGCACTTTGCAAAAAACACCTCTGTTTTCTTTCAAAAAATGTGATGTGTCCCCGTTGTGTTTTGGGGCATTTTCTGTCACGGGCGCTAGGCCTACCCACACAAGTGAGGTATCATTTTTATCTGGTGACTTGGGGGAACGCTGGGTGGAAGGAAATTTGGGGCTCCTCTGGGATTCCAGAACTTTCTGTCACTGAAATGTGAGGAAAATGTGTTTTTTTAGCCAAATTTTGATGTTTGCAAAGGATTCTGGGTAACAGAACCTGATCAGAGCCCCACAAGTCACCCCTTCTTGGATTCCCCTAGGTCTCTAGTTTTCAAAAATGCACAGGTTTGGTAGGTTTCCCTAGGTGCCGGCTGAGCTAGAGGCCAAAATCTACAGGTAGGCCCTTTGCAAAAGAACACCTCCGTTTTCTTTAAAAAAATGTGATGTGTCCCTGTTGTGTTTTGGGGTATTTCCTGTCACGGGCGCTAGGCCTACCCACACAAGTGAGGTATCATTTTTATCGGGAGACCTGGGGGAACGCTGGGTGGAAGGAAATTTGTGGCTCCTCTCAGATTCCTGACCTTTCTGTCACCGAAATGTGAGGAAAACGTGTTTTTTTAGCCAACTTTTGAGGTTTGCAAAGGATTCTGGGTAAAAGAACCTTGGCAGAGCCCCACAAGTCACCTCATCTTGGATTCCCCTAGGTCTCTACTTTTAAAAAAATGCACAGGTTTGGTAGGTTTCCCTAGGTGCCGGCTGAGCTAGAGGCCAAAATCTACAGGTAGGCACTTTACAAAAAAACACCTCTGTTTTCTGTCAAAAATTGTGATGTGTCCACGTTGTGTTTTGGGGCATTTCCTGTCGCGGGCGCTAGGCCTAACCACACAAGTGAGGTATCATTTTTATCTGGTGACTTGGGGGAACGCTGGGTGGAAGGAAATTTGTGGCTCCTCTCAGATTCCAGAACTTTCTGTCACTGAAATGTGAGGAAAATTTGTTTTTTTAGCCAAATTTTGAGGTTTGCAAAGGATTCTGGGTAACAGAACCTGGTCAGAGCCCCACAAGTCACCCCATCTTGGATTCCCCTTGGTCTCTAGTTTGCAAAAATGCACAGGTTTGGTAGGTTTCCCTAGGTGCCGGCTGAGCTAGAGGCCAAAATCTACAGGTAGGCACTTTGCAAAAAAACACCTCTGTTTTCTGTCAAAAATTGTGATGTGTCCACATTGTGTTTTGGGGCATTTCCTGTCGCGGGCGCTAGGCCTAACCACACAAGTGAGGTATCATTTTTATTTGGTGACTTGGGGAAACGCTGGGTGGAAGGAAATTTGTGGCTCCTCTCAGATTCCCGACCTTTCTGTCACCGAAATGTGAGGAAAACGTGTTTTTTTAGCCAAAGTTTGAGGTTTACAAAGGATTCTGGGTAAAAGAACCTGGTCAGAGCCCCACAAGTCACCCCATCTTGGATTCCCCTAGGTCTCTACTTTTAAAAAATGCAAAGGTTTGGTAGGTTTCCCTAGGTGCCGGCTGAGCTAGAGGCCAAAATCTACAGGTAGGCACTTTGCAAAAAAACACCTCTGTTTCCTGTCAAAAATTGTGATGTGTCCACGTTGTGTTTTGGGGCATTTCCTGTCGCGGGCGCTAGGCCTACCCACACAAGTGAGGTATCATTTTTATCTGGTGACTTGGGGGAACGCTGGGTGGAAGGAAATTTGTGGCTCCTCTCAGATTCCAGAACTTTCTGTCACCGAAATGTGAGGAAAATGTGTTTTTTTTAGCCAAATTTTGAGGTTTGCAAAGGATTCTGGGTAACAGCACCTGGTCAGAGCCCCACAAGTCACCCCATCTTGGATTCCCCTTGGTCTCTAGTTTGCAAAAATGCACAGCTTTGGTAGGTTTCCCTAGGTGCCGGCTGAGCTAGAGGCCAAAATCTACAGGTAGGCACTTTGCAAAAAAACACCTCTGTTTTCTGTCAAAAATTGTGATGTGTCCACGTTGTGTTTTGGGGCATTTCCTGTCGCAGGCGCTATGCCTACCCACACAAGTGAGGTATCATTTTTATCTGGTGACTTGGGGGAAAGCTGGGTGGAACGAAATTTGTGGCTCCTCTCAGATTCCCGACCTTTCTGTCACCGAAATGTGAGGAAAACGTGTTTTTTTTGCCAACTTTTAAGGTTTGCAAAGGATTCTGGGTAAAAGAACCTGATCAGAGCCCCACAACTCACCTCATCTTGGATTCCCCTAGGTCTCTACTTTTAAAAAATGCACAGGTTTGGTAGGTTTCCCTAGGTGCCGGCTGAGCTAGAGGCCAAAATCTACAGGTAGGCACTTTGCAAAAAAACACCTATGTTTTCTGTCAAAAATTGTGATGTGTCCATGTTGTGTTTTGGGGCATTTCCTGTCACGGGCGCTAGGCCTACCCACACAAGTGAGGTATCATTTTTATCTGGTGACTTGGGGGAACGCTGGGTGGAAGGAAATTTGTGGCTCCTCTCAGATTCCCGACCTTTCTGTCACCGAAATGTGAGGAAAACGTGTTTTTTTAGCCAAAGTTTGAGGTTTGCAAAGGATTCTGGGTAAAAGAACCTGGTCAGAGCCCCACAAGTCACCCCATCTTGGATTCCCCTAGGTCTCTACTTTTAAAAAATGCACAGGTTTGGTAGGTTTCCCTAGGTGCCGGCTGTGCTAGAGGCCAAAACCTACATGTAGGCACTTTGCAAAAAACACCTCTGTTTTCTGTCAAAAATGTTGATGTGTCCACATTGTGTTTTGGGGCATTTCCTGGCGCGGGCGCTAGGCCTACCCACACAAGTGAGGTATCATTTTTATCTGTAAACTTGGAGGAAAGCTGAGTGGAAGGAAATTTGTGGCTCCTCTCAGATTCCAGAACTTTCTCTCACCAAAATGTGAGGAAAATGTGTTTTTTTTAGCCAAATGTTGAGGTTTGCAAAGGATTCTGGGTAACAGAACCTGGTCAGAGCCCCACAAGTCACCCCATCTTGGATTCCCCTTGGTCTCTAGTTTGCAAAAATGCACAGCTTTGGTAGGTTTCCCTAGGTGCCGGCTTAGCTAGAGGCCAAAATCTACAGGTAGGCACTTTGCAAAAAACACCTCTGTTTTCTGTCAAAAATTGTGATGTGTCCACATTGTGTTTTGGGGCATTTCCTGTCGCGGGCGCTAGGCCTACCCACACAAGTGAGGTATCATTTTTATCTGGTGACTTGGGGGAACGCTGGGTGGAAGGAAATTTGTGGCTCCTCTCAGATTCCAGAACTTTCTGTCACTGAAATGTGAGGAAAATGTGTTTTCTTAGCCAAATTTTGAGGTTTGCAAAGGATTCTGGGTAACAGAACCTGGTCAGAGCCCCACAAGTCACCCCTTCTTGGATTCCCCTAGGTCTCTAGTTTTCAAAAATGCACAGGTTTGGTAAGTTTCCCTAGGTGCCGGCTGAGCTAGAGGCCAAAATCTACAGGTAGGCCCTTTGCAAAAGAACACCTCCGTTTTCTTTAAAAAAATGTGATGTGTCCCTGTTGTGTTTTGGGGTATTTCCTGTCACGGGCGCTAGGCCTACCCACACAAGTGAGGTATCATTTTTATCGGGAGACCTGGGGGAACGCTGGGTGGAAGGAAATTTGTGGCTCCTCTCAGATTCCCGACCTTTCTGTCACCGAAATGTGAGGAAATGTGTTTTTTTAGCCAAAGTTTGAGGTTTGCAAAGGATTGTGGGTAAAAGAACCTGGTCAGAGCCCCACAAGTCACCCCATCTTGGATTCCCCTAGGTCTCTACTTTAAAAAAATGCACAGGTTTGGTAGGTTTCCCTAGGTGCCGGCTGAGCTAGAGGCCAAAATCTACAGGTAGGCACTTTGCAAAAAAACACCTCTGTTTTCTGTCAAAAATTGTGATGTGTCCACGTTGTGTTTTGGGGCCTTTCCTGTCGCGGGCGCTATGCCTACCCACACAAATGAGGTATCATTTTTATCTGGTGACTTGGGGGAACGCTGGGTGGAAGGAAATTTGTGGCTCCTCTCAGATTCCAGAACTTTCTGTCACTGAAATGTGAGGAAAATTTGATTTTTTTAGCCAAATGTTGAGGTTTGCAAAGGATTCTGGGTAACAGAACCTGGTCAGAGCCCCACAAGTCACCCCTTCTTGGATTCCCCTAGGTCTCTAGTTTTCAAAAATGCACAGGTTTGGTAGGTTTCCCTTGGTGCCGGCTGAGCTAGAGGCCAAAATCTACAGGTAGGTCCTTTGCAAAAGAACACCTCCGTTTTCTTTAAAAAAAATTGATGTGTCCCTGTTGTGTTTTGGGGCATTTCCTGTCACGGGCGCTAGGCCTACCCACACAAGTGAGGTATAATTTTTATCGGGAGACCTGGGAGAACGCTGGGTGGAAGGAAATTTGTGGCTCCTCTCTGATTCCTGACCTTTCTGTCACCGAAATGTGAGGAAAACGTGTTTTTTTAGCCATCTTTTGAGGTTTGCAAAGGATTCTGGGTAAAAGAACCTGGTCAGAGCCCCACGAGTCACCCCATCTTGGATTCCCCTAGGTCTCTACTTTAAAAAAATGCACAGGTTTGGTAGGTTTCCCTAGGTGCCGCCTGAGCTAGAGGCCAAAATCTACAGGTAGGCACTTTGCAAAAAACACCACAGTTTTCTGTCAAAAATTGTGATGTGTCCACATTGTGTTTTGGGGCATTTCCTGTCGCGGGCGCTAGGCCTAACCACACAAGTGAGGTATCATTTTTATCGGTAAACTTGGGGGAAAGCTGGGTGGAAGGAAATTTGTGGCTTCTCTCAGATTCCAGAACTTTCTGTCACCGAAATGTGAGGAAAATGTGTTTTTTTAGCCAAATTTTGAGGTTTGCAAAGGATTCTGGGTAACAGAACCTGGTCAGAGCCCCACAAGTCACCCTATCTTGGATTCCCCTATGTCTCTACTTTTCAAAAATGCACAGGTTTGGTAGGTTTCCCTAGGTGCCGGCTGAGCTAGAGGTCAAAATCTACAGGTAGGCACTTTGCAAAAAAACACCTCTGTTTTCTTTAAAAAAATGTGATGTGTCCCTGTTGTGTTTTGGGGCATTTCCTGTCACGGGCGCTAGGCCTACCCACACAAGTGAGGTATAATTTTTATCGGGAGACTTGGGGGAACGCTGGGTGGAAGGAAATTTGTGGCTCCTCTCAGATTCCTGAACTTTCTGTAACCGAAATGTGAGGAAAACTTGTTTTTTTAGCCAAGTTTTGAGGTTTGCAAAGAATTTTGGGTAACAGAACCTGGTCAGAGCCTCACAAGTCACCCCGTCTTGGATTCCCCTAGGTCTCTAGTTTTAAAAAATGCACAGGTTTGGTAGGTTTCCCTAGGTGCCGGCTGAGCTAAAGGCCAAAATCTACAGGTAGGCACTTTGCAAAAAACACCTCTGTTTTCTTTCAAAAAATGTGATGTGTCCCCGTTGTGTTTTGGGGCATTTTCTGTCACGGGCGCTAGGCCTACCCACACAAGTGAGGTATCATTTTTATCTGGTGACTTGGGGGAACGCTGGGTGGAAGGAAATTTGTGGCTCCTCTGGGATTCCAGAACTTTCTGTCACTGAAATGTGAGGAAAATGTGTTTTTTTAGCCAAATTTTGATGTTTGCAAAGGATTCTGGGTAACAGAACCTGATCAGAGCCCCACAAGTCACCCCTTCTTGGATTCCCCTAGGTCTCTAGTTTTCAAAAATGCACAGGTTTGGTAGGTTTCCCTAGGTGCCGGCTGAGCTAGAGGCCAAAATCTACAGGTAGGCCCTTTGCAAAAGAACACCTCCGTTTTCTTTAAAAAAATGTGATGTGTCCCTGTTGTGTTTTGGGGTATTTCCTGTCACGGGCGCTAGGCCTACCCACACAAGTGAGGTATCATTTTTATCGGGAGACCTGGGGGAACGCTGGGTGGAAGGAAATTTGTGGCTCCTCTCAGATTCCTGACCTTTCTGTCACCGAAATGTGAGGAAAACGTGTTTTTTTAGCCAACTTTTGAGGTTTGCAAAGGATTCTGGGTAAAAGAACCTGGTCAGAGCCCCACAAGTCACCTCATCTTGGATTCCCCTAGGTCTCTACTTTTAAAAAATGCACAGGTTTGGTAGGTTTCCCTAGGTGCCGGCTGAGCTAGAGGCCAAAATCTACAGGTAGGCACTTTACAAAAAAACACCTCTGTTTTCTGTCAAAAATTGTGATGTGTCCACGTTGTGTTTTGGGGCATTTCCAGTCGCGGGCGCTAGGCCTAACCACACAAGTGAGGTATAATTTTTATCTGGTGACTTGGGGGAACGCTGGGTGGAAGGAAATTTGTGGCTCCTCTCAGATTCCAGAACTTTCTGTCACTGAAATGTGAGGAAAATTTGTTTTTTTAGCCAAATTTTGAGGTTTGCAAAGGATTCTGGGTAACAGAACCTGGTCAGAGCCCCACAAGTCACCCCATCTTGGATTCCCCTTGGTCTCTAGTTTGCAAAAATGCACAGGTTTGGTAGGTTTCCCTAGGTGCCGGCTGAGCTAGAGGCCAAAATCTACAGGTAGGCACTTTGCAAAAAAACACCTCTGTTTTCTGTCAAAAATTGTGATGTGTCCACATTGTGTTTTGGGGCATTTCCTGTCGCGGGCGCTAGGCCTAACCACACAAGTGAGGTATCATTTTTATTTGGTGACTTGGGGAAACGCTGGGTGGAAGGAAATTTTTGGCTCCTCTCAGATTCCCGACCTTTCTGTCACCGAAATGTGAGGAAAACGTGTTTTTTTGCCAAAGTTTGAGGTTTACAAAGGATTCTGGGTAAAAGAACCTGGTCAGAGCCCCACAAGTCACCCCATCTTGGATTCCCCTAGGTCTCTACTTTTAAAAAATGCACAGGTTTGGTAGGTTTCCCTAGGTGCCGGCTGAGCTAGAGGCCAAAATCTACAGGTAGGCACTTTGCAAAAAAACACCTCTGTTTCCTGTCAAAAATTGTGATGTGTCCACGTTGTGTTTTGGGGCATTTCCTGTCGCGGGCGCTAGGCCTACCCACACAAGTGAGGTATCATTTTTATCTGGTGACTTGGGGGAACGCTGGGTGGAAGGAAATTTGTGGCTCCTCTCAGATTCCAGAATTTTCTGTCACCGAAATGTGAGGAAAATGTGTTTTTTTTAGCCAAATTTTGAGGTTTGCAAAGGATTCTGGGTAACAGCACCTGGTCAGAGCCCCACAAGTCACCCCATCTTGGATACCCCTTGGTCTCTAGTTTGCAAAAATGCACAGCTTTGGTAGGTTTCCCTAGGTGCCGGCTGAGCTAGAGGCCAAAATCTACAGGTAGGCACTTTGCAAAAAAACACCTCTGTTTTCTGTCAAAAATTGTGATGTGTCCACGTTGTGTTTTGGGGCATTTCCTGTCGCAGGCGCTATGCCTACCCACACAAGTGAGGTATCATTTTTATCTGGTGACTTGGGGGAAAGCTGGGTGGAACGAAATTTGTGGCTCCTCTCAGATTCCCGACCTTTCTGTCACCGAAATGTGAGGAAAACGTGTTTTTTTTGCCAACTTTTAAGGTTTGCAAAGGATTCTGGGTAAAAGAACCTGATCAGAGCCCCACAAGTCACCTCATCTTGGATTCCCCTAGGTCTCTACTTTTAAAAAATGCACAGGTTTGGTAGGTTTCCCTAGGTGCCGGCTGAGCTAGAGGCCAAAATCTACAGTTAGGCACTTTGCAAAAAAACACCTATGTTTTCTGTCAAAAATTGTGATGTGTCCATGTTGTGTTTTGGGGCATTTCCTGTCACGGGCGCTAGGCCTACCCACACAAGTGAGGTATCATTTTTATCTGGTGACTTGGGGGAACGCTGGGTGGAAGGAAATTTGTGGCTCCTCTCAGATTCCCGACCTTTCTGTCACCGAAATGTGAGGAAAACGTGTTTTTTTAGCCAAAGTTTGAGGTTTGCAAAGGATTCTGGGTAAAAGAACCTGGTCAGAGCCCCACAAGTCACCCCATCTTGGATTCCCCTAGGTCTCTACTTTTAAAAAATGCACAGGTTTGGTAGGTTTCCCTAGGTGCCGGCTGTGCTAGAGGCCAAAATCTACATGTAGGCACTTTGCAAAAAACACCTCTGTTTTCTGTCAAAAATGTTGATGTGTCCACATTGTGTTTTGGGGCATTTCCTGGCGCGGGCGCTAGGCCTACCCACACAAGTGAGGTATCATTTTTATCTGTAAACTTGGAGGAAAGCTGAGTGGAAGGAAATTTGTGGCTCCTCTCAGATTCCAGAACTTTCTCTCACCAAAATGTGAGGAAAATGTGTTTTTTTTAGCCAAATGTTGAGGTTTGCAAAGGATTCTGGGTAACAGAACCTGGTCAGAGCCCCACAAGTCACCCCATCTTGGATTCCCCTTGGTCTCTAGTTTGCAAAAATGCACAGCTTTGGTAGGTTTCCCTAGGTGCCGGCTGAGCTAGAGGCCAAAATCTACAGGTAGGCACTTTGCAAAAAACACCTCTGTTTTCTGTCAAAAATTGTGATGTGTCCACATTGTGTTTTGGGGCATTTCCTGTCGCGGGCGCTAGGCCTACCCACACAAGTGAGGTATCATTTTTATCTGGTGACTTGGGGGAACGCTGGGTGGAAGGAAATTTGTGGCTCCTCTCAGATTCCAGAACTTTCTGTCACTGAAATGTGAGGAAAAGGTGTTTTTTTAGCCAGATTTTGAGGTTTGCAAAGGATTCTGGGTAAAAGAACCTGGTCAGAGCCCCACAAGTCACCTTATCTTGGATTCCCCTAGGTCTCTACTTTTAAAAAATGCACAGGTTTGGTAGGTTTCCCTAGGTGCTGGCTGAGCTAGAGGCCAAAATCTACAGGTAGGCACTTTACAAAAAAACACCTCTGTTTTCTGTCAAAAATTGTGATGTGTCCACGTTGTGTTTTGGGGCATTTCCTGTCGCGGGCGCTAGGCCTACCCACACAAGTGAGGTATCATTTTTATCTGGTGACTTGGGGGAATGCTGGGTGGAAGGAAATTTGTGCCTCCTCTCAGATTCCAGAACTTTCTGTCACTGAAATGTGAGGAAAATTTGTTTTTTTAGCCAAATTTTGAGGTTTGCAAAGGATTCTGGGTAACAGAACCTGGTCAGAGCCCCACAAGTCACCCCATCTTGGATTCCCCTTGGTCTCTAGTTTGCAAAAATGCACAGGTTTGGTAGGTTTCCCTAGGTGCCGGCTGAGCTAGAGGCCAAAATCTACAGGTAGGCACTTTGCAAAAAAACACCTCTGTTTTCTGTCAAAAATTGTGATGTGTCCACGTTGTGTTTTGGGGCCTTTCCTGTCGCGGGCGCTATGCCTACCCACACAAATGAGGTATCATTTTTATCTGGTGACTTGGGGGAACGCTGGGTGGAAGGAAATTTGTGGCTCCTCTCAGATTCCAGAACTTTCTGTCACTGAAATGTGAGGAAAATTTGTTTTTTTAGCCAAATTTTGAGGTTTGCAAAGGATTCTGGGTAACAGAACCTGGTCAGAGCCCCACAAGTCACCCCATCTTGTATTCCCCTAGGTCTCTAGTTTTCAAAAATGCACAGGTTTGGTAGGTTTCCCTAGGTGCCGGCTGAGCTAGAGGCCAAAATCTACAGGTAGGCACTTTGCAAAAAAACACCTCTGTTTTCTGTCAAAAATTGTGATGTGTCCACGTTGTGTTTTGGGGCATTTCTTGTCACGGGCGCTAGGCCTACCCACACAAGTGAGGTATCATTTTTATCTGGTGACTTGGGGGAACGCTGGGTGGAAGGAAATTTGTGGCTCCTCTCAGATTCCCGACCTTTCTGTCACCGAAATGTGAGGAAAACGTGTTTTTTTAGCCAAAGTTTGAGGTTTGCAAAGGATTCTGGGTAAAATAACCTGGTCAGAGCCCCACAAGTCACCCCATCTTGGATTCCCCTAGGTCTCTACTTTTAAAAAATGCACAGGTTTGGTAGGTTTCCCTAGGTGCCGGCTGAGCTAGAGGCCAAAATCTACATGTAGGCACTTTTCAAAAAACACCTCTGTTTACTGTCAAAAATTGTGATGTGTCCACATTGTGTTTTGGGGCATTTCCTGTCGTGGGCGCTAGGCCTACCCACACAAGTGAGGTATCATTTTTATCGGTAAACTTGGGGGAAAGCTGGGTGGAAGGAAATTTGTGGCTCCTCTCAGATTCCAGAACTTTCTCTCACCGAAATGTGAGGAAAATGTGTTTTTTTTAGCCAAATTTTGAGTTTTGCAAAGGATTCTGGGTAACAGAACCTGGTCAGAGCCCCACAAATCACCCCATCTTGGATTCCCCTTGGTCTCTAGTTTGCAATAATGCACAGCTTTGGTAGGTTTCCCTAGGTGCCGGCTGAGCTAGAGGCCAAAATCTACAGGTAGGCACTTTGCAAAAAAACACCTATGTTTTCTGTCAAAAATTGTGATGTGTCCATGTTGTGTTTTGGGGCATTTCCTGTCGCAGGCGCTAGGCCTACCCACACAAGTGAGGTATCATTTTTATCTGGTGACTTGGGGGAACACTGGGTGGAAGGAAATTTGTGGCTCCTCTCAGATTCCAGAACTTTCTGTCACTGAAATGTGAGGAAAATTTGTTTTTTTAGCCAAATTTTGAGGTTTGCAAAGGATTCTGGGTAACAGAACCTGGTCAGAGCCCCACAAGTCACCCCTTCTTGGATTCCCCTAGGTCTCTAGTTTTCAAAAAATGCACAGGTTTGGTAGGTTTCCCCAGGTGCCGGCTGAGCTAGAGGCCAAAATCTACAGGTAGGCCCTTTGCAAAAGAACACCTCCGTTTTCTTTAAAAAAATGTGATGTGTCCCTGTTGTGTTTTGGGGCATTTCCTGTCACGGGCGCTAGGCCTACCCACACAAGTGAGGTATCATTTTTATCGGGAGACCTGGGGGAACGCTGGGTGGAAGGAAATTTGTGGCTCCTCTCAGATTCCTGACCTTTCTGTCACCGAAATGTGAGGAAAACATGTTTTTTTAGCCAACTTTTGAGGTTTGCAAAGGATTCTGGGTAAAAGAACCTGGTCAGAGCCCCACAAGTCACCCTTCTTGTATTCCCCTAGGTCTCTACTTTTAAAAAATGCACAGGTTTGGTAGGTTTCCCTAGGTGCCGGCTGAGCTAGAGGCCAAAATCTACAGGTAGGCACTTTGTAAAAAAACACCTCTGTTTTCTGTCAAAAATTGTGATGTGTCCACATTGTGTTTTGGGGCACTTCCTGTCGCGGGCGCTAGGCCTAACCACACAAGTGAGGGATCATTTTTATCTGGTGACTTGGGGCAACGCTGGGTGGAAGGAAATTTGTTGCTCCTCTCAGATTCCCGACCTTTCTGTCACCGAAATGTGAGGAAATGTGTTTTTTTAGCCAAAGTTTGAGGTTTGCAAAGGATTGTGGGTAAAAGAACCTGGTCAGAGCCCCACAAGTCACCCCATCTTGGATTCCCCTAGGTCTCTACTTTTAAAAAATGCACAGGTTTGGTAGGTTTCCCTAGGTGCCGGCTGAGCTAGAGGCCAAAATCTACAGGTAGGCACTTTGCAAAAAAACACCTCTGTTTTCTGTCAAAAATTGTGATGTGTCCACGTTGTGTTTTGGGGCCTTTCCTGTCGCGGGCGCTATGCCTACCCACACAAATGAGGTATCATTTTTATCTGGTGACTTGGGGGAACGCTGGGTGGAAGGAAATTTGTGGCTCCTCTCAGATTCCAGAACTTTCTGTCACTGAAATGTGAGGAAAATTTGATTTTTTTAGCCAAAGGTTGAGGTTTGCAAAGGATTCTGGGTAACAGAACCTGGTCAGAGCCCCACAAGTCACCCCTTCTTGGATTCCCCTAGGTCTCTAGTTTTCAAAAATGCACAGGTTTGGTAGGTTTCCCTAGGTGCCGGCTGAGCTAGAGGCCAAAATCTACAGGTAGGTCCTTTGCAAAAGAACACCTCCGTTTTCTTTAAAAAAAATTGATGTGTCCCTGTTGTGTTTTGGGGCATTTCCTGTCACGGGCGCTAGGCCTACCCACACAAGTGAGGTATCATTTTTATCGGGAGACCTGGGAGAACGCTGGGTGGAAGGAAATTTGTGGCTCCTCTCTGATTCCTGACCTTTCTGTCACCGAAATGTGAGGAAAACGTGTTTTTTTAGCCATCTTTTGAGGTTTGCAAAGGATTCTGGGTAAAAGAACCTGGTCAGAGCCCCACGAGTCACCCCATCTTGGATTCCCCTAGGTCTCTACTTTAAAAAAATGCACAGGTTTGGTAGGTTTCCCTAGGTGCCCCCTGAGCTAGAGGCCAAAATCTACAGGTAGGCACTTTGCAAAAAACACCACAGTTTTCTGTCAAAAATTGTGATGTGTCCACATTGTGCTTTGGGGCATTTCCTGTCGCGGGCGCTAGGCCTAACCACACAAGTGAGGTATCATTTTTATCGGTAAACTTGGGGGAAAGCTGGGTGGAAGGAAATTTGTGGCTTCTCTCAGATTCCCGACCTTTCTGTCACCGAAATGTGAGGAAATGTGTTTTTTTAGCCAAAGTTTGAGGTTTGCAAAGGATTGTGGGTAAAAGAACCTGGTCAGAGCCCCACAAGTCACCCCATCTTGGATTCCCCTATGTCTCTACTTTTCAAAAATGCACAGGTTTGGTAGGTTTCCCTAGGTGCCGGCTGAGCTAGAGGTCAAAATCTACAGGTAGGCACTTTGCAAAAAAACACCTCTGTTTTCTTTAAAAAAATGTGATGTGTCCCTGTTGTGTTTTGGGGCATTTCCTGTCACGGGCGCTAGGCCTACCCACACAAGTGAGGTATAATTTTTATCGGGAGACTTGGGGGAACGCTGAGTGGAAGGAAATTTGTGGCTCCTCTCAGATTCCTGAACTTTCTGTAACCGAAATGTGAGGAAAACTTGTTTTTTTAGCCAAGTTTTGAGGTTTGCAAAGAATTTTGGGTAACAGAACCTGGTCAGAGCCTCACAAGTCACCCCGTCTTGGATTCCCCTAGGTCTCTAGTTTAAAAAAATGCACAGGTTTGGTAGGTTTCCCTAGGTGCCGGCTGAGCTAAAGGCCAAAATCTACAGGTAGGCACTTTGCAAAAAACACCTCTGTTTTCTTTCAAAAAATGTGATGTGTCCCCGTTGTGTTTTGGGGCATTTTCTGTCACGGGCGCTAGGCCTACCCACACAAGTGAGGTATCATTTTTATCTGGTGACTTGGGGGAACGCTGGGTGGAAGGAAATTTGTGGCTCCTCTGGGATTCCAGAACTTTCTGTCACTGAAATATGAGGAAAATGTGTTTTTTTAGCCAAATTTTGATGTTTGCAAAGGATTCTGGGTAACAGAACCTGATCAGAGCCCCACAAGTCACCCCTTCTTGGATTCCCCTAGGTCTCTAGTTTTCAAAAATGCACAGGTTTGGTAGGTTTCCCTAGGTGCCGGCTGAGCTAGAGGCCAAAATCTACAGGTAGGCCCTTTGCAAAAGCACACCTCCGTTTTCTTTAAAAAAATGTGATGTGTCCCTGTTGTGTTTTGGGGTATTTCCTGTCACGGGCGCTAGGCCTACCCACACAAGTGAGGTATCATTTTTATCGGGAGACTTGGGGGAACGCTGGGTGGAAGGAAATTTGTGGCTCCTCTCAGATTCCTGACCTTTCTGTCACCGAAATGTGAGGAAAACGTGTTTTTTTAGCCAACTTTTGAGGTTTGCAAAGGATTCTGGGTAAAAGAACCTGGTCAGAGCCCCACAAGTCACCTCATCTTGGATTCCCCTAGGTCTCTACTTTTAAAAAATGCACAGGTTTGGTAGGTTTCCCTAGGTGCCGGCTGAGCTAGAGGCCAAAATCTACAGGTAGGCACTTTACAAAAAAACACCTCTGTTTTCTGTCAAAAATTGTGATGTGTCCACGTTGTGTTTTGGGGCATTTCCTGTCGCGGGCGCTAGGCCTACCCACACAAGTGAGGTATCATTTTTATCTGGTGACTTGGGGGAACGCTGGGTGGAAGGAAATTTGTGGCTCCTCTCAGATTCCAGAACTTTCTGTCACTGAAATGTGAGGAAAATTTGTTTTTTTAGCCAAATTTTGAGGTTTGCAAAGGATTCTGGGTAACAGAACCTGGTCAGAGCCCCACAAGTCACCCCATCTTGGATTCCCCTTGGTCTCTAGTTTGCAAAAATGCACAAGTTTGGTAGGTTTCCCTAGGTGCCGGCTGAGCTAGAGGCCAAAATCTACAGGTAGGCCCTTTGCAAAAGAACACCTCCGTTTTCTTTAAAAAAATGTGATGTGTCCCTGTTGTGTTTTGGGGTATTTCCTGTCACGGGCGCTACGCCTACCCACACAAGTGAGGTATCATTTTTATCGGGAGACCTGGGGGAACGCTGGGTGGAAGGAAATTTGTGGCTCCTCTCAGATTCCTGACCTTTCTGTCACCGAAATGTGAGGAAAACGTGTTTTTTTAGCCAACTTTTGAGGTTTGCAAAGGATTCTGGGTAAAAGAACCTGGTCAGAGCCCCACAAGTCACCTCATCTTGGATTCCCCTAGGTCTCTACTTTTAAAAAATGCACAGGTTTGGTAGGTTTCCCTAGGTGCCGGCTGAGCTAGAGGCCAAAATCTACAGGTAGGCACTTTACAAAAAAACACCTCTGTTTTCTGTCAAAAATTGTGATGTGTCCACGTTGTGTTTTGGGGCATTTCCTGTCGCGGGCGCTAGGCCTAACCACACAAGTGAGGTATCATTTTTATCTGGTGACTTGGGGGAACGCTGGGTGGAAGGAAATTTGTGGCTCCTCTCAGATTCCAGAACTTTCTGTCACTGAAATGTGAGGAAAATTTGTTTTTTTAGCCAAATTTTGAGGTTTGCAAAGGATTCTGGGTAACAGAACCTGGTCAGAGCCCCACAAGTCACCCCATCTTGGATTCCCCTTGGTCTCTAGTTTGCAAAAATGCACAGGTTTGGTAGGTTTCCCTAGGTGCCGGCTGAGCTAGAGGCCAAAATCTACAGGTAGGCACTTTGCAAAAAAACACCTCTGTTTTCTGTCAAAAATTGTGATGTGTCCACATTGTGTTTTGGGGCATTTCCTGTCGCGGGCGCTAGGCCTAACCACACAAGTGAGGTATCATTTTTATTTGGTGACTTGGGGAAACGCTGGGTGGAAGGAAATTTGTGGCTCCTCTCAGATTCCCGACCTTTCTGTCACCGAAATGTGAGGAAAACGTGTTTTTTTAGCCAAAGTTTGAGGTTTACAAAGGATTCTGGGTAAAAGAACCTGGTCAGAGCCCCACAAGTCACCCCATCTTGGATTCCCCTAGGTCTCTACTTTTAAAAAATGCACAGGTTTGGTAGGTTTCCCTAGGTGCCGGCTGAGCTAGAGGCCAAAATCTACAGGTAGGCACTTTGCAAAAAAACACCTCTGTTTCCTGTCAAAAATTGTGATGTGTCCACGTTGTGTTTTGGGGCATTTCCTGTCGCGGGCGCTAGGCCTACCCACACAAGTGAGGTATCATTTTTATCTGGTGACTTGGGGGAACGCTGGGTGGAAGGAAATTTGTGGCTCCTCTCAGATTCCAGAACTTTCTGTCACCGAAATGTGAGGAAAATGTGTTTTTTTTAGCCAAATTTTGAGGTTTGCAAAGGATTCTGGGTAACAGCACCTGGTCAGAGCCCCACAAGTCACCCCATCTTGGATTCCCCTTGGTCTCTAGTTTGCAAAAATGCACAGCTTTGGTAGGTTTCCCTAGGTGCCGGCTGAGCTAGAGGCCAAAATCTACAGGTAGGCACTTTGCAAAAAAACACCTCTGTTTTCTGTCAAAAATTGTGATGTGTCCACGTTGTGTTTTGGGGCATTTCCTGTCGCAGGCGCTATGCCTACCCACACAAGTGAGGTATCATTTTTATCTGGTGACTTGGGGGAAAGCTGGGTGGAAGGAAATTTGTGGCTCCTCTCAGATTCCCGACCTTTCTGTCACCGAAATGTGAGGAAAACGTGTTTTTTTTGCCAACTTTTAAGGTTTGCAAAGGATTCTGGGTAAAAGAACCTGATCAGAGCCCCACAAGTCACCTCATCTTGGATTCCCCTAGGTCTCTACTTTTAAAAAATGCACAGGTTTGGTAGGTTTCCCTAGGTGCCGGCTGAGCTAGAGGCCAAAATCTACAGGTAGGCACTTTGCAAAAAAACACCTATGTTTTCTGTCAAAAATTGTGATGTGTCCATGTTGTGTTTTGGGGCATTTCCTGTCACGGGCGCTAGGCCTACCCACACAAGTGAGGTATCATTTTTATCTGGTGACTTGGGGGAACGCTGGGTGGAAGGAAATTTGTGGCTCCTCTCAGATTCCCGACCTTTCTGTCACCGAAATGTGAGGAAAACGTGTTTTTTTAGCCAAAGTTTGAGGTTTGCAAAGGATTCTGGGTAAAAGAACCTGGTCAGAGCCCCACAAGTCACCCCATCTTGGATTCCCCTAGGTCTCTACTTTTAAAAAATGCACAGGTTTGGTAGGTTTCCCTAGGTGCCGGCTGTGCTAGAGGCCAAAATCTACATGTAGGCACTTTGCAAAAAACACCTCTGTTTTCTGTCAAAAATGTTGATGTGTCCACATTGTGTTTTGGGGCATTTCCTGGCGCGGGCGCTAGGCCTACCCACACAAGTGAGGTATCATTTTTATCTGTAAACTTGGAGGAAAGCTGAGTGGAAGGAAATTTGTGGCTCCTCTCAGATTCCAGAACTTTCTCTCACCAAAATGTGAGGAAAATGTGTTTTTTTTAGCCAAATGTTGAGGTTTGCAAAGGATTCTGGGTAACAGAACCTGGTCAGAGCCCCACAAGTCACCCCATCTTGGATTCCCCTTGGTCTCTAGTTTGCAAAAATGCACAGCTTTGGTAGGTTTCCCTAGGTGCCGGCTGAGCTAGAGGCCAAAATCTACAGGTAGGCACTTTGCAAAAAACACCTCTGTTTTCTGTCAAAAATTGTGATGTGTCCACATTGTGTTTTGGGGCATTTCCTGTCGCGGGCGCTAGGCCTACCCACACAAGTGAGGTATCATTTTTATCTGGTGACTTGGGGGAACGCTGGGTGGAAGGAAATTTGTGGCTCCTCTCAGATTCCAGAACTTTCTGTCACTGAAATGTGAGGAAAATGTGTTTTCTTAGCCAAATTTTGAGGTTTGCAAAGGATTCTGGGTAACAGAACCTGGTCAGAGCCCCACAAGTCACCCCTTCTTGGATTCCCCTAGGTCTCTAGTTTTCAAAAATGCACAGGTTTGGTAGGTTTCCCTAGGTGCCGGCTGAGCTAGAGGCCAAAATCTACAGGTAGGCCTTTGCAAAAGAACACCTCCGTTTTCTTTAAAAAAATGTGATGTGTCCCTGTTGTGTTTTGGGGTATTTCCTGTCACGGGCGCTAGGCCTACCCACACAAGTGAGGTATCATTTTTATCGGGAGACCTGGGGGAACGCTGGGTGGAAGGAAATTTGTGGCTCCTCTCAGATTCCTGACCTTTCTGTCACCGAAATGTGAGGAAAAGGTGTTTTTTTAGCCAACTTTTGAGGTTTGCAAAGGATTCTGGGTAAAAGAACCTGGTCAGAGCCCCACAAGTCACCTTATCTTGGATTCCCCTAGGTCTCTACTTTTAAAAAATGCACAGGTTTGGTAGGTTTCCCTAGGTGCTGGCTGAGCTAGAGGCCAAAATCTACAGGTAGGCACTTTACAAAAAAACACCTCTGTTTTCTGTCAAAAATTGTGATGTGTCCACGTTGTGTTTTGGGGCATTTCCTGTCGCGGGCGCTAGGCCTACCCACACAAGTGAGGTATCATTTTTATCTGGTGACTTGGGGGAATGCTGGGTGGAAGGAAATTTGTGCCTCCTCTCAGATTCCAGAACTTTCTGTCACTGAAATGTGAGGAAAATTTGTTTTTTTAGCCAAATTTTGAGGTTTGCAAAGGATTCTGGGTAACAGAACCTGGTCAGAGCCCCACAAGTCACCCCATCTTGTATTCCCCTTGGTCTCTAGTTTCCAAAAATGCACAGGTTTGGTAGGTTTCCCTAGGTGCCGGCTGAGCTAGAGGCCAAAATCTACAGGTAGGCACTTTGCAAAAAAACACCTCTGTTTTCTGTCAAAAATTGTGATGTGTCCACGTTGTGTTTTGGGGTCTTTCCTGTCGCGGGCGCTATGCCTACCCACACAAATGAGGTATAATTTTTATCTGGTGACTTGGGGGAACGCTGGGTGGAAGGAAATTTGTGGCTCCTCTCAGATTCCAGTACTTTCTGTCACTGAAATGTGAGGAAAATTTGTTTTTTTAGCCAAATTTTGAGGTTTGCAAAGGATTCTGGGTAACAGAACCTGGTCAGAGCCCCACAAGTCACCCCATCTTGTATTCCCCTAGGTCTCTACTTTTAAAAAATGCACAGGTTTGGTAGGTTTCCCTAGGTGCCGGCTGAGCTAGAGGCCAAAATCTACAGGTAGGCACTTTGCAAAAAAACACCTCTGTTTTCTGTCAAAAATTGTGATGTGTCCACGTTGTGTTTTGGGGCATTTCCTGTCACGGGCGCTAGGCCTACCCACACAAGTGAGGTATCATTTTTATCTGGTGACTTGGGGGAACGCTGGGTGGAAGGAAATTTGTGGCTCCTCTCAGATTCCCGACCTTTCTGTCACCGAAATGTGAGGAAAACGTGTTTTTTTAGCCAAAGTTTGAGGTTTGCAAAGGATTCTGGGTAAAAGAACCTGGTCAGAGCCCCACAAGTCACCCCATCTTGGATTCCCCTAGGTCTCTACTTTTAAAAAATGCACAGGTTTGGTAGGTTTCCCTAGGTGCCGGCTGAGCTAGAGGCCAAAATCTACATGTAGGCACTTTTCAAAAAACACCTCTGTTTTCTGTCAAAAATTGTGATGTGTCCACATTGTGTTTTGGGGCATTTCCTGTTGTGGGCGCTAGGCCTACCCACACAAGTGAGGTATCATTTTTATCGGTAAACTTGGGGGAAAGCTGGGTGGAAGGAAATTTGTGGCTCCTCTCAGATTCCAGAACTTTCTCTCACCGAAATGTGAGGAAAATGTGTTTTTTTTAGCCAAATTTTGAGGTTTGCAAAGGATTCTGGGTAACAGAACCTGGTCAGAGCCCCACAAATCACCCCATCTTGTATTCCCCTTGGTCTCTAGTTTGCAATAATGCACAGCTTTGGTAGGTTTCCCTAGGTGCCGGCTGAGCTAGAGGCCAAAATCTACAGGTAGGCACTTTGCAAAAAAACACCTATGTTTTCTGTCAAAAATTGTGATGTGTCCATGTTGTGTTTTGGGGCATTTCCTGTCGCAGGCGCTAGGCCTACCCACACAAGTGAGGTATCATTTTTATCTGGTGACTTGGGGGAACACTGGGTGGAAGGAAATTTGTGGCTCCTCTCAGATTCCAGAACTTTCTGTCACTGAAATGTGAGGAAAATTTGTTTTTTTAGCCAAATTTTGAGGTTTGCAAAGGATTCTGGGTAACAGAACCTGGTCAGAGCCCCACAAGTCACCCCTTCTTGGATTCCCCTAGGTCTCTAGTTTTCAAAAAATGCACAGGTTTGGTAGGTTTCCCCAGGTGCCGGCTGAGCTAGAGGCCAAAATCTACAGGTAGGCCCTTTGCAAAAGAACACCTCCGTTTTCTTTAAAAAAATGTGATGTGTCCCTGTTGTGTTTTGGGGCATTTCCTGTCACGGGCGCTAGGCCTACCCACACAAGTGAGGTATCATTTTTATCGGGAGACCTGGGGGAACGCTGGGTGGAAGGAAATTTGTGGCTCCTCTCAGATTCCTGACCTTTCTGTCACCGAAATGTGAGGAAAACATGTTTTTTTAGCCAACTTTTGAGGTTTGCAAAGGATTCTGGGTAAAAGAACCTGGTCAGAGCCCCACAAGTCACCCTTCTTGTATTCCCCTAGGTCTCTACTTTTAAAAAATGCACAGGTTTGGTAGGTTTCCCTAGGTGCCGGCTGAGCTAGAGGTCAAAATCTACAGGTAGGCACTTTGTAAAAAAACACCTCTGTTTTCTGTCAAAAATTGTGATGTGTCCACATTGTGTTTTGGGGCACTTCCTGTCGCGGGCGCTAGGCCTAACCACACAAGTGAGGGATCATTTTTATCTGGTGACTTGGGGCAACGCTGGGTGGAAGGAAATTTGTTGCTCCTCTCAGATTCCCGACCTTTCTGTCACCGAAATGTGAGGAAATGTGTTTTTTTAGCCAAAGTTTGAGGTTTGCAAAGGATTGTGGGTAAAAGAACCTGGTCAGAGCCCCACAAGTCACCCCATCTTGGATTCCCCTAGGTCTCTAGTTTTCAAAAATGCACAGGTTTGGTAGGTTTCCCTAGGTGCCGGCTGAGCTAGAGGCCAAAATCTACAGGTAGGCACTTTGCAAAAAAACACCTCTGTTTTCTGTCAAAAATTGTGATGTGTCCACGTTGTGTTTTGAGGCCTTTCCTGTCGCGGGCGCTATGCCTACCCACACAAATGAGGTATCATTTTTATCTGGTGACTTGGGGGAACGCTGGGTGGAAGGAAATTTGTGGCTCCTCTCAGATTCCAGAACTTTCTGTCACTGAAATGTGAGGAAAATTTGATTTTTTTAGCCAAATGTTGAGGTTTGCAAAGGATTCTGGGTAACAGAACCTGGTCAGAGCCCCACAAGTCACCCCTTCTTGGATTCCCCTAGGTCTCTAGTTTTCAAAAATGCACAGGTTTGGTAGGTTTCCCTAGGTGCCGGCTGAGCTAGAGGCCAAAATCTACAGGTAGGTCCTTTGCAAAAGAACACCTCCGTTTTCTTTAAAAAAAATTGATGTGTCCCTGTTGTGTTTTGGGGCATTTCCTGTCACGGGCGCTAGGCCTACCCACACAAGTGAGGTATCATTTTTATCGGTAAACTTGGGGGAAAGCTGGGTGGAAGGAAATTTGTGGCTTCTCTCAGATTCCAGAACTTTCTGTCACCGAAATGTGAGGAAAATGTGTTTTTTTAGCCAAATTTTGAGGTTTGCAAAGGATTCTGGGTAACAGAACCTGGTCAGAGCCCCACAAGTCACCCTATCTTGGATTCCCCTATGTCTCTACTTTTCAAAAATGCACAGGTTTGGTAGGTTTCCCTAGGTGCCGGCTGAGCTAGAGGTCAAAATCTACAGGTAGGCACTTTGCAAAAAAACACCTCTGTTTTCTTTAAAAAAATGTGATGTGTCCCTGTTGTGTTTTGGGGCATTTCCTGTCACGGGCGCTAGGCCTACCCACACAAG
This sequence comes from Pleurodeles waltl, assembly GCF_031143425.1. NCBI lineage: Eukaryota > Metazoa > Chordata > Amphibia > Caudata > Salamandridae > Pleurodeles > Pleurodeles waltl. Next base: position 837,243,883 of record NC_090442.1, read on the forward strand.
TGAGGTATAATTTTTATCGGGAGACTTGGGGGAACGCTGGGTGGAAGGAAATTTGTGGCTCCTCTCAGATTCCTGAACTTTCTGTAACCGAAATGTGAGGAAAACTTGTTTTTTTGGCCAAGTTTTGAGGTTTGCAAAGAATTTTGGGTAACAGAACCTGGTCAGAGCCTCACAAGTCACCCCGTCTTGGATTCCCCTACGTCTCTAGTTTTAAAAAATGCACAGGTTTGGTAGGTTTCCCTAGGTGCCGGCTGAGCTAAAGGCCAAAATCTACAGGTAGGCACTTTGCAAAAAACACCTCTGTTTTCTTTCAAAAAATGTGATGTGTCCCCGTTGTGTTTTGGGGCATTTTCTGTCACGGGCGCTAGGCCTACCCACACAAGTGAGGTATCATTTTTATCTGGTGACTTGGGGGAACGCTGGGTGGAAGGAAATTTGTGGCTCCTCTGGGATTCCAGAACTTTCTGTCACTGAAATGTGAGGAAAATGTGTTTTTTTAGCCAAATTTTGATGTTTGCAAAGGATTCTGGGTAACAGAACCTGATCAGAGCCCCACAAGTCACCCCTTCTTGGATTCCCCTAGGTCTCTAGTTTTCAAAAATGCACAGCTTTGGTAGGTTTCCCTAGGTGCCGGCTGAGCTAGAGGCCAAAATCTACAGGTAGGCCCTTTGCAAAAGCACACCTCCGTTTTCTTTAAAAAAATGTGATGTGTCCCTGTTGTGTTTTGGGGTATTTCCTGTCACGGGCGCTAGGCCTACCCACACAAGTGAGGTATCATTTTTATCGGGAGACCTGGGGGAACGCTGGGTGGAAGGAAATTTGTGGCTCCTCTCAGATTCCTGACCTTTCTGTCACCGAAATGTGAGGAAAACGTGTTTTTTTAGCCAACTTTTGAGGTTTGCAAAGGATTCTGGGTAAAAGAACCTGGTCAGAGCCCCACAAGTCACCTCATCTTGGATTCTCCTAGGTCTCTACTTTTAAAAAATGCACAGGTTTGGTAGGTTTCCCTAGGTGCCGGCTGAGCTAGAGGCCAAAATCTACAGGTAGGCACTTTACAAAAAAACACCTCTGTTTTCTGTCAAAAATTGTGATGTGTCCACGTTGTGTTTTGGGGCATTTCCTGTCGCGGGCGCTAGGCCTACCCACACAAGTGAGGTATCATTTTTATCTGGTGACTTGGGGGAACGCTGGGTGGAAGGAAATTTGTGGCTCCTCTCAGATTCCAGAACTTTCTGTCACTGAAATGTGAGGAAAATTTGTTTTTTTAGCCAAATTTTGAGGTTTGCAAAGGATTCTGGGTAACAGAACCTGGTCAGAGCCCCACAAGTCACCCCATCTTGGATTCCCCTTGGTCTCTAGTTTGCAAAAATGCACAGGTTTGGTAGGTTTCCCTAGGTGCCGGCTGAGCTAGAGGCCAAAATCTACAGGTAGGCCCTTTGCAAAAGAACACCTCCGTTTTCTTTAAAAAAATGTGATGTGTCCCTGTTGTGTTTTGGGGTATTTCCTGTCACGGGCGCTAGGCCTACCCACACAAGTGAGGTATCATTTTTATCGGGAGACCTGGGGGAACGCTGGGTGGAAGGAAATTTGTGGCTCCTCTCAGATTCCTGACCTTTCTGTCACCGAAATGTGAGGAAAACGTGTTTTTTTAGCCAACTTTTGAGGTTTGCAAAGGATTCTGGGTAAAAGAACCTGGTCAGAGCCCCACAAGTCACCTCATCTTGGATTCCCCTAGGTCTCTACTTTTAAAAAATGCACAGGTTTGGTAGGTTTCCCTAGGTGCCGGCTGAGCTAGAGGCCAAAATCTACAGGTAGGCACTTTACAAAAAAACACCTCTGTTTTCTGTCAAAAATTGTGATGTGTCCACGTTGTGTTTTGGGGCATTTCCTGTCGCGGGCGCTAGGCCTAACCACACAAGTGAGGTATCATTTTTATTTGGTGACTTGGGGAAACGCTGGGTGGAAGGAAATTTGTGGCTCCTCTCAGATTCCCGACCTTTCTGTCACCGAAATGTGAGGAAAACTAGTTTTTTTAGCCAAAGTTTGAGGTTTACAAAGGATTCTGGGTAAAAGAACCTGGTCAGAGCCCCACAAGTCACCCCATCTTGGATTCCCCTAGGTCTCTACTTTTAAAAAATGCACAGGTTTGGTAGGTTTCCCTAGGTGCCGGCTGAGCTAGAGGCCAAAATCTACAGGTAGGCACTTTGCAAAAAAACACCTCTGTTTCCTGTCAAAAATTGTGATGTGTCCACGTTGTGTTTTGGGGCATTTCCTGTCGCGGGCGCTAGGCCTACCCACACAAGTGAGGTATCATTTTTATCTGGTGACTTGGGGGAACGCTGGGTGGAAGGAAATTTGTGGCTCCTCTCAGATTCCAGAACTTTCTGTCACCGAAATGTGAGGAAAATGTGTTTTTTTTAGCCAAATTTTGAGGTTTGCAAAGGATTCTGGGTAACAGCACCTGGTCAGAGCCCCACAAGTCACCCCATCTTGGATTCCCCTTGGTCTCTAGTTTGCAAAAATGCACAGCTTTGGTAGGTTTCCCTAGGTGCCGGCTGAGCTAGAGGCCAAAATCTACAGGTAGGCACTTTGCAAAAAAACACCTCTGTTTTCTGTCAAAAATTGTGATGTGTCCACGTTGTGTTTTGGGGCATTTCCTGTCGCAGGCGCTATGCCTACCCACACAAGTGAGGTATCATTTTTATCTGGTGACTTGGGGGAAAGCTGGGTGGAAGGAAATTTGTGGCTCCTCTCAGATTCCCGACCTTTCTGTCACCGAAATGTGAGGAAAACGTGTTTTTTTTGCCAACTTTTAAGGTTTGCAAAGGATTCTGGGTAAAAGAACCTGATCAGAGCCCCACAAGTCACCTCATCTTGGATTCCCCTAGGTCTCTACTTTTAAAAAATGCACAGGTTTGGTAGGTTTCCCTAGGTGCCGGCTGAGCTAGAGGCCAAAATCTACAGGTAGGCACTTTGCAAAAAAACACCTATGTTTTCTGTCAAAAATTGTGATGTGTCCATGTTGTGTTTTGGGGCATTTCCTGTCACGGGCGCTAGGCCTACCCACACAAGTGAGGTATCATTTTTATCTGGTGACTTGGGGGAACGCTGGGTGGAAGGAAATTTGTGGCTCCTCTCAGATTCCCGACCTTTCTGTCACCGAAATGTGAGGAAAACTTGTTTTTTTAGCCAAAGTTTGAGGTTTGCAAAGGATTCTGGGTAAAAGAACCTGGTCAGAGCCCCACAAGTCACCCCATCTTGGATTCCCCTAGGTCTCTACTTTTAAAAAATGCACAGGTTTGGTAGGTTTCCCTAGGTGCCGGCTGTGCTAGAGGCCAAAATCTACATGTAGGCACTTTGCAAAAAACACCTCTGTTTTCTGTCAAAAATGTTGATGTGTCCACATTGTGTTTTGGGGCATTTCCTGGCGCGGGCGCTAGGCCTACCCACACAAGTGAGGTATCATTTTTATCTGTAAACTTGGAGGAAAGCTGAGTGGAAGGAAATTTGTGGCTCCTCTCAGATTCCAGAACTTTCTCTCACCAAAATGTGAGGAAAATGTGTTTTTTTTAGCCAAATGTTGAGGTTTGCAAAGGATTCTGGGTAACAGAACCTGGTCAGAGCCCCACAAGTCACCCCATCTTGGATTCCCCTTGGTCTCTAGTTTGCAAAAATGCACAGCTTTGGTAGGTTTCCCTAGGTGCCGGCTGAGCTAGAGGCCAAAATCTACAGGTAGGCACTTTGCAAAAAACACCTCTGTTTTCTGTCAAAAATTGTGATGTGTCCACATTGTGTTTTGGGGCATTTCCTGTCGCGGGCGCTAGGCCTACCCACACAAGTGAGGTATCATTTTTATCTGGTGACTTGGGGGAACGCTGGGTGGAAGGAAATTTGTGGCTCCTCTCAGATTCCAGAACTTTCTGTCACCGAAATGTGAGGAAAATGTGTTTTTTTTAGCCAAATTTTGAGGTTTGCAAAGGATTCAGGGTAACAGCACCTGGTCAGAGCCCCACAAGTCACCCCATCTTGGATTCCCCTTGGTCTCTAGTTTGCAAAAATGCACAGCTTTGGTAGGTTTCCCTAGGTGCCGGCTGAGCTAGAGGCCAAAATCTACAGGTAGGCACTTTGCAAAAAAACACCTCTGTTTTCTGTCAAAAATTGTGATGTGTCCACGTTGTGTTTTGGGGCATTTCCTGTCGCAGGCGCTATGCCTACCCACACAAGTGAGGTATCATTTTTATCTGGTGACTTGGGGGAAAGCTGGGTGGAAGGAAATTTGTGGCTCCTCTCAGATTCCCGACCTTTCTGTCACCGAAATGTGAGGAAAACGTGTTTTTTTTGCCAACTTTTAAGGTTTGCAAAGGATTCTGGGTAAAAGAACCTGATCAGAGCCCCACAAGTCACCTCATCTTGGATTCCCCTAGGTCTCTACTTTTAAAAAATGCACAGGTTTGGTAGGTTTCCCTAGGTGCCGGCTGAGCTAGAGGCCAAAATCTACAGGTAGGCACTTTGCAAAAAAACACCTATGTTTTCTGTCAAAAATTGTGATGTGTCCATGTTGTGTTTTGGGGCATTTCCTGTCACGGGCGCTAGGCCTACCCACACAAGTGAGGTATCATTTTTATCTGGTGACTTGGGGGAACGCTGGGTGGAAGGAAATTTGTGGCTCCTCTCAGATTCCCGACCTTTCTGTCACCGAAATGTGAGGAAAACGTGTTTTTTTAGCCAAAGTTTGAGGTTTGCAAAGGATTCTGGGTAAAAGAACCTGGTCAGAGCCCCACAAGTCACCCCATCTTGGATTCCCCTAGGTCTCTACTTTTAAAAAATGCACAGGTTTGGTAGGTTTCCCTAGGTGCCGGCTGTGCTAGAGGCCAAAATCTACATGTAGGCACTTTGCAAAAAACACCTCTGTTTTCTGTCAAAAATGTTGATGTGTCCACATTGTGTTTTGGGGCATTTCCTGGCGCTGGCGCTAGGCCTACCCACACAAGTGAGGTATCATTTTTATCTGTAAACTTGGAGGAAAGCTGAGTGGAAGGAAATTTGTGGCTCCTCTCAGATTCCAGAACTTTCTCTCACCAAAATGTGAGGAAAATGTGTTTTTTTTAGCCAAATGTTGAGGTTTGCAAAGGATTCTGGGTAACAGAACCTGGTCAGAGCCCCACAAGTCACCCCATCTTGGATTCCCCTTGGTCTCTAGTTTGCAAAAATGCACAGCTTTGGTAGGTTTCCCTAGGTGCCGGCTGAGCTAGAGGCCAAAATCTACAGGTAGGCACTTTGCAAAAAACACCTCTGTTTTCTGTCAAAAATTGTGATGTGTCCACATTGTGTTTTGGGGCATTTCCTGTCGCGGGCGCTAGGCCTACCCACACAAGTGAGGTATCATTTTTATCTGGTGACTTGGGGGAACGCTGGGTGGAAGGAAATTTGTGGCTCCTCTCAGATTCCAGAACTTTCTGTCACCGAAATGTGAGGAAAATGTGTTTTTTTTAGCCAAATTTTGAGGTTTGCAAAGGATTCTGGGTAACAGCACCTGGTCAGAGCCCCACAAGTCACCCCATCTTGGATTCCCCTTGGTCTCTAGTTTGCAAAAATGCACAGCTTTGGTAGGTTTCCCTAGGTGCCGGCTGAGCTAGAGGCCAAAATCTACAGGTAGGCACTTTGCAAAAAAACACCTCTGTTTTCTGTCAAAAATTGTGATGTGTCCACGTTGTGTTTTGGGGCATTTCCTGTCGCAGGCGCTATGCCTACCCACACAAGTGAGGTATCATTTTTATCTGGTGACTTGGGGGAAAGCTGGGTGGAAGGAAATTTGTGGCTCCTCTCAGATTCCCGACCTTTCTGTCACCGAAATGTGAGGAAAACGTGTTTTTTTTGCCAACTTTTAAGGTTTGCAAAGGATTCTGGGTAAAAGAACCTGATCAGAGCCCCACAAGTCACCTCATCTTGGATTCCCCTAGGTCTCTACTTTTAAAAAATGCACAGGTTTGGTAGGTTTCCCTAGGTGCCGGCTGAGCTAGAGGCCAAAATCTACAGGTAGGCACTTTGCAAAAAAACACCTATGTTTTCTGTCAAAAATTGTGATGTGTCCATGTTGTGTTTTGGGGCATTTCCTGTCACGGGCGCTAGGCCTACCCACACAAGTGAGGTATCATTTTTATCTGGTGACTTGGGGGAACGCTGGGTGGAAGGAAATTTGTGGCTCCTCTCAGATTCCCGACCTTTCTGTCACCGAAATGTGAGGAAAATGTGTTTTTTTAGCCAAAGTTTGAGGTTTGCAAAGGATTCTGGGTAAAAGAACCTGGTCAGAGCCCCACAAGTCACCCCATCTTGGATTCCCCTAGGTCTCTACTTTTAAAAAATGCACAGGTTTGGTAGGTTTCCCTAGGTGCCGGCTGTGCTAGAGGCCAAAATCTACATGTAGGCACTTTGCAAAAAACACCTCTGTTTTCTGTCAAAAATGTTGATGTGTCCACATTGTGTTTTGGGGCATTTCCTGGCGCGGGCGCTAGGCCTACCCACACAAGTGAGGTATCATTTTTATCTGTAAACTTGGAGGAAAGCTGAGTGGAAGGAAATTTGTGGCTCCTCTCAGATTCCAGAACTTTCTCTCACCAAAATGTGAGGAAAATGTGTTTTTTTTAGCCAAATGTTGAGGTTTGCAAAGGATTCTGGGTAACAGAACCTGGTCAGAGCCCCACAAGTCACCCCATCTTGGATTCCCCTTGGTCTCTAGTTTGCAAAAATGCACAGCTTTGGTAGGTTTCCCTAGGTGCCGGCTGAGCTAGAGGCCAAAATCTACAGGTAGGCACTTTGCAAAAAACACCTCTGTTTTCTGTCAAAAATTGTGATGTGTCCACATTGTGTTTTGGGGCATTTCCTGTCGCGGGCGCTAGGCCTACCCACACAAGTGAGGTATCATTTTTATCTGGTGACTTGGGGGAACGCTGGGTGGAAGGAAATTTGTGGCTCCTCTCAGATTCCAGAACTTTCTGTCACTGAAATGTGAGGAAAATGTGTTTTCTTAGCCAAATTTTGAGGTTTGCAAAGGATTCTGGGTAACAGAACCTGGTCAGAGCCCCACAAGTCACCCCTTCTTGGATTCCCCTAGGTCTCTAGTTTTCAAAAATGCACAGGTTTGGTAGGTTTCCCTAGGTGCCGGCTGAGCTAGAGGCCAAAATCTACAGGTAGGCCCTTTGCAAAAGAACACCTCCGTTTTCTTTAAAAAAATGTGATGTGTCCCTGTTGTGTTTTGGGGTATTTCCTGTCACGGGCGCTAGGCCTACCCACACAAGTGAGGTATCATTTTTATCGGGAGACCTGGGGGAACGCTGGGTGGAAGGAAATTTGTGGCTCCTCTCAGATTCCTGACCTTTCTGTCACCGAAATGTGAGGAAAAGGTGTTTTTTTAGCCAACTTTTGAGGTTTGCAAAGGATTCTGGGTAAAAGAACCTGGTCAGAGCCCCACAAGTCACCTTATCTTGGATTCCCCTAGGTCTCTACTTTTAAAAAATGCACAGGTTTGGTAGGTTTCCCTAGGTGCTGGCTGAGCTAGTGGCCAAAATCTACAGGTAGGCACTTTACAAAAAAACACCTCTGTTTTCTGTCAAAAATTGTGATGTGTCCACGTTGTGTTTTGGGGCATTTCCTGTCGCGGGCGCTAGGCCTACCCACACAAGTGAGGTATCATTTTTATCTGGTGACTTGGGGGAACGCTGGGTGGAAGGAAATTTGTGGCTCCTCTCAGATTCCAGAACTTTCTGTCACTGAAATGTGAGGAAAATTTGTTTTTTTAGCCAAATTTTGAGGTTTGCAAAGGATTCTGGTAACAGAACCTGGTCAGAGCCCCACAAGTCACCCCATCTTGTATTCCCCTTGGTCTCTAGTTTCCAAAAATGCACAGGTTTGGTAGGTTTCCCTAGGTGCCGGCTGAGCTAGAGGCCAAAATCTACAGGTAGGCACTTTGCAAAAAAACACCTGTTTTCTGTCAAAAATTGTGATGTGTCCTCGTTGTGTTTTGGGGCATTTCCTGTCGCGGGCGCTAGGCCTACCCACACAAGTGAGGTATCATTTTTATCTGGTGACTTGGGGGAACGCTGGGTGGAAGGAAATTTGTGGCTCCTCTCAGATTCCAGAACTTTCTGTCACTGAAATGTGAGGAAAATGTGTTTTTTTGCCACATTTTGAGGTTTCCAAAGTATTCTGTGTAATTCTGGGAACCTGGTCAGAGCCCCACAAATAACCCCTTCTTGGATTCCCCTAGGTCTCTAGTTTTCAAAAATGCACAGGTGTGGTAGGTTTCCCTAGGTGCCGGCTGAGCTAGAGGCCAAAATCTACAGGTAGGCCCTTTGCAAAAGAACACCTCAGTTTTCTTTAAAAAAATGTGATGTGTCCCCGTTGTGTTTTGGGGCATTTCCTGTCACGGGCGCTAGGCCTACCCACACAAGTGAGGTATCATTTTTATCGGGAGACTTGGGGGAACGCTGGGTGGAAGGAAATTTGTGGCTCCTCTCAGATTCCCGACCTTTCTGTCACCGAAATGTTTGGAAAACGTGTTTTTTTAGCCAACTTTTGAGGTTTGCAAAGGATTCTGGGTAAAAGAACCTGGTCAGAGCCCCACAAGTCACCCAATCTTGGATTCCCCTAGGTCTCTAGTTTTCAAAAATGCACAGGTTTGGTAGGTTTCCCTAGGTGCCGGCTGATCTAGAGGCCAAAATCTACAGGTAGGCACTTTGCAAAAAACACCTCTGTTTTCTGTCAAAAATTGTGATGTGTCCATATTGTGTTTTGGGGCATTTCCTGTCACGGGCGCTAGGCCTACCCACACAAGTGAGGTATCATTTTTATCTGGTGACTTGGGGGAACGCTGGGTGGAAGGAAATTTGTGGCTCCTCTCAGATTCCCGGCCTTTCTGTCACTGAAATGTGAGGAAAATGTGTTTTTTTAGCCAAATTTTGAGGTTTGCAAAGGATTCTGGGTAACAGAACCTGGTCAGAGCCCCAAAAGTCACCCCATCTTGGATTCCCCTTGGTCTCTAGTTTGCAAAAATGAACAGCTTTGGTAGGTTTCCCTAGGTGCCGGCTGAGCTAGAGGCCAAAATCTACAGGTAGGCACTTTGCAAAAAAACACCTCTGTTTTCTGTCAAAAATTGTGATGTGTCCACATTGTGTTTTGGGGCATTTCCTGTCGCGGGCGCTAGGCCTAACCACACAAGTGAGGTATCATTTTTATCTGGTGACTTGGGGGAACGCTGGGTGGAAGGAAATTCGTGGCTCCTCTCAGATTCCCGACCTTTCTGTCACCGAAATGTGAGGAAAACGTGTTTTTTTAGCCAAAGTTTGAGGTTTGCAAAGGATTCTGGGTAAAAGAACCTGGTCAGAGCCCCACAAGTCACCCCATCTTGGATTCCCCTAGGTCTCTACTTTTAAAAAATGCACAGGTTTGGTAGGTTTCCCTAGGTGCCGGCTGAGCTAGAGGCCAAAATCTACAGGTAGGCACTTTGCAAAAAAACACCTCTGTTTTCTGTCAAAAATTGTGATGTGTCCACGTTGTGTTTTGGGGCATTTCCTGTCACGGGCGCTAGGCCTACCCACACAAGTGAGGTATCATTTTTATCTGGTGACTTGGGGGAACGCTGGGTGGAAGGAAATTTGTGGCTCCTCTCAGATTCCCGACCTTTCTGTCACCGAAATGTGAGGAAAACGTGTTTTTTTAGCCAAAGTTTGAGGTTTGCAAAGGATTCTGGGTAAAATAACCTGGTCAGAGCCCCACAAGTCACCCCATCTTGGATTCCCCTAGGTCTCTACTTTTAAAAAATGCACAGGTTTGGTAGGTTTCCCTAGGTGCCGGCTGAGCTAGAGGCCAAAATCTACATGTAGGCACTTTTCAAAAAACACCTCTGTTTTCTGTCAAAAATTGTGATGTGTCCACATTGTGTTTTGGGGCATTTCCTGTTGTGGGCGCTAGGCCTACCCACACAAGTGAGGTATCATTTTTATCGGTAAACTTGGGGGAAAGCTGGGTGGAAGGAAATTTGTGGCTCCTCTCAGATTCCAGAACTTTCTCTCACCGAAATGTGAGGAAAATGTGTTTTTTTTAGCCAAATTTTGAGGTTTGCAAAGGATTCTGGGTAACAGAACCTGGTCAGAGCCCCACAAATCACCCCATCTTGGATTCCCCTTGGTCTCTAGTTTGCAAAAATGCACAGCTTTGGTAGGTTTCCCTAGGTGCCGGCAGAGCTAGAGGCCAAAATCTACAGGTAGGCACTTTGCAAAAAAACACCTATGTTTTCTGTCAAAAATTGTGATGTGTCCATGTTGTGTTTTGGGGCATTTCCTGTCGCAGGCGCTAGGCCTACCCACACAAGTGAGGTATCATTTTTATCTGGTGACTTGGGGGAACACTGGGTGGAAGGAAATTTGTGGCTCCTCTCAGATTCCAGAACTTTCTGTCACTGAAATGTGAGGAAAATTTGTTTTTTTAGCCAAATTTTGAGGTTTGCAAAGGATTCTGGGTAACAGAACCTGGTCAGAGCCCCACAAGTCACCCCTTCTTGGATTCCGCTAGGTCTCTAGTTTTCAAAAAATGCACAGGTTTGGTAGGTTTCCCCAGGTGCCGGCTGAGCTAGAGGCCAAAATCTACAGGTAGGCCCTCTGCAAAAGAACACCTCCGTTTTCTTTAAAAAAATGTGATGTGTCCCTGTTGTGTTTTGGGGCATTTCCTGTCACGGGCGCTAGGCCTACCCACACAAGTGAGGTATCATTTTTATCGGGAGACCTGGGGGAACGCTGGGTGGAAGGAAATTTGTGGCTCCTCTCAGATTCCTGACCTTTCTGTCACCGAAATGTGAGGAAAACGTGTTTTTTTAGCCAACTTTTGAGGTTTGCAAAGGATTCTGGGTAAAAGAACCTGGTCAGAGCCCCACAAGTCACCCTTCTTGTATTCCCCTAGGTCTCTACTTTTAAAAAATGCACAGGTTTGGTAGGTTTCCCTAGGTGCCGGCTGAGCTAGAGGCCAAAATCTACAGGTAGGCACTTTGTAAAAAAACACCTATGTTTTCTGTCAAAAATTGTGATGTGTCCATGTTGTGTTTTGGGGCATTTCCTGTCGCAGGCGCTAGGCCTACCCACACAAGTGAGGTATCATTTTTATCTGGTGACTTGGGGGAACACTGGGTGGAAGGAAATTTGTGGCTCCTCTCAGATTCCAGAACTTTCTGTCACTGAAATGTGAGGAAAATTTGTTTTTTTAGCCAAATTTTGAGGTTTGCAAAGGATTCTGGGTAACAGAACCTGGTCAGAGCCCCACAAGTCACCCCTTCTTGGATTCCCCTAGGTCTCTAGTTTTCAAAAAATGCACAGGTTTGGTAGGTTTCCCCAGGTGCCGGCTGAGCTAGAGGCCAAAATCTACAGGTAGGCCCTTTGCAAAAGAACACCTCCGTTTTCTTTAAAAAAATGTGATGTGTCCCTGTTGTGTTTTGGGGCATTTCCTGTCACGGGCGCTAGGCCTACCCACACAAGTGAGGTATCATTTTTATCGGGAGACCTGGGGGAACGCTGGGTGGAAGGACATTTGTGGCTCCTCTCAGATTCCTGACCTTTCTGTCACCGAAATGTGAGGAAAACGTGTTTTTTTAGCCAACTTTTGAGGTTTGCAAAGGATTCTGGGTAAAAGAACCTGGTCAGAGCCCCACAAGTCACCCTTCTTGTATTCCCCTAGGTCTCTACTTTTAAAAAATGCACAGGTTTGGTAGGTTTCCCTAGGTGCCGGCTGAGCTAGAGGCCAAAATCTACAGGTAGGCACTTTGTAAAAAAACACCTCTGTTTTCTGTCAAAAATTGTGATGTGTCCACATTGTGTTTTGGGGCACTTCCTGTCGCGGGCGCTAGGCCTAACCACACAAGTGAGGGATCATTTTTATCTGGTGACTTGGGGCAACGCTGGGTGGAAGGAAATTTGTTGCTCCTCTCAGATTCCCGACCTTTCTGTCACCGAAATGTGAGGAAACGTGTTTTTTTAGCCAAAGTTTGAGGTTTGCAAAGGATTCTGGGTAAAAGAACCTGGTCAGAGCCCCACAAGTCACCCCATCTTGGATTCCCCTAGGTCTCTACTTTTAAAAAATGCACAGGTTTGGTAGGTTTCCCTAGGTGCCGGCTGAGCTAGAAGCCAAAATCTACAGGTAGGCACTTTGCAAAAAAACACCTCTGTTTTCTGTCAAAAATTGTGATGTGTCCACGTTGTATTTTGGGGCCTTTCCTGTCGCGGGCGCTATGCCTACCCACACAAATGAGGTATCATTTTTATCTGGTGACTTGGGGGAACGCTGGGTGGAAGGAAATTTGTGGCTCCTCTCAGATTCCAGAACTTTCTGTCACTGAAATGTGAGGAAAATTTGATTTTTTTAGCCAAATGTTGAGGTTTGCAAAGGATTCTGGGTAACAGAACCTGGTCAGAGCCCCCAAGTCACCCCTTCTTGGATTCCCCTAGGTCTCTAGTTTTCAAAAATGCACAGGTTTGGTAGGTTTCCCTAGGTGCCGGCTGAGCTAGAGGCCAAAATCTACAGGTAGGCCCTTTGCAAAAGAACACCTCCGTTTTCTTTAAAAAAAATTGATGTGTCCCTGTTGTGTTTTGGGGCATTTCCTGTCACGGGCGCTAGGCCTACCCACACAAGTGAGGTATCATTTTTATCGGGAGACCTGGGAGAACGCTGGGTGGAAGGAAATTTGTGGCTCCTCTCAGATTCCTGACCTTTCTGTCACCGAAATGTGAGGAAAATGTGTTTTTTTAGCCAACTTTTGAGGTTTGCAAAGGATTCTGGGTAAAAGAACTTGGTCAGAGCCCCTCAAGTCACCCCATCTTGGATTCCCCTAGGTCTCTACTTTTAAAACATGCACAGGTTTGGTAGGTTTCCCTAGGTGCCGGCTGAGCTAGAGGCCAAAATCTACATGTAGGCACTTTGCAAAAAACACCTCTGTTTTCTGTCAAAAATTGTGATGTGTCCACATTGTGTTTTGGGGCATTTCCTGTCGCGGGCGCTAGGCCTAACCACACAAGTGAGGTGTAATTTTTATCGGTAAACTTGGGGGAAAGCTGGGTGGAAGGAAATTTGTGGCTCCTCTCAGATTCCAGAACTTTCTGTCACCGAAATGTGAGGAAAATGTGTTTTTTTAGCCACATTTTGAGGTTTGCAAAGGATTCTGGGCAACAGAACCTGGTCAGAGCCCCACAAGTCACCCTATCTTGGATTCCCCTAGGTCTCTAGTTTTCAGAAATGCACAGGTTTGGTAGGTTTCCCTAGGTGTCGGCTGAGCTAAAGGCCAAAATCTACAGGTAGGCACTTTGCAAAAAACACCTCTGTTTTCTTTAAAAAAATGTGATGTGTCCCCGTTGTGTTTTGGGGCATTTCCTGTCACCGGCGCTAGGCCTACCCACACAAGTGAGGTATCATTTTTATCTGGTGACTTGGGGGAACGCTGGGTGGAAGGACATTTTTGGCTCCTCTCAGATTCCAGAACTTTCTGTCACTGAAATGTGAGGAAAATGTGTTTTTTTAGCCAAATTTTGAGGTTTGCAAAGGATTCTGGGTAACAGAACCTGGTCAGAGCCCCACAGGTCACCCCATCTTGGATTCTCCTTGGTCTCCAGTTTGCAAAAATGCACAGGTTTGGTAGGTTTCCCTAGGTGCCGGCTGAGCTAGAGGCCAAAATCTACAGGTAGGCACTTTGCAAAAAAACTCCTCTGTTTTCTGTCAAAAGTTGTGATGTGTCCACGTTGTGTTTTGGGGCATTTCCTGTCACGGGCACTAGGCCTACCCACACAAGTGAGGTATCATTTTTATCTGTTGACTTCGGGGAACGCTGGGTGGAAGGAAATTTGTGGCTCCTCTCAGATTCCAGAACTTTCTGTCACCGAAATGTGAGGAAAATGTGTTTTTTGTAGCCAAATTTTGAGGTTTGCAAAGGATTCTGGGTAACAGAACCTGGTCAGAGCCCCACAAGTCACCCCATCTTGGATTCCCCTTGGTCTCTAGTTTGCAAAAATGCACAGGTTTGGTAGGTTTCCCTAGGTGCCGGCTGAGCTAAAGGCCAAAATCTACAGGTAGGCACTTTGCAAAAAAACTCCTCTGTTTTCTGTCAAAAGTTGTGATGTGTCCACGTTGTGTTTTGGGGCATTTCCTGTCACGGGCGCTAGGCCTACCCACACAAGTGAGGTATCATTTTTATCTGCTGACTTGGGGGAACGCTGGGTGGAAGGAAATTTGTGGGTCCTCTCGGATTCCAGAACTTTCTGTCACTGAAATGTGAGGAAAATGTGTTTTTTTTAGTCAAATTTTGAGGATTGCAAAGGATTCTGGGTAACAGAACCTGATCAGAGCCCCACAAGTCACCCCTTCTTGGATTCCCCTAGGTCTCTAGTTTTCAAAAATGCACAGGTTTGGTAGGTTTCCCTATTTGCCGGCTGAGCTAGAGGCCAAAATCTACGGGTAGGCCCTTTGCAAAAGAACACTTCCGTTTTCTTTAAAAAAATTGGATGTGTCCCTGTTGTGTTTTGGGGCATTTCCTGTCACGGGCGCTAGGCCTACCCACACAAGTGAGGTATCATTTTTATCGGGAGACTTGGGGGATCGCTGGGTGGAATGAAATTTGTGGCTCCTCTCAGATTCCCGACCTTTCTGTCACCGAAATGTGAGGAAAACGTGTTTTTTTAGCCAAATTTTGAGGTTTGCAAAGGATTCTGGGTAAAAGAACCTGGTCAGAGCCCCACAAGTCACCCCATCTTCGATTCCCCTAGGTCTCTACTTTTAAAAAATGCACAGGTTTGGTAGGTTTCCCTAGGTGCCGGCTGAGCTAGAGGCCAAAATCTACATGTAGGCACTTTGCAAAAAACACCTCTGTTTTCTGTCAAAAATTGTGATGTGTCCACATTGTGTTTTGGGGTATTTCCTGTCGCGGGCGCTCGGCCTACCCACACAAGTGAGGTATCATTTTTATCGGTAAACTTGGGGGAAAGCTGGGTGGAAGTAAATTTGTGGCCCCTCTCAGATTCCAGAACTTTCTGTCACCGAAATGTGAGGAAAATGTGTTTTTTTAGCCAAATTTTGAGGTTTGCAAAGGATTCTGGGTTACAGAACCTGGTCAGAGCCCCACAAGTCACCCCATCTTGGATTCCCCTTGGTCTCTAGTTTTCAAAAATGCACAGGTTTGGTAGGTTTCCCTAGGTGCCGGCTGAGCTAGAGGCCAAAATCTACAGGTAGGCACTTTGCAAAAAACACCTGTTTTCTTTAAAAAAATGTCGTGTGTCCCCGTTGTGTTTTGGGCCATTTCCTGTCACGGGCGCTAGGCCTACCCACACAAGTGAGGTATCATTTTTATCGGGAGACTTGGGGGAACGCTGGGTGGAAGGAACTTTGTGGCTCCTCTCAGATTCCAGAACTTTCTGTCACCGAAATGTGAGGAAAATGTGTTTTTTTAGCCACATTTTGACGTTTGCAAAGGATTCTGGGTAACAGAACCTGGTCAGAGCCCCACAAGTCACCCCATCTTGGATTCCCCTAGGTCTCTCGTTTTCAAAAATGCACAGGTTTGGTAGGTTTCCCTAGGTGCCGGCTAAGCTAGAGGCCAAAATCTACAGGTAGGTACTTTGCAAAAAAACACCTCTGTTTTCTGTCAAAAATTGTGATGTGTCCATGTTGTGTTTTTGGGCATTTCCTGTTGCGGGCGCTAGGCCTACCCACACAACTGAGGTATCATTTTTATCAGGAGACTTGGGGGAACATAGAATAGCAAAACAAGTGTTATTGCCCCTTGTCTTTCTCTACATTTTTTCCTTCCAAATATAAGAGAGTGTGTAAAAAAGAAGTCAATTTGAGAAATGCCCTGTAATTCACATGCTAGTACGATCACCCCGGAATTCAGAGATGTGCAAATAACCACTGCTCCTCAACACCTTATCTTGTGCCAATTTTGGAAATACAAAGGTTTTCTTGATAGCTATTTTTCACTCTTTATATTTCAGCAAATGAATTGCTGTATACCCGGCATAGAGTGAAAACGCACTGCAGGGTGCAGCTCATTTATTGGCTCTGGGTACCTAAGGTTCTTGATGAACCTACACGCCCTGTATATCCCCGCAACTAGAAGAGTCCAGCAGACGCAACGGTATATTGCTTTAAAAAATCTGACATTGCAGGAAAAAGTAAAACGTAGAGAAAAATTGCTGTTTTTTTCACCCCAATTTCAATATTTTTCTTTTTCAGGTGTTATTTTCTGTAGGAAACCCTTGTAGGATCTACACAAATGACCACTTGATGAATTCAGCATTTTGTCTGAAATGTTTAGGTTTCTGGGATCCAGCATTGGTTTCACACCCATTTCTGTCACTGACTGGAAGGAGGCTGAAAGCACAAAAAATTGTAAAAATGGGGTATGTCCCAGTAAAATGCCAAATTTGTGTTGAAAAATTGGGTTTTCTGATTCAAGTCTGCCTGTTCCTGAAAGCTGGGAAGCTGGTGGTCTTAGCACCGCAAACCCTTTGTTGATGCCATTTTCAGGGGAAAAGCCACAAGCCTTCTTCTGCAGCTACTTTTTCCAATTTTTTTTAAAAAAAGGATTTTTTTTTCACTGTATTTTGGATAATTTCTTGGCCTCCTTCAGGGGAACGCCCAAAGTCTGTGTACCTCTAGAATCCCTAGGATGTTGGAAAAAAAGGACGCAAATTTGGCTTGGCTAGCTTATGTGGACAAAAAGTTATGAGGGCCTAAGCGTGAACTGCCCCAAATAGCCATAAAAAGGCCTGGCACAGGAGGGGGAAAAGACCAGGCAGCAAAGGGATTAAAGGAATTAATTACTGACCAGGCATGCTTCCGTTGAAGAAGGAGGGAATGATCTGAGTGATACGAATACTGTTGAACAAGCCTTTTTACGCCTAATTTGAACAGAGAATGGGAGGGGTTACTTTCCCATAGATCATCAACAACCAGTCAACATTTGCATTCGGCCAAAAAATGTATGATCCCTTTGATTTTGGACTTACTGATTTCTTGCCACAGGACTGCATCTAAGCGGCCATCTGTGGCACTGCGCAGCTTATGACAGAGGTTCAAAAAAGCACTGGCACCAACTTCTGCCAAATCCGGAAGCCCAAATTCCAACGTACCTGTGCAGGTGAGGCAAAGCGTGCAACATAGAAGACACTCTTATAGATTTTATTAAGCAGTCTATTAAATAGGCAGGAACCTTTGCCCAACAGAATTTTTGACCATAGACCAATGCAGGGGTAATATTTACTCTCATAACTTCCATTAAGGGAAGAATGGTCGGCCCCCTTAAAGCTTTGGATCCTAGTGAAAATAGCCTAAGCACACTGAAATCAAGCGAAAAGAGGGGACTTTCCTACAATGAGAGAATGCATTTTCAAAAGTATAGTCTAGCGTATTTGCCTACACCTTTTCTCCAATTCCTCTCCTTCCAAAATTCATCAGGAAGATGAAGGCCGAGCCCTGAAAGATGATACTGATAGCTGCAGCATGACTGCACCAGCACTGGTTCACGGAACTTCCTATCCTTTCAACACGGCGGCACATTTCACTGAAACTTATCCCATTGTTATTAAGGATGAACCAGGGACAAGTTCAACATCCAGACCCCAAGTCTGTTCGGTTAGTTGCCTGGCTCCTGAGTTCCAAGAATTCAGACACCTGACCATTCCTTCATACTGTAGGGAGATACTAGCCAGAGCGGGGCAGGCAGTACTAACAGGACATATCATTTAAAATGGAAAAGGATTTGCATATGGTGTCAGACAGCAAGAATACATCTCATCTCTTCGTCACCTGAACAGATTTTACCTTACCTGTTACACCTTGCTCAGCCAGGCTTATCGCATTCCTCTATTAAAGTATATCTTGCAGCCATTTCTCAGGAGTTCACCAAAAACGCCATCTCCTTGTTGAGTGAGGCTCATTGAAGAATTCCTTAAAGTATTGTTCCATACATTCCAATGGTGAAGACTCCTCCTCGGCTGTGGCAGCTTAACACATAACTTTCACAATTGATGAAACATCCTTTCGAACCTATCCAAAAAGTGGGTATAAAGTTCCTTTCCTGGAAAGTAGCTCTACTACTTGGCCTCCTGTTAGCTAGACAAGTTGGTGAAATTCAGGCTTTCACCACCCAGGAACCTTTTTTTCAATTCACACACAATAGGGTTATCCTACACACAAACCCTAAATTCATTCCTATGGTCCCATCGGACTTCCATCTCAATTAGCCTGTAATACTGAAATCTTTTTTGCCAAATCCTCAGACATTGGCTGAATGAGCATGGCAAACTCTGGATATTATAAGGTGCTTAAAGTTTTATCTGGACCAAACTAAGAATTTTCGTGATTCCATCCAACTTTTTGTACATACAGCGCACCTAGAAAGGGTCTTCTCACAAAACAAAGTATCTCCAGATGGATCTCTAGTGCTATTCTCTTCTGTCATCAAAAAGATGGCAGACTTTTGGATTCAAAAGTTTGAACTCATTCCACAAGGTTTATGTCCACATCCATGGCGTTGTTTCTGGGGGCTGCATTACCAGATATCTGCAGAGCAGCAACCTGGAAGAATGCTTATACGTTCACACAACACTACTGCTTGTACTCGTAAGTCCTCAAGGATGCAGCAGTTGGACAAGCAGTTCTAAGGCACCTATTTCAATAAAGGTGAGCCATTACCTTTTTACCCAACATCCGCTTAGCTATTCTATTATGCGCATTTTGTTTTCTACTTGGATGTGTATATATATATATATGTAATTATATGTATTATTTTTGCTTCATAACAAATTCTGTGCATGAGAAAATGTGTTCAATACTACTCTGATTCAAGCATGTAAATCTATGAACGTTCCAATAAAAGGAAATAAGTTACTTACCTGTAACTGTAGTTCTCCAGTATTGGAATCTTTCATAGATTCACATGCGACCCACTCACCTCCCATTAGAAGCTCACTTTTATCTCTCTCAGTACAGTTCTTTCTCTAAGCACCAGTGCTGGATAATCGGAGGGACTGGGGCTTCTCTCAGGTAGGTTCTACAGCATGGGTACTCACAAATATTTTCCCTGGGGCTGCACTGTTTGGTCTTTGATGTGACCGAGGGCCGCATTGCTTCCAGCATGGTGGCGGTCGGAGGGCTAGGGGTAGGGCTGGGAGGGGTAGTGGTAAAGTGTGTGTAAGGGAAGTGAAGCATATACATCTAGGATCTGAATTGCCCAATGTGAAACCAGAAACTTGGGTGTAAATCCTGGCTTCTCTACTTAACCATATTGTGTGATCCTAGGCAAATGTTTTATTTCACTTTACCTCCTTTTTTCCTTTTTTTTCATCATCACATATAAGAACCTTAAAATATGTCTTCAGGATGTATGGTGTATAAATCCTTCTCTGTCTGATCTAATAAACTATAATGTTGTTCAAGTTTTATAGAAGCCCAGCCCTCCCAAAGAATTCGAATAACAACTGCCTTTTAGTTCACAGCTCACATTGTTGTCGGGGTGTGTAGGATGGAAGGGGATGAAAGTTTCTAAATTAATTTTTGAAAACTATCACTTTAAAAAACACTTCTCAATGCACTGATACAATATTGTGTACCAAGGTGAAATGGTTTTGCATGTTAATGAAATGTACTGTTTGAATTTCATACAGACCATACTTTTATATTTTTGCTGAAAGATGTCTTTAATAATGAAGGGGTTTCTAAAGTTAAGAGTTCCAGAACACCCTAGTTACACCTTTTCTTTAACTTCAATTAGACCCCAAATAAATACTTGCCAGTTTATTTAACAATTTTTAGTGCCAGTGCTGCATCGAATAAACAGCAGCACAGTGCTGCTGTTGACCTGGGGGCCGCATGTAAATGTCAGGAGGGCCGCATGCTGCCCCCGGGCTGTACTTTGAATATCACTAGGTATGTAATTGCTTTAGCTAATAGCCTCAGTTTTACTTTATTATCAATATTTGTTGTATTTTTTAACCACTTTTAGCCGCTTTATTGCTGTCACAATGTTTTCTCTTCACTGCCGGTGCCCGTGTTCAGAGGCACACGGCAGCATTCTTCTAATTCTACATATTTTTAAACAGCGATCTCACTAGACCTCATAATAATTTTTAGCACCTTAACGCCAACTTACTAGACAACTCTTTTCTTCCCAGCCCTCTCTTGTTCCTTTTCACGTTTGTTTGCCCACCCTTTTTGCTCCACTTGGTAGTTCCTTTCCCGCCCGCCATATTGGTTGGCTGTCTAGTTGTCGGCATCTATTTTTAGATGCTCAATATAAGCGACCCTACACGCCGGGTGCGCAGCAGATGCGCGCAGCAGGTATTCCTAAGGCAAGCTCATCTGCTCCCATCCGTGCCCGGCAGATCAGTGGCCACATATACTGCTGGTGGGGACTCCAAAAGGTTAGTTTATTCACGCCAACAGTTGTTGGCCTATAACAATGTTCATCTAGACACAGTCCACTCTGTTTGCACTCCTGACTCTGCGAACTGGGCATGTCACAACTGCACTTGGACTCCTTCTTTTGACCTGCCACCCCCCTCTATGAACATCAATGAACATTTGGGTACATTTTTCCTGGTTAACTGCCGCTCTTTATCAGCGCACAGTTTACAAATTTTTTCACAGCTAGAAAAATGCCTTCCAGATATCCTGTTTTTGACGGAAACCTGGCTCAACGAAGACTCTTCCTCCGAAGTAGTAAGGCCCTTACCTCAGGATTATTCAATTATCCGCTTAGATAGATCCCATGCGTGGGGTGGAGGTATTGCCATTATCCACAAGAATTCCATCAAATGCTCTACCACACCACTAGACATCCCTGACTCTGAAAGTCTGCTTTTTTCTTCAACCTTCAATGTGACATTCACTCTTTCTGGAATACTCATCTATCACCCTCCCGGCCCCTATGGGAGCTTTGTACAGGCCTTGCCAGACTTTGTAGCTAGTATTTCTTGCAAAACCTCCAATTTCACCATACTTGGAGACTTCAATATTCACGTAGACGACATACACTGTTCATCTACTAAAACGCTCCTCTCCAACTTGGCTTCCTTCGATCTGACTCAGCTCATTACAGGACCCACCCATATCAAAGGCCATACTATCGACTTAGTTTTCAGCAACCTCTCTAATCTTCTCTTCTACACACCTCTTCCTTTGATCTGGACAGATCACCACTTACTGTCATTTACACTACCCCGTGGGTCTCCTTTTCCCCACCAACCTCCCATAAAGTCAACTTCCTGCTGGTGGTCAAAATTGGACTCCAGGGATTGGCAGGACACTCTTCACCTTTCATCCTCCAACCACGATGAGTTAGGCATTAGCCTCATAGAAAATTTTAATAACTGGATCTCTACTTCCCTAGATATTCTCCTTCCAGTTAAGACGATTGTTAGAAGGGCTAATCATAAGTCCAAACCCTGGTTTACATCTCATTTGTCTGAACAAAAAAAGAGTTTCAGAAGCTAGAAAGAAGGTGGAGAAGAGATTACAGCATTGCTTCAAAAAAACAATATAGGGCAGCTATTAGAGCCTTCATGAGGGAATTAAATCTGCTCAACCTATATTTTATAGTTCTAGAATAGAACAATCTGCAAACCCCCAGAAGATCTTTATGATCTTTAAAGAACTCACTCATACCTCTTCTGGCAATACTCCTATAGAGGCCTCCATAGTCCATAGGAATGACTTGGCAGACTTCTTCCAAAAAAAGATCACTGACATCTATTCTTACTTCCCGGTCAAGAAATGGATTGATATTTGCACAAAGACTCCCAAGTCACAACCGTCTAGCTCGCAGTCTTTCATCCTGTGACTGAGGCGCTTGTCACTAACTACTTGCACAGTATAAAATCGGGATCTCCTCTAGACCCCGCTCCACCTTATATTCTAGCGTTGGCCTCCAACATAATATCTCCTATATTGGCAAACACTAAACCATTTCTTAACCTCTGGCTCTATACCTCGGTCTCTGAAACATGCTGTTGTTAAACCCTTATTGAATAAACCTAAACTCGACCCCATGCAGTTGAGCAACTATAGACCTATTGCTCTTCTCCCTGTCCTGTCTAAGATATTGGAAAAACATGTCAATAACCAGCTAACATGTTTCCTTGAAGATCATGAACTTCTGCACCCCTCTCAAATGGGATTTAGACCCCAGCACAGCACAGAATCAGCCTTACTAGCGGTCATGGAAAACACCTGCCAACTGTTAGACCGTGTTGAACAAGCAGCTATTATCTTATTAGATCTCAGTGCCGCATTTGACACTGTGGATCATAACATTCTCCCTCAAAGACTCTCTGCTATAGGAATGGAAGGCACAGTATTAAGTTGTTTTTCTTCATTCTTGAAAGCTAGAACGTTCCAAGTTCTCGACCGCTCGTTCCTATCTAATATGTGTTCCCTCACTTGCGGTGTCCCCCAAGGCTCCTCGTTGAGCCCCACTCTTTTTAATGTCTATCTTTCTTCTCTGGCCAAAGTTGTGGAACCCATGACCTCTCTTTGGTTTCATATGCTGATGATACTCAGTTAGTAGTGTCGCTCTGAAATGCAGAGAATACCTCCCAATGGAATCTTTCATCCTGTTTGGTGGATGTAGCAAAATGGATGACTGAGTCTAAACTCAAAATCAACAATGAAAAGTCAGAAGTAATGATTGTGGGCAACTGCGCCCTTTCCAACTCTACGGCATTATTCCCGGAGGATTTTAAAAATCTTCCGCCTCCTAAAGACAATATAAAGAGCCTAGGCTTGTGGCTAGACCTTCGCCTCACGATGGATCATCAATCCAAAAAGCTTGCCTCATCCTGCTTTTGCCTCTTAGGAACTATGAGGAAAATTCTCAATCTTCTGCCTTTTCTTACCAGAAGACTTCTTATTCAGGCTTTGATATTGTCTCGACTGGATTATGGCAATTCCCTTTTTCTCAGTTCCCCTGGTTATGTGATAAGGAGGCTGCAGGTAGGGCAAAACGTGGCCGCGCGATTATTCAAGAATACTCCCAGATATATATCGGCCAAACCTGCTTTAACCTCTCTTCAGTGGCTTCCTATAAAGCAGCGGATCAACTTTAAGGCCCTATGTATGACACACAAAGCCCTTCATAAAAAGGACCCCAAATTTCTTAGGCAAAGCATTTCATTTTACGTTCCAGCAAGGCCTTTGAGATCCTTTGCTGCCCTGCTGGCTCATACTCCATGCTTAAAGAGAACTATATGGGGTGGTAACTCCTTCTTAGTCAAAGCCGCACACCTCTGGAACTCCCTCCCCTTAGAACTCCGCCAAGATCATCTAGAACTACTGTTTCGTAAGAAATTGAAGACATTTTTATTCTCATCATAGATATTTTCTTGGGCTTATGCTCTGGGCCTTGACTTACATTTTTAGCGCTGGCAAGCCTCCGGGTATCCTGTGCTCTATACCTCTCCTAAACTAAACTAAACTGTTCTACATGGTGGTGTCTCCTGATTGGTTGACTGTTAAGTTTAGTCCTTTTTCAATAATGACTGTGATATGGTACTAAATTACAAGACCTAAGGCTCCCATCTCGATGACAGGCAATGATTCAAGCATGTGAATCTATGAAAGATTCCAATACTAGAGAACTACAATTAGAGGTAAGTTACTTATTTCCTTGCTAAAGAACAGCCAAATAAAGAAGTATTTGATACATTTATTTCTACAGAACAGATTTTTTCAGCTTAATTTAGAAAGTGCAAAAAAACTGAAGAAGTGACAAGTGTTTACTCATAAAAAAGACACATAACTCCTGAGAGTATTTTATAATAGCGGGTCAATAAAACCTATGTCAGTAGGGGTCAATAGAGCCTAGAGTTTGTTGTCAAAAGAGTTTCACCCTCTAGAATTACTATGAAATCAATCATCATCAGGACAGAAGGGGTTAGTTGAGCACTGGTTCTAAAAATAAAAATTAATAACAAGGAGAATTATTTTTATAAAATATGATAATTAGTTGAAATTGCAATAAGTAGGGCAAAAGAACTCACCAGGTCCAAGGCTTTAGTACATAAGAGGAAGAGTCTGAACCATGGAGAGTTCAAACTGAGTGAATTCTGTTTGGGAGAGGAACTGAATCAGTAGAAAGTAAAGGAGTAGTTCTAGGCCCAAGCAAGAAAAAAACCAAAATGGTTTTACTGACATGGGGGATAATCATTTGAGCTATCTTATAAGGAAAAATTGCAGATTTAGAGAAAATCAAGCTTATGTGTTTACAGATGTGGTAGAGGCAAATGGGAGGCATTTTATTACCTCAGAAAATTCATACTGGACATATGGACCAGAAATCGAAATCCACAATGGTGCCATCAATTAAAGAAATCAATATAGTCCATCACACAGTGTAAGAAAAACACTAGAGGGTCCAACCTGTTGAAAGAGACCAATAGCCATTAGTTGCATAAATCAGAAACAATGAATGAAGGAACACCTGTCTGTTCCAAAGGGTTACTACAGTTAAAAAGACCAATAAAGGAATGTATATTAAAGAGGGAAGAAGGGGAATAATCGTACCCTGGAGAGACATGGCAAAGAAGTCACAAGAAGGATTAATTGGTACCAACAGGAGGAGGGCTCAATAAAAGGACACTCAGAGAGTGAATAAATCACTGGTGGGTTAAACACAGTGGAAGGAATCAATACCTGCTAGTAGAATTGAATCACAAGCAATGTAACCTGAAGAAACTGCATGCGTTCTGACAGGACATAAAGGGGATGATTGAATCTGTGTAGAGACTAGAAGAAATCACCTCTAATCCAAGTGGGATGGTAAAGCGCTTAAACAAGCATGGATAAAGCCAATAGGTCTCAGCTTTGCAAGAGATATTGGGTTTGCCAAAATGTTTTAGCCATGTTGTACAACAGCATGGCTGGTGTTCAGCATGGCTAAAAGTTAGTTGGGTAAAGTGGAGTATTAAGGAGTGGAGTGGAGTGTTATGGAGTGGCATAAAGTGTCATGAAGTGGCAAAGAGTGGTGTAAAATAGAGTTAATTGGCGGGGAGTGAAGTGGAGTGTCATGGAGTGGTGTGGAAGGGCGTAGACTGTTGTGGAGTTCTGTGCACGGAGTTGAGTGGCGTAGGATGTCAGAGTGGAGTAGAGTGGCATAGAGTGTCGAGTAGTGGCATAGACAGTGTTGTATAGAGTGTTGTACAGCAGAGCGGAGTAAATTGTCATAGAGTGGAGTAGTGTGTCATGCAGTAGAGTGGAGTGGAGTGGCATAGAGTGTTGGAGTGGCATAGAGTGGCATGGAGTGGAATCAAATGGAGTAGTGTGTCATTGAATAGAGTGGAGTAAAGTGGCATTGAGTGGCGTAGATAGGGTCTGTAGATTGGAGTAGTGTTGTAGAGTGGAGTACAGTGTTGTGGAGTGGCATAGAGTCAAGTAGGGCATCATAGAATGGTTTAGAGTTCAGTGGAATGGAGCATCATGGAGTTGAGTATTGTGGAGGGGAGTGTTGTAGAGTGGAGTGTTGTAGAGTGGACTAGAGAGGCCTAGAGGGAGTTGGCATAAAGTACAGAGGTGTAGAGTAGATTGGGATAGAGTGAAGTGGTGTAGAGTTCATTGGTTTTAAGTAAATTGGTGTAGAGTGCATTGGCATAGAGTGCAGTGGCATAGAGTAGAGTGACATAGAGTGAAGTGGCATAGGGAGGGTGCAGAGTAGAGTGAAGTGGTGCAGTGTAGATTGCAATGGCATACAGTGGAGTGATGCATAGTAGTGTAGGGTGGCATAGAGTAAAGTGGCATAGAGTGCAGTAGCATAGAGTAGATTGTTTCAGAGTAGAATGGAGTGGTGCTGGGTAGAGTGGAGGAGTGCAGGGTAGAGTGCAGAGGTTTAGAGTAGAGTGGTGTACAGTAGATTGTTTCAGAGTAGAGTGAAGTGGTGTACAGTGAACTGATGTATGGTAAAGTGGAGTGTCGCAGGGTACAGTGCAGAGGTGTGCGTAGAGTGCAGTGGCATAGAGTTCAGTGGTGCAGAGTAGCTTAGAGTAGCTTAGAGTGCAGAGTGGAATGATGCAGAGTAGAGGTTGGTGAGTATAGTGGCGTAGAGTGCATTTGTGTAGACTGGTGCAGAGTAGAGTGCAGTGGCGTGGAGTGCAGTGGTGCAGAGTAGAGAGGTCAGTGGCAAGAGGTCAGTGGCGGAGAGTGCAGGCGCGCAGAGTAGAGTGAAGTAGAGTGAAGTGGTATAAAGAGAGTGCAGTGATGTAGAGTTAATTGGAATAGAGTGCAGTAGTGTAGAGTAGAGTAGTGCAGAGTAGAGTGGTGTAGAGAGCAGTGGTGCAGAGTAGAACTAAGTGATATGAAGTGCAGTGATGTAGAATGCAGTGGTGTAGAGAAGCATGAAGTGCAGTAGCGTAGAGTGTTGCAGAGTAGAGTATAGTGGTGTACCGTGGTGTGGCATTAAGGGGGTCATTCCAACCCTGGCGGTCGGTGTTAAAGCGGCGGCAAAACCGCTAACTGGCTGGCGGTGAAAAAAAAATAATTCCGACCCTGGCGGAAACCGCCAACAGAGACCGCCACTTCAACACACCGCCCGCCACGGCGGCACAAACAAACAGCGCGGCGGTCACCGCCAACAGACAGGCGGGAGTCAATGTACCGCCCACCCTATCACAACCCACCAATCCGCCACCTTTTCCGGGGCGGTAGCCCAGCCGATAAAAACACGGCGGAAACAGCCATTTCAAATGGAAAACGCTCACCTCCATACACCCCACGAGGAATCTGGACAGCATGGAACCCGAACTCCACATCCTCCCAGCGATTGTCTTCCTGCTCCTCTACCAGGAGCATGAACCCCGGCGCAGAAGACAACGGTGAGTACTGCACCTACGACACAGGGGAGGGGGGAGGCAAAAAATTACGGGGACACACATACGTGACACACCCACCCTCACCCTCACCCACTACAACACACACATCAATGCATAACAATACATCACAGTAACCCCCCCCACAAACGCCCCGGAAGAATGCAAAGACAAAAGGAAATGATTATAAACATTGGAATATATTGTATCACTGGCTTAAAAATATATCACACATCGAAAACTTTTATATACATAAATTGTCTAGTCCGATATTTGTACCAGGCATTGTCCGTGGACCACTGGGCCCAAATCACATGGGCAAAGCCCACACAGGATACCTGACTCCAACGGAGAGAACACTGCAGGGGCATCAGATAGCAAAACTACAGGCACCTCAGGGGGAAGGGAAGGGGGGGCACCTCAGCCAGATGAGTCCATGACGCCAGATCCACGAGGGGCCTCCATGGCCACTGTTCCATCCTGGGGAGTGCAAAGCCACAGTCTCACAAGTGGATAACAGTCTCCACTGGTACTGGAGGGGGACTGGTGCCCAGAGTGCTTTGTGCAGCCCTGCCCGTCACAGATGCGTGCCTGCCCCTTCCGCCAATGGGCCAACGGTGCTTGAGACGGCGGTGCCCTGTTCAGCGGTGCTTGAGACGGCGGTGCCCTGTTCAGCGGTACTTGAGACGGCGGTGCCCTGTTCAGCGGTGCTTTGGATGAGTGCCCAGTTCAGCGGATCCGCCCATGGCGTGGAGGTCATTCGCCACCTGACCTGTGGCTGGCTGTGCCTTCCTGCCCACCTGGGATGGGGCTGGTGGGGCCCTCCTGGGCTGCAGTACCGGGCCTGTTGGTGTCCTCCTGCCCACCTGGGATGGGGCTTGCGGGGCCCTCCTGCACAGCTGGGCTGCTGGCGGTCTTGTCGGGCGTGCTGCCCTTCCCAGCCTTCCCTGTTCACCTGTGGCCCTTCCCCACCTTTGGCGGTGTGCCAGCTGGCACCACACTCCCTGCCGGAGCCATGGTAGGGATTTTGGTCCCTGGTGTTTTAGGCCTCTTGCGCCGGCCACTGACAATCTTCGCATGTTTTTGTGAGGGTGGGCTGGCCGTGCCTTGGCTCCCTACTGAACTGGCTGCCCTTGAGGGTGGGGGACTCCACAGTCCATGGCAGACTGTCTTCACAGGGCCCGCTTTTGTGGTGGCTGAGGTGCTGACTGGAGTCCTATGAGATGGACGTGGTGGGGGAGTTGTTGGAAAGAGGTCAAGTTTGGAAAGGAAAAGAATTTTAGGAAGAGAGGGACGGGTAGGTGTAGTCGGTATGGGAGTGGAGGAAGCGGTTGTGGTTGTAGGAGTTTTCAGTCTGGTGTCTTTGGGTGCATGTGCTTGGGCTGGAGGCTGTCGTGAGGTGGATGGCTGTTGGGTGGGTGGCCGCCTGCGTTTGTGTAGCTTGGAAGAGGGGGTGACAGACACACTGGGAGAGGACACAGGGGACGTGTGAATGGTAGTGGGGGTGGTGACTACACGTGTGCGGGGGGTTCTGGTGGGTGTGCTGGTGATGGACGTAGTGGCTGAAGATGTTGTGCATGCAGGTGTGAGTGGAGACGTCACAGGGAGGGAGACGAGGAGGAGGGGGACACAGTGGAGGCAGTGGCTGTTGGTATATCTGCATGTGGATGTTGCTTGTGTGAATGCTTTTGTGATGTGTGGTGCTTATGTTTGGCTGAGCTTCCCTTGGGTGTTGAGGTGTGTGCAGGCTGGTCTGATGGTGTGTCTGGGATAGGCAAAGGTACAGGGGATTGGGTATGGGTGGAGGAAGTTGGAGGGGGGGAGGCTAGAGACAGGGACAATTGCTGCCATCAGTGCTGAGGCCAGAGTGTTGAACGATCGCTGATGGGCAGCCTGACCAGAATGAATGCCCTCCAGGTATGCATTACTCTGGTGCACCTCCCTTTCTACACCCTAGATGGCATTCAAAAGGGTAGACTGCCCAACAATGAGCATCCTCAGGAGGTCAATGACCTCCTCACTGAGGGCAGCAGGGGTGACTGGGGCAGGGCCCGAGGTGCCTGGGGCGAAGGAGATGCCCACCGTCCTGGTTGAGCGGGCACGGGGCAAACGCTGAGGGGCTGCTAGGAGGGTGGTGCTGGTGCGCTGGGTGGCGGCTGTACCTGTTTTTGCGGGGAGCACAGATGTTGCCGCCACCACAAGGGAGCTCCCTTCAGAGGACGAGTCGCTGTCACTGACATCCGCACGAGTCCCCGCTGTGGAGCTCCCCTCGCCCTCCGTCTCACTGGTGAATTCCTATTCCGTTGCATGGCCCGCCATGGCCATGTGAGATGCAGCTCCCTCGTGCTCCGATGCCACTTCTCCTCCGCCTGATGATGCTAATGCACAAATGAACAGGAAGACAACAAAAAAGGGGGGTGGGGAAAAATAAAGAAATGTTGAGTGCATACATTGGCGACACCGTTGGCGGACAAGACAGACACAGAAGCCCCTGCACTACGCCGCGCACTTGGGGTCGACTACGCAATCCGTGGGACATGGCCTACAAGCCTATGGGCGACATCTGCACACATACATGACACAGGGCAATGAATAGCGGTACTTGGCACCCTACAGAGGTGGGGGGCGGGGGCACAGGGCCATGCCTTACGGAGGGGCCTAGCCTACAGATATCGCCCTGGCCTAGGGATACCCGCAGCCCTCCTCCCCCACCCAGACACCTCCACTGCGCGCAAAGTCACCAGGATTTGAGTGTACTCACCCCCTTGTGTCTGCTGTGATGTCCTCACGCGCCCATCCAAATCGAGGTAGGCCACCGCCAGGATCCGGGACATCAGGGGGGTCAAAGTCTGACTGGCACCCCTCCCACGTTGGGAGGCCATCCCCAGCTGAGCCTCCGCCGTCTTCCTGCTCCAGCGGCGGATGTCCTCCCATCTCTTCCGGCAGTGGGTGCCCCGTCTCTGGTGGACCCCCAGGGTCCGGACGTCCTTGGCGATGGCACACCAAATATCGATTTTCTGGTGGGCGCTGACCTATGTGACATGTACAGGGAGAGAAGAATAATCATCACCTTCTGCATGCTCGATGTGAGTGGCCCCCCCATCCCCACCCTTGCCACGTGGCACATGCTCTCATCTGTCGTTTGATGCATGCCTCAATCGCTCCCCTCTCCACCATCTTTCATCCACCCCACTCAACACAGGCATTGCCCACAAAGCATGGTCCCAGTGTACTTACCTGTTGGTCTCGAGGACCGTAGAGTAGCGCATACTGGGGGAGGACCCCATCCACAAGTTTCTCCAATTCCTGAGCAGTGAAGGCAGGGGCCCTTTCCCCAGTCGCATGAGCCACTGTCTCTTCCAGACCGAGGTCACAGCAGCACTTGCAGTGTAGGTCCTCTCCTGTCGAAGATCAGGTATCGAGTGATTAAGCAGATAGAAAATGGCGGTCACGCCCGCGACGGTGCGTACCGCGACCGCCGGCGCACATCGTCATTGGCTCCTGAGACCCATAGGGTTCAATGTTAACCAATGCTGCTTTGCGCCGCGGTCTTCGACCGCCTACCGCCACAGTGTGCCACGCCAGCGCATTGACCTCACATCCCATTGTCGCACTTCACAGGTCAGGCAGCCGCCATTTCAAGGGCCCACATGGCTTAACTTCTACTGCGTCACACATACCTCACTCATACAAGCCATACAATGCATTGGGAATCGTGTTATGTGCAAGCTGTGGGAACGTACCTGTGGGTTGATTGACTCTGTGCTCGCTGTTGTCCTTCATAGGCACCGTCCGCTGGGACATGCGAGGAGATGGAGAAATCTTCCCGTGTACTGACCGCTGGTGGACCTGTCGACAATGGAGGAAAGACATGTCATACTGACATACAGGCTTGACCGAGCCACTATACAGGAACTGTGTGCCCAGCTGGAGCCAGACCTGATGTCACCAATCCGCCAACCTACAGGGATCCCCCCTCAAGTGCAGGTGTTGTCAGTACTCCATTTCCTAGCAAGTGGGTCATTTCAAACAACAGTGGCCATATCATCAGGGATGTCCCAGCCCATGTTTTCCAAGGTGTTGTCCAGAGTGTTGTCTGCCCTGCTCAAACACATGCAGAGCTACATCGTCTTCCCTGAGGTGGGGGATTTGGCTACAGTGAAGGGTGATTTCTATGCCCTTGGACATATCCCCAACATCATAGGTGCCATTGATGGGGCACATGTTGCTTTGGTCCCCCCCAGCAGGAGTGAACAGGTGTACAGGAACAGGAAGAGTTATCATTCCATGAATTTCCAGATGGTCTGTTTGGCTGACCAGTACATCTCCCATGTTAATGCCAAGTTCCCTGGGTCAGTGCATGACGCGTACATCATGCGGAATAGCAGCATCCCTTACGTGATGGGTCAACTCCAGAGGCACCGTGTGTGGCTAATTGGTGACTCTGGTTACCCCAACCTGTCATGGCTACTGACCCCAGTGAGGAATCCCAGGACAAGGGCAGAGGAACGGTACAATGAGGCCCATGGCCGTACTAGGAGGGTGATCGAGCGGACCTTCGGCCTCCTGAAGGCCAGGTTTAGGTGCCTCCATATGACTGGTGGATCCCTAATGTACTCACCAAAAAAGGTGTGCCAGATCATCGTGGCCTGCTGTATGCTTCACAACCTGGCTTTGCGACGCCAGGTGCCTTTTCTGCAGGAGGATGGTCCAGATGGTGGTGTTGTAGCAGCTGTGGAGCCTGAGGAGAGTGAAGAGGAGGAAGGCGAAGAGGACGACATAGAGAACAGGAACACAGTAATACAGCAGTATTTCCAATGACACACAGGTAAGAATCCACACCGGCATATTACATATACTTAACCCCTACTACCGCTCTACTGTCTGACCTTTTCCCCCAGTGTATGGTAACTGAGATGTGGGCCCCACTGCGTGACATCTGCTTTGTTTCCCCATGGACTACAGCTGTGTGACAGTGGTATGTTGGCATCACAATGTGAATATGTCATTTGGCACGGTAATGTCTAATACATTTGTACAAAATCACAGCCAGACTCCAGATTGTTTTATGAAATAAGTGTGTTTATTACAGTGCTCTAAATTGGTGGGTGGTTGAAAATCGTTGAGGGGTGATGGTGGAGGATTGTCCATGGCAGAGTCCAGACTATCAGTATCACAGGTGCATTATCCAGATGCCTGCTGAAAGTGGAGCAGGGGCAGTTTAAGGTTGGACAGGGTGTCAATGTGGGACAGTGGGATGACAATCAGGGAGGTATCCTTTCCTGGCTGGGGTCTTGGCATCTTACTCTGTCTTCTTCCTGGATCTCAGGGCCCGCTTGCGGGGTGGTTCTCCTTCTGCAGGGGGTGGGGTTCTGGTGGCCTGTTGGTCTTGTGTCGGGCCTCCTGTCCACTAGCGCCGGCGGAGGTGGTAGGCAGTTCTTGGTCCATGCTAGTGACAGGGTCCCTTTGTGGTGCCACAGTGTCCCGCAATGTGGTGACTACCTGATTCAGAGCCACTACGATGGTGCCCATGGCGGAACTGATGTTTCTTAGTTCTTCCCTGAACCCCATATACTGTTGCTCCTGCAGAAGCTGGATCTCCTGAAACCTGGCCAGGACCGTCGCCATCGTCTCCTGGGAGTGGTGGTATGCTCCCATGATGGAGGAGAGGGCCTCGTGGAGAGTGGGTTCCCTGGGCCTGTCCCCCCTGTCGCACAGCAGCCCTCCCAGTTCCCCTGTGTTCCTTGGCCTCTGTCCCCTGGACCGTGTGCCCACTACCACTGCCCCCAGGTCCCTGTTGTAGTTGGGGTGGTGGGTTAACCTGGGTGCCCTGTAGTGGTGGACACACCGCTGATTGACGTGTCCTGGGGACAGAGATAAGGGCCCGCTGGGTGGGTGCTGTGCTGGTGTTCCCAGAGGGGGGAAGGTCTGCTGTGGCCTGTGGCTGTCTGAGGGGAACCGACTGTCCCGAGGTCCCCGATGGGCCGGGCTGGTCATCTAGATCCAGGGAGACAGAGCTGCTGTCATCACTGTGGGCCTCTTCTGGGGGTGGAGTGGACATTTGTGGACCCTCCTGCGCGGTGATGTGGCGTTCGGGTCCTGCAGGGGTATAAAAGTATGGTTATTGCTTCTGTGTGTGCCATAGCGTGCAATGGGTGGGTGCCCGTGTACCCCTGTGCTTGCATTCCTGTGTGGGGGCTTTTGTGACGGTGGTTTGGGGGGGGATGGGTATGTGCAGTGGGCATGCTTAGGTGATGGGTGTCCATGCTTTGTGGTCGCATGCAGGGCTTGGTGTTGGGATGGGTGGGTTGTGATGGTGAGACATTTGCAAGGAGTAGGTGTGATGGGGGAGGGGGTGAGGGTGGGGGTATGAGTTGGCATGCTGGTGGGGTGGGGGGGATGAAGTAGTTAAGATTTGACTTACCAGAGTCCATTCCTCCAGATACTCCTGCGAGGCCCTCAGGATGCAGGATTGCCAAGACCTGCTCCTCCCATGTTGTGAATTCTGGGGGAGGAGGTGGGGGTCCGCTGCCAGTCCGCTGCACCACAATGTTGTGCCTGGATACCATGGAACGCACCTTCCCCCGTAGGTCGTTCCACCGCTTCCTGATGTCGTCCCGATTTCTTGGGTGCTGTCCCACAGCGTTGACCCTGTCCACTATTCTGCTCCATAGCTCCATCTTCCTGGCAATGGTGGTGTGCTGCACCTGTGTCCCGAAGAGCTGTGTCTCTACCCATACAATTTCCTCCACCATGACCCTGAGTTCAGCCTCAGAAAACCTGGGGTGTCTTTGCGGTGCCATGGGGTGGTGTGGGTGATGTGTGGGGTGGATTGTGTGGTGCTAAGTGTGGTGATGTGTATTGGTGTGTAGCTTGAAGTGCGTGGTAATATTGCTGGGTGACAGTGAATTGCGCGTCTGGGTGCTCGGGTCTCTTTTCTCTGTGCGTGTTCACGAATCTCTAGGAGTGGGGGTTTGTGGGTGATGTGGGTGTGTGTTTTATATTGTGTTGGGTGTGTGGGAGTGTTGTTTGTATGTGAATCAGGTGTGTGTATTTTGAATTGTCCAATGTGGATGTGTTTTGTAAGTGTATGTGTATTTTGAGCGCGGCGGTGTGTACCGCCAATGGATTACCGCGGTTGAAAGACCGCCGCGTGGATTCGTGGGTCGTGATAGTGTGGGCGTATTTCTGTTGGCGTGACGGTGGAGGTTTGGTCATCGCCAGTTTCTCGCTGGCCTTTGGTGTGGCGGACTTTTGTGGATGTCTGCATTTTGGCGGTTTGCCTGTTGTAGGTCAGAATGACCGTGGCGGTTTACCGCAGCCGCGGCGGTGTTATGGCTGTCTTCTGCACGGCAGTAAGCGCCTTTTACCGCCGAGGTTGGAATGACCACCTAAGTGCATTGGTTTTGATTAAAGTGGTGTAGAGTGCATCGGCGTAGGGTGCAGTGGTATAGAGTACAGTGGTGTAGAGTAGAGTGGCACAGAGTGGCAGAGCATAGATTGCAGAGGTGTAAAGTACAGTGGCGTAGAGTGGAGTGGCGCAGAGCAGAATGGCGTAGAGAGCAGTGGTGTTGACTACAGTGTTGCAGAGTAGAATAGAGCAGCATAGAGTGCAGTGGCATATAGTGTTGAAGAGGAGAGTATAGTGGCGTGGACTGCAGTGGTGGAGAGTAGATTGGCATAGAGTGCAGTGGCATAGAGTGCATTCATTTTGAGTAAAGTGGTGTAGAGTGGTGCAGAGTAGAGTGACGTGGAGTGGTGCAGCATAGATTACATTGGTGTAGAATGCAGTTGAGTGGTGTGGCACAGAGTGGAGTGGCACTGAGTACAGTGACATAGAGTAGATAGTTTCAGACTAGAGGGAAGTGGTGTAGAGTGGAGTGGTGCACAGTAGAGTGGAGTGGAGTGGTGCAGGGTGGATTGTATACCATAATGTGCAGTGGTGTAGAGTGCAGTGGTGCAGAGTAGATGAGAGTAGCATAGAGTGCATTTGCATAGAGTGAAGTAGTACAGAGTAGAGTGCAGTGACATAGACTGCAGTGTTGCAGGATAAAGTGGCTTAGAGTGGAGAGCAGAATACAGTGAAGTGGCCTACACTGGAGTGGTGTAGAGGGCAGTGACAGAGTGCATAGTATAGTAGAGTGTGGTAGAGCGCATTTGCATAGAGTTGTGCATAGTAGAGTAGAGAAGCACAGAGTGAAGTGGCATAGAGTGAAGTGGTTTCGAGTGGAGTGGTGCAGAGTAGAGTTGTGCAGAGATAGAGTGCAGTGGCATGGAGTAGTGCACAGCAGGGGCAGCTCCTCCGTTAGGGTGGAGGAGCGTTGCTTCCCTCCGCCAGCAGAGGCAGCTGCAAAACCTTTAAAAGAAAATATTTATTATCATTTTCTTGTAAAGGGGTGGGGCCATGGGGGTGACGAGCAGTGAGGGGGAATGCACCGCACTCCCACTCAGAGCACTTGTGTGTTTGGCCGGCCATCTCGGGCTGGCCAAACACACATGCGCAGTAGGCTCTCTCCAGCCCAGCAACACAGTTGCTGGGCTGGAGAGAGCATGCATAGGCTCTTAGCCAATCCAGACGCTGCTCTGAGCAGTGTCAGGACTGGCCGTAGGGCAGGCTGGGAGCCTGTGCCTGCAGTGCCAAAGCAGAGGAGACGAAGGAGCGGGGCGTCGGTGTGCCGGTAAGTGGGCTTTTAAAAAAAATTGGTTTAATGTATAATTCCCTTCTCCCCCCCTCTGCACACCACCCCGTAACTTCCGTGCACTGTGAGCCGCGACTGGTGCAGAGTAGAGTGGAGTGGGCTAAAGTGGAGTATGCGTGGTGTGGTAGAGCACTGCCATTACAGACAAAACATCTTCAGTTGAAATGACCATTACATTTGCACAGACATACAGTTTTAGTGATAAAACTATGCAGCGCACAAAAGATAATGGCCCTCATTATGACATTGGTGGTAAATCCCACTTACCGCCATGCTGACTGCCGCCAACGTATTGCCGCCGCAGCGGATTACCGCCACCCATATTATGACCCACACATAGCAATCCGTCACTATAGAGCCACACACACACAAGTCCACCAGCTCAAAGGTCAGTGATAAACTGGCAGTACCAAAACCCACACCGTTACGCCAACAGAACTATGCCTACAGCATTATGACTCACGAATCACCGCGGCGGACATTCAATGGCGGTAAACTATTGGCGCTACATACCGCTGCACTCAAAATACACACACACATACAAAACACCACCACATTGGAATATTCAAACTACTCGCACCTGACACCCATATACACACCACACCCACTCACCACTATAAAACACATACACACATTACCCACAACCCTTTACCATTACAAACAAGT
This sequence comes from Pleurodeles waltl, assembly GCF_031143425.1. NCBI lineage: Eukaryota > Metazoa > Chordata > Amphibia > Caudata > Salamandridae > Pleurodeles > Pleurodeles waltl. The sequence continues at coordinate 837,280,124 of NC_090442.1, forward strand.
GCGACAAGAGCGATAGCAAAACCACAGACAAGACCACAGACACACACCACCATCACCTATACACCATCCATGCACCCCACATCACACACCCCAACACAGCACCCCACACACCCTCACCCACACCACTCACATTACACCCATGGCACCGCAACAACACCCCAGGTTCTCTAAGGAGGAGCTAAGGGTCATAGTGGAGGAAATCATCCGGGTAGAGCCACTGCTATTCGGATCACAGGTTCAGCAGACGTCCATTGCAAGGAAGATGGAGCTATAGCGGAGAATCGTGGACAAGGTCAACACCGTGGGACAGCACCCAAGAACAAGGGATGTCATAAGAAAGAGGTGGAACGACCTACAGGGAAGGTACATTCCACAGCAGCAAGACACCAAATAGCTGTACAGAGGACTGATGTTGGACCCCCACCTTCTCCCCCACAACTAACAACATGGGAGGAGCAAGTCTTGGCAATCATGCATCCTGAGGGCCTGGCTGGAGTAGGAAGGGTACTGGACTCTGGTAAGTCAATTCTCTATTACTATTACCCCCCCCCCCACCTGCATGCCATCACAAACACCCACCTTTACCCTCACTCCCATCACTCCACCACCTTACACACACCCCACCCATCCCAATACCAAGCCCTGCATGCAACACCAATGCATGGACACCCCTCACAAACTTGCATGGACACCCATCACTAAAACATGCACATTAGAGAGAATCACCTAGCCCACAAAATCACTACTCACACAAGGCAAAGCTGCCAGGGCAATAACAACCATACAGGGCAGCACACCCATGCACAAGATGACACACACAGAAACAATAACACTGCATTTACATCCCCACAGGTCCCTCACCCAGCGTCACCGGAGAGGAGGTGCCAGCAACATCCAGTCCCTTCAGAAGAGGCCCACAGTGAGGACAGCAGCTCTGGATGCCTGGATCTGGATGACCAACCTAGCCCATAAGGGATCTCCGGACAGTCGGTAACCCAGGCACAGTCCCATACCACCACAGAGCCTCCTCCCTCAGGAAACACCACCACAGTACCCCTGCGGGCCCATACCTCTGTCCCCAGGACACGTCAATCAGCAGTGTGTCCACCACTATAGGGACCCCAGGCCACCCCACAAACATAGGATGATCAGGGACCTGGGGTCAGCGGCAGTGGGCACACGATTCAGGGGACAGAGGCACATGACAACAGGGAAGCTGGGAGGACTGCTGTGTGACAGGGGGAAGACAGGCCCAGGGAACCGACTCTCCAGGAGGCACTCAAAACATCATGGGAGCATACGACCATTCCCAGGAGACGATGGGAAAGATACTGGACAAGTTGCAGGAGACACAGTGGCTGCAGGAGGGACAGTACCTGGGGATCAGGGAGGACTTGAAGTTCATTAACACCACCCTGGTCGCCATTGCAGGGGTGCTGGCAGACATGGCCAACACCATGAGGGAGGCAGTGGCACACCACCGGGCCCCTGACACTAGCCAAACCGATTTACAGCCTTCCACCTCCGCTGCTGCTAGTGGACAGGAGGTCCCACCACAGGAACAACAGGCCACCAGCACCCCATCCCTTGCAGAAGGGGAACCACCCCGCAAACGGTCCCTGCGATCCAGGCAGAAGCCAGAGAACATTGCCAAGACCCCCACCAGGAAATAAGACTCTCCTGAATGTCACTCTTGTGTCCCACACTTTCACCCCGTCCACCTTGAACTGCCATTGCTCCCCTTCATATGCCCCCTTGGACAATGCATCTGGGATACAAATAGACTGGACTCTATCCTGGACTTTCCTTCATCATCACCCCAGCCCATTACACATCCCCCTCTAATCATTAGCACTTAAATAAACACCATTTGAATAAATACAAGTATGGAGTCTGTCAAATCATTTAACCATGTATTCGTTTAACAAGCTTTAAACACTGCAATATAACTGTACAGTATTGTATACATAGGAATGACCTGTAGTTGGCTGCAGTCAACACATCAGGAGCGATAGTGGGACACAAATATCTGAAAATAGAGATGCCAAAGGGTACAGTAAGTGGCCATAGAATTTGGAAAATCAGCCTGCCAGTGACAATGTCAAATACAAAACTGTCATATAATAACAGTGTCTTACCCGTGTGTCATTGGAAGTACTGTCTTATAATAGTACTTCTGTTGTCCTCATCCTCTGCCTCCTCATCTTCACTGTCCACAGAGTCCACTGCTGCCACACGCCCATCTCCAGCCTCATCCTCCTACAAAAAAGGCACCTGGCGACGTAAGGCAAGGTTGTGCAACATACAGCTTGCCACAATGATCTGGCACACCTTCTTGGGTGAATAGTACAGGGATCCACCTGTTAGATGGAGGCAACAAAACCTGGCCTTCAGGAGGCCAAATGTCCTTTCTATTATCCTTCTTGTTCGCCCATGTGCCTCATTGTAACGTTCCTCTGCCCTTGTCTTGGGATTCCTCACAGGGGTCAGTAGCCATGAGAGGTTGGGGTAACCAGAGTCACCTGCAAATATCGAGGGACAACTGTTAGACACACACTAACCCTTAGGGCCCACACCATACCCATACACCAACAAACCCTGGGTGGGAACCAGGGCTCACCTATTAGCCACACCCAGTGCCTCTGGAGTTGAGCCATCACACATGGGATACTGCTATTCCTCAGGATAAAGGCATCATGCACAGACCCAGGATACTTTGCATTGACAATGCGAGATGTACTGGTCCGCCAGGCACACTATCTATCCGCACATTCATCGAGTGAAAGCTCTTTCGATTTCTGAACACCTGTTCATTTCTCGGGGGGGACAAATGCAATATGTGTACCATCAATGGCCCCAATAATGTTGGGGATATGTCCTATAGCATAGAAATCAGCTTTCACTGTGGCCAAATCCTCCACCTGGGGGAAACCAATATAGCTGCACATGTATTTAATCAGGGCAGACAATACTCTAGTCAGCACTATTAAGAACATTGGCTGATACATTCCTGCTGCCAAGCCCACTGTCACTTTGAAGGAGCCACTTGCCAGGAAATGGAGCACAGATAGGACTTGTACAAGAGGAGGGATCCTGATGGGCTGACGGATAGCAGATATCAGTTCATGTTCCAATTGGGCACACAGCTCTGTGATTGTGGCCTTGTCCAGTCTATAGGTGAGGATGATGTGCCTGTCCGCCATTGTTGCGAAGTCCACCAGGGGGCCTTGTACAGGGGGGGATGTCTCCACCTATTAGTCATCCGCAGCGGTTGCAATCTAGCGGGCAAACAGTGAGTAGCTAATCCGTTTTCCATATTTCCAAACACTACACTGCATTACATGTTGTGACTAACACAATATGGCTATATATGCCCAAATGGTGCCTATGTGTACTGTGACGCAGTTAGGTGCCATGGCCTGCCCCCCCCCCCGAAATGGCATCTGCCTGTCCTGTATGGAGGGACATGTGGACATGTGATGTTGTGCGCCGTTGCGGGAGGCGGTCCATTGGGCCCTATGGGTGACAGTGGCCAGTGGTGATGTTATGCACCGCCGCGGACGTGACCACCATTTTCTATCTGTTGACCCACTTGCTACCTGACCTTCAACAGGAGAGGACCTACACTGGAAGTGCTGCTGTGACCTGTGTCTGGAACCGACCATGGCTCGTGTCACTGGGGAAAGGGCACCTGCCTTCACCGCTGCGGAGTTGGAGAGACTGGTGGATGGGGTCCTAACCCAGTACCGATTGCTGTATGGGCCTCCAGACCAACAGGTGAGTACACTGTGAGCAGGATGCATGGGGCATGAATGCATGGAGTGCTGTGTGTGAGGTCCTTGTGTGGGGGGGGGTTGGTGGAAGGGCCCTGGGCTGCGTACTGCATATATGGTGGGCAATGTCTGTGCGTAAGGGGATGGGAGGGCTATGGTGGGACATGAGTGTAACAGGCCGGATGGCCTGACTGATACCTTTGCTACATGTATATTTCTACAGGTCAGCACCCATCAGAAAAAGGGTACATGGCGTGCCATCGCCAAGTACGTGCGGACCCTGGGGGTCTATGGGAGGTGGAGCACCCACTGTCACAAACGGTGGGAGGACCTGAGACGCTGGGCAAGGAAGACGGCGGAGGCCCAGCTTGGGATGGCCTCCCAATGAGGAAGGGGTGCCCGTCGAACCCTGACCCCCCTGATGGCCCGCATACTGGCGGTGGCCTATCCGGAGCTGGATGGGCGCTTGAGGGCATCACACCAGCCACAAGGGGGTGAGTAGTTTCCCAATATACTACTTGTGCGTGGTGGGGTGGTCTCCGGGTGGGGGATGTGGGCCTGTGGGTGCCCCTAGGCCAGGCCAGACATTGCAGGGTAGGTCCCATGTTGGGTAGGGTATGATGTGAACCACCTTCAACCAAGCTAGGAGACATCCACTACTGGGCAGGGGTCTGTGGGTCTCAGGTATGCTGTTATTGGTGTTAGGTATTACTGTCCATGGCCTGGTGACTAGTATTGTGACTGGTAGTGCATTGCCTAATGCGTAAGGCTGTTTCGTGTGTGTGTGTGTGTGTGTGTGGTGTACGCCAACGGTGGTGTTGGAGCAGCCAGTGACCAACTGTATCCTTTGTCTCTTCCCCTCCTTTTTATTTTGTCACCCTATCCTTCTGTGCATTAGCATCATCTGGCGGAGGAGCGGAGGCACCAGCGACGGAGGGAGCTGCATCCCACATGGCCCAGAAGGCCGAATCCACCAATGGTGAGGGCACCAGTGGGACGGAGGGCGAGGGGAGCACCACAACAGAGACAGGAGGTGACAGTTGGGACAGTGATACCTCCTCCGATGGAAGCTCGCTGGTGGTGGCGGACACCTCTGTGGCCACCCCAACTACAGGTACAGCCACCACCCCCCGTACCAGCACCGCCCTCCCAGCAGCCCCTAATCCTGTAGGTGTGACACCAGGGTGAGAGATTGTGACCTTGCACTCCCCAAGATCTGCATCACAGGGCACAATGCCACCTCCAGAACCAGTGGAAGAAGCCATCCACTCACCCCATCCTTCCCAGGATGAAGAACACGGGGCACAATGCCCCCTCCAGATCCAGTGGAAGAAGCCATCCACTCACCCCATCCTTCCCAGGATGAAGCACACTAGGCACAATGCCCCCTCCAGAACCAGTGGAAAAAGCCACCCACTTGAGAGACTGTGGCCTCGCACTCCCAAGGACCAAGCAGTGGGCAAACCACCCACTTGAAAGACTGTGGCCTTGCACTCCCCAGGACCAGGCAGTAGGCAAACCACCCACTTGAGAGACTGTGGCCTTGCATTCCCCAGGACCAAGCAGTGGGCAAACCACCCACTAGAGAGACTGTGGCTTTGCACTCCCCAGGACAAAGCAGTGGGCAAACCACCCACTTGATAGACTGTGTGTAAGGAAATGCCTCCTTGGCATGGTTACCCCCTGACTTTTTGCCTTTGCTGATGCTAAGTTTTGAATTGAAAGTGTGCTGAGGCCTGCTAACCAGGCCCCAGCACTAGGTTCTTTCCTTAACCTGTACTTTTGTTTCCACAATTGGCACACCCTGGCATCCAGGTAAGACCCTTGTAACTGGTACCCTGGTACCAAGGGCCCTGATGCCAGGGAAGGTCTCTAAGGGATGCAGCATGTCTTATGCCACCCTGGGGACCCCTCACTCAGCACAGACACACTGCTTGCCAGCTTGTGTGTGCTAGTGAGGACAAAACGAGTAAGTCGACATGGCACTCCCCTCAGGGTGCCATGCCAACCTCACACTGCCTATGCAGTATAGATAAGTCACCCCTCTAGCAGGCCTTACAGCCCTAAGGCAGGGTGCACTATACCATAGGTGAGGGCACAAGTGCATGAGCACTGTGTCCCTACAGTTTCTAAGCAAAACCATAGACATTGTAAGTGCAGGGTAGCCATAAGAGTATATGGTCTGGGAGTCTGTCATGCACGAACTCCACAGCACCATAATGGGTACACTGAAAACTGGGGAGTTTGGTATCAAACCTCTCAGCACAATAAATGCACACTGATGCCAGTGTACATTTTATTGTAACATACACCCCAGAGGGCACCTTAGAGGTGCCCCCTGAAAATGTAACCGACTATCTGAGTAGGCTGACTAGTTCTAGCAGCCTGCCACACACCAGACCTGTAGCTGGCCACATGGGGAGAGTGCCTTTGTCACTCTGTGGCTAGTAACAAAGCCTGTACTGGGTGGAGGTGCTTCACACCTCCCCCTGCAGGAACTGTAACACCTGGCGGTGAGCCTCAAAGGCTCACCCCCTTTGTTACAGCACCCCAGGGCACTCCAGCTAGTGGAGTTGCCCGCCCCCTCCGGCCACGGCCCCACTTTTGGCAGCAAGGCCAGGGGAGATAATGAGAAAAACAAGGAGGAGTCACTGGCCAGTCAGGACAGCCCCTAAGGTGTCCTGAGCTGAGGTGACTCTAACTTTTAGAAATCCTCCATCTTGCAGATGGAGGATTCCCCCAATAGGATTAGGGATGTGCCCCCCTCCCCTCAGGGAGGAGGCACAAAGAGGGTGTACCCACCCTCAGGGCTAGTAGCCATTGGCTACTAACCCCCCAGACCTAAACACGCCCTTAAATTTAGTATTTAAGGGCTCCCCAGAACCTAGGAACTCAGATTCCTGCAACCTAAGAAGAAGAGGACTGTTAAGCTGAAAAACCCTGCAGAGAAGATGGAGACACCAACTGCTTTGGCCCCAGCTCTACCGGCCTGTCTCCCCACTTCTTAAGACACTGCTCCAGCGACGCTTTCCCCAGGGACCAGCGACCTCTGAATCCTCAGAGGACTGCCCTGCATCTATAAGGACCAAGAACTCCCGAGGACAGCGCCTCTGTTAAAGACTGAAACTTTGCAACAAAGAAGCAACTTTGAAACAACTCATGTTTCCCGCCGGAAGCGTGAGACTTGGCACTCTGCACCCGACACCCCCGGCTCGACTTATGGAGAACAAACACTTCAGGGAGGACTCCCCGGCGACTGTGATACCGTGAGTAGCCAGAGTTGCCCCCCCTGAACCCCCACAGCGACGCCTGCAGAGGGAATCCCGAGTCTCCCCTGCCCGCGTCTGCCTGCTTCTAAGAACCCGACGCCTGGTAGGGACACTGCACCCGCAGCCCCCAGGACCTGAAGGATCCGACCTCCAGTGCAGGAGTGACCCCCAGGTGGCCCTCTCCCTTGCCCAGGTGGTGGCTACCCCGAGGAGCCCCCCGCCCCTTGCCTGCCTGCATCGCTGAAGAGACCCCTTGGTCTCCCATTGCTTTCTATTACAAACCCGACGCTTGTTTGCACACTGCACCCGGCTGCCCCCGTGCCGCTGAGGGTGTACTTTCTGTGTGGACTTGTGTCCCCCCCCCGGTGCCCTACAAAACCCCCCTGGTCTGCCCTCCGAAGACGCGGGTACCTACCTGCTGGCAGACTGGAACCGGGGCACCCCCTTCTCCATTGAAGCCTATGCGTTTTGGGCACCACTTTGACCTCTGCACCTGACCGGCCCTGAGCTGCTGGTGTGGTAACTTTGGGGTTGCTCTGAACCCCCAACGGTGGGCTACCTTGAACCCAAACTTGAACCTGTAGGTGGTTTACTTACCTGCAAAAACTAACAAACTCTTACTCCCCCCCAGGAACTGTTGAAAATTGCACTGTCTAGTTTTAAAATAGCTGTATGTCATTTATGTGAAAACTGTATATGCTATTTTGCTAATTCAAAGTTCCTAAAGTACCTACCTGCAATACCTTTAATTTGAAGTATTACATGTAAATCTTGAACCTGTGGTTCTTAAAATAAACTAAGAAAATATATTTTTCTATACAAAAAACTATTGGCCTGGAATTGTCTTTGAGTGTGTGTTCCTCATTTATTGCCTGTGTATGTACAACACATGCTTAACACTACTCCTTTGATAAGCCTACTGCTCGACCACACTACCACAAAAAAGAGCATTAGTATTATCTCTTTTTGCCACTATCTTACCTCTAAGGGGAACCCTTGGACTCTGTGCATACTATTCCTTACTTTGAAATAGTGCATACAGAGCCAACTTCCTACACTGTGGCCTTGCACTCCCCAGGACAGAGCAATGTGCATGTAGCCCCCTCCAGGACCAGTGGCATTGTACCATCGTCCAGCTGAGGTGCCCCCCCCCATTCCCTGTCCCCCTGAGGTGCCTGTGTATTTTCGACCTAATGTCCCTGCAGTGTTCTCTCTGTGTTGTTGCAGGAGTGAGGTGGGGCCTGGCCTATGTGATGTGGCCTGGTTGTCCACGGACATTGAGGACTGGGCTGTGTCCCTCCATTTGTAAATATGTATATATGTTTGTATTGTGATGCACTTATTCATGTTGTTTTATCGTATTACACTCACTTTCTTCCAATCTTTTTGACCATTGCGTCCTGGGTACAGGGCCCAAGGCAGGGATGGAAGGGGAAGCCCTTCCCCTTCCACCCCCGACCCCCCACTCCCCTGTGTGGAATTATATTTAGGCCATATCTGCTCCCCTGGGGGGCGGATCAGCCTATTTTAATTAGGCCGATCTGCCCCCAAGGGGGACAGAAACCACTAGACCCCAGGGAGTTTTTTTTTTTACGTGAATTTCAGGTAAGGGGAGCGACCCCTTAGGCAAGTGTTGTTCCCCTGGGGAGCAAATTAATTTTAGGCCCTTTCTGTCCCCCCGGGGGGCAGATCAGCCTATTTTAATTAGGCCGATCTGCCCCAAAGGGGGGCAGAAACCACTAGGCACCTGAGGAAACCTAGCAAACCAGCTCATTTTTGAAAACTAGACACCTAGGGATATCTAAGATGGGGTGACTTGTGGGGATCTAACCAGGTTCCTCTTACCCAGAATCCTTTGCAAACCTCAAAATTTGACCAAAAAAACACTTTTTCCTCTCATTTCGGTGACAGAAAGTTCAGAAGAGTTTTTTTTTTTTACGTGAATTTCACATAAGGGGAGCGATCCTTTAGGCAAGGGTCGCTCCCCTGGAAGGGCAAATTGTAGTTAGGCCATTTCTGCCCCCTTTGAGGCAGATCGGCCGATTTTAGGTCAATCTGCCCCAAAGGGGGGCAGAAACCACTAGGCACCGGGGATCTTTTTTTTTGCGCCAATGTCACGCAAGGGGAGCGACCCCGTAGGCAAGGGTCGCTCCACGGGGGTAAATTTATTTTAGGCCATTTCTGCCCCCCCTGGGGGCAGATCGGCCTATTGTTATTAGGCCGATCTGCCCCCGGGGGGGCAGAAACCTCTAGACGCAAGGGCATTTTTTTTTTTGTGTGTTTTTTTTTGTGTGTTTGTTTTTTTAGAGATGGGGAGCGATCAATTTGGCAAGGGTCGCTCCCCTGGGGGGCAAATTGTATTTAGACCATTTCTGCCCCCCTTGGGGGCAGATCGCCCGATTTTAGGTCAATCTGCCCCCAAGGGGGGCAGAAACAACTAGGCACCGGGGATCTTTTTTTTGCGCCAATGTCACACAAGGGGAGCAACCCGGTAGGCAAGGGTCGCTCCCCGGAGGGGTTGAGGGGGCAAATATATTTTAGGCCATTTCTGCCCCCCCTGGGGCAGATCGGCCTATTGTTATAGGGCCGATCTGCCCCCGGGGGGGCAAAAACCTCTAGGCGCCAGTGGTAATTTTTTTGTGTGTGTTTTTTTTTGTTTGTTTGTTTTTTTAGAGATGGGGAGCGACCCATTAGTCAAGGGTCACTCCCCTGGGGGGCAAATTGTATTTAGACCATTTCTGCCCCCCTTGGGGGCAGATCGGCCGATTATGTTAGGCCAATCTGCCCCCTTGGGGGCAGAAACCACATAGGCACTAGGAATTGGTGTGTGTGTATGCGTGTGTTTTCTTTAGGGGGGCAGCCCCTTGGGTAAGGGTCGCTCCCCATGGGGGCATATTACTGTTGGCCATATCTGCCCCCAAGGGGGGGCAGAAAGCCCACCAGAGGCCAGGGAAGTTTTTATTTAAAAAATAAGAGGGTGGGGTATGGCCATACCCCCACCCCAAATAAATGGGGCCAAAGTTGTTCTGCCCACCAGTGGGCAGATGGGGCAATTACCCCTGATCCACACCCCGGGGGGCGGAAAGTCTATTAGATGCCAGGGAATTAAAAAAAAAAAAAAAAATATTGGGGTGGTGGCTACCAACCAGTATGGGCCTGGTTACGCCCCCACCTCAACTAAAGGGGGTAACAGTCTTTCAGCTCTCCCCCGCACTCTAAAACATCTTGTCCCACAGCAAGCAAGAAGACATTTGATTATTTTGGATTTTAGTTTTACATTTGGGCCATGAGAACTTGGCTTACTCTCAAAATTGTACCACTTGGAATGGTGAGGGCTGCACTTTATGGACTTTGGTACTCTGCCATGTAGAAAAATCCACAAGACCTAGACACATCTGAAAACTAAACATCTGGGTGATTCCAGGGTGGTGTGTTTCACATGCACCCTGCACCATTTTTGTACCCACAGTCCCCTGCAAACCTCCAACTTTGCTGGAAATCACACATTTTTCCCACGTTTTTGTGATGGAACCTTCCAGGAATCTGCAGGAATCCACAAAATTCTTACCACCCAGCATTGTTTCATCTATACAGCTAAGAATTATGCTGCACTTGTCAGCCTAAAAATGTTTTTTTGAAACTGCCCTTTTGGACCCCTTTGTTCCCCCTCAATATCGACATGTTTTTGGCTCTTCCCTTTCACAAGCACTTGGCCCACCTACACAAATGAGGTATCATTTTTACCGGGAGACTGAGGGGAACATTGGGTGCTATGAAATGTGTCCCAGTGCGGTGATCCCACACAAAAATGTGGGAAAGATGAGATTTGCTAGCTAAATTTGAGGTTTGCTGAGGATTCTGGGTAAGAAAACATTGGGGGATCCTTGCAAGTCACACCTCACTGGACTCCCTCGGGTGTCTAGTTTTCAGAAATGTCTGGGTTTGGTAGGTTTCCCTAGAAGGCTGCTGAGCCCGGGACCAAAAACGCAGGTGCCCCCCTGCAAAAACAGGTAGTTTTCTATTTGATAATTTTGATGTGTCCAGATAGTGTTTTTGGGCATTTCCTTTCATGGGCGCTAGGCCTACCCACACAATCGAGGTACCATTTTTATCGGGAGACTTAGGGGAACGCTGGGTGGAAGGACATTTGTGGCTCCTCTCAGATTCCAGAACTTTCTGTCACCAAAATGAGAGGAAAAAGTGTTTTTTTGGTCAAGTTGTGAGGTTTGCAAAGGATTCTGGGTAACAGAACCTGGTCAGAGCCCCACAAGTCACCCCATCTTGGATTCCCCTAGGTCTCTAGTTTTCAAAAATGCACAGGTTTGGTAGGTTTCCCTAGGTGCCGGCTGAGCTAGAGGCCAAAATCTACAGGTAGGCACTTTGCAAAAAACACCTGTTTTCTTTTAAAAAATGTGATGTGTCCACGTTGCGTTTTGGTGCATTTCCTGTCGCGGGCCCTAGGCCTACCCACACAAGTGAGGTACCATTTTTATCGGGAGACTTGGGGGAACACAGAATAGCAAAACAAGTGTTATTGCCCCTTGTCTTTCTCTACATTTTTTCCTTCTAAATGTAAGGCAGTGTGTAAAAAAGACATCTATTTAAGAAATGCCCTGTAATTCACATGCTAGTATGGGCACCCCGGAATTCAGAGATGTGCAAATAACCACTGCTCCTCAACACCTTATCTTGTGGCCATTTTGGAAATACAAAGGTTTTCTTGATACCAATTTTCACTTTTTATATTTCAGCAAATGAATTGCTGTATACCCGGTATAGAATAAAAACCCATTGCAAGGTGCAGCTCATTTATTGGCTCTGGGTACCTAGAGTTCTTGATGAACCTACAAGCCCTATATATCCCCGGAACCAGAAGAGCCCAGCTGATGTAACGGTATATTGCTTTCAAAAATCTGACATCACAGGAAAAAGTTACAGAGTAAAACGTGGAGAAAAATGGCTGTTTTTTTCACCTCAATTTCAATATTGTTTTATTTCATCTGTTATTTTCTGTAGGAAACACTTGTAGGATCTACACAAATGACCCCTTGCTGAATTCAGAATTTTGTCTACTTTTCAGAAATGTTTAGCTTTCTGGGATCCTGTGTTGGTTTCTCACCCATTTTGGTCACTGTAATGTGGGGCCCTAGGCCCTCATGCTGGTAAGTAAAGGGACGCAGACACGGTTTAAGGGTGGTACTGAACTGGCCTCGGGCACGTGCGCCCGGCCCCTTTTATTGGCAGGGTCACCTGACTGGTGACGCCTGTGTTGGGTGGGTGTGGTTTACATCTGTAAGACCAGCCCTCAGCAGAGTGGCTGGCAGAAAGACTAGAATGAGTCCAGCTGGACTCTACATCCCTCCCAAACTTTATTGAGGAACCAAACAAAAGTCCAACCTGTAAAAGAAACAATAACAAAGCACCACAATCAGTCTCTCGGCCTCTAAAAGGCAGACTGCAGAATTGCAGTGGACATGGTGCAGCTGGGAGCATCCGGTCACCTCCGCACGAGTCCATAATTTAACCAGGTACAGCTGGGCACGAACACAGTGTGGATGAAGTCCAGATACTTCAGTTGCTTGTCCACGACCTCACAGTTCACTGGATATAGTCGATCCGGTCCTGCCTGGGCTCATGTGGTCAAAGTCTATTTACAGTTTCTGATGCGGGTGCATCTGGAGCAGTGGTGAGTCCACTGTACACAGTTCTGGACGGCATTCTGACTCTGGAGATTGTCTACCTCCTAAGACTGCAGATGACGTGACGGCCTGGGGCGCCTGGGAGTCCAGCGGCAGAGCAGCAGCAGTCTTCCCTCTCGTGCCCGACCTCCATCAAGCAGGAGTCTCCTCGAGGCCCTTCCGCGGGCTTCCACAGGACTGTGTGGGCTGTGCTTGCCTATCTCAGGCCCAGCAAAGATGTCTCAGAGGAACAGCCTACAGGACCACATCCTAGTCTCGCATGGAGCCACAAGGGTTGTTGATGCAGGGTCCGCTTGCTCAAGCCATCTGGATTCAGGTGCTCTGGCCATAGTGCAAAGTCTTCAGGTGACCAGTCTCTCGATATGAGACCTCCGTGCTTCCGGATGCCTGACGTGGAGCTGTGTCAGATGCATTCTCTCTCAGCGATATTCCGCTCTCACAGGAATTTGTTGGAGGCCCTGGTCCCTGGATTGCTGCGGAACTGCGTGGGCTGTGCGGGCCAACGTCGGCCACGCCAAAGGAGTCTCTCTGAACTCCCAACAGGGCCACGTCCTAGTCTTGTGCAACCCCAAGGGTGGATGATCCAAATGATCTGGTCTGCTCTCACCGGCAGGTGTCTGGTTCACGGAGCTCATGGCAAGTGTTCAGATGATAAGTTTCTACGTTGCCAGACATGCCTTGTCAGCGTCGGTTCTTGTTGCTGACTGTCTCCACTCAGGTGGTGCTGTGCTCCTCCTTCGATGATTGGACGATGCACCTCATCATGATGATGATGTTTTTTTCATCCTTATGCAGATCAAACAGGTGGCGGCGGCTTCGTCAGCGGAAGGACCACTTGATGGACATAGTGGCCACGGCGGGTCTTGTGTGGCCTGTGCAGTCGGCGTCAGGGATGCCATCACAGCCAAGCAGCCGGTGACAGGTCGGTCGTACTGGGAAGCGTGGGGGACCACCCGCATCGCTGTCTTCAGTGACGTCTACTCACCCCGGTGACTGTCTTGTACTGATGGGTACCTCCTCATCTGCTCGCACGAGTCCTCAGTTGTGTCACTCTACTTCCTTCCACTTTCACACCTGCGATGGAGTTGATCTGTGGTGTGACCGGTCTGTCACACTCCTCTCCTCATTTCTTGTTGGCATCGTGCCACTCTCTCTTCTCCTTGCTGTGGCATCGTGCCACAGGTCACATGTTGCGGCACATGGACCTTGCGCTGCACCTCTGCTGGTACATCTTCCTCTTTGTCCTCGACGTGGCGTTGTGCCACGGGTCACATGCTGCTTCACACGGACCTATCACTGCACCGTCGCTGGTGCATCTTCCTCTTCGTCCTCGATGTGGCGTTGTGCCACAGGTCGCATGCTGCATCACATGGACCTATCACTGCACCTCCTCTGGTGCATCTTGCTCGATCGCAGCCTCTCACGGGCTGAGTCCTGCGGGTAGGACATGATCTGCTCTTCAGGCAGACCTCTCCCGGTCTGGTCCGTTCCCGGATCCTCACGCTGGACCTCTCTCTGGCAGGAGGGTCCCGCTCTCTTCCTCCTTCTCTTCACTCGAGGGCGCCGCTCTTGCGCCTCGAGGCTGCGCTGTTACGGCGCTCACTCCTGCCATCTGCTCTGGCAGGGTCGGTCAGTTCAGATGACCTGCTCACTGATGGGCCAACAGTGGCCATCTTCCGTCGCTGCGCGGCCAGCTGACATGGCCTCTTTTCCCGTGCGTTACGTCACGCTCTCGGGTACTCTCTCCATCTTCACTTTTCCCCATGTCGTCACATTCTCTGGCGCAGCTCTCTGTGCATGCTGTGCACGTGTCAGTCTCTTTTTTTCTGGGCGTCCTGTGGCAACGCCTGGCATGTCCCTTTCTTGTCCTGCGGTGATGTCCATCACTGCTGGGGCATGTGGCGTTCTTTTGGCAGTGGTGGCGGACAGCCACCAGGGGCTGCGCAGACCATGCGCGCTCTCTTCGTACCTCACGTGGCACTTGCGTCCGTTTCTCACCGTTGCAGCTTGGCTGGGACAGCTGCAGTCTTCTCCTTCCCTTTTGCAGCGTCGCCCGCGTCGCTTTCTTCTTCCTCGCTGTTTCCATCTTCTGCGCCGTTTCTGTCCACAGGCGCACTCTTGATGTGTATCAGTCACTTTCTGAAGGTACTGCTGTAAACTTGCCTTCTTCCAAGCTTGTTTTTCCTTTAAAACAGAAATAGGGTGCAATACCAACTCTGGCCACTGGATGCCAGTAGTGCACTTTTTTTTCTAGCTTCAAGACAGTCTTTCCTGTTACCGGCCTCGTTTATTTCAACAGATGCCGGTGAGGAGGGCATGCTGCTGGGAGGACTTCGTCATGCTGGTGGGGGCTGCCGGTAAGTGCTATTTTATTTATCTTCTCTCCCTTTTCTCTTCTCTTTGTTTTTTTTTCTTTCTGTCCATTTTTTTTTTCTCAACCTGCACAGCCTCGTTTGAAGAGGCGTGTAGAGGGCTCAGTCAGCGTGGGGGTGTGGGGGCTCCGGGCACTGTTTGTTTTTCTATCTAGGTGCGTGTGAGCACCTCTCTACTTATAAGTTTGTTGGAGGTGGGGGAGGCCTTGGGCACCTGTTGCTTTGGTGCGTGGATGCACCATTTTATTTCTAGTTCGTATGGTGCGTGTCTGCACCTCATGGTTGAATTCCTGCCGGGACAAAGGGGGGCAGCTCCTGGGCATTTTCGTTGCTTTTGAGGTGCATTCCAGCACCATCGGGGATCTCACGTTGCGGCCGCAGCAGTCCTCCGTGCTGCAGCCGTTTTCCGGCATTTTTGTGGTGGGGGCGGCCCTGGGCATTTTCTTCGGTGCGCGAGTGCACCATTCTTAAATGAAAAGGGGCGACCAGCCCCGGCCACACTTTGGCACCTTCTCACGGTGCACGGCGCGCGACAGCGCCACTTTAAAAGTAAAAGGAGAAACGGCCCGGGTAATTTTCTTTTTGCTCGGTGCCGATTGCACCATGTTCACCACACGCGGCCGCAGCAGCACGGAACACGCTGCGGACCGCGTTCTTTTCCTGGGCCGACCGGCCCCGGCCACATTTTCACACTTTCTTCGCTGGGGGGGTTGGGGGGCGGCCCTAGGCTTTTCTCCATTCCGGTGCAGGTCAGCACCGAGCGCTTGTGCAGAGGGGCGGCCCTGGGCATTCCTCTTTATTTTCTTCGGTGCGCGGGAGCACCATTATTTAAGATAAAACGGGCGACGGCCCCAATCATTTTTTCCTTTCTTTTGGACATTTATTTCTTCACGTCGCGCGCAACAGCGCCTTCTACATATGTGTTGACTCTGGGGAGGGCGCGCTCAGGGCAATTCCTTCTGGGGGCACCGGGAACACAAGCCTCACAGCGCTTTATTTACTTTCAGCACTGCAGCCGTTTTGGCAGCGCTGCGGGACGCTGTCATCGACAGCACTCACCCCTTCTTTCCTACCGATGGGGCTGGGACTGCACGGCCTCACTTCTCCTCTTCACCAAGTTGAGCCCATGTCTGCGACCACGTGGGGTTTCAGATCCCACTCGTCGCCAATGTAATGTGGGGCCCTAGGCCCTCATGCTGGTAAGTAAAGGGACGCAGACACGGTTTAAGGGTGGTACTGAACTGGCCTCGGGCACGTGCGCCCGGCCCCTTTTATTGGCAGGGTCACCTGACTGGTGACGCCTGTGTTGGGTGGGTGTGGGTTACATCTGTAAGACCAGCCCTCAGCAGAGTGGCTGGCAGAAAGACTAGAATGAGTCCAGCTGGACTCTACAGTCACTAACTGGAAGGAGACTGAAAGCACAAAAAATAGTTAAAATGGGGTATGTCCCAGTAAAATGTCAAAATAGTGTTGAAAAATTGGGTTTTCCAATTCAAGTCTGCCTGTTCCTGAAAGCTGGGAAGATGGTGATCTTGCCACCGCAAACCCTCTGTTGATGCCATTTTCAGGGAAAAAAACACGAGCTGCCTTCTGCAGCCCTTTTTCCCATTTAAAAAAATAAATCACTGTATTTTTGCTAATTGCTTGGTCTCCTTCAGGGGAACCCACAAAGTCTGGGTACCTCTAGAATCCCTAGGATGTTGGAAAAAAAGGACGCAAATTTGGTGGGTAGCTTATGTGAACAAAAGGTTATGAGGGCCTAAGCGCGAACTGCCCCAAATAGCCAAAAAAAGGCTCGGCACAGGAGTGGGAAAAGGTCTGGCAGCGAAGGGGTTAACTATGTAGTCCGTTCCACTCTGATAAGATTCCCAGTTACGCTTCTTAGGATGCATCCATTCTGCCCCAGCCCCCCTCCCACAACAAACATGAAATATGAGTAACGATAATAATGCTTGGTGAGAGAGTACGAGACAAAGAAGTGGTAAATGACTGTAGAGGAGGTGGAGTTCCGTATTTAAGAACTCAAAAGAAAGTGCAAACGGTAAATCTCAGTAGCCGGAAACAGACTCCCAAGAGGTCGTATTTGCGCGCCGCTGGACCAAGGATGCTGCCCCTGATACTGATCCTGGGCCTTTGCCTCACCCTTCCAGCAGCGCATGGAAAAATCTTTGAGCGGTGTGAGCTGGCAAGCATCATGAAGAGGATGGAGCTCGATGGATACACAGGATACAGCCTTCCAAACTGTAAGTATCGTCCGCATGGCTCGGAGTCAGACCTGTCGTGCTGCAAAAATGCCACTAGGAGACCCCCCAGCCTTTAAAATTGGTTGGGTTGCAGAAATTTCAATATAGGAGTGATTTGTTCTGAGAAACGTTTACGATACTGCAGTTGTTTCAGTAAAGAGAAGTTGTTCCTCTTTGTTTTTAATTTTCCATTTCCTCAATTCCTTATACATGCTTTAACTGCACGGTGTGAATAGGACATTTAGGATTTTTTTCTTTACATCTAACAGTAAAGCAGGTTATGTTTGAGGTCCAGCGGGGATCCTGTGGCATAACTCGTAATTATATTGTGTGCTTTTGTCATCACAGAGTCTGTGAGAGCGACTCTAGCGTTATTGTTAAGTGCAGTTAATACCGGAAGAGCTTTTATAATGATAATAATAATATTTTATGTAAGATTGTGCCATCAAAAAGACTGCTTGGTGTGCCTCCCCCCACTACAATTCCGTATTTAAATTTGCTCGTCGATGGTTGTACTACTGAATATATATTGACCAATTACTCCCCCTTCCTCTCATTAACAGGGACTTGGCGCTATGCAATGCAAATCCATTTTTAGATACCGCTTTTTTAACAGAATTTTATAGTTTTCAACATATTCAATCGTTGACTGTGTGATTAAACCAATTATTGCGACATAGAAGGCATATGGTGTACCAGTGCTATTATATCATTCGGAATACGTTGGAAAACTCGAGTATTCACAGACCAGTCAGTTTTCAGTGTTTAATTATGATTCAAACCCCACACAGTTAGTTATGAAACATTCACTCCCTTCATCCCCACCCCAACCAACCCCTCCCAGTTTGTACAGGAATAGTTTGACAAAAGCCGTTCCTGGGTTAAGGGGCGCCGTCATACAGGCTTGTGCAACCAACCCTAAGCTTTCAGCGCCCATCTCATACATTCATCTGGTTACTAGTCGTCTCCCAGGGTTTGATCTATAAGTATGGAGTTATCAGGGGAATCAGTGACTGTATGCACTGTATGCACATGCATTTCACCAGAGTGTCCCAAGCTCTGGCCTTATCCACCGTGGTGCCCCCCTTCTCATCTCCAGGAATATGATTGCATCTTCATATCCCGCCCATAGCAGTAGGGTCTCTCTCTACTTATGGATTTGGGGGCTAATAGTGGCCTTCCATTTTAATGTTATCTCACGTTTTGCCAATATCAGGGCAAGATCTATGAATTTGTGTTTAGTGGGATGATGGAAGTCTCCCAGTACACATGCTAGTGGACTTTACAGCCACATCCGTTCTGTCACTTCATTTATGCAGGCCACCACCCTGTCCCAGAAGTCACAGAGAGCAGGGCAGTCCCACACCATATGGACCATTTCTGAACCTCTATCTCGACATCTAGGGTATGCCACATCGATTGCGCTGAATTAATTTTCCCTGGAGTTAGGTAGGATCTATGTAGAAAATAAAAGTTGATTAACTTAAATCTAGCATTTTGTGAAACCTTATATGAATGATTCAATATTGTGGACCAGCTTGAATCGGAGATAGGGATCCCTAGATCTTCCTCCCACTTCCGTTGTAGGTCTCCTAGGGGCAAGTTGATATCTGCTCCTATCACTTGGTAGAGGAGGCTGACCGCTCTACTCCTACCGGTCATGGTCCAGGGGACTTAACTGCTGAAATGGGCAGGGGCTTCCAATAGTGCGGTGCACCAGAGGCCTCTAATGGTTGCCACTACCGCTCGATGGAGCAAGATCTGTCCCCAGGGTAATTCATATTGGTTGGATAGCGATTCGGAAGGGTATCACCCTGGTACTCGTCTCCTACTCTGGTAATTCCCAGCTCCACCCAGTCATAAATCCTCTATAATGCTCCATTGTCACTCTTCGTGGCCAGGCATTGCACTGGCGAATAAGGTCAGTGGAATTGAGTATGCTGCAAGCAGCGCCACCAGGAATGTCTTACAGTGTGTATTTCCCAGAGCACCCCAGCATAAGGTGTGTGGGGATCAAGAGGAGTTGGGAGAGCAGCAAAAGTTCAGGCACGCCAATCGGCACAACCTGTGGGGGATGTAAGTGAGTGTCTAGCCACTAGTTGAACCATGGAACCTGGGCAGCCAGGTGATATGCTTTGAAATCAGGTGCCGCCGGGGTGTTGTCTGAGGTGGTCCTTCACAGCTTCGCTAACGCCAACCGGTGTCTCCCCGCTCCCCAGATCAGTTCCACCAACATGTGTCCATTTCAGCGAACATTTTGCGGAGGATAACAAGGGGCAGTGTAGTGAAAAAATGAAGTAGGTGGGGGAGCGTCCCCATATTTGACATTGATATTCGACCTATATTGGAGTGTAACACTCTAATCACTGCACCTATGTTGCCATCTAGGACCTTTCACCTGTCAAGATACATTCTAACTCCTAAATACTTCATGCAGGAGACTTCCCATGACAATCCATGTAATTTGTGCAGGATAGGCATGTTGTGCGTAAGTGGAACAATTAGTGACTTCTGCCAGTTAATGCAGAGACTTGAATGGGTTCCAAATTGCCTCAGCAAGGAAATCACCCCAGGTGGGTCCAATTTTAGTTTTTCAAAAAGAGGAGCAAATCGTCTACATAGAGAGCTTTTTTATGGGACAGCCCAGTCCAGAGTAGTGGTTCCCCATTCATGCTCCCCTGGCCAGTGGCTCGATCACAATTGCAAACAGTAGTGGGGAGAGAGGACAACCCTTCCTTGTGTCCCTGTCTACTGTATACTTGTGGGATATCACCTCTCCGCTTTGTACCCATGCAGTAGGGTTGGTATATAGCAACTTGGTCAACTGGCTGAAACCCCCACCTAGCCCCATTCTATCCAGTACTCAGTATAAGTAGTCCCACCGGAGCCATAAAATGACTTCTTGATGTCAATCAGTACAATCACTGCTCCAGCCTCCTCCGATGGGTGTGTCTCCATGATCAATAATAATCGACGGACATTTAAGGCTGTATTGTGCTCAGCTTTGAAGCCACACTGATCAGTAAGTGTGCACATATGTGGGAGAAGGCAAGTGGCCAAGATGCACCTCAATATCTTGAAGTCCATATTTAATAATGATAACAGTCAATAGGAGCACACATACTGAGGGGACCTGCCCAGCTTTAAAATGGGATCACTAGCTCCTCCCTGATTGTAGGTGGAAGTCTACCAGCTGTATGGATCTCTTGGAGGGTGATGAGACCTTCTTCAGGGTTTCTAAGACGCCAATCTGGACTCAGAGGATGCTCTCTGTGCCAATCTAACACTATCATGATCAGGTTGTGATCAGATATTGTGCAAAGGAGATATTTCTCATGACTTACGTGTCCCTGTACCTCAGGGGAACACAGAAAGGTGTCCAACCGGACATGTAAATCATGCATCCCTGAGATGAAAGAATAGTCTTGCTGTCCAGGGTGCAGCTGCCTCCAGGAGTCTACAAGGCCCCACCTCTGTTGCCAATCTCGAAAGACCCTAGCTGTTCTGAGCACTGGGGAGTTGGCCAGAGGTGGGTGGGTGCGGTCCATGACTGGGTCGGCCATGTTATTGTAGACCCGGCCCCATGGGAGAGGTTGGATTAGGTGTAGAGCCAGATTTCCAGATAAGTCTGCAAAGAACCCTCCTGTTCGTGTTGGGCACATAGATCCCCACTATGGTCAGGTCATGCCTGGCTAATCTGGCAGATATTGATCCTTCCAGGTCTGGGTGGGGAGATGCTTTTTAGCTGGGTGGGGAGGTGAAAACTTTTTTCGTGCTATCATATGCAACTCTACAGAGAGCTGGCGTATTTAATACCCAACTTACGAAGACGCTTTTTATCTTCATTGAAGGATGCTTGTTGTAACTGCATGTCCCCAGTGAAGTTGGGAAATATCATCACTTTTCTATTTTCAACCTTTATTTCCCCTTTGTTTCGGGCCTGAGTGAGGATGTGATCCCGATCTTTAAAATGAAGAACCTTGGCAACTACATATCTGGAGCCTGCTCTGTGCTACGTAGGCCGTGCAGGCACCCAGTGTATGTGTTCAAGAATGAAGAAAGGGGAGAGGCTCTTTGGAGCTATTTCAATGCAGAACCATGTTTCCAGGTACAAGGTCATTTCTGCGCTTGGCCCCTCAATGCATTCAGGTAGTCCAGTTATGTGTATATTGCTCCTTCTGGCCCTGTGTCTTCTGCTCGTATTTCTAAAGTCTTTGCATGATGTTCCATTGTGGCCATTGTCTCTCACAGGGTAGGGTCTTCCGGTTGTACATCTCCTATTATGTGCTCCGCAGTAGTTACTCATTCCATCAGCCGTTTCTGGTCATCCCTCAGGAGGCCCAAGGTGTCTATCTTGAGTTTGAGCGCCTCACATGATGCCACGGTAGTGTGCAATATTGTGTTTAGTGTTGCTCCCATTTGCTTGTCTTGGGCACCATGGTCACTTCGTCCGATACATAGGGGATAGGTTCTTGGGAACGGGCTGCGTCGTTCGATTCCTTTGACCTTGTATGTGTACCTGTGGTGACGCTGGCCCTCCAGGTAGTGGGTTCCAGTGCTGCATGCAGAGCATTATCTTTCGGGGGGTTCCACTCCAACACACCCTGCAATCCACCAGGGGGAAGACCTCCCAGTGTATGCTGTAGCTTCCATTCCTTGGTTCTGGGTCAAAGGGAGAGTTGCCATTTAGAGGCAGCGCAATACAGCATGTGTAGCAAGGGTGTCCCGCACTATTTGTATCACCCATAACGCTCAGTTCACAGCACTGCAGGTTATTCCTTTGGGGCCGAGGAAGTGGAAAATCACCGGAAGGCCCCCTGGATCATACATTTTCAGGCTTCGTACTTCTATGGCATGAAAATACAGTCATGTGGATACAAAAAGGTGGGGGGGGTCTCAGGTGCACGGTAGTGAGCACACTTTATGTATTAGCCCTCGCCCCGGTGGTTGTTTAGATTAATATGCTCCCCATATCTCCACAAAGCTTAGAGCTTTAAGGGGTTCTGCACCACACCGATCAACTCCTGCAGTGTGGCAAAGGGGGGGCCCGACCTGAAGCAATGTAGCCTCCCTCATGCCAGTGTTCCATCTTACAGCTCCAATCTCCTCCAACAAGGTGTGCCACAAGTTCTGGGGGGCCACCGGTCCCTCCGTTGAGGTGCTCGGTTGTAGCTGGGAGTCTCCCTTTCGCCCCACAGCTGTTGCGGTCATGGTGCCAGGTGTTCATTGGTTACGGAGCCACTAATCATGTGGCTTTGTCCGCTCGCCTTGCGCACAGGAGGGAGGCTCGAGCAGCAGTGCGCAGCCTCCCTTGGTCGTACGGCGCAGATTGCTTTCACTGCAGGGGAGAGGACCTTGCATTCCGGTCACTATGTCTCCCAGGCGCACCAATTCACTTACTTGGATCCCGTAGTCTGGGCCCTCTCAGGGACCCTGCCAATACCTCAAGGCCACCCCCACCCGGTTATCCTGCTCCTGCGCTCTTCGTGTGTCTCGGGGGAGTCTCGGGGGGCTCACTGCAGCCGGCACCGCTCCTGAGGTCCCACTTGTGGGGTCGGGCTGCTTCAGTTCTGCTGACATTCAGAAAGCGCGGTTAGGGCAGTGCTGCTCTGCCATTTTGTTCAGCAGCCATGGCCATTTAAATTTGCTCTGGTTCAGCATGGACTTCGCGGCCTCAGGTCAGGGGACTCCTAGGGGTCACTTCTAGGTGTTTCTCAGGGGCTCAGATCAGCTGGGTGACTCAGGATGGCATAGCTTGGTGAAGCTCGGCCGGAGCACCATAGTCGAACGTCCTACTTCATTAGCGTTAGTCTACACCCTTCGATTTGTCTAAGCAAAAACCTTCCAGGCAAAAGTGGATCAATGCTGCACAGTTACTGGTAAAAGCTGCTAAAGGTGGCTAAAGTATTTGCAGAGGAACAGACTGGGCAACTGATGTGCTCTGAGGAGTTCACTATGAAGGGTTCTCTAAGGAGGTCACCGTAAGTGGCCCAAGAGTGACACAGAAGCAGACCTCAAAATATATGTGCAGGATCTGTTCGTGGATGTCATTTAAGGGCCCCTAGGGATCGCTACTGCAACCCCTGGCTTGCTCTTTGCGACTCCTAGCACTGTTGTTGCGACCGCTGCCCACAGAGGTAGCAAAATCAGTTTCATTAACACAGTGGCTGCTCATCCGTCGTTAGGCTTTCACTCTCTTTGTTTTTCTCTCAATTTTTTTATTACACTTATAGTGAATGATGTTTCATTTTTCACGATTAGTGTAATTAAATAATGGAGTACAATTAGCTGGGAAACATAACCTTCCTTGGCAGCTGTGGTAAGCAAAAATGATTTTTAATGTATGTTGTGTGCTTCCTTCGGTGTGATTGTGTGTTTACATGAGAGAGAGTGTGTGTATGTTTTTATGTGTAAGCATAAGTGTGTGTGAGTGAAATTGATGTCTAAGGGCATGTGATGTCACTTCTGCTACCCCTGGCAGTTTGGAGAATTGACTTTCATGGATCTGTGTAGTTACCTTTACTTTTTACATCCTGACCCTTTCCCTTTAAAAAAGTTTAAAAAATATATAGATATCCTGCTGCTTGGTGACAATGGCCCTCATTATGAGTTTGGTGGGTGGCAGAGGCCGCCCTCCAAACTCAAACCGTCGAGAGTCCGTCTGTGCGTTCCAAACACCTTTGGCCCTATTTGGAGTTTACCGCAGGGCCAGCGTGCAGAAACAGTGTTTCCGCCCGCCGGCCCTCCGGTGAACAGGGCCCTAACATTGCAGCCAGCTCGTAATCGAACCGGCCGCAATGAGGCGGTGCAGCGGGTGCAGCAGCACCTGTCACGCATTCCACTGCTATAATTCGGACAGTGGAATGCTCAACGGGTCTGTGCATGGGGGCCCCTGCACTGCCCATGCCAGGTGCAGGGGCCCCCATGGTGGCACAGACACCCCCATTCCGCCAGCCTTTCCATGGTGGTGGAACTGCCATGGAAAGGCGGGCAGTATGGGGACTCATAATCCGGAGGGCAGCGCTGCCCTGGCAGATTACATCCGCCGGGACCGCCAGGCTGCCAGCAACCAGGCGGTGTCGGCGGGCTGACCATGGCGGCTCCACCACAGCCGTAATGTGGCAGGCGGAACGCCACAACCGAAGCGGTCCGACCGCCACAATGAGTCTGGCGGTCTCAAGACCGCCAGACTCATAATGAGGGCCAATATTAGAAACTACTTCCTTAGCAGTTAATTTCAGAAACTTGAGTGCTGGTACGGCACCCCTATGTATTTGTCATTCACATCATAGACCCAACCCTTTGTATTTACACACCCTTAGTTTATGTTTTTTCTCCACTGAACCATTTGGCTCAGAATCAGCTTCCTCTGCACTCAGCAAAATCTAAACGGAGGTCCCTGCCAAAATACCACTTTAACTTATTGGATTCCTTTTGTCTGCTTTATTTTGCTTTAGCCAATTATTTCCTCCGGTTGGTGAGCTTATGAAATAGAGCTCCAGAATTAAGCAATACATGTTGTGTCACTCTCTTGGTGAAGCAATTCAAACACAAAAAACAAATAACTTGGGGCAGCCATCCAGTGCAGCCTGTACTCTGTGGTACATTTAGTATGCGGTCTCTATAGAAACCCCTATCTTGTATAAAATATATGTTGGACTTTTGCTTTTGCAGGGTCATCCCCAGACTTTTTTGCCTCCTGCCTCCTATATTTTTCTGACATGTTGCTGTTGGCTTTTCAACTCTGAGCACTTTACCACTGCTAACCAGTGCTAAAGTGCATATGCTCTCCTGTTTAAATTGTATGTAAGTGGTTTATCCATGATTGGCATATTTGATTTACTAGTAAGTCCCTAGTAAGGTGCACTAGAGGTGCCAGGGCCTGTAAATCAAATGCTACTAGTGGGCCTGCAGCACTGGTTGTGCCACCCACATAAGTAGCTCTGTAATCATGTCTCAGACCTGCCACTGCAGTGTCTGTGTGTGTATTTTTACACTGTAAATTCGACTTGGCAAGTGTACCCACTTGCCAGGCCTAAACCTTCCCTTTCCTTACATGTAAGGCACCCCTAAGGTATGCCCTAGGTAGCCCCAAGGGCAGGGTGCAGTGTATGGATAAGGTAGGACATATAGTAATGTGGTTTATATGTCCTGACAGTGAAATACTGCCAATTTCGTTTTCACTGTTGCAAGGTCTGTCTCTCTCTCATAGGATAATATGGGGGCTACCTTTAAATATGATTAAAGTGTAGATTCCCCTAGAGAAGAGATGGACAGGTGGAGTTTGGGATCCCTGAACTCACAATTTAAAAATGCATCTTTTAGTAAAGTTGATTTTGAGATTGTGCGTTTGAAAATGCCACTTTTAGAAAGTGAGCATTTTCTTGCTTAAACCATTCTGTGACTCTGCCTTGTTTGTGGATTCCCTGTCTGGGTCAGTTGACAGTTGGGTTGTTTTTCACCTCACACCAGACAGTGACACAAAGGGAGCTGGGGTGTGATCTGCATTCCTGATTAGCCATCTCTGCTAGGAGGGAGGGGTGGAGTGGTCACTCTCATCTGAAAGGACTGTGCCTGCCTCTGACAATGCTGTCTCCAGCCCCCTGGTGTGTGTCTGAGGCCTTGCCTGGGCAAGGCAGGATTTCACAAGAAGGTGTGAGTCCCCTTTGAAGGAAGGTGACTTCAAAGACTAAAATGGGTATAAGAAGGGCATCCAAACTTACAAACTTCAGAAACACTTCTGGAATCAAGGGGAACCTCTGCCTGGAGAAGAGCTGATCGCTGAGGAACAAGTGCTGCCCTGCCTGTGACTGTGCTTTGTGGAGCTTTCCTGCAGTGCTGCTTCTGCCAGAGTAAGAGGGCAAAGACTGGACTTTGTGTGCCTTCCATCTTGAAGAAGAAATCTCCAAGGGCTTGATGTAGAGCTTGCCTCCTGTTGTTGAAGTCTCAGGGATAGCAAAGACTTCTTCCTGCCAGCACCTGGAGTCTCTGGAGAGACCCCTACTCTGCTCTGTGGTGCCCTTCCAGTTCCTGGGACCCTGAAAGGAGAGGCTGGCAGCCTAAGGACAAAAATACACGCACCGAGCGCCGTGCGGAGAAAAGATCGACGCGAATCCGATCGCGGCTGAGAAAACGACGCGACGCCGGCTCCGCAGCTGAGAAACGACGCCGCAGGAAACGCGACCGGAGAATCGACGCCCGGAGCAGGAGAAACGACGCGCAGCATCGCTGACGAAGGCTGAGAGATCGCAACCTGCGCCGCGGGACTTTCGGACCGTCGCGTGGCTGGCTGTTTCGACGCGCATCGCCGTGCCGAGTTGTTTTCGACGCATATAACCGTGCAGGGTTATTTTCGACGCGCACAGCCCGTGCGGGGTTATTTTTGACGCAAACCAGGTACATTTACACGCTAGCAGCGCTAGTGTGTTGTTACAACTACCTAAAGACTCTTTTTATTTTAAACCTTTAAAAAATCATAACTTGACTTGTGTATGTTGGATTTTTGTCGTTTTGGTCTTGTTTTGTCTAGATAAATATTTCCTATTTTTCTAAACTGGTGTTGTGTCATTTTGTAGTGTTTTCATTAAGTTACTGTGTGTGTTGGTACAAATACTTTGCGCCCAGCACTCTGAGGTTAAGCCTACTGCTCTGCCAAGCTACCAAGGGGGTAAGCAGGGGTTAGCTGAGGGTGATTCTCTTTTATCCTAACTAGAGTGAGGGTCCTTGCTTGAACAGGGGGTAACCTGACTGTCAACCAAAGACCCCATTTCTAACATTGGTGACCAGCGGTCGGGATTTGGACTTGTATTTGTACTTGACATACAGTAATTGAGTGTACACTACTGTTTTTGATCTCAGACCACTACGTGACCACATACTACTTGTCTTGTGATTCTGCTTTTTGTTCTCTGATGTCCTCCTGGAAGTATTGCTAATATTTTTGGACTTTGGTTTTTGGTTGTGAACCCTTTGCAGAAATGGAAGTCAATTTCTGGCACCTATCTATGTATAAAAAGTGGCAGCTTAAAGCATTCTGCATGGAAAGGGGACTGGCTGTGAACAAGGAATCCAGAAGGGAGGATCTTGAGTCAGCCCTGTTTCAGGATGAATTGAAACGTTGTCAGGCAACACCACCAAATGAGTCTGAGGAGGATAACTACTCTGAGGAGGAGGACTACTCCAAAGAGGAGGGCAGTGGCCCTGAGGAGGGAACAGAAAGAGATGATAGGCTCCTAGCTCGAATCCGGAGTCTGGAAGAGCTTAAGAGGGCCGAGGAGAAGAGAGCCTTAGTCCTGGCAGAAAGGAGGAGGGACTTAGAGATTAAAAAAATGATTTATGCTTACGAGCTTAAATTGAAAGAGCTGGAAGTCATGAGGGCTGAGTCCAGCTGGAATGGTGGCAGCAACAATTGTATATCCAGTGATGCTGCAGAAGTGCACATGCCCAGAGAGGTGGTGCCCTACTTGAAGGAGGGAGTTAACACACGCCAGGAGGTTCAGGGGTATGAGGTAGCTCCAGTGATGCACAGGGTCTCTGAGGTAGATTGGGGAACTGGCATGGGGAGTCATATTCCTACTGGTGGGAGGGACACTCTACTGACTCTAGGTGAGAGTGACAGGGAGAGGGGTTCCCCCCAAGTAGAAGTCCTGGTTATGGAGTGTGAAGACATCCCAGAAGAGTGTGGGTTGAGTGTCAGGGACAGTCAGGTACTGTCTCACCAGTCTCAGGAGGGTGATGTGGGGTGCTTTGTCAAAGCAGAGTCACTGGATGGTTGGGTGAAGGGTACTTTGGTTAATTCATGTGAGGGGCTGAGTGATGTAATTGCTGGAGAGCAGATGTCTAGTCCTTATTTTCCAGAGCTATGCCAACACCAGGTGGAGTGTGAGTTCTCTGACCCCAGGGAGCTTACAATGGAGGCAGACTTCTGGGTGAGTACCAGAGAGTCTGAAGAGGCATTTGGGGGTGCTCCTGAGAGGAGTGGTCTAGGTAGTTCCCAACCAGGTGAGGTAGGGAAGGATTGTAGTGTCCCAGGTAGGTCCCAGTGTAGTGGGATGGGTGAGGGACCCCATGTCCAGTCTCAGAGGAGAGGGAATGGGGATGGGTTGAGGCCCAAGGTGCCCGAGATCCGGTCCCAGGTCCTGGAGGGTTCCCTGCGGGAACCCCAGGAGGGGAGCCTAGCCTGTACCATAGGGCCATCTGTTGAGGGAGACCCCACAGTGTCAGGAGAACTTGGGGGGGCGGCTGTAGCCAGCGTCCCACCAGTTCTGGTGTCTGGCAGTACCACTCCTAGTGAGGGGTTGCAGAAGTCCAGACAGAGGGTTGAGAGGGGGTTGCGGACCCCAGTGGAGAACCTGGAGGGTCAGGGGTCAGCTCTGAGAGCAGAGCCCCCCATGAATGACCTTGGTGAGACCATTTCTGGGTTGGGGGGAATCCAGACTCTGTCAGATGGGCAGAGGTCAGGAGACCTGCGCCAGCCAGACTCTTGTGTGGCCCTTCGGGACAGTGTGTCCCTTGAGGGGGGTAAGTGTGCCCCCCTGGAAGTCCTGGTGTGCCAGGCAATGGTTCAACCGCAGGGTGGTGACTCTGGGTTGAATGATCAGGTTCAGGGGGTAAACTCTGACCTGATGGGGGGTAAGTGTGCTCCCAAGGAAGTCCTGGTGTGCCAGGCAGTGGTTCAACCGCAGGGTGGTGACCCTGGGTTGGATGACCAGGTTCAGAGGGTAAACTCTGACCTGGTAGGGGGTAGGTATGCCCCCCAGGAAGTCCTGGGTTGCCAGGCAGTGATCCAGTCTGTGGGTACAGGCCATGGATTGGGAGGCCAGGTTAAGGGTGTCCCCCCTGACCTGGAGGAAGGGGCTACTGCTAACAGTGCCCCTACCATGTTGTCTTCTGGGGGGGCCGCTCCTAGTTGGGTGGTTCAGAACCCCAGAAGAGAGGGCAGGGGGAGGGAAGCCTCACCCCTGGCCCTGGTCCAACCTGAAGGTACAGACCCCAGGTTGGAGGATCAGTTGCAGGTTAACATCCCTGCACTGATGGAAGAATTGTGCAGGACTGCTTCTACAAGCACCCTGACAGTTTTTGACTCTGGGGGTGCCGCTTCTGCAGGGAGGGTACAGAGCCCCAGAGGGGAGGACCAGGGTCAGGTTGTCATCCCTGACCTGGTGGAAGAGAGAGTGGTCAAAGGGTGCCAGGCACCGGGGGCTACCACCCCCCACTCTCCACAGTCACAGTGGTTAGAGAGGCCTGAGGTCGGGCTCTCATCCCTGACAGTTGTCTGGGGCCACTGTGGCTTGCTGTCCTGGTGGACAGAGTTGCCCCTGGGGGGGGAAGGACGAGAGTCACACCCCAGGGGTGGAGTGGGCAACACCATTGTGTTGGCCCTGGTGGTACTATCTGCCCATTGCAATACATCTGTGAGCAAAGTAAAGTTAGGTGTTGCACAGATGGTGTCTGTAGATGTGGAGAAGGGTTCCCCATGGGTTAGCTTAGTGGGCCCTGAGAGTATGGACAGAGGGATCCAACTGGAGTCAGGAAGGCGTAGAACTGGAGCATGCCCCTGCTGTTGTGGGCCTGGGTCCCTGTTCTATCGCCCCAATCAGGGAAGTACATCAAGGTATTGATTGTTCTCCCCTGGCTTTAGGCTGGTAGGGGGTCGTGTTGGACTTTTGCTTTTGCAGGGTCATCCCCAGACTTTTTTGCCTCCTGCCTCCTATATTTTTCTGACATGTTGCTGTTGGCTTTTCAACTCTGAGCACTTTACCACTGCTAACCAGTGCTAAAGTGCATATGCTCTCCTGTTTAAATTGTATGTAAGTGGTTTATCCATGATTGGCATATTTGATTTACTAGTAAGTCCCTAGTAAGGTGCACTAGAGGTGCCAGGGCCTGTAAATCAAATGCTACTAGTGGGCCTGCAGCACTGGTTGTGCCACCCACATAAGTAGCTCTGTAATCATGTCTCAGACCTGCCACTGCAGTGTCTGTGTGTGTATTTTTACACTGTAAATTCGACTTGGCAAGTGTACCCACTTGCCAGGCCTAAACCTTCCCTTTCCTTACATGTAAGGCACCCCTAAGGTATGCCCTAGGTAGCCCCAAGGGCAGGGTGCAGTGTATGGATAAGGTAGGACATATAGTAATGTGGTTTATATGTCCTGACAGTGAAATACTGCCAATTTCGTTTTCACTGTTGCAAGGTCTGTCTCTCTCTCATAGGATAATATGGGGGCTACCTTTAAATATGATTAAAGTGTAGATTCCCCTAGAGAAGAGATGGACAGGTGGAGTTTGGGATCCCTGAACTCACAATTTAAAAATGCATCTTTTAGTAAAGTTGATTTTGAGATTGTGCGTTTGAAAATGCCACTTTTAGAAAGTGAGCATTTTCTTGCTTAAACCATTCTGTGACTCTGCCTTGTTTGTGGATTCCCTGTCTGGGTCAGTTGACAGTTGGGTTGTTTTTCACCTCACACCAGACAGTGACACAAAGGGAGCTGGGGTGTGATCTGCATTCCTGATTAGCCATCTCTGCTAGGAGGGAGGGGTGGAGTGGTCACTCTCATCTGAAAGGACTGTGCCTGCCTCTGACAATGCTGTCTCCAGCCCCCTGGTGTGTGTCTGAGGCCTTGCCTGGGCAAGGCAGGATTTCACAAGAAGGTGTGAGTCCCCTTTGAAGGAAGGTGACTTCAAAGACTAAAATGGGTATAAGAAGGGCATCCAAACTTACAAACTTCAGAAACACTTCTGGAATCAAGGGGAACCTCTGCCTGGAGAAGAGCTGATCGCTGAGGAACAAGTGCTGCCCTGCCTGTGACTGTGCTTTGTGGAGCTTTCCTGCAGTGCTGCTTCTGCCAGAGTAAGAGGGCAAAGACTGGACTTTGTGTGCCTTCCATCTTGAAGAAGAAATCTCCAAGGGCTTGATGTAGAGCTTGCCTCCTGTTGTTGAAGTCTCAGGGATAGCAAAGACTTCTTCCTGCCAGCACCTGGAGTCTCTGGAGAGACCCCTACTCTGCTCTGTGGTGCCCTTCCAGTTCCTGGGACCCTGAAAGGAGAGGCTGGCAGCCTAAGGACAAAAATACACGCACCGAGCGCCGTGCGGAGAAAAGATCGACGCGAATCCGATCGCGGCTGAGAAAACGACGCGACGCCGGCTCCGCAGCTGAGAAACGACGCCGCAGGAAACGCGACCGGAGAATCGACGCCCGGAGCAGGAGAAACGACGCGCAGCATCGCTGACGAAGGCTGAGAGATCGCAACCTGCGCCGCGGGACTTTCGGACCGTCGCGTGGCTGGCTGTTTCGACGCGCATCGCCGTGCCGAGTTGTTTTCGACGCATATAACCGTGCAGGGTTATTTTCGACGCGCACAGCCCGTGCGGGGTTATTTTTGACGCAAACCAGGTACATTTACACGCTAGCAGCGCTAGTGTGTTGTTACAACTACCTAAAGACTCTTTTTATTTTAAACCTTTAAAAAATCATAACTTGACTTGTGTATGTTGGATTTTTGTCGTTTTGGTCTTGTTTTGTCTAGATAAATATTTCCTATTTTTCTAAACTGGTGTTGTGTCATTTTGTAGTGTTTTCATTAAGTTACTGTGTGTGTTGGTACAAATACTTTGCGCCCAGCACTCTGAGGTTAAGCCTACTGCTCTGCCAAGCTACCAAGGGGGTAAGCAGGGGTTAGCTGAGGGTGATTCTCTTTTATCCTAACTAGAGTGAGGGTCCTTGCTTGAACAGGGGGTAACCTGACTGTCAACCAAAGACCCCATTTCTAACAATATATATTTGTAAAGAGCAAATTCACCCTAAAGGGTATCTTGGCACTGAATTAACAGATGTTTAGAGTTACCCAACTCAGTCCCACACCATATGGACCATTTCTGAACCTCTATCTCCACATCTAGGGTATGCCGCATCGAGCGCGCTGAATGTACGTCTAATTTTCCCTGGAGTTAGGTAGGATCTATGTAGAACATAAAAGTTGATTAACTTAAATCTAGCATTTTGGGAAACCTTATATGAATGATTCAATATTGTGGACCAGCTTTAATCGGAGATAGGGATCCCTAGATCTTCCTCCCACTTCCGTTGTAGGTCTCCTAGGGGCAAGTTGATATCTGCTCCTATCACTTGGTAGAGGAGGCTGACCTCTCTACTCCTACCGGTCATGGTCCAGGGGACTTAACTGCTGAAATGGGCAGGGGCTTCCAATAGTGCAGTGCCACTACCGCTCGATGGAGCAAGATCTGTCCCCAGGGTAATTCATATTGGTTGGATAGCGATTCGTAAGGGTATCACCCTGGTACTCGTCTCCTACTCTGGTAATTCCCAGCTCCACCCAGTCATAAATTCTAAGACGCCAATCTGTACTCAGCGCATGCTTTCTGTGCCAATCTAACACTATCATGATCAGGTTGTGATCAGATATTGTGCAAAGGAGATATTTCTCATGACGTACGTGTCCCTGTACCTCAGGGGAACACAGAAAGGTGTCCAACCAGACATGTAAATCATGCATCCCTGAGATGAAAGAATAGTCTTGCTGTCCAGGGTGCAGCTGCCTCCAGGAGTCTACAAGGCCCCACCTCTGTTGCCAATCTCTAAAGACCCTAGCTGTTCTGAGCACTGGGGAGTGGGCCAGAGGTGGGTGGGTGCGGTCCATGACTGGGTCGGCCATGTTATTGTAGACCCTGCCCCATGGGAGAGGTTGGATTAGGTGTAGAGCCAGATTTCCAGATAAATCTGCAAAGAACCCTCCTGTTCGTGTTGGGCACATAGATCCCCACTATGGTCAGGTCATGCCTGGCTAATCTGGCAGATATTGATCCTTCCAGTTCTGGGTGGGGAGATGCTTTTTAGCTGGGTGGGGAGGTGAAAACGTTTTTCGTGCTATCATGTGCAACTCTAAAGAGAGCTGGAAATAACATGGCGTATTTAATACCCAACTTACGAAGACGCTTTTTATCTTCATTGAAGGATGCATGTTGTAACTGCATGTCCCCAGTGAAGTCAGGAAATATCATCACTTTTCTATTTTCAACCTTAATTTCCCCTTTGTTTCGGGCCTGAGTGAGGATGTGATCCCGATCTTTAAAATGAAGAACCTTGGCAACTACATATCTGGGGCCTGCTCTGTGCTACGTAGGACGTGCAGGCACCCAGTGTATGTGTTAAAGAATGAAGAAAGGAGAGGCTCTTTGGAGCTATTTCAATGCAGAACCATGTTTCCAGGTACAAGATAATTTCTGCGCTTGGCCCCTCAATGCATTCAGGTAGTCCAGTTATGTGTATATTGCTCCTTCTGGCCCTGTGTCTTCTGTTCGTATTTCTAAAGTCTTTACATGATGTTCCATTGTGGCCATTGTCTCTCAGAGGGTAGGGTCTTTCGGATGTTCATCTCCTATTATGTGCTCCGCAGTAGTTACTCATTCCATCAGCCGTTTCTGGTCATCCCTCAGGAGGCCCAAGGTGTCTATCTTGAGTTTGAGCGCCTCACATGATGCCACGGTAGTGTGCAATATTGTGTTTAGTGTTGCTCCCATTTGCTTGTCTTGGGCACCATGGTCACTTTGTCCGATACATTGGGGATAGGTTCTTGGAAACGGGTTGGGTCGTTCGATTCCTTTGACCTTGTATGTGTACCCGTGGTGACGCTGGCCCTCCAGGTAGTGGGTTCCGGTGCTGCATGCAGAGCATTATCTTTCGGGGGGTTCCACTCCAACACACCCCGCAATCCACCAGGGGGAAGAGCTCCCAGTGTAGGCTGTAGCTTCTATTCCTTGTTTCTGGGTCAAAGGGAGAGTTGCCATTTAGAGGCAGCGCAATACAGCATGTGTAGCAAGGGTGTCCCCACACTATTTGTATCACCCACAACGCTCAGTTCACAGCACTGCAGGTTATTCCTTTGGGGCCGAGGAAGTGGAAAATTACCGAAAGGCCCCCTGGATCATTAATTTTCAGGCTTCGTACTTCTGTGGCATGAAAATACAGTCATGTGGATACAAAAAAGTGGGGGGGTCTCAGGTGCACGGTAGTGAGCACACTTTCTGTATTAGCCCTCGCCCCGGTGGTTGTTTAGATTAATATGCTCCATATATCTCCACAAAGCTTGGGGCTTTATGGGGTTCTGCACCACACCAATCAACTCCTGCAGTGTGGCAAAGGGGGAGCCCGACCGGAAGCAATGTAGCCACCCTCATGCCAGTGTTCCATCTTACAGCTCCAATCTCCTCCAACAAGGTGTGCCACAAATTCTGGGGGGCCACCGGTCCCTCCGTCGAGGTGCTCGGTTGTAGCTGGGAGTCTCCCTTTCACCCCACAGCTGTTGCGGTCATGGTGCCAGGAGCTCATTGGTTACGGAGCCACTAATCACGTGGCTTTGTCCACTCGCCTTGCACACAGGAGGGAGGCTCGAGAAGCAGTGCGCAGCCTCCCTCGGTCGTATGGCGCAGATTGCTTTCACTGCAGGGGAGAGGACCTCGCATTCCGGTCACTATGTCTTCCAGGCGCACCAATTCACTTACTTGGATCTCGTGGTCTGGGCCCTCTCAGGGACCCTGCCAATACCTCAGGGCCACCCCCACCCGGTTATACTGCTCCTGCGCTCTTCGTGTGTCTCGGGGTAGTCTCGGGGGGCTCACTGCAGCCGGCACAGCTCCTGAGGTACCACTTGTGGGGTCGGGCCGCTTCAGTTCTGCCGACACTCAGAGAGTGCGTTTAGGGCAGTGCTGCTCTGCCATTTTGTTCAGAAGCCATGGCCATTTAAATTTGCTCTGGTTCAGCATGGACTTCGCGGCCGCAGGTCAGGGGGCACCTAGGGGTCACTTCTAGGTGTTTCTCAGGGGCTCAGATCAGCTGGGTGACTCAGGATGGCATAGCATGGTGAAGCTCGGCAGGAGCACCATAGTTGAACGTCCTACTTCATTAGTGTTAGTCTACACCCGTCGATTTGTCTAAGCAAAAACCTTACAGGCAAAAGTGGATCAATGCTGCACAGTTACTAGTAAAAGCTGCTAAAGGAGGGTAAAGTATTTGTAGAGGAACAGACTGGGCAACTGATGGGCTCTGAGGAGTTCACTGTGAAGGGTTCTCTAAGGAGGTCGCCGTAAGTGGCCCAAGAGTGACACAGTAGCAGACCTCAAAATAAATGTGCAGGATCTATTCGTGGATGTCATTTAAGGGCCCCTAGGGATCGCTACTGCAACCCCTGGCTTGCTCCTTGCGACTCCTAGCACTGTTGTTGCGACTGCTGCCCACAGAGGTAGCAAAATCAGTTTCATTAACACAGTGGCTGCTCGTCCGTCAGTTAGGCTTCCACTCTCTTTGTTTTTCTCTCAATTTTTTATTACACTTATAGTGAATGATGTTTCATTTTTCACTATTAGTGTAATTAAATAATGGAGTACAATTAGCTGGAAACATAACCTTCCTTGGCAGCTGTGGTAAGCAAAAGTGATTTTTAATGTATGTTGTGTGCTTCCTTCAGTGTGATTGTGTGTTTACATGAGAGAGAGTGTGTGTATGTTTTTATGTGTAAGCATGTGTGTGTGAGTGAAACTGATGTCAAAGGGCATGTGATGTCACTTCTGCCACCCCTGGCAGTTTGGTGAATTGACTTTAATGAATCTGTGTAGTTACCTTTACTTTTTACATCCTGACACTTTCCCTTTAAAAAAGTTAAAAAAATATATAGATATCCTGCTGCTTGGTGACAATGGCCCTCATTATGAGTTTGGTGGGTGGCAGAGGCCGCCCTCCAAACTCAAACCGTCGAGAGTCCGTCTGAGCGTTCAAAACACCTTTGGCCCTATTTGGAGTTCACCGCAGGGCCAGCATGCAGAAACAGTGTTTCCGCCCGCCGGCCCTGCGGTGAACAGGGCCTTAACATTGCAGCCAGCTCGTAATCGAACCGGCGGCAATGTGGCGGTGCAGTGGGTGCAGCAGCACCTATCGCGCATTTCACTGCTATAATTCGGACACTGGAATGCTCAACGGGTCTGTGCATGGGGGCCCCTGCACTGCCCATGCCAGGTGCAGGGGCCCCCATGGTGCCACACACACCCCCATTCCGCCAGCCTTTCCATGGTGGTGGAACTGCCATGGAAAGGTGGGCAGTATGGGGACTCATAATTCGGAGGGCAGCGCTGCCCTGGCAGATTACATCCGCCGGGACGCCAGGCTGCCAGCAACCAGGCGGTGTCGGCGGGCTGACCATGGCGGCTCCACCACAGTCGTAATGTGGCAGGCGGAACGCCACAACCGAAACGGTCCGACCGCCACAATGAGTCTGGCGGTCTCCAGACCGCCAGACTCATAATGAGGGCCAATATTAGAAACTACTTCCTTAGCAGTTAATTTCAGAAACTTGAGTGCTGGTACGGCACCCCTATGTATTTGTCATTCACATCATAGACCCAACCCTTTGTTTTTACACACCCTTAGTTTATGTTTTTTCTCCACTGAACCATTTGGCTCAGAATCAGATTCCTCTGCACTCAGCAAAATTTAACGGAGGTCCCTGCCACAATACCACTTTAACTTTTTGGATTCCTTTTGTCTGCTTTATTTTGCTTTAGCCAATTATTTCCTCCGGTTGGTGAGCTTATGAAATAGAGCTCCAGAATCAAGCAATACATGTTGTGTCACTCTCTGGGTGAAGCAATTCAAACACAAAAAACAAATAACTTGGGGCAGCCATCCAGTGCAGCCTGTTCTCTGTGGTACATTTAGTATGCGGTCTCTCTAGAAACCCCTATCTTGTATAAAATATATATTTGTAAAGAGCAATTTCACCCTAAAGGGGTATCTTGGCACTGAACTAACAGATGTTTAGAGTTACCCAACTCCGTATGCCTCATGTTATCAACCTTGGAAGGATGATATGCTAAGTGAACCCACCAGGATTCAAATCTGTGGCCATGAGATCAAAAACAGATTCCAAGAGTGGATGTATTAGTCCAGTGAGGCACCAGGCCTGGAATGCTAAGTAAGGGTGCACAGATCCTAGAGGAGTCCTACTCTTTCTTTACTAGGAATGCTAATGAGAATGTAAGTACAGGGTCTCAGAGTACCATTTTGACGAATGAGATAGTGAGGCTTCACCCTTCCTAGGCCACAAGGTGTCCCCTACTGTGGACCTACACAAGTGTTGTAAGTGTTTTTTAGGGAAGATGAAAGTACCTGGTTGCAAGACTTTTTATTTCCTGGTACCAGACAACTTCTTCCAGCCAGTCCATGTTGTTCCTGTCCAAGGATGTAAGGGCCCTACAGGAACTAAAACCTCTCTGACACTAGAGACTAAGTTCAATCAAGGTCTGCTTCTCTTGGGAACTCCATTCGCAAGCTTCTCATTCTAGCCGCAGGGCTGTATATCAGTTGCCAATTGTAGAGTCTGCTTCACTGGGTGCAGGTCAAAGGGTCCAGTTCAAACTTCAGACCAGAGAACCTTGAGCTTTGCACCTGAGAGTGAAACCCAGCTTTTTCCATTGAATGCATCTGCCACAGTCACAGTATCATCAAGAGTAAGGCCTCCTCTGCTGACCACATAAGGCAGAATCACTATGGGGCCAATTCACAAAGGTAAACGTAGATGTTTGGTCTAAACTTAGTTGAAGACAGTCCTGAGTGTGGACGTAAAGATGCTTCTCATAAATGCCCTTAGTGAATTACCACGAATCGTAAACTTAGACGTTTGGTCTGAGTTTAGACCAAATTTCTAAGTTTACCTTTGTAAATTGGGCCCAATGTTTCCTGGATCCTGGGGCCCTAAAGAGCATGGATGCAACCTTTGTAGTGGCACATTGTGATCTCCACAAGCTTCCTGCTGAAGTCTCCAAAAGAGTCCGCAAGATCCATTACGTGAGAAACTATAAGGCTGTGTAACTCCCTCTCATGTTTCTGTGTAAGGAAGGAGATTATGCAGTGATGCAGCAGATATAGTCCACCTCTAGGGACTGATTTTTGTAAACGTATCGCTGTACTATTTCATTTTTATGTTTCTCTTCACTGTTATCCATTGATTTAACATCTGGGTGTGGTCTGATAGAACATCTAGTGTGCCACAGCCTAGCAGTCTGGGAAGCATGATGTATTCTGCTAACTGCAACATTATAAAATGGGCAATGTATGCCGCGCAAAAGCTGGATGAAAGACTTCAAAATGTGATAGCTGTCACAAAATGGAACTTGAAAATGAAGTTTTTTAGAGTGTGTTGACTGAAGAATTAGGAACATTTGTTATTATTTATAACTCCATAGTTGACTAGATGGGGAATTCTGGAAGACTACTGCATGTGCTTACAGGGGCCCTTTCGGAAATTTGTACTGTTCTACACATGCAAATACAATTATAATGCAATACAGTGTTCTGCTTCGACCACTAGAGAGTTTAGCACAAGTGCATAATAGGAGTATTATGAAAGCTTGCAAAGTACAGTATGCTAGCCCATGCATTGTGAACACTAGTGCCTTGAAAGTTGTACCAACATCGTTTATGGCCCGAGACTGAAAGTGTTTGACTTATTTGTGCAATGATGGGTTTTTCTATGCGTCAACCTTAAAATGGACTGAATCCATACATGGAATCCCATACCTTTGTTAACCTTAAGGACCTGTTGCCAACTTTCCATTTTATTGCAAAGACCTTGGTTCAGCTGGGCCTGGAAGTACTATCTTGCTTTCTAGGGGTTGCACCTCACATGGTTAGAATGCTCTATCAATGTGAGGAGGGATGTTCTGATGAAGCATTCTGCCTCCTGGATGGGTGAGGGCCCTTGCCCTTTAAATATCATACTTTTCCATGAGATATTGCACAAGGTTTAACTATTTTTGATTCCCTCCCAGGGCACCCAAAGTTTATGGTACTAAGTTGAAGGGTAGGATGAGCTCTGGTTCTACTTTTTCCGTCCTTCCCTCTGCTTGGGTATTGGAGTGTCAGGAACTTACATCATTTAGTTTTCCCACATTGAGGTTCCTTGCTCATTTGAAGGCACCATTCGAATCCTCACTCTCCAGCAGTACAGCTCAATTTGCCAGCAGGTTCTGGTTTGGTTTGAAAAACATGCCAGATGTGGTGCAGGGAACAGGCTAAGCTACGACCAAGATCGAATAGCTAAACAATACCTTTTGTATTTTTTGTCCCACTGTTAGATGGTGACATTATGGGGTACAATAATGTACTTATTCAAATGAAGGACATTGCTTACTTGCAAAGGTCTGTTTGCTGATATAGGTATAACGGGAAAAGCCTGCACCTGTTTGTTGATATAGATTTAATGAGGAAAGCCTGCACATCTCTCCCTTGTGCTCCACAGTTTATTAAGACGTCCCACATCAGCAAAACTCAAAATGCACCGTAAGTAGAATGCAAAAATGTGAATAACGTATTCACAATTACAGATCTTACAACTAGTGTATGATCAGTAACACCGAATCATCAATCTATGGTAATAGATGGACGATTTCCCCAAGAGAGCCATTCTAAGTGACTAGAGAAGAGTGACCTCTATTACAATATCACAAAATTCAACGTGTCAATAGGTAGATGATATAAAATGTGTTAATCTATTGCAGTAAATAATATGAACTAACTTCTTAGTGGAAAAAAATCTCTGCTTATTTCCCCAGGCACCTTTGCCATTCTCTAGAGACAGACTAAAGTATATAAATAGTGATGGATGGAATGCTGGAATGCAGCCATTGGTAATTACTTGGGGTGCTTCCCAGTCCATTATTATTTTGAAACATTATACCACCTCAGTTTAAACATAGCCATATGCAAATCAGCTTTGACCCTGCACCAATGGAACCAGCCCTGATGAAAAGCCACGCTGGGTCCTCCCTTGACTGAACAGAAGCAACCTAGGGCCTGTTTTAGCCTAATTAGGGCTCATGAGCCAGGTATAGTTTGTTTCGAGTAACACAGTGTGCATGGAACCCACTTATGTGCATATCCTTTCCACTTAAGATGACAAACCTATGTATAGAAAGAAATGATGGCTGTAATGCTTGGATTAAGCTCAGCCAGTGGAAATTTCTTGGGGCTGCATCCATGTCCTGCGATATTTAGCACACAATGAACCTCAGTGTGTACCCAGCCAAATGCAAATCAGTCTTGAACTTGCTCCAATGGGAACAGTCCAATCTGAACTGCCAAGCCATGTTCTCCCTGAACCGGAAAAACAACCCAGGATCGGTTTCACCCTAGTTATGAGCTCATCAATCAGGTATCGCTTGGAACTGGTGAGACAATTTGCACCGGGCTCACTTCTCAGTATATCCATTACACTTAGGGCGACACACTAAAGAATACAAAAGAGTGATGGATGGAATTCTGGATTTAATCTCAGCCCCAGGTAGTTACTCGGCCGCATACCACTCCATTGTTATTTTGCCATCATGCCCCCTCAGCTTGGACCCGACACATGTAAATCAGTCATAACCCAAGCTGGATTGAAACTGAGGTGGCATAGTGTGCAAAATAACATGGGTGGAGATGCGGCCCAGGTAATTAACAGTGGCTGAGTTTAATTCAAGCATTCCATCCATCACTTTCTGCATACTTTAATGTTCTTAAGACAGGGCAGCCCTCTATAAACCATGTGTCACCTGACCGCATCTCCATAATAAATATACGACTTCTTTTTTTCAGACATTTTGAACATTAATGCTTTTGTAACCTTATCGCCTGTAGGGTCAGCCCCAGATCCGACATTGCAGGTCACAGTAAGGGCAGTCTGAAGGCTCTGGTACAGCTGACAAATGATATGTAATGTGCATAGATTCCTGGTACACGGGGGTCCTCCATTTGGACCACCTAGTTCCCTCAGTCCCCGATGCTTTTATGCCCAGACTTAGGGCTGACCTTCTGTTATTGCTTGTACTGCGATGTACTTCTTAGATACTGTTTGAAAATGAACGACGAGAATGTAAAAAAAAAAATAAAGAGTGCTAAAAGTATTTCTTTGTAAAATTTTAAAAGACACCCCATCTTGGATTCCCCTAGATGTCTAGTTTTCAAAAATGTGCTGGTTTGCTAGGTTTCCCCAGGTGCCGGCTGAGCTAGAGGCCAAAATCCACTGGTAGGCACTTTGTAAAAAACACCTCAGTTTTTTGTGGAAAAAATGTGATGTGTTCACGTTGTGTTTTGGGCCATTTCCTTTCGTGGGCGCTAGGCCTACCCACACAAGTGAGGTACCATTTTTATCGGGAGTCTTGGGGGAACGCTGGGTGGAAGGAAATTTGTGGCCCCTCTCAGATTCCAGAACTTTCTGTCACCGAAATGAGAGGAAAAAGTGTTTTTTTGGTCAAATTTTGAGGTTTGCAAAGGATTCTGGGTAACAGAACCTGGTCAGAGCCCCACAAGTCACACCATCTTGGATTCCCCTAGGTGTCTAGTTTTCAAAAATGCGCTGGTTTGCTAGGTTCCCCAAGGTGCCGGCTGAGCTAGAGGCCAAAATCCAAAGGTAGGCACTTTGTAAAAAAACCCTCTGTTTTCTATGAAAAAATGTGATGTGTCCATGTTGTGTTTTGGGCCATTTCTTCCTTTCGTGGGCACTAGGGCTACCAACACAAGTGAGGTACCATTTTTATCGGGAGACTTGGGGGAACGCTGGGTGGAAGGAAATTTGTGGCTCCTCTCAGATTCCAGTATTTTCTGCCACGTAAATGAGAGGAAAAAGTGTTTTTTTGGTCAAATTTAGAGGTTTGCAAAGGATTTTGGGTAACAGAACCTGGTCAGATCCCCACAAGTCACCCCATCTTGGATTCCCCTAGGTGTCTAGTTTTCAAAAATGCACTGGTTTGCTAGGTTTCCCCAGGTGCTGACTGAGCTAGAGGCCAAATTCCACAGGTAGGCACTTTGCAAAAAACACCTCTGTTTTCTGTGAAAAAATGTGATGTGTCCACGTTGTGTTTAGAACCATTTCCTTTCGTGGGCGCTAGGCCTACCCACACAAGTGCAGTACCATTTTTATCGGGAGACTTGGGGGAATACAGAATAGCAAAATAAGTGTTATTGCCCCTTGTCTTTCTCTACATTTTTTCCTTCTAAATGTAAGGTATGTGTAAAAAATATGTCTATTTGAGAAATGCCCTGTAATTCACATGCTAGTATGGGCACCCCAGAATTCAGAGATGTGCAAATAACCACTGCTTCTCAACACCTTATCTTGTGGCCATTTTGGAAATACAAAGGCTTTCTTGATACCAATTTTCACTTTTTATATTTCAGCAAATGAATTGCTGTATGCCCGGTATAGAATAAAATCCCATTGCAAGTTGCAGCTCATTTGTTGGCTCTGGGTACCTAGAGTTCTTGATGAACCTACAAGCCCTATATGTCCCCGCAACCAGAAGAGTCCAGCTGACGTAACAGTATATTGCTTTCAAAAATCTGACATTGCAGGAAAAAGTTACAGAGTAAAACGTGGAGAAAAATGGCTGTTTTTTTACCTCAATTTCATTATTGTTTTATTTCAGCTGTTATTTTCTGTAGGAAACTCTTGTAGGATCTACACAAATGACCCCTTGCTGAATGCAGAATTTTGTCTACTTTTCAGAAATGTTTAGCTTTCTGGGATCCAGCATTGGTTTCTCACCCATTTTGGTCACTAACTGGAAGGAGGCTGAAAGCACACAAAATATTTAAAATGGGGTATGTCCCAGTAAAATGTCAATGGTCCAGGGGACTTAACTGCTGAAATGGGCAGGGGCTTCCAATAGTGCGGTGCCACTACCGCTCGATGGGGCAAGATCTGTCTCCAGGGTAATTCATATTGGTTGGATAGCGATTCGGAAGGGTTTCACCCTGGTACTCGTCTCCTAGTCTGGTAATTCCCAGCTCCACCCAGTCATAAATCCTCTATAATGCTCCATTGTCACTCTTCGTGGCCAGGCATTGCACTGGTGAATAAGGTCAGTGGAATTGAGTATGCTGCAAGCAGCGCCACCAGGAATGTCTTACAGTGTGTATTTCCCAGAGCACCCCAGCGTAAGGTGTGTGGGGATCAAGAGGAGTTGGGAGAGCAGCAAAAGTTCAGGCACGCCAATCGGCACAACCTGTGGGGGATGTAAGTGAGTGTCTAGCCACTAGTTGAACTATGGAACCTGGGCAGCCAGGTGATATGCTTTGAAGTCAGGTGCCGCCGGGGTGTTGTCTGA
Organism: Pleurodeles waltl; assembly: GCF_031143425.1. Taxonomy (NCBI): domain Eukaryota; kingdom Metazoa; phylum Chordata; class Amphibia; order Caudata; family Salamandridae; genus Pleurodeles; species Pleurodeles waltl. The sequence goes on from NC_090442.1 coordinate 837,323,638, forward strand.
GGTGGTCCGTCACAGTTTAGCTAATGCCAACCGGTGTCTCCCTGCTCCCCAGATCAGTTCCACCAACATGTGTCCATTTCAGCGAACATTTTGCGGAGGATAACAAGGGGCAGTGTAGTGTAAAAACGAAGCAGGTGGGGGAGCGTCCCCATTTTTTACATTGATATTCGACCTATATTGGAGTGTAACCCTCTAATCACTGCACCTATGTTGCCATCTAGGACATTTCACCTGTCAAGATACATTCTAACTCCTAAATACTTCATGCAGGAGACTTCCCATGACAATCCATGCAATTTGTGCAGGATAGGCATGTTGTGCGTAAGTGGAACAATTAGTGACTTCTGCCAGTTAATGCAGAGACTTGAATGGGTTCCAAATTGCCTCAGCAAGGAAATCTCCCCAGATGGGTCCACTTTTTGTTTTTCAAAAAGAGGAGCAAATTGTCTACATAGAGAGCTTTTTTATGGGACAGTCCAGTCCAGAGTAGAGGTTCCCCATTCATGCTCCCCTGGCCAGTGGCTCGATCACAATTGCGAACAGTAGTGGGGAGAGAGGACAACCCTGCCTTGTGCCCCTGACTACTGAATACTTGTGCGATATCACCTCTCCGCTTCGTACCCATGCAGTATGGTTGGTATATAGCAACTGGCTGAAAGCCCCACCTAGCCCCATTCTATCCAGTAATCAGTATAAGTAGTCCCACCGGAGGCATAAAATGCCTTCTTGATGTCAATCAATACAATCACTGCTCCATCCTCCTCCGATGGGTGTGTCTCCATGATCGATAATACTCAACGGACATTTAAGACTGTATTGCGCCCAGCTTTGAAGCCACACTGATCAGTAAGTGTGCACATATGTGGGAGAAGGCAAGTGGCCAAGATGCACCTCAATATCTGGAAGTCCATATTTAATAATGATAACAGTCAATAGTAACACACATACTGAAGGGACCTGCCCAGCTTTAAAATGGGATCACTAGCTCCTCCCTGGTTGTAGGTGGAAGTCTACCAGCTTCTCGAGCAGAGTCATATATATCAATATCAATTCTTTTAGGAACATGGTGTAGAATTGCACTGGGAACCCATCATCCCTGGAACTTTGCCCAGGCCATGGTTTTAATAGGTGTATGATCTCTTGGAGGGTGATGAGACCTTCTTTAGGGTTTCTAAGACGCCAAGCTGGACTCAGAGGATGCTCTCTGTGCCAATCTAACACTATCATGATCAGGTTGTGATCAGATATCGTGCAAAGGAGATATTTCTCATGATGTAGATGTCCCTGTACCTCAGGGGAACACAGAAAGGTGTCCAACCGGACATGTAAATCATCCATCCCTGAGAAGAAAGAATAGTCTTGCTGTCCAGGGTGCAGCTGCCTCCAGGAGTCTACAAGGCCCCAACCTCTGTTGCCAATCTCTAAAGACCCTAGCTGTTCTGAGCACCGGGGAGTTGGCCAGAGGTGGGTGGGTGCGGTCAATGACTGGGTCAGCCATGTTATTGTAGACCCTGCCCATGGGAGAGATTGGAATAGGTGTAGAGCCAGATTTCCAGATAAGTCTGCAAAGAACCCTCCTGTGGGTGTTGGGCACATAGATCCCCACTATGGTCAGTTCATGCCTGGCTAATCTGGCAGATATTGATCTATCCAGTCCCAGGTCTAGGTGGGGAGATACTTTTTAGCTGGGTGGGGAGGTGAAAACGTTTTTCGTGCTATCATGTGCAACTCTAAGGAGAGCTGGAAAAAACATGGCGTATTTAATACCCAACTTACGAAGACGCTTTTTAGCTTCATTGAAGGATGCATGTTGTAACTGCATGTCCCCGGTGAAGTCGGGAAATATCATCACTTTTCTATTTTCAACTTTTATTTCCCATTTGTTTCGGGCCTGAGTGAGGATGTGATCCCGATCTTTAAAATGAATAACCTTGGCAACTACAGATCTGGGGCCTGCTCTGGGCTGCGTAGGCCATGCAGGCACCCAGTGTATGTGTTCAAGCATGAAGTAAGGGGAGAGGCTCTTTGGAGCTATTTCAATGCAGAACCATGTTTCCAGGTACAAGGTCATTTCTGCGCTTGGCCCCTCAATGCATTCAGGTAGTCCAGTTAGGTCTATATTGCTCCTTCTGGCCCTGTGTCTTCTGCTCGTATTTCTAAAGTCTTTACATGATGTTCCATTGTGGCCATTGTCTCTCACAGGGTACTGACTTCTGGATGTACATCTCCTATTATGTGCTCCGCAGTAGTTACTCATTCCGTCAGCCGTTTGTGGTCATCCCTCAGGAGGCCAAAGGTGTCTATCTTGAGTTTGAGCGGCTTACATGATGCCACGGTAGTGTGCAATATTGTGTTTAGTGTTGCTCCCATTTGCTCGTCTTGGGCACCATGGTCACGTCACCCGATACATTGGGGACAGTTTCTTAGGAACGGGCTGGGTCGTTTGATTCCTTTGACCTTGACCTTTGACCCATGGTGACGCTGGCCCTCCAGGTAGTGGGCTCCGGTGCTGCATGCAGAGCATTATCTTTTGGGGGGTTCCACTCCAACACACCCCGCAATCTACCAGGGGGAAGAGCTCCCAGTGTATGCTGAAGCTTCTATTCCTTAGTTCTGGGTCAAAGGGAGAGTTGCCATTTAGCGGCAGCGCAATACAGCATGTGTAGCAAGGGTCTCCCCGCACTACTTGTATCACCCACAAAGCTCAGTTCACAGCACTGCAGGTTATTCCTTTGGGGCCGAGGAAGTGGAAAATCACCGGAAGGCCCCCTGGATCATTAATTTTCAGGCTTCGTACTTCTATGGCATGAAAATACAGTCATGTGGATACAAAAAGGTGGTGGGGGGGTCTCGGGTGCACGGTAGTGAGCACACTTTATGTATTAGCCCTCGCCCCGGTGGTTGTTTAGATTAATATGCTCCACATATCTCCACAAAGCTTGGGGCTTTATGGGGTTCTGCACCACACCGATCAACTCCCGCAGTGAGGCAAAGGGGGAGCCCGACCTGAAGCAATATAGCCTCCCTCATGCCAGTGTTCCATCCTACAGCTCCAATCTCCTCCAACAAGGTGTGCCACAAGTTCTGGGGGGCCACCGGTCCGTCCGCCGGTTGTAGCTGGGGGTCTTCCTCTCGCCCCACAGCTGTTGCGGTCAGGCGCCAGATGCTCATTTGTTACTGAGCCACTAATCACGTGGCTTTGTCCGCTTGACTTGCACACAGGAGGGAGGCTCGAGCAGCAGTGCGCAGCCTCCCTCGGTCGTACAGCGCAGATTGCTTTCACTGCAGGGTAGAGAACCTCGCATTCCGGTTACTATGTCTCCCAGGCGCACCAATTCACTTACTCTCAGGGACCCTGCCAATACCTCAAGGCCACCCCCACCCGGCTATCCTGCTCCTGCGCTCTTTGTGTGTCTCAGGGGAGGCTCGGGGGGCTCACTGCAGCCGGCACCGCTCCTGAGGTCCCACCCAGAGAGCACGGTTAGGGCAGTGCTGCTCTGCCATTTTGTTTAGCAGCCATGGCCATTTAAATTTGCTCTGGTTTAGCATGGACTTCACGGCCACAGGTCAGGGGGCACCTAGGGGTCACTTCTAGTTGTTTCTCAGGGGCTCAGATCAGCTGGGTGACTCAGGATGGCATAGCATGGTGAAGCTCGGCCGGAGCACCATAGATGAACGTCCTACTTCATTAGCGTTAGGCTACACCCGTCGATTTGTCTGTGCAAAAACCTTACAGGCAAAAGTGGATCAATGCTGCACAGTTACTCGCAAAAGCTGGTAAAAGAGGGTAAACTATTTGCAGAGGAACAGACTGGGCAACTGATGGGCTCTGAGGAGTTCACTTTGAAGGGTTCTCTAAGGAGGTCACCGTAAGTGGCCCAAGAGTGACACAGTAGCAGACCTCAAAATATTTGTGCAGGATCTGTTCGTGGATGTCATTTAAGGCCCCCTAGGGATCGCTCCTGCAACCCCTGGCTTGCGCCTTGCGACTCCTAGCAGTGTTGTTGCGACTTCTGCCCTCAGAGGTAGCAAAATCAGTTTCATTAACACAGTGGCTGCTCGTCCGTCAGTTAGGCTTCTACTCTCTTTGTTTTTCTCTCAATGTTTTATTACACTTATAGTTAATGATGTTTCATTCTTCACTATTCGTGTAATTAAATAATGGAGTTCAATTAGCTGGGAAACATAACCTTCCCTGGCAGGTGTGGTAAGCAAAAATGATTTTTAATGTATGTTGTGTGCTTCCTTCGGTGTGATTGTGTGTTTACATGAGAGAGAGTGTGTGTGTGTATGTTTTTATGTGTAAGCATAAGTGTGTGTGAGTGAAACTGATGTCAAAGGGCATGTGATGTCACTTCTGCTACCCCCGGCAGTTTGGTGAATTGACTTTCATGGATCTGTGTAGTTACCTTTACTTTTTACATCCTGACCCTTTCCCTTTAAAAAAACTTAAAAAAATATATAAATATCCTGCTGCTTGCTGCTTGGTGACAATGGCCCTCATTATGAGTTTGGTGGGTGGCAGAGGCTTCCCTCCAAACTCAAACCGTCAAGAGTCCGTCTATGCGGTCCGAACACCTTTGGCCCTATTTGGAGTTTACCGCAGGGCCAGCATGCAGAAACAGTGTTTCTGCCCGCCGGCCAAGCGGTGAACAGGGCCTTAACATTGCAGCCAGCTCGTAATCGAACCGGCGGCAATGTGGCAGTGCAGCGGGTGCAGCAGCACCTGTCGCACATTCCACTGCCATAATTCGGGATAGTGGAATACGCAGCGGGTCTGTGCATGCCCATGCCAGGTGCAGGGGACCCCAGGAGGCCACAGACACCCCCATTCTGCCAGCCTTTCCATTGTGGTGGAACTGCCATGGAAAGGTGGGCAGTATGGGGACTCATAATCTGGAGGGCAGTGCTGCCCTTGCGGATTACATCTGCCGGGACCACCAGGCTGCCAGCACCCTGGCGGAGTCGGCGGGCTGACCATGACGACTCCACCACGGTCGTAATATGGCAGTCGGAATGCCACAACCAAAGTGGTCCAACGGCCACAATGAGTCTGGCGGTCTCAAGACCGCCAGACTCATAATGAGGGCCAATATTAGAAAATACTTCCTTAGCAGTTAATTTCAGAAACTTGAGTGCTGGTACGGCACCCCTATGTATTTGTCATTCACATCATAGACCCAACCCTTTGTATTTACACACCCTTAGTTTATGTTTTTTCTCCACTGAACCATTTGGCTCAGAATCAGCTTCCTCTGCACTCAGCAAAATCTAAACGGAGGTCCCTGCCACAATACCACTTTAACTTTTCGGATTCCTTTTGTCTGCTTTATTTTGCTCCAGCCAATTATTTCCTCCGGTTGGGGAGCTTATGAAATAGAGCTCCAGAATTAAGCAATACATGTTGTGTCACTCTCTGGGTGAAGCAATTCAACCACAAAAAACAAATAACTTGGGGCAGCCATCCAGTGCAGCCTGTACTCTGTGGTACATTTAGTATGCGGTCTCTCTAGAAACCCCTATCTTGTATAAAATATATATTTGTAAAGAGCAAGCTCACCCTAAGGGGTATCTTGGCACTGAACTAACAGATGTTTAGAGTTACCCAACTCAGTATGCGTCATGTTATCAACCTTGGAAGAATGATATGCTAAGTGAACCCACCAGGATTCAAATCTGTGGCCACGAGATCAAAAACAGATTCCAAGAGTGGATGTATTAGTCCAGTGAGGCACCAGACCTGGAATGCTAAGTAAGGGTGCACAGATTCTAGAGGAGTCCTACTCTTTCTTTACTAGGAATGCTAATGAGGATGTAAGTACAGGGTCTCAGAGTACCATTTCGACTACTGAGATAGAGAGGCTTCACCCTTCCTAGGCCACAAGGTGTCCCCTACTCTGGACCTACACAAGTGTTGTAAGTATTTTTAGGGAAGATGAAAGTACCTGGTTGCAAGACTATTTATTTCCTGGTACCAGACAACTTCTTCCAGCCAGTCCATGTTGTTCCTGTCCAAGGATGTAAGGGCCCTACAGGAACTAAAACCTCTCTGACACTAGAGACTAAGTTCAATCAAGGCCTGCTTCTCTTGGGAACTCCATTCACAAGCTTCTCATTCTGGTCGCTGGGCTGCATATCAGTTGCCAATTGTACAGTCTGTTTCACTGGGTGCAGGTTTCAAAGGGTCCAGTTCAAACTTCAGTCCAGAGACCCTTGAGCTTTGCACCTGAGAGTGAAACCCAGCTTTTTCCATTGGCTGCATCTGCCACAGTCACAGTCTCATCAGCAGTAAGGCCTCCTCTGCTGACCACATAAGGCAGAAACACTATGGGGCCAATTCACAAAGGTAAACGTAGATGTTTGGTCTAAACTTAGTTGAAGACAGCCCCGAGTGTGGACGTAAAGATGCTTCTCGTAAATGCCCTTAGTGAATTACCACGAATCGTAAACTTAGACGTTTGGTCTAAGTTTAGACCAAACATTTACGTTTACCTTTGTAAATTGGGCCCAATGTTTCCTGGATCCTGGGGCCCTAAAGAGCACCGATGCAACCTTTGTAGTGTCGCATTGTGATCTCCACAAGCTTCCTGCTGAAGTCTCCAAACGAGTCTGCAAGATCCATTAGGTGAGAAACTATAAGGCTGTGTAACTCCCTTTCATGTTTCTGTGTACGGAAGGAGACTATGCAGTGATGCAGCAGATATAGTCCACCTCTAGGGACTGATTTTTGTAAACGCATTGCTGTATTATTTAAGTTTTATGTTTCTCTTCACTGTTATCCATTGATTTAACATCTGGGTGTGGTCTGATAGAACATCAAGTGTGCCACAGCCCTGCAGCCTGGGGAACATGATGTATTCTGCTAACTGCAACATTATAAAATGGGCAAAGTATGCCGCGCAAAAGTTGGATCAAAGACTTCAAAATGTGATAGCTGTCACAAAATGGAACTTGAAAATGAAGTTTTCAGAGTGTGTTGACTGAAGAATTAGCAACATTTGTTATTATTATAACTCCACAGTTGACTAGATGGGAAATTCTGGAAGACTACCGCATGTGCTTACAGGGGCCCTTTTGAAAACTTGTAGTGTTCTACACATGCAAATACAATTATAATGCAATACAATGTTCTACTTGGACCACTAGGGAGTTTAGCACAAGTGCATAATAGGAGTATTATGAAAGCTTGCAAAGTACAGTATGCTAACCCATGCATTGTGAACACCAGTGATTTGAAAGTTGTACCAACATCGTTTATGGCCCGAGACTGAAAGTGTTTGGCTTATTTGTGCAATGATGGGTTTTTCTGTGCGTCAACCTTAAAATGCACTGAATCCATACATGGAATCCCATACCTTTGTTAACCTTAAGAACCTGTTGCCAACTTTCCATTTTGTTGGTCTTCTGCTCACCTTATGATGACTCTTTTATTGTTTATACTTCTGGTAACTGCTTTGTAGTAGTTAAAAAAAGAATGGAATGTAGCACCCTTTTTTGCTATAGTAGTCTCTTCTGGTCTTGTGCTAAGCTTCTGATTTTGGAACCCAGAGATCTTGAGCTCCTATCCCGGCTACAGGGAAATAGTATGATACTGGTCAAATCGCTTGATTTACAGGTGCCTATAATTGGACATACATATGAAATGTTATTAATTTAACATGTGGGATGTAATGTCATGATATTCAGAGGTAGCTAAGTTCAAACTTTCACTGTTTCTCAAATTTGCTCTAACAGCTGGCCATTTGCCACTAAGTATACCAAACAATTATCGATAGAACTCCAGAATTCCTTATGTAACAGAATTTAGACCCTATTATGTTTGACGAGTGTTAACAGCAAAATGTCTCTTAAAAAGCAAACTATTGATTACATTTCCTAAATACAGGGTTGAGGGAGGCCACTTTACCCCTTTATGTCCTTTCAATTTTCACCGAATTTCTGATGTAATGTGCTTCAAAAACACCTTGTGTCACAATTCTTTAGGACAGATGATCTCCCAAATCTTAAAAGCATACCACATTTTGCTAATTTCTTGCTGGCCATGTGTGCCTTAGAATTTACAACTTGCCATTATTTTTCAAACTCCTCCCTAGGAATAACCTTCAGCAGATTGTGGATTGCTCTTTATATCAAATTTCAATCAGTAATACCAGCCTCTACTGTATTTTAAAATACATTTTGCCACTTTGTTTACGAATTAAATATTATTATTAAATATATACTTGTATCTATTTTTTTAAAAAGTAAGTAGAGCAAGCCAGTGCTGCATCCCTTGTTGATACTATGTCTGACATATATTTGATGTTCATGTCTTGATATATTTTTCATTTGTTTGCCTTCTTGGATCCCCAGAAAATGTGCCATTATTTGCACCCGAAGTGACTCTACCAGTGATTTATGGCCTGATTTAGACTTTGGCGGATATGTTACTCCATCACAACGGTAACGGATAACCTGTATGCCGAAATATAAATCCCATAGGAAATAATGCAATTTTTTTTTCGGTCAAAGGGATATCTGCCACCGTTGAGATGGAGTAATCTGTCCACCAAAATTTAAGTCAGCCCCTCAGATTGCAATATTCCATCTAGATTTACCAGCAAATGAAGCAGGATGTAAGCGCAGGACTTCTGCTGCTTATTGTTCGTTGGGCAAACTATTGGTGTCCCTGGAGAGGCCATTTACTCTTTTGGGGGCACAGGGAGAAATCTAGGAAATGCTGCTGTGGAATGGTTTCAGGGGATTTCCATTCACTCTGGCTTGCAAGGAAGCAGCTTGGTGATTATGCACCAAGCTGCTTTTAACAAAGCATCTGGCCCGGTCCTCATTGCGATGGAGCTTCACTACACAGTTATCCCCGTGATGGTCCAAGCTGTCCTGCTATTGGACAGACACAAGCACTGGCAGTGGGCCACATGTTGCAAAGACCTTGGTTCAGCTGGGCCTGGAAGTACTATCTTGCCTTCTAGAGGTTGCACCTCACATGGTTAGAATGCTCTACCAATGTGAGGAGGGATCTTCTGATGAAGCATGCTGCCTCTGGATGGGTGAGGGCCCTCGCCCTTTAAATATCATACTTTTCCATGAGATATTGCACAAGGTTTAACTATTTTTGATTCCCTTCCCGGGCACCCAAAGTTTATGGTACTAAGTTGAAGGGTAGGATGAGCTCTGGTTCTACTTTTTCCATCCTTCCCTCCACAGTATGTTATATACACATGGAAATACTGTGACACTGCGTGCCTGGTGATTGTTTGCGCCTTCCTGCTGCTAGGGGATTGGAGTGTCAGGAACTTACATCATTTAGTTTTCCCACATTAAGGTTCCTTGCTCAGCTGAAGGCAACATTCGAATCCTCACTCACCAGCAGTTCAGCTCAATTTGCAAGCAGGTTCTGGTTTTGTTTGAAAAATATGCCAGATGTGGTGCAGGGAACAGACTAAGCTATGACTAAGATCGAATAACTAAACAATACCTTTTGTATTTTTTGTCCCACTGTTAGATGGTGACATTATGGGGTAGAATAATGTACTTATTCAAATGAATGACATTGCTTACTTGCAAAGGCCTGTTTGCTGATATAGGTATAACGGGAAAAGCCCGCACCTGTTTGTTGGTATAGATTTAATGAGGAAAGCCTGCACAGCTCTCCCTTGTGCTCCACAGTTTATTAAGACGTCCCACATCAGCAAAACTCAAAATGCACCCTAAGTAGAATGCAAAAATGTGAATAACGTATTCACAATTACAGATCTCACAACTAGTGTATGATCAGTAACACCGAATCATCAATCTATGGTAATAGATGGACGATTTCCCCAAGAGAGCCATTCTAAGTGACTAGAGAAGAGTGACCTCTTTTACAATATCACAAAATTCAACGTGTGAATAGGTAGATGATATAAACTGTGTTAATCTATTGCAGTAAATAATATGAACTAACTTCTTAGTAGAAAAAAAAACTCTGCTTATTTCCCCAGGCACCTTTGCCATTCTCTAGAGACAGACTAAAGTATATAAATAGTGATGGATGAAATGCTGGAATGCAGCCATTGGTAATTACTTGGGGTGCTTCCCAGTCCATTATTATTTTGAAACATTATACCACCTCAGTTTATACATAGCCATATGCAAATCAGCTTTGACCCTGCTCCAATGGAAGCAGCCCTGATGAAAAGCCAAGCCGGGTCCTCCCTTGACTGAACAGAAGCAACCTAGGGCCTGTTTTAGCCTAGTTAGGGCTCACGAGCCGGATATAGTTTGTTTCTAGTAACACAGTGTGCATGGGACCCACTTATGTGCATATCCTTTCCACTTAAGATGACAAACCTAAGTACAGAAAAACATGATGGCTGTAATGCTTGGATTAAGCTCAGCCAGTGGTAATTTCTTGGGGCTGCATCCATGTCCTGCGATATTTAGCACACAATGAACCTCAGTGTGTACCCAGCCAAATGCAAATCAGTCTTGAACTTGCTCCAATGGGAACAGTCCAGTCTGAACTGCCAATCCATGTTCTCCCTGAACCGGAAAAACAACCCAGGATCGGTTTCGCCCTAGTTATGAGCTCATCAATCAGGTATCGCTTGGAACCAGTGAGACAATTTGCACCGGGCTTACTTCTCAGCATATCCATTACACTTAGGGCAACACACTAAAGAATACAAAAGAGTGATGGATGGAATTCTGGATTTAATCTCAGCCCCAGATAGTTACTCGGCCACATACCACTCCATCGTTATTTTGCACATCATGCCCCCTCAGCTTGAACCCGACACGTGTAAATCAGTCATAACCCAAGCTGGGTCGAAACTGTGGCACAGTGTGCAAAATAACATGGGTGGAGTTGCGGCCCAGGTAATCAACAGTGGCTGAGTTTAATTCAAGCATTCCATCCATCACTTTCTGCATACTTTAATGTTCTTAAGACAGGGCAGCCCTCTATAAACCATGTGTCACTCAACCGTATCTCCATAATAAATAGAAGACTTCTTTTTTTCAGACATTTTGAACATTAATGTTTTTGTAACCTTATCGTCTGTAGGGTCAGCCCCAGATCCGACATTGCAGGTCACAGTAAGGGCAGTCTGAAGGCTCTGAAGCATATACATTTAGCGCAGTAATTGTATTAGTTATTTTTTCTTGGTTCTCTGGGATGCCTGCAAATTTAAGATGATATGCATTGTGTCTGTACAGTTCAGACCATTAGAGTAATTGTGCAGTCACTCCTTCAGATTTCATTGTGCTGAGTCCTTGCGTCTTGTTCTTTGTTCATGATCAAATGATATAGTCTAAAAAAGCACACTTTCCTTGTTGTAATTGTGTTTATAGCTGGTTTCAAATAACTTGTTGCATAGTTATTTTTTATGTGTGCACATATGTCATTGGGTTTATTTACATGTGGTTTTATGGTCTCTGTCCCAAAATACACTTTAGTGGTGATCATGACGCACAAAGTGACTCTGACATTGCCAGCAGTGATGGGGTGTGACAACAGGCTATGATGTCCTATTATTGTATGATACAAATATACAGGCCCAGCCCAGCGTTCACTCTGACGTTCACTGATACACAGATCGGCAGGAAAATGGTTTTGGTTCATCTCGCTGGTGGAATATTGTATAATTATAGAAATGAACGCACTTGGAATGCGGCATTATAGCCTCAGTAAGTTAAAACGTACGCCTTCTAACCCACCGTTAACTTTTAACATCAGGCCTACTTTTTCATAAGTATCTAAACGTGTACAAATATTTGGTTGATCAGTCACAACTCTGGTGAAAGAAACCAGATAATTCTGACCTATAAGAAAATATTTCCCCTTCTCGAAACTCAGTTTTCTGTGAGGTAGATTGTGATGTATGGCAGGATATTAAGATAATTTTTTCCATAGGACATACTCTTTCATACCGAAACTGTGCACTTCCCGCCCCTTTTTACAATAAATGTTAAAACGTATTAAAAGATGAAATGTTAAATGTACCCCATAATGTTGTGCAATTTGAAATGAGTAAATGAACAATTAATCAAAAACAAAACTTCATCTCTGAAAGGACGAGCTTCTTAAGGTAGGTTTTCTACACCACAAATCGTAGAGGAACTGTAGCCTAATATTCGAGCAAATCCTTTGTATCCAGGACCTGATTTTGTCTGTTGATTCAAGCTACAGCAAAGTGTATAAGCAACCACAACATGAAGATATGCCCCAGGTTCATCTTTCGTTGCTGCAGCACAAATTGCTGAGTCCCACCATCACACCTGGCATCTCAGCGACCGACTTGGTCCTCATGTCGACCAAACCCATCCCAAATCAATGAACAAGTTGGGTTTTGCAGCAAATGCCAGGCTCTCACTACAGCTAGGGAATCGAGGCACTCTGAAAGAGACCACACCCTATGTTATGAAAAGTTTTCTTCAGCAATCCTGAAAACAGAAATCGGCAGCAGTGTTAGATGTATAAACCATTATGTGTAAGCAGTTTTAATGTCATTGATCTATTGGTCCTGGAATCCATGGTCATGTGGTGCTTCTCATGTAGAAGAAGAGCAGGCCATGGAGGTGGGGCATGGAAACAGAAAGCATACACTTTCATCACCTCCCCTTTGGTGTCCACAGCTAGCCATACCTTGATGCGGGAAAACCCACATGCATGATTAACTGAACCAATTCCAGGAGGAGGGTGTAAACCCCGTCTGACACCAAAATGCAGAGACTGGAGTCAGAAGTCAGTTGCCAAACTCAAATGTGGTCCCCGAACACTATGATGCAGGGCCTTGTGCCCCAGGCAGTGACCCCCACCCTCCCATAAAATAAAGAGTTGCAGACATGGCGCAGGAGGGACCACCAGGCTCGTCATACACCTGCAGCCAGAATGGAGGTGCCCAGGAAGAGGCGACATGTACCACTAAAACTTATCCCAGAGAACCTTGTCTTATGCGAACAGCTGCTTTGATATGGATGATTCTTGTATACAGTCTGCCGCATCCTATTTTGCTACTGGTTGCCTTGAAAATGTCATATGTCATGACAAAACACATGTTGGATGTCAATGAGTTATTTGGCATATGAAGGACTTGTTTACCTTATTGAAACTGGTGATATTAATCAGATTTGTAAGAAGAAAATGGCATTCATCAATTAAAGAGACTTGATCAGACTGGAATTTGTGTGACTTCATCATTGTTAATCTTACTACATTGAAATTATATTGAGTGCTGTGGTTCTTCCTTGATTATTGCACCTTTGAAACTGTCGGGGTTTAGCCCCTCCCTTTTAAAGTGGGTATGCCAAATGGAGAGCCACTTACCTGAACTAATAATGTCCCAGCGATACAGTCTTGTTACTAGAATACATGATCTATGCACGTGGATTCACAAGGGCAGCCATCTGCTGGCTGGGCGAACGGTAGCGATGTGGAAGCAGAAACACAACTGTAATTGAAGCTGCTGTGAGCTTCTGGTAAACCTGCTCATATTGTATGTTATACAGCTCAGTTGAACATCCAAGTCTTCATAGGAGGGCATAAAGAATAATATGAAAGCAGGTGTGTTTGTAAGTAGCCTCATATGGTTTAACTTAAGGGCACCAATCAAAAGTCCTTATCAGAGCCAGGCATTCAAGCTGCCATTCTGTAACCTAAGAGTTGAAACTTGTGCTGCTTATTGTGGCAACCGAGCATTCACTTAAAGCCTGTTCAGTCTTCTTTTTCAAGTGATACAGTGCGAGCGCGTTACGGGATCCAAACTTTTATCAATACTATATAATGGATCCTTCGCTAGAGGACGATGGATCAAAACGACATAGGTTTGAGGGGATGTCACCAATGGGAATTGTGAAAATAAAAAAATCAATAACAAATCAACAATATTCAATATTATAAAGCTCCAGTCAATAATCACACCAGTTTTGTAACAAGAATACATACATTTATTTCCCTATATTAACAATGCTAAGGTCAAAAAGATAACTCTCAAACACAAACGATAAGCATATAGAATCAATAGCAGCTCATTAAAACAACATATGCACCTCAATTTGATTAATACAGTTAAACAAATTATCTCCAAAAGAACCACACCTATTAATAATACAAAAACCGGTAATGGTGGTACGGAATACATAAGTTCAGCATCAAATGAATTCAAACCAGATCAAAAGCAATAGATGATTATTTTCCTAACTAACCACACATCAGCATTACATGTTGGGCTTCATGTGAAAAGAATTTAGAAACACTCATTTAGAAAAATACTTAACTCAATTATGTTAATATATATATAACTAATAATGTGCAGCAATATAATTATTAGTTGCAGTTGGTACCTGAAAAGCAAGAGAGACACAATTCACAGTTAAAAACATACATTACCACAATAGTAGTAACAGCAAATGATCAGCTTCCACTTGAGGACACCATCAACAGTTTTAGGCCTAACGACAGCTAATCTCAACACTTGTCTGCTATCAAGGAACAACGAACCCTCAGTTCACGCATTCCCAACGAACTCGAAGTTCTCTCTCTCTATAGTTAGTCTACACAGATTATTATACTAAAATCTAATCAACTCCTGATTGGTCAATGTATGGGGTGTTTTCATTTCAGCCAATCAACAACTAATTTGATGACCTAAACTTGACAAACCTACGCTAACTATAACATTTTCTTTCGGTAGATACACTCTCCTTCCGTCTCGTCTGTAACCCCATTGTCTCATTCGCCTCTCGCATATCTTGTTCTCAGGAAGAAACTTTCTCTGCTACTTTACTTCCATCCTTGAGGAAAGACCAGATATTAGTAACATTCTCAAACAATAGAACATTTCAACGTATGCAACGCTCAGTTAATATATGACCTTGTAAGACATGTCACCGCAACCGGCTAGGGGTAGCTGTGGATACATCTACACAAGCTTGAAAACATTTATTATTTTGAAGCTTCGAATCATGGAAAATAACTACAGCATCTGAATATAATTTTGCTCAACCAAGAACAGAAAAACAACAACTTTAAAAGTTTTCTCGTTTTACACATTAGTTCATCACTCGTTATTAATACGAAAACCAAAAATAAACATATTTAAAAATACACGCTCTCACACAGACATGGGCCTATGTTGTTCTCAGCATCACCACTATACGTAAAGAAAACAATTGGAGTTTCACTGGGGCCTAATGGATAACCACTCGAGTGCATCCATTACTTAGAGCGTGCAGGAATCCCCCCTCTCCCTCCAATCGCCAGCAAAGAAAATTATTCTTTGTCCAGACCAACACATTTATTGAACAAATACCCTCTCACTCCCGTAGAACAATAAAAAATAGAGAGAAATCTGTCCACAGTCACCGCATCAATTAATTTCATTGCTGTTTTATGCATGTGTTTGTATTCCATTGATTTCAGCAGTGCTGCATGTAGTCAGCGCCTAAGGCATGATGCAGCAAGCACTTTTGCGATTTTGAGGTGTCACAATTGGGCATGTTATAGCCACAAAATGTCAGGGGCGTGCAATACCCAAAACATATCAGACTGTGGAGTTCGGCCTCAGCTGTAACCTAGCAAAATCGAGGGTTCTTCTTAGCTGCTATCATTCTTAATTTAGTAATTGAAGTCAGTGCACAAGCTGCTGGTTTGCCTCCACAATATTCTTAGTTTATGAAGTCCTCCAAATGGTTATAGTGACCTAGGGAGGACTGGGTTGACCAGGAGCCCTGGAACAGAGATTACACCTTCATTTAGGCTGCTGGAATGCTACCTAAGTGTATTTTCATAGCATTAATTCACCTTTCACTACAAGGACATTTGCATGTGTGCCAAAACGTTAGGGGAGGAAAGTAGAAGAATTTTGAAACAGGAATCAGGAGAAGATAATTCTGTGTCAGCACCGTATACTCTGATTATGCTTCTCATTCTTTACTGTAGAAATGTCAGCACCCAATCACAATACAATATACAAAAAACAACATTACCCAAGTAGCCAATATATCACTCATATCACATGCCCCAATCATATTAGAGCACCCCGTATAGGTACAGATGACTCACTTTTGTGTCCTCTTTCTTTCCTGCTTCACAGACAGTTAGGTGCTTTTATTACCTCATATGATATTGCTGGATTTGTGTTTTATTACTTCATGAGTATGTGCATTTCGCAGCTTGCGTTTTACAAGTACTGCTAGCTTACGTACATGGTGCTCAGTGTCGCTGGTCAGACGCAGCACCTGCTGTTTTTCAGTAAGAAGTATTATAACTTGCATTTAACCTTTTTTCCCTTACTGAGGGAGAGCTGCGACCTCCCAAGCTGGCGATTCTTCTTGGGCTCTCATAAGTGGAGTGGGAGCGGGCCCCTCCCTCAGCCTGATGTCCGCAGTCCTATTTCTAGCCCTGCAGGTCTCCGAGCACTCACCCGCCTATGTGGAGCCACCGTCCTTCATTTGAACGTGGTTGCAACTTCAAATAAAGCGAGAGTGGCGCTTCCTACCGGCTTCTGGGCCTGGTGAGTTTGGCCCTGAATACTTTCAGAGAAATGCCTACCTACAGCGTTCAGCACTTCTTCCCACTTCTGGGCCCAGAAAAAGATTATCAATTATAAATATTAATGCTTCCCTCACACCCTTGTGCATCCGAGTGCGCCCAGGGTAGTAAAATTGCATAGACTTTGCCTAGAGTGATGCAGGTGGCTCCCTCCACACTTTAAAAATGATTTGAATAAACTTCACCTGCTTGGTTTCTTGCACTCCCCCGATTGTAGTCCTTGGCTATCCTTACTGTGGCACCTTGCTGCCTTATTTACATCAAATGTGGTGCAACATGGCCCAATATGAAGCCTTTGAGTACAAGGAGTATTACTAGGAGGACATTCAACCCTCTTTGGAAGAAAACTTGGTAGGTGCACTGGATAATAGTGTCCAAATGTCAGTCAATAAAGCCCTGGCCAAGGCTTTGGGCCTCCTCAACAAGCACTTTAGGAGTTTTGCCCAGCAAAAGGGTTGGCTTCCTCCTGTCACTCTTCAGAGGATCCATAAGTCCCTCTGGGCAAGCCTTCTAAAGGGAAAGCTCAGGCAAAAAGGTAGCCACACAAAGAGACAGTCAAAAAAAGTCAGTGACAGTCATGGATGACCAGGGTCATAGTGTTCCTCAATCCCAGGAGTGGGAAGATTCTGTGGACCTTTCCAAGTCGGCTGATTCGGACTCTTCGTCCGCAGATCTCAGTGATTGTGAACAAGACAATACCCCTGGGCCCAGTAAAAGGAAATGTTGCGAGCATCCCTCAGAAACATGCTCCAAGACTCCATTAAGTGCTGATGTTCAATCCTGAAGAGATCATACATTCTCAGTCCTGAAGTTGGGCCCCCTCAACAGGAGGTTGCCAAGTGCATTTAAGAACTCATCCAGCAAAGCTTAGATAATGAGATGTGTGCCAGGTTGCACACTGATTGCCCCAGGCCTGATATAGCAGGGAAGGTCACTGAGACCCCAGAAGTGGACCCTACAATGGTGACATTCTAAAACAAAGTGTGCAAGGGACCCTTATGAAGGGCCTCCATCGAGCCTGGTGTTCTTGCCAGAACAAGCTCCTGGACATCTCTGGACCTCTTACAAACATTTTGGAGTCAGCCTTCCATGCTAAAGAAACCAGCACTCCCATTGACCTAGAGCTCTTTGTTGGTTGGGTGCAGCATGCCATCTGCTAGATGGGAAATGCTAATGTGGCTTTTCCCACTGAACGCCATTGCTCCATTTTGATGCAAATTGAACCACAACTAAACGATTTAGCCTTTTCCGAAGCGGGGTCAGTGGTGCAGGGACTCCTCTTCAGTGGTCTTTTTATTAAAGATCTAGCTGAATTCACAGCAACGTTCAACTGTATGGGCAAAGCCCACTTGTCCCTGGAAAAAGTATTCCTCAATACTCTTTTTCGGAGGGCTGAACGATTTAGAGGCTGATCGTCAGGCCGTAACTTCCATCAGGGCCCCCAGCGAGATTTCTCCTACCACGGACGTGGTTATGGGCAATATAAAAGTCAGCTGAATGTACCTTCTACCCCACACAATCTCATGTGGGACAACAATGCTTTTTGAAAGATTACAACAGTCGTCAACATGGAGCCTCCACTTACACCGGTGAGAATTATTCCTCTCTCCGAGGAAGCGTTGGGGGGCAGGACAAAGAAACGTTGGGGGGCAGGACAAAGTTGTTTTTGATAAATTAGCAACTGATGACCCAGGATCCCTGGGTTCACGAGTCTATCCAAGGCTACAAACTGGCGTTTTACCACTCTCCCTCCCAAATGAATCACCCCCCACCCAGAACTACATTATTACCTACAAGAGCAAAAGGTAATCTCAAAGGAAATTCAGTTGCTCTTGGAGAAAGAGGCCATTGACCTTTCTTCCCCTCATCCCCGAGGCTTCATCAGAGCCATATTCTTGGTCCACAAGAGAGGAGGCGGTTCCCGCTTAGTCTTAAATCTAAAGGAGTTCAACGCCTTTCAATATACCCGCATTTCAAGATGGAGGGGGTCCATCTCTTACGGGATATTCTGCAGGAAGGCGATTAAATGGTCTGCTTGGACCTGCGAGACGCATCCTTGACGATCCCCATCTACCTTCCTCTTCCTTGATTTCTACAATTCACTTGGCTCAGTCGCTGCTTCGAGTTCAAGGTCTTTCCCTTGATCCTACCGGGACAACTCTGCTTAGTAGCCTGGAGGGTTCTCGTGTTAGAAGGCAAGTGGCAGCCATTTCTCCACAGGCTTCCTTCTACATCAACCAGGCATGGGCGTATGGCACTCACAAACGTTATGCTTCAGCATCGCATCGATTGGTCCATTGGTGTGATGAATGAAACTCAGATCCCGCTAGGGCAGAGGTCAGCTTGGTGATCAACTCCCTTTCTTCTTTAGCATCTTCAAGCCTGACTTTCAGGTCCATTAACAATGATAAATATGCCATCTCGGAGGGGTATCTTCTCCTTGTAGGGATGCCTGTGGGATAACACAAAGTAGTGTGCAAACTCATGAAAGGCATAGACTTGTGTAAGCTCCCACACTCCAGATATTCTTCTCTTTGGGATGTTAATGTGGTTTTACCTTTTTTAGAAAGATGGCCGGAGGATAAATACCTGTTCCGCAAGCATCTCTCTGCCTAGCTCACTGTGCTTCTTTGCTTAATCTCTTGTAAAAGAGTGTCTGACGTCCATGCTGTTCAGCTCTCTGGTAGGGTTTTCTCCCATGATGGCGTTCCCTTTTCTATTTCTGGGCAGACTAAGTCTAACACTAGGACAGTAGCATATCCGGCATTTCTTACTAACACTAAACTATGCGTGGTATATTGCCTTAAAGCTTATGAAGCTGTGACTAGTGAATTTAGGGGAGATCCTAGAGGACAAGTACTCATTGCTCTGCAGAAGCCATTCAAACCTGTCTCAGCTGCCACTTTGGCTAGTGGATACGTTGATTACTTGACAAAACCAGGATTGATGTTTCCATTTTTGGAGCTCACTCAGCTTGCAGTGCTATGGCCTAAAAGTCTTTCACGTTGGGCTCGCGGTTAGAGGATATTTTGAAAGCAGCAGACTGGTCTCCTGAGTCAACTCTCAAGTCCTTTTATTATAAACCCATTGTGGATGTGGCTTCAGTGGTGGTGGCACAGTTTTGAACAAGCATATTCAGAGCCTCTGGTCCTGACTAAGAATAAAACATTTTCTAGCTTATGCAGTAAGAATTTTCAATTCTATTAAGGAAACAGAGATGAGGATCATCCTATCCTGATATCTGTGTTATGTATGACATTGTCAAATTGTGAGCTATCGGGTTCCTGTCCTGTATGTTAAGTTTATAATTATGTGTTTCATGTCATTATTTTCCATTCTGCAAACGTTTCCTGGATATGGATATGGATATTGTGGCTTTTTTCCTGGCTTCACAGTTACCAACTAGAAACATAATTGAAGTGGTCTGATTCACACGAGACGTATCTTGGTCTAGTCACAATCAAGACTAACAACAGAAGAAGTCTTGGGAGGGTCTGCTTCGACATCCCTGTTGGATGATCTGCAAATTGAAGATCGCTGTTTGGATTGCATTGACTTTTAGAAGTTACGGTTATTATTCAAGCTAGAGAATTCTGTATTTATATGATTTATCCTGCAAAGAAAGAGAATGCAAAATGGAGTTATCTGTACTTATATGGGCTGGTCTAATATGATTGGGGCATGTGATATGAGTGATATATTGACTACATGGGTAATGTAGTTTTTTTGTTTATTGTATTGTGATTGGCTGCTGAAATGTCTACAGTAAAAAAAAAGAGAAGCATAATCCTCGTCTCTGTGTCCTTTATAGAACTGAAAATTCTTATCTCATAAGCTAAAGCATTTTTTATTCCCCCATTGACCTTTATTGAAGAAGATGCAATTGCAGATGGTGGACAGCTCAATAAAGCCATTTTGGTTTTGAAATTCGTGAGTCTTCCGCTTCAGTCAGGTCTGTTGGCATGTATGCAGGTACGTGCAGTAACACCCTGTATGCCTCAACGAAGGACTACAAAATTCGCAAATTTCATAAACTGTAGGATTTCAAGGACTTAGTGTGACATACTATGCTGTTGACACATTACTCACTACTACACCCTTGACTGTCTATGTTCAAACATAATCGCTGATTGCCATAAAGCTGAGCATAAAGCAGTTTGTGCGAAAATAAGGGACAAATATATGTAAGCACGGTGGGCATACGTAGGCACGTTAGCGTCGCTTGCTGGAATTAGATGCATGCTTTATAGTGAACACACTCGTTTTGCAAATTGAATTACTGCCTCTAATATTTATTCCTCAAGTAAGACGAAGAGGACTGATTTCAGCGTGGGTCCTTCCAATACCAGTTTGTCTCATATTGCTCTGAAGCAAGTCATCCATCCTACGTTCCCTCCTAAAATTGACGGAGCACCCTGCTAAAGGGTGACCGGTTGTTTTAGTGTCGAACGCTCGTTAATTCTTATGTACAATTTCAAGTTTCTGACTGCAGAGTTCTTCTGCATTAAATGTCAGTAATTTGGCTGAAAATCTGCTTCCCTGCTGGATGAGCCATTCATAATAACTTTAAAAAAAACATTTGTCATGCACAACGAAAGAAAGTGCATTAGTATCATCAAATAATTCATGTTTCCAGACTTCTTAATTTCAGTGATTTTGAGTCTCGGACCCCTGTCTCCTTTCCTCCACAAACCTTGAAATGCTTAGATACTTGCTGAGTGAGTTATGCTGCGGGTCACATTCTGGGGTTCATTTGAACATCTATTATTGAAACACCCGGCTCCCTTCTGGTGTCTGACCTCTGGCACTTTCTTCTCTGCCGAGATCACATCACTGTGAACTCCCATGCTGAATGGTCTACCACACTCCACCCATGGTCTAGGCCAGAAATGTAACAACTCACCCAATGAGGTAACCATGGGGAATTGTACTGAGATGAGGCAACAGAGATGAAGATCTCCTTTTATTAGTTTAACGGTACGCACGCGATGGAAAGTGAGAGAATGCGCACAGACTCGCACATGTAGCTGGGGAAATGCCACCGGCCAAAGAATGCTTAGCTCCCGTAGTTTCGGGCTGTTATAGAACTGGGGCATATGCATAGTGTTCTAGTTGGTCAGAGGAGTTGCAGGCACTGCGCCATAACTGAAAGTGCGATGCTTACACAGAGGAGCAACTGCTGGCATGGTAAGCAGCAGACTATTCTCAGTGGCTGTGTCAGAACTAATCCTGAATTCCAGTGATGAAATGGAATAGCAGGTAATAGCCCTGTCAGAATGACGCATGCTACTTCAATTTGGGGACTGATGCAAGCATCAGAGGGAAGTATGACCTCAATGAATGCCTCACAGGCGAGTTAAACTTTGATGCCTACCCAGGAACATCCATATGCCTTTAGGTTAATGAGAATACAATTAGTTCTAGAGTCGGACATCGGGAAAGCTCCGTGTCAAAGGTCATTCGCCTTACACAAATCTGCACCGCTCTTGTATTCCATATGATTATACGGCAAGCACCTGCCACATAACGCATCATCTCTGGCGCAAGCTACACTGTGTATGGAACAGAAGTCACTAAAGTTGCAGCCTTCCATGTCTGCGCAGGAGCACATCAAGGGCCAAAGATTAACCACTTGCTTTCCAGTCACTGCTTGCGGTATTCAGGATTACATTGAAACCAGTGTACTAAAACTTCATCCAACCATCGCGAAATATGGCATTATATGAGGAAAAATCCTGCATCCTTTCACTCCCTGTCAAGGGGTGGCTCTGAAGCCTGTTGTAACAAGGCCCTAGCCTATTTACAAGTGATTCCATAAAACATAAGGCCCCTGGTATGTGCTTTCACAAGTACAATTACACAAAACTTACCATTGCTGGAAAGAACAGAGCAGCTTTGAGATCACCAAATGCATTCACCTTCCTGTAGTAATTTTCCCATAATGGCATGCAGGGGCAGGTGGGCCTTAGGATCTGAAGAGGAGGGAGTGTCAGTAATCAAGCACTTTAGCAGACAGATAAAAGGAGGGATGATGAACTGCCCATTAGTCCTCAGTCTAAGGACACAGCTGGGGATGATCACTGACTCCCAATCGCTGCTGCCTAGCTGATTGCACATTTGCTTAGCCATTATGCACGGGCGTGAGCGCTTGCATCGGATACCGAGCAAAGTCAAATTACCAGTTTTAAAAACTGCCCTGCTAGTCTGTAGTGGTAGGCTGGGAGCCATTTTTGTTCTTTGAGGCACACAGGGTAGCAAATCAGTGCTGCAACCCTGGGTGGACACTTTGTTTTACACATGCTAGGGACTTATATGTTATTCAGTCTAAGCGAAGCGGGAATAGACAATTTGACTAATACTTCATAATAGGTTTGAACACTGGCACTGACGTCTGGTTAGCAGGCCTCAGTGCACTCAGACTCAATAAACCATCTGTCCAAAATTGTGGGGGGAACATGCAAACGAGTCATTTCCTTAAATGACCACCTCCCTTCTCAGGAGGCAGCAGCACTATGTGATTTTGGGAAACAACATATAGGGGGTCATTCTAACCCTGGCGGTCCAACACTGCCAGGGCTAAAATGACGGGGGCACCGCCAACAGGCTGGCGGTGCCCCGCTGGGCATTCTGACCGCGGCGGTTCGGCCGCGGTCAGAAGTGGAAAACCGGCGGTCTCCCGCCGGTTTTCCGCTGCCCAAATGAATCCTCCCCTGCGCCGCCATGGAGGATTCTGACACCCCATACCGCCATCCTGTTCCTGGCGGTTCTCCTGCCAGGAACAGGATGGCGGTATGGGGTGTCGCGGGGCCCCTGGGGGCCCCTGCAGTGCCCATGCCAATGGCATGGGCACTGCAGGGGCCCCTGTAAGAGGGCCCCAAAAAGAATTTCAGTGTCTGCTTTGCAGACACTGAAATTCGCGATGGGTGCAACTGCACCCATCGCACCTTCCCACTCCGCCGGCTCAATTCTGAGCCGGCGTCCACGTGGGAAGGTAGATTTACACTGGGCTGGCGGGCGGCCTTTTGGCGGTCGCCCGCCAGCCCAGTGTAAAACACAGAATAGCCGCAGCGGTCTTCCGACCGCGGTGCGGTATTCTGGAGGGGGGAAGTCTGGCGGGCGGCCTCCGCCGCCCGCCAGACTTAGAATCACCCCCATAATGTATATAAGTAAATGAACCACGATATGGGCAAAAGACCTGGGAATAATAGGGTTGCCAAACTGGTAGACCTTGGGATGGCTGATGGCAGGGTCAACAGAATGGGGCAAGAGAGGAAGCTATAGAGTAGTTACGGACATACGGGTGCTGTCAAACTATGGGAATGCCCTGGAGCAAAGGAAATCTAGTGATAAAAGGAGGAGCTGCCATTGGTTGTGAAACCACTGGCTGCATGGCGGAGACAGCACAGTTCAACTGCATCACTAACACATAAGAGCAGCCGGTATTCCGTGAAAAAGGAAAGAGTTGCCAACAGTGGTCCTATGGAAGCCTCACAGCTGGGACACTGGGGGGGCAACAGAGAGAGTCAGAGGAGATACTCGCAAAAGCAGACATAGTACTTGCAGCCCAGGCATAGCCCGAAGTGGCCTTCATCGGTAGAAAGGGAAGCCTAGAAGCTGCTGCATGCAACCCGAGGGTCCTTCACATCCAGCGGCTGTACAGGAACTTGTTTCAGATGGTGCTATCAAAGATGATTTTCGGTGGTGCCAAATTGGTTTAAGGCTGGAGATCAATTATTTAGGACTATTAATTGATTTATGATGTTCTTGAAGGATTTACGGTGTGTATCAATCATCGATCACTGTTATGATGATTTATGACCATCTAATGATTTATGACTTAATGTTAATAAACTGCGACCTTTCACCTCCACCCAGGGTCTCAGACTCTTACTGAAAGAAGGGCGGGTGGAGGGGAGCTTCGATCAAAGGCCCACTAAGACCAGGTAGCATGTCTGGGGTGGGTTAGGATATTGTGTTGCCTGGGAGCGGTCTTGATGTGGGCATTAATCTCTACCTTTGCCCAAGGGTAACAAGGGTAGAGAATGAGTAGGACTAACTCAAGCCTTAGAGAAATACTGTTTCTAAACCCCCTAAGCCCTGCCACAGACCCAGGTCAAACAAGTGACAGGAGGGGCGAATGAGCAAGATGGGAAATCTTTTTAGCTTCCTTCAGTGTAACCTGCTGATACAAAATGGCACACCAGGTGCACCACTCGGTCTTACAGAAGCACAGTGTGAATGTGTAATAAGCAGTAAGCAGTGAACGATTTTGTACATTGAAATTAATAGACAACGTTCATCTTTTTTATGTAGACACCTTAAAATGGCGGCAAATCTTACATAGTCTGCCACCAAAGTCCGTAAACGTGGAGCTACTGCACAATTAAATATATTGTATATTTTAATGTTGTACTTTTTCACAGGGGTGTGCACTGCATACCATGAAAGTGGATTCAACACAGGCGCAGTAAACTTTAATCCAGGTGACAAGAGCACGGACTACGGAATTTTCCAAATTAATAGCCGTCGGTGGTGTAAAGATGACCGTACGCCAAAAAGTCACAATATCTGCCGCACCCCATGCAGTGGTAAGTCTAATTTTCCCCCACCAAACATTGTTTTAATCTACGGAAGTTCAAGAAAACTGCCATAACTTTTAATTTGTTGTTTCATGTGGCCAATATGAAGGCATTAAAAAATTCAGGAATAAAAAAAAACATAGAGGTTCACAATCACTATAAATATATATATATATATATATATATATATATATATATATATATATATATATATATATATATATCTCGCAAACACACTTTCATAGCAAGAGAAGAATCATTCAAATCTCCTTATGAGTGCAAAGGTGCTTTTTAATGAAGCCTCTCCCTTTGCACTCATAAGGAGATTTGAGTGATTCTTTTCTTGCTGGGAAAGTGTGATTGCGATATTAAGGGTAGCCGAAACCCTGATCAAATCACTGCAGACTCAGCCTCAGGATATACCGGCAAGCTGTGTTTTGGAGATATATATATATATATATATATATATATATATATATATATATACATATATATATATACACAGTTCCTGCTGTTCTTCCTGATTGTGCCTCGCAGAGTCGGTGCACATCTACGGGCGCAGGACCCGTAATAAATCCAAAAAATAACACAGTTCACAAATGGCACTCCAAACTAAAAATTGAAAAAGAGGGGACCTACTAGAATGTGGCCACCAATGGCTGGGTTGATGTCACCAGGAGGTTTGTTTAGATTAGTGTAATCAATATAAATTTTGAATTTATTTGTTTTGGTAATAGTATCCCAATATAGAAAGTCTTGAGAATAATGGTTATGGTCCAGTCTGTGTATGTGTTTGGAGGTATAAAGGATTTCTTTCAAGCCTATGATGGTTAATGGTATATTTTCTAAGGGGGGGGGGGCTTCTGTAACGATTTGGGCCAATGAAGAAGACCGTATAGGTTGAAACGTGTCACTTTTCACAACCTGATAATTTGTTATTTTGATAAAACTGTATAAGCCTTAAGTAAACATCGAAGTAAACATCGAAGCTGCTTGGAGTTCTGTTTGTGATTGCTGCTGCCCAAAGCTCTGCACAGAAGCCCACGGCCAGTAATGTATAACACAGTGCGCTAAATACCAAGGCAGCATAGTCTAGTATCTACCTCAGGCCTCTTTAATACCCTACCAGACACTCATCCCACTTTACCTCACTACTGCAGGGTCCTGCTCTCTCCCTTTGTGACAGTGTTTCCATCTTTCTCTTCCTCGTTCTTTCCCCTTTGTGTCTGTTCCCTCTCTTGGCTTCCGGAAACATCTGATGAGGAGAAATAAGCGCTGGTGGCCCCTACCAGCAACCACTGGCTCAGATCAAGCACTATATTTGGTTGGTGTATTCATCTCTCACTTTTTATTGCTTCTTTTCTGACTTTCCTAAATAACGAGGGCAGACCGGAAGAGATTGGGGGTGGAATGTAAGTGTATAATGGGACATGCCACCCTCGAGGAAAGTGTGACTACAGAGTCATGCACCCCCTACTTCTTATGAAGTATTACAGAATACTAGCTTAGGGCATTATGACATGCTCATTTGAAGGGGGGAGAATGCCTACATGCATGTTATGTTTCATGTTGTATGTCCGGCTTTTAACTATGGTCTAGAGACAGTCCTGAAGAAAGGCTTGTTGGATCCATAGAGGCCACTTAGGTAAGGCTGAAATGGACACTATGGTGGTCATTATGAACCTGGCGGTGTGGCCCGCCATACCGGCGGGAAAACCAGCCAGCCGGCATGGCGGGCCACATAATGAACCCCCGTCAGGCAGCCTGGCGGTGGTCGGAATCATTATCCAACAGGGCAGCCGTGCTGCCCCTAGGATAATGATCCCTAAGCCTCCAGCCTTTCCCTGGCGGGTTACCCCACCAGGGAAAGGCTAGCAGAAGGGGTGCTCCGGGGCACCCCCGGGGGCTCCTGCACTGCTCATGCATTTGGCGATTTACGGGCAGTGATCTGCACAACAGGTGCAGCTGCACCCGCCGCACAGAGACATTGGCGGCGGCTCCATGTGGAGCCGTTGTCAATGTCCCGGCCAGGCATTTCTCTGGGTCGGCGGGCGGAAACAATGTTTACGCCCGCCGGCCCACAGGAATGTTCATTATACGGCCGGCAGGGATCAGGGGGCACTGGCGGTCAGTAGTTTGACTGCCAGCATGAACACAGGGGTTTCGACTACCGTGTTCATAATGAGGGCCTATATCTTACGGACATCCACGCACATATTTTTAACCATACCAAGGGCACTTAAGATTAAAGGGAAATCATGGTGTCCCTGACTATATTTATTCTAAAGACCTTGGAGGATTAATATCAGAAGATCTCCCTAGAATATGGTTGAGCCCATAACTCCCTTTGATGACAAATGCCACTAATAAAGTGGGAGAGGGTCTGAAAAACAACTAAAAATTACTTTTCTCTTGATTTGTGTTATGTACATGCACTGAAGCCATGAATGCATCTTTTTGTGTGATGTATTTTTCAAATAATGTCAATTATGTGGCAAATAAAAATGAGAAAAACAATCCACAGTATTTTGAAGTAGCTTAACAGAGGCTAGTGACCACGCTATTCAAATAAGAACAACATATGGTGAGCAAGAGCAGACCTGTCATTTTTGAGAACTTTATCAGTACTTCCACCAGAATTACTGCGATCACAAATTTAGGATTGGGATGAGTTTGTGGTCCTTTATGGGAGATCTTTACTGCAACAGTAGGTGAACGCCAGAACCTTACGAGTTGTGATTTTTCAGATATTTCTTGTGTCTAGTTTCCTACCATGGAAACACTTTTAAAAAGTGCTCCTGCTAAGTGAGCATGGCATTTTCATTGTGGGAACAAGCTAGTAACATTCCCATATTTGATGGGGAAAGGAGGTTTGTCTAGGGAAAACATAAAGACAAAAACTTAAAAGTGCTGTTGCATTATTTTCCCCTTATCATATTTGAGCCGCCTCTCTTTGCAGTCTCTGTAGGTCCTGATACCCTTCTGTCATACTGCAGGCCATTCTTCTTTTTCTTTAATTGATTGCTACATTTCTCGTTTTTTAAGTGGCGTGCATCTGCTCCTCTTTGTTTACTCCCTGGTGTCCCTTCGTTTTTTTTTGTATTTATTATCATCTACACATCGATTTCGAAATGTTTGTTTATTAAGCAATACTTTTTAAGATAATGCCACTCAAAGAGCCTTATTACAAAGGAGGAATTAAGTGCAGAGATTCTGGGTTGCTGGAATTTCCGCTACTGGCCGGAATCTCTGCACATAATGGCCTTTATTACAAAGGGAGAGGAAGTGGTAAGGACAGAGATGCCTCCTGTGGAGCTGGGGCACTAAATTCGAGTCTCAGCATTTACTCAGCATCCTGTGATTCTCAGTAAATAACTTGGAGCCTGATTTAGATCTTGGCGACGGCCTTTACTCCATCACAAACATGACAGATATCTCGTCTGTTGTATTACAGTTCCATTATAGCCTACGGAACTGTGACAGGGTAACCCCGCCACAAGATCTAAATCAGACACTTTGAGGGTCATTATGAGTTCGGCGGACGGTTTTTACCATCTGCCGGACTTCCGACGGGGAGGTTGCTGCCACACAGGGTACCTCCCCGCCATCCCCATTAAGAGCTTCCCACTAGATCAGCAGGTTGAAACCTGAGTTTCTGCCCGCTGGCCTAGCGAAAAACAGGCTACACCATTGTCGCCGGCTCGTAATCGAGCCGGCGGCAATGCTGTCACCTGCAGGGCGCGCCAGCACCCTCGCAATGTTCTCTGTCTGCAAAGCAGACAGAGAACATTGCGAGGGTGCTGGCCAGGAGGGCCTCTGCACTGCCCATACCAACTGCATGGACAATGTAGGCCTCCTCCCGGGGCCATCTTCACCCGTTCCTTGCCAGCATTTTCATGGCGGTGGTACCACCATGAAACCACTGGCTGAGAAGGGGGTCATAATCCCCAGGCCAGCTCTTCTTGCAGCGCTGTCCTGGCAGATAAGAACCGCCACCACCTCCTGGCGGAGCTGGTAGTTCCCTGGGGGCCCCACCGCTCGGACTGCCGCATTGGCAGTGGTTTGACGGCTATCTGCAAGTCTGGTGGAGCTGACGGTTCCCTGGCGGCCCCAATGCTCGGACTGCCGCATTGGCGGTGGTCCGACAGCTATCCGCGAGTTTGGCAGTCTAGTGGTCACCAGACTCGTAATGACCCCCTTAATCTCCCCGTGACTACCAAAAATTAATGTGTCTTTGTGTAACATAACTGATGGTCATGTAAAGCACTCCAGTACCTTCAGGTCAAGTTTTCACTATACAATTAAAAAAAATCTGGAAAGTTAAACTCCCGGAATGGGGAGGACCTGCATTTATCAGTGGTGTTCCACATGGAATTCACAATTCTATGGGGGTAATTGTAGACATTTACAACTTGCTTTCAGTAAGTGGCAAATGTCTGTGAGTCGTCCAGTGCAGGGCGGTGAAGTGCAGTGCAGTAGGATGAGAGAAAAGGTTGATTGAAAGAACATTAAGATGTTCCTTGGCTTTAACATTCTCTCCTGTGCTTTGGTAGAGTGTTAGGCATGGGCGAGACACTGGAACCAGGCTCAACTGCAGCCCATTTAAAGTCTAATTTTACTGGCTGTTTTTTTTGTTGGTAAAATAGAGTCAAGAGTTCCTCTCTAATGCAGGTGCAGATGCAGGTACACTGTGGCACTTATAATTGTGCAGAGCTGAATTCCACACAGTTGTTCTGCACAACTCTCAGTTGGGGCCTCTGCTTTACTTATTGTGCAGGGGAAATACTGCCATGACATCCATAGCATGCATGAAACCCCGCCTACTTTTTCGATAGATCTGAAGACCTGGAGAAAATGCTAATAATGGAGAATAAAAGATTCCTCAGTGTGGTAGGACACATAGAAGGCAGGGATCACCAAACCTGGCTTGGTAAGCTCTGGAGAGCAATACTACACTATGAATCAGTCCAGATTGGAACTTCAAGGGCACAAACGGTGGGTACAAAAGGCATAAAGAAGACAGATCGCTGCAGAAACATTTTAGTGAAGATATCCAAAGAAGAATGAATAATACTGAATGTGAGATCCATATTTCATGTACACTTCGAAGACAGTCGAGTGTTGCTCTTCCAGGACATGTAAGCATCAGGCTCATGAAGAGAAGACAGTATTGCATCCTAGTGGTGGAACAAAACACACCAGTTAGAGATCCCTCTTCCCCTGAAGTCTGTATTAGAAATGTAGAATTACAGAGAGCACCTTAACATCGGCAGAGGTGGGGAACGGTCTACTGATACTGTTAGGTGACAAGGATCTGGATGCAGTGCCTGAAGTGCGTATCTACACGAAAGATGACAGATGATGGGCAGACCAGGAAACGAGTAAGGAACAGAAACAGGCAAATATAATAGAAGTCTGGCTAGGACCATGTGTTATTTCTCTATTTCTTATTAAAGGTTAAGCTTTCTTTCAACGCCAAATAAAAAGTATTGGCAAATCCAATAGGTCTGGCTCGAAATGGCAGTTATAAACTGGATTTATTGTCTTTACCAAAGTTTCTAGATGCACTGAATTAGCATTTCAGCAGGGACCTAGCAGCAAGTACAAGGAAGTTACTAGGTGCTCTGAAACTAATCAGCAACTTGGTAGGTGAATGAGTTGCTGGGAATGTCAAATGGGTATTCCTCTAATGGAATCTATTAAAGGAACAAAATGTTGACATCTCTAGCAATTTGTTTGTTTAGCAATAACAAGAACCAGTGTGTCTTGGACTAAATAAGAATATGAAAACGCAGACATCTCTAGCAAGCCCTGAAATGCCCAGGGCCAAGTGTCTATCAGTGGCTCCTCATCACAGACTAGGGTGGGGTCAGCAAGTCTCACTGACCTCATCCAACTCTGTGGTGAGGTAGGGATGACCGCCTCCTCTCATTGGTTGACCTAAGGTCAGCCAGTGAGAGGAGGTGGAAGTCCTAATCCTGCAAGTACCTCGAGGCCAAAATATCTGCTGCAAGCAGGAAGTTTTTTTTTATTTTAATGTTTGATATGTGCGTGCATGTGTGTATGTACGAATGTATGTGTATTTCTGAGTGCCTGTTGTGAATGGGTGTGTGGAGCGCAATGTCAGGCTTTACAAGACTGTGTGTGCGTGTTTGCTTGTGAATAATGAGTGTATGTTTGCATGCTTGTGTATGCATGGGGGTGTGAGTGAGTGTGTATGTAGATGTGTGAGATGTGTGTGTGTGGCCTGTTCGCCTCCCTCCTACTTGAATTACCTACTGCCACTATTGTTGAGCTGGGCTAGACAGCACACTCTGTCAACGCGGGAGCCAATAACCAGACAAGAGTATGGGATCGTGGCCAGACCAAACCCCTCCCAACAAGCATGACTGCAAACATAAAAAAAATAATAGCACTGCGCCCAAGATAAGGCTTGGTAAGAAAGTACCCAGAAAGTAATTCAGCCTAACAATATGAAAGGGTCCAAAATGGGAGCTGTATAAAGATTACTGTAGATTTGAATGGTACGAGGATAGATGCTAGTCAGTTCATACATTTCAAATGGCAGTCGAGATAAGTTCTTAACAAACCTTCTGCCTAAACTAACCCAGTAGACAGAAGGAGAGCTTTTAATTGGTGGGATTTTACTGTTGACGGGGACTAATCCAATTACAATAGCCTTTCTGTCAAGGCTTCAATCAAAAAAATTAAAATACCTCATCCAAAAGTTGGAACTCATTGACTCTTGTAGATACCTATAGTCTGACATTAAAGATTTCTATTCTTTCTCATAAGTACATAGTCTACACTAGGATAGATTACATCTTTGTTGCAGGAAAGTTGATAATGGATTTTCAGAAAACAGAAATTATCTTTACATCGATATCTGATTATACACCTGTGGAGATCAGATGGAGAGGTGGAGAACACAGTAAGGGTCCTTATAAATGGAGGCTAAATGAGGCTATACTGAGGTACCTAATTTATGTAAGGTGGTAACAGGAGTTACAGATTGTTTTTACCTTGATGAGAAAAGGGAGACTAGCATCAAATTGGGATGCACTGAAGGCCTGTACAAGTGGGAGAATTTGTTGTCCTAGCAGCGAATAGTAAGACAAAGGGCCTAATTGATATGTTGGCGGAAAGGGTACTCGGTCCCAACAGATGTTGCGCTGTGGATACACCCCTCGGATGGAGTAAAAGCTGTCCGAGGTTGACCTGTATGTCTGTTCACCTGATTTAGATGAGCGAACATGCATGTCACTTTTCACTGCCTGTTGCAGCCAGGAATACCCTTGTGGCAAAGTGCAGTAAAAACTGCAAAATTCCCCTCTCGCCATGGGAGATAGCCCCTAGTGGTGGAGGTATTGTTTTTCTTATTTTAAAAAAACAAGATGCCACTTTGGGGTTTTGTTATTGAAAATAAAAAAAAACTGGAATGTTTGACGTACCGCTTCGTCTTGTTGACAGAGTCAAACTTTCAGTGGATTTCGAGGAATCGCTGTGGCAGTGGTTCCTGGAAATGTTAAATATGTCCGCTGGCCTAACACATATCTAAATATGGTGGGTGGAGTAACTTTGGAGTGAAGGTAGTAACCCATAAATTGGGCCCAAAGAGCAATAGTAGGGGGCAATTGACTAAAGAATTAAGGGCCATATTTATGGCCAAGTCATGTAGTGCAGCACAGCAAGTCACTGTGCTGCACTGCATGGCAGGGAAATGACAGGAATGCACTGAATTTAAGGCAATAGGGTGCATTCCTGCCTTTTTACCTGCACTGGTGCCTTTTTGGCTGCCTAGCGCCAATGCAGGCAGCCTTGCAGCATGGTGCAAGGGTTGCTCTGTTGCATGCAGGATTGTTTTTGTGCAGTAAGGGGCACCTTCCTGCACAAAAACAATCCCCTGAGGAATCCCCTGAGGCTTATTCCTCTATCAATGTGTGCTGCAGAATGCAGCACACATAGAAAGAGGAAGTAACGAGGACCAATACAGATATTCTCCTTGTAACACTTCCCCTGGGAAAGCATAGCATTTTGGCGCATTTCCAGGTTTACCAGTTCTGGTAAATCTGGGAATGAATCAAAATCCATGTGAGTTGTGTGGGAACACCCATGCAATGCCCATGAAACACCTTGCCAGGGCAGAGTAACTCAATGCAGCAATTGGCACTCCATTGCGTTAAATCTGCCTTAAGAGTTGCATCGCACAAGCACCACGTTGCGTCCTGCAAACGCAAAGCAAGTGGGGCCATAAATATGCCTGTAACTTATTTGGCACACGCTAATAAAATGAAACATTCAAGCCAAAGACTGATTAATGAAATTAGGGAGCAACTCACCCGGTTAAGGATGAAGAGAACTCACTTTGTTCAAACTGAACAACTGAATTGTTGAAACAATGTTTTTATGAAAAAAAAGAGAATGATAAGACTAGTTGCTGGGTTCATAACATTACTTCTAAGGCAGAATAAGGACTATGTAGTGACCATGAAGAACAAAAGGGTGAGCTGCTGACAGATAAATAGGAAAAAAGCCGCTTTTCGTTTCTGCAACCACGAAGCAGGAGCACCTACCAAGTATATAATAGGCCTGGTCGTAATTTTAATTATGCTGGAGAAATAGGAGTAATTTGGTAATTTCTCTTTACTCTTGTGATGCATGGTTACAGATTTTGGAGGGAAAGAATCACTCTGTTTGTCGGCAATCTCTGCTGCATCCACACCCTTGTAATCATATCTTTTTAAGGAAACTCAAGTAAGTTCAGTGCAGCACATTTAAGAATAAAATGGTGTTTGAGGGAGGATATGCACCAGAAGATGTTGTTCCTTTTTTGTTTTTTTCATCTTTGTTGGTGGGTGGTCTGGAGTTTGGACTGGAGTAGGGGCTCACGTGAGAATAACTTTTTTAAGCAAAAATGTTTGAATTTTTTAATAATGGATGTCAGGTGTAAATAAATACTTTTATCCATTTCATTGTGTGGGCTTTGTTAATTTTGCAGTGATTTGCTTATTTTGCTGTGATGTTGTTTTACTGTTTAGAGTTTAGTCTGTCATGCATTATGCTTAGGCGGTATTTTTTCATATTTTCTTCTCACTGCTGTTGTGCTATATGTTTGTTTAAAACGTTTAGGGAATTTTGGTGGACACCCTTGGATTAAATGCAAAATGTGTGTTATTTTTTATCCGCACTATAGCCAGATATCTTCCTTCGTTCTCAGCTACCTTCTTCCACACAATATTTCTTGTACTTTGTATGTGTGACATGGTTGATATATTGCAGTTGGGGAATTTTAAAACTTTAATTTAATTTTCGTTTTTGGCATTGATGATTTAACGGTGCTGGGTAAAGAGCAGTTGCACTGTGGGCCCAGACACATTGGGTAAATAATATCGACTCTGTCCTTTCCCTGCAATGCTACACGATATTTATAAGTGGGAAGGTGCTCCAAGCAAGACAGGGCAACTGTCTCCTTTGTTTTCCATGCCTCCTTCCTTGCCGGCCACGGTGCATTGACTGTTATGTGAGCCAGTGTGTACAGTGTTTAACATAGGCCACCAATTTGTCTTTTGTTCTTTATGTCTCCTTCTTTCCTGGCCATGCACTGGCCACCATCTTGTGGAGCCAGTTAAGTATGTTTGTTTGGTAGCTATATTGTCTTGTTCTCCATGCCTCTACGAGCTATCTACCATCATTATTTAGTCAGGGTGTGTTTCAGTCCTTTACTTGAACTTTTATAAGCCATTTTTTGGAACATTGGTAAAAAAGGGCTATGTTTGTTCATTTTTCTGTTTGCGTACTTGTGGCTGATTGTAGTACAGCACTGTTGTTTTTGTATTCATGTGTTTATTTTTGCCTCCCCCCCCCACCTCCTATAGAGTCCCCAAGGGCACTAGCAATTTTTTAATGTTTATTGTTTATTTTTGCCTACCTCCCACAGAGTCTCCATGGGCCCTGAAGCGGCGCTACCAAGTATTTATTGTATTTTGTCATTTTGGGCTGCCTCCCATAGAGACCCCATGGTCCTGGTGGGGCATCAGCAATTATTTATTGTTTTTATTATCTTTGCCTGCCTTCCCCTGTCTCCCATAGGGGTTCCATGGCCCTCGGTGGACACCAGCAATTAAAAAAATAATTACATAGGGGGTCATTCTGACCTCGGCGGTAAAAGGCCCTTACCGTCGGTCAGAAGTCCGCCATACTACCGCCGCGGCCGCGGTAGACCGCCACGGTCATTCTGACCACCAACTGTGAAACCGCCAAAAATCCGACATCCAAGGAAGGCCGCCACATCAGCGAGCCGCGGAAAACTGGAGATGACCAAACCTCCACCGTCACGCCAACACAAACACGCCCATGCCATTCTGACCCACGAATCCACGCGGCGGTCTTTCAACCGCGGTATTCCATTGGCGGTACACACCGCCGCGGTCAAAATACACACACATCTACAAAACACAGCCACATTGGACATTTTGAAATACGCACACCTGAGACACATACAAACAACGCTCCCACACATCCAATCAACTATAAAACACACACCCACATCACCCACAAACCCCCACTAGTTGGAAATCGGAGCGAAGGCGAGAGCGAGAGAGATAGATATAGCGAGAACAGCATTAGAAAACCCCAACACACACAGGAACCCAACTTCATCACCCACACCACATCTACGCACACCTCACCACATATCACCACGCACATCACCACAAACACCACCCCACACCTCATCCACACCACCCCATGGCACCCCAAAGACACCCACGGTTTTCGGACCAAGAACTCCGGGTCATGGTGGAGGAAATCATGAGGGTTGAGCCCCAGCTCTTCGGCACACAGGTGCAGCACACCAACATAGCAAGGAAGGCTGAGCTATGGCAAAGGATCGTAGACAGGGTCAATGCTGTGGGACAGCATCCCAGAAATCGGGAAGATATCAGAAAGCGATGGAACGACCTACGGGGGAAGGTGCGCTCGATGATCTCCAGGCACAACATCGCTGTGCAGAAGACTGGCGGCGGACCCCCACCCACCCCACCCCAATTCACAGCATGGGAGCAAGAGGTGGTAAACATCCTGCATCCTGATGGCCTCGCTGGAGTACACAGAGGAATGGACTCTGGTAAGTCGAATCTCAACTACTTCACCCCCCCCAACCACCAGCATGCCAACCCCCCACCCCCCCAATATCACCCCCCAGCACATAACCTCCCTGCCAATGTCTCACCAGCACAACCCACCCTACACAACCCCACCCCCTGAATGCCAACACAAACCATAGACAGCCACCACCAAAGCATGACCATAGCACATACCCATACACCCCCCCCAAACCCTCACAACACCTCCCACAAGGGAATGCCAGCACTGGGGGACAAGGGCACCCACAATGCACGCCATGGCACACACAGAAACAATAACCATACTCCCTCACCCCTGCAGGGCCCGAACACCAACACACCGCCACGGAGGGTCCAGAGATGTCCATCCCACACCCAGAACAGGCCCCCAGCGAGGACAGCAGCTCTGTCGACCTCGAACCTGACGACCAGCCCGGACCATCTGGGACCTCTGGACAGTCGGTTCCCCACACACAGACACAGGCCACAGCAGACCCAAACCCCTCTGGGAACACCAGCACAGCTCCCACCCAGCGGGCCCATGCCTCTGTCCCGCGGACGCGTCAATCAGCGGTGTGTCTGCCACTACAGGGCACCCAGGCTGACCCAACACCCCAACAACAACAGGGACCTGGGGGCTTTGGTAGTGGGCACCGTCCAGGGGACAGAGGCCCGGGTAAACAGGGCAACTGGGAGGGCTGCTGTGCGACAGGGGGGGGAGGACAGGCCCAGGGAACCGACTCTCCAAGAGGCCCTCACCACCATCATGGGAGCATACCATCACTCCCAGGAGACGATGGCGACGGTACTGGCCAGGTTCACCGAGATCCAGGCACAGCAGGAGGAACGGTACATGGGGTTCAGCAATGAACTCCGGGACATCGCTACCGCAATGGGGACCATAGTCCAGGCCCTCAACCGGATAGAAACCACATTGCGGGAGCATGTGGCACCGCAAAGGGCCCCTGTCACTAGCCAGGAACAGCCTACCACCTCCGCCGGCGCTAGTGGTCAGGAGGCCCCCACAGAACGACGGGCCACCAGAACCCCACCTCCTGCTGAAGAACAACCACCCCGCAAGAGGAACCTGAGATCTCAAAGGAAGACAGAGTAGGATGCCAAGACCCCCGCCAGTCTAATATCCCCCCGGATGTCATTCCACTGTCCCACAGTGTCACCCTGTCCAACCTTGAACTGCCCCTGCTCCATCCTTCCACAGCCATATGAACAATGCACCTGTGCGACCGAGAACTGGACGCTGCCATGGACATAACTCCACCCTCACCCTTCACCGTTTTAATCTCATGTACCAAAATATAGCACTAAAAATAAATCACTCATTGCACATAAATCATTCTGGAGTCAGCCTGTATTATTTACAAATGTATAACACATTACTTATCAATAATGTTCTGTTATTTATGTGTGGACAACATACCGATGTCAATAAGCATTAGTCCATGGGCTAACCAAGCAGAAGTCACGCAGAGGGTCATACAGCACTGAAAAGGGAAGGGAAAAGTAAACTTCAGTTTAAAAGAACTGGGGGGATATACACAAAGTAAAGATGCAGGGGGCATTCAGTAAATGGTAAATGGCGTGGGTGATTCCTACCTGTGTGCTACTGAAAATACTGATGGATAACTCTGTCCCTGTTGTCTGGGTCGTCCTCTTCGTCTTCCTCCTCTTCACTCTCCGCAGGCTCCACAGCTGCTTCAACACCACCATCTGGACCATCCTCCTGCAGGAAGGGCACCTGACGTCGCAATGCCAGATTGTGAAGCATGCAGCAGGCCACGATGATCTGGCACACCTTCTTTGGTGAGTACATCAGGGATCCCCCTGTCATATGTAGGCACCTAAACCTGGCCTTCAGGAGGCCAAAGGTTCTTTCAATGACCCTCCTAGTTCGCCCATGGGCCTCATTGTACCGTTCCTCTGCCCTGGTCCGGGGATTCCTCACTGGGGTCAATAGCCAAGGCAGGTTGGGGTAACCAGAGTCACCAATTAGCCACACACGTTGTCTCTGTAGCTGTTCCATCACATAAGGGATGCTGCTATTTCGCATCACATACTCGTCATGCACTGACCCAGGGAACATGGCATTCACATGGGAGATGTACTGGTCAGCCAAACAGACCACCTGAACGTTCATCGAATGGTAACTTTTCCTGTTTCTGTACACCTGCTCATCGTCTTTTGGGGGTACTAAAGCCACATGGGTCCCATCAATGGCACCAATTATGTTGGGAATATGTCCAAGGGCATAAAAATCACCCTTCACAGTGGCCAAATCGACCTCCTCAGGGAATACAATGTAGCGCCGCATGTGTTTCGTCAGGGCAGACAACACTCTAGACAAGATCTTTGAAAACATAGGCTGAGACATTCCAGATGACATGGCCACTGTTGTCTGGAATGAGCCACTTGCCAGAAAATGGAGGACTGACAGAACCTGCACTAGAGGGGGAATTCCTGTGGGTTGGCGGATGGGGGACATCAGGGCTGGCTCCAGCTGGGCACACAGCTCATGTATAGTGGCTCGGTCAAGTCGGTATCGTAGTATGATGTGGCGTTCTTCCATTGTTGACAGGTCCACCAGCGGGCGGTACACGCGAGGATTCATCCTTCTCCTCGCAAGTCCCAGCGGACGGTGCCTAGGAAGGACAACATGGAGCACAGAGTCAAGCAAGTCACAGGTACGTTCACCACTGCATGCACAGTACACGAAAAGGTATGGATGGCTATGTTTGGATGTGTGGCAATGCAAGGCCTAGGCCTGTGTGACGCAGTTGAAATTAAGCCATGTGGGCCCTTGAAATGGCGGCTGCCTGACCGGTGAAGTGGGACAATGGGATGTGAGGTCAATGCGCTGTTGTGGCACACCGTGGCGGTAGGCGGTTGAAGACCGCTATACGAACCCGCATTGGTTAACATTGAACCCTATGGGATTCAGGAGCCAATGACGATGTGCGCCGGTGGTCGCGGTACGCACCGCAGCGGTACGCACCGCCGCGGCCGTGTACGCCATTTTCTATCTGCCTAATCACTCGATACCTGATCATCCACAGGAGAGGACCTATACTGCAAGTGCTGCTGTGACCTCGGTCTGGAAGTGACAATGGCTGCTGCGACTGGGGAAAGGGCCCCTGCCTTCACGTCTGAAGAGTTGGAGAAACTAGTGGACGGGGTCCTCCCCCAGTATGCGCTACTCTACGGTCCTCCAGACCAACAGGTGAGTACACTGAGTGCACATTGAATGGGTTATGCCTGTGTGGAGTGGGGTGGATGTAAGTTGTTGGGGTGGGGAGAAAATGAGGACTGCAACGCACGACAGATGAGAGAATGGGCCACATGGCAAGGTTGGGGAGGGGGGGGCATGTACTCCAAACATGCCGAAATCTCACGTTTTCTCTTTCCCACCCTGTACATGTCTAACAGGTGAGCGCCCATCAGAAAATCGACATTTGGCGTGCCATCGCCAAGGAAGTCCGGGCCTTGGGGGTCTACACCAGACGGGGCACCCACTGCCGCAAGAGGTGGGAGGACATCCGCTGCGGAACCCGAAAGACCGCCGAGTCACTGCTGGGGATGGCCTCCCGACCTAGGAGGGGTGCCAGTCGTACCCTGACCCCCCTGATGTCCCAGATCCTGGCGGTGGCCTACCCTGATTTGGATGGGCGCTTGAGGACATCACAGCAGACACAAGGGGGTAAGTACATGCACATTCTGCTATCCTTAAGCGCAGTTGAGGCGTCTGGGTGGGGGAGGAGGGCCGTGGGTGACACTAGGCCAGGGCGCTTTCTGTAGTGTAGTCCCCTCCCTTAGACATGGCCCTGTGCCCCCGCC
Organism: Pleurodeles waltl; assembly: GCF_031143425.1. Lineage (NCBI taxonomy): Eukaryota > Metazoa > Chordata > Amphibia > Caudata > Salamandridae > Pleurodeles > Pleurodeles waltl. The sequence goes on from NC_090442.1 coordinate 837,363,720, forward strand.
CCCCACCTCTGTAGGGTGCCAAGTACAGCTATCCATGGTCCTGCATCACCCATGTGCGCGTCTGTTGTCCCTAGACCTGTTGGCCTAGTCAGAAGTACTGAGTAGTGTACCCCAGTTTCGCGGCTTAGTGCATGAGGCACCTGTGTCTGTCCTCTCCGCCAACGGTATTGACAAGGCATACACTCAACTTTGTTTTATTTCTCACCCCACCCTTATTCTTTGTCTTCTTGTGCATTAGCATCATCAGGCGGAGGAGAATTGGCGTCGGAGCACGAGGGAGCTGCAAGTCACAATGCCCCGGTGGGCACTGGAACAGACACCGCGGGCACCAGTGATCCGGAGGGCGAGGGGAACACCACAACGGGGACCGGTGAAGACACCAGCGACACGGACACGTCCTCGTTTGGGAGCTCCCTAGCGGGGGCGGCAACATCCGGGTCCCCTGCCTCCACAGGTACAGCCGCCACCCAGCGCTCCAGCTCCGCCCTCCCAGCAGCCCCTCAGCCTTCGCTCCGTGCCCGCTCGCCCAGGAAGGCGGGCGTCTCCTTCGCCCCAGGCACCTCAGCCCCTGCCCCAGTTACCCCTGCTGCCCTCAGTGCGGAGCTCATTGACCTCGTGAGGACGCTCATTGTTGGGCAGACTACCCTTTTGAATGCCATCCAGGGGGTGGAAAGGGAGGTTCATCGGAGCAATGCCTACCTGGAGGGCATTCATTCGGGTCAGGCTGCCCTTCAACGATCGTTCACTGCTCTGGCCTCAGCACTGACGGCAGCCATTGTCCCTGTCTCCAGCCTCCCTCTTCTAACTGCCTCCACCCTTTCTCTGTCTCCTGTCCCTCAGCCTATGCCATCCACACCATCAGACCAGCCTGCACACACCTCAACACCCAAGGCCAGATCATCCAGACACAAGCACCACAGGACACACAAGCATTCACCCCAGCAACACCCAGATGCAGACATTCCAACAGTCACTACCACCTCTGTGTCCCCCTACTCCTCGTCTCCCTCCTCCCTCCCTGTGACGTCTACACTCACACCTGCATGCACACCACCATCAGCCAGTGCTTCCATGACCAGCACACCCTCCACTACAGTCCTCACACGTGCAGTCACCACCCCCACTGCCATCTACACGTCCCATGTGTCCTCTCCCACTGTGTCTGTCACCCCCTCTCCCAAGACACATAAACGCAGGCAGACACCCAAACAACAGCCAACCACCTCACGACAGCCTACGCCTCAGTCACCTGCACCCAAAGACAGCACACCTGACTCTCCTACAACCACATCCTCTTCCTCCACTTCCATCACCACTACTCCTACCCTTTACCTTGGTCCTAAGAAATATTACCTCTCTAATCTTAACCTCTTTCCCTCCCCTGACCCACCCCCTCCATCGGTTAAGAGTCCCAAGAGCACCTCAGCCACCACCAGCCCAGCTTCGAGTGTCCAAGTGGTGCATGGCTTCTGGAGTCCACCCTTTGGCGGCAGTGACACTTCACTGAGCAGCAAGGGGACATCCAGCCCACCCCCAGGCAAGAGGACACGTAAACTGAAGGGCCGCCGTGAGAGGACTGAGACGGCTGCCCCCAAGGAGCCAACAACGGCCACTTCACCTGCCACAACAGCCAGGGGAGGCAAGGGCCCGAGAGCCCCATCTAAGGAGCGAAAGGGCAGCAGGGCGGAGAGGTCATCCATCAGGAGCGCGGAGCTGGAGGGCCCCGCAAGCCCCATCCCGCCTGCAAGGGACGACAGCAAAGGGCCCAGGACTCCGTCCCCGAAGGGGCCTGACACTGCACAGTCGGAGGGCGAGTGAGCAGGGTGTCCAGCCCAGGTCTGGCTCCCTAGACTTCCTGGAAGAGCACCGCTGAAGAGGGCCCCGCCGTGAAGACAGGCACCGCTGAAGAGGGCCCCGCCGTGAAGACAGGCACCGCTGAACAGGGCCCCGCCATGCAGACAGGCACCGCTGAACAGGGCCCCGCCGTGAAGACAGGCACTGCTGAACAGGGCCCGCCGTGCAGAAGAGCACCGCTGAAGAGGGCCCCGCCGTGCAGAAGAGCACTGCTGAAGAGGGCCCCGCCGTGAAGACAGGCACCGCTGAAGAGGGCCCCGCCGTGCAGAAGAGCACCGCTGAAGAGGGCCCCGCCGTGAAGACAGGCACCGCTGAACAGGGCCCCGCCGTGCAGACAGGCACCGCTGAACAGGGCCCCGCCGTGAAGACAGGCACCGCTGAACAGGGCCCCGCCGTGAAGACAGGCACCGCTGAACAGGGCCCCGCCGTGCAGACAGGCATCGCTGAACAGGGCCCCGCCGTGAAGACAGGCACCGCTGAACAGGGCCCCGCTGTGCAGAAGAGCACCGCTGAAGAGGGCCCCGGCGTGCAGAAGAGCACCGCTGAAGATGGCCCCGCCGTGAAGACAGGCACCGCTGAAGAGGGCCCCGCCGTGCAGAAGAGCACTGCTGAAGAGGGCCCCGCCGTGAAGACAGGCACCGCTGAAGGGGGCCCCGCCGTGAAGACAGGCACCGCTGAACAGGGCCCCGCCGTGAAGACAGGCACCGCTGAAGAGGGCCCCGCCGTGAAGACAGGCACCGCTGAACAGGGCCCCGCCGTGCAGACAGGCACCGCTGAACAGGGCCCCGCCGTGAAGACAGGCACCGCTGAACAGGGCCCGCCGTGCAGAAGAGCACCGCTGAAGAGGGCCCCGCCGTGCAGAAGAGCACAGCTGAAGAGTGCCCCACCGTGAAGACAGGCACCGCTGAAGAGGGCCCCGCCGTCTCATGCACCGCTCCGCTGGGCCCTTCCTATCAAGCACCGCTCCGCTGGGCCCTTCCTGTCAAGCACCGCTCCGCTGGGCCCTTCCTGTCAAGCACCGCTCCGCTGGGCCCCGCCGTCTCAAGCACCGCTCCGCTGGGCCCTTCCTGTCAAGCACCGCTCCGCTGGGCCCTTCCTGTCAAGCACCGCTCCGCTGGGCCCCGCCGTCTCAAGCACCGCTCCGCTGGGCCCTTCCTGTCAAGCAACGCTCCGCTGGGCCCCGCCGTCTCATGCACCGCTCCGCTGGGCCCTTCCTGTCAAGCACCGCTCCGCTGGGCCCTTCCTGACAAGCACCCGTCTCAAGCACCGCTCCGCTGGGCCCTTCCTGTCAAGCACCGCTCCGCTGGGCCCCGCCGTCTCAAGCACCGCTCCGCTGGGCCCTTCCTGTCAAGCACCGCTCCGCTGGGCCCTTCCTGTCAAGCACTCCCCAGGATATGGCAGTGGGCAATCCAACCACTGTAGAGACATTGAGAGACTGTGGCTTTGCACTCCCCAGGATATGGCAGTGGGCAATCCAACCACTGTAGAGACATTGAGAGACTGTGGCTTTGCACTCCCCAGGATATGGCAGTGGGCATGGTGGCCCCTTCGTGGGTCTGGCGTCGTGGACTCATGTGGCTGAGGTGCCCCCCCTTCCCTTCCCCCTGAGGTGCCTGTAGTCTTGTCATCAGATGCCCCTGCAGTGTTCTCTCCAAAGGACTCAGGTCTCGTGTGTGGGCTTTGCCCTTGTGTTGCTACACTTTGTCCCACGGACAAATCGTTACTACGTAAAATGTGCAGGACTGATTTCTTCAGTTGTCCACTGCTGTGTATATAGACTTTTTAAATGTAAATATTCTGGCTAGTTGACCAATACTTATCGGAGGCTATTTTGGACATAAATATTTATTGTCAATTTTGAAATGTCATTGCATTTTTTACGGGGGTTTGGTTGGTGTCACTGTGACTTGTTGCTCTGCATTGGTGTGTACATATTGGGGGGGGGGGTTGCATATGTGTGTGCCCGTAACCTTTCGTCCTCCCCCCTCCCGTGTGTCGTAGGTGCTGTACTCACCGTTGACGTCTGCGCCGGAGTTCGTACTCGTGGTAGATGAGCAGGTAGACGAGAGCAGGTATGATGTTATATTCGGGTTCCATGCTGTCCTCCGTACTCGTGGAGTGCGTAGAGGTGAGCGTTTTCACATTCGTAGTCTGTTTCCGCCGTGTTTTTATCGGCGGGGCTCCCGCCCCGGAAAAGGTGGCGGATTGGTGGGTCATGATAGTGTGGGCGGTACATTGTCTGCCGCCTGGCTGTTGGCGGTGACCGCCGCGCTGTTTGTCGGTCCCGCCGTGGCGGTCGGAGTGTTAATGTGGCGGGCTGTGTTGGCGGTTCCCGCCAGGGTCAGAATTCCAATTTTTGGACCGCCAGCCTGTTGGCGGGTTGGCCGCCGCTTTATCACCGACCGCCAGGGTTAGAATCACCCCCATAATGTTTTCCCTACACCTCCGTCCTCCTATAGGGGGTCACATGACCCTGGATGGACAACAGCAATTAATTAAATCATTTATTAATTTTCTCTGCATGGCCTGCCTCGCATAGGGATCCCATGGCTCTGGAGGGACACAAATTAACCTTTTTCCTGTGTAATGTTGTTGTGAAAAAAATAGTTTATGCATGGTTCTGGTAAACTATTGTTAAGTGTTTGAGATGATTATGATGATGATTCCACTCTTGTTACATTGGCTATATTCTGATTGCCTATGTTTCACTGACTTTTTATGTTGCTTGCAGGTTCACAGTAAGACATTACACATAGTATTGATACAAATTAGCTGACAGTTATGTCTTGGTTATCTTCTGCTAAGTGCTTCTGCTCTTGTTTGGTGCCAAATGCGAGTGCTAAAAAGATGCCCACTAAGAAAGAGGTTCCTGACAAGAAAGTGACTTACGTGGAGGAGAAGAAGCAGCCTGTTGCCACTGGTAGTATAAAGCCCTCATCTTTTTTCAGGAACATGATGTACCTACTGCACCCTTCTCTGGATGGAAAGAGGCTGGGAGGATCCTCCCTGCATCAACAGCACCAAAGCCTAAGCCATGCCTCTCAGTGCTGCAGTAACTGCTGTCATAGAGAGCAGTGAATCTGAAATTAAAGTGTTCCAGCCACAAACAGAATCATTGCAGGAAAGTCACAAACAGGAGCCACAGTAGAAAACAGATCTTCTGGAAGTAAGAGCAGAAGAGCAAGTTCATCTTCCTGATGAGCAAAATGTTGATGAGAAGAAGGCTCTTCCCTCATCAGATTCACAATCTTCAGCAAGGAAAAGAAAGAGTACTCCCCTATCTTCTACAAGCCCTTCTTCTGATGATCTGGACATAGATTGGACCATGGCAGAGTCTGGGAGACAAGGGAAAAGGAAGTAACCTGAAGGCCTGGCAGGTGAGGAAGGTGGTGATGACAAGGGTTTTGAGCCAGAGATTGTCTCTGGAGAGTGGCACAGGGGAAGCACGGCTCTCCTGTACTCAACCTGCTCAGAGGTGTTTGGTTCCACACATGCCCCCTTGCTTGCGTATTTGCAAAGCCCCAGAAACCTGCAGCCTCCACCACCACCTCTACAACAGTTGAAGCATGCCCTACGAAAAGGCAAACTGCACAACCACCTAGCTTAACCTCCTGTTCTTCAGGCTTCAGCACAATAAGAAAGCTCTTATCTCCAGTTTTGGAATTCCTTTTGATTTAACTAGCATGAGGATAACATCACAATATGCTCCATTTGCCACAAGAAAGCGTGTAGTTGTAAGCTAGGTAGGCACTATGGTATCAGAGGCTAACTATCCCATTTGAAATAGCTGTATGCACTCATGTGGGAATAGCCCTAAAAACAATACTGTTGTTGGTGAGAGAGAAGCAACTTCTAAAGGAGATGGGGAGGAGGAAGAAGAGGATGCCAGCAGCATTCCACAAAGCAGCCTTGTAAGTCTCCTCCCATGTGAACAACACAGCAACCTCTGTTATAGTATGTTATGTTAAGGGGCTTGTGAAGTATATAGCTGCCCCAAATACACGGCTCCCCGGCACTGGACCCAGACGACATAAGAGCTGCAGCTGCCCGCACCTAATGGAGCGGGGGAGGGCTAGATGGAGAAGAGCCAAGTCTTAAGAGATTTCCTAAAAGGCAGATGATTTTGGGTCTTCACAAGGCAGAGAGGGAGTGAGTTCCAAAGAGCACGGCAGGAGCAACCACCAGCTCTTGCTGTCCTTATTCGGGGTACAATAGCCAGGTTGAGACCGGCTGAGTGCAAGGGTCGGAGGGGTTGGTATGGTGATATGAGGTTGAACAGGATAGGGCCCCCCTGGGAGTGCAAGGTCTTGTGAGTGATGCACATGGTTTTAAAGTGAATGCACTTGTCCACAGGGAGCCAATGAAGCTTGCAAAGGAGACCAGAGGTTGGGGCAAACTTTAAGGAAGAAGAATAGCAGCCACGCTGTAGCATTTTGGGACAGCTGGAGTCTTTTTGTGACTGATTTGTTGGCTCCCAGATAAGACTGTTGCAGTAATCTAATTGGGACAAAATTACCACCTGAATATGGTTTGTCAGATGCGGGAGTCAAAAAGGCTCAGGATGGGCTTGAGACTTCTCAAAAGTGCAAAGCAAGAACTGCCCGCCATTTTGGCTTGAGCTTCAATAGACAAGGTGTTTTCCATCCAGGCTCCTAAATTTTTTATGGATGGCTTGGGGGGGGGGGGGGGGGGGAGGGGCAAGGAAAGAAGGCCAACGGTGGTCACCCAGGAGTGGACATATTTGCCTAGTACCAGTATTTCTGTTACATTTGCGTTCATGCATATACAGCTGTTGCTCATCCACTCTGCCGCAGGAAGCATACCTTTTTGAAAGATGTCCTTGTCTTGCGTGGAATTTTCAGAGTGAAAGAATTGGCTGGGTGTCATCAGCATATGACACCAGCACAAGCCCTGAAGATTTAATGACCTGTGCCAATGGCTGAATGTAAATATTGAAAAGGGTAGGGCACAATGAGGAGTCCTCTGCATTGGTTAAGGAACAAAGGGATACAGTGACTTCCACCGAAAAACACCCAAGCAGCCTACATACTGCTGGCACATGTATGTCGCTTGTGGCACTAGTACCACAACAAAAACAGTCTACTATTAAGGCTAGGTGTACCCAAGGAGGTGCTGTACTAGCAAAACCATGAAAAAGCCCATTTCTACAATGGGAAGCTGGCTAAAATATTAGTGCTTGACTTCCTTTCTTTTTCTTTTGTGGAAATATTGGATTTTCTGGAATTTGTAGAGACCCTTTGCCCAAAATGGAAGGTTCCCAGCTGGACCTATTTTGTCACAGTTCCTGTGCTGGCACTGCACCATGAAGTGCTGCCATCGGTTGGGAACGCTGTGAAGTAGAATGCTGTTCAGTCCTTCTACCTCATGACCCACATGTGGACCATGTGCATCACTGCATACTGGATTTCTTTCCAGGGAGCTAAGCAAAGACTAGCTGCTGGTCTTACCCCTTATTATACTTTTTCAGGGCATTCAGCTGCATGTAACAGTTGCAATGTTTGCCATTGAGAAATGTCACAATAGGATTTGTTCCCACTGACAATGGCAGTAATATAGTCAAAGCCATGGCTGACGGTTGATTTTGCAGTCTCATGTGCATAGCATGCTCCATCAACCTAATCATGCAGGACTTTCTTTAAAAAAAGATGAAGTCAGCAACATACTGGCCATCTGCTGAAGAATATATATACTCATTTCCATCATTCATTTGAAGCCCGGAAACAGATAACAATTATTCACCGTACTAATAAACTATCTGTACAAGCTCTCATACAGGACGTACCAATATGTTGGAACACAACCTACTACATGCTGAAACACCTGTTTCAGTAGTACAAGTCTAGCAACCATTATGTAAATCAAAGGAGAGGGGACTCCAACTTCCAAAGCCGTGACAATGGAGTTGAACAAACAGGGGCATAGTGGATTGCCTGATCTTAAATGTTACTCTCTTTTTAAATTATGACATTGTGACAGGGCCCTGAGAGCCCGACGATCACTTGTCCTGCTTTTCCCTTGCAGGACTAAGGGCCAGATGTAGCAAAGTAAAATTTTGCGAGTTGCAAATTGCGAGTCATACCGACTCGCAATTTGCAACTCGCAACATTTTATGCAGAAAGGTGTCTCAGACACCTGCGACTCGCTATGGGGTCGCAAAGACCCACCTCATGAATATTAATGAGGTGGGTCGCATTTTGCAACCCCATAGCGAGTCCATGCACTCACATGGATGGTGGCCTGCTGGAGACAGCAGACCTCCATGTCTGTGACTGCTTTTTTAATAAAGCAGTTTTTTTTTTTCTTTTTGCAGCCCGTTTTCCTTAAAGGAAAACGAGTTGCAAAAAGTAAAACTTCCAAAACCATTTGGTTTTGTTTTTTTCAGAGTAGGCAGTGGTCCATAGGCAGTGGTCCATAGGACCACTGCCTGCTCTGAAAAAACATTTTTTTTGGCATTCACAAAGGGGAAAGGGTCCCATGCGAATGAGTTACCACCCACTTCAAGTGGGTGGTAACTGCGAGTTGGTTTGCAACCGCATTCGCGGTCACAAAGCAACTCAGCATGGCGATGCGGTCGCAAATAGGAAGGGAACACCCCTTACTATTTGCGAGTCGCATCCCCAAATTGCGAGTCAGTACCGATTTGCAATTTGGGGATGTGCATCACGTTAGGCTGTTTGCATGGCGCAAACTGCGTTTTTCGCAGTTTGCGACATGCAAACAGCTACCTACATCTGGCCCTAAGAATCATACCCCTGGGGACCACAGAGGGAATACATACAGATGATTGGCTTTTAGATGTTGAAAATGCCAACCCTCTGATGCAAGCGGACTGGTGACATTCGGGGAAGGGAGAGTGCAACATGGAAGCAGGATCGTCAAAGGTGGAAAAAATGTTCACCAATGTCAATGAAAAAACAGCTTCTTTGGTGGATTGATTAATCCTTTTCTTGAACACTGATCAAAGGCTGAAAAAAGAGACTGAGGGGGTCATTCTGACTTTAAGTAACCCCGTCGAAAGACCGCGGGGGTCATTTCGACTTTCCCGCTGGGCCGGCGGGCGACCGCCAAAATATCGCCTGCCGGCCCAGCTGGAAAGGCCCTGCAACAATGAAGCCGGCTCCGAATGGAGCCGGCGGAGTTGCAGGGGTGCGACGGGTGCAGTTGCACCCGTCGCGATTTTCACTGTCTGCAATGCAGACAGTAAAAATTCTTGTGGGGCCCTGTTAGGGGGCCCCTGCACTGCCCATGCCAGTGGCATGGGCAGTGCAGGGGCCCCCAAGGGCCCCACGACACCCGTTCCCACCATCCTGTTTCTGGCGGTGTAAACCGCCAGAAACAGGCTGGCGGGAAGGGGGGTGGAATCCCCATGGCGGCGCTGCAAGCAGCGCCGCCATGGAGGATTCTCCGGGCCAGGGGAAATCCGGCGGGAAACCGCCGGATCCACTTTTCTGACCGCGGCTTTACCGCTGCGGTCAGAATGGCCCTGGAAGCACCGCCAGCCTGTTGGCGGTGCTTCCGTGGCCCTCCACCCTGGTGGTCCATGACCGCCAGGGTTGGAATGAGGGCCTGAGTCCTACAGAGACTACATCTGTGTCACAATACTGGATCCATGATACAAAAAGAACTGCCCACTTTAATTTCTTTCACAGAAACTGATGTCTTAGTTTACAAGACTTGGTTCCCCAATAAAGTGAGTGATCAAGATGACGAACAACTGTAAATTTGAGTCCAGGGCAGAAGTTCTAAGGTGCAATCTTCACCCATCAGAAAGAGTGGTCCTGTTGACCCAAAGTCTCTGCAGCAGCAACCAACACCATCACAAGCTTCTCCAAAAACCACAGCAACAACCGCTTCAAGTTCCTGCCAACCTCCTCAATGGGATGCCTTCAATCAGCAAGACTTAAGTCGATTGCAGAGGTGCAGACAACACAGACACAGCACATGGCAGCGCCAATGCCAATTGAGAAGATGGTCTAAGACTATCTAGATGCACCAACAGAGGTGTACTTGGATCAAGACAAACTGACCTATTGGCGTGGGAAGAGGGCACATTGGGCAGAGCCCAGCAAGCTAGCAAAAAAGTATCAAACATGCCCAGTAGCCAATGCTAACACCATGTTTTCTGTGCAGCTGGCACAGTTACCACAGTCAGAATTACCAGCTTGTTGTTTCAAAACATGGATAGAAAATGAACCAACACTTCGTACTAAAAGATTATAGTGCTTCTGAAACAACCGAGGATGACCTGGGTAATTGGTCTGACATCTCAAGTTTGGCGAGTGATTATATATATAATATATGTTACAAAGATGGAGCAGTCTCCTGCATGCGCCTAACTGCCGGTGATGCTGAGAATGGTGTCTCAGCTTACTGCACCTTGAAATTAGTTAAATCCACCATATAAGATGAAGACGGCACTCAAACCGGGTGAAACAGAGAAATTTATTTAAGCAAGGTCCCAAAAAACATTGATGTGTTTCAGCCGACACCCCTGCCTTTTGTCAAATAAATGTAGTTGTTTTCACCCCGTTGGAATGCCGACTTCATCTTTTGTCGTGGTTTTCCTGTGTGTGTGTGTATATATATATATATATTATATACATATATCTGTTCACTTAAAAAAACAAAGGTTACAGGGATGGTATAGTTAGGCTCACATTTTAAATGTATGAAAACAAAGAAATTCACCTGTTATAGTTAGAGTTACCTCATGTAACTATGACTCGGCCCTAAGGTAACTATAACTCGCACCCCGGCCATGCATAGCTTTTTCAGCAAAAGTTTTATTGCAAATGTTACATTGATATTATCAACGGTGTTATCAAAGATGTCATGAGTGCCGTAATTTGTGGGGTAATTAGCAGTACATGGCGAGGGTGCGATCAACCTTGCACTGTGCACAACCTTCACCGTGCGCAGGGGAGCTTGCTGAAGCATTTCATCTCTGTCTGCTACACGTGTGCAGGGGACAGAGATGAAAGATCAGTTTTTTTACAGTGGGACCTGCTTTACAGGTCGTGCTGTCAAAACCCAAAGTAGGCACCCCAGGACATAGCAGGAGCCGACCCTGTGGGGTGGTGATCCCCAGTGCCATCAGTGGCTCCAAGAGGCAGGCCGCGAGTGAAGATAGCCCGGTGGGGTGGTCCCTGGGGCTAGTGGGGGTTCCATAGGAACACCCTTTCTTTTTTTTTTTGAAAGATTTTCCTGGGGGGGGGGGAGTGGTCCCCAGGGTAGCAGGGGGGGGCTGCATGGCCCCCTCGCTGCAATTAGAGTTTTGCCCCGGGGCAGTGGGGGGGGCACAGGCTGCCACGCATTATATGGCGTGATCAGACCGGGTGGTCCCCCCGCATGTCGAAATATATATATATATATATGCAAAAACGAAGAGGGAACTCTGGGTAGTTCCCAAGTTTAAGTGGAGAGCAGCTCCATTAAGGAGCACCCTGCAACACCAGCAACACTCTAAATTTGCTCACCTCAAATGTCTGTTTATCTAGCAAAGTTTTTAAGCATAGGATTAGCGCAGTGCTGTCCACGTTGAATTAGATATGGACAAAATTTTTGCCATTTGTACAACAAAATCTTTAAGCATAGGATTGACCCAGTGCCATCATCGCAGAGTTGTAAAATGACAAAAGCCATTCTCCACTCCAGGCACAGTATTATAGTTTTAGACTGGTAAAATACCATCCAACCCAACCTGGAAAGAGTAAAAGCAACTCCTGACAATGTTTCACTCTCATTATAGGTCTTCAGAGGGCTTCGTCCAGACAAAAGTGAGCACCCAGTATAAGTCAAAACAAATCCCTTTCAGGGTTAGAGTGACGCATAAATTATGCAAAAAAGAAGAGAGAACTCTGGGTAATTCCCAGCATGTTGGCAGCGCATGTTTTTGAGGATAGTTAATGTCATGTCATCAAAGTCACATACTACACTCTCCACCCCTAATAATGTTCAACAAAATGTAATTTATAAATATTATGGGGCTTTGATTGGGTAAAGGTTTGGATATGGATTTTTTGGGTGGCAGACTCATCATGTACTAGTAGGCTTAGTCACACATTTAATAGAAGGTAGAAGATGGAACAGTAATGGGAGCTATTAAAACATAATTGTTGAGCTGGCTGGGCTACAAAGAAAGGAGGAACTGGTAATTGAGTGGACACTCTGCACCAATCCAAGAGAGGATGAGACAAGAATATAGGAGTCAGCATAAATTATAAAGGGATTTCTAACTGAGCTTGAATTAATTCCTTAACAAATGTAGTAGTTGACATTGAGAACACTTGTCCCAGCCGTCGCTCATTACCCCTCCACAGGATGCTGATCTTCTCCTCCTCAGGCACCTGGAGTATGTCTTGGTCTAGACAAAAATATAGCACACATATTTAGATACCTGCAACCATTGGCACAAGTTTAAAGACAACAATTTACTAATGTTAGGTTATATGTATCTATCTTCTATCTAAAGAGAATCTCTTTCAAAGGTTTACTTGACATTTCAAAAAAACAAGTATTCATCCATCTCATGTTATAATATTTTTTCATAATAGATGGACATGGCTACAAACGGATCTGAAAAACATGTAAGAGGTGGAAGGGAATTGAAATGACATAAGGTATTGGTGGTGTCTTGCTGATCTGCACTGTCACAACATCATGGAATCTTGTATGACATCCTTTTGGGGCCAATAATGACCATCTCAGTTCATGTAATGTTGACTGCTCAGCAAAGCCTTCTGTCAACCTACATTTTGTAAATACTAATGCATCGATTCCTTTTTACATCACTGACAATCTTCTGTTAATTACACAAGAGATGTAAAAGAAGGACGAGAAAAGGGTTACTAACAAAAATGACGGAAAAAAGATACAGACAGGAGGAAGTTAACTGTAGAAATCAATGGAATTTTAAAGAAAACTGTTCACAAGAAAACATATAGGCATGTATGTTTGGTAAAAGTTTACATTGAAGTAGATAGGGGCAAGTTAGGGAAAATAGAAAATGCAGAAGACCATGATACATACTAGTTGAAAAATAGGACATACTAAAGATGACTTATCAGTAGAACCACCAGGAATGGGTGTGGGTGTGAAGGTTGTGTCTGGCCCATGGGCCTAAGGGTGGGGTTGGGGATTGAAGGTGATGGGCTGTTTGGAAAGGAGAAAATATAAATAAGAGACCAACCAGTTACAAGAAGGTATTTTTTTAAAAAAAGGACATTTTCACAAGCAAATAAATCTACTGTCTGGCTAAGCAATTAGTTTCCACCTTTCACTTCAACTTTGACAATAAAATAGTGTAGAACAAAATTAACCTATTCCTGAGGAGAATGTAAAGAAAGCAATTCACTTAGTAAAACCTCTTAACATTAGGGTGTTATACCTTATAATGGAAAAAATAGGCTTAAAGTAATGCCAAATGTACTAGTGACACAAGACACTCAGGAAGAATTTGTTATGGTGATCTGGAGTTTTCTGAATGCAACATTGGTGAAGGTGAAACTAGACCAACAATTAGCTCGATTATGGTTGACTTTCCACACCCAACAGTTAGGGTCCAAGCAAATAGTTGAAAGACACTGGTGGCAATTCTGGGAAAGTGAATCATTAAGGGGTGCTCCCTCCAACCTATTGTGCTTTTCCCCTCAATAGAGCAGCTGGAAATTAGAATCCAAAATTAAACAAAACTATAAAGGAAATGTAATTTGTAAGGAAGTCCCATAAAATAAACTTATTTGCAGGTCTACTACTGAGTTTGGTACAGGTTACAGCTGCGAAGTAATTCAAAATGAATGTTTACAAGATAGAAATATTTACTTTAAGAGTAGGATCAGAAGGCATCAATAACCTGGAAGAGAAACTGAAAGATGACCATCATCTGTATCAGGCGTAAATCTCATTAACTCAGTAAGTGACTTGTGTAGGCTAACTGGCCAACCTTGAAAAGCGATAAGACTTAATGAAATGGAAACATTTATGCATATTATACGAGAGGAGAATCAATATAATGACAATTAATATTGTTCACTGAGTATTTCCCACTCTCAGGCCCTACCAGTACCAGTGTCCATGAAGAGGTATAGGAATTGCAAAAGAAGATAAGGAATTTTAGAAGTGCTTGAAACGGAGCTAAGATACACTATATCTATAGCTGCCTTTACAGTCTCTAAGATATTTATGGCTTCCAAGTAAAGGGACAGCCCAGTGTGCCCAGACATTAAAGTACTATTATGCTGCATACATGAGGGTACTTAAAATATGGACATATGGAAAAAAGTAAAACAGATACACATCTCAACAAGATAATAGTATGTGGGGTACTTTGTGATCTGCACTGTCTTCCCCAAAGAAGTGCAGCCTAAAAACCTATATATTTGCATGATACCGAAAATGTACTAGGATCAGCTAGGGTAAATTAGGTAGACAACCTTTCTGTCACCCTTTTCTCCCCAACATAGACAGGCGATACAGGTGCTCATTCTGAGTTTGGTGGGCGGCAGACCGCTGGTGCCGTCAGGACACCATCAGCCCTATTATGACTTCAACGCAGGGCCGGCGGGTGGAAACAGGGATTTCCGCCCGCCGACCCTGCGGTGAAGAGGGCCTTAAAATTGATGCCGGCTGGGGATTGAGCCGGCGCCAAGGTGGCGGTGCAGCGCATGCAGCAGCACCCGTCACGCATTTCACTGCCCATAATTCGGGCAGTGAAATGCACAATGGAGCTGTGCCAGCAACCCCATTCCGCCAGCTTTTCCAGGGTGGTGTGAACCACCATGGAAAGGCTGGTGGAATGGAACTCGTAATCCAGCGGGAAGTGTGGCGGTGTTGGCAGTATTACCGCAGCGTTTCGTCTGCAGTCGGAATTTGGCAGATCGGACCGCCACTACTGCGGCGATCCGATGGCTACCCCGAGTCTGGCGGTCTCAAGACCGCCAAACTCAGAATGAGCACCACAGTCTTCAGTTGGAGGGAGAGAAAATGCAGACCAATTTTCTAAATCTACAGAGTTCATAAAATTATTTGAACAATGCAATACTACACATTGCAGAACGTTGAAAGGTCAAGCCACTGTAAATTGGACATTGGGTAAAACATCCTGCTTATAAAACATGGGCTGGTAAGACTCTAACTGAATTAAAAGATATGTGCATTATATAAAAACAATCTGGGCTAAGGATTTGAAAAGAGTTTAAAATATCAAGCTTCTATAGAATCATCTTTCTAAAAAAGACAAGTCAGTATTAGGCCTGTCATAAATTAAGTCTTTTAAGCAGTTTTCAAGAAGCCAGGCGGAGATAAGATTGTAGCAGTAACGATTGTGGCATCAAAAAAGATAAATGGGGTATTGGCTACACTTCACATGAAGCCATACATACATATATAAATACATAAATGTGAGGGGTGTTATATAGAAAAGGGTTTTGTTTTCTTTATTTGTTGAATGATGTTTGCTTCTATGGTTTTCTGTATTAATTTCAGTAAAATGTTTAAAAGTAAAGACAAAATGTGGTTACTGATAATAGTCACATTTGAAGAATAAGTAATAAACATTTGAGTTGACTAATAATGTTTATTTCTGTTAATGCTTGTATGCTTCAGCAATTATTTCTACAGCTATCTCCTAACTGGATCCAACAAAAATAGGTTAGAGCATCTCACGTAGTTTAAAAAGTCTGACTGGAGCATCTTACTTGAAATGTAGCATCTAAGATCTTGTTACACTATTTAGATGCAACTTTGCCGAGGCTGCACTCTTCATGTGTACTCTTGGGACGTTCATGATATCACTTATGTTCCCCACCCCTGCAACAGTCTTACTGCCTGTGAAACCTAGATATTGGTAGTAGTAATGCTTTGGAGTGTGATGCATACAAATGTGAGTTTTGTCAACTAGAGGCATGTCCCTCAGGGTCTCATAGAGGTATCACATCTACCGTCTACCTAGGCCAAACAGTGGCTCGGGGGCAGGAAGGTAGTGGTGGCACCTCCCGCTTGTGCTTGTGGGAGGCTTACAGCACCAGCAATTCAGAGGCATCTGTTGTAGAGAGAACTAGTACAGATGAAAGAGCCCCGCAGGTGATAATGGGCCATGGAGACACATTGGATGGCATGTGAGGATGCAAACACATCTTTTCATCCTTCGCAGGAATCAAATGCAAGATTGACAAACCTTTTTACCCTGTAAGATGTATGGCGAACCGTAAACAATTTATTCAACATCACCTCAATAATTTAGACACCATGACCAATGTGGCCACGGAAACAAAACTCCAGTCAGGAATACAGTTCAAAGCTTTATTACAAACACAAGCTCAAAGTCATGTAGAATATACGCAAAGCCAAGTTATAAAGATACATAATCATCAAGGGTGGTCCAAGGCGATGAAATAGGTTCAGGCTTACTAACATTAACACATTAACAAAACTAAACATTCAAGAAGAATGATAAATAAAGTTAACAAAAAAATCTGAGACACAGAAATCATGTGGTGCTCATATACTCAATTCAAAACTAATTAAGTCAATAAACATTGGCTGGGCACAAGTCAACCCTATGGCTAATCAAATTAGGGACATACATGTATGGTGAGTAAAACATGCGGTCAAAATATAAAAATAGAAAAAGGAACAAAACTAATTTGGGAAATAGAATACCTCGGGTTACAGGACACTAACTATGAAAAAGTAAAATAAGCTTCAGCCCCTGGAGAGTCTCACCTAAAAAGGGCATTTCCACTTGCAAGGGCAAATGGCAGAGAGAAAGATACCTCTCCAAGGGATACTGCATTCAGGGAATCTTCATTAGTAAAGTATTAGGTCAGCAAGGCATCTGCAAGGATCATGAGAGTGTCTTTCTCAGGCCAAGACAGAACAAAAGCTGAACTGGGACTGACCAAAGCTCCAATGTCCATTGGTATTTTAATTCACATGAAATTTTCCAGTTGTTTTCCATGGAGTTCATATTACGAAAAAAATGGGCATCATCCAATCAAATATTTGGAAACTTCAGGTTGCAACAGTCTGTATTTTCTCAGGTCTGTCATGAGAACATCTCCTATTCCCTTGTGACTCCAATGGGTTTGAAACAAAAGTAGGCCATTTTCCTGCAATATATCCATTTTCAGGTACAACTCAACACAGTTCTTTTACAGTTAAACAGTAGGCTTTATACAAGTAGGGCTTTGCTTCTCATGGGAAAGGAATCCAAAGTAGGAATTCATGTTATGACAAAACAATTCACCATGCTTACATTACTGCGAAATGCAAGCTTTGTAGGCCTTAGTTATGCTAATTCAAGGAAATATATAAAGTATTGGAAAAATACTTGTTAATGAAAGACACATAATATGCAAACATTATAAATTCATCATTGTCAATATTTCATCAGTAAAGGTAAACATGTCATTATAATATTGTAAAACCTATGATATTGCATTACATTAAGTACAATAGAGAACTGCATTTTCTCATTTGCAAGTCATTTCAAAGTCATTATTCTTTCACTAAACATTAGAAGTGCAAATAAATGTTGACATTGGCTATTAGTTTAGAGTCTAAATTACACTTTAACATCAACTTTACCCTTCTAACATGTGATTAAAATAAAAAGGCACCTATGTCAAATTCTGAAATATAATCAAATGGCACATTTAAATGCATGTCGGCATGGCTTTCCACATTAGTTTTTCACTCTTGTACATTCATAAAAACTTTTCACAGACTGCTGACTTTAGTGACCTGGGGAACAGAGCCAAAACACATGCCCTCTTCAAGGCCATATGACAGAGATGAGATAGCTGCTGGAGAGGATGGCAACATGCTATTTTGAAATTGAGGGATTTCAATACCTGGCACCCAGAAAAGGGAGAAAGCCCTGCCACCTATGTCTACTACTGCCCGCCTCCAAGGTAATCTGGAGACATCTCAAGTCTGGGGATTTCCGAACATTCCTTACCAAGCTTATTTCTTTAAAGCAGCAGACATCCTAGAAGGCTGTATCGCTGATCAACATGTTAAACAAGACACAACAACCTAACCCAGTTGCAACACATCAGACAGGCCAGTGTGGAAAAGCCTTGCAATCTATGGTGAAGGAGGTAAATTTCACACACATCAAAAAAGCAATACTACAATTTACAAACACTCTTCATTTAGATCTCAGAGTTAGGGCAGAGGATATCACAACAGGGGTATATGCACAGAAAATAAATGTATTCTCACTATCAGAGAAGCAGTGAGAGTTAGGAAACCACAAGAGAAAATGAAAATGCGATTTGTTGCCGCAGGACAAGATGCTGTTAATTGAATTCCTCTTTGAAATCAGAAGCAGACAAGAGACGTTTAGGAGAGAACGTGCTGCAAATGAACCACAAAATAGAGCCATTAGATAACCTGCAGTGAGGATCAGTGCTACAGATCTTGGGGATCCCTGTCACAGTCCTATCCATTGATTTGGAGACTGAGGTAGGCTCCATATTCCACCCATCGTGCAGAGCCCAATGCGAAGAGGATTCTCACATGGATCAAGGGAGTAAGAACGCTTCCTGCCAAGCCCTGGTTATTGAGGAGGATGTCAGTGGACAGGTAATGGCAATATAATGGACTGCTGAACTGTGGGAGTTGATCCTGAAAGAGGCAATCAAGTGGATAAGTAATATGTTTGTCAGCCATTGTTTCTTCTTGTTCCCGGATCTGAACTTGGCTACGCTGGAGGCAAAGATGGCTCTGCTCAATGTAGAGAAAAAAATACCAGCTCAAGTTGTGCACCTTTCCCTGGTGGACTACAAGGAGAAGGGATACTCCTACACAGAGATGGGCTCTGCTAAGTTATTCCTCAAAAAGGCTAAGAGCAATAGTGGAGGGCCCTAGGCCTACAATTCTTCAATTGTATCAGAGGAGCAGCCTCAGAAGATGCTTGGCGAATCAAATTGGATTTGTCTTCCATCTGTGTCAACTCCCCAGGTACTTTAGCAGGACATATGAAGGGTTCAATATGTTTATGTTTCTGATCTCCTTTGATGTCATTTGGCTTTCTGTTTTCTCCTTCCCTCCTTTCAAATGCTGGTTGCTATGTATTGCTTATGTGCTCTGTCACTTTAAAGTTTAAAGACTAACTAAACGTTAGTTGTTACTTGTTATTAATTTTCAAGTCATGTACATTTATCCATCTCTGTATATATTTGTTTCTTTATGTGTTTCTGTTGTATTTTGTTTTGTAGAAAGGGGGAAGGTGTTTTATGTCTTGCTTATGTACTATGTAACTTTAAAGATTAGAATATTAGTGTAAAATGTAGAATTGCTATCTTTAGAATGAACTTAAGTTCAGTTGAGACGGATCAACTGATTAAACGTTGTGGATGTTAAGCTGCTCTTCTTTCTCTGGAATAAACCCATTTTCCAGTCCCATGTGTGGAAGTTTAAAAACTATCTAAAGTGTTAATTGTTATTTGTTATTCATTTTTAAGTTGTGTACATGTATTGTCTTTAACTTTGTTTATTTATTTATTGCATTATTTTTGTTAAAACAAGGGGGTATTCAATTTAAAGATTAGAATGTTAGTGGAGAATTATTATATTTAGAATGAGGTTTTATTCAGTTGAGGCAGATTGGTTGATAAATCCATGTGGATGTTAAGCTGCTCTTCATTTCTCTGGAATAAACCTGTTTTCTAGACATATGTGTGGAATGCCTTTACTGCACTGGTTACCTACCAGAGACTTACACTGGTGAACAGATTCTAAAGACTGGGTCTTTTTTACCTGAAGGTGATTCTTTTCTGCTTTTTTAGGTCCCTACCGTTCACTTGGGTTTGTTTATGTTTTGGCTGTGTTGACATTTCAATAAAAAGTTACATTCTTAATGTTAGCTTGTACACAGTTTACAATACAGATTAGATTATTATGTAGCTGGGCTTAATCTTCCCAGAGCACAATTACAACCAATTTAGACAGGATTAAGTGTAGTATTTTAAATGTGCACCTGCACCTAGTAAATATGATTTCTTATAGAAAATATATGTCAAAAAGATATTTTTTAAAAGTATAGCAGAATTCATCATTAAAAAGCGGCATTAGAGTTTGTATATTATACACTGGAGTACAAATGGCTTTGTAGGGTCCAGTGCCAACCATTGGGCTCCAAAGTACTCTAAATTGAGACTGATCCTTAGATACTGGTGGGGAAGCACCTGGGTAAGGTACAGGGGGCTGTCCCCCTAAAGACTTACTGCTGTTTTGCATGTAGCAGGTGATGGTCAAGGGGAGTTTGTTTAGAGAGAACTTGTTAGCACTCTTGGGAATGCAAACTTCTTGTGAAAGGGAGTCTACCATACCAAGAAATCCCATTCTCCAATGGTCCCTAGGAGTGTGATGA
The DNA here is from genome assembly GCF_031143425.1 of Pleurodeles waltl. Lineage (NCBI taxonomy): Eukaryota > Metazoa > Chordata > Amphibia > Caudata > Salamandridae > Pleurodeles > Pleurodeles waltl. The sequence goes on from NC_090442.1 coordinate 837,383,971, forward strand.
GAAGGTTTAAGATGATAGGCTAATATGTTGCAGAAAAAAAGAAGATTTCCAACTGCGAGACACAATACTGGCCAAGAGAGTCACTGTCCTTCAAGACGTACAAATCTTTCCCAATGTGGGAATCGGGAGTGGAGTTACTATATAATTCTTTATCATGGAGACACACTTTTCAAGTCCTGGACATCCATTTACAAATTGTTACTTAAGGGTGTCATAGGGCAACAGGCTCAATTGAACTAACTCAGTGCCCTTATAGTACGAAGTCCTGTGGTAAATTTTAGCATATGGGGTGTATGCACCACTTCACTGAAGTGAAGTGGTGCATACATCCCATATGCTTATTACTGATACTTTATAACTATTATTGACCAGTAAAACAAAGATCAATTACTCTGAATGCAAGTATTGACATGAATTTCCATTTTGATTTACTTGTAGCATTTCTTCAAGATAACATCACTCAAGCTGTGCAATGTGCCAAGACCGTTGTGTCATCCCAAGGCATGAGTGAATGGTATGTATAAGGTGACAAGCAATGCGTTCTTAAATAATAGCATGTAGAATGTGAAAATAACACAAATTCTTCAGTTTGAATTTGAGTCCATCTCTTTCTAAAGGTATGCTTTTTAAACAATATGGGTGGATTCACAACGGTAAAGTTAGACCAAAAGTTTAACTTCGATCAAAAGTCTAATTTTACTACTTTTCAGTGTTCACAAAGGTAAAGTTAACCCAAAGTCTAATTTAGACCAAAAGTCTGACTTAATCCAGAAGTCTAACTTTACTACTTTTCGGTATTCACATAGGTAATGTTAGACAAAAAGCCTAACTTGGACCAAAAGTCTAACTTTACTACAAGTACAGTTAGAGTTTTGCTCTAACTTACCTTTGTGAATACTGAAAAGTAATAAAGTTAGACTTTTGGTCTAAGTTAGACTTTTGGTCGAACTTAGACATTTGGTCTAACTTTATCTTTGTGAATACCGAAAAGTAGTAAAGTTAGACTTTTGGTTTAAGATAGATTTTTCATCTAACCTTACTTTTGTGAATCAGGCCCATAGAATTTATTTTGTGGTAGTCCAAAAACATATAAGTGACATGTAGACCTAGTAGCTTTCTGTTGTTAGCCTCCTCCCATCTTCCTTCTGTACCATGAACATAGCAGACTCCAGGGCATGTGTGAGTAGACTCTAGAGGGCTTGCCACTCTAACTACAGCAGGCTACTGAGATACTGGCTATAAACACATTGGAGGCATACTATGTAAACCTGCACTAACTAATAACTGCAATGTGGACCCATGTCAAGTACAACATCTGCCAGTCCTGGCCTTTTAGCAAAAAGCACAGATTAGCTGGAGATGCCACACATAGGCCTGACAATGGGTAACTTTTTGGACCTTGGAATTACACATTGTAGTTTTCAGTTCAAAATCACCGTACAACATTGCATGTTTATGCTGTGAATAATGGTAAAACCAGAACAATTCAATGGGTAAGTGAATGTAGCGCAAAAATGAGAATTGCTTAGTGATTCATAAAAACTAATATTAAGACCTTGTTCACCCCATAAACAAAAAAGAGAAGTGCTAGTGGGTCAGGCCCCTGTTGTGCAGAGTTGACATAACCTGGATCCACTTGTTGCCAAAGTAACTCCTTTACCCCTACTACTCATGTGCTGAGTGTCAATTACAAATAGAGTTGCCTGCTAGCCAGAATGTGACTGGATTGGCCATATTTGTATTGCTTTATACAGTAGCCTGAATTTCAGCTTTTTTTTGCCCAGCTTTAAGCCTAATAATAGCTGTCAGAAATGGGCTATTAATTTGGGAGGGGGTTACCCATACCAACCTAATAAACATATTCTAGTTAGGTTGCAATGCAGCTCTAAGACAATCTTAACTCAACCCCCGGTAGCAATGACACAAGCAGCAGGCAATTCTTCAGAGAAATATGTGTTACATTCTATCAGTCGAACTTACTCAAGAATGCACGACAATGAAATTCCTTTACCAATTCAGAAAAATCAAGTGTAATGTATTACGCAACAATATGCCAAATTTATAAAAAATGAATAGGGGAAACCGAAATATAAATTTTGAACATTTCATGTCAGTAAGGCTCCTAGAAAGTTAAAAATGCCATTTGAAAGCCCCAGTTCATGGTTGACAAAGGTGCATTTTCAGGCCAACAGCAAAGGGGCAGAGGTGGGTAAATGAAGCAAATCACACGGGTCACTGTTTTTTGGAGCTCAAAAGTGTTTAATTGAGTGAGCTAGGGAAAATTCTGAAACTGGTGAGGAACCCATACAGTCAGATAAATTGAGCAATGCCCCTGTGTCAGCCTCCAGTTTTGGCACCAAACACTCCAAGCAGGATAAAGCAGGATTTCATAGCTGCCAAGGTCACCACTGGAGTAGATTTGCCACCTCACTCTAGTCCAAGGTTTCACCTTCTGACTTTTTTTGTTTTTCAAATTCCTCCAGCGGGATAAGGCTGGAAGCTTAACTGTGCAGCCATCTATGAGGTCATTTAACTTCACTGTGAGATCCCGCTGAATACTTTTCTTCATGGTGAAGAGGTCGGAGTGGTACAAACCTGTATGTCTTATTCTCCAGGGGGACACCCTCCCTCAAGAAGCCTCAGCACCTTGTGTCAGTTCCCGAGAGGTGGAAAGAATGACTAAGTTCCAATTTCCTCACATTACTGGATAAGAACCTCCTGGTCACTATAATAGCCCCAGGTCCTCAGAAATGTTCTAGTCACCAGGTTACGTCATCTAGGACTCTTGCAGGGTCTATTTTACTGTGTTCAGCTGGTCCTTCTTGGGGCCAGAAGCTCTTTTGCTTCTCATGTCCCTATAGCGGCAACAAGAGGCCAAACACTTGATTCTTGGAGAGCAGTTCTAGCCCACGGTTGCCTGCTGGAATCCGAAATTTGTTTTTAATAGAGACTTTTAATGATAAATGGGAACTGTAGTATTTTTCCCCAGGCTAATTTACAATAAAGTGGGTTTTGTTCATAACGAGCCATTTTTATTGAAAGTGTAACTTTACCTAAACCTTGGCAACCATTCATTTTTTTTTGTGTGTATCTTTTTATTATTATTTTTGAATTCCGTACCTTGTGGTTCCAACATTTGAAATTACAGTATAGGTGCATAATACTGATACATTGCCAAAACATTTGGATACAGTGCAGTGGAATAGTCAAGAGAATATTCACAGCACATGTGGGTTATACTAGCAAACGTTGGCAAGTCTCAATTGGATTTTACATGCAACGATAAATATAAATAAGCTGGGAGTAGGGTTGATTTCATCCTTCACTCAGCAAGTGTACTCCCATGGATAACAAGTCTCCATGGAGCATCTATATAATAATTGGCATATATAGATAACCGCTTATAAATGTGAAGATTCAGCATTGACATTATATAAAACTGTAAGGTTACTAAAACAGTTAACAAACTTGGAGTCCGGTTGCAACGCTTCCACCCTGCAATCTAAAAGAGCCCCCCATCGTATCCACTCGCACCTCCCTTCACCCGGCCCCAGGGGCCACTGTTAATGTAATTTGTAGGGAACCCGCTTCAATCAAAGGCAACAATCACAGGGGATCGCAGCAGTAAGGGCTTAGTCTGCAAACCCAGCGCATGAACGGCCTATTCCATCACCAGTTCCATAGTGTGGGCGCCTGCCTTCTCCATGTTTGTACCATGCTCCGGTTCTCACAATCGAGACAGCATCTCATTCCAACTGGCGGACAGGGGGTATTTACGCAAGCCCAAGGTGTCCTCTCATCTCAGTGCCACCCCCTCAGCCTCTGCCCATACCAGGAAAGAACCCTCCTATGCATCAATGGATGGGGGCTCAGTGGCCCTCCATCTCCTAGTGATTAAGCATTTGGCCATTAGGAGGCCAAGGTCTAGAAATATTGTTGAGGCTCTGTGTTTTTTAACTTGTGGGAAAAAGACTCAGGATACAAGATTCCCAAGCAGATAACCGTGGGCGCGACGTGCAAGCTGATAAGCCTTGCCAATAAGTGCTTAAAGAGGGGCAAGACCACAGCATGTGGAGGAGTTCCTCCCCACTAATTTACTGCCGTGTGGCAGGCAGCATCCACATGGCCAAAGTATCTGTTAATCTTGGCTGGTGTGAGGTATGCTCTGTGGAAAATATAAAATTGGATGAGGTCGAATCTGGAGCTGCGTTAGTGTGGCTGGACAGCGCTGCATCCCATGTTTTATCAGTGCAGGGCTCAAGTAAATCTTCCTCCCAGCTGGCACGCAGCGCAGTGCAAGTGTGTAGTGTGTGCGTTCTGAGTGCGTCGGTGAAACACTGTAATAGGTGTTTGCCCTGTCCCATGACCTGCATGTAAGTGTGTTGGGGTTCAGATGCCACATCTCCCCAGCGACGCGACAGTTTCGCTATCAGGGAGTTGTACAGCAGAATCTGCCCTGCTGGTAGGCCTGTCTCCGTTGTTAGTATGTCAAATGGAGTAAGTTTACTTTCAATATAGAGATCGCCCAGTGTGTGTAAATCAGCCGCGTGCCAGGGCTCCAGTTCAGCAGTGGTTGTGAGTCGGGAACCCTGCTGTGTGCCCAATAGTGCCAGTGCCAGAGCATAAGGGACGGTCGTACGCTTGAGACGCAGACACCTGTGGTAACAACGATGGGCCGTGCACAGCAGGAGCTCCGCAGGTGTCCTCGCATTTGGGAGGGGGTGAAAGAGGTGTAGAACCGCAGGGAGTTTCCAGGGTGGCGATCCGGTAGCCATGTCAGATAGCTGAAGTCCAGATAGCCATCACGCATCCCACTTTTGGCAACCATTCTTTTAACTGTTACCTGTAGGAACATATGTTTGCTTAATTTCTAGCATGCCCTACTTTTATATAGTGAGCACCCAGCCAGAAGACTTAAAAGACATACTTTTGAGGTGACATAGCTAATATAGCAATGTAGGTTTTTTTTATCTGGCAAAGGCACTATTACTTGACAAGCAACAAACCAGTGCTTTTAAACTTCAACCCAGACTGAGCACAATGGTGCTCACCTAACACCCTTTTTTCATATATATGTGGGTGTGAAAATACAACCTAACCCCACGTATGACACTTAAATTCCACGCTACGTAAGCCAGTTAGGCAAAACTAAAGCATAGTACTTGTTTGAGGGGGAAAGCATGCATGCTCTGACACTAACTAGCAGTGTGGTAGCACACAGAGTCCTAAAGCCAGCAATACCAAATAGGTAAACGTGGAGGGAGCACTTCTAAAATAATGACCTTTCTTATAATAGCCATTTATATAGTACATAATAACAACAGTCCCTTCTATGATTGCAGACTTCTCCCAATGGCTGTATGACATTACAACAAATGTCATTACAATGCATGCCCTTACCACGTATTGCCTTTACTGCGTAAGTCTTTACCACGCATATGCCTTTACCACACATGCCTTTATAGTGAAATCGTAAGGATATATCAGGAAAGTAAAACCTCTGTTTCATACCTATATATCTATATATATCTATATATACATATGTATATATATAAATATATATATATACATATGTGTGTATATATATATATATATATATATATATATATATATATATATATATATATAAATAATCACCCTGTAAACATGTCTCAGACCTGACATTGCAGTGTATGTCTGTGTAGTTTTAAACTATGAGTTCAACCTGGCAAGTGTACCCACTTGCCAGGCCCAAACTTTTCCTGTTACGATATAAAAGTCACCCCTGGGGTAGTCCCAAAGCGGCTGAATAGGCAGGGTGCAGTGTATTTAAAAGGTGGGACATGCACAGGTGTGTTTTACATGTCCTGAGGTCTATCTCTCCCATAGGTTAACATGGGGATTGCCTTTAATTAAATTTTAAGTGTTATTTCCCATTGGGAGCAGACAGAGATGTGGAGTTTGGGGTCTCTGAACTCACAATTTAAAAATACATCTTTAGGTAAAGTTGTTTTTTAGATTGTCAGTTTGAAAATGCCACTTTTAGAAAGTGGGCATTTTCTTGCTTAACCATTCTGTGCCTCTGCTTGGCTGCTGAATCCACATCTAGGTCATACTGACAGTTGGGCTGTATGTGAATTCACTGTAGACAATAACACAAAGGGAGCTGAGCTGTGTCCTGCATTTCCTGATGGATCTTCCTGGACCTAGAGTGGGAGGAAGGAGCTGACGCCTGCACTTGAAAGGGCTGTGCCTGTCCTGACACAATACAGTCTCTAACCTTCTAGAGTGTGTCTGGGGTCAGGACATGGAGAGGAGGAAGGGTCTTGTGCACTACAAAGGCTTTCCTTTGACGTTTGCCTACTTCAAAGGCAGAAATGCATATAAGTATTGGATTCCTTTACCCTGTCTAGAGTGAGGGTCCTTACCCTCACTCTAAACAGTTGTGAACTGACTGCCATATAAAGTCCCTATTATATATATATATATATATATATATATATATATAGCTATATATCTATACATATATATCTATATATCTATATATCTATATATATATATATATATATTTATATATATATATATATATATATGTATATATTCGCCGCTGGGGAGTTAGGCGCACGTTGCACTCAGAAATAAATAAACTAGAGAAGGAAATGGGAGACTTGTAAAAAGCGATGGCAAATAAAGCAGTTCCTTACTCAACACTGAAAGAGGCACAAACGAAATATAACGAAATAGACAACCGCCTCCGAAAACACGATCATAAATATCGCTTAATGCGACTACATGCAGAGAGAGACAGGTCTGGTAGGATGCTAGCATGGCTCCTCCGCGAGAACCGGCAACACTCTCCGATTGGGTCTATAAAAGGGCAAGCAGGTAAAATGCTCACTACGCAGGATGAAATTAATGGGGCTTTAAGGGAGTACTACACTAAGTTATACACCAAATGCACCACGTGCACTCTCCTGCAGCTGAGGTCCTTTCTGGAGGACTCTCCAATGACACAAATATCGTTAGCAGACAGGCAGCAACTAGACGCCCCACTCACAATGGAGGAAATCGATAGAACAGTGCTGCAGATGCCCAGGAATAAAGCCCCAGGCACGGACGGACTACCAATAGAGTACTACTCCACATGCTTGTTGCACCTGAAAACACACTTGAAGAAAGTGTTTGAAGAGGCATGGCTCAGTACAACCCTACCACCTACACTGAGAGATGCTATGGTGGTGGTTCTCCCCAAGGATGGACGAGACCCCAACAATGTTAAATCCTACAGACCACTGTCACTCCTGAACCTAGACTGTAAAATTTTAGGCAAGATCCTCGCTAACAGGCTCGCCCCGCTAATGCACACTGTGATACATGAATACCAAAACGGCTTCATCCCAAAACGCAACACCTTCTTAAATATCCACAGACTCCTGGGAGTACTGGGGGATACCCCCCCGGAGGCTCATGATGAGGTGGTACTATTGCTAGACATCGAGAAGGCATTTGACACTCTGGAGTGGGACTTCCTGTTTGCCACAATGCAATGCATGGGAATAGGGCCGAATTTTATACAGTGGGTGCGGACACTGTACACCAAACCACACGCCAGGGTGAAAACAGGCGGGGTCATATCAGATAGTTTCCCAATCACAAGGGGCACAAGACAGGGTTTCCCATTGTCCCCCCTGTTGTTTGCCATGGCAATGGAGCAGCTGGCCATTTGCATACGTGCTGTGCAGATGAGATGGGGGGTAGTCAGGAGCGGTTTGTATCACGGCATATCGCTGTATGCAGATGATGCTTTAATATATGTGCGAAAAGGGCCTGAGACAATCCCTTTGGTAATGTCACTGCTAACTAAATACGGGGACTTATCGGGGTTGGTGGTAAACTGGGACAAATCATGTCTATTTCCGTTAACCATATGGTCCCCGGCAAGACAAGAGAATGCCACGGCTGGCTGTCTGAAATGGTGCTTCGACACATTTAAATATTTGGGGGTACATATATACCACAAAAAAGAAGACCTAAGAGATGGGAACCTAGGGAGGGCACTGACCTCCATGAAGGGGTCACTAAGTTTCTGGAATAAACTTTCACTGTCACCCCTGGGCAGGGTGGCGGTGGCAAATATGTTGCTGTTGCCTAGGTTATTATATTATTTCGCGGCCCTGCCTATCTGGGTCCCCAGGAGTTTTTTCAAAGGCCTGAACACAGTATTACTGCAACTAATATGGGGAGGCGGTAGGACAAGGGTTGCACTTCCCACCCTGCAGTGCCCGCTTGATGCGGGTGTACTGGGAGCCCCTAACTTCGAACTGTATTATGCAGCTGCACAATTACAGTGGATACTGGTTGCACAGGCCAACATAGGCGGAGTCCAAATGGCTTCTAGCGCGGCTGGACGGGGCACCGCTGATTACATGGTTAATGAATAAGACACCAAAGGGGACCCCCGGCAACCCGCTTACTGAGGTAACGCAACTATGAGGGCAAAGATACATACAAAAAGACCATAAGACACTCCCATACTCGCCACTCCTAGCACTAGGATTGATACCAGGCTGCGTGGATACGGTGGGCTCACATACACTCAAGACCTGGACAGAGGTCGGGATAATGACGGTTGGGGACTGCTTCGAAGACGGGAAATTGATGACATTCGAAGCTATCCAGGCCCTAACAGCAGTGAACCCCGGACAATTTCTGTCCTATTATGCAATTGCCCACCTGATCCAAAAGACGTGGGCCACGGGGGACTCGGAACCTGAGTGCTCCCCCACATTTCACCACATGTTGAATTTTGATAGCCAAACAATCTGTACAAACCTCTGAACAAGCCCTCCGAGCTCAACCAAGAGAGACCAAGGGACAGGTGGAATGCAGTCCTCACCGACCCGATCTCGCAAGAGGAGTGGCTGAAAGCCCTCTATCACATAAGGGGGGTGTCCAGAAATTCCAGGTTTCGCTACACACAATTCAATTATATGCATCAAACATACCTATCCCCAGCCAAGATATACCGCATGTTCCCAGGGTCGACACCGACCTGCCAGCAGTGTGGCGCCTCAGGAGCGCATTTCTACCACATGGTATGGGAATGCGCCCACATACACAGGGAATGGAGGGGCTTGACAGAGGAGGTAGCGGAAATAACAGGCCTGACACTCTCAGCAGACGCCAAATCTTGCCTGCTAGGGCTGAGAGTCAGAGAAAAGAAATACCGACACAAACATAACTTTGCAGACCTAGCATTCGTGCTATACAAAAGGCTGATTGCAATGAACTGGAAGGCCCCCAGGGCCCCTGACCTGAAGGCCTGGCGCTCCCTTACGTTGTGCTGGACCAGGACGGAGGCCCTGGTGCTTAGTAAACTTGCACGCGCGGGACAAAACCACACAGGCGAGGAGATCTGGGAAACACTGATCACCCGACTAGCTGCCAAAAATGATGAAAGGCCGCCATGACACAGACGGTGAGGAAGGGAAAGCAAAGAACTACTAGACACCCCTTGAGCGCCAGATCAAGCAACCAAACTCGGAGCACAACACTTAGCAGAGATGGAACCCGCCCCCCCCTCAGTGAAGCCAGCACAAGTAATAATAGGGGTCCGGTGAGGAATGCACACACGCACCAGTAACATGCAAATAATGCACACCACCGAGTCACACACATACCCAGAAATAAACGCGCCCCCCCATCCTCTCAACTCAGACAACACACAATATTAGAGTTAGGATCCACTAGTGCCAATAAACACGCTTACCCAAAGTCACGTGGCAATTAACAGGACAGATTGTAGTAAAAAATGACCCAAGTGTTTCTATGTGTAAGGTGGTGGGATTTCAGTATGTTAATGTTGTTGCACGAGTACTGTCTGTTACACTATTGATTATCCTGTTGTGACCGCCCCTCCTCGGAAGCAGAGGAGAGGCGGCACAATAATGTAACTGTGTAACCCTAATTGTGTGAACATTTAAAATTTAATAAACATATTCAACAACAACAAAAAAAATGTATATATTCGCAAGTAGGTAGTTATCGTTAGGACCATGTTTCCATAGAAAAAGCATTTTTTGACTTGCCCACATCTTTGGCGCCATTTGACAAATTTTCACCAACTTTCCCAAAAAGTGTTCTCGAGAATCTTGTTATGCATGGGAGGTTTCGGGGTGATGCGTCAAGCGAGGACTGAGAAATAGGAGTGGCCAAAAAAGTTGTGTTTCCCATGTTAATTCCAGTGGGGATTTTGAACATGACTAAAGCAAAAACTGCTGAACGGAATTTCTCCAAATCTGGCAGAAAGTTAGCTTTTGGTCCAGAAAGAAGCCTTTTTCTTGTTTGGTGTAAATCTGTTCAGTAGTATTTGAGATAGTAAAAGAAAAAGAAATATAGCTATCTAGAGGTGCTGTAATTGGCTGGTCATAACCTGAACAGAAAGTTGTGGCCACCATTTTTATGTCCCGGGACACAGTCCCTGGGACTGAAAAACTAAATGAAAAGTAGTAATGGGTTAGGGTGGACCTGACCTCAGCGGTGTTATATAGGTTTATTTGAGAGTCAAATTATGGGTTTAAAATGATTTTTTTCCCCAATTACTTGAGAATATTAGTGAATAATTTGCAAATATCACACATGGTGAAATAAAATGTAATAGAAACATTCACAGACTCATTCATAGACTAATTCATTCACCCAGGGACTCATGTGCCCACTCACACACCCACTTGGACACTCGTGTACCCACTTAGACCCACTCATAGATTCACGCACCCACTTTCAGACCTATTCAGGACACACACACACAACTCACAGATCCACTGACACAGACAGGCCTATGGCCAAACCCTGCTGCGCATGGCCAAAGATCGTGCACAGCACTGGGCTGGGTAGTTTATAAGGCCCTGTGGCCAACCCCCGACGCGCACGCCCTTTGTCAGTGGTCAGGTTTATGCATAGTAATTAAAATTACTTCACATTAAAAAAATATTGACATTCACTGAAAAAAAGGTTACAGGGACGTTATAGTTAGGTTCTGAATTTACTCATACAAAATCATAGAAATGCAGCAGTTATAGTTAGAGTTACCTCAAGTAACTATAACTAACGCCCAAAGGTAACTACAACCCACTCTTTCGCCATGCACAGCTAATCACTCCACATATTATATCATTGATGACACCTTCTGTGGCATCTTTGATATTATCACTGCAACATTTGCAGTAAAAAATTGATGAAAAAACTGTGCATGGTGAGGATGCTAGTTATAGTTACCTTAGGGGGCGAGTTATAGTTACTTGAAATAACTCTATATATAACTGCTGAATTTCTATGGGTTTGTGAGAGTAGATTCATAACCTAACTATAACGTCCCTGTAACCTTTGGTTTCTAAAGTGAATTTCTATGTTTTTTAGGTGTTTAAAAGATTTTATTTAGACATTTTGAAAAACATAGAAAAGTCATGTGACTTCTTACTAAACAATCTAAATTGAAACATTGAAAAATACAATAAAAGTCTTTTAGGAGTTTTTCTGGGGAAAATAAGGAAAGGAGAGGTCAGGGAAAAAGGGAACGTATTAATCATGTAACTATAAATAGGGGCAAAAAAAAAGATATCCTCACATTTGAAACAGATTAAAAGAAATGTTCAAACTTGAACAATATAGTAGAAAAATAACTTAGAAATGTAGTGGATATAACTAAAGTTTAAATGACAGAGAGATAAGCTCACGGAAGATGAACATTTTCTGACAATATGCAATCTGTCACAGCAGCAAAATTTGCTATTCTATGTAAAAAAATTAGTTATTGGTGAGCATAACTTGTAAGCATTATGATCCTTAGAACATTGATGTAAAAATAAAGTATCTAATTTATGATGATGCAAAACACTATTCCACCATGCCATATATGAAAGTTTAGAAGAACATTTCCAATTATATAAAATTTGTTGAAAAGCAATAGCAAGAAAAATATCAAATACTTTGTTCTCTGACGCATTATGAAATAATTCACTAGATAAAGTACCCCAAAAATATATTAAATGTTAAAACAGTGTTTTAGTTTGAATATCTGAGTCAGATGTAACCATATTTTATGCCAGAAAGATAACGTGTTCGGGCACCAAAATAAAAATGCATTAGATCCGCTTTGGGAAAGTCACACGGCCAGCATTTAGGTAAATTGGAGGGCAAAAATGTTGAACATTGAAGGGGTGTAAAGTAAAGGTTGTGATAAATAAAAAAAATAAGTTTGTGTGATGTTAGCTGTTCTAGATATTTTACAAATAAGTGACCAAATCTTATTCCAAAAAATGACATCCCAATCAACTCCCAGATCTTGTTCCCATGAGAGGTCAGGTTTAAACTTGGCTCGATTGGTATTAAGAGGTAATAAAACGTTATAAATAGTGGAAGCTTTAGGTGTTGAGCTAACTAAAGTAGTGAATGCAGAAGGATGGGAAATTACAGCAGGTTCAGTTTGTATAGAAAGCAAAGAATCTAGAACTACATCAATTAAAGTGTTGAACTGATTTTGGAATGAGGAGGGGCAGTTACATTTCTACTGAAATTGAGAAAAGAGAGAGGAACAATCCCCTCAAAAGTGCTTAATCCATATAATGCCTTTAGACTTCCAAGTACGCCAACAAAATAGGTCTATTGTTGATTGTAACTAGAGTATATTACCATAAAGATTATGCGAAGAAAATAAGAGGAGTTAATGATTGCTGACATGATTGCTGATTGAATGACAGCAATAAAGAGTGTGAATATTTAAAAACTGGAGTAGAAATAAGAGAACATTTTGACGTAAAAGACAAAATCTCATTCGTCGTGAAGGGGTTCAACAAGGTTGATTCAATTTGTAACCATAATGGAGAAAAGAGATGAACAGATTCAGAAAGCCAAAAAATAGCTTGACATAAACGAAAAGCAGCATGATATTTAGCATAATTTTAAAAATTCATCCCGCCTTTAGATTTCAATTTCTGTTAGCAAGCAAGAGATATCCTTGTTTTTTTTATTTTCCATAAAAAGTTGGACAATATAGAATATATTGGTTTAAAAATAGTATTTGGAATAGATACCAGTAGCATAGAAATAGTATAAAGTAATAATGGAGAAATCATAATTTTTATAGAATCAAAGCGTCCCCACCAAGATAAATAAAAAGGATTCCAGGAGGAAATTAAGTGGTCAATCTTATGACGGAGTTCTTTAAACTTAATATGAATTGTTTCTCTAACAGAAGAAGTAAACCAAAGACCTAAATATTTAATCTTAGATAAGGGGGGCCACTGAAAACCAGAATCAACAAATGAATGTTTAAAAGTAAATGTATTTAGTGGAAGGACTTCAGTTTGATCTTCATTATTTTTATAACCAGAGGCATCGGAAAGAGATCTATTTCATTTAATAGGGCAGAAAGAGAATATCGTCTGCATATGCAGCCAGTTTTAACTGTTTTTCTCCATATGGAAAACCAGAAATATCAGAATTTAGATGAATACGAGTGAGAAAGGGTTCAAGAGCTAAAACAGACAATAAGGGCGAGACAGGATAACCTTGTCGAACACCACGTTTAAGAGAGAAATACGGAGATACTGTACCATTGACTAGAACCGAAGCTCGAGGGGACTTATATATTAACACTATAAAAGAAAAAAAATTAGGGTCAGAACCGTGCCATGATAAAGTTTTAATCATAAAATCCTAATTAATTCTATCAAATGCTTTTTCTGCATCAATAGTTATGGCAGCTAAAGGTTTATTAAGAAAGACGGCCTTACTGAGAATATTAAGGAATAATCTGGTATTGCCAGAAGCTAACCTACCCTTTAAAGACTCTGACTGTTTCTTTCCAATAAGTTGCAGAAGGAAAGATTCTAATCTTAATGCTAGTGATTTTGCATAACTTTTATAATCAACATTGATCAAGGGAATAGGCCATAATTCTAACATAATGAAGAGTATTATCCTTCTTTCGGTTTTAAACATTTTGTAGCTTCTTGAAAAGTACCTGAAGTGTTTTCAGATGCAAGAAAGTAATTAAATAAAGAGGACAAGTGAGGAATAAGAATATGTGAAAAATGCAAATAAAATTCTACAGTAAAACCATCAGGTCTAGGTGTTTTACCTTTTTTTAAATGTATTTAGGGCTGGTAAAAGTTCTGTAGTTGAAGTATCAGTTTCTAAGGAAGCAAAATTTAGATTAGAAGAATTAGCAACATGAGTGTGCAAGTAATACTCATCAATTTGAGAATGATGAGTCTGTGTTTCTTGGGAATATAATGTCTGATAGTAATTAACAAATTCATTCAAAATATCATCATGTTTCTTCAGTATGGTACCACCAGGTCTAGAAATTGACTCTATTTGAAATCATTGTTTTCTATCTTAAAGATAATTAGCTAATAGCTTGCCAACTTTATTCCTTCTACCATAATAACAGGTATTACTTTTTAAAAGAAAGGAAGAGACTTCCTCTGTAGAAAGAGTGTTAAATTGTAACTTAGATTTAAGAAAATTATTTAAATCTGTATGTGGTTCAGATGTGTGATATTTAGTTTCCAAACTCTAAATATCAGGAAGTTATGCTCTTTAATGTGGAGTTTCTTTTTTTGGAAGAATAATCAGCTGCTTTAAATTAGTCGCAAATAATAGAGGGTGACAAATTAGGGTGATCATTAATCTTTCAAAATTCTGAGGTAAATGAAAGAAATAAATTAGAAAAGTGTGAGTCATGTAGCAAACAGTTATTAAAGCGCCATCTATGAGATTGAGTATTTGAGGGAGCCAAGTCCAAATCTGTGAACACCATGGCATGATCCGAAAGTACTATAGGGTCAATAAAAGATTGAATTATATGCTGATTTATAGGTTTAGATAAGAATATATGGTCTCATCTAGTAAGTAAGCCATGTGTATGTGAGTAAAATGTGTAGTCACGTGAAGTGAGATTAGCAATGCTCCAGGAATCTATAAATGAGGAGCTCATTATAGTAGAAAAAAAAATGTTTATACATTTTATGAGAAGAAAATTTAATTGGAGCATGCCAATCTAAAAGGGGATCCATAATTTGATTACAATCACTGCCTAAAATCATATGTGTTCCAAAATATTGAAGACATTTATGAGAGATCATAGGCCAAAAGTTAAAATCATTCTGAGTCGAGCATAAATATTAAAGATAATTACCAGAATGTTATTGATCATAAATCGTAGAATAATCCATTTACTTTTCTGATCAGTTTCCTGTGAGAGGACCTTATACTGTAGATGTTTATTACATAAAATAATAGTACCATTTTTCTTATTGTCAGCAGGGGATACGAATACATGACCAGCCCAACTACGTATAAGTTTCAAATCTTCTGTTTTATCAAGATGTGTTTCTCGTAATGACACAATATCAGGGGCAAGCTTAGCTAAATGAGATAAAATTCTCTGTTTTTTAACAGGATTATTAAAACCTTTCACATTCCATGAAGTAACTCTGAATGATAAAAGTATAAAAACATTTATAAGTAATGTGGATTAATATATTCTGAAGAAGCAAAAAACACCATGTATAAAAAAAATAGAAAAACAATGAGATATAATTATTCAAACAATAGGAGGGATAGGAAAGGAGGAAAAGGGAAAAATAGGAGAAGACACAAAAAAGAACAGGAAAGAGAGATGAAAAAGAGAGACAGTACATGTCTATGAAGATGACTGATTTACGTGCCTGGTTAAATAAGAACGCACACAATGTTGGGGTGGTGACACACAGATGACGATGGCATACTAACATAAAGGAGCACTGCCACAACAAAACCAAACAAAGGTAGAAGGGGAAAATTTTATTCTCTCTTCCAGAAATGATTCTGCAAGAGAGAATAAAATTAATTTTATCTTAGGTAGAACATCAATATATTGTAAGAGAATTCAGTAATAAACAATTATGCATGTGATCATATAATAGGACTTAATCAGAAGGTGAACTGATAGTATTCGTTTTTTACGATATATGTAGGTCAATACATTTCTTAAGTTCAGCTGGATGAGTATATGTAGTAGTCTTATTTTGGTATGTGACTTTGAATGTACAAGGATGGAACAATCCATAACGAGCACCCAGAGATCTCAACATCGGGTGAAGTGTGAAAAATTCCTTCCTTCTCTGAGCTGTGACATTAGGAAATTTGGGAAATGAAGATTTTATTTCCAGACCAAGTAACCTGTTTTTGTGTTTCACTGTGTCTAGAACTATTAATAAGGCTGTGAATTCCAGAAAAAATAAAATTACTCCTCTAGGCTTGGAAGGGGAAGACAAATTAGTCAAACGAGGTCCTAGCCTGCGTGTTCTCTATATATTAAAAATGGAAAGTCCAGTATCTTTGGTATAAAAGACATGAAAAAGACAACGGGTTTTGGACCTTCATTTCCTTCTAGTAATCCATAGATCCTTAAATTGTTATGCCTATTTCTGTCTTCCAGATCCTCCATCAGTTGCTTAAGTTGATTGATTTCCATTTCCAAGACAGCAATTTTATTAATGTTATCTTGTACAGCTGGCACATGATGCTCCAATACAGAATTTTTTTAATCCATTTGAGATCATTTGACATCCCAGTGTTGAATTAGATTATTGGTTTCTTCAACAAATGGTCGAAGAGCTCTAATTTCCTCCAAAAGCAATTCCATAGAGATATAATTAACCACTTTGGGGGTGATTCTAAGTCTGGCGGGCGGCGGAGGCCGCCCGCCAGACTTCCCCCCTCCAGAATACCGCACCGCGGTCGGAAGACCGCTGCGGCTATTCTGTGTTTTACACTGGGCTGGCGGGCGACCGCCAAAAGGCCGCCCCCCAGCCCAGTGTAAAACTACCTTCCCATGAGGACGCCGGCTCAGAATTGAGCCGGCGGAGTGGGAAGGTGCGACGGGTGCAGTTGCACCCGTCGCGAATTTCAGTGTCTGCAAAGCAGACACTGAAATTCTTTTTGGGGCCCTCTTACGGGGGCCCCTGCAGTGCCCATGCCATTGCATGGGCACTGCAGGGGCCCCCAGGGGCCCGGCGACACCCCAAACCGCCATCCTGTTCCTGGCGGGAGAACCGCCAGGAACAGGATGGCGGCATGGGGTGTCAGAATCCTCCATGGCGGCGCAGCTTGCTGCGCCGCCATGGAGGATTCATTTGGGCAGCGGAAAACCGGCGGGAGACCGCCGGTTTTCCACTTCTGACCGCGGCCGAACCGCCGCGGTCAGAATGCCCAGCGGGGCTCCGCCAGCCTGTTGCCGGTGCCCCCGTCATTTTAGCCCTGGCGGTCTTGGACCGCCAGGGTTAGAATGACCCCCTTTGTCTTGTGTTGGGGGGTTTAGTATTTTTTCGTAGAAATTGGTGATTGAGATTTGCTAGATGAGCCAGCTGAAGAACCATTACGAGAATCAGTTGAGTGTACAGCTTCAGAGGGAGTTGGATTATCTATCTTTAAGTTTCCAATAAAAGTATACTTCTTTTGGGTATACTTTAGATTACAAGTATGAGAAAAGTTCTTCAATCTTCCTATATGAGGGCACTCAACCAAAGAATTGATATTTAGAGGCAAAGGGTACAAAATGACTGATCCCAAACTATAGGAGTAGCAGATCCTTGGTATTTGACAAAAATATCTCTTCATAGAAAATGTATCTCTTTTAGTAAATAGATAGGAGCTCACAAGTAGGCACCTCCACCAACAAAGAATTCCTTGTCTATAGATAGTCCCACCAAATGAAGAATAAGTTTCAGTCAAATGTGTGAAGGACTTCCTAATAAGTTACATCCTTAAAGCATTACTACTTAAAAACTGCTCACATATGTCAAACTCTTAGGTCAATATTGAAGAAAGTACCTCAAATAATTGGGAAAAACGTCTTCCTTAGCGAGTTCAGATCAAATGAAGAGTTCTCCTGTTTACTTGGCAACATTTGCAGTCTCAAAATGGCGGGCGCATTGTGAAAACGCCACAGCCACCGAGGAACTGAAGAATACCATGAAGAAGGTGGCCGTTTTCTTCACCAATGTACGACCAGAGAACTGTCTAGGTTATAAGGACAAGAGGTATGAACTATTTACCTCATTTTCTAAGTGTGAGGCGACGCAGTGGTTAAAATTTTTCGTAGCACGGTGGGAGCGCCCGCATCAGCTGGCCATCTTGTATGGTGTTGAAACAATCCCCCCCAATTTCTATGTTTTTTTAATACAAGTGAATATATATGTATATGTCACCTTATTGAACCCTAAACTCACCCACCCCTAAACCCTAAAAACACCCTTACCACCCAAATACCCTTACCCACCCTTAAAGCCTAAAAATACCCTTACCACACAAGTGCCCTTGCCCACCCTAAACATATCCTTACCACCAAAATCCCCTTATCCACCCTAAATCCCACAAATACTTTACACCACCCAAGAACCCTTACCCACCCTAAACCATAAAAATACCCTTACTACCCAAATGCCCTTACTGGCCCTATACCATAAAAATGTCCTCACCACCCAAATGTTTTTAACCACCTAAAACTGTAAAATTACCCTTACCACCTAAATGCCCTTACCCATCCTAAACCCTAAAAACACCCTTACCACCTGTAGTAAGCTGGCTCTGTATATCCTATATCAAAATGAGATATAGGCCCTCATTACAACCCTGGCAGTTAGTGTTAAAGTGGAGGTAATACCGGCAACAGACTGGTGGTAATTACCGCCAAATTATGACCATGGCGGAAAGATCTCTGATAGACAGCCAATGTATCACACCGACCGCCAGGGCGGAAACAACAGGCAACACGGCGGTAGCCGCCTACAGCCAGGCGGAAGTCAATGTTCCGTCCACCATATTATGACCCAGGAAACCACCACCTTTTCAGGGGCAGTACCAACGACATCAAAAGCCTGGCGAAACAGAGCTCAGAAGGGAAAAAAACTCACCATGATCTTCTACGTGCAGCTCCACCACGAACACCAACGCTGACGAAGAGGACGACGGTAAGTACAGCTGTCTAGCACACAAGGGAAGGGGGAGGAAAAGGAGAGTGACCCACACATGCACCACACACACCCCCATCACCATACACACAATCAGCTGCATTACTAAAACATTTTTACCCAGTACCTCAGATGAATAATGCAAGGACAAATCGATTTTGAAAAAGTGAATGTAATGAGAGCAACACATCAAGATAAATAAGTGAGGCAAGATAATAGATATATACATATGTACGTAAAAAGGGACACAGCCCAGTCCACAATGTACGTTGTCGACATGGCCACAGGCCAAAGTCCAAGGCCACACATGGCATCTGCTTCAACACGGAGAGAACGCTGCAGGGGCATCAGTTGGGAAATAGACAAGCACCTCAGGGGGAAGGGGGATGGGCGGGTACCTCATCCAGCAGATGGAACAAGACCACTGGTTCTGGAGGGGACAACATGCACTGTGCTTAGTCTTGGTGACTTGCCCACTTGCTCTGGAGGGGGCAACATGCCCATTGCTTTGCCCTGGGGAGTGCAAGGCCACAGTCTCTTGAGTGGGTGACTTGCCTACTTGCTCTGGAGAGGGCAACATGCCCATTGCTTTGTCCTGGGGAGTGCAAGGCCACAGTCTCTCGAGTGGGTGACTTGCCCATATGCTCTGGAGTGGGCAACATGCCCTGTGCTTGGTCCTGGGATTGCAAGGCCACAGTCTCTCGAGTGGGTGACTTGCTCACTTGCTCTGGAGGGGGCAACATGCCCATTGCTTTGTCCTGGGGAGTGCAAGGCCACAGTCTCTCGAGTGGGTGTCATACCCACTGGTTCTGGAGGGGGCAAGTGCCCTGTGTTCTTGATCCTGGGGAGTCTGGGGTAGGTGGGTGTCTTACCTACTGGTTCTGGAGGTGGCACCGTGCCCTGTGTTCTTGATCCCGGGGAGTCTGGGGTAGGTGGGTGTCATATCCACTGGTTCTGGAGGGGGCATCGTACCCTGTGTTCTTGATCCTGGGGAGTCTGGGGCAGCTGGGTGTCTAACCCACTGGTTTTGGAGGGGGCATTGTGCCCTGTGTTCTTGATCACGGGGAGTCTGGGGTAGGTGGGTGTCTTACCCACTGGTTCTGGAGGGGGCATTGGGCCCTGTGCTCTTGAGCCTGGGGGGTGCAAGGTCAGTCTCTCAGGTGGGTGTCATACCCACTGGATTTTCAGGGGGCAGGCCGCACAGCAGCCCATGGAGACAGGATTACATACCGTCCGCCGGCGGTGACGGCTGCTCACTGGAGGTGGTAGTGCTGCTGGTGGGGGGAGGCTCCTGCCCATCCCCTGCAACTTCGAACGGCTGCTCACTGAAGGTGGTGGTGCTGCTGCTGGGGGGGAGGCACCTGCCCATCCCCTGCAACCTCAGACGGCTGCTCACTGGTGGTGGTGCTGCGGCTGGGGGGGAGGCTCCTGCCCATCCCCTCAAACCTTGGACAGCTGCTCATTGGAGGAGGTGGTGCTGCCAATGGGGGAAGGCACCTGCCCATCCCCTGCAACTTCGGATGGCTGTTCACTGGTGGTGGTGGTGGTGCTGCTGGGGGGGGCTCCTGCCCATCACCTGCAAACTCAGACGGCTGCTCACTGGTGGTGATGGTGGTGCTGCTGCTGGGGGGGAGGAGGCTCCTGCCCATCTTCTGCAACCTCGGACGGCTGCTCACTGGTGGTGGTGATGCTGCTGCTGGTGGGGGCTCCTGCCCATCCCCTGCAACCTCAGACGGCCGCTTACTCGTGGTGGTGGTGCTGCTGCAGGGGAGAAGGCTCCTGCTCATCCCATGCAACCTCTGACGGCTGCACAACCCTGGTTGTAGGTAGGGGCTTCGTCACAGTTCCTGCCCCAGGCTCCTTGCTCTTCCTGGCAGCTGGGGCAGGCTCCTTAGTCTGTCTGGCAGCTGGAGCAGGCTCCTTAGTCTTCCTGGCAGCTGGGGAATGCTCCTTTAACCTCTTAGCAGCAGCTGGGGCAGGCTCATTTGTCTTCCTGGCAGCAGCTGGGGCAGGCTCATTTGTCTTCCTGGCAGCAGCTTGGGCAGGCTTCTTGCTCTTTCTGGCAGCTATGGCAGCCTCCTTTCCCTTGAGACTGATTGGTGCAGGCTCCTTCACCCTCAGGACATGTGCTTTGGATCCTTTTCCACCACAAGTGGGTGTGGTGACGACTGGGACCGTGGACTGGGTGGCTGAGGTGGTTGGCTGAGTTCTTCCCACCCTGGCCAGACATGCAGGATGGGGGGGGAGCGGGAGGGGTAGGGAAGAGGTCAGTGGTGGATAGGAACAATTTTTTAGGGACATTGGGGTGGGAAGAGGGATAAAGTTTGGGAGTGGAGGAAGAGGGAGTGGTTGTAGGAGGTGTCTGCTGATTTTTGCTGCAGGTGCATGGGCTGGATGCCTTTGTGAGGCGGATGGCTGTTGGGTGTCTGAGTGCTTGCGTTTGTGTACCTTAGGTGGGGACAGACACAGTGGGAAAGGACTCAGGGGACATGTGCATGGCTGTTGTGGAGGTATCTGCCACTGAGGTGTGTGTTCTGCTTGGTGTGGTGGTGATGCTGGTAGTGGATGATGATGTAGTGCATGCAGGTGTGAGTGTAGACAGAACTGGGGGGGAGGTTGAGGAGGAGGAGGGGGAGACAGTGGAAATTGTAGATGTTGGTATGTCTGCATCTGGATGGTGTTTGTGTGAGTGCCTGTGAGATGAAGTGTGGTGCTTGTGTTTGCCTGTACCACTCTTGTGTGTTGTCTTGTGTGCATGCTCGTCTGCCTGTGTCCTTGGGATAGGTTGGAGTTGAGGAGAATGGGATTGGGAAGAGGTTGGGTGGAAACAGGGACAATGGCTGCCATCAGAGAGGAGGCCAGAGACTGGATCGATCTCTGTTGGGCTGCCAAGCCAATGTGAATGCCCTCCAGGAATGCATTAGTCTGTTGCATCTGGGCTGCCAGCCCCTTGCTGGCATTTACAATGGTTGACTGCCCTACAGAGATAAATCTCAGGAGGTCAATAGCCTCCTCACTGGGGCAGGGCCTGAGGTGCCTAGGGCGAATGAGATGCCCTCCCTCCTGGGTGAGTGGGCACGGGCAACTCGATGAGGGGCTGCTGGGAGGGTGGTGCTGGTACGGGGGTGGCGGCTGTACCTGTAGTTGGGGTGGTCACAGAGGTGTCTGCCACCACCAGGGAGCTTCCATCGGAGGAGGCATCTGTGTGAGAACTGTCCCCTCCAGTCTCCACTGTGTTGCTCCCCTCGCCCTCTGTCCCACTGGTGCCCTCAGCATCGTGGACTCTGCCTCCTGGGTCCTGTGGGATGCAGCCCCCTCTGTTGCCAGTGCCTCTGCTCCTCCACCAGATGATGCTAATGCACATAAGGGCAGGGTGACAAAACAATAAGGGGGGGAAGAGACAAAGGATACACTTGGTCAGTGGCTGCACCAACACCACCGTTGGCGTACACAGCACCCTCACATACAGGGAAGAGGCCTACGCACTATGCATAGAAGAAATTGCTAGCCACCAAGGCATGGGGAGGGGCACACACCAGCAAATGCAGCACACCTGGGACCCATGCAGCCCTGACCAGTGGATGCCTTCGAGCTAGGTAGCAGGATTATCCCTTCAGAACACTAGGCATCAGGGGACCTACGCTGCAATGTCAGGCCTGGCCTAGGGGCACCCACTGACACATATCCACCACCCGGATACCACCCCACCAGGTGTAAGTAGTAATGATGGGCACTGTACTCACCCCCTTGTGGCTGCTGTGATGCCCTCAAGCGCCCATCCAGCTCTGGATAGGTCACTGTCAGTATGCGGGCCATCAGGGGGTCAGGATTCGACGGGCACCCCTTCCTCATTGGGAAGCTAGCCCCAGCTAGTCCTCCGCTGTCTTCCGTACCCAGCGTCTCAGGTCCTCCCACTGTTTCCGACAGTGGGTGCTCTGCCTGCCTTAGACCCCCAGGGCCCACATGTCCTTGTCGATGGTACGCAATATACCCTTCTTTTGATGGGCGCTGATCTGCAAAGGAAATACACACAGGAAAATATTCAAACAGTCCTGCCTGTTACACTTATGGCCCACCATACCTCTTCACATCACCATTTGCACACACATGGCCCAGCACATAATCAATACACAGCCCAGAGGGCATCTACCCATGCCCCTTACACGAGGCGTTCACACACCACGCCATGCATTCATACCACATGCATCGTGCCCACAGTGTACTCACCTGTTGGTCTGGAGGCCCATACAGCAGTCCGTACTGGGGTAGGGCCCCATCCACCAGCCTCTCCAACTCCGCCGAATTGAAGGCTGGGGCTCTTTCCCCAGTCACACGGTCCATGGTAGGTTTCAGACACAGGTCACAGCAGCACATGCAGTGTAGGTCCTCTCCTGTTGAAGATCAGGTAGCAAGTGAGAAATCAGATAGAAAACGGCGGTAGCGGCAGTGCATACCGTCACTGCCTGCGTAGATCACCATTGGCCACTCTAACACATAGGACCTAATTATAACCAATGAGGAGTTGGACAGCGTTTCCCGACCGCCTCCCACAACGGCATACAACGTCAGTGGAATTACCTCACTTCCACCTGTCCCTCCACACAGGACAGGCGGACGCCGTTTCAGGAGTGTGGGGTGGCAGGCACAGTATTTTTGCTGCGTCACTGGTTAAATTTGGACATACGGGACAATTCACACTTACCCATTACAAGTTAACAGCATGCAAAGTTCTGTTGTAGCCCCATTGTTCAGTTTGTGACCGGCTCCTCACTCTTTTGTCCCATAGATTGCTACCGCTGCGGATGAATAGGAGATGGTGACATACCCCCGTGTTCAGACCCTTGGTGGACTTGGCAGCAATGGAGGACAGGCACATCATCCTCACCTATAGACTTGACAGGGCCATAATCACAGAGCTGTGTGCCCATTTGGAGCCTGACCTGATATCTGCTATCTGTCACCACACTGGGATCCCCCTTATTGTGCAAGTTCTATCAGTGCTCCATTTCCTGGCAACTGGTTCTTTCCAAGTGACAGTGGGCTTGGCAACAGGAAAGTCACAGCCAATGTTCTGAAACGTGCTGACAAGAGTGCTGTCTGCCCTGATTAAACACATGTGCGGCTACATTGTATTTCCCCAGTTTGAAGATTTGGCCACAGTGAAGGCCGAGATCTATGCAATGGGACATATCCCCAACATAATTTGCACGACTGATGGAACACATATTGCATTTGTCCCCCCCCGTCAAATTGAACAGGTGCTCAGAAATCGGAAGAGTTTCCAATCTATGAATGTACAGATGGTGTGCTTGGCAGACCAGTACATCTCCCATGTCAATGCTAAGTATCCTGGGTAGGTGCATGATGCCTTTGTCCTGAGGAATAGCAGCATCCAAAATGTGCTGGGCTAACTACAGAGGCACAGGGTGTGGCTAATAGGTGAGCCCTGGTCCCCACCCAGTATATGTTGGTGTATGGGTATGGTGTGGGCCATATGGGATAGTGTGTGGCTAAATGTTGTCCCTCAATATTGCAGGTGACTCTGGTTACCCCAACCTATCATGGCTGCTGACCCCTGTGAGGAATGCCAGGACAAGGGCAGAAGAACGTTATAATTAGGCACATGGGCAAACCAAAAGGATTATAGAATGGACCTTTGGCCTCCTAAAGGCCAGGTTCAGGTGCCTCCATCTAACAGGTGGATCCCTGTGCTACTCACCCAAGAAGGTCTGCCAGATAATAGTGCCATGCTGCATGTTGCACATCCTTGCCCTGAGACGCCATGTGAATTTTCTGCAGGAGGCTGGAGATGCCTGTGTGGCAGCAATGGACCCTCTGGACAGTGAGGATGAGGAGGCAGCGGATGAGGATAAGGACAACAGAACATCAGTCATCAGACAATACTTCCAATGACAAACAGGTAAGACAGTGTTACTTCACATTTCAATGACATTTTTGGGAATTTCTGTGGCACTGCCATGCTGTTATTTTCCACTTCTATGGCCACTTACTGTACCCTTTGGCAATTCATTTTACAGATGTTGGTGACCTCATATATGCTCTTGGTGTGATCACTGCAGCCAGCTACAGGTCATTAACCTATGCTCATTTTCTGTACAGTTGAATTGCAATGTTTGTACCTGTTTAAATGAATACATACTTGAACCATTTGACATACTCCATACTTTTTTTGTTTCCGATGGTGTTTATTGAAGTGCTAAAATATTGAGGGGCAAGTGCAATGGGATGGGGTGATAATGGAGGAAAGTCCAGGGTATTGTTCCAGTCTGTAGTACAAGTGCATTGTCCAAGGGGACATAGGAAGGGGAGCAATGGCAGATCAAGGTGGACAGGTTGACAGGGTCAGACACAAGGGTGACAATCAGGAGAGTCTAATTTCCTGGCGGGGGTCTCGGCAAGTATCTCTTGCTTCTGTCTGGATTGCAGGGAACGTTTGCGGGGTGGTTCACCTTCTGCAGGGGGAGGGGTGCTGGTGGCCTGTTGGTCCTGTGGCATGGCCTCCTGTCCACTAGTGGCAGCTGAGGTGGAAGGCTGTTCAGATGTCTGGCTAGTGGCAGGGGCCTGCTGTTGTGTGACTGCCTCCCTCATAATATTGGCCATGTCTGCCAGTACCCCTGCTATGGAGACCAGAGTGGTGTTAATGGCCTGCAAGTACTCCCTGATCCCCTGGTACTGTCCCTCCTGCAGCTGCCTGTTCTCCTGCTCATTGTCCAGGATCTGGCCCATTGTGTCCTGGGAATGTTGATATGCTCCCAGGATCTCTGCAAGTGCCTCCTGGAGAGTCAGTTCCCTGGGCCTGTCCTCCCCCTGGCACACAGAACTCCTCCCAGGGTCCCTGGTGGTATGTGCCTCTGCCCCCTGAACCGTATGCCAACTGCCACTGACCCCAGGTCCCTGATTGTCTTGTGTGCGAGGTGTGGCCTGGGTCCATGTAGAGGTGGACACACTGCTGATTGACGTGTCCTGGGGACAGAGGTATGGGTACGCTGGGTGGGTGCTGTGGTGGTGTTTCCTGATGGGGGAGGCTGTCCAGAGGTCCCTGTTGGGCCACGTTGGTCATCCAGATCCTGAAGACCAGAGTTACTGTCATCACTGTGGGACTCTTCTGTTGGGGGGCTGGATAGTGCTGGCACCTTCTGTCCGGTGACATTGGCTGGGATACCTGTGGGGATTTAAATGATGTGTTATTGTTTCTGTGTCTGGCATATTGTGCATCCGTGGCTTGCCCTCTTTGGTTGTATTTGCCCTGGCAGCTTTCATTTGTGTAAGTTGGTATATGGTGGGATAGCAGATTCTCTCTAGTGTGCATGCTTTAGTGATAGGTGTCCATGCAGGGCTGTGAGTGGTGTCCATGCATTGGTATGGCATGCAGGGCCTGGCATTGGGATGAGTGAGATGCGATGGTGGGCTATGTGGAACGTGGTGGAGTGATGGGAGTGAGGGTGAGGGTGAGGGTGGGTGTTTGTGATGGCATGCAGGTAGGGGGGTGATAGTAGTAAAGAGTTCACTTACCAGAGTCCAGTCCGCCTCCTACTCCGGCCAGGCCCTTAGGATGCATGATTGCTGAGACTTGCTCCTCCTATGCTGTTAGTTGTGGGGGAGGAGGTGGGGGTCCACCGCCAGTCCTTTGTACAGGGAGTTGCTGTCGTGCTGCAGTGGAACATACCTTTCTCCGTAGGTCGTTCCACCTCTTCCTGATGTCATCCTTAGTTCTTGGGTGCTGTCCCACGGCGTTGCCCTGTCGTTCCACCTCTTCCTGATGTCATCCTTAGTTCTTGGGTGCTGTCCCATGGCGTTGACCCTGTCCATGATTCTCCGCCATAGCTCCATCTTCCTAGCTATCGATATCTGCTGCACCTGTGCTCCAAATAGCTGTGGCTCTACCCTGATGATTTCCTCCACTATGACCCTTACCTCCTCCTCTGTGATTCGGGGGTGTCTTTGTGGTGCCATGGGTGTTGTGTGAGGTGTGTAGGTGAGGGTGTGTAGGGTAATGTGTTGGGGTGTGTGATGTGGGGTGCGTGGGTGGTATATAGGTGTAAGTAGAGTGTGGCTCTGGTTTTATCTGTGGTATTGGTGTCTGTCTCGTACCAATGGTTTGGAGTTGTAAAGGGTTGTGGGTAATGTGGGTGGGTGTTTTATAGTGGTGTGGGTGTGTATGGGTGTCTGGTGTGTGTTATTTAAATTGTCCAATGTGGTGTTGTTTTGTTTGTGTCCATTTTGAGCCTTGCAGTATGTACCGCCAATGGTTTACCGCCATTGAATGTCGCCGTGGTGATTCGTGGGTCATAATGTGATGGCCGTTGTTCTGTTGGCGTAAAGGTGTGGGTTTTGATACCGCCAGTTTATCACTGACCTTTGGTGTGTCGGAATTGTGTATGTGGCTGAATGGTGACGGATTGGTGTGTGTGTGTGTGATAACATGGTGAACGGATATCCGCCGTGGTGGAGCTATGTTGGTGGCAGTCAGTGTGGCGGTAAGTGGGTTTTACCGCCAATGTCATAATGAGGGCCATGGTGTGCACAAAGTCCAGGGGTTCCCCAGAGGCTTAACAGAGGCTAAAGTAGATAATACTAATGCTCTCTTTTGTGGTAGTGTGGTCGAGCAGGTAGGCTTATCAGATGGTAGTGCAAAGCATTTGTTATACACACACAAACAACAGAAGCACACACTCAATGACTGAACTCCAGACCAATGGTTTTTTATATATCAAAAATATATTTTCTTAATTTATTTTTAGAACCACAAGATTCAAGTGCAGGTAAGTACTTCAATAGATATGTATTTCACACAGGTATCAAAAGTACTTTGTTTGAAATAGGTAAGTAATACAGTTTTTGAATTATTGGTAATAATCTATTTTAAAAATGGACACAGTGCAATTTTCAGAAACAGTTTCTGGGGGGAAGAAATGTTAGATCGTTTTACAGGTAAGTACAACACTTACAGTTTCAGTCTCAGGATTTTAGGAAGTTCACCCGTTGAGGTTCAAGTTAACCCCAAACACCCACCACCAGTAACACGGGGCCGGCGGGGTGCAGAGGTCAAAGTTGAGCAATTTTAACGTGGGCTCCTATGGAGACAGTGGGGTACTTGGAATCAGGTCTGCCTGCAGGTAAGTACCCACGGCTCAGAGGGCAGACCAGGGAGGATTGAAGGAGCACAAGTAGGCACCAAACACACACCCTCAGTGACACAGGGGCAGCCGGGTGCATGGTGCAAACAGGACGTCAGATTTCCAATGCTGGTCTATGAGGAGACCCCGGGTCACTCAGAGGCTGCAAGCGAGGTCCAGGAGGGTGTCTCCAGCACACCACCAGTCAGACAGGGAGGAGGACCGCCTACTGAATGTAGATGCACCGGGTGTCGGTTTCTCGAAGGCCTGGGGGCTGCAGGTGCAGTGTGTCTTTAGGCATTGGATATCTTCGTCCGGAGCTTCGAGGTCAGGGGGGTCCTCGGGATTCCCTCTGCAGTTGTTGTCATGGAGGGGTGGAGAAGTCAACCCAGGGTGGGCACTTGCTTGCAATTGCCTGGGGACCCTCTTTTGCTTGGTGGACCACCTGGACACGGGCTGTGGGCGTCAGGTGCACAGGGGTCCCACCGGACTTGCTGCCAAAAGTAGGGCTTTGTCCGGGGGACGGGCATCTCCACTAGCTGGAGTGCCCTGGGGCACTGTAATCCAAGGCTTGAGCCTTTGAGGCTCACCGCCAGGTGTTACAGTTCCTGTAGGGGGGAGGTGTGAAGCACCTCCACCCAGGACAGCCTTTGTTTCTGACCACAGAGTACACAAAGGCACTCACCCCATGTGGTAAGAAACTTGTCTGAAACACACAGGCTGGTTCAGACTGGTCAGTCCTACACTAGCAGTTTGGCTAACATATAGGGGGCATCTCTAAGATGCCCTCTGTGTGCATTTTTCAATACATCTCACACTAGCATCAGTGGAGGTTTATTGTGGTGATAAGTTTGATACCAAACTTCCCAGTATCCAGTGAAGCCATTATGGAGCTGTGGACTTCGTAATGCCAGACTCCCAGACAATATACTCAATAAGGCTACACTGCACTTACAATGCTTAAGAATGGACTTAGACGCTGTAGGGGCATAGTGCTCCCTGCCATACGGATGCAAGGCCTGCCAGAGGGGTGACTTACCTATGCCACAGGAAGTGGTTTGTGGGCACGTCGACTTTGTCTTTTTCTCCTCACCAGCACACACAAGCTGCAATGCAGTATGTATATGCTTGGTGAGGGGTCCCCTAGGGTGGCATAATGCATGCTGCAGCCCTTAGAGACCTTCCCTGGCCACAGGGCCCTTGGTACCAGGGGTACCTTTGACAAGGGACTTAACTGTTTGCCATGGTTGTGCCAATTTTGGAAACAAAGGTACAGTTTTAGGGAAAGAGCACTGGTGCTGGGGCCTGGTTAGCAGGGTCCCAGCACACTTTCAATCAAAGTTGGCATCAACACGTAGGCAAAACGTGAGGGGGGAAGTATGCCAGTAGTGGCACTTTCCT
This sequence comes from Pleurodeles waltl, assembly GCF_031143425.1. Classification (NCBI taxonomy): domain Eukaryota; kingdom Metazoa; phylum Chordata; class Amphibia; order Caudata; family Salamandridae; genus Pleurodeles; species Pleurodeles waltl. The sequence continues at coordinate 837,413,507 of NC_090442.1, forward strand.
ACACCACCCAAATGCCCTTACCCACTTTAAAACCTAAAAACAGCCTTACCACCCAAATGCCTTTACCCGCCTTAAACCTTAAAACACTCTTACCATCCAAATGCCCCTACCCACCCTAAACCCTAAAAATAACTTTACCACCCAAATGCCCATACCCATCCTAAACCCTAAAAATAACCATACTACCCAAATACCGTTACCCACCCTGAACCCTAAAAATACCTTTGCCACCCAAATACCCCTACCCACACAAAATCGTAAAAACTCCCTTACACACACACACACACACATATATATGTGTATATATATATATATATATATATATATATATATATATATATATATATATATATATATATAAATAACTTCAGCAAAGTTAACCATCGCACTCCAGGAAGTTCTTATATCAGCTTTTTATTGTTGTTTCATAAAACAGTGCTTCCACCACCCAACACATTTTGACCTCAAGCAGGTCTGTGATCAAGACTTGCTTGAGGTCGAAGCGTGTTGGGTGGTGGAAGCACTGTTTTATGAAACAACAATAAAAAGCTGATATAAGAACTTCCTGGAGTGTGATGGTTAACTTTGCTAAAGAAATTTGTGGGTGTCCTGGTCGCTAACTCCTCCATCGGCACCGGCAGCAAGAGCGTGCAATTTGGTATGTAGCCAATTGGTGACTAATATAGTGGCGGGCAGGGCAGTGCGGGGGGAATAAGATAAAATTACAAATAAAAATGTACCTTAATTCCGCACCGTGCTGATCCACTCCTCCGTCGTCGCTTCAGGCTGCAGGCATAGGCTCCCAGCCTGCCCTGCCGCCAAGCCTGACGCTGCTCAGAGCAGCGTTAGGATTGGCTAGGAGCGCCCAGCCAGGGCGCTTCCAGGCAGACTGGGAGCCTGTGCCTGCTCTCTGAGGCCCGGCAGCGCAGTGCCAGGCAGGAGAGAACCCAGTGCGCATGTGTGTTTGGCCGGCCCAAGACGGCCAGCCAAACATTCATTCATGTGCTTTGAGGGGAGTGCTCTGTGGACTCCCCTCAGGGCTCATCACCCCCAATGCCCTGCCCCTTGTAATATAAAACGATAATAACCGTAGTTCATTATTGTTTTATTTTAAAAGGTTTGCAGCTGCCGCTGCTGGCGGGGTGGGGGCAGCATGTTACCCCCCTCTCAATAGCCATAGCACCACCTTGTACAGAACAGTAAACTTGAAAGGTTTCAAGTATTTCCTTAAGAACTTCCAAGTGAGGAAGCAAAATCCATAAAAAGGGAAACAATCTCCTTGGCAATCTTGTAGCTGTTGACTGAAACATGAGAATCTAAGAAATCAGCAAGCCACTGAACTCTTCCTGTCCTATAGGAAGGAGCTGGTTATTAGGTTTGTTCACAATCCTTTTCCGACGGTCATGCTGTTCATTTGGGTATCAAAGGAGAATCCAGGTTCAACATACTCTTTCATGCAGGATCGCAGGTCCCAGCTGCTGCCTTTCGTGGCTGGTTTGCCAGGTGACTTGTGGATCAACCCTCCATGTGACTGTGAACGCAGAGATGAGATGAGATCGGTCTGGGCGGCTCAAGTGCTTAGTGGTTACTGGGTTTGTTGTTCCAGGAAAACGCAGACCTTCAGTACAATGAACCAGTGGCGTAGCGTGGGGGGTGCAGGGGGGGCCGGCCGCACCGTGCGCAACGTGCGCAACATCTTGGAAGAGACTCGAGTGCTAAAATCCACGGGTTAGGGGGCGCAAATTACTTGCCTTGCCCCGGGTTAGGGGGCGCAAATTACTTGCCATGCCCCGGGTGCTGACAACCCACGCTACGCCACTGCAATGAACGCCCCTTTATTTTTTTAATGCATGCATCTTTCGGTAGGATATTGACATGACTGTTGCCACGGATGTAACAAATGTTTACTTTCAGATGTTAGACAAGTATATCTGCAAAAACACTGGACCCTTCCCGTGCCATCTCATTAAGATTGTGGCCAGCTGATTTGCACACATTGCTCTGTAGCAGGTATATTAACCCTCTAAGATTCTGATGATTATTTAAACCTGCAAATATACCATAAAAGGTGATGAATACACAGAGATCTCTGCAGCAGGTGCCTTCAAACCTAATACACTTGGCCAGCAGATACAGCTATTAAGATAACTTGATGGTCAATGTTCTTAATGCCGCATACTGAGAGTAACCATAAGTTTACATGTTCACATCTTTTGGGGGATTACCCAGGCGTTTCATTGTTATAGGATGGGTGACGTAAACATCACTTAGTTGGGTAATAATTCCTACTAAAATGTATATGAAACTGCAGGACGGTGTTATCTGTGGCTTTTGAAAACGTAGGTACAAAAGTGTGTATATATCCCTACTATGGAAAAACTAAGTTTTTCAAATGAGCAAGTAAATTTGATGTTTCAGAAGCTTTAACTTCGGATTTTGCTTAAAGCAAAGGAAATAACACTAGGCAACCGGTTAGTTATCTAGGCACTACAAACATTAACATTAAGCTACAAAGTCATCACCTGGCTTTCCCACCATCTATGCAACAGGACTGGCAGAATATGTTGTGCTTGACACGTGCTACTACAAATTTACCAAAAACCGGCATGTTCTATATTAAAGAAGAAAACAATAGACAGTATACACATAAGGATTATGTGGTCCCTGCCTAAGAAGGCTTTTCTATTCCAACACATTTTTTTAGGCATTGGCATAGCATGGTACACTTTTAGCGGGCTGCAAGAAATCGCCTTGCCTTACGACCTAAATTAAGCAACTTTTTTTCATAAAATTAGGAAGGAACGTTATTGCCATCTCCTGGTGATGGCAAAAATAACATATCGAAGTGCTGTAAAGGCCTCACGGTTCTATAGATTGTCAAGAGAGAAAACAAAATAGGAAACGGGGTCAGCTTTAGCGCTGGTGGCGCCATGTGCGACAATCTTTTTTGCCCCACCATGTCAGTGCTTTAAATGGGCCGGTACTGAGTACCGGCACTTTTTTATTTTGAGAGGGAGAGTACCTGCTCTTTTCAAGAAAAACGTAATACTTTTAATTGGAGAGTACTGGCACTTCTCAGAAAAAGCAGGTACTCTTATACAGAGTACCTGCACTTATTTTTTTCCATTTCAAGCACTGTGTTCTACCACCGGGCAAAAGTTCCCCTCATCTCTCCAAAGCCTCTCGCTCATATACATTTCATTTGATTTAAAGAGCTGGTAAAGCAGGGCTTTACTAAGCCACTCAGCTATACACATAAAATACAAATCTGTTCTTTGCAGCAGGCATATTAACCCTTATGACGAGTCAAAACTGCCATTGGACAAAACTCCATATCTCTCTCAGGAACATTAATCAGTTATCTTGACATTTTTATTGTTATTTAGCTAGACGCACATGAAACTCTGCTTCAGGTGTTTTCATATCGTAAGTTATTGCTAAACACAACGCCCCTCCAACTCCACCCCCAGGTCAGCGCTCCCCCTCCAGGTCTGCACCCAGTGTTGCCGCACCGGTCACACTCCCTTAAAGTCGGCCTTGATAGGAAACATACATTCTCATTTAGAATTGGCTGACAGGGCAAAACGTGGTGCAGTACCCTCTGCGCCTGCGAACTGTTGATCCACTGGCGGAGTCTCCTCTGGTTCTGCCGGGAGAAAACATTGGCTGACGCAACCTTGATTATGGGACCAGCAGGGAATAGAGGTCATTAGAGCGGATGATCCAACATTATTTTTTCCTATTCCGGGCCATCAAGTCTGGTGACCCCGAACAGGAAAAGATTAAAATGATCCCCACACTCTGACTTTCTGGGTGTCACAGCTATTGTTTTTTTTGTTTTTCAAAAACAAGCTCTTTCTTTGGAAGTCTGTTATAAATAAAATGGTTGAGGGGATGCATTAAACATGGCGGCAGCTCAGCAAAGTAACAGTGCCTTAACAAGAGCTGCCATGCAGCAGCTCATCCTCAGACACAGAGTTCTCTGTGGGACAGGGGCGATTTCTAAATATGGTGTTCGCTCATCTGCCAGGATGGCAGACGTCACAGTCAAGACACCGGGCTGCCGACTAAACACTAAATAATGCTGGTGGTGGCCGGCATTACACAAACAAGGATTCACTAAAAGGTCAAAGATAATATGTCAAGGGAAATCTCTCTTCTTAGGACAAATCTGATCGACAAATAGCTTCATAGTATGGGAAGGTTTCCAAAGAATACCCCTTTCTTTACAAATGGCGTCCTGTCACCAGGAAGCACTTCACAAAACAATTGAACAAATTAATTAAAGTTTTACAGTTAAAGAGAACCGAGCATCATAAACACCAAATGTCTTATCCACAATTCTTCTTGCCCGACCTGCTCAGGTCAGTAAAAGCAGTGCATTTTTGCATGCACAAATTCACACAGGGAAACTTGTGCGTGTTTAATTTGTATGCCACACATAAGTTTTGTAGAATGCACTACACCTGATTCGGTATAGGGTTTCTCCTCGCGCTCTTAATTAGCCTCAGTATGGATTCCTCCTTTTCGAACCTTGTGCTTATAATCAGTGGCGGCCCGTCCTTCAGGTCGGAGGGGCCACGCCCCCCCCCACCTTTTGCCCCTCATGAAGAGTGTCTGTCAGGCTGAACAATGGTCAGCCTGACAGACACTCTCCATGTTCAGCTCAGGCAGCCAGGAGCAGACATGCGCGATTTGCGCAGACTCCTGGCTGCCTGAGCTGAACTTTGCTGGGCTGAGGATGTCTCAGCTCCTATGGGCGTGACCTCCTCGGCTCAGCAAAGGTGCCTCGAGGCCCTCCCCTGGGTGATGAGGAAAGCGTCACCAATTGACACTCTCCCAGGGCGCTTCAGGTTTAAGCCCTGAAGTGCCCTTGGCGAGTGTCAATCAGTGATACTTCGTCACAGAGTGGGGTTGGGTCAGCAGTCTCACTGACCCCATCCCACTCTGTGACGAGGCTGGGACTGCTGCCTTCCCTCATTGGCTGACCTAAGGTCAGCCAATGAGGGAAGGCAGCAATCCCAAACCTCCTGAGACCTGGAGGCTGAAGGTAAGTGTGTGTGTGTATGTGTGTGTGTGTGATGTTTTAAATTGAATGTTTGGTGCGCACGTGCAAGTTTGTGTGTTTTGAGTGTTAATGGATGTGCGTGCGTGTGTGGAAGAATGAGTGTGTGCGATCTTTTAAAATGAATGTTTGGTGCGTGAATGCATGTTTGAATGGTATGAGTATTGTTAATGGATGTGCGTGCGTGTCTGTGTGTGAAAGAATGAGTGTGTGTGTGTGTGTGTGTGTGTGTCCCGCCCGCCCCCCTCCCTTCTAAAGCTGCCGGCCGCCACTGCTTATAATGAAAAATACAGAATGCGTCTCAACTCATGTTCATTCGTAATACTTGCTTTATTGTTATTGTTCCATAAACAACTCTTTCCATATTATATCATTCCTTTAGAAGTTTCATAAATATAAACATCAGTACAGAAGAAAAACATAAGAAGAAAAAGAAACATCCTCAATGTTTACGCATTGTACAAATACATTTTGCCCACATGTGGATTTTACATTTGGGGGGATGCCAGGAAAGTGGCAGGAGGAGATACCGCACATCTCTCATTCACCATGAATTTGTCCTGAACACCTTCCATTCATCCAAGTGCAGCCTTGGCCTGATGCAGGGCCGGTAGTAATCCCATACTATTTGATCTCAAAACAGATAACAGGTAGCTTGCAGTGTTTTCTTCTAAATAAATACAGGGGGTATTCCATACACACATTTCTACACAATGCACAAGATATGAAAAGTAATCCTTTTAGAAACTGATATGTAGTGAAGTGTCTCAAGCCCTAATGAGATACTGCGTTGTCTGTTCTAGCACTGGTAGACCTTTGGGTAGCCACGCGCTCTACAAGAACTCTATAAGCACTCTAGACTGGTAAACCTACTGATGTTCAGAACTAAGGGCCAGATGTATCAAACATTTTTGCGATAGTTGGGCCGTTTGCAATCGCAAAAATGCATTTTGGGTATGTATCAAGTCCAATTTGAGATTTGGTAAGTTGTTACCGAATTGCAAATTGGGTTTATGACTATGGGCCTGATTACAACTTTGGAGGAAGGTGTTAATCCGTCCCAAATGTGACGGATATACCACCAGCCATATTACGAGTCCATTATATCCTATGGAACTCGTATTACGGCTGGTGGTATATCCTTCACATTTGGGACGGATTGACACCTCCTCCAAAGTTGTAATCAGGCCCTATATACTGATTCAGTATTCGGAATGGGTGTGTCAAGGGTGTCCTTTGCTAATACCAAATCGCAGACGTATGTAGGAATGTTTTGTGACCCAAATGCGGTCGCAAAACATTCGCATTTTACTGCCTATTGGAAGTCGGTAGTAACCCATTCGCAAACGGAAAGGGGTCCTCAAGGGACCCATTCCCCTTTGTGGATGCATGCGAAAAACATTTTTTAAGAGCAGGCAGTGGTTTTAATTTTTCTTTTTTAAACACATTCCATTTCCCTTTAAGGAAAACAGGCTGCATTAAAAAAAAAAAAATTGCTTTATTGAAAAGCAACCAAAGGCATGGTGGTCTGCTGAGCCCAGCAGTCCACCATCCCTGTGACTGTAGCCATTCGCAATGAGTCACAAATTGCGACCTACCTAATTAATATTAATGAGGTAGGTCCATTTGCGAGCCCTTGTGAATCACTATATGAAACTCCTGGAGTTTCATACATTCCAATAGCGATTACTTAATTGCGATTCGCAATTTGGTAATCGCTATTGGTAATAATTATACATCTGTCCCTAAATGAGTGCCCACATTCTGCACCAGTTGTAACCAAGCAATCTGAGATTTTGGGGCAACCCAAATCAGTGCATTTGCATAATCCAGTTTAGTCCTGATTAAGGCCCCTAAAATTGTTTGAAGATAGGTATGAGTACAAAATACACCACATGAAATGCAGCTGGCTGATCAAGAAGTATTAGGAAGGAAAGCTCTTCTTTATCTGGTCCCATGTTGAGGCTGAAAACCTGACCGGTAATTGTCCAACTGTTGGTGCTGTTTCAAATGTTTCTGAAGCTAGAATGCTACAATATTCTGCACATTTTTTAAAATCTAGGCAACCTGCTATTCGTCAATGATTCTGAATGTTTTCTGAGTCAAGTGAAACTTTTCTGTAACTTGTTTTCATTGATTCAAAGAATGTTGGTTAACAAAAAGTAGTTAAATTACATTGCAAATATAAGTATGTACATCTCCCATAAAACTTTAACCTTCTTCGACCCCTTCGCTAACAAAACCCATCCCTCCTTCGCCCATCCCACCCCCATTACAGATAACTCTGAGTAAAACAATGATCCATCATGCATCTGTGAAGCCCTCAGATGAAACAGACTCAGATGCAGTTCAGTCAAAGAATCTGAGCACCCTAAGTCTCAGAGGAGCTGGGAAACTCTGTGGTTTCTCATGTCATGTATTTAAATACTGGAATCCTCATTGTTAGAAAACTGTTTTTGTCCTTCCTATCAACCAACCTATCCAATGCAACAGTTTCCTACCATTTCAATAACCACATAAACAAGGTGGGCCTGATATTTTCTTTCAGTTCCTAGCTTTCATCATTCAGGCAGTAAACAGCAGTTGGAACAATATAAACCATTTGTGCTTCCCTGTTTCTTCCCACTCCAACAATTCCATTGCCAAAATGCCCATGGAGGGACTTTTGGTAAAATGAACCATTGTAGATTTAATAATAGCAAAAACCTCTTAAGTTTTTTTTAATAACAGTGGAGAATACAGTGTTTTTTCAGCCATTGAGGAACCATACCTTGCTACGCTGGGCTATGTTTGAAATAGGAATGGCTGTTAAAGCATCATATTTGTAACATGAAGACTTTTTTATCAGCATGACTTTGATTTCCACAATTTAAACGTTTCTTAAAGTGAAGTGTTTCAATGGTCCCTTCTAGCTCCCTCTCCTTTACAAGAGTATGAGAGCACCATTACATCTTGAGTCATTGCTATAGAACTGTGGGTACCTTGAATATTAATGAAAGAGTAGGTTGAGGCACTAGGTAGCATAGATTATTAAAGGTTTGTACTAGGTGAAAGAGTTATTTGGGCTGGTTCTTTATCTACTATATCTTTTTATTTAAATAAGTACCCTTTCTAAAATACAAAATAGCTTTCCTGTGCTTTTGCAAAACTGTATTAAGGTTACTGAAGTCCTCTTCCAGCTACGATTTTCTCAACTGAAAAACTAGACTCCATTGGTGCTTACTAGTGCCAAGAATGGGAAAGCAACAACGCATTTGTTTTATATTCTGGTTTCTCTAACTTAAGCAGGGCAACTCAATTACGAATTGCAGAAGAGACTCCATAGACTATGTACATAATCTCTCCTAACTGATCCGTGCACTATTCGCGTATCTAATATATGTTTTGTTGATACTCCATGCTCTCTTTCCCACCTCATTATGTGTATTATTAGTCATTTAGGGGAGCTTGATGAGGAAGTTCCCAATAAAAGGATCAGACAACCCCACAGGATAAATTACCATCTCAATGACCTCACACTACCCACAGAAGAAGATCTAAATGATGACCTTCATGATATGAGAGAGTTTGTAGCTAGGATAATGCTATGTGCCTCAACAATATATGATAGTGCTTTGGATGTATGTATAGTCAGAGGTAGGTTGCCATACATTATAACCAGCCACAATTGTAAGTAGTCTAGCACCAAATAACTGAGAAGCTAGAGTATCCTGAAAAGGTTAGATAAATAGGTCAGGCGCCTGGAAATATGTAAACAATAAGTATTTGGCTTGATAGTTCATCCTCATGGTAATGAGCATTCAATCTGCATCTCCCACCAGCTTCAGTGATGAGCATCGGTTGATTGTTAATGACCCATGGTAATGATCCTTGATAGTAACATACTGTTAGCACCCTCTATAAAAAACAGAATTCCTAGAATGTTGTGGGTAATTACTGTTGTTTGCCTGCACTCTATGTTAATTGTGTGTGTGAATAGGAACACATAGCTAATGCTGAGTATGGGCATTAACAAAAGGAATGTTCATTGATAATGTCTTGCTTCCAAATAAAAGTGACTGAAATCCATTACAGAAACATGGATACTATCAGGCAAAGGATGCAAGGAGAATATGATTTAAACTAGAAACCAAACTGGGGGAACGGATGGGGCTGGGGCAATATATTTAAAAACCTCACCAAGCATCTTTATCATACATTATTTCCAAGAGTCATTGCCAACTATCATTACTCTGAGAAAACAGCATGGGTCATTTTCCCCTTCTTTTTTCTTCAACCCCTGATTTGCATATGTTTTATATTTCCTTGCCATATCTTTATTTCCTTCCCTTTTATGTCTGGAATTTGAGGGGCTTTAGCTGTCTCACCAGCAAAATATTTTTCCAAAATATTAATATATATTATACACACTCAGAGTGTGTTAGAAATGGGGACTCTATTTGGCAGACGTGCGCACCTTGTCCAAGTAGGGATCACCACTCTAGTCAGGGTAGGTGAGATACGCACCCTAAATTAATCTGTGCTCACCCTCTGGTAGCTTGGCACAGATCAGTCAGGCTTAATTTAAGAGGCAATGTGTAAAGTATTTATGCAACACTTAATACAGTAAAACAGTGAAAACACCACACAAGACTATCCACACAAGATTAGAAAAATAGATCTTAATTTAATGAACAAAGTAAGACCAAAATGACAAACATCCAATAAGTAGAAGTTGAGATATGACTTTTTAAAGAATATCTGTAGGGCGATTAAACAAAAATCTGTATTGGCATTTTGAAACAATACACAACTGAGGCTTTACTCATAATAGTGCACTCAAACAGTGTTGCATAGTGTATAACCCTAAATTTAACATGTAAGTTATGGAAAAAACTGCAGCACTGGAATATTACTGCTAAAAGCATCCTGCCCTACTTGGGGCTTTTTGGGGGGTGGGGCATATTCAGTCTATTGGCAGAGGGGGGTAGATTGGGACCAAACTAGTATATGGGGGGCAGGGTAAGGCCATGGACATCCACATGCACACCACTCTGGGAGGCTGGACCTGCCACACCACACCACATTCACATGATCCCGACCGCCCATCATCTGCTAAGGCTCTGCTTGTGTCAACCTATCCAGTTAGGGCACTGGGGAGGGGGTGAAGGAGAGGGGAAGTGGTAGAGGGGGCAGGAAGGGGGTCTTAGTGTTATCCTGTCCCATCAGGTCATCTCCTGTCTCAAGCACATCCAAGGCCTCAGCAGACCCATCATGCAATCTTAAGGGATGCTTGAAAGCCTAAAGTGTCGATAGGGGCTATGTGGTCAAGCTAGCCTGGAGTAAATTCAAAAGTTCAGGCTGACTGCAATGGAGCATGGGCTGGCTACAGGGACCAAACTTGTCCAACTGAAAGAGTACCTTGTATGGAGGGCTGTGTCAATGATCTGATGCGAGGAGCAGGAGAGGCAATGCAAAGACGATGTGTAGGTTCCAATCCGTGCACTCAGGAATGCATAATTGTTGAGTCGCACAGTCGTTGATGCGATGTCCTCGAGGTGGGGCATCAAACCCTTTGCGATAAAGGGGATACGTCGTCGCTGAGCCGCACAGCTGGCTATGCGAAGCTGATGCACCGGGCCTATGGTAATGCATCGATCCTGAGATACGCAATCAGTGATGCAAAGTCCTCATCCTCAGCGGTGATGCTTCGCCGTCAAGGAGAGATGCAGCAGTTTCTATTAATGCAGTGATGGCAATGCATGGATTTTCTCATATTACAGCTGCAGAACCCACTTCCAAGGGCACAGGCCTGTACTGGTTTGGCACCTCTTGGCAGGGTAGGACTTACAGATGGAAGAGTCAAGGTGCTGTTGTAGATTTTCAGGGAGTCTTTGATGTCCCCGAGACTGCAGAAGAACAGGAGGCAAGCCATTAAGCCCTTGAAATCAACTGGTTCTGGGGATACAAGAATTCAGATCCAGTTCTTCTCAGTACCAGGCAAGGAGGGCAGCAGGGCAGGCTCAGCAAAGCAGGAGTCCAGCAAGTCTAGCCGAGTCCAGCAGAATCACAGTACTTTCAGCAGCACAGCAGTCCTTCTTCCTGGTAGAATGTCCTCAGGTGCAGAAGTGTACTGATGGGGATGGGTTTGGGGTTCACTACCTATACCCAGTTGTGCCTTTTAAGTGGGGGAGACTTCAAAGAGAGGCCTTTGAAGTGTGCAAAGTCCCTGCTCTTCCTTCCCTGGCTCCAGACACGCTACAGGGGGTTAAGCAGCTCTTTTTGTGGGAAGAGGCACAACCCTACTCAGGTGCAAGTGTCAGTTCCTCCCTCCCATCTAGCTCAGGAAGACCCATCAGCCTGGTGATGGGCCATCAGGATGTCCTCAGTTTCATTTGTGTGTGGCTGTCTAGAGAGAATGCGCAAATCCCAGCTGTCATTTACCCCAGACATGTACTCAGAGGCAGGCAGAAGGCACAGAATGGGTAAAGTAAGAAAATGCCAACTTTATAAAAGTAGCATTTTCAGACGTACAACTTAAAATCTGACGTGACCATAAGTTGTGATCTTAAATTGTGAGTCCAGAGACTCCAAACTCAAAATATCTATCTTGTCCCAATTAGAAATTACACTTATAAAATGTAATAATATAATCCTAATGTTAACCTATGAGAAAGATATGCCTTGCAGTAGTGAAAAATAAGTTTAAGAGTTTTTCACTACTTGGACATGTAAGACCTAAAGGTAGATGTCCGACCTTTTAAATACACTGCACCCTGCCCTTGGGGCTGTTCAGGACCTATCTTACAGGTGACATATATGTATTAAAAAGCAAGGTTTGGGCCTGGCAAGTGGGTTAACTTGCAAGGTGGACACAGCTGTTTAAAACTGCACACACAGGGTCAGCAATGACAGGCCTGCGTCCTGTTTAAAGGGCTGCTGTAGTGGGTGGCGCAATCAGTGCTGCAGGCTCACTAGTAGCATTTCATTTACAGGCCCTGGGCACATGTAGTGCACTTTACTAGGGACTTACAAGTAAATTAAATATACTGGTTGTTACCATATTTTAGGACAAGAGCATATGCACTTTAGCATTGGTCAGCAGTGGTAAAGTGCCCAGAATCCTAAAGGCAGCAAAAATGAAGCAAGCAAAACAGGAGCTCAGAAGGCAAAAAGTCTAGGGGAAACCACACCAAGGATGCCAGGTCTAACAGAGTGACATTTGCTTAAAGGGCTTCAACCATCGTTGAAGCCCGTTAAATTGTCAATCACATTTTGAGACTCCCCACAACAGGATTGGGCATATGGGGCAGTGGGTCAGCCCACTTTACCCCGTGGCTCCCTTCACTCTGAGGGGCTATAAAAAGTGTCTGCACCTTGTTCACTTCTGCCTAAAAATAATTTCTTTCTCTTCATGATTAAACTGCTGTTAAGAGTGCTTTATATTTTACTTTGTATATTAACTTTAAATACCAGCTATTTATTAAGCCTGCACTTTGGATGCCCATTCAGATGGTGATTTATTATATGTCTCATTTTTAAAGTTATACCATGTTTAAGTAACGTTTTAGTTGTCTTCAATTTGAGTACTTGATTATGAGGTGTTTTATTCATGCCTCTTTTACTAATAACAATAATGATAAAATCCACGGCACAACTGCACGGCTGATTTAAAAATATCACTAGTAAAATAGCCATATTAGTGATCTTTTTTCATTTTACATTTTAATGCAAACATGTGGCAGCCAACTAAGTTGTATTTTGTTCTTTTTGTGGCATATGCTTGCAATGAAAAAGAAAAAAATAACTATTGCACATCTTGCAAAGGCCAGAGCTTTTGACTTTGCCAATGCTTGTTAAACGTTTGGTGTTCATTTTTGGTTAGCAAACCTTGGCAATGGCCCTGAGCAACAAATCTTTGTTAATTCTTGGTAATAAGCTTAATTATGCTCCTGAGTACATTTAGGTAAGGTTATAATGACAATTTTTCACACCATATGCAATGGTTAGGACAACTAGATAACTTCATTTTTAGAGTTGTTGTTTTTTATTATAAACTAACTGTAACATAAATGGCCCATCTTCCAACAGATATCTTGTAAAGCTGGACACAACGATGCACTTTCTTCACACCTTCAGCATGATTTATATATAGTCAGCTTGTGTGCAGGTTAAGTGCTCAGATAGGTGTGACAGTGCACCAAAAATTACAACTTTGTGGTGAAGTAATGTGAGGTTCATTGCTTCTGACCATCCTCTGATTCTGCTCTAAGAATGCACACATTTCTTAATTTTCCAATACCAATTCACCAACAATACTCCAGTAATGCACTTTTCTGTAGTAAGTACAACTGTAAGTGTGTGTTATAAATGCATGCAGCACATACATTACACACAAATATCACATTATAGTTGTGCAACTCATGCATAATGTGCACACAGTCACAATAACACTTTTTCCAGGTAAGTGTCTGATTCAACCTGAACAAAACCGTTATGAATCCCCCTCAAAATTTACAACCGTATTGCTAACCACCTCAGATGATACTTTTCTTGCTGATCTATAGATAATTGAATATTTGAAGAAGGCAAGGCCTCAAGCCAATGTGCTTTGCCCACTTTGTTTCGTGTTTTAGAGGAAAGCCTTAGCTATGGTACTGCAAACGAAGGGCAGTGTTCACTGCTACTGTTTTAGAGCCACTTTTTCGTCGCTTATACATTTTGGGGGATTCAGTGACTGTGTTTCACTTGCACAATATGGAGTGTGGGCCAGTGGATAACACTGACATTTTAGTTTCTTTTTGCTTGCTATTCATATTTTTGGTGTAAATTTATTAACTAGATTGTATTCCTCCTAAACTACAGAAATTGATATGGCCTTCTTAAAATATTTAAATTTTAACTGCAATATTCTTTTGATGTTGGTGTTAACGCACCACCTTCCTTGGAGAAGGGCTTTTCACTTCTGAGAAGCAACCAATGGCAAGCTTGAGATTCCTCTCACAATTCTGCTTCTTTTGTTAGGAATTATGTTGTTTTCACTTTGAGGAAGCTTGGCCTTTTCATATTAAGGATGAAGCTTCTCACCCCCAAAGCTTAGCAATCATGTTTTCCACACTGTGGTAGATAGGGCCTGTTGTACAAAGGCCTTTTGAATTTCTTAACGGGCCAAATCACAATTTCAGCATGTTAAGAGATGCCCAGATGTGGTTCCCTTGCTCACTGTGCCACTGGATTCAAGCTAGCCTGGCTGATGAAGGGTGATACCCTGAAACCGGTTCCAGGATGCTTGTTTCCAGTCCAGAGAGCACCTGGCCTGACAGTACGAGCTGTACTGTTCCCAGGGGGAACAGGGTCAAGACTGATTTGCATATGACTGGGTCCAAACCGGGGTGGCATGGTGAGCAAAAGAGCGACGGATTAAACCCAGATCTGTGACTGGGGGTGGGTGTTTGAAAAGTTTGAACACGCCGTCCATCATCCTTTTGTGTTACTATAGTTGCCCTAAGTGGGAAGGGTATGCCCAGGCGTGGGTCAGTTGCTTGCTGCGCCACTGGATTCAAGCTACCCTGGCTGATGAATGATGATTTAAAAAAAATATCTGGTTATTAAACATTGTGCATAAACATCAACACAATACACTATTAAAGCATTCAAGATTTTACAATCCGTCTACATACTTTTATACTCTAGTACGGTGCTATTGCATTGTGTTGTGTTGAAATATAACTTAAAACTGTGTAACTGGTGGTTAGAGTCACAACTGAATACCAACATGCGCGTACCAATTTCGGAAGTAGGTATGGGCTACGTCAATCGGAGGGGTGGGTGGAAAGGGGAAGGGAGGGTATGTATCATCTCTGGCTTCAATGCTCACCACATAGATGTCCCAGATTTCGTCACCACACTGTATCAGGCCCTTCTGTTGTAATTGGCGTAGTGTTTGCGTCTCAGCCTGCGAGTGACTAAGCAAGTCGCGAAGCCAGGCGGACTGTCGGGGAGCGTGCGGAGCCTTCCAGTGCATGGCAATCAGGCTTTTAAAAACTGCGAATGCTAAGTCTATAAATCTATGTGGGTGTTTGCTATCCTTGGCTCGGTGGCGTATGCTGAGTAAGCAGGATTCAGGTGTGGGAGTGAGAGTATGGTTCGCAATATCTGCTGTGATGTTAGTGATTTGTTGCCAAGCCGTATTAATGGAGTGGCAGTTCCAGACCATATGGTAAAAGTCAGCCACTGGAGTGGCACATCTAGGGTACACTGGGTTTGTGTTCGGATATCTCCGTTGTATGCGAGCCGGAGATAAGTATGAGTGGTGGACATAAATAAATTGGGTGTACTCCAATCTAGTGTTGCGGGACACTGTCTTAACCAGTGTGAGGGCTGCGTCCCAGGCTTTTTGAGATAATGGCGTAGAGAGGACGGCGTCCCAACGGGCTTTTGCACGTATCAGTTCCGGGCAGGCCTCTGTTAGTAGTCCTTTATATAATTTGGTTCTGATGCTTTTTGTTTCTCTTATAGAAAGAATTGCTGTGAGCAGATGGGACTCACGTGGTTCATTATTGCCGGTGCCCCATAGGTTAATAAGTAGACTTTTGGTGGCATTGTATGTCAAGAAGGCTCCTGATTGCATGATCCCTGCCGCTACAAGTTCCTCAAAGGTGCGCATTGTATAATTTGAGTAGAAATCCCCTGCGTTCAATGTGTGTACGACTCGCGTATCATGGTGTTGTGAGAGAGCTTGGGCCCCCGGTAATTGAGTTAGCGGCAATAGAGGGGAGTAAGGAGATGAGGGGGACTTGCCTTGAACGTATCTGTCCCAACAAAATCTCGCAGCTTCTAGCAGAATGGATTTTAACGGCGGGTGGGGAGGGTCAGCCAACAACGAAGTTAGAATCGTTAGAGGTGCAGTGTATGCGCGCAGCGCTTCACTTTCTGGGGATAGAGGTGCACTAAGCCATGTAGTGAGCCAGAACAACTGTACGGCAGCATAGTACAGTTCGAAGTTTGGCATGCCCAATCCTCCCACCTCCTGTGGGTATTGTGTTATAGATAGCGCCACTCAGCGTCTGTCCCTACCCCAGAGCAGGTCCGTCAACAGAGAGTGCAGCCCATGGAAGAACGAGCGAGGCAGGGACAGCGGGAGGGCTGTAAAGTAGTATAGAAATCTGGGTAGGATGAGCATCTTGGCTATCTCTACCCGACCCATAGGGGATAAGGGGAGCGAGCACCAAAATGGCAACAAACCGCAGGTGGATCTCAGCACTCTGTCGAGATTGCCCTCTTTTAGGTCGGCTGTGGAGTGATTAATTTGTATTCCTAGGTATTTGAAAGTTGTGTGTGACCATGCTAATTGATATTGCGTCAATGCTAGGTGAGATTTGCTTGTCACTGGAGTAAGTGGGAAGATGCATGACTTTGACCAGTTTATGCGCAATCCGGAGGCTAGCGCGAATGAATCCAGTAATGACATTACCCCTGCCATGGAAGTGGAATGGTTGCACAGGTAAATTAGGGCATCGTCTGCATATAAGGATATAGTGTGATATGAGTTAAATTCTGAGATGCCCCATATGCGTCCGTTGCTACGTAATTTGATTGCTAATGGTTCCATGGCTATTGCGAATAATAAGGGGGATAGTGGACAACCTTGCCTAGTGCCTCTGTCTATAGGAAATGCTTCAGATATAATTTGACCCGTTTTGACACGGGCTATAGGTTTAGAGTACAACGTTTTGATCCAGCTGGAGAAGCCGTGTCCAAAGCCCATTGCTTCAAGCGTGCGCATGAGGAAGTCCCAGCTCAGCGTATCAAACGCTTTTTCTATATCTAGGGACAGGGCCACTGCTTCTGCCTCCGTAACGTGATTCATAATGTGAATTAGTCTTCTAATATTTAAAAAGGTGCTCCTTCCCGGGATGAATCCTGACTGGTTGGAATGTATCAGATTTGGTAGGAAGGGAAGTAACCTATTAGCCAGTATTTTCCCTAACAATTTACAGTCTGTGTTTAATAGGGAAAGTGTTCTATACGATTTCACGTCTAGGGGGTCAGCCCTGGTTTTGGGAGAACGACTATCAGGGCTTCGCGCATGGAATCAGGGAGTTGTAGCTTATTTCGTGCTTCATTGAATACCTCTAATAGTGGTTGTAGGAGGAGAGCAGCATGGGAGCCAAAATACTCTACCGGCAAGCCATCTGATCCTGGGGTTTTACTGCGAGCCATTTGTGATAGGGCTAGGCGGAGTTCTTCTATAGTAATGGGACCATCTTTAGTATCTATATTGTCGATGATGTGTTGATTTAGGGGAACCACCAACAGAATTTCAGCTAATTGCTGTCCAGTTGGCTGGGGAGGAGGTGTATATAGAGCACAATAGTATGCAAAGAAGGCCTCATTTATTTCTACCTGGGTGTTGATGATGTTACCCAAATTCAAATGTATCTCGCCTATGGGGGAGGATTGTGTTGGTTGGCGAATCAACCATGCTAACAGTCTGCCTGACCTCTCTCCCTCAGCATGTTGTTTCGTCATGTAGTGTCTATAGTCATGTTTGCTTAACCTAGAGTCTGCCTCTCTGTAGTTAGCTCTGAGCGAGTTGAGTGCAGCTAATGTAGACTCATTCCGGGAGGCTTCTACCTCAGCTTTGCGGAGCTTGGTCTCTAGTGCCTGCAGTTCTCTGGTTAGTGTCTTCCTAACCCCCACTGTGGCTGCAAGGCAGTGTCCGCCTATTACAACTTTGTGGGCATCCCATTCAGTAGCATGAGTTGATGTTGTGTTTTTGTTCAGGGAAAAATAGTCAGCTAGACACTTGGCTAGTTCCGCGTGAAAGGGAGGTTCAGTGAGGGCTTCTGTTTGCAGCCGCCAAGTTGGTATGCGAGTGTGGGTGCTGCCCCAATCTAAAGTTATATAAAGCGGGTTATGATCGGAGATAGAGCGGGCTAGGTACTCGGATGCATTTACTTTTGGAGTTACGAATACGGATGTAAAGAGCATGTCCATCCTGGTATACAATCTGTGTACAGGGGAATAGAAGGAATATAAACGGTTAGTGAGGTGTCCCAATCTCCAAACGTCTCTCAAGCCATTGTTGGAGACCCACTTAGACAGATCCGTAGATGCATGGGTAGACGGAGCAGTGTTGAGCGGGGAAATGAGCGGTCTATTTGAGTGTTTAAGACGCAATTAAAGTCCCCTCTCCATATGCAATCCACCATAGGGTCACTAAGATTGCCAGTGGTAAGTGTACTCAGAAAGTCACGTTGATTTGTATTCTGGGCATATAGCGCTATCAGTGCTAGAGGAGAGCCATCTAGGTCGCCTTCTAATATCACGTATCTACCGTTTGGGTCGATTTGCGTTCGAGACATGGCGTATGGGACCCCTGGAGCGATCCAAATCACCACCCCACGAGCAAATGTTGAAGAGGTGGTGCCATATAGTTGCCCTTTCCATTTTGATCTTGTACTTTCCAGTTTGGATTGAGATAGATGTGTCTCTTGCATTAGGGCTATGTGTACCTGATGTCTCCTAAGAATAGTGTAAATCGGATGCCTCTTACGCGTTGCTGCCATGCCTCTAATATTCCATGTAAGTATCTTATATTTTGGGGTATATTGTTGAGTTTGTAAGGTCATGGAGGTTTTTTAGGTTTGGCTGGGTGACGGTGATGTGTGCCATCCCCCCCTCTTGTGTTGATGATGTGCCCATTGCCCTCCGGGGTTAGCCAGATCACGTCTCTTTTATTGGTAAGCATGGTTTTGTTGGTATGGCAAGTGTTACATGGTTTAATATGAACGTGGTCCCTGCTGAACAGTGTGGGATTAGACCAATGAATGAAGAAGTAAACAATAACTATATATAACTTCAACTGAGGTTGTGGCAAGGCTAGAAAAAGTTCTGGTAGTTGCCAATGTGAAGGAACAGTCCATATGGAGTGGGGGGTGCTGGCGAATATTGGTTCCAAGACATTGGGTTGCCTGGCACGAGTTGCACTTGCTGTGGGACTTGCCATCCAGGACCATGATTGACTAAAATGTTATGTTAAGGGACTCGTGGCTTCACCTCACAGGCCCCAGACAACTCAACCAAGCAGGTCGTGGCATAGTGGGTTGAGCACAGCGCCAGGCACTCGGGGGGTTAGTTCTTAGTTGTTTAACAAATGTCGTCTGCCGTGCGTGGAGTAAAAGTAGGGCCTTGATCAGAATCCGCCGAATCTGAGTTTACTTCGCGGTCTAGTTCCCCTTCGGTTTGAGTGGACAGGGTTGTCGGTGAAGTGTTGACAAAGCGGGTCGTAGCCTGCAGGAGGAGAGAACGTTCAGTACAAGATTGTTCGAGTGTCAGTTTGGCGCTGTGTTTTTTACTTTGCCTATGTCGAGTTTTGGGAGAGGACCATTGTTCCATGGGGTTATTGGTGACCACAGGGTCGGCCAGGCCTTTAGCATGTAGCCAGGTCCAAGCGTCTTCTGGTGTAGTGAAGAAGAGTGTACGTGTGTCGTCTTGCACATGTAGTCTGGACGGGAACAGCAGTGCGTACTTGATGTTATGTTCATGAAGACGTTCCTTAACCTGGTAGAAGGAGCTACGTTTCTTTTGCACCTGCCCTGTGTAATCTGGATAAGATGTAATCTCGGCATTTTCAAATCTTATGGGCCCTAATTTACGGGATAGTTGTAGGATAAGGTCCCTGTCACGATAGTTCAGGAGTCTTGCTATCAGCGGTCGGGGTTGCACCCCCGGCGGGGGGGGCTGCCCGGGACCCTGTGGGCACGCTCGATTGAGAAGAACTTCGGGATATTATCTTTGAGAATTGTGTCTGCGAGCCATTGTTCCACAAACAGTTCCGTGCAAGGGCCCTCTGCACGCTCAGGGAACCCAACTAGTCGGATGTTATTACGTCGTGATCTTCCCTCTGCGTCCTCTGCCCTGCGTTTTAAGTCTTCGATTTCAGTTGTTAGATGAGACACCTGTGCTTGAAGGTTTTTCACATTCTAAGGGAGGGATACATTGTCTTTTTCCAGTTTCTTCACCCTGTCAGCCAACGCATGTTGGTCTGCACGCAGTACGTTGAATTCTTCTGCCACTGAGCCAATTTTGGCTTCCAGGGTGGACTTAGTGTCAAGGATAGCTTGTAAAATCTTTTCGAACTGTGTTGTGTGTGTTTGCAAGGTTAGCTCCATCTTCTGCAGAGCTAGTTGCATGGCACATTGGGCCTCTGAAGAAGGGGGGGCGCTGATATCCATATTGCCCGGGGGTGCAGGTGGGGTTTTCGGTTTACCCATTTAGTGTCCACAGCACTGGGGGGGCAACTAGTAGTATAAGCACGATTAGGCCATTAATGTCTTGCAGAGGGTGGGGTTACCACCTTACCTTTCCGGTGCCAGGCGTAGAAATTAGTGCTAGTGAGGCATGTTATTTGATACCCAGTGTTTGGTGCTGTATTTTAGCGCTGCGCAGTGTGCTCACCTTATCTACGGATATCGTGTGCCAGTGCTATGACACACTGTGATGACAAACCCAGTGCCAGGGCGGCGATGTGTCCAGGATGTGAGGAGTACTCTGTGTAGGCAGTGGGCGCACCAACCCAGTGCCTCAGCATGCCTTGTATACAGTGGTTTGTCGGTGCAGAAGCGGGTCAGCGATGAGATAGACGCCCCTTTGGAGGCCAGCGATAGTGACTCTCGCGACCCAGTTCCGCTGCTGTTCACTACACATGGGCAGGCTCCAAAAGGGGGAGGGATAGCTGTCTGCTGCCACACAGCGACTCGTCCGTGTCGCCGAAGGGTGTGCAGCCCCCTGCAGCCTTGTGTAGGCGCTTGGGGCCCTGCCAGGGGCCTCCAACTTGGTTACTCCGGTCGGTGCAGGCGCGTTGGTGGCCTCATCACAGCAGCGCGCAGGCCACTCGTCGAGTCTTGGGGGGCCTCAGCCTGTACAGGCCCAGCTCAGCACAGGTGTGATATTCCAGCGCCGCGGGGGCCTCATCCACCCTTACCGGAGCTTACCGGGCAAAAAAAAAAAAAAGGGGAGGCGGTGTCCAGCCGAAGAGAAAGTAACATGGGCCCCAAGCCGGGTTCAGCGCTACGCTGGAGCCACAGTCTCGGGGGGGGCGCACTTGAGTGCTTCAACGCAGCGCAGCCTCCGGGGCGCGGGTCCGATTGATCCCCAGCGCCTCTTAGCTCCCCGCAGCCCAGGGCCGGGGGGGTGGAGCCGGCCCGCAGCCTTGAGTGGCGCGCTCACCAGTTGCAGTCGCGGGTGACGGTTTAGCAGGCCGCGAGTCCCTCATCGGTGTGCAGTTCTAGTGGCAAGGCACACTCCTTCAGCCAGGAGAGGTATCTGCAGCAAGAACACAATCATTTTAGACAACCATACATGAATGCTTTACAGTCAGCCTGAAAGTGTGAGATCTTAATGAAACATACCAAACAGGAATTACTAGAAGAAATTCGAGTGAAGGGCCCTTGAGCACTGACCCCTTTGCTGAATCCTGAGCTTATATATTTTTCCCCTCTGCTCAGAATATACTGAAATCTTTATCTTCCTTGCTGCTGTGTTACTTCACGCAACTAGTCCTTTTTCTTTAGCCAAGGCGTTCTTATTCAAACTCAAATTGCTAGGGTGTCCTTGAAGAAAACGGGGATACCAAAACTAGAAGTGCCCAGTTAGTGCACTAACCTCAGGTCTGTGTAGCGGGCTGGAATAGATGGACCTTAAACAACAGCAAAAAATGGTTGTAGTCAAGGCAATGGGGGCACAGTGGCACCAGCTGATCAATCAGGTTCCAGGGTTCAAAATAGTTCAAAGTTGTCTCGAAGAGACGGAGTTCCCGAGAATGGTTGATGACTCCAACTTTCAGGTGAAGATATCCAGGTTATTGGAACAAATAAACAACAAGCAAGCATACTAGGAAAGCTTGAGGTCAGCAGGAAACAGCGCTTTTAACTAAAAAGCACCACTTGTTTGTTCAAACAAAAATTCTGAGTATTTGCACTTCAACGGATCTTGTAACATTGCACTCCAACTAAAGTGCATAGCTTACCTAAATATAGTGCATAGCAGAGTGTATGGCACCTGCCCAACTAGAAAACAGTGAAAAGTGCACAGAAGAGTACATGGCACCTGCCCAACTAGAAAAAGGTGAAGCACGAGTATTAGAGTACAAGGCACCTGCCCAATCAGAAAACATTGAACAAAGCACAGCAGAGTACATAGCACGTGCCCAAATAGAAAACAGTGACAACAATAGGGAACAGACAGCACAGGCAAACCAGGGTATGACACGATATTTCTCTTATTTGCATAAATGTATTTGTTGAAGAAGAGGAATACAGTAAGTAGAACAGTGCGGGAAATCATGACTCACTGAGTTCATCCAAGAACTCTGCATCAGCACACGGTGTGTAATGAGGTGTTTTACCAGTTTGTTTTATTCAAAAAATCTTTTAAATGGGGAATTCCTACAGTAATAAAGCCCCACTTTTTCACATCGCATCCACTACATAATAATTCCACTTTTTCTAGGAATTTATTTGCCCAACCTACATTTGGCCATCCATGACTCTTTCCCAGGCTACTGGCAACAACAATGAACCAGCCTGCACGTTCACTTTCAAATTAGATAGGGATCTAATGATGATGCGTATAACCAGCTCCATCACCAACAATTGTATGAGTAGCTAGCTCATCCCAGGCATATGAAAGAGTTGAGAATAAGTACTTGGTAGGAGAAAGGAGGCAGGCAGCATTGTTTTATTTTTAGTTTGTCTGTGAATTGTCCTGTACATCATTACAATGTGCCCCATTTTAAAAATAAGTGTTTAATTTGCCCTCTCATTGGCTCTTGAGGTATTCATAGAATTTATTAATTCAGTACAACGATATTTCTTTATGTGCTATTTCTTCTCTGTTTTTTTCCATGTGATTGAGTCTAACCAGACATATTTTTTGTCCTACAGGGTTGCATGGAATACGTATTGCAAAGAAAAAGATCTCTCTGAATGGATCAAAGGCTGTGAACTATAAATTGCTGGATATTAATCACAAGCGTTTGTTACAAGAAACAACAAAATGATAATCATTCTGCTATGCATCATTCCTTAAACCATTTTTAAGAATACCCACTTGAACTATTTTTCTGGATGCTTATTTTCATCCTCTTAAGCGATGACAATAATGCAGATTTGATACTATGTGCAGATCATTAGCAGGCGCTGTGGTTGCTTTTACAATGCTCTAAATGTTGGCTTTGCGTATGTGTCCTGTGTTGGCTGGACTTGATTCTGTTATTCTCTTTCATTTATATTGCAATATATTTCTGTCCTGCATCACTGCAAATAATAAAGTTTTCAAGCACACTTTTAAATTGGTAAATGTCTGTTTATCTAACGTGAGGACAGTAACACAGAGAAATGATTTAAATGTTTTCCTTTTTTTGTGGCCCAGTGAGATCAAAGCATTTTTCATCTTGTCAAACCTGTAGGACAGCTTAGAAATACCGGCCTTCTTCTGTGAATTGAAACTAAGCCCATCCTATGTAGAAACAAGATTGAACTATACGCATTTTCTGGTGTCTAGATAAAAATGTTATACTCAGATGAGGTATAAGATTTAAAATATTTTACTAACACCTATGCTGCAATATTGTTTTCACACGTTACACTGCACTGATGTGCACAGAAACCAGCCATCTTTGGAATAATGTTACGAGTGAGAAATGCCTTGAAGTTGAAGTGTCTGGAGTGGGTTGTAAAGGTTTCAACCCATCACTGATTTGCCAACCATGGAAGGAACAAGGCTTACAGCCTGGCAGTATCCAGACCAGCTCTACCACATACACAAATAACTCTAGGGAGGTTGTAAAACCGTTGGTGGTCGTTTATTGCCTTGAGCCTCAAAACACAAGAGCGAACCCAACTCTTTCCAGGGGTTTCCATCTTACTTTGTGTCCATGTGTGATATTAGCTCTCCAGGAGACCATGCGAAGACAGCTGATATTGTTCGAGACACTATCTCAGTGTGTGTGTTGGAACATCTAGTGCATGAATGATTTCTGCAGTACTGCATCGGCCTACAGGATTTTTGGCACACCTTATTCTCATTCAGTCATTCCTGCCCCCACACTGCATTGCAGGCTTGGAGCAGAAATGTGATTAACACGGATATGTGTTGTTGCCTCACAGCCCTCCCTGCCTAAAGCACCAACAGAAGCAGCATCATGGTTTAAATAAAGGACCCTATCACCAGCAATAAATGCTGATGAATACGTGTTTTTACAGGTGTGTGAATACCGAATGGTACATAAAATGTGGTGCAAACATAGGGTGACACGAACTAGAGTTTGGGGAGTGATTGTTGGACACCATGATACTAAGAGCCATGGATCAATTCTCTGTCATTGTACCCACTTTCCTATTTGTGAATCATGCACTCTTTACATTTGGAAGGAGACAATTATTCAATGCACTAAAAGCGTGACCCCTCACCTTTTGTGGGGAACTGCCTGGACTAGTACTGGCAAAGCCAAATAAATTCACACTAGTAGGGAGGTGAGCTTTGTTGCCTTTGGAAATAATATTGGGAAACTCAACTTCAGGTAGGCAGTGACTAAGAAAGGGATTGTTGGAATTACGCCTTCAATGAAACATATCACTGCCTTGGTATGAGAAGCTGTTAAGTTCCTACATTGCCGAAGTAGGAGAACACTTGACAGCAAATAGGGCTCAGTGAGCACAACCTTGCCTCCCTTTAGGAAGACCAGCCTAAGCAAAAGGCAATCCTAATGGAAAATACATCTAGGTATTTATCAAGCTAACCAAACACACATTCAGGAAGAAATAACGAATTTACAATGCCCACATGTTTTAATAAAATATACAACTTTAATAAGAAAAATGAGAAAAAAATGAAGGGTTCAAAAGACTGAGAAAACGGAAGATTTCACTACCACGTCTGAAAGGTAAAAATGGGCACACTGAAATACAATGGAAAATCAATAATTATGACAAATATTCTAAGGGACCTCAAAGGAGCTGTCTTGGACCACCACTCCCATCAGAGCCAACTGTCTTTTTCACATAGAGGAGCAGTAGAATATTCACACGTGATCTGAACAAATGCACACAGAAATGTCTTTACAAAAGAGTAAGTTTTGCATCAATGAATTTTATACTTTTAATATATGGGGTAACATGCGCCTATAGTTTTATTTACATATGGAGTAGGATTAGACGCCTGAATGCCATCAAACGTTTTAATGGACACTATAAAAAATCCATATATTTTGCTGAACACCATTTGTCTGCTACAGGTTTTTAAAATGTGCATAATTAGTAATAAAATGTATTGATTAATTAAAATGTATTATATACTATCACAGTAAAATATAAATCACTTCTAAAAATGAAAGGTCAAAAATACCATAATGTGAATGTGAGAGCTGTCTCAATTACTACATATACTGAAATATGCACATTACTTAAGCCCCTGGATTCACTTTTTTTCTTGTCCAAAATTAGCTTAATATATTTTCGATTCACTGAATAGACGTTCAGGAGATTCTTATTATGTTTAAAACGAAACAAAACATAAATATATCACCTAAAAACTGTATAAAAGAAGACATTAATGCTGTAATCTAGCAATCAATATGTCCATATATATATTCAGATGAACTACAAGTTGTCAGCTATTCCCTATGAAAAAATACTTTATTGGCTTGTTGATATTTCTCGGCACATATGATTTAAACTAGGGCTTTGGTACGTTTTCCTCTCATTAATCAAGTTTAGGCAAAGGTATGTGTGTAAAAGTGTTGTATTAATTTGCCTGTGTCCCCTTTATGCAATATTGTGTTTGATGCTCCAAACGTAGTACAATAGTTTATTCTACCTTTAAAGAAGGTCCACTCCATGTAGTCTTGGTCCCTTTATAGCAGGGAAGTTACAGGCTAACCAGCCTTAGTATATGGTGAGAGAGCGTAGCTTATATAATCTATATTAACATGAAATGTTTATGAACTAATATGTGATAATGCCGCATAGAAATTGCATTAATACATTTTGCTTAAAC
Organism: Pleurodeles waltl; assembly: GCF_031143425.1. Lineage (NCBI taxonomy): Eukaryota > Metazoa > Chordata > Amphibia > Caudata > Salamandridae > Pleurodeles > Pleurodeles waltl. Next base: position 837,439,611 of record NC_090442.1, read on the forward strand.
GTGCACATGAAATGTGACCACGGGGAGTGGCTGCCAATGTATACAGGAACTAATAGAAATGACTAATGTTGATAAAAATTATATTAAAGTGTGGTTTTGTACTAATTACTAATGATTATGTTATTACAATAATGCTAAATGAATCTTGTAGGCCTTAAGTTAGCATGAGCCGAAGCTTAGCTGCCTGGCTCTCATATCAAATGGATTTTTCCTAACGTGCAGTGTTCTGACTCGCAAAAGGACATGACCTCTTGTTTTTCTCCAAACTAGAAGCTGAATGTAACCATAGTGGACCCGTTCTCATGAAAATTCACATTGCTTGTAGAAAATATTAGAAAAAAAGCAACAGTGTAAATTAGTGTAATGAACAAGGTTGTTTAAACCGGTGAAGACAATGGAGCTACTGACCAAAAGATGTGCAGAGAATTACAGAAGGATGAAATCATACCGGACGTGCTACCGCTGAAGATGTCAATTACATGGACCAATAAAATGTCTGTAAAATAAGATGGGGTGAAAAATTCATGACATAACCCGTTTTCTAATAGGGTAAAGGTAGTGGGGTAAAACCGTAAGCCAATGAAATTTTAGGGGAATGTACAACGAAAAAGGGATAAAAACCCATGACACGGGGAGCCATTTGGAGGTGGGTTAGGGAATGCTATTGATTTTATCCAGAAACTTTGTCACTCTGTTTGGTGACTTTGCTGATTTTCTTAGAACCATCCTTTTCCTTAGATGTGCCCATTTACACCCTTTCCTCCTTATGAGGGAAGTGCCCCTTTTGCCCCAGAGCTGAGTTCTGACTGATGGTGAATCGACTGATGTCCTGAAGACGAAGACTGAATCTGAGTGCTGACCTAAACCTTGGAGGGTAACTATGACAATGATATTGTGATTTGTCTGTTTGCTTTTCCTTTCTAGGTACCAGCTGCTTACTTTTGACAGAGACCGTAGCTAGATGTTTTCCAAATTGGTGTTCTAAATTGTTTTGCATGAAGCCCAACATGCTAATGCTAATCAGTGGTTAGGACAGGGGTTCACTAAAATTGACGCAAATTGACAAACGACTGAAACTATGCTTTTTTGAACTGACGCATTGATGATACTCTGCTAAAGTTGATCTATGTACACGCCGTGTTATGTTCTGATGTTTGCTGTTCTTGCTTTAATGAAATCTTATCAAAATTGCCATATCGTAACTATGCTGTTTTGTTTCTTGGTTTTGAGATTAACGCATCTGCTCTTATAATTGTAATAAATAGGGAATAAAATTCGTAAAATTCTACTAAACTGGTGTGGTTATTCATGACTGCAAGGTCATGGTAGTGTCTTGAATCGATTAATGCCTTTGACTAAAGTAAAATGCATTGTGGTAATAAATATTGATGACATTACTGACGTATTGATTGACATATTGATTAGCTATCTCATCCTAAGGTGTCTCTCAACTGGGTCAAAAGATTCATTGGCCTAAAAACGAGTCCTAATGTGTAATAAAGTATCATAAAGGGACGCGTTAGCAGTTCTGGTAGCAGAGCGACAGTTTGGCCCTTGGGGCCCTAGGACGGAGAATTATTGTTTAGATTGTTTTTCAGAGATAATGCAAACTGGACATATGATGTGTTTCTAAATTCCCCTTGACTTTCCCGGGATCTCGGAGCCTGCCTAAGTGAGTTGGGAATGTTCTTGGCGTTTTAGCATGTGTGGTGTAGGATTTGCGCTTGCTCAGCTTATGCATTTTGCAGGTGATTTGTGAAGTTTGTGTGTATTTAGGCCAGGTAATGTTGTTTTAGTAGGAGTGGGCATACTCCACAGTATGAGAGTAGGGAAGTCGGCGTACTTCATGTGAGTGTGGCGCTTTGTGCAAAAAAATTATCCATGTGGTTGGTTGTCATTGTACAGACCCATCGCGGTCTAAGGCTCCGGAGTATATTGACAAGTGTAGGAGACACTTGGGGTTATGTTGTAATTTGTGCGGTTTAATAGGTCAATCAGGCGTGGTTGACAAGTCGAGTTTGAGTCAATTGTGTGAATGGAACCTTCGATGGAGATTTGGCAAGTTCTAAAGTGCACCACAGCAAACCATTGAGAAGTCGAGAGTAGGATTTGCAGGTCGAATTCTGCTTGCGGGTGTGGGAACTGAGAAGGAGAGAGTAGCGGCCTCATGTGAATTCTCTGTAAAGTTCTGAAGCGGTTGTGTACCCTTCCTGTAGTAAACCAGCAAATTTGAGTTGTTGTTGTTAAAGGTGCTCGCAATATGTTGCATTAGTTTGGTGTGAATCCAGTGAGGGGCGGAAAATCCGTAAGACCTTGTCAGCTGCAGTGTGTGTGAGTGTGGCGTCAGTGGTACCGCGCTAAGATAGGTCAGTTGCCGAGAGGGGTCATGCACGGATTGGCAGCCGTCCGTGAGAGGCAATAGGTTAAGAAAGGTGGGTGAAAAGTGTCCTGGGAATTAAAGTCACTTCCTGATTAAATACAGACAAGAATAAAAAGACGTAAAGATGAATTTTATCAAAGCTTTTATAAGCGCTCTGAAAGGAGACGCATACATTATAGCGAGTGAAGGGTAGCCTACACCGCCTGAGGGTGCTCCAGCTTTTATAGTCATGGAGGAAAAGGGTGTCGCGCCTTGCCTATGGATGAAACAGTGGCGCAAATTGACAGAAAAGGAGGGATGTTTGGCGTTTCCGGAGCACGAACGTTCAATACAAGAATTCTAGAGAATTGAGGTGGATGTTAAGTGTACAACAGCCACCTCTGAGGCCAGCTCAGTACGAGGCATTAGCAGTCTGGGATTTAATGGCCATACGACAAAGAGAGCAGAAATTCGAGAGGAGAATGAGAAGGGCAGAAAAGACCTTAGCTGAGGCTAGATGGGACAATGAGAGCAAAATGTGGAGACGGGGGATAGTCGACGGACTTAAATTGTTCCCAGCAATAACACAGGGAGATGAAACACAGGGAAAGAAAGCCACTTGTAAGACAGATATAGACTCTAGTAAACCAAAGAAAACTAAGAGGTCTTGGATAGAGAAAGACGACTCAGATGATGAAGAGTTTCTCAATCAGTTGTTAAATGATCGCCCGCCACCTTATGCAGTAGATGACGATGCCCCGAGCACTAGTGCGGGTCCTGGGAACCAGACGCAGGAGAAAGGAGTTACTGATACAGTACAGACTAGTGATACAAGTTTGATACAGAATGGTGTCAGTGTACCCATTGCGCCAGACATGCAGATACAGTTGCAACCTCCACCGCAGATACAGAGAATCTATCCAGACGTCCCAGTACAAGAGACTACTACGAATCTGGTAGTGCCGCCTGACCCGATATATACAAAATCGAGGTTAGTGCAGATTGAGCCAACTCCACAATTGCTGCCTCAGCCGCAGCAACAGCTGATACCAGGGTATAGTCCAGCAGCAGGACCTCTGTTAATACCTGCCCCAGCCTCAGTGAGTCAAGCCTTAGGAGTTACTGCTCCACGGGGTTTGGGACCTGGTCAGGCACCAGCTGCCATATCACTACTGATTACTGTTGGTCCACCGGTGCCATTGTATGCGCAAGGTAAGCCTGGTATGTGTGATCAGGGAGTAATGACCCAAGATGCAATAAGAGGAGGGTCTATAGGAACTCCCCAGTTAATGGCCCCGGGAGAGCAATCAGTTGAAGGACCACGGTCCTTGCAAGATCTTAGCCCGGTCGAAACACTTTTGGAGGCAATAAGACAGGCAGGGCTAGGTATGCTAACCTCACATACAATAAGTACGAATGCTTCACAGTCGCCAATGATGCATGCAGGGAAGATTTTGTTGCAAGGTTTCTCTGTGCAACAATTAAATGAGTGGTTAGAAAAAACATATGTTTCACAAAAGACTGCAGTAACTGCAGAGAAGGCAGAAAAATCTGGGAAGGATGACTACCTAAACTTTGTAAGACTGGGTGTGGAAGCTGCTGAACTGGTGGAAGGGACAATAAGGGTAAACAGATTAGAATCATACACAGAAGCAGAATTGAGATACTTGTGCCCTAAAATCACTAAAGAAGTGGGCAAAGTGCATCAGAGGTTGGCGAACCTGGCTGACAAATACAATATTGACATTGAGAATACTAAACATTTGAAAAGGAGTTGCAGATTAGATTTTGACACTAAGGATTTTGATCACATGAGGTCAGCCGGAATAAAAGCGCATCTTAAAGAAATATTGCAGAGTGCACAGATTTGGGGAGCCTTAGAAAAGTGGGAAGGCAGATGGGCAAAGAAAAGAGATAAGGAAAAAGGTGACAGTCCGGGATCAAGTCCGACTAAAGCTTCACCGGATACTGGGACAGTAAAGATATTACCAATGAGAGAAACCACTGGAGGGGTTTTAGTCCATGTACCGTGGTCCAGGGGAGACATTCTGTCTTTCACAAATGATTACCCCATATTGAGGGAGAAACCGATAGAGTGGTATCAGCAGACCGACAGGTTTGTGAAACTTGCGAAGTGTCTCTGGGAAGACTTGAATACCTTGTTTGAGATTATTGTTCCACCCGACTTATGGCTTGAGTGCAAGAGAGGTGTAGACTGGCCAACACAGGAGCAGGCAAGGGATAAGGTGACTGGAGCACCATCTGAGGAGGTGATGAAGTACTATCATAAAGTGATTGAGTTTTTGAAGCAAAAGGTGTCGCCGAAAGTGACTGATTGGCAGAAAATCGACCGGACCTCACAAAAGGATAAAGAATCAATCCATGCTTACTATGATAGGTTGTTGAAAGCATTCAAACATTACAGTGGTACTGAGACTATTGAGCTGAAAGAAATTAACCATCTTGTGTTCAGAGTTGTTGAAGGGCTGAGACCAGAGGTTAGCCAGATGATTAAGAATCATTTGATTTGTTGGCAAGCAAAGCTGATTGATGAGGTGTTGCAGTATGCAAAATACTGTAGTGACAAGATAGAGCTAAAGCAGAGAAAATTGAAGGAGAAAGTGATGGTGATGCAGATAAGGGCAGCACAGGCAGGTATGCAAGGGAATGGAATCCAGCAGATGGTACAACAGCAACCGCAAGGGAATAACGTGTTTCAGGCACAACCGAGAGGCCAAGGTCGAGGTTTTGTAAATCGTGGTCCAGACTTGAATACTGTTGTGGTTCAAAATGATGTACAAGGGATGAAAAAGATGTCACCATGTCACGCATGCGGGGCGTGGGGCATTGGAAGCGGGAATGCCCGAATTCGGTGCATGATGGTGTCGTTCAACAAAGCACTGATTTCGGTACATTTCAAAATGTGAGAGGCCCAAAAATGAGAGGTCAAAATCAGAACTTCCAAAATAACATGGTACAGATGCAGGGTTTACAGCCCATGCAGCAAATGCAAATGCCGCGTGTTCAACCAGCACAAATGCAGCAGGTACAACAGCAGGTTCCTATGGTACCTAGACAGCAAATGCAGTTGCCATTAGCTCCAATAGTAGAGCAACAGGTGATGCTTCCTCAGCAGGTCACAGGTCAAGTGATGAGTCAAAATAATACAGTACAGCAGTTCCCATTACGTGGTGAAGATGGAATGAATGATGAATGGTCGGATGATAGTTCAGACAATGAGGAGTGCAGGCTTGCAGCATCCCTAGAAGTAGATCAGAGGGGACCCTATGTCGAGGGAAAAGTAATAGGTCACAAGGTTTCATTCTTGGTCGACACAGGAGCTACAAGTTCTACACTCAGAAGTGCAGAGGTTCCGAAATTGCAACTATCAGGACGTACCATAAGAGTGGTAGGAGTAGCAAACCAGTACTTGACAAATCCAATTACTGATCCAGTTTAGGTTGAGATTGGAAACTTTCAGGGACTGCATAAGTTTGTAGTCTGCGATTCAAGTCCTGTGTCCCTACTGGGAAGAGACTTACTGTGCAAAACGAAGTGTTCAATTACCTGTTCTAATGATGGAATTGAGGTGCAGACAAACAGTGATGATGAAGGGGATGATGGTCAGTTCTCAGAGTTAGAGACAGAAACCGCAAATGAGGATTACCCGTTGATAACCTTATTCCCGATGCTTACAGTGACTGACTTACCAGCTGAGTTACAGGGAACAGTGACAGAGAAAGTGTGGGATTTAACAGGAAAGGAAGTGGGACTGATAAAAGGAGTAGAACCGGTTAAAGTACAGGTGAAGCCGAATGCAGTGTTTCCCCAGGTGCTGCAGTATCAAAATGGCACAAGATGTCCTTATACAGGTGTTGCAGATAATTGCGGACTTTGTAAAGCAAGGAGTTCTGAAGGAGGTATTGAGCAGCCCATGTAATTCACCAATAATGGGTCTGAAAAAGCCTTGTGGAAAGGTTCGAATTGTGCAGGATTTGAGAAAAATAAACAAGATTGTGGTAAAATGTTGCCCCATAGTACCAAATCCAGCAGTGATTATGTTTTAGGTTCCGTGTGATGCAGAGTGGTTCACCGTTGTTGACCTGTCACAGCCAATTTTTATTCAGTTTCAAATTCCTGGACAAGGTGTACCATTGGCGCAGAATTCCTCAAGGGTTTTCTGAGTCACCATCTATCTTCAATCAGATATTAAAAAAGGACTTGGAGTCTTTAGAACTGCCTTTCAGTTCAACTCTAGTACAATATATTGATGACTTGCTGATTGTGTCCAGAACAAAAGACGACTGCAGGTATGACACAATTGCCTTACTAAACCATTTGGGAAAGAACGGACATAAAGTGTCCCCAAAGAAGTTGCAGTACTGTCAAAAAGAGGTGAAATACTTAGGACATTTGATTGAGAAAGGGTCCAGGAGAATATCAAAAGAAAGGGTGACAGCTATACTGCAGATGAACCCCCCCGACAACAAAGAGAGATGTCAGGATGTTTTTGGGAATGGTGGGCTACTGCCGCCAATGGATTCCTAACTTTTCGATTACCTCTAAACCATTGATAAAGCTGACAGGCAAGGAAACTAAGGATGAACCGTATACCATAGTCTTGTCCGAGGAAGAGCTTGAGTCATTCTTGGAATTGAGAGAGGGCATGTGCAGGGCACCAGCTTTGGGTAAGCCTTTTCTACTGTTTTGTCATGAACGTGATGCTTGTTCATTGTCTGTCTTAACACAGGTCCATGGAGGTGCAAACCACCCAGTAGCATATTTTTCAGCTACCTTGGACCCAGTCGCAGCAGCCTTACCGGGTTGTTTGCGTGCAGTTGCAGCAGTTGGTCAAAGCCTCACACAGTGTGAAGGCATAGTGATGGGACATCCCTTAACAGTAATGGTTCACATTCAGTTGAAATTTTGTTGACTCGAACTAAGACTCAGCACATGACAAATGCCCGACTTACCCGATATGAGACAATTATTTTGGGGTCACCTAATGTCTCATTTAAGAGATGTACTGTATTGAACCCAGCAACTCTATTTCCTGTTGAAAATACTGAGATTAATAATGAAGAGGAAGTGGAGCATGACTGTCTTGAGGTAACAGAACTATGTACCAAACCCAGACCTGACATTAAAGATACGCAGTTAAAAGAAAATGACTGCATTATGTTTGTTGATGGATCATGGTTGAGAGACTCAGTCGGAATACTGAGAGCAGGTTATGCTGTGTGTACAATGGCTGGTATTATAGAAGCTTCCTGGCTCGAAAGAGTGTATTCCGCACAAGTGGCTGAATTAATTGCCCTTACTAAGGCATGCCACGCTGCTGAAAATCTGAAAGTCACTATCTATACTGACAGCAGATATGGATTTGGGATTGTACATGATTTTGGGCAATTGTGGTCACAGAGGGGTTTCATGACCTCTTCTGGTTCACCAGTAAAAAAATGGCGAACAGATTAAAGATTTTGAGATCCTCATGGGCAGAGCTATGAGGTTGCCCGCAGTACCTGCAAATGCTCTTGTGAATATCACGGATGATATGGTGTTGGACTACTGCAAAGGTTTGGTTGATGTGGTCCACTCTTTTTCCCACCAGGTGGAGGCCAACACATTGCCACCGATCAGTGATCCAGGTCACAACCTGCAAACCGGTGACTGGGTGGTTGTCAAGAAGCACGTGAGGAAGTCGTGTTTGGAGCCGTGCTGGAAGGGGCCATATCAAGCAATACTGACAACAACCACTGCTGTGAAATGTGCAGGTGTTCCAAACTGGATATATGCCAGTCACACGAAGAAGGTGACATGTCTGACTTATGAGGAACTTGAAGTACCCGAAACAACAGCTCTAGAAGGGGATGTCGCAAGGCCGGAGAGTATTCAAAGGGAAGCTGAGACTGCAGGAGAGCCCACTGAGGACGGCTTAGTCCCTCAAGCAGTAAACGAGTCCGAGAGAGGTGACGGTGAGCCTATCTCAGTAGAGGCAGCAGGAGGACCAAGTAAAGGAGAGGTTCTCCCAGAAGTAGACAGATACGGGTTAGAGCTTGAGCCCGTTACAGATCCTGAGGAAGAAGGGGAAATAATAGAGGAAAGTCAAAGCACACCAGCATCTCCTGAGCCAGTTGCAGGTCCATCAAGAGAAAACACCATAGCACAAGAGGAGGGTGCTGTTCAGCGTCCTGAAAGGCCGAGCAGGAAGAAGACGCATAAAGGTGATAACTGGCCAAAGAAACAAGCTGCAAGAGAAAATATTGTCCCAGGTGAGACAATAGAGGAAGAAATCGACACAACCAGAAGGGAGGATCTGAGTGAAGGAGAATTGCAAAATGAACGCAGACTGAAAAGAAAAAGAGTTGCAAATAGAAGGTACGCAGGTCCTGAATGGGCGTATGCAATGACATCTGAATGGCAACAAGAATTCTTAGCATTCTGTTTTGATTGAGAAGTACCAGGCCAATACTACGGTACCTGAACTCACTTTGAGAAAAAGACTGTGTTAAAATTGAAAATTGAAAACTGAAAGCTGAAGAGACTAATAAATTACCGTATGTGACACTGATAACCTGAATTGACTTTGAAAAAAAACGAATGTGACAAGCTGCTAACCTGATTTGACAAAAGGGTCCTGGGGTGAGCGTAACGCTGTAAATATACGCAGAGAGAAAGAGAGACTTTGAGAAGAAAAAAAAAGAGCTTTTAAATTGTCTTTAAGTTGATTGTCTGCTTCGAGTTATTCTGCTATCTGATTCTTTACGGACCATGGCTTACAATCGAAGTAGTAGCAAAAGGGGTAAAGTGTGTGGTTGGTTAAGTGTTATATTGGGTATTGTGTGTGCAATAATAATTGTGGGTGTGATTGTGGGAATGCCGTGGTTGGATAAGAAAGCGACTAACAATGCTTCAAAACCTGAGACTAACACCGTGGGAAAGGTTTGAGTGGGAAAGGTTTGAGCAAGATACACAAGACTTGCATGAGGGAAATAATTCAAAGGGGGAATTCTCCACTAATGTTTTCTATCGCTTGCTGAATGAGTATGTTGATTCGATGGATGCAAGAAACTGTTATGTGTGTACAAAGATTCCTTCGTCAGTGCAGGAGGGGGTCACATATCATAGTCTTCCTTTAACTTACGGAATATGCTGTAGTCTGCTACTAACAAGATTCTATGACCAGGAACATGTGCAATATTTTTATTCTAATTTAGATGTAGTATTTTCCTTTGTGCCTGTGATTGAGTTTCTGAATAAGTTAGCTAAGGAGCATAGTATAAAATTAGTTAGAGGTTTCTTTGAACCAACACTGACATTTGGGACAGTTTATGCACACTGCAACAATCTAACCTGCTTATTAACACCTGTGGAGAAAAGCTTCTTACATCACACTGATGATAGACGCAAAGCACTGAAAGAAAGATTAGAAAAAGGGCTAGAGAAACGCACATATGCAAATGATTATGCTTACACTGCCATAAAGACGCAAGGCAAATTAGCTATAGATGCACTACATGTAGGTAGACTTTGTACATATAGGCCAAAATCTGATCACGACACTATATTTGTGGGAACGAGTGAATACAGACATGTGTTTTTGTTTCAGAGTAAGTGGACATTCATGTTAAATGGACAGGATCCAGCGATCCCTGGGATCTATTATATATGTGGACTTAATGGTTATTACCGCTCCCTAAGGGATGGTATGGGACATGTTATTTTGGGATAGTTTTCCCAAAGATTTACCAGATTGATAATTTAAAACAAATACCTAAAATGTCTGAATTACAACATGCAAGACAAAAGAGAGAGACAGCGGCTGCTGTCGTTGGTGACATATTTGGATCCATAATTCCTTTAGTGGGGGTTATCTTAAACTCCATAAAGATTCGAAAGTTGTCTACTATTGTGGATAACATGCTGACAAATTTTACAGGGGCTATACTCCTGATGGATAATGAACTTACTGCGGAAAGAGCTATGACTCTTCAAAATCGGCTTGCTTTAGACATTCTTTTAGCAAAGAGCGGAGTCTGCAAGATGCTCAACGAGCGTCATTGTTACTCATTTATACCGGATAATAGTAAAAAGATTAGAGATATGCTTACTAACTTAACTAGATATCGTGCAGATTTGAAAGATTTGAAAGAACCAGGAGTGTGGGAGAAAGTTGGAAAAGGAATTACCAGAGTAGGGAGCTGGTTTAGTAATATTTGGAATGGGTTCTTGCAAAAATATTAGGGGGTCTATTAATTGTTCTACTCTGTTTATTAGGTTTATGGGGAGCATGCAAAATTATTGAAAGAATTAAAAGAAATTGGACCAATCGTAGCAAGAGGAATGAAGAACATGAAAGGGAGAAGATGTTTAATGAAATTTGGGAGAGTTCACACAAACGACAAGATGTTGAAATGCGCATTATGTGTAAAGTAAAAAATGAAAAGTGAAAGGTTGAAGGGAAAGGTTTGTGTGATGACGAGCGTCATCAGAGGAGGGACTGAGAGAGCGTAGCTTATATAATCTATATTAACATGAAATGTTATGAACTAATATGTGATAATGCCGCATAGAAATTGCATTAATACATTTTGCTTAAACATGCACATGAAATGTGACCACTGGGAGTGGCCGTCAATGTATACGGGAACTAATAGAAATTACTAATGTTGATAAAAATGATATTAAAGTGTGGTTTTGTACTAATTTCTAATGATAATGTTATTACAATAATGCTAAATGAATCTTGTAGGCCTTAAGTTAGCATGAGCCGAAGATTAGCTGCCTGGCTCTCATATCAAATGTATTTTTCCTAACGTGCAGTGTGCTGACACGCAAAAGGACATGACCTCTTGTTTTTCTCTAAACTAGAAGCTGAATGTAACCATAGTGGACCCGTTCTCATGAAAATTCACATTGCTTGTAGAAAATATTAGACAAAAAGCAACAGTGTAAATTATTGTAATGTACAAGGTCGTTTAAACCGGTGAAGACAATGGAGCTACTGACCAAAAGATGTGCAAAGAATTACAGAAGGATGAAATCATACCGGACCTCCGAAGACGTCAATTACATGGACCAATAAAATGTCTGTAAAATAAGATGGGGTGAAAAATTAATGACATAAACCGTTTTCTAATAGGGTAAAGATAGTGGGGTAAAACCGTAAGCCAATGAAATTTTAGGGGAATGTACAACGAAAAAGGGATAAAAACCCATGACACGGGGAGCCATTTGGAGGTGGGTTAGGGAATGCTATTGATTTTATCCAGAAACTTTGTGACTCTGTTTGGTGACTTTTCTGATTTTCTTAGAACCATCCTTTTCCTTAGATTTGCCCATTTACACTTTGCCCCCTTATGAGGGGAGTGCCCCTTTTGCCCCAGAGCTGAGTTCTGACTGATGGTGAATCGACTGATGTCCTGAAGACGAAGACTGAATCTGAATGCTGACCTAAACCTTGGAGGGTAACTATGACAATGATATTGTGATTTGTCTGTATGCTTTTCCTTTCTAGGTACCAACTCCTTACTTTTGACAGAGACCGTAGCTAGATGTTTTACAAATTGGTGTTCTAAATTGTTTTGCATGAAGCCCAACATGCTAATGCTAATCAGTGGTTAGGACAGGGGTTCACTAAAATTGACGCAAATTGACAAACGACTGAAACTATGCTTTGTTGAACTGACGCATTGATGATACTCTGCTAAAGTTGATCTATGTACACGCTGTGTTATGTTCTGATGTTTGCGATTCTTGATTTAATTAAATCTTATCAAAATTGCCATATCGTGACTATGCTGTTTTGTTTCTTGGTCTTGAGATTAACGCATTTGCTCTTATAATTGTAATAAATAGGGAATAAAATTCGTAAAATTCTACTAAACTGGTGTGGTTATTCATGACTGCAAGGTCATGGTGTTGTCTTGAATCGATTAATGCCTTTGACTAAAGTAAATGCATTGTGGTAATAAATATTGATGACATTATTGACGTGTTGATTGACATATTGATTAGCTATCTCATCCTAAGGTGTCTCTCAACTGGGTCAAAATAGTCATTGGCCTAAAAACGAGTCCTAATGTGTAATAAATTATCATAAAGGGACGCGTTAGCAATGGCGTGCCGGCATTCAAATGCGCTGGGCGTGGGATTGTAAGCAAAAGGGTTGGAGCTCAACACTTATATTTTTACAAATTAAGTACTGAGAACACAGGGCAGCCTATTCAAGTAAAAAACATTGCGGTCAGCAACACCAAAAAGAAAGAGGAGACTAAAACCATGTAGAAAAATAGATCCTTTGCAAAGAACATCAACAAAATAAAAAAAGGTGTTAATAATTTCCCTGGGCCAGATGTGAGTGAATAGTTCTAGATGTGATGTGAGGATGTTCCACAGTTTGAGGGACCAAAATATTGAGAAGTCACACTCACATAGGAAATCTCTTGAAGCGAGGTGTGAGTATCAGGAAAGTTAGTGTTGTAGCTAAGTTCTTCTTGGCAATTAGGGTCTAAATAGATCACAAAGGCATCACTTCTCGTTGTCATATTAGATCTTAATCATAAGGCAGAGTTCTGAAAGAGTTCATCTGTCTGACTGAGAGCCAGTGAAGCTGCATTCTGGTTTTAACAGTTCTCTCTTTAAAGGTGTGCTGCGGTTTGCACAGCTAAATTCTGGATTTGCTGCAACTATGTAACTGTCTGAAAATCCAAGATATAAAGGGGCATATTTATACTCTGTTTGCGCCGGAATTGCGTCGTTTTTTTTTACGCAATTCCGACGCAAAACTAACTCCATATTTATACTTTGGCTTTAGACGCGTCTAGCGCCAAAGTCCATGGAGTTTGTGTCATTTTTTAGCGTGGACACCTACTTTGCGTTAATGGTATGCAAGGTAGGCGTTCCCGTCTAAAAAATTGACTCCGAGGCATGTGCACCGTATTTACACTCCCGGGCAAAATTCACGCCCGGGAGTGGGCGGGTCAAAAAAAATGACGTTTTAGCGCCTGGTCAGGGCAGGCGTTAAGGGACCTGTGGGCTCGGAAGGAGCCCCGAGGTGCCCTCCCATGCCCCCAGGGACCCCCCCTGACACCCTTGCCCACCCCAGGAGGACGCCTTAGGATGGAGGGACCCATCCCAGGGACATTAAGGTAAGTTCAGGTAAGTGTTTTTTTTTTTTTTGTGGCATAGGGGGGCCTGATTTGTGCCCCCCTACATGCCACTATGCCCAATGACCATGCCCAGGGGACAGAAGTCCCCTGGCATGGCCATTGGGCAAGGGGGCATGACTCCTGTCTTTGCTAAGACAGGAGTCATTTCTATGGGGGTTGGGAGTCGAAAAAAATGGCGCAAATCGGGTTGAGGCGAAAAATTTGCCTCAGCCTGACTTGCCCCATTTTTTGGCGCCCAAGCTCCATATCCCCCTACGCCGGCGCTGCCTGGTGTACGTCGTTTTTTTCACGCACACCAGGCAGCGCCGGCGGCTAACGCCGGCTAACGTCATTGAATAAATACGGCACCCGCATGGCGCTTCAGAATGGCGTTAGCGCAGTTTTGCGTCAAAAAGTATAAATATGGCCCAAAATGTTACAGTAGTCAATTCTATAAATAATAGAAGCGGACACTAATTGCACCTGTAGTTTAGAGGGCAAAGAAGGTGGAACTTTGTGGAAAAAAAATCAGTCTGTGGGAGCATGATGTTGAGACTGCATGTATTTGAGCAAGAGATTTTTATCAAGTGCAATTTTCAGAGACTTTACTTTTCCTGAGGTGTAGGAGGCTGGCCCTCTATGTAGTATGCAAAGCTAGGCACACTGTGCAGGGGGTCCAGGGAACCACACATTGGTTTACAGTAGTAAAAGCTAGACCACCTAATTCTCTAATTTTTATTGTAGCTTGATCAAGCAGTTAGGCTAATCTTGGAGAAGTGCAAAGCATTTGTTGTACTCACAGAATCTGTAAAGCAAGACACGCACTCAAAAGAATAACTTGAGACCAATTTACAAAAATACTTCAGTTTTATAAAGTTTTTAAGACCAGGATCATCAAAATCAGGCTAGTACTTTTTAAGTTATGAATTTTTAAAATAGTAATAAAGCTAGTTTTTTTGTGCATAATTACGCACCATAGGAATCAATAGAGGAATACTTTGAAAGTTCACAGTAAATCAGGCAATGTGTTTACCAATGTCTCCTTTGCAGGTATGTCGAGGATACGCTAGACCAGCTGGAGGAGTTCCTGCGAATCCCGGTTTCAGTGGGAGCAGCTGCAGAAAGTCCATGGAGCTGGTGATAGGCCACTGCAGGGGACCACTTGGAAAAGCACTGCACAGGCCGAGTTAAAGGTAAGTGCAGGGGGTCGGTGTTGAGGTCTCAAGTTGTGTGGGACCCTTATGGCACAGCCAGATCTTCGGTGCAAGGTGCAGGGCGGCCAGATCAGAGCAAATCGGTAAGCCAGGAGCTGTGCACAAAGGTGCCCATGAAAGTAGGAGGTAGGACACTTTGAGGGTCGCTTGCAGGTCAGCAGGGGCACTCTGGTGGGAGGTCTGGGTGCTTCATGAAGTCCCTCGACTGGGGCTTCTTACTGGTCCATTTTCAGTCCAGAATGGACTGTCCTTCTGGGTGTCCGAAGTGAGATGACCAGTCCCTGTGGCTATTGCACCGTCTGGCCACTGGGGCTCGCAGTGCCACCAAACTTAGCACATTGGTAGGTTTTGTCCTCATGGTCTGATGGATGAAGTTTGATCTGGCTGTGGTGTCCGGCTCCTTGGTCAGGAGCCGGTCAGTGAAGTGGCCTTCACTGGGTCTTTGGTTCCTTGGGGTTGTAGAGTGATGCCTTCACTCTGGAGGGAGATATTTGGTGCTTTTCAAAGAGTGGAGGTCCTCTAGGGGTTTCTAGAGTCAGTCTGACATCCAAGCAACCCCTTAGCAGCGATTGTCGAGTTCTGAGTGCAGCAGGCAAGGTTTGGTACCTTTTCTTGGTGCAGCAGGACTTCAGTTCTCGCATCTTGGGTCTTTTTTGTTGCTGGTCTTCTTTTGTCAATAGAATCTGATTTCTTGGTATAGGGATGCTTACTAAACACTGTATTTAGTGGGCGTATTATGGGGAACCTAGTAGTGACCAATGGGTCATCTACCGTTGGGTGGCTACACCCACTAAGTGACCACTTCCTGTGGGCAGAGGTCACTTCCCTACACCTGATTGGCTATTTTCCTCCCATGCAAGATGGAAGAAAATGAAATGGAGATGTTACCTTGCATGCAATACCTTAACGGTGGTGCAAGCCAGGACTAACCATTCCTCTTGTCCTTTGTCTTGTTTCCCACCCTTGCTCCCGCCAAAAGTGTGAGTCTGCAATGGGGGTGGCCATCTGCTGCTAGCAGCAGGCCAGGGGGGCAGGTTTCAAGGACAGTAAGCCCTTTGACGCTTGCTATGAGGGCAGTGCACATTCCTGAGAAAGGGGGTGTTAGTACCTCCACTCAGGAAGGACTTGTTCTGAATCCAAGAGAGCAATATCTCTTACCCCAGGGATTCTTGTATGTTGGTGGCAGACTGGTTATGACCGGCCAGCAACCATGCCAGGGTAGTTAGCTTTTGCAGGGGGCATCTCTAAGGTGACCCCTGGGTACATATTGCAATAAATTCAATGCTGATATCACTTTGGATTTATCATTATGAGTTGTTTGATACCAAACAACACAGGGTTTAGGGCAGCCATCATGTAGCCGTGAAACCTGTACTGACCAGTGTACAGCACATGTATTAAAATGGCTGCCCTGTTCACTTACTATGTCCCAGGTTTGGCAAGGACACATTAGGGGCATATTGCTCATGCATCTACGCCCACACATACCATATAGTGCACCCTGCCTTAGGGCTGGAAGGCCTCCCAGAGGCGTGACTTACCTATAGGGTGTGAAGTGTATGGTGGACAGGACACCCAGGCTGAGTGTCATGTTGAGTTTGTCTTTTGGGTTTGCATCAGGACACTCAGCCTCAAATGGCAGTGCTGGGTATACCTGAATGCATGGCCCTAGAGGGGGGAATAATCAGTGCTGCTGCCCTCAGGGGCCTAATCCTAGTACGCAATGCCCAAGGTACCCAAGTACCATTTACTAGGGACTTACAGTGGCAGCTAAAGGTATCTCCAGTTGTGCCAATACATCACAACAGTTTTGGGGAAAGAGATCAGGCCCAGGGAACCTGGTTATCAGGGGCCCTGGGCACTAACAACTTTGAGGCTACATAATTTACCAGGCAAAAAGTGGGGGGCTAACCATGTCAAAAGAGGCCTTTTCTCACACCACACCACCAAATGAAGGAGAATTAAACTACCCTTTCCTTACAGAGTCTTCATCATCTAAGTGGAAGAACCTGGAAAGGCCATATGCATTGGCTTGGGCATTCCCAGGTCTGTGTTCCACTTGAAAGTCCATTCCCTGTAGGGAAATAGACCACCTAAGCAGTTTGGGGTTTTCACCTTTCATCTGTAGTAGCCACCCGAGAGGTCTGTGGTCAGTCTGAAATATAAAGTGAGAGCCACTCAGACATGGTTTCAACTTTTTTAGGGCCCAAACCACAGCAAAGGTTTCCCTCTCTATGGTACTCCATCTTTGTTCCCTAAAGAGTAATCTCCTGTTTATAAAAGCAACTGGCTGGTCATGTCCTTCATAATTTTTCTGGGCTAGGACCGCTCTTAGCCCTATTTCAGAAGCATCTGTTTGGATTATGAATTACCCAGCGCAGTTTGGAGCTTGTAGGACTGGAGCTGACCACATAGCATTATTCAGAGTGTCAAATGCCCTTTGACAACTCACTGTCCAGTTGACCTTTTTGGGCATTTTCATGTAAGTAAGTTCTGTGAGGGGGGCAACTATGGTACCTCGGTCCTTCACAAACCTCATATAGTACCCAATCAAACCAAGGAATGCCCTGACCTGTGTTTGAGTTATGGGAGCTTCCCAAGCCAGAATTGTCTGGATCTTGGGATGGAGGGGTTGATCTTGGCCTCCACAAACCAGGTGGTCCAAGTAAACAACTTTACCCTGCCCCATCTGGCACCTACTTACCTTGATAGTGAGGCCTGCCTTCTGCCGAGCCCCAAGGACCTTCTCTAGGTGGATCAGGTGGTCCTGCCAGGTGGAACTACAGATAGCTATGTCGTCAAGGTAAGCTGCACTAAAAGAATCCAGTCTAGCAAGGACTTGATTCACCAGCCTCTGGAGGGTGGCAGATGTATTCTTTAGTACAAAGGGCATAAGAGTGAACTGATAATACCTAGTAGGAGAAGAAAATACTCACCTCTCTTTTGTTCCTGGTGTCAGGCCAAATTGCCAATACCCAGATGTTAAATCAAAAGTACTCAGATATTTGCCAGCCCCTAATCTGTCTATGAGCTCATCAGCTCTTGGAATTGGGTGTGCATCAGTTTTTGTAACAGAAGTGAAGCCCTTGTAATCCACACAAAACATAATTTCCTTTTTCTCTCCTTTGGAGTCAGGTTTGGGTCTAAAACTACTGGGATAGCCCAGGGACTCTCTGGGAGTTTAATAACATACAAATCTAGCATCTTTTTAACTTCTGCTTGGATGCTGTCCCTGGCATGTTCTGCCAGTCTGTAACGTTTGTTTTTGACAGGCAAGCTGTCACCAGTGTCCACATCATGGGTACACCAGTTTGTATTTCCAGGGATCAGGAAGAATAACTCAGCATACTGGTTGAGGACTTGCCTGCAATCGGTCTGCTGTTGTGCTTTGGGGGTGTCTGATAAGACCACACCATCTACAGAACCATTTTGTGGGTTGCTGGAGAAGAGATCAGGGAAAGGCTCAATCTTATCCTACTGTCCCTCATCTGTAACCATGAGCATGGTTACATCAGCTCTGTCATAATAGGGTTTTAGGCGGTTGACCTGGATAATTCTCTTTGGGTTTTTGCAACTGCTTAGGTCAAGTAAATAAGTAACTTCCCCCTTCTTTTCAAGTATGGGATAGGGCCAAGACCATTTGTCCTAAAGGACCCCTGGAGCAACAGGCTCCAATACCTAAACTTTCTGCCCTGGTTTAAACTCAACCATAGCAGCCTTTTGTTCATACCAGGAGCTTTTGCAGCTCCTAGCTGGCCTGAAGATTTTGGTGGCTTTGCCCATGCACTCTGCCATCCTTGAAAGTAGGCCCAGTACATAGCCAACAATGCCTTGTTTGAGCTCTTTGAGAGGCTTCTTTCAGCCTTCCCTAACAACACTTAGTGGTCCCCCAACAGGATGCCCAAACAAAAGCTCAAATGGAGAGAATCCTACTCCTTTTTGTGGCACTCCCCTGCAGGCAAAAAGCAGACATGGTAGTAAAACATCCCATCTCCTTCTAGAGTTTTTCAGGGAGTCCTCCAATCATGCCTTTTAGGGTTTGGTTAAATGTTTCAACCAACCAATTTGTCTGAGGATGGTATGAGGTAGTGAACTTATAAGACACAACCCATTCGTTCCACATGTGTTTTAAATATGCAGACATGAAGTTTGAACCTCTGTCTGATGTTACCTCCTTAGGGAACCCTACTCTGGTAAAAATACCCAGGAAGGATTGTGCAACTGCAGGATCAGTAATGGTCCTAAGGGGTATAGCCTCAGGATACCTAGTGGCACGATCCACTACCACTAGTATATATCTGTGTTCTGATGCTATTTGGGGATCAAGGGCCAACAATGTCTACCCCTACCCTCTCAAAGGGAACCCCAGCCATAGGCAGTAGCATTAAGAGGGCCTTTAAGTGTCCACCTGCTTTGCCACTGGCTTGGCAGGTAGTGTAGGGTGACAAACGTCCTTTACCTTTTGTGGCATTCCTCGCCAGTAGAGGTGGTTAATCAACCTACTCCAAGTTTTATTTTGGCCCAAGTGCCCAGCTAGGGGAATGTCATGGGCTAGAGTGAAGAGAAATTCTATGAACTGCTGGGGCACTACCACCCTCCTGGTTGCACCAGGCTTGAGGTCTCTGGCCTCAGTGCACAGGAGCTCTTCCTCCTAATAAACCCTGCAAGCACCGCTGAAATTTCCTGGCTCTTCCTGTGCAGCTTGCTGCCTCAGGCCTTCAAGAGTGGGACAGGTTCTTTTCCCCTGGCACAGAACTTCCCTGGAGGATCCCCCTGGGGCCAAAAGCTCTGCGTGGTAAGGCCCCAGCTCTGCAGGCTCAGTTCTCTCCGGGAAGGGTGAGTCCTTTTCCTGGAAAGAGGGGTTATGTTCTTGGATCTGTTGTGAAACTGGTTACCCCGTCTTCTTGACTTTTGTCTTAGGAGGCTAGTCGACTATCTCAGGATCCAGCTCTCCTTTTTCCCTCTGAAGTTTGCTTTGTGCCCTAGTCTTGACACATGCCCATTCTGGGATCCCAAGCATCGCTGCATGAGTCTTCAATTCTACTGTAATTTCCAAGCAGGCAATCTACTGGGATGGATGAGGACACAACTACTTCTTTCTGCCTTCCTACTCCTCCCCCCTATCAAAGGTTACCATAGCCGTGGGATGGAACTTTGTCTCACTGTCAGCGTTGGGGACAGGATAAGACTTACCTACCAGGTACTGATTTGAGTGGACCAGGTGCTGTGTCACTATGGTAACACTAGGCCTTGTGTCCCTCAGTGCTTGCACTTTATCCTCATTATTCAAATGGGGCTGCCTGTATTTTTGCACGTTACTTGATCAGGCAGCACAGGATAACTCTACCCCACCTTCAGTGACTAATGTTGCTGTGGGATTACTGGCATGGTCAGGGTACACCTCTGATCCCATCTGGAGGTTAGCAACTGCATTTACTGCAGGTTGACTAGAGGCATTCTTTTTGTTTTATAGCCAGGATCTCCAGTTGGGTGCCCTATATTTCAACAGTAATAGCTCCAAGCCTTGTTGGGATCAAAGTGTTTTCCTTTGTAACCACCCCCTGACTGGGAGGACTCTCTAGACCCAACCGCCATTGCAGGTTTTATGGGGCCTTGAGAAGTCTCTTTGTTAGTTTTATTTTGGCTCCCATCTTTCCTTTGGGGGGGGGTGGCCTCTTTCTTTTGGTCTCCCCACCATTGGTAGTTTTGGACACCCTTGTCTTGACCCAGTGGCCTGCCTTTCTTCCCAACTCTTGAGAGGAAAGTGTACCTTGGTCTACCAGGTATCGATGTAGCCTCTCACTGTAACAATTACTTAGCAGACGCTCATTCATGAATAGGTTGTACAGCCTATCATAATCTTGTACCTTGTTACAAGCTAACCAACCATTTTTACTGAATAGTCCACAAACTCTACCCAAGTTTGTCTCTGTTTTTTTTTTTAACCTCCCTGAACTTTATGCTGTACTTTTCAGTTATAAATCCAAAGCCCTCAATCAGGGTAGCCGTCATGAGGTCATATGATTTAGAATCTGCCTCATTCAGTGTCAGGAGCCTATCCCTGCACTTTCCTGAGAATAATTCCCACAACAGTGTGCCCCAGTGTTTTTCTCAATTTCTCAACCAATGCAGCCTCTTTGAAAGGCAGAAAAACATTTCACTATATCATCCCCTTCTGTGAAGGGAAGTACAACTCCTTTTGGAGGTTAATATCGAAAGATTTCTCTTTTAATATTTGGATGCTGCCACCAGGAGTGGGTCCTATGCCTGACTCCTTTATTTGTTTTTCAGTATGCAAAAGCTGACACTCTAAGGCCAGTCTTTTGGTCAGCCTGGCTAAGGCCATGTCTTATTCTGGGGGTGCATTAGGGGATTGGGAGGAGGAGCTACCCTCATCCCCATTTTCCACAGGGTCTTCTCCCCTCCCAGAAGTTTCCTCAGTTACTCTATCTGTCTGGTATTCTTTCTCATGCTGGGCCACCAGACACCAAAAAAACTTATCTGTGTTGGCATGCTTTACAATATGAATGTTGTACAGCTTGAAGAGTTTCCTTAACTGGTCATAAGAAAATGCCTGCTAAGGGGCCAAGTCGAGTTCCTGGCTCTGGGTCTCAGCACCTGACATGTTTAATTTACTGAAGCTGGGACCTTTTTTAAAATGTGGAACCCCTTTTTGGATAAGGCCAACTAAAGTAAGGACTTTTAAACTTTTGCTATTGTTGTAGGGACCTAACCTGGGCCCTAACAATTATTTTAAAAATGTGTAAAAACTTCTAGACAATTAAAAAATAAAAACAATTAGGCTAAAGACAATTTAGAGAGCTATTCATGTGCTCACAACGTTGGCAAAGTGGTATCAGCTAATGCAAAATCTTTATTCCACCACTGATTCACCAAATGTAAGAGGCTGGCCCTCTATGTGGTGTGCAAAGCTAGGCACACTGTGCAGGGGCCCAGGCAACCACACTTTGGTTTAGGGAGGTAAAAACTAAATCACTTAATGCTCTAATTGTTATGTTAGCTTGGTCGAGCAGTTAGACTAATTTTGGAGAAGTGCAAACCATTTGTTGAACTCACAGTATCAATAAAGCACGACACAAATTCAAAAGAATAACTCAAGGCCAATTTACAAAAATACTTCAGATTTTTATAAAGTTTTTAAGACCAAGATCATCAAAATCAGGTAAGTACTTTTTAAGTTATGAATTTGAATTTTTTTCATAAAGTTAGTCTTTTTTTGTGCGTAAATACACAACATTGGAATCAATGGAGAAATACTTTGAAAATTCACAGTAAATCAGGCCATGTTTTGACCAATGTCTCCTTTTGCAGGTATGTCGAGGTCATCAAAGGGTACCCTGGACCAGCTGGAGAAGTTGGGGTGACTCTCGGTTCCGGTGGAAGCAGCTGCAGAAAGTCGATGGAGCTCGTGCCAGGCCATTGCAAGGGACCACTTGGAAACGTACTGCACAGGCAGACTTAAAGGTAAGTCCAGTGGGTCCCCTTGGGGTGTTGAGGTCACAAGGGGTGTGGGACCCTTAGGGCACAGTCGGATATGCGGTGCAGGGCGCAGGGTGGCTGGGTGCAGAGTGAATTGTTGAGCCAGGAGCTGTGCGCAAAGGTGCCCTTCGAAGAAAGAGATTGGTCACTTTGAGGGCCGCTTGCAGGTCAGAAGGGGCACTCTGGTAGAAGGTCCAGTGGTTCCTGAAGTCCCTTGACTGGGACTTCATCCTGGTCCTTTTTCAGTCCGGAATAGACTGTCCTTCTGGGTGTCCGACGTTAGGTGACCAGTACCTGGGGCTATAAAACAGTCTGGCCACTGGGGGGTCACAGTGCCACCAAATTTGGCACACTGGTAGGTTTTGTCCTCAGGATGTAACAGGTGAAGTTTGACCAGCTGCGGCATCCGGTTCCTTGCTCAGCAGCTGGTCAGTGAAGTGGCCTTCACTAAGTCTTTGGTTCATTGAAGTTATAGAGTGATGCCTTTACTCTGGAGGGAGATCGTTGTCATTTTTCAAAGAGTGGAGTGCTCTGGGGCTTTGTAGAATCTGTTTGATATCCAAGCAAACCCTCAGCGGTGATGGTCGAGTCCTGGGTGCAGCAGGCAGAGTTTGGCACCTTTTCTTGGTGCAGCAGGACTTCAGTTCTCAAGCTTTGGGTCTTCTTTTCTCCTTAGAATCTGATTTCTTGGTCTAGGGGTGCCCACTAAATACTGTATTTAGTGGGCATTTTAGGGGGAACCTAGTAGTTACCAAAGGGTTATCTACCTTAGGGTGGCTACATCCACTAAGTGACCACTTCCTGTCAGCAGATGTTACTTCCCTACACCTGATTAGCTATTTTCCTTCCACACAAGATAGGGGAAAATTAAATGGAGAGGTCACGCTGCATGCAACACCTTAGGGGTGGTGCAAGCCAGGAATAACCACTCCTTCTGTCCTTTGTCTGTTTTCCGCTGTTGCTCCCCCCAAAAGTGGGGGTCTACAAAGGGGGCGGCCATCTGCTACCTGCAGCAGGCCTGGGGGTCAAGTTGCAAGGGCAGTAAGCCTTTTGAAGCTCGCTATTAGGGCAGTGCACATTCCTGAGGAAGGAGGTGTTTGCACCTCCACCCAGGTAGAGCTTTGTTCTAAATCCCAGAGAGCAGGATCTCTCACCCTAGGGAGTCAGACTCTTGTCTGGTGGTGGCAGGCTGGTTGTGACTGGCCAGCAACCATGCCAGGGTAGTTAGCTTTCGCAGAGGGCATCTCTAAGGTGACCCCCTGGGTACATTTTGCAATAAATCCAATGCTGGTACCAGTTTGGATTTATCATTCTGCGTAGTTTGATACCAAACAACCCAGGGATCAGGGTATCATCATGTAGCTGTGAAACAGATAATTCTGTTAACGGTGGACTACGGGGAATTGGGGGAGGGAGGGACCCAAAGCACAGTTGCTTTCCCACAGCTATACAGCTATAAAAAGTAAGTATCTAAGGTCAGAGAAGGTGTTCGTTCTGTGGTGCTGTCTGCCCTCTTATAATTGCATGTTTGATTAGAATAAGGTCGTTGGTTAAGGGTGTTTGTTGCCTGTATAAGCCAAACAGATCAACATAAATAGAACCCTAGATTTTATGGAGGGGTCTAAGGAGGCAGCACAGAATAGGAGTTGTGATTGAAGTTGTTGACACCCACCATAAGCCTGATTGTATTGTATTGTATCGTAATAGTATTTATATAGCGCTTACTACCCCTGACGAGGCGGCGAAGCGCTTTTCGGCGATTAGCACGCTACTTCGGAACCCAACAAGAATTAGTGATGGATTAGTATTGGGAAATATGGGTACAGTTTTATGAAGTATGTACCACTGCTTTCAAAGGGGCCATTGAGGATTTGGGCACCCCTACCACAACAAAGGTTTTAGTTTGATGACAGATGTCTGCAATCACGTTCAAAAGTATTCAGCCTAAGAAGTAACATTTCATCAAATGAGGCTACTTGACTGGTAAATACATAAGCTGAGTTTCAATGCGCTCAGCTCGAAGCAAAAGGCTCTTCTTTCTGTCTCCGCGGGTAACGAAATATTGTAGCCACAGATCCCATTAATAAACACCTCCTGCCCCTGTGCACACACAAACTCATCTAACACAGATTGAAAAATAAAATGACTCCTTTGCTGCTGCTGCTACTTCTACTGTTGCATTTACCTGCTGCCTGCAAAGTAGGGAGGCTAACCATGCAAAACCTTTTCTAAATGTATACACATCTGTGTGCAATACTAGGCTTGTAGTGAAGTGATCGAGTGAAGGGAAAGCCACTTGCTCAAACTGATTACCTACCATGCCATATAAAAGCTGCATATTTTCTATTTAGTTACATCCATCTATTCATTCTTTCAGCCTCACTTTCAGATTAATGCACAGCCAAGGATAATACATCCATATCTTACATATGTCCCAACATTAAAAAACGGTATGTGTGTGCTGTAATCGTTATATCAAGAGGAAAGAAGTGGGTTTTAATTTACAGCCTAACAATGAGGAGTTGAAAGAGGGTGGTCATGGAAAGTATCAGACATCGTATAGTGGACCAATCCGCATCTTGTGAAAGGACTAATATTAAAATCTATAGATTTAGTAAACTAATATTATAGGTTAAAGTCATATCTGCTGACTGACTGACCAATTGGGAATTAGGGGGATGGACTGGGAGACCCTAATAAAAAGTCATGACAAGGGACTAAGATTTCAGAATTTAGGCAGATGCGGGAGAATAGGAGTGAGACGATGACGTCAAGAGACACTGTCCGAGATTCTGTCATTGGGCTCATACTTTGAGGGCCTGATGTATTGCTGATCCACTGATGATCTGAAGACGAAGATTGACTGTTGCTGATCCATTCTGTGGCCTGGTAGCTATGAAAATGTGACTGACTAACTTGTGCCTTTTCTTCTAGGTACCAACTGCGCTGTTCAATAGATTTTCACTTAGATAGATGTTTTCCAAATTCATGTTTTCCTATTTTTTTTTGCATGAAGTCCCACATGCTAAATGCGAATCTTGGTTAGGTAGGCTTCCTAGGGGTGATGTTGACAGTGACAATTGACTGATGAACTAATTGCTGAATTCTGCTATTGATGTTGCGTATTTATTAACAGGCTTATGTTAAAGCATTCGAGCATATGATTTCTTAAGTTTTGATTAGATCATGTTATTGGTGTCCATTAATAAATTAATTCTGAGCTGATTTATTATTGTAACCAATAGGGAAATAAAATTGTTTAACTCTTCACTGAGTTGTGGTTATTCATGAATAGATTGTTTTAGAAGTTGTCGATAAATATTAATGGTTAGTTATGCTTATTATTGATAATAGTGGTCACTACACTATTAGGATATTCCATGCGATCCAAAAGGTTCATCGACCTACACGCGTCCCCTTGTAAGTTTACTTACCAAGGACCAGGCGCGTTAACAGTTTTTTGTAGCAGCTTGATGGTTAGTTTCCTTGGAAAACTAGTTATGTGGTGGTTACTGGTTATGGTGGTAGTTTGAGTTAGGATTAGTTGTTCATATTTTATGAGATTCTAATTTTGTTTTTCTGAAATGGCAATTGTAGCAAAGATGATGTCCCCCTAAGCCCAGAAATGACTTTCCCAGATCCTGGATCCCGCTAGTAAAGATGGGTATGTTCTCGGTATTCTTGAGATAGTATGAAAGTGGTAGGTTGCGCTTGCAGACGCTTAAGCAAACCGCAGGTGAATTGTGATGTATGTGAGGTAAAGGAGTGAGTTTGCGTAGTCCAGTTGAGGTTAGTAGGAGTGTGCGTACTCCGCAGTCTGAGTAGGGAAGTCGTCGAACTTCATATGTGTGTGGCGCTTTGTGCTAAAAAATTGTCCATGTGGTTGTTGGTGATGTATGGACCCTGCGTGGTCTAAGACTCCGGAGTATATTGACAAGTGTAAGAGACACTTGGTTATATATTGTAATCTGCCGGGTTTAGTAGGTTGATTGGGCGTGGTCAACAAGTCGGTGTGGGAGTTAAATGAGTAAGAGGAATTTTTCGACTGAGATTTGGCGAGTCCTATGTGCACCAGGACAGGCCCATTGACCAGTTGAGAGTGAAATTCGCGGGTCGAATTTTGCTTGCGAATGTGGGAGACCGAAAAAGAGGAATAGCTACATGAGCAAAAGGGCCATTAGTGAAAATCCATAAGGTCTCTGAAGCGATTGTGTACCTTCCTGTAGTAAACCAGCTGATTTGTATTGGTTATTGGTGCTCGCAATATTGTGCATTAGTTTTGTGTGAGTTGAAGTCTAGGAGGACAAGCCGCAAGACTTTGTCAGCCACAGTGAGTGTGCCGTCAGAGTGTGCCGCGCTGGGATAGGTTGGTTAGTAAGAAGAGTGGCGAGCGGACTGGCAGCCATCCGCAAGAAGCAATTGGTTGAGTTAGCTGGTGAAAGGAATCTTGGGAGTAAAAGTAATTTAATTATTGAATTGAAATAAACACAATAGAGAAAATGAAGTTTTTCAATGCGTTTAGAAGTGCCATAAAGGGTGATTCTTACATTAAGGCGACAGTGGGGGAGCCAACCACACCGGAAAATTCTCCAGCATATATTGTAATGGAAGAGCGAGGTGTCTCGCCATGTTAGTTAAAACAGTGGTGCATACTGACTGAGAAACAGGAAGCTTTAGCATTTCCAGAGCATGGAACGTTTAATTTGAGAATTTTGGATCAATTGCGAATTACATTATATGAGACAAAGCCATTACCGAGGCCAGCACAGTTTGAGGCATTAGCGGTTTGGGAGCTGGTAGCCAGAAAGCAACAAGGGTTAAAATTTCAGAGGAGAATAAAGAAGGTGGAAAGATCTTTGGCAGAAGCAAGGTGGGATTGGGAGCAGAAAAGGTGGAGAACAGAGACACTACAAGGAATTAAATTATTTCCTGCAATTACAGAAGAAGATGAGTCAGATAAGGAAAACACTGTTAAGGGTAATGAGAGTTCAGGGACAAAGACTTATGTAGAAGAAGAAGAATCAAATGTTGAGGATCTTATTACACAGGAGAGGGATCGACCTCCGCCATATGCGACCTATGCAGGGGTCCAAGTACTAGTTCTGCCCCAACTGCTCCAGCACAAGCATCAGGGACAGTGGGACCAGTGCAGACAGTGGGCAGGTACAAGGGGTAGTGCAGAGTACTCCTAATGCAGAGATTATTTCTGTGGTCCAAGCGCAGATGCACCCACCATTGATAGAGAATTTATCCAGATGTACCAATTCTTGAGACGATCTCGAACTTAGTGGTGCCATCGGAGCAAATGCTCCAGAGACCAATGCTAGTTCAGACTATGTGACTCCAATGTTATTGCCTCTGGCACAGCCACAGGGTTTGCCAAAGTTTACACCGATAACAAGGACACAGTCAGATGTCACCCCAGTGATGAATCAGACTATGGGGGTAACTTTTCCACAAGTTGCAAGTGTCAGGGCAGCTCCAGCTGCAATATCGTTACCGATTACTGTTGGTCCAGCGGTACCTCTATTTGCACGAAAGAAAGCGAGTGTAGGAGATCAGAGTGAAATGTCACAAAGCCTCGTGAGGAGGGGAGTGAGTGATCATGTGCAGATGGTGTCATCTATGGGTCAGACCTTTAATGGATCTAGACCATTAATGGATCTTAGTCCACTTGTAGCGCTCCCAGATGCAGTAAATGGTCTAAGTGTGAGTCAAAGTTTGAAACGTTTGACCCCGCAAACTCCAGGTGCAGCGATGCAACAGGTACCAGTGCCAAATGCAAGTAACATCTTGTTACAGGGATTGACAGCTCAGCAATTGAGTGAATGGTTGGTCAGTTTAAATACACCTCCAAATAAATCCAAAGGTGAAGAGCAGATAAATCATGTAAGGCTAGCTACAGAAGTAACAGAGCTAGTTGAGGGAACTATGGGAGTGAACAGGTTAGGATCCTACACAGAAGAAGAGCGGAGGTACTTGAGTCTAAGGATTACAAGGGAAGTGAGTAGAATACATCAGAAATTGGCAGAGCTGGCAGAAAAACATGATATTGAGATTGAGAAAACAAAACATTTGAAACAGGTTAGATTTCGGGGCAAAGGATTTTGAGCACATGAAGTTGGCAGAAATGAAGGCTCACTTAAAAGAGTTGTTGCAGAGTGATCAGATCTGGGGAGCATTAGAGAAGTGGGAAGGTAGATGGGCAAAGAAGAAGGATAAACGGAAACGAGACTCACAAGAAGGGTCTGAAAGTGTTCCGGACGAAAAGGATCTGGTAAAAATGTTACCAATGAGAGAAATTCCAGGAGGGCAGTTTGTTCTTGTCCCATGGCACAGGAGCAATACACTGTCATTCACAAATGATTACCTAAAACTGAGAGAGAAACCGGTTGAGTGGTATCAGCAGAGGGACAGACTGGTGAAACTCTCTAAATGTCTGTGGGAAGACTTGAATACATTGTTGGAAATAGTGGTTCCGGCTGATTTTTGGGTCGAATGCAAAAGGGCAGTGGATTGGCCGACAAGTGAACCGTAAAGGGATAGAGTTACAGGTGCAACCTCACCTGAGGTGGTGAAACATTATTATAAGGTGATTGAATTCCTGAAGATGAGAATTTCGCCTAAAAATATTGATTGGCAGAGAATTGACAGGGCAGTGCAAGAAACTAAGGAGTTGATACACACCTATTATGAGAGATTGCTGAAAACATTTCAAGAGTACAGTAGTAAGGAAGCAATTGAGCCGAAAGACATGTTGCATTTTGTGTTCAGATTTGTATTCAGATTTGTTGAAGGGTTGAGACCAGAGGTAGGGCAGATGATTAGAAGTCATCTGATTTGTTGGCAAGCGAAGCTGATTGATGAGGTGTTGCAGCATGCAAAATACTGTAGTTATGAGATTGAATTGAAACAGAAAAAGTTGAAGGTAAAAGCAATGGTGATGCAAATAAATCCAGCTCAGACAGGAGTGCAAGGGGCTTTAGTACAACCGATGCCGCAGCAGCAGAGAACTATTATGTTCGAGCCTCAGATGAGAGGTAGAGGTCGTGGAATTGACATGACACGTTGTCAGGATTTGGGTACCATGGTAATTCAGAATGACATGCAGGGAATGAAAAAGATGTTACTGTGTCACTTGTGTGGAAACGTGGGACACTGGAAGCGGGAGTGTCCGTTGATGGTGCAGGATGGTGTTGTTCAGCAAATTGGTGATGTCAGTACATTTCAAACTGTGAAAGTCCCAAAAATGTGAGGATGTATTCCAAATGTTCAGAACTGGGTATAGAGTTTTCAAGCTATGCAGCAGGTGCAAGTGCCGCGTGCAAAACTGACACAATTACAACCAATACAGCAGCAGGTTCCCATGGTACCTATACAGCAAATGCAGATACCTCAAGCCCCGATGGAACAGCAACAGATGGTGCTTACTCAGCAGGTCACAGGTCAGAGACAAAACAGAAGTAATGACACAGTACACCAATTCCCATTCCATAGTGAGGATGAAATAAACGAAGAATGGATGAGTGACAGTTCAGATGAAGGACTGTGTATGCTTGCAGCGTCCCTAGAAGTAGATCAGATAGGACCCTTTGTGAAAGGAAAGGTGATGGGTTACAGGGTTTCATATTTAGTGGACACAGGAGCTACACTCTCAGGTACAAACTAATAGTGATGATGAAGAAGCACAGGTGTCTGAGACCATGATTAACAATGTTAATGAGGAATACCCATTGATCAAGTTTTTCCCAATGTTTACTGTGAAAGAACTGCATGCAGATCTACAAGGAACAGTGTAGGAAAATGTGTGGGACTTGACAGGAAAAGAAGTGGGTTTGATTAAAGGAGTAGAACTGATTAAGATCACTTTGAAGCCAAACATAGTATTCCCGCAGCTACCACAGTATAACATGATACAAGGTGTCCTAATTAAAGTGGCGCATATAATTGGAGGATTTCTAAAACAAGGGGTTTTTAAAGAGGTGTTAAGCAGTCCATGTAATTCACCAATAATGGGCTTAAAGAAGCCATGTGGAAAAGTGTGCATTGTGCAGGACTTGCGAAAAGTGAGCGACATGGTGGTCAAGTGTTGTCCGGTAGTGCCAAATCCATCAGTGATACTGTTTCAGATCCCTTGAGATGCAGAATGGTTCACAGTGGTTGACTTGTCACAAGCTTTCTTTTCTGTGCCTCTTCATGAGGATAGTCAGTTTCCTTTTAGTTTCAAATTCCTAGACAGAGTCTACAGCTGGTGCAGGCTTCCACAAGGGTACATGGAGTCACTGTCACTGTATAATCAGATCCTGAAAAAGAATCTGGAGTCATTGGAGTTACCGTACCAATCGACTCTAGTTCAATACATTGATGATTTGCTGATTGCATCCAAGACAAGGGATGAGTGTAAGTACAACTCGGTTGCCCTGTTAAACCATTTGGGAAAATTCGAACATAAGATGTCACCTTTGAAATTGCAGTATTGTCAGAAATTAGCAAAATACCTGGGACACCAGATTGAAAAAGGGTCAAGGAGAATCTCCAGGGAGAGAATTACCATGATTTTGCAGATAAATTCCCCGACTTCACAAAGAGATGTCAGAATGTTTCTGGGAATGGTAGGGTATTGTCGACAGTGGATTCCATATTTTTCTGAGATTGCTAATCCATTACCCCAATTGACACATAATGAAGTTACAGACCCCATTACCCTAGATGAAGCTCAGATGAAAGTATTCACTGAATTGAGAGAGAGTTTGTGCAGAGCTCCAGCACTGGGAAGGCCTTATTACACAAAGCCATTCACATTGTTTTGTCGTGAACGTCATGCTTGTTCTTTGTCTGTGTTGACACAGGTCCATGGAGGTGCTTTTCGCCCAGTAGCCTATTTTTCAGCTAACTTGGACCCAATCACAGCAGCTTTACCAGGTTGTCTGCGTGCAGTAGCCGCAGTTGGTCAAAGTCTTTCTCAATGTGAGGGATTAGTGATGGGATACCCTGTGACGATAACAGTACCACACTCTGTTGAGATCTTACTGACAAGGACAAAAACGCAGTATTTGACTGGTGCAAGACTGACGAGGTATGAGACGAGCATATCGGGTGCTCCAAATGTAACACTGAAAAGATGTACAGTGTTGACTCCAGCAACATTGCTTCCGAGTGATACTGTTGAAACTGAAAAAGAGAAAGAGATTGAATATGATTGTCTTGAGGTAACTGAACTGTGTACAAAAACGAGATCTGATATTAGAGACACACGATTGGAGGAAAATTACCAAATTGTCTTTGTTGATGGTTCATGTCTCAGAGATGGTACAGGGACACTGAGAGCAGAAATACGCGGTATGCACAATCACAGGCACATTAGAAGCTTCCTGGCTCAAGGTGTATATTCTGCACAAGTGGCGGAATTGGTAGCTCTTACTAGGGCATGCCATGTTTCTGCGGGACTGAGAGTCACAATCTATTCAGACAGCCAATATGGATTTGGAATTGCTCATGATTTTGGTCAATTGTGGTCGCAAAGAGGTTTCCTGAGCTCTACTGGTACACCAGTGAGAAATGGCGACAAGATGAAAGAGTTGTTGTATGTAATACAGTTACTTGAAGAAATTGCCATGGTAAAATGCAGTGCACATCAAAAGGCACAGGATTACATTTCAGTAGGAAATGGATACGCAGATCAAGTCGCAAGGTTTTGCGCATTGAACTGTATATCGTTTAAAGAGAAGTGGGAATTGATGCCTGAAGAAGATAGTACCTGTGCAAGTTTTGCATTAAAAGTGATTGATACCTTCGAAGAATTGAAAACATTGCAAGATAATTCAGACAAGGAAGAAAAACGACTTTGGGTTAAATTAAAATGTGTCCAAGGACCTGATGAAATTTGGATTTCTGAGGAGGGTCAGGTGGTCTTGCCCAATAGTTTATTGTCTCAGATAGCCAGGTACTAACATGGCCAGGCACATATTAGAAGGGATGCCGTGGTCATACTATTCAAGATTGATTGGTTTAATCCTAAATTCAGGTAAGCAGCAGAGGCAGTATGTCATCGATACATAGTTTGTCAGCAACTGAACGTGGGAAAAGGGACAGTGGTGAATCTGAGCCACATTGGAAGAGCAGGAGGTCCATTCAGCAGAATGCAATTGGATTTCATTGAGATGCCCCCCTGTGGAGGTTTGAAGTACGTATTAGTGATTGTGTGTGTCTTTAGTCACTGGACTGAAGCATACCCCACATGAAAAAATGAAAGTCTCACAATAGCAAAGCTGTTGCTTAGGTCGTTAATACCACGTTTCGGATTTCCAATCTCATTAGAATCAGATAGGGGAACTCACTTCAATAACGAAGTGATAAAACTCTTATGTGCAGCACTAAACATTGAGCAGAAGTTGCATTGTAGTTATCACCCTGAAGCATCAGGACTAGTGGAACAGATGAATGGTACCTTGAAATCAAGAATTGCCAAGATGTGTGCTGCTACAAATCTGAAATGGCCAGACGCATTACCTTTGGTGTTGATGTCAATCAGAAACACACCTGACAGGAAGACAGGGCTGTCGCCCAACGCAAAACTCATGAGTAGAGCAATGAGATTGCCAGCAGTTCCAGCCAATGCACTTGTCAATATTACAGATGATATGGTGTTGGACTACTGCAAGGGTCTGGCTGATGTGGTTCGCTCTTTCTCTCAGCAGGTGCAGGCCACCACCCTGCCACCAATCCATGACCCAGGTCACAATCTGAGACTGGGTCGTCATCAAAAAGCATGTCTGCAAGACCTGTTTGGAACCGCATTGGAAGGGCCCCTACCAGGTGGTGCTAATGTCAGGAATAAGGCCATGCGCGGTCCAGGTCCCGCCCGAAACTGCACTGTGTGGCTTTGCAGCGCTTTATGCACACCACTTGTCATCCCCTCTTGTTCTAAAGGGGGTCATCAGCGTCATCTGCCCTGTGGCAAAGCTCATAGAGCTGCAGGTTCAGGACATTGGTAGACAAGATGCACTTATCAGTGCTATTCCATGAAGAGACTACAATTTCCATGTTTTTAGAGGCAGCAGCCATCTTGGGGTGTGGCAGGCCCATAAAGCCCAGACACACCCAAGCACGTTGCTCACTATTTTGAAGACTTCGATGCAGTCAGACCTCGTGGGGGTTCCTCTGAAGAAGAGCAGATTTCCTGCATGGCAGATGGACAGCAAATCGGAGTACCCTTGTTTCCATGGTGAATTCAGATACGAGTAGGTCATACTCGTAGCAGTAAGGTTTTGATGGGCCAAATCTTGAAGGGAGTTGTTACTTCCAAAAGGTAAAATGCCCCTTAGCACAACGAGCAAAGCGTTTTCAGTTTTCAGAGTAAAGCCGCCTTGGCGCGACGATTAAAGTGCTTCAGAGCACAGAAGTAAAGCGCCCCTTAGTACAACGAGCAAAGCGACTCAGGACACATATGTAAAGTGCCCTTGGCATGGTAATTAAAGCGCTTCAGTCCACATGAGGAAAGCGGCCTTGGCACGGAAATTAAATTGCTTCAGTCCACATGAGGAAAGCGGCCTTGGCACAATAATTAAAGAGCTTCAGTTCACATGAGTAAAGCGTCCTTGGCACGGAAAATAAAGCGCTTCAGTCCACATGAGGAAAGCAGCCTTGGCACGGTAATTAAAGCACTTCAGTCCACATGAGGAAAGCAGCCTTGGCACGGTAATTAAAGCGCTTCAGTCCACATGAGTAAAGCGCCCTTGGCACAATAATTAAAGCGCTTCAGTCCACATGAGTAAAGTGCCCTTGGCACAACAATCAAAGCGCTTCAGTCCACATGAGTAAAGCACCGTTAGCACAGCAATCAAAGCACTTCAGTTCACATGAGTAAATTGCTCTTGGTGCGGCAATCAAAGCGCTTCAATCCACATGCATAAAAAGCTCTTGGTACAACAATCAAAGTGATCCAGGCCACATGAGGAAGGCGCCCCTTAGCATAACGAGCGTAGCGCTTCAGATGAAACAAATGAAAGCGCTATCTGGCATAAGGAACAAAGCGCTTCAAGTTCAATGAGTAAAAACATTTCGGCCTTATAGTTGTGAATGTGAAGGCATTTTTGGAGCTAAGCAAATTATAGTTTTAATTGTTTTTTGGAAAGCATAATACGTGAAAAGCACATTTAATGTTTTGAGATTTTCTAGCCCATGATCAAAGGTTTATGTTATGAATACATAGATGTTACAGGATTGATATTCAGAGTATGATCCTAGTCCAAAGCTCTTGTCATCTCTTAGTTCTGAGGTTGTAGTTTGTTCTTGTTCCATGATTCAAAGAAAGGGGCTTTGCCCTCACTTCAAAAGGGGTCTCCATCTGATATCCCGGAGACGCATTTAGTCAAGAGCTTATTGATGAGTTATACTGCTATGAATGAGTAAGTGCATATTTGTTCTAACCATTTCTTTTCAGATCTCTCTCCCTGCTGTTCCCTACCCTAATTCCCTTCCCCCCGACTGGCTTCATCATAACTCTCTGCTATAATAGCTTTCTGAGTTGGTGACGCCAGGAGGAGGGCCTTTTGTTCAGCAACGTGCAGATCCCGAGGAAAGGACACTGTGACAGCTAATGACTACGACAGCTGTGAAGTGTGCAGGACTCCCGAACTGGATACATGCAAGTCATTCAAAGAGAGTGGTGTGTCCACCAGAGCATGAAGAAGTGTTGTTGAGAGCACCAACAACAGAGAAACAGGTTGCCACACTTGAACCAGAACAGGAGCCAACTGAACCTGAGCTTGTGGAAGATGGGTCTATCACCCCCATAAGAGACGAAAGTGAAGAATTACAGGAGGGCGCGCAAGAACCTATCTCAACAGACATAGCAGCAGAGCCTACTGCAGCAGAGGTTCTCCCAGAAGTAGACGGTGCTGAAAAACAGACAGAGCAAGTGCCAGACCAAGAGAGTGAAAGAGTTGAGACGGATCAAAGTCAAGGTGATTCGACTCCTCCTGAGCCCGATGCAGGTCCATCAAGAGAAAACACCATAGAGAAAGAAAAGGAGAAGAATCCAACCTTGAGAAGAATATTGACGGAAAGGAGATAATTGGTCTGAATCACAGATTGGGAAGAAAAAGGAATTGGTCATAAACAAAACAATAGAAGAAGAAGTGGATACTACGAGAAAGGAAGAACTGAGTGAAGGAGAATTGGGTGGTGACCGAAGGTTGAAAAGAAAGAGAATAGCAAGTCGAAGATATGCAGGTCCTGAGTGGGCATATGCAGCTACCAATGAATGGCAACACGAGTTTATGTATTTTTGTTTTGATAGAGAAGTTCCGAGTCAGTATTTTGATGTAATCTGAAGGTGATCAAATAACTGAATCACTGAGCTGATCTGAATAACTTAATAAAGAGTTTGTTGAAATAAAACTGAAAGAGACATTGAAAACCTGGTATGACTATTGAAAACCCGGATGTGACAAGCTGCTAATCGATTTTGACAAAAGAAAAAAGGGGTTCCTGGATGTGAAACTGAACTGTGAAAAGATAATTTTTCTTCATTTTTGATTTTTATTGCATTTATCCAAAAGTTACTTCTGCTTTCTGATTCTTTACAGACATTGGTTGAGCTAAATAACCAAGTTAGAAATATTAAGTACTGTAGATATCTGAGTGTCTGAGTGGCAGTTATGTGTGGAATAATGTTTATAGTAATGATTGTCAGAATGTCTATTCATGATATGAAAAAGGCTACTATTGCTTCTGCTCCTGAAACTACGACATTAACAGCTATAGAAAGGTTTAAGCTACATGAGAAATACTTGCATGATTATACTAATGCCCAAGGAGAGCTTTCTTCTAATGTTTTCTATTGCTTGTTGAGTATGTTGAGACGATGGATGCGAGGAATTGTCTTGTGTGTATGCAAATTCCTTCACCAGTAGAGGAAGGAGTTACGTACCATAGTCTCCCTCTAACTTATGGCACAAGCTGTAGTTTGCTACTCACAAGATTCTATAACCAAGAGTATATACAATACTTTTATTCGAACAATGACTTAGGGGGTCATTCTGACCCCGGCCGGCGGCAGAAGTCGCCGGCCTGGCTGGAACCGCCAGAATACCGCTGCGCGGTCAAAAGACCGCCGTGGGTATTCTGGGTTTCCCGCTGGGCTGGCGGGCGACCGCCAGAAGGCCGCCCGCCAGCCCAGCGGGAAACACCCTTCCATGAGGATGCCGGCTCAAAATGGAGCCGGCGGAGTGGAAGGGGTGCGACGGGTGCAGTTGCACCCGTCGCGATTTTCAGTGTCTGCATGGCAGACACTGAAAATCTTGGTGGGGCCCTGTTACGGGGGCCCCACGACACCCCATACTGCCATCCTGTGCCTGGCGCCCAAAACCGCCAGGAACAGGATGGCGGTATGGGGGTCGGAATCCCCATGGCGGCGCAGCAAGCTGCGCCGCCATGGAGGATTCCCCAGGGCAGCGGAAAACCGGCGGTACACCGACGGTTTTACGTTTCTGACCGCGGCTGTACTGCCGCGGTCAGAATGCCCAAGGGAGCACCGCCAGCCTGTTGGCGGTGCTCCCGCGGTCGTTGGCCCTGGCGGATTTTACCGCCAGGGTCAAAATGACCCCCTTAGTGTTTTCATTTGTTCCTATTATTAGCTATCTGAGTAAAATAACTAAGGAGCATGATATAGTACTAGTTAGAGGTTTCTTTGAACCGACATTAACTTTTGGAACCGCATACACGCACAAGAAAAATCTAACATGCTTGCTTACACCTTTAGAAAAGAGCTTTATAGGGCATACTGATGATAGGAGAAAGGCATTGAAGGAAAAATTAGAGAAAGGATTGGAGAAACAAACCTATAAAAATGATTATGCTTACACTGCTATTAAAACCCAAGGGAAATTAGCTCTGGATGCAGTACATGTAGGGAAGCTTTGCATATATAGGCCAAAATCACGCACTGCCACTTTATTTGTTGGAATGAGTGAATATAGGCAAGTGTTTTTGGTTCAGAGTAAATGGACTTTTATGCTGAATGGTCAGGACCCTGCAATTCCTGGGATCTATTATATTTGTGGACTTAAAGCTTATTACCATCTTCCTAGAGGATGGTATGGGACATGCTATTTGGGGATAGTTTTCCCTAAAATTTATCAGATAGATGATTTGAAGAAGTTTCAGAAAATGACTGAATTACATCATAAGCGACAGAGGATGAAAACCTCTTCTGCAATTGTGGGAGATATTTTTGGTGCAGTAATTCCATCTGTGGGAGTTATTTTGAATGCAATCAAGATACGGAAGTTGTGGATAACATACTGACAAATTTTACAGGGGCAATACTCCTGTTAGAAACTGAACTAGCTGCGCATAGAGCTATGACGCTTCAAAATAGGCTTGCTTTAGACATAATTTTAGCGAAAGACAGCAGAGTCTGTAGGATGATTACTGCTAGGCATTGTTGTTTATTCATACCTAATAATGATAAAGAGATAAGGGACTTACTCCGTAACTTAACTAATTCAAATAAGGATTTGAAGGAATTGAAGGAACCAGGGGTTTGGGGGGTTGGAAAAGGATTTGCTTCGGTGGGCAACTGGTTTGGTCAAATTTGGAACGTATTAAAAATTGTACAGGGAATATTAACTGTGATGGCTTGTATATTAGGATTATGGGGTGTATATGCAAATTATGGCAACAATTTAAATTGAGGAGATCTAAAAATAATCAGAGGAGGGAAGAACAACCCAGGGGAAGAATCTATAGGGGAAATTTGAGAAGAAGACAAAATACAAATGAGACAGAATTATGAAATATGGTAAAAGAAAGGTGTGATGACATATTTAGTCATCAGAGGAGGGACTGCTGACGCAAATATGCTAATTAGAAAATTATTAATGATGTTTATGCGTTTTGATTAATGAAAAGCTAATAGATAAATTAATTGTAGAGAAAATAAAGTGCACGTTTGAAATTGTGACCACGGGAAGTGGCAGCCATTTACACAAAATTATGCTAAAACAACTAAAGATGTGTGAATTAATGAAAATATATAAGAATATTGTAGTAATATGTCATATTGAAATGTATAACCTATGTCCTATATTGATTTGTAGAGTTAGGCTGAATCACTAACGCGCTGTAGAGAAGCTGATGCATGACCTGTCCTTGAGCCACCCAATGTTAAAGTTGCTTAGCTAGAATTTTCTGCAATGTACCGGCGGACAGGAGATGATGAAGACAGTTTGATACAATTATGTGTAGAGTAGGCTAAATGTACTTTCCCAGGACTTGAAGAATAGAAGCACTGACTGAAGAGGAATATGCAACATTTTCGATACCTGAAGAGCCGGATGATGAGGAAATCATATAGTGGACCAATCAGCGTCTTGTGAAAGGACTAATATTAACATTTATAGATTTAGTAAACTAATATTATAGCCTTAGAACCCGCCGTAGCGGGCTCTACCGGCTATTAAATGCCCGCTCCCCGCGTTAAATGCCCGAGCCGAAGGCGAGGGCATTTAACAAGGGAGAGGGACTTTAATAGCCGGTAGAGCCCCTACGGCGGGTTCTAAGGCTATTAGAACATTCTGCCACACAGGGCAGAATGTTCTATTAAAAAAAAAAAATGTTCACGGAGCCCGAGGCGATTTAAATCCCCTCGGGCTCCATGAGGCTTTGTTCACAGCTGTTGCTGTGAACAAAGCGAACATTGGAATGTTGGCGCTGCGGGCTTTTACCGACCTGTAAAAGCCCGCAGCAGTCCATTGTCTTCAATGGACATGCCAACATTCGAATGTTCTAATATAGGTTAAAGGCATATCTGCTGACTGACTGACCAATTGGGAATTAGGGGGATGGACTGGGAGACCCTAATAAAAAGTTATGACAAGGGGCTAAGATGTCAGAATTTAGGCCAATGCAGGAGATTAGGAGTGAGATGTTGATGACGTCAAGAGACACTGTTCGAGATTCTGTCATTGGGCTCATACTTTGAGGGCCTGATGTATTGCTGATCCACTGATGACCTGAAGATGAAGACTGACTTTATTGCTGATCCATTCTGTGGATAGGTAGCTATGAAAATGTGATTGACTAACGTGTACCTTTTCTTCTAGGTACCAACTGCGCTGTTTTATAGATTTTCACTTAGATGTTTTCCAAATTCATGTTTTCCTAAATTGTTTTTGCATGGAGTCCCACATGCTAAATGCATATCTTAGTTAGGTTCCTAGGGGTGACGTTGACAGTGACAATTGACTGACAAACTAATTTCTGAACTCTGCTATTGATGTTGCGTATTCATTTACATGCTTATGTTAAAGCATTCAAGCATATGATTTCTTACGTTTTGATTAGATCATGTTATTGATGTTCATTAATAAATTAATTCTGAGCTGATTGAATAAAGTTTGGTCTAACTCAATGATTTAGTATTGTAACCAATAGGGAAATAAAATTGTTTAACTCTTTACTGAGTTGTGGTTATTCATGAATAGATGGTTTTAGACGTTGTCGATAACTATTAATGGTTGGTTATGCTTATTATTGATACTAGTGGTCACTACATGATTAGGATATTCCATGCGATCCAAAAGGTTCATCGACTTATACGCGTCCCCTTGTAAGTTTACTTACTAAGGACCAGGCGCGCTAACAAACACATTTACACCTAAGTGCCACTTGACTCTCTTTCCTTCCTGTTTGCCTTTGCCCCTTTCCTCTTTTTGCATCACCATTTCCCTGTACCTATGGGATCCCGGACCAGACAACTTGTTTTGTACATTTTTGTCTATCTGCAACAAAAGCCAATAAAAAGATCTCTTGGTTCTCATTTGAAGCTCACCCTTCCGGGCCCCTTGTGGTTAATATCTTCCTCAGTGGCCATTCACAACAGAGCCAAAAGGGAAGTTAGTTACTGATGCACGTGTGCCTGAGATAACACTAATTCGGGTTCACACTGTAGGATTATAGAGACATTAGGTAAAGGGTGCAATACGATTTTGCCTCTTTCATCCACACATTTACACAGCCACTCCATTTTCAAATGAGTACATAGTATGATTGCCTAATGGGCAATCCTAAAAATTAATAAATTGTACAGCTCACGGGTTCTGTGTTAGATTATTCAAGGGCTTTTCAGAAAGATTTTTCAGCCAGGCAACAAGAGTTGCATTGATTGATTGGAAATTGTGAAGGATTTCTGGTGTATGCTGGTGATCAAAAACAGTTAAAACATTAACAGGGCTGGGGTGTCTTTCTAGATACATTATTTTGCAAAAGCAGGCATACATAAGAATTTAAAAGACCCTTTGTCAAGGTGCCCTAACCTTTGTGCTAGAATCCCATCGAGAGGGATCTACTTTTCTGTCTCTCACACCTCCACCTATGATCACATACACAGAGATATGAGGGCCAGCATTAGAAACAAAGAAAAGAAAATGGCATAAGCGAGACAACAGAGACACTGAACTCCACCACTCTGACTCGTCGCTTCTGTTGATCAATGATATCTGAAGGATATAGTGGATATCTACAAGAATATCTTAAGTAACTTGTCACAGAAGTTTCTGTAATTAATTATTGGAGTAAATACTTTAGTAAAATATTATTGTAAGGAGCTCTCTGGAATTTGATGTAGAACTTGTAATGCCTGAAACCTAAACACCCAAAGAATGAGTACCGCAGATATATTTACACTAGTACTTCTCCCTGTTGTCAGGAGGCAGGACTGGAGGCAGTACTCCAGGTCTGCTCACGCTAGGCTCCATTCAGAGAAGAAGAGGCTAGCCGCCATCATGGATTGCTGATGCCTTTTGTACTGAAGCTGTGTGCATGGTGAGGACACACTCTGCAGCAGCATACTTGCTATGAACTATGATTTCCACGAACTCTCACATGTCCCAGAGAGGCAGTGACCATCTTGGATTTACAAAAGTAACGTATAAAGTAATAAGCATATAAGTAAGCATATATAATTGCTATAATTAAGGACCACCAGGATATTAACAGTACTGGTTATTTTGCAGTTCTACAGAAGTCAACCCATCTTCCACAAAATACTCTGTCCCATTACAGAATAACTCCAGTAAAATGTAACAACCCTCAGTTTTGGAAGAGTTCGTATAAATGCTCAGGGAATTTGTTTTTATCGCAGCCCACTGCATACTTCCCTGTGGTCCCAGTGTTCGTCAACATAAATACACATTAATTATATCTGTAATTTTCATAGGCCGTTAATTATTGGGGTGTCAAATCCGTTGTCCATCATAATTGCTTTTATGGACCCCTTTTGCCCGTAATTCTGGAGATGGCAGCAATCTGTGCCGCCCCCAAGAAGCCTCATGAGTTTTAAAGCACTCACAGTCGGGGTCAGCTCGCACATTTGGGAACTGAAGAGGCTTCAACAGCTCCTCGGCCCATTGTTATTCTGTCTGCAGCCAATTGTCACATACCGAACAACAACAGATCATGCTGTAGTTATAGTGTGCGCTGCTACTGTTCCTGCATGGCCTAGGGCATGGCATCCTGCTCTAGTCGAGGGGCCGGTGTCCCTGAAACAGGAGCCAGGCTTAGGGGAGGAGTGAGGTTCCGATTGTACTGCATTTTGAAATATCAGACAGGGCTAAAAGCAAAGATTTCTGAGTTCGTTGCCTAATTAGAATTTTCAGGGCATCATAAAAATGTCAATGTAACTCTTGGAGAGACATCTGAGTTTAGTCTAAGTTTTGACTCATCATAAAGTAGAGCAGAGGGATAATGTGTGGCAAAGCACAAAGTGTAACATGCAGATCAAAGAAGTGTTTTTAAGTGGATAGTACAGTGGGTTCCTTAGGATAATAATACATATTTATTAGTATGGATCACCCCAATTACTATGTTATGTTTTAAACCCTGGGTTTGTATTTGTCCAGAACAAGCACTCGTAACCTATAATCAAGGTCACTGGAATTATGCACTTCTGTGGTGCAGCTTCTTCACATAATTTTTTAT
Organism: Pleurodeles waltl; assembly: GCF_031143425.1. Taxonomy (NCBI): domain Eukaryota; kingdom Metazoa; phylum Chordata; class Amphibia; order Caudata; family Salamandridae; genus Pleurodeles; species Pleurodeles waltl. The sequence goes on from NC_090442.1 coordinate 837,481,817, forward strand.
TTGTCACATTTGCCACATAATCCATCATCTGTTGCATAATCTGCAGATTTTGACAAAAAAAATTTCTAGGTCAAATGGATCAAAAGTTACCAAAACAATTATGACTTGTGTTCGCACACAGTGAAAGGTCCTTTACAAAGGTTACCTGGTCATCTTTCAGTTGCTTATTTCTGTATTTAGTTGTTAAGCTTGTACTAATGCTGTGAAATATTTGCCCAGACAGTATTACCATGTCTATTTGTTTTTTTAAATAATGAAGTAATACCATCATAAATGTGCCGCATTATGTTGCATAATTTAGTCAACCCTGCCACATAAATTGGTCCTCCCATGCCACGTAATTCCAGTGGCCCTGCATATAATTCCTACCAGTATAAATGTCACGACGTAACTACTACACTTTGCAACCCACATTGTTTTAAGTAGCATTTCCTATAGATTGATTACCACACTTATATGCTATTGTCTCTGAATAATATGTGTGTGATGTAAAGTGCTCTTGAAACCGTACATTGAGATGAACAGCACTATAAAAGAAATGAAATACACGTGAGAGAGGGTCTATGGAGAGAGATGAGGGGCACTGTGTAATGGTGGTACTGAGGGAATCCTTGGAGAAAAGGTCTTTGGTGGGGGTGGAGGGGTGTGCTAACAAAGATTGTCGCACTGGGTGAAACCAGCACTATAGCCCGCCATGCCAGGGGGCATGACTATCATTCCTGCAGCTGTGCAGTGCACCAGGCCTTAAGGCAAGAGCACTTCAGGAGCTGATTGTGGGACGGACTGTTAGGTAAGCAGCCTATGAATGGAGGGATTTCATTCAACTGTAATCCGTTTCTATCTAGTTTTTATTTCAACATTTCCAGTTAATGGAAAACGAAGAAGACAATGAGGAATGCCTAATGTAATAATATCCAGTGTGCACTAATCACAAAATCTTCTAATGCCACACTGCACCTGCCAGACAAATGTCTCAAGCTGGAGACTTGGATGGATTTCTTTCTCATTATCTGAAAAATAGCCTTTTCTTGACAAACAAGGATTTTCTGTCTGTATGTATATGTTATTTCTGTAGCGTGACCCCAGTCAAAAGGCAGCAGAACGCTGTACAAGGTCAAAGACAACATTTATTTAAGGACACCTGTGTTAAATCATTGAGGAGCATATTTACTAACATTCCATTCAACACAGCAGAGCGAGTGAAGTTGCTGTTTTGTGTGAAATGGGAAGAGCCGAACAGCTTCCTATTTTTAAAGATCTGGAGCAGTTCTGCTCTCTCCTAGCACTGTGAACTTGTGGATGCCTAGTGCCAAAATGTGGTGGTCGAGTAAAGATTTTGAACAGAAAAAGAAAACTATTCTTTGAGGGCATCTCCTCTCTGCATGTGTGCTGCAAAATGCAGCAAACATGCACAGAGAAAGTAATGAGGAAAAATAAAGATATTTCTCCTTGTTACACCAGCTTCAGACAGACGCACTATTTTGGCAAAGACCTATCTTTACAAGTCTTTGTAAATATGGGTTTACATCAAAATGCATGGGTGAAAGCAGAGGAACAGCTATGCACCTCCCATGTAACGCCTACATGACAGAAGGTAATGTAATGCAGTGCTATGCACTGTATTGTGTTACTTTTTTTTTCAAAGCCATGCCAATCAGGATTGGAGCCAATGTGTGCTAGAAGAGCTTCTTTAAGCTAGCAAGACCAGGCTTATCTGCCTCATTCTTGAGATAACTCATCTTACTATAGAGTGCTACCAAGAGACTGATTGTTGAGGATGATGGAGGTATAGCAAGAGGGATGGCAAGAGGGCAAACCGGGTTTCACTCTCTTTCATAGCTGCTAGGTGTCTCCATGCCATCCTAGTTTCATTTTGTCAATCTGTTTTTCAACTAATAGAGCATTGCAGGGGAGTAATGCAAGGCTATTCTGTTCCTGTGGGGCACCTCCCTTCAGACTGCTCCTTTTCAGCCCAAGGTATGTGAATATATGTGGAATATGGGAGGTTTAGGGTCCCTCACCACATTCTGCAGGGGGTTGGCCCTGGTATTTTTTACTATGCCCCTGGAGCATTGCATTCTGAGACAGGGTTTAATGAAGTGTCACTTTGGAGCATAACTAGAGGTGTCTTACAAGACATGCAGCTGCTTAACAATGACAATCATTAATTTGTTTATATATTAATTGGCAGTACTCTCTTCAGTGGTAATAATTTTAAGTCTTTAAGGGATGAGTTGGCCCTGCCAGAGCCCAAACTACGACCTAAAATGTGCACAGAAACATCCGCAACAGACACAAATTATTTTGGGTTTTTCCATGTTTGTTCAGTAACATAATTAATCTGTTCTGGGTGACCTGTGATGTTCATCACTTTCTAGTATATCAGACTGCAATTAGTAGGCATTTCTGTAGTTTGCTGCATACCTTCAAATGGGAAGATGACAAGTATCACTCTTGGTCACTCTCAGTGACTCCACTGACTTGGAAATGAGTCGCTTCCATCTACAGGCAGCCAATTATAAGGGGCTGATGACAGAACCTAGCAGATCTCACAGCCTGTTCAGAGGACAAACAGCCTGAGGTCCTGCAACATTACTATACATGAGGATGAGCAGAAGGTATTTTCATGCATAGAAGTGACATTTTGTTAAATACCTGGAAAGTGAGTAAAGGTAACCCTGGAGACTATGTAGAGCCTTTGAGTAAATGGCATCAGCATGGAGTTTGTGGACATGTAAGTGACCAGGAAGATCAGTGATCTGCAGTGTGAACAGGAGGTTCAAGGACTGGAAAAACAGGAGGAGCTTTAATAACCCACAGTTGACCAGTAGCCTAAGGGGCTGAAGGTGAAAAGAAGATTCAGAACCTTCGAGTGAGGGGTGTTACAAAACATAAAGTAAAGTAGGGTGAGCAGGAGCCTTTTGGAACTAAAGGTTAGCAGGAGTCTCTGGGAGCTAAGACTGAGGCCATAGTTCTGAGGCCTGAAGGTAAGCGGGAGCCTTGGGGACCTATACTGAGCATAGCATTAGCTGGGGACCTAAGAGTGAGCCTGTGAGGATTAGGGATCAACAGGAGCTTTGGAAATCTAGTGGTGAGTGGGAACTTCAGGGCCTTTCTGGGTGAAGAGCACCAGGAGAGCAGGAAGTAAACAGAAGCATTGGCGAATCTCATGGTCTTTCCTAACCTAGGGGTAAGCAGGAGGTTCCAGGTAAGAGTGAGCAAGAGATACAGGACCTAACCGTGAACAGAGAGGAACTAGTGTTGAGCAGAATTTACTAACACCACGGAGTGAACTGGATTGCAAAGACAAATACAACTGAGCAGAACTCTTTTCAGGTCCTTGTGTCAGTAGGATGCTCAGGGATGTGTCTCTGAGCAGGAGTCTCAGAGGACCGGAGAGTGGAAATAAACTTAGGGTCCTGCGGATGAGTGGGTACCTTTAGGACTAATTGATGATGAGCAAAAGCCTCACTGTCTTAGGTTCTTCAAAGTGAATAGAATTCAGTCCTAAGGATGAACATCACAATTTGGGGTCTGTACAACTGTAGACAATTGGGATCCCCATGAATGAACAGGAGCTTCAGGACCTAGAAACAGAGAGAAGACACAAGGATTTGAGAGTGAGCACATGCAAACTGAGATTCATGGTCCTGCAGATGAGAGTAAGTAGGCCAGCAGGTTAGGTGCAGTGGAAAGTGTTCAGTCCTATTGAGTATAACTGGCCTACAGGTTATAAAAGGCTTTATTCACCACAAAGCTCTCCCAAATTAATCACCTGTTACTAACAAAGTAATGGTTCACAAAAGGTTGCAATCTGCAAATGTGGGACTCTTTTTAGGGAGCCTATTACATATGGTTGGGGAAACAGAGGAGAGAGTGGGGGTGAGGAAGTGGAAGCATTGCACACAGGAGTGAGCATCACTGGCAGTTGGGGAAGAAGCACACAAGACAGCACAGGGGGGTAGAGTAGAGAATAACACAGAAGGGAAAAGCATTGAAGAAAGTGAGAAGCACCCAAAAGTGACAGCATCAGGGGCAGCGAAGCATCCAAGGGTGAGAACAATACTGAGTGTGAGGAGGGTGGGTGAGAAGTACAGAAGAGAGAAACACAGCACAAGGGTGTGAATATGAGGCAAGCACACAGAAGTGAGAAGGAAAGAGTTAAAACTCTTATGGAGTGCTTCACCCAAAAGGAAAAAAAGGTTCTCTGAAAGTACCCAGTGGACAAATAGAAGCTAGCTAATGAGAGAGATGGTAAGCAGGCTAAGCTCCAAGGCAGGGACAGGCACAAGCTAGACAAGCTGGGACAAGGAAAGCCATTGAACAAGAAGCGAGCAAATAGACTGATAATAAAGACAACCAGAGGTAAGCAACGGCAAGCTGTTGACCCCTGCAAATTCTTCAACTGGTTGGTAAGCTGGAGCTACAAATGTACTTCACACAGTAAAAGACAGGTTTCCCAGTAGCTTTTAGGCTTGCTGATCAACTTGTTGCATATATTTACATTTTTTTCATTTAAGAAGCATAATGGAAAAAATGCTTGTTTCATCTTTAACTGTCATATTTCTGTATCTCTTTTTCAATCCTTTCTATAAAAATTACCTTTTGTCCTGAATTTTGACTCTTTGTACTGAATCTTTACTGTCACTGTCTAGAATTTGCCTTCTTGCCAGGTGGACACTGTAGCTGGGAATTGTAGTTCATTGTTAAAAAGCTGTTGCATGGTGTGTTTGCCTTACACGTGCAGCTTTCAAGAGTGGGAAGAAATTAGGATTAAGACAGCATTTATATGATAGGAAGCAGAGTAAGGCTTTTTTCAGAGACCTGCTCCTGTTTCTACTGTACAGAAAAACGCACTCCTGCTTACATTTTCCAGAGCTCCTGCATGCAATACAATTTACTGCAGGGCTTTAGCTTTCAAGGATGGATTTGGATCATTTGTGGCAGTCAGCTTGTTGTTTTGGGACACAAGACTTTCTCATTGTTTGGTAGAAAATTCCTATGCTGCTCACCCGTCTCCACATTCCTGGTTCAGAGCATACAAAGCATCCTAAGAGGTGTGGCTATACTCTCCACAATCCACTCCTGCTCTAAAAAGAAGGTTGAAATCAATGTCTGTTTTTTGTAATTTGGAAGATATTCTCAACCTTACCTTTCTGTTTACTCAATTCCTGGTTTAAGCTGCCAGCAGATAACGATTTCTATCTTCCTTTTCAGAACACCCAGGTTGTTCATTACGTTTACACCCTATAAAAGGAAGATAGATGGAGTCTTTTGGGCATCACAGCCTTGTTTATGCAGCTCCTGGCTCGCTTCGGTGGAATTCTTATGTGCTGTTCCTTTGGAACTCTACGGTGCTGCTGCTGTCCCTGTGTTCTTCAGGAACTCTATTTTTTTACAGGACCGTATTAATCAAGGGTTTATTTTCCAATGGGGATATACTTTTTTTCCTTCTTGAACTCCAGATTTCCTCTGCTTTAGGGTTCGTTGGACCTAGAAAGAAGCAAACCAGCGTGCTCTGCTAAGAAAACCTGCTCTTGGTAGACTGGAATGCCATCTTGATGCAGGCGTGGCTGAAGGAGAAGGTTCACTAGAAGTGGTAATTCTCACCACACAAGTTCAGAATCTTACAACTGAAAACGCTGCCTTAAGGCAGTCCTTATCAATACTACGGTAAGGTACCTTGGATCCTTCCTTGATTGGCTTAACCAAAGAAACAGTTGACAGAAATCCACACAGTTTCAAATTATTTCTTCACGACACATAGCTTCACGTTCAAAGGCCATATCAATGCCAGTGATTGAGCTAAGGTAGCTTTTGTAGTTACAATACCCACGGTATTGCCTTTGCCTGGGTCATGTCCTTGGTTCCTCAAGCAAGTCCTTTACTTCAAACTGTTCCTGCATTCTTAATTGAATTCAAGAAGAACTGTGACCAACATGGTCAGATTTATCTTGCTCAGAAAAATATTCTGAATTTAAAACAAGGATCTATGGCCTTGCAATCCTACGTTAGTCGTTTTAAGACCTCAACTGGGTATTACAGTTTGCCCCCTTCAGCATCATTCACTTTATTTCAAAATGGATTGAATGAGGAAATAAAAGATGAACTTGCAAGGATGTGAAGGCCAGCTTCCTTGATCGATTTAGTAACTTTATCAGTTCAAAGTGACAACAGAATCCAAGAAGGCACGCAATAAATAAAGAATTAAATACCTATCCCTCATTCAGACGTCTGTTAAACCCATTATCAAAGGAATTGCAAGTGAGAAAGAGGCAATGCAATTAGGTCTCAATATGGGACCATTGTCTGATGAGGAAAGAGAAAGACGTCGCAGGTTGGGTCTGTGATTATACTTCAAATTAAAGTGACAGTTTCTTGTCACATGTCCTGCTCATCCAAATCACCCAAGGAAGAATCTGGGAAACAACGCCGCTCTAGTGGAGGGATTAGAGACTAGTGAGAAGCAAGTAGCCTTGCCAGAAAGCTGACCTAATCATCAAGCATTTTTGATTTTACAAGGTAAACTGATCTTTCTAAGCAAATATTACTTTCTTCTTGTATTGGTGGACTTCGGAGACTACAATATATATATGGATATGAATTGGGCAAAAGACCGTTATATTCCAATAATTAAGAAAGAGCATCTTCATGAGGTGAAGGCAATTGATGTTACCATTATTTATCATGCTTAGTAATCGAACAGACTCAGTCTTTACATCGTATCAGTTATTTCCTTCTTGATTTCTAGCTCTGCTCTGCTTCTAAGCTTCTTTATGTGTCCTGGTTCTTCTAGGTACGAGACTAGACCTGGAAAGAAGCAGGCCGTATCATCAAAAGAAAAACTACTAACCTGTGTCAGAAAGACCTACTGTTTAATAACAGCTTCAGTCCAGACAGCACTGACACCCAGCCCTTTCTTCCCTGAAAACACAATTGGTGCAAGCATGCTTGAAGTATCCTCGCATGCACTCGATCCATTCTAAGTGGTAAGCAGTGTCACCAGCCCCATTTCCTGACAGTGTCCCCCACCAAAGGCTGCCTTCTTAGCGATAGGGCTGCTGGTTTATCAGGATATCTTGCATAAATGTATTGCAACAAATATGGGGTATGGAGATTAGAAGAAGAGTCCTGCAATTGTTCTTTAGGACTAAGCCCTAGCAATCCACAGAATATAGCAAGCTGTTACTTACAGTTCTTGCATCCATCCAAAATACTATGTACCACACATGCATTTTTGAAGTTCACCAGTACTGGCAGGGGATGTGAAGCAGGGCATGTTTTTCAAGAGGTTTTAACGAAGATATATGACAAACTGGGTGGTTTTCTTAGCATAAGGAAATTGGAGTCTTAGACTAACTATATTCATAATCTGTTCCATCAGAAATGGACCTACAAACTTGGGTTGCAACTTAGATGTTTTCAAATGCAAATGAGCAACCACTAATTCTCTCACTTATTAGATACTGAGGTTCTGAAATTCACATATCATCAGTGTAAAACATATACATATATTTCGTTTTTCCCAAAGCTTTCCTTGCAGCTTTCTGCGTGTTAATTAACACAGTTAAGTGTTCTTGAATAGATGGAACTAATGTATACAAAACATTATCAATAAAATATATATGAGGATGATGGTCATATATACAAAAGAAAGGTGACATTCCAATTGATGAATGCTCCCTGTTGCTGCATGTTAATCCTGTAAATCACATCTAGCTCCAATCCTCCTCTTGTACCAAGGCTTCAAATATTGTGCCACACATCGATTTAGACTTTTAATCTGTCCACCCATCTGAGAAATGACAACTAGTGTACAGATGAATTTCCATGTCTAGTTCATTACATAGGGCGTACCAGAATTTTGAACAAAATTGGGACTCTTTCAGTAATCAAAATCTATGGAATAACATACACTCAAATAATAGGTTATGAAAAAACTCTGTACTAACTCTTCAGAGGTGGGAAAACCAAGTAGGTATGTAAGATCGCCCATCTTCAATGACCAACAACCACTATAATTACTATGTGAATTCTACAATAAAATACATTTACACTGTACGCCAAGGTCCAGGTTGAGCAGGCAAGGTCTCAATCCCATTGGTTTAATATATAAGCGCTTATAATTTGGGCAGAAATTTAACATGTGTACATAACTATCTGACTTCAGTTGCTGAAGATTTCTCTGATCAGTATATACTTCTTCTAGGGTGATCGGGCCCAACAAATAACACGACCATTCTTTAAAAGTCCTTTTAATGGCCAAAAGCTCTCAATCACTGATTGTATAATTTAATTCTGCTCTGGTCAGAAAAGTAAGCTACTGGTTGAAACTGAGCAGTGTTTGGGGTTCTATTAAATATTACATCTCCAATACCTTGATAAGAATCACCCGTCTCAACAACTGAAGGGCATTCTTCATTAGGGTATTACAAAGTGCTGCAATACTAGGGCACTAGAAAGTATTTTTACCCAAAAAACAAAGGCCCTCATTCCAACCCTGGCGGTTTGAAACCGCCAGGGCGGAGGGTAGCGGAAGCACCGCCAACAGGCTGGCGGTGCTTCCTGGGCTATTCTGACCGCGGCGGTAAAGCCGCGGTCAGAAAAGGGGAACCGGCGGTTTCCCGCCGGTTTTTTCCTGGCCCAGGGAATCCTCCATGCCGGCGCTGCTTGCAGCGCCGCCATGGGGATTCCGACCCCCTTCCCGCCACCCTGTTTCTGGCGGTTTATACCGCCAGAACCAGGATGGCGGGAACGGGTGTCGTGGGGCCCCTGGGGGCCCCTGCACTGCCCATGCCAATGGCATGGGCAGTGCAGGGGCCCCCTAACAGTGCCCCACAAAGATTTTCACTGTCTGCTTAGCAGACAGTGAAAATCGCGACGGGTGCTACTGCACCCGTCGCACCCCTGCAACTCCGCCGGCTCCATTCGGAGCCGGCTTCCTCGTTGCAGGGTCTTTCCCGCTGGGCCGGCGGGTGCTCCTTTGGCGGGTGCCCGCCGGCCCAGCGGTAAAGCCAGAATGGCCGATGCGGTCTTTTGACCGCGGTGCGGTCATTTGGCGGTGACCGCATGGCGGGCGGCGACCGGTGACCGCATGGCGGGCGGCGACCGCCGCCCGCCGCGGTCAGAATGACCGCCTAAATGCCTGTTCTGCTTCTTTTGACTAAACAAAAAGTACTCCCTTAAGTGGTAACTTGGTAATGGGTCTTATGATTTCAGAAAACTGATGAATGAACCTTCAATAAAAAAATGGCAAAACCAAAAACTCTGAATTGCCTTAACCAAAGTTAGTGTAGATCATTGAACTACCACTGCTACCTTCCTTTCATCCATTATAATGTTCTCAAGTGCTAATGATGTTGTGACATGAAAAAGACATTCACATATTTTAGCAAAAAGGCAGTGTTCTCTTAACCATTGCAATACTGCCTGAAAATATGATATTCGAGTCTGCCTGGTGTCAAATTAAATCAAAATATCATCTGATTAGACAATACAGAAGACATCCAAAAACTCCCTCATTGCCTCATGAATAGAAACATGAAATGCTGAGGGAACATTTCAGTCTCTAAATGGCATACGCTGGTATTTGAACTATCAAAACTATATAGAACTTCAATGCACATACATCACCTTCTTGGACCCACACTACATGGTACAATCTTTTAAGTTCTAACTTCATAAGTGTCTTAGTTTTCGATTTGATCAAATAGAACCAATATTAATGGCAGAGGGTTACAAATCATCTCTGTAATTCTATTGTGGGCTCTGTAGTCTGTACATGCCTGGGAACAAAACATAATGGGGTAGAATATAAAAAGTTAATGGAATAATTAACCCATTTGCCAGATTTCCATCTTGATACTAAGATATTTTGTCTCTGAATAATTAGGTGCATATACTCCACTTCAAGGAGTTTGTGCACCCGATTCCAAATCAATCTTGCAATCATAATTTCTGGTCAAGGGTAACAATTTGCCTTTTTCTTATATAAAAACCACTTAATTCAAGGGGGTGAAGATTTGGCACAGTCGATGGCTGGCAAAATATCGACTACCTCTTAAAGACCTTCAGAATGACGATCCTCTCTAGATTGACATGAAATAATACACTGACAACAGTCGCAATTCAACTGAACTGTCCTGGTGGCCAATCAATGCAAAGATTATGTAAGATTTACAAGGATTTACGAAGAAGCTACAAAATTTGCAAAGGTCTTGAAAGCATTCTTTTTTTCCTGACCCTTTGACAAAATTATCTTCATATGAATTTTCACAAATGCTTCAGTTAAGTGCATCATAGTCACAAGAAACCAGTTTGCACAAAAACAACAGAGAAAACAGCCATGAAATGCCCCGGCATCAGAATTAAATGAATTCCATAGCAGAGCCCCATCAATGCACCCTAATAATCATGGACCATAATGTGGAGTAAATGGCAACTAATTTGAAAAATAAAAATAAATTCTGAAGCCAACATATATTGTCCCAACACATTATTTGAACATATTCTGGAAATTCTCTGATTTGTCTGAAAATATGCAACTTGGACTATTCAGTTGTTTTTTCGCTGAAAAACAGCCTGAGATGCGTAGTGAACGTTTTGAATGAATGAATGGATCAATGAATTGGGATTTATAAATTGTGTAACCACATGGAACCTCTTTCACCAACCAGATGAAATTCAATTAAAACAATCAAGTTTTCAGATGTTTCCTGAAAACATCTTCGGGAGGGTTCCATCCGAGATGAGGCAGGAAGCTGTTTCACAGTTTAGGAGCCAGGTATCTGAAAGGTTGATCACCATAGTTGGCCATCCGAATTATCGAAATAGTAGCCAACTAAAGGTAGGAGGACGAAAGAGCGCTAGAATTGATTTAGCAATGAATTAAATATTAAACACTGTAGAAGCAAAGGGCCCGTTAGGTAACGCAAACCTGTGCTGACCTTTGAAGCTTTAAGCTGCATAGAGATGGAACAGTGCCTCTGAATTTGTAGAAGGTGGCAGGCTACCACGTTTTGAATGATTTGGAGACACCTCGCAAGAGTCTGAGAAATGTCCAGTTAGAGGACATTGCTATAGTATAGGCAAAGGGTAACAGTGGCCTGGACAAAGATTTTCTATGCTATACGAGGGAACAATGGTAGCAGATTTCTTAGGCATCTCAGAAGAGCAATGGGCAGTAGACCAGCTTGATACGATGGTAGATAGTGAGATTAGAATCCAACCAAAAACCAATATTTTTCACTGACGACTTGGGATAGGGGAGCCTGGCTACCAACTAGCAGTCCAGAAGCTAAAGTTGCTTTCCATCCTCCTGACAGTTACTGCTGATCAGTTTGAGGCAATGCATGCCTATTCAATCAGCAGCTGAAGTCAGGCAGTTGTGGAACTGAGAGGGTTAGTACTTTATTCTTGAGATAGTGAGCTAACAACTTGTGTGTCTTCAGTATGAGTCATTAAATCAAAGCCAAACGACTCAATCTCTGCCAGAGATGCAAGTAAATGTTTAATAGCATCGGACTCAAGGACATGCACTGAGCCACACCACAGAAGATCAGGAGCCTAGCAGAGAAACACAGCTTAATGGAAACTTGAAAAGAGCGATCTGTGAGGAAAGAAAAAAAAATCAATGTGTTCTTGTTAGAATTTGGGTTTCAGGTTGGCAGAGTTATGCACCCTGTCAAGCAGGACTCAAAATCTTAGTTATGGTAAGCCAGATACACACTATACATTAATCTTTGCTCACCCTCTGGTAGCTGGTCACAGAGCAGGCAGGCTTAGCTTAAGAGGCAATGTGTAAAGTATTTGTGCAACACCTCAAACAGTAAAACAGTGAAAACACCACACAAAAAGACACCACACTTGGTTAGAAAAATAGAACTTAATTTTATAAGTAAAGGAAGGCCATGACAACAAAAATTCAATAAGTAGAAGCTGAAATATGAATTTCTGAAAATTAAAATGCAATATAGTCCTTAATAGTACAAAGCTCCAACTGGGGCTATCTGGGCCGAAATCCAAAGGTTTAGGCCGATCATAATGAAACGTGGGTCAGGTACAGTCCTTCCTGCGAGAGGCGATGTTCCGGTGCTAGCAGGCCCATTCGTGGTTACAAAGAGCCCACAAGCTGGATTTTAGGAGCCAAAGAAAAATACTTAGATGGTACAGAACTGGAGGGGCACATCTTGGGGGTCTGCAGCTGGTTGAAGACAAGTCTAGGAGCTGTAGCATGAGTGCTGGAAGTATTTTTTGTCCCCGAGACTTCACGAAACAGGAGGCAAGCCCTTGAAATCACTTTGGTTCTGGGATGGAGAGGTGCAGGTCCAGTCCTTCTCACTTATAGGCAGGAGAGCGGCAGGTCATCTCAGCAAAGCTGGAGTCCAGAAGAGTAGCAACTCAGCAGAGTTGCAGTCCATATAGCAGTACAATAGTCCTTCTTCCTGGGAGAGTATCCACAGGCCCAGAAGTGTACTGAGTTGGTGGTATCAGAGGTAGTGCTTTTAAAGTGGGAGAGACTTTAGAAAAGGGTCTTTGAAGTTCACAGAAGCCCTTCCTTCCTGTCCTGACTCCAGACTCACTACAGGGGGGTATGCGGTTCTTTGTGTATGGCAGGACACTGCCTTTTCAGGTGTAACTGTCAGACCATCCTTTCCAGCATAGCCCATCAGGATGTTGATAGCCTATCAGTCACACCTAAGCTCCCTTGGTGTGTGGCTGCCTAGCGGGACTGCACAACCCCAGTTGCCATCCCACCCCAGACGTGTATTAGAGACAGGAAGTAGGCACCAAATGGCTAAAGTAAGAAAATGCCAACTTTCTAAAGGTGGCATTTTCAGAACTGCAATTTAAAATCTGATTTTACTATGAGTTGTGATTTTAAATTGTTAGTGAGATCAGAGACGCCAAACTTGAGAAACCTATCTCTTCCAGATTGGGAATTGCACTTATAAGATCCAATAAGGTAATCCCAATGTTATCCTGTGGTGAGATATTGGCCTTGCAGTAGTGAAAAATGATTTTTTTTAGTGTTTTTACTACGAGCGCATGTACAAACCTAGAAGTACATGTCCTTTCTTTTAAATGCATTGAACCCTGTTATGTGTGTCATATAAGGTCTACCTTATGGGTGACATTGTATAAAGAGTTTTATCTTGCCAGGTTGACACGGCAGTGCAAAACTGCACACAGGCTCTGCAATGGCAGGCCTGAGACCTGGTTAGAGGGTTACTTGAGGGGGTTGCTCAATCAGTGCTGCAGGCCCACAAGTAACATTTAATTTACAGGCTGTGGGCACATGTAGTGCACTAACTAGGGAATTTTGTGTAAATTAAATATGCCAATTGGAGAGAGCACAAGCAATTTAGCACTGATTAGCAGTGGTAAAGTGCAAAGAGTCCTAAACCCAGCAAAAACAAGGTCTGAAAATGGAGGGAGACAGGCAACACTTTGAGGGGAAGACCACCCTAATGTCTAACAGTCCTTACATACATCACAATCGCTTTGTCTCTGCAATGAAGAACTGTGAGAGACAGTGTTGAAGGCTGTGCTGAGATCAAGAAAAATTAGTGCAGCAGATCCTCCTTAACAGAAATATTCTAACTTGGAGGGGTCCAAGGAAGGGTTTTTTTTGTTAACAGTGGTATGACTACAGTATGCTCCCACAATTGTGGGTCTGAGGAGATGGAAAGATTCAAAACTTCAACTAGAACAGGATAGATTATAGGCGCTCTTTTCCCTGTAACATGCACAGGGGCCGGGTAAAGTGGGGAGCCAAATTTGATGGACTTAATCATAGTAGTAAAAACACCCAGGGTAATAGGGACAAAGAACCGAAAAAAGGCAGGGGCTTGTCAGTTGTGGGTGCCACAACGGTCTGGCCTCACAAGAAAAAGTACTATAAATATCAGTAATTGTTTGCAGGAAGAATAAGGCAAATTCATTAAATCTGCTATCAGATGTAGAAATAAAGGGAGCCTTACCCAAAGGTCCAGGAAGATTTTAATAATAGAAAAAATGTCAGAAGTAGAATGGTGTGCCTCCTTGATTGTCATGGCATAGGAGTGGATTTAAGCCTTTCTCATTGCTCTGTGGTTGGCCTGTATGTCAGTTACATACTGAGGTTTACACAGCAAATCATATTGTTTGCACCAGGGTGCCCTTTAGGCTCTTACACTTTTTCTTTAATAAGAAAAATGTTAGCTTAGGACAGTTTATTTAAAAATTATAAATGTGATCACTGTAAAATCACCTTGTAATAATTACCTGAAGAATAAAATATCAGCTTTCAATAGTTAGTATTTAATAGTATTAATCCGACCACAACATATCTGTTGTAAACCACATTTTATAAATGTACTGAATGGGCCTCACCACAAACAGCAGAATAATATAGGAACAACATTTGATATGGTCTTTTAACCACCTACCACACCTTACCTCTTATGTAATGTAGCTAGGAAGGAGTTGACCAAGGGTTTGGCCACACTTGCAGGCAGGGCATAGCTACCGAGTTGTATGTAAAATGATGTACAACCTTTTTCTGCAGGCTAAGTGAAGCATGAAATATATATATTTTTAAATAAGGTATGTCAGAATTATATTATATAGTAGTGGTTTTTAAACTCTGGTCCAAGGACCCTAGTGGTCCGTGGCTGTTACAAAAATAAACAATACTAAAATTAATAGATTAAAATTTTTAAAGTTTACACAATTAAAGAAGCAGAATTGAAAATGTATGTGAAAAACCTTTCTATATTTGATTGTGAATTAAATAAACGTTTTCAATATTTGACCCTTTATTTGGTGTACACATGTTTTTGTATATTGTTTTGAGGTTCAAATTGTTTGGGCCAGAGGTCTCTAGCTTCCAATGATGACTCAGCGGGGGTCCCCTGATTCCAGCAAGGATTTAGTGGAGGTCCAAAAACGTAAAAAGGTTAAGAAACGCTGTCATTTGTTATTAATACAACACTGTGATGACATGATTTCGTGTACATACCAAAAGCAAATATGATGTTCGACTTTACATAAGGTGATAAGATAATGGATGTTCTTCAAAAGATTTTAGGAAACATAAAATAGGCAACGTATACATCATTGTATGATTATTATTTTTTATGTCAGAAAGTTTTGGTCAGAGGGAATGCTGTGGTGAAATTGAAAAAAAACACGTTTAGTGCTATTTATTTCGGGGTACTCTACTTATGTACAATGTATAAAAGAACAAACGTTTGGCCAAGCGGGGTTAGCTCTCATTTGAACCATCCTTCAACAGGGTTAAGCATGTTCTGCTCCTCCACTCAATCTTCAAGGGGCTTCATAATTAGTCTGGAATATAATTTGCAATAAACAAAACTGAAAGGTCTATACGATTTTGGGTTGTTCTTGGGGCGTTAATTAGAGTAGAATTAGGATGCTATTGAGCCAGGATGAAACAGTGATTTCCATGAAGAACAAAAACCGGAGAGGCTACTGAGTTTTCAATCAATAAACGTTTTGTGACGAAAAAACATCACCAGAGATAAAACAATAGTGTAATTGTGATTAGGGCAGACGTGTTCACGTTTCTCACAATCTGAATGTGCGTGCCAGTTTTCTGGGGCAAGCTTGCAGTGTGGAGACGATATTCTGAGTGAAGAAGGACTCAGCATTGTCCAAGGCTAAAAAGTGTGTGTTTTTAGATAAAGATTTTTGGGGGGTCTACATTTTCCATCATTTACAGAAGCGGCGTCATCATAGTTTGAAGTGAGTAAACGCCCCGCGTGATTGAAGGTTGTAGAACTGGAGAGGCAAGAGAGGAATCGTGTATTTAATGTAAGTAAAAGTGTATTGTTGCACTGGTTAACATGCAGTTAGAAACTACTTTTAGAAAGGCAATGAAGATATACTATTGGAGATGAAAGATTAGAAAACATCAAAAGGGACTGTCCTGGAAAGGTCACATCCCCCACTTTTCAATCAGTACATTTCTTTGCCACTTCAGCCCACTCCTAAAATGAGGGAAGCTCACCCTAGGAGGGCAGCCTTTTTGTAGTTTACTCAGGCGTACCTCATGCGTCATTATACCGGCAGAAGGGAAGTCTCTTTAGAGGTAAATCCTTTCACCTGCTTCGCAAAACCTACGGGGACCCCATGAAGCCAAACCAGGAGCATGCACCAAGGGTCTAACTCATATACCTGGAGAGGCAGAAGGAGGGTGGTAGCATGGTACCCCGCATCCCAGGCTTTCTGTTCTGTGCTGTCAGGTCTAGACGATGCACATGCAGATTTCCTTAAGCTATCAGAAATACTGGAATGCCACCCCTCTCCAGAAGTCCACATCACAGTACACAGTTTGAAGGGAGGATACACGAGCTTATCGTACATTGGCTGCTGCTGCATACTGCCTGGAATTCTCCAACAAAAAGCTCGTCTGGAGAAAACAACCACAAAATCTGTGGTTGTGAAAATGGACCTGGTATTGTGAAAATAAGGGGTGGCAGCTCAGGTGTACACGAAGACACACACTGCAATGCTTCTAATTCACAAACTAACATGGCTTCCTAACCCGTTTTTCCTTCAGTGCTGCATTTGCATTTTAAGTGCTCTCTCGTCAACCAAACAGCTCCTAACTGATAAATATACTCACTGGCCTCCATGCACTTGTCATCCTATTACTGGATTTAATTCTGTATGCAAGAAAGCTCTACTTTACACTTATTCTCAGGCCTGGCGTTCGCCAAGACCTTTTGATTATACTAAAATCCCTTTCTGTATTTTTCTATTTTCGTGACGCATTTCCTGCTTGCCACCTTTTGATTGGACAATAAACACTACCATTCGTTTGATGTTGTTGGGCTTCACATCGAACGGTATTTATCATAGGACGATACACTTTACATATTAATACATGTCTTTATGATTCTGTGTGCTATTACTTTCAATCATGGAACATAGTGATAGCTGAACATTTGGATTATGGTTGCTTTTGACCTTTCTTTTGTGAAAATGTGTGTCTTATTGGCATTGAACAAATTACTATGGTATATTAACGCATGTGATTTTATGAGCAAATGTTGATGGGTGTCATTGCCACTACAAACTGCTCAACAAAATACTTTGAACTATATGGTTAACCTCTGTGCTGCAGTTACAAGCTATATACTGTGTTGTACTTATCTGGTAATTGACATGCTGTCTCCCTAACACATTTATATGCTGCTTGACAATGGGCCGTTTAAATTCTGTGTTAGATTTATCTTTCTTATCTCCCTGTTGGGTCCTCCACATTCTATCTGGATCCGATTTTCATTGTTTATTTTATTCATTCCTTTCTTTACACCGTGCACATTTGGATTATGGTTTAATATGGTATTTTTGTGTCCCTGGATTTTGCTTTAACATGTGCTATGTGTTGTCAGCCTTGAAAATGCCCCAGGCTTCCAAGCCAGGAGCGGGCGAAATACGTGTTGGCCGTTTTTCACTGGGAGTTTGTGTGCCAATTGTGAAGACCTATCTGCACTGAATAAATTCATATTAGCTTCATGCAGACCGTCTTATATTTCTAATCAGGAGTGGGATTATCGTTAGATTTACTTACTATTTCAAACAGTTTTGTACTGAACAACCCCCAGCCATTTGTGATCTGCAAGGCATCGATGATTGAGTTTGTCTGCTCTGGCATTTAGAGAGCCCAACAGGTGTTGAACCATCAGGAAGATGTCCTGATGTTCCAGCCATGTCCATAGATGTAGGGCTTCTTTACACAGGGCTTACAACCCTACACTGCTCTGCTTGTTGAAATGCCACAAGCCGGTAGTCTGTGAAAACCTGGACCAGCCTTCCCTGGAGGGATAAAAGAAAGGCATTAAATTCAAGATGACTGGCTTGCAGTTCCAACAGACTGATGTGGGGCTGTGATTCCGGCAGAGACCAGAGTCTTCTGATCTCCCCCACTCCAAGAAGGCAGTGCCAACCCAGTAGAAACACATCTTTAAAGTTCTGGGTGGGGAAGGGAGAGGGGTATACCACTGACCCAATTGTGGCCTGTTAGTCATCACTGTAGATCTTTGGCAGTTCCCTCTGATATCTGGGCGAGGTCGGAGAGATTCCCCTGATGCTGCATTCACTGGGACTTCAGATCCCACTGCAGAGCACGCATATGTCAATGGGTATGAGCCAGTCTCACAGAAATCCTAGGTACAGGCTGAAAAAACAGAATCATAGCCCGGATACCCAGAATAGCTGGAATAAAAGAGAGTGAGATGGGATTAAGTGCGACTTCGGCAATTTGATAGTGAACTCTAGCGAATGCAGGCTGTCTGCAGGTGGGAGTGGGGGATTCTGCCTCCAACAGCCTGTTGCCAAGGTAGGCAAAGAGTGGAATCCCTCACATTCATATATGTGCTGCATCACCACCAATACCTTGGTAAGCTCCCGAGCAGCTCCAGTAAGGCCAAAGAGAAGGACAGCGAACTGATAATGCTCTTGGCCTATCATGAACCAGAGGTAATGCCTGAGGGCAGACAGGGCAGGGATATGGAAGTAAGCATCCTGCAAGTCCAGCATTATCATCCAGTGTCCAAGGTCGAAGGCCAAAAGTACCTCAGGTCAAAGTTATCATCTTTAAATTTTCCTTTTTCAGGAAGTAGTTGAGAGGACGCAGACAGAGTACAGGATGGAGATCTCCATCCTTTTCAGCACCAGGAAGTGTTTGGAATAGCAATTACAGCCTACTTCTGATTCCGGCACCATCTTGGTAGCTCCTTTGGCTAGAATAGCCAGTACTTCCTGTCGTAAGTGCAAAAGATGGTCCTCTGTCGGCCGATCAATGGGCGGTGGCAAAGGTGGTGGGGTCTTTTGGAAATAGCCTTACTAAGCAATCTAAAGCACCTATTTGTCCGAAGTTATCTCCCACCATTGGGACAGGCAGTGTGCAATCCTGCCACCAACTGGGTGCCCATGATGGTATGAGAGCAAGCTAAAGAGCCTTTGAGGTATGAGGCTGCTGTGGAGGGCTGCTGGGATGGGGGAGGGGGGGAGTGGGGGAGAAACAAGTTGGGTCAACACTGTCTCTGGTTCTCTGAAGCTTGCAGAAGCCGCAACCATAAAAGGTCTTTGGTGCCTGGTGGCTAGGGGGAAGAGACATGGCGGATACTGTAGCCATAGGAGGGTTGGAAGCCGGAATGCAGCTATCGCAGGGCCATGGTGATCCACAACGACAAAGGAGTGACCCTGTTGTCTTTACATCGCTCTAACACTGAATCCACCTTGTCACCATAAAAAGCAAGCCCCATTTTAAGGGCATGCCCATAAGGGATGCCTGAACATCCCCTGAAAAGCCAGGTGTGACATTGAAAGCCACCATCGAAGCAATGGCTCTGTTCAGCAAGTCAATTGTATCCAATCCACATCTGATGGTGAACTTTGCTGCAGCTCTTCAGACAGCAATAGCTTGGGGGAGAAAGGCTATGGCTTCCTTGAAACCATATGCAGCACTTGCACAACGTATCCCACACAGTATGGGAATAACAGCTCAAAAAACACGAGGTGTTCATGGACCACAGTGCTAGGCTGGTGAAGGAAAAAAATATTTTTCTAAGGTATCCAGCTTCTTGGATCCCCTCTACAGTGGTGTGCTAGGGAACATGCCATGATTTACCCTGGAGGTTGACAGCTGGGGTGGGATGCTGGGAGAGGAAGGCAAGGTCCCCAGGCACAAGGCGATGGCGGAAGGAGATAGCCCTTGTGTACAGGAGTGCCTGTGCAGGGCTTGGCCCAGGCCCACAAGCAGGACATCACTAAAGGCTTCATTAAAGGGAGGAAAAGGCTCAAGAGGGGAACAAGAGATAAAGTCCAGAAGTAACGCTACCCCTCAATTGCCACAATTTTAATTGGAATTGTTATACCCCAAAAGTGAGTAATACCCCTATTGCCCATGGAAGAAAGCCCAGTTAGAGGTATGTAGGGTAGACGGTTCTAACAAATGCTAAAGTTGTTAGATTAGAGTTAACCTCTAGAAAGAAATATGTTCACAAGCGGATGAGCCAGCCAACACGTTTCTTGCCCCGGTGTACCATGCAGGCCTGGGGCATTTTCAAGGCTACAAAATTTAAACCATGCCAATAAATTTCAACTCACCACACTGTTAACATTTTACTTACTGGAGATTTACTCTAATTTAACATCATTTAGCATTTGTCAAAACTGTCTAACCTACATACTTATAACTGATCTGAGGTGGACACCCCAGGTTGAAGCACCTCTTGACCTCAACCCTGGGAGGCTGACGGTCTAGGACGTCAGCCGCCCTCCAAATCACAATTGCAAAGAAAGCCCCCTCCTCCGTAACCACTGCAGTGGGAGAGAGAAGGCCAGCGTCTTGTGAGGGGTCCAGATCACTTCTGCCACGTCCTCATACCAAGTGGCCTCATAAAATTCTTTGAGTTGGGTCGGGGTTGTTCCGAGTCTGGGAAACTCAGGGAAGAGTGGAGTGGGCCCCGTGTCTGGCGCAGACGCCAAAGGGACGACCTGGTAGTGGGGCTGGATTCATGCTGTTGTTACTGCATTTTGATTGATGAACAGGACCAACGCGGAGAAGTTGAACAGGGCTTTGACTTCTTGGAGTTCTTCTTATGGATTTACCTGAAGAAGTCCAAGATTGTGACAATGAAGGGTGCCAGTGACTTAGAGCAGTCTCGGGACAACCCTCATGAACAGGATTTGGAGAGGTGCAGAATCTCATGGCAAGGAACCAAAAGCTCATGTCCCGCTCCTGGATAGCCTTAAGATTCATGGTCCTGCAATTCGCGCAGGTTGTGGAGTTGTGGTCCCGTTCCAGGAACCACAGACATACTAAGTGGAAGTCCATCACAGACATTTTGTTGTGAGAGGCACCATAAGGCTTGAAACCAGTCAGTTTCTTTGGGGACATAGTTTTAAAAAAACAGGTGCAAAAAAAGGCACACTGGTCGAATTTGACAGAAAAGTTGAAAAAGGGCAGGCAAAAAAATGGTTGATGGGATCTGGATCCGGATCCACGCTGATGGCCTGAAAAAGAAGAAACTGAGGTCAATACAGCGGCAGTTTTAGTGCCATAAAGAAGCGCAGAAGGTTTATATGCCTACTGCAAAGAGCAAATCTGTATTTTATGTAAATAGCTGAGTACATTAGTAAAGTCAGCCATTACCTGCGCTATAATACAAATGAAATGTATGTGCGGGGGTGGAGGGGCAGCTATGGAAAGATGAAGGGCACTTTTGATGGGTGGTAATGAGGGAATCGGAGGAGGAGGACATGGGAGTGGGAGCACCAATAATGATTGTTGGACTGGGCACAGAAGGTGCTAAAGACTGCGACGAATGGTATGTGACAAGGTGTTTTTTGTGTCTTGAAAGAATGTGCTGATTGATGGAAGAAGCGCAGGTAAGGTGACCTCTACTGTTGCACTTATCTCACACACACCAGCAATTTTGTGACTGCCTACGTAGGCTAGTGTTTTAGAGCAAAAGTTTAGCGTGTAGCAGAGATGGCATCTCGTTGGATAACTGCTGCTGACGCCCTCACTCGTGTTATAGAGGACAGCTCTGACATAGGATCAGATACTGAGACAGCATCTGAGGGACAGGACAATGGCGCAGACTTGGAGCTCCCCAATTTAGTTCAGCACCAAATTCCACCGCCCAAATCGTATTGTGGAGACATCAAAATTATCTATCACAAAACAAACTGGTTTTGTAAGGCAGGCACCTGTGTTTTTGGTCCTGGACTTGGCGGCCAAATAGGGAAACATACTAAACCCAAACATTTCTGGAAACTAGACATCCGGGGGGAGTCCACAGAGGTGTGACTTATGAGGATTCCCCAAAGCTTTCTTATCCAGAATACCCTGCAAAGCTGAAATGTTGAATACAAACTATTTTTCTTGCATTTCTGTCACACAAACTACAGGAATATGCTGGGATCCACAAAATTCCTAGTGATTCCTCACCTGTCCTGATAAAAAAACTACTGATCAGTGCTAAAGTGCACGTGCTTTCCCTCCTGAACTTGGCATGACTGGCTTACACCTGATTGGCACATTTCATCTACCTGTATGTCCCTTGTACAGTGGTATCCCCATACCCAGGGTCTGTAAATTGAATGCTACCATTGGGCCTGTGGCGCAGCTTGCGCCACCCACAGAAGTAGTCTTTCAAACCTGTATCAGGCCTGCTATTGCAAAGCCTGCATGCGCAGTTTACTGCTACAGGGACCTGGCATCTCAATTTACTTGCCAGACCTGGAACTCCACTTTTACTACATTTAAGTAACCCCTAGTATAGGCCCTAGTTAGCCCTATGGGCAGGGTGCTGTGTATGTAAAAGGAAGGCCATTTGTCTTTATGTACTACATGTCCTAGTAGTGACAGACTATTTGATTTCTCACTACTGTGAGTGCTGTCTCTCATAAGACTGCATTGGAAATGCCCTAATATAAGTCTAAGTGGTATTGTCTGATCTATGAGGGGTGGTGTAGGTATGTTTGGTATGGTTGTAACAGCAGTGAGAAATGCTGCTTCCTGGTGTAGGTGAATTTTTTATTACCATTATAGAAATGCCACTTTTAGAAAGTGATCATTTCTCTGTGCTTATGACTCTGGTATTTTGCTGCTTCCCTCCAAACCACGTCTGGGGCAGAGGGTCAGCTAGGTTTTGTGCATACCTTTCAGATAGCCTGTACACAGGGAGGGTGGAGGGGTCACAAGAGTGCATCTCTATATTGAATGGTCTTCCTGGGCTAGAAGAGGGAGAGGCGGAGCACCTGCATTTGTAAAGGCTGTGCCCTGGTCTCACACTAAGGGCTTTTTGTACTCCACACTATGTCTGGAGCCAAAAATGGAGGAGAAAGGGGACACTCCTGGAACTAGTTAGTACTGGATGGAACCCCTTCTCCCCCTCATGTGGAGGCTGCGCAAAATGACTAAAAGCACCAGGGGTCTTCCCCCACATTTTTAGACACTGATGGACACTCTAAGGACTGGACACTAGTTGCCCTGTTGTGCTGACCAGGGACCTGCTAGGGCACTAGTAGAAATGCTACTGCTACATCTGGACCTTGAGATGGCCAGCTTGCCTGGTCCCCTCAGCCTCGTGCACCCCCTCCCCAAACTGTCTCTAGGGGCTGGGTGGTGTGCCCTCTGTAACTCCAGAGCAATAGAAATACACCTGGGCTTCTGGGTTCCACGCCCTCCACCAATCTATAAGGTCCCACTGTGCAGCTCAGACTCGAGTAGATTCTGCCAACCTAAACGCTGGTGCGGTATGCAGGGTTGGTGCAATCTATCTAAACCCAGGTCCGCTGCGCAGGTAAAGTCGCCTCCCACTATCCACAATTAGGGAAGAATCAACAGAAGGAGAGGGGGAAAAGCTAGTGAGAATGTCAGATTGGTCTACATTTGGGGAATAAACATTCAGCAGGCCAACATCTCTACCATCCAATCGACCCAGCACCAACACATAACAACCCTCTGGGTCAATAACTGACCTATGTAGATTAAAAGACACCAGGCCTGACCCAAATGAGGGCGCTCTGTCAGCGTAAGTAGTATTGTACAACTGTCCCCTTCGTCGCCTACAGAAAGTCTGGCCATCAGGTTCCATAAGGTGGGTTTCCAGCAAAAATGCAATCTGTACTCCTGTACACTTTAAATAAGCCAACACATTAGAATGTTTAGAGGGGGAGAGGTCCCACACATTCCATGGCATAAGTTTAATCTTGGCTGCCATTCAGTCCACACCAGGTAGAGACCCACTAGTCCCATTCACACAGCCCCACCCAGTCGATCCTATCCATTCGCACTAGTTTCACAACAGAACTTGTGTGGCCATACTCACCTCACTGAAAGAAAACAATATGAAAGAAAAGTAAACAAAACCAAACAGCAAGCCCCTAACATGTCCCCAGGACTGTGACATAGAAACATCCTGACCAAGTAACAAGCAATCCAGGGCCGCCAAGGAGCAGACTAAATCCCAAGATGAGACCAACTTTTTCCATACTGAAAAGGTATGTTTGGGGGAATAGAGCTGCCAGACAAAGAAGGAGAAAGGGGAAAAAAAGAAAATCCAATTCAAAGGCACATCTTGCACGAGGCTGCTGCTATTCTGTCAGTTCCGGTTGCTTCGTACCCTTGTCATACAACTCCAGCAAATCCCACAGCCTGATCTGTGAAGAAGTGCATCTGATCATCTATCTTGACTCTCAGTCGGGCCACGAACAGCAAATCCAATTCACACAATCCTTTCTTATCTGCAAGGAACAACACCCTGTACCTGGTGGGTAAAATCAGGATACAGAGACACTTTGGCATTATCCACCACAAAGTCTCGAAAATACAGAAGGCAGGCAACCACCAGGTGAAGCCCTGGGCGGGGTAGCTGTGCCAGCACCTGGTGAGCCCACTCCAGGGCATAGAATTTGGAGAACCCGTCCAGGACTACCACCTCCTGGAGCCAGTCCTCCAAGAAGGCCAGCACAGAGTCACCCCCAAAACGCACCAGGAGGCCCAAAGTTAGGACAGTGTTCCGGTGGTCCCTCCCCTCCGGATCATCTAGCCAAGTGGCCAACCAATGTATTTAAGGTTCCAATTTGTTAAGGTGGAGATCTACCGACTGAACAGCTGGTGCCAACGATTGCAGCACAGTGACCTCCAGTGCATTAATCCTCTCAGATAGTTTCCTAGAGTTCTCTCAGATTAGGTCTACTTACTGTTAATATGCGACAAATCACCACCACTGGCACCCTGCCTGGTCCCCTCCTGGGAGGGGCTCGTGGACACATCCTCCTTAGTCTGCTATGTACGACCCATGGTAGCCCCAAAAGTGAAGGAAGGAGAGCCGCCGCAGGGTACAAGGATAAAGGGCAGTCAGACCACCACTGCCCAACAGCAAGCGGTTCTATAGCAGCAAAGGCTACCGGCAAGATACTAACAGCCACCTGGGAGTGCCAGATGATCGTATCCCTGGCCACCAACCACGATCCCCAGTCTTCAGTGGACAACGGCAGCCCTATCACCCCCAGCACCAGGCATGCAACATGAACCACAAAGTATATGCTGGCCACAACAAGCGATTTTTGCCCCCAAAACAACAGTTACCAGCAAGACAGTGAAGAGCAATGCCAGAGTTCAAGCTAACAACAACCTGAAGGGTTGACCCTAGGCAGTGCAGGGGTTAAACTGGAGACGCTACCAGAACAATAGTGGGAAGGAAAAGACCAAAGCCCAGTAGAGGTAAGTTAGTATTAACAGCCTGCTCTCCAGAAGGCCATAATAACTAAGGATACTCCAGATGCTTCTCCCACACCCCCGATCCTCCTGATCCCCCCCCTGACAGCCAGAGCGCCTGGGAACGTCTCCGGTGCTATCACCAGCAATCTGTAGCACAGACGTTAGGGATGCAAGAGGACTCCACCCAGCGCACAGATGCTGCCAAATGGCCCCCGGCGACTCTCCCAAAGTCCTCAAGGGTATGGGGCACCCCATCGATGGTACTTACAGCTATTGTCTCACTAGGGGCTTCCATCTGGCATGGTGCCTCATTCGGGAGTTGCATCTGATGTCTTCATGGCCACCGCAGTTCCAGCGGTGCGGTCATCTTGGTTGCAGCAGGTCGCACCCCCAAACGGGGCTCCGTCGTTTCCCAACAAAGTGACCCGCCCCCCAATTAAGGCCCAGATCAGGTGATACTCTGTTGTGCCCAGGGCGGAGACACAATTCAGCTGTAGCAAGGTCGCGTTTGGCTGTTTTGTCGTCCCTGCTAGCAATGCAGGGCTGCCAGCTTGTGCCGCGTCCAATGCTGTGAGGTGAATGGGAGGTGCGCAATGGCTGCTAGTGGCCGGGGGTTGCAGTCGACCATGAGCTCAAGCCATGCGCGGCCTCAAGGCACGGTGGCTAGGCTCTGTTCCCCCTGCACCTCTCCTCCAATTTTGTTCACTATGTATGAAAAGGTTTGTGTGAGTTTGTCATAGTAAAGAGAGCTCTATTTTGGAAGCACATTGTGGTGTTTTGGGTGCATATATGTACAAAAACTAAAAACTAATCCACTTTTCTCTATATTGGGGGGTCAGCTGTCCATGGCTCAGCTCGTTCATCGCATTTTCAATTTTTGCATCACAATTCAGATGAAGAAGTTACATTCAGTAATGCACTTTCTTGTGGCTACTCTAACTGCTGATTCCTCAACTCTACTGCTCAAAGCAGACTCTATAGGGGCCATGTTGAATGGCAGAAGTTCAGTCTATGCCTAGCCAGGTTGGAGAGCCTCTATCAGGGTATTAGTCTTTACTTTCATGGCAGGGAGAAGCAGGTCAAGGACACATGCCGATGACAAAAAATACACTGTCTTCTAAGGCAGGGCCAGACGAAGAGACAAGTACACATTCTGGGGAGGTGTCTAGACCACTGGCAACCTATAATTCTGCATACCAATTGTCATCATACTGTGGGACAAATCTGTCTGTCTCAGTAATAGTTAAAGACAAACAGCTGGGGTAAAGTATGAGTATGATGCATGGTTAATGCAGTGTAACGGAGTCAGAAGTGTTAGATTTGGGCTGTGCTCAGGTGGGATCAGAATGCAGCCTATGTTGAGATGAGGCTGGCTTAGAGCCGTAAACCTCTATAGGCTGTTGATCCACTTTCAATATCGATGTTAATGGAACTGGTTAGGGAAGTGGCCCAGGGAACTGAAGCTGAAACCAAAGCCAGTTCAGAACCCAAAGCACGTCCAAGAGGCACAGATGGCATGGATGGCCAACCTGCCAGCTGGACACCAACTGGAGGACTCTACAGATCATTGGGGCCTCGATTTGCAGCAACGTCACTGATGGACTTGTAAACTTGGGTTGCACCGGGACCAAACTCCGAATCAGCTCTTCAGAAGTTTGGAAGCAAGACAGTATGTCATGTTGATCCCCTTGTGCTCTCTGGCCTTCAAGCAGTAAGGTGCAACTTCCCCCCGATTTCTTGAGCTTTTTATTTGACTGACCAGAAAACGTCAACCACAAGGATCTATTCCTGGGATAAATTGAGGAGCAAGAGCAGGACCCAACTTTTGACAGTGACATACTGCAGTGCAGAATCTTCTGATGTTACCTTCACAGTTCAGGTAGGCCTTTGGATTTAACTGGGCGCAGCTGTCGCAGGCCCTGGAGTTGTGTGACAACCCCAGGTACCACAGGCATACCTCCTGGGAGTCTGTCACAGACAGTTGTTTGCAACAGTTCCTACAGAGTTTAAACCCTGTTTTGTGAGAAGTCCTATTTCCCTTGCAGACTGGAAAGAAAAGATACATTTTGAAAAAAATAACTTATCAGAGAAGTGAGTACAGCTCCAGGTCCTCGTCTGAAGGTGAGGAAAGAAAAGAACAGACTTCAGCGCACCTAGATGGTGCTTATATGCAGTCTTCTCACTCGTCACTTCTGGAGCCAAAATATATCAAAGCTAAGCCACACAACACCACCTACCAGCAATCGGAACTACTGCTTTTGAGTTTACTGATCCAGTCAGACACTTGAGGGGGTGAATAATCACAAGATGAGAAATCCGCAGTAAGAAGTATCCTTCGTAAGAGTGTGTATGATGCGATATTATTTGCATGATGGTGGGGTAAGTTTTAGTAGATTTGCTTGTCTGTGTCTTTACTTTTTTATGTCACACTACTGCTGTAGATTAGTCAGCTAAGGGGCTTTGGAACCGTGCATAATGATAAGCACTTTCTGTCTAGGTTGTCCCTTAAGTATGACCATTTGTAGGTGAGAGTCTAATATTGGTGTGCTATTTGATATCTGTTGAATATCATTTCTTACATGTAAGGCACCCCTAAGGTAGGCCCTAGGTAGCCCCAAGAGCAGGGTGCAGTGTATGGATAAGGTAGGACATATAGGGGGTCATTCCGACTCCGGCCGGCCGCGGTAACTGCGGTGCCGGCGGGAGCCGCCAGAATACCGCTGCGTGGTCAGAAGACCGCCGCGGTTATTCTGTGTTTCCCGCTGGGCTGGCGGGCGACCGCCAGAAGGCCGCCTGCCAGCCCAGCGGGAAACCCCTTCCCACAAGGAAGCCGGTTCCGAATGGAGCCGGCGGAGTGGGAAGTGTGCGACGGGTGCAGTAGCACCCGTCGCAAATTTCAGTGTCTGCTATGCAGACACTGAAATTCTCAGTGGGGCCCTCTTACGGGGGCCCCTGCAGTGCCCATGCCATTGGCATGGGCACTGCAGGGGCCCCCAGGGGCCCCACGACACCCCTCACCGCCATCCTGTTCCTGGCGGTCAAAACTGCCAGGAACAGGATGGCGGTGAGGGGGTCGGAATCCCCCATGGGGGATTCCTCAGGGCAGCGGAAAACCGGCGGGAGACCGCCGGTTTTCCGTGTCTGACCGCGGCCAAACCGCCATGGTCAGAATGCCCTTAGGAGCACCGCCAGCCTGTTGGCGGTGCTCCCGCCGACCCCGGCCCTGGCGGTCAAGGAACGCCAGGGTCGGAATGAGGCCCATAGTAATGTGGTTTATATGTCCTGACAGTGAAATACTGCCAACTTCGTTTTTCACTGTTGCAAGGCCTGTCTCTCTCATAGGATAACATGGGGGCTACCTTTAAATATGATTAAAGTGTAGATCCTCCTAGTGAGTAGATGGACATGTGGAGTTTGGGATCCCTGAACTCACAATTTAAAAATACATCTTTTAGTAAAGTTGATTTTGAGATTGTGCGTTTGAAAATGCCACTTCTAGAAAGTGAGCATTTTCTTGCTTAAACCATTCTGTGACTCTGCCTTGTTTGTGGATTCCCTGTCTGGGTCAGTTTGACAGTTGGGTTGTTTTTCACCTCGCACTAGACAGTGACACAAAGGGGACTGGGGTGTAACCTGCATTTCCTGATTAGCCATCTCTGCTAGGAGGGAGGGGTGGAGTGGTCACTCTCATCTGAAAGGACTGTGCCTGCCTCTGACAATGCCGGCTCCAACACCCTGGTGTGTGTCTGAGGCCTTGCCTGGGCAAGGCATGATTTCACAAGTAGGTGTGAGTCCCCTTTGAAGAAAGGTGACTTCAAAGACTAAAATGGGTATAAGAAGGGCACCCAAATCTACAGACTTTAGAAACACTTCTGGAACCAAGGGGAACCTCTGCCTGGAGAAGAGCTGATAGCTGAGGAAGAACTGCTGCCCTACCTGTGACTGTGCTTTGTGGAGCTTTCCTGCAGTGCTGCTTCTGCCAGAGTAAGAGGGCAAAGACTGGACTTTGTGTGCCTTCCATCTTGTGAAGAAATCTCCAAGGGCTTGATTTAGAGCTTGCCTCCTGTTGTTTGAAGTCTCAGAGACAGCAAAGACTTCTCTCTGCCAGCACCTGGAGTCTCTGGAGAGACTCCTGCTCTGACAAGTGGTGCCCTATCCAGTACCTGTGCCCTTGAAAGGAAAGCTGGTGGAAATCCAAGGAAATCGACTTCGGACAACTCCAGACCGACGCCGCTGCTGAATCTGGTAACGCCGCCTGCACCCGACGCCGTGACCTTCGCTGGAACGCGATGCTCTTCGCAGGCCCGAGGCCGCAGCAGCCCCGCTGAAGTCCGCGACTCCGTGGAAGTCGCCGCACCACGTCGTGACTGACGCCGCTCTAAGTGCACAGATTCAACATTTCACTCAGATGCTGCGATCCCCGACTTTGCGCATTGGCTTGTTTTCACTCTTCACCAAAGGTACTGTACTTGGGGGTCTACACGACTCCGTGTCCAGCGCCGCTGGTGCCGGCTTGTTGGGAATGACTCCGTCACGACGCCGTGTTAACATCTCATCGAAGCATTTTTGTTTCTAAGCGCTTTTTTTTAGTTTAGTCTTTAAAAATTCATAACTTGCCTTGTGTATGTCGGATTTTTGTAGTTGTGGTCTTGTTTTGTTTAGATAAATATTTCCTATTTTTCTAAACCGGTGTTGTGTCATTTTGTAGTGTTTTCATTAAGTTACTGTGTGTGTTGGCACAAATACTTTACACCTAGCGCTCTGAAGTTAAGCCTACTGCTCTGCCAAGCTACCAAGGGGGTAAGCAGGGGTTAGCTGAGGGTGATTCTCTTTTACCCTGACTAGAGTGAGGGTCCTTGCTTGAACAGGGGGTAACCTGACTGTCAACCAAATACCCCATTTCTATCAGTCCATAATTAAGAGTGTGATGTGATGAAATACTGCAGCCAAATAACAAATTGTTTATAACATACTGGAAACAAAGTCACATTTACCAAGGCATTTCAATTAAGGTAATCCGATTGGTAACATGAAACTACAAATGCAACGTCCCAAGCCACTGTGTACGTTAGTGTGCCGTGTTTGTCTCACAAAACAAAACACAGCAAGACACTCTTGGGGTCATTCTGACCCTGGCGGTCATGGACCGCCAGGGCCAACGACCGCGGAAGCACCGCCAACAGGCTGGCGGTGCTTCTGGGGCCATTCTGACCGCGGCGGTAAAGCCGCGGTCAGAAAAGGGAAACCGGCGGTTTCCCGCCGGTTTCCCGCTGCCCCAGGGAATCCTCCACGGCGGCGCTGCAAGTAGCGCCGCCATGGGGATTCCGACCCCCTTACCGCCATCCTGTTTCTGGCGGTTTTCACCGCCAGAACAGGATGGCGGTAACGGGTGTCGTGGGGCCCCCTAACAGGGCCCCATTGAGATTTTCAGTGTCTGCTTGGCAGACACTGAAAATCGCGACGGGTGCAACTGCACCCGTCGCACACAAGCAACTCCGCCGGCTGGATTCGGAGCCGGCTTCTTCGTTGCTGGGGCTTTCCCGCTGGGCGGGCGGCCTTTTGGCGGTCGCCCGCCAGCCCAGCGGGAAAGTCGGAATGACCGCCGCAGTCTTTTGACCGCGGTACGGTCTTCTGGCGGCGGAACTTTGGCGGGCGGCCACCGCCGCCCGCCAAAGTTAGAATGATGCCCTTTTTGTCTTTGTTCGTCCCAACCTGTCTGTCTCATAAAGATGTCTGCTTCAGGTCTCCGCTACACCTCTTCAAGAAGCCCCCTTCAGAGGTATTCAGCTTCAGCAAGTCCACTCATCTGCTTCGTCTTCCACTTTGTTTACCCAGGGAAGGTGCTTGGGTCTGTTGAAGGTCTTCACCTCTCAGTTTCCTGTGCAAGACCCCGGTAGACATCTTTCCCATTCATTGGTGGAGGACCCTTCTCATACAGTCACAATATTTGCCTTGCTCTAGTTAGTCAGGCAGATAAACAGAGTAGCACAGTGTGCTTAATTAATAGGCCGGATCACTGAATCATAAGGCCCTAGTATAAAACGTGGCCTGTAAAAAAACAAGAAAGAAAACAAAAACCCACCAAAAAACCCCAAGAAGAGTGGTTTTGGATGGGTTAACTAACAAGTGACAAAGGTAATGTGTCAGTTTGTAGCATATAATGTTAGGCTAGCCAAGGCTAGAAAAAAGTCAAAGTAAAATTAATATAGTCTGATTTAACAGTTACCGCTTTAGTACAGGACAGAATCAGCAATGCCAAATTTGCAAGAACATTTTAAGGTTTCAGTCAATGCTATTAGCTCTAAATATCAAATTGTATACAATACTTTTTTAACCTTAAACATAACTTTTTGTTTAATTAAATGCTCTATATAAAGTAGCTTACACAGTTTATATCTCACACTCAACTATATCCAAATGTTAGAATGTCTTGTACCCCTTGCAGCAAACGTTAGTTGAACATATGCCTGCAGTTGATTAATAGGTCAAAAATTGGAGAAAAAAAAAACAATATTCAAAGCAGCCACTGTTCAGAATTTGGGTGGTTATGGGAACTTTAAGAATACACATCTTCCTACCAAGACTGAAAGATACAGACAAATATTCTCTTTAAGGGAGGATTTTATTCTATAACGAATAAGTGGCAACAAATGATTCTCAATGGAGAGAGTTTTAGGGGCTATCAAGTGGGAACCCCGTGTTCAAAGCAAATACTAGAGGTGCCTCACAATCCAAAGGGAAGAGATTTGAGAGGTGTTTGCATCACAAGCTAAATGTGTCTGCAGGTACAGCCCTGCTCCTTTGCATTTCTTGGCAACTAGTAAGTTTACAACTGGGGAAGAGCTGCTCGTGATGCCTGGGGGCAGAGGGAGCCAGTGCCAGCGCCGGCGCCAGCGGCAGCACCAGCACCCTCAATGGCAGGAGCCCTTTAAATTTCAACTAGCGCTCCCGCTTCGCGGGAAGCACCGATTGTGACGCGTGGGGGCAGAGGGAGCCAACGCCAGTGCCAGCACCAGCACCCTCAAGACCAGGAGCCCTTTAAATTTCAACTAGCGCTCCCGCTTCACGGGAAGCGCCCGGGCAAAGCCCTGGCCAAGGGCGGGCCCATCCTGTGCCCGTCAGAGCCCGGAGGAGGCTGGGCTGGGCCCCCCCTCTTTCGTCTGCAGCAAAGAGCCTAGCTGTCACCTAAAAAAACTGCACAGTTTAACCTGAGTAGCTTGAACCTACCGCAGACGTGAGGCCAATACACTGCTATAGGTGAGCCGTATTTGCACTTTTTGATGTTCCGTATTTGTACTGTTTGACGTTCCAGTCCTCCCAATAAGGCCCCAGTGGGTGGAATTAGGGTGGGAACAGGGGAAGCAAGTGCCTATAGTAAAAGGCTGTCGAAGGAGCCAAAAAAAAGGGAAAGAACCACCTGCTGCCTAAAAGAAATCCAAAGAGACAAGATGGGCAGACGGAAGGGGGGCACCCTTGGAGAAGGCCGGTAATAATAAGACCTTAGATGGATTTCTCCAAAAAGCGGTTGGAGCATTAGAAAAGGAAATTGAAATGGTGGAGCGCCGTTTAACTGCCCCGCCACTGATGGTAGCTAATCGTCTGTCTTTATCCCCACTGCAAATTCCAACACAACCCCTTTACCCATCCGATTTACAGCTTCCTCTGCCTATCTCACCTCCAATTACCCAAGAGTCTATTGTGGAGATCCAGGACAATGCTACCCAGCCACCAGAATTGACACAGCCGCCCTTAGACAGGTCCGTACCCAAACCAGAGCATATCACAAAGGGTAAAAGAAAACGAGGTGAGGTAAATTAAAAGAACAAACGGGCCCGCATTTTGAGCTCCCCTAATCATGGCCCCAATCTTGGCGCACTATCTCGGAATAAGGATCACATACTAGCTCAAGCATCTATTGACGATCGTTCAGCAGCTGATTATATAATAGAACATATCAAAGATGAGTTCTCTAAGAAACTACACCCTATAGTAACTCGCCTACAAGCCATTGAAGAGAAACTGGGTGGTTTTATCAATGGTCTCGTAGCTGCATTTGATGTAAAACTACACCGAACAAGGCAGGGATCTCCTTCATACAAACAAGGGGACAAGGGATGTGAGTTCCCGGTAGCAATTTAAAAAACAAGGCTACAGTGTTGCATAGCCACATTGAGGAAATCTATACAAATGACAAAAGTCAACAACAACAAAACCAATATTTAGAGGAAAAAAGGTCTGGATTGAAATACTGCAATACTTCTGAAAAGAAGTAAATACAGTGCATTTCCATAGGGCCTAAAGTGGATAGACCCACCAATGACGTTTTCTGATTCAGGAGCTTCATTTTTCTTTTAAGGGGCCAAGAGCACTAGCTAGCAAAATACACCACCAAAGTAAGAGCAATCACAGGATAAGTTAAACTCGGTTTCATAGGGACATCACTACTAGTTACGATAGATGTTTTTATGGCTTCAAAGAGGAAGAATGTCAGAAATCAAGAAGGCAGCAGCTGCATATTGAATTTATCCAATGCCCTCTGAGACCCTGTGAAGTCCTTTGCGCCAATAGAAGATAGCTGCCTATCTGTATTCTTTCCATCTGTTCCAAGACACAAGGATAATGCATACACAGTGATTATTCTATTGGTTGAAACTGCCATATTCACCTGGGTTCCTCAAGCTCAAACCGAGATCTGCTAACTTGAGGCACACTTTCAAAAGGAGCCATGTGGGTGATTTTGACTTTAGCATTCCTTGTTTGGACATGAATCCCTTACCTTTCCTTTTTTCAAGACAAGAAGTAATTGGTATTACTAAACTAACAATGAAGACCATAATGGACTGATCTGGTAGATTATCTCTTAAAACAACAGTTTCATTCTTTAGTGGCCCCATCTAGGCTCAATCTAAAAGGACATTATCGGAGAAAACTGTAGTTTCTTCCATCCTAAGACTATTGTGCAATGCAGGCTGTTTCTGAACAATCGCCTGTGAAGCACATATAAGCCCTTAAAACACCCCAAAATAATAAGTATATTCAGAACTAGTAAATATTGTGAGGCGAGGCTCTAAGATGAGACCGAGTGATGGTTGCTGATGCCTGAAGTACAGGGTTCAGGTGACTCTACTGAGCCTCTATGGGGTACGAGTCACTGATTAAAACTGGGGAGAGGAGCGCAGATGAGACAACACTGTCTGACCTGCCTGGTACACTCTGCGCAAGGTGACTCAAAGTCTCATGAAACTGCTGCATAATGAAAAAGCAATTATTTTAGGATATTTGTCTGGAGAGTCTTAAAAATAACTTTAGAACAGCAAATGTATGTCCCTTAAGGGGGGTTCCGATTCATGTTGATTGTTGATGCTAAAACTGCTGCAGTGAAAGTTGTGAAAGCTTCTCAATCTACGAGCTGAAGACACCCCTTTCAGGAGTCAAGGAACATAGGATATCTCAACTTGGGCAAGTATCAATGAGACAAATAAACAAGGATCTCCAGCCAGTGCTGGGATGTATTGCCGGAAAACAGAGTAACTAATTTAAAGATACTCACTCCTTATGTCAAATCATGAACTCTACGGAAGAGTAATATGTGAAAACAATTAGTCCCATACTTGGAGATTGAAAATGCTGAGACTAACTTTGTTTAGTTTCAGTTTAAATCTTTATCTACGATAAGATGCCATTTCACAAGGACAATAAGAAGGAGGAAGAGCAGCAGAAGGCTACAGATCGAGAGTTACAATCCCAGGAAACATAGCCAATGCACTGAGGGAGAACAGCAGAGACAAGTATTGAATGAACTCCAAACACAACTGAGGTTTGTCCTAAAGTGGTAGTTGATGCTAGCATTGGTTGGGACTTTAGACGGGTAGAGTTTGGGGAGAGGGGACTACGTGAGCACATGCAATGCTCCCCAGTACAGTCTGCAAAGATTGGCAGACACTTTACACTTCGACAACATGTGAGACAGATTTGCATGGTGTGATGTTTATCTCCAACAATGTGAGTATACTTTTAATCCAAGAATTGATATCTTCAGAGGTAACTGTTATTTGTGCTATCATTTAGAATTCTTCTCCTATTACTCACTCAACCAAATATCTTCTGTTAGTTCCAATTCACGTTCTTTTTCTTAATCACTTTTAGATTTGTGAAGACTGCAAGTTATCATCCGAATTATATCTCTAAAGCTTAGTAAATTATGCAGTAAACGTTGTTAAAGTTTAACAGTACAGTAGGTTTTTCGGCTTAGCAGTATGACATTTTACTAAATTAATGACACTACTGCTCAGTGTAGACACTGTAAGTGTACAACTCATTCGTAGGCCACAAGTATCATTTATCTAACAGAAGGTAACAGAGGAGTGATTTTGAATAAGTTGACTATTAAAATGAATGGTTGTTGGTGCTATGTGCATCCATTTATGTTTTTCAGAGTCTAGTGTAGACAGAAATTAGCAGAATAAAGTTCCAATGGTAATTCCTAATACCAGGGAAACTATATCCACCCTTAGCAGCTGGGATTTTAAGTTTGCTACATGAGAAGGACTGCTTAACTTCTGGACCACTAACAAAAACTTAAAAGTAACTACTCCTATGCCCTGTACACAAATTTATAAGGCAAAATATAAAGAGTTCAGTACATAAAAATAAATTCTGTGCAGCAGATACATTTTTACTATATTGACTCTGGTGCAACGCCTGAGGACCAGCTCATGCCATCTAGCTATATCTAGACCATTTTGGTCTGGAAATCTAGTTAAATGATATTAAATTATCATTAAATTACACTGGAGAACATTATCTCCAATATTTAGGGGGTCACCGCCATTTGGCCGCCATGCGGGCAAAATTCCGCGGCCCCCATTCTGACATTCTAGCTGGGCCGGCAGGCGCTAACCAAGTTAGCGCCCGGCGGCCCAGCGGGAATGAGGGCCGCAACACAGGAGCCGGCTCCGAATGTAGCCGTCGGCGTTGCGGCCGTGCGACGGGTGCAGTTGCACCCGTCGCGCTTTTCACTGTCTGCTAAGCAGACAGTGAAAAGCTGTCCGGGGCCCTGTTAGGGGGCCCCTGCACTGCCCATGCCAGTGGCATGGGCAGTGCAGGGGCCCCCAGGGGCTCCAGAACACCCCTTACCGCCAGCCTCTTCCTGGCAGTGAAAACCGGCAGAAACAGGCTGGCGGTAAGGGGGTCAGAATCCCCAGGGCAGCGCTGCCCTGGCAGATTCTCCCAGCCGCGGCAAAAACGGCGGAAAACCGCCGGCCCCGGCGGGGCGACCGCGGCTTTACCGCAGCGGTCAGAATGGCATTTGAAGCACCGCCAGCCTGTTGGCGGTGCTTCCGTCATTCTTGACCCTGGCGGTCCAAGACCGCCAGGGTCAGAATGACCCCCTTAGTGTTGAGAGTCCTAATGAAATGGAATATTGTATCTTATTATCGAGCATTCTTGAAATGGACATTCTTTTTTTATTTAGACCAAATAATTAAATAGCCTGAAAATTCGCCAATTTTGTGTAAATAGTTCCAAAAATGAATGCAGACAAATTAGGGTATCAGTGAAAGTCACAAGCGTATTTGCATTATTGTGCCCCTACTTGATCTCCCTTTATGTAATTTTTCTACAAGGTGTTCCAAAGATAAAGACAAATGAAAAAGTAGAGGACATCGAGGGCACACCTGTCAAGTATCTTTAATACTGATATTTAATTGGAGAGCAGAAATTTTATTTGGTATCCTTTTCATCTTACTTGCAAGTATTCTTCAATTGCATCATCGTTAATTAGTGCATAAAGATAGAGCTGACCCAGACAAAAAGGTCTGTGCAGGAAAATAATGTCCGACTCATTCAATGGGCTAGGAAAAGTTTAACTTTGATGTAGCCGAGTTCAAAAAAAATGTACAAATGGCATGCATATTTACTGGTCTGAAAACGTTTAAAAGAAAGGAAAAAAATGGGGTGGGCACATGAAATTAAGCCCATGAGATGTTTCCAGTTTAAATAGGACTAATAGTATGCCTCACCTTAAGCTGTGATGGACAGATTTGTGGCCATTTAGGTTCGTTTGTTTCCTTTTGCGATATCCTCCAACTCATTCTGTCAAATTCCCTGGCACTTTAAACAAGTTAAAACAACAAGTGATGGACGGAATGCTGAACATTGTCAAACACTCACCCCCAGTCATAGATCTGGGTTTAATCCATCGTTCTTTTGCTCACCATGCCACCCCAGTTTGGACCCAGCCATATGCAAATCAGTCTTGACCCTGTTCCTCATGGGAACAGTCCAGACCGAACTGCCAAGCCAGGTCCTCACTGGACCGGAAACAAGCATCCTGGGACCGGTTTCGGGGTTTCACCCCTCATCAGCCAGGCTAGCTTGAATCCAGTGGCATGGGAAGCACGGGACCCACGTCTGGGCATACCCTTCCCACTTAGGGCGACAAAGCAAAAACAACAAGTGATGGACGGAATGCTGAACATTGTCAAACACTCACCCCCAGTCATAGATCTGGGTTTAATCCATCGTTCTTTTGCTCACCATGCCACCCCAGTTTGGACCCAGCCATATGCAAATCAGTCTTGACCCTGTTCCTCATGGGAACAGTCCAGACCGAACTGCCAAGCCAGGTCCTCACTGGACCGGAAACAAGCATCCTGGGACCGGTTTCGGGGTTTCACCCCTCATCAGCCAGGCTAGCTTGAATCCAGTGGCATGGGAAGCACGAGTGTTTGACAATGTTCAGCATTCCGTCCATCACTTGTTGTTTTTGCTTTGTCGCCCTAAGTGGGAAGGGTATGCCCAGACGTGGGTCCCGTGCTTCCCATGCCACTGGATTCAAGCTAGCCTGGCTGATGAGGGGTGAAACCCCGAAACCGGTCCCAGGATGCTTGTTTCCGGTCCAGTGAGGACCTGGCTTGGCAGTTCGGTCTGGACTGTTCCCATGAGGAACAGGGTCAAGACTGATTTGCATATGGCTGGGTCCAAACTGGGGTGGCATGGTGAGCAAAAGAATGATGGATTAAACCCATGCCCAGACGTGGGTCCCGTGCTTCCCATGCCACTGGATTCAAGCTAGCCTGGCTGATGAGGGGTGAAACCCCGAAACCTGTCCCAGGATGCTTGTTTCTGGTCCAGTGAGGACCTGGCTTGGCAGTTCGGTCTGGACTGTTCCCATGAGGAACAGGGTCAAGACTGATTTGCATATGGCTGGGTCCAAACTGGGGTGGCATGGTGAGCAAAAGAATGATGGATTAAACCCAGATCTATGACTGGGGGTGAGTGTTTGACAATGTTCAGCATTCCGTCCATCACTTGCTGTTTTTGCTTTGTTGCCCTAAGTGGGAAGGGTATGCCCAGATGTGGGTCCCGTGCTTCCCATGCCACTGGATTCAAGCTAGCCTGGCTGATGAGGGGTGAAACCCCGAAACCTGTCCCAGGATGCTTGTTTCCGGTCCAGTGAGGACCTGGCTTGGCAGTTCGGTCTGGACTGTTCCCATGAGGAACAGGGTCAAGACTGATTTGCATATGGCTGGGTCCAAACTGGGATGACATGGTGAGCAAAAGAACGATGGATTAAACCCAGATCTATGACTGGGGGTAAGTGTTTGACAATGTTCAGCATTCCGTCCATCACTTGTTGTTTTTACTTTAAACAAGTTAACAAGTTATCAATTATATATTTCTACCCATTTTTTTCAACCCCAAAAATTATCCAGCTCACTTTTCCAAGACCATTCTGTTAAGATACGACACAAGTATTGATCCCCACTAGAGATTTAACTCTGTATTGCTGTATGAATTTCGGGCTCAGGGAGATAGAGGGTTGAATTCAGTAACTGTTTTTCATAGAGCATAACAACTAAAATGGTCAGCCAGAATCAAAGTGGCTAAGCTGGTTACATTGGTTACTGCCAGGATCCCACTAGAAATACTGACTGAGTAGCTGTTTTCTCTCTGCCGTTTTAACATTTATGTTGAAATTCTGGCTTGCCTCTCCTGTGTTCCTAGGTGTACACAAATGCCACAGTTTCTTCTCACACTAGAATGGGGATCAGGGTGTGTTGAGACCATTATTATTCTAGTATTTCAAATCAGAATGAGGGGGGTTATGGGAATAAACAGACAGTCGATGGCTCATATTAATCTCAAGGCGTTGACTGTAAAGGCCTTGGAGACCTGCACTTTTGTAATGGCATAATGGCGTATGTGCTGTACCTGCAGAAGATATCAAGAATCTTGGTTTTAAACTGGAATTTCCCTGGCATCTCAAACTTCAGATGTAAAAATGTTCTATTTTTATCAACTTAAATTGTTCAGCTGAACACTTCTCTTGGTAGCTTTCCTGCAGTCATCTCATTTCTGCCTTAACTGGAGTAGGATACTATGCCCATCCCCTAGTGATCCACAGCACAGCTGCACCATGGTGTCAGTTGCCCCTTCACCTCCACCGTTTTGATCATGTTTTTTCTCCTAGGGCTTTAGACTATCTATTCTTCTGAGAAGTCATAATGTAACTCTTCTGCTTGTTGTACTGTCCATGTTCCTGCAGACCTGTCCCTATGTACAAACTGCATCAAGCATAGCACTGTCATTTTCCTCAAATTGTTTTCTCTCAATTTTCAAGTTGTGTCCTTTCCCATTCTTTCTGTTTATGCATTGGAGCCCCTAGCTCATCTTCATCACCATTTTCCGTGGATACTGGAGTACAGATAACGTTTTTTTGAATTTCAATAAAAAGCAAGTTACAAGAACACACAACATTTACCTACTTTTGCAAAGGTCAAGGAAGAGTTCTTCAATTCCTTTATTCTGTTTGGCTGAAGTGTGATAGTGCTTTGCTCCCACAGATTCTGCATACCTGTTGGCAATCAAGAACTATTAAATATAATGCAAATGTAGATTTATTAAACAAAAATATTACATTTGTAGGAACATCAGCTAAATGCATAAAGAGACTATGGACAATTCCCTGTTTAACATTTTGTGAACTGCTCAATATAATCAAAACCAGCTGTGAAATTAAACTAGTGAGGGAGCATTCATCCTTCTAATATAGATTGCAATTATATCACTGTACAATATCTGCGCAAGCAGCAGCCTTCCGATTTAGAACAGTGTGATACAAACAAGAACCTTTGAACTTACAGAATTATGAAATGCAATTGAGCTGTTGCCTGCTCGGTACTCAATTCACCAAGATTCGTTATTAATCACTATGCAAGTGTGTTGCACATTTCTTCAGTTTTAAATGCTAGAAGTCTATGAATATGGATAAATACCACGTCTCTATGCATCACAAACACCAATTTAAATTTAAAAATAATGTATTTAAAAAGGCAGTGCAGTTTTTAAAAATGCAGACGCCACATCAAGGGGCACCTTTTAAACCACTGTTTGGAAGTTAAAATGTTGCTAAGCGTGGCTATGCGAAACCGTTTGCTTCTCTATAAGGTGCTGAAGAACAAACAATATTTTTCCTAGTTACCAAAGTCAAAGCTCAGCGTCTAGTATATTTGCAGATTCGGTTAATTTAAAATGTATGCCAATGTTCTCGATGCAATTCTTGCTCAAGGTTTCTGGTATTATCACGAGAGAACAAAGCAGTACTGATGTGAATACTTAACGTTTCATCTTATTATCCATTTTTAAAATGAGTCTGAAAATGTTTGCACAGTTTGTCACCTACAAGTCACTCTCATATCCCAGCACGCCAGAGTTTGCTTCTCAAATCTTAAGAAGTCAGTAAAATGGATATAATTAGGCACATGCTTGACTCATTCCCAGTCGACATGCTGGGAGTCCCACAGTAACTTTGTCATAGCAGTACAAACAAATTCCTTTAGAAACAACGTCCAACTTTAGTAACACAATTAACTCATAAGAAGAGACTTTCTCTTGAGGTAATGAGTACAGGGTGCACTGATCTCCACTCACCTAGAGGATTCTTCTGGTCAGATTTCCACAGCACTAGTGTTAAAAAATACAAAAAGAAATAGACTCCGATTGGGGAGGAAGGATGGTCTCATGAGAATCTATGAAAGGTCCCAATGCTAGCCAGTTGTTCCTACAGGACAGAAACTTGGTTCTTTTCCAGCACTGAATCTTTCACAGATTCACATCCTAAATCTTTCACAGATTCACATCCTAAATCAGATGAGCAAGCAATATACAGTATATAACTCAGCTGCATCACAAGCATAATGCGTTGTGACACTGTTTAAATTATTTAAATATTTACATTTATCAGAAAGGGGGGTATATAATGAGAAACCAATATGGTGTAATATTGCTATCAAGCGTTCTGATGACATCATAAACCACAAGGTCAAAGGGCAGAGTGGTTTGTATATGTCACCAGAACACCAAGCTGGCGACAATAGCAAAAGTGGACCGTATATCATGTTAGGTGTTAGATTTTTAACCCCTTCACTGCCACGTCTTTCCCCCCTCAGGTGCCAGGCCTTTTTTGGCTATTTGGGGCAGTTTACGCTTAAGCCTTCATAACTTTTTGTCCACATAAGCTACCCACGCCAAATTTGCGTCCTTTTTTCCAACATCCTGTGGATTCTAGAGGTGCCCAGAGTGTGTGGGTTCCCCTTGAGCAGACCAAGAAATTAGCCAAAATACAGCAAAAAGTTTTATTAAAAAAACAAAAAGGAAAAAGGGCTGCAGAAGAAAGCTTGTGGTGTTTGTTTCCCTGAAAATGGCATCAACAAAAAGTTTCTGGTGCTAAAATCACCATCTTCCCAGCTTTCGGGAACAGAGAAACTTGAATCACAAAACCACATTTTTCAACATAATTTTGGCATTTTACGGGGACATGCGCCATTTTTCCTATTTTTTGTGCTTTCAGCCTTCTTCCAGTTAGTGCCAGAAATGGGTGTGAAACCAATGCTGGATCCTGGACAGCTAAACATTTCTGTAAAGTAGACAAAATTCTAAATTTAGCAAGGGATTATTTGTGTAGATCCTTTGAGGATTTCCTACAGAAATTAATAGCAAAAACAAAAAAAAAGGAAATTGAGGTGAAAAAAGGAGCCATTTCTGTCCACGTTTTCTTATTTTTGAAAGCATATACTGTTACGTCTAATGGATTCTCCTGGTTGCGGTGATATATAGGGCTTGTAGGTTCATCAAGAACCCTAGGTACCCAGAAACAATAAAGAAGTTGCACCTTGCAATGGGTTTTCATTGTATACTGGGTATACAGCAATTAATTTGGTGAAATATAAAGAGTGTAAAATAGGTATCAAGGAAACCTTTGTATTTCCAAAATGGGCACAAGATAAGGTGTTGAGAAGCAGTGGTTATTTGCACATCTCTGAATTCTGGGGTCCCCATACTAGCATGTGAATTACAGGGCATTTCTCAAATAGATTTTTTTTTACACACTTACTTTTGGAAGGAAAAAATTTACAGAAAGACAAGGGGTAATAACACTTGTTCTACTATTCTGTGTTTCTCCCAAGTCTCCCGATAAAAATGGTACCTCACTTGTGTGGGGAGGCCTAGTGCCGGGGACAGGAAACGCAAAATGGACACATCACGTTTTTACATTGAAATCTGATGTGTTTTTTTGGAAAGTGCCTAGTTGTGGATTTTGGCCTCTAGCTCAGCCAGCACCTAGGGAAACCTACCAAACCTGTGCATTTTTCAAACTATATTACATGTGTTATCTGTTATTTATTTTTTGTAATATTACATTTTAGGGGGTTATGTCGTCATGTCGACGAAATCAATATTTCACAGAAAACCATGAAATATATTCCATATTTCACAAGCTCCTGTGGAATATGGTTTATTGTGCCACTGAATGATGTACAATAAAAGCAAATAAACACAACATATTTGATTTATTGGGACCTTTTAGTGCATGAAACCTATCAAAATAAAAGTGCATCCAGTGTTGGTTTTTCATGAAAGCAGTATAAGTGGTCAGGGTGGAGCCACCCTGACTCCAGGGGTGTGTTATTGGGGTCTTTTAGGGTCAAATTATGACACTAAAATGTTTTGCTTTTCACTACATCCAATATTCACGAATATCTGTGAAAATAAACATTCACAGACACATTCATACACTAAATCATTTACTCATAAAAGCACTCAGCGTCTCATGCACCCACTCAGACCCTCATGCACACACTCAGACACTGATGCACCCACTCACAGATCTACTCAAACCGCCACACATCCACTCATAGAACCATTCAGACCCCCAGGCTCCCACCCTCACACCCAGACACTTTCACAGCCCCTCTCACACCCATTCGTACACCCAGAGACAGACTGTGCAGGGTTGGGTGGTTGTAGGGATTTGCCACAGGGCCTGGCTGCAGGCT
The DNA here is from genome assembly GCF_031143425.1 of Pleurodeles waltl. Classification (NCBI taxonomy): domain Eukaryota; kingdom Metazoa; phylum Chordata; class Amphibia; order Caudata; family Salamandridae; genus Pleurodeles; species Pleurodeles waltl. The sequence goes on from NC_090442.1 coordinate 837,525,404, forward strand.
GTGTGCGGCGCTGGGTTGGGTGGTTATAGGGTATTGGCCAACCCCTGCCACACATGGCCAAAGGCCGTGCGTGGCGGTGGTTGGGTTAACGTATAGTAATTCAAATTTATGTTAAAAAAGAGAAATGTACTAAAAAAAAAAAAGCCACAGTTTACAGGGGCTTTATTGTTAGGAAATAGAATTTAAAAAAGCAACATAGAATTTCACTTAAAAACACCAAAGGTTACAGGGACGTTATAGTTAGGTTCTGAATTTACTCATACAAAACCATAGAAATTTCAGCAGTTATAGTTAAGAGTTATTTCAAGTAACTGTAACTCGTGCCCTAAGGTAACTATAACTCGCCATGCACTGGTAATTACCCCAGATATTACAGGACCAACGGCAACTTTTATAATGTCAATAAAAATATCAGTGAAACATTAGCAGTCAAATTATTGAAGAAAACACTGTGCATGGCAGGATCGCGAGTGAGAGTTACCTTATGGCGCGAGTTACAGTTACTTGAAAAAACTAACTATAACTGCTGAATTTCTATGGCTTTGTAAAAGTAAATTCAGAATTTTACTAAAACGTGCCTACAACCTTTTTTTTTAAGGAAATATATAAATATATGGAAAATGTCACTTACCCAGTGTACATCTGTTCCTGGCATGAGACGCTGCAGATTCACATGCTGCGCATTATCCTGCCATCTAGTGTTGTGCTCGGAGTGTTACAAGTTGTTTTTCTTTGAAGAAGTCTTTTTGAGTCACGAGACCGAGGGACTCCTCCCTTTCGGCTCCATTGCGCATGGGTGTCGACACCATCTTAGATTGTTTTCCCCGCAGAGGGTGAGGTAGGAGTTGTGAATATACTAGATGTGCCCATGCAATGGAGTAGGTATATATGTACATAATGTGTATCAAAAGAATATTTATTTACAAATTAAAAATGTTCATTCAACTAATAACGGCTGCAGGCTCCCAGGGAGGTGGGAGGGCACATGTGAATCTGCAGCGTCTCATACCACGAACAGATGTACACTTGGTAAGTGACATTTTACGTTCGGTGGCATGTGTAGCTGCAGATACACATGCTGTGCATAGACTAGTAATCAGTAATCTCCCCAAAAAGCGGTGGCTTAGCCTGTAGGAGTTAAAGTTGTTTGAAATAATGTTATTAATACAGCCTGTCCAACTGTGGCTGGTTGTGTTGTTAACACATCTACACAGTAATGTTTTGTGAATGTATGAGGCGTAGACCATGTAGCTGCCTTACAGATTTCTGTCATGGGTATATTCCCAAGAAAAGCCATTGTGGCGCCTCTTTTACCAGTGGAGTGCGCCTTTGGTATAATAGGTAGATCTCTTTTTGCTTTAATATAGCAAGTTTGAATGTATTTGACTATCCATCTGGCGATGCCTTGTTTGGATATAGGATTACCTGCATGAGGTTTTTGGAAGGCTACAAACAATTGTTTTGTTTTACGAAATTGTTTTGTTCTGTCAATGTAATACATTAGTGCTCTTTTTATGTCTAATGTATGTAAGGCTCTTTCGGCTACTGAGTCTGGTTGCGGAAAGAAGACTGGGAGTTCCAGAGTTTGGTTTAGGTGGAATGGTGATATGACCTTTGGTAAGAAATTGGGATTTGTACGGAGAACCACTTTATGTTTATGTATTTGTATAAAGGGTTCTTGAATAGTAAATGCTTGTATCTCTCTTACTCTTCTAAGTGATGTGATAGCTATTAGAAAGGCTACTTTCCAAGTCAAGTATTACATTTCACGAGAGTGCATGGGTTCGAATGGTGGTCCCATGAGTCGTGTTAATACAATATTAAGGTTCCACGAAGGTACTGGTGGTGTCCTTGGGGGTATGATTCTTTTTAGTCCCTCCATAAATGCTTTAATGACTGGGATTCTAAAAAGCGATGTTGTATGTGTAATCTGCAGATAGGCAGATATTGCAGTGAGATGTATTTTAATGAAAGAGAATGCTAGATTAGACTTTTGTAAGTGTAATAAGTAGCTTACAATGTCCTTTGTGGAGGCATGTAGTGGTTCAATGTGATTAGTGTGGTATTAGCAAACAAATATTTTCCATTTGTTTGCGTAACAATGTCTTGTTGTAGGTTTTCTAGCTTGTTTAATGACCTCCATACACTCTTGTGTAAGGTTTAGATGTCCGAATTCTAAGACTTCAGTAGCCAGATTGCTAGATTGAGCGATGCTGGATTGGGGTGTCTGATTTGTTGTTTGTGTTGTGGTAAAAGATCTGGAATGTTTGGTAATTTGATGTGGGGTACTACTGATAAGTCCAACAGTGTTGTGTACCACGGTTGGCGAGCCCAGGTTGGTGCTATGAGTATTAGTTTGAGTTTGTTTTGACTTAGTTTGTTGACCAGATAAGGAATGAGTGGGAGAGGGGGAAAGCGTAAGCAAATATCCCTGACCAACTGATCCATAGTGCACTGCCCTTGGATTGAGGGTGTGGGTACCTGGACGCGAAGTTTTGGCATTTTGCATTTTCTTTTGTTGCGAATAGGTCTATGTTTGGTGCTCCCCAACGGAGGAAGTGATCCTGTGGGATCTGGGGATGAATTTCCCATTCGTGAGTTTGCTGGTGATTTCGACTGAGATTGTCGGCTAACTGATTCTGAATGCCTGGTATGTATTGTGCTATCAGGTGAACGTGATTGTGAATTGCCCAATGCCAAATCTTTTGTGCTAAGAGACACAGTTGTGATGAGTGTGTCCCCCCTTGTTTGTTGAGATAATACATTGTTGTCATGTTGTCGGTTTTGACAAGGATGTGTTTGTGGGCTACCAGTGGTTGAAATGCTTTTAATGCTAGAAGCACCGCTAGCAGTTCCAAATGATTTATGTGAAGTTGTTTTTGCTGATTGTCCCATTGACCCTGTATGCTGTGCTTGTTGAGGTGTGCTCCCTACCCCATCATGGAAGCATCTGTTGTGATAACAGCTTGAGGCACTGGGTCTTGGAATGGCCGCCCTCTGTTTAAATTTATAGGGTTCCACCATTGAAGCGAGAATTGTGTCTATCAACACTAGATCTTGGAGTTGACCCTGTGCCTGTGTCCATTGTGTTGCTAGACACTGTTGTAAGGGCCGCATGTGTAGTCTTGCGTTTGGGATGATGGCTATGCATGAAGATATCATGCCTAGAAGTTTAATTACAAATATCACTTGGTAGTGTTGGTTTGGCTGTATGTTTAATATTGTATTGCAGAACGCCTGTACCCTTTGTGGACTCAATTGCTTTTTGTGTATTGAGTGTTGCTCCCAAGTATTGTTGTATTTGGGATGGTTGTAGATGTGATTTTTGGTAATTTATAGAGAACCCTGGTTTGTGTAGAGTTTCTATCACATATTGTGCGTGTAGAAGACACTGTTGCTGAGTGCTGATTTTTATTAACCAATCGTGCAAGTAAGGGAATACGTGCATGTGCTGTCTCCTGATGTGAGCGGCTACTACTGCAAGGCATTTTGTGAATACTCTTGGGGCTGTTGTTATCCCGAATGGTAACACCTTGAATTGGTAATGCACGCCTTGGATTACAAACCTTAAGTATTTCCTGTGGGAAGGATTTTTGGGTATGTGGAAATATGCATCCTTGAGATTTAATGTTCACGTGTAGTCCTGTTTTTTGAGCAAGGGAATCACGACTTGAAGTTTTACCATGTGAAAGTGATCTGATTTGATGTAAAGATTCAGGGGGTCATTCTGACCCTGGCGGTAATTACCGCCATGGCGGAGGTTGGCGGTAGCACCGCCAACAGGCTGGCGGTGCTCCGCCGGGCATTCTGACCGCGGCGGTACAGCCGCGGCCAGAAGCGGAAAGCCGGCGGTGTACCGCCGACTTTCCGCTGCCCATGGGAATCCGCCATGGCGGCGCAGCTTGCTGCGCCGCCATGGGGATTCTGACAGCCCATACCGCCAGCCTGTTCCTGGCGGTTCACCCGCCAGGAACAGGATGGCGGTATGGGGTGTCGTGGGCCCCCGTAAGAGGGCCCCACAAAGAATTTCAGTGTCTGCTTTGCAGACACTGAAATTCGCGACGGGTGCAACTGCACCCGTCGCACCTTCCCACTCCGCCGGCTCCATTCTGAGCCGGCTTCCTCGTGGGAAGGGTGTTTCCTGCTGGGCTGGCGGGCGGACTTTCGGCAGTCGCCCGCCAGCCCAGTGGGAAAGCCAGAATGACCGCCGCAGTCTTTTGACCGCGGAGTGGTCTTTCGGCGGGCGGCGACCGCCGTCCGCCGCGGTCAGAATCACCCCCTCAGTGTTCTGAGGTCTAATATGGGTCTTAGCGTTTTGTCCTTCTTTGGAATTAGGAAATACAGGGAGTAGACACCTGTTCCTTTTTGATGGTTGGGTACTAATTCTATTGCCTGTTTTTGTAACAATGCTTGGACTTCTAGTTGTAACAGGTCCAAGTGTTGTTTGGACATATTGGGGGTGATTCTGACCGCGGCGGACGGCGGTCGCCGCCCGCCAAGCGGTTCCCGCCGAAAGACCGCTCCGCGGTCAAAAGACCGCGGCGGTCATTCTGGCTTTCCCACTGGGCTGGCGGACGACTGCCGAAAGTCCGCCCGCCAGCCCAGCGGGAAACACCCTTCCCACGAGGAAGCCGGCTCAGAATGGAGCCGGCGGAGTGGGAAGGTGCGACGGGTGCAGTTGCACCCGTCGCGAATTTCAGTGTCTACAAAGCAGACACTGAAATTCTTTGTGGGGCCCTCTTACGGGGGCCCACGACACCCCATACCGCCATCCTGTTCCTGGCGGGTGAACCGCCAGGAACAGGATGGCGGTATGGGCTGTCAGAATCCCCATGGTGGCGCAGCAAGCTGCGCCGCCATGGCGGATTCCCATGGGCAGCGGAAAGTCGGTGGTACACCGCCGGCTTTCCGCTTCTGGCCGCGGCTGTACCGCCGCGGTCAGAATGCCCGGCGGAGCACCGCCAGGCTGTTGGCGGTGCTACCGCCAACCTCCGCCATGGCGGTAATTACCGCCAGGGTCAGAATGACCCCCATTGTGTGCTCTTGGGGGCACATCTGGTGGCAATTGTAGGAATTCTATGCAATAACCATGTTGGATAATAGCTAGGACCCATGCGTCCGTAGTTATGTTTTCCCAGTTGTGGTAGTATGCTTTCAGTCTCCCCCCCACTGGTGTTGAGTGGTGGGGGATTGTGACATTGAAGTCACTGTTTGGTTTGAGGGTTTTTTGGGCTCTGGAATTTCCCTCTTGCCTTTTGGAATTGTCCACCCCTGTATGTTCCTCGAAAACCTCCTCTTTGGTACTGGCCCTGATATGTGGGTCTGACTTGTGGGGTGGAAGGCTCTGTGGTTTGGGAACGAAACCCCCCCTAAATTGCAGCTTTCTAAAAGTGCCTCTGTTCTGTGGGGAGTAGAGCGCGCCCATGGCTTTGGCCGTGTCAGGGTCCTTTTTGAGCTTTTGATTGCCGTATCCACCTCCGGCGCAAACAACTGTTCTTGGTTGAACGGCATATTTAGCACAGCTTGCTGGATTTCTGGTTTAAAACCCGAGCTCCGTAACCATGCGTGCCTACGAATGGTTACCGCAGTGTTCACTGTCCTTGCTGCTGTGTCTGCCGAGTCCATCACAGACCTTATTTGGTTGTTTGAAATAGTTTGTCCTTCCTCAACAACCTGTTAGGCACGTTTTTGGTATTCCTTGGGCAAGTGTTGAATGATATCTTGCATCTCATCCCAGTGTGCCCTGTCGTAGCTAGCCAGTAGAGCCTGAGAACTGGCAATCCGCCATTGATTGGCTGCCTGTGTTGGTACCCTTTTGCCTGCTGCATCGAATTTCCGACTTTCCTTGTCAGGCGGTGGTGCGTCTCCTGAGGATTGGGAGTTTGCCCTCTTTCTGGCTGCTCCCACTACCACTGAATCTGGTGTTAGTTGCTGTGTTATAAATACAGGATCTGTTGGGGGAGGTTTATATTTCTTCTCCACCCTAGGCGTGATGGCCCTGCCTTTAACTGGGTCCTGGAACACTTGTTTGGCGTGTTTTAGCATGCCTGGAAGCCTTGGCAAACTTTGGTAAGAGCTGTGAGTGGATGCCAAGGTGTTAAATAAAATGTCGTCTTCTATGGGCTCCGCATGCATTGATACATTATGGAAAGTAGCTGCCCTTGATACCACCTGCATATATGCAGTGCTGTCCTCAGGTGGTGACGGCCTTGCCGGGTAGCAATCGGGACTATTGTCTGAGACCGGTGCATCATATAAGTCCCATGCATCCGGGTCATCTTGTGTCATCCCCGTGTGTGTTGGTGACTGCATTGGGGGTGTTGCTACCGGGGACAGGTGCGGTGAATGAAATGGTGAAGGCTGTGGCGAAACCCTTGGCGGTGTCTTGTCTCTTGCCACCTTTGCCCTTGGCTGCATTTCCACTTCCTGGAATGCTAGCTTTCCCTTCATTTTTATTGGGGGAAGAGTTTGGATTTTCCCCGTCTCTTTCTGTATGTGCAGCCTCCTTTGGGTATGGTCTGGCTCTCCCATGCCTAGTTCCTGCTCAAATCTGTGCCCTTGCATTTGGCTGGAAAGGCGGTTCTCTTCTGTATAGGAGCCTGTTTTCGGCTCCGAGGCTGCATGTTTCGGCACCAAAGGTTTTGGTACGGTCTTTTTCGGCTCCGAGGAAACCTTTTTGACTTTGGGGGTTTCAAACTCTCGGTGCTGAGATGGTTCAGAGCCAGTATCTCAACCGGAGTCGGATGTCTTCGGCTGCTGGGAGGCCTTTTTCGGTGCCGATGTTTGGTCACTGTGTTTTCGGGTTAAGCCATGGCCTGTTTGTGATGGTATCCCCTTGGCCTTTATAATTTTTGAGTGAGTCTTCGCCGGGGCTGATTTACTCACAGTTTGTTGCTGCGTCTTCGGTTGCTCACTTTCGGACTCGTCCGAGTCCGAATCTTGAATGGAGAATCTCTCCTCTTCCTCGACGTCGATCTGTTCGGCCGGTGTCGACGCCATCTGGAGTCTTCTAGCTCTTCGATCGCGTAGTGTCTTCTTCGATCGAAATGCCCGACAGGCCTCGCAAGTATCCTCCCTGTGTTCCGGTGAGAGACACAGATTACAGACCAAGGGCCTGATTACAACTTTGGAGGAGGTGTTAATTCGTCACAAATGTGACTGATACACCACCAGCCGTATTACGAGTTCCATAGGATTTAATGGACTCGTAATACGGCTGGTGGTATATCCGTCACTTTACCGTCACTTTTGGGACAGATTAACACCTCCTCCAAAGTTGTAATCAGGCCCCAAGTGTTGGTCTGTATAAGGATACTTTGCGTGGCAATTCGGGCAGAAACGGAAGGGGGTCCGGTCCATGAGGTTTGGAGATGGACGCAGTCGGGCCGACCAGGCACCGCTGAAGAGTGGAAGCCCCGAAGGGCCGCCGGAGCGCTTCTTTTTTTCGGTGTCGATGTGCTAACACTAAACCACTAAAGCGCGAACAATACCGTCAAATTTTCCGATAACTAGCTAACTTTCCCGATTCGAAATATGGAGCGAAGAGGAACATGTCCGAACCCGATGGCGGAAAGAAAACAATCTAAGATGGAGTCGACACCCATGCGCAATGGAGCCGAAAGGGAGGAGTCCCTCGGTCTCGTGACTCGAAAATACTTCTTCAAAGAAAAACAACTTGTAACACTCCGAGCCCAACACTAGATGGCAGGATAATGCACAGCATGTGTATCTGCAGCTACACATGCCATCGAACATATATATATATATATATACATATATATATTATATATATATATACAGACATATATATATACAGACATACACATATATATATACACACTCACACACATACATACAGTGCTTTAAATAGGATAAAATAAATGCAGTTACTCATTAACATGAACTAGTGTGGTGGGTGGGGCTAAGAGCAAGACATGAGGATACTTTGACTTGTATACCAGTTGCAGCACATACCAAAGTCCCATGAGAAATGTGTTTAAATAAACAAAACAAGTTAACTCGTTACACAAAATGAAAGCGAAACACAATGATATTTTAACATTTCTTTTGTTCTGTAATATTTGCAGCTTCTTAATGCCATTCTGTTATTTGCTATTGTGTTTCGCAATACTACATATTCTTGAACGTGCACACACACAGAAAGCAACAAGCAGACATGCACACACAAAGCATTCCACACCGTCCTCCTTAAAGTATTCCGATTCTCTCCCTCTTTCATGCACTTTTCTCTCACACAAAAACAGCACATACAAGCAGGCAAACACACATACATAAGCAGACCCTCGTTCTAAAGTCAAGGGTGGGATTAATGCCATTGCAAACTTCCTTCCTCCCATGGCTTTCTTAGTTGTCATCGTCAGCGGGGCTGCCTCTATTCTGTGTTTGCACAAATGCATACGATAGTGTAAATGTGATTGACAGCACAGGGCCTGAATGGAGCCTGTTCTGTCAAACACAGCGTGATGGTAAATACCCAGACATTAGGCACTTAATGCCTGCTGAATAGCTCAGCGGGGGTCAGTTTAGGGCTACAGAAGCACCTTAGCTGTCAGAGGCAGGTTCAACTCTGACAACCTAGTGCTCACCAGCACTAGCTAAGGAGCCTACCGCTCATGAGTACCAGTACTCTACTTGGCAGCAGAGAAGTGCTGGTAGTCAGTGTGAGAAAAATAAGACGTGCCGGTCACTTACCCAGTGTACTTCTGTTCATGGCATGTTGTGCTGCAGATTCACATACTATGCATATCGATTCCGACATCTAGTGTTGGGCTCGGAATGCTACAAGTTGTTTTTCTTCGAAGAAGTCTTCTCGAGTCATGGGATCGAGTGACTCCTCCTCTTCAGTTCCACTGCTCATGGTCATTGACTCCATTGTTAGACTGTTTTCCCGCAGAGGGTAAAGGAAGGAGTGATAGAGTATATAAGTGAAAAAGAGATGTGCATGTAAATGTATATACATATGTACAAATGCATTAACTTAAATGACTACAGGCTTCAGGGGAGGAAGGGAGGGTGCATGTGGATCTGCAGCACAACATACCACGAACAGATGTACACTAGGTAAGTGATATTTTCCGTTCAATGGCATGTGTAGCTGCAGATACACATGCTATGCATAGACTACAAAGCAGTGTGTCCTCCCGAAATAGCGATGGCTAGCCTGTAGGAGTTGAAGTTGTTTGAAATAATGTTCTTAGAACAGCTTGTCCTACTGTGGCTTGTTGTGATAATACATCCACACAGTAGTGTTTAGTTAACCTATGAGGTGTTGACCATGTAGCTGCTTTACAAATTTCAGCCATTGGTATATTTCCTGAAAAAACATTGTTGCACCTTTCTTTTGTGTAGAATGTGCTTTAGGGGTGATTACAAGTTGTCTTTTTGCTTTCATATAGCATGTTTGTATGCACCTTACAATCCATCTTGCTAAACCTTGTTTTGATATAGGATTGCCTGTATGTGGTTGTTGGAAAGCTAAAAAAAGTTGTTTTGTCTTTCTAAATTGTTTAGTTCTGTCTATGTAGTACATTAGAGCTCCTTTGAGGTCTAAAGTATGTAGAGCTCTTTCTGCCATAGAATCTGGCTGTGGGAAGAATACTGGCAGTTCCACTGTTTGATTGACATGAAATGGTGAGACTACTTTTGGGAGAAATTTTGGATTTGTTCTTAGTACAACATTGTGTTTGTGCACTTGGAAGAAAGGTTCTTCAAGAGTAAAAGCTTGTATTTCACTTACTCTTCTTAAAGAAGTAACTGCTACTAGGAAGGCAACTTTCCATGTTAGAAATTGAAACTGGCAAGAGTGCATGGGTTCAAAAGGTGGTCCCATAAGTGTTGTAAGCACTAAATTTAGATTCCAAGATTGAACTGGTGGCGTTCTTGGTGGAATGATGCGTTTTAAACCTTCCATAAAAGCTTTAATGACAGGAACTCTAAATAAAGAGCTATGTTGAATAGTGTGCAATATGCAGATATAGCAGTAAGGTGTATTTTTATTGAGGAAAATGCTAAATTAGATTTTTGCAAATGAAGTAAATAGCATACAATATCTTGTATTGATGCTATAAGAGGATCTATGTTTTTAGATTGGCAATAATAGACTAATCTTTTCCATTTGTTTGCGTAGCACTGTCTAGTAGTGGGTTTTCTTGCTTGTTTAATAACCGCCATACATTCTGATGGAAGTTTTAAATATCCAAATTCTACGACTTCAGGAGCCAGATTGCTAGATTGAGAGCATTGGGGTTTGGATGTCTGATTTGACCTTTGTTTTGTGTTAACAGATCTGGTCTGCATGGTAGTTTGGAGTGCAGTACTACAGATAGATCTAGTAGTGTTGTGTACCATGGCTGACGTGCCCATGTCGGTGCTATGAGTATCATGTTGAGTGGAGTTTGACGCAACTTGTTGACCAGAAATGGAAGGAATGGGAGAGGGGGAAAAGCGTAAGCAAATATCCCTGACCAATTGATCCATAGAGCATTGCCTTTGGATAGGGGATGTGGGTGTCTGGATGGGAAGTTTTGGCATTTTGGGGGTCATTACAACCCTGGCGGATGGTGGTAAAGGTGCGGTAATACCGCAAACAGGGCGGCAGACAAAAAAAGGGAATTATGACCGTGACGGAAACCCCCAACAAAGACAGCCACTTTAACACTCCGCCCGCCACGGCGGTACAGACAAGCAGCGCGGCGGTCACCGCCAACAGACAGGCGGAAGACAATGTACCGCCCACAGTATCACAACCCGGCAATCCGCCACCTTTTCCAGGGCGGTTTCACCGTGGATAAAAACACGGCGGAAACAGCTTTTGCAATGGGAAAACGCTCACCTTAACACACTCCACGAGGAAAGAGGCCACCATGGAGCCGGAATTACAAATCCTACCTGCCCTTGTCTTCCTACTCATCTACGAACACCAGCGCCGGCGGCAGCGAAGACAACGGTGAGTACTGCACCTACGACATAGGGGAGGCAAAAGTCAGGGGGACACACACGCAACATCCCCACCCCCGCCCCCACCCTCGCACATTACAACACACACACCAATGCATTTCCAAACATCTCTTTAACAACCTACAACCCCCCCGGAAGAATGCAAAGAAAAAACGAAATCAGTTCAAACATTGTAATGTATCAAAATACATGTTTCAAATATATACAGATATATATAAACTCATTCAAAAGCATATACATTACGAGAAGTAGTGCAGATATGCACATCTCAATGTCCGTGCACCACTGGGCCAAAAATGCATGGGCGAGGCCCACACAAGATATCTGTCCACAAACGGAGAGAACACTGCCGGGCATCAGATAGAAATACAACAGGCACCTCAGGGGGGAGGGAAGGGGGGGGCACCTCAGCCGGATTACAGCACCACGCCAGATCCACGACGGGGCTCCATGCCCATTGACGTATTCTGGGGAGTGCAAAGCCACAGTCTCTCAAGTCTCTACAGTGGGTGGGTTGCCCACTGCCATATCCTGGGGAGTGCAAAGCCACAGTCTCTCAAGTCTCTACAGTGGGTGGGTTGCCCACTGCCATATCCTGGGGAGTGCAAAGCCACAGTCTCTCAAGTCGATAACAGCCTCCACTGGTTCTGGAGGGGGACTGGTGCCCAGAGTGCTTCATCCTGTGAAGGACAGAGGTAATGGATGGATCTCTCCACTGGTTCTGGAGAGGGAATGGTGCCTAGACTGGATTAGGCTCCCCGTGACAGTTCCTGTCCCGTCACTGTCCCAGCTGTACATGGGATAACAATGCTTGATGTGGCAGTCTTTTCCTTCTGCAGCGGTGCTCTGCCCTGTTCAGCGGTGCTTGCCCTGTTCAGCGGTGCTTTGCCATGGCGGTCTCTGGGCTGTTCAGCGGTGCTTGCCCTGTTCAGCGGTGCTTTGCCATGGCGGTCTCTGGGCTGTTCAGCGGTGCTTGCCCTGTTCAGCAGTGCTTTGCCATGGCGGTCTCTGACCTGTTCAGCGGTGCTTGCCCTGTTCAGCGGTGCTTTGCCATGGCGGTCTCTGGGCTGTTCAGCGGTGCTTGCCCTGTTCAGCTGTGCTTTGCCATGGTGGTCTCTGGGCTATTCAGCAGTGCTTGCCCTGTTCAGCGGTGCTTTGCCATGGCGGTCTCTGACCTGTTCAGCAGTGCTTGCCCTGTTCAGCGGTGCTTTGCCATGGCGGTCTCTGACCTGTGCATTGGTGTGTGGCAAGATGGTCCCTCATTGCCCAGCGGGGCTGTGGCAGCCGGGGCCCTCCTGGGCACTGACTCCGACGGTGGTCTCCTGACCAGTGACGATACTTGGGCCCTCCTGGGCACTGACTCTGGTGGTGGTCTCCTGACCAGTGACGATACTTGGGCCCTCCTGGGCACTGACTCTGGCGGTGGTCTCCTGACCAGTGACGATACTTGGGCCCTCCTGGGCACTGACTCTGGCGGTGGTCTCCTGACCAGTGACGATACTTGGGCCCTCCAGGGCACTGACTCTGGCGGTGGTCTCCGGACCGGTGACGACGATGCTGGCGGTGGCGTCCCGGCCGCCGGGGAGGATGTAGGAGGCTGGAATGGCTTGTAGTGAGTACCAAGGGGTACTTACACCTTGCACCAGGCCCAGGTATCCCTTATTAGTGTATAGGGTGTCTAGCAGCTTAGGCTGATAGATAATGGTAGCTTAGCAGAGCAGCTTAGGCTGAACTAGGAGACGAGTGAAGCTCCTACAGTACCACTAGTGTCACTTGCACAATATCATAAGAAAACACAATACACAGATATACTAAAAATAAAGGTACTTTATTTTTATGACAATATGCCAAAGTATCTCAGTGAGTACCCTCAGTATGAGGATAGCAAATATACACAAGAAATATGTACACAATACCAAAAATATGCAGTATAGTATTAGAAAACAGTGCAAACAATGTATAGTTACAATAGGATGCAATGGGGACACATAGGGATAGGGGCAACACAAACCATATACTCCAAAAGTGGAATGCGAACCACGAATGGACCCCAAACCTATGTGACCTTGTAGAGGGTCGCTGGGAGTGTAAGAAAACAGTGAGGGTTAGAAAAATAGCCCACCCCAAGACCCTGAAAAGTGAGTGCAAAGTGCACTAACGTTCCCCAAAGAGCACAGAAGTCGTGATAGGGGAATTCTGCAGGAAAGACCAACACCAGCAATGCAACAACAATGGATTTCCAGACGAGAGTACCTGTGGAACAAGGGGACCAAGTCCAAAAGTCACGATCAAGTCGAGAGTGGGCAGATGCCCAGGAAATGCCAGCTGTGGGTGCAAAGAAGCTGCTACTAGGCAGTAGAACGACAAGGGCTAGAAACTTCCCCTTTGGAGGATGGATGTCCCACGCCATGAAGAGTCATGCAGAAGTGTTTTCCTGAAGAAAGACTGCAAACAAGCCTTGCTAGCTGCAAATTGTGCGGTTAGGGCTTTTGGATGCTGCTGTGGCCCAGGAGGGACCAGGATGTCGCCAATTGCGTCAGGGGACAGACGAGGCGCCCAGCAGGACAAGGAGCCCTCTCAAAAGCAAGCAGCACCTGGAGAAGTGCCAGAACAGGCACTACAAAGTGGAGTGAAATGGTGCTAACCCGAAGTTACACAAGAGAGTCCCACGCCGCCGGAGGACAACTCAGGAGGTTGTGCAATGCAGGTTAAAGTGCCGTGGACCCAGGCTTGGCTGTGCACAAAGGATTTCCGCCGGAAGTGCACAGAGGCCGGAGAAGCTGCAAAACATGCGGTTCCCAGCAATGCAGTCTAGCGTGGGGAGGCAAGGACTTACCTCCACCAAACTTGGACTGAAGAGTCACTGGACTGTGGGAGTCACTTGGACAGAGTTGCTGGATTCAAGGGACCTCGCTCGTCGTGCTGAGAGGAGACCCAGAGGACCGGTGAAGCAGTTCTTTGGTGCCTGCGGTTGCAGGGTGAAGATTCCGTCGACCCACAGGAGATTTCTTCGGAGCTTCTAGTGCAGAGAGGAGGCAGACTACCCCCACAGCATGCACCACCAGGAAAACAGTCAAGAAGGCGGCAGGATCAGCATTACAATGTTGCAGTAGTCGTCTTAGCTACTTTGTTGCAGTTTTGCAGGCTTCCAGCGTAGCCAGCAGTCGATTCCGTGGCAGAAGGTGAAGAGAGAGATGCAGAGGAACTCTGATGAGCTCTTGCATTCGTTATCTAAGGAATTCCCCAAAGCAGAGACCATAAATAGCCAGAAAAGAGGGTTTGGCTACTTAGGAGAGAGGATAGGCTAGCAACACCTGAAGGAGCCTATCAGAAGGAGTCTCTGACGTCACCTGCTGGCCCTGGCCACTCAGAGCAGTCCAGTGTGCCAGCAGCACCTCTGTTTCCAAGATGGCAGAGGTCTGGAGCACACTGGAGGAGCTCTGGGCACCTCCCAGGGGAGGTGCAGGTCAGGGGAGTGGTCACTCCCCTTTCCTTTGTCCAGTTTCGCGCCAGAGCAGGGCTGAGGGGTCCCTGAACCGGTGTAGACTGGCTTATGCAGAAATGGGCACCATCTGTGCCCATGAAAGCATTTCCAGAGGCTGGGGGAGGCTACTCCTCCCCTGCCTTAACACCTTTTTGCAAAGGGAGAGGGTGTAACACCCTCTCTCTGAGGAAGTCCTTTGTTCTGCCTTCCTGGGCCAAGCCTGGCTGGACCCCAGGAGGGCAGAAACCTGTCTGAGGGGTTGGCAGCAGCAGCAGCTGCAGTGAAACCCCTGAAAAGGCAGTTTGGCAGTACCCGGGTCTGTGCTAGAGACCCGTGGGATCATGGGATTGTGCCAACAATGCCAGGATGGCATAGAGGGGGCAATTCCATGATCTTAGACATGTTACATGGCCATATTCGGAGTTACCATTGTGAAGCTACACATAGGTAGTGACCTATGTGTAGTGCACGCGTGTAATGGTGTCCCCGCACTCACAAAGTCCGGGGAATTTGCCCTGAACAATGTGGGGGCACCTTGGCTAGTGCCAGGGTGCCCACACACTAAGTAACTTAGCACCCAACCTTTACCAGGTAAAGGTTAGACATATAGGTGACTTATAAGTTACTTAAGTGCAGTGAAAATGGCTGTGAAATAATGTGTGCATTATTTCACTCAGGCTGCAGTGGCAGGCCTGTGTAAGAATTGTCAGAGCTCCCTATGGGTGGCAAAAGAAATGCTGCAGCCCATAGGGATCTCCTGGAACCCCAATACCCTGGGTACCTCAGTACCATATACTAGGGAATTATGAGGGTGTTCCAGTATGCCAATGTAAATTGGTGAAAATGGTCACTAGCCTGTTAGTGACAATTTGGAAAGAAATGAGAGAGCATAACCACTGAGGTTCTGATTAGCAGAGCCTCAGTGAGACAGTTAGTCATAACACAGGTAACACATACAGGGCACACTTATGAGCACTGGGGCCCTGGCTGGCAGGGTCCCAGTGACACATACAACTAAAACAACATATATACAGTGAAATATGGGGGTAACATGCCAGGCAAGATGGTACTTTCCTACAGAGGATGCCGCCCTTCTCCGCCGTGCTGCTCTCACGAGGCTGTGCAGACTTCTTCTGGCACTTCACCGCCTTTGGAGGAGTCACAGCTGACTCTGCAATCCCCCTGGGACCCTTGTGAGTAGTTTTGCCTCCAGGAGTCTTCACCCGGTCCCGTCGGCCACTTGCCAACTTGAGATGCTTTACAGGGGGTGGACTGGCAGTGCCTTGGCTCCGTGTCACACTGCCTGCCATGGAGGCCGGTGCACTCCACACACCTGTAACACGCACCACTGGAACTGGAGTCTTTTTGGCTGGGGCGCTACTATGGGACTGATGAATTGGAGGGGTGGGGGTGGGGGCAAAGAGGTCAACGTTGCTGAGGGACAGTTTCTGACGAACACTGGGATGGGTAGCTGGAGGGGGTCTGGGAGTGGAGGAAGAGGAGGTGGTTGTAGGAGGTGTCACTTTAGGTGTTTTGGGTGCAGGTGCAGGTAGTGGAGGTTGTCATGAGGTGGATGGATGTTGGGTGTGTGGGTGCCCGCGTTTGTGTACTTTGGGAGGGGGCGTCACAGACACACTGGAAGAGGACACAGGGGACGTGTAAATGGGAGTGGGGGTGGTGAGTGCAGGTGAGCGGGGTGTGGTGCTGGGTGTTCTGGTGCGAGTCCTAGTGCCTGTAGATGTAGTGCATGCAGGTGAGAGTGTAGACGACACTGGGAGGGAGGAGGCAGACGATGAGGAGGGGGACACAGTGGAGGCATTGGATGTTGCTGTGTCTGTATGTGTCTGATGCTTGTGTGGGTGCCTGTGGGATGTGTGGTGCCTATGTTTGCCTGAGCTACTTTTGTGTGTTGAGGTGTGTGCATGCTTGTCTGTTGGTGTGCTTGGGATAGGCTGGGGTACAGGAGCTTGGGTCTGGGTGGAGGAAGTTGTAGGGAGGAGGCTAGACACAGGGACAATGGCTGCCATCAGTGCTGAGGCCAAAGATTGCAGGGTTCGATGAAGGGCAGCCTGACCAGAATGAATGCCCTCCAGGAATGCATTACCGTGTTGCAACTCCCTTTCTACACCCTGGATGGAATTCACAATGGTAGACTGCCCAACAGTGGGTGACCTGAGGAGGTCAATGGCCTCCTCACTGAGGGCAGCAGGGGTGACAGGGGCAGGGGCTGAGGTGCCTGGGGCGAAGGTGATTCCTACCCTCCTGGGTGAGCGGGCACGGGGCGAACGCTGAGGGGCTGCTGGGAGGGCGGTTCTGGTAGGGGAGGTGGCGGCTGTACCTGTAGAAGTGTGGGGCACAGATGGTGCCGCCAACACAAGGGAGCTCCCATCGGCGGACGAGTCCGTGTCGCTGGTTGGTGATCCGGTGCCTGACGTGAAGCTCCCCTCGCTCTCCGTCCCACTGGTGCATTCTGAGTCTGTGGTGTGGCCCTCCATGGCCATGTGGGATGCAGCTCCCCCGTGCTCCGGTGCCACTGTACCTCCGCCTGATGATGCTGATGCACAAAAGAACATGGAGAGCAGAAAAAGTGGGGGGACGACAGAAGAAAGACAGGTTGAGTGCATGGCATACCGCTACCGTTGGCGGACAATACAGACACAGCAGCCCCCTGCACTACGCCGTGCTCCTGGCCTCTACAGATGCAATTCCTGGGATTTGGCCTATATCGCTATGGTGGACATCTGCACACATGGATGCCACAGGGGCATGTATACCTGTACTTGCCACTCTACTGCAGTGGGGTGGAGTGCCACATGGCCTGCATTACGGAGGGGCCTAGCCTATGGAAGTCACCCTGGCCTAGGGAAACCCACAGCCCTCCTCCCACACCTAGACCCCTCAACAGCGCGCAAAGTCCCAAGAATGATTGTGTACTCACCCCCTTGTGTCTGCTGTGATGCCCTCAAGCGCCCATCCAACTCAGGGTAGGGCACCGCCAGGAATTGGAACATGAGGGTGGTCATGGGGAGACGGGCACCCCTCCCACGTTGGGAGGCCATCCCCAGCTGAGCCTCCGCCGTCTTCTTGCTCCAGTGGCGAATGTCCTCCCATCTCTTAGGGCAGTGGGTGCCCCGTCTCTGGTGGACCACCAGGGTCTGGACGTCCTTGTCGATGGCACGCCAAATGTCCTTCTTCTGGTGGGCGCTGACCTACATGACATGCACAGGGGAAGAAGAGAAGTCATTAGCAAGAGCACCGTCGAAGTGAGTGGCCCCCATCCCTGCCCTTGCCATGTGACACATGCATTCACAGTCCTTCATGTTCACTGCACTCTGCCCCCTTCCCTCTTACAACCAGCCCTCTCCACCCAGGCATAGCCCATACAACGTGCTCCCTTGGTACTTACCTGTTGGTCTGGAGGACCGTAGAGTAGCGTGTACTGGGGGAGGACCCCATCCACGAGCTTCTCCAACTCCTGAGCAGTGAAGGCAGGGGCCCTTTCCCCAGACGCAGCAGCCATTGTCTCTTCCAGACCGAGGTCACAGCAGCACTTGCAGTGTAGGTCCTCTCCTGCCGAAGATCAGGTATCAAGTGATTGAACAGATAGAAAATGGCGGTCACGTCCGCGGCGGTGACGTCCGCGGCGGTGCGTATCATCACCGCCGGCGCACTTCATCATTGGCTCCTGGGACCCATAGGGTCCAATGTTAACCAATGCAGCATTGCGCCGCGGTCTACGACCGCCTACCGCGACGGTGTACAACGCCAGCGCAGTTACCTCACATCCCACTGTCCCAGTTTAGAGGTCAGGCAGCCGCCATTTCAGGGGCCCACATGGCTTAATTTGTAACTGCGTCACACATACCTGGGCCTACACTCGACACACATACAGGAAGATTTTTGTCTTTGGTCTGGTGTTCTGTGTATCTGTGGGTACATACCTGGGATTTTGTTGACTCTGTGGTCGCTGTTGTCCTTCCTAGGCACTGTCAGCTTGGACATTTGAGAAGATGGCGGAATCCTCCGGTGTACCGACCGCTGGTGGACCTGTTGACAATGGAGGAGCGACATTTACTCATCACCTACAGGTTTGACCGTGCCACTATCCAGGAACTATGTACCAAGTTGGAGCCAGACCTGATGTCAGCAATCCGCCATCCCACAGGAATCCCCCCTGAAGTGCAGGTGCTGTCAGTGATCCATTTCCTTGAAAGTGGATCGTTACAGACAACAGTGGCCATGGCATCAGGGATGTCCCAGCCTATGTTTTCCAACGTGTTGTCCAGATTGTTGTCTGCCCTGCTGAAACACGTAAGGAGCTACATCGTTTTCCCTCAGGTGGAGGATTTGCCTACAGTGAAAGGTGACTTCTATGCCCTTGGACATATCCCCAACATCATAGGTGCTATTGATGGGACCCATGTAGCTCTGGTCCTCCCCCACAGGAGTGAACAGGTGTACAGGAACCGAAAGAGTTATCATTCCATGAATGTACAGATGGTATGTTTGTCAGACCAGTACATCTCCCTGGTAAATGCTATGTTCCCTGGATCAGTGCATGACGCCTAAATCCTGCGCAATAGCAGCATCCCTTATATGATGGGTCAACTCCAGAGGCACCGGGTGTGGCTATTGGGGACTCTGGTTACCCCAACCTGTCCTGGATATTGACCCCAGTGAGGAATCCCAGGACCAGGGCAGAGGAACGCTACAATGAGGCCCATGGGAGGACTAGGAGGGTGATCGAATGCACCTTCGGCCTCCTGAAGGCCAGGTTCAGGTGCCTGCATACGACAGGTGGTTCCCTATTCTACTCACCAAGGAAGGTGTGCCAGATCATCATCACCTGCTCCATGCTTCACAATCTTGCTTTGCGACGCCAGGTGCCTTTTCTGCAGGAGGATGGTCCAGATGGCGGTGTTGTGGCAGCTGTGGAGCCTGTGGAGCCTGTGGACAGTGATGAGGAGGACGCTGAGGAAGAAGACATAGACAACAGGGAGTCAGTCATACGGCAATATTTCCAGTGACACACAGGTGAGAACAGTTTTCTTTTTGCCATTACATTCACTTTCACACTTCTACCTCTATCCTGTCTGTCAGTCCATAGCAGTATTTGGTCACTGAGTTGTACCTTTCCATTACGGTTTCACAGGTGTGGTTAGCAATGTGTGTCATCTGCTTGTATCCTTCAAGGACTTGTGATGTGTGACATAGGTATGTTGGCTATAAAATTGGAAAGCATTTTGACACTGTCATTGATAATACATATTTACCAAATCACAGACTGACTCCAGATTGTTTTGTGGTTCAAGGATGTTTATTTCAGTGCTCATAAATGGAGGGGGGTAGTGATATGGTGATGGGGACGGTGGAGGAATGTCCATGGCAGAGTCCAGTCCATTAGTCACACAGGTGCACTGCCCATATGGGCATAGGGAGTGGAGATGGGGCAGTTCCAATCGGGACAGGGTAACAAAGTGAGACAGTGGGATGACAATCAGGGTGGTCTCATTTCCTGGCGGGGGTCTTGCCATCTTGCTCTGTCCTGTTCCTGGATCTCAGGGACCGCTTGCGGGGTGGTTGTCTGTCTGCAGGGGGTGGGGTGCTGGTGTGGTGGTCCTGTGGAGGGGCGTCCTGTCTACTAGCGCCAGCGGAGGTGGTGGGCAGTTCATAGTCCATGCTAGTGTCAGGTGCCCCTTGGAGTGCCACGGTGTCCCTCGTGGTCTTTTGTATGTCCTTCAGCACCCCTACGATGGTGCCCAGGGCGGAGCTGATGGTTCTGAGCTCCTCCCTGAACCCCAAATACAGTTTGTCCTGCATGCGCTGGGTCTCCTGAAACTTGGCCAGTACCGTCGCCATCGTCTCCTGGGAGTGGTGGTATGCTCCCATGATGGAGGAGAGGGCCTTGTGGAGAGTGGGTTCACTTGGCCTGTCCTCCCCCTGTCGCACAGCAGCCCTCCCAGTTCCCCTGTGTTCCTGTGCCTCCGTCCACTGGACTGTGTGCCCACTACCACTGCCCCCAGGTGCCTGTTGTTGTTGGGGTGGTGGGTTATCCTGGGTTCCCTGTAGTGGTGGACACACCGCTGATTGGCGTGTCCTGGGTACGGAGGTATGGGCCCGCTGGGTGGGTGCTGTGCTGGTGTTACCAGAGGGTGAAAGGTCAGTGTTGGGCTGTGCCTGTGCAAGAGGAACCGACTGTCCCGAGGCCCACGATGGTCCGGACTGGTCATCAGGATCCAGTAGGGCAGAGCTGCTGTTGTCACTGTGGGCCTCTTCTGTGGGTGGAGTGGAGTTGTCTGGACCCTCCGGTGTGGTGACGTTACATAGTGGTTGTTAGACCTGACAGCCTTAGGGTAGTCACCCCTAACTTTTTGCCTGCCTCCCTCCACTTTTTGGACACTGTTTTTGCTGGTTTATAGACTCTGCGCACTTTACCTCTGCTAACCAGGGCTAAAGTGCATATGCTCTCTCCCCTAAAACATGGTAACCTGGAATCATACCTGATTGGACTATTAATTTACTTATAAGTCCCTAGTAAGGTGCACTCTATGTTCATAGGTCTGGTAAATTAAATGCTACTAGTGGGCCAGCAGCACTGGTTGTGCCACCCACTTAAGTAGCCCCGTCTCCTTGTCTCAGGCCTGCCATTGCAAGGCCTGTGTGTGCAGTTTCACTGCCACATCGACTTGGCATTTAAAAGTTCTTGCCAAGCCTAGAACTCCCCTTTTTCTACATATAAGTCACCCTTAATGTGTGCCCTAGGTAACCCCTAGGGCAGGGTGCTATGTATGTAAAAGGCAGGACATGTACCTGTGTAGTTATATGTCCTGGTAGTGTAAAACTCCTAAATTCGTTTTCACACTACTGTGAGGCCTGCTCCCTTCATAGGCTAACATTGGGGCTGCCCTCATACACTGTTGAAGTGGCAGCTGCTGATCTGAAAGGAGCAGGAAGGTCATATTTAGTATGGCCAGAATGGTAATACAAAGTCCTATTGACTGGTGAAGTCGGATTTATTATTACTATTCTAGAAATGCCACTTTTAGAAAGTGAGCATTTCTTTGCACTTAAATCCTTCTGTGCCTTACAATCCACGTCTGGCTGGGCTTGGTTGACAGCTCCTTGTGCATTCACTCAGACACACCCCAAACACAGGGTACTCAGCCTCACTTGCATACATCTGCATTTTGAATGGGTCTTCCTGGGCTGGGAGGGTGGAGGGCCTGCTCTCACACAATGGACTGCCACACCCCCTACTGGGACCCTGGCAGACAGGATTGAACTGAAAGGGGACCTGGTGCACTTCTTAGCCACTCTTTGAAGTCTCCCCCACTTCAAAGGCACATTTGGGTATAAAACAGGGCCTCTGCCCTACCTCATCAGACACTTGCTGGAGAAGAAACCTGAACCAGAAACTACATCCTGCCAAGAAGAACTGCCTGGCTGCTCAAAGGACTCACCTGTCTGCTGCCTTGCTGTTGCCCTGCTGCCTTGCTGAACTCTTGTCTGGCTGTGAAAGTGCTCTCCAAGGGCTTGGATAGAGCTTGCCTCCTGTTCCTTGAAGTCTCAGGACCAAAAAGACTTCTCTCTTTTACTTGGATGCTCCGTGCGCGAAAATTTCGACGCACAGCTTGTTTCGCGGCGAGAAAAACGCCGCACTCCGACGCTGATCGACGCAACGCTCTTAGGACGATCAAAGATCCGACGCACGGCCTCGCAAGGACAACGCCGCCCGACCTCTAGAGGAGAAATCGACGCGACGCCTGCCGTGAGATCGTAATTTCAACGCGCAGCCCCGCAGATCGAAGTCTAGAGGAGAAATCGACGCGACGCCTGCCGTGAGATCGAAATTTCGAGACGTGCAGCCCCGCAGACCGACGCGCAGCCGGAGAACAAGCAGGAAAATCCACGCACAGACCCGGGACATCTGGTAATCCCCGCGATCCACAGAAAGAGGCTGTCCACGCGCCGGAAAACAACGCCGACTTCCCCGCGTGAAAAATAACGACGCAAGTCCGTGTGTGCTGGGGAGAAATCAACGCACACATCCTTTTTCCACGCACCTCTTCTCTTGTGGCCCTCTGAGGAGATTTTTCCACTCCCAACCAGGTACTTGTGCTTGAAAGAGACTTTGTTTATATTCTAAAGACTTAAGATACTTTATATCACTGTCCTGTGATATTTCTACAATTTTCCATTGCAACTTTATTCTTTTTGACCTACAATTATCCTGATAAATATTATATATTTTTCTAAACACTGTGTGGTGTATTTTTGTGGTGCTATATGGTGGTATTGTATGATTTATTGCACAAATACTTTACACATTGCCTTCTAAGTTAAGCCTGACTGCTCGTGCCAAGCTACCAGAGGGTGGGCACAGGATAATCTTGGATTGTGTGTGACTTACCCTGACTAGAGTGAGGGCTTTTGCTTGGACAGGGGGTAACCTGACTGCCAACCAAAAACCCAATTTCTAACATTGGTGATCAGCGGTGAGGATAGGACTTGTATTTGTGCAGTGACATACAGTAGCTAAGTATTTCACTACCTACCCACAGTTGAAGGTCAACTTGGTTTTTATCTCTTTTTGAGAACCCAATTTTTTTCCTGACAATTTTCAAAAACTAAATCCTCACTCAACATGTCTCTGACTGGGTCTCAGACAGGGGAATTTGACCTAGTCCAGTTGGATGCATATACGGTCAAACAACTAAGAGGATTCTGCAGGGCATTGAGGGTACCCACCCAAGGGGCCTCCAGAAAGGAGGACTTTCAAGTGGCGCTGAGGGCCTGGGCAGAAGCCCATTTAGTGGATGATGAGGAAGAGGAGCCAGAACATGGCCCCTCAGAGGAATTTTCACTATCTGTGGATGGTGTGACCACTGCAATTGTGCCCCCTTCCAGACCAGGGAGCAGTGTCTCTATGCAAAGCCTGACCGCAGAGGAAAGGAGAGAGGAAAGGGAGTTCCAATTGCAAATGGCAAAACTGAAAATTGAGGCTCAACAGGAGGAGAGGAGGGCAGAGAGAGAAGCCAAACAAAGTGAAGCTGAAAGAACAGCCAAACAGATTCAAGCAGAAGCTGAAAGGGCAGCCAAACAAGCGGAAGCTGAAAGAGCAGCCAAACAAGTGGAAGCTGAAAGAGCTTTGGCTGAAAAGAAACTATTGTTGGCTCATGAACTGAGTCTCAAGGAGCTGGAGATCAAGGCGAGGCAGTCTGAATCCAGCTTAATGGTGGCAGCATACAGACAGGACCTGCTGGAGAAAAGAAGGTTCGTATACCCAAAAATGTGGTGCCCAGTTTTGTGGTGGGAGATGACATAGATAAATGGTTAGCTGCTTATGAAGTTGCACTAAGGGCTCATGAGGTTCCTGAAGGACAATGGGGGGTAGCTATGTGGGGTTATGTGCCGCCATTGGTGAGGGACACACTTCTCACATTGGATCAACCTGATCAAAACACATACCCACTTCAGAAAGCCACTTTACTTGCCAAGTTTGGGCTGACCCCTGAGGGATACCGTTAGAGGTTCAGGGACAGCACCAAACAAACCACACAAACATGGGTAGATTTCTTTGATTTCTCCAGTAAGGCACTGAATGGATGGGTGCGGGGCAACAAAGTAGCAGATTATAAAGGTTTATATGACTTGATTCTGAGAGAGCATATGCTTAATACTACTTATACAGAGTTGCGCCAGCACCTAGTGGATAGTAAGCTGACTGATCCCAGGAAGCTTGCTGAGGAGGCGGACCTCTGGGTTAGCACCAGAGTGTCCAAGAAGGTACCTGGGGGGGACTCCCACAAAGGTGGTCAGGGTTCCCAACAGAAGAAAGAGGGGGGAGATAAACTTGTGGATAAAGAACTTTCCAAAGGCCCCCAAAAGAATTCCCAGGGAGGGGGTGGCAACCCTTCCTTTTCCAAATTTGGGAAAAAGCCAGGGACATATGACAAGTCAGGGAAATCTAGCCCCAAATGCATGGAGTGTTACCAGTATGGTCACTACAAAGGCGATCCACAGTGCCCTAAGAGGGCACCGTCCACTACCGGACAGGCACCTGGGTTGACTAGTGTAGCGCTCGGGGGGGAGATGGACCCAAGTAGCTTTGGGGAGCAGGTAGAGATTTCCCTAGTGTCCCTGGGAGAAGGAGAAATGGTGCCCAAGGCCCACATGCCCAAAAATACTTCCAAGTACCGGCAGTGGGTCACCATTGATGGGCAGAAGGTGGAGGCTCTGCGTGACACAGGAGCCAGTATGACTACTATCAAGAGTCAGCTGGTGTCAACAGAGCAGATAGTACCTAATACATTCCACCAGGTCAGAGTCGCTGACAATCGCGAGAGTCACCTACCGGTGGCTCTGGTTCCCTTTGAGTGGGGGGGGGGTCTCTGGTACTCTGGAAGTGCTGTGAGTCCTGCCATGCCTGTAGATTGTCTGTTAGGCAATGATCTTGAGCACACTGCTTGGAAAGAAGTGAAGCTCAGGTCTCACCTGGAGATGTTAGGGTTACCTGAGTGGGTCTGCATGACCACACGGTCCATGGCTGACCGAGAGGGAAGTCAAGGGCATCTGGAGCCTGGAACGATGGCCCAGAGAGCTGCCAGGAGGAGGGACCAGGGGCGCGGGAAACCGGCCCCAGAAGTTCCCACAGTGGCTGACGGGGCTCCTGAGGAGGAGGCTCCCGAGCCAACTGGGGAAGACATTGCCGCCCTAGGTGACTTACCTGAGCTTGCTGGCTGGCAAGTTGAGGGTGGACCCACCAGGGAGGAATTCTGCAAGGCGCAGAAAGAATGTCCCACTCTGGAAGGTTTGAGGAAACAAGCCTCAAACCAGGCAGCAGGCGACGCCTCTGGTGATCACCACCTATATTGGGAGAATGATCTCCTCTACAGTGAGCCTAAGGTTCCGGCCTTTGGGGCAGCACGTATGCTGGTGGTCCCCCAATGTTACCGAACCTTCCTACTGGGTCTGGCTCACGACATTCCCCTGGCAGGACATTTGGGGCAGGGCAAGACCTTTAGCAGGCTTGTCACCCACTTTTATTGGCCCAAAATGAGGACACACTCAGATAAGTTCTGCAGATCTTGTCCTACCTGCCAGGCCAGTGGTAAAGCAGGAAAAAGGGTTAAAACCCCCCTGATTCCACTTCCTGTCGTTGGCACCCCCTTTGAAAGGGTGGGCATCGACATTGTTGGTCCCTTGGACCCCAAAACTGCCTTAGGCAACAGGTTCATCCTGGTTTTGGTGGACCATGCCACCCGTTACCCAGAGGCAATCCCTCTGAGGATCGTAACTGCACCGGTGGTGGCCAGAACCCTGATGGGGATATTTACCCGTGTGGGATTCCCCAAGGAAATAGTGTCTGACAGAGGCACTAACTTCACGTCTGCATACATGAAGTCTCTGTGGGATGCGTGTGGTGTAACTTACAAGTTCACCACCCCCTATCACCCCCAGTCTAACGGTCTTGTGGAGAGATTCAACAAGACCCTGAAAGGCATGATTGGTGGCCTCCCTGAGGCCATGAGGCGTAAGTGGGACGTCCTCTTACCATGCCTTCTCTTTGCTTACAGAGAGGTCCCCCAGAGGGGGGTAGGGTTCAGTCCCTTTGAGCTTCTCTACGGGTACCCTGTCAGGGGACCCTTAAGCATTGTCCAGGAGGGATTGGAGAAAGCTCCAAAGACACCCCCTCAGGATGTGGTCAGCTATATGTTGGCCCTCCGCAACCAGATGACCCGCTTCTGGAAAGAGGCCCAAAGTAACCTTGAGGCCAGTCAAGAGGTAATAAAACACAGGTATGACCAGAAGGCCACCCTGGTAGAGTTTCAACCTGGAGACAAAGTGTGGGTAATGGAGCCAGTAGAGCCCAGAGCTCTCCAGGACCGCTGGTCTGGCCCATTTGAAATAAAGGAGCGGAAAGCGGAGGCCACTTACCTAGTGGACCTCCAAACCCCTAGGAATCCCCTAAGGGTGCTCCATGTGAACCGACTAAAAGCTCATTTTGAGAGGTCAGAGATCAACATGCTTCTGGTCACAGATGAAGGAACAGAAGAGGAGAGTGAACCTCTCCCCGACCTCCTCTCTGCCCAAGAAGGTGATGGGTCAGTAAGCGGGGTCATTCTGTCTGACTCCCTGACTCTAAACCAGAAAGGAGACTGCTATGAGCTGTTGGAGCAGTTCTCCCCCCTGTTCTCCCTTACTCCTGGACTGACCCACCTCTGTGTTCATGATATTGACACTGGTGACAGTCTCCCTGTGAAGAACAAAATTTACAGCTTGTCGGATAAGGTGAAGGCCATCATCAAGGAGGAGGTCTCCAAGATGTTGACTCTAGGGGTTATCGAGAAATCCAGTAGTCCCTGGGCCAGCCCAGTGGTGTTGGTCCCTAAGGCTACTGCCCCAGGTGCGAAGCCAGAACTCCGGTTCTGTGTGGACTACCGGGGTCTCAACTCAGTCACACGGATTGATGCTCACCCCATCCCCCGAGCTGATGAGCTCGTGGACAGGCTAGGCGCTGCCAAGTTCCTGAGTACGTTTGATCTTGCTTCAGGGTACTGGCAGATCGCCCTGACTGAGGGGGCCAAGGAAAGATCTGCATTCTCAACCCCTGATGGCCATTACCAGTTCTGGGTGATGCCGTTTGGGTTGAAAAATGCCCCCGCTACCTTCCAACGGTTGGTTAACGGGGTCCTAGCTGGCAAGGATGCCTTCTGTGCAGCCTACCTGGATGACATAGCTGTCTACAGTTCCAGCTGGGAGGAACACCTGCTTCACCTCAAGGAGGTGCTTCAGGCCCTGCAACAGGCAGGCCTGACCATCAAGGCCAGTAAGTGCCAGATTGGGCAGGGTTCCGTGGTGTACTTGGGACACCTAGTGGGTGGTGGCAAGGTGCAGCCACTCCAGGCCAAGATTGAAACTATCAAGGCCTGGCAACCACCGCGAACGCAGACTGAGGTGAGAGCCTTTCTAGGCCTCACAGGATACTACCGCAGATTTGTCAAGGGCTATGGTACCATTGTAACACCCTTGACAGAACTCACTTCCAAGAAACAACCTAGGTTGGTGAATTGGACAGAGGCTTGTCAGAAAGCCTTTGACGCCCTGAAGGAAGCCATGTGCACGGCCCCCGTACTCATGGCCCCTGACTACTCCCAGGAATTTATCGTGCAGACAGACGCTTCAGAGCATGGCATAGGGGCAGTCCTAGCACAGCTGAATGAGGAGGGCAGAGATCAACCGGTAGTCTTTATTAGCAGAAGGCTATTACCACGGGAACAGAGGTGGAGTGCTATTGAGAGAGAAGCTTTTGCTGTGGTCTGGGCACTGAAGAAGCTAAGACCCTACCTGTTTGGGACTCACTTCCGGGTTCAGACAGACCACAGGCCCCTCAGATGGCTCATGCAGATGAGGGGTGAGAATCCAAAACTCTTGAGGTGGTCCATTTCCCTACAGGGGATGGACTTTACGGTGGAACATCGCCCAGGGGTTGACCACGCCAATGCTGATGGTCTCTCCAGGTACTTCCGCCTTAGCGATGAGAGCTCCCAGGAGGTCGGGTAGCTCTCCCCACTTTCAGCTGGGGGGGACACATGTTAGACCTGACAGCCTTAGGGTAGTCACCCCTAACTTTTTGCCTGCCTCCCTCCACTTTTTGGACACTGTTTTTTTTGCTGGTTTATAGACTCTGCGCACTTTACCTCTAATAACCAGTGCTAAAGTGCATATGCTCTCTCCCCTAAAACATGGTAACCTGGAATCATACCTGATTGGACTATTAATTTACTTATAAGTCCCTAGTAAGGTGCACTCTATGTGCATAGGGCTGGTAAATTAAATGCTACTAGTGGGCCAGCAGCACTGGTTGTGCCACCCACTTAAGTAGCCCCGTCTCCTTGTCTCAGGCCTGCCATTGCAAGGCCTGTGTGTGCAGTTTCACTGCCACATCGACTTGGCATTTAAAAGTTCTTGCCAAGCCTAGAACTCCCCTTTTTCTACATATAAGTCACCCTTAATGGGTGCCCTAGGTAACCCCTAGGGCAGGGTGCTGTGTAGGTAAAAGGCAGGACATGTACCTGTGTAGTTATATGTCCTGGTAGTGTAAAACTCCTAAATTCGTTTTCACACTACTGTGAGGCCTGCTCCCTTCATAGGCTAACATTGGGGCTGCCCTCATACACTGTTGAAGTGGCAGCTGCTGATCTGAAAGGAGCAGGAAGGTCATATTTAGTATGGCCAGAAGGGTAATACAAAGTCCTACTGACTGGTGAAGTCGGATTTAATATTACTATTCTAGAAATGCCACTTTTAGAAAGTGAGCATTTCTTTGCACTTAAATCCTTCTGTGCCTTACAATCCACGTCTGGCTGGGCTTGGTTGACAGCTCCTTGTGCATTCACTCAGACACACCCCAAACACAGGGTACTCAGCCTCACTTGCATACATCTGCATTTTGAATGGGTCTTCCTGGGCTGGGAGGGTGGAGGGCCTGCTCTCACACAAAGGACTGCCACACCCCCTACTGGGACCCTGGCAGACAGGATTGAACTGAAAGGGGACCTGGTGCACTTCTTAGCCACTCTTTGAAGTCTCCCCCACTTCAAAGGCACATTTGGGTATAAAACAGGGCCTCTGCCCTACCTCATCAGACACTTGCTGGAGAAGAAACTTGAACCAGAAACTACATCCTGCCAAGAAGAACTGCCTGGCTGCTCAAAGGACTCACCTGTCTGCTTTCTACAAAGGACTGCTGCCTTGCTGTTGCCCTGCTGCCTTGCTGAACTCTTGTCTGGCTGTGAAAGTGCTCTCCAAGGGCTTGGATAGAGCTTGCCTCCTGTTCCTTGAAGTCTCAGGACCAAAAAGACTTCTCTCTTTTACTTGGACGCTCCGCGCGGCGAAAATTTCGACGCACAGCTTGTTTCACGGCGAGAAAAACACCGCACTCTGACGCTGATCGACGTGACGCTCTTGGGACGATCGAAGATCCGACGCACGGCCTCGCAAGGACAACGCCGCCCGACCTCTAGAGGAGAAATCGACGCGACGCCTGCCGCAAGATCGTAATTTGAACGCGCAGCCCCGCAGATCGAAGTCTAGAGGAGAAATCGACGCGACGCCTGCCGTGAGATCGAAATTTAGACGCGCAGCCCCGCAGACCGACGCGCAGCCGGAGAACAAGCAGGAAAATCCACGCACACAGACCCGGGACATCTGGTAATTCCCGCGATCCACAGAAAGAGGCTGTCCACGCGCCGGAAAACGACGCCGACTTCCCCGTGTGAAAAATAACGACGCAAGTCCGTGTGTGCTGGGGAGAAATCAACGCACACACCCTTTTTCCACGCACCTCTTCTCTTGTGGCCCTCTGAGGAGATTTTTCCACTCCCAACCAGGTACTTGTGCTTGAAAGAGACTTTGTTTATATTCTAAAGACTCAAGATACTTTATATCACTGTCCTGTGATATTTCTACAATTTTCCATTGCAACTTTATTCTTTTTGACCTACAATTATCCTGATAAATATTATATATTTTTCTAAACACTGTGTGGTGTATTTTTGTGGTGCTATATGGTGGTATTGTATGATTTATTGCACAAATACTTTACACATTGCCTTCTAAGTTAAGCCTGACTGCTCGTGCCAAGCTACCAGAGAGTGGGCACAGGATAATCTTGGATTGTGTGTGACTTATCCTGACTAGAGTGAGGGCTTTTGCTTGGACAGGGGGTAACCTGACTGCCAACCAAAAACCCCATTTCTAACAGTGGTCCTGCAGGGATATAAGAGCATGATTAGTGCATGTGTGTGAGTAATGGTGTGCAATGGGTGGGTGTTTGTGTACCCCAGTGCAAGCATTCCTGTGTGTGGGTTTGTGTGATGATGGTTAGGGGGTTGTTATGAGTATGTGCAGTGAGCATGCTTTGGTGAGGGCTGACCATGCTTTGTTTTTCCATGCGGGGCTTGGTGTTGGGATGGGTGGTTTGTGTTATGAGTACATTAGTGAGGAGTTGGAGAGATAGGGGAGGGGGTGAGGGTGGGGGTGTGTGATGGCATGCAGGTAGGGTGGGGGATATAATAGTTGAGATTTGACTTACCAGTGTCCATTCCTCCACCGACTCCTCCGAGGCCCTATGGATGCATGATGGTCAAGACTTGCTCCTCCCATGTTGTTAGTTGTGGGGGAGGAGGTGGGGGTCCGCCGTCAGTCCGCTGTACCGCGATGTTGTGCCTGGATACCACAGAACGCACCTTCCCCCATAGGTCATTCCACCTCTTCCTGATGTCGTCCCGATTTCTTGGATGCTGTCCCACTGCGTTGACCCTGTCCACAATTCTTTGCCATAGCTCCATCTTCCTGGCTATGGATGTGTGCTGCACCTGTAAGCCAATTAGCTGTGGCTCTACCCGTAGGATTTCCTCCACCATGACCCTGAGCTCCTCCTCGGAAAACCGGGGGTGTCTTTGGCGTGACATGAGGTGGTGTGGGTGATGTGTGCGGTGGTGTAAGTGTTGATGTGTGGGGTGATGTGTAGTGGTGTGTGGTGTTTTGTGCGTGTAATGTTGTATGGGTGATGGTGTTGTGTGCCTCTGTGTGGTGGGGCTCTCAGTTGCTGTGCTCTCTGTCTATCTGGCCTTCGTCTCTGATTTTTGGTCGTAGGGGTTTGTGGGTGATGTGGGTGTGTGTTTTATATTGTGTTGGGTGTGTGGGAGTGGTGTTTGTATGTGTATCAGGTGTGTGTATTTGTAATTGTCCAATGTGGCAGTGTTTTGGAGATGTGTGTATTTTGAGCTCGACGGTGTGTACTGCCAATGGAATACCGCGGTTGAAAGACCGCCGCGTGGATTCGTGGGTCGTGATAGCATGGGCGTGTTTCTGTTGGCGTGACGGTGGAGGTTTTGTTTTCGACAGTTTATCACTGACCTTTGGTGTGGCGGTCTTGTGTGGGTGTCTGAATTTCGTCGGATTTCGAGATGTGGGTCATAATAGCTGTGGTGGAATTCCGCGACCGCGGCGGTGTTTTGGCGGTCTTTTGCACGGCGGTAAGCGGCTTTTACCGCCAATGTTGTAATGATCCCCTTTGTGTTTTCGCTTGTTGCGAATAGACCTATGTTTGGTGTTTCCCACTTTTGAAAGTACTTTTGAAGTACCTGAGGATGAATCTCCCATTTGTATGTTTGTTGGAGATTTCTGCTGAGGATATTTGCCAACTGATTGTCTATCCCTAGAATGTACTGTGCTAATAGACAAATTTGATTGTAAATTGCCCATTTCCAAGTTTTTTGGGCTAGAAGGGACAGCTGGGATGAATGTGTCCCTCCCTGTTTGTTGAGCTAATACATGGTTGTCATGTTGTCTGTCTTTATAAGAACATTCTTCTGTGTGAGAAGAGGTTGAAAGGATTTGAGGGCTTGAAATATAGCTAATAACTGTAAGTGGTTTATGTGTAGCTGTTTCTGTTTGACATCCCATTGCCCTTTAATATTGTGATTGTTTAGGTGAGCTCCCCAACCAATCACTGATGCATCTGTTGTAATTATGGTTTGAGGCACTTGTCTTGAAACGACCGCCCTTTGATTAAATTGCTGCAATTCCACCACTGAAGGGACATATGTGTTTGGCGGTCTATCAACACTAGGGCCCTCATTACAACTTTGGCGGGCGGCAGAGGCCGCCCGCCAAAGTTGCGCGTCGTGAATACCGCACCGCGGTCGGAAGACCGCGGCGGGTATTCAGAGTTTTCCCCTGGGCTCGCGGGCGACCGCCAAAAGGCCGCCCGCCAGCCCAGGGGAAAACTACCTTCCCACGAGGACGCCGGCTCGTAATCGAGCCGGCGGAGTGGGAAGGTGAGACGGGTGCAGTGGCACCCGTCGCGTATTTCACTGTCTGCAATGCAGACAGTGAAATACAAAGTGGGGCCCTCTTACGGGGGCCCCTGCAGTGCCCATGCCATTGGCATGGGCACTGCAGGGGCCCCCAGGGGCCCCACGACAAGCCATACCGCCATCCTGTTCCTGGCGGCCGAACCGCCAGGAACAGGATATCGGTATGGCTTGTCAGAATCCCCTCGGCGGCGCAGCAAGCTGCGCCGCCTTGGAGGATTCAAACGGGCCACGGGAAACTGGTGGGAGACCGCCAGTTTTCCTGTTCTGACCGCGGCGTTACCGCCGCGGTCAGAATGCCCTGCGGGGCACCGCCGGGCTGTCGCCGGTGCTCCCGCGTGCCGCGGCCCTGGCGGTTCTATACCGCCAGGGTCGTAATGAGGGCCTAGATCTTGAAGTTGACCGTGTGCCTGTGACCATTGTTGTGCAAGGTACTGTTGTAAGGGCCTCATGTTTAATCTTGCATGTGGAACTACTGCAATGCAAGATGCCATCATTCATAGGATTTTCATGACAAATCGTACAGTGTATTATTGATTTGGTTATATAAGTGGAATGAGATTTTGGAAAGCTTGTATCCTTTGTGTATTTGGATACGCTAGAGCTAGTTGAGTATTTAGTATAGCACCTAAGTACGGTTGTACTTTTGCTGGTTGAAGGTGTGACTTTCGGTAGTTTATAGAAAAACTTAGGGTGTGCAGGGTTTCTATTACATAACGTGTATGATTTTGGCATTGTGTGCGACTGCTTGATTTTATTAGCCAGTCGTCTAGATAAAGAAAGATGTGGATAAGTTGCCTTCTTAGGTAGGCTGCTACTACTGCTAAGAATTTTGTGAATACCCTTGGAGCTGTTGTTATGTCGAAAGGTAACACATTGAATTGGTAGTGTTTTCCTTGAATTACAAATCTGAGGTATTTTCTGTGAGCTGGATGGACGGGTATGTGGAAATACGCATCTTTGAGGTCCAAAGCTGTCATAAAATCTTAGTTTTCTTTTAGCAGTGGGATAACATCTCGCAGAGTAACCATATGGAAATGCTCTGATAGGATGTAGGAATATAGTGGTCAGAGGTCTAATATTTGCCTGAGGGGTGCCATTTTTCTTGGGAATTAGAAAGTATAGTGAATAAACTCCTGGTCCTGGTTGAGACTGTGGAACTAACTCTATTGCCTGTATGTTCTGGGGTTAACTTGTGACACCTTGGTGGAATATTTGGAGAAATGTTTATCAATTCTAGGCAATAGCCATTGTGGACAATTGATAACACCCAGTGATATTTTGCCATTCTGTGTGGAACTGCTGTAGTATTCCCACCACAGGACATTTGTGAAGTGGAAGGGAGGGTGGGAAGTCACTTTTTTGGCTGTGTTACAGGCTGTTTAGAGGTTTGGACTTTACCCCTATTACTAGAGTATTGTCCTCTATATGTACTGGGTTTGGTAAGTTGGTTTTGCTTGGGAAGTTGATGCCTCTAAAGGTTGTGGTCTGAAACCTCCTCGAAACTGAGGTTTACGAAATGACCCTCTATATGGTGTACAATAGAGTGCATCCATTGCTTTAGCTGTGTCTAGTCTTTTTGTAGTTTTTCTATTGTTGTGTCTACTTCTGGCCCAAAAAGATGTTTAACACAGCCAGTTGTATTTCTGGTTTAAAACCAGAGGAGCGCAACCATGCATGTCTACGAACAGTAACTGCGGTGTTCACACTGCTAGCAGCAGTATCAGCTGCATCAGGGGCAGACCTTATTTGGTTGTTACTAATAGCTTGCCCTTCCTTTACTATCTGTTGCGCCCTGTTCTGGTGCTCTTTTGGGTGATGCTGTATGATATCCTGCATCTCATCATAAAGGGCTCTATCGTAACGAGCTAGCAGTGTCTGGGAATTAGCTATCCTCCATTGGTTTGCTGCTTGGGACGCAACTCTCTTTCCTGCAGCATCAAGTTTTCTGCTCTCCTTATCAGGAGGGGGTGCATCCCCTCAGGATTGGCTATTTACCATTTTTCTTGCAGCACTAACCACTACTGAATCAGGTGGCACCTGATGGGTGATGTAATCAGGGTCAGAAGGTGTGGGTTTATACTTTTTCTCTATTCTAGGCGTTACTATTCTTGCTTTCACAGGCTCATTAAAAATCTGATCTGCGTGCTTTACCATGCCTGGTAGCATTGGGAGGCATTGGTACCTAGAATGGGTTGAGGATAATGTATTAAACAAAAAAATCTTCCGCTAGTGGTTCTGTGTGCATTGTAACCCCATGATAGGCTGCAGCCCTGGCTATAACCTGATTATATACTGTAGTATCTTCAGGTGGAGATGCTTTAGAGGGGTAGGTGTCTGGGTCGTTGCTTGGGATGGGATCAGGGTCGTAAAGGTCCCATGGATCAACAGTGTCTTGTTGTGAGTCAAAAGAATGCGTTGGAGAATGCATTGGTGTAGGAATTGCCTGAGGAGAGGTGGGCCGGTGTGGAGAATGAGGAGGAGAAGACTGAGGATGTGCTGACTTCTCTTTTTTTTTGGCACTTTAGCTGGGTGCTGTGCAGTGTCCAATTCCCCCTGAAATGCCAGCTTTCTCTTTGTTTTTAAAGGAGGTGTTGTTTCGTTATGGATGTGTATCCTAGACTGTCTCTCATCCATAATTTGAAGGAGTGGTTCAATTTCTATCTCTTCCTCAGAGGTTTAATGGTTTTCTCACAGTCTTTTGGAAAGTCCTTGTTCCTCTGTATAATCTTTCTTTTTCGGTTCTGAAGTATGATGTTTTTTCAGGATCGAAAATAATGAGGAACGTCTTGGCTCAGAAACAGTTTTTCTAATTTCGACTCTGAAAATTTTTGTTGTCTACTGGAGTCTAAAATGGAGCTTTTAATAGTCTTTTTCAACTCCGAAGTCGTCGGAGGCGTGGCCTTTTTTGGTGCCAAACCCGAGGGCCAGTCACCGATAGTCTTTTTTCAGGCCGAGCCATAGCCTTCTGGCAGTGGCGTACCCAAGGCCTTCTGTTGTTTCTTATGTTGGGGTGCAGGGGCAGACGTACTCACATGCTGACCGGCTGTGATGCGTCTGTCTTCCTCGGATTCCTGCTCTGACTCTGTGTCTCGGATAGAGACTGCTGTCTGCATATGTTCCTCTTCTGTAACGTCGAAATGTTCTCCACTCCTCTACGCCATTTCCAGCCTTCTTGCTCTTTGGTCCCTCAGAGTCTTTTTCGATAGGAACAATCGACAGGCCTTGCGGTTTTCCTTCAGATGGTCTGGAGAAAGGCAGAGATTGCAAACCAGATG
The DNA here is from genome assembly GCF_031143425.1 of Pleurodeles waltl. Classification (NCBI taxonomy): domain Eukaryota; kingdom Metazoa; phylum Chordata; class Amphibia; order Caudata; family Salamandridae; genus Pleurodeles; species Pleurodeles waltl. The sequence continues at coordinate 837,561,025 of NC_090442.1, forward strand.
TTGGTCTGTGTATGGGAACTTAGCGTGGCACCTAGGGCAGAATCGAAATGGAGCCCGATCCATGAGGCTCTCCACACGGTCGGCCCCAATAGGCCCACATTGGGCGCGCGCACCCCAAAGGGCGAACAAAGTTGTTTTCCGATGGTACTGCTGTTTCGATGGAAGATGAATGACGCGATCAATACAATACCAATGAAAAGGAAGGTTGTTTTTTAAAAAGTTTTCCCAATCGAAATCTCGAAGTGAGAGAAAACACGTCTGAACCCGATGGCGGAAATAAAACAATCTAACAATGGAGTCGATGACCATGTGCAATGGCAGCAAAGAGCAGGAGCCATTCGATCCGTTGACTCGAAAAGACTTCTTCAAAGAAAAACAACTTGTAACACTCTGAGCCCAACACTAGATGTCGGAATCGATATGCATAGCATGTGTATCTGCAGCTAAACATGCCATCAAACATATATATATATATATATACATATATATATATATATATATATATATATATATATGGAAAATGTCACTTACCCAGTGTACATCCGTTTGTGGCATGTTGCGCTGCAGATTCACATGCTGTGCACTGCTCCTGCCATATAGTGTTGGGCTCGGAGTTTTACAAGTTGTTGTTCTTCGAAGAAGTCTTTTCGAGCCACAAGACCGAGGGACTCCTCCCTTTCGGCTCCATTGCACATGGGCGTCCACTCCATCTTAGATTGTTTTCCCCGCATAGGGTGAAGTAGGAGTTGTTAAAGTAAGAATACTAGAGGTGCCCATGCAATGGAGTAGATATGTATGTACATAGTGTGTAGTGAAGGAATGTTTATTTACATATTTACAATTTACATGCAACTAAAACGGCTACAGGCTCCTGGGGAGGTGGGAAGGGCGCATGTGAATCTGCAGCGCAACATGCCACAACCAGATGTACACTGGGTAAGTGACATTTTCCGTTCGATGGCATGTGTAGCTGCAGATACACATGCTGTGCATAGACTACAAAGCAGTAATCCTCCCAAAAAGCGGTGGTTTAGCCTGTAGGAGTTGAATTTGTCTGAAATAATGTTCTTAATACAGCCTGTCCTACTGTGGCTTGTTGTGTTGCTAACACATCTACACAGTAATGCTTCGTAAATGTATGGGGTGTAGACCAGGTGGCTACCTTACAAATCTCTGTCATTGGTATATTACCAAGAAAAGGCATTGTGGCACCTTTGTTTCTGGTGGAGTGTGCCCTTGGTGTAATGGGTAATTCTCTTTTAGCTTTAAGGTAACAGGTCTGAATGCATTTGACTATCCATCTGGCAATGCCCTGTTTGGATATAGGGTTACCTGCATGTGGTTTTTGGAAAGCTACGAACAATTGTTTTGTTTTACGAAATTGTTTTGTTCTATCAATGTAATAAATTAGCGCTCTTTTTATGTCTAATGTATGCAATGCTCTTTCTGCTACTGAGTCCGGTTGTGGAAAGAAGACTGGGAGTTCAACAGTTTGGTTTAGATGAAACGGTGATATGACGTTTGGTAACAATTGTGGATTTGTGCAGAGAACCACTTTATGTTTATGTATTTGTATAAAGGGTTCTTGGATAGTAAATGTTTGTATTTCGCTAACTCTTCGTAGTGAAGTGATGGCTATTAGAAAGGCTACTTTCCAAGTCAAGAATTGGATTTGACAAGAATGCATGGGTTCAAATGGTGGCCCCATGAGTCTTGTTAGTACAATATTAAGATTCCATGAAAGAACTGGTTGTGTCCTTGGGGGTATGATTCTTTTAATCCTTCCATAAAGGCTTTAATAACTGGGATTCTAAAAAGCGATTTTGTATGTTTAATCTGCAGATAAGCAGATATTGCAGTGAGATGGATTTTAATGGAAGAAAAAGCTAGATTTGATTTTTGTAAGTGTAGTAAATAACTTTCAATGTTTTGTATGGAGGCGTTTAGCGGCGTAATTTGATTAGCCTGGCAGTAGAAAATAAATCTTTTCTATTTATTAGCATAACAATGCCTTGTTGTGGGTTTTCTTGCTTGTTTAATGACCTCCACACACTCTTTTGAGAGGTTTAGATATCCGAATTCTAAGACTTCAGGAGCCAGAGTGCTAGGTTGAGTGATGCTGGATTCGGGTGTCTGATCTTCTGTTTGTGTTGTGTTAACAGATCTGGTCTGTTTGGTAGTTTGATGTGCGGTACTACCGAGTAGTCCAACAGTGTGGTATACCATGGTTGGCGAGCCCACGTTGGTGCTATGAGTATTAGTTTGAGTTTGTTTTGGCTCAGTTTGTTGACCAGAAAAGGAATGAGCAGGAGAGGGGGAAAAGCGTAAGCAAATATCCCTGACCAGCTGATCCATAGAGCATTGCCCTTGGACTGAGGGTGTGGGTATCTGGACGTGCAGTTTTGGCATTTTGCGTTTTCTTTTGTTGCAAACAGATCTATGTTTGGTGTCCCCCATCGGTAGAAGTGATCTTGTAGAATCTGGGGATGTATTTCCTACTCGTGAGTCTGCTGGTGATCTCGACTGAGATTGTCGGCTAACTGATTGTGAATGCCTGGTATATATTATGCTATCAGGCGAATGTTGTTGTGAATTGGCCAATGCCAATTTTTTTGAGCTAGGATACACAGCTGTGACAAGTGCGTCCCCCCCTGTTTGTTGAAATAATACAATGCTTTCATATTGTCTGTCTTGACAAGAATGTGTTTGAGGGCTAGAAGGGGCTGAAAGGCTTTTAATGCTAGAAAGACTGCTAGCAGTTCTAAGTGATTTATGTGAAGTTGTTTTTGTTGAATGTCCCATTGACCTTGTATGCTGTGATTGTTGAGGTGCACTCCCCACCCAATTATGAAGGTGTCTGTCGTGATAATGGTGTGAGCCACTGGGTCTTGAAAAGGCCGCCCCTTGTTTAAATTTACAGGGTTCCACCATTGAAGCGAAGAGTGTGTTTGGCGGTCTATCCACACTAGATCTTGGAGTTGACCATGTGCCTGTGTCCATTGTTTTGCTAGGCACTGTTGTAAGGGCCGCATGTGTAGTCTTGCGTTTGGGACAATAGCTATGCATGAGGACATCATGCCTAGTAGTTTCATCACAAACCTGACTGTGTATTGTTGGTTTGGTTGTATGCTTGATCTTATATTTTGAAACGACTGAACTCTTTGTGGACTTGGAGTGACAATTGCTCTTTGTGTGTTGAGTGTTGCTCCCAAGTATTGCTGTATTTGGGATGGTTGTAAATGTGATTTTTGGTAATTTATAGAAAACCCTAGTTTGTGGAGAGTATCTATTATATATTGCGTGTGAATTTGACATTGTTGTTGAGTGTTGGCTTTTATTAGTCAATCGTCTAGATACGGGAATACGTGCATGTGACGTCTCCTTATATGAGCTGCTACTACAGCTAGGCATTTTGTAAATACCCTGGAGGCCGTTGTTATTCCGAATGGCAACACTTTGAATTGGTAATGTTTGCCTTGTATTACAAACCTGAGGTATTTCCTGTGAGATGGATGGATGGGTAGGTGAAAATACGCATCTTTTAGATCAAGTGTTGCCATGTATTCCCCTTGTTTTAGTAAGGGGACTACGTCCTGTAGTGTTACCATGTGGAAATGATCTGATTTGATGAAGAGATTCAGTGTTCTGAGATCTAAAATAGGCCTTAACGTTTTGTCTTTCTTTGGGATAAGGAAATACAGGGAGTAAACCCCTGTTCCTTTTTGGTGATATGGTACTAGTTCTATGGCTTCTTTTGCTAGTCGTGCTTGCACCTCTATTTGTACTAGGTCTAAGTGTTGTATTGACATTCTGTGCGTTCTTGAGGGAACATCTGGAGGGAATTTTGTGAACTCTATGCAGTAACCATGATGGATAATTGATAGAACCCACGTGTCCGTGGCAATGTGTGTCCAATTGTGGTGGTATTTTGTTAATCTCCCCCCAAACTGGTGATATGTGTTGGGGAAGTGTTACCTTGAAGTCACTGCTTGCTACCAGGGGTTTGTTCGGTAGGCTGGAATTTCCCTTTTCCTCTTGGGAACTGTCTTCTGTAGGAACCACAAAACCCCCCTCTCTGGTATTGAGACTGGTAGTGGGTTTTGTTTGGGAGGTGGATGGTTCTGAGGGTTGCTGTCTAAACTCTCCCCTAAATTGTGGTTTCCTAAATGTTCCCCTGTATTGAGAGGAGTAGAGCACGCCCATGGCTTTGGATGTGTCTCTGTCCTTTTTCATTTTTTCTATTGCAGTATTCACTTCCGGCCCGAATAGCTGATGTTGATTAAACAGCATATTCAATACCGCCTGCTGTATCTCTGGTTTAAACCCAGAACTTCGCGGCCAAGCATGCCTTCTGATTGTTACTGCTGAATTCACAGTCCGTGCCACTGTATCAGCAGAGTCTAGTGCTGAGCGGATCTGTTTTTTTGATATGGCCTGTCCTTCTTCAACGACTTGCTGGGCACGTTTTTGATGCTCTTTGGGTAGGTGCTGGATGATGTCTTGCATCTTGTCCCAGTGTGCTCAGTCGTAGCGGGCAAGGAGGGCTTGCGAGTTGGCAATTCGCCACTGATTGGCTGCTTGCGATGCCACTCTTTAGGCGCATCCCCTGTTGACTGTGAATTTGCCCTTTTTCTTGCAGCCCCCACAACCACTGAGTCCGGAGGGAGCTGTTGTGTAATAAACACACGGTCTGACGGGCGGTTTATATTTCTTTTCGACCCTTGGCTTGATGGCTCTCCCTTTTACTGGTTCTTGGAAAACCTGCTGTGCGTGTTTAAGCATGCCCGGCAACATTGCCAGACTTTGGTACGATACATGCCTGGATGCCAGAGTGTTGAACAGGAAGTCATCCTCCACCGGTTCTGAGTGCATTGTTACATTGTGAAATGTTGCTGCTCTGGCCAGTACCTGCATATAGGACGTACTGTCTTCTGACGGTGAAGGTTTTGTTGGAAAACACTCTGGGCTGTTGTCCGAAACTGGTGGGTCGTATAGATCCCAGGGGTCGGCATCGTCTTGAGTTATCCCAGTATGTGTGGGTGACTGTGCCATTGGTGTACCCACTGGTGACAACTGTGGTAATTAAAGTGGGGACGTTTGTGGTGAGAAATGTGGGGGTGGTGACCTTTCTCTAACCACTTTGGCTTTGGGTTGCATCTCAGTCTCATGAAAAGCCAGTTTTCTTTTGGACTTGAGCAGAGGGATGGTTTGTATCTTCCCTGTGTATTTCTGGATTTCTAACCTTTGCTGAGTTTGGTCATGCACTTCAAAATCCAGTTCCTGCTCAAATCTGTGCCTTTCTTTGAGCTGTAGAGAGAGCCCCTGCTCTTCCGTGTAGGAACTTGTTGGAAAATGGGTTCTTGGTAGGGCAGGTAGGTACCTACATCTAGCAACAAGCCACTAACCTCCACGTAGGTACAGTTAGGTCTCAGTAAATTAATCCCAGCTCAACCCTTGGTAGCTTGGCAACGAGCGTCAAGGCTTAATTTAGGAGACAAAGTGTAAAGCATTCAAATATCACAAAACAGTAATTAAATAAAACACAGGAAACAGTTTAAAAATCCAAAACCAATTTATAAAAATAGTTTATATTTTTATCTTTAAAATGACACAAAAACGATTAAAATCGGTTCAGGGGAACCGGAGATATGAATTTTTAAAGAATTATTACTTTTCTAGCGCTTAGAAACAAAAAGCGCCAATCGGGTCATCTGGTTGCACCTCGACCGGGGCAAAGTCAAACTTTCAGGCCGACCGCGATGGAGCCCTGCTCGGCTACAAGTCGCGGGAGGCCTCGGTTGAAAAGTTACCTTCTGACTTAGTCTTTATTTTGAAGTTTTTCTTCACCGGGACGAACCTGCCAGTTGAATCCGACCTCCTGGAGCCCTTGTCCGGATACGCGATGTGGGTTTCCTCGTTGGAGACTTTTACCTTCGGACTTAGTCGTTTTTTCGAGATGAAAATCCTTCGACCGGGGTAAACCTGGATCTTGATCCGACGTCCATGGAGCCCTTCTCGGATACGATGGCTGGGAGGTCCCGGTCAACTTTTTACGTTCGGACTTAGTCTCTTTTTTGGATGTTTTTCTTTACCGGGACGAACCACGAAGTCAGGCCGGGTCGCGGTTGAGGCAAGCCGGCTAGAATTTCCGCGGCGGGTCGGTCCCTCTCTGGAGCTTTTTTCCAAAAATTCTCAAAACTTTTCCAAACTTCTGGGGCTTCACCCAGATGTTCTTTTAAGGTTCTTTTGGGTCCACAGCTCACCCCAAGGGTCCAGAAGTTCTGTGATGGTCCTTGGGAAGTGCGGACTTCAACTCCCAGAATGCACCTGGCGCAAACTCCTTTTTGGCCACTGGACAGTGGTCAGCTGGTCACTTTTTCAGGAGTTGGTGCAGGGGACTCTGGATTGCAATTTTTCACCTGTAGCAAACAGGGAGTCCCTCCTTGAACCAGTTGAAGCCAGGCAAAGTCCTTCTTGTGGTGAAGCCCAAGTGTGCAGCTGGTGCAGTCTTTCTGAGTGCAGGGTCCAGGTGCAGGCCAGGGGTCCAGCAGGGCAGTCCTTCTTCTCCTTGTAGTTCCTTCTTCTTGAAATTTGGTGGGGATCTGAGGCGTGGGTGCAGGTCTGCCAGTTTTATCCTTGCTCCTGGGTGAAAAGCAGGGGGGCCCTGGTTCTCCAATCAGGGACAGGGTCGTCCCCCTGTGATGACCACTTCCTGGGAAGTGTGGCAAAAATCCATCCCAGAAGGCAACAGTCTCTAAAAATCCAACATGGATGAATCTGATTTTTGGAGGTTACATCTGGCTGAGCCCACCCACTGGTGTGGCTAAAAATCATAAACACACCCCTCTCCTGCCCTCTCCTAATCTAATCAAGGGGGCACCTAATTGTCTGGGGTTGCAGGATGTGGGGGTGTTGCTGGGTGCTCCAAATGTCCTTCTCTGCCTTTGAAGACCAGTTTGGCAGCCCTCCCCCTTCCTGCCTCACCATCTGCTGAGGGGAGATTCTCTCCCCCAAGCACATTCCTTTGTGTGAAGCCTGGCCACTTCACACCTCATCAAGGCAGCCTGGCAGAAGCTGCTGCAGGCTGGCCAATCAGAGGACAGCAGCAAAAACAATGCAGAGCTGAAATTAGCAACTTTTTAGGTAAAGTCTAAACTTTTTACCTGAACAAGTTATATTAAATCCAACAACTGGAAGTTGTGGGATTTATTACAACAATTAATTTGATACCAAATTCTTGGTATGTAACATTTAAGGAGACTTTAAAATTTAAAATAAAGTCTGCCCATTCTAGCCTATGAAGGCCATTTACTTCAATGAGGGAAAAACTAATTTGGCTGTTTTTACCTCACCAGGGCTTATAAATCTATTTTTATAAAGTCCCTGCTTATAGTTACATGGCACCCAGCCCTAGGGGCACATAGGGCACACCTTAGGGGTGACTTATATGTAAAAATAAGGTAGTTTAAGACTTTGGAAGTACCTTTAATTCCAAAGTCGAATTTGCATATAACTTTAATTTAAAAGCAGCCAGCAAAGCAGGCCTGCCTTTAAAATGACACTGGGCACCTCAGCAGTGCACCTAGGTGTGCACCACCTATGCTGTGGTCCCTAAACCTACATGCCCTACCATATACTAGGGACTTATAGGTAGGTTAACTTAGCCAATTATAATTAGCCTTATTTGCATATCCATTTTACACAGAGCACAGGCCCTGGGACTGGTTAGCAGTACCCAGGGCACCATCAAAGTCAGGGAAACACCAGCAAAATGAGGAAAATGGGGGCAAAAAGTTATGGGGCCTCTGCAATCAGCCCTGTTTTCTCACACAACCCCCCCCCCCACCCCACACGCCCAGGAGACTCAGCCCAACCCTGGGAGAGTCTTCCTGGCTTGTTAGGCGAGGAAGACAGTGAAGAAAACTGGCTGTCCCTTTGCAGGGCCTACTCTGCCTTATATCCTCCTGTCAGGGTCACTCCCTATGGGTAGTGAAGCCATCCCAACAGTAAAAGACCCAACACAAACTGAAACTTTCCTCTAGGGGGGTCTTCCTCCTTTCTCTCTGCCAACTTGGGTAGTGAGGTGCCCACCTCCCCTACTCCAAACTTTGCTAGGGCAACACCTAGCTTACCCAAAGAGGTCACCCAACACTTGAGCAACCCCACCATGACCAATAGGGTCAGGGGGCCTACTTTGCTATTGGCCCTGGGGTCTGCCTCCCAGGCCAAGTACAGTGCTGCCAGGAAGGCTAGCACCCAGCAGAGGCTACTGACAGCTGTCAGTACCCAGAACCACACCCTAAGCTCTCCACTGATAGGTGGCTGAGCTGCTTTAGGGGCAACTTTGGGGTCCTGGCACCCCTCTTGCTGTCTAGAGTGGGGGGCTACCACCTCCTGTGGCAGACACCCTCCTTCCACTCTCCCTTCTGTCACTGCAGGGGCAACACCTTGCATCTGGACAGCTGCCTGACTACTCAGGACTTCCTTGGGGTCAGGTGAGGCCTCACCAGTGCCAACTCTGGGCTCCCCCCTTACTGGGGCAGAAGGCCCTTGGCTCCCTGGAACTCTCTTTAAGAGTGGCCTACCCTTCCTTTTCTTCTTTCCTTTTCTTGGGGACCCCTGTCTCCTAACTGTAGGGACAGACTCCCCAGGACTTTGGGTTGGGGGGGCGCCCTGGGCGACCACCCCATCTGGGACCAGACTCACCTCTGGGAGGTCATTGCCCAGGATACAATCTAGGGGGAGGTCAGCACTGACTACCACCCTAATCCAGTCAAGGATACCCTCCCTCTCTAGGGGCACTATGGCTACAGGTTTGGAGGTGACCTCCCCTGTGGCTATCCTGACTTTCTTTGTCTTTCCTGGGACATACATGTCTGGGGTCACTAACCGGTCACTCACTATAGTGTGACTGGCACAGGTGTCTCTCAGGCCAGTGGTAGGGATCCCATTCACTTGAATGTGGTGGAAGTGCCTACTCCCACCCTCAGGGATCACCAGCTTACCATCTGGTCCTGTCTCCCAGCACAATGCTAGGAGGACTTCATCATCTGAGGAATCCTCCTCTATGGCTACACTGGACAGCCCAGTGCTAACCACCTTCCTTGGACAGGCTGCATCTCCTCTGAAGTGACCTGTCTGCTGACAGTCAAAGCAAGCCCTACTGTCCAAGAGCTTTTTTAACCCTGGGTCTAACTGTCTCTGCTGGTCAGAGTGGGATTTACTCTCCTCCTTCTTAGGGTTCTGGGGTACAGAGGGAGTCTCTGTGGTGGGCTTACCACCTCCCTCCTTAGGTTTTTGGGGACCTGTCCCCCCCTTCTTGGAGTCTCCCCCCTGGGACTTGACAACCACCCTGGTTCTCAACCACTCATCAGCTGCCTCCCCTAGCTCTCTAGGGTTGGTCTGCTTAGAGTCCACTAGATGCTGGCGTAACCTTTCTTGGATACAATTGGTCAAGATGTGCTCTCTCATGATCAGATTGTATAACCCCTCATAAGTATCTACTTTGTTACCAATAATCCAGCCCTCTAGTGCCTTTAGTGAAATGTCCACAAAGTCAACCCAAGACTGGGTACTGACCTTCTGGGTGTCCCTGAACTTCATTCTATATTGCTCTGGGGTCAGACCAAACTTCTTGGCTAAGCACCTCTTCATACTAGGGTATGAATCTGCCTCCTCCCCCCTTAAGGTCAGAAGCCTATCCCTCCCTGAGTTGGGGACCAACTCCCACAAAAGGGAACCCCAGTATTGAGGCCTAACCCTTCTCATTTGGAGTGCCCTCTCAAAGGCCCCCAGCCACTTATCTATGTCATCCCCCTCTACATAAGCAGGAACCAGCCCCTTGGGTAATCTGGGGCAAACTCCCCCACCCATGGACACCTCAGCTTCTTTATCGCTGCTTCCATCTCTTTTCTCTTTGTATGCCCACTTTTTCTTTTCTAGGGCCAGCTTCTCTGCTTCCAAAGCTATGTATGCTAGGTGGGTCTCCAGCTCTCTTTCTCTGATGGATGGGTTCTCTCCTCCTGAAAGGACCCCCTTCCCACCACTAGCTTTGGATCTGCCCCTAGTGACTGTGTTTACTGAGGACCGTTCTTCCTCATCCTCACTTAGGCTCAGATGCCTTCCCTCCCCTGAGTGGTTAGAGCTTGCATCCTCCCTTCTTTCTCCCTCCTCTGGAGCTTCTTCTGACTCTACCTCTTGGGCCTCAGCCCATGCTGTCAGGGATGTGATCAGGATTTGCTTCCTGAGATCAGTGGTTGCAGGCAGCCCTCTTTCAACACACAACCCCCTAAGCTGGACTACTGTCAGTGTGGGTAGGCTAGCCAGATCAAGCTCCATGGTTCCCTAGTTTTGTGTCAACAAAAACTTTTTGCAAAAATTGGAAACAAGAATTTAGAAAAATTACAAAAATTCAATAATTGAAATTAATCCAAATTAAAAATTAAAAACAATTTTTGCACTAGGACAATTTAAAGGATTTTTAATTTGTTTTACCTAAAACTGTAACGTGATATTGAACACAAGTACAGGATCCCGTCGCTGCTTCCAATTATGTTGGAAAATGGGTTCTTGGTAGGGCAGGTAGGTACCTACACCTAGCAACAAGCCACTAACCTCCACGTAGGTACAGTTAGGTCTCAGTAAATTAATCCCAGCTCAACCCTTGGTAGCTTGGCAACGAGCGTCAAGGCTTAACTTAGGAGACAAAGTGTAAAGCATTCAAATATCACAAAACAGTAATTAAATAAAACACAGGAAACAGTTTAAAAATCCAAAACCAATTTATAAAAATAGTTTATATTTTTATCTTTAAAATGACACAAAAACGATTAAAATCGGTTCAGGGAAACCGGAGATATGAATTTTTAAAGAATTATTACTTTTCTAGCGCTTAGAAACAAAAAGCGCCAATCGGGTCATCTGGTTGCACCTCGACCGGGGCAAAGTCAAACTTTCAGGCCGACCGCGATGGAGCCCTGCTCGGCTACAAGTCGCGGGAGGCCTCGGTTGAAAAGTTACCTTCTGACTTAGTCTTTATTTTGAAGTTTTTCTTCACCAGGACGAACCTGCCAGTTGAATCCGACCTCCTGGAGCCCTTGTCCGGATACGCGATGTGGGTTTCCTCGTTGGAGACTTTTACCTTCGGACTTAGTCGTTTTTTCGAGATGAAAATCCTTCGACCGGGGTAAACCTGGATCTTGATCCGACGTCCATGGAGCCCTTCTCGGATACGATGGCTGGGAGGTCCCGGTCAACTTTTTACGTTCGGACTTAGTCTCTTTTTTGGATGTTTTTCTTTACCGGGACGAACCACGAAGTCAGGCCGTGTCGCGGTTGAGGCAAGCCGGCTAGAATTTCCGCGGCGGGTCGGTCCCTCTCTGGAGCTTTTTTCCAAAAATTCTCAAAACTTTTCCAAACTTCTGGGGCTTCACCCAGATGTTCTTTTAAGGTTCTTTTGGGGTCCACAGCTCACCCCAAGGGTCCAGAAGTTCTGTGATGGTCCTTGGGAAGTGCGGACTTCAACTCCCAGAATGCACCTGGCGCAAACTCCTTTTTGGCCACTGGACAGTGGTCAGCTGGTCACTTTTTCAGGAGTTGGTGCAGGGGACTCTGGATAGAAATTTTTCACCTGTAGCAAACAGGGAGTCCCTCCTTGAACCAGTTGAAGCCAGGCAAAGTCCTTCTTGTGGTGAAGCCCAAGTGTGCAGCTGGTGCAGTCTTTCTGAGTGCAGGGTCCAGGTGCAGGCCAGGGGTCCAGCAGGGCAGTCCTTCTTCTCCTTGTAGTTCCTTCTTCTTGAAATTTGGTGGGGATCTGAGGCGTGGGTGCAGGTCTGCCAGTTTTATCCTTGCTCCTGGGTGAAAAGCAGGGGGGCCCTGGTTCTCCAATCAGGGACAGGGTCGTCCCCCTGTGATGACCACTTCCTGGGAAGTGTGGCAAAAATCCATCCCAGAAGGCAACAGTCTCTAAAAATCCAACATGGATGAATCTGATTTTTGGAGGTTACATCTGGCTGAGCCCACCCACTGGTGTGGCTAAAAATCATAAACACACCCCTCTCCTGCCCTCTCCTAATCTAATCAAGGGGGCACCTAATTGTCTGGGGTTGCAGGATGTGGGGGTGTTGCTGGGTGCTCCAAATGTCCTTCTCTGCCTTTGAAGACCAGTTTGGCAGCCCTCCCCCTTCCTGCCTCACCATCTGCTGAGGGGAGATTCTCTCCCCCAAGCACATTCCTTTGTGTGAAGCCTGGCCACTTCACACCTCATCAAGGCAGCCTGGCAGAAGCTGCTGCAGGCTGGCCAATCAGAGCACAGCAGCAAAAACAATGCAGAGCTGAAATTAGCAACTTTTTAAGTAAAGTCTAAACTTTTTACCTGAACAAGTTATATTAAATCCAACAACTGGAAGTTGTGGGATTTATTACAACAATTAATTTGATACCAAATTGTTGGTATGTAACATTTAAGGAGACTATAAAATTTAAAATAAAGTCTGCCCATTCTAGCCTATGAAGGCCATTTACTTCAATGAGGGAAAAACTAATTTGGCTGTTTTTACCTCACCAGGGCTTATAAATCTATTTTTATAGTTACATGGCCCCCAGCCCTAGGGGCACATAGGGCACACCTTAGGGGTGACTTATATGTAAAAATAAGGTAGTTTAAGACTTTGGAAGTACCTTTAATTCCAAAGTCGAATTTGCATATAACTTTAATTTAAAAGCAGCCAGAAAAGCAGGCCTGCCTTTAAAATGACACTGGGCACCTCAGCAGTGCACCGAGGTGTGCACCACCTATGCTGTGGTCCCTAAACCTACATGCCCTACCATATACTAGGGACTTATAGGTAGGTTAACTTAGCCAATTATAATTAGCCTAATTTGCATATCCATTTTACACAGAGCACAGGCCCTGGGACTGGTTAGCAGTACCCAGGGCACCATCAAAGTCAGGAAAACACCAGCAAAAAGAGGAAAATGGGGGCAAAAAGTTATGGGGCCTCTGCAATCAGCCCTGTTTTCTCACAGAACTCTTTTTCGCTCCGAAGCTGTTTTTTTCGGTACCGAAACCCCGATGGAAATGGTCGATCTCGGTTCCGATAGGCTTTTCCGAGGTTTGCTTGACTCGATTACTCAATGTTGACTCTTTTTGGTGCCGGTTTCTCAGGCAACATTTTGGCCTTTTTCGGTGCTGATGTTACTTGGTCACTGTCTTTTCTGTGGGTCGAGCCATGGCCTTCTGGCAGTGGCGTCCCCGAGGCCTTTTGTTTTTTGACCTGACCTTGGCTGTGGGACGGGGGAAGGTGTACTCACTTTTTGCGCCACCGTCGGTGGTCGATCCCCTTCGGATTCATCCGAGTCCGAACCCTGGATGGAAATTCACATTTTTTCTTCTTCGACGTCGAGATGTTGTGTTTGCTTCAACGCCATCTGTAACCGTCTTGCGCATCGATCTCTTAAGGTCTTCTTGGATCGAAACGCTCTTCAGGCTTCACAAGTATCCTCTCTGTGTTTGGGTGATAAACACAGGTTACAGACCCGATGCTGGTCTGTGTAAGGATACTTGGCGTGACACTTCGGACAGAAACGGAAGGGGGTCCGGTCCATTAGTCTTCGACGACGGGTGTGGTCGGGCCGACCAGGCCTTGGTTAAGTGCGGAAGCCCCGAAGGGCCGCTGAAGCGGTCTGGTTGTCGGTGCCGATGTGATGATACTAAACCGGTCACGAACGCAAACAATACCGATGAATTTCGATTTTTTTGTTTAAGTTTTCCCGATTCGAATTACGGAGCGAAGAGGAACACGTCCGAACCCGATGGCGGAAAGAAAGTCTAAGATAGAGTCGACGCCCATGCGCAATGGAGACGAAAGGGAGGAGTCACTCAGTCCCGTGACTCGGAAAGACTTCTTCGAAAAAAAACAACTTGTAACACTCCGAGCCCAACACTAGATGGCAGGAACAGTGCACAGCATGTGTATCTGCAGCTACACATGCCATCGAACATATATATATCTACTGTCAACTGTTCACTCCCACAACGATCCTTCTTACGTCAGGTCTTGTATGAAAGAACACTCACAGCCACATACATCTTGTGAAGTGAAGTTTATTTACAAAAGCAGCGCAATATCCAAAGCGTATCGGAAATCCTCGTTTCCTTGATCACAGGTCAAACCAATTACAACACACTCACCAATTTTAAACACCAGTGCATTCATAGATGGTATCAAAAATGGACTACCTTGACAATCAGAAAAGCTTTCTATATAAACAAATTTGCCAACTTAGAATAGAGTTCACCAGCACGATATTTGCCATACTCTTTGTTAAATCACATTTGTATTGCAGCCCTCATGTTTAATCTATTTAATCTCGGTATTAAACTGTATTCTCTTAAATTATTTGAAAAATAATATTATGTTTCTAACATCAAGCCTCAATAGGCTAAAAATAATAACACCTAAGATTTATGCTTTTAAACTTGTTCCAATATTTCAACACTGTACTGAAGGAGAACACCAGTTCCAGAGGACTGATTTGAGTCACGGAAGCGTCGGCGATCGGGTGAGTGCTTTTCTCTTTACGGGACTACAAAGTGCTTTAATTTGGGGTAGCGGAGAACGCCTTTGCAAATTACAAGGAGTGCTGTGGGCGTGAAGCAAAGTTTTTTATATAAAGTGAGCTGGGATTTTCAGTACATGAAAGTCTGAGAAATTTGTAGATAAAGAGAGGCAAGAGAAACAAAGAGAGAAGAACCAGCTGATAAATTATTTGTGAACCTCATCTCCCATGAAAAACTAGGTTCTCCTAAAAAACAAAATGGTATTGACAACATCGCAAAAACAAAGAAAGCATTATGGGACATTGTTTGGAAAAACTCAAAACAAGAACAGTCAAAATGTGGGAGGCGGTCACATTACAGAAGTACATTGACTGTGGTAGAATTCCCAGGGGACTGAGAATTTTTGTGATACCAACATTTGTGAACCCTGACCCGGCAATGATAGAATAATGGGGCTGTAAATAATCACCAAATTTGCATAAAATCTTGATTAGGTATGAATGGAAGGCACAAGAAAAATTATTGGCAGAGATTGACAGAGTGACTATTGAACTGAAGGAGAAATGTACAATAGAGGAACTCGACAAGGAAACTGAGAAAATTGACATGAAACTGAATAAAGCGTAAGAAGTGCTAAAGACGAGGGAACACACTTCAAGGGACCAAATTGATTATGAGAAACGGCAGATTCTGACTTTTGGAAGGAAGTACGATCATATTAGAGAAAAACAATTCAACAGACGTGAAACTGGTGAACCTCAAATTCGAAAAGTGGCCTAGCTAAATTAAGAAAGGAAGCGATCAGTCAAGACTCTAGAATGGATTTGAGAGATAGAGTGATAATAGTGAAAGTGGTGCATCTGTACAGTCTGAAGCTGGTGGAGTAAAAAAAATAGATTATAAAGGAATTCGACCTCATGTCCCAGGAGAGGCTGGACGTACGATCAGGATGAGGGACAGGGAATCGCAGAGGTCACAGAGAAAGAAAAGGTAAAAGAAGAAGAGGCAGAAGAAGAGACTTTGCAGGAGGTCCAGTGGGAGTACAGACAAGGGGCCAGGTGGCAGCAAAGTGACAGATGGAATGACAGTGGTAAATCTCTCAGAAGACTGTCTTACTGAGTCTGAGACTGAGGTGCTGACCTCAGGATTATCCTTCTGTCCAATGGCATAGTTTGATTATACACAGAGCCAAATTGATTTGCTTAGTTTCAGTAGAAAATAAAAATTGAAAACATTTTTTGTCACAAAACCTAGTGATATGCAGAGGCAGAGCTAGAATATACCATCTACTTTCCAAATAAGGTATATAGAAGTGTTACATACAATATGTGAGTTAGGTGAAAATGTGACCCCAGTCTCTGATCCCTTTGAATAACGATGCCATTAATATTTTTTAGAAGGGCGTTATAAAATAAATGAATAAACTGAGATGGAAGAACAGGGCACACTTTAGTAACCTTCAATCCTGACACAGAGAAACTATTAAATAACTGCAGAACAATAAGGCCATTGTTGGGGACAGGGCTTACGGCACTACAAAATAGCCGCACTGTAGAAGAGCTTCGCAGACCACTAAATAATTGAATATTACCGCCAACTAAGAGATTCTGGTGCTCTAGTCTACTCGTGGGCACCCCCCCAGGTGGCAGTGCATACAAGGATGTGGTCCTAGGGAGCTGCAGTGGACCGTTGGCGAGAACCAGCGGCTGTGCATCCAACAAAAACAGGGTGGTCATGGGCTCCTGCGGGCCTGATACGTGGCACTGGGCTTCGGGGCTGCCACACGTAGAGGAGCAGCCCCAGGGAGAGAGGAGCCGGCGACGAGTGAACTTGTCTCTGGTTTGTGGAGGTAGCGGGCCTTGCTTGTGAGGAATGGGCGGTGGCTTTCAGGTTGGAGTGAAGGACGACTGGGCCTGCCAATGGCCTAATCTACCAAACTGTGATGTATGGAGGTGAGCGCCGGCCCCTGGTGATGCTAAAAAAGGTGTAATGATGGAGCAGAGGATTGGGTGGAACCAGCACTCTTAGGAATCTCTCTGGAACATCCCGGGAAGTTGCGGAGAGAAGAAAGGCTTATGTGTATAGTTCAGCAGTAGTGCTGTGAGGCAGAAGGCCGCCATTACCTGCACAACCACAATTTTGATTTGAAACTGTGCAGGCATAAATTTACTGCTACCAACATGACTCTGTATAGCTATATGGGCAGGATTCGAGAGCTCATGCTGGGCCACGCTTAGGGGCCACGAGCGTACAGTGTAAGAAAGAGCTGTTGGGGCTTGAGGTGGTGCTTTGCAGTCATGCTTGCCTGTTCATCTCTCATACCATATAACTGCCTCAATCTGCCCTACCTGAGCCCTGGTGGCTGGCCTGGGGGACGCCAGGGGCGCCAAGGCAGTAGGATCCACTCACCGTAGGGCACAGTACAGGACTACATGAGACTTGCTGCCTGGCAATTGCTGACCCCCCTCAGGACAGTACATGAGCTGTGTTCTGTGTGGTGATGCTTCATGAGTTAGCTGAGGGCTAGGAAGGCTCAAATAGGCAGGGCTTAGGAGCCCATAGGATATGTTTGAGCTTTTTGTGCACTGTGCTCAGGATTCAACAATGCTGTAGCAAAAATGGGAAAAACTGAATAAAACGTAACTTAAACTCCACTTTGAAAGTCGCATGTCACACAGGTTGAAAGGCATTGAAACCACCTCACAAGGAGATGTAGAGGAAATGTCAGACATGCATAGCAACTCGGACCTCAAACAAATCCTGGCTGAGATGCAGCAAAGCCTCACAAGCATCAATGGTAAAATAGATGCGTTAACGTACAGAAAGGACCGCATGACGGAAAGACTGGACAAACATGCAGACCATCTGTACGGGGTGGAATGGAGAATGTCTGAGATCAAAGATGTGCAAGTTAATGGGGCAGCAGTGCCAAAGAAAATGGACAAACAACTTGGCACACTGCACACTAGGGCGGAGGATGTGGAGGCACGATCCAGGGGGAACAACTTGAGAATTTTAGGGATGGCTGACAACACCAGGATAGACACTATGGAGCATTTTGTGGAACAACTGCTGCAAGATCTGCTGGGGCAAGACTCCTTCTCTCGTAGTCGAGCGGGTGCATTGTTCGCTGGTGCTGTGACCGGTTTGGTGGGTGCCTCCTAGACCTATATTTGCTAGGTTGTTGAACTACAGAGACCTAGTGCTCTGCAAGAAACGACAGCTCAAAGAACTTAGGTATGAAGGCACCACTGTGTCCTTGTATCCAGATTTCACACAGCAGGTACAAGATGCCAGGAAGCACTTAATCCGTGTCAAGTTCAAATTAAAAGACCTCAACCTGGAATACAATATGTTATATCCTGTCCATCTGCAGGTCCTTGTGGATGGTAAGGTAGTTATTCTTACGGACTCGAAGGATGTTTTGAAATTTCTAAAACACAGAGAGAGTAATGGGAGGCACTGCCGTTCCCCCTAGGTCAACTCAAAGCAAGCCAGATGGAGAACTGGATGAGCGACTGACAATCCTGGATCCTTGGGTCCTCAAGACTGCGATAATATAACTCTATGTTCATTGCATTTGGGGGTAAAAATATTATTAATATTTATATTGTTCTGTCATAGGTTGAGCATAGCCTAGTTCATTGTGTAGAGAGCTAATACGCCCTTAATAGACAGAAGGGGCATGCCGGAAAAAGACTGAGCATTTGCTTTGTTATTGGGCACCTTAGACTATGGGGTGCACTTACTTTGTGACAAGGAGTTGGCATAAGACACACTTTGCTGGAGGTCGTTTGTGAACACAAGATTTTAAGTGTGGCAATTGCTTCCCCACCTGTGTGTTTATCACTCAATGTTTATTGTAGAAGCAAATGTTTGAGATTGGGTGGGCAGTGGGAGGGAGCTGAACATTTCACCAGCTATGGTTCCACGTAATGGGGAGAGGGATGTGTTAGGGACGTGTTATGTAGGAAACAAAGGCATATAGGATATTCATTAGTCGATGGGCAGAGGCTGGCAGAGATTTAAGATTACAAAACAGGCATTAGGATGGGGGACAATTTAACACAGGGACGGCGGACAGTCACCAAGTGTGCCACGATTCTACTTGCTTACTTGGAATGTGAGAGGTCTCAATGACGGCAGGAAGTTCTGAAAAGTACTGGCATATCTTAGAAGACAAGCAAAAGAAGTAGCAATTCTCCAAGAAACACAGATAGTGGCATACCAACTCCCCACGGGTTGCAGCATTCACATCCCATGCCAGGGGGATATTAATACGGACGCTCTAGAGTGCTGGTGTTAAGATTCAGGAGGTGTGTGTCGGCCTAGGGAGGAGGTATACAATGGTGTGCTGCAGTGAGGATGATGTCTCAGCATTACTGGTAGGAATCTACAGCCCTAATTATAATGGCCCGCAGTTCTACTATTCCTTGTATGCTTGGTTAGAGCAGTGGGTTGGCAGTCCACAGTTGTGTGTGTGTGTGTGTGTGTGTGTGCGTGTGTGTGCGTGTGTGTGTGGGGGAGGGTACTGGACATAGCTGTGCAGGCCTCGATGTGGGGTGATCTTGTATGGCTGACGGTGCAGGCTACACACATTACTCATCACAACACAACATACATACGCAGACAGATTATTGGCTGCTGTAGCGGGAGCTGTTCCCGCATGTGGAGTGTTGCAAGCCCCTACCGCATACATATTGGGATAACTTCCCGGGGGTGGAGCTAAAACTGGGGCCCCCGTGCCATGCTTTCACTTGGCGGTTCTTCCAGTACTCATTACTTGATGGGGCTTTTAGGGAAGAACTGCCCCAAGCTATGGAAGAGTTTTTTCACACAAATATTGGTTCTGTACATAACTTTGCTGCTGTACGGGAAACCTTTAAATTCTATATTAGATGAGTTACAATATCCAAATACGCTGGAGTTCTACTCGCTATTCAAAATAGCTTGTTGAAACTAAAAAAAAAACTGGCTTTATTAGAGCAGCAGCACAGGGGGACAGGGTACCAACAGCTGCTGGTCGCCATTAAAGCGAAGATTGATGAATATCATGAGCAGGCACAGCGCAAAGTGGAACACCTCAGGAAGTACACAGTGGCGTAAATGTGCCAGGAGCTATGATGGCGTCCGTGGTGGATCCTTGCCGGGATGACGCTACTATATTAGAGATACAGGACAAACAAGGGCACCCACTATATGCTACAGAGGAGATAGTCAGGTGTTTTTGTAGGTATTACTTTAAATTGTATATCGAGCAGCCCACTAGGGGCAAAGTCGTGCTCATATAGGATTGAAGTGGCTCACAAATGAGCAAACAGAAAAATGTATGGCCCTGCTGAACCCCAGAGAGGTCCGTGCAGCACTTAAGAGTATGCCCTCCGGCAAAGCACCAGGCACATATGGTCTTACAGCAGCCTTCTATAAGGCTTACTAGGATGTGCTGATACCTCATTTCATCACTCTGCTCGCAGAAATGGCATCAAATGGCATTATGCCCCATCTACGAGAGAAGCTCTCTTGTTCATAATCCTGAAGCCTGGGAAGCCAGCCAGTGCCAGTCCCTATTAAATGTCGTCACAAAGCTCTTTGCTAAAATACTTGCCAATGGCCTTGGTACTGAGTTTACCAACAGTGATGGGCCCGGAGCAGACAGGGTTTTGTCCCAGGTCATTCCCTCACACACAATTTATGAACTTTTTTGGGGTGGTGCAGAGTGTTAATCCAGAGGTGCGGACAGTGGTGGTTTTTAGTGATATAGAGAAGGCGTCTGACTCTGTAGCCTGAAGTTTTTGAGGGCTATGCTGCGGCAAATTGGTGTTGGCGATATATACATTTAGTTGGTGAATGTCCTCTACGCACAGCCCATGGCGTGAATTCACATCAATGGTGCAGTCCCTGAGCCTATAGTTATTAGCAGGGGCACTCGACAGGCTGTCCCCTTTCTCCTTTGCTATATGCATTGGTGGCGGGCCGCTAGCATGCACTTTACGCGAATATCACTCGCACAGGAGACTCCTACATCCTGGGAATAGGTTAATCATTTCTACCTATGCAGATGATACATTGATAAATATTTGTGATCCAGGGCGTAATTTAGCGCCAGTGCTGTAGGAGATGACACTGTTCAGGAGCCATTCAGGTCTGCATATTAACTGAGGTAAATCCATTATCCTGCCACTTACTCCTCCAACAACCCAGGTGACTGTTAAATATCCACCGAAGTGGACCACTGAGTCCATCTGCTATTTGGCAATTTAAGGGTACACTGACAGAGAGATCAAGCTACAGGAAAAATATAGGGTGGCACAGCGAAAATTGACTGAGACAGTTGAGAGTTGGATCAAATTGCTGCTCTCACTAGCTGAACATATGGCACATATGAAAATGATTGTGTTTCTTCTTCTTGCTTATAAATATACTACTATTACTGAGGCAATCGCTTTGGGTCACGCTGCACACTTTAATGATTCAACGGGCCTGGGAAGCGAAGCGGCTCGAGTGTGCTGGGACACTCTTACGTTGCCCTACAATATGGGAGGGTTGAATGCGCCGGACCCCGAGGCCCATTACCTCGCAGCGCAGAGCAGTTTTGCTTATTATTGGTTGCATGGCGCCTAAGACTTTACCCATCTAGAACTTGAGCACACATTGGTGACCCTCTTCACGCTGCCTCAGGCTCTGTTCCGCAAGCTGACTCGACAATACAGAGGGGGTTATTCTAACTTTGGAGGAGGTGTTAATCCGTCCCAAAAGTGACGGAAAAGTGACGGATTTACCACCAGCCGTATTACGAGTCCATTATATCCTATGGAACTCGTAATACGGCTGATGGTATATCCGTCACTTTACCGTCAATTTTGGGACGGATTAACACTCCTCCAAAGTTAGAATAACCCCCAGAGTCTTTGATTCCTTAAATAGCACGATCTGCTTGTGGGGTAACTTATTAGACAGGCAGCCGGGTGCACTATTATATTCCCAGCACATCCCATTAACGTGGTGTTTATGGTTTCCACTGGGGCAAGAACGAGGTGCAGTACAACATTTGACTCACTCGACATACAGCTTGTGGTAGACTTCTATGAGGAAGGGACGGTGAAAGATTGGACTCTGCACATGGTGTGTCCAGAAACATCCACTGCTCGGACACACTTTCATTACTTCAGAGCCCGTCAAGCTATGCGCAAATTGCTGGGCGACAATCTCCTAGAGCCCCCTGAGTTATCAGCATTAAAATTCTTGTTATAGACTTCCACACCTGCCCCTTTATTAGCTAGACTTTGCTTGTTCACAAGAGAACCGTAGACACACACCTAAATAAATCAATAGGGTGTATTACACTCCGACCAGGCTTGCCAGATATGAGCCTTGCGGTGTCAGGAGGATGATGCAGGATTTGCACACACAGCCAAGTACTGTTGAGGGATACAGGGATCCTGGGAGGAGGTATTTCTTGCCTTGGAGGACATCACAGGCTGTACCTTGAGCAGGAATCTGATGCTGGCTCTATTAGGATATGATAAAGCCGTAAAAAGAGCAGATAGGAAGATAGTGGCTACGGGTCTACTACTGACGAAGCGTAGGATCGCTATTCGATGGGCCAGAGGCCCAGTGCCACAGATTAAGGATTGGCGTAGTGACATGGTGCATTGCAGCATGCATTCTGATGTCTGCCTAGCTGCAGCAAACGACGTGATATTATGGGAGTCATACAGGGCCTATTTACAACAGAATATAATGCTGCACTCTACAGTAGGTGGTCAGAAACTGTGGAGAGGAGCAGTAGTTCTAGATGAGCCCTCGGTGGGGGAGGGGAGAGAAGGGGAGGACCGGTCTTCGCGGATCAGGCTAATGGGTAATATATCAGATAAATAATGTGCTATTGCCAACATGAATATTGATGGCTAAACGCAAGACAGTACATGTGCGGACTTCTATTGTTATAACTGTTGCCATGCTTGTTACGTCAGTAGTGAATAGCTGATGCTATTGTTCTTGTACGACGAATCCTGTAGACGATATTAGAGACTTTTCTCTAATGTTACTGTAATTGGCTTCCCATCTATTCACACCTACTCTGCCACATTGGTCTCTTTGTCCTAAGCATGTACGGAATGTTTGTAACATTAACAAAGTTAATAAGGTTTTTAAAAACAAGGCCATTGTTATATATAAAAAAAAAAAGAAACCTGACAAGGGTGGCAATGTTGTTGCCCTGTCTATGGACATGTATGTGAAAGAAGACCTAAGGCAATTGAAAGATACCACCAGCTATGAAATTCCAGGCACGGGTGAAATGACACAGCCTAACTTGATGTATTTTGAGACATTGGAAGAATGGAGAGAGAGAGATTTGACTCAGTGGGAGGAATTTATCAATTCCTTAGGATAGAATTTCCCAAAATGCCTGCAATCTATTTTTTATCCAAGCTTCATAAAGATGCAAATAATTCGCCAGGGAGACCAACTGTCTCCTCTAGAAGTAGCTTACTTGAGGACACCTTAAAATATGTAGATTCTTTCATACGTCCCTTTGTGGAAACATTACCCTTGTACATTAGGGACACAGGAGACTTTCTAAGGATTTTTAATACGATTACTTGGGAAGAGGAATTTCCTCGTTTGAGTCTTGATGTTAACAGCCTCTACACCTGGATACCCCATGATCAAGGGATTCAGACCATTATACATTTTTTGAGAACTTGATCTTTGTCATACTTTCTGCAAACAGAAATGTTTCTTGACATAATCTATCTATATATGTCTCATGAAAAATGTTTTCATCTTTGATAAGGCAGTATATCATCAGACCCAAAAGACCACAATGGGCACTTGTTTCGCCCTCCGGTTATGCGGGTCTGCCCCTCGGCTAACGGGAGGTACAGGCGGTTCGTAACATCAGGGAGTTTGAAGAACAAGTGGTCCTTTGGGTCAGGTATATCGACTATATTTTCTGCATTTGGAAAGGCTATATAGAATCTCCACTGCAATTTGTTACCATTTTGAATGAGAATTCCCTTAATCTTAAATTCACCTGTGAAACTGAACAGGAAAAAACTGAATTCCTTGATGCAAGAATTTACATTGATAGTGGAAAGGAAGAAAGTAGCCTATTCAGAAAGAAAACAGCTGGGCATAGCTTACTCCATGTTAGCAGTAATCATCCCCCGAATTTGATATATAGTATCCCCATGGAGAACTATTAAGAGCTAGGAGAAATTGTAGCTCTGATGCAATTTTTTCTTAAGACGAACTTTACTGTATTTATATTTCACATGTACACAGGCTGCAGTCAGAAAAATGGCATTGTAATATTACATCACGTTCAACTTTCTCGGCCGTAAGAGCTCTGATGCAACGTATAAGGAAACTGAAATAATGACAGAGATAAGGAAAGGGGATACCCAAAGTCCATTATTGAAAAAGCTTTGACTAAATTCAGTCAGATAAAAAGGGAAGACTTGTTGATAGTTAAGAAAATTGGTACTGGGGAAGGTGAGCCCAGTAGATTTATCACAACAAGACCAGGGAGGTCAAAAAGATGTTTTAGAAATTTTGGCCTGTACTGCAAACAGATGTAACATTGTCCAAATTAGTCGATGAGTATCCTAGATTTATCTTCAGAAGAAGTAGGTCTCTGAAAGATATATTGAGTCAGTGCTTAATACTACAAATTGCGGCAGCAGAACAATCAGTAGGTTATTTGTGGGAAATGTAAAGCTTGCACACAGTGTTAACTGTAAAGAGGTTACGTTTCCTAGAACATCCAAACCATATGCTGCAAAAAAAAATGTATCTTGCAATTCAGAATACAGTGTATATGCCCTGTACTGCCCGTGTTATAAGTTCTATGTGGGCAGCCCAATTCATGCAGCAAAAAAACAAGTATTGGAGCATATGAGGGAAATTATACATGATGACAAGATCTACCCGGTGGCAAGTCATTTCAAAATGTACCATGACCAGAAAGCTAATGTTATAATTTGTGGTCTATGATACAATCCCATTGAAAGAAAAAAGGAGGGAATAGAATTCTGGAACTTAGGAAACTCAAGCCGAGACTTATTATTGGTCTTAACACCCTACATTAGTTCGACTGAACATGGACGAGGATTTAGCAGTTCATAAGAATTAAGGGAAAGGGAAGAGCAGGAAACTGATGCATCATGATGTGTTTTGATGTTGCATGATTAAGTGCATAGTTTGTTTCACGTCTACTTTGGGTTTGTTAACAAATATGGAGCTTTCTTTAGTTCCAAGTGGGGTGCACTTTTTAAATAAAATTTGATATATAATTGGACTACTTGATATTGGACAATATTCAGTTCCTGGGGAGAGATCAAGGTGTACCAAGTAGACCAAAAGAGCGGTTATATCCTTTAAGCATGCCCATATGGCCTTTATTTGGGGTTTGCCCTCCATCCTTTGGGGGAGGGCTACAGTAATTATAAGTTAGTCTATCCTTAGTTACTTAAAATGTTTCTTTTTTTTCTGTTTCTCTTCGTCCCTGGTTGATATATATTAATAGGGTTATTACCGTGAAGAAGCATGGAAATTAAAGTGATACAAGCAACATGTTATTCACGTTAATCTCCTTGGGCTTGAATGTTGAAATATTGGGACGGTTTTAACAGCATAAATATTAGGTGTTTTTTTAATTTTCAGCCTAGTAGGACTTGGTGTTAGAAATGTAATATTTTTCAAATAATGTAAGAGAATACAGATTAATAACAAAATGAAATAGATTGAGGATGAGGGCTCAAATACAAACATGGTTTAACGATGAGTACGGCAAATATTGTACTGGTGAACTCCATTCCAAGATGGCGGATTTGCTTATATAGAAAGCTATTCTGATTGTCGAAGTGGTCATTTTTTTTTTATACACCATCAATAAATGCACTGGTGTTTAAAATTGGTGAGTGTGTCGTAACTGGTATGACCTGTGATCAAGGAAACCCGAAACGTGTTGTGTATTGTGCTGCTTTTGTAAATAAACTTCACTTCGCAAGACGTATGTGGCCATTCTTTCATACAGGACCTGAGATAAGAAAGGTCGCTGTGGGAGTCAACAGTTGACAAGATTGAAGGGGGGCCTTCTGCCACGGGGGTAGGGATGGATGGATCGATATTTATATATATATATATATATGGAAAATGTCATTTACCCAGTGTTCATTTGTTCGTGGCATGAGACGCTGCAGATTCACATGCTGTGCATTATCCTGCCATCTAGTGTTGGGCTCGGAGTGTTACAAGTTGTTTTTCTTCGAAGAAGTCTTTTCGAGTCACGAGACCGAGGGACTCCTCCCTTTCGGCTCCATTGCGCATGGGCGTCGACTCCATCTTAGATTGTTTTCCCCGCAGAGGGTGAGGTAGGAGTTGTGTATATAGTAAAGGTGCCCATGCAATGGAGTAAGTATGTATGTACATAATGTGTATAAAAAGAAAATAGTTTATATTTACAAATATACATGCTTTATCAACTTAAATGGCTACAGGCTCCCGGGGAGGCGGGAGGGTGCAGGTGAATCTGCAGCATCTCATGCCACGAACAGATGTACACTGGGTAAGTGACATTTTCCGTTTGATGGCATGTGTAGCTGCAGATACACATGCTGTGCATAGACTAGTAAGCAGTTATCTCCCCAAAAGCGGTGGCTTAGACTGTAGGAGTTTGGTGTTGTCTGAAATAATGTTTGTAATACAGCCTGTCCTACTGTGGCTTGTTGTGTTGTTAACACATCTACACAGTAATGTTTTGTGAATGTATGAGGCATAGACCATGTGGCTGCCTTACAGATTTCTCTCATAGGCATATTTCCTAGGAAGGCCATTGTGGCGCCCTTTTTTCTAGTGGAGTGCACTTTTGGCATAATAGGTAGCTCTCTTTTTGCTTTAATATAGCAGGGTTGAATACATTTCACTATCCATCTGGCAATGCCTTGTTTGGATATTGGATTTCTTGCATGAGGTTTTTGGAAGGCTACAAACAATTGCTTTGATTTGCAAAACTGTTTTGTTCTATCAATGTAATACATTAGTGATCTTTTAATGTCTAACGTATGTAAGGCTCTTTCAGCTACTGAGTCTGGTTGTGGAAAAAAGACTGGGAGTTCCACTGTTTGGTTTAGGTGGAACGGTGATATAACTTTTGGTAAGAATTTGGGATTTGTACGGAGAACCACTTTATGATTATGTATTTGTATAAAGGGTTCTTATATGGTAAATGCCTGTATTTCACTTACTCTTCTAAGAGATGTAATTGCTATTAGGAAGGCTACTTTCCATGTTAAGTATTGCATCTCACAAGAGTGCATGGGTTCAAATGGTGGACCCATGAGTCGGGTTAACAAAATATTGAGGTTCCACGAGGGAACTGGTGGTGTTCTCGGGGTATGATTCTTTTTAAACCCTCCATAAATGCTTTGATGACTGGGATTCTAAAGAGTGATGTTGAATGTGTAATCTGCAGACAGGCAGATATTGCTGTGAGATGTATTTTAATGGAAGAAAATGCTAGTTTTGATTTTTGTAAGTGTAATAAATAGCTAACAATGTTTTTAGCGGAAGCATGTAGTGGTTGAAATTTATTATTATGGCAGTAATAAACAAATCTTTTCCATTTGTTTGCGTAACAATGTCTTGTAGTAGGTTTTCTAGCTTGTTTAATGACCTCCATACATTCTTGTGTAAGGTTTAAATGTCCAAATTCTAAGACTTCAGGAGCCTGATTGCTAGATTGAGCGATGCTGGATTCGGGTGTCTGATCTGTTGTTTGTGTTGAGTTAACAGATCTGGTTTGTTTGGTAGTTTGATATGAGGTACTACTGACATGTCCAGTAGTGTTGTATACCATGGTTGACGGGCCCAGGTTGGTGCTATGAGTATTAGTTTGAGTTTGTTTTGACTCAATTTGTTTACCAGATAAGGAAGGAGTGGGAGAGGGGGAAAAGCGTAAGCAAATATCCCTGACCAACTCATCCATAACGCATTGCCCTTGGACTGAGGGTGAGGATACCTGGATGCAAAATTTTGGCATTTTGTGTTTTCTTTTGTTGCGAATAGGTCTATTTTTGTGTTCCCCAGTATAGGAAGTAAGTTTGTAGTATCTGGGGATGAATTTCATATTCGTGTGTTTGTTGGTGATCTCGACTGAGATTGTCGGCCAACTGGTTTTGAATCCCTGGGATGTATTGTGCTATTAGGCGAATGTGATTATGAATCGCCCAATGCCAAATCCTTTGTGCTAAAAGACATAGGGGGTCATTACGACCCTGGCGGATTTCCTCCGCCAGGGCCGCGGGACGCGGTGGCACCGCCGACAGGCCGGCGGTGCCCCGCGGGGCATTCTGTCTGCGGCGGCTTAGCCGCGGTCAGTAAAGGGAAACCGGCGGTCTCCCGCCGGTTTCCCGCTGCCCCCATGAATCCTCCAAGCCGGCGCAGCTTGCTGCGCCGGCTTGGGGATTCCGACTCCCCTTCCCGCCATCCAGTTCCTGGCGGTTCTCCCGCCGGGAACCGGATGGCGGGAGGGGGAGTCGCGGGGCCCCTGGGGGCCCCTGCAGTGCCCATGCCAATGGCATGGGCACTGCAGGGGCCCCCGTAAGAGGGCCCCTACAAGTATTTCACTGTCTGCTTGGCAGACAGTGAAATACGCGACGGGTGCAAATGCACCCGTCGCACCTTCCCACTCCGCCGGCTCGATTACGAGCCGGCATCCTCGTGGGAAGGTCGTTTTCCCCTGGGCTGGCGGGCGGCCTTTTGGCGGCCGCCCGCCAGCCCAGGGGAAAACTTGAAATACCCGCCGCGGTCTTTTGACCGCGGCGGAGTATTTTGGAGGGCGGAATTCAGAATCAGGCCCATAGTTGTGTTGAGTGTGTCCCCCCTTGTTTGTTTAGGTAATACATTGTTGTCATGTTGTCTGTTTTGACAAGAATGTGTTTGTGGGCTATTAGCGGTTGAAATGTTTTCAATGCTAGAAACACTGCTAGCAGTTCTAAATGATTTATATGCAGTTGCCTTTGTTGAACGTCCCATTGTCCCTGTATACTGTGCTGGTCGAGGTGTGCTCCCCACCCTATCATGGAAGCATCTGTTGTGATCACGTATTGAGGCATTGGGTCTTGGAATGGCCGACCTTGGTTTAAATTTATAGGATTCCACCATTGAAGCGAGAAGTGTGTTTGGCGGTCTATCAACACTAGATCTTGAAGTTGACCCTGTGCTTGTGTCCATTGTGTTTCTAGGCACTGTTGTAAGGGCCGCATGTGTAGTCTTGCGTTTGGGACAAACCTCACTTGATAGTGTTGGTTTGAGTACATGTTTAATATTATGTTTTGGAAGGCTTGTACCTTTTGTGGACTTGGAGTGGCAATCCCCTTTTGTGTGTTGATTGTTGCTCCTAAGTATTGTTGTATTTGACACGGTGGTAGATGTGATTTTTGGTAGTTTAGAGATAACCCTAGTTTGTGTAGAGTTTCTATGACGTATTGCATGTGGAATTGACATTGTTGTTGAGTATTGGCTTTTATTAGCCAGTCTTCCAAATATGGGAATACGTGCATGTGCTGTCTCCTTATGTGAGCTGCTACTACGGCTAGGCATTTTGTAAATACTCTGGGGACTGTTGTTATCCTGAACGGTAGCACTTTGAATTGACAATGTTTGCGTTGAATTACAAACCTTAGGTATTTCCTGTGAGAAGGATGGATGGGCATGTGGAAATACGCATCCTTGAGATCCAGTTTTGTCATGTATTCCCCCATTTTTAGTAAGGGAACTACGTCTTGAAGTGTTACCAAGTGGAAATGATCTGATTTGATGAAGAGATTTAGGGGGTGATTCTAACCCTGGCGGTCGGTGATAAAGCGGCGGCCAACCCGCCAACAGGCTGGCGGTCCAAAAAATGGAATTCTGACCCTGGCGGGAACCGCCAACACAGCCCGCCACATTACCACTCCGACCGCCACGGCGGGACAAACAAACAGCGCGGCGGTCACCGCCAACAGCCAGGCGGCAGACAATGTACCGCCCACACCATCACGACCCACCAATCCGCCACCTTTTCCGGGGCGGGAGCCCCGCCGATAAAAACACAGCGGAAACAGACTACGAATGTGAAAACGCTCACCTCTACGCACTCCACGAGTACGGAGGACAGCATGGAACCCGAATTGAACATCATACCTGCTCTCGTCTACCTGCTCATCTACCACGAGTACGAACTCCGGCGCAGACGTCAACGGTGAGTACAGCACCTACGATACACGGGAGGGGGGAGGACGAAAGGTTACGGGCACACACATATGCAACCCCTCCCCCCCAATATGTACACACCAATGCAGAGCAACAAGTCACAGTGACACCAACCAAACCCCCGTAAAAAATGCAATGACATTTCAAAATTGACAATAAATATTTATGTCCAAAATAGCCTCCGATAAGTATTGGTCAACTAGCCAGAATATTTACATTTAAAAACTCTATATACACAGCAGTGGACAACTGAAGAAATCAGTCCTGCACATTTTACGTATTAACGATTTGTCCGTGGGCCAAAGTGTAGCAACACAAGGGCAAAGCCCACACACGAGACCTGAGTCCTTTGGAGAGAACACTGCAGGGGCATCTGATGACAAAACTACAGGCACCTCAGGGGGAAGGGAAGGGGGGGCACCTCAGCCACATGAGTCCACGACGCCAGACCCACGAAGGGGCCACCATGCCCACTGCCATATCCTGGGGAGTGCAAAGCCACAGTCTCTCAATGTCTCTACAGTGGTTGGATTGCCCACTGCCATATCCTGGGGAGTGCAAAGCCACAGTCTCTCAATGTCTCTACAGTGGTTGGATTGCCCACTGCCATATCCTGGGGAGTGCAAAGCCACAGTCTCTCAATGTCTCTACAGTGGTTGGATTGCCCACTGCCATATCCTGGGGAGTGCAAAGCCACAGTCCATCAGGTGGAGGAATTGCTCCACTGGTCAAGGAGGATGCATGATGGCCACAGTGAACCGTGAACTGTGTTTGCAGGAAGGGCCCAGCGGAGCGGTGCTTGAGACGGCGGGCCCAGCGGAGCGGTGCTTGACAGGAAGGGCCCAGCGGAGCGGTGCTTGACAGGAAGGGC
Source organism: Pleurodeles waltl (assembly GCF_031143425.1). Classification (NCBI taxonomy): domain Eukaryota; kingdom Metazoa; phylum Chordata; class Amphibia; order Caudata; family Salamandridae; genus Pleurodeles; species Pleurodeles waltl. The sequence goes on from NC_090442.1 coordinate 837,591,714, forward strand.
CCAGCGGAGCGGTGCTTGAGACGGCGGGGCCCAGCGGAGCGGTACTTGAGACGGCGGGGCCCAGCGGAGCGGTGCTTGACAGGAAGGGCCCAGCGGAGCGGTGCTTGAGACGGGGGCCCAGCGGAGCGGTACTTGAGACGGCGGGGCCCAGCGGAGCGGTGCTTGACAGGAAGGGCCCAGCGGAGCGATGCTTGAGACGGCGGGGCCCAGCGGAGCGGTACTTGAGACGGCGGGGCCCAGCGGAGCGGTGCTTGACAGGAAGGGCCCAGCGGAGCGGTGCTTGAGACGGCGGGGCCCAGCGGAGCGGTGCTTGACAGGAAGGGCCCAGCGGAGCGGTGCTTGAGACGGCGGGGCCCAGCGGAGCGGTGCTTGACAGGAAGGGCCCAGCGGAGCGGTGCTTGAGACGGCGGGTCCCAGCGGAGCGGTGCTTGACAGGAAGGGCCCAGCGGAGCGGTGCTTGAGACGGCGGGGCCCAGCGGAGCGGTACTTGAGACGGCGGGGCCCAGCGGAGCGGTGCTTGACAGGAAGGGCCCAGCGGAGCGGTGCTTGAGACGGCGGGGCCCAGCGGAGCGGTGCTTGACAGGAAGGGCCCAGCGGAGCGGTGCTTGAGACGGCGGGGCCCAGCGGAGCGGTGCTTGACAGGAAGGGCCCAGCGGAGCGGTGCTTGACAGGAAGGGTCAAGCGGAGCGGTGCTTGAGACGGCGGGTCCCAGCAGAGCGGTACTTGACAGGAAGGGCCCAGCGGAGCGGTGCTTGAGACGGCGGGGCCCAGCGGAGCGGTACTTCAGACGGCGGGGCCCAGCGGAGCGGTGCTTGACAGGAAGGGCCCAGGGGAGCGGTGCTTGAGACGGCGGGGCCCAGCGGAGCGGTGCTTGACAGGAAGGGCCCAGCGGAGCGGTGCTTGAGACGGCGGGGCCCAGCGGAGCGGTGCTTGACAGGAAGGGCCCAGCGGAGCGGTGCCTGAGACGGCGGGGCCCTCTTCAGCGGTGCCTGTCTTCACGGCGGGGCCCTGTTCAGCGGTGCCTGTCTTCACGGCGGGGCCCTCTTCAGCGGTGCTCTTCTGCACGGTGGGGCCCTGGTCAGCGGTGCTCTTCTGCACGGCGGGGCCCTGTTCAGCGGTGCCTGTCTTCACGGCGGGGCCCTCTTCAGCGGTGCTCTTCTGCACGGCGGGGCCCTGTTCAGCGGTGCCTGTCTTCACGGCGGGGCCCTCTTCAGCGGTGCTCTTCTGCACGGCGGGGCCCTGTTCAGCGGTGCTCTTCTGCACGGCGGGGCCCTGTTCAGCGGTGCCTGTCTTCACGGCGGGGCCCTCTTCAGCGGTGCTCTTCTGCACGGCGGGGCCCTGTTCAGCGGTGCCTGTCTTCGCGGTGGGGCCCTCTTCAGCGGTGCTCTTCAGGAAGTCTAGGGAGCCAGACCTGGGATGGACACCCTGCTCACTCGCCCTCCGACTGTGCAGTGGCAGGCCCCTTCGGGGACGGAGTCCTGGGCCCTTTGCTGTCGTCCCTTGCAGACGGGATGGGGCTTGAGGGGCCCTCCAGCTCCGCGCTCCTGATGGATGACCTCTCCGCCCTGCTGCCCTTTCGCTCCTTAGATGGGGCTCTCAGGCCCTTTCCTCCCCTGGCTGTTGTGGCAGGTGAAGTGGACGTTGTTGGCTCCTTGGGGGCAGCCGTCTCAGTCCTCTCACGGCGGCCCTTCAGTTTACGTGTCCTCTTGCCTGGGGGTGGGCTGGATGTCCCCTTGCTGCTCAGTGAAGTGTCACTGCCGCCAAAGGGTGGACTCCAGAAGCCATGCACCACTTGGACACTCGAAGCTGGGCTGGTGGTGGCTGAGGTGCTCTTGGGACTCTTAACCGATGGAGGGGGTGGGTCAGGGGAGGGAAAGAGGTTAAGATTAGAGAGGTAATATTTCTTAGGACCAAGGTAAAGGGTAGGAGTAGTGGTGATGGAAGTGGAGGAAGAGGATGTGGTTGTAGGAGAGTCAGGTGTGCTGTCTTTGGGTGCAGGTGACTGAGGCGTAAGCTGACGTGAGGTGGTTGGCTGTTGTTTGGGTGTCTGCCTGCGTTTAAGTGTCTTGGAAGAGGGGGTGACAGACACAGTGGGAGAGGACACAGGGGACGTGTAGATGGCAGTGGGGGTGGTGACTGCACGTGTGAGGACTGTAGTGGAGGGTGTGCTGGTGATGGAAGCACTGGCTGATGGTGGTGTGCATGCAGGTGTGAGTGTAGACGTCACAGGGAGGGAGGAGGGAGACGAGGAGGAGGGGGACACAGAGGTGGTAGTGACTGTTGGAATGTCTGCATCTGGGTGTTGCTGGGGTGAATGCTTGTGTGTCCTGTGGTGCTTGTGTCTGGATGATCTGGCCTTGGGTGTTGAGGTGTGTGCAGGCTGGTCTGATGGTGTGGATGGCATAGGCTGAGGGACAGGAGACAGAGAAAGGGTGGAGGCAGTTAGAAGAGGGAGGCTGGAGACAGGGACAATGGCTGCCGTCAGTGCTGAGGCCAGAGCAGTGAACGATCGTTGATGGGCAGCCTGACCCGAATGAATGCCCTCCAGGTAGGCATTGCTCCGATGCACCTCCCTTTCCACCCCCTGGATGGCATTCAAAAGGGTAGTCTGCCCAACAATGAGCGTCCTCACGAGGTCAATGAGCTCTGCACTGAGGGCAGCAGGGGTAACTGGGGCAGGGGCTGAGGTGCCTGGGGCGAAGGAGACGCCCGCCTTCCTGGGCGAGCGGGCACGGAGCGAAGGCTGAGGGGCTGCTGGGAGGGCGGAGCTGGAGCGCTGGGTGGCGGCTGTACCTGTGGAGGCGGGGGGCCCGGATGTTGCCGCCACCGCTAGGGAGCTCCCAAACGAGGACGTGTCCGTGTCGCTGGTGTCTTCACCGGTCCCCGTTGTGGTGCTCCCCTCGCCCTCCGGATCACTGGTGCCCTCGGTGTCTGTTCCAGTGCCCACCGGGGCCTTGTGACTTGCAGCTCCCTCGTGCTCCGACGCCAATTCTCCTCCGCCTGATGATGCTAATGCACAAGAAGACAAAGAATAAGGGTGGGGGGAGAAATAAAACAAAGTTGAGTGTATGCCTTGTCAATACCGTTGGCGGAGAGGACAGACACAGGTGCCTCATGCACTAAGCCGCGAAATTGGGGTACACTACTCAGTACTTCTGACTAGGCCAACAGGTCTAGGGACAACAGACGCGCACATGGGTGATGCAGGACCATGGATAGCTGTACTTGGCACCCTACAGAGGTGGGGGGCGGGGGCACAGGGCCATGTCTAAGGGAGGGGACTACACTACAGAAAGCGCCCTGGCCTAGTGTCACCCACGGCCCTCCTCCCCCACCCAGACGCCTCAACTGCGCTAAAGGATAGCAGAATGTGCAGGTACTCACCCCCTTGTGTCTGCTGTGATGTCCTCAAGCGCCCATCCAAATCAGGGTAGGCCACCGCCAGGATCCGAGACATCAGGGGGGTCAGGGTACGACTGGCACCCCTCCTAGGTCAGGAGGCCATCCCCAGCAGTGACTCGGCGGTCTTTCGGGTTCCGCGGCGGATGTCCTCCCACCTCTTGCGGCAGTGGGTGCCCCGTCTTGTGTAGACCCCCAGGGCCTGGACTTCCTTGGCGATGGCACGCCAAATGTCGATTTTCTGATGGGCGCTCACCTGTTAGACATGTACAGGGTGGGAAAGAGAAAACGTGAAATTTCGGCATGTTTGGAGTACATGCCCCCCCCCCTCCCCAACCTTGCCATGTGGCCGATTCTCTCATCTGTCGTGCGTTGCACTCCTCATTTTCTCCCCACCCCAACAACTTACATCCACCCCACTCCACACAGGCATAACCCATTCAATGTGCACTCAGTGTACTCACCTGTTGGTCTGGAGGTCCGTAGAGTAGCGCATACTGGGGGAGGACCCCATCCACTAGTTTCTCAAACTCTTCAGACGTGAAGGCAGGGGCCCTTTCCCCAGTCGCAGCAGCCATTGTCACTTCCAGACCGAGGTCACAGCAGCACTTGCAGTATAGGTCCTCTCCTGTGGATGATCAGGTCTCGAGTGATTAGGCAGATAGAAAATGGTGGTCACGGCCGCGGCGGTGCGTCGCGCGCCGGTGCGTACCGCGACCGCCGGCGCACATCGTCATTGGCTCCTGAATCCCATAGGGTTCAATGTTAACCAATGCGGCTTCGTATAGCGGTCTTCGACCGCCTACCGCCACGGTGTGCCACGCCAGCGCATTGACCTCACATCCCACTGTCCCACTTCACCGGTCAGGCAGCCGCCATTTCAAGGGCTTAATTTCAACTGCGTCACACAGGCCTAGGCCTTGCATTGCCACACATCCAAACATAGCCATCCATACCTTTTCGTGTACTGTGCATGCAGTGGTGAACGTACCTGTGACTTGCTTGACTCTGTGCTCCATGTTGTCCTTCCTAGGCACCGTCCGCTGGGACTTGCGAGGAGAAGGATGAATCCTCGCGTGTACCGCCCGCTGGTGGACCTGTCGACAATGGAAGAACGCCACATCATACTACGATACCGACTTGACCGAGCCACTATACATGAGCTGTGTGCCCAGCTGGAGCCAGCCCTGATGTCCCCCATCCGCCAACCCACAGGAATTCCCCCTCTAGTGCAGGTTCTGTCAGTCCTCCATTTTCTGGCAAGTGGCTCATTCCAGACAACAGTGGCCATGTCATCTGGAATGTCTCAGCCTATGTTTCCAAAGATCTTGTCTAGAGTGTTGTCTGCCCTGACGAAACACATGCGGCGCTACATTGTATTCCCTGAGGAGGTCGATTTGGCCACTGTGAAGGGTGATTTTTATGCCCTTGGACATATTCCCAACATAATTGGTGCCATTGATGGGACCCATGTGGCTTTAGTACCCCCAAAAGATGATGAGCAGGTGTACAGAAACAGGAAAAGTTACCATTCGATGAACGTTCAGGTGGTCTGTTTGGCTGACCAGTACATCTCCCATGTGAATGCCATTTTCCCTGGGTCAGTGCATGACGCGTATGTGATGCGAAATAGCAGCATCCCTTATGTGATGGAACAGCTACAGAGACAACGTGTGTGGCTAATTGGTGACTCTGGTTACCCCAACCTGCCTTGGCTATTGACCCCAGTGAGGAATCCCCGGACCAGGGCAGAGGAACGGTACAATGAGGCCCATGGGCGAACTAGGAGGGTCATTGAAAGAACCTTTGGCCTCCTGAAGGCCAGGTTTAGGTGCCTACATATGACAGGGGGATCCCTGATGTACTCACCAAAGAAGGTGTGCCAGATCATCGTGGCCTGCTGCATGCTTCACAATCTGGCATTGCGACGTCAGGTGCCCTTCCTGCAGGAGGATGGTCCAGATGGTGGCGTTGAAGCAGCTGTGGAGCCTGCGGAGAGTGAAGAGGAGGAAGACGAAGAGGACGACCCAGACAACAGGGACAGAGTTATCCATCAGTATTTTCAGTAGCACACAGGTAGGAATCACCCACGCCATTTACCATTTACTGAATGCCCCCTGCATCTTTACTTTGTGTATTTCCCCCCAGTTCTTTTAAACTGAAGTTTACTTTTCCCTTCCCTTTTCAGTGCTGTATGACCCACTGCGTGACTTCTGCTTGGTTAGCCCATGGACTAATGCTTATTGACATCGGTATGTTGTCCACACATAAATAACAGAACATTATTGATAAGTAATGTGTTATACATTTGTAAATAATACAGGCTGACTCCAGAATGATTTATGTGCAATGAGTGATTTATTTTTAGTGCTATATTTTGGTACATGATATTAAAACGGTGAAGGGTGAGGGTGGAGTTATGTCCATGGCAGAGTCCAGTTCTCGGTCGCACAGGTGCATTGTTCATATGGCTGTGGAAGGATGGAGCAGGGGCAGTTCAAGGTTGGACAGGGTGACACTGTGGGACAGTGGAATGACATCAGGGGGGATATTAGACTGGCGTGGGTCTTGGCATCCTACTCTGTCTTCCTTTGAGATCTCAGGTTCCTCTTGTGGGTGGTTGTTCTTCAGCAGGAGGTGGGGTTCTGGTGGCCCGTCGTTCTGTGGGGGCCTCCTGACCACTAGCGCCGGCAGAGATGGTAGGCTGTTCCTAGCTAGTGACAGGGGCCCTTTGCGGTGCCACATGGTCCCGCAATGTGGTTTCTATCCGGTTGAGGGCCTGGACTATGGTCCCCATTGCGGTAGCGATGTCCCGGAGTTCATTGCTGAACCCCATGTACCGTTCCTCCTGCTGTGCCTGGATCTCGGTGAACCTGGCCAGTACCGTCGCCATCGTCTCCTGGGAGTGATGGTATGCTCCCATGATGGTTGTGAGGGCCTCTTGGAGAGTCGGTTCCCTGGGCCTGTCCTCCCCCCCCTGTCGCACAGCAGCCCTCCCAGTTGCCCTGTTTCCCCGGGCCTCTGTCCCCTGGACGGTGTGCCCACTACCACTGCCCCCAGGTCCCTGTTGTTGTTGGGGTGTTGGGTCAGCCTGGGTGCCCTGTAGTGGCGGACACACCGCTGATTGACGCGTCCGCGGGACAGAGGCATGGGCCCGCTGGGTGGGAGCTGTGCTGGTGTTCCCAGAGGGGTTTGGGTCTGCTGTGGCCTGTGTCTGTGTGTGGGGAACCGACTGTCCAGAGGTCCCCGATGGTCCGGGCTGGTCGTCAGGTTCTAGGTCGACAGAGCTGCTGTCCTCGCTGGGGGCCTGTTCTGGGGGTGGGATGGACATCTCTGGACCCTCCGTGGCGGTGTGTTGACGCTCGGGCCCTGCAGGGGTGAAGGAGTATGGTTATTGTTTCTGTGTGTGCCATGGCGTGCATTTTGGGTGCCCTTGTCCCCCAGTGCTGGCATTCCCTTGTGGGAGGTGTTGTGAGGGTTTGGGGGGGGGTGTATGGGTATGTGCAATGGTCATGCTTTGGTGGTGGCTGTCTATGGTTTGTGTTGGCATTCAGGGGTTGGTGTTGTTTAGGGTGGGTTGTGCTGGTGAGACATTGGCAGGGAGGTTATGTGCTGGGGGGTGATATTGGGGTGGGGGGTTGGCTTGCTGGTGGTTGGGGGGGGTGAAGTAGTTGAGATTCGACTTACCAGAGTCCATTCCTCCGTGTACTCCAGCGAGGCCATCAGGATGCAGGATGTTTACCACCTCTTGCTCCCATGCTGTGAATTGGGGTGGGGTGGGTGGGGGTCCGCCGCCAGTCTTCTGCACAGCGATGTTGTGCCTGGAGATCATCGAGCGCACCTTCCCCCGTAGGTCGTTCCATCGCTTTCTGATATCTTCCCGATTTCTGGGATGCTGTCCCACAGCGTTGACCCTGTCTACGATCCTTTGCCATAGCTCAGCCTTCCTTGCTATGGTCGTGTGCTGCACCTGTGTGCCGAAGAGCTGGGGCTCAACCCTCATGATTTCCTCCACCATGACCCGGAGTTCTTGGTCCGAAAACCGTGGGTGTCTTTGGGGTGCCATGGGGTGGTGTGGATGAGGTGTGTGGTGGTGTTTGTGGTGATGTGCGTGGTGATATGTGGTGATGTGTGCGTAGATGTGGTGTGGGTGATGAAGTTGGGTTCCTGTGTGTGTTGGGGTTTCCTAATGCTGTGCTCGCTATCTCTATCTCTCTCGCTCTCGCCTTCGCTCCGATTTCCAACTAGTGGGGGTTTGTGGGTGATGTGGGTGTGTGTTTTATAGTTGATTGGATGTGTGGGAGCGTTGTTTGTATGTGTCTCAGGTGTGCGTATTTCAAAATGTCCAATGTGGCAGTGTTTTGGTGCTGTGTGTGTATTTTGACCGCGGCGGTGTGTACCGCCAATGGAATACCGCGGTTGAAAGACCGCCGCGTGGATTCGTGGGTCAGAATGGCATGGGCGTGTTTGTGTTGGCGTGACGGTGGAGGTTTGGTCATCTCCAGTTTTCCGCGGCCCGCTGATGTGGCGGCCTTCCTTGGATGTCGGATTTTTGGCGGTTTCACAGTTGGTGGTCAGAATGACCGTGGCGGTCTACCGCGGCCGCGGCGGTAGTATGGCGGACTTCTGACCGGCGGTAAGGGCCTTTTACCGCCGAGGTCAGAATGACCCCCTTAGTGTTCTGAGATCTAGGATAGGCCTTAACGTTTTGTCCTTTTTTGGAATGAGGAAATATAGTGAGTAAACACCTGTTCCCTTCTGGTGATTGGGTAATAGATCTATTGCTTGTTTTTGTAACAGTGCTTGGACCTCTACATGTAATAGGTCTAAGTGTTGTGGAGACAGTCTGTGCGGTTTTGGTGGCACATCTGGAGGTAATTTTGTGAATTCTATGCAATAACCATGTTGGATAATTGATAGGACCACTGTGTCTGTGGTACTATGTGTCCAATTGTGGTTGTATTTGGTTAGCCTTCCCCCCCCACTGGTGACAAGCTTTGGGGTGTTGTGACATTGAAGTCACTGCTTGCTAGGTCTTGGTTTAGCGGGCTGGAATTTCCCTCTTCCTCTTGGGAATTGTCCTCTATAGGAACCCCCCTCTTTGGTATTGTGATTGATAGGTGGGTTTTGTTTGGGAGGTGGAAGGTTCAGATGTTTGTTGGCGAAACCCCCCTCTAAATTGTGGTTTCCTAAATGTGCCTCTGAATTGTGGGGAGTAGAGCGCGCCCATGGCTTTGGCAGTGTCCGTGTCTTTTTTCATTTTTTCGATGGCAGTATCGACTTCCGGGCCAAACAACTGATGTTGGTTAAACCGCATATTTAGTACTGCTTGTTGAATTTCTGGTTTGAATCCAGAACTGCGCAGCCATGCATGCCTGTGAATCGTGACAGCCGTGTTGACAGTTCGTGCTGCTGTATCTGCAGAGTCTAATGTGGACCTTATCTGATTGTTCAATATGGCCTGTCCCTCTTCAACTACTTGCTGGGCACATTTTTGGTGTTCCTTGGGCAAGTGCTGTATGATGTCTTGCATCTCGTCCCAGTGTGCCCTGTCGTAGCGTGCAAGTAGGGCTTGCAAATTTGCAATTCGCCATTGATTGGCTGCCTGTGATGCCACTCGCTTGCCTGCTGCGTCGAATTTTTGACTTTTTTTGTCAGGTGATGGAGCATCCCCTGACGATTGAGAGTTCGCTCTTTTCCTTGCTGCCCCTAAAACCACTGAGTCCGGTGTGAGCTGTTGCGTTATAAACACTGGGTCTGTTGGAGGTGGTTTGTATTTTTTCTCGACCCTGGGCGTGATAGCTCTTCCCTTTACAGGCTCTTGGAAGACCTGTTGTGCGTGCTTGAGCATGCCTGGCAGCATTGGCAGGCTTTGATAGGATGCGTGGGTGGATGCTAGAGTGTTAAAAAGGAAGTCACCCTCGACTGGCACAGTGTGCATCGCTACATTGTGGAACGTAGCTGTCCTGGCTAGTACTTGCGTATATGCAGTACTGTCTTCTGGTGGTGACGGCTTGGTTGGATAACACTCTGGGCTGTTATCCGATATTGGTGGATCATATAAATCCCATGCATCAGCATCATCTTGGGTCATCCCAGTATGTGTGGGTGACTGCATTATTGGTGTTCCCACTGGTGACAATTGTGGTGAGTGCAGTGGGGATGGTTGTGGTGAGACCTGTGGTGTTGGTGACTTGTCTCTAACCACTTTGGCCTTTGGTTGTATTTCTGTTTCTTGAAATGCAAGTTTTATTTTAGATTTGAGTGGAGGTAAAGTTTGAATCTTGCCAGTGTCCTTTTGGATATGTGACCTCTGTTGTCGTTGATCAGGTTCCTCTATATCCAACTCTTGCTCAAATCTATGTCTTCCCTTGAGTTGTTTGGAAAGCCCTTGCTCCTCTGTGTATGAGCGTCTTTTCGGATCCGAGGCCGCATTTTTCGGTACCGAAGTTTCAGATGTTATAGTCTTTTTCGGTTCTGAGGAGCTTTTACAGGTTTTTTTCGATTCAATCACTCGGTGTCTAAATCGTTCAGTGCCGGAATCTCGACCGGAGTCAAAATCTTCGGCAACTCTTTGGCCTTTTTCGGTGCCAATGTCTGGCCACCTTCCTTTCGGTGGGTCGAGCCATGGCCTGCTGGGGGTGGCGTCCCCATGGCCTTAAGATTTTTGGTGTGACCCTGAGTTTGGGACGGGGCAGGTTTACTCACGGTTTGTTGCACCGTTGAGGGTCGTTCACTGTCGGATTCATCCAAGTCCATCTCTTGGATGGAGATTCTTTCCTCGTCCTCGACGCCGAGCTGTCACTTCGGTTTCAACGCCATTTGCAGTCTTCTTGCGCGTCGATTTCTCAAGGTCTTCTTTGATCAAAACGCTCTGCAAGCTTCACAAGTATCCTCTCTGTGTTAGGGTGACAAACACAGATTACAGACCCAGTGTTGGTCTGTATAAGGATACTTTGCGTGACGCTTAGGACAGAAACGGAAGGGGGTCCGGTCCATTAGTCTGAGACGACGGGTGTGGTCGGGCCGACCAGGCCTCGGTGAAGAGTGGAAGACCCGAAGGGCCGCCGAAGCGGTCTTGATGTCGGTGCCGATACACTAACACTAAACAGGTACTGAGCGATAACAATACCGTCGAATTTTCGATACTTTAGCTAACTTTCCCAATTCGAAATACGGAGCGAAGAGGAACACGTCCGAACCCAATGGCGGAAAGAAAACAATCTAAGATGGAGTTGACGCCCATGCGCAAAGGAGCCGAAAGGGAGGAGTCACTCTGTCCTGTGACTCGAAAAGACTTCTTCGAAGAAAAACAACTTTTAACACCCGAGCCCAACACTAGATGGCATGAACAGTGCACAGCATGTGTATCTGCAGCTACACATGCCATCGAACATATATATTTTTTTTCCTCTCTCGAACCATGACCCCCCTGCTTCTAATTTTTGAAGGAGGGCTGCCAAACCTTCGTGTGACATATCAGTTGTCATGACAAAATTAGTCAACTGAGTGTAATTCTTGTGCTTTGCTTATTCGACCCATCTGCCATGATAAGTGCTTCCTGGTTTTGTTTGTTACTCTGATGCAGTTGATGAAGGATCTGGAAACTTGGATGTGTTGGGCATCCAATCTTTCTTGCTTTAGGGGCACATAATTTGACTAGTCTGGTATTCAAGATGGTACTCAGGATATGGTGGATAGTGTGGGCCATAGATGAGGCTCGGCCACATCACGTGAACAGCCCAGTTTCATGAACAGCTGCATGCATTCCTGAGAGAATTTGCTGGTGTATGCAAAATACCTTCTCTTCACCAACCAGAAGTCAAGATACAGGAAGACTGAATGACACTGGATTAACAGAAAAGCTTTTACTGTACCAATTTACTCTAAACACCATTAGAGTTGATTTGAGGTCAAGCTGCAGTGCTTTTGATTGACAGTGGCACCTGGCTACCTTGAACCACAGGTAACTGTGAGGCCTGGGGCAAATGGGTATATGGAAGTAGGGATCCTGCAGATCCAGAGAAGTCATCAATTCTTCTTTGTGAAGCAACTGAAGCAACTTCAGCAAGGTTACCAGTCTGGGAGTGTGTTTTTTCTCAAGTATCTGTTAAGTTGCTGAAGATCTAGAATGAAGCAGCATTCTGACAACTTATTTGCCAGAAACAACCTAGAGTAGAACTCTGGTTCGCTGGGAGGTGGGGACTGGTTCCAGGTTCTCTTTGTGAAACATGCAAAGTATATCCACCTGCAAAGGTGTAATTGGAGAGTGGTCTTTCGCTGTGGAAGCTGTGAGATTCTTAAGCCCACCACACCAAGGGAAACAGGTACCAGATTTCAGGAGGCCTGGGTCGGCTGGATGTCACTGTTGGTAGGAGGATTCCTGCCGTTTACCTTTGGTGGAAGTCTTCTTCTTGGGTTGCTATCTGGAATACCATGAATATACTGTCCATTCTGATGGAGGTGGATAGTGTGACTACCTATATTATGGAGTCTGCAAAGTGTTTTCTATTGTGGTGGCTGGGATGTTGGTAGCTGCCTCTAAATAGCATATCAGACCTCTACTCCTTTTCCCACAAAAGGCATCTGCTATGCAAAATGAAGTTTTCTTGCAGAAGGGTGTTGGTGACTGCTTGACTGACTGCAAGGCTTCATCCACATGCTTCCCAAAAAATATGCTAATCCTTTTAGGATGCAGTGTTGCAATGAACGAACTGTAACCTGACACCTTTGTTGCCTAAGAAATGCAGCTCCTGCCAATGTTAGAACCTGGGGCTGGCCACATCTACAGCACTATCAATCACAGCAGCTAAAGCCCTTTCTTCTTCTCAAAGAACCACCTGAGCTTCTTCAATCTTCCTGCTCAGAAGAAGTTAGAAATATGGAGCCATGACCGCCCACATCTGCTTGGTATAAGTGCTGACTACAACCAAAGCGTTGGCAGTTTTAATGGATGATGCAGGCAGTGTTAAGATTATCTTCCCTGTCCAATGGAAAGCCGAAAATGGGAAGATTTGTTCCATGAACGTGTTGTGCTGCTTGTAACTCCACAGAATATGTCTAGCAATGCATGCAGATGTGTTATCAGGGGCTCTGTAGTCTTAACAAAACTGGGTATTAACGGTGACCGAGAGGCTGGCACCTACAGGAGTTTCACTCACTCTTTCCAAATGTGACGAATGATCTAACAGATTTCCTGGGTGTTTCCTTAAAGACCTACAGAAGACAATCTCTCTCAGTGACATTTAGCACTAAGTTGAACTGCTTTGATGCACTCTCTTTTAACGAGTGGAAGCAGGAATGGTTATGTGAGGATTTCTGAATGTGGTCGCATGGAGGCTCTATCTCCAGATGGCACACATAATCTTGTTCATCTGTTGTAGTTTACAGTCGCTCGAGAAGCTAGCTTCTCCTCCATATCGCTGTTTGTTCAAGGAATCTTTTACCACATCTGAGCAATGACTCAGTTGTGGTGGTAGAGGTCGAATCACTGGAGTCTGTGTTGGTGGCTGATGAGGCTGAACTGGTCTAGAATTTGTACTGGAGCTGGATGTGGTGGTGCCTTCTGAGGCTGATGCACAAGTGGCTGTGATGCACTCTCAGGATGTTCTGAATTGCGGAGGCAGTGCTTCATTTGATCTGGTGGTTACAGATGAGGCACACTGGCATTTATTTTTATCTCTTCAGACTTTGACCCACAACAAGAAACAAAGACAAGAGAGAAAAAAAAAACAGTAACAAGGAGAAGGCAGGGATGAAAAAGAACATTAGAAGAGTAAGATAAAAGGCAAGGAAGTTCTGATGATGAATTAAAGAGACACAAGGTGGAATCACGATTATGCAATCTTGAATTTCGGCAACCTGATTTTTTATAGTGCCGGCTGCAGGCTTCTGAGCTCAACTCTGGGCTGACATATTTTACAAATGACAGATTAACTGTAGTAGTTTTGCATCATTGTATGAAAGTTGTCTATTAGGAAAAAGAACCCTGAGAATTGAAGCATCCTGATAATGTGATTCTCATAGAATTCATTATGATGTATATTGTAATAAGGATGGCCAGAAACCTAGTCGCATTCCTCTTCCACCAAAGTGAAAGGCAGCGTTGACCGTGTCTTGACAGTAGACACACTGAAGACTTTTGCTTCTGTCATTGAAAGGATCACTGAGTTGTTTTCTTTAAGATGCACGTTGGAAGGCTACCTTGGCAGACTACACAGCTTCCTGACAGATATTTTAGAGATCTCATAAAAGGCCCCTTCCTCCCAAACATAGATGGTGGATTTTGGTCAGAAAATGCTTTGAGCAGTGGATATCTTCCCTTAACAGAGAGGCACTATGAGTTGAATCACTGTCGAGTGAAATCATGCCATTAGCTTTATTCTTCTGTAGACAGAGAAATAGCTGGTCTTCCTGGCCATTTAAAATGTTTATCTAAAATGTAAGACTCCTTGAACCTGTGCTGTGGGTACAGGCCATAAATGCAATCCCTTAATTTGCTGCAGCACCAATTGTGCATGAATTTGTTCCATCATTTGTTGTGGAACCTACTAAAGGAATTGCGGCAGAATGGTTGTTAGCTTGAGCACAATGGAACTTTCTTTTTGGTTCAAATTATTGGAGTATGAGAACAGCAGGCCTTCCATTGAAGGAAAATGGGCTGTTGATTTACAGCAAGTAAAGAAAGTACCTAGTAATAACAGTGGCAACAATTTAAGACCTACTCAAGCATGCTATCATTATTTTTAAAAGCACAACTTAATTACGATCAAAATGTACTGCCTTGTAATTTTCATGTGGTGATGGTTGAATTTTTTTTTTTAGGTGATTTAACTATGTATTCCGTATAGAACAATGCTTTAACAGTTTTTGTCATACATGCTGAACAAGTTACTTACCTTTGGTAACGCCATATCAGGTAGAAACTTATTCTAGTTACAGATTTCTTACCATATGAATTTCCACAGGCATTAGTCTTGATCTGGAGATTTTTCTTGAGAAGTACCCCTGTGGGCTGTTAGTTGGCTTCGATCAGCTCAGCATCTGTCATCGGCATCATCTACGCCGGATATGATGTTACAGGTCCTATATAGGTAACATCTCAGCACGCTGACATCTGTTTCTTTTCACAAATGTTCACACCAGAAGCGCAGAGCCATGAAGAACCCTGACCACTAGTGGGTCAAAACTAAGGCCTTGAAAGGGAAGTCCTTGTCTTTAGATATCAGCTTGCAAAGTGGGGAGGATGTGTAGTTCGGTAAGGAATCTGCAACCAGAATATGTCTCTATCATATAAGGCGTTACCACAGGGAAGTAACTTGTTCATCTGATTTGGACTTCTGGTTGCAGATTCCTTACCTTTTTAATAGATACCCAAGCAATACCATCCCCGGAGGTGGGTCTGCAAATAAAGATGAAACTAAAAAGGCCTGCAGGACCAAACAAGCAAAGTACCCGCCCCTACAGACCTGGCTGTCCAGGCAGTAGTGTTTGATGAATGTTTGCAAACATGCTCAGGTTATGGCCTGACAGTTATCAAGGACTGGAACTCTACATGCCAACACAGTGGTCGCAGCTGTTGCTCCAGTAGAATGAGAACACAAATCTTCAGGTGGTTGCTTCTTGGCCAGTGTGTTGCAGATCCTTATGCAGAGTACGACCCATCAGGAGATGGTCCGCTTCTGCAGTGCCCTACCTTTCTTTGCACCCACATAACCGACAAAGAGGTGATCATCCACCCAAAACTCTTTTGTACAATCAAGGCAGAACGTCAATGCTCTATTTGGGTCCAGGTGTGGAGTCTATCCTCTTCCTTATAAGGATGGGGGGTGCGTACAAAGTAGGCAAGGTGATGGATTGGCCTATATGAAAGGGCTTGACCACTTTTGGCAAAAAGGAAGTCCTAGTGCGAAGCATCACTTTGTCAGGGTAGATCAAAAGACAGGGTGGCTGAGATGACAACACCTGCAGCTCCCTCACTCTGCAAGATGTAATGGCCACAAGGAAGGTGGTTTTCAAAGTGAGAAACCTGACAGATCAGATCAGATAATCTTTATTCAGTATCAGAAATAGCATAGCCATAAAGGAATACAGTACTATATATATTAAAATGAATACAATTAAAAAAGTTCACATAAAGTGTGCTAGTACTCAAAGAAAGAGAAAAGTGCTACCTAATGCTGTTGAACAGGTCTAGTCGTGGTAATACAAAGACGTAATTATTTACTTCCCCACCAGCTTCCTCAGGCAAATGGGATAGGATAGAAATTTGTAAATGATCAGACAAATGTACTTCGACTGGAGGATAAATAACAGCACACGTCTGCAGTTTCTGATGTTCAGGGGCCTCAATAAGGGAATTAAGAACTGTCTCCGGGGCAGAGTATACAATTTGCAAAAAAAGGAAGAAGTGTAGGAGAGACTGGGCTGATACTGAGTCACCAGGGCAGAAGTCCAAGTCGGCATTATGATAAGTGGAACTAGGATAAGAAATCAGAACATGGGCAAAACCAAATCTGCCTCTGGTCAAATAAAATCTCTATGAATGGGAAATAGGGAACATCAGGTATTGTTCCATGGACACAGTGATAACAAGATGTAAAAATTCTGCTCTCCGCTTCCTTTTAGACTCAAGCTTTAGCCGCTGTTGGTGAAACAAAGCGAGCAAGTCATGTTCAAGCTGTTTTCTGGGATGAAAGCTATTGGTGGAGGATTAGAATAAGTCTTCTCTCCCCAACAGGGCCAGCTGCTCCTTTACCTAACATAACTAAGGGAGGTTCTGTACTTTGTCTAGAGACTTGCAGTCTTTGATTGGGGTTTATTTGATCCATATAGACCTCCATACCATTAAGGGGGCAACTTTAACATAATCTACTAGTGAAACAAGTCCTACTTCTGTGTTGCAAAGATATATAGGAAGACTATTAGGACCAGACAACAATCTTCATAAAAATGTGCTTTCTGATACCTGAAGGGCACCTACAATGAAGAGGCCCCAAACCCCTGCTCCAAATGTCACCAAGGCAGCCTGCATTATATATACTAATCATGGAGGGCAGGGGTTTGTAATCTAGCTTCCTCACAAATCTAAAAACTGCTTTAGTGGATTGTTCAATTCTATTTCCTAGTATTAATCAGGTGAATCCATGTGCATTTATTATCAAAGAGAACACCCAAATATGAAAAAGAAGAAACATATGAAAGAGGCTCACCAGTAATAGGTTGTGGCCGAAGAGCAGAGTGGGTTTTCCCTATAACCATACCATGAGATTTTGTAGTATTTGTCTTTAGCTCTAAATCGTTCATAAATAGGTGAAACCTTTTAATTTTTTTTTGTAGGGTTATTCTCGTTCTTGCAATTAAAACAGTCACCTTCCTAGAGCCAAACTTTGGGACATCGACCTCTTCCGCATTAAGAAAAACTTCAAGATCATTCATATATGTACAAAAAGGGGGCCAGTACACATCCCTGCCTTACACCCTGATTAATTTCAAATGGGTCACTAAGTTCACCCTTCTTCCTGTACCTCACCTGACCCGTCAGTCTGTTATGCATGGAGCCTAGGTAAAAAAACTAAAACAAAACAGAACTAGATCAAAACCCATGTTCAACATCTTGGCCCACAGTTCCCCCCTGTCCACCCATTCAAATGCAGAAGTTAAATCCATGAAGACAAGGTGGGTCAAGCCACTCTTGGCCATGGTATATGTGGATTAGACCTGAGGAAGATTGAGGCATTGCTCTAAAGTGCTCAAACCCTGTCTGAACATGAGCTGGAATTGAGAAAAACACCCCTTCTCAGTTACCAATGCTTTGAGACGTTCAAGAAGAATTCTCGCCATAGGCCTGCTGGTAGTATCCAGTACAGAAATGGGGTGGTTGCAGCATGGTCCGACCAACTGCCCTTTTCAACAATAGGAATTATGTTTGAGCTCAGCCTGGATTTCGGAGGACCATCAATCACCACACTTCCCAAGATGTTAGTCAAAAGCAGAACCCACAGATCAGAATTTTCTAAAAAAAGAGGTCCGCTGGTACCCCATCAGAGCCTGGGGCCTTATTTCTCCAAGTACAATTTAAAGCACCAGCAACTTCGCTACAACTAGGTGGGATAATCTCCACAGGTGATTAACAATATGATACTAACAATATGGGAAGGCCTTGTTCAGGGTAGCTACCTGCGACAGCATTACAGGTATATAGTTTTGAGAAATGTTCAACCACATCCTGGGGAGGGATGACAACATCTATCTGTGTATTGTGCGTGTCGTTAAAGAAAGAATCATTTATGGTCCTCCAGAATAGGCAGGCATCCTTCTTTGAACAGGCGTCATATAGTTTCCTTCAAGCTTCAGCTCTGAGGTCATTTTTCCTTTGTGCAGTGGCTTGTTTATACCCAATTCTGCATTGTCTCACCCAAACCTGGTCCTCTCTGGGTTTCTTTTAAAGCAAGCAAAAGTATCCTGTGCGCTTTGTAGCAATTTCTATCAAACCATCTGTGGGGGCTGCTTCCTCCCTCCTTCCAGCATTGGGTTGAGAGGAGTTAGCGATTGACTGACAGATCTCAAATGCCTTTAACATATTCATAGGTTTCAGCTGATCTTCCAGACAAGCTAGCACTAGGCCCTTCATTGTTTTTAACGTTCCTCAAGGATATGCTGTGAATTTGCTGTAGTCCATTCCGTAAAATCCCTTATTTGAATTATAGGCTAACAGGGTGTTAAGAACAGCCAAGGGTTGACTAATCTTGCCAGTGTCAATGTACAAACATAGAGGGTAATGATCGCTTAGGCAGTCTGGGTGGATTGCAAAAGCAATGTTCTTTGGGGAATAGTATTAAAACAATGCCATAAAGTCAATAAGACTGCCTTTCCCTCTTTCCCGGAAGGAAATGGGGTCATTGCTGTGGTCATTACTAACCTCTACCGTTATGTACAGAGAGCACTTGCTCAGTATCAAATTGAATATTTTCCCACAAGGAGTATGTTCAATTTGAAAGAATAACTTGGTTTCCCACCTAGACGGACTGCAAACTGCCGGATCTTTAACATGGCAATGTCTGCAATTAAAATTACCATCCCAGATTAAACAGTAGTCTGAACTCAGATCATCAAGAAGGTGACAATGTTTATCCAAGGGAAAGTGTGATACTCACTTTAGTCAGTATGAAATTATTATGGTAGAAATCCATGAGCACAAGAACCAACTTCTGTTCAAAGTATAATCTAAAAATGATGTGTCTCCAGATACGTTTTAAAAATCCTCTTTTCAAAGGAAGCTGATATTAAGGGTAAGGGGCCATCTTTAAAATGCTGGTGATTTTTCTGCTGGAGTATGGATTGCAGTAAACCTGTCCACCTGCTCCAAGTTTCCTGTTGGCATACAATGTTAAAACAGTTGATTACCTTGCTCCAATCAACATTATTCCCCTTACTTAAAACTCCCCCCATGTTCCAAAATATGCATTTAAAATCAAATTGGATGCCCAAATGATTTGAACTGGCCAGTCAATCATAATCGTCCAAGAATGATATCTGTTAGAAAGACGAAGTTCACACAAGAGGGCAATTGTGGAGAGGCCCAAAAAGAGCGCACATTAGGAATGCCAGAACCAATTTTAAATCCCACTGGGGCACAATGAATGGAGATGAAGGAGAAGGAACATATGAGTAAGACCTTTAAAGAACCTATTTACAGTTGTCAACTGAAACAAAGAGGATTGATCAGGCAGCCTCAGAGACAGCAGATACGTAACCTTTGATAGTGCCCATAGCAGAGTCCTGCTGGGCCAGAGAAAGTATGAACAATAGAACCTCAGAAAGAGGGGCAGAAAAGGGATCAATAGACTTGTCTGTGCACCATTCCACACATTTCTTCCAATGACAGTCATATACCATTTTGGTGCCAAGATAACATTACAGACTTAAGATGGAGGGTCAAAAGCTGTCAACTGCCGCCACTCAATCTACACGCAAGAAGGCAGAGACTTAGACAGGTTCAGGTGGCCGAAAGGGGCAGTCTGATCGGATGATCGATGGCCATGCTCAATGGCTCAGATACTTGACTCTTAATTCCCAGTCTGAAGCCACAAGGATTACTTGGGCCTGGTCTTTATCTGCTTGAGATCTCTTGGCAGAACTGTTATGGGCAGAACTGTTATGGGCGGAACTGTTATGGGCGGAAAGGCATACATGAGGCTTGAGTTCCACTTGAGACGAAAAGCGTTGCAGAGCGATTGCTGACTTGGAAACTCCAACGTTCAATACTGCTGACACTGCGCATTATCTGCAGAGTCAAAAAGATCTAACCAAGGCTCTTCCCACTGCTGAAAGAGACCATGTGCCACCTCCGGATAGAGAAGCCATTCGTCATCGATTAAGCATTGCTGTCTGAGTTTGTCCACTCTGATGCTCAGAGAGCCTACTAGATACTGAACCATCAAGGAAATTCCCTGATGTTCCAGCCACATCCAGAGGCGCTGAGCTTCTTGAAGGGTCGGCGACCCTACTCCGTCCCGCTTGTTGCAGTACCACATGGCCGTGGTGTTGTCCGTGAACACCTGAACTACCTTTCGTGTGAGAGAGGCAAGAAATGCTTTCAATGCCAGTCTGATTGCCCGGAGCTCTAACGGGTTGATGTGGAGTCCGGACTCCGCCGGAGACCTGACTCCGGGGTGTGGGAATTAACAAAATATCTACACTTGTCCATGGAACAGGTTGTGCCATGAATCTCCTTGCCCTGTAAAAAAAATCCACTTGTGCCTTTGGTGCAGATTAGTGTGGCAACAAAATGTGGCAGCAATTTAATTATAGAAGAGCTTTGATCATAGCCTCGCTTTTAATGCCAGGGCTCATACTATTGTATCTTGCATGTTTTAGGGGTTTTCACTCGCTTTTCTCTCATCTTATCCCATAATGAAAAAGGTTGAAAATGTCCTCCTGATAAGGGCAGTAGTAAAACTTCTTCCACGGTTGGGGGGAAAAAATTGGTTGGAGGAAAGTTAACTTGTAAATGCTCAGCAGCTATTCCCATGAGCAAACCTATGCATGCATATCTGCTTGTGCTAAAATGTACTTCACATATTTTCTAGGAGTACGATTTACTGGCCTACTTATGTAAAACCTTGTGAAGTAATAAAAGCCATAAATCGGTACTAATGCAAAGGCATATACCACGGGTGCACTTTTGTGACTTTCATTAGGTCTGTTGTTAACCAAAAACTTTTGTTTTTATTCAAAATCTATCTTTCTATCTATCTGTCTATCTGTCTCTCTCTATCGGATGGCTTCTCTGTGAGCAACAGCATTCTTCTCTTTCACAAGGAGTGTTCTCTTTTCCCCCTTCTGTAATTCTGTTCTATGCGCCATTTTTGGTAGCACGAATGCTAGGTAGCAGGTACCTTGCCATCCTGCTGGCAATTTAAAAAATGCTGATGTCACACATATAATAAATATTCCTTTGGGAGGTGTCAGGCCTATGGACAAGCCTGTTGTGTCATTTCTTTTGTAGTCCAGGCTCAATGTTGTATTGCAAATACTATGTTCCACATCAATTCTGTTTTTGCTAGTGTCTGCGTTACCTCTTGAGTATTTGAAACACCATGGTGCCCTTATTTCTGTATCTATGGCCAGGCATGGTATTCGTTGTTCTGAGCCATGATCCCTTTCAGTGTAACCCTTCCCTCTTTCTGTTTTAAATGCATTCAATAAATTCTCTTCTTCTTTCTTCTGATCTAATCTCCTACACTTCTTTCTTCTCCTTCTATCTTCTTCCTTCAATTTATTTTACACTCTTTCGACCAATTTTCCTTACATATCACCTACATTAGGTTCATCTTCCAAACCATAGTCATCCCTTTTTCTCCTCATTTCTCTTTTGTTTATATTTTCTCTTATTCTCTCCTTTTCTCTTTTCCTTGTTCTCATTCCTTTTAACTTTCCCCCTAACATATTATCTAATATGTTACATGCCACGAATTCTGTGAGGGGCATTTGAGTGTAATTTCTTTTCTCCTGGCTAGTGGTCGGTAGGTGCGTACATATATAACAATCAGACACATTTGCTAGTTCTTTGTACATTGATACCATTTGCACAAATGTATTGTCCTTATAATCTTCTCAATCTTCTTTCCATTTTGTATATTTCACCCATTTTGTTTTATCCTCCACCCTCTCATGTTGTTTTGAGATATTGTTGTTCTCACCACGGGTTGCTCTTTCACCATGGCCACTTTTGGGGATGTAGTATTCCTGGTCGAGCCATGGAATATGTGTGTCGTCTTTATATACTATCAGGATTGTTGTTAGTACTATAGCTGCTACCGGGGTGAGTAATGCTGTGACCACCTTGGACCACTTCTTCTGCTCCATTTTCTTATGTTGTAATCTGAAATCCATGTCACCTTATAGGGTGTGGCCGGATGTGGCTAGCACTTGAAACCAGTTCTATTGGTATGTAACCTTTGGTACCTCCTTATTCCTGTAGGAGTGCCACACGAGTAGTCTAATCCTTCTGTATATTTTCGGGGCGACGTTGAATGCTATTTGACACTTGTAGTTATGCAGAGTATAAAGGGATGAATCCCAATGTCCAGTTCTATGGGAGTTGGGTTCGATAGTCCACTGACCTGAGGGATGGCCCTTTTGTCCTATTTTTGCTATATTCCTAATTGGAAGAGGCACCTCCCAATGGGGCTACAAGCTGCACTGATCCTAGTGACCAGCCGCTTCTGTAGGACTGGGATCTGTATCTCTTGGAGCAAATTTTTCTAGCGGACTTTTAGAATTCTGTTCATTTATATCCTGATGTCTTTAATACTTAAGTGGCCTTTCTTGACTCTCCGACTCCTGTGGAGAGTAGCACAAGCAGTTCTGAAAGAGTATCCTGGTGTCTTGAAGGACCCGCTTGCACCCTCCGACTCCTGTGTGGTTGCAGCACGAGCAGTCCAAGAACAATGTACTGGTATACTGGGGAACCCGCTTACACTCTCCGACTCCTGTGGGAGTGTAGCACGAGCAGTTCCGTCAGTGTTGGCTGGTGGCACTTGTTGAACAAAGGTTGTACCGCTGTGGTGAAGTTGGCATTACTCTCGTCGGCAACTTTGTTGGCGGCTGGTCGTCCTTTGGTCCACCGGCCTTCTTGGTGTGTGAGGTATGGACCCAGGATGTGATGCCTCACACTTGACTGCTGTGGCTGTTGTCAACAGGACTTGGTGTGGTCCCTTCCACCGTGGTTGAAGGCAGTGACGTCTGGTGTGGCCTTTGCCCACACCCAGTCTCTAGGATGCAGTCGTGTTCCAGTGGTGTACCTTTTTGGTATAGTAGCTGTGGAACCAGGAGGTCAGTCCCTCCTACTTCTCAGGTGACCCAAGCCCAGTCTCCCTGTTGGAGATCATGTCCAGGTAGTGTTGTCCAGCCAGGAAGGGCCTGCAGCACCTAATGCTGAAGGTAATGCAAACTGCTGTCAAAATGTCTTATCAGATAATAACTTTTCAGCACCAGACATGTTCATAGGCCAGTCAAACAGTATCTCAGTCAGTGCTCACTTTGACAACTTTGTCAAGGGTGCCTTTCTTGACCAATGAAGCAAGCGGTAGTGCATCAATCTAGAACCGCTCAGCAGATGCACAAAATCTTATAAAGGGACATATCTGACTGGTTTATGGGGTAACTAGCACACTCTTAAACTGAAATCAACACTCAAAAAATAAATAATAATTACACTCAGTAACAGTGGAATATTCACACAAACTATTTCACCAAACAAATGGTGATCCAAAGGTCAGGAGAAAACACATGTTACACTGGTATACAGCCAGTATATGTTTTTAACATAGCATTGTATCCTATTATTCTATTTCAACACCCTGAATATCTGCATCAATGCTGGAAGGGTTAGGACTTTGCAGGCATCACCGCCATCAGAAGTCACTTCCCCTTTCTCGTACAAGTGTGATGCTCTGAAATGCTGATGTTCCTTTAAGATATTATATTTATTTTATTTATTTATATTTGGCACCCTCATCATCAGAAGTATACTACTAATAGCTGTATTGCAGTACTACATAGCACATCCTAAGGTAGTAATAACTCTATCCTAATATAGGTATGTTCAATACCCAAAACCAGTTTGGAGAATATTTAGTTGCAATCTACCAACACATGAAGGCAATCCATGTCACTGTGCACATTAAGATGTACCACGGAAGACTCCCATTAATTATGAAAACATAAAACGTAACATAGACAGATGGATACAGAAACCACATCTTCTCGTCCATGTTCTGAAACGTAGGAAAAAACATGGATAGAAAAATACTCCTCCTGCCGCCAATTATATGCACATATATATATATACGTAGATACATACATCCTGCGTCCAGGGTGTATATAAAAAAATCCTATAAACTTTAAAATTAACTAACATTCAGCTGTACATTTATTCTACAATTCTATTTGGTCCGTCATGGTAACATATCGCAACAATCCGTGGCTTTGCCCTTGGAGCCATGCCCAGAGTCTGTGGTTTTCAGAAATGGGGAAGGTAATCTTAACTGCCACAATTTAATGCAGGGACGGGACCTCACAGATAAATGCATAAAATAAAATACCATAAAAATAAAACACATTTGTGACAAATGTGCTGCATTTTTACCCATTCATTGCCCTTTTGACACCCTTGTTGCACTCACATGACTTCAACATACTACATGTACATGTACATGTACTGCAGATGTTTAAACATTCACTTGTGTTATTTTCTTTGAGCCTCTTATTAAGTGAAATCGATCATTCACTAACACGTCATGTGTAATTATTATTACTGCACTTACATTTTTATTTTAAATATCAATACACCTTAGTAGAACTTTGTTATCACATAACTAACTCACTCTACACCCCAACAACAACCCACATTTTTATATATCTATTATTTCCTTATATTATTTACTATTCAGCACATATTAACTCTTCTGTTAATTTCTATATCTCTTTTGTCATTGAACATGACTCAATTATTAGTATGTACTCTATAGCGCTATGAAGAAATACACAACCAGGGGTATGGAATTACCGTAAACAAATGCCCAGCACAATTCTTCCAGAATGCTCTCTCATCAGATGCAAATATCTGCAGAAGCTTGAAAGTAAAATTTGCTATTCCCTGCTTTCAAAATATCTTCACAAACAATGTAACTAGGAAAGAAACATTCTGCTAAACTACCATGATATTTTAGGTGTCATTTCTTTGAAGCATCATTTAGTAAAATGTGCGGATGCACGGTGTTATTTCCAAAATTTATATTCATAACGGAAAAATCAATGTAACCTTTTCATCAAAGTTACACATTGCCATAGTAGTTCCTGGCATGAACAAAACTACTTTGTGCCAAAACTACTTTGTGCCAATAAAAGAGCAGAATGGTGTCACTACCACTGAAGCCAGTCAATAAACAGAGAGACAGAATTCAAATAACAAAAGGTCTGTGATAACCAGTTTATGGCAGAATTCTTAAAGAAAATCACAAAGTGCACCCATGGTATCTGTTCCTGCATTAGTGCATATTTACATCTTTTATGCATGAGCTAGCATTTAATGAGGCAGACCAGGAAATCAAACTCCTAGACAATATTTGTAAACACCATTTTAGCAGGAGGAAAATATGCATGTGTTTTTACAGGACAAGTAGACTGATGACACAAACTGTCCCATGGACAATTAGACATTTTATAAAATTCCACACTCCTGACAACATATTGTTAACTGCTGCAAATGAATCCTCTGTTCCCTCCAGACTAAATTTGTTCACTGTAAAAATGTTGGCAACCTTTGCATGGGTCAAATATTTTTAAATGTAATCCCTTCCTAAGAAAGTTCTTATTTGTTGTACACCTGTTGTTCCTAACCTTTTTACTCCTGGGGACCACCAGTGAAACATTACTGGAAGCCAGGTACCCCCAAGCAATTTGCACAATTTAAATTTCAAACATGAAATAATTCTTTTATATTAAAAAAATATGCAAAAATCTAAACATTTTATTGGAAATGTTGGTGCTGCATCTCGGCGACTAACTTTAAAGATGTTATTTTTATTTAGGAAAGGTGAATCCTTCGGGTCATTTTTTTTAATTATCTCCGGGGCTATTTCTGTTATTATTTTTAGGTACATAATATCTAAGAAATCTTTTATACATAAATATGTGGTGGGGAAAGGAAGTAAACCATAAGTGCCTCTCTTCTCTCCCTATCCTTTTTGTCACATTTAATTAATTTTTATTATAGCATCTCTCATACCAGTGTAGGTGTTGGAGCACTTTACAGGGGAGTACAAGATATAGGATTCACATGGCATCCACACTGGTAGGCATTTTACTAAGAGTGCTTGGTCTGGAGAAGCACAAACTCAGCATTCAGAACACTACACAGTCGTTAGCGTTGTCTTTAATAATAAGAATGTATTTCTACACAGGCAACCCCTTTTTTTTTGTTCTTTTGAGCAGCATAAGGAAAATGAAAGACTGGGAAAAAACTGCTTTCTAATTTGTGCTATGCAGTTGGCATGCAGCTCCTTAATTGCAGTTCATAGCTCACTGTGCTAGATTACTATTATGAACTGTACAGTAACTAAAGAATCTCTGTGACAAAAGCAGTAACCCACTGTGCCATCCACATAAAATACTGTTCAAAAATGCCACTGTCCAAAACTCTAATTCCTCCCTAGCAGGTACATTAATCACTGGAGTTATCTTGACGCTTTTATTTTCGCTGTACAATGCTCTTTGCAGTGCTTTTAAAGCCATTAACAAGTAATAAAGTCTGAATTTTGTGTCTTATTACGTGTGATAACTTAACAATTAAACTTACATTTTTTACAGTGTGTAAGCATGTTACAGCCATCCCTTGTCTACTTGCAAACCTTTCCCATACTCAGTCTAGTGCCAAATGATATTGTAGTAATTGGAGTAGTGGTCACATATTTCAGGCCAGTGTATCGCCTTCTTACAATCCTCCCACAAATCTCATGGTACAATAATGCTAAACAATGTATCCAGATCCTTCCAAAGCAGCCCTTCCCATGGCTATTATTCTGTTTAACTCTGTACATTTTTGTGTACGTCGAGAGACTGTGGGGGTTATTCTAACTTTGGAAGAGGTGTTAATCCGTCCCAAAAGTGACGGAAAAGTGACGGATTTACCACCAGCCGTATTACGAGTCCATTATATCCTATGGAACTCGTAATACGGCTGGTGGTATATCCGTCACTTTACCGTCACTTTTGGGACGGATTAACACTCCTCCAAAGTTAGAATAACCCCCTGTGTCTTGTGATCTCCAGCTGTGTGTTTGTATTGCTGAGCACCTCCTTCCACATCTTGATGTTATGGATTGTGTGATGTGCATACGTGGACATATCCCATAGTAAATTGTGTGATCCCTCTCGCCCCTTGCCAATACACCTTTCCATTTCATTTGATATCTGTTCGTACTTCTGTTCATGTTTTCTAATTGCGTTAGCCACTTCCTCTTTACCCTGGCTATGGAATAACTGTCTAATTCTTTCACAAGGTCTCTTACGTTTTGCTTTTATTTTTCACTTCCACATCCATCAAACGCCATGCCAAGGTGCGGCTTTCACGTTCCCTCTCTGCCTGCTGTTGTAGAGGCAGCTCAGAGTGTTTGGTCCCTGTTGTGGTGCCCTCAGGCTGTAGTGTATTTCCCAAATGTCCTCCAACAAAATCAATGTTTTGTTCCTGTGACTGTGCACTCGCCACAGGAGGAGAGCTTGACAAGCCCCTATTATCTCTATTTTTTTTTTCTTCGTCCTCCAATCTTCCCTGCCCTTGTCAGCCCCCCCACCATGTGGAGGAAACCATTCTTCAGTTCAATTTTTTTTTTTTTTTTTTTATCCTCCACATACAGGACAGCCCCACATTCAAGGGACATCCCATATGCTACTAGTATGTAGGTGGCATTGTAAAGCACCACACATGTCCGCAAAGCCACAGAAACACTACTGTCAGTTTCCTTGCAAAGTCAAAGTCTAAGTACAGTAGTGCATGTAGGCCTTCTTTCACCGCTATTTGGTATGCTGGACTGTCCTTGGGGCTATGTTGATGTGTCTCTAGTTTGCCTTTACTAAGAGGGTTCCTTGTGACTGTCTTACCCTAGCCTTTTGTTACATAACACGAAGACAATTACAATCGCTCCAGAAAACAGTAGGATGTCGGTGTATTTTTTTTACACCGCTCATACCCCATGACACAGAAGGGATAACAATGGGTACATTCATGCACGCAGCCTCTCTCTGCCAGCCGCAATTATTTATTAGTAAAAGCAGGAAGCAAGCCGGTCTGCATTCATGCCACAATTTCAGCCAGCCATGTCCACCTTACCTCACACAAAGTTTGAAAGCAGACAGTACCCAAGGTGCTAGTGACGGCGTCCACACTGGCGTTCTTTGGGGCGAATCAAGAGATGACAGAATAGTCAGGAGGGAAAGATAAAAAATATCACACCCTCCTTTCCTGCCCTGGGGCAGGGTGTGGCTGTATAATATTGGAAGCTGGACCAGATCCTTGGCCAGTGACACACAGATAATGCAATAGCGGTGAACAAGTCAGGCAACCACATGTGACGGCAGAACCATAGACAAGGGTCACAGTACAACTAGCCCTGTTGGGTGATCCTACTCCCACCCCTTGTATCAATATGTAGTGAGTGCAGGGGGGTGTTTGTACTGTGTGATCTTTGCAGATTAAATCAGTCAATTGTCATAAAAATCTGTATTATGTCACCCAGGAGTCCACCCACCTAGTCTTAAATTTTCTAAAAATTCTTATCCTAAAGCGCAAATGCATGCAGTCAAAATAAATCACAATACACCACCTTATGGTGAACCCTTCCTTCGTGAATCAAAACCCACTTTCGCACATACACGTATTTATAGCTCAAAAACCACTTTCACACACACACGTGATCAAACCAGCATCTATATTTTACACCATTTCACATGAGTAGCCGATAGTTCAATATGCCATAAGCATTGTTCAAAGAGCTGCAATATCACAGGAAACAGATAACATAACAATTGTTTAACAAGACAAACTGT
This sequence comes from Pleurodeles waltl, assembly GCF_031143425.1. NCBI lineage: Eukaryota > Metazoa > Chordata > Amphibia > Caudata > Salamandridae > Pleurodeles > Pleurodeles waltl. The sequence continues at coordinate 837,620,223 of NC_090442.1, forward strand.
GCCTGCCTGCTCCACTCGAATGAACAACTATCATCCAGTTACTGGAATGAACCACTATCACTCCTATACACACAAGGACGCTGACAACACCTGCCAGTTCCTCTTAAATGTACACATAGACCCTGGAACGGACCACTACCATTCCATTCCACATCTGGGCAACGCCCTTTTAACCTGGGGTTGGCTTGGCGCCTACAACACCCTCTCTGGCCAGAGTTATCCATCTCAGCCCTTCCGGCTGGGTACTGCAAACAGCGACTCGCGCTGTGTTCTGAAGCAACACCGCTAGTTGCCTCTATTCCTCGGACTTCGTTTTTAACAGTAACAAGCTACATGAAATACAGGAAGCTAATCTAAGTATACAGCTGCAGCGCAGGGAGGAAGGAAATGGTGTAATACAATGGAAGGACCAAATTAACACAGAATGCGAGCAGCCGGCGGACGGCTATAGTTAACTATCTGAATGTTTTCACGAGGTGCATTATCGGAGCCCGCAACAGAGGACAACAGAGGAAGAAATGCCCTTGGCATGCCACCGGAGACAGAGAAAAAAAAAATGTCATTATAAAGAGCAGGCTAAGGGGTACGGCAAATAGAAATATTAACCATAAATGCATAACCACTCTATGCAGGAAACATATTAGCGAAACACCCCAGTTACCTCCCTGTTTCGCAATATTTACACCGAAAATACAGTAGAGCAAACAGCGAGAGCAGGACCACGAAGCAGCAATAGATACTCACGACAGCTCCAGCCTCCGTCACAGGAGGGGCCCTGTCCAATGGGTCAGCAGTCGCCCCAACCGAAACAGGAGCCGGGCTGAAGGGAGCTATCCGCTGAACGAGACCGCATTCTTCCACCAAATGTAGAAGCCTAATTATTCAGCACCCATTCAGGATACAAACGACCGTTAGCCATCTCTTTCTAGATAAACATTTAATAATTCATTAGGGATAGAATAGAAAGACATGTACATGGAGGATGCTCTGTACTAGTGTACACGACCAGCCTAATACAAGGAAGTAATACACAATCTTTTATAGTATTAAACCACAAACATAATTCAACGTCTTATTGGTTCTTTGGCATTGACGTATGACTACTTCTCCATTATGGCTGAAGGTAGTTTTTCCTATCATACCATGTATAGTAACAAAAAGCATAGAAAAGGATTTTACACAAGGTGGCCTACGTGCCTAATATCACATGGTCCATTTTGTGACAGAACTTGAGAACATCACGTACTCAGACTGGTATTTTCCAGAAGGGAGATTGCTTCAGCTAGCATGCAATGACGATGATATTTCATGATGGCTGTTCAGAGAGCAAGCCTTGCAACATAATGCGTTCCTAGCAGTAGCAAATTACATTTGTAGGCCTCTTTACTTAATGATAGGCCTGTGCAGAGATTGTCATTGTGTATCACAGGGGCCACTAGGCATAGCATACCTAAGCCACATCCAGAGGCGATGAGCTTCTTGAAGGGTCGGCGACCCTACTCCGTCCCGCTTGTTGCAGTACCACATGGCCGTGGTGTTGTCCGTGAACACCTGAACTACCTTTTGTTTGAGAGAGGCAAGAAATGCTTTCAATGCCAGTCTGATTGCCCGGAGCTCTAACGGGTTGATGTGGAGTCCGGACTCCGCCGGAGACCAGACTCCGGGGTGTGGGAATTAACAAAATATCTACACTTGTCCATGGAACAGGTTGTGCCATGAATCTCCTTGCCCTGTAAAAAAAATCCACTTGTGCCTTTGGTGCAGATTAGTGTGGCAACAAAATGTGGCAGCAATTTATTTATAGAAGAGCTTTGATCATAGCCTCGCTTTTAATGCCAGGGCTCATACTATTGTATCTTGCATGTTTTAGGGGTTTTCACTCGCTTTTCTCTCATCTTATCCCATAATGAAAAAGGTTGAAAATGTCCTCCTGATAAGGGCAGTAGTAAAACTTCTTCCACGGTTGGGGGGAAAAAATTGGTTGGAGGAATGTTAACTTGTAAATGCTCAGCAGCTATTCCCATGAGCAAACCTATGCATGCATATCTGCTTGTGTTAAAATGTACTTCACATATTTTCTAGGAGTACGATTTCCTGGCCTACTTATGTAAAACCTTGTGAAGTAATAAAAGCCATAAATCGGTACTAATGCAAAGGCATATACCATGGGTGCACTTTTGTGACTTTCATTAGGTCTGTTGTTAACCAAAAACTTTTGTTTTTATTCAAAATCTATCTATCTATCTATCTATCTATCTATCTATCTATCTATCTATCTATCTATCTATCTATCTATCTATCTATCTATCTATCTATCTATCTATCTATCGATCTATCTATCTATCTATCTATCTATCTATCTATCTATCTATCTATCTATCTATCTATCTGTCTATCTGTCTCTCTCTATGGGATGGCTTCACTGTGAGCAACAGCATTCTGCTCTTTCACAAGGAGCATATCTGCACAGTAAGTATTTTTGTTCAGTCCCAGGGGCTACTAAGTAATGTGTGCTTTTTCTGTCCATAAAATGCTTTTTCTTTTTGCCAAATGTTTGTTATAATTGTGTGGGCCAGGCAGCTCCACAACATTTAAGTTCTACAAAGACCATGTCAAAACAAGACACACATTGACAACCAATGTCAGACCTATTGGCTTTGCCAATGCTTGTTTATTTTCAGGTTTCCCATAATCTTGTTAAAAATGGTTACACTGATTTTCCCTTATGAATGTTTTAGCATGTATCAACACATTTTACTACATGGTGCATCAAGAAAATGCTAACAAAAATTTCACAGTAATTTAGCAAAACGTTTTTCTTTCTAGTTGCATTTTTTATGAACATTTTATTGTTTCAAGCTTCTTCACACATTTGCATATGATCAGAGAGCATTCTGGGTGCATTAAATGTAGATTCATGTTGTTAAACTTTGCAAACATGTGTGTACACATTTCTATAATGGACACCACTCTCAGCAGTGCAGTCTGAGCTTACAATCCCCTTAAGCGCTCACCCTACTAATAAAGGCTTTCCATTAATGAACCATAAATACAAGTTTGATCAGCATTAACCCGTTGATGCAAATATAACACAAATATAACCTCAACTACATGCAATGCCCTTCCCTGACCCATAACGTTGTATTGCAAACTGGCAGCCAAAGGGTTTGAGCTGGTGGGGGTTCGGCCCACTTGTCCTAAGGACAAATTAAACATGAAAAACGTGTTGCCCTGGAACCCAAACAATATGTCCTGGTCTGACTATAGGAATTCCACCCCCTGCAGACTTCTCTGATTTCTGCCTCTCCCAGGTGGCAAACCCATCCCAGGAGTGACGCTTCTGTCTCTACTGTGAAATCTGGTTAGGAAAGGGAGTGGGATCTGCCTCTGGCCCAATTGTGGTTCATTAGCCATCACTGCAGATATACCATGTTGAAGAGATTCCCCTGATTTGTACCAACTAGAACTTCAAGTCCCACTGCAGAGCCAGCATTTGCCATCTGTCATGTGTCACTAGCAGAACGCCATGAGGCTCAATAGTCTCAGTCATTCTCACCGAAATCCAGGATAGAGGCTGAAACATCGGTATCACAGCATGAATATCATGGACTTACTACTAGGGAGGATAATCCCGAAACAGCTCAGATGAAAAGGAGACAATTATAGTGCACCCCAACAAATGCAGGAGGTCCGCCAAAGTCTGGAGATGGGAGACGACAGCCTGGGGCAAGCCCGCTTTCAACAGCCAGTCATCGAGGTAGTGTAAGACTGAAACCCATGACCTACACAGACGAGCTGCGACCACTGAAATCACCTTAGTGTACACACGAGGGGCGCTGGTAAGGCCAAAAGGAGCACAGTGAACTGAAAGTGCTCATGGCCCACTGCGAACCGCAAGTAATGTCTGTGGCTAGGCAGAACGGGGATAAGAAAATAAGCATTCTGCAGCTCCAATGCTACCATCCAGTCTCCTGGGTCCAGGGCAGCTAAAACCCAAGCCAGAGTAAGCATTTTTAACTTCCTTTCTGAGAAAGAGACTGAGGGACTGAAGGTTTAGGATAAGGCGGAGGCCCTTGTCCTTTTTGTGCACCAGGAAGTAGCAGGAGTAACAACCACAACCTACATCTGGCACAGGGACTCTCTCTATGGCTCTCTTGACCAAGAGAGACATATCTTCCTTTCCAAGAAGTGCCAAGTGATACTCCACCATTCAATCATAGGATGGCGGCATGCATGGAGGGGTAGTGACAAAGGGGAGGTAGTGGCCTCTTTGGACTCTCTGCAAAACCCAGCTGTCTGAAGTTATAGACTGCTAGCGGAGCAGGTGTTGGCAGATCCTGTCTCCAACAGGTCCCTGGTGGGGAAGTGTCAGACTAGGTAGGTTTGGAGGCAGCTGTGGGTGTAGGAGTTAGCTACAGGGGGGCATTTAGGGGTTAGGGACTGGCAAGACAGCTGGCTCCCTGATCCACGAGGAAAGTGGATCCTACGTCCCCGGCCACACACAGGTTGGGTAGCATGCACGGTGGCAGGAGGGGAACTGATGGGATTGGGTGCCCCTTCCATAGCCACGAAAGGGGCTGAAAACAGATTGAGGTCAACAAGGGGCCACTGTGAGGCCCAAGGACCTGGCCATAACACATAAATCCTTGAAGCCCTCGAGCACCAAGTGTGCTTTCTCTCCAAAGAGAGAGGTGCCATCAAAAGGCATGTCCACAAGGTTAGCTTATGTAGCTAACTACACTAGTAGATATAATGCAGACCCATTAATCAGTCTACATCTGGAGAGCATGTGCTGTAACAAAACGAGGACACACGTTTTGCTTGGCAGTCCTCGGTTCGGCCTCCAGACTGTATTACTGGCTGGGGCAAACAAAAATATTCTGGAGTGAACATATGACATCACACATATGCCCCAAATACAATTTTGACCACTACCCAATGAACCATACACTACACGTACCAGAGATGGATGGGACGTGATAACTGTGGTGCCTGCAACCCACCATGCTCCATGACATGGTTTTTAGGGAGAAAATCAAACCAGTCCTAGTGATGTACTTTGACATGAACAAGAATTCAGTGCAGTGCCATGGAACAGTGTGAGAGGCCTTTAAAGCCATAATATGAGGGGAGTGAATATCAAAGGTCAAAGGTATTTTAAAATCGATTAGGGGCACTCTTACTTGAATACAAGATCAATTGAAAAGGCTAGAGACCCAATACAACACAGTTCACAATCCTGAGACAGACAGATCAAGTTGACACTGAGTTTCGTGACGAGGTAGATAAAGAGTTCTAATATATAGGAAATATACTGCAGGAGGGCATGAGGCTCGGGCATACACTGGCTAGACTACTGAAACCCAGATGGGCCGCATATCACATAGCCATAATAACAACAAATGGAGGTGAGGAAAAAACAGATTATTAGATATTCTTGCTAAAATAACATCATACTATTGTACACTCTAGGCCACTGCACACCAGGCAGACAAGGAGGGGCTTACAAAATACCTAGAACAGGTCATATTACCATGGGGGGGAAAGCAGCTGAGTGGGAACTGTTGTACTCCCCCATTACAATAGATGATATTCTCTCCGCTATTAAAGACCTCACAAATGGAAAGGTGCTGGGCAGTGATGGCACTGCAAGGGGAGATCTATTAAAAATATGGTGATCTCATTGCCACATACCTCTTTGACATTTATAATGAAGTCCTTCAGGGAACGAACACCTGCCTACGGTGGAGGGGGAGGCGTTATCACAGTACTTATCTCTGGAAAGCCTGCACATGACTGTGGCTCACAGGCCAGTATCCTTTGAAATACCGATAGCCAACTTTTGACAAATAACCTAGCAGCAAGACTAATTGGTTTGTTGCATGTCCTAGTCTTGCCGGAACAATCCAGGTAATAGCACAGCGATCTACTACTGATAGTCTCCGTACTCTTTTCACTGTTCTTCTCCAAATTCACCTGCGTTTGAAGGCAGTGGCAGTGTTTCTTGATGCCACTAAGGCCTTAGATTTAACAGAACGGCTATACCTACAGTGTTCAGTAGAATGGGACTGGGTGTGGCAGTGATGTATCTGAAAGATGCAACGCTCTGCTGCTGAATTTCTTTACATTTGGCATGGGAATTCAAGGCGCGAGCTGAACAGTGAAGTGTACCATTCCATAACTTGAATGATATTGCGGGCCTGACACTAAATACTGAGGCAGTGACAGCACTGTTGGACTATGTCAAACTCATACCTTAGCACAGTAGGAAGTTTGATGGTTTAGCCCTCCTCTTTGGCAAACGCCAGGTACCTATGGCGTTCCTTCTAAAATAATAGGACTGCTTATTAGGACAACAGAACTTCAGAATGTGAAAACATAGCAGCTGTACCCTTCTTCCTGCCCCATACCAGGAAATGGTGTCAGCTTGTAGTGTGGATGGCAATTCTCTTGGGAAGCCAATAGATTAGTGCCAGCAGAGCTCCATGTCGAACACAGTATTCGTTTCAAGGATGGTAGCAGGTGGATTGTGCCTATGCTCCTTTCGGGTCAGTGCATCTGTGCAACTGTGTTAGAAGTACAGCTCTGATGCAATGCAATGTCTAGATGTTAGGCGTGGTCTCCTGAACTAACAACTCAAGCACTAGGATATTGTGTACTGTGTTCCTTGTCTAAACAGAATGTACTGATTATAGGTCGAGAACAGGCTAACTAAAACAAGCAACTCGTACAATATACTCCTAGAATATTATCATACAAGCACCATTAAGTTAAGTGTGTAAAATGGCACTGCTAAAAGTGATGCAGCTAAAATGTGTAAAATATGAAATATAAAATGAAGCTCAAAAATGTAGTAACCATCTCGGGTCAAAGAGGTCCTCATGACAAAGACATGGGGAGGGGAGCACCCCCCACTGCAGACAATTGGCTTACAGACTTTACGTCTTGCAGTTCAAACTCAGAAGCATCAAATATATTGCTGCCTGTGGGATCACTCCCTAGCAGGGGTCTCCAAACTTCTCTGCAGTAAGAGCTACTTATGCTCAATGAATGCTATCTGGACCAACTAATATTAGTTGACATAGTGACAACATAAGAAACACAGTTGTGGCCATCATATGCAAGATTACCAGCAGTGATCACCGCAGTAAAGGACCAGTTGTTAGCGGTAATGTAAAAATACCTTGCAATGTAGAATGCCACTCCATGGATAATATGTAATATCTAAAGCTGCAATTACCCTGGCACCAAGTAAACAACATTAGTGTCTATTCTCTCCTATGCCACACAATTTAACACACAAATATCAGCTTTAAATATATTTTGAAATTCAAACATCTCTCTCCAAACATCAGCTTATTGCTTCTGAAAATGCACACATTTTCACCTTAACCTTAAATACACACTTTTTAAATTTTGTGTACATATATTTATTCACCTAAATAAAAGCTTCCAATGTGGGGTGCATGCAGGAGAACTACTTTCAGGTCGCCAGCTAGCTACTAGTAGCTTAAGAGATACTCACTGGAGAAGCCTGCACTAGAGACATATGGGGCCCACACTAAGGACTTGCCTAGTTAGGAAAGAAAGTAATAATGATCAAAGAGGGGATTTATGACACCATTGGAAATCTCAGACCAGATCACAAGGAGGGGGTAACTAGTTTAACGGTAGTGAGCTGGTACCTCAGGGCAAACATTTTTTTAAATGGTATGCATACTGACAGAGGTTGTTCTTCGGCTGTCAGCCTTTTATTCCTACTGTAGAGCATGTATGACGTATAATACATTTTTATGTTTCGTCAGATATTCATTGAGACTGTTATGGTGGTCAATATTTAGTACTGTACTAATGTATCATTAAATAATACTTAATAAAAAGGGGGGCTGAGATCTTGATAGCAAGCTAAAAACCATCAGCATATTTATAGAAAAGTGTTTAATACTTAGATTAGTTTTACCAGTGGTAGACAATGTATGCTGAAAAGCTGTGGTGATAACATCACCCCAAAGAGCAGTCACAACTGGTAGAGTTCCATTAACACAGTTATGTTGATGGACTTACTGCATGTTTTTTGTCTGACAAAAAGGAATCACAACAAGCCAATCCCCTACAGTCTTGTTTTTCTTTATAACTTTTATTTTATTAAACAAGTATTCAGTGTTCCATACATAGCACTGGCAAGGTGATAACACAATCAACACTACAGGCTTCACAATTGCAGTCCATCCAGTGGAAGCAACCATCTCAAGGGTGGCTCTGGTAATGCATCTGCATCCAGATCCCAATCCTATTTGTAAAGTCTCATGCCCTCCTACTCTTGAGCTCTGTAGGTTATTTAATTGCCCCATATCGTTTTCCACTTTTTTGGGCAAACCCTACTTTAGTACACTATGGCCCTCATTCTGACCCTGGCGGTCTTTGACCGCCAGGGCGGAGGACCGCGGGAGCACCGCCGACAAGCCGGCGGTGCTCCAATGGGGATTCCGACCGCGGCGGTAAAGCCGCGGTCGGACCGGCACCACTGGCGGGGTCCCGCCAGTGTACCGCGGCCCCATTGAATCCTCCGCGGCGGCGCAGCTTGCTGCACCGCCGCGGGGATTCTGACCCCCCCTACCGCCATCCAGATCCCGGCGGTCGGACCGCCGAGATCCGGATGGCGGTAGGGGGGGTCGCGGGGCCCCTGGGGGCCCCTGCAGTGCCCATGCCACTGGCATGGGCATTGCAGGGGCCCCCGTAAGAGGGCCCCTACATGTATTTCACTGTCTGCTGCGCAGACAGTGAAATACGCGACGGGTGCAACTGCACCCGTCGCACAGCTTCCACTCCGCCGGCTCGATTCCGAGCCGGCTTCATCGTGGAAGCCTCTTTCCCGCTGGGCTGGCTGGCGGTCTGAAGGAGACCGCCCGCCAGCCCAGCGGGAAAGTCAGAATTACCGCCGCGGTCTTTCGACCGCGGAACGGTAACCTGACGGCGGGACTTTGGCGGGCGGCCTCCGCCGCCCGCCAAGGTCAGAATGAGGGCCTATGGCCCTCATTCTGACCCTGGCGGTCTTTGACCGCCAGGGCGGAGGACCGCGGGAGCACCGCCGACAAGCCGGCGGTGCTCCAATGGGGATTCCGACCGCGGCGGTAAAGCCGCGGTCGGACCGGCACCACTGGCGGGGTCCCGCCAGTGTACCGCGGCCCCATTGAATCCTCCGCGGCGGCGCAGCTTGCTGCACCGCCGCGGGGATTCTGACCCCCCCTACCGCCATCCAGATCCCGGCGGTCGGACCGCCGAGATCCGGATGGCGGTAGGGGGGGTCGCGGGGCCCCTGGGGGCCCCTGCAGTGCCCATGCCACTGGCATGGGCATTGCAGGGGCCCCCGTAAGAGGGCCCCTACATGTATTTCACTGTCTGCTGCGCAGACAGTGAAATACGCGACGGGTGCAACTGCACCCGTCGCACAGCTTCCACTCCGCCGGCTCGATTCCGAGCCGGCTTCATCGTGGAAGCCTCTTTCCCGCTGGGCTGGCTGGCGGTCTGAAGGAGACCGCCCGCCAGCCCAGCGGGAAAGTCAGAATTACCGCCGCGGTCTTTCGACCGCGGAACGGTAACCTGACGGCGGGACTTTGGCGGGCGGCCTCCGCCGCCCGCCAAGGTCAGAATGAGGGCCTATATGTTCCGCAAGGTGGCACTAGTCAAAATCTGCTTCCCAATCCACCACCTTGGGCGGTCTGTCTGCTCCCCAGACCCATGCTATATTACATGTGGCCTTCCCAGCCACCAGTTGAGTCAGATTCTCTGATGGCTGGGCTACACTTCCTCACCAGTTTTTTGTAGTGGGAGCCTGCAGGCCTCCAGTGGGAGTGTGAGGCCAGTCACCTGGGTCATTATTTCTCTTACATCTCTCCAATAGCTCTGGACAGATGGGCAGTCCCACCGTATGTGAACGAACGTTCCTACTTGGTCTCACCCTCTATCGCAAGGTTCCGATGCACACCTCTCTGGTTTGCACAAAAGAGGTCTGGAGCACTATGATCTGTGCACTATTCTCAACTGGACAAGACAAAATCATGATTGGATTGCCACCTCCCTGGGACTCTGCACCACCTCTGACCAGTCATTATCATCTATGAGTCCAAGGTTGCCCTCCCAAGCCCTCTGCAGGGCTCCTAGTCGGTCTGGAGTGTTAATCATTTTCCAATATGTCAGGGAGACCACTTTTTCCGGCATGGGGCCCAGGAAGAGACAATCCCCCAGTGGCGAGGACTCATTCTGCTGCTCCTCTGCTGCAATAGGAGGTCACAGAGCATGTCCCAATTTTAATTATCAGGAGCGTTCAGTATTCCCCATCCTGTAGTCAGTCTGAAGGACGTCAAAGGATGTGTAAGATCACCTTCCGCAGATGAGATGCGAGTGCCTTAGCAAGCAGTCTCTACTTTGAGAGAGATATGGGTCGAAACAACCCACACTCATCTTGGGGCTTACCGTTCTTTGCGATCACTACTATTGTCGCTGTACTTTGGTCCTCTGGCAACCTACCCTCCTCCCTGGCTGATCTACACATGTCCAACATGGCACCCACCAACTTGTAAACTATGGATTTGAATAATTCCACCGGTAGGCCTTTTGGCTCAGCAGCCTTCTCTGACTGCAGATCTCTAATGGCTCTTTGAATTTCGCCCACTGTGAGGGGTTTTGCTCAAGGGACTGTCTGTCTTCCTCCATTAGGACAGGGAGGGAAACATCCTTCAAGAGTTCCACACATTCATCACTTGTTCGAGTGGTCTGTAGGGCGTATAGATCTTGGTAGCAATCCCAGAATGCATCAGCAATGGCAGCACCCTTGCATGGAGAGTCCCCCATATAGTCGAGAATTTCTGGCACCCAGTTCCGTTCCTTGTCCCTTTTTTCCAACCATGCAATTAACTTGCTCACTTTGTCACTCACGTTGTAGAGGAAAAGCGGAATCCTCAAAGCGTAAGTTTGAGCCCTTTGTTCAAACCATTCCCTCAACTCCTGCTGTTTGAGGTGAAGCTGAAGACCTTTTGGGAGTTATCCTCCCCACCTCTCTGGACAGAGGTGTCAAGAGCCAGAATTTCGCACTTCAGCGCCTCTATTTAGAGTTTGTTCTCCATTTTCCTCCCTCCCAATAAGAACCTGAGCGTGGCCATGAATCACCGCCTTGAAGGCTTCCCAAAGGATGCAGGGAGAGGCCACCACATCTCTGTTCTCCGGGAAGTATTGGTCTGTCCAGTCTCCGATACTGTCTCTAGTAGTCTGGTCCTTGAGAAGCCGTGGATCATGAAATTGAGGCATCTGGGTCGTCCTTCGGTGGCCAACCAGGCGCACCTCCAATGGGGAGTGGTTGGAAATGCCACGCGCCTTGTGGTTGGCAGCTTTAAATTGTGGAGCATGGAGAAGGGTAGTGAAAACATAGTCTAATCAAGAGGGATGCCCGTAGGCCACAGGCAGGTGTGTGAACTGGTGTTTGGTTGGGATAAGTGCCCACCATAAGTCAGTCAGTCCCAACGCATCCGTAAAGGCCTGAGAGGGCCATGGTCCCCACTGTTAGTTAGTACTGGATCCCTCTGCAAGTGGGGGTCCATAAGGGCGTTCATGTCTCCCACGAGTACTAATATACCTAGGGGCATTTGCAGCAGGGAGGCACTAAGAGCAGGTAAGGTCTCTACGTGTAAGCGCAGCAGCACATGTATGGAAGCATGTATTCAGAGTGTCGCTCTCCCAGATGCCTGTGTGCACCACAAACCTCCCCCGTGGATCATACCATGTGTTGTGTGGAACATAGGGGACTGAGGTTTTGCTGAGGATCCCATCTCCTCTCAAATTGGAGGTAAACCCTGCTTGGGCTAACAATTTATAGCGAAATCTGTCAAGTGGTTTCCCTTAAGGCGGGTTTCCTGCAAAAGAACCACATCGAGCCAGCCTGTGGAGGAATTGCATCACTATTGTTCGCTTGATTTTGCCACTGAGTCCATTAATGATCCAGGTAAGGATTTTCAGGGCTGGGTCTGAGCTAGGCGTCATGATGTCACTGAGACGTAGAAAGGTCACATTCGGGGCCGCCCAAATGCGGGACCCATTGCGCGTCCTCCCCACCATTAAGTATGCCTGGTAACACTGATTTACCATGGTAATTGTAAAGCAGAAACAGAGCAAGAGCATAAACATGGGCATCCCATAAAAAAAATATATATATATACAGCAGCCCTCCAACTAATCACCACCACCCAACAATCCTGCATAGCAGGCTCAAAACTGCCCACGCTGCCCCAACTTGCAGAGCACCTGTTACGCATCCCCGAAAGCACCAAACATAGGGGTTAGTTTGCTCTGCCCAATTAGGATGGACAAAAACTGATATCAAACTGTATATCCCCGAACATTTCCAATTAGCACATCAACAGTTTTGTTGTTACTAAAGAGTAGCACTGTAGTTTCCCCCCCCACAGTTGCACTCCACCCCTGCAAAAGCAGGTGGGTAGCCTCGTTGCCCAGCCCAGCACAATGTATGCATTGCCAGTCTGAAGTTATCTTCTTCAGTTTTGTGTCCCCTGGGGGATCAGCTTTTGGGTTAGGTTCTCCATCATCTACAGGGGCCTTGGAGGGCCTCTCCATGTACGACCTCGCCTGAGTCCACAGGAGCTGTGCTGATCCACCATGCGCCCGCCCTCCAGCGAGTACCAGGCCTCCTTTCGTGAGGTAAAATGCCAGTATTTGCCCTCAGCCACCACTCGCAGTCGTGCAGGATATAACATCATATATTTAACATCCTTGGCACACAGGGCTTTTTTTGACCTTGTTGAAATTGGGACGCTGTCGTTTAACCTGCAAGGTGAAGTCCAGGAATAACCTCACCACAGCATTTTCACAGTGGAGTTCGTCTGAGATTCAGTGTCCCTGTCCCGGCAATTGATGACCCTGGCGATCATTGTTTGTGGGGGAGGGAACCGGGGTGGGGGGAGGGGGATAAATTTAGGAGTAGGCAACAGCACCCGTTGGGTCGTCTCAAAAGTGAAGAATTTTGACAGGTGCTTGGATTTTAGGGATAAGGTTATCATGAATGAGATCAGTACTGGAGATGTGTAGTTACAGGTAAGTAACTCATTTTCTTTTCCAGTATTGGATCTTTCATATATTCAGATGCTTGAATCGGAATAGCAAGCAGATATAGTACTTAACATTTTAGTAATCTAAGTACCCTTCGAGGATGGCGGATAACAACTTAATTCATATCTATATTTCTAAAGTATAATTACTGTATCTATGATGAAACAATCATGTAGTACACAACAACATTACATGAATATCTACATAAATATCAATAAATGCCGCCATGAACAGAGGCTCATGTTACTGGAACAGGTGACTTAACACCGCCTGTCCTACGGCTGCATCACTGCACAGCGCCGATTCCAGGCAGTAGTGCTGCATGAAAGTGTGGGTGCTTTTCCAAGTCCCAGCATAGCATATCTTTTCCAATTGACACCCGCAAAAAGAGCAGCCGAGGTGGACACTGTCCTTGTTAAATGGACCCATACCTTGACTGCAAGTGTTTTGCCAGCTTTTGAATGGTAAAACTGCATAGCAGCATAAATCCATCTAGTAATAGTTGCTTTTGTAACTGAAGCACCCTGTTGGTATGACCATCCAGCACTAAAAGTTGATTAGTCTTCTATATATGTTTAGTATGATGTAAATAGACCTCATTTAATTTCCAGAGTATGAAGAGATCTTTCAGCTGGTGAATGAAGATTTGGGAAAAAGTACGACATATGATAGGTTTGTTGAGATGCAACTGACATACAACCTTGGTAATGAACCTTGGATTTGTTCTGATCAGCACATAATCATCAGCCAAACATTGAAAATACTCTTGGGTTGTGAAAGCCTGTATTTCGCTAACTCCTCTTGTCAAAATGAGAGCCAACAGTAATGCGTCCATGTAAGAAACTTCAGGTCAGTCTGCTTTGTGGATGGATTTGAATGGGGGTTCATAATTTGGGAAAGAACTGTATTGAGATGCATTCCGGAGGAGGAGCTTGTATCAGAGGAAAGGCTCTGAATAATCCCTTTACAATTTAAAAAACAAATGTTGTGGAACAGAGCAAAAGAGTGTGCGAGGAACATCTCTACTGTGAGGTTACTGCTAGGTGAACCCTGACAGGCGTATGCACTAATCCTGATCTATCGAGCGATAGGAGACTCAGCAGAATATGCTCAAGTGATGCTTCCAATGGATGTAAGTTAGATTGTTGACACCATGAACAGAATTGTTTTCATTTTAACTTGTATATTTTGTTTGTGGATTCAGCTCTTGTTTTGGTAGGATATCACTACACTCCGGAGGAATGTCTGGATCTTTGAACTCGTAGAATTCAGGAGCCATGCACACAAGTGGAGATAGGCTGGTTCCGGATGTAGGACTTAGCCCTGGTTCATGGTCAACAAGGCTTGTGTTGCCAGGAGGTGAAGATGATTGGATTCCAACAACAGGAGGAGTTCCAAAAAACAGTGCTGCCTGGGCTACCTGGGAGCAATCAGGATGAGTCAACCGTGTTTCCCACTCATTTTGTTGAGAACCTTTGGTATGAGAGGGAATGGGGAAAGGGTACGTATAAATTCTGGGCCATCTGATCAAAAAGGCATTCCCCCACGACCCTAGAGGCAGGTACCAATTGGCAAATAACTGGCATTTGGTGTTCTTGTCTGTTGCGAAGAGGTCCAACGCTGGTTTGCCCCAATGTGAGAATATCTTGTCCAGCTCCATCTGATCCAGTTCCCTCTAGTGGCAACTGTCTTCGGTTCGGCTGAGTGTGTCGGCTAAGGTGTTGCTTACTCCGGACACATGCTCAGCTTTCAGAGACATTTTGTGGGTTGTGAGCTAATTCTAAAGCTTCAGAGCCTCTTTGGAGAGTCTTAACGGCCACGTATAGTGCATGCTGGTCGTATTGTCCGTATGACCCAGCACCAGAGAACCTGCTATCCCTTGGAAGAAAGGCTTGCAGAAAGATGGCTTTCAGCTCTAGTCTGTTGATATATCTGGTCTTTTGGAACGCAGACTACTTCCCGAGAATATGCAGGTGGCCACCCCAGCCTTGAATAAAGGCATTTTTCGTCATTATGAAGTCAGGTTTCTGAGGCAAGAATGTGAGGCCCTTTGATAGATGAGAGGCCTGAGAACACCACATGCTAGTGTTTCCCTCATTCTTGGAGTGATGGTTATGATGTCCTTGGAAGATCCTTGTGCTTGGATCCACTGTTTTTGTAACTCCTCTTGCAATGGTCTCATATGCAGGCATACAAGAGGTACTAGATTAACTGCGGAGGACATTATGCCCAGCAGTGACATGTAGAGGTACACTGAAGCAGACTTTCTTTTGAGAGTTTGACTGCCAGGTTTCTCCATCTTTGTTGTGGGTCTTGAGAAGGATAAACCTTGTTTTGGATTGTATTCATATAGGATTCTAGGAACATTATGCTTTGTTTTGGAATAGTTGTTGATTTCCGAATTATGACAGTGAGACTCAGCTTGCGAAATAATGTAAGGCAAGCTTTTGTGGCTCTGGAAGCTTGCAACAGTGTTGGAGTGTTTAGCAATCGTCCAAGTAGGGAAACACCTGGTCACCTTGTCTGAGAATGGCTGCTACTGGTGCCAGGCACTTGGTGAAGATGCAATGCACTGACTTGAAGCAGAATGGAAAAACTCTGAATTGTAATGGGAACAGACTATGGTGAAGAGAAGATATTTTCTGATTTTGGGATGTATGGGGAAGTGAAATATGCATCCTGCAAATTCAATATTATCAAAGTCTCCATGGTTTAGGAGCTGCAGGATGTCAGAAAGAGTGGCCATCTGAAATGATTGCTTGCAGATGAATTTGTTCAGTTTCCTTAGGTCTAGAATGGGCCTCCATTCCCCACTTTTCTTTCTTATCAGGGAGGAGCAGGAGTCGAAGTCTATGCTTTTCTGTGTAGACTGAACTTTTTCGAATTCCCTCTTGGCAAGCATGCGGGCGAGCTTTTTTTTTCAAAAAGTGAAGCCGAGGGGGGTGCACTTCCTTTGGAGATTGTTTGGTGGTCTTGTACAAATTCCCGGGAAGGCCATAGGTGACCAGGTCCAATACCCAGTTGTCTGATGTTATATCTCTCTACTGAGGGAGGTAGCTGTCAATATTCACACCCATGAGATGGGAAGAATTGAATGCATTCAGCCCCTGGTCTAGGTCACAGTTTACGAGTGTCTCGAACCTGGAAGGATTGCTTCCACCGAAGTTCTTGTTTGGTATCGGCTGCCGTGGGAGGCTGGTGGTATATCTGTTGGTAGGAAGGCCTGTGCTGGGATTAGAAGGGCTGGTATTGTTGGGAGTGTTGATGTTCCCCTCTGTTTGTTGAAAACCCTCTTCCACAAGCCCTCCGAAAGGGCAACTTCTTGAACTGAAGGGTGCAGAGGAACACAGCCGTATCTGTCTGTTTTTACTGCCAATAGTGCACCGTCTTTGAGCCTACCAATCTGAGTTTCCCCGTAGTAGGCCATATCTAAGATCTTAGATTGTACTGTCTAAATGATGTGGCTTTAAGTGTCTCAAGGCTGCTGCCCAGCCAGTTGACGAAAACCTGTTGAGGAGATGTCTAATGCATAATCTATAATATCGGAGAAAGTGCTCTCACCCTCCTGTAAAATCTTTCTTGCTTCCTCTTTCTTGCCCTTAGACACTAGATAGAGGAGGCTGCTGATATCGGACCACATCTGCCAATCGTATCAACACAGGATCGCCAGAGAGTTGGCCGCTCGAACAGTGATGCAGACATGACGGTAAACCTCTTCCCTATATTATCTAAATGCCTGCCCTATTTGTATGGTGGCGCAGAAATGTGAGTAGAAGGATTCTTGAAGCAACGTTGCATCACTTGTAAATCACAGAATCTGACTTGGGATGCCCTGTGAGGCAAGTGGGGGAATCCTCTGGGGCCCTATATTTTTTATCGACATGAGGTAGCACTGCAGTCGCTATAGCTGGGTTCTTTATGATTTTCTAATCCTCTCCTCTGAGATATCGTCAAGGGCGGGCATGGCTCCAACTGACTTCTTTGCCTGTTCTCTGAAGTCATAGAGGAACCAGTCTATCTGCCTAATGGAAGTTGGCAGGTGGAATCGTGTTTCTGCCCAGTCCATTAAACTGTGGAAGCCCCTGATGTCCTCTGGGGGAGAATCTGAAGGGTCTGGCAGTGGATGCGACGGTGTGGGGATAAGGTAATCATTCCATTTATTAGTGTCTTAGTTTTCGATTTGATCAAATAGAGCCAATATTAATGGCAGAGGGTTACAAATCAACTCTGTAATTCTATTGTGGGCTCTGTAGTCTGTACATGCTTGGGAACAAAACATAATGGGGTAGAATATGGAAAAGTTAATGGAATAATTAACCCATTTGCCAGATTTCCATCTTGATACTAAGATATTTTGTCTCTGAATAATTAGGTACATATACTCCACTTTAAGGAGTTTCTGCACCCGATTCCAAATCAATCTTGCAAAGGGTAACAATTTGCCTTTTTCTTATATAAACACCACTTAATTCAAGGGGGGAAAAAAGAATGCTTTCAAGACCTTTGCAAATTTTGTAGCTTCTTCGTAAATCCTTGTAAATCTTACATAATCCTTGCATTGATTGACCACCAGGACAGTTCAGTTGAATTGCAACTGTTGTCAGTGTAATTGTATTATTTCATGTCAATCTAGAGAGGATCGTCATTCTGAAGGTCTTTAAGAGGTAGTCGATATTTTGCCAGCCATCGACTGTGCCAAATCTTCACCCCATTTGACAAAATTATCTTCATATGAATTTTCACATATGCTTCGGTTAAGTGCATCACATCACAAGAAACCAGGGGACTGACTTAGGTTTTGCACTTGATGAAGTTGCACTCTTACTCAAATACGACAAATCAAAGGCTACATTGCTTTGATAATGTGGCAAAATCGCTAGTTTGCACAAAAACAACAGAGAAAACAGCCATGAAATGCCCCGGCATCAGAATTAAATGAATTCCATAGCAGAGCCCCATCAATGTACCTTAATAATCATGGACCGTAATGTGGAGTAAATGGCAACTAATTTAAAAAATAAAAATAAATTCTGAAGCCAACATATATTGTCCCAACACATTATTTGAACATATTCTGGAAATTCTCTGATTTGTCTGAAAATACGCAACTTGGACTATTCAGTTGTATTTTCGCTGAAAAACAGCCTGAGATGCGTAGTGAACATTTTGAATGAATTAATGGATCAATGAATTGGGATTTATAAATTGTGTAACCACAGGGAACCTCTTCCACCAACCAGATGAAATTAAATTAAAACAATCAAGTTTTCAGATGTTTCCTGAAAATATCTTTGGGAGGGTTCCATCCGAGATGAGGCAGGAAGCTGTTTCACAGTTTAGGAGCCAGGTATCTGAAAGGTTGATCACCATAGTTGGCCATCCGAATTATCGAAATAGTAGCCAACTAAAGGTAGGAGGACGAAAGAGCGCTAGAATTGATTTAGCGATGAATTAAATATTAAACACTGTAGAAGCAAAGGGCCCGTTAGGTAATGCAAACCAGTGCAGACCTTTGAGGCTTTAAGCTGCATAGAGATGGAACAGTGCCTCTGAATTTGTAGAAGGTGGCAGGCTACCACGTTTTGAATGATTTGGAGACACCTCGCAAGAGTCTGAGAAATGTCCAGTTAGAGGACATTGCTATAGTATAGGCAAAGGGTAACAGTGGCCTGGACAACGATTTTCTATGCTATATGACGGGAAAATGGTAGCAGATTTTTTAGGCATCTCAGAAGAGCAATGGGCATTAGACCAGCTTGATACGATGGTAGATAGTGAGATTAGAATCCAACCAAAAAACAATATTTTTCACTGAAGACTTGGGATAGGGGAGCCTGGCTACCAACTAGCAGTCCAGAAGCTAAAGTTGCTTTCCATCCTCCTGACAGTTACTGCTGATCAGTTTGAGGCAATACATGCCTATTCAATCAGCAGCTGAAGTCAGGCAGTTGTGGAACTGAGAGGGTTTAGTACATTATTCTTGAGATAGTGAGCTAACAACCTGTGTGTCTTCAGTATGAGTCATTAAATCAAAGCCAAACGACTCAATCTCCACCAGAGATGCAAGTAAATGTTTAATAGCATCGGAGTCAAGGACGTGCACTGAGCCACACCACAGAAGATCAGGAGCCTAGCAGAGAAACACAGCTTAATGGAAACTTGAGATGAGCGATCTGCGAGGAAAGAAAAATAAATCAATGTTTTCTTGTTAGAATTTGGGTTTCAGGTTGGCAGAGTTATGCACCTTGTCCAAGCAGGACCCAAAATCTTAGTTATGGTAAGTCAGATTCACATCATACATTAATCTTTGCTCACACTCTTTTAGCTGGGCACAGGGCAGGCAGGCTTAACTTAAGAGGCAATGTGTAAAGTATTTGTGCAACACCTCAAACAGTAAAACAGTGAAAACACCACACAAAAAGACACCACACTTGGTTAGAAAAATAGAACTTAATTTTATAAGTAAAGGAAGGCCATAACAACAAAAATTCAATAAGTAGAAGCTGAAATATGAATTTCTGAAAATTAAAATGCAATATAGTCCTTAATAGTACAAAGCTCCAACTGGGGCTATCTGGGGCGAAATCCAAAGGTTTAGGCCGATCATAATGAAACGTGGGTCAGGTACAGTCCTTCCTGCGAGCGGCGATGTTCCGGTGCTAGCAGGCCCATTCATGGTCACAAAGAGCCCACAAGCTGGATTATAGGAGCCAAAGAAAAATACTTAGAGGGTACGGAACTGGAGGGGCACATCTTGGGGGTCTGCAGCTGGTTGAAGACAAGTCTAGGAGCTGTAGCATGAGTGTTGGAAGTATTTTTTGTCCCTGAGACTTCACGAAACAGGAGGCAAGCCCTTGAAATCACTTTGGTACTAGGATGGAGAGGTGCAGGTCCAGTCCTTCTCACTTATAGGCAGGAGAACGGCAGGTCATCTCAGCAAAGCTGGAGTCCAGAAGAGTAGCAACTCAGCAGAGTTGCAGTCCATATAGCAGTACAACAGTCCTTCTTCCTGGGAGAGTATCCACAGGCCCAGAAGTGTACTGAGTTGGTGGTATCAGAGGTAGTGCTTTTAAAGTGGGAGAGACTTTAGAAAAGGGTCTTTGAAGTTCACAGAAGCCCTTCCTTCCTGTCCTGACTCCAGACTCACTACAGGGGGGTATGCGATTCTTTGTGTATGGCAGGACACTGCCTTTTCAGGTGTAACTGTCAGACCATCCTTTCCAGCATAGCCCTTCAGGATGTTGATAGCCTATCAGTCACACCTAAGCTCCCTTGGTGTGTGGCTGCCTAGCAGGACTGCACAACCCCAGCTGCCATCCCACCCCAGACGTGTATTAGAGACAGGAAGTGGGCACCAAATGGCTAAAGTAAGAAAATGCCAACTTTCTAAAGGTGGCATTTTCAGAACTGCAATTTAAAATCTGATTTTACTATGAGTTGTGATTTTAAATTGTTAGTGAGTTCAGAGACGCCAAACTTGAGAAACCTATCTCTTCCAGATTGGGAATTGCACTTACAAGATCCAATAAGGTAATCCCAATGTTATCCTGTGGTGAGATATTGGCCTTGCAGTAGTGAAAAATGAATTTTTTGAGTGTTTTTACTACGAGCGCATGTACAAACCTAGAAGTACATGTCCTTTCTTTTAAATGCATTGAACCCTGTTATGGGTGACATTGTATAAAGAGTTTTATCTTGCCAGGTCGACATGGCAGTGCAAAACTGCACACAGGCTCTGCAATGGCAGGCCTGAGACCTGGTTAGAGGGTTATTTGAGGGGGTTGCTCAATCAGTGCTGCAGGCCCACAAGAAACATTTAATTTACAGGCCGTGGGCACAGGTAGTGCACTAACTAGGGAATTTTGTGTAAATTAAATATGCCAATTGGAGAGAGCACAAGCAATTTAGCACTGATTAGCAGTGGTAAAGTGCAAAGAGTCCTAAACCCAGCAAAAACAAGGTCTGAAAATGGAGGGAGACAGGCAACACTTTGAGGGGAAGACCACCCTAAGGCCTAACAGTTCTTACATACATCACAATCGCTTTGTCTCTGCAATGAAGAACTGTGAGAGACAGTGTTGAAGGCTGTGCTGAGATCAAGAAAAATTAGTGCAGCAGATCCTCCTTAACAGAAATATTCTAACTTGGAGGGGTCCAAGGAAGGTTTTTTTTTTTTAACAGTGGTATGACTACAGTATGCTCCCACAATTGTGGGTCTGAGGAGATGGACAGATTCAAAAGTTCAACTAGAACAGGATAGATTATAGGAGCTCTTTTCCCTGTAACATGCACGGGCCGGGTCAAGTGGGGAGCCAAATTTGATGGACTTAATCATAGTAGTAAAAACACCCAGGGTAATAGGGACAAAGAACCGAAAAAGGCAGGGGCTTGTCAGTTGTGGGTGCCACGACGGTCTGGCCTCACAAGAAAAAGTTCTGTAAATATCAGTAATTGTTTGCAGGAAGAATAAGGCAAATTCATTAAATCTGCTATCAGATGTAGAAATAAAGGGAGCCTTACCCAAAGGTCCAGGAAGATTTTAATAATAGAAAAAATGTCAGAAGTAGAATGGTGTGCCTCCTTGATTGTCATGGCATAGGAGTGGATTTAAGCCTTTCTCATTGCTCTGTGGTTGGCCTGTATGTCAGTTACATACTGAGGTTTACACAGCAAATCATATTGTTTGCACCAGGGTGCCCTTTAGGCTCTTACACTTTTTCTTTAATAAGAAAAATGTTAGCTTAGGACAGTTTATTTAAAAATGATAGATGTGATCACTGTAAAATCACCTTGTAATAATTACCTGAAGAATAAAATATCAGCTTTTAATAGTTAGTATTTAATATTATTAATCCGACCACAACATATCTGTTGTAAACCACATTTTATAAATGTACTGAATGGGCCTCACCACAAACAGCAGAATAATATAGGAACAACATTTGATATGGTCTTTTAACCACCTACCACACCTTACCTCTTATGAAACGTAGCTAGGAAGGAGTTGACCAAGGGTTTGGCCACTCTTGCAGGCCGGGCATAGCTACAGAGTTGTATGTAAAATGATGTACAACCTTTTTCTGCAGGCTAAGTGAACCATGAAATATATATATTTTTAAATAAGTTATGTCAGAATTATATTACATAGTAGTGGTTTTTAACCTCTGGTCCAAGGACCCTAGTGGTCCGTGGCTGTTACAAAATTAAACAATAATAAAATTAATAGATTAAAATTATTAAAGTTTACACAAATAAAGAAGCAGAATTGAAAATGTATGTGAAAAACCTTTCTATATTTGATTGTGAATTAAATAAACTTTTTCAATATTTGACCCTTTATTTGGTGTATACATGTTTTTGTATATTGTTTTGAGGTTCAAATTGTTTGGGTCAGAGGTCTCTAGCTTCCAATGATGACTCAGCAGGGGTCCCCTGATTCCAGCAAGGATTTAGTGGAGGTCCAAAAACGTCAAAAGGTTAAGAAACGCTGTCATTTGTTATTAATACAAGCAGTCCCTCTTTAGGAGAAACAGTCTACCATAGTCGGTTTCATGGCACATTCCCGAGCAACCCTCACAAACTACAGAAAACCCTGTGTACTGAAGAGCAAAGTTTTAAAAGACAGAGTAGTCAATTGGTTTTTGTGTACAGCTAATTTTAAGGAGGAGCCTCATTCCAGAATTCCAGGTGGGCCTCATTTCAGTAATCCAGACCTCAGAAGAAAGGAAACGCATGGTCTGTACTGCTCCTGGAGACAGGGAAATCGGGTTCCGTCCAATCAGCTGGAGGCATTATGGAGACATTAAAACAGACATCCAATGGAACACTGTGATGACATGATTTCGTGTACATACCAAAAGCAAATATGATGTTCAACTTTACATAAGGTGATAAGATAATGGATGTTCTTCAAAAGATTTTAGGAAACATAAAATAGGCAACGTATACATCATTGTATGATTATTATTTTTTTATGTCAGAAAGTTTTGTTATTTATTTCGGGGTACTCTACTTATGTACAATGTATAAAAGAACAAACGTTTGGCCAAGAGGGGTTAGCTCTCATTTGAACCATCCTTCAAGAGGGTTAAGCATGTTCTGCTCCTCCACTCAATCTTCAAGGGGCTTCATAATTAGTCTGGAATATAATTTGCAATAAACAAGACTGAAAGGTCTATACGATTTTGGGTTGTTCTTGGGGCGTTTATTAGAATAGAATTAGGATGCTATTGAGCCAGGATGACCATATTCGAAACAGTGATTTCCATGAAGAACAAAAACCGGAGAGGCTACTGAGTTTTCAATCAATAAACGTTTTGTGACGAAAAAACATCACCAGAGATAAAACAATAGTGTAATTGTGATTAGGACAGACGTGTTCACGTTTCTCACAATCTGAATGTGCGTGCCAGTTTTCTGGGGCAAGCTTGCAGTGTGGAGACGATATTCTGAGTGAAGAAGGACTCAGCATTGTCCAAGGCTAAAAAGTGTGTGTTTTTAGATAAAGATTTTTTGGGGGTCTACATTTTCCACCATTTACAGAAGCGGCTTCATCATAGTTTGAAGTGAGTAAACGCCCCGCGTGATTGAAGGTTGTAGAACTGGAGAGGCAAGAGAGGAATCGTGTATCTAATGTAAGTAATAGTGTATTGTTGCACTGGTTAACATGCAGTTAGAAACTACTTTTAGAAAGGCAATGAAGATATACTATTGGAGATGAAAGATTAGAAAACATCAAAAGGGACTGTCCTGGAAAGGTCACATCCCCCACTTTTCAATCAGTACATTTCTTTGCCACTTCAGCCCACTCCTAAAATGAGGGAAGCTCACCCTAGGAGGTCAGCCTTTTTGTAGTTTACTCAGGCGTACCTCATGCGTCATTATACCGGCAAAAGGGAAGTCTCTTTAGAGGTAAGTCCTTTCACCTGCTTCGCAAAACCTACGGGGACCCCATGAAGCCAAACCAGGAGCATGCACCAAGGGTCTAACTCATATACCTGGAGAGGCAGAAGCAGGGTGGTAGCATGGTACCTCGCATCCCAGGCTTTCTGTTCTGTGCTGTCAGTTCTAGACGATGCACATGCAGATTTCCTTAAGCTATCAGAAATACTGGAATGCCACCCCTCTCCAGAAGTCCACATCACAGTACACAGTTTGAAGGGAGGATACACGAGCTTATCGTACATTGGTTGCTGCTGCATACTGCCTGGAATTCTCCAACAAAAAGCCCTTGTCGAGAAAACAACCACCAAATCTGTGATCGGTGGTGCCCATAGCATCGGTTTGGAGCACTAAGACGGAGATTTTATATTAAACCTTACATTATTTATCGAGAAATGGGTAGATAGGATAGGTTCACCCCCAGATCTTCTTGGGTTACCAAAAATTACTCCCAAGGTTGGGAAAATGGACCTGGTATTGTGAAAATAAGGGGTGGCAGCTCTGGTGTACACGAAGACACACACTGCAATGCTTCTAATTTACAAACTAACATGGCTTCCTAACCCGTTTTTCCTTCAGTGCTGCATTTGCATTTTAAGTGCTCTCTCGTCAACCAAACAGTCTAAAGTAATTTCCAAGTGCCTTAATTTTTATAACAACAATCTCCTAACTGATAAATATACTCACTGGCCTCCATGCACTTGTCATCCTATTACTGGATTTAATTCTGTATGCAAGAAAGCTCTACTTTACACTTATTCTCAGGCCTGGCGTTCGCCAAGACCTTTTGATTATACTAAAATCCCTTTCTGTATTTTTCTATTTTCGTGACGCATTTCCTGCTTGCCACCTTTTGATTGGACAATTAACACTACCATTCGTTTGATGTTGTTGGGCTTCACATCGAACGGTATTTATCATAGGATGATACACTTTACATATTAATACATGTCTTTATGATTCTGTGTGCTATTACTTTCAATCATGGAACATAGTGATAGCTGAACATTTGGATTATGGTTGCTTTTGACCTTTCTTTTGTGAAAATGTGTGTCTTATTGGCATTAAACAAATTACTATGTTATATTAACGGATGTGATTTTATGAGCAAATGTTGATGGGTGTCATTGCCACTACAAAATGCTCAACAAAATACTTTGAACTATATGGTTAACCTCCGTGCTGCAGTTACAAGCTATATACGGTATTGTACTTATCTGGTAATTGACATACTGTCTCCCTAACACATTTATATGCTGCTTGACAATGGGCCGTTTAAATTCTGTGTTGGATTTATCTTTCTTATCTCCCTGTTGGGTCCTCCACATTCTATCTGGATCCGATTTTCATTATTTATTTTATTCATTCCTTTATTTACACCGTGCACATTTGGATTATGGTTTAATATGGTATTTTTGTGTCTCTGGATTTTGCTTTAACATGTGCTATGTGTTGTCAACCTTGAAAAAAAAAACAGGCTTCCAAGCCAGGAGCGGGCGAAATACGTGTTGGCCGTTTTTCACTGGGAGTTTGTGTGCTAATTGTGAAGACCTATCTGCACTGAATAAATTCATATTAGCTTCATGCAGAACGTCTTATATTTCTAATCAGGAGTGGGATTATCCTTAGATTTACTTACTATTTCAAACAGTTTTGTACTGAACAACCCCCAGCCATTTGTGATCTGCAAGGCATCGATGATTGAGTTTGTCTGCTCTGGCATTTAGAGAGCCCAACAGGTGTTGAACCATCAGGAAGATGTCCTGATGTTCCAGCCATGTCCATAGATGTAGGGCTTCTTCACACAGGGCTTACAACCATACACTGCTCTGCTTGTTGCAATGCCACAAGCCGGTAGTCTGTGAAAACCTGGACCAGCCTTCCCTGGAGGGATGAAAGAAAGGCATTAAATTCAAGATGACTGGCTTGCAGTTCCAACAGACTGATGTGGGGCTGTGATTCCGGCAGAGACCAGAGTCTTCTGATCTCCACCACTCCAAGAAGGCAGTGCCAACCCATTAGAAACACATCTGTCACTACTGTGAGTTCTGGGTGGGGAAGGGAGAGGGGTATACCACTGACCCAATTGTGGCCTGTTAGTCATCACTGTAGATCTTTGGCAGTTCCCTCTGATATCTGGGCGAGGTCGGAGAGATTCCCCTGATGCTGCGCTCACTGGGACTTCAGATCCCACTGCAGAGCACGCATATGTCAATGGGTATGAGCCAGTTCACAGAAATCCTAGGTACAGGCTGAAAAAACAGAATCATAGCCCGGATACCCAGAATAGCTGGAATAAAAGAGAGCAAGATGGGATTAAGTGCGACTTTGGCAATTTGATAGTGAACTCTAGCGAATGCAGGCTGTCTGCCATTGTCTGCAGGTGGGAGTGGGGGATTCTGCCTCCAACAGCCTGTTGCCAAGGTAGGCGAAGAGTGGAATCCCTCACATTCATATATGTGCTGCATCACCACCAATACCTTGGTAAGCTCCCGAGCAGCTCCAGTAAGGCCAAAGAGAAGGACAGCGAACTGATAATGCTCTTGGCCTATCATGAACCAGAGGTAA
Source organism: Pleurodeles waltl (assembly GCF_031143425.1). NCBI lineage: Eukaryota > Metazoa > Chordata > Amphibia > Caudata > Salamandridae > Pleurodeles > Pleurodeles waltl. Next base: position 837,646,848 of record NC_090442.1, read on the forward strand.
TGCCTGAGGGCAGACAGGGCAGGGATATGGAAGTAAGCATCCTGCAAGTCCAGCATTATCATCCAGTGTCCAAGGTCGAAGGCCAAAAGTACCTCAGGTCAAAGTTATCATCTTTCAATTTTCCTTTTTCAGGAAGTAGTTGAGAGGGCGCAGGCAGAGTTCAGGATGGAGATCTCCATCCTTTTCAGCACCAGGAAGTGTTTGGAATAGCAATTACAGCCTACTTCTGATTCCGGCACCATCTTGGTAGCTCCTTTGGCTAGAATAGCCAGTACTTCCTGTCGCAAGTGCAAAAGATGGTCCTCTGTCGGCCGATCAATGGGCGGTAGCAAAGGTGGTGGGGTCTTTTGGAAATAGCCTTGCTAAGCAATCTAAAGCACCTATTTGTCCGAAGTTATCTCCCACCATTGGGACAGGCGGTGCGCAATCCTGCCACCAACTGGGTGCCCATGATGGTATGAGAACAAGCTAAAGAGCCTTTGAGGTATCTGGCTGCTGTGGGGGGCTGCTGGGATGGGGGAGGGCGGGAGTGGGGGAGAAACAAGTTGGGTCAACACTGTCTCTGGTTCTCTGAAGGTTGCGGTAGCCGCAACCATAAAAGGTCTTTGGTGCCTGGTGGCTAGGGGGAAGAGACATGGCGGATACTGTAGCCATAGGAGGGTTGGAAGCTGGAATGCAGCTATCGCAGGGCCATGGTGATCCACAACGACCAAGGAGTGACCCTGTTGTCTTTACATCGCTCTAACACTGAATCCACCTTGTCACCATAAAAAGCAGGCCCCATTTTAAGGGCATGCCCATAAGGGATGCCTGAACATCCCCTGAAAATCCAGGTGTGACATTGAAAGCCACCATCGAAGCAATGGCTCTGTTCAGCAAGTCAATTGTATCCAATCCACATCTGATGGTGAAGTTTGCCGCAGCTCTTCAGACGGCAATAGCTTGGGGGAGAAAGGCTCTGGCTTCCTTGAGACCATATGCAGCACTTGCACAACGTATCCCACACAGTATGGGAATAACAGCTCAAAAAACACGAGGTGTTCATGGACCACAGTGCTATGCTGGTGAAAGAAAAAAATATTTTTCTAAGGTATCCAGCTTCTTGGATCCCCTCTACAGTGGTGTGCTAGGGAACATGCCATGATTTACCCTGGAGGTTGACAGCTGGGGTGGGATGCTGGGAGAGGAAGGCAAGGTCACCAGGCACAAGGCGATGGCGGAAGGAGATAGCCCTTGTGTACAGGAGTGCCTGTGCAGGGCTTGGCCCAGGCCCCAAGCAGGACATCACTAAAGGCTTCATTAAAGGGAGGAAAAGGCTCAAGAGGGGAACAAGAGATAAAGTCCAGAAATAACGCTACCACTCAATTGCCACAATTTTAATTGGAATTGTTATACCCCAAAAGTAAGTAATACCCCTATTGCCCACGGAAGAAAGCCCAGTTAGAGGTATGTAGGGTAGACGGTTCTGACAAATGCTAAAGTTGTTAGATTAGAGTTAACCTCTAGAAAGAAATATGTTCACAAGCGGATGAGCCAGCCAACACGTTTCTTGCCCCGGTGTACCATGCAGGCCTGGGGCATTTTCAAGGCTACAAAATTTAAACCATGCCAATAAATTTCAACTCACCACACTGTTAACATTTTACTTACTGGAGATTTACTCTAATCTAACAACATTTAGCATTTGTCAAAACTGTCTAACCTACATACTTATAACTGATCTGAGGTGGACACCCCAGGTTGAAGCACCTCTTGACCTCAACCCTGGGAGGCTGACGGTCTAGGACGTCAGCCGCCCTCCAAATCACAATTGCAAAGAAAGCCCCCTCCTCCATAACCACTACAGTGGGAGAGAGAAGGCCAGCGTCTTGTGAGGGGTCCAGATCACTTCTGCCACGTCCTCATACCAAGTGGCCTCATAAACTTCTTTGAGTTGGGTCGGGGTTGTTCCGAGTCTGGGAAACTCAGGGAAGTGTGGAGTGGGACCAGTGTCTGGCGCAGACACCAAAGGGACAACCTTGTAGTGGGGGCTGGATTCATGCTGTTGTTAATGCATTTTGATTGATGAACAGGGCCAATGCGGAGAAGTTGAACAGGGCTTTGACTTCTTGGAGTTCTTCTTATGGATTTACCTGAAGAAGTCCAAGATTGTGACAATGAAGGGCGCCAGTGACTTAGAGCAGTCTAGGGACAACCCTCATGAACAGGATTTAGAGAGGTGCAGAATCTCATGGCAAGGAACCAAAAGCTCATGGCCCGCTCCTGGATAGCCTTAAGATTCATGGTCCTGCAATTCGCGCAGGTCGTGGAGTTGTGGTCCCGTTCCAGGAACCACAGACATACCAAGTGGAAGTCCATCACAGACATTTTCTTGTGAGAGGCACCAGAAGGCTTGAAACCAGTCAGTTTCTTTGGGGACATAGTTTTAAAAAAAACAGGTGCAAAAAAAGGCACACTGGTCGAATTTGACAGAAAAGTTGAAAAAGGGCAGGCAAAAAAATGGTTGATGGGATCTGGATCCGGATCCACGCTGATAGCCTGAAAAAGAAGAAACTGAGGTCAATACAGCAGCAGTTTTAGTGCCATAAAGAAGCGCAGAAGGTTTATATGCCTACTGCAAAGAGCAAATCTGTATTTTATGTAAATAGCTGAGTACATTAGTAAAGTCAGCCATTACCTGCGCTATAATACAAATGAAATGTATGTGCGGGGTGCGGGGGCAGCTATGGAAAGATGAAGGGCACTTTTGATGGGTGGTAATGAGGGAATCGGAGGAGGAGGACATGGGAGTGGGAGCACCAATAATGATTGTTGGACTGGGCACAGGAGGTGCTAAAGACTGCGACGAATGGTATGTGACAAGGTGTTTTTTGAGTGTCTTGAAAGAATGTGCTGATTGATGGAAGAAGCGCAGGTAAGGTGACCTCTACTGTTGCACTTATCTCACACACACCAGCAATTTTGTGACTGTCTACGTAGGCTAGTGTTTTAGAGCAAAAGTTTAGCGTGTAGCAGAGATGGCATCTCGTTGGATAACTGCTGCTGACGCCCTCACTCGGGTTATAGAGGACAGCTCTGACATAGGATCAGATACTGAGACAGCATCTGAGGGACAGGACAATGGCGCAGACTTGGAGCTCCCCAATTTAGTTCAGCACCAAATTCCACCGCCCAAATCGTATTGTCGAGACATCAAAATTATCTATTACAAAACAAACTGGTTTTGTAAGGCAGGCACCTGTGTTTTTGGTCCTGGACTTGGCGGCCAAATAGGGAAACATACTAAACCCAAACATTTCTGGAAACTAGACATCCGGGGGGAGTCCACAGAGGTGTGACTTGTGTGGATTCCCCAAAGCTTTCTTATCCAGAATACCCTGCAAAGCTGAATTGTTGAATACAAACTATTTTTTCTTGCATTTCTGTCACACAAACTACAGGAATATGCTGGGATCCACAAAATTCCTACCACCCAGTGATTCCTCACCTGTCCTGATAAAAACACTACTGATCAGTGCTAAAGTGCACGTGCTTTCCCTCCTGAACTTGGTATGACTGGCTTACACCTGATTGGCACATTTCATCTAGCTGTATGTCCCTTGTACAGTGGTATCCCTATACCCAGGGTCTGTAAATTGAATGCTACCATTGGGCCTGTGGCGCAGCTTGCGCCACCCACAGAAGTAGTCTTTCAAACCTGTATCAGGCCTGCTATTGAAAAGCCTGCATGCGCAGTTTACTGCTATAGGAACCTGGCATCTCAATTTACTTGCCAGACCTGGAACTCCACTTTTACTACATTTAAGTAACCCCTAATATAGGCCCTAGCTAGCCCTATGGGCAGGGTGCTGTGTATGTAAAAGGAAGGCCATTTGTCTTTATGTACTACATGTCCTAGTAGTGACAGACTATTTGGTTTCTCACTACTGTGAGTGCTGTCTCTCATAAGACTGCATTGGAACTGCCTTAATATAAGTCTAAGTGGTATTGCCTGATCTATGAGGGGTGGTGTAGGTATGTTTGGTATGGTTGTAACAGCAGTGAAAAATGCTGCTTCCTGGTGTAGGTGAAATTTTTATTACCATTATAGAAATGCCACTTTTAGAAAGTGATCATTTCTCTGTGCTTATGACTCTGGTGTCTTGCAGCTTCCCTCCAAACCACGTCTGGGGCAGAGGGTCAGCTAGGTTTTGTGCATACCTTTCAGATAGCCTGTACACAGGGAGGGTGGAGGTGTCACAAGAGTGCATCTCCATATTGAATGGTCTTCCTGGGCTAGAAGAGGGAGAGGCGCAGCACACCTGCATTTGTAAAGGCTGTGCCCTGGTCTCACACTAAAGGCTTTTTGTACTCCGCACTATGTCTGGAGCAAAAAATGGAGGAGAAAGGGGACACTCCTGGAACTAGTTAGTACTGGATGGAACCCCTTCTCCCCCTCATGTGGAGGCTGCGCAAAATGACTAAAAGCACCAGGGGTCTTCCCCCACATTTTTAGACACTAATGGACACTCTAAGGACTGGACACTAGTTGACCTGTTGTGCTGACCAGGGACCTGCTAGGGCACTAGTAGAAATGCTACTGCTACATCTGGACCTTGAGATGGCCAGCTTGCCTGGTCCCTTCAGCCTTGTGCACCCCCCTCCCCAAACTGTCTCTAGGGGCTGGGTGGTGTGCCCTCTGTAACTCCAGAGCAATAGAAATACACCTGGGCTTCTGGGTTCCACACCCTCCACAAATCTATAAGGTCCCACTGTGCAGCTCTGACTCGAGTAGATTCTGCCAACCTAAATGCTGGTGCGGTATGCAGGGTTGGTGCAAATTTTTCCAAATCCAGGTCCGCTACGCAGTTAAAGTCGCCTCCGACTATCCACAATTAGGGAAGAATCAACAGAAGGAGAGGGGGAAAAGCTAGTGAGAATGTCAGATTGGTCTACATTTGGGGTATAAACATTCAGCAGGCCAACATCTCTACCATCAAATCGACCCAGCACCAACACATAACAACCCTCTGGGTCAATAACTGACCTATGTAGATTAAAAGACACCAGGCCTGACCAAAATGGCGTGCTCTGTCAACGTAAGTAGTATTGTACAACTGTCCCCTCTGTCGCCTACAGAAAGTCTGGCCATCAGGTTCCATAAGGTGGGTTTCCTGCAAAAATGCAATCTGTACTCCTGTACACTTTAAATAAGCCAACACATTAGAATGTTTAGAGGGGAGAGGTCCCACACGTTCCATGGCATAAGTTTAATCTTGGCTGCCATTCAGTCCACACCAGGTAGAGACCCACTAGTCCCATTCACAGAGCCCCACCCAGTCGATCCTATCCATTCGCACCAGATTCACAACAGAACTTGTGTGGCCATACTCACCTCACTGAAAGAAAACAATATGAAAGAAAAGTAAACAAAACCAAACAGCAAGCCCCTAACATGTCCCTAGGACTGTGACATAGAAACATCCTGACCAAGTAACAAGCAATCCAGGGCCCGCCAAGGGGCAGACTAAATCCCAAGATGAGACCAACTTTTTCCATACTGAAAAGGTATGTTTGGGGGAATAGAGCTGCCAACCAAAGAAGGAGAAAGGGGAAAAAAAGAAAATCCAATTCAAAGGCACATCTTGCACGAGCCCCGCCTCCCCCCCCCCCCTCTCCACCCAGCTTCCCGGCAGCCCACACAAATCAAAAAAGGAGAAACAGGAGAAATCAATATTAAAAAAGAAGCAGCCACCACAGTACCACAGCACAGTCAAGGCTACAGTTTTATCCATAGCTACTGCCATGCAGTCAATCATCAAACAAGATCATCCCTGAAAGTATATTCTCGAAGCCCGGCACAACAGAGTCCTCTGATTCAGAGGTAGAACTACAACGAGTTGAGGATGCCCACTGAGGGGTGCCGTCTCCAGCCCCAAGAAAGGCAGCAATTTCCACTGCCCTGGTCTGTTTCATAGCCTCCTGAGACTTAGTGGGCCGATTTGCCCCTCTACGCAGAGAGCGTTGTCACCATGGGCATAGAGGCTGCTGCTACTCTGTCAGTTCCGGTTGCTTCGTACCCTTGTCATACAACTCCAGCAAATCCCACAGCCTGATCTGTGAAGAAGTGCATCTGATCATCTATCTCGACTCTCAGTCGGGCCACGAACAGCAAATCCAATTCACACAATCCTTTCTTATCTGCAAGGAACAACACCCTGTACCTGGAGGGTGAAATCAGGATACAGAGACACTTTGGCATTATCCACCACAAAGTCTAGAAAATACAGAAGGCAAGCAACCACCAGGTGAAGCCCTGGGCGGGGTAGCTGTGCCAGCACCTGGTGAGCCCGCTCCAGGGCATAGAATTTGGAGAACCCGTCCAGGACTACCACCTCCTGGAGCCAGTCCTCCAAGAAGGCCAGCACAGAGTCACCCCCAAAACGCACCAGGAGGCCCAAAGTTAGGACAGTGTTCCGGTGGTCCCTCCCCTCCTGATCATCTAGCCAAGTGGCCAACCAATGTATTTAAGGTTCCAATTTGTTAAGGTGGAGATCTACCGACTGAACACCTGGTGCTAACGATTGCAGCACAGTGACCTCCAGTGCATTAATTCTCTCAGATAGTTTCCTAGAGTTCTCTCAGATTAGGTCTACTTACTGTTAATATGCGACAAATCACCACCACTGGCACCCTGCCTGGTCCCCTCCTGGGAGGGGCTCGTGGACACATCCTCCTGAGTCTGCTATGTACGACCCATGGTAGCCCCAAAAGTGAAGGAAGGAGAGCCGCCGCAGGGTACACGGATAAAGGGCAGTCAGACCACCACTGCCCAACAGCAAGCGGTTCTATAGCAGCAAAGGCTACCGGCAAGATACTAACAGCCACCTGGGAGTGCCAGATGATCGTATACCTGGCCACCAACCACGATCCCCAGTCTTCAGTGGACAACGGCAGCCCTATCACCCCCAGCACCAGGCATGCAACATGAACCACAAAGTATATGCTGGTCACAACAAGCGATTTTTGCCCCCAAAACAACAGTTACCAGCAAGACAGTGAAGAGCAATGCCAGAGTTCAAGCTTACAACAACCTGAAGGGTTGACCCTAGGCAGTGCAGGGGTTAAACTGGAGACGCTACCAGAACAATAGTGGGAAGGAAAAGACCAAAGACCAGTAGAGGTAAGTTAGTATTAACAGCCTGCTCTCCAGAAGGCCATAATAACTAAGGATACTCCAGATGCTTCTCCCACACCCCCCGATCCTCCTGATCCCCCCCCTGACAGCCAGAGCGCCTGGGCACGTCTCCGGTGCTATCACCAGCAATCTGTAGCAGAGAAGTTAGGGATGCAAGAGGACTCCACCCGGCGCACAGATGCTGCCAAATGGCCTCCGACGACTCTCCCAAAGTCCTCAAGGGTATGGGGCACCCCATCGATGGCACTTACAGCTATTGTCTCACTAGGGGCTTCCATCTGGCATGGTGCCTCATTCGGCAGTTGCATCTGATGTCTTCATGGCCACCGCAGTTCCAGCGGTGCAGTCATCTTGGTTGCAGCAGGTCGCACCCCCAAACGGGGCTCCATCGTTTCCCAACAAAGTGACCCGCCCCCCAATTAAGGCCCAGATCAGGTGATACTCTGTTGTGCCCAGGGCAGAGACACAATTCAGCTGCAGCAAGGTCACGTTTGGCTGTTTTGTCGTCCCTGCTAGCAATGCAGGGCTGCCAGCTTGTGCCGCGCCCAATGCTGTGAGGTGAATGGGAGGTGCGCAATGGCTGCTAGTGGCCGGGGGGATTGCAGTCGAACATGAGCTCAAGCCATGCGCGGCCTCAAGGCAAGGTGGCTAGGCTCTGTTCCCCCTGCACCTCTCCTCCAATTTTGTTCACTATGTATGAAAAGGTTTGTGTGAGTTTGTCATAGTAAATAGAGCTCTATTTTGGAAGCACATTGTGGTGTTTTGGGTGCATATATGTACAAACACTAACTACTTATCCACTTTTCTCTATATTGGGGGGTCAGCTGTCCATGGCTCAGCTCGTTCATCGCATTTTCAATTTTTGCATCACAATTCAGATGAAGAAGTTACATTCAGTAATGCACTTTCTTGTGGATACTCTAACTGCTGATTCCTCAACTCCACTGCTCAAAGCAGACTCTATAGGGGCCATGTTGAATGGCAGAAGTTCAGTGGGTGCCTAGCCAGGTTGGAGAGCCTCTATCAGGGTATTAGTCTTTACTTTCATGGCAGGGAGATGCAGGTCAAGGACACATGCCGATGACAAAAAATACACTGTCTTCTAAGGCAGGGCCAGACGAAGAGACAAGTACACATTCTGGGGAGGTGTCTAGACCACTGGCAACCTATAATTCTGCATACCAATTGTCATCATACTGTGGGACAAATCTGTCTGTCTCAGTAATAGTTAAAGACAAACAGCTGGGGTAAAGTATGAGCTCTGATGCATGGTTAATGCAGTGTACCGGAGTCAGAAGTGTTAGATTTGGGCTGCGCTCAGATGGGATCAGAATGCAGCCTATGTTGAGATGAGGCTGGCTTAGAGCCGTAAACCTCTATAGACTGTTGATCCACTTTCAACATCGATGTTAATGGAACTGGTTAGGGAAGTGGCCCAGGGAACTGAAGCTGAAACCAAAGCCAGTTCAGAACCCAAAGCACGTCCAAGAGGCACAGATGGCAGGGATGGCCAACCTGCTAGCTGGACACCAACTGGAGGACTCTGCAGATCATTGGGACCTCGATTTGCAGCAATGTCACTGATGGACTTGTAAACTTGGGTTACACCGGGACCAAACTCTGAATCAGCTCTTCAGAATTTTGGAAGCAAGACAGTATGTAATGTTGATCCCCATGTGCTCTCTGGTCTTCAAGAGTGACAGTAAGGTGCAACTTCCCCCCGATTTCTTGAGCTTTTTATTTGACTGACCAGAAAACGTCAACCACAAGGATCTATTCCTGGAATAAATTGAGGAGCAAGAGCAGGACCCAACTTTTGACAGTGACATACTGCAGTGCAGAATCTTCTGATGTTACCTTCAAAGTTCAGGTAGGCCTTTGGGTTTAACTGGGCGCAGCTGTCGCAGGCCCTGGAGTTGTGTTTCAACCCCAGGTACCACAGGCATACCTCCTGGGAGTCTGTCACAGACAGTTGTTTGCAACAGTTCCTACAGAGTTTAAACCCTGTTTTGTGAGAAGTCCTATTTCCCTTGCAGACTGGAAAGAAAAGATACATTTTGAAAAAAATAACTTATCAGAGAAGTGAGTACAGCTCCAGGTCCTTGTCTGAAGGTGAGGAAAGAAAAGAACAGACTTCAGCGCACCTAGATGGTGCTTATTTGCAGTCTTCGCACTCGTCACTTCTGGAGCCAAAATATATCAAAGCTAAGCCACACAACACCACCTACCAGCAATCAGAACTACTGCTTTTGAGTTTACTGATCCAGTCAGACACTTGAGGGGGTGAATAATCACAAGATGAGAAATCCGCAGTAAGAAGTATCCTTCGGAAGAGTGTGTATGATGCGATATTATTTGCATGATGGTGGGGTAAGTTTTAGTAGATTTGCTTGTCTGTGTCTTTACTTTTTTATGTCACACTACTGCTGTAGATTAGTCAGCTAAGGGGCTTTGGAACCGTGCATAATGATAAGCACTTTCTGTCTAGGTTGTCCCTTAAGTATGACCATTTGTAGGTGAGAGTCTAATATTGGTGTGCTATTTGATATCTGTTGAATATCATTTCTTACATGTAAGGCACCCCTAAGGTAGGCCCTAGGTAGCCCCAAGAGCAGGGTGCAGTGTATGGATAAGATAGGACATATAGTAATGTGGTTTATATGTCCTGACAGTGAAATACTGCCAACTTCGTTTTTCACTGTTGCAAGGCCTGTCTCTCTCATAGGATAACATGGGGGCTACCTTTAAATATGATTAAAGTGTAGATTCCCCTAGAGAGTAGATGGACATGTGGAGTTTGGGATCCATGAACTCACAACTTAAAAATACATCTTTTAGTAAAGTTGATTTTGAGATTGTGCGTTTGAAAATGCCACTTTTAGAAAGTGAGCATTTTCTTGTTTAAACCATTCTGTGACTCTGCCTTGTTTGTGGATTCCCTGTCTGTGTCAGTTTGACAGCTGGTTTGTTTTTCACCTCGCACTAGACAGTGACACAAAGGGGACTGGGGTGTAACCTGCATTTCCAGATTAGCCATCTCTGCTAGGAGGGAGGGGTGGAGTGGTCACTCTCATCTGAAAGGACTGTGCCTGCCTCTGACAATGCCGGCTCCAACACCCTGGTGTGTGTCTGAGGCCTTGCCTGGGCAAGGCAGGATTTCACAAGTAGGTGTGAGTCCCCTTAGAAGAAAGGTGACTTCAAAGACTAAAATGGGTATAAGAAGGGCACCCAAATCTACAGACTTTAGAAACACTTCTGGAACCAAGAAGAACCTCTGCCTGGAGAAAAGCTGATAGCTGAGGAAGAACTGCTGCCCTACCTGTGACTGTGCTTTGTGGAGCTTTCCTGCAGTGCTGCTTCTGCCAGAGTAAGAGGTCAAAGACTGGACTTTGTGTGCCTTCCATCTTGTGAAGAAATCTCCAAGGGCTTGATTTAGAGCTTGCCTCCTGTTGTTTGAAGTCTCAGAGACAGCAAAGACTTCTCTCTGCCAGCACCTGGAGTCTCTGGAGAGACTCCTGCTCTGACAAGTGGTGCCCTGTCCAGTCCCTGGGCCCTTGAAAGGAAAGCTGGTGGAAATCGACTTCGGGCAACTCCAGACCAACGCCGCTGCTGAATCTGGTAACGCCGCCTGCACCTGACGCCGTGACCTTCGCTGGAACGTGATGCTCTTCGCAGGCCCGACGCCGCAGCAGCCCCGCTGAAGTCCACGACTCCGTGGAAGTCGCCGCACCACGTCGTGACCGACGCCACTCGAAGTGCACGGATTCAACGTTTCGCTCAGAAGCCGCGATCCCCGACTTCGTGCATCGGCTTGTTTTCACTCTTCACCAAAGGTACTGTACTTGGGGGTCTACATGACTCCGTGTCCAGCACCGCTGGTGCCGGCTTGTTGGGAATGACTCCGTCACGACGCCGTGTTAACAGCTCATCGCAGCATTTTTGTTTCTAAGCGCTTTTAAAAAAAAAATCATAACTTGCCTTGTGTATGTCGGATTTTTGTAGTTTTGGTCTTGTTTTGTTTAGATAAATATTCCCTATTTTTCTAAACCAGTGTTGTGCCATTTTGTAGTGTTTTCATTAAGTTATTGTGTGTGTTGGCACAAATACTTTACACCTAGCGCTCTGAAGTTAAGCCTACTGCTCTGCCAAGCTACCAAGGGGGTAAGCAGGGGTTAGCTGAGGGTGATTCTCTTTTACCCTGACTAGAGTGAGGGTCCTTGCTTGAACAGGGGGTAACCTGACTGTCAACCAAAGAACCCATTTCTAACAGTCCATAATTAAGAGTGTTATGTGATGAAATACTGCAGCCAAATAACAAATTGTTTATAACATACTGGAAACAAAGTCACATTTACCAAGGCATTTCAATTAAGGTAATCCGATTGGTAACATGAAACTACAAATGCAACGTCCCAAGCCACTGTGTACGTTAGTGTGCCGTGTTTGTCTCACAAAACAAAACACAGCAAGACACTTTTTGTTTTTGTTCGTCCCAACCTGTCTGTCTCATAAAGATGTCTGCTTCAGGTCTCCCCTAAACCTCTTCAAGAAGCCCCCTTCAAAGGTATTCACCTTCAGCAAGTCCACTCATCTGCTTCGTCTTCCACTTTGTTTACCCAGGGAAGGTGCTTGGGTCTGTTGAAGGTCTTCACCTCTCGGTTTCCTGTGCAAGACCCCGGTAGACATCTTTCCCATTCATTGGTGGAGGACCCTTCTCATACAGTCACAATATTTGCCTTGCTCTAGTTAGTCAGGCAGATAAACAGAGTAGCACAGTGTGCTTAATTAATAGGCCGGATCACTGAATCATAAGGCCCTAGTATAAAACGTGGCCTGTAAAAAAACAAGATAGAAAACAAAAACCCACCAAAAAACCCCAAGAAGAGTTGTTTTGGATGGGTTAACTAACAAGTGACAAAGGTAATGTGTCAGTTTGTAGTATATAATGTTAGGCTAGCCAAGGCTAGAAAAAAGTCAAAGTAAAATTAATATAGTCTGATTTAACAGTTACCGCTTCAGTACAGGACAGAATCAGCAATGCCAAATTTGCAAGAACATTTTAAGGTTTCAGTCAATGCTATTAGCTCTAAATATCAAATTGTATACAATACTTCTTTAACCTTAAACATAACTTTTTGTTTAATTAAATGCTCTATATAAAGTAGCTTACACAGTTTATATCTCACACTCAACTATATCCAAAAGTTAGAATGTCTTGTACCCCTTGCAGCAAACGTTAGTTGAACATATGCCTGCAGTTGATTAATAGGTCAAAAATTGGAGAAAAAAAAAACAATATTCAAAGCAGCCACTGTTCAGAATTTGGGTGGTTATGGGAACTTTAAGAATACACATCTTCCTACCAAGACTGAAAGATACAGACATACATTCTCTTTAAGGGAGGATTTTATTCTATAACGAATAAGTGGCAACAAATGATTCTCAATGGAGAGAGTTTTAGGGGCTATCAAGTGGGAACCCCGTGTTCAAAGCAAATACTAGAGGAGCCTCACAATCCAAAGGGAAGAGATTTGAGAGGTGTTTGCATCACAAGCTAAATGTGTCTGCAGGTACAGCCCTGCTCCTTCGCATTTCTTGGCAACTAGTAAGTTTACAACTGGGCAAGCACCGATCGTGACGCCTGGGGGCAGAGGGAGCCAGCGCCAGCACCAGCACCCTCAAGGGCAGGAGCCCTTTAAATTTCAACTAGCGCTCCTGCTTCGCGGGAAGTGCCGATCGTGGCGCCTGGGGGCAGAGGGAGCCAGCGCCAGCGCCAGCACCAGCGCCAGCACCAGCACCCTCAAGGGCAGGAGCCCTTTAAATTTCAACTAGCGATCCCGCTTCGCGGGAAGCGCCGATCGTGATGCCTGGGGGCAGAGGAAGCCAGCGCCAGCACCAGCACCAGCACCAGCACCAGCACCTTCAAGGGCAGGAGCCCTTTAAATTTCAACTAGCGCTCCTGCTTCAAGGGACGTGCCCGGGCAAAGCCCAGGCCAAGGGTGGGCCCATCCTGTGCCCGTCAGAGCCCGGAGGAGGCTGGGCTGGGCCCTCCCTCTTTCGTCTGCAGCAAAGAGCCTAGCTGTCACCTAAAAGAACTGCACAGTTTAACCTGAGTAGCTTGAACCTACCGCAGACGTGAGGCCAATACACCGCTATAGGTGAGCCGTATTTGCACTTTTTGACGTTCCGTATTTGTACTGTTTGACGTTCCAGTCCTCCCAATAAGGCCCCAGTGGGGTGGAAATAGGGTGGGAACAGGGGAAGCAAGTGCCTATAGTAAAAGGCTGTCCAAGGAGCCAAAAAAAGGGAAAGAACCACCTGCTGGCTAAAAGAAATCCAAAGAGACAAGATGGGCAGACGGAAGGGGGGGGCACCCTTGGAGAAGGCCGGTAATAATAAGACCTTAGATGGATTTCTCCAAAAAGCGGTTGGAGCATTAGAAAAGGAAATTGAAATGGTGGAGCGGCGTTTAACTGCCCCGCCACTGATGGTAGCTAATCGTCTGTCTTTATCCCCACTGCAAATTCCAACACAACCCCTTTACCCATCCGATTTACAGCTTGCTCTGCCTATCTCACCTCCAATTACCCAAGAGTCTATTGTGGAGATCCGGGACAATGCTACCCAGCCACCAGAATTGACACAGCCGCCCTTAGACAGGTCCGTAACTAAACCAGAGCATAACACAAAGGGTAAAAGAAAACGAGGTGAGGTAAATTTAAAGAACAAACGGGCCCACATTTTGAGCTCCCCTAATCATGGCCCCAATCTTGGCGGACTATCTCGGAATAAGGACCACATACTAGCTCAAGCATCTATTGACGATCATTCAGCAGCTGATTATATAATAGAACATATCAAAGATGAGTTTTCTAAGAGACTACACCCTATAGTAACTCGCCTACAAGCCATTGAAGAGAAACTGGGTGGTTTTATCAATGGTCTCGTAGCTGCATTTGATGTAAAACTACACCGAACAAGGCAGGGATCTCCTTCATACAAACAAGGGGACAAGGGATGCGAGTTCCCGGTAGCAATTTAAAAGACAAGGCTACAGTGTTGCATAGCCACATTGAGGAAATCTATACAAATGACAAAAGTCAACAACAACAAAACCAATATTTAGAGGAAAAAAGGTCCGGATTAAAATACTGCAATACTTCTGAAAAGCAGTAAACACAGTGCATTTCCATAGGGCCTAAAGTGGATAGGCCCACCAATGACGTTTTCTGATTCAGGAGCTTCATTTTTCTTTTCTGGGGCCAAGAGCACTAGCTAGCAAAATACACCGTCAAAGTAAGAGCAATCACAGGATAAGTTAAACTCCGGTTCATAGGGACATCACTACTTGTTACTATAGATATTTTTATGGCTTCAAAGAGGAAGAATGTCAGAAATCAAGAAAGCAGCAGCTGCATATTGAATTTATCCAATGCCCTCTGAGAGCCTGTGAAGTCCTTTGTGCCATTAGAAGATAGTTGCCTATCTGTATTCTTTCCATCTGTTCCAAGACACAAGGATAATGCATACACAGTGATTATTCTATTGGTTGAAACTGCCATATTCACCTAGGTTCCTCAAGCTCAAACCGATATCTGCTAACTTGAGGCACACCTTCAAAAGGAGCCATGTGGATGATTTTGACTTTAGCATTCCTTGTTTGGACATGAATCCCTTACCTTTCCTTTTTTCAAGACAAGAAGTAATTGGTATTACTAAACTAACAATGAAGACCATAATGGACTGATCTGGTAGATTATCTCTTAAAACAACAGTTTCATTCTTTAGTGGCCACCATCTAGGCTCAATCTAAAAGGACATTATCGTAGAAAACTGTAGTCTCTTCCATCCTAAGACTATTGTGCAATACAGGCTGTTTCTGAACAATCGCCTGTGAAGCACATATGAGCCCTTAAAACACCCCAAAATATAAAGTATATTCAGAACTAGTAAATATTGTGAGGCAAGGCTCTAAGATGAGACCGAGTGATGGTTGCTGATGCCTGAAGTACAGGGTTCAGGTGACTCTACTGAGCCTCTATGGGGTACGAGTCACTGATTAGTACTGGGGAGAGGAGCGCAGATGAGACAACACTGTCTGACCTGCCTGGTACACTCTGCGCAAGGTGACTCAAAGTCTCATGAAACTGCTGCATAATGAAAAAGCAATTATTTTAGGATGTTTGTCTGGAGAGAATTAAAAATAACTTTAGAACAGCAAATGTATGTCCCTTAAGGGGGGTTCCGATTCATGTTGATGGTTGATGCTAAAACTGCTGCAGTGAAAGTTGTGAAAGCTTCTCAATCTACGAGCTGAAGACACCCCTTTCAGGAGTCAAGGAACATAGGATATCTCAACTTGGGCAAGTATCAATAAGACAAATAAACAAGGATCTCCAGCCAGTGCTGGGATGTATTTCCAGAAAACAGAGTAACTAATTTAACGATACTCACTCCTTATGTCAAATCATGAAGTCACTAACTCTACGGAAGAGTAATATGTGAAAAAAGTTAGTCCCATATTTGGAGATTGAAAATGCTGAGACTAACTTTGTTTAGTTTCAGTTTAAATCTTTATCTACGATAAGATGCCATTTCACAAGGACAATAAGAAGGAGGAAGAGCAGCAGAAGGCTACAGATCGAGAGTTACAATCCCAGGAAACACAGCCAATGCACTGAGGGAGAACAGCAGAGCCAAGTATTGACTGAACTCCAAACACAACTGAGGTTTGTCCTAAAGTGGTAGTTGATGCTAGCATCGGTTGGGACTGTAGACGGGTAGAGTTTGGGGAAAGGGGACTACGCGAGCACATGCAATGCTCTCCAGTACAGTCTGCAAAGATTGGCAGACACTTTACACTTCAACAACATGTGAGACAGATTTGCATGGTGTGATGTTTATCTCCAACAATGTGAGTATACTTTTAATCCAAGTATTGATATCTTCAGAGGTAACTGTTATTTGTGCTATCATTTAGAATTCTTCTCCTATTACTCGCTCAACCAAATATCTTCTGTTAGTTCCAATTCACGTTCTTTTTCTTAATCACTTTTAGATTTGTGAAGACTGCAAGTTATCATCCGAATTATATCTGTAAAGCTTAGTAAATTATGCAGTAAACGTTGTTAAAGTTTAACAGTACAGTAGGTTTTTCGGCTTAGCAGTATGACATTTTACTAAATTAATGACACTACTGCTCAGTGTAGACACTGTAAGTGTACAACTCATTCGTAGGCCACAAGTATCATTTATCTAACAGAAGGTAACAGAGGAGTGATTTTGAATAAGTTGACTATTAAAATGAATGGTTGTTGGTGCTATGTGCATCCATTTATGTTTTTCAGAGTCTAGTGTAGACAGAAATTAGCAGAATAAAGTTCCAATGGTAATTCCTAATACCAGGGAAACTATATCCACCCTTAGCAGCTGGGATTTTAAGTTTGCTACATGAGAAGGACTGCTTAACTTCTAGACCGCTAACAAAAACTTAAAAGTAACTACTCCTATGCCCTGTACACAAATTTATAAGGCAAAATATAAAGAGTTCAGTACATAATAATAAATTCTGTGCAGCAGATTCATTTTTACTATATTGACTCTGGTGCAACGCCTGAGGACCAGCTCATGCCATCTAGCTATATCTAGACCATTTTGGTCTGGAAATCTAGTTAAATGATATTAAATTATCATTAAATTACACTGGAGAACATTATCTCCAATATTTAGTGTCGAGATTCCTAATGAAATGGGATATTGTATCTTATTATCGAGCATTCTTGAAATGGACATTCTTTTTTTATTTAGACCAAATAATTAAATAGCCTGAAAATTCGCCAATTTTTTGTAAATAGTTCCAAAAATGAATGCAGACAAATTAGGGTATCAGTGAAAGTCACAAGCGTATTTGCATTATTGTACCCCTACTTGATCTCCCTTTATGTAATTTTTCTACAAGGTGTTCCAAAGATAAAGACAAATGAAAAAGTAGAGGAAATCGAAGGCACACCTGTCAAGTATCTTTAATACTGATATTTATTCGGAGAGCAGAAATTTTATTCGGTATCCTTTTCAGCTTACTTGCAAGTATTCTTCAATTGCATCATCGTTAATTAGTGCATAAAGATAGAGCTGACACAGACAAAAAGGTCTGTGCAGAAAAATAATGCCCGACTCATTTAATGGGCTGGGAAAAGTTTAACTTTGATGTAGCCGAGTTTAAAAAAAATGTACAAATGGCATGCATATTTACTGGTCTGAAAACGTTTAAAAGAAAGGAAAAAAATGGGGGGGACACATGAAATTAAGCCCATGAGATGTTTCCAGTTTAAATAGGACTAATAGTATGCCTCACCTTAAGCTGTGATGGACATATTTGTGGCCATTTAGGTTCGTTTGTTTCCTTTTGCGATATCCTCCAACTCATTCTGTCAAATTCCCTGGCACTTTAAACAAGTTAACAAGTTATCAATTATATATTTCAACCCATTTTTTTCAACCCCAAAAATTATCCAGCTCACTTTTCCAAGACCATTCTGTTAAGATACGACACAAGTACTGATCCCCACTAGAGGAGTGGCAGATTTAACTCTGTATTGCTGTATGAATTTCGGGCTCAGGGAGATAGAGGGTTGAATTCAGTAACTGTTTTTCAGAGAGCATAACAATTGAAATGGTCAGCCATAATCAAAGTGGCTAACCTGGTTACATTGGTTACTGCCATGATCCCACTAGAAATACTGACTGAGTAGCTGTTTTCTCTCTGCCGTTTTAATATTTATGTTGAAATTCTGGCTTGCCTCTCCTGTGTTCCTAGGTGTAAACAAATGCCACAGTTTCTTCTCAAACTAGAATGGGGATCGGGGTGTGTTGAGACCATTATTATTATTCAAGTATTTCAGCACAGAATGAGGGGGGTTATGGGAATGAACAGACAGTCGATGGCTCATATTAAACTCAAGGTGTTGACTGTAAAGGCCTTGGAGACCTGCCCTTTTGTAATGGCATAATGGCGTATGTGCTGTACCTGCAGAAGATATCAAGAATCTTGGTTTTAAACTGGAATTTCCCTGGCATCTCAAACTTCAGATGTAAAAATGTTCTATTTTTATCAACTTAAATTGTTCAGCTGAACACTTCTCTTGGTAGCTTTCCTGCAGTCATCTCATTTCTGCCTTAACTGGAGTAGGATACTATGCCCATTCCCTAGTGATCCACAGCACAGCTGCACCATGGTGTCAGTTGCCCCCTTCACCTCCACCGTTTTGATCATGTTTTTTCTCCTAGGGCTTTAGACTATCTATTCTTCTGAGAAGTCATAATGTAACTCTTCTGCTTGTTGTACTGTCCATGTTCCTGCAGACCTGTCCCTATGTACAAACTGCATCAAGCATAGCACTGTCATTTTCCTCAAATTCTTTTCTCTCACTTTTCAAGTTGTGTCCTTTCCCATTCTTTCTGTTTATGCATTGGAGCCCCTAGCTCATCTTCATCACCATTTTCCGTGGATACTGGAGTACAGATAACGTTTTTTTGAATTTCAATAAAAAGCAAGTTACGAAAACACACAACATATACCTACTTTTGCAAAGGTCAAGGAAGAGTTCTTCAATTCCTTTATTCTGTTTGGCTGAAGTGTGATAGTGCTTTGCTCACACAGATTCTGCATACCTGTTGGCAATCAAGAACTATTAAATATAATGCAAATGTAGATTTATTAAACAAAAATATTACATTTGTGGGAACATCAGCTAAATGCATAAAGAGACTATGGACAATTCTCTGTTTAACACTTTGTGAACTGCGCAATATAATCAAAACCAGCTGTGAAATTAAACTAGTGAGGGAGCATTCATCCTTCTAATATAGATTGCAATTATATCACTGTACAATATCTGCGCAAGCAGCAGCCTTCCGATTTAGAACAGTGTGATACAAACAAGAACCTTTGAACTTACAGAATTATGAAATGCAATTGAGCTGTTGCCTGCTCGGGACTCAATTCACCAAGATTCGTTATTAATCACTATGCAAGTGTGTTGCACATTTCTTCAGCTTTAAATGCTAGAAGTCTATGAATATGGATAAATACCACGTCTCTATGCATCACAAACACCAATTTAAATTTAAAAATAATGTATTTAAAAAGGCAGTGCAGTTTTTAAAAATGCAGACGCCACATCAAGGGGCACCTTTTAAACCACTGTTTGGAAGTTAAAATGTTGCTAAGCGTGGCTATGAGAAACCGTTTGCCTCTCTATAAGGTGCTGAAGAACAAACAATATTTTTCCTAGTTACCAAAGTCAAAGCTCAGCGTCTAGTATATTTGCAGATCCGGTTAATTTATATATATGCCAATGTTCTGGATGCAATTCTTGCTCAAGGTTAATGGTATTATCAAGAGAGAATAAAGCAGTACTGACGTGAATACTTAACGTTTCACAGTTTGTCACCTACAAGTCACTCTCATACCCCAGCACGCCAGAGTTTGCTTCTCAAATCTTAAGAAGTCAGTAAAATGGATATATTTAGGCACATGCTTGAATCAATCCCAGTCGTCATGCTGGGAGTCCCACAGTAACTTTGTCATAGCAGTACAAACAAATTCCTTTAGAAACAACGTCCAACTTTAGTAACACAATTAACTCATAAGAAGAGACTTTCTCTTGAGGTAATGAGTACAGGGTGCACTGATCTCCACTCACCTAGAGGATTCTACTGGTCAGATTTCCACAGCACTAGTGTTAAAAAATACAAAAAGAAATAGACTCCGTTGGGGGAGGAAGGATGGTCACATGAGAATCTATGAAAGGTCCCAATGCTAGCCAGTTGTACCTACAGGACAGAAACTTGGTTCTTTTCCAGCACTGAATCTTTCACAGATTCACATCCTAAATCAGATGAGCAAGCAATATACAGTATATAACTCAGCTGCATCACAAGCATAATGTGTTGTGACTCTGTTTAATTATTTAAATATTTACATTTATCAGAAAGGGGGGTACATAATGAGAAACGAATATGGTGTAATATTGCTATCAAGCGTTCTGATGACATCATAAACCACAAGGTCAAAGGGCAGAGTGGTTTGTATATGTCACCAGAACACCAAGCTGGCGACAATAGCAAAAGTGGACCGTATATCATGTTAGGTGTTAGATTTTTAACCCCTTCACTGCCACGTATTTCCCCCCTCAGGTGCCAGGCCTTTTTTTGGCTATTTGAGGCAGTTTACGCTTAAGCCTTCATAACTTTTTGTCCACATAAGCTACCCATGCCAAATTTGCGTCCTTTTTTCCAACATCCTATGGATTCTAGAGGTACACAGAGCTTGTGGGTTCCCCTCGAGGAGACCAAGAAATTAGACAAAATACAGCAAAAAGTTTTATTAAAAAAACAAAAGGAAAAAGGGCTGCAGAAGAAAGCTTGTGGTGTTTTTTCCCCTGAAAATGGCATCAACAAAACGTTTCTAGTGCTAAAATCACCATCTTCCCAGCTTTCGGGAACAGAGAAACTTGATTCAGAAAACCACATTTTTCAACATAATTTTGGCATTTTACGGGGACATGCACCATTTCTCCTATTTTTGTGCTTTTAGCCTTCTTCCAGTTAGTGCCAGAAATGGGTGTGAAACCAATGCTGGATGCCGGACAGCTAAACATTTCTGAAAAGTAGACAAAATTCTAAATTTAGCAAGGGATTATTTTTGTAGATCCTTTGAGGTTTTCCTACAGAAATTAATAGCTAAAAAAAAAAAATATTGAAATTGAGGTGAAAAAAAGAGCCATTTCTGTCCACGTTTTCTTCTATAACTTTTTTCCAGCTATGGCAGATTTTTGAAAGCAATATACTGTTACGTCTGATGGATTCTCCTGGTTGCGGTGATATATAGGGCTTGTAGGTTCATCAAGAACCCTAGGTACCCAGAAACAATAAAGAAGTTGCACCTTGCAATGGGTTTTCATTGTATACTGGGTATACAGCAATTAATTTGGTGAAATATGAAGAGTGAAAAATAGGTATCACGGAAACCTTTGTCTTTCCAAAATGGGCACAAGATAAGGTGTTGAGAAGCAGTGGTTATTTGCACATCTCTGAATTCTGGGGCCCCCATACTAGCATGTGAATTACAGGGCATTTCTCAAATAGATTTTTTTTTACACACTTACTTTTGGAAGGAAAAAATTTACAGAAAGACAAGGGGTAATAACACTTGTTCTGCTATTCTGTGTTTCCCCCAAGTCTCCCGATAAAAATGGTACCTCACTTGTGTGGGGAGGCCTAGTGCCGGGGACAGGAAATGCTAAATGGACACATCACGTTTTTACATTGAAATCTGATGTGTTTTTTGGAAAGTGCCTAGTTGTGGATTTTGGCCTCTAGCTCAGCCAGCACCTAGGGAAACCTACCAAACTTGTGCATTTTTCAAACTAGACACCTAGGGGAATTCAGAATGGGGTGACTTGTGGGGCTCTCACCAAGTTCTGTTACCCGGCATCCGTTACAAACCTCAATATTTGGGGGAAAAAACACTTTTTCCTCACATTTCGGTGACAGAAAGTTCTGGAATCTGAGGGGAGCAAAAAACCTTCTTCTACCCAGCCTTCTCCCAGGTCTCCAGATAAAAAAAGACAATTCACATGTGTAGGTAGGCCTAGTGCCCGTGACAGAAAATGCCCCAAAACACCACATGTACACATCAAAATGATCAAATACAAAACTACCTGTTTTGGCTGGGGGGGGGGGGGGGATCACTGCACCAGCACACAAATCTGCTACTACCCAGTGTTCCCCCTCAATCTCTTGAAAAAAATAATACCTCACTTGTGTAGGTGGGTCAAGTGCCTGTGACAGGGAAGAGACAAAAACATGTTGAAATTGAAGGGGAACCAAAGCGGGTCCAAAAGGGCAGTTTAAAAAAAAAAAAATTCAGGCTGACAAGTGGGGCAGAATTTTTAATCGGTATAGATGCAACAATGATGGGTTGTAGAACTGTTGTGGATTTGTGCAGATTCCGGAAGGTTCTAATCCAAAAATGTGGGGAAAATGTGTGATTTGAAGCAAAGTTGGAGATTTGCAGGGCATTGTGGGTAGGAATATGGTGCGGGGTGCATGTGAAGCACCCCACCCTAGACTCACCTAGATTTTAGTTTTTAGATGTGTCTAGGACTCGTAGATTTTTCTACATGTTAGCGTCCCAAAGTGAAAAAAGTGCAGTCCTCACCATTCCAAGTGGGACTATTTTGAGTCTAGTGTAGACCCAAAGGCCCAAATGTAAAAACAAAACCCAAAATAATAAAATGTCCTCTTGCTTGCTGTGGGGATAAGATCTTTTAGTGTGCAGTAGGAGAGCTGAAATACTGTCACCCCCCTTAGTTGGGGTCGGGGCATACTGGTTGGTAGCCGCCACAGTCCCACAATTATTTTTTTATTTTTTTAATTCCCTGGGATCTAGTAGGCTTTCTGCACCCCTGGGGAGTGGATCGGGGGTAATTGCCCTATTGGCCCACCTGTGGGGAGAACAACTTTGTCCCCATTATTTTGGGGTGGGGGTATGGCATTGCCCCCACCCTCTTTTTTTGAAAAAAATCTTCCCAGTCTCTGCTAGGCTTTCGGCTGCCCTTGGGGGCAGATGGGCCTTACAAAAATAGGCCGATCTGCCCCAAGGGGTGGACTTGGGGCAGTGGGTGGGAGGCTCATGACATGAGCCGGGAGCAGGACGAGCACCACTATTGAGGAAGTAACCACCTCATCCAGGGCACCCGATGAGTTAAAATAAAAAAATAAGTTTTCCTCAATGTGCAGCCAACAGAAGGAATAGATTGGAATTAGATTAAAGATTATATTTACCTCTCATGAAACTGAAGCACAAGGTAAGGGCCAGTGGATTTATGCAACTGTGTGGCTGTGGCATTTACTGCACAATTGTGTGGCAGATTACACACAAATGCAGTTTCTAGTTCCAAAAGAAGAAAATAACACATCCAAAAGATGGGCTGCATAATTTGCAATGTCTGCCACACAATTCAGATACCCTTGCTTCATAATTATCTCTTCAATACTGCATAATCCTAGTAACTCTGATGACAGCAGTGAAGTTCTGCAGATTGGTTTGGGGAGCGTTGTTATGATGATGAATTTTATATTTCACAAGGAACTAGGAAATATTTCCATCATTTACGGTTCTTTGTGAAATATGTTTTGATACTGATGTATTTAGTGCAATAAATGCCCCCTAACAAGCAAGCATATAATATGGTCCAATATGCCATTGAGAGGTTTGATTGGTTTATAAACCACAAGGCAGAAGGCAAAATTATTCGAAAATATCATCAAAACCCAGGATGGGAACATGGGGCCATATTACATGTGTTATCTGTTATTTATTTTTTGTAATATTACATTTTTGGGGGTTATAAACCTGCAATGCAGTTTTCTTCAAAGTGCAGCTAACAACAGACATTGCTTGGAATTAGAATATTTAGATGTTTATATTTCATGCATAAATGGTCTATAAAACAAAGAACAGTGGTTAAGACCAGAGAAGTTCTAGGATTCTGTTGTTGCAGAGTTTAAAGCCTAAATATTATTTACCACATAATTAGCATAATTTTGTAGATTTCACATGTTGTCGCTAAAATAGATGAAAAGAATACCGCAAGAGAATGTGCCACATAATTTAGGTACACTTGCCACAGAATTTGGTCCTCCATGCCACATAGTCTTAGTACCCCTTATAATGGTAAAGTTCTGTAGAGTGTTTTTGGGTCTATCATCATGTAGACGAAATCAATATTTCACAGAAAACCATGAAATATATTACATATTTCACAAGCTCCTGTGGAACATGGTTTATTGTGCCATTGAATGATGTGCAATAAAAGCAAACAAACACAACATATTTGATTCATTGGGACCTTTTAGTGCATGAAACCTATCAAAATAAAAGTGCATCCAGGTTGGTTTTTCATGAAAGCAGTATAAGGGGTCAGGGAGGAGGTACCCTGACTCCAGGGGTGTGTTATAGGGGTCTTTTAGGGTCAAATTATGACACTAAAATGTTTTGCTTTTCACTACATCCAATATTCACGAATATCTGTGAATAAAAACATTCACAGACACATTCATACACTAAATCATTCACTCATAAAAGCACTCAACCACTCATGCACCCACTCAGACCCTCATGCACACACTCAGACACTGATGCACCCACTCACAGATCCACTCAAACCGCCACACATCCACTCATAGAACCATTCAGACCCCCAGGCTCCCACCCTCACACCCAGACACTTTCACAGCCCCTCTCACACCCATTCGTACACCCAGAGACAGACTGTGCGGGGTTGGGTGGTATTGGCCAACCCCTGCCGCACATGGCCAAAGGCCGTGCATGGCGGTGGTTGGGTTCACGTATAGTAAAAGCCAAAGTTTACAGGGGCTTTATTGTTAGGAAATAGAATTTAAAAAAACAACAAAGAAATTCACTTAAAAACACCAAAGGTTACAGGGACGTTATAGTTAGGTTCTGAATTTACTCATACAAAACCATAGAAATTCAGCAGTTATAGTTAAGAGTTATTTCAAGTAACTGTAACTCGTGCCCTAAGGCAACTATAATTCACCATGCACTGGTAATTGCCCCAGATATTACAGGACCAACGACAACTTTTATAATGTCAATAAAATATCAGTGAACCATTAGCAGTCAAATTATTGAAGAAAACACTGTGCATGGCAGGATCGCGAGTGAGAGTTACCTTATGGCGCGAGTTACAGTTACTTGAAAAAACTAACTATAACTGCTGAATTTCTATGGCTTTGTAAAAGTAAATTCAGAATTTTACAAAAACGTGCCTACAACCTTTTTTTAAGGAACTATATAAATATATGTGTGTGTATATATATATATATGTATATATATATATACATACATATATATATATATATATATGGAAAATGTCACTTACCCAGTGTACAGCTGTTCGTGGCATGAGACGCTGCAGATTCACATGCTGCGCATTATCCTGCCATCTAGTGTTGGGCTCGGAGTGTTACAAGTTGTTTTTCTTCTAAGAAGTTTTTTCGAGTCACGAGACCGAGGGACTCCTCCCTTTCGGCTCCATTGCGCATGGGCGACACCATCTTAGATTGTTTTCCCCGCAGAGGGTGAGGTAGGAGTTGTGAATATACTAGATGTGCCCATGCAATGGAGTAGGTATATATGTCCCCAATGTGTATCAAAAGAATATTTATTTACAAATTTACAATTTTCATTCAACTAATAACAGCTGCAGGCTCCCGGGGAGGTGGGAGGGCGCATGTGAATCTGCAGCGTCTCATGTCACGAACAGATGTACACTGGGTAAGTGACATTTTACGTTCGGTGGCATGTGTAGCTGCAGATACACATGCTGTGCATAGACTAGTAAGCAGTAATCTCCCCAAAAAGCGGTGGCTTACCCTGTAGGAGTTAAAGTTGTTTGAAATAATGTTCTTAATACAGCCTGTCCAACTGTGGCTTGTTGTGTTGTTAACACATCTACACAGTAATGTTTTGTGAATGTATGAGGCGTAGACCATGTGGCTGCCTTACAGATTTCTGTCATAGGTATATTCCCAAGAAAAGCTATTGTGGTGCCTTTTTTCCTAGTGGAGTGCGCCTTTGGTGTAATAGGTAGATCTCTTTTTGCTTTAATATAGCAAGTTTGAATGCATTTGACTATCCATCTGGCGATGCCTTGTTTGGATATAGGATTACCTGCGTGAGGTTTTTGGAAGGCTACAAACAATTGTTTTGTTTTACGAAATTGTTTTGTTCTGTCAATGTAATACATTAGTGCTCTTTTTATGTCTAATGTATGTAAGGCTCTTTTGGCTACTCAGTCTGGTTGCAGAAAGAAGACTGGGAGTTCCAGAGTTTGGTTTAGGTGGAATAGTGATATGACCTTTGGTAAGAAATTGGGATTTGTACGGAGAACCACTTTATGTTTATGTATTTGTATAAAGGGTTCTTGAATAGTAAATGCTTGTATCTCACTTACTCTTCTAAGTGATGTGATAGCTATTAGAAAGGCTACTTTCCAAGTCAAGTATTGCATTTCACGAGAGTGCATGGGTTCGAATGGTGGTCCCATGAGTCGTGTTAATACAATATTAAGGTTCCACAAAGGTATTGGTTGTGTCCTTGGGGGTATGATTCTTTTTAGTCCCTCCATAAATGCTTTAATGACTAGGATTCTAAAAAGCGATGTTGTATGTGTAATCTGCAGATAGGCAGATATTGCAGTGAGATGTATTTTAATGGAAGAGAATGCTAGATTAGACTTTTGTAAGTGTAATAAGTAGCTTACAATGTCCTTTGTGGAGGCATGTAGTGGTTGAATGTGATTAGTGTGGCAGTAGCAAACAAATCTTTTCCATTTGCATAACAATGTCTTGTTGTAGGTTTTCTAGCTTGTTTAATGACCTCCATACACTCTTGTGTAAGGTTTAGATGTCCGAATTCTAAGACTTCAGGAGCCAGATTGCTAGATTGAGCGATGCTGGATTTGGGTGTCTGATCTGTTGTTTGTGTTGTGTTAAAAGATCTGGAATGTTTGGTAATTTGATGTGGGGTACTACTGATAAGTCCAACAGTGTTGTGTACCACGGTTGGCGAGCCCAGGTTGGTGCTATGAGTATTAGTTTGAGTTTTTTAAACTTAGTTTGTTTACCAGATAAAGAAGGAATGGGAGAGGGGGCAAAAGCATAAGCAAATATCCCTGACCAACTCATCCATAACGCATTGCCCTTGGACAGAGGGTGTGGATACCTGGACGCAAAGTTTTGGTATTTTGCGTTTTCTTTTGTTGCAAATAGGTCTATTTGTGGTGTTCCCCAGCGTAGAAAGTAAGTTTGTAGGACCTGGGAATGAATTTCCCATTCGTGTGTTTGTTGGTGAGCTCGACTGAGATTGTCAGCCAACTGGTTTTGAATACCTGGGATGTATTGTGCTATTAGGCAAATGTGATTGTTAATTGCCCAATGCCATTTTTTTTGTGCTAAGAGACACAGTTGTGAGGAGTGTGTTCCCCCTTGTTTGTTGAGGTAATACATTGTTGTCATGTTGTCTGTTTTGACAAGAATGTGTTTGTGGGCTACCAGTGGTTGAAATGCTTTCAATGCTAGAAACACTGCCAACAGTTCTAAGTGATTTATGTGCAGTTGTTTTTGTTGAATATTCCATTGTCCCTGTATATTGTGCTGGTTGAGGTGTGCTCCCCACCCCATCATGCAAGCATCTGTTGTGATCACGTATTGAGGCACTGGGTCTTGGAATGGCCGCCCTTGGTTTAAATTTATAGGGTTCCACCATTGAAGCAAGAGGTGTGTTTGGTGGTCTATCAACACTAGATCTTGGAGTTGACCCTGTGCCTGTGTCCATTGTGTTGCTAGACACTGTTGTAAGGGCCGCATGTGTAGTCTTGCGTTTGGGACGATGGCTATGCATGAAGACATCATGCCTAGAAGTTTCATTACAAATATCACTTGGTAGTGTTGGTTTGGCTATATGTTTAACATTGTATTGTGGAACGCCTGTACCCTTTGTGGACGCAATTGCCTTTTGTGTATTGAGTGTTGCTCCCAAGTATTGTTGTATTTGGGATGGTTGTAGATGTGATTTTTGGTAATTTATAGAGAACCCTAGTTTGTGTAGAGTTTCTATCACATATTGTGTGTGTAGAAGACACTGTTGCTGAGTGCTGGTTTTTATTAACCAATCGTCCAAGTAAGGGAATATGTGCATGTGCTGTCTCCTGATGTGAGCGGCTACTACTGCAAGGCATTTTGTGAATACTCTTGGGGCTGTTGTTATCCCGAATGGTAACACCTTGAATTGGTAATGCACGCCTTGGATTACAAACCTTAAGTATTTCCTGTGGGAAGGATGTTTGGGTATGTGGAAATATGCATCCTTGAGATTTAATGTTCATGTGTAGTCCTGTTTTTTGAGCAAGGGAATCACGTCTTGAAGTTTTACCATGTGAAAGTGATCTGATTTGATGTAAAGATTCAGTGTCCTGAGGTCTAATATGGGTCTCAGCGTTTTGTCCTTCTTTGGAATTAGGAAATACAGGGAGTAGACACCTGTTCCTTTTTGATGGTTGGGTACTAGTTCTATTGCTTGTTTTGTAACAATGCTTGGACTTCTAGTTGTAACAGGTCTAAGTGTTGTTTGGACATATTGTGTGCTCTTGGGGGCACATCTGGTGGCAATTGTAGGAATTCTATGCAATAACCATGTTGGATAATGGCTAGGACCCATGCGTCCGTAGTTAGGTTTTCCCAGTTGTGGTAGTATGCTTTAAGTCTCCCCCCCACTGGTGTTGAGTGGTGGGGGTTTGTGACATTGAAGTCACTGTTTCCTTTGAGGGTTTTTTGGGCTCTGGAATTTCCCTCTTGCCTTTGGGAATTGTCCACCCCTGTATGTTCCTCGAAAACCTCCTCTTTGGTACTGGCCCTGATATGTGGGTCTGACTTGTGAGGTGGAAGGCTCTGTGGTTTGGGAACGAAACCCCCCTCTAAATTGCAGCTTTCTAAAAGTGCCTCTGTTCTGTGGGGAGTAGAGCACGCCCATGGCTTTGCCCATGTCAGGGTCCTTTTTGAGCTTTTCGATTGCCGTATCCACCTCCGGCCCAAACAACTGTTCTTGGTTGAACGGCATATTTAGCACAGCTTGCTGGATTTCTGGTTTAAAACCCGAGCTCCGTAACCATGCATGCCTACGAATGGTTACTGCAGTGTTCACTGTACTTGCTGCTGTGTCTGCCGAGTCCATCGCAGACCTTATTTGGTTGTTTGAAATAGTTTGTCCTTCCTCAACAACCTGTTGGGCACGTTTTTGGTATTCCTTGGGCAAGAGTTGAATGATATCTTGCATCTCATCCCAGTGTGCCCTGTCGTAGCGAGCCAGTAGAGCCTGAGAACTGGCAATCCACCATTGATTGGCTGCCTGTGCTGCTACCCTTTTGCCTGCTGCATCGAATTTCCGACTTTCCTTGTCGGGCAGTGGTGCGTCTCCTGAGGATTGGGAGTTTGCCCTCTTTCTGGCTGCTCCCACTACCACCGAATCTGGTGTTAGTTGCTGTGTTATAAACACAGGATCCGTTCGGGGAGGTTTATATTTCTTCTCCACCCTAGGCGTGATGGCCCTGCCTTTAACTGGGTCCTGGAACACTTGTTTGGCGTGTTTTAGAATGCCTGGAAGCCTTGGCAAACTTTGGTAAGAGCTGTGAGTGGATGCCGAGGTGTTAAATAAAAAGTCGTCTTCTATGGGCTCCGCATGCATTGATACATTATGGAAAGTAGCTGCCCTTGATACCACCTGCATATATGCAGTGCTGTCCTCAGGTGGTGAAGGCCTTGCCGGGTAGCAATCGGGACTATTGCCTGAGACCGGTGCATCATATAAGTCCCATGCATCCGGGTCATCTTGTGTCATCCCCGTGTGTGTTGGCGACTGCATTGGGGGTGTTGCTACCGGGGACAGGTGCGGTGAATGCAATGGTGAAGGCTGTGGCGAAACCCTTGGTGGTGTCTTGTCTCTTGCCACCTTTGCCCTTGGCTGCATTTCCACTTCCTGGAATGCTAGCTTTCGCTTCATTTTTATTGGGGGAAGAGTTTGGATTTTCCCTGTATCTTTCTGTATGTGCAGCCTCCTTTGGGTATGGTCTGGTTCTCCCATGCCTAGTTCCTGCTCAAATCTGTGCCCTTGCATTTGGCTGGAAAGGCCGTGCTCTTCTGTATAGGAGCCTGTTTTCGGCTCCGAGGCTGCATGTTTCGGCACCAAAGGTTTTGGTACGGTCTTTTTCGGCTCTGAGGAAACCTTTTTGACTTTGGGGGTTTTGAACTCTCGGTGCCGAGATGGTTCGGAGCCGGTATCTCGACCGGAGTCGGATGTCTTCGGCTGCTGGGAGGCCTTTTTCGGTGCCGATGTTTGGTCACTGTGTTTTCGGGTTAAGCCATGGCCTGTTTGCGATGGCATTTGTTGCTGCGTCTTCGGTTGCTCACTTTCGGACTCGTCCGAATCTTGAATGGAGAATCTCTCCTCTTCATCGACGTCGATCTGTTCGGCCGGTGTCGACGCCATCTGGAGTCTTCTAGCTCTTTGATCGCGTAGTGGCTTTTTCGATCGAAATGCCCGACAGGCCTCGCAAGTATCCTCCCTGTGTTCCGGTGATAGACACAGATTACAGACCAAGTGTTTGTCTGTATAAGGATACTTTGGGTGGCAATTCGGGCAGAAACAGAAGGGGGTCCGGTCCATGAGGTTTGGAGATGGACGCAGTCGGGCCGACCGGGCCCCGCTGAAGAGTGGAAGCCCCGAAGGGCCGCCGGAGCGCTTCTTTTTTTCGGTGTCGATGTGCTAACACTAAACCGGTACCAAGCGCGAACAATACCGTCAAATTTTCTGATAACTAGCTAACTTTCCCGATTCGAAATATGGAGCGAAGAGGAACATGTCTGAACCCGATGGCGGAAAGAACACAATCTAAGATGGAGTCGACGCCCATGCGCAATGGAGCCGAAAGGGAGGAGTCCCTCGGTCTCATGACTCGAAAAGACTTCTTCGAAGAAAAACAACTTGTAACACTCCGAGCCCAACACCAGATGGCAGGATAATGCACAGCATGTGTATCTGCAGCTACACATGCCATCGAACATATATATATATATATATATATATATATATATATATATATATATATATATATATTACATATATATACAGACATATATATATACAGACATACACATATATATATACACACACACACACACACATACATACAGGCCCTCATCCTGACCTTGGCGGTCCCGCCGTCAGGTTACCGTTCCGCGGTCGAAAGACCGCGGCGGTAATTCTGACATTCCCGCTGGGCTGGCGGGCGCCCGCCTTCAGGCCGCCCGCCAGCCCAGCGGGAAAGAGGCTTCCACGATGAAGCCGGCTCGGAATCGAGCCGGCGGAGTGGAAGCTGTGCGACGGGTGCAGTTGCACCCGTCGCGTATTTCACTGTCTGCGCAGCAGACAGTGAAAAACATTTAGGGGCCCTCTTACGGGGGCCCCTGCAGTGCCCATGCCAGTGGCATGGGCACTGCAGGGGCCCCCAGGGGCCCCGCGACCCCCCCTACCGCCATCCGGTTCCCGGCGGGCGGACCGCCGGGAACTGGATGGCGGTAGGGGGGGGGTCGGAATCCCCTCGGCGGCGCAGCAAGCTGCGCTGCCTTGGAGGATTCCAACGGGCAGCGGAAAACCGGCGGGAGACCGCCGGTTTTCCTGCACTGACCGCGGCCAAAGCGCCGCGGTCAGAATGCCCTGCGGGGCACCGCCGGTCTGTCGGCGGTGCTCCCGCCGACCCTGGCCCCGGCGGTCTAAGACCGCCGGGGTTAGAATCACCCCCACAGTGCTTTAAATAGGATAAAATAAGTGCAGGTACTCATTAACATGAACTAGTGTGGTGGGTGGGGCTAAGAGCAAGACATGAGGATACATTGACTTGTATACCAGTTGCAGCACATACCAAAGTCCCATGAGAAATGTGTTTAAATAAACAAAACAAGTTAACTCGTTACAGAAAATGAAAGCGAAACACAATGATATTTTAACATTTCTTTTGTTCTGTAATATTTGCAGCTTCTTAATGCCATACTGTTATTTGCTATCGTGTTTCGCAATACTACATATTCTTGAACGTGCACACACACAGAAAGAAACAAGCAGACATGCACACACAAAGCATTCCACACCGTCCTCCTTAAAGTATTCAGATTCTCTCCCTCTTTCATGCACTTTTCTCTCACACAAAAACACGCACATACAAGCAGGCAAACACACATACATAAGCAGACCCTCGTTCTAAAGTCAAGGGTGGGATTAATGTCATTGCAAACTTCCTTCCTCCCATGGCTTTCTTAGTTGTCATCGTCAGCGGGGCTGCCTCTATTCTGTGTTAGCACAAATGCATACAATAGTGTAAATGTGATTGACAGCACAGGGCCTGAATGGAGCCTGTTCTGTCAAACACAGTGTGATGGTGAATACCCAGACATTAGTCACTTAATACCTGCTGAATAGCTCAGCGAGGGTCAGTTTAGGGCTACAGAAGCACCTTAGCTGTCAGAGGCAGGTTCAACTCTGACAACCTAGCGCTCACCAGCACTAGCTAATGAGCCTACCGCTCATGAGTACCAGTACTCTCCTTGGCAGCAGAGAAGTGCTGGTAGTCAGTGTGAGAAAAATAAGACGTGCCGGTCACTTACCCAGTGTACATCTGTTCATGGCATGTTGTGCTGCAGATTCACATACTATGCATATCGATTCCGACATCTACAGTAGTGTTGGGCTCGGAATGCTACAAGTTGTTTTTCTTCGAAGAAATCTTTTCGAGTCACGGGATCGAGTGACTCCTCCTCTTCAGTTCCACTGCTCATGGTCATTGACTCCATTGTTAGACTGTTTTCCCGCAGAGGGTAAAGGAAGGAGTGATAGAGTATATAAGTGAAAAAAGAGATGTCCATGTAAATGTATATACATATGTACAAATGCATTAACTTAAATGACTACAGGCTTCAGGGGAGGAAGGGAGGGTGCATGTGGATCTGCAGCACAACATGCCATGAACAGATGTACACTGGGTAAGTGATATTTTCCGTTCAATGGCATGTGTAGCTGCAGATACACATGCTATGCATAGACTACAAAGCAGTTTGTCCTCCCAAAATAGCGATGGCAAGCCTGTAGGAGTTGAAGTTGTTTGAAATAATGTTCTTAGAACAGCTTGTCCTACTGTGGCTTGTTGTGATAATACATCCACACAGTAGTGTTTAGTTAATCTATGAGGTGTTGACCATGTAGCTGCTTTACATATTTCAGCCATTGGTATATTTCCTAAAAAACATTGTTGCACCTTTCTTTTGTGTAGAATGTGCTTTAGGGGTGATTACAAGTTGTCTTTTTGCTTTCATATAGCATGTTTGTATGCACCTTACAATTCATCTTGCTAAACCTTGTTTTGATATAGGATTGCCTGTATGTGGTTCTTGGAAAGCTACAAAAAGTTGTTTTGTCTTTCTAAATTGTTTAGTTCTGTCTATGTAGTACATTAGAGCTCCTTTGAGGTCTTAAGTATGTAGAGCTCTTTCTGCTAGAGAATCTGGCTGTGGGAAGAATACTGGCAGTTCAACTGTTTGATTGATATGAAAAGGTGAGACTACTTTTGGGAGAAATTGTTGATTTGTTCTTAGTACAACATTGTGTTTGTGTACTTGGAAGAAAGGTTCTTCAAGAGTAAAAGCTTGAATTTCACTTACTCTTCTTAAAGAAGTAACTGCTACTAGGAAGGCAACTTTCCATGTTAGAAATTGAAACTGCCAAGCGTGCATGGGTTCAAAAGGTGGTCCCATAAGTGTTGTAAGCACTAAATTTAGATTCCAAGATTGAACTGGTGGCGTTCTTGGTGGAATGATGCGTTTTAAGCCTTCCATAAAAGCTTTAAGGACAGGAACTCTAAATAAAGAGCTATGTTGAATAGTTTGCAATATGCAGATATAGCAGTAAGGTGTATTTTTATTGAGGAAAATGCTAAATTAGATTTTTGAAAATTAAGTAAATAGCATACAATATCTTGTATTGATGCTATAAGAGGATCTATGTTTTTAGACTGACAATAATAGACTAATCTTTTCCATTTGTTTGCGTAGCACTGTCTAGTAGTGGGTTTTCTTGCTTGTTTAATAACCGCCATACAGTCTGATGGAAGTTTTAAATATCCAAATTCTACGACTTTCAGGAGCCAGATTGCTAGATTGAGAGCATTGGGGTTTGGATGTCTAATTTGACCTTTGTTTTGTGTTAACAGATCTGGTCTGCATGGTAGTTTGGAGTGCGGTACTACAGATAGATCTAGTAGTGTTGTGTACCATGGCTGACGGGCCCATGTCGGTGCTATGAGTATCATGTTGAGTGGAGTTTGACGCAACTTGTTGACCAGAAATGGAAGGAGTGGGAGAGGGGGAAAAGCGTAAGCAAGTATCCCTGACCAATTGATCCATAGAGCATTGCCTTTGGATAGGGGATGTGGGTGTCTGAATGGGAAGTTTTGGCATTTTGGGGGTCATTACAACCCTGGCGGGCGGTATTAAAGGTGTGGTAATACCGCAAACAGGGCGGCGGACAAAAAAAGGGAATTATGACCGTGGCGGAAACCGCTAACAAAGACAGCCACTTTAACACTTCGCCCGCCACGGCGGTACAGACAAGCAGCACGGCGGTCACCGCCAACAGACAGGCGGAAGACAATTTACTGCCCACAGTATCACAACCCGCCAATCCGTCACCTTTTCCGGGGCGGTTTCACCGTGGATAAAAACACGGCGGAAACAGCTTTTGCAATGGGAAAACGCTCACCTTAACACACTCCACAAGGAAGGAGGCCACCCTGGAGCCGGAATTACAAATCCTACCTGCCCTTGTCTTCCTACTCATCTACGAACACCAGCGCCGGCGGCAGCGAAGACAACGGTGAGTACTGCACCTACGACATAGGTGAGGGGGGAGGCAAAAGTCAGGGGGGGACACATGCAACATCCCCACCCCCGCCCCGCCCCCACCCTCGCACATTACAACACACACACCAATGCATTTCCAAACATCACTGTAACAACCTACAACCCCCCCGTAAGAATGCAAAGACAAAACAAAATCAGTTCAAACATTGTAATGTATCAAAATACATGTTTCAAATATATACAGATATATATAAACTCATTCAAAAGTATATAGATTATGAGAAGTAGTGCAGATATGCACATCTCAATGTACGTGCACCACTGGGCCAAAAATGCATGGGCGAGGCCCACACAAGATACCTGTCCACAAACGGAGAGAACACTGCCGGGGCATCAGATAGAAATACAACAGGCACCTCAGGGGGAAGGGCGGGGGGGGGCACCTCAGCCAGATTACAGCACCATGCCAGATCCACGACGGGGCTCCATGCCCACTGACGTATCCTGGGGATTGCAAAGCCACAGTCTCTCAAGTCTCTACAGTGGGTGGATTGCCCACTGCCATATCCTGGGGAGTGCAAAGCCACAGTCTCTCAAGTCTCTACAGTGGGTGGGTTGCCCACTGCCATATCCTGGGGAGTGCAAAGCCACAGTCTCTCAAGTCGATAACAGCCTCCACTGGTTCTGGAGGGGGATGGTGCCAGAGTGCTTCATCCTGTGAAGGACAGAGGTAGTGGATGGATCTCTCCACTGGTTCTGGAGGGGGAATGGTGCGTAGACTGGATTAGGCTCCCCGTGACAGTTCCTGTCCCGTCACTGTCCCAGCTGTACATGGGATAACGATGCTTGATGTGGCGGTCTTTTCCTTCTGCAGCGGTGCTCTGCCCTGTTCAGCGGTGCTTGCCCTGTTCAGCGGTCCTTTGCCATGGCGGTCTCTGGGCTGTTCAGCGGTGCTTGCCCTGTTCAGCGGTGCTTTGCCATGGCGGTCTCTGGGCTATTCAGCGGTGCTTGCCCTGTTCAGCAGTGCTTTGCCATGGCGGTCTCTAACCTGTTCAGCGGTGCTTGCCCTGTTCAGCGGTGCTTTGCCATGGCGGTCTCTGGGCTGTTCAGCGGTGCTTGCCCTGTTCAGCGGTGCTTTGCCATTGCGGTCTCTGGGCTGTTCAGCAGTGCTTGCCCTGTTCAGCGGTGCTTTGCCATGGCGGTCTCTGACCTGTTCAGCGGTGCTTGCCCTATTCAGCGGTGCTTTGCCATGGCGGTCTCTGACCTGTGCATTGGTGTGTGGTAAGATGGCCCCTCATTGCCCAGCGGGGCTGTGGCAGCCGGGGCCATCCTGGGCACTGACTCCGGCGGTGGTCTCCTGACCAGTGACGATATTGGGCCCTCCTGGGCACTGACTCTGGTGGTGGTCTCCTGACCAGTGACGATACTTGGGCCCTCAAGGGCACTGACTCTGGCGGTGGTCTCCGGACCGGTGACGACGGTGCTGGTGGTGGAGTCCCGGCCGCCTGGGAGGATGCCGCCTTTCTCCGCCGTGCTGCTCTCATGAGGCTGTGCAGGCTTCTTCTGGCCCTTCACCGCCTTTGGAGGAGTCACAGCTGACTCTGCAATCCCCCTGAGACCCTTGTGAGTAGTTTTGCCTTGAGGAGACTTCACCCGGTCCCGTCGGCCACTTGCCAACTTGAGATGCTTTACAGGGGGTGGACTGGTAGCGCCTTGGCTCCGTGTCACACTGCCTGCCCTGGTGGCCAGTGCACTCCACACAGCTGTAACACGCACCACTGGAACTGGAGTCTTTTTGGCTGAGACGCCACTACGGGACTGATGAATTGGAGGGGTGGGGGCAAAGAGGTCAATGTTGCTGAGGGACAGTTTCTGACGAACACTGGGATGGGTAGCTGGAGGGGGTCTGGGAGTGGAGGTAGAGGAGGTGGTTGTAGGAGGTGTCACTTTAGGTGTTTTGGGTGCAGGTGCAGGTAGTGAAGGTTGTCGTGAGGTGGATGGATGTTGGGTGTGTGGGTGCCCGCATTTGTGTACTTTGGGAGGGGGCGTCACAGACACACTGGGAGAGGACACAGGGGACGTGTAAATGGGAGTGGGGGTGGTGAGTGCAGGTGAGCGGGATTTGGTGCTGGGTGTTCTGGTGCGAGTCCGAGTGCATATAGATGTAGTGCATGCAGGTGAGAGTGTAGACGACACTGGGAGGGAGGAGGGAGACGATGAGGAGGTGGACACAGTGGAGGCAGTGGATGTTGCTGTGTCTGTATGTGTCTGATGCTTGCGTGGGTGCCTGTGGGATGTGTGGTGCCTATGTTTGCCTGAGCTACTTTTGTGTGTTGAGGTGTGTGCATGCTTGTCTGTTTGTGTGCTTGGGATAGGCTGGGGTACAGGGGCTTGGGTCTGGGTGGAGAAAGTTGGAGGGGGAGGCTAGACACAGGGACAAAGGCTGCCATCAGTGCTGAGGCCAAAGATTGCAGGGTTCGATGAAGGGCGGCCTGACCAGAATGAATGCCCTCCAGGAATGCATTACAGTGTTGCAACTCCCTTTCTACACCCTGGATGGCATTCACAATGGTAGACTGCCCAATAGTGAGTGACCCGAGGAGGTCAATGGCCTCCTCACAGAGGGTAGCAGGGGTGACAGGGGCAGGGGCTGAGGTGCCTGGGGCGAAGGTGATGCCCACCCTCCTGGGTGAGCTGGCACGGGGCGAACGCTGAAGGGCTGCTGGGAGGGCGGTGCTGGTAGGGGAGGTGGAGGCTGTACCTGTAGAAGTGTGAGGCACAGATGGTGCCGCCACCACAAGGGAGCTCCCATCGGCGGACGAGTCCTCGCCCTCCGTCCCACTGGTGCATTCTGAGTCAGTGGTGTGGCCCTCCACGGCCATGTGGGATGCAGCTCCCTCGTGCTCCAGTGCCACTGTACCTCCGCCTGAGGATGCTGATGCACAAAAGAACATGGAGAGCAGAAAAAGGGGGGGGGGGACGACAGAAGAAAGACAGGTTGAGTGCATGGCATACCGCTACCGTTGGCGGACAATACAGACACAGCAGCCCCCTGCACCACACCGTGCTCCTGGTCTCTACAGATGCAATTCCTGGGATTTGGCCTACATCGCTATGGTGGACATCTGCACACATGGATGCCACAGGGGCATGTATACCTGTACTTGGCACTCTACTGCGGTGGGGTGGAGTGCCACATGGCCTGCATTACGGAGGGGCCTAGCCTATGGAAGTCGCACTGGCCTAGGGAAACCCACAGCCCTCCTCCCACACCTAGACCCCTCAACAGCGCACAAAGTCCCCAGAATGATTGTGTACTCACCCCCTTGTGTCTGCTGTGATGCCCTCAAGCGCCCATCCAACTCAGGGTAGGCCACCGCCAGGATCCGGAACATGAGGGGGGTCATGGGGCGACGGGCACCCCTCCCACGTTGGGAGGCCACCCCCAGCTGAGCCTCCGCCGTCTTCTTGCTCCAGCGGCGAATGTCCTCCCATCTCTTATGGCAGTGGGTGCCCCGTCTCTGGTGGACCCCCAGGGCGATGGCACGCCAAATGTCCTTCTTCTGGTGGGCGCTGACCTACATGACATGCACAGGGGAAGAAGAGAAGTCATTAGCAAGAGCACCGTCGAAGTGAGTGGCCCCCATCCCTGCCCTTGCCATGCATTCACAGTCCTTCATGTTCACTGCACTCTGCCCCCTTCCCTCTTACAACCAGCCCTCTCCACCCAGGCATAGCCCATACAACGTGCTCCCTTGGTACTTACCTGTTGGTCTGGAGGACCATAGAGTAGAGTGTACTGGGGGAGGACCCCGTCCACAAGCTTCTCCAACTCCTGAGCAGTGAAGGCAGGGGCCCTTTCCCCAGACGCAGCAGCCATTGTCTCTTCCAGACCGAGGTCACAGCAGCACTTGCAGTGTAGGTCCTCTCCTGTCGAAGATCAGGTATCAAGTGATTGAACAGATAGAAAATGGCGGTGACGTCCGCGGCGGTGACGTCCGCGGTGGTGCGTATCATCACCGCCAGCGCACTTCAGCATTGGCTCCTAGGACCCATAGGGTCCAATGTTAACCAATGCAGCATTGCGCCGCGGTCTACGACCGCCTACCGCGACGGTGTACAACGCCAGCGCAGTTACCTCACATCCCACTGTCCCAGTTTAGAGGTCAGGCAGCCGCCATTTCAGGCTTAATTTGCAACTGCGTCACACATACCTGGGCCTACACTCAACACACATACATCTCGTGTTCTGTGTATCTGTGGGTACATACCTGGGATTTTGTTGACTCTGTGGTTGCTGTTGTCCTTCCTAGGCACTTTTTAGCTTGGACATTTGAGAAGATGGCGGAATCCTCCGGTGTACCGACAGCTGGTGGACCTGTTGACAATTGAGGAGCGACATTTACTCATCACCTACAGGTTTGACCGTGCCACTATCCAGGAACTATGTACCCAGTTGGAGCCAGACCTGATGTCAGCAATCCGCCATCTCACAGGAATCCCCCTGAAGTGCAGGTGTTGTCAGTGCTCCATTTCCTTGCAAGTGGATTGTTTCAGACAACAGTGGCCATGGCATCAGGGATGTCCCAGCCTAAGTTTTCCAACGTGTGGTCCAGAGTGTTATCTGCCCTGCTGAAACACGTAAGGAGCTACATTGTTTTCCCTCAGGTGGAGGACTTGCCTACAGTGAAAGGTGACTTCTATGCCCTTGGACATATCCCCAACATCATAGGTGCTATTGATGGGACTCATGTAGCTCTGGTCCCCCCCCACAGGAGTAAACAGATGTACAGGAACCGGAAGAGTTATCATTCCATGAATGTACAGATGGTATGTTTGGCAGACCAGTACATCTCCCAGGTAAATGCTATGTTCCGTGGATCAGTGCATGATGCCTACATCCTGCTCAATAGCAGCATCCCTTATATGATGGGTCAACTCCAGAGGCACCAGGTGTGGCTATTGGGGGACTCTGGTTACCCCAACCTGTCCTGGCTATTGACCCCAGTGAGGAATCCCAGGACCAGGACAGAGGAACGTTACAATGAGGCCCATGGGAGGAATAGGAGGGTGATCGAACGCACCTTTGGCCTCCTGAAGGCCAGGTTCAGGTGCCTCCATATGACAGGTGGTTCCCTATTCTACTCACCAAGGAAGGTGTGCCAGATCATCATCGCCAGCTCAATGCTTCACAATCTTGCTTTGCGACGCCAGGTGCCTTTTCTGCAGGAGGATGGTCCAGATGGCGGTGTTGTGGCAGCTGTGGAGCCTGTGGACAGTGATGAGGAGGACGCTGAGTAAGAAGACATAGACAACAGGGAGTCAGTCATACGGCAATATTTCCAGTGACACACAGGTGAGAACATTTTTATTTTTACCATTACATTAACTTTCACACGTCTACCTCTATCCTGTCTGTCGATTTCAACCAGTATTTGGTAACTGAGTTGTACCTTTCCATTACGGTTTCACAGGTATGGTTAGCAACGTGTGTCATCTGCTTGCATCCTTCAAGGACTTGTGATGTGTGACATAGGTATGTTGGCTTTAAAATTGGAAAGCATTTTGACACTGTCATTGATAAAACATATTTACCATTCACAGACTGACTCCAGATTGTTTTGTGGTTCAAGGGTGTTTATTTCAGTGCTCATAAATGGAGGGGGGTAGTGATATGGTGATGGGGGACGGTGGCGGAACGTCCATGGCAGAGTCCAGTCCATTAGTCACACAGGTGCACTGCCCATATGGGCATAGGGAGTGGAGATGGGGCAGTTCCAATCGGGACAGGGTAACAAAGTGAGACAGTGGGATGACAATCAGGGTGGTCTCATTTCCTGGCGGGGGTCTTGCCATCTTGCTCTGTCCTGTTCCTGGATCTCAGGGACCGCTTGCGGGGTGGTTGTCCGTCTACAGGGGGTGGGGTGCTGGTGTGGTGGTCCTGTGGCGGGGCGTCCTGTCCACTAGCGCCGGCAGAGGTAGTGGGCAGTTCATCGTCCATGCTAGTGTCAGGTACCCCTTGGAGTGCCACGGTGTCCCTCATGGTCTTTTGTATGTCCTTCAGCACCCCTACGATGGTGCCCAGGGTGGAGCTGATGGTTCTGAGCTCCTCCCTGAACCCCAAATACAGTTTGTCCTGCATGCGCTGGGTCTCCTGAAACTTGGCCAGTACCGTCGCCATCGTCTCCTGGGAGTGGTGGTATGCTCCCATGATGGAGGAGAGGGCCTCGTGGAGAGTGGGTTCCCTTGGCCTGTCCGCCTCCTGTCGCACAGCAGCCCTCCCAGTTCCCCTGTGTTCCTGTGCCTCCGTCCCCTGGACTGTGTGCCCACTACCACTGCCCCCAGGTTCCTGTTGTTGTTGGGGTGGTGGGTTATCCTGGGTTCCCTGTAGTGGTGGACACACCGCTGATTGATGTGTCCTGGGTACGGAGGTATGGGCCCGCTGGGTGGGTGCTGTGCTGGTGTTACCAGAGGGTGGAAGGTCAGTGTTGGGTTGTGCCTCTGCAAGAGGAACCGACTGTCCCGAGGCCCACGATGGGCCGGGCTGGTCATCAGGATCCAGTAGGGTAGAGCTGCTGTCGTCACTGTGGGGCTCTTCTGTGGGTGGAGTGGAGTTGTCTGGACCCTCCGGTGTGGTGACGTTCCGCAGTGGTCCTGCAGGGATATAAGAGCATGATTAGTGCATGTGTGTGAGAAATGGTGTGCAATGGGTGGGTGTTTGTGTACCCCAGTGCAAGCATTCATGTGCGTGGGTTTGTGTGATGATGGTTAGGGGGTTGTTATGGGTATGTGCAGTGAGCATGCTTTGGTGAGGGCTGACCATGCTTTGTTTTTCCATGCGGGGCTTGGTGTTGGGATGGGTGGTTTGTGTTATGAGTACATTAGTGAGGAGTTGGAGTGATAGAGGAGGGGGTGAGGGTGGGGGGGGTGTGATGACATGCAGGTAGGGTGGGGGATATAATAGTTGAGATTTGACTTACCAGTGTCCATTCCTCCACCGACTCCTCCGAGGCCCTCTGGATGCATGATGGTCAAAACTTGCTCCTCCAATGTTGTTAGTTGTGGGGGACGAGGTGGGGGCCCGCCGCCAGTCCGCTGTACCGCGATGTTGAGCCTGGATACCACAGAACTCACCTTCCCCCATAGGTCGTTCCACCTCTTCCTGATGTCGTCCCGATTTCTTGGATGCTGTCCCACTGCGTTGACCCTGTCCACGATTCTTTGCCATAGCTCCATCTTCCTGGCTATGGATGTGTGCGGCATCTGTGAGCCAAATAGCTGTGGCTCTACCCGTAGGATTTCCTCCACCATGAACCTGAGCTCCTCCTCGGATAACCGGGGGTGTCTTTGGCGTGACATGAGGTGGTGTGGGTGATGTGTGGGGTGGTGTAAGTGTTGATGTGTGGGGTGATGTGTAGTGGTGTGTGGTGTTTTGTGCGTGTAATGTTGAATGGGTGATGGTATTGAATGTGCCTCTGTGTGGTGGGGTTCTCAGTTGCTGTGCTCTCTGTCTATCTGGCCTTCGTCTCAGATTTTTGGTCGTAGGGGTTTGTGGGTGATGTGGGTGTGTGTTTTATATTGTGTTGGGTGTGTGGGAGTGGTGTTTGTATGTGTATCAGGTGTGTGTATTTGTAATTGTCCAATGTGGCGGTGTTTTGGAGATGTGTGTATTTTGAGCGCGGCGGTGTGTACCGCCAATGGAATACCGCGGTTGAAAGACCGCCGTGTGGATTCGTGGGTCATGATAGCATGGGCGTGTTTCTGTTGGTGTGACGGTGGAGGTTTTGTTTTCGCCAGTTTATCACTGACCTTTGGTGTGGCGGTCTTGTGTGGGTGTCTGAATTTCGGCGGATTCCGAGATGTGGGTCATAATAGCTGTGGTGGAATTCCGCTGCTCCGGCGGTGTTTTGGCGGTCTTCTCAACGGCAGTAAGCGGCTTTTACCGCCAATGTTGTAACGATCCCCTTTGTGTTTTCGCTTGTTGCGAATAGACCTATGTTTGGTGTTCCCCAGTTTTGAAAGTACTTTTGAAGTACTTGAGGATGAATCTCCCATTTGTGTGTTTGTTGGTGATTTCTGCTGAGGATATCTGCCAACTGATTGTCTATCCCTAGAATGCACTGTGCTAATAGACAAATTTGATTGTGAATTGCCCATTTCCAAGTTTTTTGGGCTCGAAGGGACAGCTGGGATGAATGTGTTCCTCCCTGTTTGCTGAGCTAATACATGGCTGTCATGTTGTCTGTCTTTATAAGAACATTCTTCTGTGTGAGAAGAGGTTGAAAGGATTTAAGGGCTTGAAACATAGCTAATAACTCTAAGTGGTTTATGTGTAGCTGTTTCTGTTTGACACCCCATTGCCCTTAAATATTGTGATTGTTTAGGTGAGCTCCCCAACCAATCACTGATGCATCTGTTGTAATTATGGTTTGAGGCACAGGGTCTTGAAACAACCGCCCTTTGATTAAATTGCTGCGATTCCACCACTGAAGGGACATATGTGTTTGGCGGTCTATCAACACTAGATCTTGAAGTTGACTGTGTACCTGTGACCATTATTGTGCAAGGCACTGTTGTAAGGGCCTCATGTTTAATCTTGCATGTGGAACTACTGCAATGCAAGATGCCATCATTCCTAGGATTTTCATGACAGATCGTACAATGTATTATTGATTTGGTTGTATAAGTGGAATGAGATTTTGGAAAGCTTGTATCCTTTGTGTATTTGGATACGCTAGAGCTAGTTGAGTATTTAGGATAGCACCTAAGTACGGTTGTACTTTTGCTGGTTGAAGGTGTGACTTTCGGTAGTTTATAGAAAAACTTAGGGTGTGCAGGGTTTCTATTACATAACGTGTATGATTTCGGCATTGTGTGCGACTGCTTGATTTTATTAGCCAGTCGTCTAGATATAGAAAGACGTGGATATGTTGACTTCTTAGGTAGGCTACTACTACTGCTAAGAATTTTTTGAATACCCTTGGAGCTGTTGTTATGCCGAAAGGTAACACATTGAATTGGTAGTGTTTTCCTTGAATTACAAATCTGAGGTATTTTCTGTGAGCTGGATGGATGGGTATGTGGAAATACGCATCTTTGAGGTCCAAAGCTGTCATAAAATCTTAGTTTTTTTTAGCAGTGGGATAACATCTTGCAGAGTAACCATATGGAAATGCTCTGATAGGATGTAGGAATATAGTGGTCAGAGGTCTAATATTTGCCTGAGGGGTGCCATTTTTCTTGGGAATTAGAAAGTATAGTGAATAAACTCCTGATCCTAGTTGAGACT
Source organism: Pleurodeles waltl (assembly GCF_031143425.1). Lineage (NCBI taxonomy): Eukaryota > Metazoa > Chordata > Amphibia > Caudata > Salamandridae > Pleurodeles > Pleurodeles waltl. The sequence continues at coordinate 837,690,866 of NC_090442.1, forward strand.
GTGGAACTAACTCTATTGCCTATATGTTCTGGGGTTAACTTGTGACACCTTGGTGGAATATTTGGAGGAATGTTTATCAATTCTAGGCAATAGCCATTGTGGACAATTGATAACACCCAGTTGTCTGTGGTGATATTTTGCCATTGTGTGTGGAACTGCTGTAGTCTTCCCACCACAGGATATTTGTGAAGTGGAAGGGAGGGAGGGAAGTCACTCTTTTGGCTGTGTTACAGGCTGTTTAGAGGTTTGGACTTTACCCCTATTACTAGAGTATTGTCCTCTATATGTGCCTCTAAACCCACCCGCTGGTACTGGGTTTGGTAAGTTGGTTTTGCTTGGGAAGTTGATGCCTCTAAAGGTTGTGGTCTGAAACCTCCTCGAAACTGAGGTTTACGAAATGACCCTTTATATGGTGTAGAATAGAGTGCATCCATTGCTTTAGCTGTGTCTAGTCTTTATATGGTTGTCTATTGTTGTGTCTACTTCTGGCCCAAAAAGATGTTTCTTATAAAGGGCATGTTTAACACAGCCAGTTGTATTTCTGGTTTAAAACCAGAGGAGTGCAACCATGCTTGTGTATGAACAGTAACCACGGTGTTCACACTCCTAGCAGCGGTATCAGCTGCATCAGGGGCAGACCTTATTTGGTTGTTACAAATAGCTTGCCCTTCCTTTACTACCTGTTGCGTCCTGTTCTGGTGCTCTTTTGGGTGATACTGTATGATATCCTGCATCTCATCATAAAGGGCTCTATCGTAACGAGCTAGCAGTGTCTGGGAATTAGCTATCCTCCATTGGTTTGCTGCTTGGGACGCAACTCTCTTTCCTGCAGCATCACGTTTTCTGCTCTCCTTATCAGGAGGGGGTGCATCCCCTCGGGACTGGCTATTTACCATTTTTCTTGCAGCACTAACCACTACTGAATCAGGTGGCACCTGATGGGTGATGTAATCAGGGTCAGAAGGTGTGGGTTTATACTGTTTCTCTATTCTAGGCGTTACTATTCTTGCTTTCACAGGCTCATTAAAAATCTGATCTGCGTGCTTTACCATGCCTGGTAGCATTGGGAGGCATTGGTACCTAGAATGGGTTGAGGATAATGTATTAAACAAAAAAATCTCCTGCTAGTGGTTCTGTGTGCATTGTAACCCCATGATAGGCTGCAGCCCTGGCTATAACCTGATTATATACTGTAGTATCTTCAGGTGGAGATGCTTTAGAGGGGTAGGTGTCTGGGTCATTGCTTGGGATGGGATCAGGGTCGTAAAGGTCCCATGGATCAACAGTGTCTTGTTGTGAGTCAAAAGAATTCGTTGGAGAATGCATTGGTGTAGGACTTGCCTGAGGAGAGGTGGGCCGGTGTGGAGAATGAGGAGGAGAAGACTGAGGAGGTGCTGGCTTCTCTTTTTTTTGGCACTTTAGCTGGGTGCTGTGCAGTGTCCAATTTCCCCTGAAATGCCAGCTTTCTCTTTGTTTTTAAAGGAGGCGTTGTTTCTTTATGGATGTGTATCCTAGACTGTCTCACATCCATAATTTGAAGGATTGGTTCAATTTCGTCTCTTCCTCAGAGGTTTTATGGTTTTCTCACAGCCTTTTGGAAAGTCCTTGTTCCTCTGTATAACCTTTCTTTTTCGGTTCTGAAGTTTGATGTTTTTTCAGGATCGAAAATAATGAGGAACGTCTTGGCTCAGAAACAGTTTTTCTAATTGCGACTCTGAAAATTTTTGTTGTCTACTGGAGTCTGAAATGGAGCTCTTAATAGTCTTTTTCGACTCCGAAGTCGTCGGAGGCGTGGCCTTTTTTGGTGCCAAACCCGAGGGCCAGTCACCGATAGTCTTTTTTCAGGCCGAGCCATGGCCTTCTGGCAGTGGCGTACCCAAGGCCTTCTGTTGTTTCTTATGTTGGGGTGCAGGGGCAGACATACTCACATGCTGGCCGGCTGTGATGCGTCTGTCTTCCTCGGATTCCTGCTCTGACTCTGTGTCTCGGGTAGAGACTGCTGTCTGCATTTGTTCCTCTTCTGTAACGTCGAAATGTTCTCCGCTCCTCGACGCCATTTCCAGCCTTCTTGCTCTTTGGTCCCTCAGAGTCTTTTTCGATAGGAACAATCAACAGGCCTTGCGGTTTTCCTTCAGATGGTCTGGAGAAAGGCAAGATTGGTTGGTCTGTGAATGGGAACTTAGCGTGGCACCTAGGGCAGAATCGGAATGGAGTCCGATCCATGAAGCTCTCCACGCGGTCGGCCCCAATAGGCCCACATTGGGCGCGCGCACCCCAAAGGGCGAACAAAGTTGTTTTCCGATGGTACTGCTGTTTTGATGGAAGATGAATAACGCGATCAATACAATACCAATGAAAAGGAAGTTTTTTTTTATTTCAAGTTTTCCCAATCGAAATCTCGAAGTGAGAGAAAACACGTCCGAACCCGATGGCGGAAATAAAACAATCTAACAATGGAGTCGATGACCATGTGCAATGGCAGAAAAGAGCAGGAGTCATTCAATCCGGTGACTCGAAAAGTCTTCTTCGAAGAAAAACAACTTGTAACACTCTGAGCCCAACACTAGATGTCGGAATCGATATGCATAGCATGTGTATCTGCAGCTCAACATGCCATCAAACATATATATACATGCAACTAAAACGTCTACAGGCTCCTGGGGAGGTGGGAAGGGCGCATGTGAATCTGCAGCGCAACATGCCACGAACAGATGTACACTGGGTAAGTGACATTTTCCGTTCGATGGCATGTGTAGCTGCAGATACACATGCTGTGCATAGACTACAAAGCAGTAATCCTCCCAAAAAGCGGTGGTTTAGCCTGTAGGAGTTGAATTTGTCTGAAATAATGTTCTTAATACAGCCTGTCCTACTGTGGCTTGTTGTGTTGCCAACACATCTACACAGTAATGCTTCATAAATGTATGGGGTGCAGACCAGGTGGCTGCCTTACAAATCTCTGTCATATGTATATTACCTAGAAAAGCCATTGCGGCACCTTTCTTTCTAGTGGAGTGTGCCCTTGGTGTAATGGGTAATTCTCTTTTAGCTTTAAGGTAACAGGTCTGAATGCATTTGACTATCCATCTGGCAATGCCCTGTTTGGATATAGGGTTACCTGCATGTGGTTTTTGGAAAGCTACGAACAATTGTTTTGTTTTATGAAATTGTTTTGTTCTATCAATGAAATAAATTAGCGCTCTTTTTATGTCTAATGTATGCAATGCTCTTTCTGCTACTGAGTCTGGTTGTGGAAAGAAGACTGGGAGTTCAACAGTTTGGTTTAGATGAAACAGTGATATGACTTTTGGTAAAAATTGTGGATTTGTACGGAGAACCACTTTATGTTTATGTATTTGTATAAAGGGTTCTTGGATAGTAAAAGCTTGTATTTCGCTAACTCTTCGTAGTGAAGTGATGGCTATTAGAAAGGCTACTTTCCAAGTCAAGAATTGGATATGACAAGAATGCATGGGTTCAAATGGTGGCCCCATGAGTCGTTTTAGTACAATATTAAGATTCCATGAAAGAACTGGTGGTGTCCTTGGGGGTATGATTTTTTTTAGTCCTTCCATAAAGGCTTTAATAACTGGGATTCTAAAAAGCGATTTTGTATGTTTAATCTGCACATAAGCAGATATTGCAGTGAGATGGATTTTAATGGAAGAAAAAGCTAGATTTGATTTTTGTAAGTGTAGTAAATAACTTACAATGTTTTGTATGGAGGCGTTTAGCGGCGTAATTTGATTAGCCTGGCAGTAGAAAATAAACCTTTTCCATTTATTAGCATAACAATGCCTTGTTGTGGGTTTTCTTGCTTGTTTAATGACCTCCACACACTCTTTTGAGAGGTTTAGATATCCGAATTCTAAGACTTCAGGAGCCAGATTGCTAGGTTGAGTGATGCTGGATTCGGGTGTCTGATCTTCTGTTTGTGTTGTGTTAACAGATCTGGTCTGTTTGGTAGTTTGATGTGCGGTACTACCGAGAAGTCCAACAGTGTGGTATACCACGGTTGGCGAGCCCACGTTGGTGCTATGAGTATTAGTTTGAGTTTGTTTTGACTCAGTTTGTTGACCAGAAAAGGAATGAGCGGGAGAGGGGGAAAAGCGTAAGCAAATATCCCTGACCAGCTGATCCATAGAGCATTGCCCTTGGACTGAGGGTGTGGGTATCTGGACGCAAAGTTTTGGCATTTTGCGTTTTCTTTTGTTGCAAACAGATCTATGTTTGGTGTCCCCCATCGGTAGAAGTGATCTTGTAGAATCTGGGGATGTATTTCCCACTCGTGAGTCTGCTGGTGATCTCGACTGAGATTGTCGGCTGACTGATTGTGAATGCCTGGTATATATTGTGCTATCAGGCGAATGTTGTTGTGAATTGCCCAATGCCAATTTTTTGGTGCTAGGATACACAGCTGTGACGAGTGCGTCCCCCCCTGTTTGTTGAAATAATACAATGTTGTCATATTGTCTGTCTTGACAAGAATGTGTTTGAGGGCTAGAAGGGGCTGAAAGGCTTTTAATGCTAAAAAGACTGCTAGCAGTTCTAAGTGATTTATGTGAAGTTGTTTTTGTTGAATGTCCCATTGACCTTGTATGCTGTGATTATTGAGGTGCGCTCCCCACCCAATCATGGAGGTGTCTGTCGTGATAATGATGTGAGCCACTGGGTCTTGAAAAGGCCGCCCCTTGTTTAATTTACAGGGTTCCACTATTGAAGCGAAGAGTGTGTTTGGCCGTCTATCAACACTAGATCTTGGAGTTGACCGTGTGCCTGTGTCCATTGTTTTGCTAGGCACTGTTGTAAGGGCCGCATGTGTAGTCTTGCGTTTGGGACAATAGCTATGCATGAGGACATCATGCCTAGTAGTTTTATCACAAACCTGGACGTACGATCAGGATGAGGGACAGGAAATCACAGAGAAGGAAGAGGTAAAAGAAGAAGAGGCAGAAGAAGAGACTTTGCAGAAGGTCCGGTGGGAGTACAGACAAGGGGCCAGGTGGCAGCAAAGTGACAGATGGAATGACAGTGGTAAATCTCTCAGACGACTGTCTTACTGAGTCTGAGACTGAGGTGCTGACCTCAGGATTATCCTTCTGTCCAATGGCATAGTTTGATTATACACAGAGCCAAATTGATGTGCTTACTTTCAGTAGAAAATTAAAATTGAAAAAATGTTTTGTCACAAAACCTAGTGATATGCAGAGGCAGAGCTAGAATATACCATCTACTTTCCAAATAAGGTATATAGAAGTGTTACATACAATATGTGAGTTAGGTGAAAATGTGACCTCAGTCTCTGATCCCTTTGAATAACAATCCCATTAATATTTTTGAGAAGGGTGTTATAAAATAAATGAATAAACTGAGATGGAAGAACAGGGCACACTTTAGTAACCTTCAATCCTGACACAGAGAAACTATTAAATCACTGCAGAACAATAAGGCCATTGTTGGGGACAGGGCTTACCGCTCTACAAAATAGCCGCACTGCAGAAGAGCTTTGCAGACCACTAAATAATTGAATATTACTGCCAACTAAGAGATTCTGGTGCTCTAGTCTACTTGTGGGCACCCCCCCAGGTGGCAGAGCATACAAGGATGTGGTCCTAGGGAGCTGCAGTGGACCGTTGGCGAGAACCAGCGGCTGTGCATCCAACAAGAACAGGGTGGTCATGGGCTCCTGTGGGCCTGATACGTGGCACTGGGCTTCGGGGTTGCCACACGTAGAGGAGCAGCCCCAGGGAGAGAGGAGCTGGCGACGAGTGAACTTGTCTCTGGTTTGTGGAGGTAGCGGGCCTTGCTTGTGAGAAGTGGGCGGTGGCTTTCAGGTTGGAGTGAAGGATGACTGGGCCTGCCAATGGCCTAATCTACCAAACTGTGACATATGGAGGTGAGCGCCTGCCCCTGGTGATGCTAAAAAAGGTGTAATGATGGAGCGGAGGATTGGGTGGAACCAGCGCTCTTAGGAATCTCTCTGGAACATCCCGGGAAGTTGCGGAGAGAAGAAAGGCTTATGTGTATAGTTCAGCAGTAGTGCTGTGAGGCAGAAGGCCGCCATTACCTGCACAACCACAATTTTGATTTGAAACTGTGCAGGCATAAACTTACTGCTACCAACATGACTCTGTATAGCTATGTGGGCAGGATTCGAGAGCTCATGCTGGGCCACGCTTAGGGGGCCGCTTTGGGACACAGCGCAGGAAAGCATCTAGAGCTGGCGCCCTGGGAAGCCGCTGCTCAATCTTTCACTACCTACAGAGCCTGGGAAACCACGAGCGTACAGTATAAGAAAGAGCTGTTGGGGTTTGAGGTGGTGCTTTGCAGTCATGCTTTCCTGTTCATCTCTCATACCATATAACTGCCTCAATCTGCCCTACCTGAGCCCTGGTGGCTGGCCTGGGGGACGGCAGGGGCACCAAGGCAGTAGGATCCACTCTCCGTAGGGCACAGTACAGGACTGCATGAGACTTGCTGCCTGGCAATTGCTGACCCCCCTCATGACAGTACATGAGCAGTGTTCTGTGTGGTGATGCTTCATGAGTTAGCTGAGGGCTAGGAAGGCTCAAATAGGCGGGGCTTAGGAGCCCATAGGATATGTTTGAGCTTTTTGTGCACTGTGCTCAGGATTCAACAATGCTGTAGCAAAAATGGGAAAAACTGATAAAACGTAACTTAGACTACACTTTGAAAGTCGCATGTCACACAGGTTGAAAGGCATTGAAACCACCTCACAAGGAGATGTAGAGGAAATGTCAGAAATGCATAGCAACTCGGACCTCAAACAAATCCTGGCTGAGATGCAGCAAAGCCTCACAAGCATCAATGGTAAAATAGATGCGTTAACGTACAGAAAGGACCGCATGACGGAAAGACTGGACAAACATGCAGACCATCTGTATGGGGTGGAATGGAGAATGTCTGAGATCGAAGATGTGCAAGTTAATGGGGCAGCAGTGCCAAAGAAAATGGATAAACAACTTGGCACACTGCAGGCTAGGGCGGAGGATGTGGAGGCACGATCCAGGGGGAACAACTTGAGAATTTTTGGGATGGCGGACAACACCAGGATAGACACTGTGGAGCATTTGTGGAACAACTGCTGCAAGATCTGCTGTGGCAAGACTCCTTCTCTCGTAGTCGAGCGGGTGCATTGTTCGCTGGTGCTGTGACCGGTTTGGTGGGTGCCTCCTAGACCTATATTTGCTAGGTTGTTGAACTACAGAGACCTAGTACTCCGCAAGAAACGACAGCTCAAAGAACTTAGGTATGAAGGCACCACTGTGTCCTTGTATCCAGATTTCACACAGCAGGTACAAGATGCCAGGAAGCACTTAATCTGTGTCAAGTTCAAATTAAAAGACCTCAACCTGGAATACAATATGTTATATCCTGCCCATCTGCAGGTCCCAGAAGGATGTTCTGAAATTTCTGAAACACAGAGAGAGTAATGGGAGGCACAGCCGTTCCCCCTAGGTCACTCAAAGCAAGCCAGATGGAGAACTGGATGAGCGACTGACAATCCTGGATCCTAGGGTCCTCAAGACTGCGATAATATAACTCTATGTTCATTGCATTTTGGGGTAAAAATATTATTAATATTTATATTGTTCTGTCATAGGTTGAGCATAGCCTAGTTCATTGTGTAGAGAGCTAATACGCCCTTAATAGACAGAAGGGGCATGCCGGTAAAAGACGGAGCATTTGCTTTGTTATTGGGCACCTTAGACTATGGGGTGCACTTACTTTGTGACAAGGAGTTGGCATAAGACACACTTTGCTGGAGGTCGTTTGTGAACACAAGATTTTAAGTGTGGCAATTGCTTCCCCACCTGTGTGTTTATCACTCAATGTTTATTGTAGAAGCAAATGTTTGAGGTTGGGTGGGCAGTGGGAGGGAGCTGAACATTTCACCAGCTATGGTTCCACGTAATGGGGAGAGGGATGTGTTAGGGACGTGTAATGTTGGAAACAAAGGCATATAGGATATTTATTAGTCGATGGGCAGAGGCTGGCAGAGATTTAAGATCACAAAACAGGCATTAAGATGGGGGACAATTTAACACAGGGGCGGCGGACAGTCACCAAGTGTGCCACGATTCTGCTTGCTTACTTGGAATGTGAGAGGTCTCAATGATGGCAGGAAGTTCTGAAAAGTACTGGCATATCTTAGAAGACAAGCAATAGAAGTAGCAATTCTCCAAGAAACACAGATAGTGGCATACCAACTCCCCACGGGTTGCAGCATTCACATCCCATGCCAGGGGGATATTAATACGGACGCCCTAGAGTGCTGGTGTTAAGATTCAGGAGGTGTGTGTCGGCCTAGGGAGGAGGTATACAGTGGTGTGCTGCAGTGAGGATGATGTCTCAGCATTACTGGTAGGAATCTACAGCCCTAATCATAATGGCCCGCAGTTCTACTATTCCTTGTATGCTTGGTTAGAGCAGTGGGTTGGCAGTCCACAGTTGTGTGTGTGTATGTGTATGTGTGTGTGTGCGTGCATGTGCGTGTGTGTGTGGGGGAGGGTACTGGACATAGCTGTGCAGGCCTCGATATGTGGCGATCTTGTATTGCTGGCGGTGCAGGCTACACACATTACTCATCACAACTCAACATACATACGCAGACAGATTATTGGCTGCTGTTGCGGGAGCTGGTACCGCATGTGGAGTGTTGAAAGCCCCTACTGCATACATATTGGGATAACTCCCCGGTGGTGGAGCTAAAACTGGGGCCCCCGTGCCATGCTTTCACTTGGCGGTTCTTCCAGTACTCATTACTTGATGGGGCTTTTAGGGAAGAACTGCCCCAAGCTATGGAAGAGTTTTTTCACACAAACATTGGTTCTGTACAGAAATTTGCTGCTGTACGGGAAACCTTTAAATTCTATATTAGATGAGTTACAATATCCAAATACGCTGGAGTTCTACTCGCTATTCAGAATAGCTTGTTGAAACTAAAAAAAAAAAAACTGGCTTTATTAGAGCAGCAGCACAGGGGGACAGGGTACCAACAGCTGCTGGTCGCCATTAAAGCGAAGATTGATGAATATCATGAGCAGGCAGAGCGCAAAGTGGAACACCTCAGGAAGTACACAGTGGCGTAAATGTGCCTTGAGCTATGATGGCGTCCATGGTGGATCCTTGCCGGGATGACGCTACTATATTAGAGATACAGGACAAACAAGGGCACCCATTATATGCTACAGAGGAGACAGTCAGGTGTTTTTGTAGGTATTACTTTAAATTGTATATCGAGCAGCCCACTAGGGGCAAAGTCGTGCTCATATAGGATTGAAGTGGCTCACAAATGAGCAAGTAGAAAAATTGATGGCCCTGCTGAACCCCAGAGAGGTCCGTGCAGCACTTAAGAGTATGCCCTCCGGCAAAGCACCAGGCACAGATGGTCTTACAGCAGCCTTCTATAAGGCTTACTAGGATGTGCTGATACCTCATTTCATCACTCTGCTCGCAGAAATGGCATCAAATGGCATTATGCCCCCATCTACGAGAGAAGCTCTCTTGTTCATAATCCTGAAGCCTGGGAAGCCAGCCAGTGCCAGTCCCTATTAAATGTCGTCACAAAGCTCTTTGCTAAAATACTTGCCAATGGCCTTGGTACTGAGTTTACCAACAGTGATGGGCCCGGAGCAGACAGGGTTTTGTCCCAGGTCATTCCCTCACACACAATCTATGAACTTTTTTGGGGTGATGCAGAGTGTTAATCCAGAGGTGCGGACAGTGGTGGTTTTTAGTGATATAGAGAAGGCGTCTAACTCTGTAGCCTGAAGTTTTTGAGGGCCGTCCTGCGGCAAATTGGTGTTGGCGATATATACCTTTAGTTGGTGAATGTCCTCTACGCACAGCCCATGGCGTGAATTCACATCAATGGTGCAGTGCCTGACCCTATAGTTATTAGCAGGGGCACTCGACAGGCTGTCCCCTTTCTCCTTTGCTATATGCATTGGTGGCGGGCCGCTAGCATGCACTTTACGCGAATATCACTCGCACAGGAGACTCCTACATCCTGGGAATAGGTTAATCATTTCTACCTATGCAGATGATACATTGATAAATATTTGTGATCCAGGGCGTAATTTAGCGCCAGTGCTGTAGGAGATGACACTGTTCAGGAGCCATTCAGGTCTGCATATTAGCGGAGGTAAATCCATTAACCTGCCACTTACTCCTGCAACAACCCAGGTGACTGTTAAATATCCACTGAAGTGGACCACTGAGTGCATCTGCTATTTGGCGATTTAAGTGTACACTGACACAGAGATCAAGCTACAGGAAAAATATGGGGTGGCACAGCGAAAATTGGCTGAGACAGTTGAGAGTTGGATCAAATTGCTGCTCTCACTAGCTGAACATGTGGCACATATGAAAACGATAGTGTTTCTTGTTCTTGCTCATAAATATACTACTATTACTGAGGCAATCGCTTTGGGTCACGCTGCACACTTTAATGTTTCAACGGGCCTGGGAAGCGAAGCGGCCCCGAGTGTGCTGGGACACTCTTACGTTGCCCTACAATATGGGAGGGTTGAATGCGCCGGACCCCGAGGCCCATTACCTCGCAGCGCAGAGCTGTTATGCTTATTATTGGTTGCATGGCGCCTAAGACTTTACCCATCTAGAACTTGAGCACACATTGGTGACCCTCTTCACGCTGCCTCAGGCTCTGTTCCGCAAGCTGACTCGACAATACAGAGTCTTTGATTCCTTAATTAGCACGATCTGCTTGTGGGGTAACTTGTTAGACAGGCAGCCGGGTGCACTATTATATTCCCCGCAGATCCCATTAACGTGGTGTTTATGGTTTCCACTGGGGCAAGAACGAGGTGCAGTACAGCATTTGACTCACTGGACATACAGCTTGTGGGAGACTTCTATGAGGAAGGGACGGTGAAAGATTGGACTCTGCACATGGTGTGTCCAGAAACATCCACTGCTCGGACAGTTTCATTACTTCAGAGCCCGTCAAGCCATGCGCAAATTGCTAGGCGACAATCTCCTAGAGCCCCCTGAGTTATCAGCATTGAAATTCTTGTTACAGACTTCCACACCTGCCCCTTTATTAGCTAGACTTTGCTTGTTCACAAGAGAACCGTAGACACACACCTAAATAAATCAATAGGGTGTATTACACTCCGACCAGGCTTGCCAGATATGAGCCTTGCGAAAATGCCAAGTGCTTGAGGTGTCAGGAGGATGATGCAGGATTTGCACACACAGCCAAGTACTGTTGAGGGATACAGGGTTTCTGGGAGGAGGTATTTCTTGCCTTGGAAGACATCACAGGCTGTACCTTGAGCAGGAATCTGATGCTGGCTCTATTAAGATATGATAAAGCCGTAAAAAGAGCAGATAGGAAGATAGTGGCTACGGGTCTACTACTGACGAAGCGTAGGATCGCTATTCGATGGGCCAGAGGCCCAGTGCCACAGATTAAGGATTGGCGTAGTGACATGGTGCATTGCAGCATGCATTCTGATGTCTGCCTAGCTGCAGCAAACGACGTGATATTATGGGAGTCATACAGAGCCTATTTACAACAGAATATAATGCTGCACTCTACAGTAGGTGGTCAGAAACTGTGGAGAGGAGCAGTAGTTCTAGATGAGCCCTCGGTGGGGGAGGGGAGAGAAGGGGAGGACCGGTCTTCGCGGATCAGGCTAATGGGTAATATATCAGATAAATAATGTGCTATTGTCAACATGAATATTGATGGCTAAATGCAAGACAGTACATGTGCGGACTTCTATTGTTATAACTGTTGCCATGCTTGTTACGTCAGTAGTGAATAGCTGATGCTATTGTTCATGTACGACGAATACTGTAGACGATATTAGAGACTTTTCTCTAATGTTACTGTAATTGGCTTCCCATCTATTCACACCTACTCTGCCACATTGGTCTCTTTGTCCTAAGCATGTACGGAATGTTTGGAACATTAACAAAGTTAATAAGGTTTTTAAAAACAAGGCCATTGTTATAAAAAAAAAAAAAAAGAAATCTGACAAGGGTGGCAATGTTGTTGCCCTGTCTATGGACATGTATGTGAAAGAAGACCTAAGGCAATTGAAGGATACCACCAGCTATGAAATTCCAGGCACGGGTGAAATGACACAGCCTAACTTGATGTATTTTGAGACATTGGAAGAATGGAGAGAGAGAGATTTGACTCAGTGGGAGGAATATCAATTCCTTAGGATAGAATTTCCCAAAATGCCTGCAATCTATTTTTTATCCAAGCTTCATAAAGATGCAAATAATTCGCCAGGGAGACCAACTGTCTCCTCTAGAAGTAGCTTACTTGAGGACACCTCAAAATATGTAGATTTTTTCATACGTCCCTTTGTGGAAACATTACCCTCGTACATTAGGGACACAGGAGACTTTCTAAGGATTTTTCATACGATTACTTGGGAAGAGGAATTTCCTCGTTTGAGTCTTGATGTGAACAGCCTCTACAACTGGATACCCCATGATCAAGGGATTCAGACCATTATACATTTTTTGAGAGCTTGATCTTTGTCATACTTTCTGCAAACAGAAATGTTTCTTGACATAATCTATCTATATATGTCTCATGAAAAATGTTTTCATCTTTGATAAGGCAGTATATCATCAGACCCAAGTGACCACAATGGGCACTTGTTTCGCCCTCCGGTTATGCGGGTCTGCCCCTCGGCTAACGGGAGGTACAGGCGGTTCGTAACATCAGGGAGTTTGAAGAACAAGTGGTCCTTTGGGTCAGGTATATCGACTATATTTTCTGAATTTGGAAAGGCTATATAGAATCTCCACTGCAATTTGTTACCATTTTGAATGAGAATTCCCTTAATCTTAAATTCACCTGTGAAACTGAACAGGAAAAAACAGAATTCCTTGATGTAAGAATTTACATTGATAGTGGAAAGGAAGAAAGTAGCCTATTCAGAAAGAAAACAGCTGGGCATAGCTTACTCCATGTTAGCAGTAATCATCCCCCGAATTTGATATATAGTATCCCCTATGGAGAACTATTAAGAGCTAGGAGAAATTGTAGCTCTGATGCAATTTTTTCTTAAGACGAACTTTACTGCATTTATATATCACATGTACACAGGCTGCAGTCGGAAAAATGGCATTGTAATATTACATCACGTTCAACTTTCTCGGCCGGAAGAGCTCTGATGCAACTTATAAGGAAACTGAAATCATGACAGAGATAAGGAAAGGGGATACCCAAAGTCCATTATTGAAAAAGCTTTGATTAAATTCAGTCAGGTAAAAAGGAAAGACTTGTTGATAGTTAAGAAAACTGGTACTGGGGAAGGTGAGCCCAGTAGATTCATCACAACAAGACCAGGGAGGTCAAAAAGATGTTTTAGAAATTGTGGCCTGTACTGCAAACAGATGTAACATTGGCCAAATTAGTCGATGAGTATCCTAGATTTATTTTCAGGAGAAGTAGGTCTCTGAAAGATACATTGAGTCAGTGCTTAATACTAATAATTGAGGCAGCAGAACAATCAGTAGGTTATTTGTGGGAAATGTAAAGCTTGCAAACAGTGTTAACTGTAAAGAGGTTACGTTTCCTAGAACATCCAAACCATATGCTACAAAAAAAAATGTATCTTGCAATTTAGAATACAGTGTATATGCCCTGTACTGCCCGTGTTATAAGTTCTATGTGGGCAGCCCAATTCATGCAGCAAAAAAACAAGCATTGGAGCATATGAGGGAAATTATACATGATGACAAGACCTACCCGGTGACAAGTCATTTCAAAATGTACCATGACCAGAAAGCTAATGTTATAATTTGTGGTCTATGATACAATCCCATTGAAAAAAAAAAGGAGGGAATAGAATTCTGGAACTTAGGAAACTCAAGCCGAGACTTATTATTGGTTTTAACACCCTACATTAGTTCGACTGAACATGGACGAGGATTTAGCAGTTCATAAGAATTAAGGGAAATGGAAGAGCAGGAAACTGATGCATCATGATGTGTTTTGATGTTGCATGATTAAGTGCATAGTTTGTTTCACGTCTACTTTGGGTTTGTTAACAAATATGGAGCTTTCTTTAGTTCCAGGTGGGGTGCACTTTTTAAATAAAATTTGATATATAATTGAACTACTTGATATCGGACCATATTCAGTTCCTGGGGAGAGATCAAGGTGTACCAAGTAGACCAAAAGAGCGGTTATATCCTTTAAGCATGCCCATATGGCCTTTATTTGGGGTTTGCCCTCCATCCTTTGGGGGAGGGGTACAGTAATTATAAGTTAGTCTATCCTTAGTTACTTAAAATGTTTCTTTTTTTTCTGTTTCTCTTCGTCCCTGGTTGATAAATATTAATAGGGTTATTACCGTGAAGAAGCATGGAAATTAAAGTGATACAAGCAACATGTTATTCACGTTAATCTCCTTGGGCTTGAATGTTGAAATATTGGGACGGTTTTAACAGCATAAATATTAGGTGTTTTTTTTATTTTCAGCCTAGTAGGACTTGGTGTTAGAAATGTAATATTTTTCAAATAATGTAAGAGAATACAGATTAATAACAAAATGAAATAGATTGAGGATGGCACTGTATGGCAGGATAATGCACAGCATGTGTATCTGCAGCTACACATGCCATCGAACATATATATATATATATATATATATATATATATATATATATATGTATATATGGAAAATGTCACTTACCCAGTGTACATCTGTTCGTGGCATGAGACGCCCAGATTCACATGCTGTGCACTGTTCCTGCCATCTAGTGTTGCGCTTGGAGTGTTACAAGTTGTTTTTCTTCAAAGAAGTCTTTTCGCGGCACGGGCCCGAGTGACTCCTCCCTTTCGGCTCCATTGCGCATGGGCGTCGACTCCATCTTAGATTGTTTTGCCCGCAAAGGGTGAGGTAGGAGTTGTGAGTATAATAGAGGTGCCCATGCAATGGAGTAGTAATGTATGTACATGGTGTGTATTAAAAATATTATTAATTTACATATTTACAATTTTCATGCAACTAAAAATGGCTACAGGCTTCCGGGGAGGTGGGAGGGCGCATGTGAATCTGCAGCGTCTCGTGCCACGAACAGATGTACACTGGGTAAGTGACATTTTCCGTTCAATGGCATGTGTAGCTGCAGATACACATGCTGTGCATAGACTACAAAGCAGTAATCTCAAAAGCGGTGGTTAGCCTGTAGGAGTTGAAGTTGTCTGAAATAATGTTCTTAATACAGCCTGTCCTACTGTGGCTTGTTGTGTTGCTAACACGTCTACACAGTAATGCTTAGTAAATGTATGAGGCGTAGACCAGGTGGCTGCCTTACAAATTTCTGTCATTGGTATATTTCCAAGAAAAGCAATGGTGTAATGGGTAATTCTCTTTTTGCTTTAAGGTAACAGGTTTGAATGCATTTAACTATCCATCTGGCAATGCTTTTTTTGGAGATAGGGTTACCAGCGTGAGGTTTCTGGAAAGCTACGAACAATTGTTTTGTTTTACGAAATTGTTTTGTTCTGTCAATGTAATACATTAGTGCTCTTTTTATGTCTAATGTATGCAAGGCCCTTTGAGCTACTGAGTCTGGTTGTGGAAAGAAGACTGGGAGTTCCACAGTCTGGTTTAGATGGAATGGTGATATGACCTTTGGTAAGAATTTTGGATTTGTACGGAGAACTACTTTATGTTTATGTATTTGTATAAATGGTTCTTGAATAGTAAATGCTTGTATTTCACTCACTCTTCCAAGTGATGTGATGGCTATTAGAAAGGCAACTTTCCAAGTCAGAAATTGGATTTGACAAGAATGCATGGGTTCGAATGGTGGGCCCATGAGTCGTGTTAATACATTATTAAGGTTCCCCGAAGGTACTGGTGGTGCCCTTGGGGATATGATTCTTTTTAGTCCTTCCATAAACGCTTTAATAAATGGTATTCTAAAAAGCGATGTTGTATGTTTAATCTGCAGATAGGCAGATATTGCAGTGAGATGGATTTTAATGGAAGAGAAAGCTAGATTAGACTTTTGTAAGTGTAATAAATAACTTACAATGTTTTGTGTTGTTGCATCTAGTGGCATAATTTGATTAGTCTGACAGTAGCAAGCAAATCTTTTCCATTTGTTTGCGTAACAATGTCTTGTTGTAGGTTGTCTTGCTTGTTTAATGACCTCCATACACTCTTGTGAAAGGTTTAAATGTCTGAATTCTAAGACTTCAGGAGCCAGATTGCTAGATTGAACGATGCTGGATTTGGGTGTCTGATCTGTTGCTTGTGTTGTGTCAACAGATCTGGTCTGTTTGGTAGTTTGATGTGGGGTACTACTGATAAGTCCATCAGTGTTGTGTACCATGGTTGGCGAGCCCAGGTTGGAGCTATGAGTATTAGTTTGAGTTTGTTTTGACTCAGTTTGTTGACCAGATAAGGAATGAGCGGGAGAGGGGGAAAAGCGTAAGCAAATATCCCTGACCAGCTGATCCATAGAGCATTGCCATTGGACTGAGGGTGTGGGTACCTGGGCGCGATGTTTTGGCTTTTTGCGTTTTCTTTTGTTGCAAATAGATCTATGTTTGGTGTCCCCCAGTGGTGGAAGTGATCCTGTAGGATCTGGGGATGTATTTCCCATTCGTGAGTTTGCTGGTGATCTCAACTGATATTGTCGGCTAACTGATTTTGAATGCCTGGTATGTATTGTGCTATTAGGCGAATGTTGTTGTGAATTGCCCAATGCCAAATTCTTTGTGCTAAGAGACACAGTTGTGACGAGTGTGTCCCACCCTGTTTGTTGAGATAGTACATTGTTGTCATATTGTCTGCCTTGACAAGAATGTGTTTGTGGGCTATTAGTGGTTGAAACGCTTTTAATGCTAGAATTACTGCTAGCGGTTCCAAGTGATTTATGTGAAGTAGTTTTTGTTGATTGTCCCATTGACCTTGTATGCTGTGATTGTTGAGGTGTGCTCCCCAACCAACCATGGAAGCATCTGTTGTGATAATGGCGTGAGGCACTGGGTCTTGAAATGGCCGCCCTTTGTTTAAATTTATAGGGTTCCACCATTGAAGCGAAGAGTGTGTTTGGCGGTCTATCAACACTAGATCTTGTAGTTGACCCTGTGCTTGCGTCCATTGTTTTACTAGGCACTGTTGTAAGGGCCGCATGTGTAGTCTTGCGTTTGGGACAATGGCTATGCATGAGGACATCATGCCTAGTAGTTTCATTACAAACCTTACCATGTAGTGTTGGTTTGGTTGTATTCTTGATCTTACATTTTGGAACGATTGGACTCTTTATGGACTTGGAGTGGCAATTGCTCTTTGTGTGTTGAGTGTTTCTCCCAAATATTGTTGTATTTGGGATGGTTGCAGATGTGATTTTTGGTAATTTATAGAAAACCCTAGTTTGTGTAGAGTTTCTATGACGTATTGCGTGTGGAATTTACATTGTTGTTGAGTATTGGCTTTTATTAGCCATTCGTCCAAATATGGGAATAAGTGCATGTGCTGTCTCCTTATGTGAGCTGCTACTACGGCTAGGCATTTTGTAAATACTCTGGGGGCTGTTGTTATCCCGAACGGTAGCACTTTGAATTGACTATGTTTGCCTTGAATTACAAACCTTAGGTATTTCCTGTGAGAAGGATGGATGGGTACGTGGAAATACGCATCCTTGAGATCCAGTGTTGTCATGTATTCCCCCTTTTTTAGTAAGAGAACTACGTCTTGAAGTGTTACCAAGTGGAAATGATCGGATTTGATGAAGAGATTTAGGGGCTGATTCCTACCCTGGCGGTCTGAGACCGCCAGGGTAGGGTACCGCGGATGCACCGCCAACAGGCTGGCGGTGCATCCAGGGCAATTCTGACCGCGGCGGAACAGCCGCGGACAGAAACTGGAAACTGGCGGTCTCCCGCCAGTTTCCCGCTGCCCTGGGGAATCCTCCATGGCGGCGCAGCTTGCTGCGCCGCCATGGGGATTCCGACACCCCATACCGCCATCCTGTTCCTGGCGGTTCGTCCGCCAGGAACAGGATGGCGGTATGGGGTGTTGTGGGGCCCCTGGGGGCCCCTGCAGTGCCCATGCCCATGGCATGGGCACTGCAGGGGCCCCCGTAAGAGGGCCCCACTTTGAATTTCAGTGTCTGCTTTGCAGACACTGAAATTCGCGACGGGTGCCACTGCACCCGTCGCACCCCATCCACTCCGCCGGCTCCATTCGGAGCCGGCTTCCTCGTGGAAGGGTGTTTCCCACTGGGCTGGCGGGCGGCCTTTTGGCGGTCGCCCGCCAGCCCAGTGGGAAACCCAGAATGACCGCCGCGGTCTTTTGACCGCGGTACGGTCTTCTGGCGGTTCCCGCTTGGCGGGCGGCTCCCGCCGCCCGCCAAGCTAGGAATCACCGCCTTAGTGTTCTGGGATCTAGGATAGGCCTTAACGTTTTGTCCTTTTTTGGAATGAGGAAATATAGTGAGTAAACACCTGTTCCTTTCTGGTGATTGGGTACTAGATCTATTGCTTGTTTTTGTAACAGTGCTTGGACCTCTATATGTAATAGGACTAAGTGTTGTGGAGACAGTCTGTGTGGTTTTGGTGGCACATCTGGAGGTAATTTTGTGAATTCTATGCAATAACCAAGTTGGATAATTAATAGGACCACTGTGTCTGTGGTACTATGTATTCAATTGTGGTAGTATTTGGTTAGCCTCTCCCCCCCACTGGTGACAAGTGTTGGGGTGTTGTGACATTGAAGTCACTGCTTGCTAGGGCTTGGTTTAGCGGGCTGGAATTTCCCTCTTCCTCTTGGGAATTGTCCTCTATAGGAACCACAAAACCCCCCTCTTTGGTATTGTGATTGATAGGTGGGTTTTGTTTGGGAGGTGGAACGTTCAGATGTTTGTTGGCGAAACCCCCCTCTAAATTGTGATTTCCTAAATGTGCCTCTAAATTGTGGTGAGTAGAGCGCGCCCATGGCTTTGGCCGTGTCCGTGTCCGTGTCTTTTTAAATTTTTTCGATGGCAGTATCGACTTCCGGGCCAAAAAACTGATGTTGGTTAAACCGCATATTTAGTACTGCTTGTTGAATTTCTGGTTTGAATCCAGAACTGCGCAGCCATGCATGCCTTTGAATCGTGACAGCCGTGTTGACAGTTCGTGCTGCTGTATCTGCAGAGTCTAATATGGACCTTATCTGATTGTTCAATATGGCCTGTCCCTCTTCAAGTACTTGCTGGGCACATTTTTGGTGTTCCTTGGGCAAGTGCTGTATGATGTCTTGCATCTCGTCCCAGTGTGCCCTGTCGTAGCGTGCAAGTAGGGCTTGTGAATTTGCAATTCGCCATTGATTGGCTGCCTGTGATGCCACTCGCTTGCCTGCTGCATCGAATTTTTGACTTTTTTTGTCAGGTGGTGGAGCATCCCCTGACGATTGAGAGTTCGCTCTTTTCCTTGCTGCCCCTACAACCACTGAGTCCGGTGTGAGCTGTTGCGTTATAAACACTGGGTCTGTTGGAGGTGGTTTGTATTTTTTCTCGACCCTAGGCGTGATAGTTCTTCCCTTTACAGGCTCTTGGAAGACCTGTTGTGCGTGCTTGAGCATGCCTGGTAGCATTGGCAGGCTTTGATAGGATGCGTGGGTGGATGCTAGAGTGTTAAAAAGGAAGTCACCCTCCACTGGCACAGCGTGCATCACTACATTGTGGAACGTAGCTGCCCTGGCTAGTACCTGCGTATATGCAGTACGGTCTTCTGGTGGTGACGGCTTGGTTGGATAACACTCTGGGCTGTTATCCGATATTGGTGGTTCATATAAATCCCATGCATCAGCATCATCTTGTGTCATCCCAGTATGTGTGGGTGACTGCATTATTGGTGTTCCCACTGGTGACAATTGTGGTGAGTGCAGTGGGGATAGTTGTGGTGAGACCTGTGGTGTTGGTGACTTGTCTCTAACCACTTTGGCCTTTAGTTGCATTTCTGTTTCTTGAAATGCAAGTTTTATTTTAGATTTGAGTGGAGGTAAAGTTTGAATCTTACCAGTGTCCTTTTGGATATGTGACCTCTGTTGTTTTTGATCAGGTTCCTCTATATCCAACTCTTGCTCAAATCTATGTCTTCCCTTGAGTTGTTTGGAAAGCCCTTGCTCCTCTGTGTATGAGCGTCTTTTCGGATCCGAGGCCGCATTTTTCGGTACCGAAGTTTCAGATGATATAGGCTTTTTCGGTTCTGAGGAGCTTTTACAGGTTTTTTTCGATTCGATCACTCAGTGTCTAAATCGTTCAGTGCCGGAATCTCAACCGGAGTCAAAGTCTTCGGCAACTCTTTGGCCTTTTTCGGTGCCAATGTCTGGTCACCTTACTTTCGGTGGGTCGAGCCATTGCCTGCTGGGGGTGGCGTCCCCATGGCCTTAAGATTTTTGGTGTGACCCTGAGTTTGGGACGGGGCAGGTTTACTCACGGTTTGTTGCACCGTTGAGGGTCGTTCACTGTCGGATTCATCTGAGTCCGTCTCTTGGATGGAGATTCTTTCCTCCTCCTCGACGTTGAGCTGTCATTTCGGTTTCAACGCCATTTGCAGTCTTGCGCGTCGATCTCTCAAGGTCTTCTTTGATCGAAACGCTCTGCAAGCTTCCCAAGTATCCTCTCTGTGTTCGGGTGACAAACACAGATTACAGACCCGGTGCTGGTCTGTATAAGGATACTTTGCGTGACGCTTAGGACAGAAACGGAAGGGGGTCCGGTCCATTAGTCTGAGACGACAGGTGTGGTCGGGCCGACCAGGCCTCGGTGAAGAGCGGAAGCCCCGAAGGGCCGCCGAAGCGGTCTTGATGTCGGTGCCGATACACTAACACTAAACAGGTACTGAGCGATAACAATACTGTCGAATTTTCGATACTTTAGCTAACTTTCCCAATTCGAAATACGGAGCGAAGAGGAACACGTCCGAACCCAATGGCGGAAAGAAAACAATCTAAGATGGAGTTGACGCCCATGCGCAATGGAGCCGAAAGGGAGGAGTCACTCGGTCCCGTGACTCGAAAAGACTTCTTCGAAGAAAAACTACTTTTAACACTCCGAGCCCAACACTAGATGGCAGGAACAGTGCACAGCATGTGTATCTGCAGCTACACATGCCATCGAACATATATATATATATATATATGTATATATATATATATATATATATATATATATATATATATTTTTCCTCTCTCGGTCTCTCAAACCATGACCCCCCTGCTTCTAATTTTTGAAGGAGGGCTGCCAAACCTTCGTGTGACATATCAGTTGTCATGACAAAATTAGTCAACTGAGTGTAATTCTTGTGCTTTGCTTATTCGACCCATCTGCCATGATAAGGGCTTCCCGGTTTTGTTTGTTACTCTGATGCAGTTGATAAAGGATCTGGAAACTTGGATGTGTTGGGCATCCAATCTTTCTTGCTTTAGAGGCACATAATTTGACTAGTCTGGTATTCAAGATGGTACTCAGGATATGGTTGATAGCGTGGGCCATAGATGAGGCTTGGCCACATCACGTGAACAGCCCAGTTTCATGAACAGCTGCATGCATTCCTAAGAGAATTTGCTGGTGTATGCAAAATATCTCTCTTCACCAACCAGAAGTCAAGATACAGGAAGACTGAATGACACTGGATTAACAGAAAAGCTTTTACTGTACCAATTTACTCTAAACACCATTAGAGTTGATTTGAGGTCAAGCTGCAGTGCTTTTGATTGACAGTGGCACCTGGCTACCTTGAACCACAGGTAACTGTGAGGCCTGGGGCAAATGGGTATATGGAAGTAGGGATCCTGCAGATCCAGAGAAGTCATCAATTCTTCGTTGTGAAGCAACTGAAGCACCTTCAACAAGGTTACCAGTCTGGGAGTGTGTTTTTTCTCAAGTATCTGTTAAGTTGCTGAGATCTAGAATGAAGCAGCATTCTGACAACTTATTTACCAGGAACAACCTAGAGTAGAACTGGTTCGCTGGGAGGTGGGGACGGGTTTCAGGTTCTCTTTGTGAAACATGCAAAGTATATCCACCTGCAAAGGTGTAATTGGAGAGTGGTCTTTCTCTGTGGAAGCTGTGAGATTCTTAAGCCCACCACACCAAGGGAAACAGGTACCAGATTTCAGGAGGCCTGGGTCGGCTGGTTGTCACTGCTGGTAGGAGGATTCCTGCTGTTTACCGTTGGTGGAAGTCTTCTTCTTGGGTTGCTATCTGGAATACCATGAATATACTGTCCATTCTGATGGAGGTGGATAGTGTGACTACCTATATTATGGAGTCTGCAAAGTGTTTTCTATTGTGGTGGCTGGTATGTTGGAAGCTGCCTCTAAATAGCATATCAGACCTCTACTCCTTTTCCCACAAAAGGCATCTGCTATGCAAAATGATGGTCTCTTGCAGAAGGGTGTTGGTGACTGCTTGACTGACTGCAAGGCTTCATCCACATGCTTCCCAAAAAATATGCTAATCTTTTTAGGATGCAGTGTTGCAATGAACGAACTGTAACCTGACACCTTTGTTGCCTAAGAAATGCAGCTCCTGCCAATGTTAGAACCTGGGGCTGGCCACATCTACAGCACTATCAATCACAGCAGCTAAAGCCCTTTCTTCTTCTCAAAGAACCACCTGAGCTTCTTCAATCTTCCTGCTCAGAAGAAGTTAGAAATATGGAGCCATGACCGCCCACATCTGCTTGGTATAAGTGCTGACTACCCTGTCCAATGGAAAGCCGAAAATGGGAAGATTTGTTCCTTGAACGTGTTGTGCTGCTTGTCACTCCACAGAATATGTCTAGCAATGCATGCAGATGTGTTATCAGGGGCTCTGTAGTCTTACCAAAACTGGGTATTAACGGTGACCGAGAGGCTGGCACCTACAGGAGTTTCACTCACTCTTTCCAAATGTGACGAATGATCTAACAGATTTCCTGGGTGTTTCCTTAAAGACCTACAGAAGGCAACCTCTCTCAGTGACATTTAGCACTAAGTTGAACTGCTTTGATGCACTCTCTTTTAACGAGTGGAAGCAGGAATTGTTATGTGAGGATTTCTGAATGTGGTCGCATGGAGGCTCTATCTCCAGATGGCACATATAATCTTATTCATCTGCTGTAGTTTACAGTCGCTCGAGAAGCTAGCTTCTCCTCCATATCGCTGTTTGTTCAAGGAATCTTTTACCACATCTGAGCAATGCCTCAGTTGTGGTGGCAGAGGTCGAATCACTGGAGTCTGTGGTGGTGGCTGATGAGGCTGAACTGGTCTAGAATTTGTACTGGAGCTGGATGTGGTAGCGCCTTCTGAGGCTGATGCACAAGTGCCTGTGATGCACCTTCAGGATGTTCTGAATTGCGGAGTGCTTCATTTGATCTGGTGGTTACAGATGAGGCACACTGGCATTCATTTTTATCTCTTCAGACTTTGACCCACAACAAGAAACAAAGACACGAGAGAAAAAAAAAACAGTGACAAGGAGAAGGCAGGGATGAAAAAGAACATTAGAAGAGTAAGATAAAAGGCAAGGAAGTTCTGATGATGAATTAAAGAGACACAAGGTGGAATCACGATTATGCAATCTTGAATTTCGGCAACCTGATTTTTTATAGTGCCGGCTACAGGCTTCTGAGCACAACTCTGGGCTGACATATTTTACAAATGACAGATTAACTGTAGTAGTTTTGCATCATTGTATGAAAGTTGTCTATTAGGAAGAAGAACCCTGAGAATTGAAGCATCCTTATAATGTGATTCTCATAGAATTCATTATGATGTATATTGTAATAAGGATGGCCAGAAACCTAGTCGCATTCCTCTTCCACCAAAGTGAAAGGCAGCGTTGACCGTGTCTTGACAGTAGACACACTGAAGACTTTTGCTTCTGTCATTGAAAGGATCACTGAGTTGTTTTCTTTAAGGTGCACGTTGGAAGGCTACCTTAGCAGACTACACAGCTTCCTGACAGATATTTTAGAGACCTCATAAAAGGCCCCTTTCTCCCAAACATAGATGGTGGATTTTGGTCAGAAAATGCTTTGAGCAGTGGATATCTTCCCTTAACAGAGAGGCACTATGAGTTGAATCACTGTCGAGTGAAATCATGCCATTAGCTTTATTCTTCTGTAGCCAGAGAAATAGCTGGTCTTCCTGGCCATTTAAAATGTTCATCTAAAATGTAAGACTCCTTGAACCTGTGCTGTGGGTACAGGCCATAAATGCAATCCCTTAATTTGCTGCAGCACCAATTGTGCATGAATTTGTTCCATCATTTGTTATGGAACTTACTAAAGGAATTGCGGCAGAATGGTTGTTAGCTTGAGCACAATGGAAATTTCTTTTTGGTTCAAATTATTGGAGTATGAGAACAGCAGGCCTTCCATTGAAGGAAAATGGGCTGTCGATTTACAGCAAGTAAAAAAAGTACCTAGTAATAACAGTGGCAACAATTTAAGACCTACTCAAGCATGCTATCATTAGTTTTAAAAGCATAACTTAATTACGATCAAAATGTACTGCCTTGTAATTTTTATGTGGTGATGGTTGAATTTTTTTTTTTAGGTGATTTAACTATTTATTCTGTACAGAACAATGCTTTAACAGTTTTTGTCATACATGCTGAACAAGTTACTTACCTTTGGTAACGCCATATCAGGTAGAAACTTATTCTAGTTACAGATTTCTTACCATATGAATTTCCACAGGCATTAGTCTTGATCTGGGGATTTTTCTTGAGAAGTACCCCTGTGGGCTGTTAGGTGGCTTCGATCAGCTCAGCATCTGTCATCGGCATCATCTGCGCCGGATATGATGTTACAGGTCCTATATAGGTTACATCTCAGCACGCTGACATCTGTTTCTTTTCACAAATGTTCACACCAGAAGCGCAGAGCCATGAAGAACCCTGACCACTAGTGGGTCAAAACTAAGGCCTTGAAAGGGAAGACCTTGTCTTTAGATATCAGCTTGCAAAGTGGGGAGGATGTGTAGTTCGGTAAGGAATCTGCAACCAGAATATGTCTCTATCAGATAAGGCGTTACCACAGGGAGGTAACTTGTTCATCTGATTGGGACTTCTGGTTGCAGATTCCTTACCTTTTGAATAGATACCCAAGCAATACCATCCCCGGAGGTGGGTCTGCAAACAAAGATGAAACTAAAAAGGCCTGCAGGACCAAACAAGCAAAGTACCCGCCCCTACAGACCTGGCTGTCCAGGCAGTAGTGTTTGATGAATGTTTGCAAACATGCTCAGGTTATGGCCTGACAGTTATCAAGGACTGGAACTCTGCATGCCAACACAGTGCTCGCAGCTGTTGCTCCAGTAGAATGAGAACACAAATCTTCAGGTGGTTGCTTCTTGGCCAGTGTGTTGCAGATCTTTATGCAGATTACGACCCATTGGGAGATGGTCCGCTTCTGCAGTGCCCGACTTTTCTTTGCACCCACATAACCGACAAAGAGGTGATCATCCACCCAAAACTCTTTTGTACAATCAAGGCAGAACGTCAATGCTCTATTTGGGTCCAGGAGTGGAGTCTCTCCTCTTCCTTATAAGGATGGGGGGTGCGTACAAAGTAGGCAAGGTGATGGATTGGCCTATATGAAAGGGCTTGACCACTTTTGGCAAAAAGGAAGTCCTAGTGCGAAGCATCACTTTGTCAGGGTAGATCAAAAGACAGGGTGGCTGAGTTGACAACACCTGCAGCTCCCTCACTCTGCAAGATGTAATGGCCACAAGGAAGGCGGTTTTCAAAGTGAGAAACCTGGCAGATCAGATCAGATGATCTTTATTCAGTATCAGA
Organism: Pleurodeles waltl; assembly: GCF_031143425.1. Classification (NCBI taxonomy): domain Eukaryota; kingdom Metazoa; phylum Chordata; class Amphibia; order Caudata; family Salamandridae; genus Pleurodeles; species Pleurodeles waltl. The sequence continues at coordinate 837,716,675 of NC_090442.1, forward strand.
AATAGTATAACCATAAAGGAATACAGTACAATATATATTAAAATGAATACAATTAAAAAAGTTCACATAAAGTGTGCTAGTACTCAAAGAAAGAGAAAAGTGCTACCTAACGCTGTTGAACAGGTCTAGTCGTGGTAATACAAAGACGTAATTATTTACTTCCCCACCAGCTTCCTCAGGCAAATGGGACAGGATAGAAATTTGTAAATGATCAGACAAATGTACTTCGACTGGAGGATAAATAACAGCACACGTCTGCAGTTTCTGATGTTCAGGGGCCTCAATAAGGGAATTAAGAACTGTCTCCGGGGCACAGTATACAATTTGCAAAAAAGGAAGAAGTGTAGGAGAGACTGGGCTGATACTGAGTCACCAGGGCAGAAGTCCAAGTCTGCATTATGATAAGTGGAACTAGGATAAGAAATCAGAACATGGGCAAAACCAAATCTGCCTCTGGTCAAATAAAATCTCTATGAATGGGAAAGAGGGAACATCAGGTATTGTTCCATGGACACAGTGATAACAAGATGTAAAAATTCTGCTCTCCGCTTCCTTTTAGACTCAAGCTTTAGCCGCTGTTGGTGAAACAAAGCGAGCAAGTCATGTTCAAGCTGTTTTCTGGGATGGAAGCTATTGGTGGAGGATTAGAATAAGTCTTCTCTCCCCAACAGGGCCAGCTGCTCCTTTACCTAACATAACTAAGGGAGGTTCTGTACTTTGTCTAGACACTTGCAGTCTTTGATTGGGGTTTATATGACCCATATAGACCTCCATAACATTAAGGGGGCAACTTTAACATAATCTACTAGTGAAACAAGTCCTACTTCTGTGTTGCAAAGATATATAGAAAGACTATTAGGACCAGACAACAATCTTCATAAAAATGTGCTTTCTGATACCTGAAGGGCACCTACAATGAAGAGGCCCCAAACCCCTGCTCCAAATGTCACCAAGGCAGCCTGCATTATATATACTAATCATGGAGGGCAGGGGTTTGTAATCTAGCTTCCTCACAAATCTAAAAACTGCTTTATTGGATTGTTCAATTCTCTTTCTTAGTATTAATCAGGTGAATCCATGTGCATTTATTATCAAAGCGAACACCCAAATATGAAAAAGAAGAAACATATGAAAGAGGCTCACCAGTAATAGGTTGTGGCCGAAGAGCAGAGTGGGTTTTCCCTATAACCATACCATGAGATTTTGTAGTATTTGTCTTTAGCTCTAAATCGTTCATAAATAGGTGAAGCCTTTTAATTGTTTTTTTTAGGGTTATTCTCGTTCTTGCAATTAAAACAGTCACCTTCCTAGAGCCAAACTTTGGGACATCGACCTCTTCCGCATTAAGAAAAACTTCAAGATCATTCATATATGTACAAAAAGGGGGCCAGTACACATCCCTGCCTTACACCCTGATTAATTTCAAATGGTCACTAAGTTCACCCTTCTTCCTGTACCTCACCTGACCCGTCAGTCTGTTATGCATGGAGCCTAGGTAAAAAAACAAAACCAAAACAGAACTAGATCAAAACCCATGTTCAACATCTTGGCCCACAGTTTCCACCTGCCCACCCATTCAAATGCAGAAGTTAAATCCATGAAGACAAGGTGGGTCAAGCCACTCTTGGCCATGGTATATGTGGATTAGACCTGATGGAGATTGAGGCATTGCTCTAAAGTGCTCAAACCCTGTCTGAACATGAGCTGGAATTGAGAAAAACACCCCTTCTCAGTTACCAATGCTTTGAGACGTTCAAGAAGAATTCTCGCCATAGGCCTGCTGGTAGTATCCATTACAGAAATGGGGTGGTTGCAGCGTGGTCCGACCGACTGCCCTTTTCAACAGTAGGAATTATGTTTGAGCTCAGCCTGGATTTCGGAGGACCATCAATCACCACACTTCCCAAGATGTTAGTCAAAAGCAGAACCCACAGATCAGAATTTTCTAAAAAAAGAGGTCCGCTGGTACCCCATCAGAGCCTGGGGCCTTATTTCTCCAAGTACAATTTAAAGCACCAGCAACTTCGCTACAACTAGGTGGGATATCTCCACAGGTGATTAACAATATGATACTAACAATATGGGAAGGCCTTGTTCAGGGTAGCTACCTGCTTCAGCATTACAGGTATATAGTTTTGAGAAATGTTCAACCAAATCCTGGGGAGGGATGACAACCTCTATCTGTGTATTGTGCGTGTCGTTAAAGAAAGAATCATTTATGGTCTTCCAGAATAGACAGGCATCCTTCTTTGAACAGGCCTCATATAGTTTCCTCCAAGCTTCAGCTCTGAGGTCATTTTCCTTTGTGCAATTGCTTGTTTATACCCAATTCTGCACTGTCTCACCAAAAGCTGGTCCTCTCTGGGTTTCTTTTAAAGCAAGCAAAAGTATCCTGTGCGCTTTGTAGCAATTTCTATCAAACCATCTGTGGGGGCTGCTTCCTCCCTCCATCCAGCATTGGGTTGAGAGGAGTTAGCGATTGACTGACAGATCTCAAATGCCTTTAACATATTCTTAGGTTTCAGCTGATCTTCCAGACAAGCTAGCACTAGGCCCTTCATTGTTTTTAACGTTCCTCAAGGATATGGTGTGAATTCGCTGTAGTCCATTTCGTAAAATCCCTAATTTGAATTATAGGCTAACAGGGTGTTAAGAACAGCCAAGGGTTGACTAATCTTGCCAGTGTCAATGTACAAACATAGAGGGTAATGATCGCTTAGGCAGTCTGGGTGGATTGCAAAAGCAATGTTCTTTGGGGAATAGTATTAAAACAATGCCATAAAGTCAATAAGACTGCATTTCCCTCTTTCATGGAAGGAAATGGGGTCATTGCTGTGGTCATTACTAACCTCTACCGTTATGTACAGAGAGCGCTTGCTCAGTAGCAAATTTAATATTTTCCCACAAGGAGTATGTTCAATTTGAAAGAAAAACTTGGTTTCCCACCTAGACGGACCGCAAACTGCCGGATCTTTAACATGGCAATGTCTGCAATTAAAATTACCATCCCAGATTAAACAATAGTCTGAACTCAGATCATCAAGAAGGTGACAATGTTTATCCAAGGGAAAGTGCGATACTGACTTTAGTCAGTATGAAATTATTATGGTAGAAATCCATGACCACAAGAACCAACTTCTGTTCAAACCTCATAAGTATAATCTAAAAATGATGTGTCTCCAGATACGTTTTAAAAATCCTCTTTTCAAAGGAAGCTGATATTAAGGGTAAGAGGCCACCTTTAAGATGCTGGTGATTTTTCTGCTGGAGTATGGATTGCGGTAAACCTGTCCACCTGCTCCAAGTCTCCTGTTGGCATACAATGTTAAAACAGTTGATTACCTTGCTCCAATCAACATTATTCCCCTTACTTAAAACTCCCCCCATGTTCCAAAATATACATTTAAAATAAAATTGGATGCCCAAATGATTTGAACTGGCCAGTCAATCATAATAGTCCAAGAATGATATCTGTTAGAAAGACGAAGTTCACATAAGAGGGCAATTGTGGAGAGGCCCAAAAAGAGCGCACATTAGGAATGCCAGAACCAATTTCAAATCCCACTGGGGCACAATGAATGGGGATGAAGGAGAAGGAACATTTGAGTAAGACCTTTAAGGAACCTATTTACAGTTGGCGACTGAAACAAAGAGGATTGATCAGGCAGCCTCAGAGACAGCAGATATGTAACCTTTGATAGTGCCCATAGCAGAGTCCTGCTGGGCCAGAGAAAGTATGAACAATAGAACCTCAGAAAGAGGGGCAGAAAAGGGATCAATAGACTTGTCTGTGCACCATTCCACACATTTTTTCCAATGGCAGTCATATACCATTTTGGTGCCAAGATAACATTACAGACTTAAGGTAGAGGGTCAAAAGCTGTCAACTGCCACCACTCAATCTACACGCAAGAAGGCAGAGACTTAGACGGGTTCAGGTGGCCCAAAGGGGCAGTCTGATCGGATGATCGATGGCCATGCTCAATAGCTCAGATACTTGACTCTTAATTCCCAGTCTGAAGCCACAAGGATTACTTGGGCCTGGTCTTTATCTGCTTGAGATCTCTGGGCAGAACTGTTATGGGCAGAACTGTTATTGGCGGAACTGTTATGGGCGGAAAGGCATACATGAGGCTTGAGTTCCACTTGAGACGAAAAGCGTTGCAGAGCGATTGCTGACTTGGAAACTCCAACGTTCAATACTGCTGACACTGCGCATTATCTGCAGAGTCAAAAAGATCTAACCAAGGCTCTTCCCACTGCTGAAAGAGACCATGTGCCACTTCCGGATGGAGAAGCCATTCGTCATCGATTAAGCATTGCTGTCTGAGTTTGTCCACTCTGATGCTCAGAGAGCCTACTAGATACTGAACCATCAAGGAAATTCCATGATGTTCCAGCCAAATCCAGAGGTGCTGAGCTTCTTGAAGGGTCGGCGACCCTACTCCGTCCCGCTTGTTGCAGTACCACATGTCTGTGGTGTTGTCCGTGAACACCTGAACTACCTTTCGTTTGAGAGAGGCAAGAAATGCTTTCAATGCCAGTCTGATTGCCCGGATCTCTAACGGGTTTATGTGGAGTCCGGACTCCGCCGGAGACCAGACTCCGGGGTGTGGGAATTAACAAAATATCTACACTTGTCCATGGAACAGGTTGTGCCATGAATCTCCTTGCCCTGTAAAAAAAAATCCACTTGTGCCTTTGGTGCAGATTAGTGTGGCAACAAATTGTGGCAGCAATTTAATTATAGAAGAGCTTTGATCATAGCCTCGCTTTTAATGCCAGGGCTCATACTATTGTATCTTGCATGTTTTAGGGTTTTTCACTCGCTTTTCTCTCATCTTATCCCATAATGAAAAAGGTTGAAAATGTCCTCCTGATAAGAGCAGTAGTAAAACTTCTTCCACGGTTGGGGGGAAAAAATTGGTTGGAGGAAAGTTAACTTGTAAATGCTCAGCAGCTATTCCCATGAGCAAACCTATGCATGCATATCTGCTTGTGCTAAAATGTACTTCACATATTTTCTAGGAGTACGATTTCCTGGCCTACTTATGTAAAACCTTGTGAAGTAATAAAAGCCATAAATCGGTACTAATGCAAAGGCATATACCACGGGTGCACTTTTGTGACTTTCACTAGGTCTGTTGTTAACCAAAAACTTTTGTTTTTATTCAAAATCTATCTATCTATCTGTCTATCTGTCTCTCTCTATCGGATGGCTTCACTGTGAGCAACAGCATTCTGCTCTTTCACAAGGAGTGTTCTCTTTTCCCCCTTCTGTAATTCTGTTCTATGTGCCATTTTTGGTAGCACGAATGCTAGGTAGCAGGTACCTTGCCATCCTGCTGGCAATTTAAAAAATGCCGATGTCCCACATATAATAAATATTCCTTTGGGAAGTGTCAGGCCTATGGACAAGCCTGTTGTGTCATTTCTTTTGTAGTCCAGGCTCAATGTTGTATTGCAAATTCTATGTCCCACATCAATTCCGTTTTTGCTAGTGTCTGCGTTACCTCTTGAGTATTTGAAACACCATGGTGCCTTTATTTCTGTATCTATTGCCAGACATGGTATTCGTTGTTCTGAGCCATGATCCCTTTCAGTGTATCCCTTCCCTCTTTCTGTTTTGAATGCATTCAATAAATTCTCTTCTTCTTTCTTCTGATCTAATCTCCTACACTTCTTTCTTCTCCTTCTATCTTCTTCCTTCAATTTATTTTACACTCTTTCGACCAATTTTCCTTACATATCACCTACATTAGGTTCATCTTCCAAACCATAGTCATCCCTTTTTTTCCTCATTTCTCCTTTGTTTATATTTTCTCTTATTCTCTCCTTTTCTCTTTTCCTTGTTCTCATTCCTTTTAAATTTCCCCCTAACATATTATCTAATATGTTACATGCCACGAATTCTGTGAGGGGCATTTGAGTGTAATTTCTTTTCTCCTGGCTAGTGGTCGGTAGGTGCGTACATATATAACAATCAGACACATTTGCTAGTTCTTTGTACATTGATACCATTTGCACAAATGTATTGTCCTTATAATCTTCTCCACCTTCTTTCCATTTTGTATATTTCACCCATTTTGTTTTATCCTCCACCCTCTCATGTTGTTTTGAGATATTGTTGTTCTCACCACCGGTTGCTCTTTCACCTTGGCCACTTTTGGGGATGTAGTGTTCCTGGTCGAGCCATGGAATATGTATGTCGTCTTTATATACTATCAGGATTGTTGTTAGTACTATAGCTGCTACCGGGGTGAGTAATGCTGTGACCACCACGTGCCACTTCTTCTGCTTCTTTTTCTTATGTTGTAATCTGAAATAAATGTCGCCTTATAGGGTGTGGTCGGATGTGGCTAGCACTTGAAACCAGTTCTATTGGTATGTAACCTTTGGTACCTCCTTATTCCTGTAGGAGTGCCACACGAGTAGTCTATTCCTTCTGTATATTTTTGGGGCGACGTTGAATGCTATTTGACACTTGTAGTTATGCAGAGTATAAAGGGATGAATCCCAATGGCCAGTTCTAAGGGAGTTGGGTGCGATAGTCCACTGACCCGAGGGATGGCCCTTTGTCCTATTTTTGCTATATTCCTAATTGGAAGAGGCACCTCCCAATGGGGTTACAAGCTGCACTGATCCTAGTGACAAGCCGCTTCCGTAGGACTGGGATCTGTACCTCTTGGCGCAAATTTTTCTAGCGGACTTTTAGAATTCTGTTCATTTATATCCTGATGTCTTTAATACTTAAGTGGCCTTTCTTGACTCTCCGACTCCTGTGGAGAGTAGCACAAGCAGTTCTGAAAGAGTATCCTGGTGTCTTAAAGGACCCGCTTGCACCCTCCGACTCCTGTGGGGTTGCAGCACGAGCAGTCCAAGAACAATGTACTGGTGTACTGGGGAACCCGCTTACACTCTCCGACTCCTGTGGGAGTGTAGCACGAGCAGTTCCGTCAGTGTTGGCTGGTGTGCTTGTTGAACGAAGGTTGTACCGCTGTGGTGAAGTTGGCATTACTCTTGTCGGCAACTTTGTTGGCGGCTGGTCGTCCTTTGGACCAGCGACCTTCTTGGTGTGTGAGGTATGGACCCAGGATGTGATGCCTCACACTTGACTGCTGTGGCTGTTGTCAACAGGACTTGGTGTGGTCCCTTCCACCGTGGTTGAAGGCAGTGACGTCTGGTGTGGACTTTACCCACACCCAGTCTCCAGGATGCAGTTGTGTTCCGGTGGTGTACCTTTTTGGTGTAGTAGCTGTGGATCCAGGAGGTCAGTCCCTCCTACTTCTCAGGTGACCCAAGCCCAGTCTCCCTGTTGGAGATCATGTCCAGGTAGTGTTGTCCAGCCAGGAAGGGCCTGCAGCACCTAATGCTGAAGGTAATGCAAACTGCTGTTAAAATGTCTTATCAGATAATAACTTCTCAGCACCAGACATGTTCATAGGCCAGTCAAACAGTATCTCAGTCGGTGCTCACTTTGACAACTTTGTCAAGGGTGCCTTTCTTGACCAATGAAGCAAGCGGTAGTGCATCAATCTAAAACCGCTCAGCAGATGCACAAAATCTTATAAAGGGACATATCTGACTGGTTTATGGGGTAACTAGCACACTCTTAAACTGAAATCAACACTCAAAAAATAAATAATAATTACACTCAGTGACAGTGGAATATTCACACAAACTATTTCACCAAACAAATGGTGATCCAAAGGTCAGGAGAAAACACATGTTACACTGGTATACAGCCAGTATATTTTTTTAACATAGCATTGTATCCTATTATTCTATTTCAACACCCTGAATATCTGCATCAATGCTGGAAGGGTTGGGACTTTGCAGGCATCACCGCCATCAGAAGTCACTTCCCCTTTCTCGTACAAGTGTGATGTTCTGAAATGCTGATGTTCCTTTAAGATATTATATTTATTTTATTTATTTATATTTGGCACCCGCATCATCAAAAGTATATTACTAATAGCTGTATTGCAGTACTACATAGCACATCCTAAGGTAGTAATACCTCTATCCTAATATAGGTATGTTCAATACCCCAAACCAGTTTGGAGAATATTTAGTTGCAATCTACCAACACATGAAGGCAATCCATGTCACTGTGCACATTAAGATGTACCACGGAAGACTCCCATTAATTATGAAAACATAAAACGTAACATAGACAGACGGATACAGAAACCACATCTTCTCGTCCATGTTCTGAAACCTAGGAAAAAATATGGATAGAAAAATACTCCTCCTGCCGCCAATTATATGCACATATATATACGTAGATACCTACATCCTGCGTCCAGGGTGTATATAAAAAAATCCTATAAACTTTCAAATTAACTAACATTCAGCTGTACATTTATTCTGCAATTCTAACTGGTCCGTCATGGTAACATATCGCAACAATCCGTGGCTTTGCCCTTGGAGCCATGCCCAGAGTCTGTGGTTTTCAGAAATGGGGAAGGTAATCTTAACTGCCACAATTTAATACAGGGACGGGATCTCACAGATAAATGCATAAAATAAAATACCATAAAAATAAAACACATTTGTGACAAATGTGCTGCATTTTTACCCATTCATTGCCTTTTTGACACCCTTGTTGCACTCACATGACTTCAACATACTACATGTACATGTACTGCAGATGTTTAAACATCCACTTGTGTTATTTTCTTTTAGCCTCTTATGAAGTGAAATCGATCATTCACTAACACGTCATGTGTAATTATTATTACTGCACTAATATTTTTATTTTAAATATCAATACACCTTAGTAGAACTTTGTTATCACATAACTAACTCACTCTACACCCCAACAATAACCCACATTTTTATATATCTATTATTTCCTTATATTATTTACTATTCAGCACATATTAACTCTTCTGTTAATTTCTATATCTCTTCTGTCATTGAACATGACTAAATTATTAGTATGTACTCCATAGAGCTATGAAGAAATACACAACCAGGGGTATGGAATTACCGTAAACAAATGCCCAGCACAATTCTTCCAGAATGCTCTCTCATCAGATGCAAACATCTGCAGAAGCTTGAAAGTAAAATTTGCTATTCCCTGCTTTCAAAATATCTTCACAAACAATGTAACTAGGAAAGAAACATTCTGCTAAACTACCATGATATTTTAGGTGTCATTTCTTTGAAGCATCATTTAGTGAAATGTGCGGATGCATGGTGTTATTTCCAAAATTTATATTCATAACGGAAAAATCAATGTAACCTTTTCATCAAAGTTACACATTGCCATAGTAGTTCCTGGCATGAACAAAACTACTTTGTGCCAAAACTACTTTGTGCCAATATGCTTCGTATGGAAGAGCAGAATGGTGTCACTACCACTGAAGCCAGTCAATAAACAGAGAGACAGAATTCAAATAACAAAAGGTCCGTGATAACCAGTTTATGGCAGAATTCTTAAAGAAAATCACAAAGTGCACCCATGGTATCTGTTCCTGCATTAGTGCATATTTACATCTTTTATGCATGAGCTAGCATTTAATGAGGCAGACCAGGAAATCGAACTCCTAGACAATATTTGTAAACACCATTTTAGCAGGAGGAAAATATGCATGTGTTTTTACAGGACAAGTAGACTGATGACACAAACTGTCCCATGGACAATTAGACATTTTATACAATTCCACACTCCTGACAACATATTGTTAACTGCTGCAAATGAATCCTCTGTTCCCTCCAGACTAAATTTGTTCACTGTAAAAATGTTGGCAACCTTTGCATGGGTCAAATATTTTTAAATGTAATCCCTACATAAGAAAGTTCTTATTTGTTGTACACCTGTTGTTCCTAACCTTTTTACTCCTGGGGACCACCAGTGAAACATTACTGGAAGCCAGGTACCCCCAAGCAATTTGCACAATTTAAATTTCAAACATGAAATAATTCTTTTATATTGAAAAAATATGCAAAAATCTAAACATTTTATTGGAAATGTTGGTGCTGCATCTCGGCGACTGACTTTAAAAAAATTATTTTTATTTAGGAAAGGTGAATCCTTCGGGCCATTTTTTAAAATTATCTCCTGGGCTATTTCTGTTATTATTTTTAGGTACATAATATCTAAGAAATCTTTTATACATAAATATGTGGTGGGGAAAGGAAGTAAACCATAAGTGCCTCTCTTCTCTCCCTATCCTTTTTGTCACATTTAATTAATTTTTATTATAGCATCTCTCATACCAGTGTAGGTGTTGGAGCACTTTACAGGGGAGTACAAGGTGTAGGATTCACATGGCATCCACACTGGTAGGCATTTTTCTAAGAGTGCTTGGTCTGGAGAAGCACAAACTCAGCATTCAGAACACTACACAGTTGTTAGCGTTGTCTTTAATAATAAGAATGTATTTCTACACAGGCAAACCCTTTTTTTTTTTTCTTTTGAGCAGCATAAGGAAAATGAAAGACTGGGAAAAACAGCTTTCTAATTTGTGCTATGCAGTTGGCATGTAGCTCCTTAATTGCAGTTCATAGCTCACTGTGCTAGATTACTATTATGAACTGTACAGTAACTAAAGAATCTCTGTGACAAAAGCAGTAACCCACTGTGCCATCCACATAAAATACTGTTCAAAAATGCCACTGTCCAAAACTCTCATTCCTCCCCAGCAGGTACATTAATCACTGGAGTTATCTTGACGCTTTTATTTTCGCTCTACAATGCTCTTTGCAGTGCTTTTAAAGCCATTAATAAGTAATAAAGTCTGAATTTTGTGTCTTATTACGTGTGATAACTTAACAATTAAACTTACATTTTCAACAGTGTGTAAGCATGTTACAGCCATCCCTTGTCTACTTGCAAACCTTTCCCATACTCAGTCTAGTGCCAAATGATAGTGTAGTAATTGGAGTAGTGGTCACATATTTCAGGCCAGTGTATCGCCTTCTTACAATCCTCCCACAAATCACATGGTACAATAATGCTAAACAATGTATCCAGATCCTTCCAAAGCAGCCCTTCCCATGGTTATTATTCTGTTTAACTCTGTACATTTTTATGTACGTCGAGAGACTGTGTCTTGTGATCTCCAGCTGTGTGTTTGTATTGCTGAGCACCTCCTTCCACATCTTGATGTTATGGATTGTGTGATGTGCATACGTGGACATATCCCATAGTAAATTGTGTGATCCCTCTCGCCCCTTGCCAATACACCTTTCCGTTTCATTTGATATCTGTTCGTACTTCTGTTCATGTTTTCTAATTGCGTTAGCCACTTCCTCTTTACCCTGGCTATGGAATAACTGTCTAATTCTTTCACAAGGTCTCTTACGTTTTGCTTTTATTTTTCACTTCCTCATCCATCAAATGCCATGCCAGGGTGCGGCTTTCACGTTCCCTCTCTGCCTGCTGTTGTAGAGGCAGCTCAGAGTGTTTGGTCCCTGTTGTGGTGCCCTCAGGCTGTAGTGTATTTCCCAAATGTCCTCCAACAAAATCGATGTTTTGTTCCTGTGACTGTGCACTCGCCACAGGAGGAGAGCTTGATAAGCCCCTATTATCTCTATTTTTTTTTCTTCGTCCTCCAATCTTCCCTCCCCTTGTCAGCCCCCCCACCATGTGGAGGAAACCATTCTTCAGTTCATTTTATTTTATAATTTTTTTTATCCTCCACATACATGACAGCCCCACATTCAAGGGACATCCCATATGCTACTAGTATGTAGGCGGCATTGTAAAGCACCACACATGTCCGCAAAGCCACAGAAACACTACTGTCAGTTTCCTTGCAAAGTCAAAGTCTAAGTACAGTAGTGCATATAGGCCTTCTTTCGCCGCTATTTGGTATGCTGGACTGTCCTTGGGGCTATGTTGATGTGTCTCTAGTTTGCCTTTGCTAAGAGGGTTCCTCGTGACTGTCTTACCCTAGCCTTTTGTTACATAACACGAAGACAATTACAATCGCTCCAGAAAACAGTAGGATGTCGGTGTATATTTTTACACCGCTCATACCCCATGACACAGAAGGGATAACAATGGGTACATTCACGCACGCAGCCTCTCTCTGCCAGCCGCAATTATTTATTAGTAAAAGCAGGAAGCAAGCCGGTCTGCATTCATGCCACAATTTCAGCCAGCCATGTCCACCTTAGCTCACACAAAGTTTGAAAGCAGACAGTACCCAAGGAGCTAGTGACGGCGTCCACACTGGCGTCCTTTGGGGCGAATCAAGAGATGACAGAATAGTCAGGAGGGAAAGATAAAAAATATCACACCCTCCTTTCATGCCCTGGGGCAGGGTGCGGCTGTATGATATTGGAAGCTGGACCAGATCCTTGGCACAGTGGCAGGAGGGGAACTGACGGGGTTGGGTGCCCCTTCCATAGCCACGAAAGGGGCTAAAAGCAGATTGAGGTCAACAAGGGGCCACTGTGAGGCCCAAGGACCTGGCCGTATCACATAAATCCTTGAAGCCCTCGAGCACTGAGTGTGCTTTTTCTCCAAAGAGATAGGTGCCATCAAAAGGCATGTCCACAAGGTTAGCTGATGTAGCTAACTACACTAGTAGATATAATGCAGACCCGTTAATCAGTCTACATCTGGAGAGCATGTGCTGTAACAAAACAAGGACACACGTTTCGCTTGGCAGTCCACGGTTCGGCCTCCAGACTGTATTACTGGCTGGGGCAAAGAAAAATATTCTGGAGTGAACATATGACATCACACATATGCCCCAAATACAATTTTGACCACTACCCAATGAACCATACACTACACGTACCAGAGATGGATGGGACGTGACAACTGTGGTGCCTGCAACCCACCATGCTCCATGACATGGTTATTAGGGAGAAAATCAAACCAGTCCTAGTGATGTACTTTGACATGAACAAGAATTCAGTGCAGTGCCATGGAACAGTGTGAGAGGCCTTTAAAGCCATAATATGAGGGGAGTGAATATCAAAGGTCAAAGGTATTTTAAAATCGATTAGGGGCACTCTTACTTGAATACAAGATCAATTGAAAAGGCTAGAGACCCAATACAACACAGTTCACAATCCTGAGACAGACAGATCAAGTTGACACTGAGTTTCGTGACGAGGTAGATAAAGAGTTCTTATATATAGGAAATATACTGCAGGAGGGCATGAGGCTCGGGCATACACTGGCTAGACTACTGAAACCCAGATGGGCCGCATATCACATAGCCATAATAACAACAAATGGAGGTGAAGAAAAAAACAGATTATTAGATATTCTTGCTAAAATAACATCATACTATTGTACACTGTAGGCCACTGCACACCAGGCGGACAAGGAGGGGCTTACAAAATACCTAGAACAGGTCATATTACCATGGGGGGGAAAGCAGCTGAGTGGGAACTGTTGTACTCCCCCATTACAATAGATGATATTCTCTCCGCTATTAAAGACCTCACAAATGGAAAGGTGCTGGGCAGTGATGGCACTGCAAGGGGAGATCTATTAAAAATATGGTGATATCATTGCCACATACCTCTTTGACATTTATAATGAAGTCCTTCAGGGAACGAACACCTGCCTACGGTGGAGGGGGAGGCGTTATCACAGTACTTATCTCTGGAAAGCCTGCACATGACTGTGGCTCACCGGCCAGTTTCCTTTGAAATACCGATAGCCAACTTTTGACAAATAACCTAGCAGCAAGACTAATTGGTTTGTTGCATGTCCTAGTCTTGTGGGAACAATCCGGGTAATAGCACAGCGATCTACTACTGATAGTCTCCGTACTCTTTTCACTGTTCTGCTCCAAATTCACCTGCATTTGAAGGCAGTGGCAGTGTTTCTTGATGCCACTAAGGGGGTCATTCTGACCTCGGCGGTAAAAGGCCTATACCGCCGGTCAGAAGTCCGCCATTCTACCGCCGTGGCCGCGGTAAACCGCCACGGTCATTCTGACCCACAACTGACAAATCCCCAAAAATCCGCCCTCCACAGCAGGCCGCCACATCAGCGGCCAGTGGTAAACTGGAGATGACCAAACCTCCACCGCCACGCCAACACAAACACGCCCATGTCATTCTGACCCACAAATCCACGCGGCGGTCTTTCAACCGCGGTAGCCCATTGGCGGTACACACCGCCGCGGTCAAAATACACACCCAGCACCAACACACAGCCACATTGGACATTTTGAAATACACACACCTGAAACACATACACACAACACTCCCACATACCCAACACAATATAAAACACACACCCACATCACCCACAAACCCCTACGACCGAAGATCAGAGACGAAGGAGAGAGAGACACATCACAGAATAGAGAGCTACATCACACAGAGGCACACTACACCATCACACACACCACATAGAAGCACAAAGCACCACACACCAACACACCACCAACACACTCATCACCACATACACCACCCCACACCTCATCCACACCACCCCATGGCACCCCAAAGACACCCCAGGTTCTCGGACCAAGAACTCAGGGTCATGGTGGAGGAAATAATCAGGGTAGAGCCCCAGCTCTTCGGCACACAGGTGCAACACACCACAATAGCCAGGAAGGCAGAGCTATGGCAAAGGATCGTAGACAGGGTCAACGCTGTGGGAAGACATCCGAAAGCGATGGAACGACCTATGGGGGAAGGTGCGCTCGATGGTGTCAAGGCACAACATCGCTGAGCAGAAGTCTGGCGGCGGACCCCCACCCACTCCACCCCAATTCACAGCATGGGAGCAAGAGGTAGTAAACATCCTGCATCCTGATGGCCTCGCTGGAGTACCCGGAGGAATGGACTCTGGTAAGTCGATTCTCAACTACTTCACCCCCCCCCAGCATGCCAAACCACACCCCCACCCTCACCCCCAATCTCAACCCCCAGCACACATCCTCCCTGCCAATGTCTCACCAGCACAACCCACCCTAAACAACACCAACCCCTGAATGCCAACACAAACCATAGACACCCATCACCTATGCATGACCACTGCACATACCCATCCACCCCCCCCAACCACCCTCACAACACCTCCCACAAGGGAATGCCAGCACTGGTGGACAAGGGCACTCACAAAATGCACGCCATGGCACACACATAAGCAATAACCATACTCTTTTACCCCTGCAGGGCCCGAACGCCAACACACCGCCACGGAGGGTCCAGATTTGTCCATCTCACCCCCAGAACAGGCCCCCAGTGAGGACAGCAGCTCTGTCGACCTAGAACCTGATGACCAGCCCGGACCATCGGGGACCTCTGGACAGTCGGTTCCCCACACACAGATACAGGCCACAGCAGACCCAACCCTCTCTGGGAATACCAGCACAGCTCCCACCCAGCAGGCCCATGCCTCTGTCTCCAGGACGCGTCAATCAGCGGTGTGTCCGCCACTACAGGGCACCCAGGCTGACCCAACACCCCAACAACAACAGGGACCTGGGGGCAGTGGTAGTGGGCACACCGTCCTGGGGACAGAGGCCCGGGGAAACAGGGCAACTGGGAGGGCTGCAGTGCGACAGGGGGGGGAGGACAGGCCCAGGGAACCGACTCTCCAAGAGGCCCTCACCACCATCATGGGAGCATACCACCACTCCCAGGAGACGATGGCGACGGTACTGGCCAGATTCACAGAGATCCAGGCACAGCAGGAGGAACGCTACATGGGGTTCAGCAATGAACTCAGGAACATCGCTACCGCTATGGGGACCATAGTCCAGGCCCTCAACCGGATAGAAAAC
This sequence comes from Pleurodeles waltl, assembly GCF_031143425.1. Taxonomy (NCBI): domain Eukaryota; kingdom Metazoa; phylum Chordata; class Amphibia; order Caudata; family Salamandridae; genus Pleurodeles; species Pleurodeles waltl. The sequence goes on from NC_090442.1 coordinate 837,732,394, forward strand.
ACATTGCGGGACCATGTGGCACCCCAAAGGGCCCCTGTCACTAGCCAGGACCAGGAACAGCCTACCACCTCCGCCGGCGCTAGTGGACAGGAGGCCCCACCACAATGACAGCCCACCAGAACCCCACCTCCTGCTGAAGAACAACCACCCCGCAAGCGGAACCTGAGATCTCACAGGAAGACAGAGTAGGATGCCAAGACCGCCGCCAGCATAAGATACCCCCTGATGTCATCCCACTGTCCCACATTGTCACCCTGTCCAACCTTAAACAGCCCCTGCTCCATCCTTCCACAGGCATATGGACAATGCACCTGTGAAACTGAGAACTGGACTCTGCCATGGACATTACTCCACCCCCACCCATCACCGTTTTAATATCATGTACCAATATCTAGCACTATAAATAAATCACTCATTGCACTGAAATCATTCAGGAGTCAGCCTGTATTTTTTACAAATGTTTTACACATTACTGTTCAATAATGTTCAGTCAATTTGTGATGACAACATACCGATGTCAATAAGCTTTAGTCCATGGGCTAACCAAGCAGAAGTCACGCAGTGGGTCATACAGCACTGAAAAGGGAAGGGAACATAAAAAATCAGTTAAAAAGAACTGTGGGGAAATACACAAAGTAGAGATGCAGGAGGCTTTAAGTAAATGTTAAATGGCGTGGGTGATTCTTACCTGTGTGCTACTGAAAATACTGTAGGATAACTGTGTCCCTGTTGTCTGTGTCGTCCCCGTCGTCTTCCTCCTCTTCACTCTCCACAGGCTCCACAGCTGCTACAACACCACCATCTGGACCATCCTCCTGCAGGAAAGGCACCTGCCGTCGCAAAGTTAGATTGTGAAGCATACAGCAGGCCACGATGATCTGGCACACCTTCTTTGGTGAGTACATCAGGGATCCACCTGTCATATGCAGGCACCTAAACCTGGCCTTCAGGACCCCGAAGGTTCTTTCTATGATCCTCCTAGTTCGACCATGGGTCTCATTGTAACGTTCCTCTGCCCTGGTCCGGGGATTCCTCACTGGGGTCAATAGCCAAGGCAGGTTGGGGTAACCAGAGTCACCAATTAGCCACACAAGTTGTCTCTGTAGCTGTTCCATCACATAAGGGATGCTGCTATTACGCATAACATACGCATCATGCACTGACCCAGGGAACTTGGCATTTACATGGGAGATGTACTGGCCAGCCAAACAGACCACCTGGACATTCATCGAATGGTAATTTTTCCTGTTTCTGTACACCTGCTCATCGTCTTTTGGGGGTACTAAAGCCACATGGGTCCCATCAATGGCACCAATGATGTTGGGGATATGTCCAAGGGCATAGAAATCACCCTTCACAGTGGGCAAATCAGCCTCCTCAGGGAAAACAATGTAGCTCCGCATGTGTTTCATCAGGGCAGACAACACTCTGGACAAAATCTTTGAAAACATAGGCTGAGACATTCCAGATGACATGGCCACTGTTGTCTGGAATGAGCCACTTGCCAAAAAATGGAGGACTGACAGAACCTGCACTAGAGGGGGAATTCCTGTGGGTTGGCGGATGGAGGACATCAGGGCTGGCTCCAGCTGGGCACACAGTTCATGTATAGTGGCACGGTCAAGTCGGTAACGTAGTATGATATGGCGTTCTTCCATTGTCGACAGGTCCACCAGCAGTCGGTACACGCGAGGATTCATCCTTCTCCTCGCAAGTCCCAGCGGACGGTGCCTAGGAAGGACAACATGGAGTATGGAGTCAAGCAAATCACAGGTACGTTCACCACAGCTTGCATAGCACACGGTTATCTATGTATTGAAAGGCGTGTATGTGTGGCAATGCAAGGCCTAGGCCTGTGTGACACAGTTGAAATTAAGCCATGTGGGCCCTTGAAATGGCGGCTGCCTGACCTGTGAAGTGGGACAATGGGATGTGAGGTCAATGCGCTGGCGTGGCACACCGTGGCGGTAGGCGGTCGAAGACCGCTGTACGAAGACGCATTGGTTAACATTGAAGCCTATGGGTTTCAGGAGCCAATGAGGATGTGCGCCGGCGGTCGCGGTACGCACCGCCGCGGTACGCACCGCCGCGGGCGTGACCGCCATTTTCTATCTGCTTAATCACTCGAGACCTGATCATCCACAGGAGAGGACCTATACTGCAAGTGCTGCTGTGACCTCGGTTTGGAAGAGACAATGGCTGCTGCGACTGGGGAAAGGGCCCCTGCCTTCACGTCTGAAGAGTTGGAGAAACTTGTGGATGGGGTCCTCCCCCAGTATGCGTTACTCTACGGTCCTCCAGACCAACAGGTAAGTACACTGGGTGCACATTGAATGGGCTATGCCTGTGTTGAGTGGGGTGGATGTAAGATGGTGGGGTGGGGAGCGAATGAGGAGTGCAACGCACGACAGATGAGAGCATGTGCCACATGGCAAAGTTGGGGAGGGGGGGGCAATCACATCTAACATGCAGATAAATGATGATATTTCTTTTCCCACCCTGTACATGTCAAATAGGTCAGCACCCATCAGAAAGTCGACATTTGGCGTGCCATCGCCAAGGAAGTCCGGGCCCTGGGGGTCCACATCAGACGGGGCACCCACTGCCGCAAGAGGTGGGAGGACATCCGCCGCGGGACCAGGAAGACCGCCGAGTCACTGCTGGGGATGGCCTCCCAACCTAGGAGGGGTGCCAGTCGTACCCTGACCCCCCTGATGTTCCGGATCCTGGCAGTGGCCTACCCTGATTTGGATGGGCGCTTGAGGACATCACAGCAGACACAAGGGGGTGAGTATCAGCACATTCTGCTATCTATATGCGCAGTGGAGGCGTCTGGGTGGGGGAGGAGTCTTGTGGGTGACATTAGGCCAGGGCGCTTTCTGTAGTGTAGTCCTCTCCTTTAGGCATGGCCCTGTGCCCCCGCCCCCCACCTCTGTAGGGTGCCAAGTACAGCTATCCATGGTCCTGCATCATCCATGTGTGTATTTGTTGTGCATAGACCTGTAGGCCTGGTCACAAGTACTGAGTAGTATACCCCGATTGCGCAGCGTAGTGCATGAGGCTCCTGTGTCTGTCCTCTCCGCCAACGGTGTTGACATTGCATGCACTCAACCTGTTTTTTTTTTCTCCCCCCACCCTTTTTCTTACTCTTCTTGTGCATGTGTGCATTAGCATCATCAGGCGGAGGAGAATTGGCATCGGAGCACGAGGGAGCTGCAACTCACAAGGACCCGGTGGGCTGTGGTACAGACACCGAGGGCACCAGTGATACGGAGGGCGAGGGGAGCACCACAACAGGGACCGGTGGTGACACCAGCGACACCGACACGTCCTCGGATGGGAGCCACCCAGCGCACCAGCCCCGCCCTCCCAGCAGCCCCTCAGCCTACGCTCTGTGCCCGCTTGCCCAAGAAGGCGGGCGTCTCCTTCGCCCCAGGCACCTCAGCCCCTGCCCCTGTTACCCCTGCTGCCCTCAGTGAGGAGGTCATTGACCTCCTGAGGACCATCATTGTTGGGCAGACTACCCTTTTGAATGCCATCCAGGGGGTAGAAAGGGAGGTGCATCGGAGCAATGCCTACCTGGAGGGCATTCATTCGGGTCAGGCTGCCCATCAACGATCATTCAATTCACTGGCCTCAGCACTGACGGCAGCCATTGTCCCTGTTTCCAGCCTCCCTCTTCTAACTGCCTCCACCCTGTCTCTGTCTCCTGTTCCTCAGCCTATCCCATCCACACCATCAGACCAGCCTGCACACACCTCAACACTCAAGGGCAGCTCATCCAGACACAAGCACCACAGATCCCACAAACAGTCACCCAAGCAACACCCAGATGCAGACATGCCAACAGTCACTATCACCTCTGTGTCCCCCTCCTCCTCGTCTCCCCCCTCCCTCCCTGTGACGTCTACACTCACACCTGCATGCACACCACCATCAGCCAGTGCTTCCATCACCAGCACACCCTCCACACCAGTCCGCACACGTGCAGTCACCACCCCCACTGCCATTTACACGTCCCCTGTGTCCTCTCCCACTGTGTCTGTCACCCCCTCTTCCAAGACACACAAACGCAGGCAGCCACCCACCCAACAGCCATCCACCTCACGACAGCCTACGTCACAATCACCTGCACCCAAACACAGCACACCTGACTCTCCTACAACCACATCCTCTTCCTCCACTCCCATCACCGTTACTGCCACCCTTTACCTTGGTCCTAAAAAACTTTACCTCTCCAATCTTAACCTCTTTCCCTCCCCTGACCCACCCCCTCCATCTGCTAAGAGTCCCAAGAGCACCTCAGCCACCACCAGCCCAGCTACAAGTGTGACTGTAGTGCATGGGTTCTGGAGTCCACCCTTTGGCAGCAGTGACACATCTGTCAGCAGCAAGGGGACAGCCAGCCCCCCCCCTGGCAAGAGGACCCAGAAACTCAAGGGCCGCCATGCGAAGACTGACATGGCTGCCCCCAAGGACCAAAGTTCGCCCACTTCACCTGCTACAACATCCAGGGGAGGCAAGGCCCAGAGAGCCTCATCTAAGGAGCGAAAGGGCAGCAGGGCGGAGAAGTCAGCCAGCAGGAGCGCGGAGCAGGAGGGCCCCACAAGCCCAATCCCGGGTGTAAGGGAGGACACCCAAGGGCCCAGGACTCCGTCACCGAAGGGTCCAGCAACTGCACGGTCGGAGGGCGACTGAGCAGGGAGTCCAGGCCAGGTCTGGCTCCCTTGAATTACTGGACAAGCACCGCTGAACAGGGCCCCGCCGTGCAGAAGAGCACCGCTGAACAGGGCCCCGCCGTGCAGAAGAGCACCGCTGAACAGGGCCCCGCCGTGAAGATAAGCACCGCTGAACAGGGCCCCGCCGTGAAGATAGGCACCGCTGAACAGGGCCCCGCCGTGCAGAAGAGCACCGCTGAACAGGGCCCCGCCATGCAGAAGAGCACCGCTGAACAGGGCCCCGCCGTGAAGATAGGCACCGCTGAACAGGGCCCCGCCGTGCAGAAGAGCACCGCTGAACAGGGCCCCGCCGTGCAGAAGAGCACCGCTGAACAGGGCCCCGCCGTGAAGATAGGCACCGCTGAACAGGGCCCCGCCGTGCAGAAGAGCACCGCTGAACAGGGCCCCGCCGTGCAGAAGAGCACCGCTGAACAGGGCCCCGCCGTGAAGATAGGCACCGCTGAACAGGGCCCCGCCGTGCAGAAGAGCACCGCTGAACAGGGCCCCGCCGTGCAGAAGAGCACCGCTGAACAGGGCCCCGCCGTGAAGATAGGCACCGCTGAACAGGGCCCCGCCGTGAAGATAGGCACCGCTGAACAGGGCCCCGCCGTGCATCTCAAGCACCGCTCCGCTGGGCCCCGCCGTCTCAAGCACCGCTCCGCTGGGCCCCGCCGTCTCAAGCACCGCTCCGCTGGGCCCTTCCTGTCAAGTACCGCTCCGCTGGGCCCTTCCTGTCAAGCACCGCTCCGCTGGGCCCCGCCGTCTCAAGCACCGCTCCGCTGGGCCCTTCCTGTCAGGCACCGCTCCGCTGGGCCCCGCCGTCTCAAGCACCGCTCCGCTGGGCCCTTCCTGTCAAGCACCGCTCCGCTGGGCCCCGCCATCTCAAGCACCACTCCGCTGGGCCCTTCCTGTCAAGCACCGCTCCGCTGGGCCCCGCCGTCTCAAGCACCGCTCCGCTGGGCCCTTCCTGTCAAGTACCGCTCCGCTGGGCCCTTCCTGTCAAGCACCGCTCCGCTGGGCCCCGCCGTCTCAAGCACCGCTCCGCTAGGCCCTTCCTGTCAAGCACCGCTCCGCTGGGCCCCGCCATCTCAAGCACCGCTCCGCTGGGCCCTTCCTGTCAAGCACTGCTCCGCTGGGCCCCGCCATCTCAAGCACCGCTCCGCTGGGCCCTTCCTGTCAAGCACCGCTCCGCTGGGCCCCGCCATCTCAAGCACCGCTCTGCTGGGCCCTTCCTGTCAGGCACCGCTCCGCTGGGCCCCGCCGTCTCAAGCACCGCTCTGCTGGGCCCTTCCTGTCAAGCACCGCTCCGCTGGGCCCCGCCATCTCAAGCACCGCTCCGCTGGGCCCTTCCTGTCAAGCACCGCTCCGCTGGGCCCCGCCGTCTCAAGCACCGCTCCGCTGGGCCCTTCCTGTCAAGTACCGCTCCGCTGGGCCCTTCCTGTCAAGCACCGCTCCGCTGGGCCCCGCCGTCTCAAGCACCGCTCTGCTGGTCCCTTCCTGTCAAGCACCGCTCCGCTGGGCCCGCCGTCTCAAGCACCGCTCCGCTGGGCCCTTCCTGTCAAGCACCGCTCCGCTGGGCCCCGCCGTCTCAAGCACCGCTCCGCTGGGCCCTTCCTGTCAAGTACCGCTCCGCTGGGCCCTTCCTGTCAAGCACCGCTCCGCTGGGCCCCGCCGTCTCAAGCACCGCTCTGCTGGTCCCTTCCTGTCAAGCACCGCTCCGCTGGGCCCCGCCGTCTCAAGCACCGCTCCGCTGGGCCCTTCCTGTCAAGTACCGCTCCGCTGGGCCCTTCCTGTCAAGCACTGCTCCGCTGGGCCCCGCCGTCTCAAGCACCGCTCCGCTGGGCCCTTCCTGTCAAGCACCGCTCCGCTGGGCCCCGCCGTCTCAAGCACCGCTCCGCTGGGCCCTTCCTGTCAGGCACCGCTCCGCTGGGCCCCGCCGTCTCAAGCACCGCTCCGCTGGGCCCTTCCTGTCAAGCACCGCTCCGCTGGGCCCGCCATCTCAAGCACCGCTCCGCTGGGCCCTTCCTGTCAAGCACCGCTCCGCTGGGCCCCGCCGTCTCAAGCACCGCTCCGCTGGGCCCTTCCTGTCAAGTACCGCTCCGCTGGGCCCTTCCTGTCAAGCACCGCTCCGCTGGGCCCCGCCGTCTCAAGCACCGCTCTGCTGGTCCCTTCCTGTCAAGCACCGCTCCGCTGGGCCCCGCTGTCTCAAGCACCGCTCCGCTGGGCCCTTCCTGTCAAGCACCGCTCCGCTGGGCCCCGCCGTCTCAAGCACCGCTGGCACAATGACAGTGCCGGTTCTGTGTCGAGCTACTGTTCACAGTTCACTGTGCCCACCATGCCTCCTCCATGACCAGTGATCTCTGTAATCCACCTGATGGACTGTGGCTTTGCACTCCCCAGGATGGCACAGTGGGCAAACCACCCACTGTAGAGACATTGAGAGACTGTGGCTTTGCACTCTCCAGGATGGCACAGTGGGCATGGTGGCCCCTTCGTGGATCTGGCGTCGTGGACTCATGTGGCTGTGGTGCCCCCCCTTCCCTTCCCCCTGAGGTGCCTGTAGTTTTATCATCAGATGCCCCAGCAGTGTTCTCTCCAACGGACTCAGGTCTCCTGTGTGGGCTTTGCCCTTGTGTTGATACACTTTGGCCCACGGACACTTGGCATTTCGTTAAATGTGCAGGACTAATTGCCTCGGTTTATCGATTGCACAAAATATTTATTTACTTTTGTATTATTTTTATTGCTATTTGACCATGACTTAACAGAGGCTATTTTTTACATAAATTTTGTTTCTCTATTTAATTATGTCTTTGCATTTTTCCGGGGGGTTTGGGTGGTGTCACTGTGACTTGTTGCTCTGCATTGGTGTGTACATAGTTTGGGTGGGGGGTGGGGGTCGCATATGTGTGTGCCGTAACCTTTCCTCCTCCCCCCTCCCCTGTGTCGTAGGTGCAGTACTCACCGTTGTCGTCTGCGCCGGCGTTCGTACTCGTGGTAGATGAGCAGGTAGGCGAGAGCAGGTAGGATGTTTAATTCGGGTTCCATGCTGTCCTCCTTCCTCGTGGAGTGCATAGAGGTGAGCGTTTTCCCGTTCGTAGTCTGTTTCCGCCGTGTTTTTATCGGCGGTGCTCCCGCCCCGGAAAAGGTGGCGGATTGGTGAGTTGTGATAGTGTGGGCGGTACATTGTCTGCCGCCTGTCTGTTGGCGGTGACCGCTGCGCTGTTTGTTTGTCCCGCCGTGGCAGTCGGAGTGTTAAAGTGGCAGGCTGTGTTGGCGGTTCCCGCCAGGGTCAGGGTTGGCCGCCGCTTTATCACCGACCGCCAGGGTTAGAATCACCCCCTATATGTTCCGCAAGGTGGCACTAGTCAAGATCTGCTTCCCAATCCACCACCTTGGGCGGTCTGTCTGCTCCCCAGTCCCATGCTATATTACATGTGGCCACCCCAGCCACCAGTTGAGTCAGATTCTCTGATGGCTGGGCTACACTTCCTCACCAGTTATTTGTAGTGGGAGCCTGCAGGCCTCCAGTGGGAGTGTGAGGCCAGTCACCTGGGTCATTATTTCTCTTACATCCCTCCAATAGCTCTGGACAGATGGGCAGTCCCACCGTATGTGAACGAACGTTCCTACTTGGTCTCACCCTCTATCGCAAGGGTCCGATGCACACCTCTTTGGTTTGCACAAAAGAGGTCTGGAGCACTATGTTCTGTGCACTATTCTCAACTGGACAAGACAAAATCATGATTGGATTGCCACCTCCCTGGGACTCTGCACCACCTCTGACCAGTCATTATCATCTATGAGTCCAAGGTTGCCCTCCCAAGCCCTCTGCAGGGCTCCTAGTCGGTCTGGAGAACTGTTAATCATTTTCCAATATGTCAGGGAGACCACTTTTTCCGGCATGGGGCCCAGGAAAAGACAATCCCCCAGTGGCGAGGACTCATGCTGCTGCTCCTCTGCTGCAATAGGACGTCACAGAGCATGTCCCAATTATCAGGAGCGTTCAGTATTCCCCATCCTGTAGTCAGTCTGAAGGACGTCAAAGGATATGTAATGATCACCTTCCGCAGATGAGATGTGAGTGCCTTAGCAAGCAGTCTCTACTTTGAGAGAGATATGGGTCGAAACAACCCACACTCATCTTGGGGCTTACCGTTCTTTGCGATCACTACTATTGTCGCTGTACTTTGGTCCTCTGGCAACCTACCTTCCTCCCTGGCTGATCTACACATGTCCAACATGGCACCCACCAACTTGTCAACTATCGATTTGAATAATTCCACCGGTAGGCCTTTTGGCTCAGCAGCCTTCTCTGACTGCAGATCTCTAATGGCTCTTTGAATTTCGCTCACTGTGAGGTGTTTTGCTCAAGGGACTGTCTGTCTTCCTCCATTAGGACAGGGAGGGAAACATCCTTCAAGAGTTCCACACATTCATTACTTGAGCGAGTGGTCTGTAGGGCGTATAGATCTTGGTAGCAATCCCAGAATGCATCAGCAATGGCAGCACCCTTGCATGGAGAGCCCCCATATAGTCGTGAATTTCTGGCACCCAGTTCCGTTCCTTGTCCCTTTTTTCCAACCACGCAATTAACTTGCCCACTTTGTCACACACATTGTAGAGGAAAAGCGGAATCCTCAAAGCGTAAGTGTGAGCCCTTTGTTCAAACCATTCCCTCAACTCCTGCTGTTTGAGGTGGAGCTGAAGACCTTTTGGGAGTTATCCTCCCCACCTCTCTGGACAGAGGTGTCAAGAGCCAGGATTTCACACTCCAGCGCCTCTATTTAGAGTTTGTTCTCCATTTTCCTCCCCCCCAATCAGAACCTAAGCGTGGCCATGAATCACCGCCTTGAAGGCTTCCCAAAGGACGCAGGGAGAGGCCACCACATCTCTGTTCTACTGGAAGTATTGGTCTGTCCGGTCTCTGATACTGTCTCTAGTAGTCTGGTCCTTGAGAAGCTGTGGATCACGAAATTGAGGCATCCGGGTCGTCCTTCGGTGGCCAACCAGGCGCACCTCCAATGGGGAGTGGTTGGAAATGCCACGCGCCTTGTGGTTGGCAGCTTTAAATTGTGGAGCATGGAGAAGGGTAGTGAAAACATAATCTAATCAAGAGGGATGCCCGTAGGCCACAGGCAGGTGTGTGAACTGGTGTTTGGTTGGGATAAGTGCCCACCATAAGTCAGTCAGTCCCAAAGCATCCATAAAGGCCTGAGAGGGCCATGGTCCCCACTTTTAGTTAGTACTGGATCCCTATGCAAGTCGGGGTCCATAAGGGCATTCATGTCTCCCACGAGTACTAATATACCTAGGGGCGTTTGCAGCAGGGAGGCACTAAGAGCAGGTAAGGTCTCTACGTGTAAGCGCAGCAGCACATGTATGGAAGCATGTATTCAGAGTGTCGCTCTCTTAGATGCCTGTGTGCACCACAAACCTCCCCCGTGGATCATACCATGTGTTGTGTGGAACATAGGGGACTGAGGTTTTGTTGAGGATCCCATCTCCTCTCAAATTAGAGGTAAAGCCTGCTTGGGCTAACAATTTATAGCCAAATCTGTCAAGTGGTTTCCCTTAAGGTGGGTTTCCTGCAAAAGAACCACATCGAGCCAGCCTGTGGAGGAATTGCATCACTTTTGTTCGCTTGATTTTGCTACTGAGTCCATTAATGATCCAGGTAAGGATTTTCAGGGCTGGGTCTGAGCTAGGCGTCAGGATGTCACTGAGACGTAGTAAGGCCACATGCAGGACCCATTGCGCGTCCTCCCCACCATTAAGTATGCCTGGTAACAGTGATTTACCATGGTAATTGTAAAGCAGAAACAGAGCAAGAGCATAAACATGGGCATCCTATAAAAAAAAACAAAATATACAGCAGCCCTCCAACTAATCACCACCACCCAACAATCCTGCATAGCAGGCTCAAAACTGCCCACACTGCTCCAACTTGCAGAGCACCTGTTACGCACCCCTGAAAGCACCAAACATAGGGGTTAGTTTGCTCTGCCCAATTAGGATGGACAAAAACTGATATCAAACTGTATATCCCCGAACATTTCCAATTAGCACATCAACAGTTTTGTTGTTACTAAAGAGTAGCACTGTAGTTCCCCCCCACAGTTGCACTCCACCCCTGCAAAAGCAGGTGGGTAGCCCCGTTGCCCAGCCCAGCACAATGTATGCGTTGCCAGTCTGAAGTTATCTTCTTCAGTTTTGTGTCCCCTTGGGGATCAGCTTTTGGGTTAGGTTCTCCATCATCTACAGGGGGCTTGGAGGGCCTCTCCATGTACGACCTCGCCTGAGTCCACAGGAGCTGTGCTGATCCACCATGCGCCCGCCCTCCAGCGAGTACCAGGCCTCCTTTCGTGAGGTAAAATGCCAGTATTTGCCCTCAGCCACCACTCGCAGTCGTGCAGGATATAACATCATATATTTAACATCCTTGGCACACAGGGCTTTTTTTGACCTTGTTGAAATTGGTACGCTGTCGTTGAACCTGCAAGGTGAAGTCCAGGAATAACCTCACCACAGCATTTTCACAGTGGAGTTCGTCTGAGATTCAGTGTCCCTGTCCCGCCAATTGATGACCCTGACAATCATTGTTTGTGGGGGAGGGAACCGGGGGGGGGGGACACAAATCTAGGAGTAGGCACCAGCACCCGATGGGTCGTCTCAAAAGTGAAGAATTTTGACAGGTGCTTGGATTTTAGGGATAAGGTTATCATGAATGAGATCAGTACTGGAGATCTGTAGTTACAGGTAAGTAACTCATTTTCTTTTCCAGTATTGGATCTTTCATATATTCAGATGCCTGAATCTGAATAGCAAGCAGATATAGTACTTAACATTTTAGTAATTTAAGTACCCTTTGAGGATGGCGGATAACAACTTAATTCATATCTATATTTCTAAAGTATAATTACTGTATCTATGATGAAACAATCATGTAGTACACAACAACATTACATGAATATCTACATAAATATCAATAAATGCCGCCATGAACAGAGGCTCATGTTACTGGAACAGGTGACTTAACACCGCCTATCCTACGGCTGCATCACTGCACAGCGCCGATTCCAGGCAGTAGTGCTGCATGAAAGTGTGGGTGCTTTTCCAAGTCCCAGCATAGCATATCTTTTCCAATTAAACACCCGCAAAAAGAGCAGCCGAGGTGGACACTGTCCTTGTTAAATGCACCCATACCTTGACTGCAAGTGTTTTGCCAGCTTTTGAATGGTGAAACTGCATAGCAGCATAAATCCATCTTGTAATAGTTGCTTTTGTAACTGACGCACCCTGTTGGTATGACCAACTGGCACTAAAAGTTGATTAGTCTTCTATTTATGTTTAGTATGATGTAAATAGACCTCATTTAATTTCCAGAGTATGAAGAGATCTTTCAGCTGGTGAATGAAGATTTTGGAAAAAGTACGACATATGATAGGTTTGTTGAGATGCAACTGACATACAACCTTGGTAATGAACCTTGGATTTTTTTCTGATCAGCACATAATCATCAGCCAAACATTGAAAATACTCTTGGGTTGTGAAAGCCTGTATTTCGCTAACTCCTCTTGCCAAAATGAGAGCCAACAGTAATGCGTCCATGTAAGAAACTTCAGGTCAGTCTGCTTTGTGGATGGATTTGAATGGGGGTTCATAATTTGGGAGAGAACTGTATTGAGATGCATTCCGGAGGAGGAGCTTGTATCAGAGGAAAGGCTCTGAATAATCCCTTTACAATTTAAAAAACAAATGTTGTGGAACAGAGCAAAAGAGTGTGCGAAGAACATCTGTACTGTGAGGTTACTGCTAGGTGAACCCTGACAGGCGTATGCACTATTCCTGATCTATCAAGCGATAGGAGACTCAGCAGAATATGCTCAAGTGATGCTTCCAGTGGATGTAAGTTAGATTGTTGACACCATGAACAGAATTGTTTTCATTTTAACTTGTATATTTTGTTTGTGGATTCAGCTCTTGTTTTGGTAGGATATCCCCACACTCCTGAGGAATGTCTGGATCTTTGAACTCGTAGAATTTAGGAGCCATGCACACAAGTGGAGATAGGCTGGTTCCGGATGTAGGACTTAGCCCTGGTTCATGGTCAACAAGGCTTGCATTGCCAGGAGGTGAAGATGATTGGATTCCAACAACAGGAGGAGTTCCAAAAAACAGTGTTGCCTGGGCTACCTGGGAGCAATCAGGATGAGTCAACTGTGTTTCCCACTCATTTTGTTAAGAACCTTTGGTATGAGAGGGAATGGGGAAAGGGTACGTATAAATTCTGGGCCATCTGATCAAAAAGGCATTCCCCCACGACCCTAGAGGCAGGTACCAACTGGCAAATAACTGGCATTTGGTGTTCTTGTCTGTTGCGAAGAGGTCCAACGCTGGTTTGCCCCAATGTGAGAATATCTTGTCCAGCTCCATCTGATCCAGTTTCCTCTAGTGGCAACTGTCTTCGGTTCTGCTGAGTGTGTCGGCTAAGGTGTTGCTTACTCCGGACACATGCTCAGCTATCAGAGACATTTTAGGGGTTGTGAGCTAATTCTAAAGCTTCAGAGCCTCTTTGGAGAGCCTTAACGGCCATGTATAGTGCATGCTGGTCGTATTGTCCGTATGACCCAGCACCGGAGAACCTGCTATCCCTTGGAAGAAAGGCTTGCAGGGTGAGAAAGATGGCTTTCAGCTCTAGTCTGTTGATATATCTGGTCTTTTGGAACGCAGACTACTTCCCGAGAATATGCAGGTGGCCACCCCAGCCTTGAATAAAGGCATTTGTCGTCATTATGAAGTCAGGTTTCTGAGGCAAGAATGTGAGGCCCTTTGATAGATGAGAGGCCTGAGAACACCACACGCTAGGGTTTCCCTCATTCTTGGAGTGATGGTTATGATGCCCTTGGAAGATCCTTGTGCTTGGATCCACTGTTTTTGTAACTCCTCTTGCAATGGTCTCATATGCAGGCGTACAAGAGGTACTAGATTAACTGCGGAGGACATTATGCCCAGCAGTGACATGTAGAGGTACACTGAAGCAGACTTTCTTTTGAGAGTTTGACTGCCAGGTTTCTCCATCTTTGTTGTGGGTCTTGAGAAGGATAAACCTTGTTTTGGATTATATACAAATAGGATTCTAGGAACATTATGCTTTGTTTTGGAATAGTTGTTGATTTCCAAATTATGACAGTGAGACTCAGCTTGCAAAATAATGTAAGGCAAGCTTTTGTGGCTCTGGAAGCTTGCAACAGTGTTGGAGTGTTTAGTAATCGTCTAAGTAGGGAAACACCTGGTCACCTTGGTTTCTGAGAATGGCTGCTACTGGTGCCAGGCACTTGGTGAAGATGCAATGCACTGACTTGAAGCAGAATGGAAAAACTCTGAATTGTAATGGGAACAGACTATGGTGAAGAGAAGATATTTTCTGATTTTGGGATGTATGGTGAAGTGAAAAATGCATCCTGCAAATTCAATATTATCAAAGTCTCCATGGTTTAGGAGCTGCAGGATGTCAGAAAGAGTGGCCATCTGAAATGATTGCTTGCAGATGAATTTGTTCAGTTTCCTTAGGTCTAGAATGGGCCTCCATTCCCCACTTTTCTTTCTTATCAGGAAGGAGCAGGAGTAGAAGCCTATGCTTTTCTGTGTAGACTGAACTTTTTCTAATTCCCTCTTGGCAAGCATGCGGAGAGCTTTTTTTCAAAAAGTGAAGCCGAGGTGGGTGCACTTCCTTTGGAGATTGTTTGGTGGTCTTGTACAAATTCCCGGGAAGGCCATAGGTGACCAGGTCCAATACCCAGTTGTCTGATGTTATATCTCTCTACTGAGGGAGGTAGCTGTCAATATTCACACCCATGAGATGGGAAGAATTGAATGCATTCAGCCCCTGGTCTAGGTCACAGTTTACGAGTGTCACGAACCTCGAAGGATTGTTTCCACCGAAGTTCTTGTTTGGTATCGGCTGCCGTGGGAGGCTGGTGGTATATCTGTTGGTAGGAAGGCCTGTGCTGGGATTAGAAGGGCTGGTATTGTTGGGAGTGTTGATGTTCCCCTCTGTTTGTTGAAAACCCTCTTCCACAAGCCCTCCGAAAGGGCAACTTCTTGAACTGAAGGGTGCAGAGGAACACAGCCATATCTGTCTGTTTTTACTGCCAACAGTGCACCGTCTTTGAGCCTACCAATCTGAGTTTCCCCGTAGTAGGCCATATCTAAGATCTTAGATTATACTTCTGGTCTAAATGATGTGGCTTTAAGTGTCTCAAGGCTGCTGCCCAGCCAGTTGACGAAAACCTGTTGAGGAGATGTCCAATGCATAATCTATAATATCGGAGAAAGTGCTCTCACCCTCCTGTAAAATCTTTCTTGCTTCCTCTTTCTTGCCCTTAGACACTAGATAGATGAGGCTGCTGATATCGGACCACATCTGTCAATCGTATCAACAAAGGATCGCCAGAGAGTTGGCCCCTCGAACAGTGATGCAGACAGGACGGCAAACCTCTTCCCTATATTATCTAAATGCCTGCCCTATTTGTATGGTGGCGCAGAAATGTGAGTAGAAGGATTCTTGAAGCAACGTTGCATCACTTGTAAATCACAGAATCTGACTTGGGATACCCTGTGAGGCAAGTGGGGGAATCCTCTGGGGCCCTATATTTTTTATGTACATGAGGTAGCACTGCAGTCACTATAGCTGGGTTCTTTATGATTTTCTAATCCTCTCCTCTGAGATATCGTCAAGGGCGGGGATGGCTCCAACTGACTTCTTTGCCTGTTCTCTGAAGTCATAGAGGAACCAGTCTATCTGCTTAATGGAAGTTGGCAGGTGGAATCGTGTTTCTGCCCAGTCCATTAAACTGTGGAAGCCCCTGATGTCCTCTGGGGGAGAATCTGAAGGGTCTGGCAGTGGATGCCACGGTGTGGGGATAAGGTAATCATTCCATTTAGTCCATGGAGGTTGAGGATCTTGGATCTTGCCTTCTCTTTCACCTTCTTAGAGGGTCCTTCCTTGGTGACACCGCTATGTTAGATGTAGGTGCAAACCTGGGCACAATAGGTGGAGGAATGTGTCTTGGAGTAGCAGGAGAGGTAATGTAATACTGGGTGCCTCCGCGGGGATTCAGGAAACCTTTTCCTGTAATCTTGCAGCATAGCCTGCAAACCCCGACGAGTGACATTGGCATCTGCACATCATCATGCGTAGGTTGTGGATGAGAAGGATATTGATAGCGTTCATAATGACTTTGTGAGGGGGTGGGGCACAACAGTGATGGTAATATTGCTCTTCTTCTTCCATGTCGTCATCATGGTACTTGACCTGGAGTTTTGATGGGCTGTGTGCTGCCCCGGTCCATCATTGTCCGACTCTTCCAGATCTAACAGCTGAGAAAGGGGAAAAGGTGAAACCTTGCTAAGAGCGATTAACTCAGGTGTAAGAGTTGTTCATGTCACATTTGGAAAACATTTTTTTTATTTTTTTTAAATCATCGACGACTGTTCCATCGGTGAGATCTTCCAGGTGATCGCCAGCAGCATTGGAAGGAGTCCAATCGACAATGTTGTCTGCAGTAATGTCAACGTCGACGGTGCTTTCGTGGATGACAGAATCCTCTTCCATGATACAAGTGCATCAATGGCTGTCATTGTCTTCGCTGATGACGGTATGGTGGATGAGACAGTGATGACCGTGAAGAGGCCTTCCTTGGAAGTACCAGACATGACAATTATCAGGATGAATATTGAACTTTAGAAAAGAAAAAACTGAGCAGAGCTCAGGGGGAACTCCCTTCACATGACGTGCGGTAGAAAATCAGAGGGATTCAACCTCTCTTGAGAGTATTCTCAGAGATGTGGAATTCCTATTGCCCGACGC
Organism: Pleurodeles waltl; assembly: GCF_031143425.1. NCBI lineage: Eukaryota > Metazoa > Chordata > Amphibia > Caudata > Salamandridae > Pleurodeles > Pleurodeles waltl. The sequence goes on from NC_090442.1 coordinate 837,748,984, forward strand.
CCTGGATATATTTTGGGGTCAAGGGCAACAAGTTTTCATGTTTATTTTGTCCTTGGGACAAGTAGGCTCAACCCCCTGCAGCACAAACCCTTTGGCTGCCAGTTTACAGAGAAGGTAACTGTCTAGCAGGTGAGGTAATGTATGTCCAAATGTTAATCTGTTCAAACTTGTATTTATGGTTCATTAATTAAAAGCCTTCATTAGTAGGGTTAGCGCTGTAAATAAATGTTTTAAGGTTACACTACACTACTGGATTTAGGGGCGGTTATGGTAGGGAGGCCGGAGAGGCTTTAAATCAGATCCCCAGAGAAAGACCACTCAGTCATTAGTTTTGTAGCAAAAGCGGCTTCTTCTGCTGAAGTTGTAAATTGGCTTTACACTCACAAGAAGACGAGAATTTAACAGCTATTCCACCTTCTCTAAAATACTATCAAAATGGGAAATCCGATAACCTGGAGATATGGAGAGGGCAATATTAAGGAGTGAGGAGGCAGTCATCCAGGTTCCAAAAGTTAAATATGCCAGGTGGCAAGGGATGGAAAGTCAAATACATCTAGAGCATCTTTAACTAAAGATTTGACATTTATAAGGCAAGCAGAAAATGCCCCAAATCCACTCTCCAAGCCCTTGGTAACAGAAAGAGATGTAGACACCCCACTACCCTGAGAAGAGCAATGTTTTTGGGTGGACACAACTGTACGATGCTGATAGTTTGGATAAAGGGCTGCATTAAAAAGTGCAGCAAAGTCAATGTAGGAAGGCATGTCACTCCCCAATCATCTCTCTTCTAGCAGCACTAATGTAGGGAGTGAGAACAGAGTTGAAAACAAACAAAACTAAACAAATACACTTGTTGCAAGCCTAAACAGGTTTAATGGCCCTGGCTTCGTAAGTTAAACTAGAAGAAAAAACTCCTACTGAGTCACTAAGCTAGGGAAAAATTCCCATACTAGTGACTTGGTATCTTAAGTACATTTAAGTTAAACTCCTTAATGCATCATAAATGCGGATAATTTTCCTTCCCTCCCACCAAATAATGAAAACTCCATTTAAATCCTAGTATGTTTTGAAATGGAGAGGGATGTCATACTAAGGCTCCTTGTCGTTCAACTACTGCTTTAGCCTTATAAGCACTTCAAAAGACCATTTCAAAGTCAATCAGAACTGACAGTGCCACCACCTATGTGGCAGGTGCTCATATTATTCATGAGCTCATGCATCTGGAACTGCTGACTGAAATTCTGATGTCAGAGTGCTTGACTCTGTGTGGTGTGCCTTTTTCAAAGGATAGTTACTTGAGAGCACAGATTTTGCAATTCGTCCTAAGGGGTGGGGTAATGGTTTAATTGCTCAAAACATACCAACTGGCAGCCCTTGATAGACTCAAATATTTTATGTGAGCTAAGGAAGAAGCCCCCTGTACCACCCAGAAGGAACTCCATGGATGTAAACTGTTATCAAAAAGTTAAAGCATGGCTCAATCAAATTGGGTAGCTTATCCTGGGCAACGTGGCAGCCCCCATACAAAATGTGTGATGTGTTGTGTGTATAACAGACTGTACTCATTGGCGGTTTCTCTTCGAGGGTGGGGGAGCATTGCCTTCCTGCCCTTTGCGAGCCCAGCAGGAAGAAACAGAATGCAATTAAATTATTTCATTGCCATTTCATTTCTTCCTACGCAGCGCGCACCAGCCTAGAGACATGCTGGGCATGCCCTCTGCTACCAGAAGCAGAGGTAGCAGATGACAGCCTCTGCTTCTGGCAGCAGAGGGCTGGGGCAGTGCCTGGACTGGATAATCCAAAGTAAGCATGTCACTCTGGCTGGCTGCTTTGAGCCGGCCAAAGTGACATGCACACTTTGAACCTCTCCACCCAGCTGTCTTCCGACAGCTGAGTGGAGACCAGGCAGAGGCCTTCAGGACCTGAAGATGCGTCCAGCCAGGCTGATCCATCCAATCCAGGAGTTTCTTTGATGCTGATTAACAGCATGAGAGCAGCGTCTGGATTGGTTAGGGGAGCTCTTCCTCTGTCGGAGAGCTGAAGCAAAGAAGCAGGAGGCGCAACCAGTGAGTAAGTACCTTTTTTTTTTTTTTTAAATGTGTGATGTCTGTAAGTGTAATGCATGTGTGTAATGTATATAAACGTGTAGTCCATTTAAGTGTAATGTTTGTGTTTTAGTTAGTGAAATTTGTTACTTTAGGGTTTTGGAGGAAGGGAGGGAATTGTTGCCTAGTGGTGGGGCTCTGAAAATCGCCCCACCACTGTAAAAGGATACTGTACTTATAAAAATACAATAAAAACAATAAAAAATGAAAATATCCACACCAACTCTAAGTAAAAAGAAAGCCATTCCTAAGTAAAATAAAACCAAAAATGGATTTAAAAGTTAAGCAAACATGAAAAATACTCTACTGAAAACAAATGCAAAAAGCACTGCATATAAAGTCAATGAAAAATGGAAAAATACTCAAAAATGAAAATGTCGAAGTGCCCAGTGTTCACAGCGATCCAACCAACACTAAAGAGAGGCAAGTGGCCACATTACAAATTTATGCTGTTATTAAAGGTGTTAGTAGATGGGGCTTCGCAGGATTTTGAATCTTCTTACTTAAGGTACGACTCAGAATTTCATTTATTCAACAAACACTGTTAGAGGGTAGAGGCGGTTGAGGGCAACAGCAAGTGACACACATTTGGGGGGGGGTAAGGTCAAGAGGGTAGGGGCTGGGGAGGAGAAAGCTTGAGTGAGAAAAAGTTGCACTTTCTATTTCCAAGTCCCCTAAAAAAAAAGATTCCTCGCTTTTACAGCAAAAAACGCTGAACAGAATTCTGTCAATCTTTGCATGAAACATAAACTTGATCAAAAAGACTGCCTCTGATTAGTTTGGTTTAAATCTGTTCAGTAGTTTGAGATATTTGCAGTAGAAAAAGGGGTCAGCCAGGCTGCAAAGAGTTAATAAGACAGGGAATTGTGTTTGTTAAACTTGTTAATTTGTAGATTATGCACCGACCTGGCTCCTTAAATCCTTTGAGAATAATCTATCTGAAAAATTATTAAATCCCACTGGTAGAGGGAGCATTTTTTTCACTTAGTTCTATGTAGGTTCAGTGACTCTTTGGAGGATTAAAGGATTGACACAATATGATTGAATGGAAGCAACTAAACTTAGCTGTTGCAGCAGTCATTAGAAGATGTTAGGAAATGAGGCCTTTTTTTTGGAGGAAGGTAAAAAGGCAAGACCCATGAGGGCAGGTTCTGCCTATATATCAAAAAAGAAAAACAAAAAATACACCTTTTTTCTTTTAGGATAAGGGGATTTGAATTTGGGTTTATCTGTGGCCGTGGGTATATTGCCAGATTTATAAACACCTCAGTTTTTAGCTACAAAGAAATAAACAAAAACTGCTGCTCAACTGCAAAAACTGTGGTCGGCAAAGACTGTGCAAAGTGATTACTGTAAACAAAACAGATCAACACTGTACCTAGAAGCTACAGTGCATGGCCAAAGGCTATGTACAGCTGAATCAGTGGTAAACAGACCAGAATGCGCACTCGGTTCAGTAGTACATAGGGTTGTGCAAGATTTACCCACAGAACTCACTACAGATGGCTGAAGGCAGTGGGGTTGGGATAAAGGCAACAGGGCCAGTGTTCTATGGAAGTTGGTTGCATGAAATGTGGATGCAGTATATCAGTGGTCCCAACTTGTGGTACTGGGGCTCCTGGGGGTCCGCAAAGCCTCCTCTAAGCATGACTGCTTAGAAAATTAGCTAATATTAACAGATTAATAAAATGTATATGAAGCCGCTAAAAGTACAACTGGAAATTTCAAAATGTATTGTAAATGTCAAGGAATTTGAAATTGGAGGTTAAAAATTACATTAAAATCCTCATTTTGATTCGTGACAGCAGTGCAGGTGCATCAAATAGACTATAGTATTGATGATGCGTGGCTTTAACTGAATATAGAAAAGCGCCATCCTAATCTATTAAAACATTTTTTTTAATTTGTTTGCAAATTAAATGGAATGTATTATCATGTGTGTATGTGTTTGATGGAATGCTTCTATCTGTATTTTTGTATGTACTCTTTTGTGGTTCAAATCATCGACAATGTTTAGGCCTGGGTCCACATTTTCCAGTAATGACTCAGTGGAGGTCCCCAGATTCCAATAATGATTCGGCTGGGCCCCCGGTTCCAGTTATGATAAAGTGGGGGTCCACAGAAGTCAAACGGTAGGGAACCACTGCAGTATATCATAAAATACTCACTGAAAACATTTTTTAGGGTAAGTTATTTCTCCTATTTACACATTTTCAGAGAAACCTCATACATTCTCTTAAAACAGAGTTAAAGTGAAATTACGGTTGGGAAATATAACCCCCGCATCCCTTCTGAAACTGCCCAGTTATGTTTAGATATAAAAACCATAACTCACCCCCAACCATAAAACCATAGCTCGCCCCACAAGGAGACTTCTCAGAACTTCTAATGGTGGAAGATGACACTGCACAGGACACTCACTGGTGACATTACGTATCACCTTACTATTGACAATGTTCACTACATCACTATTGATATTGTCTTATTTGCATTTGTTTTAATACGTGACGATATTTAATGATAGTATATGTTAAAACCTACTAGTTAAAAAAAGGTATTCATTATGTGAGGTAATGATCAGTCAATTGTTTTTTAGCACTGGCAAAATGATCAGGTGACTTTTAAATAGCCAACTGCAACGAGCCATGGTGATTTGATGTTCTTCTTCTCCAAGACAACAAAGAACTGCAGAGGCAGAGAAACAATGGCACATCAAAAACATCACCCCTATCACAAATGTGACAGATATCTAACATAATACATGTTCAATTTTAAACTCTGGAAGTGCAACATGGATCATTTATTATACATTCAAGTATCACGGATGGTAACTTTTTATGAGAAGACATTTGCAAACCATTTTGATATTCTGTTTATTAGAATGTAAAACTTACGTTTCTGCTTCTTGTACAGATACATGCCTTTCCTTTTCCAAGTCTATTTTGTTTCCTATTTCAAACACAAACATATAAATTGTCACATTTTAAACAGCTCCGTGTGCCCATGACTACTGCCAAGCATTTGCACTATTTATAAAATGCAGATATCAAATTCACAAGCAGGTAAAATTATCTGTTGCAGAAAATGAGACGGTGTCACGGATAACGATAAAGGAACCAATAACACTGCTCATTATTTCATCATGACGATTAACAAACAAGGACTATAGTTAAATGACATGACAAAATCTAAATGCAATCTGAGGGCTGGATATCAAAACAAAACCAATTTGATCTACGTTAAATCATGCAGTAGAAAGCAGATTTGAAGAAGCACTGAATGGAGTAAATACTTTGAAAAAAACACTGGCGAAGCCAATAGATTAGACTTTTTTTCCACAATGAAAAGCTTTGGAGTCTGTGCTTAGTTTTCAAAACTGTGTGTGAACAAAATACTAGCAATACATTGAGTTAACTTACATTTTTATTCATGTGAGGGGAAGCTGCCCTTAAGCTTTGTGCACTGTAGATTACGCCGTTTGACATTGGCCGATGCGTCATCTCAGGATATTTTCAAGGACGTTGTTGATGCTTACTAGATGATGCGGGACAAAAAAGAGAAAGGGCTGTCTGACTGAAGGACACTAGGTGGGTGTCATAGGCTGACAAAGGGTTCTATGACATACTAATATTTGAGAAGAAAGAAACCCCACTTGAAAAAGTTGTATCTAACAAACATGACTTGACATAAAGTTTAACTAACGCTATTCTTTCAGATTTGTCCAATCCATCCTGACAAAAGCAATTTATGCTGACAATGACTTAAACACTTTTTTTTTACACTACTTCTGGTCATCCTTCCTTTCCGTAAAGGAAGTAAAGACTCTCCCACTAACTCTTCGGACCCAATTGTTTCCTGGAGGGAGATGCCCTTTATACAGGGAATTGACTTGTTAGTGAGGATATTATTTGCTCTGCCCCTTAGCCTCAGACGAAAACAGTCATAGATGTAAACAGAAGTGGGTCCTTCATTGGCATGGAATTACATTGGGAGTCACTACATGGCAGAACAAGGCGTGGTGCGACCGACTGAAAACGTGAGAGCACTGTTGGCATCAGCTATGTGGATGCCTCTGCAGCAGAACGAGAAGAAGCCCAATCATGAAGCATGCCACCAAGTGGTAACCCTGGTGGGTGAGGGTTTTTCTAACAAAAAAACTTTTTTTCTGTGAAAGTTTTTCCCTTCTGGGTTGGGTCTCTAAATACATTTACTGAAGCTTCAAGGAGGATAGACCCTCCCCTTTATCCCTACTTCTCCCCCTTTGTTTAGCAAAATATATATTTGCACATAAACTCCGCATTATCTTTAATTTTGTGTGTGTGTGTGTGTGTGTATATATATACACACGCGCACACAAACACATATATATATATATATATATATGTATATATATATATATATATATATATATATATATATATACACACACACACACGCACACACAACACAGAGTAGGTTAGGTCATTTTTGTGCTTGTTTTTGTGTGCTAATAAAATTGGCCCCGTTAGACAAATCTCCACGAAACCTTCAAAAAAGGTACTACTTTTTGAGTAGTTTATGCATGGAAAGGTTTGGGGTAATCCGTCAAGCGGGGCAAAGGGCGGGGATATCTCAAAACACAGAATCTCCATGCATTTTCCATAGACATCTTTAAGCAGGGCTACAGCAAAAACTGCTCAACAGAATTCCACAAAAGTTGGCAGTAAGCTAGATCTTGGTAGACTGCTTGTGCTTTTTGTGGGTGTGTATATATCCACTGAGTAGTCTTTAAGAAATTAAGGTTCAAATATAATTGTATATCTGGACGGCTGGGTTTATGAGAATCTCTCATGAGAGTATCAGTTCAAAAATGGAGCTTTCTGATTTGCCCAGGGAGCTTCATTTCCCACTGGAGTAAAAGCTCTGATTGGCTGCTAGCAAAATTAGAAAAATGCTACAGGACTCTGGGACTTAGGGCCTCATTAAAAGTACAGCGGTCTTTTGGCAAGAGTACAGCAGTCTTTTGGCAAGAGTCCTGCGGTGGCAGCCGCCAAAAGACCGCCATGTTGGTGGTAATCCAACCGTTGTATTAAGAGTCAAACTGTGAAATCTGGAGAAAAAAAAAGCCAAATGTCCTAAACCGCCAGGTCACTGGAGGATGGAAAAGAAGCAGTCCTGTCACCAGCCAGACAAAAATCCACCCATCAGATTACGATCCACAAATCATGATAGTGGTTCTTCCATGGCGGAAAGCCACTGGCGTTACGAAACCAAGGTAGTTTCAACTCACATCACACTGAACACAACACCACAATGAATAGTTTGAATACCCCATACCCGACACATCACATAGCCATACACCCGACATACCTACGCACTCCACTATAAAGCACACCCCTACAAAACTCACAGTTCTTTGCAACCAAAATGCCACACACAGCCACAGACAAGCAACAGTTTAGAGAGAAACAAAAAACAAGAATAGGCACCCATTTACATTTCACTGCGTACACATCACAAACTTGCACAACATACATTTTACTTCGACACACAATCCACAACAACCGTCACCCACTCACATCACAGCACCTACACCTCACCATTTACCTTTTTCTGCAGCCTTTTTTCTTTGAATACTATCACACCATCTTCACCACCACTACACAAAACACCTACATTTCAAGGGTGAGGAGTTCAGGGTCATGGTGGACGAAATTGTCAGGGTACAGCGACACCTGTTCGGAGCACGGGTCCAGCAGACATCAATTGCCGGGAAAATGGAGTTGTGACAAAAGAATAGTCAAGAGGGTTAATTCTATACGTAGCTAACCACAAACAAGGGAGGACATCAGGAAAAGGTGGAACGACCTCAGGGGGAAGGTATATTCCATGGCATTCAGGCACCAGCTAGCGGTAATGAAGACTGGCGGTGGGGCCCCACCTCCTTCCCCTACTTTCACATCTTGGGGTCTTGGACATACTGTATCTTGAGGGCCTGACAGGAATACCTGGGGGAGTGGAGTCAGGCAAGTTCCCACAAAATCCATGTCACCCAATTGTCATGTCCTGCATGCTCACTCACCACGTTAACCCACCCTAATTAGGATACCACCCACTAAACCTCTGTCCAAATGTTCCAATACCCCTCTCTGGCATACCACATGTCCACTAAACGTACCTGGCTCCACAGGGAACGGCACAAGTAGCATTACTACTCCCAGAATGCAATATCCCACTAATTTGAAAATCTAAACAATGCACCAAGTGGGAGATGTCATGCATGTGAAACTAATTACCTATCTAACCCATCTTGTATGTGGAGGTTGTGAAATAGTAAATGCCAATGACAGCAATGCAATGGGCGACTCCCACTATCACAAGCAAAACACAGCTATAGCTAAGTGCCTAATCCTAGTGCCCTTATAATAAAGATTCCTAAGATTGTAAATGTAGATGCAAAGTGGATGCACAAGCAGTACATCCAGTTACAGACCAATGTATATTGCTTACTCCCATATTGTGTCCCTACTCTGACAATATTGTGCATTGTACACCTCTTTTTTTGTACCATATATCATGTCAGACACTTCACTAGGCAACAAACATGAACACCCACGTCAATAATCAGATACCATAAGACGGTATCATCAGTCCAATCACTACCAAAATTATTTAACAGCTTCAAGCATGGTATTGAAATTACAGAGTGACATGTTGTACTAAGTATGATTGTGCAGCAGCTGTCATTGTAACTTCTGGTGATCATGTTAAGGCACTGCCTGAATCTCACACAACATCAATAATACCCTAAATGTAGCAGCAACTCTGTGTTCCACTTCTCCCACAGGTAACCATGCCAATGTCACCATGGACAGGATACCAGAGACTATCACTACCCCCTGAATGAAGGCCACAGTGAGGACAGCACCCCTGGATGGGTGGACACTGATGACGAAGCTGGCCCATCAGGGACACCTGGTCAGTCAACAACTGTCAGCCTCACCCTGCCCACACCAACTCCTCCCAGCCCTGTTACATCTACATCACAGGCGCAACCATTTGCCTCCCCTCCCCAAACCTGTGTCCTAAAGACTGTATCATCCATTGTGAGCCCCACATTAAAAGGTACCCCAGTCTCCTCTTGTCACCATGGACGCTGATGGTCCTACCACCACTGGGAGTGGACAAACTGTGCCAGGGGCACAGGCACGTGGGGGGAGGGTGCATGGGAGAGATGGTGTGGACCAGAGGAAGGGGGCTCGAACGGACAGTACTGACAGGAAAACCATTTCCCAAGTCTTGGGAGCATAACAAAATTCCAAAGGCATGATGAGCCAGGTAATCACCATGATGGGGGAAATCCAACAGCTGCAAAGAGACTACTTCCAGGAAGTCATGCAGCAGTGGCAGGCACAAAAAACCTACTTGACTTCCACTGTTGAGGCACATCAACACTACCTTCAGTAAGTCTGTAGCACATCATCAGGCCTCTTCCGAAAGTAGTGCTTCTTCATGCCTCAGACACCCCACCTTCTGAGGCAGAGCACCCCCCCTGACCCCAAATGGTGCTTTGATTGCTTTTTCTAGTACTTTGGCTGGGTAGGGTAGCAGCGAGATGGGCCAGAAATTCTTTAGTTCTGATGGGTCGGCCGAACGTCTCTTCAAGAGAGGGCATATTTCGACGTATTTCCAGTCCTCAGGAAGGTGCCTGTGCTGATGGAGCAACTGATAGTGTTACGAAGCTCGGGGCGGTGGATGTGCTGGCTCTGATGTATATGTGTTGTGGGCAGGGGTACGAGGGAGCTTCGGAGTGGGTGCTGTTCATGATGTTGACTCTTTCCTCCGTGGCGAGCGTGGAACAGTAAAGGATGGTCTGGGTGGGAAGGGAGGTCGGCTGTAGGTTCCAGTGCCAGGTGACTGAAAGCTGTCATAGATGTTCTGGATCTTGTGGTGGAAAAAGGAGGCGAGTTTGTCATAGAGGTCCTGTGACAGGGGATGCAGGTGGGGGGGGGATCTGTGAACTCGTTGATGACTGAGAAGAGTTCCTTTGAGTTGTGTGCGGAGGAAATGAGGCGCTCCCGGAGAGCGTTCTTTCTTGCGATGGCTGTGGTTGGGGCTCTGAAGGAGGCAAGGTCTTCACTAGATTGGCTGTTCCTCCATACTCACTGCAATTATTACCTGGTTTCAGCCATGTCCAAGTCTCATGTCTGCCTGCAATTCCAATCTGCTTTTGACACTGTGACTTACCAAGGATGAGTACCCAAACTGGAACTTTGAAAATCTGTAATTGACATAGATAAGAGATAGGGCATAGTGGAAAACATTCCCAATTCAGACAAGTCATTTTCACAAGAGTGACTTTGCATGTGCATTGGCAAAACATAACACGGTAGACCACTGTGTTCTGTCCACAATACAAAATTACAGTCTGCATGCACAACTCATTCATAGGCATTGGAGCTACCGGAAATCTCATAGCTGATAGTAAAAAGGCGTTGACATGCTATCCATCAACTCTAGATTACAAATTAAAATCACTGCATCAAGAATACATTGTATACCTTCCATCAGTTGAAGTACTGATTGATGAGATATGCTCTGAAGTCTCCTGCTTCAACCTCATCTGTCTCATCATGACTTGGCAAATCCGCATTCCACCCACAGGGAATGCTGGGTCACCTTCATCTGGTAGGAATGGTATCCGACGTCTCAGGGCAAGATTGTGAAGCATGCAGCAGGCAAAAATTATTTAACATACCTTGTTCATTGAGTAGAGGAGGGCTCCTCCTGATCTGTCCAGGCAGCGAAACCTTCCCTTCATGAGCCCAAAAGTCCACTCCATGACACGCCCTGTCCTTCTGTGGGCCTCATTGTAGCGGATTTCCCCTGGCATGGTTGAGTAACTCACTGGTGTCAACAACCAAGGACCATTTGGATAGCCAGAGTCACCTGTAAGCAAACAGGTAGAAATACACAAACATATTGAGGGCACGCACAATTGGGATAGCAGGAGATAAACTTGGCAAACACACACGTTGAATCTGACTTACCAACCAGCCAGGCCCTCTCTGTGTTAAGTCGTGTCATCATCAGTGGGATACTGCTGTTCCGCATGATGAAGGAATCATGGACTGATCCTGGATACTTTGCATTGACTTGTGAAATGTACAGGTCTGCCAAATACACAACTTGAACGTTGCTGGAGTGGTAGTTTTTCCTGTTCCTATATACCTGTTCATTGGAAGTGGGCACCCTCTATGGCTCCAACCACATGTGGACTGTACCCCATTGCATAAAACTCTGCCTTCACACAGGCCAAATCTGCACATTGGTGTAACATGATGTTGCTGTCCAGGTGTTCCAACAATGCTGACAGTACATCCTTCAAAACCAGATTGAACATGGGCTTAGATATCCGTGCAGTTAGGAACAATGTATTCTAAAAGGACCCATTACTTGAATAATGGGAGGTATGCTTTAGGGATTGCAAATGGCAGGTATCAACTCATCACAAAGATCCAGGATTGTATGCCCATTCAGACAATATGTCTGTATAGTATGTCTCTCCTCCATGGTGTGCAGGTCTACTTGTGGGCGGTACACTGGAGGTTACCTTCCTCTCCTCATGCCAGGGTAACTATGTGAAAAAATATACCTTTTGTATGAGACAAGACAAATGCACACATAATGAACATGTACAACTCACACATATCTGCAGTTGAGGTTGGTTACAACATTTGACATCTACAATACAGCATATTGATATGAATCCTATGACACTCCTCTTTGTGCACATTCCCTTAATACTTTAATGGTGACTGTCTTCTTTTGTTAGTCCAATCCACTTTACATGTGCAACACATTTTGTAGCACCTATTCTACATTACTGACACACACAGGATGTTGACAATAGGTGTGCATTTCTATCAACACAAATCCCTCTATTACACAGTTTTAACTACTCAAATTGACTACTAAACCTGAAGGCAGTACTTATTGATATTTAACACATTATAGTTATTTGTTAATGACACAGATTTCAATACTTTTCCATATGTGATATGTGCTCAAAATGGCAGCTGTCTGGCCTACTGTACTGGACTTGTGGAAACAACCTAACTCTGCCGGCGTGACCACCATCTTTTGCAGTATTGCCCACTTGACTCCTGACACTGCTGCCAACAAGACAACCACTACCTTACCTGCTGTGTACTGCCTCTGGGAGCTATCATGCCACGTCCTACAGGTGATTGGGCCCCAGCCTTCACCCCAGAAGTGCTGGACAAGCTTGTTGAGGAGGTCCTACCCCTGTATGAACAGCTATATGGTACACCAGAGGAGCAGGTGAGTCAAATGGTATACCTATGTGTGAAAGGTGGGGTGTATGATGGTGTACCTGAAATTTAAAGTTCTAAATGTGTTGATGCATGCAGATACTAAATTGTGCATGAGTGTGACTGAAATAATGGAAATGTTTGCCTTCTTGCTCTCACTGAAGTTTTCTGTCCACTTGTGTTGGTATGGTGCATGTGGAGATGACTTTTTGCTTTTGTCTGTGTCAGCCATGCATGTCAACGCCCATCAAAAAAAGGGAATCTGGTGAGCCATCGTCACGCAAGTGCTGACCCTGGACGTCCTCAGCCGAAAGTGCATCCACTGTAGGAAGCGGTGGAAGGACCTGAGACACTGGGCCTGGACGACAGCAAAGGCCCAGCTGGGGATGTCCTCCCAACAAGCGAGGGGTGCTCATCAGACCCTGACCCCCTCCCTAATGACCCGCATCTTGGCAGTGGCCTACCCTGAGGTGGATGGCCATTTGAGGACAGTACAGCAGCCACAAGGGGGTAAGTTCAGATTATACACATGTACATGCCTCTGCCAGTTAAGTGTACAATGTCTAAGTATCTCAGCTGTGACAATATGGTAAGTGCTACAGGTAAAGGGTCTCTTAGGAAGACAAAGTACTAGCATTGATACACAGGTGTGGACATTGTATAGTTTATAGGGACATGTTACTCACCTATGTTAACCAAACAGTATGACAGCATGTGGCGGTGCACATGTGACAGTGTCATATGTGTACCTCTACACTGCTATACATATGTGTAACCTGCTGTGAAATCTTTCCCACCTACTGTTCCACAGTCCATATACCCATTTTATAAGTTGCCCATCGTTCTGGTCTCTGACCAGTCCTATTCCACTGGATCTAGCTCTATGTGCTACATTGGGTCTGCCAATGAATAACAGGGCCAATTAATCCTGTGTTCTACAATAGATGGAAATGTAATGTAAGGCTGCCATCCCAAACAGTAAATTAGACATGGCATACTTACTACATTCCCTCTGAGGTGAGAGTTGTCCCCATTGAAATGTTTGATGTATACATTGGCAAATGTGATGTTTGAGCACAGTTGACGCACTACATAGTGAAAAGCATGATGGTAATAATAGATTAACAGTACTAGGCATTTCATTACATGTGTTTGAAATCATTTTGTCCCATGTGTATGGTATTGAGAAGGTAAGTGGCTAGCCTGCTGATCCCTTAGACCATGTATGTTGTCCATGCTACATAGGGCTGTGTCATACCTATAAGGGTGAAAGATACAATGTGTTGTGCCTACATCAATTGTCAATTGGTACTTTGTGTCTTTTGTTATGTTGAGGCCTCTACTTTGCCATACTTACCTTTGCTAATCTGAGGCTGTTAATACAGATTTTGTAAAGGTTCAGCTCATTTCAGCCTGACTTAATAGTGTAGAGGTGTTCCATTTGACATGGACATGTTGGTGGAATGGGATTATGTTGTCAGTCAATTTGCTTGACTCTAGGTGTACGTGTCCATCATGGTTACATTAGAAGCGGGTTATGTCAGTGTTACTTCAGTCCTAAAATGTTCGGTTGCACATGTCTGGACAGATGTTAGTGATGTAGATATTTTGATATAGTCATGTAGAGGTTTCTACTCCGCATGAATAGTGGAATAGTATGTGGCCTTAATCCACATGATTTGTGTCCGTTGTATTGGAGCAGTTGGTATGCTCCCTGTGGTTGTCTGTAGCTTTATCCTGTGTGCTAAGTAGGCCCCTATTGCAGGACATGACTTTGTTGTCTATGTGCCAATGTATAATATAAGTGGGTCCCAACATTCTATCTAAACATTTTTAAAGGACTTGTGATAGGTGTTTTACTGGCATGCTATGTGATTTTATGAGCCTCACTATTTGGGTATGCCATATGTAGTGTTTTCATCTGAGGTATTTGACATTGTAAATGTTAAGGGCAGAGTCACTTTAGGAATGTGATAGCAAAACAACATGCTATGTAGTAGTTGAACTGAGAATAGTTCACTTTCATGAAACATGAGTTCTGGTGATAGACTGGGCAACTGTGGATTAGGAGTTGACATGATTTTGTGATGTCAGTTAACAGCATTTGCTAAGGATGATTTGTTGATTCACAGTGATGATCTGTACAGGAGAGAATTTTGATGTTGACAATTCATCTTGTGCAGGAATAGATTGTCTTACAGCTGAATTGATGGGAAGGTGATGTAATGGTCAGGTGGTTGGCTTATGTTGTGAGTGAGACAGCTGTCATATAGGACTGTTGGAAGTATGTAGTTGTGACATGATGCAAGATATAAATGGTTCCTACCTGTGTTTTTTAAGACATAGATGTGATGTTACAGTTGTGTATGCTGAAATGTATGTGTAAGTTAAGACTGTGATGACCCTCTCTTCCTCTGCATCAGCAGGCAAAGGAGACGGGGCACAGCCGAGTGTGGAAGCTGCTGGCCCGGGGACCCAGAATGCTGATACCACCGACACCGAGGGACCCAGCGGCCCAGAGGGTGAGGGTAGTGCCCTGGGGGACACAGGATCCATTTTGTCATCTTCGAAATCCTCCTCCAGCGGATACTCCCTGGCAGTGGACGACCAATCTGGGACCATCCCAGCATCATTTCAGTCTGCCACCCTGCTTAATACCACCGCCCTCCCTGTAGTTCCCCACCCAGTTTGCCATGCCTGCTCAACCTAGAAGGTTGGCGTCTCCATTGCCGCAGGCATCTCTGCCCCTGTCAGCCCTGCTGCCCTCAGTGAGGAGGCTATTGACCTCCTGAGGTCCATTTCTGTGGGTCAGTCGACCAATGTGAATTCCAACCAGGGACTGGCAACTGAAGTCCAACAGAGTAATGCATATCTGGAGGGCATTCACGGTGCACTGGCTGGCCTACAGAGATCCTTTCAGGCCCTGACCTACACACAGGTGGCAGCCAGTCATCTTCCCAATACTTGAGACAACCATTCCCTCTCCCTCCACACCCAAACCCTTTTGCTATGACCATCCCCATGTGCCGAAAAAAACTTTCCTTTTAGCGTTTCCCCTTTTCCCCTACTCCTCTCCCACCCCATGATACACCTAAACGGTCTGTGTCCCTTCCCACGTCAACGCTCCCCTAAACCTAGGACCAAGACAATCCCCCCCTCCAAAGCCAGATCCCAAAGGCCCCCCTCCAAGACCGAAATCCAAACTCCCCCCCCCATCTGACCTCCCTGCCACCAGATAACCCCTGAGGCTACGTGTGTTGTTTAGGCAGTATGTGAGGTTGTGTGCAGTGCTTTTGTCTGAAAATGCGATGGACATTTGTGTGTCTAAGAGGTATTGTTGTGTTGGTATTATGTGTTGTTTGTGTTGAGATGTGTTGATTAGTGTGCTGTGTGGTTTCCTGCGTTTTGACTATGCATGTGTTATGTGTTTGAAATGTTGGATACAGTGCTCTTTGTAACTCAATTGGTAAGTAGTAGGATAGCGTATTTGTATGTATTTTATGCCTGCTGGAGTTATATTGTGATGTATGTGTGATGTGTATTTGGGTAGTGTCCCCCGTGGGTCCCTGCCAAGCTACTGCAGATGGTGCGGTTGTGTTTGTGACGTGTTGTGTGGTACTGTATGAGTGTGGACCTGTGCAGTGTTTCTGTGTGTACCTGTATGTGTTTGTGACATGTGTATGTGTGTGTGTGTGTGTTTGGTGGCCCTGGTGTGTGTGTTGTGTATATGCAAGTGTGTGTTTGGCTGTATTTAAGTGTGCATTGGTGTGCAGTTACTTGTGGGTGTCCCCCTCGCACCGCCTTCTCGAATGTCAGGTGTGTGAGTGTACACAAATTGACAATGTACAACAGCAACAGGTAAGAATGTGTACTTACGGTTGCTGTTGTCGTCGTCTCAGATTCCGAAGTCTTTGGGTGAGCACGGCTGCCTGAAGGTGAGTCTCTCCTTTCATGCAGCTGGTTTCCGCTTGGGTTTCCATGGTGGTGTGACTGCGGCTGAAATCTTGGCGGTGTGCAACCTTGTAAACTGTCCGGCAGAAAGATGGACTCCGCCGGCCTGCATATGGCAACCGTCGTCCGTGGCGGCCAGACCGCAGTGGTGGTGCTCTAGCTGCATTCTGCTGTGAATACCGCCACAGTCATAATTTGGCAGTTTTCTCTGCCAGCCTGTTGGCGGTATGACCGCCACCATTGCAATCCTGAGACTGCCAAACTCATAATGACCCCCTTAGTCTCCTGGCCTACACATGTAAAAAATTAACAAATAATATAAGGGGACAGCATAGGGATATCCAGACCCCTTAGGTCCCATGAAGGGGTCTAAGAGAGACTCGCCCCCTCCCAGGCCTAAAACAAACAAAAAAACTGAAAAAATTGGCATGATCCCACAGTCTCCCGCAGGATTGTGAAAAAATGAAAGAAATAAAAATAGCAGACAGGGTTGCTTTGTTTTATTAATGGGAGGGGGCATGTGGCACCCCTTCCCCACCCTTTACAGGCCCAACAAGGCCACCCTCGGAACCAAAATCACTGTATATGGGTAGGTAGGGAGGGGACACCTACCCCCCCAAGCCATTGCAGGCCAAGGGGAGCCCAACATCAGGGCTGAAATCACCGATTATGGTGGGTGGGGGGGGGGGAGAGGACACGTGCCCTGCACTCCCCAAGACATCACAGACCCTGGGGAGCCCAGTCCAACATTTTCTCAAAAGGGCAGGGGATCGACAGCATGGGCCTCCTCCCTGAGCCATCACAGGCCCTGGGGAACCCAACCCAGGCTGAAATATGTCAAAAATAGAAGGAGACCCTCCCCCTTCCCTGAACCATTAATGGCCCAGGGGGCCTCATTCCCCAGATCGGGCACACTAGCTATTTACCAGGGATTCCACTCCACACATAGCGGTTTGTCTGCCCACACAGACGCGGGCAGAATTTTATTTTTTCCTTTTGCACCTGCCTGGCAGGAGATTCAAAGTCTGCTCCCAGTGGATTGGAACTTTGAAAATGCTCCCGTCAGCTAATGTGGGTAGGGAAAAAGAGCAACACAATGTTCCCATTTGAAGGGAGCAGCATAAATAGCTGCTTCACACTGGGCGGGAGCAATGCCAGGTCCGGCTGCAGGGCCTTAGGGCTTCCCCACGGCCCCCAATGAATGTATGGTGGATGCCCTTTGGGGGGAAAAGAGGGGTTTAACAGGGTACTCACCTTTTCGGATGGCGTCTCTGGGTCCGGAAAAGGCTGGGCTGGGGGAGTGGGGAGGGAATAGGGTTGTTTAATGTAGCCTGGTCGTCCCTAGGTAGTTACATTTTAGACCTAGTTTCCTTTGGAAAAGCAGTTTTTATTTTGCTAATAACTTTTGCGCCATTTGATGAATCTTCACAAATCTTTCAAAACTAGTACGCAACTTACTTCAGCTGCTGTGTGGAAGGTTTTGGGGTGATGTGTCAAGCGGGGCCAAGAAAAGAGGGGCCCCAAAACCCATTTTCCCCATGCAATTTCCCATAGGGATTTTAGGCACAACTACAGCCCGAACAGTTACACAGAATTACACCAAATTCTGCAGAAAGATAGCTCTTAGTCCAGAAAGAGCACTTTTTGTAATTTGGTCTAAATCCATTCAGTAGTTTGGGAGTTATTAAAATAAAAATGAATTTATATATCTAGGGATGCAGGTCCAGGTGGGGTTGCGGAATCACACGCTAACAACAATTCCGTGATTGGCTGGCTGTAAACAGAGGAAAGTTGAGGGTGCACCCTTTTGTTCATTGAGACTCTGCTCCCAGTTGGGAAAATACAATTATAAAGTAATAGAGCAGGTAATAGTCTTTTGCATGCAGGGAGTTATCATCCCTTACCATTAAAGGAAAGTATCCCCTACGGAGAACTTTTACGAGCCAAACGAATTTGCAGCACGGGGAATAAATTTGCAGAGATTGAAAATGATATGGTAACAAGATTAAGAGAAAGGGGGTATTCTAATGATACCATCACCAAGGCGGCCCAGAGACAGTATTCTATTTGATGTATCTAAAAGCAGTAGTACTCAGTGTGATAAACAATAAATGGCAAGATTCATAACAACATATAATGTGGCTCATTCTAAAATACGGAGGATACTACAGAAACATTGGCATATATTGAAAAGTGACCCAATCATAGGAAAAGATATTAGAAAACATCCTAAGAAAACTTATAGGAGAGGGAAATCTATGCATGATGCACTTGTAAGAAGTGATGTTAGACAATGTGATAGTAAACAGATGTGGCTAACTCCCAATGATGGTTTTTTCAAATGTGCCAAATGTAAGGCTTGTAAAAATGGGGAGGGCATTAAGTCAGTTGTGATAAACGGTAAAACCATCCATAAAATTAGGGGAGTATATACTTGTAAAAGCGAATATGTTATTTACGTACTCAAGTTCAGCTGTATCAAAATGTACATAGGCAGTACGAAACTGCAGGTACACAAACGTATCTTACAACATCTGAGAGCGGTCCATAATCAAGACGATTCGTACCCGTTAGCTAGACATATTCGGGAAGTTCATGGAGGAGATACTACTAATTCAAAATATAGTGTGATAGATGGGATACCTAAGGATCTCAGAGGTGGAGACAAAGAGAAAAGGTTAAGAATATTAGAGTCAAGGTATATACTGGCGATCGATACCAAAGAACCGAACGGATTAAATAAAAGTGAAGAGATACACAATCATTTAAAGGTTTAAATCAAATTATTTAAAGGACAATTATGTACTATGACAAAAAGATTTTTTGCAGATCAAGTCACTCTGGTTGATTTCCTTAAAATGTGAAAATTACATCTCATCCGCTAAAATGAAATGAAAGTGGATGAATATACCAGATAGTATGTAAATAATGAATAGTTTAATAATTGTGATTGTGGTGAGGAGGTATGTTCATCATTTCTGCCTATATTCAATATGTAGTGATGCTATTGACCATTGGGGTCATGTCCTTTTATAATTATTGGTGCAATACACATTTCTTATATTGTATTTATATTTATACTGTTTACATATAAGCCCATACATTCTTTGTATTTTTTAGTGACAATTTTAGTAGCATCTAGGGTGAAATGGACGAGTGTCCTGTCTTGGAGATTAGGCAGAGTTTTGCGTAGTAATTGTTATTTTTATGTTCAATAATTTGGTAATTGCATAGGAGTAAGAAATATTTTTATTATTGTACTGAGCATGAAACAGTCGATTTGAATCTAATAGGATAGAATGTTGTGTCGTAAAGATCGGGCTGAGTGTTGTGTAGCAATCGTCATTATTATGTCAAATGTTTGGGTGAATTTACGGAAACAGTGTTAAGATGTGGTCATTTTATTTTTGTATTTTTAAATTTTTTTATTTATGATTTAATATATATAGTTTGAATAATCAATTATATATTTTGATTTCAAGAATGTGGGAGATTTGATCATGGCGTAAATGGATAAAAAAAAGACGATCATGTGTGCATAAATAGAGAATCAAAATGGCGGCCATCAGGCCGATGAAGGCAGTTATGCCGAAACGCGTTCCTGTTGTGATTGTATATTAAATTTCATGAATACACACTCTGGAGTGCTGCTTCTTCATATTATTACTGAAGGAAAGTGTGGATGTATATATATATATATATATATATATATATATATATACACACATATATATGGAAAATGCCACTTACCCATTAGACATCTGTTTGTGGCATGTAGTGCTGCAGATTCACATGCTTTGCATAAGTCCGACATCTAGTGTTGGGCTCAGAGTGTTACAAGTTGTTTTTCTTCGAAGAAGCTTTTTCGAGTCACAAGATCAAGTGACAACTCCTCTCAGTGATAGTCTGCATGGGCATCGAGTCCTTTGTTAGATTGTTTTTTCGCAGGAGGGTGAAGTAAGAAATGTACACACATATATATATATATATATATATATATATATATATATATATTATTATATATATATTATTATATATATGTATCTTCACACCAGTTTGCCAATTGAGTAAAAAATGCAGCACTCACAGGATTTCATCAGACTTCTTTTATTACATAACAAGACCCCAAACAAACTAACACCGACGCGTTTCGACCTTCCCGGTCTTGGTCACGGTAATTACCCAATCCATTACAAGCACTATTTATACTAATCCTCTAAGCCATGCCCTTAAGTGTCATTCTGGGAAATGTAGTCTATACAATGTGTACTATTTCTAAAAGCCAAACACAAAACCTTTTAAACCCTAATGTGTACTTCAAATACAAATAAGACTAAAAAATAAAATCAAAAACCTAGTGCAGTGTTTCTAGCCCTGAGAGCTTTTCTTCCTCATCTGTCGCACAAGATTGTCTTAGTCCGCACAGACAACATGACAGCTGTGTTATCTACAGAAGAAGGGTGGGGGAACACGATCATCCCAGCTGTCACAACTTTCTCAGACAATATGGAAATGGGCTCTTCACCCCTATATTCACTTAGTGGCAGAGTATCTCCCAGGAACAGACAACTTCGCAGACCTGCTAGGCAGGATGCACCAGCAAGTCCACGAATGGGAACTCCACCCACAAGTCCTTCAAAAAAATTTGCAAAAGTGGGGAACTCCTCAAATAGCACAAAGCACAGCAGAAAACTCAAAATGCGTAAGCTTCGCATCCAGGTACCCACACCCTCTATTCAAGGGCAGTGCTTTATGAAACTAGTCAGGCATATTTGCTCACCCTTTTCCACCTCTCCCTCACATTTCTTTTCTGGTTCTGAAAATCAGACAGACATCACTTATCATCATCCTTGTAGCTCCCAATTGGGTTTGTCGGCCATGGTTCACTAGACTCCTGGATCTCGCCGGACTTTCTCACACAGGATCAAGGACAGATCAGACATCCAGACCCCAAGTCAACCCTTGCAATATGGCTCCTGAAGTTATAGAGTTTGGTAACCTAGGACTGCCTCAGGAATGTATGGGCATTCCAAGAGAAACTCATAGACCGACAACCAGAGCATGTTATGCAGCAAAATGGAAACCTTTTGTGTTCTACTACCATTCCAAACAAATTAACCCCATTAAAGCTGATCTCCAGGGCATTATTTATTTGCTTCATTTACAGAACATTACACTTCTATTTGTCTGCATCTTGCAGCCATAGCTGAATATTTACCGACCAGACAACATACTTGGTTGTTCAAAATCCAAGTTATCCATGGAAGGCCTTAAGAGTTCTTCCACTCAGGGTACATCCAGAACCCTCTTAGTGAAGAGTAGGCAGTGTCTAGAAGCCAGGCTCTTGCATGGGCTCCCTATGGGTGGCAGAATAACTGCTGCAGCCCATATGGATCCCCTGGAACCCCAATGCATTGGGTACCTTGGTACCATATACTAGAGACTTACATGGGGGACCAATAAGCTAATTGTGGGAAGAAAAAGGTACAATTTACAGGAGAGCGCAAAACTACTGGGGTCTTGGTTAGCTGGAACCCAGTAGACACAGTCAAACATCCTGACAAAAGGCAGAAAATGGGGGTAACCATGCCAATAAAGAGAGTACTTACCTACAATGATTGGCTTTCCATCTGCCACCAGGCGTCCGAAAGAGGAAGCGTTTTGGGCTCCGAATTCTTTGGTCAAGGCTGTGGAGGCCTGGAAGGCTGAGTCTTTGATGATGGGGTTGATGCCCAACTCTCTTGGGGCGGTACTCTTCCTTGACTCAAGGCCATTTTGGAGGGCTGGTGAGTGTTTCGCTGCCATCCATATTCATGGTTGGAGTCTTCACACATGGTCCAGAAGGCATGGAGACAGGGGCCTCTTGTTCCTTTTCCTAGGACTTTGAGTTGTAAGAGAAGATCACCTCCAGGCTAGGTGACAGCTGTCTGGGCCTTCACCTCCCTCAATACTGAGTCCCCCGAAGATGTCAGGGGTGTCCAAACCCTTCACCTTCTCCAGGGCTACCTTCATGACAGTCTTTGTCATGCCGTTGACCAACTCCTTCATCCACAACTGGGTGGGTAGTAGCTCCTACTCCTCCTGGACTCTTCTGTTACTTCTGGACCTGATCCCCTTCTTCCACAGACCTTCCTCTTCAGAAAACCACCGCTGGGTGTTGCATTTTCTTAATTTCCTTCCTTTTGGGTGGGTTTGGGGATAATCCTGTAACTTACTGCTTTCTTCCTTGTCGCTAGGGGGCACTGTGGCACTTACTTTTGGGACTTCATTGTTTCCTAATAAGGAGAAATTTGGGAGGGTGTAGATGCATGTTGCATCTTTGAAATCTAACCAAATATCTGAAAAGGCAGCAATTTTGCATTGCCACGTGACAGTAAGTTCTGCAGCTCCTCTAAAACAAAAATTTTAAGACATCTTTGGACCTATAAGGTGTGTATATTCATATTTCTATACACCCTCTCATTAGTGGTTAACATTCAAAGTGGCCAATTGCCATTATCAGTACAAACTCTTCCCCTTCGATCTCAAGTGTGCCTCAAGAATTTTCTCGAAGTGTTAGTAGCTGCTCATCTCAGAAGACAAAGTCAAAGGTATTTACCTATTTAGACGTGTCAAGGGAATAAACTCTTGAGACAGCTACAGATTCTGGCACAGACTGTCTGCAGCTCTTGAACAATCTAGGGCTTATGATGAACAGAGAGAAATCCTCTCTGTACCCTCGCAGAAAAACCAAGTTTCTAGGTGGCATTCTTGAAACAACCGTAAACAAAGCATTCCCATTCAAGCAAATAGTAATTTGCCTTGCACCATTGTCTATAATCCTGTAAAAAGAAAAAAACAACCACCATGCAGGTTGTCAAGGCCTTTTATTAGGAATTATGATATTTTTCATCTCTTTGATTTTTGCATTATAGCTTTCTCATGAGGATTTAGGAGAGTTGTGGACAAGCAGTGGTTGCAGAAATCAAGCTAATTCAACACCCTGAAAAAAGCAACATTTCAGATAAAATAGACTTTAATCTGGTGGTGTCAATGTAAAAACACCGCTGTAAGACTATCTTCTCTCCAGGACAAATCCCATTTTGTTATGACCACAGATGCCTCACTAGAGAGATGGGACATGCAGCTGCAAGAGTTGCAGGTTAGTGGCATTTGGCCAATGAAAGAAACTCAAATTCATTTAATTATCAAATGCCTATCAGTATTTTGGAGTTGAGAGATCTAGAGCTTCCACCAATGCACAATTTGTCAATATTAATATATGTAGACAATACAACAAGCATGTGCTATGAAAACAAACAAGAGGGAACACAATCCCATATATTGTCTGAGGAGGTGCAGAGGAAATGGGAATTGGGTAATACAGCATCATATTCCGAGGAAGTTGGAGCATGTTCCAGACATAACATAAACTCATGAGCTGACAGTCTCAGCAGAATAATAAAGTAATGTCACGGATGGTAGGTATATGAAGCCCAGCTAAAAAGGATTGTTTCACCGTTGGAGCTAACCAAAGCTAGATTTGTTTACTTCCAACCAGAAATAGAAATCCCAGTACTTTGCCAGCAGCCACTACCAACCAGGGTTTGGGGGATTGCATTTTCAAGGAACTGGTCAGGCACTTATGTTTACATTTTTCCTCCAAATCTCTCTCGTTCTAAGAGTGCTATCGAATCGGAGGGAACCATGCCATTTCACCCTAATAGTTTAATTATGGTCCAGACAGTAGTGGTTCATAGTTAGCTTCTATTGAAAGTGTCTTGGATTCAGGTAGTGTCACCCAAAAGCCTGCTGTTTCGTCTCAACAAAGAGACTCTCCATCTGGATTTATGCTCTGTTTGTCTGCTTGACTCCTGGATTCAGTGAAAGACATTCCAGAACATTGCAAAGAAATATTGTCCAAACCAGAGTGGTATTCCCCAATAACATGTATACAGCAAAATGAAGAGGTATTGCTGAAGGAAGCTGGCCTGGTGTGTGGTAGGTACCTATGGTACTTACACCTTATACTATGTCCAGGTATCCCCTATCAGTGAAGTGTAGGCAGTGTCTACAAGCCAGGCTCTCAAGAGGTAGCTATGGATGAGCAGCCAAGGCTTATCTAGGAGACATGCAAAGCTCAGACAATACCACCACTTTCACACAGTACTTACACCCGAGAAAGAAAACACTTGGTTGTACAAAAGTAAAGGTACTTTATTTTTGGAACACAGTATCAGAAAATACCAGAGAGTCAACCCTCCAATAGGATGTAAGTAAATACACTGTATATATACACTAATAAAAAGAGGTATAAACAGTTCGGAAAACTGTGTAAAATAGCAATAACCAATAGTAGCACTAGGGTGAGCACAAACTCTATGCTAAGAAAGTGGAATGCGAACACAGGACCACCTCCTAGGTAAGTAAATCATGTAGAGGGCAGCTGGGAGTACTAGGAAATGACACAGGTAAGTAATGCAGTATCCCCGAGCGGCCAGGAATGCAGGAGTAAAACACAGGATTTCCACAAAACCCCACCTATGGATTAAAAGAAGACACCCAGGACAGCCTGCAAGAAATCAGCAATGGATTACCGAAGATGGAGACCTGTGGAGAGAGGGAACCAAGTCCAGAAGTGTCTGTGGGGTCCAGGGGGAGTAGGTGATACTCCCCACCCAGAGGTACCTTTTGCAGTTGGTCGACTAAGAAGCAAGACAGATCAGCACTGCAGCACAGAAGCAGGAGAAGAGTTCCTGATGTGTGCAAAAGGTGTTCCACGCTGGAAGCTGGATTGCAGCAGGACTCCTCTGCAACCTTTGCTTCGACTTCTGGTCTTTGGAACCGCAACTGGACCCTCCAGGAACCTACAAGCTGCAGATCCACGAGGAAGACTCTTCTACAACACTGTATCCAGAATTCCTGCCAGCTTTGTAACATTTACCCAGCCGTGCATCCTTAGAAGACTGCAACTCTTCAGCCTGCACAAGAAGGAGGAATCTCCCTTGGGGTGAAGGCAACACTCCTCTGTATTCGCAAGTATCTGACTACAACAACAACCGGCTGCGTGGCTCTCCCCTCATCCTGAGTGGCGTGGGTCCTGCATCACAGGTGGTGGTCCGGAGAGTTCCCCTTGGTCCTCTGTACCAGCTGTCACACTTAAGTGGTGGTAAGCCCTTTCCACTCCACAATGGTGCAAAACAGCACCCATGTGCACTGCGCCCTTTGCAGCTGCCAAGGCTTGTTTGCTTCACTTCCTAGGGGAACTTCAGGAAACGTGTAGCTCCAGGCCCTAGCGCTCCCTTCTGCAACTCCTGGGCCTACAGGTGACGTGGGAGCAACTTCTGTGGTGCTGCGTGGGCTGCTTCAGCGACTTCTGTGTCCTCGTCCTGTGGGTGCTGCCTCTGCTCCTGTGGACTCTCTGCAACACTGAGGATCACCTGTGACTCCCCCTCCTGGGATGAGTCCTCCTGGGCCTTGCTGGTCCCAGGCAGCACCTCTTTTCTACTAACCATGAGTATGCCTTTGCGAAAGCTTGTTGGTGGAAATCCTGCACTGATACCAATCTGCAATCTGCCTTCTGGCGTAGGATATCTTCTGCATTCATCTGGAACTCTTCTCCGGCTTCTGGGCTGCAGTGCTGATCTGTTCTTCAGAACCGTCGACAAACTCCTGCATCCTCAGCTGGGTGGGTAGTACCTCCTACTCCTCCTGGACTTCACTGTGACTCTTGGTCTCGGTCCCCTCTCACCACAGGCCTTCTTTCTTCAGGAATCCACTGCTGGTTTTCTTGCATCTTCTCTGGGTGTCTTCTTTTACTTCTTTTCCTTCTTTTGGGTGGTTTGGGGAAAATCCAGTGTTTTACTCCTCCATTCCTGGTCGCTGGAGGGTACTGTTAATTACCTGTGTGATTTTCTAATACCCCAAGCTCCTCTCTACACATTTTATTTACCTAAGGGGCATGTTTTTAGTATATGGTTTGTGCTCCCCCTAGGGTCACTATTGGTTATTGCTATTTGCACTGTTTTCTAACCTTCTCTATACCTGTTTCTGATTAATAGTGTATATATTTAGTGAATTACCTCCTAAGGGTAGGTTTCCTTTCTAGAATTTTGCGGTGATTTGTTCCAAAAATAAAGTACCTTTATTTTTGTACAACTGAGTGTGTTCTTTCATGTGTGTAGGTGCTGTGTGACTACAGTGGTTTTGCATGTCTCCTAGATAAGCCATGGCTGCTCATCCACAGCTACCTTTAGAGAGCCTGGCTTCTAGACACTGCCTACACTTCAGTAAGAGAGGATACCTGGACCTGGTATAAGGTGTAATTACCATAGGTATCCACCACGCACCAGGCCAGCTTCCTATACTGAACATAGTTGGTGACCTATGTCCAGTACACACACAAAATGGCGTCCCGCACTTGCAAAGTCCAGTAAAATGGGGCTGAAGTTCGTGGGGCACCTCAGCTAGCGCAGGGGTGCCCTCACACACAGGTACTTGCACCCTGCCCTTTGGGCTCAGAGGGTCTACCATAGGGTGACTTACAGTGACCTGTAGTGAAACCGGGTGCGTGCACCCGGTTTACGCAAACTGTAATGGCAGACCTGCAGAACCCTATGGGTGGCAAAATAACTGCTGCAGCCCATAGGGATCCCCTGGAACCCCAGTTCCCTGGCTACCTAGGTATCATATACTAGGGACTTATATGGGGGGACCAGTATGCCAATTGTGGGAAGAAAAGGTTACTAGCAACCAAATTTAGGAGCAAGCATAATCACTGGGGTCCTGGAACACAGTCAAGCACACTGACAACAGGCAGAAAATGGGGGGGAACAATGCCACGAGAGAGGGCTCTTTCCTGCAATTGCACCTGGCATAGTGAACATCCTTTGCACCCTAGATTTTCACTTCCTCAACAGATATTACCATTCTGCAAAGTCAGGATTGAGTCACTGTAGGAAAGTAGCCTCTTTTTAGTATGGTTACACCCACTATTTGCCTGATGTCAGTATGTTTTGACTGTTTACTGGGATCCTGCTAACCAGGACCCCAGTAACTGTGCTCTCTCCCTCTACTCTGATTGCTGGGACTTCACCCCCCCCCCCCCCACATTTGGCATACTGGTGCCCCCATATAAGTCCCTAGTATATGGAACCCAAGACATTAAGGCACTAGGGGTTCCCCATGGGCTGTAGCATGTATTATGTCACCCATGGGAGTCCTTGTAAAATGTGTCTGCTGGCCTGCATTGCAGTCTGCATGAAAAGGTGCATGCACCCTTTCACGTCAGGTTGCTGCACCAGGTCACTAAGTCACCCCTGTGGCAGGCCCTCCCAGCTCATAGGTCAATGTGCAGGTACCTGTGTGTGAGGGCACCCCTGCATGAGCAGAGGTGCTCCCATAAACTCCAGCTCCATTTTCCTGTACTTTGTGAGTGTGAGGAAGCCATTTTACCTGTGTACTGGACATAGGTCACTAC
Source organism: Pleurodeles waltl (assembly GCF_031143425.1). Lineage (NCBI taxonomy): Eukaryota > Metazoa > Chordata > Amphibia > Caudata > Salamandridae > Pleurodeles > Pleurodeles waltl. The sequence continues at coordinate 837,776,811 of NC_090442.1, forward strand.
CTATGTCCAGCTACATAATGGTAACTCCGAACCTAGGCATGTTTGGTATCAAACATGTCGGAATCATACCCCAGTAGTGTTGCCAGTATTGGCTGTATGATTCCATGCACTCTAGGGGACCCTGAGCTTTGCTCCTACCAGTTTTCAGGGTTTTCCCGGGAAGTATGCGCTGCTGCCATCCTACAGACAGGTTTCTGCCCTCCTTGTGCTTGAACAGCTCAAGGCAAAACAAAGGAATTCCTCTTTGGGAGAGGGAGGCAACACCCTCTTCCTTTCGAAATAGGTGTTACATGGCTTGGGAGGGGTAGCCTCGTCAAGCCACTGGTATGCTTTGAAGGGCACATTTGGTGCCCTCCTTGCATAAACCGGTTTGCACCAGTCCAGGGACCCCCGGTCCGTGGTGTGGTGCAAAACTGGACAATGGTAGGGGAGTTGCCACTCCCCTGTCCATCACCACCCCAGGGATGGTGCCCAGAGCTCCTCCAGGTAGCCACTTGATTCTGCTGTCTTGAATCCTAGATGGGCAGAGGTCTCTGGGAGCATCTGAGTGGCCAGCTCAGGCAGGTGGCATCACAGCCCCCACCTGATAGGTGGTCATCCTGCTTGGTGATCGGTTCCACCTTTAGGGCTATATAGGGTATCCCTCTTGGGTGGGTCCTCCGATTCAGTGTGCAACATTCCAGCAGGACTCCTCTGCAAAGTTCACTTCAACTTCTGGCCACTGGAACTACAACTGGACTTCACAGGAACCTTCAATATGCTGCACCAGCATCGACTTTGCTCTGCAACATTGTTTCTCCGGCTCTTTCCAGCAACTGCAACATTTTCCGACTGTACATCCTAGGAGGATGGTAAGTCTTCAGTCTGCCCCAAGAAGCAAGAAGGAATCTACATTGGAGTGAAGGAGTCACTCCCTTTCATCCTCAGGCACCAACTGCAACAACTGGCTGCGTGGGTCCTCTCTCCTGCAACAAGGCTTGTTGACTCTTCTTCCAAGGGATCTTCAGGCTCAGTGTAGTCCCGGCCTCCAGCACTGTTCTCTGTAACACATAGCTCCTGCCTGCTGCTCCAGCGACGTGGGATTCCTTTCCAGGAGTGCTGAGTGGGCCTCTCTGCGACTCCTGTTCCTGCTGTCTGTGAGATTCCTGTGGGGGCTGCATCCTCACCTCTCCTCACTGATGAGGTTTACATGAGACTCCCCTCCTTGGGTCAAGTTCCTTCGGACCTTCCTGGTCCCCAGAAGCTCTTCAACTTCTCTTCTGCGACTATTGCCTTTGCCAAGGCTTGTTGGCGGTTTTTCAACACCATTGACTGACTGCAGCTCTTCTTCCGATGTGGGACATCGACTGCATCACTTCTGAAACTCCTCCTCTGCTCCTGTGCTGCATAGCCACCTCCTTGTCTTCACTGTCGACCTGGTCCTGTACCTCCAAAAGGGTGGGTAGTGGCTCCTGCCCCAACTGGACACTTCAACTGGAACTGGACTTGGTCCTCTTTATTTGCAGGTCCTCTTCTGTCTGTATCCATCTTCTGTTTCTTCCAGTCTTGCTTGGGTTCTGCACAGTCCTTTTACAAAGTTTCTCTGTGGGTTTGGGGAAAAACTAGGTACTTACCTCTTCTCTCCTGGTCGCTGGGGGGGGCACTCTGCTTTTTTTTTTTTTTACCTTTTGGGGTTCCTAATTCCTCCAGCTCCCCTCTACAGATTCCACTTACCTGGGTGGGAGTCTGACGTTTGCATTCCATTTTTTAGTATATAGTTTGTACCCCTTCTCGGGTCTCTATTGTTTACTGTTATTTCACTGTTTTCTGTTGCTTTCTATGTCCATTCAGGATTACTAAGGTGTATATAATAGTGTGTTTACTCACCTCCTAGTAGAGTATTGCCTATGTACCATTTTAGTATTTGTGTCACTAAAATAAAGTACCTTCATTTTTGTAACACTTGTGTGTAAGTGCTGTGTGACTATAAGTCGTATTGCATAAGCTTTGCGTGTCTCCTAGATAAGTCTTGACTGCTCATCCACACCTACCTCTAGAGAGCCTGGCTTCCTAGAAGCTGACTACACCTTACTAAGAGGGAATACCTAGACCTGGTACAGGGTGATAACACCTAGGTGCTCACCGCACACCAGGCCAGCTTCCTACACGCTTTAGTCAGAATTTGTTTGACTGCCTTTCCACATTTCAAAAGGACATAGAACTAACCGTCCCTTTGATCTAACCAACCTCTTAACTAGTTTCATAAAGGCCTTTTTAGAGTCTTCCCACCACTAAGACATCTGCCACCTTCTTGACAGATAGTGCTATCTCTCTTGGAAGGTAGTCCTTCTTTTAGCCCTAGCATCAGCTAGAAGACTCTGTGAGATTCAAACTTTTACAATCAAGGAACCATTGCTCCATTTCATAGTCATCTCAAGGATACACCTGCATGTTTCATCCAAGCCTGAGTACTGCAGCCCAAAAGAGCAATTAAAAATTCAGATTTTAAAAGATGTTTGACATTTTACATTGCTAGAACCAAACAATATGTAGAATCTGTCCAACAGCTTGTGGCATAGTGTTCTGTCATAAAGAAACAGGTGATCCTCCCTTGGGGGGGGGGAGCCTTTAGGGGGGAGGGGGGTTAATCCACAAGAGGTGTGTATGTCTGTCTGTCTCTCTGTGTGTGTGCACATACAGCATTATTTGTTGGCGTGCTCATTGCAGACATACGGAAAGCAGCAACATGGAAAAGCAGACTGACTTTTCCGCAGTATTACTGTCTAGATTCAACAATACAAAGGGATGCAGCAGTAGGACAAGTGGTTCTACGCCATCTACTTCAATGTGAAAAGCTTGTTTTGGACTTTATTACCCTCCAACTGTTAATCATACTCTTGTTTTACTTACTACTTGCTACTCTGATGTAAGCATGTGAATCTATGAAAGATCCAGTAATGAAGAAAAAAAGTTTCTTAACTGTAACTGAAGTTCTGTAGTATTGGTATCTATCCTATATTTATCCTATCCTATATTTACAGGTGACCTACCCTCCCCAGTGCAGGCACATCTGTATACAAAAATTACTTTAACACTTATGTCATGAAATCTTAACTATGGTGACCTGGCTGAGTAGAGGTGAAGACTGTGCTTTGCTCTGATTGGCTGAGTTGAGTGTTCTATATTTTGTAATGATGTGAATAGGCTACTGTTGTGATTCTTAAAGCCTTTCTGTGCATGTTTAACATACTGCTCAATATATTCACTATGGGACTCCCAGCTTGACGACGGTATGATTCAAACATGTGAATCTATGAGAACTTTAGGTACAGGTAACTAACACTTTCACATCCTAGCCGCGCTCAGAATGACGTTGGGTCTGTTCATCATCTCCCTCTCCCCTATCTTGTTAAGCATTTATGTAATCATTGTATCACCCTCAATTTCTCCGTTGGGTTCCAAGTGTCTGTTTCCAGTGACATTCCCCATTGCATGCCTAATTAGAAACATTAGCAATGTATTGTGTACATAAAGCAGTGGATGGGTGGGCACTCTCTGACGCTAAATCTCAAAAGTCTGATGTACTAGGCAGTGGTGGGAAATGCAGCTGTGTGAAACAATTTTCTGGTCTTAGTTACAGTGGTCTCTAATCTTCAAATGCCCAGCCCTATCTTTTCATGCAAATTCCAGTTGTGTAAACCACTTGGGAATGTTCCTATCCGAGTTCTGAACAATAGGTTGGTTGTAAGTGTCTGTTCTTAACTACTGCAACATTGTTTACATGGGCATTAGTACATTTCTGTTCTGCAGACTTCAGAGTTTTTCAGAATCACAGAATGAAGTTACCAGAGATGGCACTGGTTTCTTCGATTCCTTCTGCAGAATAACTTCTTTTTAAGCTATTGCTCTAGCTTCTAATACAAGTCATGATATATTTCCAAGTACTCTGCATTTTATCAGTTGATTGTTTTTTTGAATAATAATAATTTTCTGATCTCATTTAGGAGGCGTGAACGATCAAGAGAAAGGGACCACAGCAGATCAAGAGAGAAGAGCAGAAGTCACAAATCCAGAAGTCGAGATCGTCATGAAGACTACTACCGTGAGAGAAGCCGAGAACGTGAGTGGCACCGGGATCGAGAAAGAGATAGGGACAGAGAGCGTGACCGAGAAAGAGAATATCGGCACTGTTGATGTAGGTGGGTAGCTTAGAGGTTTTTTTGAGCTTCTTGTCTTGTTAACATTAACCGCTTTAGTTTTATCAATTCCTCAGCAAATACTGCAAGTCCTTGGTTATGGTATTGCCATCACACACAATCTGCAGATATCAGTGGTAAGTATGGCAGGTAATCATTTGGTAATCAACTAAAGGCTTCCAATTTTTTCAGAATTTTCTGTTCTTAATTGGAATTGATTGAGCATATGAAGGAATGCTTGTAAAGTCATTCGTTTCTAAAATCATCTTCATTGTGTAGGTGAGTTTGTTAATAAACTGTGTCAAAGCTGTGGTGTTGCAACAAAGGTTTGTCTTTGAGTAATTTAGAATTGGAATCAAATGAAGGAAAAAGTTTAATCCTTTGGGTCATTTGCAATCTCTGACTGACTGCCATACTTCTTTGTTTTGGTTGGTAGCATTTTGTCTGAATGGATGGTCGTTTGGAAAATAGAGGGAGGGTCAGTTAATCACATTTTCCTTGGAAATGTAGTTTTTGGATTTGATAGCATAGGTTGTGTTTAATATGGTGGCTATTTTGAAATTGTCTCCATGCTGGATAGGTTTGTATCCATGCAATGATTTGAATGAACCTTGGCACTGAAGGCATGCATGCTTGCTAGTAACAGAGCATCGCTTCCTTTTAAGCTTCTCACTTCTATTCTACAGTATTGCTACTTCCGACACTTTTGGCTTTTCTCGAGCCACTGCCATTGGACTATGAACAGAGTTTACAATTGCAGTAACAGTGTCATTTATGAGCTAGTCAGACTAGGCAAGCAAAACCTTACTTTAATGTATGGTTCGATTGGCGGAGCTCAAGTCCTCTGACCAGACCTTGATAATGCACACTTAATTGTCAGAGTATTCCTTAAATCATTAACTTAGTGCTTTCAAGTTTGAGTCTAAATGTACAAGACATAAAACACTCAGGCCCTCATTCTGACCCTGGCGGTCGGTGATAAAGCGGCGGCCAACCCGCCAACAGGCCGGCGGTCCCAAATATGCAATTCTGACCCTGGCGGGAACCGCCAACACAGCCCGCCGCATTAACACTCCGACCGCCACGGCGGAACAAACAAACAGCGCGGCGGTCACAGCCAACAGCCAGACGGCAGACAATGTACCGCCCACCCTATCACGACCCACCAATCCGCCACCTTTTCCGGGGTGGGAGCACCGCCGATAAAAACACGGCGGAAACAGACTACGAACGGGAAAACGCTCACCTCCACATACACCACGCGAGATTCCGGCAGTATGGAACCCGAGTTGCAGGTCATCCCCGCACTCCTATACCTGCTCCTGTACCAGGAGCACGCCCGGCGGCGCGGAAGACATCGGTGAGTACTGCACCTACGACACAGGGGAGGGAAAAGATTACCGGCACACACCCACCCACCCACACCCACTACAACACACACATCAATGCATTCCCACAGATCACTGTCACAACCCACAAACCCCCCCCTTCCGAAATAATGCAAAGACCAAAAGAAGAGATCTCAAACGGGCAGATATATTGAAAAATGGACAGCAGTAATCCAAATAAATAAATAAACTATGTACAAAATATATACAGCTACTAAATGTAGTCCAACCACTGTCCGTGGACCACAGGGGTCCTGAGCAAAGGGGCAAGGCCCAGTCCCACGACAAGAACTCCACGGAGAGAACACTGCAGGGGCATCAGAAAGAAAAAAGGACAGGCACCTCAGGGGGAAGGGAAGGGGGGGCACCTCAGCCACTTGAGTACACGACGCCAGATCCACGAGGGGACTCCATGACCACTGGCCCATCCTGGGGAGAGCAAAGCCACAGTCCAAACAGTCCATACAGTGGGTGGCCTGCCCACTGGGCCATCCTGGGGAGAGCAAAGCCACAGTCCAAACAGTCCATACAGTGGGTGGCCTGCCCACTGGGCCATCCTGGGGAGAGCAAAGCCACAGTCCATACAGTCCATACAGTGGGTGGCCTGCCCACTGGGCCATCCTGGGGAGAGCAAAGCCACAGTCCAAACAGTCCATACAGTGGGTGGCCTGCCCACTGGGCCATCCTGGGGAGAGCAAAGCCACAGTCCATACAGTCCATACAGTGGGTGGCCTGCCCACTGGGCCATCCTGGGGAGAGCAAAGCCACAGTCCATACAGTCCATACAGTGGGTGGCCTGCCCACTGGGCCATCCTGGGGAGAGCAAAGCCACAGTCCATACAGTCCATACAGTGGGTGGCCTGCCCACTGGGCCATCCTGGGGAGAGCAAAGCCACAGTCCAAACAGTCCATAACAGACTCCACTGCCACTGGAGGAGGCATGTTGGCCAGAGGACATCCTGCAGCCCTGCCCGAGACAGATCCTGCCCTGCCACGTCTGCCAAAGGGCCAGCGGTTCCTGCCTGGAAGGGCCCAGTTCAGCGGTTCTTGCCTTGTAGGGCCCAGTTCAGCGGTTCTTGCCTTGAAGGGCCCAGTTCAGCGGTTCTTGCCTTGAAGGGCCCAGTTCAGCGGTTCTTGCCTTGAAGGGCCCAGTTCAGCGGTTCTTGAGACGGCGGTCCCCAGCGGAGCGGTGCTGGAGACGGCGGGGCCCAGTTCAGCGGTTCTTGCCTTGAAGGGCCCAGTTCAGCGGTTCTTGCCTTGAAGGGCCCAGTTCAGCGGTTCTTGAGACGGCGGTCCCCAGCGGAGCGGTGCTGGAGACGGCGGGGCCCAGTTCAGCGGTTCTTGCCTTGAAGGGCCCAGTTCAGCGGTTCTTGAGACGGCGGTCCCCAGCGGAGCGGTGCTGGAGACGGCGGGGCCCAGTTCAGCGGTTCTTGCCTTGAAGGGCCCAGTTCAGCGGTTCTTGCCTTGAAGGGCCCAGTTCAGCGGTTCTTGAGACGGCGGTCCCCAGCGGAGCGGTGCTGGAGACGGCGGGGCCCAGTTCAGTGGTTCTTGCCTTGAAGGGCCCAGTTCAGCGGTTCTTGAGACGGCGGTCCCCAGCGGAGCGGTGCTGGAGACGGCAGGGCCCAGTTCAGCGGTTCTTGCCTTGAAGGGCCCAGTTCAGCGGTTCTTGAGACGGCGGTCCCCAGCGGAGCGGTGCTGGAAACGGCGGCCATTCTATGGCCAACTGCTCATTGCCTGGTGGTGCCCTCCTGGGCAGCGGGGATGGTGCTCCTTCAATGCCCACCTGGGCTGTGGGTGGTGGGGCCCTCCTGGCCAGCTGGGCTGGGTCCTCCCTGGGCAGCGGCTATGGGGGTGGTGGGCTCTCCCAGGGCAGCTGTGCCGGTTCCTCCCGGGGCAGCGGCTATGGGGGTTGCGGGCTCCTCCTGGGCAGCTGTGACGGGTCCTCCATGGGCAGCAGGCCTGCTGCCTGACTTCTCCGCCTTGCTGCCCTTGCCCTCCTTAGTCGGGAGTCTGTGGCCCTTTCCTCCCTTTGGAGCTGTGGCTGTTGACGGTGGCTGGCTAGTGTCCTGGGGGGATATCGAATCCGGGCTCCGGCTGCGGCCCTTCCGCCTTCTGCTCCTCTTCCCAGGGGGTGGGCTGGCTGTCCCCTTGCTGCTGGGCGAAGATCCAGACCTGCGGGCTGGTGGGCTCCAATACCCCTGCACCCTTGTCAAGGGGGCTGCAGGGCTGGTGGTGGCTGAGGTGCTCTTTTTACCCCGACGAGAAGGAGGGGGGGGATCAGGGTCAGGAAAGAAGGTAGCAGTAGAGAGATAGATTTTCTTGGGACAATGGAGAGTGGTAGGTACAGTGGGTATGGGAGTGGAGGGAGAGGATGTGGTTGTAGGCGAGACAAGTTTGCTGTCTTTGGGTGCAGGTGCAGGAGCGGGAGGCTGTCGTGAGGTGGATGGCTGTTGGGTGGGTGGGTGGCTGCGTTTGTGTGGTGTGGAAGAGGGGGTGACAGACACAGTGGGAGAGGACACAGGGGACGTGTAAATGGCAGTGGGGGTGGTGACTGCACGTGTGCAGACTGGAGTGGAAGGTATGCTGGTGATGGAAACACTGGCTGATGGTGAGGTGAATGAAGGTGTGATTGTAGACGTCACAGGGAGGGAGGAGGGAGACGAGGAGGTGGGGGTCACAGAGGTGGTAGTGACTGTTGGCATGTCTGCATCGGAATGTTGCTTGTGTGAATGTCTGCGTGATCTGTGGTGCTTATGTTTGGATGAGCGGCTCTTGGGTGTTGAGGTGTGTGCAGGCTGGTCTGATGGTGTGGGTGGGACAGGCAGAGGAACAGGAGACTGGGAGGAGGGAGTTAGTAGAGGGAGGCAGGAGACAGGGACAATGGCTGCCGTCAGTGCTGAGGCCAGAGCCTGGAACGATCGCTGATGGGCAGCCTGACCCGAATGAATGCCCTCCAGGTACGCATTGCTGCGATGAACCTCCCTCTCCACCCCCTGGATGGCATTCAAAAGGGTAGTCTGCCCAACAATGAGCGTTCGGAGGAGGTCAATGACCTCCTCACTGAGGGCAGCGGGGGTAACAGGGGCAGGGCCTGAGGTGCCTGGGGCGAAGGAGATGCCCGGCTTCCTGGCAGAGCGGGCACGGGGCGAACGCTGAGGGGCTGCTGGGAGGGCGGAGATGGTGCGCTGGGTGGTGGCTGTACCTGTAATGGCGGGGGGCACGGATGGTGCCACCCCCGCAAGGGAGCTCCCTTCCGAGGACGTGTCCGTGTCGCTGCAGGCTCCAGTCGTCCCCGTTGTGGAGCTCCCCTCGCCCTCCGTCTCACTGGTCCAGTCAGACTCTGTGGCATGGCCCTCCTGGGCCATGTGAGATGCAGCTCCCTCCTGCCCCGATGCCACTTCTCCTCCGCCTGATGATGCTGATGCACACAAGCACAGAAAGACAAACAAAAAGGGGGGGGTGAGAGAGAAATAAAGAGATTTTGAGTACATGGATCACCGGTACAGTTAGCGGACATGACAGACACAGATGCCCCCTGCACTAAGTTGCGCACTTGGGGTCCGCTACGCATTCCGTGGAACATGCCCTACACGCCTAGAGTTGACAACTGCACCCATGGATGACACGGCCCAGGGATGGCTGTACTGACACACTACTGAGGGTGGTGGCTGGGGACACAGGGGCTTACGGGGGTGCCCAGCCTACAGATATCGCCCTGGCCTAGGGGGACCCACAGCCCTCCTCCCCCACCCAGACACCTCCACTGCGCGACAACAGAGTAGATGATGCTTGTACTCACCCCCTTGTGTCTGCTGTGCTGCCCTCACGCGCCCATCCAAATCAGGGTAGGCCACCGCCAGGATCCGGAACATCAGGGGGGTCAGTTGACGGCAGGCACCCCGCCTACGTTGGGAGGCCATCCCCAGCAGAGACTCGGCGGTCTTCTTGGTCCCGCAGCGGATGTCCTCCCACCTCTTGCGGCAGTGGGTGCCCCGTCGATGGTGGACCCCCAGGGTCCGGACTTCCTTGGCGATGGCACGCCAAATCCCGATCTTCTCATGGGCGCAGACCTATGTGACACGTACAGGGAGGGAGAAATACCACGTTCAAGTTTGTCTGCATTTTCGTTGCCAGTGGCCCAACGCCCCCCATCCCCGCCAGGCCCTCCGCCAGGCCCCCCGCCAGGCCCAACATGCCCCCCATCCCCGCCAGGCCCCCAAGCCAGCCAGTGGCCCCAAATCCATATTGAATTAAACTCACTTGTTGGTCTGGAGGACCGTAGAGTAGCGCATACTGGGGGAGGACCCCATCCACAAGTTTCTCCAACTCCTCTCCAGTGAAGGCAGGGGCCCTTTCCCCAGTCGCAGCAGCCATTGTCCCTTCCAGACCGAGGTCACAGCAACACTTGCAGTATAGGTCCTCTCCTGTGAAAGTTCAAGTCGCAAGTGGATAAGTAGATAGGAAATGGCGGTCACGTCCGCGGCGGTGCGTACCGCGGCGGGCGTACCGCCACCGCCGGCGCCCTTCGCCATTGGCTCCTGAAACCCATAGGCTTCAATGTTAACCAATGCGGCTTCGCGCCGCGGTCTTCGACCGCCGACCGCCGCGGTGTGCCACGCCAGCGCATTGACCTCACATCCCATTGTCACACTTCACAGGTCAGGCAGCCGCCATTTCGAGGGTCCACATGGCTCAATTTCAACTGCGTCACACAGGCCTAGGCCTTGCATAGCCACTCAGACACGCCATTCACTGCATAGAGAATCGTTTACTGTGCAAGCTGTGAGTACGTACCTGTGGGTTGCTTGACTCTGTGCTCCATGTTGTCCTTCCTAGGCACCGTCCGCTGGGTTTGGCGAGGAGACGGATGAATCCTCGCGTGTACCGACCGCTGGTGGACCTGTCGACAATGGAAGAACGCCACATTATCCTGACCTACTGGCTTGACCGTGCCACTATACAGGAACTGTGTGCCCAGCTGGAACCCGACCTGATGTCCCCCATCCGCCAACCCACAGGGATTCCCCCTCTGGTGCAGGTCCTGTCAGTACTCCATTTCCTGGCAAGTGGGTCATTTCAGACAACAGTGGGAATTGCTTCTGGGATGTCTCAGCCCATGTTTTCAAAGGTGTTATCCAGAGTGTTGTCTGCCCTGATGAAATACGTGAGGAGCTACATCATTTTCCCTGAGGTGGGCGAATTGGCTACAGTGAAGGGTGATTTCTACGCCCTTGGACATATTCCCAACGTAATTGGTGCCATTGATGGGACCCATGTGGCTTTGGTTCCCCCAAGAGACAGGGAGCAGGTGTACAGGAACAGAAAAAGTTACCATTCCATGAACATCCAGGTGGTGTGTTTGGCTGACCAGTACATCTCGCATGTAAATGCCAAGTTCCCTGGGTCAGTGCATGACGCCTACATCCTGAGGAATAGCAGCATCCCTTACGTGATGGAACAGCTAGAGAGACACCGTGTATGGCTATTGGGGGACTCTGGGTACCCCAACCTGTCGTGGCTACTGACCCCAGTAAGGAATCCCCGGACCAGGGAACGGTACAATGAGGCCCATGGGCGTACTAGGAGGGTGATCGAACGCACCTTTGGCCTCCTAAAGGCCAGGTTTAGGTGCCTGCATATGACAGGTGGATCCCTAATGTACTCACCTAAGAAGGTGTGTCACATCATCGTGGCCTGCTGCATGCTTCACAACCTGGCTTTGCGCCGCCAGGTGCCTTTCCTGCAGGAGGATGGTCGAGACGGTGGTGTAGTGGCAGCTGTGGAACCTGTGGAGAGTGACGAGGAGGAAGACGACGGGGCTGAAACAGACAACAGGGACAGAATCATTGAACAGTACTTCCAATAGGACACAGGTAACAATTCAAACATAATTTAGTGAATGTGAACTACTCTCCTGCATCTCTGCTGCCTGTCTATTTGCCCCAGTGTATGATGACTGAGTTGTGGCTTTTCCCTCCCTATTTCAGATCTGGGGTCCCCACTACGAGTCCTGTGCTTCGTTTCCCCATGGACTACAGCTTTGTGGCAGCTGTTTGTTGACTTCACTATGTACAAGGACATATTTGCACTGTCATGTCAATTACAATATTTTGAAATCACAGCCAGACTCCAGATAGTTTTGTCCTAAATGGGTGTTTATTTCAGTGCTCAAAATGGGATGGGTGGTTTCAAGTGGGTGGGGGCTATGGTGAAGGAATGTCCATGGCAGAGTCCAGAGTAACAGTCACACAGGTGCATTGTCCAGAGGCCTGTGGAGAGATGGAGCATGGGCAGTTCAAGGATGGACAGGGTGACAATGTGGGACAGTGGGATGACATCAGGTGGTATCCTTTGCTGGCGGGGGTCTTGACATCCTACTCTGTCTTCTTGCGAGATCTCAGGGCCCTCTTGCGGGGTGGTTCTTCTCCTGCAGGAGGTGGGGGTCTGGTGGGCTGCTGTTGTGCGGGGGCCTCCTGTCCACTAGCGCCGGCGGAGGTGGTTGGCTGTTCTTGGTCCAGGCTAGTGGCAGGGGCCCTTTATTGTTGTTGAGTGTCCGTCCTGGTGTTGATGAGGTCCTGCAGCAGCCCTACCATGGTAACCAGGGTGGAGGTGAGGGCTCTGATGTCCTCCCTGTACCCCCGATAGTGTTCCTCCTGCAGTACCTGGATCTCCTGGAACCGGGCCAGTACCGTCGCCATCGTCTCCTGGGAGCGGTTGTATGCTCCCATGATGGTGGTGAGGGCCTCGTGGAGAGTGGGTTCCCTGGGCCCGTCCCCCCCCTGTCGCACAGCTGCCCTCCGAGTTGCCCTGTTTCCCTGGGCCTCTGCCCCCTGGCCGGTGTGCCCACTACCACTGCCCCCAGGTCCCTGTTGTTGTTGGGGTGGTGGGTTATCCTGGGTGCCCTGTAGTGGTAGACACACCGCAGATTGACGCGCCCTGGAGACAGAGGCATGGGCCCGCTGGGTGGGAGCTGTGCTGGTGTTCCCAGAGGGGTTTGGGTCTGTAGTGGCCTGGGCCTGTGTGAGGGGAACCGACTGTCCAGAGGTCCCCGATGGTCCGGGCTGGTCATCGGTGTCCAGGTCGACAGAGCTGCTGTCATCGCTGACGTCCTCTTGGGTGGGGGGTGTGGAGAATTCTGGGCCCTCCGTGGCGGTGTGTTGACGGTCGGGTCCTGCAGGGGTATAGAGGTATGGTTATAGTTTCAATGTGTGGCATATGGGTGTATCTGTGGGTTCCCGTGTCCCCAAGTGCTGGCATTCGTGTGTGGGGGCTTTGGTGAGGGTGGCTTGTGGGGGGGATGTGTATATGCATTGGGCATGCTTTGGTGATGGGTGTCCATGCTTAGTGGACGCATGCAGGCCTAGGTTTTGGGATGTGTGGGTTGTGATGGTGAGACATTGGCAGGGAATAGGTGTGCTGGGGGTGGGGATGAGGATGGTGGTGGTGGTGAGGATGGTGGTGGGGGTGAGGGTGAGGGTGGGGGTGAGGATGGGGGTGGGGGTGAGGGTGGGGTTCGAGGATGGGGGTGAGGGTTGGGGTATGATTTGGCATGCAGGTGGGGGGGAAGCAGTAGTGAAGCTTCAACTTACCAGTGTCCATTCCTCCGCCGACTCCTGCGAGGCCGTCAGGATGCAGGATGTTCAAGACTTCCTCCTCCCATGTTGTAAATTGTGGGGGTTGAGGTGGGGGTCCTCCGCCAGTCTTCTGCACGGCGATGTGGTGCCTGGATACCATGGAACGCACCTTCCCCCGTAGGTCGTTCCATCGCTTCCTGATGTCTTCCCGATTTCTGGGGTGCTGTCCCACAGCGTTGACCCTGTCGACAATCCTCTGCCATAGCTCCGTCCTCCGGGCAATGCTGGTGTATTGGACCTGTGTGCCGAAGAGCTGGGGCTCTACCCGAACGATTTCCTCCACCATGACCCTGAGTTCTTCGTCTGAGAAGCGGGGCTGTCTTTGGGGTGCCATGGAGTGGTGTGTATGATGTGTGGGGTGGAGTATGTGTAGTTAAGTGTGTTGAGTGTGGTGGTGTGTGTTGTTTTGTGTGTGGATATTGTGTGGGTGATGGTGTAGTGTGCCTCTGTGTGATGGTATTCTGTGATCGCTGATGTGTCTCTCAGTGCTTCTTTCTGAATTTTTTGTCGTAGGGGTTTGTGGGTGATGTGGGTGTGTGTTTTATATTGTATTGTGTGTGTGGGAGTGGTGTGTGTATGTGTATCAGGTGTGTGGAATTCAAATCGGCCAATGTGGCTGAGTTTTGTTCGTTTGTGTGTATTCTGACCGCGGTGGTGTGTACCGCCAATGGTAAACCGCGTTTGAAAGACCGCCGCGTGGATTCATGGGTCGTAATGGCATGGGCGTATTTCTGTTGGCGTGACGGTGGAGGTTTGGTCACCTCCACTTTTCCGCCGACCGCTGGTCTGGCGGTCTGTTGTGGCTGTCGGATTTTCGGGGGTTTGGCTGCTGCTGGTCAGAATGACCGTGGCGGGTTACCGCGACCGCGGCGGAATTATGGAGGATTTCTGACCGGCGGTAGGTGCCTTTTACCGCCGAGGTCAGAATGACCACCTCAGTCTGTGCTGACAATTTTGTCATTCCCTGGTGACATCTGTACAATCAATGTGGAATTATCATTTTTAATGTTCTTTAGTTTTTCATTAAAAAAATTAAGTTGGTTTCTAATTTAATTTAATTTTCACGATAATCTTTCCAAAAGCTGGACTCTGGCTATCGGATCCTGAAACATTTAAAAGAGGAATTTCCTTTTAAAATGTTAAAAAATGGCTTTCTCCTAGAGTTAAAAACTAGCTTAGTTAAGGTCAAGGAAGAGTACAAGGTTACAGGGCCATATCCCGTATGCTTACTGTCATTTACCATTGTTCTCCAAAGGGATTGCCTAGTTACAGTTTGTGTGCACTTGAATGTCTCTGAATAGAGACTGAACAGTCAATGCTCACTTCTAGAAGTGAACTGAATTAAAAAACAAATGACATAGTGTAACACAATTAACACCTGATTTGAATGCCCAGTTAATGCATTAATTTAGAAATAGGAATACATAATTTAATTAATCAATAAAAAGTCCAGCTAATTCTAACAAATACACAGATAACTGATGGTAGTCCCAACGACTTCTTAAGGTGAGTTTCGACCGTAATTGGAACCCTACTGGCATGGGATGAGTTGGATGATGCAAGCTCCTCTGTTTTTCAGCTTTAAACGTGCCCCAAGTAAAATAATGGAACACATATCCAGAATGTGTCTGTTTGCTGGTCCAGGCAGGATGCCAGAGCACCCATGTTTTCTCGTGCCTTCAGTAATGGATTTGAACCCTGTCATGCTGCTGTGTAGCTTTTGTGCAGATCTCATCTCAGAGTTTCTAGTACAGTTAGTTTGGACTGGCACTTGTTATTCGTATTGAGCTCAGACTCAACACTGTGTCTGCTCCTGTTGCCATGGTAAATGGACCACACAGAAAAGAAGATGACTGAGTTTCCTATGTGGCAGAGGAAACCAACTGTGACTAAAGAGAATGGACCAGTATTCGGCTGGTAATGTGGTTTAGTGGTGGTAATAAGTAAGGGGTATTAATATGCTATGAAGCCATTAATCTAGACACTGGTTACACACAAGAATAGAGCCTAGCCCCCCAAGATTTATCAACCCAAAGGAAAGTGTCACTCCAAGGAGACAATGCAGAACACCTGAGAGCAGTTCTGTCAGAGAGAAACACTTCTTTCATAGAAGCACAATATTTCCGTCTAGAAAAAAAAAACTAAAGAACAACATGTTGTAGAACAAATCAAATTACCATCCAAACATGAAATTGTAGAACTTTGGAACCTGAGAAGAATCCAGAAAGTATCCAGGAAATACCATGCCACCATTACAAACCCAATTGTAAGCAAATACCCCAAGCAAGTGGCTGCTTATCCAGAATATGCAGTACTGTTAGTGTAATGCTTCTAAAATGTCTGGAATTCTTTTCTGAGTGCATCACAGTCAATGCTGCCCACCTCAAGAGGATGTTCTTAGTTTTGTCTCTACTTAGATAGTTGCCCCCAGAAAGCTAATTTAAACACCAATATTATGCAAGACTGTAGGAAAGTTACTTTCTTAGGCATGGTTACCCCCACTTTGTGCCTCTTTATCAGTGTGTTAAGACGGTCTTTACTGGCATCCTGCTAACCAGGACTCCATTGATTGTGCTCTCTCCTCGAAATGTGGTTGATTTTGTGCCCTTTACATACCCACAATTGGCATACTGGTGTACCCCTGTAAGTTCCTGGTATATGGTACTTAGGTACCCCGGGCATTGGTACACCAAGGGTCCCCAAACGGCTGCAGCATGTATTATGCACTCAATTGGAGCCCATGCAAACTATGTCTGCAGGAGTGAAAAGGTGTGTGCACCCTTTCACTGCACCAGGTCACTGTAAGTCATCCCATTGGGCCCTCTTAGCCCAGAGGGTAGCGTGCAGGTGCCTGAGTGTGAGGGCACCCCTGCGTGAGCAGGGATGCCCCTACAAACTCCAGTTGCAATGCACTGGGCATTGTAAGTGTGGGGAAGCCATTTTATCCGTGTACCTGCCACCACCTGTGGTCCAGCTACATAATGGTAACTCTGAACCTAGGCATGTTTGGTATCTAACATGTCGGAATCATAACCCAATACTAATGCCAGTATTGGTGGCATGATTTCATGCATTCCTGGGGTGTCTTGGAGGACAAGCCACTGGTATGCTTTGAAGGGCATATTTGGCTCCCTCTTTGCATAAACCGGTTTGCACCAGTCCAGGAACCCCTGGTCCCTGCTCTGGCACGAAACTGGACAATGGAAAGGGGAGTGCCCACTCCCCTGTCCATCATCACCCCAGGGGTGGTGCCCAGAGCTCCTCCAGGTGGCCACTTGAATCTGACCGCCTGAAAACAAGATGTACAGAGGCCAGTGGGAGCATCTGGTTTGCCAGGACAGGCGACTGACGTCAGTTACCTCCTCTGTTAGGTGGTCACCCTGCAGACTGACCAATCCCCCTTTTAGGACAATTTAGGGACTCCCTGGCAGGGGAGTCTCCAGATTAGGCGTTCAAGACTTCACCAGGACTCCTCTGCAACGACCTCTCCTTCTCCGGGCCACGGGAGTCGCTATTGGACTCTTCAGGAACCAAACAAGCCTGCAACTCCAGAGATGACCTCGACTTGCAACATTGTTTCTCCAGATCCTTTTAGCAATTGCAACATGCATGGATGTGCATCCTCTTGGGTCGGCAGGACTTCAGCTGCACCAAAGCAGCAAGAAGGAACCTCCCTTGGAGTGAAGGAATCACTCCGCTACATCCGCATGCACCTAAGGCAATGACGACCGGCTGCTGGGATCTTCTGCCATCCGGCTCCAGGAAGAATCTCCAACACATGTGATGGGTCTGAGTGGTCCTCTTGGTCCTCTCTACCTGCTGTCCAACTTGGGAGACAGTGAGCCCTTGCCTCTCCTTACAGGACAGTACCGCTGTGCACCAAGACTCCTGCAGCAACCAAGGCCGTGTTGACTCCTGGTCCAAAGGATCTTCAGGCTCCAGCACTTCCTCCTAGCAAGGACAATCTCTCCTCTGCTGCTCCAGCGGTGTGGGACTCTACTCCATGTGTGCTGTCTGGGCCTCACTGCAACTTACTGTGCCTGCTGCCAGTTGGTTGCCTGTGGGGGCTGCAACAGTCTCTGCTGGCTCTCCCGGCTGCTGAGGGTCAGCCCAGACTCCCATCCAAGGGTCGAGTCCTGGGGACCTTGCTGGTCCTCTTCAGCATTGCAACTCTTCTTTTGCTCCAACTTGATTTGCCAAGGCTTGTTGGTGGTCCTCCTGACCACAGACCGACTGCGACCTGGCGACCGTCATAGGACATCTGCACAGCTCCAAGGACATCCCTGCAGCTCCTGGGCTCCACAGCTGATCTTCATCTTCACTCGTAGACCCGGATCTTCATCCACAGAAGGGTGGGTAGTGGCTCCTGCCCCGCCAGGACACTCCTGAGTGGACTGAATTCTGTCCCCCTCTTTTTCAGGTCCTCTTCTCCCAAAATCCACGGTTGGGTTCCATACTTATTAACTATATTGTTACATGACTGTGTTTCTGACAAATGCGATTTTCATTGTGGTGTCCTCTAGGGGATGTTCTAAGCATTGCAGTCATATCAACATAATACTATTTGTGGCACACTGAAACTTGCCTTGTAATACTGTGCAGGGCATTACTTTTACAAAACATTTTTGCTCATAACTCAGCCTCTGATGTTCCTAGGACAATGGGGCCGCCACCAAAATGCTCAACATGGCATGCTCTCCGTCTACATCATATCTCAGTCCTCTCACTGTTAGTGGGGACTTCACAATAATAACCCCTACCACCATTCATTATCTTTTTAAGCTCTCTCATGGTTGGAACTTTTGTTTTACAGCTGAAAAGAAAAATTATGTTTTGTGAGCCCTGTTTGTAATATCATTGCAATAGACATGATAGCCTTGAAAATGTACTATGCCCTTCAGGGATTAAATATTTGTTTACACAAATTACTCTAACCTCTTTTTTTCATGAAGTTATGCCCTTTAGGGGATAACAATATGGTTCCATGACCATGTTTCTTACAAATGATATTTTTGTTATGGTGTTTCAAGCATTATGGTCTAATGCCAAAGGTTTATTTCTGATAAAGGTGTATATGGTAACTGTACATGTTTTTAATAATATCTCCTTATTACAGTTATGACCATGAATCAGGCCTTCTTAACATCCTTATTTCACTATGACTGTTAGAACACACAAAGTGTTTGGGGCAGCCCTTCTGGTTTATTTTTCCTTTGGCTTTCTCTTGTCTGTTTTGGGGGAAATTGTGTTAGCCAGCCAGCAACTCTGATGGTAAGGTGGTGAAAGTAGTATTCTAATGGAATTAGCATGGCAGGTTTAAATTAGGATGCTAAATAGCAACATTTTCATTTATATGGCAGGAAAAGACGTAATTATGAGGCAGGGTGGACCACTTGCGTGGCATGCAAAGTCCAGGTATGAATTTACAATGCCAATAGCTCTAACTCAAGAAAATACAAGACCTATTGTGTTGCAAATGCTTGTTTGACTTCTGATACGTCGATATGTTGTCACGGAAGACCGGCTTCAAACCGTGCAACTCCTGTCATCGGATGATGTTCGTGACTTATACGCACCTTGTGTGCTTGTGGTCTCTGGAGCCCAATCACTCCCTGAAGTCATGCTCCGAGTGCTGGGCTCATGGCGGCCAGGTGCTTTGGTTCCCTCCTGGTCTCGCTCGAGAGGAAGGTCACCAGACAGCTCGCTGAGCCCTCACTGATTGTCCCACTCAAGATCTTCGGGACATTTGAATAAGAAGTCGAAACATTCTTTGACTTCACCCCATCTGTCAGTTGCCGCGATGCGGGACAAGGAGCATCGATGCACTAGGCCTGTGTCCTTGTATCCTGCTTCAGGGTCAGCTCTGCACCTCCCCGAGGTCCCGGGACCCAGAGCCACCTCTACCCAATTATGCGAGTTTTGTGAGGCAATGTGCCTCATTTTTGGGCACACCGACCTTGCCGGAGTGCCTTCAGGTCCTGTGGGGTCAGCAGGAGCCCCCAGCCAAGTTCTGCACCAGCAGCTCCAACCCCGACTCCGAAGGGCACCCTCAGATTAGCTTCTGGATCCAAACCGGCATCGCTGGTGCCAGCGTGAAATTCCCCGATAACAGTTTTGATGTCAATGCTCCCGACTGCATACTCATTGCCGACTCAGACACAGAGCTGGACTGACATTGACAGACGCCAATTCAGACTTCAACTGGGACTTTGCTCCCTAGAGAGGATCCTGACCCTTATTCCTGTGGATACAAATATGGTGAGAGTATGAAGGGGTCGCAGGACCCTTAAGAATACCAGCTTAATGACCCTCTGGGCTGAGGAAATGTGCAATGTTAGTGGTCTAGACATCTTCCCTGATGCTGGCATGCTTCCCCCCCACCATAGCTACAGATGAGGGTGCTTCATATTCAGTGGTGGTGCGGAGGGCGGCCGAGGTCTTGGGCCTCAAGCTACCCTCAGTGGCTGTCAGGACTAAGGTCCTGACTAAGGTACTTCAACCTGGGGCTTCCACCTCTTAACCCATTTTGCCCTTCAATGAAGCCCTCACTGATGTCCTGTTGGGGACCTGGTCCAAACCATCACAGGGGCTCCTGTGAACAGGATGATTGCCCGCCACCATGGGCTGTGCCTAATGACCCAGTTTTTCTGACCCAACGCCCTACCCCTTAGAGCTTTGTTATCCAAGCCTCCACATCACATGGTGCATTCCTCTCCGCTCCCCTGGATAGGGAATCACAGAGGCTGGATCATCTTGGGAAGATGATATTTTCTTTCTCCACCCTGGCATTGCTGTCTGTGAACATTGCATGCCTTTTGGACCATTTGACCCATACCTTATGGGACACAGTTGAGTAGATTCTGCCACAGGTCCCGGAGGAGGCCTAGGCCATTCTCTCCCAAGCTGTTACAGACAGGAGAGACACAGCTAAGTTAACAATACATTGTGGGCTGGACATGACTGACTCTCTGGGCAGATAGGTTGTTTCGACTTTGAGGTGCCACGCTTGGTTGAGGACATCTGGCTATTCAGGGGATGACAAATCTACTCTTAAAGACATGCCCTTTGATGGCACCAGTCTCTTCGGAGACTGAGGAGACTCTGTGCTCAAGCGCTTTAAGGAGTCTCGGGCTATAGCCCATTCCCTAGGCCTTGCAGCTGCTCTTTGCCCCCCTCAGTCTGCTTTTCGCCCCTTTTGTGGCTACGGAAGGGGCACCCAACCACGTCCACTTCCCTCCAGCCACTGTGCCTGCATGCTGCACAGCCTCTGCATGGCAGAGGGATCCAGTGTCTGTGTGGATCAGGGAGTCGGCAGTCTGCCCCCACTGTAGCCACAAAACTCTTTCTAGTCTGATGCACTCCCATCAGGAACCAGTCAGAAGCAGGATTCACCCTCACCTACCCCGCTGGCAAACCATCACGTCAGACAGGTGGGTTTTGCAAATAGTCCGAAGGGGCTACTCCCTCCCCTTCAAGACTATCCCTCCGCCCATGCCACCATCTTCCGATCTCGTGATGGAAGATCACTTGGCACTTTTCTGCATGGAGGTTTTGTCTATCTTGGCCAAGGGTGCAATAGGGAGGGTTCCTGTGCCAGAAGTAGGATGTTGTTGCTATTCACGCCACTTTCTGGTATCCAAAAAGGACAAGAGCCTCCGCCTTATCCTATACCTCTGTTCCCTCAATCTCTTTCTCCAGAAGAAGTTCATAATGCTCACTCTAGCTCAGGTGTTATCTGCCCAGAACCCAGGAGTCTGGATGGTACCATTGGACTTGCAGGACGCTTATTCCCACATTCCCTTCTGCCCGCCCACAGGCTCTATTTGCGGTTCTCGGTGGGCCTCGAGCATTTTCAATTCAATAAGCTCCCCTTTGGTCTCACCTGTGCCTCTTGGGTGTTCAGCAAGTGATGGTAGTGGTCGCAGCTCATCTGCGCAGGTCAGTGATCTCAGTCTACCCCTATCTCGACGACTGCTGTTGAAGGCGGGCTCGCCCCAAACTGTTGTCTCACACCTCCAGACTAGTCAAGCTGTGCAATAGTGGTTAACAAACTGCGATTGGGTCAGATCCCTCTCCCTTCCCTAACCAGGTCTGACAGTAGTGATAAATACGTCACTGCTGGGATGGGGCAGCCACATAAGAGAGATGGAGATCAGAGGTATCTGGTTTCCTGCAGAGTCTGGGTGCTACATCAGTCTTCTGGAGCTCAGGGCAATCAGGCTTGTATTACTTCCCCCTCTCAAAGGGAATGTGGTGCAGGTGTTCACGGACAATACCACCTCCATGTGGTACTGCAACAAGCAGGGTGGGATCGTGGTCCCTTTCTCAGGAGGCTCTGAGCCTCTGGACATGGCTGGAACTGCAGGGCATATCTCTCAGGTTCTCAGAACACCAGAGCTGACAAATTCAGCCTACAGTGCCTGGTCGATCACGAATGGCGTCTCCATCTGAGGTGGGGGCAAGGTCTCTTTCAACAGTGGGGAGAACCTTGATTAGATCTGATTATTTCCGTATAGAACATGAAATGTCAGCAGTTTTGAGCATTGGCGTTTTCAAGGCAGCACTTGCTTGGTGATGCTTTTCATCTTGAGTGGAGCTCAGGCCTCCTGTATGCCTTTCCCTCCATATCACTTCGCCCTAGAGTTCTCAAGAAGATCCATAACCACTGAGCCCAAGTAATCCTTGTGGCTCCGGACTGGGCTTGAAGAGTCTCGTATCCTGAGCTATTGAGCATGGCCTTCGATCAGACTGCCCTTTCAGGAGGATCTTTTGTCGCAGCAGCAGGGGAGGGTCCTCCACCTGAACCTGTCCAGTCTCCACCTTCTTGCATGGAGATGAGCAGCGGAAGTTGACAGCTTTCGACATTCTGCTCTAAGTCTGTGATGTTATCTTGGCAGCCAGACATCCCTCCATGAAAACGGTGTACGCCTGTAGATTAAATTGACATACTGGTCCCCCCATATAAGTCACTAGTACATGGTACTTAAGTACCCAGGTCATTGGGGTTCCAGGGGATCCCTACGGGGTGCAGCAGTCATTCTGCACCTATAGGGAGCCCATGCAAATTGTTCTGCAGGCCTGCCATTGCAGTCTGCGTGAACCGGGTGCATGCACTTGGTTTCACTAATTTGTCTGCTATCTCAGCCTTTCTGAGAGTACCTGATCAACCCTCTTTATTTAAGTCTCCTATTGTCAGTAGGTTCCTTAGCCACATGGTTTCTCCTTCACTTTTCAGCATGCCCAAGGGGACTTGAATTAGGTTCTCACTTTCATGATTTGTGCTCCTTTTGAGCCACTTTATAATTGTCCTATCAGTCTTTTGACATTAAAGACAACCCTCCTTGTGGCCATTACCTCTGCACGTAGGGGGAGCGAGCTAAATGCTTTGTCTTCTAAGCTGCCCTACCTTGCCATCTATCCTAACAAAGTGGTGCTTCGCACTCGGGCCTCCTTTCTTCTGAAAGTGGTTATGCCCTGCCATGTAGGCCTTAGAGTCCAGGAATAGGCCTGGAGTCTGTAGTGGTACCCTCACACTTGGAGACATGCACCCTGCCCTCGTGCTGAAGGGCCTACTAGAGGGGTGACTTATAATGTCTAAATGCAGTGGTTAGGTTTGGCAGTGAAAGGGTGCAGACACCCTCTCACGCAGGCTGCAATGGCAGGCCTGCAGTCGCAGTTTGCATGGGCTCCTATATGTGGGATAATACATGCTGTAGCCCTTAGGGGACCCGCTGGTGCAGCAATACCCTGGGTACCTAGGTACCATATATCAGGGACTTACAGGGGTACACCAGTATGCCAGTTGTGCAATTGTGGGTGTGAAATGTAACAAACTACCAAATTTAGGGGCGGGAGCACGGTCACTGGAGTCCTGGTTAGCAGGGTCCCAGTGAACTGTATTCCAAAACATACTAACACTAGGCAAAAAAGTGTGTGTGTGTTTGGGGGGGGAGGGGAAAGTACTGCAACCAGAACCCAGCTTACTACAGTCCTCACATTCATGTATATTGGTAGCACAGTTGTCCTTTGTGGCTCCTTACTCTAAAGAGTTTTTCCTCATCGCTGTTACATCGGTACAGCAGGTGAGTAAGCTGCAATCCCTCTGTAAATCCACTGCACATGACATTGTTTCCTGACAAGCTGGCGATGAACCCAAAAATTCATTTTTCCACCTAATTCAGTCCCAAAGCTAATCTGCTGTTATGCTCTGCGTCTCTGGTATGTACAGCCTAGTAAGCAGCTGGCTCCACCACACATTTGAGGCGCTTATATGCAGTTCAGTGTGTCACATCCAGTGCAGAGCGACACCAGTGTGGAGCCACAAGACGCTACCTACTGGCGCACAGTAGTGCCACTTGAAAACTTCTATATCCAATCTTATGCCTGAAGAATTGTCAAAAGGTGAGGAATTTGTGTTCGTGTCCACCGGTAGGAATATTACCAAAGGTAAGTAACTTGTTCATCTAGCTTAGGTGAGGCACATGTGGGCTTCTACTGCCAGCTGCTGTTGTCAGGCATTCTGTCACATTAGTGAACCAAAATATTCCTAAGGCTATAAACTGAGACTCTTAAACTGCCTGTGACATCTTCTTGACATTATTTTCTAAGAAGCCAGAGCTACAGCCAGGGTGTCAACAAGTTTTATTTCCTTTTGAATGTTTTGGAGAGAAGTAGATGTTAAATGTGATTTTGAGGTCTAATTTCTTCACTTTCTTCACTATGGGATTCTTTTTAATATTCATCAAAGGTAGAATATCTCTGCACATGTGCTAGCTTTAAAACTCAACTTTGATTTTTATTTTATTTTTTCCTTCCACGTCTTTCAAAAAACAGAAATATGCCAAAAAAAACTACATTTACTACTTTCCTTTTTTTATCCAGTTAGTCAAATCCTAAGACAAAAACAGTACATGTGGCTGTAAAACAACTCTAGAAACAATGTACTTAGAGCAAAAGCAAAACAATTGGTAATGTTAACCCATAGCAGACCATATACCCATCAGGAATTTACCACTACCTCTTTTAGGATCTTGAAAGACTGCATTATTTCATCATGCACAGCAGAGGGTTAGGCAGTTTGAGTTATTTATTTTTTTGCGCTCTGTGAGGAAGATCCTGAACATGATTCTGCTGGCCCAAAGGACCATCCAGGTATTTACAGGCAGAGAGAAGGAAGGTTTATCTTCAGCACAGAAAGGGAAAATTAGGCACAGAACATCACCATTCTTGTCTATTTAATCTTTTATAGGGGCTACTGGGGGTGGAAGCCACTGTTACACTTTCTCTCCTTCCACTTCGTCGTGAGTGGAGTGCAACTCATCTGCACTCCCAAGTGCATTTGCCAGGGAGTAGAGGAAAGGCCGCCTAGTGACTTCTCTTCGGCTCCATTGGGCATGGGCATGGGCATGGGCATCGACTCCGTGTTAGATTGTTTTCTTTCCGACGTCGGGTTCGGACGTGTTTCCTTTCGCTCCGATAGTTCGATTCGGAAAACTTTGAAAACGATTCATTTTTCGTCAGTATTGTATTGATCGTGTTACATCTTCTATCGACACTTCAATACCGTTGGAACAGACATCTCTACTCGCCCTTCGGGGTGCGCGTGCCCATCTCTGGCCTGGGCGAGCCGACCGAGTGGAAGCCTCATGAAAGGAACTCCATTTCGATTCTGTACTCGGTGCCACGCCAAATTCCCTTATACAGACCAACACCTCATCTGTAATCTTTGCCTTTCCCCAGATCATCGGGAAGAAAATTGCGAGGCCTGCCAATCCCGCTTACAAAAGACACTTTGGGACAGAAGAGCACAAAGGCTCGAGATGGCGTCCAAAAGCTCCAAACATCTCGACGTCGAAGAGGAAGAGATCATGTACACAGCAGTCTCCATTCGAGGTTCCGACTCCGACCAGGAATCTGAGGATGGCGGACTGGTCACGGCAGGACAACACATGAGTATGCCTGCCCCTGTACCATCACAAAGACCGAAATATAAGGCCTTGGGTACGCCACTGCCGAAAGGCCTTGGCTCGACCCGAAAGAAAACACCCGGTGACCACACCGCCAGTTCAGCACCGAAAAAGGCCACTCCTCCGAAACCATCGGAGTTGACGAAAGGCTCCGTGCCCGACTCGAGCAAACACCGCTCTTCGGAGTCGAAATTTCAAAAATCACTTTCGGAGCCGAGACCATCCACAACACCATCCTTTTTGATACCGAAAATGCCACCTTCGGAGACGAAAAGAGCAGGTTACACCGAGGAGCATGGACTTTCTAAGACACTCAAAGAAGCCATAAGATTTCTGAGGAGGACACCCAAGTATAGCCAATACTTAAAGTGACAGATGAAAGGCAAGCCAGGATTCATATCCACAAAGAAACTGGCAGAATATTAACAGCACCTCCTTTAAATCCTAAGAGGAAAGTAGCCTTTCAGGAGGAATTGGACACTACACAGCCTCCAGCTAAAGTGCCAAAGCCAAAGGAGAGTCGACCACCTCCTCAATTTTCTCCTCCTCATTCTCCTCCTCACTCTCCACACCTGCATATCTCTCCTCCTACCAGTCCTACACCAATGCAGTCACCATCACATTTGTTTCTCGCAACAAGATAATTTAGACCCATGGGATCTTTATGATCCAGATCCCATTCCCGACAACGACCCAGACTGCTATCCCTCTAAGCCTTCACCACCTGAGGATAGTACAGGGTACAATCAAGTACTAGCTAGGGCTGCAGCATACCATAGTGTCACCATGCACACTGAACCGTTGGAGGACGATTTTTTGTTTAATACACTCTCCTTCACGCACACAACATACCAGTCGCTCTCTATGCTCCCGGCATGCTAAAACATGCTGGTCAAATATTTAGCGAGCCTGTCAAAGCAAGAATAATAATTCCCAGGGTAGAAATAAAATACAAGCCACCTCCCTCTGATCCTGTCTATATAACTCAGTAACTTCCTCCAGACTCAGTAGTGGTAAGCGCTTCCAGGAAAAGGGCAAACTCACAGTTGTCAGGTGATGCTCCCCACCAGACAAAGAGAGTAGTAAATTTGATTCTGCAGGGAAGAGAGTGGTATCCCAGGCAGCCAACCAATGGAGAATGGACAACTCACAGGTGTTGTTGGCTAGATACGACAGGGCCCATTGGGATGAGATGAAAGATATAATTCAGTATCTCCTCAAGGAACATCAAAAGAGGGCACAGCAGATAGTGGAGGAAGGGCAAGCCATCACCAATAATCAGATTAGGTCTGCCCTAGTCTCAGCAGACACAGCTGCCAGGAGCGTCAACACTGCTGTAAAAATCAGGAGGCATGCATGGCTCAGGTCCTCGGGGTTCAAACCTGAAATCCAACAAGCGGGGTTGAATATGCAGTTCAACAAAAAACAACTTTTCGGCCCAGAAGTGGACACTGCAATTGAAAAATTGCGTAAGGATTCAGACACATCAAAAGCCATGGGTGCACTATACACCACACAATACAGGGGATCCTTTCGGAAACCTCAGTTTAGTGGTGGATTTAGGGCTCAAACTGCAGAGGCATCCACATAGTAGCCAAAACCAGCCGACCAACCTCAATACCAACGAGGTGGTTTTAAGATCACATATAGAGGGCAGTACCCCAGAGGTAGAGGGAAATATCAAACACCTAAACAAGCCTCACAACACACTAAACCGTGACTTGTTGCATTCCCTTCCACTCCACACCTCCCCTGTGGGAGGAAGACTACAAAAGTTCCACACCAATTGGCAAAACATTACCACAGACAATTGGGTACTATCAATTATCCGCAATGGTTACTGCCTAGAATTGATACAAACTCCCCCAAACATTCCACCGAAACCACAAAAACTATCCGCAGAACACATCAGTCTGTTACAGGAAGAAGTCAAATCTCTGTTACTCAAACAAGCAATAGAACCAGTGCCACAAAATCAAGTAAGGACAGGAGTTTACTCACTGTACTTCCTGATTCCCAAAAAGGATGGCACCCTAAGGCCAGTATTAGATCTCAGGACCCTCAAACTTTACATCCTGTCAGAACACTTTCATAAAGTAACTCTCCAGGATGTTATCCCACTACTCCAAAAACACGATTTCATGGTAACATTAGATCTCAAGGATGCGTATTTTCATATACCCAACCCGGCGCACAGAAAATATATCAGGTTTGTCATTCAAGGAAAGCACTATTGGTTCAAAGTGTTACCCTACAGAATAACAACAGCTCCAAGGGTATTCACAAAGTGCCTAGCAGTAGTCGCAGCCTTTCTAAGAAGACAACATATACATGTCTTTCCATATCTAGACGATTGGCTGATAAAATCAGTCATATGGAATGTCAAAACCATGCGCATTGCGTAATACAAATCCTGCACACGCTAAGGTTCTCAATAAATTACCAAAAGTCGCAACTACAACCTGCGCAAATACAACAATATTTAGATGCAATTCTAAATACTCAAAAGGCACTAGCAAGTCCAAATATGCAAAAAATACAAGCATTCCAATATATAATCTCACAGATACACACAGGGCAACAGTACGCTGTCAGATTTGTCATGAAAATATTAGGGATGATAGCATTATGTATTGCAATCATCCCATATGCAAGACTAAACATGCGGCCCTTACAATAGTGCCTTGCACAACAATGGTCACAGGCACACGGTCAACTTCAAGATCTAGTGTTGATAGACCGCCAAACATACATGTCACTTCAGTGGTGGAATTCCACAAATCTAAGCAAGGGGCGGCCTTTTAAAGACCCTGTGCCTCAGACAATAATTACAACAGATGCATCAATGATTGGCTGGGGAGCTCACCTCAACAATCACAACATCCAAGGACAATGGGATGCCCAATACAAACAGCTTGTATGCTCTACATACATTAGACATTAAAAGAGCACTAATGTACTATATAGATAAAACGAGACCATTCAGGAAATCTAAACACTGTTTGTAGCCTTTCAAAAACCTCATACTGGTAACCCCGTTTCAAAACAAGGATTAGCAAGATGGATAGTAAGATGCACCCAATTATGCTACGTTAAAGCCAAAAGACAACTCTTAGTTACTCCTAAAGCACATTCCACAAGGAAAAAAGGTGCTACAATGGCTTTTTTAGGAAAACATACCAATGGCTGAAATATGTAAAGCAGCTACTTGGTCAACACCACATACATTTACTAAACACTATTGTGTAGATGTTTTAGCAACACAACAAGCCACAGTAGGTCAAGCTGTACTCAGAACATTATTTCAAACAACCTCAACTCCTACAGGCTAACCACTGCTTTTTTGGGAGGACAAACTGCTTTGTAGTCTATGCGTAGCATGTGCATATGCCGCTACACATGCCATTGAACGGAAAATGTCACTTACCCAGTGTACATCTGTTCGTAGCATGTTGTGCTGCAGATTCACATGCACCCTCCCTCCTTCCCGGAAGTCTGTAGTCGTTTAAGTTAACATATTTGTACATATGTATATACATTTACATTTGCATGGACATCTCTTTTTTCACTTACATACTCTATCACTCCTTCCTTTACCCTCTGCGGGAAAACAATCTAATAATGGAGTCGATGCGGATGCGCAATGGAACCGAAGAGGAGGAGTCACTTGATCCCGTGACTCTAAAAGACTTCTTCGAAGAAAAACAACTTGTAACACTCCGAGCCCAACACTAAATGTCGGAATCCATATGCATAGCATGTGAATCTGCAGCACAACATGCCACGAACAGATGTACACTGAGTAAGTGATAATTTCCATATATATATATGTTCGATGGCATGTGTAGCTGCAGATACACATGCTGTGCATTATCCTGCCCTCTAGTGTTGGGCTCGGAGTGTTACAAGTTGTTTTTCTTTGAAGAAGTCTTTTCGAGTCACGAGACCGAGGGACTCCTCCCTTTCGGCTCCATTGCGCATGGGCGTCGGCTTCATCTTAGATTGTTTTCTTTCTGCCATCAGGTTCGGACGTGTTCCTCTTCTCTCTGTATTTCGTATCGGGAAAGTTAGCTATTTATTGGAAAATTAGACGGTATTGTTTGCGCTCGGTACAGGTCTAGTGTTAGTTCATCGATACTGAGAGAAAAAGCGCTCCAGCGGCCCTTCGGGGCTTCCACTCTTCAGCGGGGCCTGGTCGGCCCAACCTCGTGCATCGTCGAACCTCTTGGACCGGACCCCTTTCCGCTTTTGCCCGAATTGCCACGCAAAGTATCCTTATACAGACCAACACTTGGTCTGTAATCTGTGTCTATCACCGGAACACAGGGAGGATACTTGAGAGGCCTGTCGGGCATTTCGATCGAAGAAGACCCTACGCGATCGAAGAGCTAGAAGACTCCAGATGGTGTTGACACTGGCCGAACAGATCGACGTCGAGGAAGAGGAGAGATTTTCCATTCAAGATTCGGACTCGGACGACTCCGAAAGTGAGCAGCCGAAGGCACAGCAAAAAACTGTGAGTAAATCAGCCCCGGCCAAGACTCACTCGAAGATTATAAAGGCCAAGGGAATGCCACCGCCAACAGGCCATGGCTTAACCCGAAAACACAGTGACCAAACATCATCACCGAAAAAGGCCTCCCAGCAGCCGAAGACATCCAACTCTGGTCTAGATACCGGCTCTGAACCATCTCGGCACCGAGAGTTCGACACCCCCAAAATAAAAAAGGTTTCCTCGGAGTCCAAAAAGAGCGTACCGAAACCTTCGATGTCGAAACATGCAGCCTCAGAGCCTAAAGCAGGCTCCTATACAGAAGAGCACGGCCTTTCCAGCCAAATGCAAGGGCACAGATTTGAGCAGGAACTAGGCCTGGGAGAGCCAGACCACACTCAAAGGAGGATGCACATACAGAAAGACACAGGGAAAATTCAAACTCTTCCTCCAATAAGAATGAAACGAAAGCTAGCATTCCAGGAGTCGGAAATGCAGCCAAAGGCAAAGGTGGCAAGAGACAAGACACCACCTGCCCCCGGTAGCAACACCCCCATGCAGTCGCCCAACACACACGGGGATGACACAAGACGACCCGGATGCATGGGACTTATATGATGCACCGGTCTCAGACAATAGTCCTGATTGCTACCCAGCAAGGCCGTCACCACCAGAGGACAGCACTGCATATATGCAGGTGGAATCAAGGGCAGCTACTTTCCATAATGTAGCAATGCATGCGGAGCCCATAGCATGGGCATCCACTCACAGCTCTTACCAAAGTTTGCCAATGCTCCCAGGCATGCTAAAACATGCCAAACAGGTGTTCCAGGACCCAGTGAAAGGCAGAGCCATCACGCCTAGGGTGGAGAAGAAATATAAACATCCCCCAAAGGACCCTGTGTTTATAGCACAGCAACTAACACCAGATTCGGTGGTCGTGGGAGCAGCCAGAAAGAGGGCAAACTCGCAATCGTCAGGAGACGCACCACCGCCCGACAAGGAAAGTCTGAAATTCGATGCAGCAGGCAAACGGGTAGCAGCACAGGCAGCCAATCAATGGCGGATTGCCAATTCTCAGGCTCTACTGGCTCGCTATGACAGGGCACACTGGGACGAGATGCAACATATAATTCAGCACTTGCCCAAGGAACACCAAAAACGTGCCCAACAGGTTGTTGAGGAAGGACAAACAATTTCAAACAACCAAATAAGGTCTGCGATGGACTTGGCAGACACAGCAGCCCGGACAGTGAACACTGCGGTAATCATTCGTAGGCACGCATGGTTACGGAGCTCAGGTTTTAACCAGAAATCCAGCAGGCTGTGCTAAATATGTCGTTCAACCAAGAACAATTGTTTGGGCAGGAGGTGGATACGGCAATCAAAAAGCCCAAAAAGGACACGGACACAGCCAAGGCCATGGGCGCGGTCTACTCCCCACAGAACAGAGGCTCTTTTAGAAAGCCGCAATTAAGAGGGGGGGTTTCGTTCCCAAACCACAGAGCCTTCCACCTCACAAGTCAGACCCACATATCAGGGCCACTACCAAAGAGGAGGTTTTCGAGGAACATACAGAGGTGGACAATTCCCAAAGGCAAGGGGGAAATTCCAGAGCCCAAAAACCCCTCAGGCCAAACAGTGACTTCAGTGTCACAAACCCCCACCACTCAACACCAGTGGGGGGGAGACTTACCACATTCTACCACAACTGGGAAAACATAACTACGGACGCGTGGGTCCTAGCCATTATCCAACATGTTTATTGCATAGAATTCCTACAATTGCCACCAGATGTGCCTCCAAGAGCACACATGTCCAAACAACACTTAGACCTGTTAAAACTAGAAGTCCAAGCATTGTTAAAAAAACAAGCAATAGAACTAGTACCCAACCATCAAAAAGGAACAGGTGTCTACTCCCTGTATTTCCTAATTCCAAAGAAGGCCAAAACACTGAGACCCATATTAGACCTCATAACACTAAGGGGTTCATTACAAGCTTGGCGGGCAGCTACCGCCGCCTGCCAAGCTGTAACCGCCGTGCGGCCGCCAATGCAGCCGCACTCCCGCGGTCCGCATCACAACATCCCCGCTGGGCCGGCGGGCGCAAACCTAGTTTACGCCCGCCGGCCCAGCGGAGATGCGGCCGCAACAGAGGAGCCGGCTCCTAATGGAGCCGGCGGTGTTGCGGCCGTGCGACGGGTGCAGTAGCACCCGTCGCGCTTTTCACTGTCTGCTATGCAGACAGTGAAAAGCAGCAGGGGGCCCTGTTAGGGGGCCCCTGCACTGCCCATGCCAGTGGCATGGGCAGTGCAGGGGCCCCCAGGGGCCCCAGGACTCCCCTTACCGCCCGCCTCTTCCTGGCGGTGCAAACCGCCAGAAACAGGCTGGCGGTAGGGGAGTCATAATCCCCAGTGCAGCGCTGCCCTGGCGGATTATCACCGCCGGGGCTAAAACGGCGGGAAACTGCCGGCCCCGGCGGTGCGACCGCGGAACTACCGCCGCAGTCATAATATGCGTCTCCATACCGCCAGCCTGTTGGCGGTACGGACGCCACTTTGGGTCGTAATGACCCCCTAAATTTTTACATCAAATCAAATCACTTTCACATGGTGACACTTCAAGACGTGATTCCCTTGCTCAAACAACAGGACTACATGTCAACATTAGATCTCAAGGACGCTTACTTCCACATACCCATACATCCTTCCCACAGGAAATACTTGAGGTTTGTAATCCAAGGTGTGCATTACCAATTCAAAGTGTTACCGTTCGGGATAACAACAGCACCAAGGGTATTCACAAAATGCCTTGCAGTAGTAGCTGCTCATATCAGGAGACAGCACATGCACGTATTCCCTTACTTAGACAATTGGTTAATAAAAACCAGCACTAAACAACAGTGTCTTCTACACACCAAATACGTCATAGAAACCCTTCACAAACTAGGGTTCTCTATAAACTACCAAAAATCACGCCTACAACCGTGTCAAATACAACAATTCTTAGGAGCAACAATCAACACACAAAAAGGGATTACCACTCCAAGTCCACAAAGGGTACAAGCATTCCAAAATGTAATACTAAACATGCACCCAAACCAACACTATCAAGTGAGGTTTGTGATGAAACTTCTAGGCATGATGTCTTCATGCATAGCCATTGTCCCAAACGCAAGACTACACATGCGGCCCTTACAACAGTGCCTAGCAACACAATGGAGATAGACCGCCAAACACACTCCTCGCTTCAATGGTGGAATCCTATAAATTTAAACCAAGGGCGGCCATTCCAAGACCCTGTGCCTCAATATGTGATCACAACAGATGCTTCCATGGTAGGGTGGGGAGCACACCTCAACCAGCACAGCATACAGGGACAATGGACGCTCAACAAAGCCAACTTCATATAAATCATCTAGAACTGCTAGCAGTGTTTCTAGCATTAAAAGCATTTCAACCGTTAATAGCCCACAAACCCATTCTTGTCAAAACAGACAACATGAAAACAATGTATTACCTAAACAAACAAGGAGGGACACACTCATCACAGCTGTGTCTCTTAGCACAAAAGATTTGGCATTGGGCGATTCACAATCACATTCGCCTAATAGCACAGTACATCCCAGGAATTCAAAACCAGTTAGCCGACAATCACAGTCGAGATCACCAACAAACCCACGAATGGGAAATTCATCCCCAAATACTACAAACTTACTTTCAAAGCTGGGGACCACCACGAATAGACCTATTCGGAACAAAAGAAAATACAAAATGCCAAAACTTCGCGTCCAGGTATCCACACCCTCACTCCAAGGGCAATGCGTTATGGATGAGTTGGTCAGGGATATTTGCGTACGCTTTTCCCCCTCTCCCACTCCTTCCTTATCTAGTAAACAAATTGAGTCAAAACAAACTCAAACTAATACTAATAGCACCAACTTGGGCTCGCCAGCCCTGGTACACAACACTACTAGATCGGTCAGTAGTACCTCATATCAAACTACCAAACAGACCAGATCTGTTAACTCAACACAAACAACAGATCAGACACCCGAATCCAGCATCGCTCAATCTAGCAATCTGGCTCCTGAAGTCTTAGAATTTGGACATTTAGACCTTGCACAAGAATGTATGGAGGTCATTAAACAAGCTAGAAAACCTACTACAAGACAGTGTTACGCAAATAAATGGAAGAGATTTGTTTATTACTGCTATAATAATCAAATTCAACCACTACATGCGCCCACAAAAAACATTGTAAGCTACTTATTACACTTACAAAAATCAAATCTAGCTTTTTCTTCCATTAAAATACATCTCACAGCAATATCTGCCTATCTGCAGATTACACATTCAACATCACTCTTTAGAATCCCAGTCATCAAAGCATTCATGGAGGGTCTAAAGAGAATCATACCCCCAAGAACACCACCAGTTCCCTCATGGAACCTCAATATTGTATTAGCACGACTCGTGGGTCCACCAGTTGAACCCATGCACTCTTGTGAGATGCAATACTTAACCTGGAAAGTAGCCTTCCTAATAGTGATCACATCTCTTAGAAGAGTAAGTGAAATACAAGCATTTACTATACAAGAACCCTTTATACAAATACACAAACATAAAGTGGTTCTACGCACAAATCCCAAATTTTTACCAAACGTTATATCACCGTTCCACCTAAACCAAACAGTGGAACTCCCAATCTTTTTTCCACAACCAGACTCAGTAGCCGAAAGAGCCTTACATACATTAGACATCAAAAGAGCACTAATGTATTACATTGATAGAACAAAACAATTTCGCAAGACAAAACAATTGTTTGTAGCCTTCCAAAAACCTCATGCAGGAAATCCAATATCCAAACAAAGCATTGCCATATGGATAGTGAAATGTATTCAAACCTGCTATGTTAAAGCAAAGAGAGACCTGCCTATTACGCCAAAGGCACACTCCACTAGAAAGAAAGGCGCCACAATGGCCTTTCTAGGAAATATACCTATGACAGAAATCTGTAAGGCAGCTACATGGTCTACGCCTCATACATTCACAAAACACTACTGTGTAGATGTGTTAACAACACAACAAGCCACAGTAGGACAGGCAGTATTACGAACACTATTTCAAACAACTTCGACTCCTACAGGCTAAGCCACCGCTTTTCGGGGGGGGTCCTGCTTACTAGTCCATGCACAGCATGTGTATCTGCAGCTACACATGCCATCGAACGGAAAATGTCACTTACCCAGTGTACATCTGTTCGTGGCATGAGACACTGCAGATTCACATGCGCCCTCCCGCCTCCCCGGGAGCCTGTAGCCGTTTAAGTTGATGAAAATTGTATGTTATATGTTGATAAAACTTGTACATTTGTAAATTTGTAAATATATATAACTTTTAATGACATGATGTACATACATACTTACTCCATTGCATGGGCACCTTTACTATATACACAACTCCTACCTCACCCTCTGTGGGAAAAACTATCTAAGATGGAGTCGACGCCCATGCGCAATGGTGCCGAAAGGGAGGAGTCCCTCGGTCTCATGACTCGAAAAGACTTCTTCGAAGAAAAACAACTTGTAAGACTCCGAGCCCAACACTAGATGGCAGGATAATGCAAAGCATGTGAATCTGCAGCGTCTCATGCCACGAACAGATGTACACTGGGTAAGTGACATTTTCCATATATATATACTGTATATATGCTGTGCATAGATCGCCAACTAGTGTTGGGCTTCGATCTAGGAGTGACGTGTACCAGTGTTGGCGTGCCCACGTGGGAGCTATGAGTATCATGGTGAGAGAAGTGACGCACTTTGTTGACCAGAAACTGAATTAACGGGAGAGGGGGGAAAGCGTAAGCAAATATCCCTGACCACTTGATCCATAGAGCATTGCCCTTGGACTGAGGGTGTGAGTTTTTGGATGCAAAGTTTTGGTATTTTGCGTTTTCTCTTGTTGCGAAAAGGTCTATGTTTGTTGTTCCCCAACATCTGAAAGTAATATTGAATTGCCTGTGAGTGAATCTCCCATTCGTGTATTTGTTGCTTTGTCCTTCTTAGGTCTGCTAGCTGGTTGTGTATTCCTGGGATGTATTCCGCTAGCAGTTGAATGTGATTGTGAATTGCCCATTTCCATATTGTTTGAGCTAGAGGGGACAATTGGGATGAGTGCGCCCCCAGACCCGACCCCCGTGTTTTTTCAGATAATACATTGTTGTCATGTTGTATGTTCTTATAAAGACTGTTTTGTGTATGATCTGTGGTTGAAATGCTTTGATGGCTAATAATTCCAAGTGGTTTATGTGGTAAGTTTTTTGTATTTATTCCCATTCCCCTTTTATCGTTAGTTTGTTGAGATAGGCTCCCCAACCTGTCATTGACGCATCTGTTGTGATTATGGTCTGTGGCACTGGGTCTTGAAATGGCTGCCCCTTTAAGTTGTTGTGATTCCACCATTGCAGAGATTTTGTGAGTTTGGTGGTCTAACAACCCTAGATCCTGTAACTGACCCTGTGCCTGAGACCATTGTTGCAAGAGACACTGTTGCAGTGGTCTCACGTTTAGCCTCGCACTTGGTACTATTGCTATGCATGATGCCATCATTCTCCATAGTTTCATGACAAATCTTACTGTGTAAGTTGATTGACCTGCATTTGTGATATGAGGTATTGAAAAGCCTGTATCTGTTGTGGATTTGGGTAGGCTAATGCTGAATGTGTATTGAGAATTGCGCCTAGATTTTGTGAACACTCTTGGTGCTGTTGTTACTCCAAAGGGTAGTACTTTGAATTGGTCGTGGTTGCCTGATATTACAAACTTTAAATACTAGCAGTGAGCTGGATGTATTGGAATGTGGTGTTTAGATATAACGCGGTCATGTAATCTTGTTTTTGTAGCAGGGGAATGATGCTCTGTAGAGTGACCATGTGAAAATGTTCTTACATGATATATGGATTTAGAGGTCTGAGATCGAGAATGGGTCTGAGAGTACCATCCTTCTTTGGTATAAGGAAGTATAGTGAGTATACTCCTGTCCCTTGCTGTGAGATGGGAACCATTGCTATTGCCCCCTTGAGTAATAGAGATTGTACCGTTTGTTTTAGTAGAATAGTGTGTTCTGGAGAGGGTCTGTGAAAATGAGGGGGAATATTTGGTGGAGCGGAGATGAGCTCTAGGCAATAACCATTGCGGATAATTGAAAGTACCCATTGATCTGTGGTAATGTTTTGCCAGTGAGAATGGAATTGTTGCAGTCTTCCTCCCACAGGAGACCAATGGGATTGTGGGATGTTTGGGAAGTAATTGTTCAGTGGATGAGGAAGCACGCCTTGAGGCTTAACAATTTTCCTCTGTCTCTGAAATGTTGCCCTCTGTAAGAGCCTCTAAATGACACTCTTGAGGAGTACTGCTGTCATTGCTTTGGATGGGAGGTGGAAGCCTCTGCAGTCTGGGTTTTAAAACCTCCCCTAAATTGTGGTTTCCGAAAGGAACCCCAAAATGGTGTGGTGTAAAGGGCTCCCATGGCTTTTGCTGTGTTTCCTGGGTTTTTCAATGGTTGTGTCCACCTCTGGTCCAAAGAGTTGCTGTTTGTTAAACAGCATATTAAGGACCGTCTGTTGTATTTCAGGTTTAAAACCTGAGGACCTTAGCCATATGTTGTCTAATTGTGATACTGATATTAATTCCTCTAGCTGCAGTGTGAGCTGCATCTAGAGCAGACCTAATCTGATTATTTGTTATGGCTTGACCCTCTTCACAATTTGCTGCGCCTGCTTTTGGTGTTCTTTGGGTAGGTATTGCAAGAATTCTTTGCACCGTGACCTGCCGATGCCTCACAGTGTCGCATTTTCCTGCTTCGCACCGCAACCCTGGTCTCACAGATGCCGTCATTGGACGAATCACCGAGCCACTCCTTCCACCGAAACCTGTGGGCCCCGCACTCCGGCATCGCCTGCTCACACCGCAGTCTGGGCATCCCCAACGACGACACTCCTGCTGACACCGGTGCAGCTGCATGCAAAGCGGTCTGTTAACACTGCTTGTGAGGTACACGAAGCACCGTCCCATCCAGTACCGCAGCCCTGGTCAACCGCCACCAGCATTATTGACTCCTGTCATCATCAGGCATTCTGCCTGCACTGTGGCCTGTGGACATCGCTCATGAGGGTCACAAAGTCCCGTCCCACACCGCTGACCTGGGCCTACCGATGACAGCACTTCAGCAATGACAACTCCACTGCCTGCACCGTGACCTGGTGACACCACACGTCTCACTGCCCCGCTTCACACCGCAGCCCTGGTATCACCGACGGCGCTGTCCACTGTCATCAAGCCGCTGCCTATGCTGTGACCTGTGGGCACCGCACGTCGCATCATCCAACTTCGCACTGCAGCCCCAACGCCATCCACGCCAGCGCACCTGATTTCATCAGCCCGTAGTTGTGTGACTTCAAGGGCCCGACGACTCCCACTCAGACAACGCGACACCACTCTCCGGAGCTCACCACGAGGATCACAACACCCTACAAATCCAAGGTACTGTTTGCGGGTTTTCCCGACACCGTAGCTGATTTACAGCACCTTTCATAGAAGGTTGCTTTTTTGATGGTTGTTATTGTCTGCCAGGAGAAAGGCTCTATGTCCCAAAAAATAGTACAATGTGCTGTGATTTTAAGAGCTGAACTCCCTTCTCTCCAAACATTTATTTTAAATTTTACTTTAATCTGGCAACTCCCTTGTCTATTTTTCCCAAATCCAGCTTCCCCAGCAGAGAACTCCTGATTTCAATAGAGCATTACATTATTATTTGGCCAGTACTAAAGACATTTGTAAAGTTATTTGTTTATGAGTATCAGAGAGAATCCCATTGTGAAGAAGGAAAGGTTGCTAGCTTGTAATTATACTTCTTCACTGTTACAAGTAAGTAACTTTCCTTCTCTTGCAAGTTTCATAATTTCAGATAAAGATTAAATTAGTTTACTCTTTACTTTAATTAATCAGAATACTGGGAAATTTAATGACCATGCTAGACACCACCTTTCCTTTTTATTGCTTAACAGTTTTTAAATTGAATAACACATTTGATTGTTGGTATTTTGTGCAATTGCTAAAATATTCCAAAAGTAGTGCTCCAACAAATTGGCATATTTGTTTACTGTAGGAAAGTGCCTCTTTTTTAAATGGTCTGCCAAATCCCAAACAATCTCCCCCACCACCCTATCCCCCCACCCCCAAACAAACACACACACACACTTATTGCATGGTGCATAATGTGATTTCGACTGAGTGCGATGGGTTCCTGCTAACCAGGTCCCCAGTGCCAGAGCTCTTTCTCAAAACGGCACAGTTTCCCCAATTAGCAAAACCTTAAACATCCTCTTCAAGTTCCTAGTAAATGGTACCCCTGGTACCTGGGGTACTAAAGAAGGTTCCTAAGAGTTGCAGCACACACTGTGCTACCCTAAGGGACCCTTCACCAAGCACATGACAGGCTGCCATTGCAGGCTGCATGTCTTGGTACAGACAACAGTGAAAACACCACATGACACAGAACCTGTGTGCTGTATCCCGTAACACTGCATGCATTATATGTAAGTCACCCCACTAGCAGGACTTACAGCCCTAATGCAGGGCGTATTATATTACATGTGAGGGCATATCTGCACAAGCAGATACGCCCCTGCTATGTCTTTGTCAATTCTCAGACTTAGTAAATAACACGGGAAGCAATTTTAAATGCATGTGCTGGACACTGGTCAATAGGGGTGTCCCAGCTACATGATGGCTTATCTGAAGATAGGGGTATTTGGTATCAAACATCTTGTGTTGGTGAACCCACACTGATGCCAGTCTTGGATTTACCAGTACGTGCACCCAGAGAGCACCTTAGAAGTGCCCTCTGAAACCCTACTAGTCTCTAGTGTGCTCACAGACTGGTTTCTGTCAGCCTGCCGTCAAAGACACTGTTCTGGCCCTCTAGGGTGAGAGCTTTCTGCTCTCAGGAGTCCCAGAACAAAATCCTGTCAGGGAAGAGGGTGTATCACCTTCTTCCACAGGATGACCTGCTGATTAGCCTTCCTAAGGCAGCAAGCCCCAAAGGGCTGCTGCCTTTGAAATGCAAATCTGGCTCCCCTCACAAGAGAGGAAGCCACAACCCACATCTACTTACTGGGGAACTTCTGGAGTTTTTGCACAGTATTCACATACAACATAAAGGGCCAGCTTCCTACGTTTACACAGTGTTCCCTTAAATGACCTTTAATAAGGATTCTTATTCTGACACTTTTTGGACCACTCAACTGTATTTCACGTATTTAAGTTTTGAAGTTTGAAAGTCCATTTTTCACCCTGTCCCTATAATTTGCGTTGGTCTGTTGTGCTCTTGTATTATGTAACTAGCTTGACACTAGGTTGGGAGCTGCTAACTAGCTCACTTAATTTAAAATACCATAACCAGCACTTGTAGGTGTGCTGTTTGAATACCATGCAGTCATGGCAAGTAGATAGTGGGTGTACCTTCTAGCAATGGGGGATTTACTGTCCATGGTTGCTGCCAGGCCTGGCTTGCCTTTATTGAAAATAAAATTGTGTGTATAATGTTGAATCAGGACTGGTGGAACTTGGTTAAACATTAAAGGTGCTGCATCCAGTGCCAAACTTTAGACTATAGTAGCAAAGTTTTGCATTGCAGTCCAGGATCTTTTCATCATTGTGTAGTTCCTTGAAAAATATCTGTGTCTTAAACCCCAACTATAAAATGTCATTAAGCAACCCTACTCTAAGCAGTTTACCCTTTAACCAAACCTTTTCTTGATTTGGTTAATTTCAAATTTCTTAAAATGAGACCACCAATGATGTATCATTGAAATTCAGGAGCTCCTATCAAAGTCTTTACTGCTCTAAGTTCAAGCTGGGTATGCACACATCTTATACAAAACTAAATTCTTTGGCTAATGTTTATTGATGTTCCAGATAACAGACCTGACACACGTCAAGGCCAGTGAGCTGGCACATCTTTCCCTATTGCTTCACCACCATCAATGTTTTTTCTCTAATATGATCAGCTTAATTTTTTAGCACACAAATTCAAGGTAAGTTTGAAAAGGATGGGATGTAAAGATACGGTTATTTGAGTTGCGCTGCTTTTTTCACTTAAAACATTTCTTTACTATATTCACGGACACTGAGGTTTTTTTTAATATCACGTCTTTGCTTGCTTCCGTTTTAGCACTGATCTGAATGAAGCACCTTATTTCTTTCTAATATTATTGTGTTACGTTTGTGCTTTTTTACCCACATGGCGAATTAAATACTTTAGAACCTGTGCTACCAATGATAAATTATTTATTTTCAGGGCTTAGAATCAGCCTTCTTGGCTGTATGCTTTCCCTTGCTCCTTTTAATTGGTATGTATCCCTGCAGATTCTGAAGTGGTTTGGAACCAATCAGTAAGTCCTCCCTTAAGTGCTGCCACTTGTCCCTTTGCCTGTTTAATTTTTGTTTAGACCAGTGTCCTGACATTTACTATATTTGGAGTGACTATTGTGGCATGGTTAAGTAAACGCATTCAGAGAAATTAGACAAGTTTTAAAACTGGACTTGTGATGAGCATGATGCTAGAAACATCTAGCATGTTACTGTTCTTATGCTTTTTTGGCTGCTTTGAGGGACAGAAAATTGGCCCCACTTTCATGAGAAATGTTAAATTTCCTAAGAGCACGTACTTGTATTTGCATTTTTTTTTTTTCTTTTTTTTTTTTTTAGCACTTGCCACAGTTTATTAAGAGAACTGATTGGATGCTTTAACACAGGTTAAATATTTGTTTTTTTTATTCATTAATTTCCTTCTCTGATGTTAATATGAAGAGAAGGGGCAGAATTTGGTAAAGTAGTTTTCCTTTTAAAATGCCAATTCAAAGCAGCCATTTTGCCTGTAAATTGTAAATATGATCACAAAGGTCAATCTGCATTGAAATCAATGCTAACATTTATTTCCTTGGGAGTAACTTACATTCCGTTGAAAATGTACATTTGATTATTTCCAGATTTTGATTTGTCATTGGTTATTTGAACAACGTCTTGGGAATAATGTTAACACATTTAAACAGTCAAGAATTACGTTTGCCCATTCAAAGTACCTGCAAATTAATAGTACTCCTAAGAGCTTGGTTTAAATTTGTATTGCATTTACGTAACACAGTAAATTTAAAAGCTGTAATTAATTCTTAATTTTTATTTCAAGCCATTTGCGATTGTAAATGTTTCCATTTCTGTAGAGTAGAAATGTTGGCATCCTTTTGTGTAATGCTTGAATTTGATTTAATCACTTTGAATTATGGGAGAATCAAAAGTTCAAGTTTGTCTGGTAAACCTCATTTTGACATTTCTAACTCAGACTAGCATATGTAAGTTAGGATTTGGAATGTTTACCTACTGCTTTAAGTATTTTAAGGGATATCAAATTTGTCCTGGGTTCGTACATGGGCCTTTCACAAAAGACTCTCATAGTCATGTTTAATAGATGTGCCATAAAACACATGGGACATATTTACTAGAAATGTAAAATCTGATTTCAATTAATTTCCTTATCAGCCTTTTGCATCACAACTTAATCTGCACATTTTCCCTAAATGCATCTTTAGAGTCCTAGCGAATGTAATAATCCCTTTTAGGTGTTGGAGATGCCAAGGATTGAAAGGGTTTAAGGTTGACATGAAAAAGTGGTCAGCAGCCTGTATTTAACTCCTCAACTAACTCCCTAGGAATCAGATTTTTCGATGTCTTCTAGAAGCTTTCAATATTCACTAGTGTTGTATTGCATCACTTCCTGAAAATTAAATCATGAAACAGTGACAAATAAATACACAATTAGTTGGATTGAATGCATTCAACGGTTACGTCTGTGTGCCCTAAAAAAAATAATTTACACAAGTTTAGATAGTGATTTTGTTGTTTCTAAAATAAAATTACTTTTTGTTATAGCAGCCAGAATGTAATGCTGGTCATTCAATTGACCTTCCCAAACTCTAGGAAGTTACTCCTCACAAATGTGTGTTTGCCATGTCTTGGAATAGATGTGCATATTCTTGATTTGGAACTTAATAAATTCGGAAAAAAAACTTGAAATTATTCTAAATTCCAAGGCCCTTGGTTGACTGAGTTTAATCATTATTTGGTAAAGAGAAATTTTTAAAATGGAGTATACTTTGTGCAGGGAATTAATCTGCTACACTGTTTATAACCCAGCCTGGACATCGTATTTGTCAAAAGTCCATTCTTCCACTTTCTAACTATTTGACTGCTTACCGTATATAAAGCATATGTTTAGAAACTGTATCCAAAGGGCATTACAAAATATGCTTTTATTACGTGAAAGGAATTCCAGGCCAAGCGGCATCATTTGTTTTCTTGTCGGGACACGGTCTACGTCTAAGAATAACACATGAAAAGGAGATGAGAAAGGACACAGACCGAAGAAGGCTGTATGTAATACTGTTGAAT
Organism: Pleurodeles waltl; assembly: GCF_031143425.1. Classification (NCBI taxonomy): domain Eukaryota; kingdom Metazoa; phylum Chordata; class Amphibia; order Caudata; family Salamandridae; genus Pleurodeles; species Pleurodeles waltl. Next base: position 837,819,978 of record NC_090442.1, read on the forward strand.
GTTTTAAACTGGGTAGCTTCTTTTGTGTTTTTTTGCGCAGGCATATATCCCTGTATATCTTCCCACTAAATTGCCTTAAAACATCCTTATACATAGAGGGGACTCCTTGTTAACTGACGCTGGGACTTTTTGTGAAAAGTCACTAAAGCCCTTTAAGAGATTAATATTTTATAGATTTTTTTTTTTAAGAATACATTAATGGCAAATAATATTTTCAAACATGTTTATAACAGACATATATGAAACATTAAGTGGAAACATTTTATAAAGGTATATTCTTTGTTTTTGCCTTTACCTGGATTTTTCCTGGAGCCCATCCACCAGTTTCCACAGAAGATTCATCTATGTTTGGAAATTGCAGAACCACAAGGGGCCTTGCCTTCATCTGAAATTTTTCTGAAGCCCATCCATCTGCTTCCACAAAAGATTAGTCTTTTTTTTTTGGGGGGGGAATTTGCAGGAACACATGGGGCCTTCCATGAGGCGTGAGGGGCTGTAAACAAGAAAGTAACTTTTTGTATATTATGTTTACTTTCTGTGTAGATTTAACAGTTAGCAGCATAGAGATTGTACATCAATAATATTTGGCCTAAATTCTGAGACTTGTTCACTAATAGGTTTTGTATCATGGAAGAGAGTAAAAGGAGGAGGAAATCTGATAGGTAAAAATAGCATGTTGAAAGAAAAGTGTTACTCCTATATCTAGTCCCGGCTAATGCAAATACAGCACCTCAGTGGAAAGACCAGAAGCTGCTTAGCAAATTTGTTTCATATGTGAAAATGTATCCATGGCTCCACTCCTCCCCTTTCTCACTTGTGCACATTCATCATACCAATTCCAATTAGTGAATCAATTGAGGCTATCTTCTCTCACATTCAGTGTTGTAGTGGATGGCCCTTCCCTGACTTCTTTTTTAAATTGGTCTTGCTGACCTTTCTTATTACAACTTCACCAGTTTGCTCCACAGCATTCTGGTTCAAGCAATGTGCTGTGCAATTACCAAAAAAAACGTTTGCTGCACCTCTGACCCTTATTCCTACTATGTCTTACTCTCTGGGTAACCATTGTGATGAGTTCTCTGAAAAAACATTTGGTTTCTATATGGTTGTTTAGTTATTGTATGCATATGTGGCACATCTAAATGGATTTATTTTTTGGACAAAATTATCTGTTGTGATACTTTTCCTGAGGAATCTTACGAACAAAGGTTTGAGGGAAAAATGATGGACAAGCAGAGCAACAGCTGCCCAAACACAATATATTCTCAATCACTTTTATTAGTCAAATACAGAGTGTGCCAGTTACCTTTGAGAGTATAAAGGGTACAAGGTCACTCAACTGGCTTTATCCAGCCAGATTATCTTGCTAGCGTCTATTTACAGGCCATAGCCATCCAAGGACCAAAACCTTCACTTGGTCTCAATAGAACAATGAATGCAATGTTGGGCTAACTACTCATCTGGTCAGTGTCTCCAACCACATGTTAATCCCTAGTATTTAGGTTTTCAAAGTGCAGTGCTGCTAATACATCAGACTGAGTTATTAGACACTACTTCTGCAGTTGTTTTGAGATGCTGCATTTCAACCACCTTGGATTAAGACTGATGTTGGTGCCGAGAGGGTGGGGAGGCATGTGCTTGTGACTTTTAGGTCAGTCGGAGCCACATGAGTTCCTTACATAGCCTGGTCTCTTCCTTTGCAGTTATTGAGTCCCGCATCTGCCCATATAGGAAATAGTAGTAAGGCAGTAAGCTGCCTGACCAGAAAAAATTGTGTCCTCGCAAGAAACAAAATTGAGCCAAATCCTTCCAGGTTTACTATGTAGACCAGTGTTTTTCTCTTATTGAACAGGACCAAGGAAGCTTGTCAAGCGTTAACTAACTTTCCTTCTGCCATGCCTCACTCATTCCACACTTTGAATCGGGGGCTTCCTAAGCACTTAGTCAGTGTCTGGTCTGAATTCATTGGGTCCCTTTCGAAAGAGGGCTCTTATTGGGCTCTATCCTTTTCTGGAATATTTGCCTTCATGGTGGATGTTTAATGCTGTTGTGAACACACATGAACCTGCTTACCAGGACTAGTTGACACATTTACATTTTGCAGCCTGAAGTCTTTTAGATTCATTTGCTGTGCATATTCTACCATCTAGTTGGAGTTGGAAAGTCCTGATCCCAGGCACTGGGTTTACCATTTGTCTCATCTCTTGTGATGCCTTGTTATTCCTGTAGTCCTTTAATGCCAAACTGTCGCTCGTTGTGTCTCTTGGAACTCTACACTGTTGAGGAATATTCTGTTACCTCTCCAGGTCATTCCTGCACCATTGCCAGTGTTTGTATTGACTGGTCTGGTACCACCAGTGCGTCCTGCCATCGCACATAGGATTCATAGTCCTGGGCTTTTGAACTGGGGTCACCCCAGTCAACCTGAACAAGCATAATATTGGTACTTGATTCAAGCATAATCCTTTGAGGTAGTGAAAAATAGATACATTAGGGTTAATTAATTACAGTATTTGTTTATAATAGGCCCTGGTATATATCTAGCCCAACTTCTCATAAATGTATTAACGTAGTTCAGCTTGTATGCAGAATTGGTGCTGGCATTTGAAATCAACATTAGGCTATATTGACAGTCCTGGGGACAGTAAAGGAGGAGAAAATAAAACTTTGGACATAAATTTCTTATAAATTATTTCTAGAAATGTTAATTTAGCCAAAGTTACACATAGGTTGTAAAGTGTTCTATTTCAGAGACCACATCTAAGGACCTCCTGGCCCTTCTTTTAGCACAATTTAGTACTTAGCAACCCTTAACGTTTTGCTACTAGGCATTTCTTCCACTTTCCTCTTCATGTTGGGTAATGTGTAAACGTGTTTTAAGTGCAAACAGCACATTGACACAGACAGCAAATGGTGACAGTCAAATCAGATTAACTGCTGTCAATAAAGGTCCTTGTTCAAAAGAAAGTTTAAACAGTCGATGTAAGTTTGGATAGTAGATCCGAAGTCCTTTAGTCCTAATGTATAGTCAGTGTTTCAGCCCTATTGATTCATCTTCAATTGGACTAACTGATGTAAAGTAGAGGAAATGCTTAGTAGAAAAACATTAAAAGTTGCAAATTACTAACATGCATGCTGGAGTTTTTGTCTTCTTGACGAGAAAGTACCTGGAATAAATGCCTGGTGAGGAACAGTTTCCACATCTTGCTTCTGTAAGAGGATGTTGACCTCCAGTCGTAACAGCGGCAGTTGGAAACTGGATGGTTTCAGAGGTATGGATGATGGAGGACTGATAAACCTTGGACGAGATCTATTGCAAACAATATTCAGAACCCAGGAGCCTTGTGTTATGGTTTGTCACTCTGATAATATTGGATGCTTCCCCCCACCAGAGTGGGTAACAGAAGAAAGGGAAGTAATGATTCAGGGTTTTGACCTGGATGGCTGCTTACCTCCTTGAGCAGGCTGCTGGGTACGATTGATAGGGTCTTTGGTGCTTTTGTTGTGCACCGCTTTGCTGGTGGCCTTGATACCAGTGAAGAAATTGAACCCTCTGTGAATAAAAGCAGCGTTGGTAGAGTCAGAAACATTTTCTGTGTTTCCTGGGTCTCTCTAAACCGACTGCCTTTAGAGTGTCCATTTCTGCCTTCATCCGTTCCATTTCATCATTGGTGTGACTTCCAAAAAGTGGTACAGGAGAATGGAAGATTTAGTATCCTCTGTAGTGATTCTGGCTTGAGGGATGTAAGGCAGAGCCAAGAGTATCTTCGAAGAGAAACACGTTGGCAGTACTCATGAGCCACTAATAGGGCAGAGTCTGCTGCAGCATTACAGATCTGGTTAGATATGATTAATCCCTCATTTAGGATTTCCATTAAGTCCTCCCTCGTATTTCTAGTTTTATGTTTTGCCAACTGGTGAATGAATTCCCAGAGTAACTTGTCGTATCTGCCTAGAAGGGCAGTGGTGCTGGCTGCTTTCATGGTAGTTGCTGCTGTACTGCACAGTTTACGACCCACGGATTTCAACTTCCGACTCTCCTTGATGGGAAGTACTGTAGAAGTAGTGGCATGTTGTATTTTTGCTGCTACTATAATCACCAAATCTAGTGTAGGATTTGTCCGGAGAAAAGCAGGATCTTGCTCTGGAGGGCGATACTTCTTTTGAAGTTTGGATGGTGCTGGCTTAACCGAGGCTGGTGTCAAGAAGAGTTCCATAGCCCGTTCAAGAACACCTGGTACTAGAGGCCTTGATGCTGACCTGTGTTGTAGTTTCAAAAATGACTGATGGCGTTGGAGTCGACATAGGGATGTTAAGTTTTGCTGCTTCCCTCACCAGAACCTCTTAAAATGTTGTGACATCCTCTTCTGATGATGTGTGGAGGTGGATAGTCTGAGAGCACTGGGGAGTATAATCCTGTAGAAGTGGGAGGCATGTCCATACTGATGCCTTGACCGAGATCTTCTTGGGGAATGATGACGGGATTGCCTGGAAGAGTCGGGAGAGCATCTTGGGCTCTGATAGTACGATCTGGACACAGATCTGGGTGCTGGAGTTGGAATCAGTGCCGTAGGTGGTGGTGGAAGTGGTGCAGGAGGATTAGGAGAAGGCGGCTAGTGGTGGAGAACCTGCTTGAGCTCCTGATGAAGGGGAGTACGTTCTATAGTATTCAGAATCTGTGGAGAAGTAGATTAGACTTCTTTTTCTTGCATCTTGTAGCCTACACAATGTTGAAAGGGTTCTCGATGTCGACCTGGCGTCTCGTTGGAAGAGTGTGCCTTGATGACCTCCTTGATGACATCGATGGGAGCACAGGCCTTGAAAAATCTACTCAACCACTCGCTATGGCGAGTTTTATTTTATGAGGTCGAGCTATTTTTAGATCCTACTCGCCCCTTTTGGGGAGTGAACAAAGAACAGGTGTTCTGTTCAGTCAGAAACTCAATTAGCAATTAAGATGCTGTTAAATCTTATTTTTGTCATATTTGCTCTGTGTTCAGAGACAGAGATCAAAAGTCAGTTTGTCTTCTTGCAATGCAAATGCTTTTCCTTGTGACTGCAGAGTTCCAGGACTTTGTAAGGTGAACTGTCTGACCTATGTGAAATGAAAGGCTCTTTGTATCAGTTTTTTCTGTAACACACAACATTTATATAACTAAGTCAACTTTAGAAACATTTAAAAATGTTTCAGTAGCTGCGAAAGACCATTTGTTTGTGTGATGAAAAAAATATTTAATAGGATAAAAAAGTAAGAGCACTTTATTTGGTGATTTGCTCATAACTGTTTTTTTAAACCTGATTTTCACAGATTATTGCTAATACACTATATAGTTTTATCAGTAAAGCTGCAAGTTAGTGGGAAGGTTTTTTAACATTTCTTGGAGATTAACTGTCTGTATATGACAGTGCGCTCCCACATCATGCTTTAGTAATATATTTATTTTAAAAAATGTAATAAAAATGAATATTTAAACATAAGCTGAGAAACACTCTTACCCTGATGGCAAAGCAATTAATAAACTAAGAGGCAAGTCGTGCATGGAGCATGTGGACCCTATATGTGGGCTAGATTTATCATACATGGAGCAAAAGTTTAGTGTATTGAATTAAACAAAAGAGGATTTTTTACAGCATAAATGCTGAACTCCCATATTTGAAGGTGCACTTATATGTGAGAATGAAGAAAAAGGTGACTGTAAAATACAATACTGCCTAGGATCACACAGTTTGAGACTCATTTCTAGGTCAAGTACATTGCAGTTAGGTCGAGTAGATTATTCAGGCTAGTAAAATTTTTATGATTTTTCGAGGCCTGTTCCTTTGACATCGTACAAGGTCTGCTGGTTGACGGTGGTGTCATCAACATCTATGCTTATTGTCTTGATGTTACTCTGCGGCATTTCCTCGACGTCAGCCAATGGAAGGACGGCACGCAGGTAGGTGTGCCGTAGCTCTCCTCAATGTCAACTGGGACCAGTGAAGTTTTTCTGATATTTTCTTCCTGGCATGCCCTCCAGATGCAGCTAACCGAGCCCTGGAAAAGGTCTAACCCTCTCCTCACTCTGAGATTCCACCTTCAGACTGCATCTGTTGTGTCCTTCCCTCCTCTGTACCATGAAGGCAAATCTTCTCCCAATACTTCAGGTGCACCTGGAAAAGTTACTGCAGTGGTGACAAATCTCAGGAACATGACTTTCAGGGAGACAGAGAATACACATCTCATGAGGGTCTGTCTTGGCCATTTTTCTCCCACAGGCTGGGCATCTGTCTATCAAGAGAAGGCATTTATCTGTCAAAATACATCTATTTACTGTCAGGAGAAAACCGAAAAAGCTAGAGAGAGACCAGAAGCGTCGTGCAAAATAGTAAACAAGTAATTTTAGTTGAAAATTTTTAGCCAACATTTGGCCAAACCACCTCCTGCTCCGCATGAGTGGTCTCTAGGTTCTTAAGCACGCAGTTTCTATTTTATCTCATATAATGGCACCCTAAGGTGCTACAGTGCCCTGCCTTTCTTCATCTCTCTCTTCTAACAAAAAAGGGTTTGTGAAATACAACTATGCTGTTTTACAGAAAAAGAATTAAATTATATACATATTTATTCTCCTGGCCCTTTTTTAAGTACGAGATGAATAATTGGGCCATTGAAGCCTGTTCGTATAGGCTGTATTATATTTTTCTCTCTTAAGTGACTCTGAAGGCCTTCCCGAAAAAAGGCGAACATCTGCACTTAAGAACATGTATTGTGAAAAAGTGCTCTGGCGTCCCTGCACATGAGCAGGACTATTATTGCAAAATAATTAGCAACCGCAGCAGCAGCTTAACAAAGATGTCCCTCTAGAGGAAGAGGATGGCAGCAAAAACAACGTTCCTAGTCATGGAGCAAGTTAAGCAGCCACTCAAAACAATAAGGACAACAGTTCCTCTCTTCTGTTTGATGCTCTGGTGGAAGGGACTGTATCAAAATAATTAAGAGTGAATCCAGATAACATTAGACAAGTACGTTTTGCAAATCATTGACCACACATTTACTATGCAATTATAAAAACTCCTCTCAAAATTCTACCAAAAAGAACAGACATCAACTGCATGCATTCAGAGAGTTTTCAAATCGGATAGAGATTTCTAGTTGTAGATTCCTTACCTTAGAATTTCCCCCAGGCATGAGTCTGGATCTGGAGATTTTTCTCAAGCAGTACCCTTGCACCCCATCAGGTGGTGTCAGTTGACTCAGCGTCCATCATTGCAATCGTGTTCAGCAGATATGGCATTGTGGGTCGTATATAGGCGCCACAAGCCTTGCCACTCCTGTCAGTGATGTCCTTCATGGATCCCTACCTGGTCTCTGGTGTTTGGAGCTCCACCACAACCTGAAGTCGTGCTCCCAGTCAAGAGGAAGGCTCCAAGACTGTTTGAGGAACCCTCACTCTGCGTTGTCCTATTCTAAATTGTCGGGACGCTTGGATAAGCACAAGAAGAAATCGAAGAAGAGGAAACGTTCTTCAACTTCGCCCCATCGGTCAGATGATGCACACAGGAAAAGGAGCTCTAGACCTCCATCCTCGGAGCCTCCTTCTGGGTCGACTCCGCAACTCCCTGAGTTTCTGGGAGTAGTACTCTTCATGTGACTGTCATTACAGCCTACCGAAAAGGCCCAAATCAAAAGTCCTTTTTTACAATTTCAGTCGTTCAAACACTAGGGCTGACATTCTAGCAGGAAAGGAGTTATAAAAACCTGTGTGCTTGACTCTCTGTAATAATAAAAGTGTACTAGTCAGATCTGTTAGATTTTATTGACATATGACCTGAAGTATCAGCTTTTTAATCTGTTATACATTTATGGCTATCAGTGAGATGCTGCTATGCGGAAAATAGTTACCTACTGTAATCCTGGTTTTGCATTGTGTGAATCCTCGTTAATGTTACAAAAAAAAAGCTTTCATGCTCCGTACATGTCTGTCTCTATTAAATATCGATTTCTCCTTTGTTAATTAAGCCTTCAAAAAAAAAACACTGAGGCTGTGGCTCAATCTCTTAGTACAAAGCTTGCTGGGAGTTGAAAGCTGGTAACTTGAAGGAGCAGTATGCCTTTTTTGACCTAGTGTGCTCTTAACTGGACTGTACTATAATAGGAAAGTTTCATTTTCCATCTTTTTTTTAGGAACTACATTTTCTACTAGAAGGCTACAGTGCAGTATCCCCATCATCCAGATCCAAATCAATTTATAGAGTGGGGCTTATCACCCAGGGGTTCTCAGGCGCTAGGAAGTTTGATGCTGTGAGCTGGATGGCTATTCCGCAAAGGTCCTTATACTCTCCTTGCTTCTAACCTTTGAGCCTACCTTTTGTTTATCACATTGAGTTCTTGCAAATGCAAGATATTTATGTATGGAAATAAAACTTGAACAAGAACTTGTTGCTCAGTGAGGGCAGAGCTTCAGTTTGAAACTAGATCAAAATGTTCTCGTTTGTACTGAAAGTGGAGAACAAGAGTTTCAACATATTAGCCCAAACCTTTAGCATTTGACGTATAATGATTATATTGCTATAGAGTGGCTGGTTTGTTTTGGAGATTTCTGTACACATTTAATCTATTCACCTTTTTAGTCGTTCTTCAAATGATATTTGCATTCCTATCTTTAGTGCTGTAAACTGAGTCAGGAAACCCTTTGCCAAATGTATTGGTAATCTTGAGCTCAGCCAGGCTTTGATGGCTGTCACCCTATCTTTGTGGCAGTCTTCGTATCCGTATTTCCCTGAAATGTCTCAAATTCTGCAACTAACTAGCTTTCTCTTTAGACTGAATATTCAGCCTACCATTTTGCTTGCCTCAGCCCGTCTTTTTCGCTTTGTAGTTTGCCCTTTGTCAGTGTCAGTCTCTCTGTTCCCCGCAGATTGCCTCTTTGTAGCTTTCTGCTGATTTGCGTAGTGGTCTAACTCCATAGCTGTGTCTCTGTCTTACTGGGTCTTTTTGTCCGTGCTTTTCAGTATTGCGTTATTTGGGCTCTTCTGCCATACCATGAGCCACTAATCTTCGTACGTGCATTGAGAGGATGTGGCTGAAGTCAGTATCTTCTGTACGTTTCATAATAGGTTCAGGAACCCTGAAGGCATAATTAGTCAAATCTTAAGCATAAAAAAATCTAGTGAGAAATGTATCTGAAGACTTAAACATATTTTACCTGGTGGACATGCTGTTACATAGTGACTAAACATTTTGTCATAGATATGCGCTAGAAAACGTTGTCAGTATCTTCACTCCTTAAAGCACAATATCTTTCCTTCTCATTGTCGGCTTCCCTTCTATATTAGTGCATGTCTTCTCCCAAAAAGGTTCAGGGAACTCTCTCGGGTCTATCAACTTACTGTTGCACAATATTGTCCCAGCAGAATTGCAGTAACGAATAATCATTTCCCTCCGCCTTCCACTAGAGCATTACATACTCCTTATCATGAGTGCAGCCCTTCTGCTTACCTTTCTTTACTGCCAAGTCTGCTGTTTGTCAGGGAGTCTCTTCCCATCACAGATGTACAGTTGTATGATATCTGAGAGTCTTGCTAGGTTTCTTGTAATTGGTGAATGTCTTTTGTCCCCACTGTGTGTGTGTCATGTTTAGGTTTTTTGCCCCACTGCTGACTATTTTCAACTTACTGAGGCTTAATTGTTTACTTTAGTTATTTAAAGTATTGAGTAGAACACTTGCAACAACGAATGTGTGTTGCAGCTGGCACATTTCGAATCTGAGGCGTTGTACATTTAACAGTCTGGTTTGTGTGTTGTGATTGAGAAGGGATGGCGGAAACTAGGTTATGAGCAGGTAATTGTGGTGTATTTCATAGTAAAATGGATGCAGTTCTTGTTTCTGGGTACCACTCCCTTTTCTCAACTAATCAGCAGAAGTGGTGTGGCTGAGCCACAGCTACCAAGCCTGCAGCCGAGAAGGATTTTGATCGCATTCCTAATACCCACCTCCACAGAATTATTTGTGGCTACAAATGATTGAAAGTACATGACAACACTTACACTGATAGCAGTTATAAGACGATTCAGGGCCCTACCACCTACGGTAAACACTTATACCATGAAATGTGTGGTATGATTGGACATCTGCAACCAGCATTGCTGCTTTAATCAACACCTTAGGCACTGTCCCTGCCTTTAGTGCCCACTGACAATGGAGCACTAAATATAATATATATAGGTATGTTTACTTGGTCACTACTGAATTGCAGTGTTACTGTACCAACATTTAGTTTGAATTGGAGTTTTGCCAATGTAAAGCCCATCTAACAAGTGATGGTAGTAATGGGCCTGAGACTTAAGTGTATGGAAATACTAGCCCGTTTTTATGTCAAAGGTTTGCCAGTTACGTTTGACAGGCTTCCTGGTGCTTCACGTCTGCTTGTGTGAACTTTTCCATTAGGAAAACAACTTGGAATTTGGTTCATCTCCAAGCACACAGCTGTTTACTACTGATGCTGTAGGATTCAGTTGTAATTTTAATTCCCTCATTTCTTATTACTTCATATTCTTATAAGAGCATACTGTGGTTCTTGTTTTCACTTACTGTCATCTGCAGTCATTCGTCTGTGTTGCTAGCTCTTTGCATTGGCACAATTGTTCAGTTGCCAGATCAACCACAAATTTGCTTAGTAAAGTTGTTCTAATGTGTTGAGGCCAGTATAAACGTTACAGCTCTTTGTGTTTGATTGTATTCACAAGCTAAGAATATTTTCTTGTCAGAATGATTCGGTGGTCTTCCCTGTTAAGGTATCGATATGCTGCCTAGGCCATGCTACTATTATTGTCACAGGTCGATACTACATAAAAGTTTGGGTATGTAAAAACATGTATGACCTTTATTCTAGATTGTAGTTCTTGCAGCGGATTGATATATCTTATTGTGATGCAGTTTAGAGGTTACAGTAACATTTTAGTGACAATAATCAGATTCTAAATGCCAGTAGGTTAACAAAGAATATCATGGTATGATTCATAGGTGTGATTTGAGGAGAATGGGTTGTATCAGCAGAACACCATATATTTCCCCATTTCCGATGACTTTCTAAATGCACTTTTCCCTCTCTAGCATGTAACTCCTCAGTGATTTACAAAATACCCTGATAACGTTTGTTATTCATATTTTATTAATTGAGTACTGATATTCCTGTTCGCCTACATTATGATTGTAACCATTTGCATTCAACACCTTCGTTTATAAGAAGACTTATTCCCCACATGTTGAAGAAAATGAAGTTCAAAGATTCTGTTGAACTGCTGTCTTTCTACACCTTTACAAAGATCTCTTTGCAACCATGATCAGTTGAGTTTTATTTTTATTTTATTAGGATTTTTTTCGTTTTTGTGTGAAACAGATGCCAATTCAATGAAATAGTTCTAAAGGGGTTTTCAGAAGTAATTTTCATTATGTGACCTACATGTTCAACACACTGGTCATGTGTCAAATTGTTTGTGCTAATAATCCCATGCTCTGAAATGTTGGATCACTTCTATTGAACGACTGGGTAGAAAACATAAAATAATTGGTTCCTCTTGCCGTTTTTACTTTATCTATTTTCTGGACTATGAATACTTGAAAGTTTTGTTATGCAATTTTTGAATATTGATGTGCCTCTTTGTAGTCACGATCTTGAGACACTTGTAGGCACTGCAGTAGAATGAGTTTTACCGATTTGAGTTGTTTTTCTGTCTGCATTAATGTTACTACTTTGGCCCCTTATTCCTTGCTTGGCAATACAAAGAGATGCTAGCTTCATTTTCAGTGTTCTATCTCTAAAATAGTGCCTTACAATATACCTAGCCTATGTGTAAGTTTGATGTTTTCGCTGATAATTTCACTTTTGAAAAAGGAAATGCAGTGGATACCATTTTGAAAGACATCCCAAAATCCCAAACTCTTTTAGTTCTAAGAGAGCAAGAAGCAGCCCTAATTGACAAATGCACGTTTTTTAACACACTGGTTTAGGTTGACTTGCTGTTTTCACAAGTGTTATGGTATTCTCAAATTTAGTATGCTGAGAGACCAAAATCATCAGAGCAATTTATGGATTCTTGGTTACTTGTCTGTATACTATTAACATGGCCTCGGATATCACTACACATCATTTGGGCATGAAAATATACAATGTAATCAATAGTTTTCTTTTGTTGTTTGTAAGTCTTCTTGTTCATAATATATCGTTTTTCAGCTCCCAATTAAATTTGTGTAAAAGGTTAATCAAAAGCAAATGTAATCGAATCCTTGTTCTTACTAAATATTATTTGGTGCATGTCATATTCATGATAAAGTATTTTTTTTAATTTGCCTATTTACTTGTCCGATAAACCATGTGTTTGCCAAGGCTTAATTTCTTCAGCACGCAAGCTTACATAGACACAGTCTATGTAATTTTTTTCTCATTGCTGCCCTTTGCCGTATACAAGAAGGCAACAGAAGAAATGCTTTAAAAAAAGAAAAATCACAAATGCATTACTGTACGAATTTGTGATTCATGCATGATCAGAAACAGTTGATCCCAAGACCACCTCTTCCCTACTACTACATAGAGCACTTTTGCACAGCTGTTAACAGTTAAATGTTGTGTTAGTGTCACTACATGTTCAAGCATCTCCTTGCAACAGGACTCCAGTCATTTCTCTCTGCTTTAGGTATCTAATATGTTAGCACAGTTAGCGTATCATCTCTTCCCTCACAAGCGCTTCTATGTTTGTCTACTCCCATAGGTGCCCACATTTCCCCTCTCCTCTAACTTTCTATTTTGGGAATGCAGTTTCTGCACATTTCATAACTAAGAAATTGTACCAGAGAAAGTTTATTACATATGTTTTCGGCTTGAGTTCTCAAAGGCCAATTGCATGGGTATGTAGCTAGTTTTGTCATTTGTTCAATTAAGAATTTGCAGCATTTCAGCCGTCAGGAGCATCATGGGTGTTCATTTCTTAACAGTGCCCAGTATGGGTAATATTTTGTGATCTTGGTGGGGTTTGAGGCAATGATCAGAGGAGAATGTGGCCTCTAGGTGCCTATACTTCCCAACACTGAGTTTGGGCTTGCAACCTTACATTACAGCCTGCACCTGTTAGACCACGTCAAATTTCCCTTGACAGGTAGACAGAGTTTTTCTCCTCTGCAGCATAGAAACAAATTGCTAGGTAGTTACCACGCAGCTCTCCTGGATCATACTTGACTTCACTTTGTGTACCTTAGACCATGTTCCTGCTTTTGCGTCTTGCATTGGTGAAGTGTGAGATGTAGGTGAAGTCTTGCCGTTTCTGCTAGCTCCCTGTCTACATCCATAGAAATTGATAGTCACTTTTCATCTTTAACTCTGTTAAGCAGAAATTTAATACAACCCGTTGTTTTGAGAGATGATGTAGGTCAGGACTTAAATGTTCAGCTTTGTGAAAACATTTGAACCCATGAGGTCGATGGCATTAAATTGTTGCGTTTACTAGTATTACTCCCAATTGTACTAATACTCTTCTTTCCGTTTGTACTGCGAATTCACTTGGATTTGTACTTAACACTGGGTGATCCTTTTAGGTCTGCCTCAAACGAGTCTGTGAATGCTGAAAGCATGTTTCACCAAACACCTCTAGATTGAATGCTCATTTTTGTCAGACCAAGGGGAGAAACATTTTGTCTGGACATGTAGCATTACATTTCTGCAGATTTTCCTTCAGGTCCTCCCTTCAAACCCCCCCACCCGCCCACCTAAAATATCACTTTTATTGTTTGGGATCTTACTATGAGCCTGTAGAAATGGGTTGCAATGCTGTTCACTCCAGACACTAGGGCTACTAGAACTGCAGCTTGCCTTTCTGGAGACAAACAAACTGTCTCACTGCATTGCTTTCATGTATCTGAAGTGGGTGTAATCTGTGCGAAAATGAACATGAGTCTAAGATTGGACAGATGAAGGAGGACAAGGCCATAGTTCGAACAATGCATTCAATGCTGCTCCTCTTTCTGCTGAGAGCTGTGCAAAAGTGCTCATGTCTCCTGGGAGTTTTCTAATGCAGGTTTGAAGGAAGGGTCGCTGTAGGTCAGGAAGTGCGAAGAGTCACTACTTTTAGTAACTTGTACGAATTTCACTGCATTTCTAGAAGTAGGCCAATTAAACAGTACTGTCTAGTTGGAATCTTGCCAGCTACTGCATAGCTTTCTTACATACATTTTATACTTTTCTTGAAACCATTCGTTATTGTGTAGTAGTTTTTCATTTAAGTAACCCCAATATTCACACAAAATTAAACCTTGCATGAATTCCTGAATGCTGATCCTATCTTGCACTAGCACAGTGCAGTTTTATCTTATTTATTATGGTGAACATATTCACTGTTGCTTTATGTCACCTCGAAAATTACTTTACAACCAGTTGTGTATATAGCATATTCTGAAAGAGTTGCTTCGTACTTGTTATGAAATGATGGAGTTGTTGTTTTAAAAAAAATATATTTTCAGTCTGTTTTTATTTTTCTAACCACATAAGTATAATGATGTTTCGGCAGACAACAACCCAGCAGGTGGTGCATAAAATAAATGGAAATGTACATGTTAAATGAGTGTAACATGACTTTTGTAACCAAACATTATTGATGTTTTTGATTGACTTTGTCCCCTTCGTATTTAAATGTCTTCATGTATATTCTGCATACAGAACAGAGGAGTGTATATATTTTGCCTGTTTGCAGTTCTTCCACATTGGGTCGTACATTGGTGTTCAGGGTTTAAAGTTTACTGCCATCATGTCTTTTAAACGTAAGTTTAATTTGCTATTTTGTAACTTTTCTGAATGGAGGCACATTTAAGATTTGTATTTTATTAGTATTCGGTGTCTGTAATTAGAAGTTAGCCTGTTGTCTACTTATTTAGACTTTTTAAATGGACTGGCTTTTCTAAAGAGTAAAGTCACCTTCACAGCATCGGAAACTATCTCTAAAAAGTTGATTTCAGCATCCAGATATTTGCTAAATATGTGTAGGCCCGTTTGCGAATTTGCACCAGACAGCCATTTTGCTGTGCTTAGTAGATTCCGATTCTGTCATTTAATTTAACCATCTTCGGAAAGTGATAGATGTATTCTATGTATAGTTAAGCCAAATGTTTTTTTTCATGGGGCATAGCAAAATCTACATCATAAATTTTGACACCTTACAGTTGAAGGAAGAGGAGGAACACATCGCAGGAGACACTTCACGGAGAAACACACTTGGCAAGCAGTTTGCTTCATGTGATTGAACTGAACTTCTAAGAATTCATGGATAACATGAACAGAAATAGATGTGAATAAAGCAAATCTGCAAATATGGTAACCAGTAGCTCTACTTTTATTTTTATGTTGCTTAACTGTTTTATTTGAACGAAACTTGTGATTTTCAAGTTATAACTTTTGCAACGTTATTACTGGTTAATCTACATTTGAAATAATAATCTCCAAGCATTTGGAAGTCGAGTAACTCATTGTTTTTATAGTTGTTTGTTGTTAAAACGTTCATGTTCTGATAATGTCTGTAAATGGTTCCACTTTGATTACAATAGATGTAGTGTTGTAATAAACTGTTTAATGCGGCCACTGTGTAAATATGTTCAAATTATTTGATGTTAACATACCTCAGGGACAGTACATTATTCATTTTTTTACAAAATAACTGCTAAAATATTGTGGCCTAAACATGCAGTAGCTTTATATTGGTTTATCATATTCATTGCATAATCTTTGCAAATAAACTGTTCTAAATACTTATTTGATATGGAGTATGCAACACACTGATAATGTTATTTTTGTAGCTGGACATGTATGGTATGTAAAACATGCTGGGTGCATCCTATTCCAACATTATTTGTAAATTTCTATGTATAGGAGAGTAGTTATCAGAGGAGCATAAACATGTATTTGTACCCATGTGCAGCTACCCATGTATGGTCAATATTGCTATAATTTTTTTAATTGACATTGTAACAGTTTTGTGATTTTTAGTCTGTTCACCACTTTACAGTTGTACATTCATGGAAATATTTAAGGGCCTTAACCATGTTTCCTGAATTAATGTAACTGGTACAGGTACATTTCAATATGTACATTTAATGCAGATTGAGTTGGATCCCTGAATTCTATGATGCACATTTAGTTTTAATTTGTCTTGAGGTTTTGCAAACTACCTTTGAAACCAATCCTTTGTAAAGTGAATTAAGATTATTGTTTGCAAAGGAGCTGCATGTATAAAGCAAGATACATTTAGCTACATTCTCTCTAAGCATGGATATTTACATAACATTATTTGACAAGGCTTCCCGCTGCACATGGATTTTCATTCTTAATTTGGTTTCAGGTTTTTTCAAAACCTCAGAAAAAGGCTTGGGCACAACACCTTCATTGAATCCTATTGTAAATTGTAAATATAGTTTGCAAAGTATTGCAAGAATGTGTTTTTTGTAATGGTCACCTTTCAAGGTGGTCTAGAGATGGCTGTTAACATTGGCTGTGCCCCTGTGCTAACACCTTTTTTGAAATTTGGAATGATTGGTGGTTTTATGAATGGAAACATTAGTGTTTGTCATACTGTCACAAACATTTTATATTCTTGTTACTGTGAAATGTTACATTTTATTTTTTTGTAAGGTAATGGCATTTTGTCGAACAAATGAATACTTTGCATTGTCATGCCAATGTGAGTACTTGAAAAAGCACATTTGCTTATAGGGGCTTTGCTCAAAAAGAATAAAGGTTTGAAGTCCTTGATATTATATGGGAAAGAAATGTTTACCCATCCTGCAAATTATTTCAAATTCTTTAAACATGCAGGTATTAGTTGAGGTAAGTAATAAACCAGCTTATAGTTAGCTTATAACAAATTACTTAATTAACTTTGTATTGTCTCAGTGATGTTTGCTACATGTTTAGAGTCTTAGTATTTTCTGAGTATGGCCCAACCTCTTCCATGGTTTCTAAGCTGTGTGTCATCCATTTTATATCATGACAGAGTTAATTAAATTTCCCTGGTGTGCCATTTTATGTATAATTCTGACTGCAAATGAAGAATAATCTTGGGTGAAATGTTAAATAATGTATTTCAGTCTATGAAGACAGGTCTTATTAATGCTAAACCTGACTATTTGATTCATTATTGTTCCTCTGCGCTGTTCTGTTTTGGGGCATAGTAATTTTATTGCTGATCATGGCATGTTTGCATTTTTCTCCCTAATATGTTACTCTGACGGAACACATGATGAAATGGATATAGTTATTTTGCACTTCTGTTGTCCATATTTGGTGTGCCAGTATCCTCTGATTTATTAACAACTCTGTGAAAAGATGCCTAACAAAATACACTCCAAAATATTATGAGATCACAACAGGTCTAATCCAAGATAAGGGTGTAGTAGAAGAGTGAATATGCTGCTATGTTGCTTACAACAATTGTTTAATTGGAATTGGCAGTTCCACTTGGGATTTGTGGTAAATACAATGACATACAAACAAAGGTGGCTCTGTGAAATAAAATATTTGCCTAACATCACACAGTCTTGTGAAGCAGGGATTGATCCCACGTTTTCCATTGTCACAGAAAGACAAAGTCATTAATTGTACGTTTTACTTAAAAAATATTCAAAGTACATAGGCACAAATTGCAGTTGGTCAGATAGAAATTTCAGTCAAACTGCTAAGCCCAAAATACAGAGAATTATAAATTCAGGAGAGTTCAAAAAACAAAATGGCCAGAATTTCGCTTTCTAAGAGTGGGGTAAAGAACTTCTCCTTACCTCCCAAACCTACACTCTGATAGGATTGTAGACAAAAGGTTGGTAGGTGTAGATAATACAACTTAGTGTCTCTTTATTATTTTCTATGTACATGTATACCTTTGTGTAGTCATGTATCTTTATATGTGTTACTTTACTCCTACTGTAGAAAAAAACTTTGACTCTCTCCAATCCACTACTGCCTCATCCTATCTCTTTCAGTATATCCTCTACCTCCACTCTTACTCATCCCAGAACCTCTTTGTACTACTATGACCTCCCTAACAACGTCTTCTGGTCTCCTCTCTCCTCTGTCCCTCCTTGTGTCACCCAAAACCTTATTTTACTACTGTGATCTCCTAAGTGACACGTTCGGTACTGTTCCCTCCTTTATCCTATTCAATCTAACTAACAGACTTGCATGTCCGAACAAATTAACAGCTTATATTTCCATACACCAATCCATGTTGTGTTCCGGAGAAGTGTGGTACTGGCTAAAAAGTGCTTCAACGCCTCCTCAGGGGTATGAAGCAACTTTATAAATAGAGTTACAATTTTGGAAGGTCTGGTATAGTACCTATTAAACTAGTATATCTCTACTATGTTGTTTTTGATGTTCTCTTTTGGTGCAATCAGTATGATTTACAGAAAAATTGCTGCCAACTACCAGACAGACCATAAAAATACCTTTATCCAGTCCTTTTTTTAAATCATGTTTATCAGAATAACAATAATTGGTATGCACTTATTTGTAATCAGCAAGGTAAAGGCATTTTTTTGGTCAGGATTTCAGTTTTAATTTTTTGTATTTGATATTTGTAGATATTCTTGTTCCTAATGTACAAACCACAGAAATGTTGACACTTAAGCTTATTTTTCCGCTGTCTGGTACTTTTGCTTTCCTTTGTGAATTGCATCTGTTAAGTTTTTCAGAGATGCCTGTTTCCTACATATTATTAGTATACTTGTCGATATTTTCTTCAGATTTCACTTGGTCTAAATATGGCCATTCCACAACACTTCTGTTTAGCACTGCAAAAAGATCACAGTCAAATGTTTGCTTATGAGAATGACCAAATAAACTTGTTTTGGTCGATATTTCTTAATTTGGTAATTAAGAGCAGCTTCCTATATGTTGTGAAATAATTGAATTAATGTTGTTTAAATATATGTTCAGTTCCATATTTTATTAGAGCTCCTGCCCCTGGCTCTAAGTATACAGAACCAGGACTGAAAAGCATTTATGCCCCACTCAAGGAGGCAAAGCACTTCATGGAACCAGTTTGAGCTCTAAGATGGCCAGCCATTATGCATGTGGTCATCCACCAAGGCTGCAAGCAGATACTTCCAAATAAACTCCGGTTGCAGAAATTGCATCATTCTAAAAGTGTTAAACATGCATAACCTGATGACCAGGGTTTTCAATTGTTTCTTGTTGATGAATTACCTACATTTACTTGTGAAAACCTGCTGAGAAAAATATATCTAAGGAAAACTTGATGTGTTAACTTTATACACATGCTACGGTCTGTGAGTAGAGGCACTAGTCATTGCCATAATTTAGTATGGGATAAGGCCTGTGCGCAGGCAGACTTTGCGTATATTTAAGCCAGGGTTTATTATGGTTTTTTACAGATCACTTTTATGGTTGGAAACCAGTTTTCTTTAATTCCACCTGGTTTGCTTAATATCTTTATTGGTTTTGTTAAGCCTCGGATAGTGGGAAACCACTTAAAAGCACTGAACAATAACAACAAAATATTTTTCACTATACTGAGACTAATCTATTGGTAAAACACTTCTTCCCAATTTTAGCATAACTAAACACGATGGTGGCTGTAGGAAAGTGCCTCTTTCTGGCATGGTTACCTCCCACTTTTTTTTGCCTGGTATCTGATGTGATTTCAACTGAAAGTGCACTGGGTTCCTTCTATCAGGTCCCCAATACCAGATCTCTTCCCCAGTGCTGTATAATTGTTTCCCCAATTGGTTAATCACTTAGTACCCTCTATAAGTCCCTCGTAAATGGTACCCCTGGCACTTAGGCACTGCTGTACTGAAGAGGGTCCCTAAGGGCGTCAGCACGAATTGTGCCACCCTAAGGGACCCCTCACCAAGCACATGCCAGGCTGCCATTACAGGCTGTGTGTCTTGGTGGAGACAAAAATGAAAACATGACATGGCAGCCGGTGTGCCATGTCCCCTAACACTGCATGCAGTATATGTAAGTCACACCTACAGCAGGCCTTACAGCCCTAAGGCAGAGTGAATTATATTACTTGTGAGGGCATATCTGCAAAAGCCCCTGCAATGTTTTTTGTTGATTCTTGGATATAGTAAGTGGACAGGGAAGCCATTTTAAATGCATTTGCTGCAAACTGGTCAGTACCAGTTCCCCTGCTTCGTGATGGCTTCACTGAAGAGAGGGATGTTTGTTATCAAACATCTTGTGTTGCTATGCCCAACACTGATTCCAGCAATTAATTTATCAATACATGCACACGCAGGGCACGTTGAAGGTTCCCCCTCAAAATCAGCCTCTGGTGTGCTCGCTGACTAGTTTGAGCCAGCCTGCCACCACCAGACACGAGTCTGACCCTCTAAGGTGAGAGCTTTTGCTCTCAGGTGGTCAAACACAAAGCCTTCTCTGGGAGGGTGGCCTGCAGATCTACATTCCAAGGTGGGAAGCTCTGGGGCCTTTTTGGGACCTGGACAGACAGTAAATTTTGTATTCAGAGAGGTATGTTCACCCCTCATGTCGGTCCCGATTTCAGAATCTGCCATCTTGGTGTTGGCATATTTAGGAACTCTGGGACAGGGTTATGCCCACTTCCCACAGGAAGTGGTCATATAGGGAGTATAGTGACCCCAAAAGTAAGTAGCCCATTGGCTACTACTCTGCACTCCCCAAAACACCCATAAACTCAGTATTTAGGGGAGCCCCTGGCACCAGAGAAGCAGATCCTGACAAACTAGGAAGACAAATGACACTGAAGAGCCACAAAAGTAGAAGAGGAGAAGCACAGTTGACGTGGTACCAACCTTGCCAGCCTATCTGCATCCCTCATGGGAACTTGTACCAAAGACAACTCATCATGCAGTTGTGTCTCCATAAACCCAGGAGGACTGCCTGCCTGCCTTTGAAAAAGACTCAAGGTCTCCTGTGAACAGCTGCTGTGTTCGCCTCCAAATGCCAAAGAAAGGACTCTGAAGCCTCCGGAACTGCCAAAACCTGACACCTGAAGCCACCACTATACCAGTCGCCTCCATCCAAGTGGGCCACCTTTGCTACCAAGGTTCTCCAGCCCTCCAGAGTCCAAGTCCATTGTGGTTTCAACCCTCCTGGACTCCCCGACGACTCCTGCTGCCTCTGCATGCAGCCCCCATTCTACTGCGACCGCTCGACTAGGGAAAACCTGACACCGCTGCACCCATTGCCCCTGACCCATGGAGCAAAGGACCTGTGCCCGAGCATCATGAGGCCTCAGCCCCACTGTTGGTTTAGCCCGACTGGCTTCCTGGTCAAAGCCTGCAGCCTCTTTTCGCAGTGACCGGTCTCCATTGAAACACATTGGCCACCCAACGCTGTCTTGTACCCAGCCACCCATGTGCAGCTGGTTGGTGTGTTGGTGGTGCTGCCTTGGACCTTGCCCACCACTCGCCTTATCTCTCGGGACTGGTCTTGTAAAATGTTGTACTCTACCTGTTTGCAGAACTTTTTTTTTCCTCCCATAGGAAACTCAGAAATTGCACAGTGCCCACTTCTCAACTTATAAAGAATTCCAATTTAAAAACATATTTACCTGAACAATTTTTCTCTGCATAAACATATATAAAGATACTTGCTATTTTTATGCATTAGTGTGAATCTCCTTCTTGAGTTGTGTTTCATTCATTGACTATAGTGTATATTTGTAGATGTCTTGTACTCCTCTCTGTTTGGCCTAAGGCTGCTCGACCACACTACCTCCAAATAGAGAACTTTGGGATTGGATAGCAAGCCCTGATTCACTCATTGGGGAACCTCTGAACTCTTAACATGGTATATCTAGTTATTGACATACCACATAAAGAGCTAGCTTCCTACCGTTGCAATGTAAAGAAGGTCCTGGGGATGAAGCTGAAATCCGTTAAAATTATCCAGTAGCTACAGCCATCTGATTCCGTAAGCATAATACCCATGCCCACTGTGATTTAAGTAGCAAAACATGCTGCGCTTAACTGCCTGGGGAATGGCGTGGGTCCTTTGTCAGAGTTACGGGGAAGGAAGGCGATTCCTGGTGTGGAAGGCCTAACTGGCATAGCCCATTCTGTGACAGGTTAACGCTCCTTCCTGGAGGCAAGTGATTCGGGGCTGGCTTCTGCTTGCTGCAGTTAGACTCATCAGCTGCTGCAATTGTGCAGCCCATGCCCCCTGATCTACATCATGAGACGATCTTGTGCTGAGCCTAGCCAGAGCGACATGACCAGAATGAAAACAGAGGCTAGATTCAAGTTGGCGGGGCATGATTAGTCTCTTGGACAGTCTCCAAGCTGTGGGTGCCATTGCAGGGTGGCCTTCCCCTGGATGTCCACTGCATTGATGTTTCTAGGCTGCAATTAACTATACCTGTTGATATCACCTGAACTTGGATGCTAACATCCCTGACTCCATGTACAATTGCCCCGAGTCTGTGATTTATTTATTTTCTTGTTTTGACCATTGGCCATATCTGAGCGGCACATGGGATACTGGACACACTGGCTGCAGAGCAATTGGTCCCCCGCCCACATCCATTCTTCAGACTCTGCAAACTGTGGACGTTGAGGTGCATGACATTAGTGAAAGATTGCAGTCATTGTCAATTTGTCGCTAACTGATATAATTTGGTGCAGACTGAAGACCGACATTCCAAACTTAAATTTGAAAGTAACAAGAAGCTGACCAGATTGCAGGACCCGGGATCTGATGGCAGTCTCTCCATCCAGCACTGGCCAAAGCAACAAAACAGAGGAACCAGCTGACATACAATCCTTGTTGCTGGAAATGAGAAGCAGCCCACAACCATTGATGACAACAAACTCTTACACACTGTCTTGGTGATATGCAGGACCACTTAGCCCAACCACGTGCCCTCCTGGACATGGAGGAGTGCCGAATTTCAGATATCCATTCCACATTGCAGGTGAAACTTTAGAGGGAGTTGAAGAAAGTTGAGGATAAGAGCACAGGCTTGGAAGCTCGCTTACATTAATGAAATCCGCGCATCACAAGAATATAAGAATCCGCCAATATGAACTGAGTGGATGACAAAATGGAAATTATTCTGCTGGACATCTTTTCCCTTGTAAATGTATCATCTGTGTTATTAATAGAAAAAAGCACATCGCTCTCTGTTGTCTATTCCAGTCCCTGGCGCTTTGCCTCACCCAATACTTGTAAATCTGCACAATTACATGGATGGAGATAAAATACTTTAGATAACAGGAGTCAAAAACATAATTCAGTAAGAGGGTTCTTAATTTTCTTCTTGCCTCATTTTTCCCAACCAGTACAAGAAACTTGCAGGAAAATAATCCCACCAGGAAGAAACCGCCTTAAAGACAAGTCTCATGTTCTTGTGTCCTCAGTGAAAGGGACTCCTTAATGGGGAAAAATATATCCACGGCCAAGCAGGGTTAAAGGGGAAAGCTCCCCAACACTCCAGTCAAGTCATTTCAGTAAAGAGAAATGGCTATTTACTGCTTCTGGTTGGATGTTCGACATCCAGTGTCACCTGTACCACCCAACTTCTTTCCCACTGCAAACCTCTACTTCGGGCATGGGGCACGCTGCTGTATTGTCAGTGTGAATGCCTGAGGCTTAAGATGCCACTGGTATTCCAAAGATGAACTAATCTAAGACTGTTTCCATTGACGATTAAGCCTCTTATTGTTTTTCAGGGGAATAAGACTGGGTGTTAGTATCTAAAATAACAGCTCTGGTTACACCAGAATAAAAATTAGCAAACTGTGTTGTAGAAGGGATTTCCTTGTTGGATAAGGTTGTTACAGTATTGTTTCTTTGTGGATATCCACTGAGAAGTTAGGCTCAATTTAAGGGGGCGTTAAGAGGAGGTGGTAAGAGTGGAATGTAGGTGATATTTTACTAGACATATTTCACAGTGGCCTCTACATGACACACAAATCCCTTTGGCATGTACAGTTTCAAACGAGGTAGAATTTCCTCCTTTTGGCCAGTTCATGCATTTGATAATCCGCTGACATATAAAGTAAAATTAGCAAGATTGGAAGAGGGTTGAATAATCATAGAAAAGCCATGGTAGTGATAGCATACCTGAGCAGACATGCTATTGATATTGTATTGATTCAAGAAACACATTTGGACGGCTTGGGTGTCAGCACATTTGCTTCCAGCTGGTATTCATACCTCTATTTCCCCTGCGTCTATGTACTAAGGTATAGGGAGGATATTTTAGCACCTTATTGCAGCTCCAGTTGGAAAGCAGAGGAGCTGGCACTAGTAGGTGTAGCTGAGTACTCGAAGAGCTACATAATACTATCCGGCGGAGTAAACTGTCAGACTTATACAGCAATACGTATCCTACAACTTGAAGTTACTTATTCTTTGGTCCATCGATCTCAGTTCAAAATTGACTTCTGTCCAGGTTTCAGAGATGTAATGGGTTTCGTGGAGTCCATTTCATACCGAACTAGAACACTATCAGACCATTCATCGGTTGTCCTTAATTAATGTTCCTGCAGTGTATGCTTGTGTGGAATGTGGAGAATGCAGTCATTCAAACTACTTTACTTGGTCTTCAAAGCAGAAAATCGACCAACCGTTAACACCTAGTTTGACTTAAACCAGGGCTCAGTGACTTCTGTTGCACATTGTGGAAAGCAGTTAGAGACGTTATAAGAGGGGCCTGCTCATCGAAGAACCTGGCATTCTTAAATCATTGCGTGTCCAGCTGTCTTGCAGGAAATCCAAATTACAGCCCTTGAGTGGGAAAGACTGCTTGTTCCCAACCTACCTATAGTAAAAGAACTGAACCTAAAGGGCCCAGAATTCCCCAAGTCAGAACACAGTAAAGTACATTTTGTGGGCAAATATACATCCCTTGGGCGATGTGGAGAGGGCGAGTGTCTGGGCCACATAGTGGCAGGTCTGATTTGTACAGCATGGTCAGCTACAGATGTAATTAAGATTAAAGGACTAAATGGCACACTACGTTATAATCACTGATGTTTTTACAAGACTTCACTAGGTTTTTTTAGTGAACTGTATAAGGCTAGAAGAAATACACATCGGAGATATATATATATATGTATATGTTCGATGGCATGTGTAGCTGCAGATACACATGCTGTGCATATCCCGCCATCTAGTGTTGGGCTCAGAGTGTTACAAGTTGTTTTTCTTCGAAGAAGTCTTTTCGAGTCACGAGATCGAGGGACTCCTCCCCTTTTCGGCTCCATTGCGCATGGGCGTCAACTCCATCTTAGATTGTTTTCTTTCCGCCATCGGGTTCGGAAGTGTTCCTCTTCGCTCCGTGTTTCGGTTCAGAAAGTTAGTTAAGTATCGGAAAAATTTGACGCTATTGTTTGCGTTCGGTATTGGGTTAGTTATAGCAGATCGACACCGAATTAAAGAAGAGCTCCGGTAGCCCTTCGGGTCTTCTATCCCCCGGCGGGGCCTGGTCGGCCCGACCGCGTGCATCTTCAAGGCTCATGGAACGGACCCCATTCCGCTTCTGCCCCGAATGACACAATAAGTATCCTTACACAGATCAGCATTTGGTCTGTAATTTGTGTTTGTCTCCCGAACACAAAGAGGATACTTGCGAGGCCTGTCGGGCATTTCGGTCGAAGAAGACGCTATGGGACCGAAGAGCTCGAAGACTTCAAATGGCATTGACGCCGTTAGGACAACACGACGTCGAAGAAGAGGAGACTTTCTCCATTGCCGACTCGGACGAGGCCGAAAGTGAGCAGCCGACAAACCGTGAGTAAACTTGCCCCGGCCAAAACTCACGCCAAAATAATGAAGGCCCAGGGGACGCCACCGCCGGCAGGCCATGGCTTAACCCGTAAACTCAGTGACCAACCATCGGCACCGAAAAAGGACACACACACGTGTCGAAGTCATCCGACTCCGGTCGAGATACCAGCACAGAGTATACTCAGCACCGAGATACTGGCTCCGACCAAACTCGACACCGAGATACCGGCTCCGAGCAAAGTCTGCACCGAGAGATCGGCACCCCGAAACCGAAAAAAGTGGCTTCAGAGCCGAAAAAGACTGGAAAAAGTTTCAGTGCCGAAACACCCATCATCGGAGCCGAAACAAAGTTCTTATTCCGAAGAACAAGGCCTTTCAGCACAACTACAAGGCCATAAATTTGGACAAGAATTAGAGATGGGGGAGCCAGACCATACACAAAGAAGGCTCCATATTCAAAAAGATACAGGGAAAATAAGAACTCTTCCCCCTATTAAAATGAAAAGGAAACTTGCTTTCCAAGACACAGAGAAACAACCAAAAGCAAAGGTGGCGAAAGAAAAAACTCCACCACGTTTTTCGCCACAACCATCGCCACAGCACTCACCGCAACTGTCACCAATTGCAACACCCCCTATGATGCAATCTCCAACGCACACAGGGATGACCCAGGATGACCCAGATGCATGGGATCTATATGATGCACCAGTATCTGACAATAGTCCAGACTGCTACCCGGCAAGACCGTCACCACCTGAAGACAGTACTGCTTACATGCAGGTGGTGTCCAGAGCAGCTACTTTTCACAATGTAGCACTGCATGCTGAACCTATTGAGGATGACTTTTTATTTAATACTTTCTCGTCAACACACAGTCAGTACCAGAGTCTACCAATGTTACCAGGGATGTTAAAACACGCAAAACAAGTGTTTCAAGACCCCGTCAAAGGCAGAGCCAATTACACCTAGGGTGGAAAAAAAGTACAAGCCTCCCCCTACGGACCCTGTGTACATCACACAACAACTAACACCTGACTCAGTGGTAGTAGGCGCAGCACGCAAAAGGGCAAACTCACAGACTTCTGGGGATGCACCACCACCCGAAAGTCGAAAGTTTGATGCAGTGGGGAAAAGAGTTGCAGCACAGGCAGCCAATCAATGGCGCATTGCCAATTCACAGGCTTTTATTGGCAAGACATGACAGGGCTCATTGGGATGAAATGCAGCATTTCATTGAACATCTTCCCAAGGAGTCAATAGCTTGCACAGCAAGTGGTGGAGGAGGGCCAAAGTATCTCCAACAACCAGATACGATCGGCAATGGACGCAGCGGACACAGCGGCCAGAACTGTGAATACAGCGGTCACTATTAGGAGACACGCATGGCTACGCACCTCCGGATTTAAGCCAGAGATCCAACAGTCTGTGCTTAATATGCCTTTTAATGGACAGCAGTTGTTTGGGCCGGAGGTGGATACAGCTATGGAGAAGCTGAAAAAGGACACTGACACGGCCAAAGCCATGGGCGTGCTCTACTCCCCACAGAGCAGAGGCACCTTTAGGAAGCCACAATTTAGAGGGGGGTTTCGAGCCCAAAGCACAGAACCTTCAACCTCACAAGCCAGACCCACATACCAGGGCCAGTATCAAAGAGGAGGCTTTCGGGGACAATATAGAGGTGGACAGTTCCCTAAAACCATAGGGAAATTCCAAAGCCCAAAGACCTCACAAACTAAACAGTGACTTCAATGTCACAATTTCCCAACACACAACACCAGTGGGGGGGAGACTCACAGATTATTACAAAAATTGGGAGGAAATAACAACAGACTCGTTGGTCCTAGCCATTATCCAACATGGTTATTGCATAGAATTCCTACAGTTACCACCAAATGTGCCTCCAAGAACACACAACATGTCCAAACAGCACTTGGATCTATTACAACTAGAAGTCCAAGCGTTATTACAAAAAGAGGCAATAGAACTGGTACCCAACCATCAGAAAGGAACAAGGTCTACTCCCTGTATTTTCTAATACCAAAAAAGGACAAAACACTGAGACCCATATTAGATCTCAGAACACTGAATCTCTACATCAAATCAGATCACTTTCACATGGTGACACTTCAAGACGTGATTCCCTTGCTCAAACAACAAGACTACATGTCAACATTAGACCTCAAGGATGCTTACTTCCATATACCCATACATCCTTCCCACATGAAAATACTTAAGGTTTGTAATCCAAGGAGTACATTACCAATTCAAAGTGTTACCATTCGGAATAACAACAGCACCAAGAGTATTTACAAAATGCCTTGCAGTAGTAGCTGCACATATCAGAAGACAGCACATACACGTATTCCCGTATCTAGACGATTGGTTAATCAAAACCAACACTCAGGAACAGTGTCTTCAACACACAAAATACGTCATAGAAACCCTTCACAAACTAGGGTTCTCACTAAACTACCAAAAATCACACTTACAACCGTGTCAAATACAACAATACTTAGGAGAAACAGTCAACACAAAAAAGGGATTGCCACTCCAAGTCCACAAAGGGTACAAGCATTCCAAAACGTAATACAAAGCATGCAACCAAACCAAAAATATCAAGTGAAATTAGTGATGAAACTACTAGGCATGATGTCCTCATGCATAGCCATTGTCCCAAACGCAAGATTGCACATGCGGCCCTTACAACAGTGCCTAGCAACACAATGGACACCAGCACAGGGTCAACTTCAAGATCTAGTGTTGATAGACTGCCAAACACACACCTCGCTTCATTGGTGGAATCCTATAAATTTAAACCAAGGGTGGCCTTTCCAGGACCCAGTGCCTCAATACGTGATCACAACAGATGCTTCCATGGTAGGGTGGGGAGCACACCTCAACCAACACAGCATACAAGGACAATGGGACACTCAGCAAAAACAGCTTCATATAAATCAACTAGAACTACTAGCAGTGTTTCTAGCGTTGAAAGCATTTCAACCACTAATAGCCCACAAACACATTCTCGTCAAAACAGATAACATGACAACAATGTACTACTTAAACAAACAGGGAGGGACACACTCATCACAACTGTCACTTAGCACAGAAGATTTGCGATTCACAATCACATTCGCCTAATAGCGCAATACATCCCAGGGATTCAAAACCAGTTGGTCGACAATCTCAGTAGAGATCAAAAACAAATCCACGAATGGGAAATACATCCCCAGATACTTCAAACCTACTTCCAAAACTGGGGAACACCGCAAATAGACCTATTTGCAACAAAAGAAAACGCAAAATGCTAAAACTTCGCATCCAGGTACCCACAGCCTCACTCCAGGGGCAATGCGTTATGGATGAGTTGGTCAGGGATATTTGCTTACGCTTTTCCCCCCTCCCACTCCTTCCGTATCTAGTAAACAAATTGAGTCAAAACAAACTCAAACTAATACTAATAGCACCAACTTGGGCACGACAACTTTGGTACACAACACTACTAGACCTGTCAATAGTGCCTCATATCAAACTACCAAACAGACCAGATCTGTTAACTCAACACAAACAACAGATCAGACACCCAAATCCAGCATCGCTCAATCTAGCAATCTGGCTCCTGAAGTCTTAGAATTCGGACATCTAGACCTAACACAAGAATGTATGGAGGTTATCAAACAAGCTAGAAAACCTACTACAAGACATTGCTACGCAAATAAATGGAAACGATTTGTTTATTGCTGTCATAATAATCAAATTCAACCATTACATGCGTCCGCGAAAAACATTGTAAGCTACTTACTACACTTACAAAAGTCAAACTTAGCTTTCTCATCCATTAAAATACATCTTACAGCAATTTCTGCTATCTGCAAATTACACATTCAACTTCACTATTTAGAATCCCAGTCATAAAAGCATTTATGGAGGGTCTAAAAATGATCATTCCACCAAGAACAGCACCAGTTCCTTCGTGGAATCTCAATATTGTGTTGACACGACTCATGGGTCCACCATTTGAACCCATGCACTCTTGTGAGATGCAATACTTAACATGGAAAGTAGCCTTCCTACTAGCTATCACATCTCTCAGAAGAGTAAGTGAAATACAAGCCTTTACCATACAGGAACCCTTTATACAAATACACAAACATAAAGTGGATCTACGCACAAATCCAACATTTTTGCCAAAAGTCATATCACCGTTCCACTTAAACCAAACAGTGAAACTACCAGTGTTCTTTCCAGAACCAGACTCTGTAGCTGAAAGAGCATTACATACATTAGACATAAAAAGAGCACTAATGTATTACATTGATAGAACCAAACAATTTCGCAAAACAAAACAATTGTTTGTAGCTTTCCAAAAACCTCATGTAGGGAATCCAATATCCAAACAAGGCATTGCCAGATGGATAGTTAAGTGTATTCAAACCTGTTATGTTAAAGCAAAGAGGGAACTGCCTATTACACCAAAGGCACACTCCACTAGAAAGAAAGGTGCCACCATGGCCTTTCTAGGAAATATACCAATGACAGAAATCTGTAAGGCAGCCACATGGTCTACGCCTCATACATTCACTAAACATTACTGTGTGGATGTGTTAACAACACAATAAGCCACAGTAGGACAAGCAGTATTACGAACATTATTTCAAACAACTTCTACTCCTACAGGCTAAACCACCGCTTTTGGGGAGATAACTGCTTACTAGTCTAGGCACAGCATGTGTATCTGCAGCTACACATGCCATCGAACGGAAAATGTCACTTACCCAGTGTACATCTGTACGTGGCATGAGACGCTGCAGATTCACATGCGCCCTCCCACCTCCCCGGGAGCCTGTAGCCGTTATAAGTTGACAATAATAAACTTGTACATTTGTTAACTTGTAAATATAACACTTTTAATCACATTATGTCATACATACTTACTCCATTGCATGGGCACTATTACTATATAAACAACTCCTACCTCACCCTCTGCGGGGAAAACAATCTAAGATGGAGTCGACGCCCATGCGCAATGGAGCCGAAAAGGGGAGGAGACCCTCGATCTCGTGACTCGAAAAGACTTCTTCGGAGAAAAACAGCTTGTAACACTCCGAGCCCAACACTAGATGGTGGGATATGCACAGCATGTGAATCTGCAGCGTCTCATGCCACGAACAGATGTACACTGGGTAAGTGACATTTTCCATACATACATACATATATATATATCTATATATATATAGATATATATATATGTATGTTCGATGGTATGTGTAGCTGCAGATACACATGCTGTGCATATACTTCTGCCATGTAGTGTTGGGCTCGGAGTGTTATAAGTTGTTTTTCTTCGAAGAAGTGTTTTCGAGGCACAGGATTGAGTGACTTCTCTTCGGCTCCATTGCGCATGGGCATCGACTCCATGTTAGATTGTTTTATTTCCGCCGTCTGGTTCGGACGTGTTTCCTTTCACTCCGATAGTTCAATTCGGCAAACTTTGAAAATGCTTAATTTTTCGTCGGTATTGTATCGATTGCGTTACATCTTCTACCGACACTTCGGTACCATCAGAACATACATCTCTACTGGCCCTTCGGGGTGCGCGCACCTAACTCTGGCCTGGTCGGGCCGACCGCGTGGAAGCCTCATGGATCGGACTCCATTCCGATTATGTCCTCTGTGCCACGCCAGATTCCTTTATACAGACCAACACTTCGTCTGTAATCTTTGCCTTTCCCCAGATCATCGGAAAGAAAATTGCGAGGCCTGCCGATCCTTCTGATAAAAAAAGACACTTCGGGACAGAAGAGCACGAAGGCTTGAGATGGCATCCAAAAGCTCTGAACATCTTGATGTTGAAGAGGAAGAGATCATGCACACAGCAGTCTCCGTTCGAGGTTCTGACTCCGACCAGGAATCCGAGGAAGACAGACCGGTCTCGGCAGGACAACAAGTGAGTACGCCTGCCCCTGTACCGTCCCAAAGACCAAACTATAAGGCCTAGGGTACGCCACTGCCGGAAGGCCATGGCTTGACCCGAAAGAAGACACCTGGTTACCAAACCGCCGGTTCGGCAAACTCTGTCTCAGACTCGAGCAAACACCGCTCTTTGGAGTCAAAATTTCGAAAATCACTTTCGGAGCCGAGACCATTCACAACACCATCCTTTTCGATAACGAAAAAGCCAGCTTCGGAGCCGAAAAGAGCAGGTTATACCGAGGGGCATGGGCTTTCTAAAACACTCAAAGAAAGCCATAAGACTTCTGAGGAGGACACCCAAGTACAGCCAATACTTGAAGTGATGGACGAAAGGCAAGCCAGGATTCATATTCTCAAAGAAACTGGCAGAATATTAACAGCACCTCCTTTAAAACCTAAGAGGAAATTAGCCTTTCAGGAGGAATTGGACACTACACAGCCTCCAGCTAAAGTGCCAAAGCCAAAGGAGAGACCACCACCTCCTCATTTTTCTCCTCCTCACTCTCCACACCTGCATATCTCTCCTCCTACCAGTCCTACACCAATGTAGTCAGCATCACATTCGTTTGACTCGCAACAAGATAATGTAGACCCATGGGATCTTTATGATCCAGATCCCATTCCCTATAACGACCCAGACTGCTATCCCTCCAAGCCTTCACAACCTGAGGATAGTACAGGGTACAATAAAGTATTAGCTAGGGCTGCAGCAAACCATAGTGTCACCATGCACACTGAACCATTGGAGGACGATATTTTTGTTTAATACTCTCCTTCAGGCGCACAACATACCAGTTGCTCCCTATGCTCCCGGGCATGCTAAAACATGCTGATCAAATATTTAGCGAGCCTGCCAAAGCAAGAATAATAACTCCCAGGGTAGAGAAAAAAATACAAGCCACCTCCTTCTCATCCTGTCTATATAACTCAGCAACTCCCTCCACACTCATTAGTGGTAGGTGCTGCCAGGAAGAGGGCAAACTCACAGTCAGGTGATGCACCCCCACCAGACAAAGAGAGTAGTAAATTTGATGCTGCAGGGAAGAGAGTGGCATCCCAGGCAGCAAAACAATAGAGAATGGCCAACTCACAGGCGGCGTTGTCTAGATACAACAGGGCTCATTGGGATTAAATGAAAGATATAATTCAGCATCTCCCCAAGGAACACCAAAAGAAGGCACAGCAGATAGTGGAGGAAGGGCAAGCCATCACCAATAACCAAATTAGGTCTGACCTAGACTCAGCAGACAGCTGCCAGGAGCTTCAACAATGCTGTAACAAATCAGGAGGCATGCATGACTCAGGTCCTCGGGGTTCAAACACAAAATCCAACAAGCGGTGTTGAATTTGCTGTTCAACAAAAACAGCTTTTCGGCCCAGAAGTGGACACTGCAATTGAAAAATTGCGTAAGGATTCAGACACCGCAAAAGCGATGGGTGCACTGTACACCACACAGTACAGGGAATCCTTTCGGAAACTCAGTTTAGAGGTGGATTTAGGGCTCAAACTGCAGAGGCATCCACATCGCAGCCAAAACCAGCCTACCAACAAGGTGGTTTTAAGAGCACATATAGAGGCCAGTACCCCAGAGGTAGAGGGAAATATCAAACACCTAAACAAGCCTCACAACACACTAAACAGTGACTTGTTTCATTCCCTTCCACTCCACACTTCCCCTGTGGGAGGAATACTACAAAAGTTCCACACCAATTGGCAAAACATTACCACAGACAATTGGGTATTATCAATTATCTGCAATGGTTATTGCCTAGAACTGATACAAACTCACCAAACATTCCACCGAAACCACACAAACTCTCCACAGAACACATCAGTCTGTTACAGGAAGAAGTCAAATCTCTATTACTCAAACAAGCAATAGAGCCAGTGCCACAAAATTAAGTAGGGACGGGAGTTTACTCACTGTACTTCCTGATTCCCAAAAGGGATGGCACCCTAAGGCCAATATTAGATCTCAGGGCCCTCAATCTTTACATCCTGACAGAACACTTTGACATGGTAACTCTCCAGGATGTTATCCCACTCCTCCAAAAACATGATTTCATGGCAACATTAGATCTCAAGGATGGAACCTTGCGCACAGAAAATATCTCAGGTTTGTCATTCAAGGAAAGCACTATCCGTTCAAAGTGTTACCCTTTGGAATTACAACAGCTCCAAGGGTATTCACAAAGTGCCTAGCAGTAGTCGCAGCCTTTCTAAGAAGACAACATATACATCTTCCCGTATCTAGACGATTGGCTGATAAAATCAAACAGTTATACACAATGTCAAAACCATGCGCATTACATAATACAAACACTGCACACCCTAGGGTTCTCAATAAATTACCAAAAGTCACAACTACAACCTGCGCTAATACAATATTTAGGTTCAATTCTAAATACTCAAAAAACACTAGCAAGTCCAAATACGCAAAGAACACAAGCATTCCAAAATATAATCTCACAGCTACACACAGGTCAAAAGTACACTGTCAGATTTGTCATGAAAATATTAGGGATGATGGCATCATGTATTGCAATTGTCCTACATGCAAGACTAAACATGCAGCCCTTACAACAGTGCCTTGCACAACAATGGTCACAGGCACACCATTGACTTCAAGATCTAGTGTTGATAGACCGCCAAACATACATGTCCCTTCAGTGGTGGAATTCCACAAATCTAAGCAAAGGCCGGCCTTTTCAAGACCATGTGCCTCAGACCATAATTACATCAGATGCATCAATGATTGGCTGGGGAGCTCACCTCAACAATCACAACATCCAAGGACAATAGGATTCCCAACACAAACAGCTACAGATAAATCACTTACTCAAAGCTTTACAGCCTCTTCTCACTCAGAAGAATGTCCTGATTAAAACAGACAACATGACCACCATGAATTACCTAAACAAGCAAGGAGGAACACATTCGTCCCAACTCTCCCTCCTAGCTCAAACAATTTGGAAATGGGCAATACACAACCAAATTCATCTGGTAGCACAATACATTCCAGGGATACACAACCAACTCACAGATGTTCTCAGCAGAAATCATCAACAAACACACGAGTGGGAGATTCACCCTCAAGTACTTCAAACATACTTTCAACAATGGAGAACACCAAAAATAGATCTGTTCGCCACAAGAGAAAACGCAAAATGCCAAAGCTTTGCATCCAGACACCCACTTCCCCTATCCAACTCATTCCATTTGTACTCAACAAATTGCATCAAAACACACTCAATATGATACTCATAGCACCAACGTGGGCCCGTCAGCCGTGGTACACAACATTGTTCGACCTGTCAGTAGTACCACACTCTAAACTCTTAAACAGACCAGACCTGTTGACACAAAACAAAGGACAAATCAGGCACCCAAATCCCAAAATACTCAATCTAGCGATTTGGCACCTGAGGTCATAGAGTTTGGGTCTTTACAACTATCATCAGAATGTATGCAGGTTATTAAGCAAGAAAACCCACTACTAGGCAGTGCTATGCTAACAAATGGAAACAATTTGTATATTATTGTCAATCTAAACAGATTGCCCCTCTTGCAGCATCAATACAAGATATTGTATGCTATTTACTTCATTTACAAAAATCTAATTTAGCATTTTCTTCCATAAAAATACATCTTACTGCAGTTTAGGCATATTTGCAAAATGTACAGAACAGCTCTTTATTTAGAGTTCCTGTTATTAAAGCCTTCATGGAAGGCTTAAAACGCATCGTTCCACCGAGAACACCTCCAGTTCCTTCTTGGAATTTAAACATAGTGCTTACGCGACTTATACATATACACACACATATATATATATATACATTCATATACACATATATATATACATACATATATACACACACATATATATATATATACATACATATATATATATATATATATGTGTATATATATATATATATATATATATATATATGTTCGATACATGCTATGCACAGGTCCTGCCATCTAGTGCTGGGCTCGGAGTGTTACAAGTTGTTTTTCTTCGAAGAAGTGTTTTCGAGTCACGGGATCGAGTGACTCCTCCTCTTTGGCTCCATTGCGCATGGGCATCGACTCCATCTTAGATTGTTTTCTTTCCGCCATCGGGTTCGGACGTGTTTCTTTTGACTCCGGTAGTTTGAGTCGGAAAAGTACTACAAACTCTCTAAAGTCGTCGGTATTGTTTTCGATTGCGTACCATCTCTTATCGACACTTCGGTACCGGCAGATACAGCTCTCTACTTGCCCTTTGGGGCAGCCGCGCCCAACTCGGGCCTGGTCGGCCCGACCAAAGCCTTGTCGAAGCCTCATGGACCGGACCCCATTTAGATTCTGCCCTCGTTGCCACGCCAAGTTCCCGTATACGGCCCAACATCTAGTCTGTAACCTGTGTCTATCTCCAGACCACCGAGATGATACTTGCGAGGCCTGCAGATCCTTCTGCTCGAAAAAGACTCTACGAGACCGAAGAGCGTGAAGGTTGGAAATGGCTTTGAGAAGCACTGAACGCCTTGACGCAGAAGAGTAGGAGATGATGCACACCGCAGTCTCCGTTGGGAGGTCAAGCACCGACCCATCGACTCGAAGCCTCGAAAATCCCTCTCGGAGCCAAGACCAACGTCTACTCCAGGCCTTTCAATCCAGAGGAAACCGGCTTCGGAGCCGAAAAGACCCATATATGCAGAGAAGCATGGACTTTCCAAACAATTGAAAGAAAGCCATAGTTTGCGGAGGAACTTACACAAATGGAGGAATTTGATGAAAAACAGGCCATAATTCAAATTCATAAAGACACTGGGAAGATCCTCACTGCACCTCCTCTAAAAACAAAGAGGAAGCTGGCCTTTCAAGGGCATTTGGACACTGACCAGCCACCGGCTAAAGTGCCAAAACCCAGACAAAAATCTCCACCTCCTCAGTTCTCACCTCACCAGTCTCCTCCTCATTCTCGTCAACTAACTGTCTCTCCACCTATTACCCCCACTGCACAGTCTCCACTGCACTCTGCAGAGTTACACCAAGATGATGTCGACCCATGGACCTTTATGATGATCCCATTTCTGATAATAGTCCAGGGTGCTATCCGTCAAAGCCATCACCCCCAGAGGATAGCACCTCATACACTCAGGTTCTAGCTAGGGCAGCGTCATACCATAACGTAGCCATGCACACAGAACCTCTTGAGGATGATTTTCTATTTAATACGTTGTCCTCAACTCACACCACGTACCAGCGTCTACCCATGCTTCCTGGCATGCTAAATCATGCACATCAAATCTTTCCAGAACCAGTTAAGGCAAGATCAATCACTCCTAGGGTAGAAAAGAAATATAGCCTGCCTCCTTCTGACCCAGCTTTTATTACCCAACAGCTACCCCCAGATTCCGTAGTGGTCAGCGCAGCAAGGAAAAGGGCTAACTCCCAGTCGTCTGGTGACGCACCGCCACCAGGTAAAGAAAGCAAATAAATGTGATGCTGCTGGTAAAAGAGTAGCATCACAAGCGGCTAATCAATGGAGTATAGCCAATTCCCAAGCGCTAATGGCTAGATACGATAGGGCCCACTGGGACGAGATGAAAGACATCATCCAGCATCTCCCCAAGGATTAACAGAAAAGAGCCCAGCAGGTAGTCGAGGAAGGGCAGGCCATTACGAATAATCAAATCAGGTCAGCGTTAGACTCTGCAGACACAGCCGCAAGAACTATCAATACCGCAGTCACCATTAGACGACACGCATGGCTTCGGTCGTCAGGCTTTAAACCTGAAATCCAGCAAGCTGTTCTTAACATGCCATTTAATGAAAAACAGCTGTTTGGCCATTGAAAAAGTGAAAAAGGACACCGACACTGCTAAAGCTATGGGAGTGCTTTACTCAACACAGTACAGCGGCTCATTTCAAAGTCTCAATATAGGGGAGGTTTTAGAGCCCAAACATCTGAGGCATCTACCTCACAATCCAAACCGTCTTACCAGCCACAGTACCAAAGAGGGGGGTTTCGAGGAACCTACAGGGGACAATTTCCCAGAACTAAGGGAAAATATCAGCCCTCAAAGTAAACCACACACACCAAACAGTGACTTGCTCCACATCTTCTCTCACCACACTTCCCCTGTGGGAGGAAGACTGCAAAAGTTCCACACACACTGGTTACCCATCACAACAGACAATTTGGTCTTATCCATTATCCAACATGGTTACTACATCCAGATATACCTCCAAAACCACACAAACTCCTCCCAACACAGTTCAGTATTGCAAACAGAGGTACAATCATTACTACTCAAACAAGCCATAGAGCTTGTACCACATCATCAAAACGGAACAGGGGTTTACTCCCTGTATTTCCTCATTCCCAAAAAAGACGAAACATTGAGACCAATACTAGATCTCAGAACTCTCAATCTTTACATCCTATCAGAACACTTTCACATGGTAACACTACAGGATGTAGTCCCACTGTTACAACACTGTTACAACAACATGATTTTATGACAACACTGGATCTCAAAGAGCGCACAGAAAATCTCAGGTTTGTAATACAAGGAAAAAGTTACCAGTTCAAGGTGTTACCTTTCGGGATAACAACAGCTCCCAGAGTATTTACAAAATGCCTTGCCGTAGTCGCAGCCTACATAAGAAGGCAACGTATCCATGTCTTTCTATATCTCGACGACTGGCTAATAAAATCCAACAGTCAAACACAGTGTCAACACAATACACGTTATGTAATACAGAGCCTAAACACACTAGGGTTCTCAATAAACTACCAAAAATCTCACTTACAACCAGCACAGGTTCAACAGTATTTAGGAGCCACATTAAATACCCAAACAGCACTTGCAAGCCCAAGTGCACAAAGGGTACAATCATTCCACAATATGTTACCACGAGTCCAGCCAAACCAACGGTACACCGTCAAATTTGTCATGAAACTGTTGGACATGATGGCATCATGCATCGCCATTGTACCCAATGCAAGACTAAACATGCGGCCCTTAAAAACAGTGCCTTGAAAAACAATGGTCACAGGCACATGGTCAATTTCAAGATCGAGTGTTGATAGACTGCCAAACACACATCTCGCTTCAGTGATGGAATTCCACAAATTTAAACAAAGGGCGGCCATTTCAAGACCCTGTGCCTCAAGCCACAATTACAACAGATGCATCAATGATTGGATGGGGAGCATACCTCAACAATCACAATATTCAGGGACAATGGGACAACAAACACAAACACCTTCACATAAACCACTTAGATTTGCTAGCTGTATTCCTAGCTGTATTCCTAGCACTCAAAGCCTTTCAACCTCTTCTCGTTCACAAACACATTCTCATCAAAACAGACAATATGACTACAATGTACTACCTAAAAAAACAGGGTGGAACCCACTCATCAAAACTTTGTCTTCTAGCACAAAATATTTGGCATTGGGCAATTCACAACAGCATTCACCCTGTAGCACAGTACATTCCAGGGATTCACAATCAATTAGCAGATGTTCTCAGCCGGGATCATCAGCAAACACACGAGTGGGAAATTCACCCCCTGGTACTTCACAAGTACTTTCGCCAATGGGGAACACCAGACGTAGATCTATTCGCCACCAGCCAGAACGCAAAATGCTAAAACTTCGCATCCAGGTTCCCACAACCCTCTATCCAAGGGCAATGCTGTATGGATCAACTGGTCAGGGATATTTGCTTAAGCTCCCCCCCCTCCCGCTCATTCCATTTCTGGTCAACAAACTGCGTCAAAACAAACTCATACTTATAGTACCAACGTGGGCACGTCAACCATGGTACACAACATTATTAGAACTATCACTAGTACCACACATCAAGCTACCAAACAGGCCGGATCTGTTGACACAAAACAAACAACTGATCAGGCACCCAAATCCAGCAATACTCAATCTAGCAATCTGGCTCCTGAAGTCTTAGAGTTTGGATATCTACATCTTCCACCAGAATGAAAGGAAGTAATTAAACAAGCAAGAAAACCCACTACCAGGCAGTGCTGTGCAAACAAATGGAAAAAGGTTTGTCTTTTACTGCCAATCCAAACACATAACACCACTTTCCGCATCCATACAAGCCATTGTAGGTTACTTACTTCATCTACAAAAGGCACATTTCGCTTTTTCATCCATTAAAATACATCTCACAGCAATTTTAGCCTATTTACAAAATATA
Organism: Pleurodeles waltl; assembly: GCF_031143425.1. Taxonomy (NCBI): domain Eukaryota; kingdom Metazoa; phylum Chordata; class Amphibia; order Caudata; family Salamandridae; genus Pleurodeles; species Pleurodeles waltl. Next base: position 837,859,917 of record NC_090442.1, read on the forward strand.
CAAAACAAGCCTGTATTTAGAGTCCCTGTCATCAAAGCCTTCATGTAAGGGCTAAAACGTATCATACCTCCAAGAACACCACCAGTGCCTTCATGGAATCTCAATATTGTACTCACACAGCTCATGGGTCCACCGTTTGAACCCATGCACTTGTGTCAGATTCAATATCTACTGTGGAAAGAAGCATTCCTCATTGCAATCACTTCATTACGAAGAGTTAGTGAAATACAAGCATTCACTATTGAACAGCCCTTTATACAAGTACACAAACATCAAGCTGTACTTCACACAAACCCAAAATTCCTACCTAAAGTCATCTCACCATTTCATAAATCAATCAGTAGAACTTCCAGTCTTCTTCCCACAGCCAGACTCAGTAGCAGAAAGAGTGCTCCATACATTAAACATTAAAAGAGCTTTAATGTATTACATTGACAGAACAAAATAATTTAGAAAAACTAAACAGTTATTTTTCGCATTCCAAAAACCCCATACTGGTAATCCTATCTCAAAACAAGGACTAGCCAGATGGATAGTAAAGTGCATCCAAACCTGTTACGTAAAAGCTAAAAGACAGCTATTAGTAACACCAAAAGCACACTCCACCAGGAAGAAAGGAGCAACAATGGCATTTCTAGGAAATCTACCAATGACAGAAATCTGTAAAGCAGCCACTTGGTCAACACCCCATACATTTAGCAATATTACTGTGTAGATGTGTTAGCAACACAACAAGCCACAGTAGGACAGGCTGTGCTAAGAACACTAACTTCAAGTCCTACAGGCTGACCACCGCTTATGGGAGGAAAACTGCTTTGTAATCTATGCATAGCATGTGTATCTGCAGCTACACATGCCATCGAACGGAAAATGTCACTTACCCAGTGTACATCTGTTCGTGGCATGTTCTGCTGCAAATTCACATGCGCCCTCCCTCCTCCCCGGGAGCCTGTGGCAGTTTAAGTTACACTTGAATTTGTACATATGTATATATATCTCTGTTCCATTTGCATGGACATCTCTTTCTTTACACTCTGTCACTCCTACCTTACCCTCTGCGGGAAAACAATCTAAGATGGAGTCTCTGCCCATGCGCAGTGGTGCCGAAGAGGAGGAGTCACTCGATCCCGTGACTCGAAAACACTTCTTCGAAGAAAAACAACTTGTAACACTCTGAGCCCAACACTAGATAGCAGGACATGTGCATAGCATGTGAATCTGCAGCGGAACATGCCACGAACAGATGTACACTGGGTAAGTGACATTTTCCATTTATATTTAACATTTCATTAGCAAGGACATCTCTTTTCTTTATACTCTTATCACTCCTACCTTACCCTCTGCTGAAAAACAATCTAACATGGAGTCGATGTCCATGCGCAATGGAGCTGAAGAGGAGGAGTCACTCGACTCAAACACTTCTTCGAAGAAAAACAACTTGTAACTCCGAGACCAACACTAGATGGCAGAAGTATATGCACAGCATGTGAATCTGCAGTGGAACATGCCACGAACAGATGTACACAGGGTAAGTGACATTTTCCATATATATATATATATATATATATATATATATATATATATATATATTTATGTAAACAGGCCAAACCTGACGGCTCAAAATGAATCTACCTGAACCACTGTTCTCCTATTATTGTCCAAAAAATTAAAGGAGTTATAGAATCAATATGCAGTAGCTTCGCTCTCAGGGGAGATGGAGTCCCAGAGGAATTCTATAAAGAATATGCAGATAGAAGTGCTAGCCCCATTCCTCCTACAAGCGTACAAAGAGGCGTTTTAAAGGGGTGAGCTATCTGACATGAACGGAGGCAGCTGTAATAACTGTTCTGACCAGGCAAACCACCATATCAGTGCATTGATTAATCAATAATTAATTAAGATCTTGGCTAAAAGTATCACCAGTAGACTTCTCCCGGTATTGCCTGATCTGATTCGCCCTGATCAATATTGTTTCCTACCCAGACGATCTGCTTCAGACAATCTCCACACGTTATTTGCCATAATCCCCCAAATTCAGGCTGCTGCTTTTCTCGCTTGGGAGGGTGAGAGTAGGCAGGGCACTAGAGTAATGGTTCACCCTCTTGTATACCACACCCATGATTAAAATAAGGGAGCTAGAGAGAGCTGCCTTATGTCACCCCTTATTAACAGTTGAACCCTTAGCCGGTATACTGAGGGAATGCTCCACTGGAGAATCCAGTTTGACTTGTGTAACAGTTTTATCTGTGTATGCAAATGATTTACTGCTACTGGTAAGGGACCTGGGATTAAATAAGACTCCATCATTGAAGAAATTATGACATTTGGCAAACGATCAGCCCTTTAGACTAATAAGACTCAAAGGGCACAGTGAATGCGTTGTGAGACCAGGTGCACACAGTCCTCCATGCTAAATTTCCTGCTAAGCTGGCAATTAGGACATTTTCACTGTCTAGGCATTCAGTACCACTGGGACCTTTAGGTCTGTCTACAAAAAAACTGTGGAAGATGCGTGATTAACCTTTCTTATCTAATTGAGTAATGAATTAAACTAGCCTTACCATTGGCAGGCAGGGTTGCGCTTATGAAAATGGTACTCTTCCCAAATTACTATACCTTTTCTAAACTATTCCTATCCCGCTAACCAAGCTTTTGCAGCATGAATCTTTTCTGGATTCACATGCTGTGCGTTATTCTGCCATCTAGTGGTTGGGTCTGGAATTCTCAACTATTTCACCAATTATTTAGTCTGTCGTCTTTTTCTACCTTTGGTTGTTGGTGGGCGTTGACGGAACCTCCATTTGGTGTCTTTGTGACATTGTAGTTACTCCCACCTTAGTTCTCCATCTTCAGATTCTTTTTTTCTGCTGTTGGGTCTGGATGCATTGGCAGAGACGTCTCCAACACAAGGGAAATCTTTGAAGAATTTCTGAAAAACTTTAAGGAGAACTTCGGCAAAGTAAAAGAACATCATCAAAAGAGAGCAGACAAAAGGCGAAGTAAGATAGATTGTAAATGTATTTTCTTTATCTTGACGATTGCTGAGAATGCCCAGACAGGGAACCCCCTATGCGGAGTAATGGAGAAGACACCATTCCAGTTTTGCAAGAATTGCTGTCATAAATACGCCCAGAAGGATAAACATCTGGTGTGTAATCTCTCTTCTATTCGACCACCGGAGTCAATTCTGAAACACCTGCTCAGTGTTTGCGCCGTAGAAGGGCCATCACACATTGCAAGGCCAAAAAACAGCACCACTGCTTGGAGAACTGGGACTCCCGAGTGACAACTAGGAGAATGTCGCAGATGGACCTGAAGGAGAAACTTCCAAGGGTAATCAGGAGATCAACTGAAGAAGCACCACAGAACTGAAAATCGGAGGTAAGAGTCCATAGCCTACTCTGTCAGTTGACAGGCTTGCAGACACAAAGGGGAGCCTCTGCGTCAAAACGTGCATTGTCCGAAGGCACACCCCATGAAAGGTAGTCTCTCAGAGCCCTCAAGGGGGTTTCCGGTGGAGAGAATTCTGAAAAAACATGCTGCATCAAAGGACAGAAGGGCAAAGGATGATTTATTGTTGAGAGGCCACGATTCACAAATGGAACATTGCAGCTCACAGTTTGAGCAGACAGCGAAGGAAATTTCGACATCTAAGATAAATACTCACAGTCCTGAAGAGCAGAGGAAAAGACTCAAAACCGAAATGGCCGAGGTACTCCAAAAGAAAAAAAAGTTTCATGACAGTCTGAAGGGATTCAGAATTCCACAGAAGACTTTGACAACAAAAGACACTTCTGAGGTAGAAGTTGAGGAAATTCAGCCTCCACTCACACCTGAGCCTCAAGGAGAAGATGAACAACAAGTAATGTATCAGCCTTCAGAAGAAGGTGAATATAGGGAATCTCAGTGGGAGGATTTAGAAGGGGACTCACCCAAGGAAGAAGTAAAGGCTTATCCATACAAAACCTCATCCCCAGATGATATTGGTATGTACAGCATAGTGATTAAGAATGCAGCAGTCAAGTTTATCGTTCAGCTTGAAGAGAATAAACCTGATTCATTTTTTTCTCTCAGAAACACTACAGCCAATTCAGGCAAGAAACCAATATCTGCCTATGCTTCCAAGCATTCTTGATCAAAGCAAGGAAGCCTTCAAAGAGCCAGACACTTGCAGATTAGTCACACCAAAGGCTGAAAAGGAATATTTTCTTCAAAAGATCCTGCGTATGTTAAATGTACTGTCCCGGCGGACTCCATAATAACTTCCGCTGCAACGAAGAGGGTGAACATTACCTCAACATTGGGGCCGTCTTTGGATAACGAGAGTAGATGGAACTTATGGGTCGCAGGAGTGAGCGGAATGTTGCAAACCAGTGGCGTATTGCAAATTCTAATGCTTTACTTAATAGAGACAGACATCAGCACTGGGGGAGATAGAACTGGTAGAAACATCTCTCGGAGCAATATATAAAGAGAGCAACACATCTTGTTAAAAGCGGGAAGAATAAAGCAGACACTTTCTTGAAATCTGCCCTGGATGCGGCGGACATGTCTTGTCACCAGTTAATGATGGGAGTCATTCTAAGGTGCCACTCTTGGCTGAGAATTTCAGGGTTCAAACCTGAAATACAAGCTAATATAATAAACACTTCTTCTAATGAAGAACCATTATTTGGAAACTGTTGATGAAAGTTTTAACAAACTAAAAACTGACAAAAAGGTCCATGGGGGCTTTTCAGTTTCGTGGAGGAATAAGAAGGGTGGGTCATTGTCTGCAAGTCACCAGCCCTTGGGAGTAGCTTCCAGTCAGGGAGTTCTCATCAAGGTTTCCAGAGTGGCACGCAAACTGCTACATCACACCAAAGCTGCGAGTACCAGAGGCAAGGAAGAAATTCCTTTCAAGGAAGAGCCAGAGGAAGAGGAGATCAATCATCCAGAGGAGGCAGAGCTACCGAAAACTAATGACTGCAGAGCAACTATAACAACCTCACAAACACCATAGGTGAGAGAACACATCAAACAGCCATATTTTCATCAAAACACACCAGTTGGTGGAAGATTGAGAAATTTTCTCTAAGAGTGAAGTGGAGCAAAACAACTTCAGACAAATGGGTCTTAAACACAATGGAATTTGGATATTGCATAGAACTAGTCCGATTCCCGCCAGGAAGAGGTCCAAAGAAAAGGATCCATTCAAAAGAGGAAACAATTCAGTTTCTTAAGGAGGTCAAATAGTTACTAGACACGCGATCGGCAAGGGGAGTTACTCAGCATATTTCCCAATCCCAAAGGTGTAGATGCTTCTCTGCACCCAAACCTAGATCTCAGGTTCATCAGCAATTTCATAAAAACACAAAAATTCAAAATTACAACTTCACAGAAAGTCATTCCACAGTTGCAAAAGGAGATTATATGGCAACTGTAGACTTGAAATATGCCTACTTGCACATTCCAATGAACGCAAAACACAAAAAATACCTAAGGTTTGTGGTAAAAAAAAAACATTATCAGTTCACAGTGCTAGCATTCTGAATAAAATCAGCACCAAGAGTATTCACGAAGTGTCTAGCAGCATTGGTGGCACACCTCAGAAGAATAGGTATTCATGTATATCCATATATCGAAGATTGGTTAGTTAGAGCAAACTCTGAAATGCAAACAAGACATTCAAATGGTGGCGAAGACACTGTACACACAAGGTTTCTCATTAAACACAGAAAAATCTTGTTCAGACCTGAACAGGAGAAGGTTTTCTTGGGAGCAAGGTTAAACTCAAATCAAGGGAAAGCATTCCCCAACGAGAAAATAATTAATTCCTTTCATGGAGAGGCTCTCCTTTACAAGGGTCAAGCTCTGACAGCGAGGACGGTGGGGGAATTTATTGGGAAAGATGGCATCAATCATTCCCTTGCTCCAATATGTAGGGCTTCATATGAGACGTATACAGGAGGGGCTTCAAAATCAGTGGAGTGGTCACAGGCAACAGGGAGTTGGGAAGATCTTGTGGTTGTCACACAGAAGGTACAGGAGGAATTAGCATGGTTCAACAAGGAAATCATTACATAAGGAAGACCTTTTCAGTAACCAACCTCATCTGTAACGATAACCACATAGAGTGAGAGCTCACATGGCATCCCTATAATACAAGGATGGATTAGGAAGCTGTACAACCCATTAACATCCTGGAACCAAAGACAGTTTTTCTAGCTCTGAAAGCACTCCAGCAGCCTTTTTAGAGAAAGACCGTATTCATTTATGCAGACGATAGAACAACAGTGTTTTACATCAGCAGACAGGGAAGAACTCAGTCTTCACTCCTTTTAAAGCTAGCACAGCAACTCTGAAAATAGGCAATACAAAGAAACATGGAGATCCAAGCAATAGGGAAAGGCAATTGCAAAGCGGACATACTGAGCAGGTAGGCCTCATGCCCCATGAATGGGAGCTCAGAGAGTGGTACAAAATATTTTTCTGAAGTTTGGGACACCAACTGTAGATCAATTTACAACTCCTCGGAAAATGAAATGCCAATACATTGTCTCCAGACAGCCACACCCTCAGTCCCAGGGGAATGCCCCTTCGATAGAGTGGTTAGAGATACTTGCATACACATTTCCCCCAATTCCACTATTGCACAAGGACATCAACAAGCTCAAGGAAGAATTCTAAGGCTATAAAAACAAGATGATCTGCAGTCACAGTATTACACCCAGTACCAGCGTATTTGATGCGGCATGGCTTCCTGAAGACTTAGAATTCGGACACATGAAGTTACCAGAAAACACAATGGCAGTATTAAGGGAAGCAAGAAAACCAATAACTAGGAAATGTTATATGGCAAGATGGAAGAAATTTTTAGGGGAAAAGGCAGTGTTAAAATATTTAACTCATCTTTTACAAGAAGGTCCTGCATACACATCATTGAATGTTCATTCGGCAGCTATACAAGAGGCCATATGGGAGGAAGTTTTTTTCACAGCACCAGTGGTAAAAAGATTCTTAGAGGGTGCTGAAAGGATGGCACCACCAAGAAGGGTACTAGCACCCACATGGAACTTAAATTTAGTTCTTACGCAACTCATGAGGAAACCATTCAAGCAGTTCCACATAGCTACTTTACAGACACTAACTTTTTAAAGCTGCTTTTTTTTGGTAGCGATTACTTCCCAATGCAGGGTTATTGAGCTACAGGCACTCACGATACAAGAACCCTATTTTCAAATTAACTAGGACAGAAATGTCATGAGAACAGATCCACAGTTCATACCAAAGGTGGTTTCACAGTTTCACGTTAATCAAAATATTCAAATACTAAGTTTCTTTCAAAATGCAAAGATGCGCGTTGAAAGAAAGTTGCACACATTGGATGCAAGAGGCTCCATAATATATCATATTGAAAGGACAAAACCTTTCAGGAAGGCTCAGCAATTGTTCATATCATTTGCAGAAAGCTACGGAAGACCAGTTACAAAGAACATGATTGCAAGATGGATTGCACAAATTATTCTGCTATGTCACACTTATGCAGGAGAAACATTACCACTAGCACCTGAAGCACACTCCACATGGAAAAAAGGAGCAACCATTGTTTCTATCAAATACTCCATTACCGGAAATCTGAATGGCATCAACATGGTCATCAGTACTCGTGTTTACAAGACATTATTGCATTGACATTCAGATGAACAAAGAAGCTCAAGTTGGACAAAGGGTTCCAAAGCATCTATTTACAAGTCAATGCCCCCTTCAACCCAGCCACCACAGGAATAAAATAAAAAAACACTATAACATTAATGCACAGCATTTGAAAGCAGAAAAGAGTCACGCTGCAAAATGTAAAGATCTTACCTGTATATGTAGTTTTGCAGCCTGAAGAACTTTCTGGATTCACAAGAGACCCACCCCGCCTCCACCAAGAAAAGGGGAGTTAAACAAAAAAAAAAAAAAGGAAACAAATGAGACTGAAGATGGCGGCCTAAGGTGGGAACATCCAGAGGAAGTATGATAACATCACAAAGAGACATCAGGTGGAGGTTCCATCAACGCCCACCAACAATCTGAGGTAGAAAAAGAAGACAAAGTAAAAAAGATTGGTGAAATTTTGGAGAATTCCAGACCCAACCACTAGATTGTCCAATAATGCACACATGTGAATCCAGAAAATTCTTCAAGCTGCAAAACTACACCTAAAGGTAAGAAACTGTCTTCTTCAAAGAGCTCAGATCATTGATGATCAGATTGGCATGGGCTAGTCGGCAGACTAGATTTGCTTTGGACAAAACTGCATCTCCCATTTGCTCTAGGTCGTTTTTCTGCCCCGAATCTTGAAATTAGCTATCTCATAGCCCAGGCGCAATTTGTCCACTATTCGCTACCCACAAGGCAAGTGTTTAAAACACTTGAAGAATTTTCAAACAATGTCTCAACCAACCCCAAGGAAATATTAACATTTCTGAGAGAGACGTCTAACTAGATCCCTCACCTTTTGAATATTCCCAAGACATCACACTGGATCCTGAAATGTTTCAGAAGTGCTTCTGCATGCTGGAAGGTGGTACCTTGCCTCTCTCTAATGACACCATTGTGCTCTAGAAATCCTGTGCGTGGCCTATATAGAGGCCACTCCTGTACACTCACGTCGGTTGCTTTCAAGACTGGGGTGCCCCCAAACTGGTAGACAGTGTGAAGAAGAAGGGCAATGTTAGTTTAAAGGATGCCCTAGATTGGGAGGTAGTCTGTGGTGGATGAATACACAGCCTGAAGCTCACTCAGATGGCGTGCGGAATTGATTGCAACCAGGATCACAGTTTTGATGGGGGAGAAGCCATAAGTAGTAGCTCGGATAGGCACATCATATAAGGAAGAGATTGAGGTCCTGTTGGAGCACAACCAGCTGAGAATGGGGGAACAGATGGTGCAGCCCTTTCAAGAAGCGCATCACAACTGAGGATTTCAACAGAGGGCTTATGATGCAAACCTAAAAAGACTGAGATGGCTTGAAGATCACCTTTAACTGTGCCTGAAGCCATCGTTGGTTTCAATAAAAGTGTCTATGAACTGAAAGTACTGGGAGTAACTGTAAACGCAACTCCCCAGGTTGAATATCCTGTTACACATTTTGTCGTGTCCACAACCTTGTACCAACTCTCACCATATCTGTGCAGAGTGGTTGTTTGTTTATTTTTTAACCATCCTTGAGGGTATGTTGATTCTTATTTTTAGACCTGAAGGATAGGAGTTCACAATTTGTAAAAATCAGTTTGACTTAAATGAGTTGCATGTTTTTTCAGGTATGTGTTTCTTGACTGCTAAGTGGCAAGTTGTGGAAATTTCCTGTAGTCCATGAAAGGGCACTGTGTATCCCAATTACAGCAGGCTGCACATAAATTCAGAAATAGTAAAGCTAGTCAATGCGTCACAGAACCCCCAAAATGATAAACCAGTACATGTGATAGCTTTACTCAGACTTTATTCATACTGTTCTTAAACATTGTATTCTGCATGACCAGCACAAACTATGTTTTCTCTCCCAACTTTCAGATACTTGCTTTTCAAAAGCACAGTTGTGTCCGGAAGTGCTGCCACTCGTGGTCAACTTCTCTGGTTGTTTGTTCATTGTGGCAATGTGCCATCACCATTATTTGTATTTCTGCTAGTGTATCTAGTTCTGGATCTCATTTTTATTAAACAAAATTGGAGATCTTCTATTTTCCTTCATTCTTTGACCTCTTGCGTTTCCCCATGCCTGCGAGGTGCCTTGACACCTTGTGGACCCTTAATAGCTGATATCTTGTGCTCCTGAAAGTCTAATCTAGCTTGTGCTCTTGAAAGCCCTGAAACGGCTCCTGCACTTTATTTACCACTTCTCCTGCAGCTTAATGTTGCAGTCCCCACCCCAGTTAGTTTTGCAAGTTTTTAGTGACATTTACTTAATATATAGTCACTCTAGGATTGTCGGTATTTTTATTGACCCAGTTTTCTTTCAATGCTGGTGGCTGCTCAGGTGCTCCAGGGCCAGGCCAGCAAACCTTTGCTGTTGATCATACAGATTCTTCATGCTCTTGCTCTGGGCATCACTCTCTACCACACCAACCCTCCAGTGTGACTCTTAAAAGATGAGGCCTCTGAGTTCTTTTGGATGATTCCAAATCGTAAGTTCATCACCCTGTCAGATTTCCATTGACCAGCATTACATACTGAATCTTTATCTGAGCAGCAGTTCAGACCACTCCACTTGCAGAAGTTGCTAGGACAGAAAATTATCAGAGACAAACCAAGATTAAGCCAGGAGAAGAGCTCTCAGAAGTTATGTTTTGCCACCAGCCATGCCCTTTGGACCATGATTCTTAATTTGGTGTAAATGTGTATCTTAAAACATTGTTGTATAGAGCCCAGAATATCATTGGAGAAGACCTCTGATTAATTGCACATCAGTAATATGCTGTGTATGAATGGGCCTTTTTGTCTCTGGCTTTAACAGACTTTTTGGGTGGGTATAAACGCGGAGTTGAGTTGGCAATGATAAATCTAGGTTCTAAAAAGAAAAATTATAAACACATGCATCTTTTCTTTAGCATTAATTTCACAACAGTAAATGATTTCTACAACCTCTTCGGAGCAGCCACATAACTCCATATTGTCCATTTTACATACATTTTAGCCTAATGTATTAGTTTGAAAATCAATTGTGATAAAAATGTTTTGTGCCTCCTCCAGGAGATTGAGGCACAAAAAGGCTTTCTTGGTTCAGACATGACTGGCTGTTGAGTCTCAGTGCTGCGTGCTCTGAATCCCATAGTCCTAATTCTTGCTAATTTGTAGCCAGGAAATCGAAATCTGCTCCACCTCTTTTTAAGCCACTCAGGGCAATCGTATGTGAAGGGCCGCAGAAATTTCCATTCCTGTACTTTTCGATATCTGCCTAGGACTACTGGTACTGTCACATTTCCATATACCATTCCATGCGCATGTAGATAATATTATTCAGCTGCAGGAATTTGAGGTGTCAGAATTAAAACATCACTTTTTGTTTGAAACGTGCACCCCTGGATGAAAGAAATCTAAGTATAACATAAGTATCTCTTATCTGCATTCTTCTAAAATCAAGGTCCTCTGAATCAGAACCCTTACATTTGATAGCATACCTTTCATGCTGCCAATGAAACTAGAAACTGTTCTGGCATCTGCCTGTGCAATACAAAAATGACAGTATGGTTTGGACACCAAATCAAAACTGCAGGTGGAAATATTGACTTCTGCCTTATGTTTCTTCGAAGATTCCCTTGCTCTTCAGCTACCTAAACTCCTTGTTCTGGTCAGGGTCCTGGTGGTGTTGATTCTCAACTATTCTAAAACTGAATAAGGTGAACCTGCAAAGAAAGATTTTGAGGCGAGTCGGATCTGGAGGTAGGTGTATAAGACTTAATTATCTTACTATAGTGGGCTAAAAGTGTGCCACAGAGATCTTGTGCATGGATGATACCCGTAGAGGTGTGCATTCTGGAATCCGAATGCAGTTATGAAATTGTGCATCTTCCGTAATGGATAGGTTGTAACGGAGATTCAAGTTGTCATGAAGTCTCCCCATTTTTCCTTGTAAACCATCCTGTGGAGGAATTTAGTGGGGGTGGGGAGAGGGGGGTCACAGAATTTGCATCTAATAATGGGTTCTCAGAGTATCTTGACAAAGTGACATTAACTAGGTCTGGATAAGTGTCTACCTTCACATAGTACCAAAATGTGCCCCACATAATATCAAGAGCAACTTTGAGGATGAAGATGGAGAAAATTGCAATCCATGTTGATACACTGCATGGTATGTGTAGGAAAGTAATCTTCGTTCCATCACTGATAGCTTCTCACACAACCTTATTACTCATGGATGAAATTGCTTATTCTCCTAAGAATCAAAATTATTTGGCTACAAGTTATCCTCCAACAATTATTCCATATGTCACCCTGAAATAAGGGAAGACTTATCTCCTTGCTTTTTGAATTCTGGAAAATGAATCCAGCCAACCCAGGATGCTGATTTCACCCCGAAGTGTTTCAGCTAGTATATTCTAATAGTAAAGAAAGAATAAAGAACTCCTATTAGAACAGGAGTTCTGGTGTCAAAGAGTTGGAAGAAATAATTAAATGGAAATGTACACTGAAGGAAGATGCCTACTTTAACTTGGCTAATATGACATGAAATCATGTTTTCTTGTGTGGTTTGTGAGTTTAATGTTTGTCCCCGAGTTTCATCATTTTACTTTTTTTATATATATAATACTTTTGGTTACTGCCAAAACTGGTTTTCTTTGAGTGTGTTATCTTTTTTGGTGATTTTAGTGAACTGTTTTGTGAGTTTTGTTCTTAATTTTTAATGTATTGTGTCTGCTTGTGTTAAATAAACAAGCGTTGATCACCAGCGTTTTTGGCTTTGTCATCGCTTGTTTTTTTCATGGACATCTCAAAATGCACACATTGCCCTAGTAGTTCTTGGCATCAAAGAGAACTACTTTCTGTGTGGATTTGGTACTTGTAAAAGGGGAAAGTGCTGTCACTAACAGTGACGTTCATCTATAGCTAAAGTGGTCTGACTGATTACCCCATGCTGTAGTGGGTGGAAAAAACTTGAATGACATAGTAAATGACCACTAGATGAAGAAGTCTGGCTCCTCTCAGTAAGTATATTGTGCATATATTTGTAGTACAATTAAAGATCTTTACTAATGCCAAATCTAAAAAGTCAAAACGCCAGAGGTAGACTTCACGTTATCCCATTAACATTTTGTCTGTATTGAAGCATACTTATTTACATTAATAAGTTTTCCTGCTGCTGAGCAGGTTCTCTATGACCATGGTTTTCCCCACGCTCCCATTCTTTTTGTTAAATCATACCATGTACTTATTTTTTATTTTGCCCGGGCTTGCTTTCTGTCCCCTCACTATGTTGGGCTAGACTTTCTAACTTACCAAGCACCCATAATGGTTGACCCGTGCAGATAACCCTCACTTGTGTATGCTTTGCTAAACTGCGGCACGTGAAATCACAACTGAAGTGCAAAAAGTTGAAGTAGTCGAGTGATGAAACAATGTAATTATTTGAAAACATCTACAGTGTATGTTGTCCAGTACTGTTCCCATTACTCCTCTTTCTGTCCCATACTCTAGATTCCTTAAACTGTATCTCCTGTGCTTCATGTTGTTTGTACATACTGTTTGTATTAAAGATGGTCCTTTTTTCAGTCGATAAAAGTTATCTTTATAAACAGCTCTGCCTCTCCTTAGCGTTAGTTCCATGCTATTTCAAATGCCTAAGAAAGGTTATTGGGCTCAATATGCAAGTCACCAAGAGAATCACTGTATCTGTAATGGCCTTCATAGACACACACTGTCTGTTTGCCAGTCACACAATTCCCCTTGCACAATATTTTACAGACTGGTCAAATCCCAGATATTACATCTCTGCGCAAACCTCTGTCCTCCCTGTCTGCGGACATCTGGTTTTGTGTTTGTAGCCATACAGTTGTATGTAGATTTACAATAACTGGTGTTTTATCCCATAGCTGAAGGTTTATCCCAATGTTACCGTTAATACTACTTCTCAATTGCTCATTTGCCACCCCCATCAACCATTACTGCTATAGCACACATCAGTCCTTAAACATTAGGTAAAATATGGTTCTCATTTTTGTTCTGAATACTGGAATGTCCTAAATCGACTAAGCAAAAGGTATATTCAGCTGTTTAGAGGTGGTGCGCTGAATGGGGAACGGCGCAACCTGGAAAGACCCAAGTGGTCTTATTTTATTCTCTGAATGATGAGCATCCCATAACATCAAAGACCTCAATGGCACATTCGATGTTATAGGATTGTGGGTCCCCTGCCATTACAAGCTTGTTGAGATCTAAGCAACAGCATAACCTTAGTTTCTGATTGGAACTTGAAGCTGCAGATTTCTTATCTTCTGAATGTACTGCAGGTGTCAGACTAGATCTGGAAATGCCCAGGCCAGTTAGAGTTGGGGCGCCGGCAGCAGAGTTGGAGGCAAGACAAGTGCAGCTGGTGCCGACAGCGAACTCATCAGCAGTATACTAGGTGGATAGGCTTTCAGCTCCTTGGGGCCGAAAGGCATGTCAGATGGAGTCTGCAGGGATCCAAAGAGCCAGATCATGGTGACACAGAACTCTTAGATCATCTGGAACACCTGATGGGGATCTGTCACAGATGTTTCCTTGGCAGAGCCCCTACAGTGTTTGATGCCTGTTGTTTTGGGGGAGAAAGGGTGGGGGACAACCCCTTGCACATTTTAAGAAATGTTAAAAATATTGAGGGAAGGGTCTCGGAGAGATGAGAAGGAGCTCCAAATCCACATCTGATACTGCAGAAACAATGGAAATTATACCATTGCTTTGTGAGTGGAACCTATATAGGCCCTGCACATAATTTCCGGAGCAGATCATCATAGGTGCAAAGCTGCTAGGCTCCACCTTCTGGGATGCAGAGGTGCTGCTGAAAAGTTTCCATATCTAGTCTGGCACCTTAGAGCTATTCTTTAGAAGCTGAGGAACCTAAGGCTAGATAAAGTCTCTACCAGAAAGAGCATTAATGAAGGTATGTAATGTGTTCCATATGGGCCGCAGAAAGCCAGGGAAGGACATAGATGGTAGTTGAAATGTGCCTATTTTGTTAGTAGTCTTACAAGTTTGGTATAAAGTTAGGCCACATTTCTGATTCAGAGTGAGAGAATACTGACATTAAGCTCACTAACTCTCCACTGGAAATCTAGATATGGAAAAATAAAATTGTCGGTGCCACTTTTCACAGATGTTAATTGCAATTCAATTGAATTTCTTCTATTAAAAACTCATGATTTATCATCTTATGGCTCTGACTCTGCAAAGATCAGCTTCTGTAGCCCTTATCACAATGATGCACCAGATTGCAGTGCCACGATCTCCTAAATAGCGTTCAATAACAGCACTTGTTTAGGTATTCCTACTTGTAATTGCCATTGTTGGTGAGCAGTCTTGCGGTGCTTAACCTGCCTCATACTGGTCTGCTAGATTCTTGATAACCCAGTAGAGACTTCGTTCATGAAAACTGCTAAAAATATGAAATTGGACTCTATAGCTGCATAAATTATTATACAATGTCTGGGTCATAGATAATCATAGTCTCAGTTTAACAAACTTCGTTGATCCCATAAAGATATATTTTTTTAATTGGTTTAAACCTGACCCTCCTGGACAACCCTGCCATAGAGTTTCGAAGAGCTTTGTCTCATCATAGGTTACGTCAGTGGCACACTTCACCTTTTGCAGCCAATATGTAATTTCTTTTCGCTTCAGTTTGACAGTGGTGCCGGTTTGCTACACCAGGTCTTGCTCAGCAAACAGTTCTGCCAAACTCTACCCACGTTCTGAAGTTGGTCTGTCTGTCAGTTTTGTTTTAAAGGAGACCATCCTAAATGACTAATTAACGCATGGCAGCTTGTTTGCTAGAAATTCTGGCTTACATACTCCATTCTGGCAGAGTCGTTTGCTCTGTGAATCTTTCAACCAGTCACTTAATTCACATGAATAAATGTTTTTAAAAAACATGTAAAATACTGTAATCACAGTGAGATGTACCTTAAAACACATATGTAAACAGGATATGGCATAAGGAGGAGCTCTAGCAACATTTAAAGTTCTGTAATCTGTATGTTGCAGACTTCAGAAGTTTTTATGTACTTATGAGCACTGGGTTTATATTTTCCTCTTTTTAATGAAATGGCCCTAAAGTGATTTGTTCGTTTGCAAGCAGTGCTGCGTAGAACACAGCTTTAAGCATCATCTTTTAGATTTGATGATGATAAAATGTATGCAGAATCCTACAGAAAGGGACCTCAGCTCACCCTTCCATCAGATAGATAAAAATATTTGACATGCGTAATTCTTTAAACTTGTAATTATAGTGAAACGGTATATGTTGCCTAATCCAAATAATCTTCATTGTTTTATCTACTTAATGTTTACTGGTCGTGCTTTATTTCGTTTTATTGCTTCTACTTCAATTTTTTCTTTTTTAAATAAATCTGTATTTTGGCTGAATGATAATAACAGAGCTCTTCAGCCACATCATACTTCAATTGTTATTCTGAATGTTTTGTTGTAACAAAGCAAACTATATTTATCCTAGATAGATAGGAGGAGCTAAAGAGGCTCTCAGTAATTTATTGATCCCCAGGGACATCCAGTGAAAATCGATCCACAAAGTTTTACATCGTTCTCATTGAGATTAAGTTACATATGAACTCAACTGGTCTTCTGGCGCACTAGCCTGCTTCTGCTTTCATGACTGTTGCCAATTTTAACACTAGTTTTACAACTGAAAACTAGTGTTGCTTACCCCCATCATTTCAGATAATAAATGAACCCGGGCAACGTTAGACAACTTCCCCTAGTTTATTTGAAAGTCTATAACAGTACTTGAGTCAAGTGTGCTATCCTTTGGCACAGATTTGATGGAGGCACATCAACAGACTAGTAGGTTTTTGGTTTAAATCCTGCTCAGCACATCATTCTTGCAGATATTATACTTCGCATTACGGTTAGAGGCTATTTCTGTATCTCATACAATTTTGTTCTGCCATTTAGGCAGATCTCCTCGTCATGTACTTATTTGACATGAATGGCATTTTGGATATGCCCAAGAGTTACTGACTCCTGCCAAAACTCCAGCTGGAGCCTACACTTCTGGAAAAAAAATAGGTGTTCTGTTATAGGAGAAACTGTTCTTTGGCAGTTTAAAAAGATAGTCTAATTGAAATACAAAGGATTAGCTAACTCTGAATTGTGTTGTGTGTGTGCCTTACACTGTCTGCTCCTATTTTTTGTCAATGTTAGGACTATGGCTTTGTCTCAGTCCATTTTTTGGCTTACTTTTGGGTACCTTGTTTTCATTCTTTCAGAACTTTACCTTCACTGAAACATTTGGATCCCTCTAACTGCGTGCAGACACCCTGTGTAACATTTGAGGGTTTACATGTATAATATTTGGCATGCATGCACTAGTGCACTGTTACCATCTTTTAAGTGTCCCCCTTACCTAGTCATTATTTATTTGCTCTGGTGATTGAATGGGTAGTCAAAACTCCTATTCCTTTTTTAGGTTTTGCCTGAAGAGCGCTTGTGCTGTGGTGAAACCTTTTGTTTTTAAAAAGAATAATATTTCTTAAACTGGGCTTAGACCCTGCCCATGGCTTACCATTGACTAGTTCCCAAGTTGCTCCTACGTCACTTATCATTGGCTGGCTTCCACATCGCTCTACTTACCATTGGCTTGCTCCCACATGGCTTCTTGCTGGTCAGGGCCTCCTACTTTAAGGTTAACAAGGCAAGAGCTATTGTCTTTGCTATTGCTTATCTGGAGTGCAGAAAGGGGTGGTTCCACGGAAACGTCTGTGAAGTCTGTGTAACTTACTAATGAACTTCCAGGAATAAGACACTAGCTCGCTGAGAAAAGCTGTGCGAATCTAGCCCCATATGTGACCTCAATTTCTCTCACAGGATGGTGGATTTTTAACAGTGTTTTACTATTTGATGTCAGCATTTTGAATAATGTATTTTGTTTAATAAGGCTGTCCTTGGGGAGTGAGTGGTTACCTTTGTAGAAATACATGTTAGAATGTGTTTCCAGCGTATCAAGTAATCATTTTATTATGTTTTTGTGCATTATGTTGAAACTTGCTGGGACTGCTTAATCAATGAGCACAATAGGTACGACTACTGCTTAGCTGAATGTTCACATCATAATCGTAATATTCAGAGTTAACAAGCAGTGCAGCACCAGAAGGTTTGACGTTCCACTTGAGTGCTGACAATAAGACTGCATTTTTGTATACAATGCATAGAGGAGATAATTAAATATTTGGTAAAAAAAAGGTGTGCTTTTCAAATGTAAAGTCCCTCAGTGGAAACGGAAAAATACAGCCAGTAAAAAGAAGTTGAGCAAATAATCCTGTAGGCTGATCCAGATGTGGTTGACATGTCTCGAGTTAATGGCAGAAGGAGGCTGGGCCAAAGTCCCTTAGTATGCAATACATAAAGTCAACATCGGTAGCGCAAGTGCCACACGACGTAAAATCTTAAACGTAATCCTTCATATTTGTTTTATTGTGAACAGTTAAAACTTTTTGTCACATTTGTTTTTAAAAACCAAATTGATATGTGGGTATGCTTCATTCCCCAACAAATATTACATTTTTGCTTAGAAGTGCATACTCCATTGTACGCTCAAACTCGGTTTTTATTTTTTGTTGCTGAAGTATTTAATTGAGTCCTATGATGGTACGAAAAAAGGAGTGCTAATTTTAAAGGCTGTCCACCGTTTTGAACCTGGCAGTGGCTCAGAGTTCTCTTGTGAAATGACAGGGACGGGAGTATTTGCCGATGTTTTATGACTTGTTTTATTTATCTTGATGATTTTGCCTCTTTTTGAATGTACAAGCATGAAATAGTTTTTTGATGCTTGTGAAGGATGAGTGCCCGAACAAAACGGTTTTTTCTTACAGGTGTCAGCTTGAAATGTGTTGAACCATCGCCCCGAAAGTTGCGTGCCATCCATGTTGCCTTCATTGTTTTGACCCACTTTACTTTCCAAATGAGCTTCACTCCCCAAAAAATGTTAACATTTTTTCGTAGCGTTTCGCTAATAATTTTGAGCACGTTGCATTCCAACTTAATTGGAATTTATAACCTACATTAGGCATTTTTTTACACTAAGACAAAAATGCATTACCATGTATTTAGGAAATAAAGTAGTTTCTTATAAATACATCTTGTGTCAGACTTTCTTTTTCATCTATTATGATCTTGGTACGACTGGTGAGGCGTTTACCCCACGTTTTGAAGGTTTCTTTTGTATAGATTGGGGTCCCGAGGGGGACCAGCCGAAGAATGAGGTCTCCCCCCCGGGGTCTTTGGGGGGGTGGTACGGCCCGGGCTCTGTGGGCTGTAATTTGGGCTCCTTTTGGGCTTCTTGGGCGGGGGGTCTTATAAGGTGGGCTCCATTTTGTGACCGGCCACCATTTTGTCCTAGGTGACACGGTGGCCGGTCCAGTGAGCAGAGCGGGTGATTTTTCAATTGGCAGAGTGGCGGTTTTGGCGATTTCGGCGATTTTTGGTGATTTTTGGTGGTTTTGGCGATTTTTCCGTAGCGGGGACATTTTTTTGGTGCTTGTTAGTGCTTTCTTCCCGAGCGGAGGAAGTGCTTGAGTAAAAAAAAAAAAAAAAAAAAAAAACGAGAAAGGGAAAGGACGCGTTTTTACGCAACCCCCCAAAAAAAGGAGGTTTTTAGGCAGCGCGTCATAGCTCGTTTTCCAGGCTTCAAGGTTCGGCGGTGCCCCCTTTTGAGGCGAGTGAGCGCTGTAGAAGATGGCCGGGAGAGAGGAGGAATATCTGCAGGCGGCGGTGGCATTGCTAGAAAAAGCCGGGCGCATGGACCTGCTTCAGCAGGAGGCCCTTCCGGCGCTGCGCCCGGCACGAAAAGCGGCGCATGGTGTTGCGGCAGCGGTGATGGCTTGTTCACCGTTGCGCGCAGGGAGCAGAGCAGGCCAGGTGAGGAAAGGGGGGCGGGGATGGGGAAGGCTCTTGCCAGGGAAACGGGGCTGCGTGGTTTGTGGACCAGCGGGCCCCGGGAGGGCGATTGTTTCTTCTTCGGCCCCGGGGAAGGGCGGGGCCCAGATGGGCAGTCGGGTGAGGTTGGGGAGGGGCGGGTGTGGCGCCTCACGTAGGGCAGCAGGTGTGGGCAGCCTGGGGTCCCGGGACAAGGGCAGCAGGCAGGGTGAAGGTAGGGGAGGGCAGGCGGGAGGGGCTGGGCAGGTTTTACAGCCTGGGGGGGAGGTTGTGAGCTTGGTGCAGTTGGGGAGGGGTGGTAGTGGAGGGGGAGAGAGCGGGGGGGCAGGAGAAGGGTGGGGAGTATGACCCGTTAATTCCAGTATCCAGCAAGTGGCCTACCAAGCTAGAATGGAGCGCCTCGGAGAGTGAGGGTGAGCAGGCGGAGGCAGGGGAGGAGGAGAGTGGGGGGTTCCCCCACTCACTGTGCGGCGCGGAGCCCCGAAGAAAGTTTATGGGGAGCCTGGGAGGATGGGGCCAGCTCAGGTGGCTACGGGGGGTCCCCATTTTTTCGCGGCGAGGGATTTCGGTTTTTCCGGCACGCCGGACCTTCCGGGACAAAGAGAACGTCGCGAGGAGGAAGAGCCAGGCGAGCGCAGGGCAGCTCGGTCACCCTGGTCAGAAGGCCAGGCAGAGCCTCAGGCGGCTGGCCGAAGCCCATCACCGGGAAGGGTGTCAGGGAGGCGAGTGGCTGCGGACACTCCCGGGAAGCGGTGTGGAGGCAGGGGTTTTGCGCCCGCCAGCGCCTCCACCTCCTGGGAGCGGCGTCCAGGTCCAGCGGGGGTCCAGGTGGGGGTGTTCAAGAGGAGCACAGTCGGGGCAGCAGTGGTTGAGGGGCCACGGCGGGCCCAGGAGGTGTGGGATTATGGAATTGACCCATGGTGTGTTGATCACGTTTTGGATTACAATGAGACCAGCTTGGAGGAGGGAGAGCTGGTGGATGAGGGAGGAAAGTTGGTGGGAGCAGGGCGGGGTGGGGCCCGCTAATGCTCTATCTCAGTCGTTACAGGCTACACAGGACCAGACTCGGCCTCGAGTGTGTGTGTCCGAAGGAGGACACGGTGGGCGGCGGAAGGCACAGGAGCGGCCACCGTCATTACCGGCAGGTGAGGAAGCAAGCGTTACCATGGTGTCAGTGGTGGTGGAAGCGAGTGAGCCAAAGGGTCAGGGGGTTATGCGCTTGTTCAAAGGGATATACGTCGCTGATGCCGGGGTGGGCACGGAAGGGATCGGGGCGCAAGAGGCGGTGAAGGGTGAAAACAGCGAGCAGGGAAAGGGGGAAGTGGGGGCCAAGGAGGCAGATGACAAGCGACCAGGTGAGAAGGGAGCAGGGGACAAGACAGAGCATCCGGTCTCGAAGCGGGCTCGTTTACCGTACATGGGTACTACGAAACCGTTGGGGGCGCATCTTATGCAGTCCACTAAGGAAAAGATCTGGAAGGGTGAGTACGTGGAAGTACTCAAGTTGCTGCACAGAGAGGTGCGGGCAAAAGAAGGATCGAAGGAGGAGGAGTTTGAGCTGTCAAAGCACCCTAGGGTGCCAGTTACCATTGAAAACTGGACGGCGGCATTCCTAATATTTGCCAGTGTGTACTGTGAACGCTATCCCGAACGGGCGGTAGCGCTTTTTAAATATATGGATATTATCTGTAAGGCCCAGTTGAATTTCGGGGGCTTTGCGTGGCGACAATATGATGATGAGTTTAGAGCGCGAATGGCGGCAGATGCGGACGTCCAATGGGGGGAGATTGATGCTGATCTATGGCAGCACACCATGGGTCCAGCAAAATTCAGCAAAACAGTGTTCACGGCCAGTGGCCTTCCTATTACGTATCGCCCCTTTCGGGAGCGCCCCACCCAAGGAGTGGGGAACGCCAGTGGTAATCGGTTCGGCTCCTCATCCTCTTCGGGCGGAACATCGGGAGCATGTTGGGACTACAATAAAGGGATCTGTTCCCGCGAGTATTGTAGATTCCGGCATGAGTGCTCAAAGTGTGCGGGGAGACACCCAGTTATTCACTGTGCCGGCCCGTCAGCAGCAGGGAATTCGACCGCCCAAAGTCAAGGAGCTTGGGGCCGGGAGCAGTCAGGACTCGGCGGGCGGGACCAGCGCTTCCGTTCAGGAACTGCAGGTAAGGGCTCATACGCCGGTTAAAGTGCGGATTTTGGCTGCCTGGCTGGATTCTTATTCCTGCAGGCAAGAGGCAGAGTTGTTGCGGCACGATTTCGCTCAGGGTTTTCATTTGGGATACGAGGGTCCACGGGTGCGTTGCTGGGCGGAGAATTTGCGGTTGGTGAGGGGTAAGGAGGACTGGGTAAAAGCTAAGCTGGAGAAAGAAGTGGAGGAAGGACGAATGGCGGGCCATTTTTTCCAGTGGCCCTTGCCAAACCTTATTGTATCCCCCATTGGGGTCGTGCCCAAAAAAGAGAAAGGACAGTTTTGCTTGATACAGCACCTGTCTTGGCCAGAGGGCTCGTCGGTTAATGATTTCATTCCGGAGGACTGTTCGCGGGTTTCGTATGCGTCCGTGGATGTGGCGATGGCTATGGTCGAACGGTTGGGACCCGGGGCGCTGATGGCAAAAACAGACATAAAGTCGGCATTTCGCTTGTTGCCGGTGCACCCGGATGATTTTGAGTTGTTGGGTATACAGTTTAATGGTGCTTGGTTTATGGACAAGGCGCTGCCTATGGGCTGTGCGAGTTCTTGTGCATTGTTTGAATGTTTCAGTTCATGCTTACAATGGATATTTACAGAAGTGTCTGGGCATGCTCAGGTTACGCATTACCTGGATGATTTCTTTTTTGCGGCGGAAGCTAACTCTCTGCGGTGCGCGGAATTGTTATGCATTTTCCAGCAGCTCATGGGGGACCTTGGTGTGCCCTTGGCCCCTGAAAAGACAGTGGGGCCTGGTACGGCGCTGTCTTTCTTTGGCATCGAGTTGGATACGGTGGCGGGGATGGCTCAGCTTCCGCAGGACAAAAAATTGGAAATGCTACACAGGACGAGGCAGATGTTGGGGAAGGAAAAGGTCACGGTGCGGGAGATACAGGTTTTGTTGGGACATCTTAACTTTGTATGTAGAGTAGTTCGGGCGGGGAGGACTTTTTGTAGGCGATTGGCGCTTGCTCTCTCGGGTACGCGTTTGCCACATCATCATGTGCGGCTTAAGGTTGGCGTTCAGGAGGACCTTCGGATGTGTTTGACTTTTTTGGAGACCTTCAATGGCATCCCTTTGAGGGTCTGGCAGGAGTGGGAATGGGATGTTCAGATCTATTCAGACGCGGCGGGAGCGGCGGGATTCGGACTGTTCTGGCAGGGGAGATGGTGTGCGGAGTCGTGGTCAGAGGCATGGAAACGGGGTGGGAAGAGCATCGCTTTTTTGGAGTTTTTTTCCACTTGTCGTCGCAGTGTGCTTGTGGGGAAGTGATTTGCAGCATAAAAAGGTTTTGTTTAGAGTGGACAATATGGCGGTTGTCCAGTTGGTAAACAGGCAGTCGGCGCGTGATGCACAGGTCCTTTGTCTTCTCCGGGCTTTTGTGTTGCAGTGTTTGAAACTTGATATTGCATTTCGGGCGAGACATGTTCCAGGTGTGGACAATGACATTGCCGATGCTTTGTCTCGTTCACAGTGGGACAGATTCCATGGGTTGGTCAAGGGCACGGCTTTGTGCAGGACGGTGATGCCAGAATCGCTTTTGACCATAGGCACAAGAGGATGCTTCAACTGGTAATCCAATCTCTGGCCCCTTCTACTCGTCGGGCATATCTAAAAGCGTGGGAGGAATTTAGACAGTCGGGGGCACGCAGGAGGTCGTGGATGGAGGAAGTGATGGAGGACGTGGTACAATTCATATTGTCATTGATTGAGAAAGGTCAGTCGCACGTTACTATCGCAGGTAAGTTGGCGGCGTTGGGTTTCATGGGTAAGTGCTTGTGGGGTTATCAACCGACTGTCGGGGAATTGGGCCAGCGGATACTGGAGGGTTGGGTGCGCGAAAAAGGGACGGTAAGCAAAAAAAGGAGCCCCCTGTTGTTGGCCCTTTTGAAGGAGGTGGTCTGGAATATGCTATTCTAACGGGGAGGCATTGCTCTTTATGACACTCATGTCTTGGATGTTTTTTGGTGCATTTCGGGTCTCAGAGTTGTTAGGTACTACAAGGAAGGTGGGCATCTGCTGGCAGGATGTACGGCTGGGGCCGAAAGGTGTACTGTTGCGCGTAGGCAGCTCTAAAACTGATCAGAGAGCAGCGTGCGTAGTAGTCTGGTTGAAGAAGTATCGGGTGGCTGGCATTTGCCCTCTCGCTCTGGGGCTGCGTTTGCGTCGGCAGGCTGAACTGGGGGCAGAGTTGGTTTTCCAGCATAGGGAGGGCAGTAAGGTAACAGCTGCGCAGCTTTTGGCGGTGCTCCGAAAAGGGCTCTTTGTAGTAGGCGAGGCCCCTTACCTTTTTGGAACTCACTCCTTTCGCATTGGCGTAGCGACGGAAGCAGGGTTGCAGGATTGGTCGAGGGTGGCCATTATGTCCTTGGGCAGGTGGAGTTCTGATTGCTTCAAGAAGTACGTTCGGGGACGAGGAATTGTATTGGTGTGCGCGCTCTAACTGTCAATTTTCTTTTCCAGGTATAGTGGCGGGCCCGGAAGATGATTTAATCCGTATATGGATAGTTAGTCATTCTTTCGTGAAGTGGGCGCATCGCCAGGCACAGCGAACTGCGTTGGGGGGGAATTTGGGGTTTGATTTACGTTTTTTTCAAGTTCGATGCCTTGCCCGGTGCTTAGGTAAAATTGATGTCTAGTGAGGCTTTAGTTTTGTAAGGCAAAGGCCGAGGGGAATTATTTGTAAGTGCACCTGTTCCAATAAAGCGGCCTTTTACACACAGCCACGGAGTCTGGTTTCTGTGCCTTCCTCCCCAATGGGGTCCCGGGGGGGACCAGCCGAAGAATGAGGTCTACCCCCGGGGTCTTTGGGGGGGTGGTACGGCCCGGGCTCTGTGGGCTGTAATTTGGGCTCCTTTTGGGCTTCTTGGGCAGGGGGTCTTATAAGGTGGGCTCCATTTTGTGACCGGCCACCATTTTGTCCTAGGTGACACGGTGGCCGGTCCAGTGGGCAGAGCGGGTGATTTTTTCCCCACCCTCCCTCCCTTATGTCGTTACTGTCCTTTCATGGTTTTTTTACGGTGGTGACGCTTTGGTGTGTGTTGCTGTTGTTGTGAGGGTGCTGGATTGGAGCAGGTGTGCATCTCGGGGGTTTGTGTATTGGGGTTGTCGCTAGGAACAGGTGCTTTTGACGGTGATTACAGTTTGCAGCCAACTAAACGTGTGCGGATGGGCAGAAGTGAGGGGCAAGTTGGGATAGTAAGGGGGGGTACAGCGGCAGGTCGCGATGGGCAGGAGGGAGGATTGACAGGCTCGGGATGATAACGAATGACCAGGATTCAGAGGTAGATACACAATACTTGAGAGGGGTGGCAGGAGAATTTGACAGGTAGGGGGGAGGTGGGGGATAGGGGAGGGGGGAGGACGGTGCTTAGGTAAAATTGATGTCTAGTGAGGCTTTAGTTTTGTAAGGCAAAGGCCGAGGGGAATTATTTGTAAGTGCACCTGTTCCAATAAAGCGGCCTTTTACACACAGCCAAGGAGTCTGGTTTCTGTGCCTTCCTCCCCAAAGGTACATTTTGATACCATCATATGCTGATGGTTATGGAATGCTACGGGAAACTGGGCATTCTTAAAGTGATCGCAGGTAGAGAATGAGATAAAAAAATTAGTGAAGGATCAGAAATGATATCAGTTAAATTCCATTGCAGGTTAAGTAGGCTAACAAGCATTTTCAGTGCAACCGGTCTCGCATTTGTTCAAGTTAGAGCTAATAGCGTTGTAAAGCAAAAAAAAACACGCAGCGTGATCGCGCTGCGTGGAAAATAAAGAGATAAAGTAGTCCGGACCCCAGGCTGAAAACATGGAGCCTCGTATGTTTTTAGTACTTTACCGGTGCTGTGTAGGTGGGCTAAACACCGGAAAAGGCATGTCTGTATGCATGCCTTTCACAAATGAAAGCAAGCGGATTTTAAAAGGCAAGCCCACGAACCAATGTAAATGACTGACGTG
This sequence comes from Pleurodeles waltl, assembly GCF_031143425.1. Classification (NCBI taxonomy): domain Eukaryota; kingdom Metazoa; phylum Chordata; class Amphibia; order Caudata; family Salamandridae; genus Pleurodeles; species Pleurodeles waltl. The sequence goes on from NC_090442.1 coordinate 837,885,674, forward strand.
GCATGGGCGTGGTTTAAAGCCCAAAGAGAGATAACAAAATGGACGAGCGCTTTGCCCTCTCCCATAAAAATGAAGTTGTGTAATTAGAAATCTGTTGAAAAAATAAGTGGAATAATCTTCCTAAGTAATATCCAAACCAGGATTGTCAGCTAGAATGTTAGTGACAGTTCATCAAAAATGTAGTAATTTCCATCCTGTAAGACTGGGGTGACAGGGCTCTCAAAGCAGATGTTTACTGGGCATCAGTCTGTGTACGTTTGGGAACACCAAAAAGATGCTTTTTATCTGAATTTGGTTGTGGATTATTACTAAACTTCCAAGAAGCTCTTTGACTAAGTTAGTTTTAAAACCCCATTGGGATTCATCCAAGTTAATTTAACCAGATATTCTCCAGGTAAAAAAATAAATCAAAAACCTTTTTTTTCTCTTCCTTCACCGTCTACATCTCCATCTCCATCTCCTCCTATTCCTAGCTCTTCGTGCCCTGCAGACCCACACACACACTTCCCCACAGGGATCTTATCATTCAAGGGATGGGGACAGCCAAGGACCACCCTACGACCCACTATATGATACCCAGGCTTCAGTCCCTTGGAACAACTACCAAGTAGCTCCCCTAGTAGACACTGACCCAGATTTGTACTCTGCCAAACCATCTGCCTTGATGACACGACTCATATTATGAGGTACTACCCACGGAAGCAGCCTTTCATAAGTTTGAGCTGCACGTTCAACCTGAGAAGGATGATTTCCATCTGGAAACTCTCTCCTCCACTCAAAGGTCCCTTATCCAATAGCTGCCCATGTTGAAGTGTATTCCAAAACCTGCCGGGGACATATTCAAGGAGCCTGTGAAATCCAGAGTAATCACACCACAGGGGTGATGAGTTTAAAACTTCTCTCTCAGACCTCCACCCACCCCACCACATCACAGGTCAGTTACTCCCTAATTCATTGGTGGTTTGCTGAACCAGGAAGGGAGCCAACTCACCCTCAAGACCGGGAGAGCTCAAAAATAGATGCAGCTGGCAAGCGTGTTGCAGCACAGTCTGCTACTCAGTTGTGCATTGCTAATTCCATTGGCTTGCTCTTTCGATATGATCAAGCCCATTGGGCCCATATGGAGGATATTGTCCAACGTCTTCAAGAACAATACCACAAGTGGGGGCGTGAGTTAATGGCAAAGGGGAAGATATTCCCCTGCACCAACATCCCCTGCACTGTGGATGCTGCATGCAGCATTAATTCTAGCCTTCTGCTACAGCGACATGCATGGCTCTGTGGTTTTAAACCGGATATACAGCACCTCCTTAATGTACCCTTTGATTGCAAGCACATTTTCGTCCCGCAGGTCGATGAGATGTTCTAAAGAATGTAGAAGGAAACTAATACAGCTATTGTGATAAGTGCACTACAGACACCTAGTGCCTGAGGCTCCTTACAGCACCCCAAGTACAGTGGCGCAGCCAAAGCAGCTGCAGCCCGGACACTTCTACACTAGCACAGCAGCAAACCCTGTTGCAGAGCTTCTACCGGGGAGAGTATAATACAAACAGTGGCAGAAGTAGAGGTAAAGAGGAAGCTCCCAAAGGAGCTAATGTTCCAAAACAGTGACACACACCTTCCCCTTACCATTCCAACACCAGTTAGAGGCAGACTACAGGGGTTCCTGCTCCTATGGGAGGCAATTACCTCAGGCCGGTGGGTTCAAGACCCAACCACCACCCAACATTTCTCCTAGTACACACAAGCTATCCACAGAACACCAACTTCTTCAAGAAGAGGATGCTCGCACAGCTTACCTAAGGGGCAATAGAGCCAGTGCCTCCATTACATCGCAGCAGAGGGTTGTACTCCCTGTACTTCCTGATTCCCAAGAAAGATGGCTTCCTCAGGCCTTTACTCAACCCCTGGCCTCTCAACAAGTACAGCCTTTCTGAACATTTCCACATGTTCACTCTTCAAGAAGTCATCCTTCTGTTGCAGCAAGAAGACTTCCTGCCCGCCATTTACTTGAAGGACACCTACTTCTATATTACAACTCACCCTGCTCATCGAAGATTTTTATGGTTTATGGTGAGTGGACAACATCATTTCAAGGTGCTGCCTTTCAGATTTAAAACTGTCCCCAGGGGCTTCACCAAATGTCTAGCAGTGGTGGAATCCATATGTTCCCTTACCTCAACGACTGATCAAGAGCACCACGCACCAGCAATGTCTGGCGCTCACGCAGACAACCATAAATCTTCTTCACAAGCTGAGCTTTACGTTAAATATAGCTAAATCTCACTTTCAGTCTTTCAAGGTACAACCTTTCTTTGGGGCTATCCTAGACTCAAGGGTGGGGAAGGGTTATCCAAGCCTGGCCAGGGTCAGCACTTTGTAAAATCTGCTACCTCTTTTTCAGCCAGATCATCAGGTAGCGATCAGAACAGTAATGAGTTTGTTAGGCCTGATGGTTTCCTGCATTGCAATCGTTCCCCATGCATCCCTTACAACAGTGCCTAGCAGCACAGTAATCTCAGGTGGGAGGTCTCTGGGAGGATCTAGAGTCGATTTGGGTCCCTACACATTGCTGTCTGCAATGGTGGAAAGCCAATAACCTATTACAGGGACGGCCCTTCCTACAGTTCCACAGAGACCTTTACCACAGACGCTTTGCTAACTAGAAGGGGAGTCCATCTGCAGGATTACACATTCCAGGGCTTATGGATACTGTACACCAGGGCCTCCACGTCAGCCACCTAGAATAGCTGCCTATTCAGTTTGCTCTTTGAGCATTCCTTTCATTAGTTCACAACAAGGTCATTTTAGTCTGCACGAACACCACCACAACAATGTTTTACTCACAAAAACAAGGTGGCACACACTGGCCCGAGTGTCTGCTGTAGCCCAGAGCATTTGTAGGTGGGTGACACATTACAGAGTGCAGTTGGTCATACGGTACAGTCGGATCTGGACAATGACTTGGCCTATCCGCTCAGCAGGACAAATCAACAAGTCTATGAGTGGGAATTCCATCCACAGATCCTACTTGGGGGTCTGCGAATACTGGTGCTTTCTGGTTCAGCTTTAGATCAGTTAACCTTGTTGCTTGCGGATGGACCCTGACAGTTGTCATTTACCATTTTGCTTTGTTGATCCCATTTTTTTTTTTTTTTAACCATGTGGTGTGCCGCATAACTAGTCTTTGAGCCCTACCCTCTTTAATCTCTGCCTCCCCTATGGCCAGTTTGATATGGTCCTTTGGACTGCATGCCTTAACCTATGCAGATGATACGCAAATGATTGTTTTTGTCACTAAGGATGTGGAGACTGCTGCTGCCAATTTCAAGAATTGTATGCAGGCAATGGGGACTTGGATGAGCAGTCACTATCTTAGATTAAATAGGGGTAGGACGAGGTTCTGATTTCACAGTCAACCCTCTATCTAATAATTCATGGTGGTCCTACACTTTAGGGGTTTTATCTACTCGGGTAAACTCTGCCAAAAATCTTGGAGTACTTGTGAATACCAAGTTATCATTTGAACTCCAGGTCAATCGTACAGTATTCACTTGTTTTTGGATTGCACGAATGTTGAGAAAGGTGTCCCACCCCCTTCTTTCTAATGAATGCACCTAATCAGGTAGTACTTGCTTTGATTTCCTTCAAGGTAGACTATTGCAATGCTTTACATGGGGATCAATAAACAAGCAATTGCTAAACTACATGTAGTATTGAATTTGGCTGCCAGACTGATGCTTGACATGCCTAAACATCTATTAGTCTCTACAGAGATCTCCAATTTGCACTGGCTACCTGTGAACAAGCACATTTCCTTTAAAGCTTTATACATTGTCCATAGGGTGGTGCAAAATTTTGGACCCAGAGCTTTGACTAGGATGTTCCGGACATACAGCCCCAACCAGGGGTTGTTATGGTTGGGTATTGATATGAATGCTTTCCTTCCTTGGAGCTCCCCGCCCCCTTTTTAGTGCCCTGATGTCCATTGGTAACTGTGCACATTATACATTTTTATCATTTAATTTCATACTCATTGAGGCAGTGGGGATTCCCTCACATAGGCGTGTTAGCCACTGCCAAAAAAATGCAAAATGTCTAAAACTTCACGGCTAGGTTACAACACCCGCTGCCCATGGGCAACACACTGTAGACAAACCTGTTAGGGATATTTGCCTACGCTTTTCTGCCTCTCCCGTTCCTTCCGTATGTAATTCACAAGCTGAGACAGACATTCCTTACCCTCTTCTTAGCTGCCCCAACCTGAGCGTGCCAGCCTTGGTACTCCACCCAACTGACTAGACCTTATGCAGAACCACAGAACTTTCTGGCACCCCAGTCCTCAGCAGGTGAGTCTTGTGATCTGGCTCCTGAGGTCATAGTTTTGTTATTTCAAACTGTCAGAAGAATGTATGTCCGTTCTTCGCGAAGCACTCAGATGTACTACCATCTACTGCTAAATGGCCAAATGGATGTGTTTTGTAGACTATTGCTTTCCAAAACACTACAATCTTCTCACACCCTCAGTACCAGGTATTGTCTGTTACCTGCTTCACCAGTCAGACCTTGCCAACACCTTCATTCGTTACATTTGGCTGCTTACCTACAAAAACAGGAATTTACCTACAGAGGTGAGAAAGGAGAAGAGGAATATTTATCTATCCTCGATCATTAAAGGTTCAACGTCTGCTTAAAGACATTTAGGCCCTCATTCTGACCCTGGCGGTTCTCTACCACCAGGGCCAACGGGGGCGGGAGCACCGCCGACAGGCCGGCGGTGCTCCCTTGGTCATTCTGACCGCGGCGCTTTGGCCGCGGTCAGAACGGGAAAACCGGCGGTCTCCCGCCGGTTTTCCACTGCCCCTTAGAATCCTCCAAGGCGGCGCAGCTCGCTGCGCCGCCGAGGGGATTCTGACCCCCCCTACCGCCATCCTGTTCATGGCGGGAAAGCCGCCATGAACAGGATGGCGGTAGGGGGGGGTCGCGGGGCCCCTGGGGGCCCCTGCCGTGCCCATGCCCACGGCATGGGCACGGCAGGGGCCCCCTAACAGGGCCCAACTAGGCTTTTCAGTGTCTGCGATGCAGACACTGAAAAGCGCGACGGGTGCTGCTGCACCCGTCGCACGCCTTCCACTCCGCCGGCTCGATTCCGAGCCGGCTTCCTTGTGGAAGGCGCTTTCCCGCTGGGCCGGCGGGCGATCTGAATCAGATCGCCCGCCGGCCCAGCGGGAAAGTCAGAATACCCCTCGCGGTCTATTGACCGCGGGGCGGTATTCAGGCGGCTTCCGACGGGCGGGCGGCAACCGCCGCCCGCCTAGGTCGGAATGACCACCTTAGTGTGGCAGCAACAAGAAATAGTTTTACGAGGCCTGTATTGATTTGCACGTTGCTCGGAGTATTAAGAGATTTATACACTGGAACTATATTTGGGATGTACTTTGGAAAACCTTCGCTGTGTAAGCATTACAATGATATTGATCAGTATACAATTTAAGATGCAACTCTGGTGCATTTTGGAATTTGAAGGATTGATTGAAGACGTGATGAGATGAGTTTAAAAAACACTGGCAGGTTATAGATTGCAATCCTTGCACCTGTGAACAAGTCAATATGGAGGCAAAACACATTAGGATGAGGATGACTGGTTGCTGCAATGTTTTATAAACAATAAATGCTTAGTTTGTAACAGGAATAGAGCATTGGTGCTTCGTTTATATATATATATATATATATATATAATATATATATATCTGTGTTCAGGTTCAATTTATCTTTATTTGGTTTTGCATACAACCATAAAAGGCAGGGCAGTGCATCATTACAAATATAAAGTATGGTTAAAACACTTTCGTTCTGACTAAGCAAACGGGTATAAACAGGGAATAGACTTCCAAATCAGCCCTCCGTAGATTAACTACTTCTCTCTGATACTTTAAGAAATGAACCTACACTAAAACATACATCTGGACTTCCTGAAAGCAGATGATCAAATAACGCATCTTTTCATTTCCTAAAATCGAGAAATTAAAAAAATTGCTTTAAATAAAGTGCAATTGAACCTCTGTAATATTTATAAAAGAACATAAAATACAACAAGGTTTATTCTGAAGAACTGTCTCAAGGGCAGGCCATGTTGCTCGTTCCCTGATTAAAATAAGTGCCTTCCCAAAAATGACGACGCCATACAGTATGCCCCCTAAAACTGAATAAGAGCAATCTCTCCCACCAAGAGAGGGGTAGAGCTAGATAGAGCACTGCTACCTCTGGCAAACTAAGCACAGTGTACTTCCTTACTGACTCGGAGCATAATCTGTTAGAGTGCCAAAATCGTGAACTCTAGCCTTAGCCATTTACTTGTCAGATTTTGATAAAGTGCTTTGTGCATGAAACATATCTGACAAGCCTAAATCTCAGAATAGTTCGCAGATCGGCCCCTATGTAGTTTGAGACAGTCAACGATATTGTCGCTGCACAGGCATGCATGATCATTAGTTCATAAGTAAAAGAGGGGCCAATTAGATTTTATTTGTAATGAAGGATTGGCTTAGCTGAGAGTGAATAAAAAACATAAGAGCTCCTTGGGGGGAAATGGAGCAATTGTCTGTAGATAAGATTCTCCTCTAACTGTATGAAGGATTAAAATAGCCACAAACCCCTGCACCATACAGAGCTGCATGAACACATTGTGCATTGTACATTTTTAAATAAGGTGCAATGGAACCCGTACCTGCCGCCTGAGGAATAGCAAAAATGGCCCCAGCCAACCAATTTCAACCGAGCAGAAGTAACCTGTGGCTGCCATGAGCCCAATGAGTCGTAGAACACTCCAAGATAAGAACAAGCATTTGCAATGCAACGGGTCTCCCGTTTGCTCATGTTAGAGCTGATCGCGTTGTAAACTCCTAACCCGACTTTTCATCTATCGGCAAAAGTGCTTTTATGTACCTAAACCGAAAAAGTGAAATTAACTGTGTAAAGCGCTCGACTTCTACCAAGCGAAATCGCGCTAATAAAATAGAGAAAAAGTAGTCCACGATCCAACAGAGAACAGCGAGCCTCGCATGTTTTCTGTACTTGGTCCCTGCGCTCGAGGAGAGCTAACCACCGGAAAAGGCATGACGTGTGCATGCCTTCCACTAATGAAAGCAAGCAGATTTTACTAGGCAAGCCCACGAACCAATGAAACACACTGACGTGACGTCGACAGGGCTCCGAGCCTTTTTCTAATAACTAAAGTGTCTCACTGCGATACGCATGTGCGAGCGCATGCAACGCAGGCTCGACCCTAAAAAGTGTTCATGCTGTGCAAAGGTTGATTATTAAAATGCATCAAAGCCAGATGCAGACTTTCCAAAATTAGTGATTTAAATCGAGGATACTCATAAAAGATACAAGTGCCCCTGCATGGGTACAAAGCTCTGGGAATCCGAGCCAGGAGAACTTCATCATCTGCGTAGAGTAACCCGGGGACCATCTGATTCCCTATTCTTGGAACATCAGTAGTTACACTGGACAAATGTGAGCCCAAATTGTTTATATAAGTAATAAACAGCAAATGTGCCAAGATGCATCCTTCGCACACCCCTCTAGCAAGTGGAAAAGAGTCTAACATTTCACCCGCATTTCACATATACATACGCATACACACACACATTCACATTCACATTTACATTCATATATATATATATATATATATATATATATATATATATATATATATAGCAAGCATATCCCACATAAGCAGTTAGATTCTTGTGTAAAGTGTATAGAAATACACCAAAGCAAGGTCGATTCCCAGATACAAAAGCATCAACTAAAGTTTACCTCTATTCACGCAGTCAAATGCTGTGGATAAATCCATAAAGGCCTGGTACAGTGCCTTGCTATGGTGAATTTGCCAACAATTAAATGTAAGTTCAGGCACTGTTTCACCGTGCCTAACCCTGAGCGAAAATCAAACTGAAAAGGGCACAAAGTATTATTTTGGGGTTATCCTGTCTCTCACAGACTCAAAAACCACCCTGCCTACAAACTTAACGGTGCTGTTTAATAAAGAAATTGGACAGTAGCAAATTCTGTTTTCCCTTTTTGAAGACCGGGACTATAATGGATGCTGCCCAGGTGCATGGGATCTTGGTACATAGAGAGTTGTTAAATAGACTGGTTAACAAGGGGCCCCAAAGATCTGTATTGCATTTGATAAGGTCCAGGAGTATCCCATCCTGGCCAGACGCTTTTCCTCCCAGACTATGGGGGTGATTCTAACCCTGGCGGTCGGTGTTAAAGCGGCGGCCAACCCGCCAACAGGCTGGCGGTCCAAAAAATGGAATTCTGACCCTGGCGGGAACCGCCAACACAGCCCGCCAACTTAACACTCCGACCGCCGCGGCGGTACAGACAAACAGCGCGGCGGTCACCGCCAACAGGCAGGCGGCAGACAATGTACCGCCCACACTATCATAACTCACCAATCCGCCACCTTTTCCGGGGCGGGAGCACCGCCGATAAAAACACGGCGGAAACAGACTACGAACGGGAAAACGCTCACCTCTACGCACTCCACGAGGACGGAGGACAGCATGGAACCCGAATTGAACATCATACCTGCTCTCGTCTACCTTCTCATCTACCACGAGTACGAAGTCCGGCGCAGACGACAACGGTGAGTACTGCACCTACGACACACGGGAGGGGGAGGACGAAAGGTTACGGGCACACACATATGCGACCCCCCCCCCCCAATCATGTACTCACCAATGCAGAGCACCAAGTCACAGTGACCCCACCCAAACACCCCTGAAAAATGCTAGGACATAATCATATTTGGAATAAATATTTATGTACCAAAAAGCTCCAGAAAATTAGCGTACAACCATGAAAGATATCCACAACAAAACAAATGACATACACATCAGTGTATGACTGAAGTACCAAGTCCTGCACATCCTACCAATTCAGCATGTCCGTGGGCCAAAGTCTTGAGAAACAAGGGCAAAGCCCACACAGGAGACCTGAGTCCTTTGGAGAGAACACTGCAGGGGCATCAGATGTAAAAACTACAGGCAGCTCAGGGGGAAGGGAAGGGGGGGGCACCACAGCCACATGAGTCCACGACGCCAGATCCACGAGGAGCCACCATGCCCACGGTTCAATCCTGGGGAGTGCAAAGCCACAGTCTCTCAATGTCTCTACAGTGGGTGGGCTGCCCACTGTTCAATCCTGGGGAGTGCAAAGCCACAGTCTCTCAATGTCTCTACAGTGGGTGGGCTGCCCACTGGACCAACCTGGGGAGTGCAAAGCCACAGTCTCTCAATGTCTCTACAGTGGGTGGGCTGCCCACTGGACCAACCTGGGGAGTGCAAAGCCACAGTCTCTCAATGTCTCTACAGTGGGTGGGCTGCCCACTGTTCAATCCTGGGGAGTGCAAAGCCACAGTCTCTCAATGTCTCTACAGTGGGTGGGCTGCCCACTGTTCAATCCTGGGGAGTGCAAAGCCACAGTCCATCATGTGGATGACAGTCTCCACTGGTCAAGGAGGAGGCATGGTGGGCACAATGAACCATCAACGGTGCTTGAGACGACGGGGCCCAGGGGAGCGGTGCTTGACAGGAAGGGCCCAGCGGAGCGGTGCTTGAGAGGAAGGGCCCAGCGGAGCGGTGCTTGAGACGGCGGGGCCCTGTTCAGCGGTGCTTGAGACGGCGGGGCCCAGCAGAGCGGTGCTTGACAGGAAGGGCCCAGCAGAGCGGTGCTTGAGAGGAAGGGCCCAGCGGAGCGGTGCTTGAGAGGAAGGGCCCAGCGGAGCGGTGCATGAGACGGCGGGGCCCAGCGGAGCGGTGCTTGAGACGGCGGGGCCCAGCGGAGCGGTGCTTGAGACGGCGGGGCCCAGCGGAGCGGTGCTTGACAGGAAGGGCCCAGCAGAGCGGTGCTTGAGATGGCAGGGCCCTGTTCAGCGGTGCTTGAGACGGCAGGGCCCAGCGGAGCGGTGCTTGACAGGAAGGGCCCAGCGGAGCGGTGCTTGAGAGGAAGGGCCCAGCGGAGCGGTGCTTGAGAGGAAGGGCCCAGCGGAGCGGTGCTTGAGACGGCGGGCCCAGCGGAGCGGTGCTTGAGACGGCGGGGCCCAGCGGAGCGGTGCTTGACAGGAAGGGCCCAGCGGAGCGGTGCTTGAGACGGCGGGGCCCTGTTCAGCGGTGCTTGAGACGGCGGGGCCCAGCGGAGCGGTGCTTGACAGGAAGGGCCCAGCGGAGCGGTGCTTGAGAGGAAGGGCCCAGCGGAGCGGTGCTTGAGACGGCGGGGCCCAGCGGAGCGGTGCTTGACAGGAAGGGCCCAGCGGAGCGGTGCTTGAGACGGCGGGGCCCTGTTCAGCGTTGCTTGAGACGGCGGGGCCCAGCGGAGCGGTGCTTGACAGGAAGGGCCCAGCGGAGCGGTGCTTGAGAGGAAGGGCCCAGCGGAGCGGTGCTTGAGACGGCGGGGCCCAGCGGAGCGGTGCTTGAGATGGCAGGGCCCAGCGGAGCGGTGCTTGAGACGGCGGGGCCCAGCGGAGCGGTGCTTGACAGGAAGGGCCCAGCGGAGCGGTGCTTGAGAGGAAGGGCCCAGCGGAGCGGTGCTTGAGAGGAAGGGCCCAGCGGAGCGGTGCTTGAGACGGCGGGGCCCAGCGGAGCGGTGCTTGAGACGGCGGGGCCCAGCGGAGCGGTGCTTGAGAGGAAGGGCCCAGCGGAGCGGTGCTTGACAGGAAGGGCCCAGCGGAGCGGTGCTTGAGACGGCGGGGCCCTGTTCAGCGGTGCTTGAGACGGCGGGGCCCAGCGGAGCGGTGCTTGAGACGGCGGGGCCCAGCGGAGCGGTGCTTGAGACGGCGGGGCCCAGCGGAGCGGTGCTTGAGAGGAAGGGCCCAGCGGAGCGGTGCTTGAGAGGAAGGGCCCAGCGGAGCGGTGCATGAGACGGCGGGGCCCAGCGGAGCGGTGCTTGAGACGGCGGGGCCCAGCGGAGCGGTGCTTGAGACGGCGGGGCCCTGTTCAGCGGTGCTTGAGACGGCGGGGCCCTGTTCAGCGGTGCTCTTCTGCACCGCGGGCCCTGTTCAGCGGTGCCTATCTCCACGGCGGGGCCCTGTTCAGCGGTGCTCTTCTGCACCGCGGGCCCTGTTCAGCGGTGCCCATCCAGCAGGTCAAGGGAGCCAGACCTGGCCTGGACTCCCTGTTCAGTCGCCCTCGGACCGTGACGTATCTGGACCCTTCGGGGACGGACTCCTGGCCTCCTTAGTGTCCTCCTTCTCAGCTGGGATGTGGCATGTGGGGTCCACCTTATCCGCGCTCCTGCTGCCCTTCCGCTCCTTTGATGGGGCTCTCGGGCCCTTGCCTCCCCCAGATGGTGTGGGTGGTGAAGTGGCCGCACATTGCTCCTTGGGGGCAGCCCTGTCAGTCCTCGCACGGCGGTCCTTGGTTTTGCAGGTCCTCTTGCCGGGGGGGGGGCTGGACGTGTCCTTGCTGCAGCTCGATGTGTCACTGCTGGCAAAGGGTGGGCTCCAGAACCCAGGCACAACAGTGACACCCGAAGCTGGGCTGGTGGTGGCTGCGGTGCTCTTGGGACTCTTTGAAGATGGATGGGGGGGGTCATCGGGGGGAAAGAGGTTAAGGTTAGCCAGGAAAAGTTTTTTAGGGCCAAGGTAAAGGGTAGGAGTAGTGGAGATGGAAGTGGAGGTAGAGGAGGTGGTTGTAGGAGAGTCAGGTGTGCTGTCATTGGGTGAAGGTGCTGGTGCTGTAGGCTGTCGTGAGGTGGATGGCTGTTGGGTGGGTGGCTGCCTGCGTTTGTGTGTCTTGGAAGAGGGGGTGACAGACACAGTGGGAGAGGACACAGGGGACGTGTACATGGCAGTGGGGGTGGTGACTGCACGAGTGTGGACTGTACTGGAGGGTGAGGTGGTGATGGAAGCACTGGCTGATGTTGGGGTGCATGCAGGTGTGAGTGTAGACGTCACAGGGAGGGAGGAGGGAGACGAGGAGGAGGGGGACACAGGGGTGGCAGTGGCTGTTGGCATGTCTGCATCTGGGTGTTGCTCGGGTGAGTGTTTGCGGGATCTGTGGTGCTTGTGTTTGGATGAGCTGCTCTTGGGTGTTGAGGTGTGTGCAGGCTGGTCTGATGGTGTGGATGGGATAGGCTGAGGAACAGGAGACAGAGACAGGCTGGAGGCAGTCAGAAGAGGGAGGCTGGAAACAGGGACAATGGCTGCCGTCAGTGCTGAGGCCAGAGCAGTGAACGCTCGTTGATGGGCAGCCTGACCCGAATGAATGCCCTCCAGGTACGCATTGCTCTGTTGCACCTCCCTTTGCACACCCTGGATGGCATTTAGAAGGGTCGTCTGCCCAACAATGAGCGTCCTTACCAGGTCAATGAGCTCCGCACTGGGGGCAGCAGGGGCAACAGGGGCAGGGGCTGAGGTGCCTGGGGCGAAGGAGACGCGCGCCTTCCTGGGCGAAGCGGCACGGAGCGAAGACTGAGGGGCTGCTGGGAGGGCGGGGCTGGTGCGCTGGGTGGCGGCTGTACATGTAGAGGCGGGGGGCACGGATGTTGCCGCCACCCCTAGGGAGCTCCCATCCGAGGACGTGTCGCTTTCGCTGCTCTCACCAGCGGTCCCCGTCGTGGTGCTCCCCTCGCCCTCCGGATCACTGGTGCCCTCGGTGTCTGTTCCTGGGCCCACCGGGGCCTTGTGTCCTGCAGCTCCCTCGTGCTCCGATGCCATATCTCCTCCGCCTGATGATGCTAATGCACACATGCACAAGAAGATGAAGAGAAAGGGTGGGGGGAGAAAAAAGAAGACCAGGTTGAGTGCATGCAATGTCAACACTGTTGGCGGAGAGGACAGACACAGGTGCCTAATGCACTAAGCCGCGCATTCGGGGTACACTACTCAGTACTACTGACTAAGACAACAGGCCAAGAGACGTCAAACGCGCACATGGGAGATGCTGGACCTTCAATGGCTGTACTTGTCACCCTACAGAGGTGGGGGCCGGGGGCACAGGGCCATGCCTAAGGGAGAGGACTACACTACAGAAAGCGCCCTGGCCTAATGTCACCCACAACCCTCCTCCCCCACCCAGACGCCTCCACTGCGCAGAAAGATAGGAGAATGTGCTGATACTCACCCCCTTGTGTCTGCTGTGATGTCTTAAAGCGCCCATCCAATTCAGGGTAGGCCACCGCCAGGATCCGGGACATCAGGGGGGTCATGGTGCGACTGGCACCCCTCCTAGGTTGGGAGGCCATCCCCAGCAGTCTTTCTGCGGTCTTCCTTGTCCCGCGGCGGATGTCCTCCCACCTCTTGCGGCAGTGGGTGCCCCGTCTGTTGTGGACCCCCAAGGTCCGGACTTCCTTGGTGATGGCACACCAAATATCGATCTTCTGATGGGCGCTGACCTATTAGACATGTACAGGGTGGAAAGGAGGAAATCATCAATGGCCTGCATGTTAGATGTAATTGCCCCCCCCCACCCACTTTGCCATATGGCACATGCTCTCATCTGTCGGGCGTTGCACTCCTCATTCGCCACCCACCCCACCCCACCAACTTACATCCACCCCAATCCACACAGGCATAGCCCATTCCATTAGCACCCGGGGTACTCACTTGTTGGTCTGGAGGACCGTAGAGTAGCGCATACTGGGGGAGGACCCCATCCACGAGCTTGTCCAATTCTTCAGACGTGAAGGCAGGGGCCCTTTCCCCAGTCACAGCAGCCATTGTATCTTCCAGACCGAGGTCACAGCAGCACTTGCAGTATAGGTCCTCTCCTGTGGATGATCAGGTCTCGAGTGATTAAGCAGATAGAAAATGGCGGGCACGTCCGCGGCGGTGCGTACCGCGGCGGTGCGTACCGCGACCGCCGGCGCACTTCGTTATTGGCTCCTGAAACCCATAGGCTTCAATGTTAACCAATGCGGCTTTGCGCTGCGGTCTTCGACCGCCTACCGCCACGGTGTGCCCCGCCAGCGCAGTGACCTCACATCCCATTGTCCCACTTCACAGGTCAGGCAGCCGCCATTTCAAGGGCCCACATGGCTTAATTTTGACTGCGACACACAGGCCTAGGCCTTGCATTGCCACACATACACGCCTTTCAACCCATTGCCATTCTTTAACTGTGCAAGATGTCTGTACGTACCTGTGGTTTGGCTGACTCTGTGCTCCATGTTGTCCTTCCTAGGCACCGTCCGCTGGGACTTGGGATGAGAAGGAGGAATCCTCGCGTGTACCGACCGCTGGTGGACCTGTCGACAATGGAAGAACGCCATATAATCCTTCGATACCGACTTGACCGTGCCACTATCTATGAACTGTGTGCCCAGCTGGAGCCAGCCCTGATGTCCCCCATCCGCCAACCCACAGGGATTCCCCCTCTGGTGCAGGTTTTGTCAGTCCTCCATTTTTTGGCCAGTGGGTCATTCCAGACCACAGTGGCCATGTCATCTGGAATGTCTCAGCCTATGTTTTCAAAGATTTTGAGCAGAGTGTTGTCTGCCCTGATGAAACTCATGCGGAGCTACATCATTTTCCCCGAGGAGGGTGACTTGCCCACAGTGAAGGGTGATTTCTATGCCCTTGGACATATCCCCAACATCATTGGTGCCATTGATGGGACCCATGTGGCTTTGGTACCCCCAAAAGACGATGAGCAGGTGTACCGAAACAGAAAGAATTATCATTCGATGAATGTCCAGGTGGTCTGTTTGGCTGACCAGTACATCTCCCATGTAAATGCCAAGTTCCCAGGGTCAGTGCATGACGCGTATGTGATGCGAAATAGCAGCATCCCCTATGTGATGGAGCAGCTACAGAGACAACGTGTGTGGCTAATAGGTGACTCTGGTTACCCCAACCTGCCGTGGCTACTGACCCCAGTAAGGAATCCCCGGACAAGGGCAGAGGAACGCTACAATGAGGCCCATGGGCGTACAAGGAGGGTGATTGAGCGAACCTTTGGCCTCATGAAGGCCAGGTTTAGGTGCCTGCATATGACTGGTGGATCCCTAATGTACTCACCAAAGAAGGTGTGCCATATCATCGTGGCGTGCTGTATGCTTCACAACCTGGCTTTGCGACGCCAGGTGCCTTTCCTGCAGGAGGATGGTGCAGATGGTGGTGTTGTAGAAGCCGTGGAGCCTGTGGAGAGTGAAGAGGAGGAAGACTCTGAGGACGACACAGACAATAGGGACAGAGTGATACAACAGTATTTCCAGTAACACCCAGGTAAGAATCACCCACGCCATTTCACAATTGCTTCTAGCCTCCTGCATCTATACTTTCTGTAGTTCCCCACAGATGTTTTTTATTAATTTATGCCTTTCCCTTCCCTTCTCAGTGCTGTCTGACTCAGTACCTGACTTCTGCTTGGTTCGCCCATGAAATACAGCGTATTGACATTGGTATGTTGTCATGACTAATTGACAGAACAGAAATTGAACAGTAATATGTTATCCCTTTGTTAATAATACAGCATGACTCAAAACAGGTTTGTGTGCAAAATGTGATTTATTTACAGTGCTAGATACCGGTACATGTGATTCTAACGGTGATGGGTGGGGGTGGAGGAATATCCATGGCAGAGTCCAGTTCTCAGTCTCACAGGTGCATTGTTCTTTTGCCTGTGGAAGGATGGAGCATAGGCAGTTCATGGTTGGACAGGGTGGCAATGTGGGACAGTGGGAAGACTTGAGGGGGTATGTCCTGCTGGCGGGGGTCTTGACATCCTACTCTGTCTTTTTCTTTGGTCTCAGGCTCCTCTTACGGGGTGGTTGTTCTTCAGCAGGAGGTGGGGTTCTGGGGGGCTGTCGAGGTGTTGGGACCTCCTGTCCACTAGCGCCGGCGGAGGTGGTAGGCTGTTCCTGGTCCGGCCTAGTGACAGGGGCCCTGTGTGGTGCACCATGGTCCCGCAACGCGTCCTCTATCCTGTGGAGGGCCAGGACGATGGTCCCCATTGCGGTCCCGATGATTCTCAGCTCCTCCCTGAAGCCCATGTAGCGTTCCTCCTGCTGTGCCTGGATCTCAGAGAACCTGGCCAGTACCGTCGCCATCGTTTCTTGGGAGTGGTGGTAGGCCCCCATGAGGGTGGTGAGGGCCTCTTGGAGAGTGGGTTCCCTGGGCCTTTCCTCCCCCCCCTGTCGCACAGCAGCCCTCCGAGCTGCCCGGTTTCCCCCGGCCTCTGTCCCCTGGCCGGTGTGCCCGCTCCCACTGCCCCCAGGTCCCTGTTGTTGTTGGGGTGTCGGGTTAGCCTGGGTGCCCTGTAGTGGCAGACACACCGCTGATTGAGCTGTCCTAGAGACAGAGGCATGGGCCCGCTGGGTGGGAGCTGTGCTGGTGTCGGCAGAGGGGGTCGGGTCTGGTGTGGCCTGTGTCTGGGTGAGGGGAACCGACTGCCCAGAGGTCCCCGATGGTCCGGGCTGGTCATCAGGTTCACTGTCGACAGAGCTGCTATCCTCAGTGTGGGCCTGTTCCGGTGGTGGGATAGACACTTCTGGACCCTCCTGGCTGGTGTGTTGTCGTTCGGGTCCTGCATGGGGTAAGAGAGTTTGGTTATTGTTTATGTGTGTGCAATAGCATGCGTGTTGTGGGTGCCCTTGTCCCCCAGTGCAGGCATTCCCTGGAGGGAGGTGTTGTGAGGGTATTTAGTGGGGGGAGGGGTTAGTGCAGTGGTCATGCTTAGGTGATGGGTGCCCATGGTTTGTGTTGGCATGCAGGAGTTGGTGTTGGGATGGGTGGGTTGTGCTGGTGAGACATTGTCAGGAAGGATGTGTGCTGGGGGGTTGGGGGTGAGGGTGGGGGTGTGGGTTGGCATGCTGGTGGGGTGTGGGGGATATAGTAGTTGAGATGGGACTTACCAGAGTCCATTCCTCCGGCTACTCCTGCGAGGCCCTGAGGATGCAGGATGGTCAAGACGTCTTGTTCCCACGATGTAAATTCGGGAGGGGTGGGTGGGGGTCCGCCGCCAGTCTTCTGGACCGCAATGTTGTGCCTCGAGACCATCGACCGGACCTTCCCCCGTAGGTCGTTCCATCTTTTGCGGATGTCGTCCCTATTCCTGGGATGCTGTCCCACCGCGTTGACCCTGTCCACGATCCGCTGCCATAGCTCCGCCTTCCTGGCTATACTGGTGTGCTGCACCTGCGAGCCGAAGAGC
Organism: Pleurodeles waltl; assembly: GCF_031143425.1. NCBI lineage: Eukaryota > Metazoa > Chordata > Amphibia > Caudata > Salamandridae > Pleurodeles > Pleurodeles waltl. The sequence continues at coordinate 837,902,842 of NC_090442.1, forward strand.
TGGGGTTCCACTCTTAGGATTTCCTCCACCATGACCCGGAGTTCTTGGTCCGAAAAGCGTGGATGCCTTTGGGGTGCCATGGGGTGGTGTGGGTGAGGTGTGGGGTGGTGTATGTGATGAGGAGTGTGTTGGTGAGTGGTGCTTTGTGCTACTATGTGGTGTGTGTGATGGTGTAGTGTGCCTCAGTGTGTCTTGCTTTGGATTATCTGCTGTGTCTCTCTCTCCTTCTCTCAGTATTTGGGGTCGCAGGGGTTTGTGGGTGATGTGGGTGTGTGTTTTATAGTTGGTTGATTGTGTGGGAGTGGTGTGTGTATGTGTATCAGGTGTGTGTTTTTCAAATTGTCCAATGTGGCTGTGTTTTGGTGCTGTGTGTGTATTCTGACCGCGGCGGTGTGTAGCGCCAATGGAATACTGCGTTTGAATGACCGCCGTGTGGATTCGTGGGTCGTAATGGCATGGGCGTATTTCTGTTGGCGTGACGGTGGAGGTTTGGTCATCTCCAGTTTATCGCTGCCCGCCGATGTGGCGGGCTGCAGTGGAGGACGGATTTTTGGAGGTTTGGCCGTTATGGGTCAGAATGACCGTGGCGGTTGACCGCGGCGGTGTTATGGCGGTCTTCTGACCGGCGGTAAGGGCATTTTACCGCCGAGGTCAGAATCACCCCCTATGTCTTATGGCAACATCTACTTCGTGAAATGTAAGACAGGCAGGGGGATTATTCAGTTTGTCCTGTACAAGGGTCCCTAAGCTCTTATCCTCGACGCTATGATAAATTGTGCTAAAATGCAAGACCCAATCAGATCCAGACAAATTAGAGGAGATGGAAAACTTACCAAAGCATCCATTTGCCTCCTCCTGTTAACCAAATTCCGGAAGGTCTTGCTGTTGTGCGTGGCTGCAAATTCCAGCTGCTCCCAGTCCCTTTTGTAGTGCTTTTGTAGTGCAGCCTTGCAGCTCTTATCTCATGGGTATCTTTAGGGGCGTTAGAAAGCAACTTCCTCAATGGGCAATTAGACGCCGAGCAATGCTTATTGAACCAGTGGAGGGGGTGAGGGGGTTATGCTTTAGCAGATGCCTCCTAGTACATCAACAGAGATTTTCATAATAATCCAATAGTACACCACCACTCACATTTGCCCAATTACCCTGAAAGATCTCCTGATGTTTCCTTAGAAGTAAACCTAAAGTGAACAGGGGTTCTTTCAGGAGCCAAACATGGCTGAATCACCACATGAGTGAAGGGTGATTGCAACTGGTGCTTTGACCTTGTGCACAGGGAGGTAACCTTCAGCTATTAGAATATTAGGACCCCTCCCCATTCCCTTTGGTAAGCACTGAAAAAATACGAGGAAAACACTCTAGTAAAAAATATACACAATAATTAAGGCCTGCTTTTGTCCCCTAAATGTAGTCTTAGGAGCACCACCACTGCTAAACATGCAGACCATGTCAACCAGGTCGTGAGCCGCGAGACGGAGCCCTAACTCATTCCCTCTAGAGCAGTGGTTCCCAACCTTTTGACTTCTGTGGACCCCCAATTCATCATTTCTGGAACCCGAGGACCCCCTCTGAATCATTATTGGAATCCGGGGACCCCCCACTGAGTCATTACTGAAAGCTAGGTACCTAATCTGTTAATAACATTTAATTGTCTAAGCATTCGCGGACCCCCTGAAGAGGCTTCACGGACCCCCAGGGGTCCCCGGACCACAGGTTGGGAACCACTGCTCTAGAGTCCATCTGCCCTTGGAGAACAGTTTGATCATTATTCTCCTGCTCCTGTGGAAAAGCTGCTAATTTTGCATTGGAATCCCACATAAAAGATATTGAGGCTGAGAACGGAAGCCCCCTCCTTAACAGACTGCAGGCGGGATAAAAAGAAAAGAAAACAACTCCATAAAATGCGCACATGCTGCATTAAAGAAATCATTATTGTAGAGGTTTACCAAATAGAATTAAAAGGGGCTCTTTAATTTGTCTTTAACTAACACAGCTTGAAAAGCAGAACTCCCAATAGCTAAGACTGGGACTTTCACTTTCAAATTCAGATAGTCCCACGGGAAAAGACCACCTTTAGATCTGCCTCGAGAACAAGGGGTTTGCAGGGTAGGAATAGCTAAAGTCTCTTGGAGTACCACAAAACCGTACTTGGCATCAAAGTCAAGCCAGGCAGGGTTTGTTAGCTTTTCCTTAATACCTGCGATATTCCTGCTAAACAAATGAAAAGAATGAAGCAAACCTGCAGCCCCTGAGCAGGAACCTTCAGATGGGACATCATACCTTTCTAGATGGTCATTAATTAGGAGTTCTCCCACTGAGAGTAATGGAGCATCAACACATAAATCCACAGTGGTATGGACTACTACCAAAGTGTCATTCCCCGTCCCATTAGTGATGTATGGAACTGCTCTGGAGACATCAGGGAGTCATTGTACAGCCTGTGTCCACTTAATTGGTGTATTTACAAAATGCATGAGCTCCTAATGAACCACAGGTGTGTAGAGGTATTGAACAGAGGGTTGGCCACAGGACCTTATGTTTTTTGAAGGGGAGGAGGGCCAAGTGCCCACCCTCCCTGGGCTGTATTAAGCCCTGGGGATCCCCAGGGCCTTATTTTTTATGAAAGGGGAGGGTGCTGTGTGCCCCACTCCCCAAGCCTTGTTAGGCCCTGAGGACCCCATCCCCTAGGGCCACAGCTAAAATTAAAGGGGAGTGGTGCTGGGTGGCCCCCATCCCGGAGACTTTTCTGGCCTGGGGACTCCACACCCCTGAGACGCGCATGAATAAAGTTGGGAGCCTTGATACCCACCCAGGGCACCCAATAGACATTTGTTAGGGACTACGGGCATGGATGTCATTTAGGGATCACAGCTGAGACCCCTGGCACTGCCTTTGCAAACCCTGGCCTCAGAGGTGGCAAATTCAGTCCCAGGAACACTGGGGCAGCTCGTGCTTATGGATGTCAGGTGGGGCTCCACTCTCTGTTTTCTGCCAATATTTTTATTACACTCATAGTGAATAGTAATGTATTATTCACTATTGGTGTAGTAAACATGGAGTACAATTAGCTGGAATAGGACCCTCCCTGGCAGCTGAGGTAAGTAAAAAATGTATGTGGTGTGCGTACTTGCGGGTGAGAGTGTTTATGTGAGAGAGCGTAGGTAAGTATGAATTTCTGTATATGTATAAGTATGTGTGTAAGACTAAAAGTGTAGGTCAAAGGACGTGTGAAGTCAGTTCCGCTACCCCAGGGCATTTCAGTGAATTTACATCCATGGCTACAGGGGGAGCACCCCAAGGCACAAATGGCCCCAGCCGCATCCCCACATGCAGCAGAAGCCGCCGTCTCGAGGGAGCAGCTACTGATGCTATTCCCTCGGGGCATGAACAATATTTTTATCTGGTCCAGCTGGGAGCAGACTTTGGGGGTTATTCCAACTTTGGAGGAAGTGGTAATCCGTCCCAAAAGTGACGGTAAAGTGACGGATATACCACCAGCCGTATTACAAGTCCATTATATCCAATGGAACTCGTAATATGGCTGATGGTAAATCCGTCACTTTTGGGACGGATTACCACCTCCTCCAAAGTTGGAATAACCCCCTTTGTTTCCTGAAAAGCGGGAGCAAACACAGGTTTACCTGCTGGCGCCAATGCTGGCAGCGAAACCATTATACTCCTAAGGACATAGCTAGTGAGCCAGCCCCAGGGGATGGGGTCCCGGGGTCAATTAATGTCATGAGGAGTAGGGGCCCCTTCCCTTCTAATTACTTTAACGACCCTGAGGGGTGGGCTCCCTGTGGCCTTTAGAAGTTTGGGGGACGGTGGCAGCACAGCCCCTTCCCCATTTATAGAAATGTAGGCCCCTGGGGGTGGGCTCCCTGGAGCTCTGATTGTTTAAAAAAGGGTCCTGTGCGGTTGGGCTTCCCGGAGTGTGTAAAGGCTAGGGAAGGGGGGGCAGTGTGTGCCCCCTCCCGTTAATAAAACAGAGTGAGCCCGGCCACCATTTGCTGATGTTTGTTTTTGGCCCTGGGGGTGAGTACCTCTGGACCCCCACACCCCAAATAAGGCCTAGGAGGACAGGCTATCCCTACCGTATATATTCACTTTAAAAAAACAAAGGTTACAGCAACGTTATAGTTAGGTTCCTTTACTAGCACAAAACCAGAGAAATTCAGCAGTTATAGTTAGTTATTTAAAGTAACTGTAACTTGTGGCTTAAAGTAACTATAACTCGCGCCCCCATTATGCACAGTTTTTTCTTCAATAATTTTACTTTTAATGTTTCATTGATATTTTTATTTACGTTATAAAAGTTGTCATGAGTGCTGTAATATCTGGGGCAATAGCAGTGTATGGCGAGGGTGCAAGTAATAGTTTCCTTAGGCAGTGAGTTATAGTTACTTGAAATAACTCTAACTGTAACTACTGAATTTCTCTGGTTTTGTGCAAGTGAATTTAGAACCCAACTGTAACATCCCTATAACCTTCGTTTTTTTAAAGTGAATGTCTATGGTTTTTTTATTCTGTTTCCTAACTATAACATCCCTGTATCCTTTGTGTTTTTTCATTGAATTTTGATGTATTTTTGTAAAGTAAAGTAATTTTCATTACGATATGTTAATCCAATTACTGCTGTGCATGTCCTTTGGCCTTGAGCAGCAGGGTTTCCCCCTATAACCACCCGGTGCCGTGCATGGCTAGGATTGTCCCCACACTGTGTACAGCCTTTGGCCTTGTGCGGCAGGAGTTGGCTGCAGGACCTGTGTCTCTGGGTGTGAGAATAGGTGTGAGAGGGTGCCCTGGTGTGAAAGGGCCTATGTGGATGAGAGAGTACCTGAGTGTGAGAGTAGGTGTAAGAGGGTGTCTCTGGGTGTGACAGTGGGTGTGAGTGTCTGTGAGGGGTGGATAAGTCTGAGTGGGTCTGTGGGTGCATGAGGCTGAATGGGTCTGCAAGTGGATGAGTGAGTGTCTGAGTGCATCTGTGTGGATGTGTCAATAGTTGTGTGAGTGACTCTGCCACAAAGAAACGGCGCCTGCCCTTTTATCCAGCAGAAGTTCACAGCTTTGCCTGAAATATCTACCCAAGTGGAGTTCTTTCTGCCTCCTAAACGTCTAGACTACACTACAGGTGTATTCTACACTACAGGTGAGTAATGGAGCACAAGGAAATGTCACCAGTGGCCTTGTGTGCATTTGGCAATGTGATTGTTACTCGTGCATCTTTCTCCAGAATTCTGTGGTAAGGTGAATCCTCCTATAGAGAGTCCAACAAGACTACAAAGACATAAATCTCCACCAAACCAGGGTCCTTCCTCTTCTCTATATGAAGTAAGTACTTCTACTTTCTGTGGCTATGTCCTCATATTTCTCGGCATCAAGAACACGCCATCAAAATTGGCAGGAAATGCACTGGGTGACCCTTTGGAAAGCTGTCCACCATTCTGGTAAAAGGGGGGGAACACATCTGCAGACTACTAAGGTAGACAGTGCATGTCAAGTGGCCACAGCTTCCTGGTGATTTGCACAGTTGCATACTCTTAGCAACCTAAAGGGAGAACCATGGGGGAGGTTGCTGCGCAGACCCTGTCCTCTGGCTGATTTTGTCCCCGGGGACCCCATCCCTCAGGGCCCACCTTCAGTCAATGGGGGAAGGGGCTGTGCAGCCCTCCTACCCCAGATGATTTTGGCGCTGGGCCCACATTTATTCAATAGGGGTGGGGCGCTGGGTGGCCCCCCTTCCAGGCCTATCTCTGGCCTGGAAACCCAATTCCTGGAGGCCCCCCTCCTCTGGTGATCTGGGCCCCAGGGACACCATTTGTCATGGGTGCCCCACAGCGCACCGAGTGTGCAATGGGACCCCGTGGTCCTAGCCAGCTCATAGCCCGCTGGAAGCAGTGTGTTTGCTCTGACATGGCGGGAGCTGTCAAAGCTCCCACCACAGTCAGAGCAAACAGATATGTCCGGGAGTAGGCACTCTGGGACAATGCAGGGGCCATTCCTGGGGGTTGGTGGTCCCCAGGGCCATTATTGGTCCCATTAGGGGGCTGTGCAGCCCCCCTCTAATGTTTAAATGGCCCCAGGGAGATGGTGGTGGTGGTGGTCCCAGGGGTCAGCAATGGATCCATCTTCATTATTTAATTTCAGCCCCCGGGAGGTGGTGGTTTCTGGGATGTACACCCCCTCCTTAATTTATTAACTTGCCACAGGGAGGTGGCAGACCCCAGGGCTGCATAGGGGATGCCACATACGGGCCTCCCCCATTTATAATTTGTTTTGCCCGGGAAGCTTGTGGTCCCGAGGCGCGGGGGCTGAGCAGCCGGCCACATATTTCTGTAATTACCCGGGGAGATTGCGGTCCCCAGGTCTAGTAAAAGCCCTAGGAGAAAGGCCTGTGCGCCCACCTCCAATGGGACCTGGCCCACCTGCGGACAAAAAACAAGAAGGGCAAATGTTGGTAAAATCTGCTGATGTTTCTTACATTTAAAAAAAATGCTTTTCAGCCCTACTGGGGTCCAAAAGGGACTCCTAGACCATAGCAAGGGGCTCCGGGTGACCCCACTAAGGCAGCCAATCAGGCATCAGTACAGAGACAGTTGGATCAGTGGAGGATCTACGTCCCTAGATATCTATATTTTTTTTACCTTTAATATCTCCAAAACTACTGAACGTATTCAAATCAAATCACAAAAAGCTCTCTTTCTGTACCAACAGCTAGCTTTCTTCCAAAGTTGGTGTAATCCCTTCAAGCGGTTCGGACTGTAGTCATGTTCAGAGTTCTGTGGGAAAATGCATGGGGAAATGTGTTTTGGGACAACCTCTTTTTCTTGGCCCCCACTTGATATTCACTCTGAAGCTGTCAAGGCAGCAGCTGAACTGACCAAAGTATAAGTTTTTAAAGTGTTGTGAAGATTTGGCAAGCAGTGCCAAAGTCATTGGCAAAACACTCTTCCTTTATATGTATATATATTACTTGTTCAGGACATGGTACTAAGTTCCTGAGTCCTGTAATGGCTACCAGCAACATTTTTCTCATGTTGCTGAAAGCCAGGTGAAGCGCTCACTCATGCGGGAGTCTGACTTCCCTGGAGAAAATTGGTCCAAGAATGAAAGGAGGGGGGCAGTGGCGGAAGCTCTCTGGGCCAGTCAAAATGCCCCAATTTTTCAGTTGCATTCAGGGACTCTTGCAAGAGTCCCTCGAACTCAACAATCCAGATATCTATATTTGTTTAAACATAATATCTCAAACTACTTAACTGAGTTACACCAAATCACAGAAGTATAGTCTGTGTACCAAGACCTAGCTTCCTGCCAGATTTGGTGTAATTTGGTTCAGTAGGTTTTGCTGTAGCCCTTCTTAAAGAAGTCTGTGGAGATTGCAAGGGGGTTTTACTTTATGGCACCCCCCTTTTTTGTTGACACCGCTTGACGGATCACCCCAAAACTTTACTTACACCTTTTTTTAAAGTTTTGTGGAGATTCGTCAAACTGACAGCATTATTAACAACACAAAAGCTTTTCCTATTGAACAGCTGGCCTAACTATAACTACCCAGTGGCGACCCCCACTTGGTTATATGTATACAAATATATATATATATATATATATAGAGAGAGAGAGAGATAGATAGATATACACATACATATTTTTAATGCAATTCAAGATGCCTGTAAACTTTTTTTCCTCTGGCAACTGTGCTTGAGCTGCTTATAGTGTAGCTTCCACAGCTGCAGCTTCTCATTTAACCACCCTACAGAGGAGTAGGTCCTGGAGGCAGAGGACTTCTGTAAAGCTGTGTGGCAATAAGTGCTAAGGTGAGCCACTGTAAATATATTTGTCAGCTGTTAGATGAGGAGGAAGTGTAAATGAGGAATCCAGTGTAAGTGAGTGTGAATTTGTAGTGACCTTTAATGAAACTTTACTCGTAGCCTATCCTAGATGAGTCCTTTTAATGTTATAGCATAAAACTGTCTATGGTGTGCCTTAAGTATCTCTTATAAATGTATGGAAAATATCAAGTACTCCAAAGACTGGATATCAGATGGATACTTCTAACTACAGATTCCTCATCTTCTGAATAGCCACAGGCTGGATGTGTATATTTTCTCAGCAGGTGGGCAGCATCTTGCATCTTGCATCTGGTCCATGCTGCAGTGGAAGTGGCTTTGGGCCACATAGAACTGCAACCTCTGTAAGATAACACCAGTTCCTTTCTTTCTGTTGCTTCCAACACATCCGGAGCTTGCTCCCTTGGATTCTGTCACTTGACGAATGTTTTCCAAGTTTTACCGGTATGGAAGGGTCATGTAACCTTCCAAAACAACAGGTTTAAATCCTGCCACGATTGCCACAAGTATGTCAGTGACATACCTCCACATAGTCTGTCTTTGATGTCTGGGCTTCTCACATGACTTAAAATGGTAGATGACTGTGCTTGGATGAATCCAACGGCCATCTGAAACCACAAGTCCTAGATCTATGCCATTGAGCATCACAGGAAAGCTTGCAAGGCTCGGTCCCAGGGGAGGATGAAAACCCATTCTTGCTCTGGTGGTCATTCTTGAGAGAGGTCCTCTTCCCCCTCCAAATCTTCAGGAAAATCGAAGACAATAACCTAAGCACTTAAAATGTAACTCCCGCTTCTTTCTGCTACTCTTGGCAAGCCACTCGGACATCAGGGCACTGCTTGTTCTGTTTGATACTTCTAATTGCAGATTCCTCACCTTGTGAATACTCTGAGGCACCAGACTGGAGCAAGAGAATTTTCTTCAATGTATTGTCTCACCCACGTGCAGAATCACTTTATTTATATTTAAAGCTTTGCAGCAGAAAAGCCCAATTCAAAAAGTAACAAATCTGTTTTGCAGCTTGAAATATTGTGTAGGCTAAAGTTTGCTTATTTACTTTTAAAAATGAAATGCCCTTTTTAGAAGAGTAACTGAAATAACAGTAGTTACTAGGTAGTCTTTCACAAAGCTATTTAATAGAAATTGGTAAAGAACAGCAAGGCACTATAGACCGAGAGACTGCCTAACCCAAACTCTAGAAAACAGACCTTATACCTTTAAGGAATTACTGTCCTATCAGGCTCTGTTATAAGGTGTTAGTTCAACTGTGGTTTTTCAGCTCTTGAAACAGGGTCCTGAGCTCTGCCTTTATTGGATTGTTCTTTGTAAACTGTTTGGAAAACATCACTTTTGATGTTTTTGATCTTTCAACTGTTATTTGAAAAATGTCTTATTTTTATTGTTTTTACTTCTCCACACAATGCTATTGATTTTTGTAACATACCCTTCCTGTTGCTTAAAAGGGGCATTTACTGATCCTTGTGACATTTGCATTGTCTAACTATCTGAGGATCATTGCCCTGAAACTCGCCATCATTGCAAGAAAATGTCCAGGCAGATAACTCCATTATGTAGCCTTCCTGAAGACCAGCATAGGTGCCACCAACCTGCTTCTGGGAGATTTGAAGGACATGGAGATGGAGCATCTTCCACTATCACGCCTGCTGCCTCCAAAGATTCCCACATGGTAAGGTCTGTAACAAAACCATGCCCATGAAGAGTCACGTCTGGCAGAAAAGATTTGTTACAGTTCGATGTGGAGGGGTGGCATGGTGGCAATGACCTTGCCGTTGAGTAAAGGCACAGTGTCCAGGTACTCCATGAGAGTTTTCAGCAACTAAGCACAATCCAGTGTTGAAGAGTGAGTTGTCATTGAGGATGTTTAGTAAAATATAACTCTCGGCTGAGTGGGATGAGAAACAGACTTCTTATTTGTAGTACTCAAGGACCTATTTGCAGACTTGAGAAATATCTCCTGCTGTTTGTTTCAGAAACTACTTCACCACAAGTTACAATATCTCAACGCCTCTTTCCCACCTACCCAGTCTCATTGCAAGTGTATCAGTACCAGTTACATCAATTATGCCATCACAGCCACTGCCTGCTCCACAGCTAGCTTCTTTAATACCTGCTAGGCATGTTAGAAGTTCTCATAGAAAATCTCAATCTTCTGCCAGAAGCAGGCATTCCAGATGGAGGTTCCAAACTTGCAGGAGATTTCCTTTGGTTAGATCAGTTTCTTCATCCCCATCATAGACTACTTTCCCTCTTTTTACGGACTATCCTACTTCCTGAATATTAGTAGTGGATTACATCAAGACCTACTATGCGGTTCTAGTATGAGGAACAGCAAAAATAAATATCCAGTACCTGTTCCACATCCATCAACATTAGCGATACTTAAGACCTTATTTCATCAACTCTACTTTCAGACCTTATACAAGCTTCCAGACTAGGGCCCTCTTTTTTTGTTAGAGCATTCCCACAGCAAGACTCTGTCATTGTGTCAGTGACCATGAAGTATCACACAGTACCAACATCCATTTGCAAGGAAAGCAAGTGCATGGATTAAGCTCACCAGAAGATGTGTGTGACTTCAGCTACTGCCACACAAACAGCTTGCACTTTGGCCTCGCTAGGCAGGTAAGATTGGTCCCTTTAGAACTATCTCCTAATGTAGCTATGCTGCTTACCATCCAAGTAATCAGCACTATTTCTCAGACCTGACCGCACATGGCTATTGTCATGGCTTAATATTGAGCTGTAGTTCTTCTAAGTATGAAATGTACCCATGATTAGATTACAGTGAATGTGGTAATGACCACGAAGCTCTAGATTCTGCCACAATACTCAGAATTAACACAGATGACTGCACATATTGTAATTTAACACTCTACTCATGATAAGGTCCTTAAAGTCAACCGAGAAGGTATGTACAATAATTATAAAATTAGGGTAAGTTAAGTGGCCGTACATCACGTTGAACGTCCGAATGTGTGTTAAAATGTGACAGTCTTGAATCCCAATCAATGCAATGTTTCTGGTGGACACCTAAGAGTATTTGGCCTTAGTTTTAGTATTAGAAAAGGATAGCCTTCCTCTGCAAATGTTCCTCCTTCCACGTCCAAGGTAAATGCAGGAATACTACCAAGCATGTTTCCAGCCCCTCACCCCCTCACATATCTCTATGTAAACAAAATAGCTGGAAGTACTAGTTGCCCAGTTTTTGCACTGTGACAGGTAGAGAGGATGGTGGTGATGCTGGAAGCAAAGAACTATCCCTTCTGTGAAAGGTAAAGAGGGACATTGGTGGCCCTGCCGTCTCTGATTCCTCCCTCTTGGTCTGTTGTGTCTGAAGCAGGCTGGGGAGGGGGAGACATATTTCACTGCCACACACAGGTGATTTTAATTCTTAGAAGTACTGTCTTGCAGGGTGCACAAGCACCCTCGAGCCAATGTTCCCAACGAGAGGGGAATCCCAGACATAATTTAATGCGTGTGTTGCACAGCTATATTTTTTTAAGTAGGAGGAATAAGACTTCCATCAGGATAGTAAAAATTGTACTACATGGGTGAAAGCTCTAGAGGAAGGATAGCCATTATACGTACAGGTGAGACACCCTGTTCTGTGGCGTAAGCCTCTATTGTCACCCAAGAGACTCCCATAGCAGGCAGTTGGAGGGAGATTTGACAAAGAGAATCCAGATCAAAGAGCTAGTCCACATCTTCCGAGTTGTGCCAAACGATTATATGACAGAACACCGAATTAAAAACAACTACTAACCTTAACAACGAGGTCGGAACACCGACCTCGTCCTTACTACTAATGATTTTACCACGAATGCCTTAACAACAATATTTTGTAGTAAAGGCATTCCTGATAAAATCATTAGCAATAGGCACCATTCACCCTACATCCCTCACCCCACCCCCCCAACCCCACCCCAAAACCTAAAACCCCCTGACCCCCCACCCACTCCCCAAAACCAAAAACGCCCCACCCCCCCAACCCCAGCCTAAAACCTAAAACCCCCTGACCCCCCACACACTCCCCAAAACCAAAAACGCCCCACCCCCCAACCCCACCCTAAAACCTAAAACCCCCTGACTCCCCACCCACTCCCCAAAACCAAAAACGCCCCACCCCAAAACCTAAAATCCCCTGACCCCCCACCCACTCCCCAAAACCAAAAACGCCCCACCCCCCCAACCTCACCCCAAAACCTAAAACCCCCTGACCCGCCACCCCCTCCCCAAAACCAAAAACCAAAAACGCCCCACCCCCCCAACCCCACCCCAAAACCCCCTAACCCCCCCTCCCCAAAACCAAAAACGCCCCACCCCCCAACCCCACCCTAAAACCTAAAACCCCCTAACCCCCACCCCCTCCCCAAAACCAAAAACGCCCCACCCCCCAACCCCACCCCAAAACCTAAAACCCCCTGACCCCCCACCCCCTCCCCAAAACCAAAAACTTCCACCCCCCCCAACCCCACCCCAAAACCTAAACCCACCACTTACCTTCGCCAACTCCCTTCTTTGTACCTTAACCACGCATGTTCGTTGTTCAGAACATACGTAGTTAAGGCACAAAAATACGAAGTCGTGGTTAAAAAAAGCATTGTTACGCTTTCGTTAACCACAACTTTCGTAATAAAAAAGTCCTAAAAAAGGATGTTTCCCGTGCCAAACTAGTGACCGAAAAAAAAAACAGATTGCTTCACTTAAATGCTCTTCTGCAGCCAATTTTTGAATTGTTTGAAGAGTGGCTCATAGAACATCTTCTGATGCACCTGAGGATAAGCCAGGTGAAGAGGACAGAATTGATTGCAACCCCACATCCAACATTGACAACACAAATGTAACAATTTAATCGTACTTAAGGAAGAGTTCTGATACTCAGTGATACAGATGTGGCAGTATTTGGCTTCAGCTACCAAGGTATGGAGAAGTAAGATGGTGTCCTTGCTGTTCATGAGCTTGTAAGTAAACTGGTGTACCCTCCAGCGCATAACAACATTGAAAGAAAGATTCTATTAATGGATCTCATAGCACTGCAAAGATTGCATGTGCTGCTGCAGCAACTGAATTTATGATCAGGCACACAGAGTAGCATTATACAGTTGTCATTTAGTGCCAACTCACACCTGAGTCAAAATAAGAAATGTAGCTCTTTTATTTCTTTGTTTGTATTCACAAACAGATGTTGGCACTCATGTGTGAGACTGAAGTACACTTTGCAGTTTATTATGCTTTATAAAGGAGAGTGCTGGTTGTGGCAATTAGACTCAGTGCTTAATTTGAGCTTGTTGTTTCTGATGCAGAGCACCGGCACTTAGTTTTGAGGGCCAGCACTTATTTTTCTGCCTCAAGCATTTACTGCGAGCAAAAGCCACATATGGGAAAGAAGGAGGAAGAGAAAAATGAAAAAATGCCACAAAGGGGAAAAGCTGAAAGCTGCAAGGGTGAGCTAAAGGGGCTGGGGGAGGCTGTAAATGGATTGAAGAGGCCCGAGATGGCATCAGGATTATGCTGCCTTAGTATTCCGTGTTCGCACATTTAATTGCAGCAGCTGCCTGTTTAAGAGGAGAACTTTGGGCACGGCACGTTTTTATTTAGAAATTAAGCACTGTTTAGACTGTTGACGAGGATAATGAAGCTTGTTGACTGTGTTTTACTTTTCAAATATCAGATGGGATATGTTTAAGTTATGGATGTTTCTGGTTGGTGATATTTGCAGTCTTAGGGCTGTCATACTCAGTGTTAGCATTTCATAGTTGCATAGTTTAGTAGTTTGGGGGTTTGAACATGCTTTATCCTTAGAGGATTGCAGCAAGACACCCTAGAAGCAAAACACACACGTGACAACAAAACAAATATAGTCATCAGAATATTTGCTGGTGCCGTCGGGTTCACCTATGTCACCTTTAATGAGGGTGACACAGTTCCCATAGCATACATATCACATTTGTACTCGAATGCAGAACAACGCTTTCCACTCACAGAAACAATTCTGACTTTGTACAGATTGCTGTCATTAACCCCTTCGCTGCCAGGCCTTTTCCCCCTCCTGTGCCGAGCCTTTTTTTGGCTATTTAGAGCAGTTCGCGCTTAGGCCCTCATAACTTTTTGTTCACATAAGCTACCCACGCCAAATTTGCGTCCTTTTTTCCCAACATCCTAGGGATTCTAGAGGTACCCAGACTTTGTGGGTTCCCCAGAAGGAGGCCAAGAAATTAGCCCAAAAACAGTGAAAATTTCGTTTTCTTTAAAAAAATGGGAAAAATGGGCTGCAGAAGAAGGCTTGTGGTTTTTTCCCTGAAAAGGGCATCAAAAAAGGGTTTGCGGTGATAAAATCACCAGCTTCCCAGCTTTCAGGAACAGGCAGACTTGAATCATAAAACCCAATTTTTCAACACAATTTTGGCATTTTACTAGGACATACCCCATTTTTAAGATTTTTTGTGCTTTCAGCCTCCTTCCAGTCAGTGACAGAAATGGGCATGAAACCAACGCTGTATCCCAGAAACCGCAACATTTCTGAAAAATAGACAAAATTCTGAATTCAGCAAGGGGTAATTTGTGTAGATCCTACAAGGGTTTCCTACAGAAAATAACAACTGAAAAAGAAAAATATTGAAATTGAGGTGAAAAAAACATCAAATTTTCTCTAAGTTTTATTCTGTAACTTTTTCCTGCAATGTCAGATTTTCGAAAGCAATATACCGTTACGTCTGCTGGACTCTTCTGGTTGCGGGGATATATAGGGCTTGTAGGTTCATCAAGAACTCTAGGTACCCAGAGCCAATAAATGACCTGCACCGTGCAGTGGGTTTTCATTCTATGCCGGGTATACAGCAATTCATTTGCTGAAATATAAAGAGTAAAAAACAGCTATCAAGAAAACCTTTGTATTTCCAAAATGGACACAAGATAAGGTGTTGAGAAGCAGTGGTTATTTGCACATCTCTGAATTCCGGGGTGCCCATACTAGCATGTGAATTACAGGGCATTTCTCAAATAGACGTCTTTTTTACACACTGTCTTACATTTGGAAGGGAAAAATGTAGAGAAAGACAAGGGGCAATAACACTTGTTTTGATATTCTATGTTCCCCCAAGTCTCCCGATAAAAATGATACCTCACTTGTGTGGGTAGGCCTAGCGCCCGCGACAGGATATGCCCCAAAACACAACGTGGACACATCACAGAAAACAGAGCTGTTTTTAGAAAAGTGACTACCTGTAGATTTTGTCCTCTAGCTCAGCCGCCACCTAGGGAAACCTACCAAACCTGTGCATTTCTGAAAACTAGAGACCTAGGGGAATCCAAGATAGGGTGACTTGTGTGGCTCGGACCAGGTTCTGTTACCCAGAATCCTTTGCAAACCTCAAAATTTGGCTAAAAAAACACATGTTTCTTACATTTCTGTGGCAGAAAGTTCTGGAATATGAGAGGAGCCACAAATTTCCTTCCACCCAGCGTTCCCCCACGTCTCCCGATAAAAATGATACCTCACTTGTGTGGGTAGGCCTAGCGCACGCGACAGGAAACGCCCCAAAGCGCAACGTGCACACAGCCAAATTTTTGAAGGAAAACAGAGGAGTTTTCTGCAAAGTGCCTACATGTAGATTTTGACCTGTAGCTCAGCCGCCACCTAGGGAAACCTACCAAACCTGTGCATTTCTGAAAACTAGAGACCTAGGGGAATCCAAGATGGGGTGACTTGTTTGGTTCGGACCAGGTTCTGTTACCCAGAATCCTTTGCAAACCTCAAAATTTGGCTAAAAAAACACATGTTCCTCACATTTCTGTGGCAGAAAGTTCTGGAATCTGAGGGGAGCCACGAATTTCCTTCCACCCAGCGTTCCCCCACGTCTCCCGATAAAAATGATACCTCACTTGTGTGGGTAGGCCTAGCGCCCGCGACAGGAAAAGCCCCAAAGCGCAACGTGGACACAGCCAAATTTTTGAAGGAAAACAGAGGTGTTTTTTGCAAAGTGCCTACCTGTAGATTTTGGCCTGTAGCTCAGCCGCCACCTATGGAAACCTACCAAACCTGTGCATTTCTGAAAACTAAAGACCTAGGGGAATCCAAGATGGGGTGACTTGTGTGGCTCGGACCAGGTTCTGTTACCCAGAATCCTTTGCAAACCTCAAAATTTGGCTAAAAAAACACATGTTCCTCACATTTCTGTGTCAGAAAGTTCTGGAATCTGAGAGGAGCCACAAATTTCCTTCCACCCAGCGTTCCCCCACGTCTCCCGATAAAAATGATACCTCACTTGTGTGGGTAGGCCTAGCGCCTGCGACAGGAAACGCCCCAAAGCGCAACGTGGACACAGCCAAATTTTTGAAGGAAAACAGAGGTGTTTTTTGCAAAGTGCCTACCTGTAGATTTTGGCCTGTAGCTCAGCCGCCACCTAGGGAAAGCCACCAAACCTGTGCATTTCTGAAAACTAGAGACCTAGGGGAATCCAAGATGGGGTGACTTGTGTGGCTCGGACCAGGTTCTGTCACCCAGAATCCTTTGCAAACCTCACAATTTGGCTAAAAAAACACATGTTCCTCACATTTCTGTGGCAGAAAGTTCTGGAATCTGAGAGGAGCCACACAATTCCTTCCACCCAGGAACACCACGTCTCCCGATAAAAATGATACCTCACTTGTGTGGGTAGGCCTAGCGCCCGCGACAGGAAAGGCCCCAAAGCGAAACGTGGACACAGCCAAATTTTTGAAGGAAAACAGAGGTGTTTTTTGCAAAGTGCCTACCTGTAGATTTTGGCCTGTAGCTCAGCCGCCACCTAGGGAAACCTACCAAACCTGTGCATTTCTGAAAATTAAAGACCTAGGGGAATCCAAGATGGGGTGACTTGTGTGGCTCGGACCAGGTTCTGTTACCCAGAATCCTTTGCAAACCTCAGAATTTGGCTAAAAAAAACACATGTTCCTCACATTTCTGTGGCAGAAAGTTCTGGAATCTGAGAGGAGCCACAAATTTCCTTCCACCCAGCGTTCCCCCACGTCTCCCGATAAAAATGATACCTCACTTGTGTGGGTAGGCCTAGCGCCCGCAACAGGAAACGCCCCAAAGCGCAACGTGGACACAGCCAAATTTTTGAAGGCAAACAGAGGTGTTTTTTGCAAAGTGCCTACCTGTAGATTTTGGCCTGTAGCTCAGCCGCCACCTAGGGAAACCTACCAAACCTGTGCATTTCTGAAAACTAGAGACCTAGGGGAATCCAAGATGGGGTGACTTGTGTGGCTCGGACCAGGTTCTGTCACCCAGAATCCTTTGCAAACCTCACAATTTGGCTAAAAAAACACATGTTCCTCACATTTCTGTGGCAGAAAGTTCTGGAATCTGAGAGGAGCCACAAAATTCCTTCCACCCAGCGTTCCCCCACGTCTCCCGATAAAAATCATACCTCACTTGTGTGGGTAGGCCTAGCGCCCGCGACAGGAAACGCCCCAAAGCGCAAAATGGACACAGCCAAATGTTTGAAGGAAAACAGAGGTGTTTTTTGCAAAGTGCCTACCTGTAGATTTTGGCCTGTAGCTCAGCCGCCACCTAGGGAAACCTACCAAACCTGTGCATTTCTGAAAACTAGAGACCTAGGGGAATCCAGGATGGAGTGACTTGTGTGGATCGGACCAGGTTCTGTTACCCAGAATCCTTTGCAAACCTCAGAATTTGGCTAAAAAAACACATGTTCCTCACATTTCTGTGGCAGAAAGTTCTGGGATCTGAGAGGAGCCACAAATTTCCTTCCACCCAGGAACCCCACGTCTCCCGATAAAAATGATACCTCACTTGTGTGGGTAGGCCTAGCGCCCGCGACAGGAAAGGGTCCAAAGCGCAACGTGGACACAGCCAAATTTTTGAAGGAAAACAGAGGTGTTTTTTGCAAAGTGCCTACCTGTAGATTTTGGCCTGTAGCTCAGCCGCCACCCAGGGAAACCTACCAAACCTGTGCATTTCTGAAAACTAGAGACCTAGGGGAATCCAAGATGGGGTGACTTGTGTGGCTCGGACCAGGTTCTGTTACCCAGAATCCTTTGCAAACCTCAGAATTTGGTTAAAAAAACACATGTTCCTCACATTTCTGTGGCAGAAAGTTCTGGAATCTGAGAGGAGCCACAAATTTCCTTCCACCCAGCGTTCCCCCACATCTCCCGATAAAAATGATACCTCACTTGTGTGGGTAGGCCTAGCGCCCGCGACAGGAAACGCCCCAATGCGCAACGTGGACACAGCCAAATTTTTGAAGGAAAACAGGGGTGTTTTTTGCAAAGTGCCTACCTGTAGATTTTGGCCTGTAGCTCAGCCGCCACCTAGGGAAACCTACCAAACCTGTGCATTTCTGAAAACTAGAGACCTAGGGGAATCCAAGATGGGGTGACTAGTGTGGCTCGGACCAGGTTCTGTTACCCAGAATCCTTTGCAAACCTCAAAATTTGGCCAAAAACCACATGTTCCTCACATTTCTGTGGCAGAAAGTTCTGGAATCTGAGAGGAGCCACAAATTTCCTTCCACCCAGCGATCCCCCACGTCTCCCGATAAAAATGATACCTCACTTGTGTGGGTAGGGCTAGCGCCCGCGACAGGAAATGCCCCAAAGCGCAACGTGGACACAGCCAAATTTTTTAAGGAAAACAGAGATGTTTTTTGCAAAGTGCTTACCTGTAGATTTTGGCCTGTAGCTCAGCCGCCACCAAGGGAAACTTACCAAACCTGTGCATTTCTGAAAACTAGAGACCTAGGGGAATCCAAGATGGGGTGACTTGTGTGGCTCGGACCAGGTTCTGTTACCCAGAATCCTTGGCAAACCTCAGAATTTGGCTAAAAAAACACATGTCCCTCACATTTCTGTGGCAGAAAGTTCTGGAATCTGAGAGGAGCCACAAATTTCCTTCCACCCAGCGTTCCCCCACGTCTCCCGATAAAAATGATACCTCACTTGTGTGGGTAGGCCTAGCGCCCGCAACAGGAAACGCCCCAATGCGCAACGTGGACACAGCCAAATTTTTGAAGAAAAACAGAGGTGTTTTTTGCAAAGGGCCTACCTGTAGATTTTGGCCTGTAGCTCAGCCGTCACCTAGGGAAACCTACCAAACCTGTGCATTTCTGAAAACTAGAGACCTAGGGGAATCCAAGATGGGGTGACTTGTGTGGCTCAGACCAGGTTCTGTTACCCAGAATCCTTTGCAAACCTCAAAATTTGGCCAAAAAAACACATGTTCCTCACATTTCTGTGGCAGAAAGTTCTGGAATCTGAGAGGAGCCACAAATTTCCTTCCACCCATCGTTCCCCCATGTCTCCCGATAAAAATGATACCTCACTTGTGTGGGTAGCCCTAGCGCCTGCGACAGGAAACACCCCAAAGCGCAACGTGGACACAGCCAAATTTTTGAAGGGAAAACAGGTGTTTTTTGCAAAGTGCCTACCTGTAGATTTTGGCCTGTAGCTCAGCCGCCACCTAGGGAAACCTACCAAACCTGTGCATTTCTGAAAACTAGAGACCTAGGGGAAACCAAGATTCCGAGTCTTGTGTGGCTCGGACCAGGTTCTGTTACCCAGAATCCTTTGCAAACCTCAAAATTTGGCCAAAAAAACACATGTTCCTCACATTTCTGTGGCAGAAAGTTTTGGAATCTGAGAGGAGCCACAAATTTACTTCCACCCATCGTTCCCCCACGTCTCCCGATAAATATGATACCTCACTTGTGTGGGTAGGCCTAGCGCCCGCGACAGGAAACGCCCCAAAGCGCAACGTGGACACAGCCAAATTTTTAAAGGAAAACAGAGATGTTTTTTGCAAAGTGCCTACCTGTAGATTTTGGCCTGTAGCTCAGCCGCCACCTAGGGAAACCTACCAAACCTGTGCATTTCTGAAAACTAGAGACCTAGGGGAATCCAAGATGGGGTGACTTGTGAGGCTCGGACCAGGTTCTGTTACCCAGAATCCTTTGCAAACCTCAGAATTTGGCCAAAAAAACACATGTTCCTCACATTTCTGTGGCAGAAAGTTCTGGAATCTGAGAGGAGCCACAAATGTCCTTCCACCCAGCGTTCCCCCACGTCTCCCGATAAAAATGATACCTCACTTGTGTGGGTAGGCCTAGCGCCCGTGACAGGAAACGCCCCAAAGCGCAAAGTGGACACAGCCACATTTTTGAAGGAAAACAGAGGTGTTTTTTGCAAAGTGCCTACCTGTAGATTTTGGCCTGTAGCTCAGCCGTCACCTAGGGAAACCTACCAAACCTGTGCATTTCTGAAAACTAGAGACCTAGGGGAATCCAAGATGGAGTGACTTGTGTGGCTCGGACCAGGTTCTGTTACCCAGAATCCTTTGCAAACCTCAAAATTTGGCCAAAAAAACACATGTTCCTTACATTTCTGTGGCAGAAAGTTTTGGAATCTGAGAGGAGCCACAAATTTCCTTCCACCCAGCATTCCCCCACGTCTCCCGATAAAAATAATACCTCACTTGTGTGGGTAGGCCTAGCGCCCGCGACAGGAAACGCCCCAAAGCGCAACCTGGACACAGCCAAATTTTTGAAGGAAAACAGAGGTGTTTTTTGCAAAGTGCCTACCTGTAGATTTTGGCCTGTAGCTGAGCCGCCACCTAGGGAAACCTACCAAACCTGTGCATTTCTGAAAACTAGAGACCTGGGGAATCCAAGATGGGGTGACTTGTGTGGCTCGGACCAGGTTCTGTTACCCAGAATCCTTTGCAAACCTCAAAATTTGGCCAAAAAAACACATGCTCCTCACATTTCTGTGGCAGAAAGTTCTGGAATCTGAGAGGAGCCACAAATTTCCTTCCACCCAGCGTTCCCCCACGTCTCCCGATAAAAATGATACCTCACTTGTGTGGGTAGGCCTAGCACCCGCGACAGGAAAGGCCCCAAAGCGCAACGTGGACACAGCCAAATTTTTGAAGGAAAACAGAGGTGTTTTTTGCAAAGTGCCTACCTGTAGATTTTGGCCTGTAGCTCAGCCGTCACCTAGGGAAACCTACCAAACCTGTGCATTTCTGAAAAATAGAGACCTAGGGGAATCCAAGATGGGGTGACTTGTGTGGCTCGGACCAGGTTCTGTTACCCAGAATCCGTTGCAAACCTCAAAATTTGGCCAAAAAAACACATGTTCCTCACATTTCTGTGGCAGAAAGTTCTGGAATCTGAGAGGAGCCACAAATTTCCTTCCGCCCATCGTTCCCCCACGTCTCCCGATAAAAATGATACCTCACTTGTGTGGGTAGGCCTAGCGCCCGCGACAGGAAACGCCCCAAAGCGCAACGTGGACACAGCCAAATTTTTGAAGGAAAACAGGTATTTTTTGCAAAGTGCCTTCCCTGTAGATTTTGGCCTGTAGCTCAGCCGCCACCTAGGGAAACCTACCAAACCTGTGCATTTCTGAAAACTAGAGACCTAGGGGAATCCAAGATGGGGTGACTTGTGTGGCTCGGACCAGGTTCTGTTACCCAGAATCCTTTGCAAACCTCAGAATTTGGCTAAAAAAACACATGTTCCTCACATTTCTGTGGCAGAAAGTTCTGGAATCTGAGAGGAGCCACAAATTTCCTTCCACCCAGCGTTCCCCCACGTCTCCCGATAAAAATGATACCTCACTTGTGTGGGTAGGCCTAGCGCCCGCGACAGGAAAGGCCCCAAAGCGCAACGTGGACACAGCCAAATTTTTGAAGGAAAACAGAGGTGTTTTTTGCAAAGTGCCTACCTGTAGATTTTGGCCTGTAGCTGCAGCTCAGCCGCCACCTAGGGAAACCTACCAAACCTGTGCATTTCTGAAAATTAGAGACCTAGGGGAATCCAAGATGGGGTGACTTGTGTGGCTCGGACCAGGTTCTGTTACCCAGAATCCTTTGCAAACCTCAGAATTTGGCTAAAAAAACACATGTTCCTCATTTCTGTGACTGAAAGTTATAGAATCTGAGAGGAGCCACAAATTTCCTTCCACCCAGCGTTCCCCCACGTCTCCCGATAAAAATGATACCTCACTTGTGTGGGTAGGCCTAGCGCCCGCAACAGGAAACGCCCCAAAGCGCAACGTGGACACAGACAAATTTTTGAAGGCAAACAGAGGTGTTTTTGCAAAGTGCCTACCTGTAGATTTTGGCCTGTAGCTCAGCCGCCACCTAGGGAAACCTACCAAACCTGTGCATTTCTGAAAACTAGAGACCTAGGGGAATCCAAGATGGGGTGACTTGTGTGGCTCGAACCAGGTTCTGTTACCCAGAATCCTTTGCAAACCTCAAAATTTGGCCAAAAAAACACATGTTCCTCACATTTATGTAGCAGAAAGTTTTGGAATCTGAGAGGAGCCACAAATTTCCTTCCACCCAGCGTTCCCCCACGTCTCCCGATAAAAATGATACCTCACTTGTGTGGGTAGGCCTAGCGCCCGCGACAGGAAACGCCCCAAAGCGCAACGTGGACACAGCCAAATTTTTGAAGGAAAACAGAGATGTTTTTTGCAAAGTGCCTACCTGTAGATTTTGGCCTGTAGCTCAGCCGCCACCTAGGGAAACCTACCAAACCTGTGCATTTCTGAAAACTAGAGACCTAGGGGAATCCAAGATGGGGTGACTTGTGTGGCTCGGACCAGGTTCTGTTACCCAGAATCCCTTGCAAACCTCAGAATTTGGCTAAAAAAACACATGTTCCTCACATTTCTGTGGCAGAAAGTTCTTGAATCTGAGGGGAGCCACAAATTTCCTTCCACCCAGCGTTCCCCCACGTCTCCCGATAAAAATGATACCGCATTTGTGTGGGTAGGCCTAGCGCCCGCGACAGGAAACGCCCCAAAGCGCAACGTGGACACAGCCAAATTTTTGAAGGAAAACCGAGGTGTTTTCTGCAAAGTGCCTACCTGTAGATTTTGGCCTGTAGCTCAGCCGCCACCTAGGGAAACCTACCAAACCTGTGCAATTCTGAAAACTAGAGACATAGGGGAATCCAAGATGGGGTGACTTGTGTGGCTCGGAACAGGTTCTGTTACCCAGAATCCTTTGCAAACCTCAGAATTTGGCTAAAAAAACACATGTTCCTCACATTTCTGTGGCAGAAAGTTCTGGAATCTGAGAGGAGCCACAAATTTCCTTCCACCCAGCGTTCCCCCACGTCTCCCGATAAAAATGATACCTCACTTGTGTGGGTAGGCCTAGCGCCCGCGACAGGAAACGCCCCAATGCGCAACGTGGACACAGCCAAATTTTTGAAGGAAAACAGAGGTGTTTTTTGCAAAGTGCCTACCTGTAGATTTTGGCCTGTAGCTCAGCCGTCACCTAAGGAAACCTACCAAACCTGTGCATTTCTGAAAACTAGAGACCTAGGGGAATCCAAGATGGGGTGACTTGTGTGGCTCGGACCAGGTTCTGTTACCCAGAATCCTTTGCAAACCTCAAAATTTGGCCAAAGAAACACTTGTTCCTCACATTTCTGTGGCAGAAAGTTCTGGAATCTGAGAGGAGCCACAAATTTCCTTCCACCCAGCGTTCCCCCACGTCTCCCGATAAAAATGATACCTCACTTGTGTGGGTAGGCCTAGCGCCCGCGACAGGAAACGCCCCAAAGCGCAACGTGGACACAGCCAAATTTTTGAAGGAAAACAGAGGTGTTTTTTGCAAAGTTCCTACCTGTAGATTTTGGCCTGTTGCTGAGCCGCCACCTAGGGAAACCTACCAAACCTGTGCATTTCTGAAAACTAGAGACCTAGGGGAATCCAAGATGGGGTGACTTGTGTGGCTCGGACCAGGTTCTGTTACCCAGAATCCTTTGCAAACCTCAAAATTTGGCCAAAAAAACACATGTTCCTCACATTTCTGTGGCAGAAAGTTCTGGAATCTGAGAGGAGCCACAAATTTCCTTCCACCCAGCGTTCCCCCACGTCTCCCGATAAAAATGATACCTCACTTGTGTGGGTAGGCCTAGCGCCCGCAACAGGAAACACCCCAAAGCGCAACGTGGACACAGCCAAATTTTTGAAGGAAAACAGAGGTGTTTTCTGCAAAGTGCCTACCTGTAGATTTTGGCCTGTAGCTCAGCCGCCACCTAGGGAAACCTACCAAACCTGTGCATTTCTGAAAACTAGAGACCTAGGGGAATCCAAGATGGGGTGACTTGTGTGGCTCGGACTAGGTTCTGTTACCCAGAATCCTTTGCAAACCTCAGAATTTGGCTAAAAAACCACATGTTCCTCACATTTCTGTGGCAGAAAGTTCTGGAATCTGAGAGGAGCCACAAATTTCCTTCCACCCAGCGTTCCCCCACGTCTCCCGATAAAAATGATACCTCACTTGTGTGGGTAGGCCTAGCGCCCGTGACAGGAAACGCCCCAAAGCGCAAAGTGGACACCTCCACATTTTTGAAGGAAAACAGAGGTGTTTTTTGCAAAGTGCCTACCTGTAGATTTTGGCCTGTAGCTCAGCCGTCACCTAGGGAAACCTACCAAACCTGTGCATTTCTGAAAACTAGAGACCTAGGGGAATCCAAGATGGAGTGACTTGTGTGGCTCGGACCAGGTTCTGTTACCCAGAATCCTTTGCAAACCTCAAAATTTGGCCAAAAAAACACATGTTCCTCACATTTCTGTGGCAGAAAGTTTTGGAATCTGAGAGGAGCCACAAATTTCCTTCCACCCAGCGTTCCCCCACGTCTCCCGATAAAAATAATACCTCACTTGTGTGGGTAGGCCTAGCGCCCGCGACAGGAAACGCCCCAAAGCGCAACCTGGACACAGCCAAATTTTTGAAGCAAAACAGAGGTGTTTTTTGCAAAGTGCCTACCTGTAGATTTTGGCCTGTAGCTGAGCCGCCACCTAGGGAAACCTACCAAACCTGTGCATTTCTGAAAACTAGAGACCTGGGGAATCCAAGATGGGGTGACTTGTGTGGCTCGGACCAGGTTCTGTTACCCAGAATCCTTTGCAAACCTCAAAATTTGGCCAAAAAAACACATGCTCCTCACATTTCTGTGGCAGAAAGTTCTGGAATCTGAGAGGAGCCACAAATTTCCTTCCACCCAGCGTTCCCCCACGTCTCCCGATAAAAATGATACCTCACTTGTGTGGGTAGGCCTAGCGCCCGCGACAGGAACGGCCCCAAAGCGCAACGTGGACACAGCCAAATTTTTGAAGGAAAACAGAGTTGTTTTTTGCAAAGTGCCTACCTGTAGATTTTGGCCTGTAGCTCAGCCGTCACCTAGGGAAACCTACCAAACCTGTGCATTTCTGAAAAATAGAGACCTAGGGGAATCCAAGATGGGGTGACTTGTGTGGCTCGGACCAGGTTCTGTTACCCAGAATCCGTTGCAAACCTCAAAATTTGGCCAAAAAAACACATGTTCCTCACATTTCTGTGGCAGAAAGTTCTGGAATCTGAGAGGAGCCACACATTTCCTTCCGCCCATCGTTCCCCCACGTCTCCCGATAAAAATGATACCTCACTTGTGTGGGTAGGCCTAGCGCCCGCGACAGGAAACGCCCCAAAGCGCAACGTGGACACAGCCAAATTTTTGAAGGAAAACAGGTGTTTTTTGCAAAGTGCCTACCTGTAGATTTTGGCCTGTAGCTCAGCCGCCACCTAGGGAAACCTACCAAACCTGTGCATTTCTGAAAACTAGAGACCCAGGGGAATCCAAGATGGGGTGACTTGTGTGGCTCGGACCAGGTTCTGTTACCCAGAATCCTTTGCAAACCTCAGAATTTGGCTAAAAAAACACATGTTCCTCACATTTCTGTGGCAGAAAGTTCTGGAATCTGAGAGGAGCCACAAATTTCCTTCCACCCAGCGTTCCCCCACGTCTCCCGATAAAAATGATACCTCACTTGTGTGGGTAGGCCTAGCGCCCGCGACAGGAAAGGCCCCAAAGCGCAACGTGGACACAGCCAAATTTTTGAAGGAAAACAGAGGTGTTTTTTGCAAAGTGCCTACCTGTAGATTTTGGCCTGTAGCTGTAGCTCAGCCGCCACCTAGGGAAACCTACCAAACCTGTGCATTTCTGAAAATTAGAGACCTAGGGGAATCCAAGATGGGGTGACTTGTGTGGCTCGGACCAGGTTCTGTTACCCAGAATCCTTTGCAAACCTCAGAATTTGGCTAAAAAAACACATGTTCCTCACATTTCTGTGACTGAAAGTTATAGAATCTGAGAGGAGCCACAAATTTCCTTCCACCCAGCGTTCCCCCACGTCTCCCGATAAAAATGATACCTCACTTGTGTGGGTAGGCCTAGCGCCCGTGACAGGAAACGCCCCAAAGCGCAAAGTGGACACAGCCACATTTTTGAAGGAAAACAGAGGTGTTTTTTGCAAAGTGCCTACCTGTAGATTTTGGCCTGTAGCTCAGCCGTCACCTAGGGAAACCTACCAAACCTGTGCATTTCTGAAAACTAGAGACCTCGGGGAATCCAAGATGGAGTGACTTGTGTGGCTCGGACCAGGTTCTGTTACCCAGAATCCTTTGCAAACCTCAAAATTTGGCCAAAAAAACACATGTTCCTCACATTTCTGTGGCAGAAAGTTTTGGAATCTGAGAGGAGCCACAAATTTCCATCCACCCAGCGTTCCCCCGCGTCTCCCGATAAAAATAATACCTCACTTGTGTGGGTAGGCCTAGCGCCCGCGACAGGAAACGCCCCAAAGCGCAACCTGGACACAGCCAAATTTTTGAAGCAAAACAGAGGTGTTTTTTGCAAAGTGCCTACCTGTAGATTTTGGCCTGTAGCTGAGCTGCCACCTAGGGAAACCTACCAAACCTGTGCATTTCTGAAAACTAGAGACCTGGGGAATCCAAGATGGGGTGACTTGTGTGGCTCGGACCAGGTTCTGTTACCCAGAATCCTTTGCAAACCTCAAAATTTGGCCAAAAAAACACATGCTCCTCACATTTCTGTGGCAGAAAGTTCTGGAATCTGAGAGGAGCCACAAATTTCCTTCCACCCAGCGTTCCCCCACGTCTCCCGATAAAAATGATACCTCACTTGTGTGGGTAGGCCTAGCGCCCGCGACAGGAAAGGCCCCAAAGCGCAACGTGGACACAGCCAAATTTTTGAAGGAAAACAGAGGTGTTTTTTGCAAAGTGCCTACCTGTAGATTTTGGCCTGTAGCTGTAGCTCAGCCGCCACCTAGGGAAACCTACCAAACCTGTGCATTTCTGAAAATTAGAGACCTAGGGGAATCCAAGATGGGGTGACTTGTGTGGCTCGGACCAGGTTCTGTTACCCAGAATCCCTTGCAAACCTCAGAATTTGGCTAAAAAAACACATGTTCCTCACATTTCTGTGGCAGAAAGTTCTTGAATCTGAGGGGAGCCACAAATTTCCTTCCACCCAGCGTTCCCCCACGTCTCCCGATAAAAATGATACCGCACTTGTGTGGGTAGGCCTAGCGCCCGCGACAGGAAACGCCCCAAAGCGCAACGTGGACACAGCCAAATTTTTGAAGGAAAACCGAGGTGTTTTCTGCAAAGTGCCTACCTGTAGATTTTGGCCTGTAGCTCAGCCGCCACCTAGGGAAACCTACCAAACCTGTGCAATTCTGAAAACTAGAGACATAGGGGAATCCAAGATGGGGTGACTTGTGTGGCTCGGAACAGGTTCTGTTACCCAGAATCCTTTGCAAACCTCAGAATTTGGCTAAAAAAACACATGTTCCTCACATTTCTGTGGCAGAAAGTTCTGGAATCTGAGAGGAGCCACAAATTTCCTTCCACCCAGCGTTCCCCCACGTCTCCCGATAAAAATGATACCTCACTTGTGTGGGTAGGCCTAGCGCCCGCGACAGGAAACGCCCCAATGCGCAACGTGGACACAGCCAAATTTTTGAAGGAAAACAGAGGTGTTTTTTGCAAAGTGCCTACCTGTAGATTTTGGCCTGTAGCTCAGCCGTCACCTAAGGAAACCTACCAAACCTGTGCATTTCTGAAAACTAGAGACCTAGGGGAATCCAAGATGGGGTGACTTGTGTGGCTCGGACCAGGTTCTGTTACCCAGAATCCTTTGCAAACCTCAAAATTTGGCCAAAGAAACACTTGTTCCTCACATTTCTGTGGCAGAAAGTTCTGGAATCTGAGAGGAGCCACAAATTTCCTTCCACCCAGCGTTCCCCCACGTCTCCCGATAAAAATGATACCTCACTTGTGTGGGTAGGCCTAGCGCCCGCGACAGGAAACGCCCCAAAGCGCAACGTGGACACAGCCAAATTTTTGAAGGAAAACAGAGGTGTTTTTTGCAAAGTTCCTACCTGTAGATTTTGGCCTGTTGCTGAGCCGCCACCTAGGGAAACCTACCAAACCTGTGCATTTCTGAAAACTAGAGACCTAGGGGAATCCAAGATGGGGTGACTTGTGTGGCTCGGACCAGGTTCTGTTACCCAGAATCCTTTGCAAACCTCAAAATTTGGCCAAAAAAACACATGTTCCTCACATTTCTGTGGCAGAAAGTTCTGGAATCTGAGAGGAGCCACAAATTTCCTTCCACCCAGCGTTCCCCCACGTCTCCCGATAAAAATGATACCTCACTTGTGTGGGTAGGCCTAGCGCCCGCAACAGGAAACACCCCAAAGCGCAACGTGGACACAGCCAAATTTTTGAAGGAAAACAGAGGTGTTTTCTGCAAAGTGCCTACCTGTAGATTTTGGCCTGTAGCTCAGCCGCCACCTAGGGAAACCTACCAAACCTGTGCATTTCTGAAAACTAGAGACCTAGGGGAATCCAAGATGGGGTGACTTGTGTGGCTCGGACTAGGTTCTGTTACCCAGAATCCTTTGCAAACCTCAGAATTTGGCTAAAAAACCACATGTTCCTCACATTTCTGTGGCAGAAAGTTCTGGAATCTGAGAGGAGCCACAAATTTCCTTCCACCCAGCGTTCCCCCACGTCTCCCGATAAAAATGATACCTCACTTGTGTGGGTAGGCCTAGCGCCCGTGACAGGAAACGCCCCAAAGCGCAAAGTGGACACCTCCACATTTTTGAAGGAAAACAGAGGTGTTTTTTGCAAAGTGCCTACCTGTAGATTTTGGCCTGTAGCTCAGCCGTCACCTAGGGAAACCTACCAAACCTGTGCATTTCTGAAAACTAGAGACCTAGGGGAATCCAAGATGGAGTGACTTGTGTGGCTCGGACCAGGTTCTGTTACCCAGAATCCTTTGCAAACCTCAAAATTTGGCCAAAAAAACACATGTTCCTCACATTTCTGTGGCAGAAAGTTTTGGAATCTGAGAGGAGCCACAAATTTCCTTCCACCCAGCGTTCCCCCACGTCTCCCGATAAAAATAATACCTCACTTGTGTGGGTAGGCCTAGCGCCCGCGACAGGAAACGCCCCAAAGCGCAACCTGGACACAGCCAAATTTTTGAAGCTAAACAGAGGTGTTTTTTGCAAAGTGCCTACCTGTAGATTTTGGCCTGTAGCTGAGCCGCCACCTAGGGAAACCTACCAAACCTGTGCATTTCTGAAAACTAGAGACCTGGGGAATCCAAGATGGGGTGACTTGTGTGGCTCGGACCAGGTTCTGTTACCCAGAATCCTTTGCAAACCTCAAAATTTGGCCAAAAAAACACATGCTCCTCACATTTCTGTGGCAGAAAGTTCTGGGATCTGAGAGGAGCCACAAATTTCCTTCCACCCAGCGTTCCCCCACGTCTCCCGATAAAAATGATACCTCACTTGTGTGGGTAGGCCTAGCGCCCGCGACAGGAACGGCCCCAAAGCGCAACGTGGACACAGCCAAATTTTTGAAGGAAAACAGAGTTGTTTTTTGCAAAGTGCCTACCTGTAGATTTTGGCCTGTAGCTCAGCCGTCACCTAGGGAAACCTACCAAACCTGTGCATTTCTGAAAAATAGAGACCTAGGGGAATCCAAGATGGGGTGACTTGTGTGGCTCGGACCAGGTTCTGTTACCCAGAATCCGTTGCAAACCTCAAAATTTGGCCAAAAAAACACATGTTCCTCACATTTCTGTGGCAGAAAGTTCTGGAATCTGAGAGGAGCCACACATTTCCTTCCGCCCATCGTTCCCCCACGTCTCCCGATAAAAATGATACCTCACTTGTGTGGGTAGGCCTAGCGCCCGCGACAGGAAACGCCCCAAAGCGCAACGTGGACACAGCCAAATTTTTGAAGGAAAACAGGTGTTTTTTGCAAAGTGCCTACCTGTAGATTTTGGCCTGTAGCTCAGCCGCCACCTAGGGAAACCTACCAAACCTGTGCATTTCTGAAAACTAGAGACCCAGGGGAATCCAAGATGGGGTGACTTGTGTGGCTCGGACCAGGTTCTGTTACCCAGAATCCTTTGCAAACCTCAGAATTTGGCTAAAAAAACACATGTTCCTCACATTTCTGTGGCAGAAAGTTCTGGAATCTGAGAGGAGCCACAAATTTCCTTCCACCCAGCGTTCCCCCACGTCTCCCGATAAAAATGATACCTCACTTGTGTGGGTAGGCCTAGCGCCCGCGACAGGAAAGGCCCCAAAGCGCAACGTGGACACAGCCAAATTTTTGAAGGAAAACAGAGGTGTTTTTTGCAAAGTGCCTACCTGTAGATTTTGGCCTGTAGCTGTAGCTCAGCCGCCACCTAGGGAAACCTACCAAACCTGTGCATTTCTGAAAATTAGAGACCTAGGGGAATCCAAGATGGGGTGACTTGTGTGGCTCGGACCAGGTTCTGTTACCCAGAATCCTTTGCAAACCTCAGAATTTGGCTAAAAAAACACATGTTCCTCACATTTCTGTGACTGAAAGTTATAGAATCTGAGAGGAGCCACAAATTTCCTTCCACCCAGCGTTCCCCCACGTCTCCCGATAAAAATGATACCTCACTTGTGTGGGTAGGCCTAGCGCCCGTGACAGGAAACGCCCCAAAGCGCAAAGTGGACACAGCCACATTTTTGAAGGAAAACAGAGGTGTTTTTTGCAAAGTGCCTACCTGTAGATTTTGGCCTGTAGCTCAGCCGTCACCTAGGGAAACCTACCAAACCTGTGCATTTTTGAAAACTAGAGACCTCGGGGAATCCAAGATGGAGTGACTTGTGTGGCTCGGACCAGGTTCTGTTACCCAGAATCCTTTGCAAACCTCAAAATTTCGCCAAAAAAACACATGTTCCTCACATTTCTGGGGCAGAAAGTTTTGGAATCTGAGAGGAGCCACAAATTTCCATCCACCCAGCGTTCCCCCACGTCTCCCGATAAAAATAATACCTCACTTGTGTGGGTAGGCCTAGCGCCCGCGACAGGAAACGCCCCAAAGCGCAACCTGGACACAGCCAAATTTTTGAAGCAAAACAGAGGTGTTTTTTGCAAAGTGCCTACCTGTAGATTTTGGCCTGTAGCTGAGCTGCCACCTAGGGAAACCTACCAAACCTGTGCATTTCTGAAAACTAGAGACCTGGGGAATCCAAGATGGGGTGACTTGTGTGGCTCGGACCAGGTTCTGTTACCCAGAATCCTTTGCAAACCTCAAAATTTGGCCAAAAAAACACATGCTCCTCACATTTCTGTGGCAGAAAGTTCTGGAATCTGAGAGGAGCCACAAATTTCCTTCCACCCAGCGTTCCCCCACGTCTCCCGATAAAAATGATACCTCACTTGTGTGGGTAGGCCTAGCGCCCGCGACAGGAAAGGCCCCAAAGCGCAACGTGGACACAGCCAAATTTTTGAAGGAAAACAGAGGTGTTTTTTGCAAAGTGCCTACCTGTAGATTTTGGCCTGTAGCTGTAGCTCAGCCGCCACCTAGGGAAACCTACCAAACCTGTGCATTTCTGAAAATTAGAGACCTAGGGGAATCCAAGATGGGGTGACTTGTGTGGCTCGGACCAGGTTCTGTTACCCAGAATCCTTTGCAAACCTCAGAATTTGGCTAAAAAAACACATGTTCCTCACATTTCTGTGACTGAAAGTTATAGAATCTGAGAGGAGCCACAAATTTCCTTCCACCCAGCGTTCCCCCACGTCTCCCGATAAAAATGATAACTCACTTGTGTGGGTAGGCCTAGCGCCCGCAACAGGAAACGCCCCAAAGCGCAACGTGGACACAGAAATTTTTTTGAAGGCAAACAGAGGTGTTTTTGCAAAGTGCCTACCTGTAGATTTTGGCCTGTAGCTCAGCCGCCACCTAGGGAAACCTACCAAACCTGTGCATTTCTGAAAACTAGAGACCTAGGGGAATCCAAGATGGGGTGACTTGTGTGGCTCGAACCAGGTTCTGTTACCCAGAATCCTTTGCAAACCTCAAAATTTGGCCAAAAAAACACATGTTCCTCACATTTATGTAGCAGAAAGTTTTGGAATCTGAGAGGAGCCACAAATTTCCTTCCACCCAGCGTTCCCCCACGTCTCCCGATAAAAATGATACCTCACTTGTGTGGGTAGGCCTAGCGCCCGCGACAGGAAACGCCCCAAAGCGCAACGTGGACACAGCCAAATTTTTGAAGGAAAACAGAGATGTTTTTTGCAAAGTGCCTACCTGTAGATTTTGGCCTGTAGCTCAGCCGCCACCTAGGGAAACCTACCAAACCTGTGCATTTCTGAAAACTAGAGACCTAGGGGAATCCAAGATGGGGTGACTTGTGTGGCTCGGACCAGGTTCTGTTACCCAGAATCCCTTGCAAACCTCAGAATTTGGCTAAAAAAACACATGTTCCTCACATTTCTGTGGCAGAATGTTCTTGAATCTGAGGGGAGCCACAAATTTCCTTCCACCCAGCGTTCCCCCACGTCTCCCGATAAAAATGATACCTCACTTGTGTGGGTAGGCCTAGCGCCCGCGACAGGAAACGCCCCAAAGCGCAACGTGGACACAGCCAAATTTTTGAAGGAAAACAGAGGTGTTTTTTGCAAAGTTCCTACCTGTAGATTTTGGCCTGTTGCTGAGCCGCCACCTAGGGAAACCTACCAAACCTGTGCATTTCTGAAAACTAGAGACCTAGGGGAATCCAAGATGGGGTGACTTGTGTGGCTCGGACCAGGTTCTGTTACCCAGAATCCTTTGCAAACCTCAAAATTTGGCCAAAAAAACACATGTTCCTCACATTTCTGTGGCAGAAAGTTCTGGAATCTGAGAGGAGCCACAAATTTCCTTCCACCCAGCGTTCCCCCACGTCTCCCGATAAAAATGATACCTCACTTGTGTGGGTAGGCCTAGCGCCCGCAACAGGAAACGCCCCAAAGCGCAACGTGGACACAGCCAAATTTTTGAAGGAAAACAGAGGTGTTTTCTGCAAAGTGCCTACCTGTAGATTTTGGCCTGTAGCTCAGCCGCCACCTAGGGAAACCTACCAAACCTGTGCATTTCTGAAAACTAGAGACCTAGGGGAATCCAAGATGGGGTGACTTGTGTGGCTCGGACTAGGTTCTGTTACCCAGAATCCTTTGCAAACCTCAGAATTTGGCTAAAAAACCACATGTTCCTCACATTTCTGTGGCAGAAAGTTCTGGAATCTGAGAGGAGCCACAAATTTCCTTCCACCCAGCGTTCCCCCACGTCTCCCGATAAAAATGATACCTCACTTGTGTGGGTAGGCCTAGCGCCCGTGACAGGAAACGCCCCAAAGCGCAAAGTGGACACAGCCACATTTTTGAAGGAAAACAGAGGTGTTTTTTGCAAAGTGCCTACCTGTAGATTTTGACCTGTAGCTCAGCCGTCACCTAGGGAAACCTACCAAACCTGTGCATTTCTGAAAACTAGAGACCTAGGGGAATCCAAGATGGAGTGACTTGTGTGGCTCGGACCAGGTTCTGTTACCCAGAATCCTTTGCAAACCTCAAAATTTGGCCAAAAAAACACATGTTCCTCACATTTCTGTGGCAGAAAGTTTTGGAATCTGAGAGGAGCCACAAATTTCCTTCCACCCAGCGTTCCCCCACGTCTCCCGATAAAAATAATACCTCACTTGTGTGGGTAGGCCTAGCGCCCGCGACAGGAAACGCCCCAAAGCGCAACCTGGACACAGCCAAATTTTTGAAGGAAAACAGAGGTGTTTTTTGCAAAGTGCCTACCTGTAGATTTTGGCCTGTAGCTGAGCCGCCACCTAGGGAAACCTACCAAACCTGTGCATTTCTGAAAACTAGAGACCTGGGGAATCCAAGATGGGGTGACTTGTGTGGCTCGGACCAGGTTCTGTTACCCAGAATCCTTTGCAAACCTCAAAATTTGGCCAAAAAAACACATGCTCCTCACATTTCTGTGGCAGAAAGTTCTGGAATCTGAGAGGAGCCACAAATTTCCTTCCACCCAGCGTTCCCCCACGTCTCCCGATAAAAATGATACCTCACTTGTGTGGGTAGGCCTAGCGCCCGCGACAGGAAAGGCCCCAAAGCGCAACGTGGACACAGCCAAATTTTTGAAGGAAAACAGAGGTGTTTTTTGCAAAGTGCCTACCTGTAGATTTTGGCCTGTAGCTCAGCCGTCACCTAGGGAAACCTACCAAACCTGTGCATTTCTGAAAACTAGAGACCTAGGGGAATACAAGATGGAAAGACTTGTGTGGCTCGGACCAGGTTCTGTTACCCAGAATCCTTTGCAAACCTCAAAATTTGGCCAAAAAACACATGTTCCTCACATTTCTGTGGCAGAAAGTTTTGGAATCTGAGAGGAGCCACAAATTTCCTTCCACCCAGCGTTCCCCCACGTCTCCCGATAAAAATAATACCTCACTTGTGTGGGTAGGCCTAGCGCCCGCGACAGGAAACGCCCCAAAGCGCAACCTGGACACAGCCAAATTTTTGAAGCAAAACAGAGGTGTTTTTTGCAAAGTGCCTACCTGTAGATTTTGGCCTGTAGCTGAGCCGCCACCTTGGGAAACCTACCAAACCTGTGCATTTCTGAAAACTAGAGACCTGGGGAATCCAAGATGGGGTGACTTGTGTGGCTCGGACCAGGTTCTGTTACCCAGAATCCTTTGCAAACCTCAAAATTTGGCCAAAAAAACACATGCTCCTCACATTTCTGTGGCAGAAAGTTCTGGAATCTGAGAGGAGCCACAAATTTCCTTCCACCCAGCGTTCCCCCACGTCTCCCGATAAAAATGATACCTCACTTGTGTGGGTAGGCCTAGCGCCCGCGACAGGAAAGGCCCCAAAGCGCAACGTGGACACAGCCAAATTTTTGAAGGAAAACAGAGTTGTTTTTTGCAAAGTGCCTACCTGTAGATTTTGGCCTGTAGCTCAGCCGTCACCTAGGGAAACCTACCAAACCTGTGCATTTCTGAAAAATAGAGACCTAGGGGAATCCAAGATGGGGTGACTTGTGTGGCTCGGACCAGGTTCTGTTACCCAGAATCCGTTGCAAACCTCAAAATTTGGCCAAAAAAACACATGTTCCTCACATTTCTGTGGCAGAAAGTTCTGGAATCTGAGAGGAGCCACAAATTTCCTTCCGCCCATCGTTCCCCCACGTCTCCCGATAAAAATGATACCTCACTTGTGTGGGTAGGCCTAGCGCCCGCGACAGGAAACGCCCCAAAGCGCAACGTGGACACAGCCAAATTTTTGAAGGAAAACAGGTGTTTTTTGCAAAGTGCCTACCTGTAGATTTTGGCCTGTAGCTCAGCCGCCACCTAGGGAAACCAACCAAACCTGTGCATTTCTGAAAACTAGAGACCCAGGGGAATCCAAGATGGGGTGACTTGTGTGGCTCGGACCAGGTTCTGTTACCCAGAATCCTTTGCAAACCTCAGAATTTGGCTAAAAAAACACATGTTCCTCACATTTCTGTGGCAGAAAGTTCTGGAATCTGAGAGGAGCCACAAATTTCCTTCCACCCAGCGTTCCCCCACGTCTCCCGATAAAAATGATACCTCACTTGTGTGGGTAGGCCTAGCGCCCGCGACAGGAAAGGCCCCAAAGCGCAACGTGGACACAGCCAAATTTTTGAAGGAAAACAGAGGTGTTTTTTGCAAAGTGCCTACCTGTAGATTTTGGCCTGTAGCTGTAGCTCAGCCGCCACCTAGGGAAACCTACCAAACCTGTGCATTTCTGAAAATTAGAGACCTAGGGGAATCCAAGATGGGGTGACTTGTGTGGCTCGGACCAGGTTCTGTTACCCAGAATCCTTTGCAAACCTCAGAATTTGGCTAAAAAAACACATGTTCCTCACATTTCTGTGACTGAAAGTTATAGAATCTGAGAGGAGCCACAAATTTCCTTCCACCCAGCGTTCCCCCACGTCTCCCGATAAAAATGATACCTCACTTGTGTGGGTAGGCCTAGCGCCCGTGACAGGAAACGCCCCAAAGCGCAAAGTGGACACAGCCACATTTTTTAAGGAAAACAGAGGTGTTTTATGCAAAGTGCCTACCTGTAGATTTTGGCCTGTAGCTCAGCCGCCACCTAGGGAAACCTACCAAACCTGTGCATTTCTGAAAACTAGAGACCTAGGGGAATCCAAGATGGGGTGACTTGTGTGGCTCGAACCAGGTTCTGTTACCCAGAATCCTTTGCAAACCTCAAAATTTGGCCAAAAAAACACATGTTCCTCACATTTATGTAGCAGAAAGTTTTGGAATCTGAGAGGAGCCACAAATTTCCTTCCACCCAGCGTTCCCCCACGTCTCCCGATAAAAATGATACCTCACTTGTGTGGGTAGGCCTAGCGCCCGCGACAGGAAACGCCCCAAAGCGCAACGTGGACACAGCCAAATTTTTGAAGGAAAACAGAGATGTTTTTTGCAAAGTGCCTACCTGTAGATTTTGGCCTGTAGCTCAGCCGCCACCTAGGGAAACCTACCAAACCTGTGCATTTCTGAAAACTAGAGACCTAGGGGAATCCAAGATGGGGTGACTTGTGTGGCTCGGACCAGGTTCTGTTACCCAGAATCCCTTGCAAACCTCAGAATTTGGCTAAAAAAACACATGTTCCTCACATTTCTGTGGCAGAATGTTCTTGAATCTGAGGGGAGCCACAAATTTCCTTCCACCCAGCGTTCCCCCACGTCTCCCGATAAAAATGATACCGCACTTGTGTGGGTAGGCCTAGGGCACGCGACAGGAAACGCCCCAAAGCGCAACGTGGACACAGCCAAATTTTTGAAGGAAAACAGAGGTGTTTTCTGCAAAGTGCCTACCTGTAGATTTTGGCCTGTAGCTCAGCCGCCACCTAGGGAAACCTACCAAACCTGTGCAATTCTGAAAACTAGAGACATAGGGGAATCCAAGATGGGGTGACTTGTGTGGCTCGGAACAGGTTCTGTTACCCAGAATCCTTTGCAAACCTCAGAATTTGGCTAAAAAAACACATGTTCCTCACATTTCTGTGGCAGAAAGTTCTGGAATCTGAGAGGAGCCACAAATTTCCTTCCACCCAGCGTTCCCCCACGTCTCCCGATAAAAATGATACCTCACTTGTGTGGGTAGGCCTAGCGCCCGCGACAGGAAACGCCCCAATGCGCAACGTGGACACAGCCAAATTTTTGAAGGAAAACAGAGGTGTTTTTTGCAAAGTGCCTACCTGTAGATTTTGGCCTGTAGCTCAGCCGTCACCTAAGGAAACCTACCAAACCTGTGCATTTCTGAAAACTAGAGACCTAGGGGAATCCAAGATGGGGTGACTTGTGTGGCTCGGAACAGGTTCTGTTACCCAGAATCCTTTGCAAACCTCAAAATTTGGCCAAAGAAACACTTGTTCCTCACATTTCTGTGGCAGAAAGTTCTGGAATCTGAGAGGAGCCACAAATTTCCTTCCACCCAGCGTTCCCCCACGTCTCCCGATAAAAATGATACCTCACTTGTGTGGGTAGGCCTAGCGCCCGCGACAGGAAACGCCCCAAAGCGCAACGTGGACACAGCCAAATTTTTGAAGGAAAACAGAGGTGTTTTTTGCAAAGTTCCTACCTGTAGATTTTGGCCTGTTGCTGAGCCGCCACCTAGGGAAACCTACCAAACCTGTGCATTTCTGAAAACTAGAGACCTAGGGGAATCCAAGATGGGGTGACTTGTGTGGCTCGGACCAGGTTCTGTTACCCAGAATCCTTTGCAAACCTCAAAATTTGGCCAAAAAAACACATGTTCCTCACATTTCTGTGGCAGAAAGTTCTGGAATCTGAGAGGAGCCACAAATTTCCTTCCACCCAGCGTTCCCCCACGTCTCCCGATAAAAATGATACCTCACTTGTGTGGGTAGGCCTAGCGCCCGCAACAGGAAACGCCCCAAAGCGCAACGTGGACACAGCCAAATTTTTGAAGGAAAACAGAGGTGTTTTCTGCAAAGTGCCTACCTGTAGATTTTGGCCTGTAGCTCAGCCGCCACCTAGGGAAACCTACCAAACCTGTGCATTTCTGAAAACTAGAGACCTAGGGGAATCCAAGATGGGGTGACTTGTGTGGCTCGGACTAGGTTCTGTTACCCAGAATCCTTTGCAAACCTCAGAATTTGGCTAAAAAACCACATGTTCCTCACATTTCTGTGGCAGAAAGTTCTGGAATCTGAGAGGAGCCACAAATTTCCTTCCACCCAGCGTTCCCCCACGTCTCCCGATAAAAATGATACCTCACTTGTGTGGGTAGGCCTAGCGCCCGTGACAGGAAACGCCCCAAAGCGCAAAGTGGACACAGCCACATTTTTGAAGGAAAACAGAGGTGTTTTTTGCAAAGTGCCTACCTGTAGATTTTGGCCTGTAGCTCAGCCGTCACCTAGGGAAACCTACCAAACCTGTGCATTTCTGAAAACTAGAGACCTAGGGGAATTAAAGATGGAGTGACTTGTGTGGCTCGGACCAGGTTCTGTTACCCAGAATCCTTTGCAAACCTCAAAATTTGGCCAAAAAAACACATGTTCCTCACATTTCTGTGGCAGAAAGTTTTGGAATCTGAGAGGAGCCACAAATTTCCTTCCACCCAGCGTTCCCCCACGTCTCCCGATAAAAATAATACCTCACTTGTGTGGGTAGGCCTAGCGCCCGCGACAGGAAACGCCCCAAAGCGCAACCTGGACACAGCCAAATTTTTGAAGGAAAACAGAGGTGTTTTTTGCAAAGTGCCTACCTGTAGATTTTGGCCTGTAGCTGAGCCGCCACCTAGGGAAACCTACCAAACCTGTGCATTTCTGAAAACTAGAGACCTGGGGAATCCAAGATGGGGTGACTTGTGTGGCTCGGACCAGGTTCTGTTACCCAGAATCCTTTGCAAACCTCAAAATTTGGCCAAAAAAACACATGCTCCTCACATTTCTGTGGCAGAAAGTTCTGGAATCTGAGAGGAGCCACAAATTTCCTTCCACCCAGCGTTCCCCCACGTCTCCCGATAAAAATTATACCTCACTTGTGTGGGTAGGCCTAGCGCCCGCGACAGGAAAGGCCCCAAAGCGCAACGTGGACACAGCCAAATTTTTGAAGGAAAACAGAGGTGTTTTTTGCAAAGTGCCTACCTGTAGATTTTGGCCTGTAGCTCAGCCGTCACCTAGGGAAACCTACCAAACCTGTGCATTTCTGAAAACTAGAGACCTAGGGGAATCCAAGATGGAAAGACTTGTGTGGCTCGGACCAGGTTCTGTTACCCAGAATCCTTTGCAAACCTCAAAATTTGGCCAAAAAAACACATGTTCCTCACATTTCTGTGGCAGAAAGTTTTGGAATCTGAGAGGAGCCACAAATTTCCTTCCACCCAGCGTTCCCCCACGTCTCCCGATAAAAATAATACCTCACTTGTGTGGGTAGGCCTAGCGCCCGCGACAGGAAACGCCCCAAAGCGCAACCTGGACACAGCCAAATTTTTGAAGCAAAACAGAGGTGTTTTTTGCAAAGTGCCTACCTGTAGATTTTGGCCTGTAGCTGAGCCGCCACCTAGGGAAACCTACCAAACCTGTGCATTTCTGAAAACTAGAGACCTGGGGAATCCAAGATGGGGTGACTTGTGTGGCTCGGACCAGGTTCTGTTACCCAGAATCCTTTGCAAACCTCAAAATTTGGCCAAAAAAACACATGCTCCTCACATTTCTGTGGCAGAAAGTTCTGGAATCTGAGAGGGGCCACAA
The DNA here is from genome assembly GCF_031143425.1 of Pleurodeles waltl. NCBI lineage: Eukaryota > Metazoa > Chordata > Amphibia > Caudata > Salamandridae > Pleurodeles > Pleurodeles waltl. The sequence goes on from NC_090442.1 coordinate 837,942,677, forward strand.
ATTTCCTTCCACCCAGCGTTCCCCCACGTCTCTCGATAAAAATGATACCTCACTTGTGTGGGTAGGCCTAGCGCCCGCGACAGGAAAGGCCCCAAAGCGCAACGTGGACACAGCCAAATTTTTGAAGGAAAACAGAGTTGTTTTTTGCAAAGTGCCTACCTGTAGATTTTGGCCTGTAGCTCAGCCGTCACCTAGGGAAACCTACCAAACCTGTGCATTTCTGAAAAATAGAGACCTAGGGGAATCCAAGATGGGGTGACTTGTGTGGCTCGGACCAGGTTCTGTTACCCAGAATCCGTTGCAAACCTCAAAATTTGGCCAAAAAAACACATGTTCCTCACATTTCTGTGGCAGAAAGTTCTGGAATCTGAGAGGAGCCACAAATTTCCTTCCGCCCATCGTTCCCCCACGTCTCCCGATAAAAATGATACCTCACTTGTGTGGGTAGGCCTAGCGCCCGCGACAGGAAACGCCCCAAAGCGCAACGTGGACACAGCCAAATTTTTGAAGGAAAACAGGTGTTTTTTGCAAAGTGCCTACCTGTAGATTTTGGCCTGTAGCTCAGCCGCCACCTAGGGAAACCTACCAAACCTGTGCATTTCTGAAAACTAGAGACCCAGGGGAATCCAAGATGGGGTGACTTGTGTGGCTCGGACCAGGTTCTGTTACCCAGAATCCTTTGCAAACCTCAGAATTTGGCTAAAAAAACACATGTGCCTCACATTTCTGTGGCAGAAAGTTCTGGAATCTGAGAGGAGCCACAAATTTCCTTCCACCCAGCGTTCCCCCACGTCTCCCGATAAAAATGATACCTCACTTGTGTGGGTAGGCCTAGCGCCCGCGACAGGAAAGGCCCCAAAGCGCAACGTGGACACAGCCAAATTTTTGAAGGAAAACAGAGGTGTTTTTTGCAAAGTGCCTACCTGTAGATTTTGGCCTGTAGCTGTAGCTCAGCCGCCACCTAGGGAAACCTACCAAACCTGTGCATTTCTGAAAATTAGAGACCTAGGGGAATCCAAGATGGGGTGACTTGTGTGGCTCGGACCAGGTTCTGTTACCCAGAATCCTTTGCAAACCTCAAAATTTGGCTAAAAAAACACATGTTCCTCACATTTCTGTGACTGAAAGTTGTAGAATCTGAGAGGAGCCACAAATTTCCTTCCACCCAGCGTTCCCCCACGTCTCCCGATAAAAATGATACCTCACTTGTGTGGGTAGGCCTAGCGCCCGTGACAGGAAACGCCCCAAAGCGCAAAGTGGACACAGCCACATTTTTGAAGGAAAACAGAGGTGTTTTTTGCAAAGTGCCTACCTGTAGATTTTGGCCTGTAGCTCAGCCGTCACCTAGGGAAACCTACCAAACCTGTGCATTTCTGAAAACTAGAGACCTAGGGGAATCCAAGATGGAGTGACTTGTGTGGCTCGGACCAGGTTCTGTTACCCAGAATCCTTTGCAAACCTCAAAATTTGGCCAAAAAAACACATGTTCCTCACATTTCTGTGGCAGAAAGTTTTGGAATCTGAGAGGAGCCACAAATTTCCTTCCACCCAGCGTTCCCCCACGTCTCCCGATAAAAATAATACCTCACTTGTGTGAGTAGGCCTAGCGCCCGCGACAGGAAACGCCCCAAAGCGCAACCTGGACACAGCCAAATTTTTGAAGCAAAACAGAGGTGTTTTTTGCAAAGTGCCTACCTGTAGATTTTGGCCTGTAGCTGAGCCGCCACCTAGGGAAACCTACCAAACCTGTGCATTTCTGAAAACTAGAGACCTGGGGAATCCAAGATGGGGTGACTTGTGTGGCTCGGACCAGGTTCTGTTACCCAGAATCCTTTGCAAACCTCAAAATTTGGCCAAAAAAACACATGCTCCTCACATTTCTGTGGCAGAAAGTTCTGGAATCTGAGAGGAGCCACAAATTTCCTTCCACCCAGCGTTCCCCCACGTCTCCCGATAAAAATGATACCTCACTTGTGTGGGTAGGCCTAGCGCCCGCGACAGGAAAGGCCCCAAAGCGCAACGTGGACACAGCCAAATTTTTGAAGGAAAACAGAGTTGTTTTTTGCAAAGTGCCTACCTGTAGATTTTGGCCTGTAGCTGTAGCTCAGCCGCCACCTAGGGAAACCTACCAAACCTGTGCATTTCTGAAAATTAGAGACCTAGGGGAATCCAAGATGGGGTGACTTGTGTGGCTCGGACCAGGTTCTGTTACCCAGAATCCTTTGCAAACCTCAGAATTTGGCTAAAAAAACACATGTTCCTCACATTTCTGTGACTGAAAGTTATAGAATCTGAGAGGAGCCACAAATTTCCTTCCACCCAGCGTTCCCCCACGTCTCCCGATAAAAATGATACCTCACTTGTGTGGGTAGGCCTAGCGCCCGCAACAGGAAACGCCCCAAAGCGCAACGTGGACACAGACAAATTTTTGAAGGAAAACAGAGGTGTTTTTTGCAAAGTGCCTACCTGTAGATTTTGGCCTGTAGCTCAGCCGTCACCTAGGGAAACCTACCAAACCTGTGCATTTTTGAAAACTAGAGACCTAGGGAATCCAAGATGGGGTGACTTGTGTGGCTCGGACCAGGTTCTGTTACCCAGAATCCTTTGCAAACCTCAAAATTTGGCCAAAAAAACACATGCTTCTCACATTTCTGTGGCAGAAAGTTGTAGAATCTGAGAGGAGCCACAAATTTCCTTCCACCCAGCGTTCCCCCACGTCTCCCGATAAAAATGATACCTCACTTGTGTGGGTAGGCCTAGCGCCCGTGACAGGAAACGCCCCAAAGCGCAAAGTGGACACAGCCACATTTTTGAAGGAAAACAGAGGTGTTTTTTGCAAAGTGCCTACCTGTAGATTTTGGCCTGTAGCTCAGCCGTCACCTAGGGAAACCTACCAAACCTGTGCATTTCTGAAAACTAGAGACCTAGGGGAATCCAAGATGGAGTGACTTGTGTGGCTCGGACCAGGTTCTGTTACCCAGAATCCTTTGCAAACCTCAAAATTTGGCCAAAAAAACACATGTTCCTCACATTTCTGTGGCAGAAAGTTTTGGAATCTGAGAGGAGCCACAAATTTCCTTCCACCCAGCGTTCCCCCACGTCTCCCGATAAAAATAATACCTCACTTGTGTGAGTAGGCCTAGCGCCCGCGACAGGAAACGCCCCAAAGCGCAACCTGGACACAGCCAAATTTTTGAAGCAAAACAGAGGTGTTTTTTGCAAAGTGCCTACCTGTAGATTTTGGCCTGTAGCTGCGCCGCCACCTAGGGAAACCTACCAAACCTGTGCATTTCTGAAAACTAGAGACCTGGGGAATCCAAGATGGGGTGACTTGTGTGGCTCGGACCAGGTTCTGTTACCCAGAATCCTTTGCAAACCTCAAAATTTGGCCAAAAAAACACATGCTCCTCACATTTCTGTGGCAGAAAGTTCTGGAATCTGAGAGGAGCCACAAATTTCCTTCCACCCAGCGTTCCCCCACGTCTCCCGATAAAAATGATACCTCACTTGTGTGGGTAGGCCTAGCGCCCGCGACAGGAAAGGCCCCAAAGCGCAACGTGGACACAGCCAAATTTTTGAAGGAAAACAGAGTTGTTTTTTGCAAAGTGCCTACCTGTAGATTTTGGCCTGTAGCTCAGCCGTCACCTAGGGAAACCTACCAAACCTGTGCATTTCTGAAAAATAGAGACCTAGGGGAATCCAAGATGGGGTGACTTGTGTGGCTCGGACCAGGTTCTGTTACCCAGAATCCGTTGCAAACCTCAAAATTTGGCCAAAAAAACACATGTTCCTCACATTTCTGTGGCAGAAAGTTCTGGAATCTGAGAGGAGCCACAAATTTCCTTCCGCCCATCGTTCCCCCACGTCTCCCGATAAAAATGATACCTCACTTGTGCGGGTAGGCCTAGCGCCCGCGACAGGAAACGCCCCAAAGCGCAACGTGGACACAGCCAAATTTTTGAAGGAAAACAGGTGTTTTTTGCAAAGTGCCTACCTGTAGATTTTGGCCTGTAGCTCAGCCGAAACCTAGGGAAACCTACCAAACCTGTGCATTTCTGAAAACTAGAGACCCAGGGGAATCCAAGATGGGGTGACTTGTGTGGCTCGGACCAGGTTCTGTTACCCAGAATCCTTTGCAAACCTCAGAATTTGGCTAAAAAAACACATGTTCCTCACATTTCTGTGGCAGAAAGTTCTGGAATCTGAGAGGAGCCACAAATTTCCTTCCACCCAGCGTTCCCCCACGTCTCCCGATAAAAATGATACCTCACTTGTGTGGGTAGGCCTAGCGCCCGCGACAGGAAAGGCCCCAAAGCGCAACGTGGACACAGCCAAATTTTTGAAGGAAAACAGAGGTGTTTTTTGCAAAGTGCCTACCTGTAGATTTTGGCCTGTAGCTGTAGCTCAGCCGCCACCTAGGGAAACCTACCAAACCTGTGCATTTCTGAAAATTAGAGACCTAGGGGAATCCAAGATGGGGTGACTTGTGTGGCTCGGACCAGGTTCTGTTACCCAGAATCCTTTGCAAACCTCAAAATTTGGCTAAAAAAACACATGTTCCTCACATTTCTGTGACTGAAAGTTGTAGAATCTGAGAGGAGCCACAAATTTCCTTCCACCCAGCGTTCCCCCACGTCTCCCGATAAAAATGATACCTCACTTGTGTGGGTAGGCCTAGCGCCCGTGACAGGAAACGCCCCAAAGCGCAAAGTGGACACAGCCACATTTTTGAAGGAAAACAGAGGTGTTTTTTGCAAAGTGCCTACCTGTAGATTTTGGCCTGTAGCTCAGCCGTCACCTAGGGAAACCTACCAAACCTGTGCATTTCTGAAAACTAGAGACCTAGGGGAATCCAAGATGGAGTGACTTGTGTGGCTCGGACCAGGTTCTGTTACCCAGAATCCTTTGCAAACCTCAAAATTTGGCCAAAAAAACACATGTTCCTCACATTTCTGTGGCAGAAAGTTTTGGAATCTGAGAGGAGCCACAAATTTCCTTCCACCCAGCGTTCCCCCACGTCTCCCGATAAAAATAATACCTCACTTGTGTGAGTAGGCCTAGCGCCCGCGACAGGAAACGCCCCAAAGCGCAACCTGGACACAGCCAAATTTTTGAAGCAAAACAGAGGTGTTTTTTGCAAAGTGCCTACCTGTAGATTTTGGCCTGTAGCTGAGCCGCCACCTAGGGAAACCTACCAAACCTGTGCATTTCTGAAAACTAGAGACCTGGGGAATCCAAGATGGGGTGACTTGTGTGGCTCGGACCAGGTTCTGTTACCCAGAATCCTTTGCAAACCTCAAAATTTGGCCAAAAAAACACATGCTCCTCACATTTCTGTGGCAGAAAGTTCTGGAATCTGAGAGGAGCCACAAATTTCCTTCCACCCAGCGTTCCCCCACGTCTCCCGATAAAAATGATACCTCACTTGTGTGGGTAGGCCTAGCGCCCGCGACAGGAAAGGCCCCAAAGCGCAACGTGGACACAGCCAAATTTTTGAAGGAAAACAGAGTTGTTTTTTGCAAAGTGCCTACCTGTAGATTTTGGCCTGTAGCTCAGCCGTCACCTAGGGAAACCTACCAAACCTGTGCATTTCTATAAAATAGAGACCTAGGGGAATCCAAGATGGGGTGACTTGTGTGGCTCGGACCAGGTTCTGTTACCCAGAATCCGTTGCAAACCTCAAAATTTGGCCAAAAAAACACATGTTCCTCACATTTCTGTGGCAGAAAGTTCTGGAATCTGAGAGGAGCCACAAATTTCCTTCCGCCCATCGTTCCCCCACGTCTCCCGATAAAAATGATACCTCACTTGTGCGGGTAGGCCTAGCGCCCGCGACAGGAAACGCCCCAAAGCGCAACGTGGACACAGCCAAATTTTTGAAGGAAAACAGGTGTTTTTTGCAAAGTGCCTACCTGTAGATTTTGGCCTGTAGCTCAGCCGCCACCTAGGGAAACCTACCAAACCTGTGCATTTCTGAAAACTAGAGACCCAGGGGAATCCAAGATGGGGTGACTTGTGTGGCTCGGACCAGGTTCTGTTACCCAGAATCCTTTGCAAACCTCAGAATTTGGCTAAAAAAACACATGTTCCTCACATTTCTGTGGCAGAAAGTTCTGGAATCTGAGAGGAGCCACAAATTTCCTTCCACCCAGCGTTCCCCCACGTCTCCCGATAAAAATGATACCTCACTTGTGTGGGTAGGCCTAGCGCCCGCGACAGGAAAGGCCCCAAAGCGCAACGTGGACACAGCCAAATTTTTGAAGGAAAACAGAGGTGTTTTTTGCAAAGTGCCTACCTGTAGATTTTGGCCTGTAGCTGTAGCTCAGCCGCCACCTAGGGAAACCTACCAAACCTGTGCATTTCTGAAAATTAGAGACCTAGGGGAATCCAAGATGGGGTGACTTGTGTGGCTCGGACCAGGTTCTGTTACCCAGAATCCTTTGCAAACCTCAGAATTTGGCTAAAAAAACACATGTTCCTCACATTTCTGTGACTGAAAGTTATAGAATCTGAGAGGAGCCACAAATTTCCTTCCACCCAGCGTTCCCCCACGTCTCCCGATAAAAATGATACCTCACTTGTGTGGGTAGGCCTAGCGCCCGCAACAGGAAACGCCCCAAAGCGCAACGTGGACACAGACAAATTTTTGAAGGCAAACAGAGGTGTTTTTGCAAAGTGCCTACCTGTAGATTTTGGCCTGTAGCTCAGCCGCCACCTAGGGAAACCTACCAAACCTGTGCATTTCTGAAAACTAGAGACCTAGGGGAATCCAAGATGGGGTGACTTGTGTGGCTCGAACCAGGTTCTGTTACCCAGAATCCTTTGCAAACCTCAAAATTTGGCCAAAAAAACACATGTTCCTCACATTTATGTAGCAGAAAGTTTTGGAATCTGAGAGGAGCCACAAATTTCCTTCCACCCAGCGTTCCCCCACGTCTCCCGATAAAAATGATACCTCACTTGTGTGGGTAGGCCTGGCGCCCGCGACAGGAAACGCCCCAAAGCGCAACGTGGACACAGCCAAATTTTTGAAGGAAAACAGAGATGTTTTTTGCAAAGTGCCTACCTGTAGATTTTGGCCTGTAGCTCAGCCGCCACCTAGGGAAACCTACCAAACCTGTGCATTTCTGAAAACTAGAGACCTAGGGGAATCCAAGATGGGGTGACTTGTGTGGCTCGGACCAGGTTCTGTTACCCAGAATCCCTTGCAAACCTCAGAATTTGGCTAAAAAAACACATGTTCCTCACATTTCTGTGGCAGAATGTTCTTGAATCTGAGGGGAGCCACAAATTTCCTTCCACCCAGCGTTCCCCCACGTCTCCCGATAAAAATGATACCGCACTTGTGTGGGTAGGCCTAGCGCACGCGACAGGAAACGCCCCAAAGCGCAACGTGGACACAGCCAAATTTTTGAAGGAAAACAGAGGTGTTTTCTGCAAAGTGCCTACCTGTAGATTTTGGCCTGTAGCTCAGCCGCCACCTAGGGAAACCTACCAAACCTGTGCAATTCTGAAAACTAGAGACATAGGGGAATCCAAGATGGGGTGACTTGTGTGGCTCGGAACAGGTTCTGTTACCCAGAATCCTTTGCAAACCTCAGAATTTGGCTAAAAAAACACATGTTCCTCACATTTCTGTGGCAGAAAGTTCTGGAATCTGAGAGGAGCCACAAATTTCCTTCCACCCAGCGTTCCCCCACGTCTCCCGATAAAAATGATACCTCACTTGTGTGGGTAGGCCTAGCGCCCGCGACAGGAAACGCCCCAATGCGCAACATGGACACAGCCAAATTTTTGAAGGAAAACAGAGGTGTTTTTTGCAAAGTGCCTACCTGTAGATTTTGGCCTGTAGCTCAGCCGTCACCTAAGGAAACCTACCAAACCTGTGCATTTCTGAAAACTAGAGACCTAGGGGAATCCAAGATGGGGTGACTTGTGTGGCTCGGACCAGGTTCTGTTACCCAGAATCCTTTGCAAACCTCAAAATTTGGCCAAAGAAACACTTGTTCCTCACATTTCTGTGGCAGAAAGTTCTGGAATCTGAGAGGAGCCACAAATTTCCTTCCACCCAGCGTTCCCCCACGTCTCCCGATAAAAATGATACCTCACTTGTGTGGGTAGGCCTAGCGCCCGCGACAGGAAACGCCCCAAAGCGCAACGTGGACACAGCCAAATTTTTGAAGGAAAACAGAGGTGTTTTTTGCAAAGTTCCTACCTGTAGATTTTGGCCTGTTGCTGAGCCGCCACCTAGGGAAACCTACCAAACCTGTGCATTTCTGAAAACTAGAGACCTAGGGGAATCCAAGATGGGGTGACTTGTGTGGCTCGGACCAGGTTCTGTTACCCAGAATCCTTTGCAAACCTCAAAATTTGGCCAAAAAAACACATGTTCCTCACATTTCTGTGGCAGAAAGTTCTGGAATCTGAGAGGAGCCACAAATTTCCTTCCACCCAGCGTTCCCCCACGTCTCCCGATAAAAATGATACCTCACTTGTGTGGGTAGGCCTAGCACCCGCAACAGGAAACGCCCCAAAGCGCAACGTGGACACAGCCAAATTTTTGAAGGAAAACAGAGGTGTTTTCTGCAAAGTGCCTACCTGTAGATTTTGGCCTGTAGCTCAGCCGCCACCTAGGGAAACCTACCAAACCTGTGCATTTCTGAAAACTAGAGACCTAGGGGAATCCAAGATGGGGTGACTTGTGTGGCTCGGACTAGGTTCTGTTACCCAGAATCCTTTGCAAACCTCAGAATTTGGCTAAAAAACCACATGTTCCTCACATTTCTGTGGCAGAAAGTTCTGGAATCTGAGAGGAGCCACAAATTTCCTTCCACCCAGCGTTCCCCCACGTCTCCCGATAAAAATGATACCTCACTTGTGTGGGTAGGCCTAGCGCCCGTGACAGGAAACGCCCCAAAGCGCAAAGTGGACACAGCCACATTTTTGAAGGAAAACAGAGGTGTTTTTTGCAAAGTGCCTACCTGTAGATTTTGGCCTGTAGCTGAGCCGCCACCTAGGGAAACCTACCAAACCTGTGCATTTCTGAAAACTAGAGACCTGGGGAATCCAAGATGGGGTGACTTGTGTGGCTCGGACCAGGTTCTGTTACCCAGAATCCTTTGCAAACCTCAAAATTTGGCCAAAAAAACACATGCTCCTCACATTTCTGTGGCAGAAAGTTCTGGAATCTGAGAGGAGCCACAAATTTCCTTCCACCCAGCGTTCCCCCACGTCTCCCGATAAAAATGATACCTCACTTGTGTGGGTAGGCCTAGCGCCCGCAACAGGAAACGCCCCAAAGAGCAACGTGGACACAGCCAAATTTTTGAAGGAAAACAGAGGTGTTTTCTGCAAAGTGCCTACCTGTAGATTTTGGCCTGTAGCTCAGCCGCCACCTAGGGAAACCTACCAAACCTGTGCATTTTTGAAAACTAGAGACCTAGGGGAATCCAAGATGGGGTGACTTGTGTGGCTCGGACTAGGTTCTGTTACCCAGAATCCTTTGCAAACCTCAGAATTTGGCTAAAAAACCACATGTTCCTCACATTTCTGTGGCAGAAAGTTCTGGAATCTGAGAGGAGCCACAAATTTCCTTCCACCCAGCGTTCCCCCACGTCTCCCGATAAAAATGATACCTCACTTGTGTGGGTAGGCCTAGCGCCCGTGACAGGAAACGCCCCAAAGCGCAAAGTGGACACAGCCACATTTTTGAAGGAAAACAGAGGTGTTTTTTGCAAAGTGCCTACCTGTAGATTTTGGCCTGTAGCTCAGCCGTCACCTAGGGAAACCTACCAAACCTGTGCATTTCTGAAAACTAGAGACCTAGGGGAATCCAAGATGGAGTGACTTGTGTGGCTCGGACCAGGTTCTGTTACCCAGAATCCTTTGCAAACCTCAAAATTTGGCCAAAAAAACACATGTTCCTCACATTTCTGTGGCAGAAAGTTTTGGAATCTGAGAGGAGCCACAAATTTCCTTCCACCCAGCGTTCCCCCACGTCTCCCGATAAAAATAATACCTCACTTGTGTGGGTAGGCCTAGCGCCCGCGACAGGAAACGCCCCAAAGCGCAACCTGGACACAGCCACATTTTTGAAGGAAAACAGAGGTGTTTTTTGCAAAGTGCCTACCTGTAGATTTTGGCCTGTAGCTGAGCCGCCACCTAGGGAAACCTACCAAACCTGTGCATTTCTGAAAACTAGAGACCTGGGGAATCCAAGATGGGGTGACTTGTGTGGCTCGGACCAGGTTCTGTTACCCAGAATCCTTTGCAAACCTCAAAATTTGGCCAAAAAAACACATGCTCCTCACATTTCTGTGGCAGAAAGTTCTGGAATCTGAGAGGAGCCACAAATTTCCTTCCACCCAGCGTTCCCCCACGTCTCCCGATAAAAATGATACCTCACTTGTGTGGGTAGGCCTAGCGCCCGCGACAGGAAAGGCCCCAAAGCGCAACGTGGACACAGCCAAATTTTTGAAGGAAAACAGAGTTGTTTTTTGCAAAGTGCCTACCTGTAGATTTTGGCCTGTAGCTGTAGCTCAGCCGCCACCTAGGGAAACCTACCAAACCTGTGCATTTCTGAAAATTAGAGACCTAGGGGAATCCAAGATGGGGTGACTTGTGTGGCTCGGACCAGGTTCTGTTACCCAGAATCCTTTGCAAACCTCAAAATTTGGCTAAAAAAACACATGTTCCTCACATTTCTGTGACTGAAAGTTGTAGAATCTGAGAGGAGCCACAAATTTCCTTCCACCCAGCGTTCCCCCACGTCTCCCGATAAAAATGATACCTCACTTGTGTGGGTAGGCCTAGCGCCCGTGACAGGAAACGCCCCAAAGCGCAAAGTGGACACAGCCACATTTTTGAAGGAAAACAGAGGTGTTTTTTGCAAAGTGCCTACCTGTAGATTTTGGCCTGTAGCTCAGCCGTCACCTAGGGAAACCTACCAAACCTGTGCATTTCTGAAAACTAGAGACCTAGGGGAATCCAAGATGGAGTGACTTGTGTGGCTCGGACCAGGTTCTGTTACCCAGAATCCTTTGCAAACCTCAAAATTTGGCCAAAAAAACACATGTTCCTCACATTTCTGTGGCAGAAAGTTTTGGAATCTGAGAGGAGCCACAAATTTCCTTCCACCCAGCGTTCCCCCACGTCTCCCGATAAAAATAATACCTCACTTGTGTGAGTAGGCCTAGCGCCCGCGACAGGAAACGCCCCAAAGCGCAACCTGGACACAGCCAAATTTTTGAAGCAAAACAGAGGTGTTTTTTGCAAAGTGCCTACCTGTAGATTTTGGCCTGTAGCTGAGCCGCCACCTAGGGAAACCTACCAAACCTGTGCATTTCTGAAAACTAGAGACCTGGGGAATCCAAGATGGGGTGACTTGTGTGGCTCGGACCAGGTTCTGTTACCCAGAATCCTTTGCAAACCTCAAAATTTGGCCAAAAAAACACATGCTCCTCACATTTCTGTGGCAGAAAGTTCTGGAATCTGAGAGGAGCCACAAATTTCCTTCCACCCAGCGTTCCCCCACGTCTCCCGATAAAAATGATACCTCACTTGTGTGGGTAGGCCTAGCGCCCGCGACAGGAAAGGCCCCAAAGCGCAACGTGGACACAGCCAAATTTTTGAAGGAAAACAGAGTTGTTTTTTGCAAAGTGCCTACCTGTAGATTTTGGCCTGTAGCTCAGCCGTCACCTAGGGAAACCTACCAAACCTGTGCATTTCTGAAAAATAGAGACCTAGGGGAATCCAAGATGGGGTGACTTGTGTGGCTCGGACCAGGTTCTGTTACCCAGAATCCGTTGCAAACCTCAAAATTTGGCCAAAAAAACACATGTTCCTCACATTTCTGTGGCAGAAAGTTCTGGAATCTGAGAGGAGCCACAAATTTCCTTCCGCCCATCGTTCCCCCACGTCTCCCGATAAAAATGATACCTCACTTGTGCGGGTAGGCCTAGCGCCCGCGACAGGAAACGCCCCAAAGCGCATCGTGGACACAGCCAAATTTTTGAAGGAAAACAGGTGTTTTTTGCAAAGTGCCTACCTGTAGATTTTGGCCTGTAGCTCAGCCGCCACCTAGGGAAACCTACCAAACCTGTGCATTTCTGAAAAATAGAGACCTAGATGAATCCAAGATGGGGTGACTTGTGTGGCTCGGACCAGGTTCTGTTACCCAGAATCCGTTGCAAACCTCAAAATTTGGCCAAAAAAACACATGCTCCTCACATTTCTGTGGCAGAAAGTTCTGGAATCTGAGAGGAGCCACAAATTTCCTTCCACCCAGCGTTCCCCCACGTCTCCCGATAAAAATGATACCTCACTTGTGTGGGTAGGCCTAGCGCCCGCGACAGGAAAGGCCCCAAAGCGCAACGTGGACACAGCCAAATTTTTGAAGGAAAACAGAGGTGTTTTTTGCAAAGTGCCTACCTGTAGATTTTGGCCTGTAGCTGTAGCTCAGCCGCCACCTAGGGAAACCTACCAAACCTGTGCATTTCTGAAAATTAGAGACCTAGGGGAATCCAAGATGGGGTGACTTGTGTGGCTCGGACCAGGTTCTGTTACCCAGAATCCTTTGCAAACCTCAGAATTTGGCTAAAAAAACACATTTTCCTCACATTTCTGTGACTGAAAGTTATAGAATCTGAGAGGAGCCACAAATTTCCTTCCACCCAGCGTTCCCCCACGTCTCCCGATAAAAATGATACCTCACTTGTGTGGGTAGGCCTAGCGCCCGCAACAGGAAACGCCCCAAAGCGCAACGTGGACACAGACAAATTTTTGAAGGCAAACAGAGGTGTTTTTGCAAAGTGCCTACCTGTAGATTTTGGCCTGTAGCTCAGCCGCCACCTAGGGAAACCTACCAAACCTGTGCATTTCTGAAAACTAGAGACCTAGGGGAATCCAAGATGGGGTGACTTGTGTGGCTCGAACCAGGTTCTGTTACCCAGAATCCTTTGCAAACCTCAAAATTTGGCCAAAAAAACACATGTTCCTCACATTTATGTAGCAGAAAGTTTTGGAATCTGAGAGGAGCCACAAATTTCCTTCCACCCAGCGTTCCCCCACGTCTCCCGATAAAAATGATACCTCACTTGTGTGGGTAGGCCTGGCGCCCGCGACAGGAAACGCCCCAAAGCGCAACGTGGACACAGCCAAATTTTTGAAGGAAAACAGAGATGTTTTTTGCAAAGTGCCTACCTGTAGATTTTGGCCTGTAGCTCAGCCGCCACCTAGGGAAACCTACCAAACCTGTGCATTTCTGAAAACTAGAGACCTAGGGGAATCCAAGATGGGGTGACTTGTGTGGCTCGGACCAGGTTCTGTTACCCAGAATCCCTTGCAAACCTCAGAATTTGGCTAAAAAAACACATGTTCCTCACATTTCTGTGGCAGAATGTTCTTGAATCTGAGGGGAGCCACAAATTTCCTTCCACCCAGCGTTCCCCCACGTCTCCCGATAAAAATGATACCGCACTTGTGTGGGTAGGCCTAGCGCACGCGACAGGAAACGCCCCAAAGCGCAACGTGGACACAGCCAAATTTTTGAAGGAAAACAGAGGTGTTTTCTGCAAAGTGCCTACCTGTAGATTTTGGCCTGTAGCTCAGCCGCCACCTAGGGAAACCTACCAAACCTGTGCAATTCTGAAAACTAGAGACATAGGGGAATCCAAGATGGGGTGACTTGTGTGGCTCGGAACAGGTTCTGTTACCCAGAATCCTTTGCAAACCTCAGAATTTGGCTAAAAAAACACATGTTCCTCACATTTCTGTGGCAGAAAGTTCTGGAATCTGAGAGGAGCCACAAATTTCCTTCCACCCAGCGTTCCCCCACGTCTCCCGATAAAAATGATACCTCACTTGTGTGGGTAGGCCTAGCGCCCGCGACAGGAAACGCCCCAATGCGCAACGTGGACACAGCCAAATTTTTGAAGGAAAACAGAGGTGTTTTTTGCAAAGTGCCTACCTGTAGATTTTGGCCTGTAGCTCAGCCGTCACCTAAGGAAACCTACCAAACCTGTGCATTTCTGAAAACTAGAGACCTAGGGGAATCCAAGATGGGGTGACTTGTGTGGCTCGGACCAGGTTCTGTTACCCAGAATCCTTTGCAAACCTCAAAATTTGGCCAAAGAAACACTTGTTCCTCACATTTCTGTGGCAGAAAGTTCTGGAATCTGAGAGGAGCCACAAATTTCCTTCCACCCAGCGTTCCCCCACGTCTCCCGATAAAAATGATACCTCACTTGTGTGGGTAGGCCTAGCGCCCGCGACAGGAAACGCCCCAAAGCGCAACGTGGACACAGCCAAATTTTTGAAGGAAAACAGAGGTGTTTTTTGCAAAGTTCCTACCTGTAGATTTTGGCCTGTTGCTGAGCCGCCACCTAGGGAAACCTACCAAACCTGTGCATTTCTGAAAACTAGAGACCTAGGGGAATCCAAGATGGGGTGACTTGTGTGGCTCGGACCAGGTTCTGTTACCCAGAATCCTTTGCAAACCTCAAAATTTGGCCAAAAAAACACATGTTCCTCACATTTCTGTGGCAGAAAGTTCTGGAATCTGAGAGGAGCCACAAATTTCCTTCCACCCAGCGTTCCCCCACGTCTCCCGATAAAAATGATACCTCACTTGTGTGGGTAGGCCTAGCGCCCGCAACAGGAAACGCCCCAAAGCGCAACGTGGACACAGCCAAATTTTTGAAGGAAAACAGAGGTGTTTTCTGCAAAGTGCCTACCTGTAGATTTTGGCCTGTAGCTCAGCCGCCACCTAGGGAAACCTACCAAACCTGTGCATTTCTGAAAACTAGAGACCTAGGGGAATCCAAGATGGGGTGACTTGTGTGGCTCGGACTAGGTTCTGTTACCCAGAATCCTTTGCAAACCTCAGAATTTGGCTAAAAAACCACATGTTCCTCACATTTCTGTGGCAGAAAGTTCTGGAATCTGAGAGGAGCCACAAATTTCCTTCCACCCAGAGTTCCCCCACGTCTCCCGATAAAAATGATACCTCACTTGTGTGGGTAGGCCTAGCGCCCGTGACAGGAAACGCCCCAAAGCGCAAAGTGGACACAGCCACATTTTTGAAGGAAAACAGAGGTGTTTTTTGCAAAGTGCCTACCTGTAGATTTTGGCCTGTAGCTGAGCCGCCACCTAGGGAAACCTACCAAACCTGTGCATTTCTGAAAACTAGAGACCTGGGGAATCCAAGATGGGGTGACTTGTGTGGCTCGGACCAGGTTCTGTTACCCAGAATCCTTTGCAAACCTCAAAATTTGGCCAAAAAAACACATGCTCCTCACATTTCTGTGGCAGAAAGTTCTGGAATCTGAGAGGAGCCACAAATTTCCTTCCACCCAGCGTTCCCCCACGTCTCCCGATAAAAATGATACCTCACTTGTGTGGGTAGGCCTAGCGCCCGCAACAGGAAACGCCCCAAAGAGCAACGTGGACACAGCCAAATTTTTGAAGGAAAACAGAGGTGTTTTCTGCAAAGTGCCTACCTGTAGATTTTGGCCTGTAGCTCAGCCGCCACCTAGGGAAACCTACCAAACCTGTGCATTTTTGAAAACTAGAGACCTAGGGGAATCCAAGATGGGGTGACTTGTGTGGCTCGGACTAGGTTCTGTTACCCAGAATCCTTTGCAAACCTCAGAATTTGGCTAAAAAACCACATGTTCCTCACATTTCTGTGGCAGAAAGTTCTGGAATCTGAGAGGAGCCACAAATTTCCTTCCACCCAGCGTTCCCCCACGTCTCCCGATAAAAATGATACCTCACTTGTGTGGGTAGGCCTAGCGCCCGTGACAGGAAACGCCCCAAAGCGCAAAGTGGACACAGCCACATTTTTGAAGGAAAACAGAGGTGTTTTTTGCAAAGTGCCTACCTGTAGATTTTGGCCTGTAGCTCAGCCGTCACCTAGGGAAACCTACCAAACCTGTGCATTTCTGAAAACTAGAGACCTAGGGGAATCCAAGATGGAGTGACTTGTGTGGCTCGGACCAGGTTCTGTTACCCAGAATCCTTTGCAAACCTCAAAATTTGGCCAAAAAAACACATGTTCCTCACATTTCTGTGGCAGAAAGTTTTGGAATCTGAGAGGAGCCACAAATTTCCTTCCACCCAGCGTTCCCCCACGTCTCCCGATAAAAATAATACCTCACTTGTGTGGGTAGGCCTAGCGCCCGCGACAGGAAACACCCCAAAGCGCAACCTGGACACAGCCACATTTTTGAAGGAAAACAGAGGTGTTTTTTGCAAAGTGCCTACCTGTAGATTTTGGCCTGTAGCTGAGCCGCCACCTAGGGAAACCTACCAAACCTGTGCATTTCTGAAAACTAGAGACCCAGGGGAATCCAAGATGGGGTGACTTGTGTGGCTCGGACCAGGTTCTGTTACCCAGAATCCTTTGCAAACCTCAGAATTTGGCTAAAAAAACACATGTTCCTCACATTTCTGTGGCAGAAAGTTCTGGAATCTGAGAGGAGCCACAAATTTCCTTCCACCCAGCGTTCCCCCACGTCTCCCGATAAAAATGATACCTCACTTGTGTGGGTAGGCCTAGCGCCCGCGACAGGAAAGGCCCCAAAGCGCAACGTGGACACAGCCAAATTTTTGAAGGAAAACAGAGGTGTTTTTTGCAAAGTGCCTACCTGTAGATTTTGGCCTGTAGCTGTAGCTCAGCCGCCACCTAGGGAAACCTACCAAACCTGTGCATTTCTGAAAATTAGAGACCTAGGGGAATCCAAGATGGGGTGACTTGTGTGGCTCGGACCAGGTTCTGTTACCCAGAATCCTTTGCAAACCTCAGAATTTGGCTAAAAAAACACATGTTCCTCACATTTCTGTGACTGAAATTTATAGAATCTGAGAGGAGCCACAAATTTCCTTCCACCCAGCGTTCCCCCATGTCTCCCGATAAAAATGATACCTCACTTGTGTGGGTAGGCCTAGCGCCCGTGACAGGAAACGCCCCAAAGCGCAAAGTGGACACAGCCACATTTTTGAAGGAAAACAGAGGTGTTTTTTGCAAAGTGCCTACCTGTAGATTTTGGCCTGTAGCTCAGCCGTCACCTAGGGAAACCTACCAAACCTGTGCATTTCTGAAAACTAGAGACCTAGGGGAATCCAAGATGGAGTGACTTGTGTGGCTCGGACCAGGTTCTGTTACCCAGAATCCTTTGCAAACCTCAAAATTTGGCCAAAAAAACACATGTGCCTCACATTTCTGTGGCAGAAAGTTTTGGAATCTGAGAGGAGCCACAAATTTCCTTCCACCCAGCGTTCCCCCACGTCTCCCGATAAAAATAATACCTCACTTGTGTGAGTAGGCCTAGCGCCCGCGACAGGAAACGCCCCAAAGCGCAACCTGGAGACAGCCAAATTTTTGAAGCAAAACAGAGGTGTTTTTTGCAAAGTGCCTACCTGTAGATTTTGGCCTGTAGCTGAGCCGCCACCTAGGGAAACCTACCAAACCTGTGCATTTCTGAAAACTAGAGACCTGGGGAATCCAAGATGGGGTGACTTGTGTGGCTCGGACCAGGTTCTGTTACCCAGAATCCTTTGCAAACCTCAAAATTTGGCCAAAAAAACACATGGTCCTCACATTTCTGTGGCAGAAAGTTCTGGAATCTGAGAGGAGCCACAAATTTCCTTCCACCCAGCGTTCCCCCACATCTCCCGATAAAAATGATACCTCACTTGTGTGGGTAGGCCTAGCGCCCGCGACAGGAAAGGCCCCAAAGCGCAACGTGGACACAGCCAAATTTTTGAAGGAAAACAGAGTTGTTTTTTGCAAAGTGCCTACCTGTAGATTTTGGCCTGTAGCTCAGCCGTCACCTAGGGAAACCTACCAAACCTGTGCATTTCTGAAAAATAGAGACCTAGGGGAATCCAAGATGGGGTGACTTGTGTGGCTCGGACCAGGTTCTGTTACCCAGAATCCGTTGCAAACCTCAAAATTTGGCCAAAAAAACACATGTTCCTCACATTTCTGTGGCAGAAAGTTCTGGAATCTGAGAGGAGCCACAAATTTCCTTCCGCCCATCGTTCCCCCACGTCTCCCGATAAAAATGATACCTCACTTGTGTGGGTAGGCCTAGCGCCCGCGACAGGAAACGCCCCAAAGCGCAACGTGGACACAGCCAAATTTTTGAAGGAAAACAGGTGTTTTTTGCAAAGTGCCTACCTGTAGATTTTGGCCTGTAGCTCAGCCGCCACCTAGGGAAACCTACCAAACCTGTGCATTTCTGAAAACTAGAGACCCAGGGGAATCCAAGATGGGGTGACTTGTGTGGCTCGGACCAGGTTCTGTTACCCAGAATCCTTTGCAAACCTCAGAATTTGGCTAAAAAAACACATGTTCCTCACATTTCTGTGGCAGAAAGTTCTGGAATCTGAGAGGAGCCACAAATTTCCTTCCACCCAGCGTTCCCCCACGTCTCCCGATAAAAATGATACCTCACTTGTGTGGGTAGGCCTAGCGCCCGCAACAGGAAAGGCCCCAAAGCGCAACGTGGACACAGCCAAATTTTTGAAGGAAAACAGAGGTGTTTTTTGCAAAGTGCCTACCTGTAGATTTTGGCCTGTAGCTGTAGCTCAGCCGCCACCTAGGGAAACCTACCAAACCTGTGCATTTCTGAAAATTAGAGACCTAGGGGAATCCAAGATGGGGTGACTTGTGTGGCTCGGACCAGGTTCTGTTACCCAGAATCCTTTGCAAACCTCAGAATTTGGCTAAAAAAACACATGTTCCTCACATTTCTGTGACTGAAAGTTATAGAATCTGAGAGGAGCCACAAATTTCCTTCCACCCAGCGTTCCCCCACGTCTCCCGATAAAAATGATACCTCACTTGTGTGGGTAGGCCTAGCGCCCGCAACAGGAAACGCCCCAAAGCGCAACGTGGACACAGACAAATTTTTGAAGGCAAACAGAGGTGTTTTTGCAAAGTGCCTACCTGTAGATTTTGGCCTGTAGCTCAGCCGCCACCTAGGGAAACCTACCAAACCTGTGCATTTCTGAAAACTAGAGACCTAGGGGAATCCAA
Source organism: Pleurodeles waltl (assembly GCF_031143425.1). Taxonomy (NCBI): domain Eukaryota; kingdom Metazoa; phylum Chordata; class Amphibia; order Caudata; family Salamandridae; genus Pleurodeles; species Pleurodeles waltl. Next base: position 837,961,719 of record NC_090442.1, read on the forward strand.
GATGGGGTGACTTGTGTGGCTCGAACCAGGTTCTGTTACCCAGAATCCTTTGCAAACCTCAAAATTTGGCCAAAAAAACACATGTTCCTCACATTTATGTAGCAGAAAGTTTTGAAATCTGAGAGGAGCCACAAATTTCCTTCCACCCAGCGTTCCCCCACGTCTCCCGATAAAAATGATACCTCACTTGTGTGGGTAGGCCTGGCGCCCGCGACAGGAAACGCCCCAAAGCGCAACGTGGACACAGCCAAATTTTTGAAGGAAAACAGAGATGTTTTTTGCAAAGTGCCTACCTGTAGATTTTGGCCTGTAGCTCAGCCGCCACCTAGGGAAACCTACCAAACCTGTGCATTTCTGAAAACTAGAGACCTAGGGGAATCCAAGATGGGGTGACTTGTGTGGCTCGGACCAGGTTCTGTTACCCAGAATCCCTTGCAAACCTCAGAATTTGGCTAAAAAAACACATGTTCCTCACATTTCTGTGGCAGAATGTTCTTGAATCTGAGGGGAGCCACAAATTTCCTTCCACCCAGCGTTCCCCCACGTCTCCCGATAAAAATGATACCGCACTTGTGTGGGTAGGCCTAGCGCACGCGACAGGAAACGCCCCAAAGCGCAACGTGGACACAGCCAAATTTTTGAAGGAAAACAGAGGTGTTTTCTGCAAAGTGCCTACCTGTAGATTTTGGCCTGTAGCTCAGCCGCCACCTAGGGAAACCTACCAAACCTGTGCAATTCTGAAAACTAGAGACATAGGGGAATCCAAGATGGGGTGACTTGTGTGGCTCGGAACAGGTTCTGTTACCCAGAATCCTTTGCAAACCTCAGAATTTGGCTAAAAAAACACATGTTCCTCACATTTCTGTGGCAGAAAGTTCTGGAATCTGAGAGGAGCCACAAATTTCCTTCCACCCAGCGTTCCCCCACGTCTCCCGATAAAAATGATACCTCACTTGTGTGGGTAGGCCTAGCGCCCGCGACAGGAAACGCCCCAATGCGCAACGTGGACACAGCCAAATTTTTGAAGGAAAACAGAGGTGTTTTTTGCAAAGTGCCTACCTGTAGATTTTGGCCTGTAGCTCAGCCGTCACCTAAGGAAACCTACCAAACCTGTGCATTTCTGAAAACTAGAGACCTAGGGGAATCCAAGATGGGGTGACTTGTGTGGCTCGGACCAGGTTCTGTTACCCAGAATCCTTTGCAAACCTCAAAATTTGGCCAAAGAAACACTTGTTCCTCACATTTCTGTGGCAGAAAGTTCTGGAATCTGAGAGGAGCCACAAATTTCCTTCCACCCAGCGTTCCCCCACGTCTCCCGATAAAAATGATACCTCACTTGTGTGGGTAGGCCTAGCGCCCGCGACAGGAAACGCCCCAAAGCGCAACGTGGACACAGCCAAATTTTTGAAGGAAAACAGAGGTGTTTTTTGCAAAGTTCCTACCTGTAGATTTTGGCCTGTTGCTGAGCCGCCACCTAGGGAAACCTACCAAACCTGTGCATTTCTGAAAACTAGAGACCTAGGGGAATCCAAGATGGGGTGACTTGTGTGGCTCGGACCAGGTTCTGTTACCCAGAATCCTTTGCAAACCTCAAAATTTGGCCAAAAAAACACATGTTCCTCACATTTCTGTGGCAGAAAGTTCTGGAATCTGAGAGGAGCCACAAATTTCCTTCCACCCAGCGTTCCCCCACGTCTCCCGATAAAAATGATACCTCACTTGTGTGGGTAGGCCTAGCGCCCGCAACAGGAAACGCCCCAAAGCGCAACGTGGACACAGCCAAATTTTTGAAGGAAAACAGAGGTGTTTTCTGCAAAGTGCATACCTGTAGATTTTGGCCTGTAGCTCAGCCGCCACCTAGGGAAACCTACCAAACCTGTGCATTTCTGAAAACTAGAGACCTAGGGGAATCCAAGATGGGGTGACTTGTGTGGCTCGGACCAGGTTCTGTTACCCAGAAACCTTTGCAAACCTCAGAATTTGGCTAAAAAACCACATGTTCCTCACATTTCTGTGGCAGAAAGTTCTGGAATCTGAGAGGAGCCACAAATTTCCTTCCACCCAGCGTTCCCCCACGTCTCCCGATAAAAATGATACCTCACTTGTGTGGGTAGGCCTAGCGCCCGTGACAGGAAACGCCCCAAAGCGCAAAGTGGACACAGCCACATTTTTGAAGGAAAACAGAGGTGTTTTTTGCAAAGTGCCTACCTGTAGATTTTGGCCTGTAGCTCAGCCGTCACCTAGGGAAACCTACCAAACCTGTGCATTTCTGAAAACTAGAGACCTAGGGGAATCCAAGATGGAGTGACTTGTGTGGCTCGGACCAGGTTCTGTTACCCAGAATCCTTTGCAAACCTCAAAATTTGGCCAAAAAAACACATGTTCCTCACATTTCTGTGGCAGAAAGTTTTGGAATCTGAGAGGAGCCACAAATTTCCTTCCACCCAGCGTTCCCCCACGTCTCCCGATAAAAATAATACCTCACTTGTGTGGGTAGGCCTAGCGCCCGCGACAGGAAACGCCCCAAAGCGCAACCTGGACACAGCCAAATTTTTGAAGGAAAACAGAGGTGTTTTTTGCAAAGTGCCTACCTGTAGATTTTGGCCTGTAGCTGAGCCGCCACCTAGGGAAACCTACCAAACCTGTGCATTTCTGAAAACTAGAGACCTGGGGAATCCAAGATGGGGTGACTTGTGTGGCTCGGACCAGGTTCTGTTACCCAGAATCCTTTGCAAACCTCAAAATTTGGCCAAAAAAACACATGCTCCTCACATTTCTGTGGCAGAAAGTTCTGGAATCTGAGAGGAGCCACAAATTTCCTTCCACCCAGCGTTCCCCCACGTCTCCCGATAAAAATGATACCTCACTTGTGTGGGTAGGCCTAGCGCCCGCGACAGGAAAGGCCCCAAAGCGCAACGTGGACACAGCCAAATTTTTGAAGGAAAACAGAGTTGTTTTTTGCAAAGTGCCTACCTGTAGATTTTGGCCTGTAGCTCAGCCGTCACCTAGGGAAACCTACCAAACCTGTGCATTTCTGAAAAATAGAGACCTAGGGGAATCCAAGATGGGGTGACTTGTGTGGCTCGGACCAGGTTCTGTTACCCAGAATCCGTTGCAAACCTCAAAATTTGGCCAAAAAAACACATGTTCCTCACATTTCTGTGACAGAAAGTTCTGGAATCTGAGAGGAGCCACAAATTTCCTTCCGCCCATCGTTCCCCCACGTCTCCCGATAAAAATGATACCTCACTTGTGTGGGTAGGCCTAGCGCCCGCGACAGGAAACGCCCCAAAGCGCAACGTGGACACAGCCAAATTTTTGAAGGAAAACAGGTGTTTTTTGCAAAGTGCCTACCTGTAGATTTTGGCCTGTAGCTCAGCCGCCACCTAGGGAAACCTACCAAACCTGTGCATTTCTGAAAACTAGAGACCCAGGGGAATCCAAGATGGGGTGACTTGTGTGGCTCGGACCAGGTTCTGTTACCCAGAATCCCTTGCAAACCTCAGAATTTGGCTAAAAAAACACATGTTCCTCACATTTCTGTGGCAGAATGTTCTTGAATCTGAGGGGAGCCACAAATTTCCTTCCACCCAGCGTTCCCCCACGTCTCCCGATAAAAATGATACCGCACTTGTGTGGGTAGGCCTAGCGCACGCGACAGGAAACGCCCCAAAGCGCAACGTGGACACAGCCAAATTTTTGAAGGAAAACAGAGGTGTTTTCTGCAAAGTGCCTACCTGTAGATTTTGGCCTGTAGCTCAGCCGCCACCTAGGGAAACCTACCAAACCTGTGCAATTCTGAAAACTAGAGACATAGGGGAATCCAAGATGGGGTGACTTGTGTGGCTCGGAACAGGTTCTGTTACCCAGAATCCTTTGCAAACCTCAGAATTTGGCTAAAAAAACACATGTTCCTCACATTTCTGTGGCAGAAAGTTCTGGAATCTGAGAGGAGCCACAAATTTCCTTCCACCCAGCGTTCCCCCACGTCTCCCGATAAAAATGATACCTCACTTGTGTGGGTAGGCCTAGCGCCCGCGACAGGAAACGCCCCAATGCGCAACGTGGACACAGCCAAATTTTTGAAGGAAAACAGAGGTGTTTTTTGCAAAGTGCCTACCTGTAGATTTTGGCCTGTAGCTCAGCCGTCACCTAAGGAAACCTACCAAACCTGTGCATTTCTGAAAACTAGAGACCTAGGGGAATCCAAGATGGGGTGACTTGTGTGGCTCGGACCAGGTTCTGTTACCCAGAATCCTTTGCAAACCTCAAAATTTGGCCAAAGAAACACTTGTTCCTCACATTTCTGTGGCAGAAAGTTCTGGAATCTGAGAGGAGCCACAAATTTCCTTCCACCCAGCGTTCCCCCACGTCTCCCGATAAAAATGATACCTCACTTGTGTGGGTAGGCCTAGCGCCCGCGACAGGAAACGCCCCAAAGCGCAACGTGGACACAGCCAAATTTTTGAAGGAAAACAGAGGTGTTTTTTGCAAAGTTCCTACCTGTAGATTTTGGCCTGTTGCTGAGCCGCCACCTAGGGAAACCTACCAAACCTGTGCATTTCTGAAAACTAGAGACCTAGGGGAATCCAAGATGGGGTGACTTGTGTGGCTCGGACCAGGTTCTGTTACCCAGAATCCTTTGCAAACCTCAAAATTTGGCCAAAAAAACACATGTTCCTCACATTTCTGTGGCAGAAAGTTCTGGAATCTGAGAGGAGCCACAAATTTCCTTCCACCCAGCGTTCCCCCACGTCTCCCGATAAAAATGATACCTCACTTGTGTGGGTAGGCCTAGCTCCCGCAACAGGAAACGCCCCAAAGCGCAACGTGGACACAGCCAAATTTTTGAAGGAAAACAGAGGTGTTTTCTGCAAAGTGCATACCTGTAGATTTTGGCCTGTAGCTCAGCCGCCACCTAGGGAAACCTACCAAACCTGTGCATTTCTGAAAACTAGAGACCTAGGGGAATCCAAGATGGGGTGACTTGTGTGGCTCGGACCAGGTTCTGTTACCCAGAATCCTTTGCAAACCTCAGAATTTGGCTAAAAAACCACATGTTCCTCACATTTCTGTGGCAGAAAGTTCTGGAATCTGAGAGGAGCCACAAATTTCCTTCCACCCAGCGTTCCCCCACGTCTCCCGATAAAAATGATACCTCACTTGTGTGGGTAGGCCTAGCGCCCGTGACAGGAAACGCCCCAAAGCGCAAAGTGGACACAGCCACATTTTTGAAGGAAAACAGAGGTGTTTTTTGCAAAGTGCCTACCTGTAGATTTTGGCCTGTAGCTCAGCCGTCACCTAGGGAAACCTACCAAACCTGTGCATTTCTGAAAACTAGAGACCTAGGGGAATCCAAGATGGAGTGACTTGTGTGGCTCGGACCAGGTTCTGTTACCCAGAATCCTTTGCAAACCTCAAAATTTGGCCAAAAAAACACATGTTCCTCACATTTCTGTGGCAGAAAGTTTTGGAATCTGAGAGGAGCCACAAATTTCCTTCCACCCAGCGTTCCCCCACGTCTCCCGATAAAAATAATACCTCACTTGTGTGGGTAGGCCTAGCGCCCGCGACAGGAAACGCCCCAAAGCGCAACCTGGACACAGCCAAATTTTTGAAGGAAAACAGAGGTGTTTTTTGCAAAGTGCCTACCTGTAGATTTTGGCCTGTAGCTGAGCCGCCACCTAGGGAAACCTACCAAACCTGTGCATTTCTGAAAACTAGAGACCTGGGGAATCCAAGATGGGGTGACTTGTGTGGCTCGGACCAGGTTCTGTTACCCAGAATCCTTTGCAAACCTCAAAATTTGGCCAAAAAAACACATGCTCCTCACATTTCTGTGGCAGAAAGTTCTGGAATCTGAGAGGAGCCACAAATTTCCTTCCACCCAGCGTTCCCCCACGTCTCCCGATAAAAATGATACCTCACTTGTGTGGGTAGGCCTAGCGCCCGCGACAGGAAAGGCCCCAAAGCGCAACGTGGACACAGCCAAATTTTTGAAGGAAAACAGAGTTGTTTTTTGCAAAGTGCCTACCTGTAGATTTTGGCCTGTAGCTCAGCCGTCACCTAGGGAAACCTACCAAACCTGTGCATTTCTGAAAAATAGAGACCTAGGGGAATCCAAGATGGGGTGACTTGTGTGGCTCGGACCAGGTTCTGTTACCCAGAATCCGTTGCAAACCTCAAAATTTGGCCAAAATAACACATGTTCCTCACATTTCTGTGGCAGAAAGTTCTGGAATCTGAGAGGAGCCACAAATTTCCTTCCGCCCATCGTTCCCCCACGTCTCCCGATAAAAATGATACCTCACTTGTGTGGGTAGGCCTAGCGCCCGCGACAGGAAACGCCCCAAAGCGCAACGTGGACACAGCCAAATTTTTGAAGGAAAACAGGTGTTTTTTGCAAAGTGCCTACCTGTAGATTTTGGCCTGTAGCTCAGCCGCCACCTAGGGAAACCTACCAAACCTGTGCATTTCTGAAAACTAGAGACCCAGGGGAATCCAAGATGGGGTGACTTGTGTGGCTCGGACCAGGTTCTGTTACCCAGAATCCTTTGCAAACCTCAGAATTTGGCTAAAAAAACACATGTTCCTCACATTTCTGTGGCAGAAAGTTCTGGAATCTGAGAGGAGCCACAAATTTCCTTCCACCCAGCGTTCCCCCACGTCTCCCGATAAAAATGATACCTCACTTGTGTGGGTAGGCCTAGCGCCCGCGACAGGAAAGGCCCCAAAGCGCAACGTGGACACAGCCAAATTTTTGAAGGAAAACAGAGGTGTTTTTTGCAAAGTGCCTACCTGTAGATTTTGGCCTGTAGCTGTAGCTCAGCCGCCACCTAGGGAAACCTACCAAACCTGTGCATTTCTGAAAATTAGAGACCTAGGGGAATCCAAGATGGGGTGACTTGTGTGGCTCGAACCAGGTTCTGTTACCCAGAATCCTTTGCAAACCTCAAAATTTGGCCAAAAAAACACATGTTCCTCACATTTATGTAGCAGAAAGTTTTGGAATCTGAGAGGAGCCACAAATTTCCTTCCACCCAGCGTTCCCCCACGTCTCCCGATAAAAATGATACCTCACTTGTGTGGGTAGGCCTAGCGCCCGCGACAGGAAACGCCCCAAAGCGCAACGTGGACACAGCCAAATTTTTGAAGGAAAACAGAGATGTTTTTTGCAAAGTGCCTACCTGTAGATTTTGGCCTGTAGCTCAGCCACCACCTAGGGAAACCTACCAAACCTGTGCATTTCTGAAAACTAGAGACCTAGGGGAATCCAAGATGGGGTGACTTGTGTGGCTCGGACCAGGTTCTGTTACCCAGAATCCCTTGCAAACCTCAGAATTTGGCTAAAAAAACACATGTTCCTCACATTTCTGTGGCAGAAAGTTCTTAAATCTGAGGGGAGCCACAAATTTCCTTCCACCCAGCGTTCCCCCACGTCTCCCGATAAAAATGATACCGCACTTGTGTGGGTAGGCCTAGCGCCCGCGACAGGAAACGCCCCAAAGCGCAACGTGGACACAGCCAAATTTTTGAAGGAAAACAGAGGTGTTTTCTGCAAAGTGCCTACCTGTAGATTTTGGCCTGTAGCTCAGCCGCCACCTAGGGAAACCTACCAAACCTGTGCAATTCTGAAAACTAGAGACATAGGGGAATCCAAGATGGGGTGACTTGTGTGGCTCGGAACAGGTTCTGTTACCCAGAATCCTTTGCAAACCTCAGAATTTGGCTAAAAAAACACATGTTCCTCACATTTCTGTGGCAGAAAGTTCTGGAATCTGAGAGGAGCCACAAATTTCCTTCCACCCAGCGTTCCCCCACGTCTCCCGATAAAAATGATACCTCACTTGTGTGGGTAGGCCTAGCGCCCGCGACAGGAAACGCCCCAATGCGCAACGTGGACACAGCCAAATTTTTTAAGGAAAACAGAGGTGTTTTTTGCAAAGTGCCTACCTGTAGATTTTGGCCTGTAGCTCAGCCGTCACCTAAGGAAACCTACCAAACCTGTGCATTTCTGAAAACTAGAGACCTAGGGGAATCCAAGATGGGGTGACTTGTGTGGCTCGGACCAGGTTCTGTTACCCAGAATCCTTTGCAAACCTCAAAATTTGGCCAAAGAAACACTTGTTCCTCACATTTCTGTGGCAGAAAGTTCTGGAATCTGAGAGGAGCCACAAATTTCCTTCCACCCAGCGTTCCCCCACGTCTCCCGATAAAAATGATACCTCACTTGTGTGGGTAGGCCTAGCGCCCGCGACAGGAAACGCCCCAAAGCGCAACGTGGACACAGCCAAATTTTTGAAGGAAAACAGAGGTGTTTTTTGCAAAGTTCCTACCTGTAGATTTTGGCCTGTTGCTGAGCCGCCACCTAGGGAAACCTACCAAACCTGTGCATTTCTGAAAACTAGAGACCTAGGGGAATCCAAGATGGGGTGACTTGTGTGGCTCGGACCAGGTTCTGTTACCCAGAATCCTTTGCAAACCTCAAAATTTGGCCAAAAAAACACATGTTCCTCACATTTCTGTGGCAGAAAGTTCTGGAATCTGAGAGGAGCCACAAATTTCCTTCCACCCAGCGTTCCCCCACGTCTCCCGATAAAAATGATACCTCACTTGTGTGGGTAGGCCTAGCGCCCGCAACAGGAAACGCCCCAAAGCGCAACGTGGACACAGCCAAATTTTTGAAGGAAAACAGAGGTGTTTTCTGCAAAGTGCCTACCTGTAGATTTTGGCCTGTAGCTCAGCCGCCACCTAGGGAAACCTACCAAACCTGTGCATTTCTGAAAACTAGAGACCTAGGGGAATCCAAGATGGGGTGACTTGTGTGGCTCGGACTAGGTTCTGTTACCCAGAATCCTTTGCAAACCTCAGAATTTGGCTAAAAAACCACATGTTCCTCACATTTCTGTGGCAGAAAGTTCTGGAATCTGAGAGGAGCCACAAATTTCCTTCCACCCAGCGTTCCCGCACGTCTCCCGATAAAAATGATACCTCACTTGTGTGGGTAGGCCTAGCGCCCGCGACAGGAAACGCCCCAAAGCGCAACGTGGACACAGCCAAATTTTTGAAGGAAAACAGAGGTGTTTTTTGCAAAGTGCCTACCTGTAGATTTTGGCCTGTAGCTCATCCGTCACCTAGGGAAACCTATCAAACCTGTGCATTTCTGAAAACTAGAGACCTAGGGGAATCCAAGATGGGGTGACTTGTGTGGCTCGGACCAGGTTCTGTTACCCATAATCCGTTGCAAACCTCAAAATTTGGCCAAAAAAACACATGTTCCTCACATTTCTGTGGCAGAAAGTTCTGGAATCTGAGAGGAGCCACAAATTTCCTTCCACCCATCGTTCCCCCACGTCTCCCGATAAAAATGATACCTCACTTGTGTGGGTAGGCCTAGCGCCCGCGACAGGAAACGCCCCAAAGCGCAACGTGGACACAGCCAAATTTTTGAAGGAAAACAGAGGTGTTTTTTGCAAAGTGCCTACCTGTAGATTTTGGCCTGTAGCTCAGCCGTCACCTAGGGAAACCTACCAAACCTGTGCATTTCTGAAAACTAGAGACCTAGGGGAATCCAAGATGGGGTGACTTGTGTGGCTCGGACCAGGTTCTGTTACCCATAATCCGTTGCAAACCTCAAAATTTGGCCAAAAAAACACATGTTCCTCACATTTCTGTGGCAGAAAGTTCTGGAATCTGAGAGGAGCCACAAATTTCCTTCCACCCATCGTTCCCCCACGTCTCCCGATAAAAATGATACCTCACTTGTGTGGGTAGGCCTAGCGCCCGCGACAGCAAACGCCCCAAAGCGCAATGTGGACACAGCCAAATTTTTGAAGGAAAACAGAGGTGTTTTCTGCAAAGTGCCTACCTGTAGATTTTGGCCTGTAGCTCAGCCGTCACATAGGGAAACCTACCAACCTGTGCATTTCTGAAAACTAGAGACCTAGGGGAATCCAAGATGGGGTGACTTGTGTGGCTCGGACCAGGTTCTGTTACCCAGAATCCTTTGCAAACCTCAAAATTTGGCCAAAAAAACACTTGTTCCTCACATTTCTGTGGCAGAAAGTTCTGGAATCTGAGAGGAGCCACAAATTTCCTTCCACCCAGCGTTCCCCCACGTCTCCCGATAAAAATGATACCTCACTTGTGTGGATAGGCCTAGCGCCCGCGACAGGAAACACCCCAAAGCGCAACGTGGACACAGCCACATTTTTGAAGGAAAACAGAGGTGTTTTTTGCAAAGTTCCTACCTGTAGATTTTGGCCTGTAGCTGAGCCGCCACCTAGGGAAACCTACCAAACCTGTGCATTTCTGAAAACTAGAGACCTAGGGGAATCCAAGATGGGGTGACTTGTGTGGCTCGGACCAGGTTCTGTTACCCAGAATCCTTTGCAAACCTCAGAATTTGGCTAAAAAAACACATGTTCCTGTGGCAGAAAGTTCTGGAATCTGAGAGGAGCCACAAATTTCCTTCCACCCAGCGTTCCCCCACGTCTCCCGATAAAAATGATACCTCACTTGTGTGGGTAGGCCTAGCGCCCGCGACAGGAAACGCCCCAATGCGCAACGTGGACACAGCCAAATTTTTGAAGGAAAACAGAGGTGTTTTTTGCAAAGTGCCTACCTGTAGATTTTGGCCTGTAGCTCAGCCGTCACCTAAGGAAACCTACCAAACCTGTGCATTTCTGAAAACTAGAGACCTAGGGGAATCCAAGATGGGGTGACTTGTGTGGCTCGGACCAGGTTCTGTTACCCAGAATCCTTTGCAAACCTCAAAATTTGGCCAAAGAAACACTTGTTCCTCACATTTCTGTGGCAGAAAGTTCTGGAATCTGAGAGGAGCCACAAATTTCCTTCCACCCAGCGTTCCCCCACGTCTCCCGATAAAAATGATACCTCACTTGTGTGGGTAGGCCTAGCGCCCGCGACAGGAAACGCCCCAAAGCGCAACGTGGACACAGCCAAATTTTTGAAGGAAAACAGAGGTGTTTTTTGCAAAGTTCCTACCTGTAGATTTTGGCCTGTTGCTGAGCCGCCACCTAGGGAAACCTACCAAACCTGTGCATTTCTGAAAACTAGAGACCTAGGGGAATCCAAGATGGGGTGACTTGTGTGGCTCGGACCAGGTTCTGTTACCCAGAATCCTTTGCAAACCTCAAAATTTGGCCAAAAAAACACATGTTCCTCACATTTCTGTGGCAGAAAGTTCTGGAATCTGAGAGGAGCCACAAATTTCCTTCCACCCAGCGTTCCCCCACGTCTCCCGATAAAAATGATACCGCACTTGTGTGGGTAGGCCTAGCGCCCGCGACAGGAAACGCCCCAAAGCGCAACGTGGACACAGCCAAATTTTTGAAGGAAAACAGAGGTGTTTTCTGCAAAGTGCCTACCTGTAGATTTTGGCCTGTAGCTCAGCCGCCACCTAGGGAAACCTACCAAACCTGTGCAATTCAGAAAACTAGAGAGATAGGGGAATCCAAGATGGGGTGACTTGTGTGGCTCGGAACAGGTTCTGTTACCCAGAATCCTTTGCAAACCTCAGAATTTGGCTAAAAAAACACATGTTCCTCACATTTCTGTGGCAGAAAGTTCTGGAATCTGAGAGGAGCCACAAATTTCCTTCCACCCAGCGTTCCCCCACGTCTCCCGATAAAAATGATACCTCACTTGTGTGGGTAGGCCTAGCGCCCGCGACAGGAAACGCCCCAATGCGCAACGTGGACACAGCGAAATTTTTGAAGGAAAACAGAGGTGTTTTTTGCAAAGTGCCTACCTGTAGATTTTGGCCTGTAGCTCAGCCGTCACCTAAGGAAACCTACCAAACCTGTGCATTTCTGAAAACTAGAGACCTAGGGGATTCCAAGATGGGGTGACTTGTGTGGCTCGGACCAGGTTCTGTTACCCAGAATCCTTTGCAAACCTCAAAATTTGGCCAAAGAAACACTTGTTCCTCACATTTCTGTGGCAGAAAGTTCTGGAATCTGAGAGGAGCCACAAATTTCCTTCCACCCAGCGTTCCCCCACGTCTCCCGATAAAAATGATACCTCACTTGTGTGGGTAGGTCTAGCGCCCGCGACAGGAAACGCCCCAAAGCGCAACGTGGACACAGCCAAATTTTTGAAGGAAAACAGAGGTGTTTTTTGCAAAGTTCCTACCTGTAGATTTTGGCCTGTTGCTGAGCCGCCACCTAGGGAAACCTACCAAACCTGTGCATTTCTGAAAACTAGAGACCTAGGGGAATCCAAGATGGGGTGACTTGTTGCTCGGACCAGGTTCTGTTACCCAGAATCCTTTGCAAACCTCAAAATTTGGCCAAAAAAACACATGTTCCTCACATTTCTGTAGCAGAAAGTTCTGGAATCTGAGAGGAGCCACAAATTTCCTTCCACCCAGCGTTCCCCCACGTCTCCCGATAAAAATGATACCTCACTTGTGTGGGTAGGCCTAGCGCCCGCAACAGGAAACGCCCCAAAGCGCAACGTGGACACAGCCAAATTTTTGAAGGAAAACAGAGGTGTTTTCTGCAAAGTGCCTACCTGTAGATTTTGGCCTGTAGCTCAGCCGCCACCTAGGGAAACCTACCAAACCTGTGCATTTCTGAAAACTAGAGACCTAGGGGAATCCAAGATGGGGTGACTTGTGTGGCTCGGACTAGGTTCTGTTACCCAGAATCCTTTGCAAACCTCAGAATTTGGCTAAAAAACCACATGTTCCTCACATTTCTGTGGCAGAAAGTTCTGGAATCTGAGAGGAGCCACAAATTTCCTTCCACCCAGCGTTCCCGCACGTCTCCCGATAAAAATGATACCTCACTTGTGTGGGTAGGCCTAGCGCCCGCGACAGGAAACGCCCCAAAGCGCAACGTGGACACAGCCAAATTTTTGAAGGAAAACAGAGGTGTTTTTTGCAAAGTGCCTACCTGTAGATTTTGGCCTGTAGCTCATCCGTCACCTAGGGAAACCTATCAAACCTGTGCATTTCTGAAAACTAGAGACCTAGGGGAATCCAAGATGGGGTGACTTGTGTGGCTCGGACCAGGTTCTGTTACCCATAATCCGTTGCAAACCTCAAAATTTGGCCAAAAAAACACATGTTCCTCACATTTCTGTGGCAGAAAGTTCTGGAATCTGAGAGGAGCCACAAATTTCCTTCCACCCATCGTTCCCCCACGTCTCCCGATAAAAATGATACCTCACTTGTGTGGGTAGGCCTAGCGCCCGCGACAGGAAACGCCCCAAAGCGCAACGTGGACACAGCCAAATTTTTGAAGGAAAACAGAGGTGTTTTTTGCAAAGTGCCTACCTGTAGATTTTGGCCTGTAGCTCAGCCGTCACCTAGGGAAACCTACCAAACCTGTGCATTTCTGAAAACTAGAGACCTAGGGGAATCCAAGATGGGGTGACTTGTGTGGCTCGGACCAGGTTCTGTTACCCATAATCCGTTGCAAACCTCAAAATTTGGCCAAAAAAACACATGTTCCTCACATTTCTGTGGCAGAAAGTTCTGGAATCTGAGAGGAGCCACAAATTTCCTTCCACCCATCGTTCCCCCACGTCTCCCGATAAAAATGATACCTCACTTGTGTGGGTAGGCCTAGCGCCCGCGACAGCAAACGCCCCAAAGCGCAATGTGGACACAGCCAAATTTTTGAAGGAAAACAGAGGTGTTTTCTGCAAAGTGCCTACCTGTAGATTTTGGCCTGTAGCTCAGCCGTCACATAGGGAAACCTACCAACCTGTGCATTTCTGAAAACTAGAGACCTAGGGGAATCCAAGATGGGGTGACTTGTGTGGCTCGGACCAGGTTCTGTTACCCAGAATCCTTTGCAAACCTCAAAATTTGGCCAAAAAAACACTTGTTCCTCACATTTCTGTGGCAGAAAGTTCTGGAATCTGAGAGGAGCCACAAATTTCCTTCCACCCAGCGTTCCCCCACGTCTCCCGATAAAAATGATACCTCACTTGTGTGGATAGGCCTAGCGCCCGCGACAGGAAACACCCCAAAGCGCAACGTGGACACAGCCACATTTTTGAAGGAAAACAGAGGTGTTTTTTGCAAAGTTCCTACCTGTAGATTTTGGCCTGTAGCTGAGCCGCCACCTAGGGAAACCTACCAAACCTGTGCATTTCTGAAAACTAGAGACCTAGGGGAATCCAAGATGGGGTGACTTGTGTGGCTCGGACCAGGTTCTGTTACCCAGAATCCTTTGCAAACCTCAGAATTTGGCTAAAAAAACACATGTTCCTCACATTTCTGTGGCAGAAAGTTCTGGAATCTGAGAGGAGCCACAAATTTCCTTCCACCCAGCGTTCCCCCACGTCTCCCGATAAAAATGATACCTCACTTGTGTGGGTAGGCCTAGCGCCCGCGACAGGAAACGCCCCAATGCGCAACGTGGACACAGCCAAATTTTTGAAGGAAAACAGAGGTGTTTTTTGCAAAGTGCCTACCTGTAGATTTTGGCCTGTAGCTCAGCCGTCACCTAAGGAAACCTACCAAACCTGTGCATTTCTGAAAACTAGAGACCTAGGGGAATCCAAGATGGGGTGACTTGTGTGGCTCGGACCAGGTTCTGTTACCCAGAATCCTTTGCAAACCTCAAAATTTGGCCAAAGAAACACTTGTTCCTCACATTTCTGTGGCAGAAAGTTCTGGAATCTGAGAGGAGCCACAAATTTCCTTCCACCCAGCGTTCCCCCACGTCTCCCGATAAAAATGATACCTCACTTGTGTGGGTAGGCCTAGCGCCCGCGACAGGAAACGCCCCAAAGCGCAACCTGGACACAGCCAAATTTTTGAAGGAAAACAGAGGTGTTTTTTGCAAAGTTCCTACCTGTAGATTTTGGCCTGTTGCTGAGCCGCCACCTAGGGAAACCTACCAAACCTGTGCATTTCTGAAAACTAGAGACCTAGGGGAATCCAAGATGGGGTGACTTGTGTGGCTCGGACCAGGTTCTGTTACCCAGAATCCTTTGCAAACCTCAAAATTTGGCCAAAAAAACACATGTTCCTCACATTTCTGTGGCAGAAAGTTCTGGAATCTGAGAGGAGCCACAAATTTCCTTCCACCCAGCGTTCCCCCACGTCTCCCGATAAAAATGATACCTCACTTGTGTGGGTAGGCCTAGCGCCCGCAACAGGAAACGCCCCAAAGCGCAACGTGGACACAGCCAAATTTTTGAAGGAAAACAGAGGTGTTTTCTGCAAAGTGCCTACCTGTAGATTTTGGCCTGTAGCTCAGCCGCCACCTAGGGAAACCTACCAAACCTGTGCATTTCTGAAAACTAGAGACCTAGGGGAATCCAAGATGGGGTGACTTGTGTGGCTCGGACTAGGTTCTGTTACCCAGAATCCTTTGCAAACCTCAGAATTTGGCTAAAAAACCACATGTTCCTCACATTTCTGTGGCAGAAAGTTCTGGAATCTGAGAGGAGCCACAAATTTCCTTCCACCCAGCGTTCGCGCACGTCTCCCGATAAAAATGATACCTCACTTGTGTGGGTAGGCCTAGCGCCCGCGACAGGAAACGCCCCAAAGCGCAACGTGGACACAGCCAAATTTTTGAAGGAAAACAGAGGTGTTTTTTGCAAAGTGCCTACCTGTAGATTTTGGCCTGTAGCTCATCCGTCACCTAGGGAAACTTATCAAACCTGTGCATTTCTGAAAACTAGAGACCTAGGGGAATCCAAGATGGGGTGACTTGTGTGGCTCGGACCAGGTTCGGTTACCCAGAATCCGTTGCAAACCTCAAAATTTGGCCAAAAAAACACATGTTCCTCACATTTCTGTGGCAGAAAGTTCTGGAATCTGAGAGGAGCCACAAATTTCCTTCCACCCATCGTTCCCCCACGTCTCCCGATAAAAATGATACCTCACTTGTGTGGGTAGGCCTAGCGCCCGCGACAGGAAACGCCCCAAAGCGCAACGTGGACACAGCCAAATTTTTGAAGGAAAACAGAGGTGTTTTTTGCAAAGTGCCTACCTGTAGATTTTGGCCTGTAGCTCAGCCGTCACCTAGGGAAACCTACCAAACCTGTGCATTTCTGAAAACTAGAGACCTAGGGGAATCCAAGATGGGGTGACTTGTGTGGCTCGGACCAGGTTCTGTTACCCATAATCCGTTGCAAACCTCAAAATTTGGCCAAAAAAACACATGTTCCTCACATTTCTGTGGCAGAAAGTTCTGGAATCTGAGAGGAGCCACAAATTTCCTTCCACCCATCATTCCCCCACGTCTCCCGATAAAAATGATACCTCACTTGTGTGGGTAGGCCTAGCGCCCGCGACAGGAAACGCCCCAAAGCGCAATGTGGACACAGCCACATTTTTGAAGGAAAACAGAGGTGTTTTCTGCAAAGTGCCTACCTGTAGATTTTGGCCTGTAGCTCAGCCGTCACCTAGGGAAACCTACCAACCTGTGCATTTCTGAAAACTAGAGACCTAGGGGAATCCAAGATGGGGTGACTTGTGTGGCTCGGACCAGGTTCTGTTACCCAGAATCCTTTGCAAACCTCAAAATTTGGCCAAAAAAACACTTGTTCCTCACATTTCTGTGGCAGAAAGTTCTGGAATCTGAGAGGAGCCACAAATTTCCTTCCACCCAGCGTTCCCCCACGTCTCCCGATAAAAATGATACCTCACTTGTGTGGATAGGCCTAGCGCCCGCGACAGGAAACACCCCAAAGCGCAACGTGGACACAGCCACATTTTTGAAGGAAAACAGAGGTGTTTTTTGCAAAGTTCCTTCCTGTAGATTTTGGCCTGTAGCTGAGCCGCCACCTAGGGAAACCTACCAAACCTGTGCATTTCTGAAAACTAGAGACCTAGGGGAATCCAAGATGGGGTGACTTGTGTGGCTCGGACCAGGTTCTGTTACCCAGAATCCTTTGCAAACCTCAGAATTTGGCTAAAAAAACACATGTTCCTCACATTTCTGTGGCAGAAAGTTCTGGAATCTGAGAGGAGCCACAAATTTCCTTCCACCCAGCGTTCCCCCACATCTCCCGATAAAAATTATACCTCACTTGTGTGGGTAGGCCTAGCGCCCGCGACAGGAAACGCCCCAAAGCGCAAAGTGGACACAGCCAAATTTTTGAAGGAAAACAGAGGTGTTTTTTGCAAAGTGCCTACCTGTAGATTTTGGCCTGTAGCTGAGCCGCCAACTAGGGAAACCTACCAAACCTGTGCCTTTCTGAAAACTAGAGAACTAGGGGAATCCAAGATGGGGTGACTTGTGTGGCTCGGACCAGGTTCTGTTACCCAGAATCCTTTGCAAACCTCAAAATTTGGCTAAAAAAACACATGTTCCTCATATTTCTGTGGCAGAAAGTTCTGGAATCTGAGGGGAGCCACAAATTTCCTTCCACCCAGCGTTCCCCCACGTCTCCCGATAAAAATGATACCTCACTTGTGTGGGTAGGCCTAGCGCCCGCGACAGGAAACGCCCCAAAGCGCAACGTGGACACAGCCAAATTTTTGAAGGAAAACAGAGGTGTTTTTTGCAAAGTGCCTACCTGTAGATTTTGGCCTGTAGCTGAGCCGCCACCTAGGGAAACCTACCAAACCTGTGCATTTCTGAAAACTAGAGACCTAGGGGAATCCAAGATGGGGTGACTTGTGTGGCTCGGACCAGGTTCTGTTACCCAGAATCCTTTGCAAACCTCAGAATTTGGCTAAAAAAACACATGTTCCTCACATTTCTGTGGCAGAAAGTTCTGGAATCTGAGAAGAGCCACAAATTTCCTTCCACCCAGCGTTCCCCCACGTCTCCCGATAAAAATGATACCTCACTTGTGTGGGTAGGCCTAGCGCCCGCGACAGGAAACGCCCCAATGCGCAACGTGGACACAGCCAAATTTTTGAAGAAAAACAGAGGTGTTTTTTGCAAAGTGCCTACCTGTATATTTTGGCCTGTAGCTCAGCCGTCACCTAGGGAAACCTACCAAACCTGTGCATTTCTGAAAACTAGAGACCTAGGGGAATCCAAGATGGGGTGACTTGTGTGGCTCGGACCAAGTTGTGTTACCCAGAATCCTTTGCAAACCTCAAAATTTGGCCAAAAAAACACATGTTCCTCACATTTCTGTGGCAGAAAGTTTTGGAATCTGAGAGGAGCCACAAATTTCCTTCCACCCAGCGTTCCCCCACGTCTCCCGATAAAAATGATACCTCACTTGTGTGGGTAGGCCTAGCGCCCGCGACAGGAAACGCCCCAAAGCGCAACGTGGACACAGCCAAATTTTTGAAGGAAAACAGAGGTGTTTTTTGCAAAGTTCCTACCTGTAGATTTTGGCCTGTTGCTGAGCCGCCACCTAGGGAAACCTACCAAACCTGTGCATTTCTGAAAACTAGAGACCTAGGGGAATCCAAGATGGGGTGACTTGTGTGGCTCGGACTAGGTTCTGTTACCCAGAATCCTTTGCAAACCTCAGAATTTGGCTAAAAAACCACATGTTCCTCACATTTCTGTGGCAGAAAGTTCTGGAATCTGAGAGGAGCCACAAATTTCCTTCCACCCAGTGTTCCCCCACGTCTCCCGATAAAAATGATACCTTACTTGTGTGGGTAGGCCTAGCGCCCGTGACAGGAAACGCCCCAAAGCGCAAAGTGGACACAGCCACATTTTTGAAGGAAAACAGAGGTGTTTTTTGCAAAGTGCCTACCTGTAGATTTTGGCCTGTAGCTCAGCCGTCACCTAGGGAAACCTACCAAACCTGTGCATTTCTGAAAACTAGAGACCTAGGGGAATCCAAGATGGAGTGACTTGTGTGGCTCGGACCAGGTTCTGTTACCCAGAATCCTTTGCAAACCTCAAAATTTGGCCAAAAAAACACATGTTCCTCACATTTCTGTGGCAGAAAGTTTTGGAATCTGAGAGGAGCAACAAATTTCCTTCCACCCAGCGTTCCCCCACGTCTCCCGATAAAAATAATACCTCACTTGTGTGGGTAGGCCTAGCGCCCGCGACAGGAAACGCCCCAAAGCGCAACCTGGACACAGCCAAATTTTTGAAGGAAAACAGAGGTGTTTTTTGCAAAGTGCCTACCTGTAGATTTTGGCCTGTAGCTGAGCCGCCACCTAGGGAAACCTACCAAACCTGTGCATTTCTGAAAACTAGAGACCTGGGGAATCCAAGATGGGGTGACTTGTGTGGCTCGGACCAGGTTCTGTTACCCAGAATCCTTTGCAAACCTCAAAATTTGGCCAAAAAAACACATGCTCCTCACATTTCTGTGGCAGAAAGTTCTGGAATCTGAGAGGAGCCACAAATTTCCTTCCACCCAGCGTTCCCCCACGTCTCCCGATAAAAATGATACCTCACTTGTGTGGGTAGGCCTAGCGCCCGCGACAGGAAAGGCCCCAAAGCGCAACGTGGACACAGCCAAATTTTTGAAGGAAAACAGAGTTGTTTTTTGCAAAGTGCCTACCTGTAGATTTTGGCCTGTAGCTCAGCCGTCACCTAGGGAAACCTACCAAACCTGTGCATTTCTGAAAAATAGAGACCTAGGGGAATCCAAGATGGGGTGACTTGTGTGGCTCGGACCAGGTTCTGTTACCCAGAATCCGTTGCAAACCTCAAAATTTGGCCAAAAAAACACATGTTCCTCACATTTCTGTGGCAGAAAGTTCTGGAATCTGAGAGGAGCCACAAATTTCCTTCCGCCCATCGTTCCCCCACGTCTCCCGATAAAAATGATACCTCACTTGTGTGGGTAGGCCTAGCGCCCGCGACAGGAAACGCCCCAAAGCGCAACGTGGACACAGCCAAATTTTTGAAGGAAAACAGGTGTTTTTTGCAAAGTGCCTACCTGTAGATTTTGGCCTGTAGCTGTAGCTCAGCCGCTACCTAGGGAAACTTACCAAACCTGTGCATTTCTGAAAATTAGAGACCTAGGGGAATCCAAGATGGGGTGACTTGTGTGGCTCGGACCAGGTTCTGTTACCCAGAATCCTTTGCAAACCTCAGAATTTGGCTAAAAAAACACATCTTCCTCACATTTCTGTGACTGAAAGTTATAGAATCTGAGAGGAGCCACAAATTTCCTTCCACCCAGCGTTCCCCCACGTCTCCCGATAAAAATGATACCTCACTTGTGTGGGTAGGCCTAGCGCCCGCAACAGGAAACGCCACAAAGCGCAACGTGGACACAGACAAATTTTTGAAGGCAAACAGAGGTGTTTTTGCAAAGTGCCTACCTGTAGATTTTGGCCTGTAGCTCAGCCGCCACCTAGGGAAACCTACCAAACCTGTGCATTTCTGAAAACTAGAGACCTAGGGGAATCCAAGATGGGGTGACTTGTGTGGCTCGAACCAGGTTCTGTTACCCAGAATCCTTTGCAAACCTCAAAATTTGGCCAAAAAAACACATGTTCCTCACATTTATGTAGCAGAAAGTTTTGGAATCTGAGAGGAGCCACAAATTTCCTTCCACCCAGCGTTCCCCCACGTCTCCCGATAAAAAGATACCTCACTTGTGTGGGTAGGCCAAGCGCCCGCGACAGGAAACGCCCCAAAGCGCAACGTGGACACAGCCAAATTTTTGAAGGAAAACAGAGATGTTTTTTGCAAAGTGCCTACCTGTAGATTTTGGCCTGTAGCTCAGCCGCCACCTAGGGAAACCTACCAAACCTGTGCATTTCTGAAAACTAGAGACCTAGGGGAATCCAAGATGGGGTGACTTGTGTGGCTCGGACCAGGTTCTGTTACCCAGAATCCCTTGCAAACCTCAGAATTTGGCTAAAAAAACACATGTTCCTCACATTTCTGTGGCAGAAAGTTCTTGAATCTGAGGGGAGCCACAAATTTCCTTCCACCCAGCGTTCCCCCACGTCTCCCGATAAAAATGATACCGCACTTGTGTGGGTAGGCCTAGCGCCCGCGACAGGAAACGCCCCAAAGCGCAACGTGGACACAGCCAAATTTTTGAAGGAAAACAGAGGTGTTTTCTGCAAAGTGCCTACCTGTAGATTTTGGCCTGTAGCTCAGCCGCCACCTAGGGAAACCTACCAAACCTGTGCAATTCAGAAAACTAGAGAGATAGGGGAATCCAAGATGGGGTGACTTGTGTGGCTCGGAACAGGTTCTGTTACCCAGAATCCTTTGCAAACCTCAGAATTTGGCTAAAAAAACACATGTTCCTCACATTTCTGTGGCAGAAAGTTCTGGAATCTGAGAGGAGCCACAAATTTCCTTCCACCCAGCGTTCCCCCACGTCTCCCGATAAAAATGATACCTCACTTGTGTGGGTAGGCCTAGCGCCCGCGACAGGAAACGCCCCAATGCGCAACGTGGACACAGCGAAATTTTTGAAGGAAAACAGAGGTGTTTTTTGCAAAGTGCCTACCTGTAGATTTTGGCCTGTAGCTCAGCCGTCACCTAAGGAAACCTACCAAACCTGTGCATTTCTGAAAACTAGAGACCTAGGGGATTCCAAGATGGGGTGACTTGTGTGGCTCGGACCAGGTTCTGTTACCCAGAATCCTTTGCAAACCTCAAAATTTGGCCAAAGAAACACTTGTTCCTCACATTTCTGTGGCAGAAAGTTCTGGAATCTGAGAGGAGCCACAAATTTCCTTCCACCCAGCGTTCCCCCACGTCTCCCGATAAAAATGATACCTCACTTGTGTGGGTAGGCCTAGCGCCCGCGACAGGAAACGCCCCAAAGCGCAACGTGGACACAGCCAAATTTTTGAAGGAAAACAGAGGTGTTTTTTGCAAAGTTCCTACCTGTAGATTTTGGCCTGTTGCTGAGCCGCCACCTAGGGAAACCTACCAAACCTGTGCATTTCTGAAAACTAGAGACCTAGGGGAATCCAAGATGGGGTGACTTGTTGCTCGGACCAGGTTCTGTTACCCAGAATCCTTTGCAAACCTCAAAATTTGGCCAAAAAAACACATGTTCCTCACATTTCTGTAGCAGAAAGTTCTGGAATCTGAGAGGAGCCACAAATTTCCTTCCACCCAGCGTTCCCCCACGTCTCCCGATAAAAATGATACCTCACTTGTGTGGGTAGGCCTAGCGCCCGCAACAGGAAACGCCCCAAAGCGCAACGTGGACACAGCCAAATTTTTGAAGGAAAACAGAGGTGTTTTCTGCAAAGTGCCTACCTGTAGATTTTGGCCTGTAGCTCAGCCGCCACCTAGGGAAACCTACCAAACCTGTGCATTTCTGAAAACTAGAGACCTAGGGGAATCCAAGATGGGGTGACTTGTGTGGCTCGGACTAGGTTCTGTTACCCAGAATCCTTTGCAAACCTCAGAATTTGGCTAAAAAACCACATGTTCCTCACATTTCTGTGGCAGAAAGTTCTGGAATCTGAGAGGAGCCACAAATTTCCTTCCACCCAGCGTTCCCGCACGTCTCCCGATAAAAATGATACCTCACTTGTGTGGGTAGGCCTAGCGCCCGCGACAGGAAACGCCCCAAAGCGCAACGTGGACACAGCCAAATTTTTGAAGGAAAACAGAGGTGTTTTTTGCAAAGTGCCTACCTGTAGATTTTGGCCTGTAGCTCATCCGTCACCTAGGGAAACCTATCAAACCTGTGCATTTCTGAAAACTAGAGACCTAGGGGAATCCAAGATGGGGTGACTTGTGTGGCTCGGACCAGGTTCTGTTACCCATAATCCGTTGCAAACCTCAAAATTTGGCCAAAAAAACACATGTTCCTCACATTTCTGTGGCAGAAAGTTCTGGAATCTGAGAGGAGCCACAAATTTCCTTCCACCCATCGTTCCCCCACGTCTCCCGATAAAAATGATACCTCACTTGTGTGGGTAGGCCTAGCGCCCGCGACAGGAAACGCCCCAAAGCGCAACGTGGACACAGCCAAATTTTTGAAGGAAAACAGAGGAGTTTTTTGCAAAGTGCCTACCTGTAGATTTTGGCCTGTAGCTCAGCCGTCACCTAGGGAAACCTACCAAACCTGTGCATTTCTGAAAACTAGAGACCTAGGGGAATCCAAGATGGGGTGACTTGTGTGGCTCGGACCAGGTTCTGTTACCCAGAATCCTTTGCAAACCTCAGAATTTGGCTAAAAAAAACCATGTTCCTCACATTTCTGTGGCAGAAAGTTCTGGAATCTGAGAGGAGCCACAAATTTCCTTCCACCCAGCGTTCCCCCACGTCTCCCGATAAAAATGATACCTCACTTGTGTGGGTAGGCCTAGCGCCCGCGACAGGAAACGCCCCAATGCGCAACGTGGACACAGCCAAATTTTTGAAGGAAAACAGAGGTGTTTTTTGCAAAGTGCCTACCTGTAGATTTTGGCCTGTAGCTCAGCCGTCACCTAAGGAAACCTACCAAACCTGTGCATTTCTGAAAACTAGAGACCTAGGGGAATCCAAGATGGGGTGACTTGTGTGGCTCGGACCAGGTTCTGTTACCCAGAATCCTTTGCAAACCTCAAAATTTGGCCAAAGAAACACTTGTTCCTCACATTTCTGTGGCAGAAAGTTCTGGAATCTGAGAGGAGCCACAAATTTCCTTCCACCCAGCGTTCCCCCACGTCTCCCGATAAAAATGATACCTCACTTGTGTGGGTAGGCCTAGCGCCCGCGACAGGAAACGCCCCAAAGTGCAACCTGGACACAGCCAAATTTTTGAAGGAAAACAGAGGTGTTTTTTGCAAAGTTCCTACCTGTAGATTTTGGCCTGTTGCTGAGCCGCCACCTAGGGAAACCTACCAAACCTGTGCATTTCTGAAAACTAGAGACCTAGGGGAATCCAAGATGGGGTGACTTGTGTGGCTCGGACCAGGTTCTGTTACCCAGAATCCTTTGCAAACCTCAAAATTTGGCCAAAAAAACACATGTTCCTCACATTTCTGTGGCAGAAAGTTCTGGAATCTGAGAGGAGCCACAAATTTCCTTCCACCCAGCGTTCCCCCACGTCTCCCGATAAAAATGATACCTCACTTGTGTGGGTAGGCCTAGCGCCCGCAACAGGAAACGCCCCAAAGCGCAACGTGGACACAGCCAAATTTTTGAAGGAAAACAGAGGTGTTTTCTGCAAAGTGCCTACCTGTAGATTTTGGCCTGTAGCTCAGCCGCCACCTAGGGAAACCTACCAAACCTGTGCATTTCTGAAAACTAGAGACCTAGGGGAATCCAAGATGGGGTGACTTGTGTGGCTCGGACTAGGTTCTGTTACCCAGAATCCTTTGCAAACCTCAGAATTTGGCTAAAAAACCACATGTTCCTCACATTTCTGTGGCAGAAAGTTCTGGAATCTGAGAGGAGCCACAAATTTCCTTCCACCCAGCGTTCGCGCACGTCTCCCGATAAAAATGATACCTCACTTGTGTGGGTAGGCCTAGCGCCCGCGACAGGAAACGCCCCAAAGCGCAACGTGGACACAGCCAAATTTTTGAAGGAAAACAGAGGTGTTTTTTGCAAAGTGCCTACCTGTAGATTTTGGCCTGTAGCTCATCCGTCACCTAGGGAAACCTATCAAACCTGTGCATTTCTGAAAACTAGAGACCTAGGGGAATCCAAGATGGGGTGACTTGTGTGGCTCGGACCAGGTTCTGTTACCCAGAATCCTTTGCAAACCTCAGAATTTGGCTAAAAAAACACATGTTCCTCACATTTCTGTGGCAGAAAGTTCTGGAATCTGAGAAGAGCCACAAATTTCCTTCCACCCAGCGTTCCCCCACGTCTCCCGATAAAAATGATACCTCACTTGTGTGGGTAGGCCTAGCGCCCGCGACAGGAAACGCCCCAATGCGCAACGTGGACACAGCCAAATTTTTGAAGAAAAACAGAGGTGTTTTTTGCAAAGTGCCTACCTGTATATTTTGGCCTGTAGCTCAGCCGTCACCTAGGGAAACCTACCAAACCTGTGCATTTCTGAAAACTAGAGACCTAGGGGAATCCAAGATGGGGTGACTTGTGTGGCTCGGACCAGGTTCTGTTACCCAGAATCCTTTGCAAACCTCAAAATTTGGCCAAAAAAACACTTGTTCCTCACATTTCTGTGGCAGAAAGTTCTGGAATCTGAGAGGAGCCACAAATTTCCTTCCACCCAGCGTTCCCCCACGTCTCCCGATAAAAATGATACCTCACTTGTGTGGATAGGCCTAGCGCCCGCGACAGGAAATACCCCAAAGCGCAACGTGGACACAGCCACATTTTTGAAGGAAAACAGAGGTGTTTTTTGCAAAGTTCCTACCTGTAGATTTTGGCCTGTAGCTGAGCCGCCACCTAGAGAAACCTACCAAACCTGTGCATTTCTGAAAACTAGAGACCTAGGGGAATCCAAGATGGGGTGACTTGTGTGGCTCGGACCAGGTTCTGTTACCCAGAATCCTTTGCAAACCTCAAAATTTGGCTAAAAAAACACATGTTACTCATATTTCTGTGGCAGAAAGTTCTGGAATCTGAGGGGAGCCACAAATTTCCTTCCACCCAGCGTTCCCCCACGTCTCCCGATAAAAATGATACCTCACTTGTGTGGGTAGGCCTAGCGCCCGCGACAGGAAACGCCCCAAAGCGCAACGTGGACACAGCCAAATTTTTGAAGGAAAACAGAGGTGTTTTTTGCTAAGTGCCTACCTGTAGATTTTGGCCTGTAGCTGAGCCGCCACCTAGGGAAACCTACCAAACCTGTGCATTTCTGAAAACTAGAGACCTAGGGGAATCCAAGATGGGGTGACTTGTGTGGCTCGGACCAGGTTCTGTTACCCAGAATCCTTTGCAAACCTCAGAATTTGGCTAAAAAAACACATGTTCCTCACATTTCTGTGGCAGAAAGTTCTGGAATCTGAGAAGAGCCACAAATTTCCTTCCACCCAGCGTTCCCCCACGTCTCCCGATAAAAATGATACCTCACTTGTGTGGGTAGGCCTAGCGCCCGCGACAGGAAACGCCCCAATGCGCAACGTGGACACAGCCAAATTTTTGAAGAAAAACAGAGGTGTTTTTTGCAAAGTGCCTACCTGTATATTTTGGCCTGTAGCTCAGCCGTCACCTAGGGAAACCTACCAAACCTGTGCATTTCTGAAAACTAGAGACCTAGGGGAATCCAAGATGGGGTGACTTGTGTGGCTCGGACCAGGTTCTGTTACCCAGAATCCTTTGCAAACCTCAAAATTTGGCCAAAAAAACACTTGTTCCTCACATTTCTGTGGCAGAAAGTTCTGGAATCTGAGAGGAGCCACAAATTTCCTTCCACCCAGCGTTCCCCCACGTCTCCCGATAAAAATGATACCTCACTTGTGTGGATAGGCCTAGCGCCCGCGACAGGAAACACCCCAAAGCGCAACGTGGACACAGCCACATTTTTGAAGGAAAACAGAGGTGTTTTTTGCAAAGTTCCTACCTGTAGATTTTGGCCTGTAGCTGAGCCGCCACCTAGAGAAACCTACCAAACCTGTGCATTTCTGAAAACTAGAGACCTAGGGGAATCCAAGATGGGGTGACTTGTGTGGCTCGGACCAGGTTCTGTTACCCAGAATCCTTTGCAAACCTCAAAATTTGGCTAAAAAAACACATGTTACTCATATTTCTGTGGCAGAAAGTTCTGGAATCTGAGGGGAGCCACAAATTTCCTTCCACCCAGCGTTCCCCCACGTCTCCCGATAAAAATGATACCTCACTTGTGTGGGTAGGCCTAGCGCCCGCGACAGGAAACGCCCCAAAGCGCAACGTGGACACAGCCAAATTTTTGAAGGAAAACAGAGGTGTTTTTTGCAAAGTGCCTACCTGTAGATTTTGGCCTGTAGCTGAGCCGCCACCTAGGGAAACCTACCAAACCTGTGCATTTCTGAAAACTAGAGACCTAGGGGAATCCAATATGGGGTGACTTGTGTGGCTCGGACCAGGTTCTGTTACCCAGAATCCTTTGCAAACCTCAGAATTTGGCTAAAAAAACACATGTTCCTCACATTTCTGTGGCAGAAAGTTCTGGAATCTGAGAAGAGCCACAAATTTCCTTCCACCCAGCGTTCCCCCACGTCTCCCGATAAAAATGATACCTCACTTGTGTGGGTAGGCCTAGCGCCCGCGACAGGAAACGCCCCAATGCGCAACGTGGACACAGCCAAATTTTTGAAGAAAAACAGAGGTGTTTTTTGCAAAGTGCCTACCTGTATATTTTGGCCTGTAGCTCAGCCGTCACCTAGGGAAACCTACCAAACCTGTGCATTTCTGAAAACTAGAGACCTAGGGGAATCCAAGATGGGGTGACTTGTGTGGCTCGGACCAAGTTGTGGTACCCAGAATCCTTTGCAAACCTCAAAATTTGGCCAAAAAAACACATGTTCCTCACATTTCTGTGGCAGAAAGTTCTGGAATCTGAGAGGAGCCACAAATTTCCTTCCACCCAGCGTTCCCCCACGTCTCCCGATAAAAATGATACCTCACTTGTGTGGGTAGGCCTAGCGCCCGTGACAGGAAACGCCCCAAAGCGCAACCTGGACACAGCCAAATTTTTGAAGGAAAACAGAGGTGTTTTTTGCAAAGTGCCTACCTGTAGATTTTGGCCTGTAGCTGAGCCGCCACCTAGGGAAACCTACCAAACCTGTGCATTTCTGAAAACTAGAGACCTGGGGAATCCAAGATGGGGTGACTTGTGTGGCTCGGACCAGGTTCTGTTACCCAGAATCCTTTGCAAACCTCAAAATTTGGCCAAAAAAACACATGTTCCTCACATTTCTGTGGCAGAAAGTTCTGGAATCTGAGAGGAGCCACAAATGTCCTTCCACCCAGCGTTCCCCCACGTCTCCCGATAAAAATGATACCTCACTTGTGTGGGTAGGCCTAGCGCCCGCGACAGGAAAGGCCCCAAAGCGCAACGTGGACACAGCCAAATTTTTGAAGGAAAACAGAGGTGTTTTTTGCAAAGTGCCTACCTGTAGATTTTGGCCTGTAGCTCAGCCGTCACCTAGGGAAACCTACCAAACCTGTGCATTTCTGAAAACTAGAGACCTAGGGGAATCCAAGATGGGGTGACTTGTGTGGCTCGGACCAGGTTCTGTTACCCAGAATCCGTTGCAAACCTCAAAATTTGGCCAAAAAAAACACATGTTCCTCACATTTCTGTGGCAGAAAGTTCTGGAATCTGAGAGGAGCCACAAATTTCCTTCCGCCCATCGTTCCCCCACATCTCCCGATAAAAATGATACCTCACTTGTGTGGGTAGGCCTAGCGCCCGCGACAGGAAACGCCCCAAAGCGCAACGTGGACACAGCCAAATTTTTGAAGGAAAACAGAGATGTTTTTTGGAAAGTGCCTACCTGTAGATTTTGGCCTGTAGCTCAGCCGCCACCTAGGGAAACCTACCAAACCTGTGCATTTCTGAAAACTAGAGACCTAGGGGAATCCAAGATGGGGTGACTTGTGTGGCTCGGACCAGGTTATGTTACCCAGAATCCCTTGCAAACCTCAGAATTTGGCTAAAAAAACACATGTTCCTCACATTTCTGTGGCAGAAAGTTCTGGAATCTGAGGGGAGCCACAAATTTCCTTCCACCCAGCGTTCCCCCACGTCTCCCGATAAAAATGATACCGCACTTGTGTGGGTAGGCCTAGCGCCCGCGACCGGAAACGCCCCAAAGCGCAACGTGGACACAGCCAAATTTTTGAAGGAAAACAGAGGTGTTTTCTGCAAAGTGCCTACCTGTAGATTTTGGCCTGTAGCTCAGCCGCCACCTAGGGAAACCTACCAAACCTGTGCAATTCTGAAAACTAGAGACATAGGGGAATCCAAGATGGGGTGACTTGTGTGGCTCGGACCAGGTTCTGTTACCCAGAATCCTTTGCATACCTCAGAATTTGGCTAAAAAAACACATGTTCCTCACATTTCTGTGGCAGAAAGTTCTGGAATCTGAGAGGAGCCACAATTTTCCTTCCACCCAGCGTTCCCCCACGTCTCCCGATAAA
The DNA here is from genome assembly GCF_031143425.1 of Pleurodeles waltl. Lineage (NCBI taxonomy): Eukaryota > Metazoa > Chordata > Amphibia > Caudata > Salamandridae > Pleurodeles > Pleurodeles waltl. The sequence continues at coordinate 837,990,603 of NC_090442.1, forward strand.
AATGATACCTCACTTGTGTGGGTAGGCCTAGCGCCCGCGACAGGAAACGCCCCAATGCGCAACGTGGACAGAGCCAAATTTTTGAAGGAAAACAGAGGTTTTTTTTGCAAAGTGCCTACCTGTAGATTTTGGCCTGTAGCTCAGCCGTCACCTAGGGAAACCTACCAAACCTGTGCATTTCTGAAAACTAGAGACCTAGGGGAATCCACGATGGGGTGACTTGTGTGGCTCGGACCAGGTTCTGTTACCCAGAATCCTTTGCAAACCTCAAAATTTGGCCAAAAAAACACTTGTTCCTCACATTTCTGTGGCAGAAAGTTCTGGAATCTGAGAGGAGCCAAAAATTTCCTTCCACCCAGCGTTCCCCCACGTCTCCCGATAAAAATGATACCTCACTTGTGTGGGTAGGCCTAGCGCCCGTGACAGGAAACGCCCCAAAGCGCAACGTGGACACAGCCAAATTTTTGAAGGAAAACAGAGGTGTTTTTTGCAAAGTTCCTACCTGTAGATTTTGGCCTGTAGCTGAGCCGCCACCTAGGGAAACCTACCAAACCTGTGCATTTCTGAAAACTAGAGACCTAGGGGAATCCAAGATGGGGTGACTTGTGTGGCTCGGACCAGGTTCTGTTACCCAGAATCCTTTGCAAACCTCAAAATTTGGCCAAAAAAACACATGTTCCTCACATTTCTGTGGCAAAAAGTTCTGGAATCTGAGAGGAGCCACAAATTTCCTTCCACCCAGCGTTCCCCCACGTCTCCCGATAAAAATGATACCTCACTTGTGTGGGTAGGCCTAGCGCCCGCGACAGGAAACGCCCCAAAGCGCAACGTGGACACAGCCAAATTTTTGAAGGAAAACAGAGGTGTTTTTTGCAAAGTGCCTACCTGTAGATTTTGGCCTGTAGCTCAGCCGTCACCTAGGGAAACCTACCAAACCTGTGCATTTCTGAAAACTAGAGACCTAGGGGAATCCAAGATGGGGTGACTTGTGTGGCTCGGACCAGGTTCTGTTACCCAGAATCCGTTGCAAACCTCAAAATTTGGCCAAAAAAACACATGTTCCTCACATTTCTGTGGCAGAAAGTTCTGGAATCTGAGAGGAGCCACAAATTTCCTTCCACCCATCGTTCCCCCACGTCTCCCGATAAAAATGATACCTCACTTGTGTGGGTAGGCCTAGCGCCCGCGACAGGAAACGCCCCAAAGCGCAATGTGGACACAGCCAAATTTTTGAAGGAAAACAGAGGTGTTTTTTGCAAAGTGCCTACCTGTAGATTTTGGCCTGTAGCTCAGCCGCCACTAAGGGAAACCTACCAAACCTGTGCCTTTCTGAAAACTAGAGACCTAGGGGAATCCAAGATGGGGTGACTTGTGTGGCTCGGACCAGGTTCTGTTACCCAGAATCCTTTGCAAACCTCAAAATTTGGCTAAAAAAACACATGTTCCTCACATTTCTGTGGCAGAAAGTTCTGGAATCTGAGGGGAGCCACAAATTTCCTTCCACCCAGCGTTCCCCCACGTCTCCCGATAAAAATGATACCTCACTTGTGTGGGTAGGCCTAGCGCCCGCGACAGGAAACGCCCCAAAGCGCAACGTGGACACAGCCAAATTTTTGAAGGAAAACAGAGGTGTTTTTTGCAAAGTGCCTACCTGTAGATTTTGGCCTGTAGCTCAGCCGCCACCTAGGGAAACCTACCAAACCTGTGCATTTATGAAAGCTAGAGACCTAGGGGAATCCAAGATGGGGTGACTTGTGTGGCTCGGACTAGGTTCTGTTACCCAGAATCCTTTGCAAACCTCAGAATTTGGCTAAAAAACCACATGTTCCTCACATTTCTGTGGCAGAAAGTTCTGGAATCTGAGAGGAGCCACAAATTTCCTTCCACCCAGCGTTCCCGCACGTCTCCCGATAAAAATGATACCTCACTTGTGTGGGTAGGCCTAGCGCCCGCGACAGGAAACGCCCCAAAGCGCAAAGTGGACACAGCCAAATTTTTGAAGGAAAACAGAGGTGTTTTTTGCAAAGTGCCTACCTGTAGATTTTGGCCTGTAGCTCAGCCGTCACCTAGGGAAACCTATCAAACCTGTGCATTTCTGAAAACTAGAGATCTAGGGGAATCCAAGATGGGGTGACTTGTGTGGCTCGGACCAGGTTCTGTTACCCATAATCCGTTGCAAACCTCAAAATTTGGCCAAAAAAACACATGTTCCTCACATTTCTGTGGCAGAAAGTTCTGGAATCTGAGAGGAGCCACAAATTTCCTTCCACCCATCGTTCCCCCACGTCTCCCGATAAAAATGATACTTCACTTGTGTGGGTAGGCCTAGCGCCCGCGACAGGAAACGCCCCAAAGCGCAATGTGCACACAGCCAAATTTTTGAAGGAAAACAGAGGTGTTTTCTGCAAAGTGCCTACCTGTAGATTTTGGCCTGTAGCTCAGCCGTCACCTAGGGAAACCTACCAAACCTGTGCATTTCTGAAAACTAGAGACCTAGGGGAATCCAAGATGGGGTGACTTGTGTGGCTCGGACCAGGTTCTGTTACCCAGAATCCTTTGCAAACCTCAAAATTTGGCCAAAAAAACACTTGTTCCTCACATTTCTGTGGCAGAAAGTTCTGAAATCTGAGAGGAGCCACAAATTTCCTTCCACCCAGCGTTCCTCCACGTCTCCCGATAAAAATGATACCTCACTTGTGTGGGTAGGCCTAGCGCCCGCAACAGGAAACGCCCCAAAGCGCAACGTGGACACAGCCAAATTTTTGAAGGAAAACAGAGGTGTTTTCTGCAAAGTGCCTACCTGTAGATTTTGGCCTGTAGCTCAGCCGCCACCTAGGGAAACCTACGAAACCTGTGCATTTCTGAAAACTAGAGACCTAGGGGAATCCAAGATGGGGTGACTTGTGTGGCTCGGACTAGGTTCTGTTACCCAGAATCCTTTGCAAACCTCAGAATTTGGCTAAAAAAACACATGTTCCTCACATTTCTGTGGCAGAAAGTTCTGGAATCTGAGAGGAGCCACAAATTTCCTTCCACCCAGCGTTCCCGCACGTCTCCCGATAAAAATGATACCTCACTTGTGTGGGTAGGCCTAGCGCCCGCGACAGTAAACGCCCCAAAGCGCAACGTGGACACAGCCACATTTTTGAAGGAAAACAGAGGTGTTTTTTGCAAAGTGCCTACCTGTAGATTTTGGCCTGTAGCTCAGCCGTCACCTAGGGAAACCTACCAAACCTGTGCATTTCTGAAAACTAGAGACCTAGGGGAATCCAAGATGGGGTGACTTGTGTGGCTCGGACCAGGTTCTGTTACCCAGAATCCGTTGCAAACCTCAAAATTTGGCCAAAAAAACACATGTTCCTCACATTTCTGTGGCAGAAAGTTCTGGAATCTGAGAGGAGCCACAAATTTCCTTCCACCCATCGTTCCCCCACGTCTCCCGATAAAAATGATACCTCACTTGTGTGGGTAGGCCTAGCGCCCGCGACAGGAAACGCCCCAAAGCGCAATGTGGACACAGCCAAATTTTTGAAGGAAAACAGAGGTGTTTTTTGCAAAGTGCCTACCTGTAGATTTTGGCCTGTAGCTCAGCCGCCACCTAGGGAAACCTACCAAACCTGTGCCTTTCTGAAAACTAGAGACCTAGGGGAATCCAAGATGGGGTGACTTGTGTGGCTCGGACCAGGTTCTGTTACCCAGAATCCTTTGCAAACCTCAAAATTTGGCTAAAAAAACACATGTTCCTCACATTTCTGTGGCAGAAAGTTCTGGAATCTGAGGGGAGCCACAAATTTCCTTCCACCCAGCGTTCCCCCACGTCTCCCGATAAAAATGATACCTCACTTGTGTGGGTAGGCCTAGCGCCCGCGACAGGAAACGCCCCAAAGCGCAACGTGGACACAGCCAAATTTTTGAAGGAAAACAGAGGTGTTTTTTGCAAAGTGCCTACCTGTAGATTTTGGCCTGTAGCTCAGCCGCCACCTAGGGAAACCTACCAAACCTGTGCATTTCTGAAAGCTAGAGACCTAGGGGAATCCAAGATGGGGTGACTTGTGTGGCTCGGACCAGGTTCTGTTACCCAGAATCCTTTGCAAACCTCAAAATTTGGCCAAAAAACCACATGTTCCTCACATTTCTGTGGCAGAAAGTTTTGGAATCTGAGAGGAGCCACAAATTTCCTTCCACCCAGCGTTCCCCCACGTCTCCCGATAAAAATGATACCTCACTTGTGTGGGTAGGCCTAGCGCCCGCGACAGGAAAGGCCCCAAAGCGCAACGTGGACACAGCCAAATTTTTGAAGGAAAACAGAGATGTTTTTTGCAAAGTGCCTACCTGTAGATTTTGGCCTGTAGCTCAGCCGCCACCTAGGGAAACCTACCAAACCTGTGCATTTCTGAAAACTAGAGACCTAGAGGAATCCAAGATGGGGTGACTTGTGTGGCTCGGACCAGGTTCTGTTACCCAGAATCCTTTGCAAACCTCAGAATTTGGCTAAAAAAACACATGTTCCTCACATTTCTGTGGCAGAATGTTCTGGAATCTGAGAGGAGCCACAAATTTCCTTCCACCCAGCGTTCCCCCATGTCTCCCGATAAAAATGATACCTCACTTGTGTGGGTAGGCCTAGCGCCCGCGACAGGAAAGGCCCCAAAGCGCAACGTGGACACAGCCAAATTTTTGAAGGAAAACAGAGGTGTTTTTTGCAAAGTGCCTACCTGTAGATTTTGGCCTGTAGCTCAGCCGCCACCTAGGGAAACCTACCAAACCTGTGCATTTCTGAAAATTAGAGACCTAGGGGAATCCAAGATGGGGTGACTTGTGTGGCTCGGACCAGGTTCTGTTACCCAGAATCCTTTGCAAACCTCAGAATTTGGCTAAAAAAACACATGTTCCTCACATTTCTGTGGCAGAAAGTTCTGGAATCTGAGAGGAGCCACAAATTTCCTTCCACCCAGCGTTCCCCCACGTCTCCCGATAAAAATGATACCTCACTTGTGTGGGTAGGCCTAGCGCCCGCAACAGGAAACGCCCCAAAGCGCAACGTGGACACAGACACATTTTTGAAGGCAAACAGAGGTGTTTTTTGCAAAGTGCCTACCTGTAGATTTTGGCCTGTAGCTCAGCCGCCACCTAGGGAAACCTACCAAACCTGTGCATTTCTGAAAACTAGAGACCTAGGGGAATCCAAGATGGGGTGACTTGTGTGGCTCGAACCAGGTTCTGTTACCCAGAATCCTTTGCAAACCTCAAAATTTGGCCAAAAAAACACATGTTCCTCACATTTCTGTGGCAGAAAGTTTTGGAATCTGAGAGGAGCCACAAATTTCCTTCCACCCAGCGTTCCCCCACGTCTCCCGATAAAAATGATACCTCACTTGTGTGGGTAGGCCTAGCGCCCGCGACAGGAAACGCCCCAAAGCGCAACGTGGACACAGCCAAATTTTTGAAGGAAAACAGAGATGTTTTTTGCAAAGTGCCTACCTGTAGATTTTGGCCTGTAGCTCAGCCGCCACCTAGGGAAACCTACCAAACCTGTGCATTTCTGAAAGCTAGAGACCTAGGGGAATCCAAGATGGGGTGACTTGTGTGGCTCGGACCAGGTTCTGTTACCCAGAATCCTTTGCAAACCTCAAAATTTGGCCAAAAAACCACATGTTCCTCACATTTCTGTGGCAGAAAGTTTTGGAATCTGAGAGGAGCCACAAATTTCCTTCCACCCAGCGTTCCCCCACGTCTCCCGATAAAAATGATACCTCACTTGTGTGGGTAGGCCTAGCGCCCGCGACAGGAAACGCCCCAAAGCGCAACGTGGACACAGCCAAATTTTTTAAGGAAAACAGAGATGTTTTTTGCAAAGTGCCTACCTGTAGATTTTGGCCTGTAGCTCAGCCGCCACCTAGGGAAACCTACCAAACCTGTGCATTTCTGAAAACTAGAGACCTAGGGGAATCCAAGATGGGGTGACTTGTGTGGCTCGGACCAGGTTCTGTTACCCAGAATCCTTTGCAAACCTCAGAATTTGGCTAAAAAAACACATGTTCCTCAAATTTCTGTGGCAGAAAGTTCTGGAATCTGAGAGGAGCCACAAATTTCCTTCCACCCAGCGTTCCCCCACGTCTCCCGATAAAAATTATACCTCACTTGTGTGGGTAGGCCTAGCGCCCGCGACAGGAAAGGCCCCAAAGCGCAACGTAGACACAGCCAAATTTTTGAAGGAAAACAGAGGTGTTTTTTGCAAAGTGCCTACCTGTAGATTTTGGCCTGTAGCTCAGCCGCCACCTAGGGAAACCTACCAAACCTGTGCATTTCTGAAAACTAGAGACCTAGGGGAATCCAAGATGGGGTGACTTGTGTGGCTCGGACCAGGTTCTGTTACCCAGAATCCGTTGCAAACCTCAAAATTTGGCCAAAAAAACACATGTTCCTCACATTTCTGTGGCAGAAAGTTCTGGAATCTGAGAGGAGCCACAAATTTCCTTCCACCCATCGTTCCCCCACGTCTCCCGATAAAAATGATACCTCACTTGTGTGGGTAGGCCTAGCGCCCGCGACAGGAAACGCCCCAAAGCGCAATGTGGACACAGCCAAATTTTTGAAGGAAAACAGAGGTGTTTTTTGCAAAGTGCCTACCTGTAGATTTTGGCCTGTAGCTCAGCCGCCACTAAGGGAAACCTACCAAACCTGTGCCTTTCTGAAAACTAGAGACCTAGGGGAATCCAAGATGGGGTGACTTGTGTGGCTCGGACCAGGTTCTGTTACCCAGAATCCTTTGCAAACCTCAAAATTTGGCTAAAAAAACACATGTTCCTCACATTTCTGTGGCAGAAAGTTCTGGAATCTGAGGGGAGCCACAAATTTCCTTCCACCCAGCGTTCCCCCACGTCTCCCGATAAAAATGATACCTCACTTGTGTGGGTAGGCCTAGCGCCCGCGACAGGAAACGCCCCAAAGCGCAACGTGGACACAGCCAAATTTTTGAAGGAAAACAGAGGTGTTTTTTGCAAAGTGCCTACCTGTAGATTTTGGCCTGTAGCTCAGCCGCCACCTAGGGAAACCTACCAAACCTGTGCATTTATGAAAGCTAGAGACCTAGGGGAATCCAAGATGGGGTGACTTGTGTGGCTCGGACTAGGTTCTGTTACCCAGAATCCTTTGCAAACCTCAGAATTTGGCTAAAAAACCACATGTTCCTCACATTTCTGTGGCAGAAAGTTCTGGAATCTGAGAGGAGCCACAAATTTCCTTCCACCCAGCGTTCCCGCACGTCTCCCGATAAAAATGATACCTCACTTGTGTGGGTAGGCCTAGCGCCCGCGACAGGAAACGCCCCAAAGCGCAAAGTGGACACAGCCAAATTTTTGAAGGAAAACAGAGGTGTTTTTTGCAAAGTGCCTACCTGTAGATTTTGGCCTGTAGCTCAGCCGTCACCTAGGGAAACCTATCAAACCTGTGCATTTCTGAAAACTAGAGATCTAGGGGAATCCAAGATGGGGTGACTTGTGTGGCTCGGACCAGGTTCTGTTACCCATAATCCGTTGCAAACCTCAAAATTTGGCCAAAAAAACACATGTTCCTCACATTTCTGTGGCAGAAAGTTCTGGAATCTGAGAGGAGCCACAAATTTCCTTCCACCCATCGTTCCCCCACGTCTCCCGATAAAAATGATACTTCACTTGTGTGGGTAGGCCTAGCGCCCGCGACAGGAAACGCCCCAAAGCGCAATGTGCACACAGCCAAATTTTTGAAGGAAAACAGAGGTGTTTTCTGCAAAGTGCCTACCTGTAGATTTTGGCCTGTAGCTCAGCCGTCACCTAGGGAAACCTACCAAACCTGTGCATTTCTGAAAACTAGAGACCTAGAGGAATCCAAGATGGGGTGACTTGTGTGGCTCGGACCAGGTTCTGTTACCCAGAATCCTTTGCAAACCTCAAAATTTGGCCAAAAAAACACTTGTTCCTCACATTTCTGTGGCAGAAAGTTCTGAAATCTGAGAGGAGCCACAAATTTCCTTCCACCCAGCGTTCCCCCACGTCTCCCGATAAAAATGATACCTCATTTGTGTGGGTAGGCCTAGCGCCCGCGACAGGAAACGCCCCAAAGCGCAACGTGGACACAGCCAAATTTTTGAAGGAAAACAGAGGTGTTTTTTGCAAAGTTCCTACCTGTAGATTTTGGCCTGTAGCTGAGCCGCCACCTAGGGAAACCTACCAAACCTGTGCATTTCTGAAAACTAGAGACCTAGGGGAATCCAAGATGGGGTGACTTGTGTGGCTCGGTCCAGGTTCTGTTACCCAGAATCCTTTGCAAACCTCAACATTTGGCCAAAAAAACACATGTTCCTCACATTTCTGTGGCAGAAAGTTCTGGAATCTGAGAGGAGCCACAAATTTCCTTCCACCCAGCGTTCCTCCACGTCTCCCGATAAAAATGATACCTCACTTGTGTGGGTAGGCCTAGCGCCCGCAACAGGAAACGCCCCAAAGCGCAACGTGGACACAGCCAAATTTTTGAAGGAAAACAGAGGTGTTTTCTGCAAAGTGCCTACCTGTAGATTTTGGCCTGTAGCTCAGCCGCCACCTAGGGAAACCTACGAAACCTGTGCATTTCTGAAAACTAGAGACCTAGGGGAATTCAAGATGGGGTGACTTGTGTGGCTCGGACTAGGTTCTGTTACCCAGAATCCTTTGCAAACCTCAGAATTTGGCTAAAAAAACACATGTTCCTCACATTTCTGTGGCAGAAAGTTCTGGAATCTGAGAGGAGCCACAAATTTCCTTCCACCCAGCGTTCCCGCACGTCTCCCGATAAAAATTATACCTCACTTGTGTGGGTAGGCCTAGCGCCCGCGACAGTAAACGCCCCAAAGCGCAACGTGGACACAGCCACATTTTTGAAGGAAAACAGAGGTGTTTTTTGCAAAGTGCCTACCTGTAGATTTTGGCCTGTAGCTCAGCCGTCACCTAGGGAAACCTACCAAACCTGTGCATTTCTGAAAACTAGAGACCTAGGGGAATCCAAGATGGGGTGACTTGTGTGGCTCGGACCAGGTTCTGTTACCCAGAATCCGTTGCAAACCTCAAAATTTGGCCAAAAAAACACATGTTCCTCACATTTCTGTGGCAGAAAGTTCTGGAATCTGAGAGGAGCCACAAATTTCCTTCCACCCATCGTTCCCCCACGTCTCCCGATAAAAATGATACCTCACTTGTGTGGGTAGGCCTAGCGCCCGCGACAGGAAACGCCCCAAAGCGCAATGTGGACACAGCCAAATTTTTGAAGGAAAACAGAGGTGTTTTTTGCAAAGTGCCTACCTGTAGATTTTGGCCTGTAGCTCAGCCGCCACCTAGGGAAACCTACCAAACCTGTGCCTTTCTGAAAACTAGAGACCTAGGGGAATCCAAGATGGGGTGACTTGTGTGGCTCGGACCAGGTTCTGTTACCCAGAATCCTTTGCAAACCTCAAAATTTGGCTAAAAAAACACATGTTCCTCACATTTCTGTGGCAGAAAGTTCTGGAATCTGAGGGGAGCCACAAATTTCCTTCCACCCAGCGTTCCCCCACGTCTCCCGATAAAAATGATACCTCACTTGTGTGGGTAGGCCTAGCGCCCGCGACAGGAAACGCCCCAAAGCGCAACGTGGACACAGCCAAATTTTTGAAGGAAAACAGAGGTGTTTTTTGCAAAGTGCCTACCTGTAGATTTTGGCCTGTAGCTCAGCCGCCACCTAGGGAAACCTACCAAACCTGTGCATTTCTGAAAGCTAGAGACCTAGGGGAATCCAAGATGGGGTGACTTGTGTGGCTCGGACCAGGTTCTGTTACCCAGAATCCTTTGCAAACCTCAAAATTTGGCCAAAAAACCACATGTTCCTCACATTTCTGTGGCAGAAAGTTTTGGAATCTGAGAGGAGCCACAAATTTCCTTCCACCCAGCGTTCCCCCACGTCTCCCGATAAAAATGATACCTCACTTGTGTGGGTAGGCCTAGCGCCCGCGACAGGAAAGGCCCCAAAGCGCAACGTGGACACAGCCAAATTTTTGAAGGAAAACAGAGATGTTTTTTGCAAAGTGCCTACCTGTAGATTTTGGCCTGTAGCTCAGCCGCCACCTAGGGAAACCTACCAAACCTGTGCATTTCTGAAAACTAGAGACCTAGAGGAATCCAAGATGGGGTGACTTGTGTGGCTCGGACCAGGTTCTGTTACCCAGAATCCTTTGCAAACCTCAGAATTTGGCTAAAAAAACACATGTTCCTCACATTTCTGTGGCAGAATGTTCTGGAATCTGAGAGGAGCCACAAATTTCCTTCCACCCAGCGTTCCCCCATGTCTCCCGATAAAAATGATACCTCACTTGTGTGGGTAGGCCTAGCGCCCGCGACAGGAAAGGCCCCAAAGCGCAACGTGGACACAGCCAAATTTTTGAAGGAAAACAGAGGTGTTTTTTGCAAAGTGCCTACCTGTAGATTTTGGCCTGTAGCTCAGCCGCCACCTAGGGAAACCTACCAAACCTGTGCATTTCTGAAAATTAGAGACCTAGGGGAATCCAAGATGGGGTGACTTGTGTGGCTCGGACCAGGTTCTGTTACCCAGAATCCTTTGCAAACCTCAGAATTTGGCTAAAAAAACACATGTTCCTCACATTTCTGTGGCAGAAAGTTCTGGAATCTGAGAGGAGCCACAAATTTCCTTCCACCCAGCGTTCCCCCACGTCTCCCGATAAAAATGATACCTCACTTGTGTGGGTAGGCCTAGCGCCCGCAACAGGAAACGCCCCAAAGCGCAACGTGGACACAGACACATTTTTGAAGGCAAACAGAGGTGTTTTTTGCAAAGTGCCTACCTGTAGATTTTGGCCTGTAGCTCAGCCGCCACCTAGGGAAACCTACCAAACCTGTGCATTTCTGAAAACTAGAGACCTAGGGGAATCCAAGATGGGGTGACTTGTGTGGCTCGAACCAGGTTCTGTTACCCAGAATCCTTTGCAAACCTCAAAATTTGGCCAAAAAAACACATGTTCCTCACATTTCTGTGGCAGAAAGTTTTGGAATCTGAGAGGAGCCACAAATTTCCTTCCACCCAGCGTTCCCCCACGTCTCCCGATAAAAATGATACCTCACTTGTGTGGGTAGGCCTAGCGCCCGCGACAGGAAACGCCCCAAAGCGCAACGTGGACACAGCCAAATTTTTGAAGGAAAACAGAGATGTTTTTTGCAAAGTGCCTACCTGTAGATTTTGGCCTGTAGCTCAGCCGCCACCTAGGGAAACCTACCAAACCTGTGCATTTCTGAAAGCTAGAGACCTAGGGGAATCCAAGATGGGGTGACTTGTGTGGCTCGGACCAGGTTCTGTTACCCAGAATCCTTTGCAAACCTCAAAATTTGGCCAAAAAACCACATGTTCCTCACATTTCTGTGGCAGAAAGTTTTGGAATCTGAGAGGAGCCACAAATTTCCTTCCACCCAGCGTTCCCCCACGTCTCCCGATAAAAATGATACCTCACTTGTGTGGGTAGGCCTAGCGCCCGCGACAGGAAACGCCCCAAAGCGCAACGTGGACACAGCCAAATTTTTTAAGGAAAACAGAGATGTTTTTTGCAAAGTGCCTACCTGTAGATTTTGGCCTGTAGCTCAGCCGCCACCTAGGGAAACCTACCAAACCTGTGCATTTCTGAAAACTAGAGACCTAGGGGAATCCAAGATGGGGTGACTTGTGTGGCTCGGACCAGGTTCTGTTACCCAGAATCCTTTGCAAACCTCAGAATTTGGCTAAAAAAACACATGTTCCTCAAATTTCTGTGGCAGAAAGTTCTGGAATCTGAGAGGAGCCACAAATTTCCTTCCACCCAGCGTTCCCCCACGTCTCCCGATAAAAATTATACCTCACTTGTGTGGGTAGGCCTAGCGCCCGCGACAGGAAAGGCCCCAAAGCGCAACGTAGACACAGCCAAATTTTTGAAGGAAAACAGAGGTGTTTTTTGCAAAGTGCCTACCTGTAGATTTTGGCCTGTAGCTCAGCCGCCACCTAGGGAAACCTACCAAACCTGTGCATTTCTGAAAATTAGAGACCTAGGGGAATCCAAGATGGGGTGACTTGTGTGGCTCGGACCAGGTTCTGTTACCCAGAATCCGTTGCAAACCTCAAAATTTGGCCAAAAAAACACATGTTCCTCACATTTCTGTGGCAGAAAGTTCTGGAATCTGAGAGGAGCCACAAATTTCCTTCCACCCATCGTTCCCCCACGTCTCCCGATAAAAATGATACCTCACTTGTGTGGGTAGGCCTAGCGCCCGCGACAGGAAACGCCCCAAAGCGCAATGTGGACACAGCCAAATTTTTGAAGGAAAACAGAGGTGTTTTTTGCAAAGTGCCTACCTGTAGATTTTGGCCTGTAGCTCAGCCGCCACCTAGGGAAACCTACCAAACCTGTGCCTTTCTGAAAACTAGAGACCTAGGGGAATCCAAGATGGGGTGACTTGTGTGGCTCGGACCAGGTTCTGTTACCCAGAATCCTTTGCAAACCTCAAAATTTGGCTAAAAAAACACATGTTCCTCACATTTCTGTGGCAGAAAGTTCTGGAATCTGAGGGGAGCCACAAATTTCCTTCCACCCAGCGTTCCCCCACGTCTCCCGATAAAAATGATACCTCACTTGTGTGGGTAGGCCTAGCGCCCGCGACAGGAAACGCCCCAAAGCGCAACGTGGACACAGCCAAATTTTTGAAGGAAAACAGAGGTGTTTTTTGCAAAGTGCCTACCTGTAGATTTTGGCCTGTAGCTCAGCCGCCACCTAGGGAAACCTACCAAACCTGTGCATTTCTGAAAGCTAGAGACCTAGGGGAATCCAAGATGGGGTGACTTGTGTGGCTCGGACCAGGTTCTGTTACCCAGAATCCTTTGCAAACCTCAAAATTTGGCCAAAAAACCACATGTTCCTCACATTTCTGTGGCAGAAAGTTTTGGAATCTGAGAGGAGCCACAAATTTCCTTCCACCCAGCGTTCCCCCACGTCTCCCGATAAAAATGATACCTCACTTGTGTGGGTAGGCCTAGCGCCCGCGACAGGAAAGGCCCCAAAGCGCAACGTGGACACAGCCAAATTTTTGAAGGAAAACAGAGATGTTTTTTGCAAAGTGCCTACCTGTAGATTTTGGCCTGTAGCTCAGCCGCCACCTAGGGAAACCTACCAAACCTGTGCATTTCTGAAAACTAGAGACCTAGAGGAATCCAAGATGGGGTGACTTGTGTGGCTCGGACCAGGTTCTGTTACCCAGAATCCTTTGCAAACCTCAGAATTTGGCTAAAAAAACACATGTTCCTCACATTTCTGTGGCAGAATGTTCTGGAATCTGAGAGGAGCCACAAATTTCCTTCCACCCAGCGTTCCCCCATGTCTCCCGATAAAAATGATACCTCACTTGTGTGGGTAGGCCTAGCGCCCGCGACAGGAAAGGCCCCAAAGCGCAACGTGGACACAGCCAAATTTTTGAAGGAAAACAGAGGTGTTTTTTGCAAAGTGCCTACCTGTAGATTTTGGCCTGTAGCTCAGCCGCCACCTAGGGAAACCTACCAAACCTGTGCATTTCTGAAAATTAGAGACCTAGGGGAATCCAAGATGGGGTGACTTGTGTGGCTCGGACCAGGTTCTGTTACCCAGAATCCTTTGCAAACCTCAGAATTTGGCTAAAAAAACACATGTTCCTCACATTTCTGTGGCAGAAAGTTCTGGAATCTGAGAGGAGCCACAAATTTCCTTCCACCCAGCGTTCCCCCACGTCTCCCGATAAAAATGATACCTCACTTGTGTGGGTAGGCCTAGCGCCCGCAACAGGAAACGCCCCAAAGCGCAACGTGGACACAGACACATTTTTGAAGGCAAACAGAGGTGTTTTTTGCAAAGTGCCTACCTGTAGATTTTGGCCTGTAGCTCAGCCGCCACCTAGGGAAACCTACCAAACCTGTGCATTTCTGAAAACTAGAGACCTAGGGGAATCCAAGATGGGGTGACTTGTGTGGCTCGAACCAGGTTCTGTTACCCAGAATCCTTTGCAAACCTCAAAATTTGGCCAAAAAAACACATGTTCCTCACATTTCTGTGGCAGAAAGTTTTGGAATCTGAGAGGAGCCACAAATTTCCTTCCACCCAGCGTTCCCCCACGTCTCCCGATAAAAATGATACCTCACTTGTGTGGGTAGGCCTAGCGCCCGCGACAGGAAACGCCCCAAAGCGCAACGTGGACACAGCCAAATTTTTGAAGGAAAACAGAGATGTTTTTTGCAAAGTGCCTACCTGTAGATTTTGGCCTGTAGCTCAGCCGCCACCTAGGGAAACCTACCAAACCTGTGCATTTCTGAAAGCTAGAGACCTAGGGGAATCCAAGATGGGGTGACTTGTGTGGCTCGGACCAGGTTCTGTTACCCAGAATCCTTTGCAAACCTCAAAATTTGGCCAAAAAACCACATGTTCCTCACATTTCTGTGGCAGAAAGTTTTGGAATCTGAGAGGAGCCACAAATTTCCTTCCACCCAGCGTTCCCCCACGTCTCCCGATAAAAATGATACCTCACTTGTGTGGGTAGGCCTAGCGCCCGCGACAGGAAACGCCCCAAAGCGCAACGTGGACACAGCCAAATTTTTGAAGGAAAACAGAGATGTTTTTTGCAAAGTGCCTACCTGTAGATTTTGGCCTGTAGCTCAGCCGCCACCTAGGGAAACCTACCAAACCTGTGCATTTCTGAAAACTAGAGACCTAGGGGAATCCAAGATGGGGTGACTTGTGTGGCTCGGACCAGGTTCTGTTACCCAGAATCCTTTGCAAACCTCAGAATTTGGCTAAAAAAACACATGTTCCTCAAATTTCTGTGGCAGAAAGTTCTGGAATCTGAGAGGAGCCACAAATTTCCTTCCACCCAGCGTTCCCCCACGTCTCCCGATAAAAATTATACCTCACTTGTGTGGGTAGGCCTAGCGCCCGCGACAGGAAAGGCCCCAAAGCGCAACGTGGACACAGCCAAATTTTTGAAGGAAAACAGAGGTGTTTTTTGCAAAGTGCCTACCTGTAGATTTTGGCCTGTAGCTCAGCCGCCACCTAGGGAAACCTACCAAACCTGTGCATTTCTGAAAATTAGAGACCTAGGGGAATCCAAGATGGGGTGACTTGTGTGGCTCGGACCAGGTTCTGTTACCCAGAATCCTTTGCAAACCTCAGAATTTGGCTAAAAAAACACATGTTCCTCACATTTCTGTGGCAGAAAGTTCTGGAATCTGAGAGGAGCCACAAATTTCCTTCCACCCAGCGTTCCCCCACGTCTCCCGATAAAAATGATACCTCACTTGTGTGGGTAGGCCTAGCGCCCGCAACAGGAAACGCCCCAAAGCGCAACGTGGACACAGACACATTTTTGAAGGCAAACAGAGGTGTTTTTTGCAAAGTGCCTACCTGTAGATTTTGGCCTGTAGCTCAGCCGCCACCTAGGGAAACCTACCAAACCTGTGCATTTCTGAAAACTAGAGACCTAGGGGAATCCAAGATGGGGTGACTTGTGTGGCTCGAACCAGGTTCTGTTACCCAGAATCCTTTGCAAACCTCAAAATTTGGCCAAAAAAACACATGTTCCTCACATTTCTGTGGCAGAAAGTTTTGGAATCTGAGAGGAGCCACAAATTTCCTTCCACCCAGCGTTCCCCCACGTCTCCCGATAAAAATGATACCTCACTTGTGTGGGTAGGCCTAGCGCCCGCGACAGGAAACGCCCCAAAGCGCAACGTGGACACAGCCAAATTTTTGAAGGAAAACAGAGATGTTTTTTGCAAAGTGCCTACCTGTAGATTTTGGCCTGTAGCTCAGCCGCCACCTAGGGAAACCTACCAAACCTGTGCATTTCTGAAAGCTAGAGACCTAGGGGAATCCAAGATGGGGTGACTTGTGTGGCTCGGACCAGGTTCTGTTACCCAGAATCCTTTGCAAACCTCAAAATTTGGCCAAAAAACCACATGTTCCTCACATTTCTGTGGCAGAAAGTTTTGGAATCTGAGAGGAGCCACAAATTTCCTTCCACCCAGCGTTCCCCCACGTCTCCCGATAAAAATGATACCTCACTTGTGTGGGTAGGCCTAGCGCCCGCGACAGGAAACGCCCCAAAGCGCAACGTGGACACAGCCAAATTTTTGAAGGAAAACAGAGATGTTTTTTGCAAAGTGCCTACCTGTAGATTTTGGCCTGTAGCTCAGCCGCCACCTAGGGAAACCTACCAAACCTGTGCATTTCTGAAAACTAGAGACCTAGGGGAATCCAAGATGGGGTGACTTGTGTGGCTCGGACCAGGTTCTGTTACCCAGAATCCTTTGCAAACCTCAGAATTTGGCTAAAAAAACACATGTTCCTCAAATTTCTGTGGCAGAAAGTTCTGGAATCTGAGAGGAGCCACAAATTTCCTTCCACCCAGCGTTCCCCCACGTCTCCCGATAAAAATTATACCTCACTTGTGTGGGTAGGCCTAGCGCCCGCGACAGGAAAGGCCCCAAAGCGCAACGTAGACACAGCCAAATTTTTGAAGGAAAACAGAGGTGTTTTTTGCAAAGTGCCTACCTGTAGATTTTGGCCTGTAGCTCAGCCGCCACCTAGGGAAACCTACCAAACCTGTGCATTTCTGAAAATTAGAGACCTAGGGGAATCCAAGATGGGGTGACTTGTGTGGCTCGGACCAGGTTCTGTTACCCAGAATCCTTTGCAAACCTCAGAATTTGGCTAAAAAAACACATGTTCCTCACATTTCTGTGGCAGAAAGTTCTGGAATCTGAGAGGAGCCACAAATTTCCTTCCACCCAGCGTTCCCCCACGTCTCCCGATAAAAATGATACCTCACTTGTGTGGGTAGGCCTAGCGCCCGCAACAGGAAACGCCCCAAAGCGCAACGTGGACACAGCCAAATTTTGGAAGGAAAACAGAGATGTTTTTTGCAAAGTGCCTACCTGTAGATTTTGGCCTGTAGCTCAGCCGCCACCTAGGGAAACCTACCAAACCTGTGCATTTCTGAAAACTAGAGACCTAGGGGAATCCAAGATGGGGTGACTTGTGTGGCTCGGACCAGGTTCTGTTACCCAGAATCCCTTGCAAACCTCAGAATTTGGCTAAAAAAAAAGACATGTTCCTCACATTTCTGTGGCAGAAAGTTCTGGAATCTGAGAGGAGCCACAAATTTCCTTCCACCCAGCGTTCCCCCACGTCTCCCGATAAAAATGATACCTCACTTGTGTGGGTAGGCCTAGCGCCCGCAACAGGAAACGCCCCAATGCGCAACGTGGACACAGCCAAATTTTTGAAGGAAAACAGAGGTGTTTTTTGCAAAGTGCCTACCTGTAGATTTTGGCCTGTAGCTCAGCCGCCACCTAGGGAAACCTACCAAACCTGTGCCTTTCTGAAAACTAGAGACCTAGGGGAATCCAAGATGGGGTGACTTGTGTGGCTCGGACCAGGTTCTGTTACCCAGAATCCTTTGCAAACCTCAGAATTTGGCTAAAAAAACACATGTTCCTCACATTTCTGTGGCAGAAAGTTATGGAATCTGAGAGGAGCCACAAATTTCCTTCCACCCAGCGTTCCCCCACGTCTCCCGATAAAAATTATACCTCACTTGTGTGGGTAGGCCTAGCGCCCGTATCAGGAAACGCCCCAAAGCGCAACGTGGACACAGACAAATTTTTGAAGGCAAACAGAGGTGTTTTTTGCAAAGTGCCTACCTGTAGATTTTAGCCTGTAGCTCAGCCGCCACCTAGGGAAACCTACCAAACCTGTGCAATTCTAAAAACTAGAGACATAGGGGAATCCAAGATGGGGTGACTTGTGTGGCTCGGAACAGGTTCTGTTACCCAGAATCCTTTGCAAACCTCAGAATTTGGCTAAAAAAACACATGTTCCTCACATTTCTGTGGCAGAAAGTTCTAGAATCTGAGAGGAGCCACAAATTTCCTTCCACCCAGCGTTCCCCCACGTCTCCCGATAAAAATGATACCTCACTTTTGTGGGTAGGCCTAGCGTCCGCGACAGGAAACGCCCCAATGCGCAACGTGGACACAGCCAAATTTTTGAAGGAAAACAGAGGTGTTTTTTGCAAAGTGCCTACCTGTAGGTTTTGGCCTGTAGCTCAGCCGTCACCTAGGGAAACCTACCAAACCTGTGCATTTCTGAAAACTAGAGACCTAGGGGAATCCAAGATGGGGTGACTTGTGTGGCTCGGACCAGGTTCTGTTACCCAGAATCCGTTGCAAACCTCAAAATTTGGCCAAAAAAACAAATGTTCCTCACATTTCTGTGGCAGAAAGTTCTGGAATCTGAGAGGAGCCACAAATTTCCTTCCACCCATCGTTCCCCCACGTCTCCCGATAAAAATGATACCTCACTTGTGTGGGTAGGCCTAGCGCCCGCAACAGGAAACGCCCCAATGCGCAACGTGGACACAGCCAAATTTTTGAAGGAAAACAGAGGTGTTTTTTGCAAAGTGCCTACCTGTAGATTTTGGCCTGTACCTCAGCCGCCACCTAGGGAAACCCACCAAACCTGTGCATTTCTGAAAACTAGAGACCTAGGGGAATCCAAGATGGGGTGACTTGTGTGGCTCGGACCAGGTTCTGTTACCCAGAATCCTTTGCAAACCTCAGAATTTGGCTAAAAAAACACATGTTCCTCACATTTCTGTGGCAGAAAGTTCTGGAATCTGAGAGGAGCCACAAATTTCCTTCCACCCAGCGTTCCCCCACGTCTCCCGATAAAAATGATACCGCACTTGTGTGGGTAGGCCTAGCGCCCGCGACAGGAAACGCCCCAAAGCGCAACGTGGACACAGCCAAATTTTTGAAGGAAAACAGAGGTGTTTTCTGCAAAGTGCCTACCTGTAGATTTTGGCCTGTAGCTCAGCCGCCACCTAGGGAAACCAACCAAACCTGTGCAATTCTGAAAACTAGAGACATAGGGGAATCCAAGATGGGGTGACTTGTGTGGCTCGGAACAGGTTCTGTTACCCAGAATCCTTTGCAAACCTCAGAATTTGGCTAAAAAAACACATGTTCCTCACATTTCTGTGGCAGAAAGTTCTGGAATCTGAGAGGAGCCACAAATTTCCTTCCACCCAGCGTTCCCCCACGTCTCCCGATAAAAATGATACCTCACTTGTGTGGGTAGGCCTAGCGCCCGCGACAGGAAACACCCCAATGCGCAACGTGGACACAGCCAAATTTTTGAAGGAAAACAGAGGTGTTTTTTGCAAAGTGCCTACCTGTAGATTTTGGCCTGTAGCTCAGCCGTCACCTAGGGAAACCTACCAAACCTGTGCATTTCTAAAAACTAGAGACCTAGGGGAATCCAAGATGGGGTGACTTGTGTGGCTCGGACCAGGTTCTGTTACCCAGAATCCTTTGCAAACCTCAAAATTTGGCCAAAAAAACACATGTTCCTCACATTTCTGTGGCAGAAAGTTCTGGAATCTGAGAGGAGCCACAAATTTCCTTCCACCCAGCGTTCCCCCACGTCTCCCGATAAAAATGATACCTCACTTGTGTGGGTAGGCCTAGCGCCCGCGACAGGAAACGCCCCAAAGCGCAACGTGGACACAGCCAAATTTTTTAAGGAAAACAGAGGTGTTTTTTGCAAAGTGCCTACCTGTAGATTTTGGCCTGTAGCTGATCCGCCACCTAGGGAAACCTACCAAACCTGTGCATTTCTGAAAACTAGAGACCTAGGGGAATCCAAGATGGGGTGACTTGTGTGGCTCGGACCAGGTTCTGTTACCCAGAATCCTTTGCAAACCTCAAAATTTGTCCAAAAAAACACATGTTCCTCACATTTCTGTGGCAGAAAGTTCTGGAATCTGAGAGGAGCCACAAATTTCCTTCCACCCAGCGTTCCCCCACGTCTCCCGATAAAAATGATACCTCACTTGTGTGGGTAGGCCTAGCGCCCGTGACAGGAAACGCCCCAAAGCGCAACGTGGACACAGCCAAATTTTTGAAGGAAAACAGAGGTGTTTTCTGCAAAGTGCCTACCTGTAGATTTTGGCCTGTAGCTCAGCCGCCACCTAGGGAAACCTACCAAACCTGTGCCTTTCTGAAAACTAGAGACCTAGGGGAATCCAAGATGGGGTGACTTGTGTGGCTCGGACTAGGTTCTGTTACCCAGAATCCTTTGCAAACCTCAGAATTTGGCTAAAAAAACACATGTTCCTCACATTTCTGTGGCAGAAAGTTCTGGAATCTGAGAGGAGCCACAAATTTCCTTCCACCCAGCGTTCCCGCACGTCTCCCGATAAAAATTATACCTCACTTGTGTGGGTAGGCCTAGCGCCCGCGACAGGAAACGCCCCAAAGCGCAACGTGGACACAGCCACATTTTTGAAGGAAAACAGAGGTGTTTTTTGCAAAGTGCCTACCTGTAGATTTTGGCCTGTAGCTCAGCCGTCACCTAGGGAAACCTATCAAACCTGTGCATTTCTGAAAACTAGAGACCTAGGGGAATCCAAGATGGGGTGACTTGTGTGGCTCGGACCAGGTTCTGTTACCCAGAATCCGTTGCAAACCTCAAAATTTGGCCAAAAAAATACATGTTCCTCACATTTCTGTGGCAGAAAGTTCTGGAATCTGAGAGGAGCCACAAATTTCCTTCCACCCAGCGTTCCCCCATGTCTCCCGATAAAAATGATACCTCACTTGTGTGGGTAGGCCTAGCGCCCGCGACAGGAAAGGCCCCAAAGCGCAACGTGGACACAGCCAAATTTTTGAAGGAAAACAGAGGTGTTTTTTGCAAAGTGCCTACCTGTAGATTTTGGCCTGTAGCTCAGCCGCCACCTAGGGAAACCAACCAAACCTGTGCATTTCTGAAAATTAGAGACCTAGGGGAATCCAAGATGGGGTGACTTGTGTGGCTCGGACCAGGTTCTGTTACCCAGAATCCTTTGCCAACCTCAGAATTTGGCTAAAAAAACACATGTTCCTCACATTTCTGTGGCAGAAAGTTCTGGAATCTGAGAGGAGCCACAAATTTCCTTCTACCCAGCGTTCCCCCACGTCTCCCGATAAAAATGATACCTCACTTGTGTGGGTAGGCCTAGCGCCCGCAACAGGAAACGCCCCAAAGCGCAACGTGGACACAGACACATTTTTGAAGGCAAACAGAGGTGTATTTTGCAAAGTGCCTACCTGTAGATTTTGGCCTGTAGCTCAGCCGCCACCTAGGGAAACCTACCAAACCTGTGCATTTCTGAAAACTAGAGACCTAGAGGAATCCAAGATGGGGTGACTTGTGTGGCTCGGACCAGGTTCTGTTACCCAGAATCCTTTGCAAACCTCAAAATTTGGCCAAAAAAACACATGTTCCTCACATTTCTGTGGCAGAAAGTTCTGGAATCTGAGAGGAGCCACAAATTTCCTTCCACCCAGCGTTCCCCCACGTCTCCCGATAGAAATGATACCTCACTTGTGTGGGTAGGCCTAGCGCCTGTGACAGGAAACGCCCCAAAGCGCAACGTGGACACAGCCAAATTTTTGAAGGAAAACAGAGGTGTTTTCTGCAAAGTGCCTACCTGTAGATTTTGGCCTGTAGCTCAGCCGCCACCTAGGGAAACCTACCAAACCTGTGCCTTTCTGAAAACTAGAGACCTAGGGGAATCCAAGATGGGGTGACTTGTGTGGCTCGGACTAGGTTCTGTTACCCAGAATCCTTTGCAAACCTCAGAATTTGGCTAAAAAAACACATGTTCCTCACATTTCTGTGGCAGAAAGTTCTGGAATCTGAGAGGAGCCACAAATTTCCTTCCACCCAGCGTTCCCGCACGTCTCCCGATAAAAATGATACCTCACTTGTGTGGGTAGGCCTAGCGCCCGCGACAGGAAACGCCCCAAAGCGCAACGTGGACACAGCCAAATTTTTGAAGGAAAACAGAGGTGTTTTTTGCAAAGTGCCTACCTGTAGATTTTGGCCTGTAGCTCAGCCGTCACCTAGGGAAACCTATCAAACCTGTGCATTTCTGAAAACTAGAGACCTAGGGGAATCCAAGATGGGGTGACTTGTGTGGCACGGACCAGGTTCTGTTACCCAGAATCCGTTGCAAACCTCAAAATTTGGCCAAAAAAACACATGTTCCTCACATTTCTGTGGCAGAAAGTTCTGGAATCTGAGAGGAGCCACAAATTTCCTTCCACCCAGCGTTCCCCCACGTCTCCCGATAAAAATGATACCTCACTTGTGTGGGTAGGCCTAGCGCCCGCAACAGGAAACGCCCCAAAGCGCAACGTGGACACAGACACATTTTTGAAGGCAAACAGAGGTGTTTTTTGCAAAGTGCCTACCTGTAGATTTTGGCCTGTAGCTCAGCCGCCACCTAGGGAAACCTACCAAACCTGTGCATTTCTGAAAACTAGAGACCTAGGGGAATCCAAGATGGGGTGACTTGTGTGGCTCGAACCAGGTTCTGTTACCCAGAATCCTTTGCAAACCTCAAAATTTGGCCAAAAAAACACATGTTCCTCACATTTCTGTGGCAGAAAGTTTTGGAATCTGAGAGGAGCCACAAATTTCCTTCCACCCAGCGTTCCCCCACGTCTCCCGCTAAAAATGATACCTCACTTGTGTGGGTAGGCCTAGCGCCCGCGACAGGAAACGCCCCAAAGCGCAACGTGGACACAGCCAAATTTTTGAAGGAAAACAGAGATGTTTTTTGCAAAGTGCCTACCTGTAGATTTTGGCCTGTAGCTCAGCCGCCACCTAGGGAAACCTACCAAACCTGTGCATTTCTGAAAGCTAGAGACCTAGGGGAATCCAAGATGGGGTGACTTGTGTGGCTCGGACCAGGTTCTGTTACCCAGAATCCTTTGCAAACCTCAAAATTTGGCCAAAAAAACACATGTTCCTCACATTTCTGTGGCAGAAAGTTCTGGAATCCGAGAGGAGCCACAAATTTCCTTCCACCCAGCGTTCCCCCACGTCTCCCGATAAAAATGATACCTCACTTGTGTGGGTAGGCCTAGCGCCCGTGACAGGAAACGCCCCAAAGCGCAACGTGGACACAGCCAAATTTTTGAAGGAAAACAGAGGTGTTTTCTGCAAAGTGCCTACCTGTAGATTTTGGCCTGTAGCTCAGCCGCCACCTAGGGAAACCTACCAAACCTGTGCCTTTCTGAAAACTAGAGACCTAGGGGAATCCAAGATGGGGTGACTTGTGTGGCTCGGACTAGGTTCTGTTACCCAGAATCCTTTGCAAACCTCAGAATTTGGCTAAAAAAACACATGTTCCTCACATTTCTGTGGCAGAAAGTTCTGGAATCGGAGAGGAGCCACAAATTTCCTTCCACCCAGCGTTCCCGCACGTCTCCCGATAAAAATGATACCTCACTTGTGTGGGTAGGCCTAGCGCCCGCGACAGGAAACGCCCCAAAGCGCAACGTGGACACAGCCAAATTTTTGAAGGAAAACAGAGGTGTTTTTTGGAAGGTGCCTACCTGTAGATTTTGGCCTGTAGCTCAGCCGTCACCTAGGGAAACCTATCAAACCTGTGCATTTCTGAAAACTAGAGACCTAGGGGAATCCAAGATGGGGTGACTTGTGTGGCACGGACCAGGTTCTGTTACCCAGAATCCGTTGCAAACCTCAAAATTTGGCCAAAAAAACACATGTTCCTCACATTTCTGTGGCAGAAAGTTCTGGAATCTGAGAGGAGCCACAAATTTCCTTCCACCCAGCGTTCCCCCACGTCTCCCGATAAAAATGATACCTCACTTGTGTGGGTAGGCCTAGCGCCCGCAACAGGAAACGCCCCAAAGCGCAACGTGGACACAGACACATTTTTGAAGGCAAACAGAGGTGTTTTTTGCAAAGTGCCTACCTGTAGATTTTGGCCTGTAGCTCAGCCGCCACCTAGGGAAACCTACCAAACCTGTGCATTTCTGAAAACTAGAGACCTAGGGGAATCCAAGATGGGGTGACTTGTGTGGCTCGAACCAGGTTCTGTTACCCAGAATCCTTTGCAAACCTCAAAATTTGGCCAAAAAAACACATGTTCCTCACATTTCTGTGGCAGAAAGTTTTGGAATCTGAGAGGAGCCACAAATTTCCTTCCACCCAGCGTTCCCCCACGTCTCCCGCTAAAAATGATACCTCACTTGTGTGGGTAGGCCTAGCGCCCGCGACAGGAAACGCCCCAAAGCGCAACGTGGACACAGCCAAATTTTTGAAGGAAAACAGAGATGTTTTTTGCAAAGTGCCTACCTGTAGATTTTGGCCTGTAGCTCAGCCGCCACCTAGGGAAACCTACCAAACCTGTGCATTTCTGAAAGCTAGAGACCTAGGGGAATCCAAGATGGGGTGACTTGTGTGGCTCGGACCAGGTTCTGTTACCCAGAATCCTTTGCAAACCTCAAAATTTGGCCAAAAAAACACATGTTCCTCACATTTCTGTGGCAGAAAGTTTTGGAATCTGAGAGGAGCCACAAATTTCCTTCCACCCAGCGTTCCCCCATGTCTCCCGATAAAAATGATACCTCACTTGTGTGGGTAGGCCTAGCGCCCGCGACAGGAAAGGCCCCAAAGCGCAACGTGGACACAGCCAAATTTTTGAAGGAAAACAGAGGTGTTTTTTGCAAAGTGCCTACCTGTAGATTTTGGCCTGTAGCTCAGCCGCCACCTAGGGAAACCTACCAAACCTGTGCATTTCTGAAAATTAGAGACCTAGGGGAATCCAAGATGGGGTGACTTGTGTGGCTCGGACCAGGTTCTGTTACCCAGAATCCTTTGCAAACCTCAGAATTTGGCTAAAAAAACACATGTTCCTCACATTTCTGTGGCAGAAAGTTCTGGAATCTGAGAGGAGCCACAAATTTCCTTCCACCCAGCGTTCCCCCACGTCTCCCGATAAAAATGATACCTCACTTGTGTGGGTAGGCCTAGCGCCCGTGACAGGAAACGCCCCAAAGCGCAACGTGGACACAGCCAAATTTTTGAAGGAAAACAGAGGTGTTTTCTGCAAAGTGCCTACCTGTAGATTTTGGCCTGTAGCTCAGCCGCCACCTAGGGAAACCTACCAAACCTGTGCCTTTCTGAAAACTAGAGACCTAGGGGAATCCAAGATGGGGTGACTTGTGTGGCTCGAACCAGGTTCTGTTACCCAGAATCCTTTGCAAACCTCAAAATTTGGCCAAAAAAACACATGTTCCTCACATTTCTGTGGCAGAAAGTTTTGGAATCTGAGAGGGGCCACAAATTTCCTTCCACCCAGCGTTCCCCCACGTCTCCCGATAAAAATGATACCTCACTTGTGTGGGTAGGCCTAGCGCCCGCGACAGGAAACGCCCCAAAGCGCAACGTGGACACAGCCAAATTTTTGAAGGAAAACAGAGATGTTTTTTGCAAAGTGCCTACCTGTAGATTTTGGCCTGTAGCTCAGCCGCCACCTAGGGAAACCTACCAAACCTGTGCTTTTCTGAAAACTAGAGACCTAGGGGAATCCAAGATGGGGTGACTTGTGTGGCTCGGACCAGGTTCTGTTACCCAGAATCCTTTGCAAACCTCAGAATTTGGCTAAAAAAACACATGTTCCTCAAATTTCTGTGGCAGAAAGTTCTGGAATCTGAGAGGAGCCACAAATTTCCTTCCACCCAGCGTTCCCCCACGTCTCCCGATAAAAATGATACCTCACTTGTGTGGGTAGGCCTAGCGCCCGCGACAGGAAAGGCCCCAAAGCGCAACGTGGACACAGCCAAATTTTTGAAGGAAAACAGAGGTGTTTTTTGCAAAGTGCCTACCTGTAGATTTTGGCCTGTAGCTCAGCCGCCACCTAGGGAAACCTACCAAACCTGTGCATTTCTGAAAATTAGAGACCTAGGGGTATCCAAGATGGGGTGACTTGTGTGGCTCGGACCAGGTTCTGTTACCCAGAATCCTTTGCAAACCTCAGAATTTGGCTAAAAAAACACATGTTCCTCACATTTCTGTGGCAGAAAGTTCTGGAATCTGAGAGGAGCCACAAATTTCCTTCCACCCAGCGTTCCCCCACGTCTTCCGATAAAAATGATACCTCACTTGTGTGGGTAGGCCTAGTGCCCGCAACAGGAAACGCCCCAAAGCGCAACGTGGACACAGACACATTTTTGAAGGAAAACAGAGGTGTTTTTTGCAAAGTGCCTACCTGTAGATTTTGGCCTGTAGCTCAGCCGCCACCTAGGGAAACCTACCAAACCTGTGCATTTCTGAAAATTAGAGACCTAGGGGAATCCAAGATGGGGTGACTTGTGTGGCTCGAACCAGGTTCTGTTACCCAGAATCCTTTGCAAACCTCAGAATTTGGCTAAAAAAACACATGTTCCTCACATTTCTGTGGCAGAAAGTTTTGGAATCTGAGAGGAGCCACAAATTTCCTTCCACCCAGCGTTCCCCCACGTCTCCCGATAAAAATGATACCTCACTTGTGTGGGTAGGCCTAGCGCCCGCAACAGGAAACGCCCCAAAGCGCAACGTGGACACAGCCAAATTTTGGAAGGAAAACAGAGATGTTTTTTGCAAAGTGCCTACCTGTAGATTTTGGCCTGTAGCTCAGCCGCCACCTAGGGAAACCTACCAAACCTGTGCATTTCTGAAAACTAGAGACCTAGAGGAATCCAAGATGGGGTGACTTGTGTGGCTCGGACCAGGTTCTGTTACCCAGAATCCTTTGCAAACCTCAAAATTTGGCCAAAAAAACACATGTTCCTCACATTTCTGTGGCAGAAAGTTCTGGAATCTGAGAGGAGCCACAAATTTCCTTCCACCCAGCGTTCCCCCACGTCTCCCGATAAAAATGATACCTCACTTGTGTGGGTAGGCCTAGCGCCCGCAACAGGAAACGCCCCAATGCGCAACGTGGACACAGCCAAATTTTTGAAGGAAAACAGAGATGTTTTTTGCAAAGTGCCTACCTGTAGATTTTGGCCTGTAGCTCAGCCGCCACCTAGGGAAACCTACCAAACCTGTGCCTTTCTGAAAACTAGAGACCTAGGGGAATCCAAGATGGGGTGACTTGTGTGGCTCGGACTAGGTTCTGTTACCCAGAATCCTTTGCAAACATCCGAATTTGGCTAAAAAAACACATGTTCCTCACATTTCTGTGGCAGAAAGTTCTGGAATCTGATAGGAGCCACAAATTTCCTTCCACCCAGCGTTCCCGCACGTCTCCCGATAAAAATTATACCTCACTTGTGTGGGTAGGCCTAGCGCCCGCATCAGGAAACGCCCCAAAGCGCAACGTGGACACAGACAAATTTTTGAAGGAAAACAGAGGTGTTTTTTGCAAAGTGCCTACCTGTAGATTTTGGCCTGTAGCTCAGCCGTCACCTAGGGAAACCTATCAAACCTGTGCATTTCTGAAAACTAGAGACCTAGGGGAATCCAAGATGGGGTGACTTGTGTGGCTCGGACCAGGTTCTGTTACCCAGAATCCGTTGCAAACCTCAAAATTTGGCCCAAAAAACACATGTTCCTCACATTTCTGTGGCAGAAAGTTCTGGAATCTGAGAGGAGCCACAAATTTCCTTCCACCCAGCGTTCCCCCATGTCTCCCGATAAAAATGATACCTCACTTGTGTGGGTAGGCCTAGCGCCCGCGACAGGAAAGGCCCCAAAGCGCAACGTGGACACAGACAAATTTTTGATGGAAAACAGAGGTGTTTTTTGCAAAGTGCCTACCTGTAGATTTTGGCCTGTAGCTCAGCCGCCACCTAGGGAAACCTACCAAACCTGTGCATTTCTGAAAATTAGAGACCTAGGGGAATCCAAGATGGGGTGACTTGTGTGGCTCGGACCAGGTTCTGTTACCCAGAATCCTTTGCAAACCTCAGAATTTGGCTAAAAAAACACATGTTCCTCACATTTCTGTGGCAGAAAGTTCTGGAATCTGAGAGGAGCCACAAATTTCCTTCCACCCAGCGTTCCCCCACGTCTCCCGATAAAAATGATACCTCACTTGTGTGGGTAGGCCTGGCTACCGCAACAGGAAACGCCCCAAAGCGCAACGTGGACACAGACACATTTTTGAAGGCAAACAGAGGTGTTTTTTGCAAAGTGCCTACCTGTAGAATTTGGCCTGTAGCTCAGCCGCCACCTAGGGAAACCTACCAAACCTGTGCATTTCTGAAAACTAGAGACCTAGGGGAATCCAAGATGGGGTGACTTGTGTGGCTCGAACCAGGTTCTGTTACCCAGAATCCTTTGCAAACCTCAAAATTTGGCCAAAAAAACACATGTTCCTCACATTTCTGTGGCAGAAAGTTTTGGAATCTGAGAGGAGCCACAAATTTCCTTCCACCCAGCGTTCCCCCACGTCTCCCGATAAAAATGATACCTCACTTGTGTGGGTAGGCCTAGCGCCCGCGACAGGAAACGCCCCAAAGCGCAACGTGGACACAGCCAAATTTTTGAAGGAAAACAGAGATGTTTTTTGCAAAGTGCCTACCTGTAGATTTTGGCCTGTAGCTCAGCCGCCACCTAGGGAAACCTACCAAACCTGTGCATTTCTGAAAGCTAGAGACCTAGGGGAATCCAAGATGGGGTGACTTGTGTGGCTCGGACCAGGTTCTGTTACCCAGAATCCTTTGCAAACCTCAAAATTTGGCCAAAAAAACACATGTTCCTCACATTTCTGTGGCAGAAAGTTTTGGAATCTGAGAGGGGCCACAAATTTCCTTCCACCCAGCGTTCCCCCACGTCTCCCGATACAAATGATACCTCACTTGTGTGGGTAGGCCTAGCGCCCGCAACAGGAAACGCCCCAAAGCGCAACGTGGACACAGCCAAATTTTTGAAGGAAAACAGAGATGTTTTTTGCAAAGTGCCTACCTGTAGATTTTGGCCTGTAGCTCAGCCGCCACCTAGGGAAACTTACCAAACCTGTGCATTTCTGAAAACTAGAGACCTAGGGGAATCCAAGATGGGGTGACTTGTGTGGCTCGGACCAGGTTCTGTTACCCAGAATCCTTTGCAAACCTCAGAATTTGGCTAAAAAAACACATGTTCCTCAAATTTCTGTGGCAGAAAGTTCTGGAATCTGAGAGGAGCCACAAATTTCCTTCCACCCAGCGTTCCCCCACGTCTCCCGTTAAAAATGATACCTCACTTGTGTGGGTAGGCCTAGCGCCCGCGACAGGAAAGGCCCCAAAGCGCAACGTGGACACAGCCAAATTTTTGAAGGAAAACAGAGGTGTTTTTTGCAAAGTGCCTACCTGTAGATTTTGGCCTGTAGCTCAGCCGCCACCTAGGGAAACCTACCAAACCTGTGCATTTCTGAAAATTAGAGACCTAGGGGAATCCAAGATGGGGTGACTTGTGTGGCTCGGACCAGGTTCTGTTACCCAGAATCCTTTGCAAACCTCAGAATTTGGCTAAAAAAACACATGTTCCTCACATTTCTGTGGCAGAAAGTTCTGGAATCTGAGAGGAGCCACAAATTTCCTTCCACCCAGCGTTCCCCCACGTCTCCCGATAAAAATGATACCTCACTTGTGTGGGTAGGCCTAGCGCCCGCAACAGGAAACGCCCCAAAGCGCAACGTGGACACAGACACATTTTTGAAGGAAAACAGAGGTGTTTTTTGCAAAGTGCCTACCTGTAGATTTTGGCCTGTAGCTCAGCCGCCACCTAGGGAAACCTACCAAACCTGTGCATTTCTGAAAATTAGAGACCTAGGGGAATCCAAGATGGGGTGACTTGTGTGGCTCGGACCAGGTTCTGTTACCCAGAATCCTTTGCAAACCTCAGAATTTGGCTAAAAAAACACATGTTCCTCACATTTCTGTGGCAGAAAGTTCTGGAATCTGAGAGGAGCCACAAATTTCCTTCCACCCAGCGTTCCCCCACGTCTCCCGATAAAAATGATACCTCACTTGTGTGGGTAGGCCTGGCGCCCGCAACAGGAAACGCCCCAAAGCGCAACGTGGACACAGACACATTTTTGAAGGCAAACAGAGGTGTTTTTTGCAAAGTGCCTACCTGTAGAATTTGGCCTGTAGCTCAACCGCCACCTAGGGAAACCTACCAAACCTGTGCATTTCTGAAAACTAGAGACCTAGGGGAATCCAAGATGGGGTGACTTGTGTGGCTCGAACCAGGTTCTGTTACCCAGAATCCTTTGCAAACCTCAAAATTTGGCCAAAAAAACACATGTTCCTCACATTTCTGTGGCAGAAAGTTTTGGAATCTGAGAGGGGCCACAAATTTCCTTCCACCCAGCGTTCCCCCACGTCTCCCGATAAAAATGATACCTCACTTGTGTGGGTAGGCCTAGCGCCCGCGACAGGAAACGCCCCAAAGCGCAACGTGGACACAGCCAAATTTTTGAAGGAAAACAGAGATGTTTTTTGCAAAGTGCCTACCTGTAGATTTTGGCCTGTAGCTCAGCCGCCACCTAGGGAAACCTACCAAACCTGTGCTTTTCTGAAAACTAGAGACCTAGGGGAATCCAAGATGGGGTGACTTGTGTGGCTCGGACCAGGTTCTGTTACCCAGAATCCTTTGCAAACCTCAGAATTTGGCTAAAAAAACACATGTTCCTCAAATTTCTGTGGCAGAAAGTTCTGGAATCTGAGAGGAGCCACAAATTTCCTTCCACCCAGCGTTCCCCCACGTCTCCCGATAAAAATGATACCTCACTTGTGTGGGTAGGCCTAGCGCCCGCGACAGGAAAGGCCCCAAAGCGCAACGTGGACACAGCCAAATTTTTGAAGGAAAACAGAGGTGTTTTTTGCAAAGTGCCTACCTGTAGATTTTGGCCTGTAGCTCAGCCGCCACCTAGGGAAACCTACCAAACCTGTGCATTTCTGAAAATTAGAGACCTAGGGGAATCCAAGATGGGGTGACTTGTGTGGCTCGGACCAGGTTCTGTTACCCAGAATCCTTTGCAAACCTCAGAATTTGGCTAAAAAAACACATGTTCCTCACATTTCTGTGGCAGAAAGTTCTGGAATCTGAGAGGAGCCACAAATTTCCTTCCACCCAGCGTTCCCCCACGTCTCCCGCTAAAAATGATACCTCACTTGTGTGGGTAGGCCTAGCGCCCGCGACAGGAAACGCCCCAAAGCGCAACGTGGACACAGCCAAATTTTTGAAGGAAAACAGAGATGTTTTTTGCAAAGTGCCTACCTGTAGATTTTGGCCTGTAGCTCAGCCGCCACCTAGGGAAACCTACCAAACCTGTGCATTTCTGAAAGCTAGAGACCTAGGGGAATCCAAGATGGGGTGACTTGTGTGGCTCGGACCAGGTTCTGTTACCCAGAATCCTTTGCAAACCTCAAAATTTGGCCAAAAAACCACATGTTCCTCACATTTCTGTGGCAGAAAGTTTTGGAATCTGAGAGGAGCCACAAATTTCCTTCCACCCAGCGTTCCCCCATGTCTCCCGATAAAAATGATACCTCACTTGTGTGGGTAGGCCTAGCGCCCGCGACAGGAAAGGCCCCAAAGCGCAACGTGGACACAGCCAAATTTTTGAAGGAAAACAGAGGTGTTTTTTGCAAAGTGCCTACCTGTAGATTTTGGCCTGTAGCTCAGCCGCCACCTAGGGAAACCTACCAAACCTGTGCATTTCTGAAAATTAGAGACCTAGGGGAATCCAAGATGGGGTGACTTGTGTGGCTCGGACCAGGTTCTGTTACCCAGAATCCTTTGCAAACCTCAGAATTTGGCTAAAAAAACACATGTTCCTCACATTTCTGTGGCAGAAAGTTCTGGAATCTGAGAGGAGCCACAAATTTCCTTCCACCCAGCGTTCCCCCACGTCTCCCGATAAAAATGATACCTCACTTGTTTGGGTAGGCCTGGCGCCCGCAACAGGAAACGCCCCAAAGCGCAACGTGGACACAGACACATTTTTGAAGGCAAACAGAGGTGTTTTTTGCAAAGTGCCTACCTGTAGAATTTGGCCTGTAGCTCAACCGCCACCTAGGGAAACCTACCAAACCTGTGCATTTCTGAAAACTAGAGACCTAGGGGAATCCAAGATGGGGTGACTTGTGTGGCTCGAACCAGGTTCTGTTACCCAGAATCCTTTGCAAACCTCAAAATTTGGCCAAAAAAACACATGTTCCTCACATTTCTGTGGCAGAAAGTTTTGGAATCTGAGAGGGGCCACAAATTTCCTTCCACCCAGCGTTCCCCCACGTCTCCCGATAAAAATGATACCTCACTTGTGTGGGTAGGCCTAGCGCCCGCGACAGGAAACGCCCCAAAGCGCAACGTGGACACAGCCAAATTTTTGAAGGAAAACAGAGATGTTTTTTGCAAAGTGCCTACCTGTAGATTTTGGCCTGTAGCTCAGCCGCCACCTAGGGAAACCTACCAAACCTGTGCTTTTCTGAAAACTAGAGACCTAGGGGAATCCAAGATGGGGTGACTTGTGTGGCTCGGACCAGGTTCTGTTACCCAGAATCCTTTGCAAACCTCAGAATTTGGCTAAAAAAACACATGTTCCTCAAATTTCTGTGGCAGAAAGTTCTGGAATCTGAGAGGAGCCACAAATTTCCTTCCACCCAGCGTTCCCCCACGTCTCCCGATAAAAATGATACCTCACTTGTGTGGGTAGGCCTAGCGCCCGCGACAGGAAAGGCCCCAAAGCGCAACGTGGACACAGCCAAATTTTTGAAGGAAAACAGAGGTGTTTTTTGCAAAGTGCCTACCTGTAGATTTTGGCCTGTAGCTCAGCCGCCACCTAGGGAAACCTACCAAACCTGTGCATTTCTGAAAATTAGAGACCTAGGGGTATCCAAGATGGGGTGACTTGTGTGGCTCGGACCAGGTTCTGTTACCCAGAATCCTTTGCAAACCTCAGAATTTGGCTAAAAAAACACATGTTCCTCACATTTCTGTGGCAGAAAGTTCTGGAATCTGAGAGGAGCCACAAATTTCCTTCCACCCAGCGTTCCCCCACGTCTTCCGATAAAAATGATACCTCACTTGTGTGGGTAGGCCTAGTGCCCGCAACAGGAAACGCCCCAAAGCGCAACGTGGACACAGACACATTTTTGAAGGAAAACAGAGGTGTTTTTTGCAAAGTGCCTACCTGTAGATTTTGGCCTGTAGCTCAGCCGCCACCTAGGGAAACCTACCAAACCTGTGCATTTCTGAAAATTAGAGACCTAGGGGAATCCAAGATGGGGTGACTTGTGTGGCTCGAACCAGGTTCTGTTACCCAGAATCCTTTGCAAACCTCAGAATTTGGCTAAAAAAACACATGTTCCTCACATTTCTGTGGCAGAAAGTTTTGGAATCTGAGAGGAGCCACAAATTTCCTTCCACCCAGCGTTCCCCCACGTCTCCCGATAAAAATGATACCTCACTTGTGTGGGTAGGCCTAGCGCCCGCAACAGGAAACGCCCCAAAGCGCAACGTGGACACAGCCAAATTTTGGAAGGAAAACAGAGATGTTTTTTGCAAAGTGCCTACCTGTAGATTTTGGCCTGTAGCTCAGCCGCCACCTAGGGAAACCTACCAAACCTGTGCATTTCTGAAAACTAGAGACCTAGAGGAATCCAAGATGGGGTGACTTGTGTGGCTCGGACCAGGTTCTGTTACCCAGAATCCTTTGCAAACCTCAAAATTTGGCCAAAAAAACACATGTTCCTCACATTTCTGTGGCAGAAAGTTCTGGAATCTGAGAGGAGCCACAAATTTCCTTCCACCCAGCGTTCCCCCACGTCTCCCGATAAAAATGATACCTCACTTGTGTGGGTAGGCCTAGCGCCCGCAACAGGAAACGCCCCAATGCGCAACGTGGACACAGCCAAATTTTTGAAGGAAAACAGAGATGTTTTTTGCAAAGTGCCTACCTGTAGATTTTGGCCTGTAGCTCAGCCGCCACCTAGGGAAACCTACCAAACCTGTGCCTTTCTGAAAACTAGAGACCTAGGGGAATCCAAGATGGGGTGACTTGTGTGGCTCGGACTAGGTTCTGTTACCCAGAATCCTTTGCAAACATCCGAATTTGGCTAAAAAAACACATGTTCCTCACATTTCTGTGGCAGAAAGTTCTGGAATCTGATAGGAGCCACAAATTTCCTTCCACCCAGCGTTCCCGCACGTCTCCCGATAAAAATTATACCTCACTTGTGTGGGTAGGCCTAGCGCCCGCATCAGGAAACGCCCCAAAGCGCAACGTGGACACAGACAAATTTTTGAAGGAAAACAGAGGTGTTTTTTGCAAAGTGCCTACCTGTAGATTTTGGCCTGTAGCTCAGCCGTCACCTAGGGAAACCTATCAAACCTGTGCATTTCTGAAAACTAGAGACCTAGGGGAATCCAAGATGGGGTGACTTGTGTGGCTCGGACCAGGTTCTGTTACCCAGAATCCGTTGCAAACCTCAAAATTTGGCCCAAAAAACACATGTTCCTCACATTTCTGTGGCAGAAAGTTCTGGAATCTGAGAGGAGCCACAAATTTCCTTCCACCCAGCGTTCCCCCATGTCTCCCGATAAAAATGATACCTCACTTGTGTGGGTAGGCCTAGCGCCCGCGACAGGAAAGGCCCCAAAGCGCAACGTGGACACAGACAAATTTTTGATGGAAAACAGAGGTGTTTTTTGCAAAGTGCCTACCTGTAGATTTTGGCCTGTAGCTCAGCCGCCACCTAGGGAAACCTACCAAACCTGTGCATTTCTGAAAATTAGAGACCTAGGGGAATCCAAGATGGGGTGACTTGTGTGGCTCGGACCAGGTTCTGTTACCCAGAATCCTTTGCAAACCTCAGAATTTGGCTAAAAAAACACATGTTCCTCACATTTCTGTGGCAGAAAGTTCTGGAATCTGAGAGGAGCCACAAATTTCCTTCCACCCAGCGTTCCCCCACGTCTCCCGATAAAAATGATACCTCACTTGTGTGGGTAGGCCTGGCTACCGCAACAGGAAACGCCCCAAAGCGCAACGTGGACACAGACACATTTTTGAAGGCAAACAGAGGTGTTTTTTGCAAAGTGCCTACCTGTAGAATTTGGCCTGTAGCTCAGCCGCCACCTAGGGAAACCTACCAAACCTGTGCATTTCTGAAAACTAGAGACCTAGGGGAATCCAAGATGGGGTGACTTGTGTGGCTCGAACCAGGTTCTGTTACCCAGAATCCTTTGCAAACCTCAAAATTTGGCCAAAAAAACACATGTTCCTCACATTTCTGTGGCAGAAAGTTTTGGAATCTGAGAGGAGCCACAAATTTCCTTCCACCCAGCGTTCCCCCACGTCTCCCGATAAAAATGATACCTCACTTGTGTGGGTAGGCCTAGCGCCCGCGACAGGAAACGCCCCAAAGCGCAACGTGGACACAGACACATTTTTGAAGGAAAACAGAGGTGTTTTTTGCAAAGTGCCTACCTGTAGATTTTGGCCTGTAGCTCAGCCGCCACCTAGGGAAACCTACCAAACCTGTGCATTTCTGAAAATTAGAGACCTAGGGGAATCCAAGATGGGGTGACTTGTGTGGCTCGAACCAGGTTCTGTTACCCAGAATCCTTTGCAAACCTCAGAATTTGGCTAAAAAAACACATGTTCCTCACGTTTCTGTGGCAGAAAGTTTTGGAATCTGAGAGGAGCCACAAATTTCCTTCCACCCAGCGTTCCCCCACGTCTCCCGATAAAAATTATACCTCACTTGTGTGGGTAGGCCTAGCGCCCGCAACAGGAAACGCCCCAAAGCGCAACGTGGACACAGCCAAATTTTGGAAGGAAAACAGAGATGTTTTTTGCAAAGTGCCTACCTGTAGATTTTGGCCTGTAGCTCAGCCGCCACCTAGGGAAACCTACCAAACCTGTGCATTTCTGAAAACTAGAGACCTAGAGGAATCCAAGATGGGGTGACTTGTGTGGCTCGGACCAGGTTCTGTTACCCAGAATCCTTTGCAAACCTCAAAATTTGGCCAAAAAAACACATGTTCCTCACATTTCTGTGGCAGAAAGTTCTGGAATCTGAGAGGAGCCACAAATTTCCTTCCACCCAGCGTTCCCCCACGTCTCCCGATAAAAATGATACCTCACTTGTGTGGGTAGGCCTAGCGCCCGCAACAGGAAACGCCCCAATGCGCAACGTGGACACAGCCAAATTTTTGAAGGAAAACAGAGGTGTTTTTTGCAAAGTGCCTACCTGTAGATTTTGGCCTGTAGCTCAGCCGCCACCTAGGGAAACCTACCAAACCTGTGCCTTTCTGAAAACTAGAGACCTAGGGGAATCCAAGATGGGGTGACTTGTGTGGCTCGGACTAGGTTCTGTTACCCAGAATCCTTTGCAAACATCAGAATTTGGCTAAAAAAACACATGTTCCTCACATTTCTGTGGCAGAAAGTTCTGGAATCTGAGAGGAGCCACAAATTTCCTTCCACCCAGCGTTCCCGCACGTCTCCCGATAAAAATTATACCTCACTTGTGTGGGTAGGCCTAGCGCCCGCATCAGGAAAGGCCCCAAAGCGCAACGTGGACACAGACAAATTTTTTAAGGAAAACAGAGGTGTTTTTTGCAAAGTGCCTACCTGTAGATTTTGGCCTGCAGCTCAGCCGTCACCTAGGGAAACCTATCAAACCTGTGCATTTCTGAAAACTAGAGACCTAGGGGAATCCAAGATGGGGTGACTTGTGTGGCTCGGACCAGGTTCTGTTACCCAGAATCTGTTGCAAACCTCAAAATTTGGCCCAAAAAACACATGTTCCTCACATTTCTGTGGCAGAAAGTTCTGGAATCTGAGAGGAGCCACAAATTTCCTTCCACCCAGCGTTCCCCCATGTCTCCCGATAAAAATGATACCTCACTTGTGTGGGTAGGCCTAGCGCCCGCGACAGGAAAGGCCCCAAAGCGCAACGTGGACACAGACAAATTTTTGAAGGAAAACAGAGGTGTTTTTTGCAAAGTGCCTACCTGTAGATTTTGGCCTGTAGCTCAGCCGCCACCTAGGGAAACCTACCAAACCTGTGCATTTCTGAAAATTAGAGACCTAGGGGAATCCAAGATGGGGTGACTTGTGTGGCTCGGACCAGGTTCTGTTACCCAGAATCCTTTGCAAACCTCAGAATTTGGCTAAAAAAACACATGTTCCTCACATTTCTGTGGCAGAAAGTTCTGGAATCTGAGAGGCGCCACAAATTTCCTTCCACCCAGCGTTCCCCCACGTCTCCCGATAAAAATGATACCTCACTTGTGTGGGTAGGCCTAGCGCCCGCAACAGGAAACGCCCCAAAGCGCAACGTGGACATAGACACATTTTTGAAGGCAAACAGAGGTGTTTTTTGCAAAGTGCCTACCTGTAGATTTTGGCCTGTAGCTCAGCCGCCACCTAGGGAAACCTACCAAACCTGTGCATTTCTGAAAACTAGAGACCTAGGGGAATCCAAGATGGGGTGACTTGTGTGGCTCGAACCAGGTTCTGTTACCCAGAATCCTTTGCAAACCTCAAAATTTGGCCAAAAAAACACATGTTCCTCACATTTCTGTGGCAGAAATTTTTGGAATCTGAGAGGAGCCACAAATTTCCTTCCACCCAGCGTTCCCCCACGTCTCCCGATAAAAATGATACCTCACTTGTGTGGGTAGGCCTAGCGC
This sequence comes from Pleurodeles waltl, assembly GCF_031143425.1. Lineage (NCBI taxonomy): Eukaryota > Metazoa > Chordata > Amphibia > Caudata > Salamandridae > Pleurodeles > Pleurodeles waltl. The sequence goes on from NC_090442.1 coordinate 838,028,173, forward strand.
CCGCGACAGGAAACGCCCCAAAGCGCAACGTGGACACAGCCAAATTTTTGAAGGAAAACAGAGATGTTTTTTGCAAAGTGCCTACCTGTAGATTTTGGCCTGTAGCTCAGCCGCCACCTAGGGAAACCTACCAAACCTGTGCATTTCTGAAAACTAGAGACCTAGGGGAATCCAAGATGGGGTGACTTGTGTGGCTCGGACCAGGTTCTGTTACCCAGAATCCTTTGCAAACCTCAAAATTTGGCCAAAAAACCACATGTTCCTCACATTTCTGTGGCAGAAAGTTTTGGAATCTGAGAGGAGCCACAAATTTCCTTCCACCCAGCGTTCCCCCACGTCTCCCGATAAAAATGATACCTCACTTGTGTGGGTAGGCCTAGCGCCCGCGACAGGAAACGCCCCAAAGCGCAACGTGGACACAGCCACATTTTTGAAGGAAAACAGAGATGTTTTTTGCAAAGTGCCTACCTGTAGATTTTGGCCTGTAGCTCAGCCGCCACCTAGGGAAACCTACCAAACCTGTGCATTTCTGAAAACTAGAGACCTAGGGGAATCCAAGATGGGGTGACTTGTGTGGCTCGGACCAGGTTCTGTTACCCAGAATCCCTTGCAAACCTCAGAATTTGGCTAAAAAAAAAAACATGTTCCTCACATTTCTGTGGCAGAAAGTTCTGGAATCTGAGAGGAGCCACAAATTTCCTTCCACCCAGCGTTCCCCCACGTCTCCCGATAAAAATGATACCTCACTTGTGTGGGTAGGCCTAGCGCTCACGACAGGAAACGCCCCAAAGCGCAATGTGGACACAGCCAAATTTTTGAAGGAAAACAGAGGTGTTTTTTGCAAAGTGCCTACCTGTAGATTTTGGCCTGTAGCTCAGCCGCCACCTAGGGAAACCTACCAAACCTGTGCATTTCTGAAAACTAGAGACCTAGGGGAATCCAAGATGGGGTGACTTGTGTGGCTCGGACCAGGTTCTGTTACCCAGAATCCTTTGCAAACCTCAGAATTTGGCTAAAAAACACATGTTCCTCACATTTCTGTGGCAGAAAGTTATGGAATCTGAGAGGAGCCACAAATTTCCTTCCACCCAGCGTTCCCCCACGTCTCCCGATAAAAATTATACCTCACTTGTGTGGGTAGGCCTAGCGCCCGCATCAGGAAACGCCCCAAAGCGCAACGTGGACACAGACAAATTTTTGAAGGCAAACAGAGGTGTTTTTTGCAAAGTGCCTACCTGTAGATTTTGGCCTGTAGCTCAGCCGCCACCTAGGGAAACCTACCAAACCTGTGCATTTCTGAAAATTAGAGACCTAGGGGAATCCAAGATGGGGTGACTTGTGTGGCTCGGACCAGGTTCTGTTACCCAGAATCCTTTGCAAACCTCAGAATTTGGCTAAAAAAACACATGTTCCTCACATTTCTGTGGCAGAAAGTTCTGGAATCTGAGAGGAGCCACAAATTTCCTTCCACCCAGCGTTCCCCCACGTCTCCCGATAAAAATGATACCTCACTTGTGTGGGTAGGCCTAGCGCCCGCAACAGGAAACGCCCCAAAGCGCAACGTGGACACAGACACATTTTTGAAGGAAAACAGAGGTGTTTTTTGCAAAGTGCCTACCTGTAGATTTTGGCCTGTAGCTCAGCCGCCACCTAGGGAAACCTACCAAACCTGTGCATTTCTGAAAATTAGAGACCTAGGGGAATCCAAGATGGGGTGACTTGTGTGGCTCGAACCAGGTTCTGTTACCCAGAATCCTTTGCAAACCTCAAAATTTGGCCAAAAAAACACATGTTCCTCACATTTCTGTGGCAGAAAGTTTTGGAATCTGAGAGGAGCCACAAATTTCCTTCCACCCAGCGTTCCCCCACGTCTCCCGATAAAAATGATACCTCACTTGTGTGGGTAGGCCTAGCGCCCGCAACAGGAAACGCCCCAAAGCGCAACGTGGACACAGCCAAATTTTTGAAGGAAAACAGAGATTTTTTTGCAAAGTGCCTACCTGTAGATTTTGGCCTGTAGCTCAGCCGCCACCTAGGGAAACCTACCAAACCTGTGCATTTCTGAAAACTAGAGACCTAGAGGAATCCAAGATGGGGTGACTTGTGTGGCTCGGACCAGGTTCTGTTACCCAGAATCCTTTGCAAACCTCAAAATTTGGCCAAAAAAACACATGTTCCTCACATTTCTGTGGCAGAAAGTTCTGGAATCTGAGAGGAGCCACAAATTTCCTTCCACCCAGCGTTCCCCCACGTCTCCCGATAAAAATGATACCTCACTTGTGTGGGTAGGCCTAGCGCCCGCAACAGGAAACGCCCCAATGCGCAACGTGGACACAGCCAAATTTTTGAAGGAAAACAGAGGTGTTTTTTGCAAAGTGCCTACCTGTAGATTTTGGCCTGTAGCTCAGCCGCCACCTAGGGAAACCTACCAAACCTGTGCCTTTCTGAAAACTAGAGACCTAGGGGAATCCAAGATGGGGTGACTTGTGTGGCTCGGACTAGGTTCTGTTACCCAGAATCCTTTGCAAACATCAGAATTTGGCTAAAAAAACACATGTTCCTCACATTTCTGTGGCAGAAAGTTCTGGAATCTGAGAGGAGCCACAAATTTCCTTCCACCCAGCGTTCCCGCACGTCTCCCGATAAAAATGATACCTCACTTGTGTGGGTAGGCCTAGCGCCCGCATCAGGAAACGCCCCAAAGCGCAACGTGGACACAGACAAATTTTTGAAGGAAAACAGAGGTGTTTGTTGCAAAGTGCCTACCTGTAGATTTTGGCCTGTAGCTCAGCCGTCACCTAGGGAAACCTATCAAACCTGTGCATTTCTGAAAACTAGAGACCTAGGGGAATCCAAGATGGGGTGACTTGTGTGGCTCGGACCAGGTTCTGTTACCCAGAATCCGTTGCAAACCTCAAAATTTGGCCCAAAAAACACATGTTCCTCTCATTTCTGTGGCAGAAAGTTCTGGAATCTGAGAGGAGCCACAAATTTCCTTCCACCCAGCGTTACCCCATGTCTCCCGATAAAAATGATACCTCACTTGTGTGGGTAGGCCTAGCGCCCGCGACAGGAAAGGCCCCAAAGCGCAACGTGGACACAGCCAAATTTTTGAAGGAAAACAGAGGTGTTTTTTGCAAAGTGCCTACCTGTAGATTTTGGCCTGTAGCTCAGCCGCCACCTAGGGAAACCTACCAAACCTGTGCATTTCTGAAAATTAGAGACCTAGGGGAATCCAAGATGGGGTGACTTGTGTGGCTCGGACCAGGTTCTGTTACCCAGAATCCTTTGCAAACCTCAGAATTTGGCTAAAAAAACACATGTTCCTCACATTTCTGTGGCAGAAAGTTCTGGAATCTGAGAGGAGCCACAAATTTCCTTCCACCCAGCGTTCCCCCACGTCTCCCGATAAAAATGATACCTCACTTGTGTGGGTAGGCCTAGCGCCCGCAACAGGAAACGCCCCAAAGCGCAACGTGGACACAGACACATTTTTGAAGGCAAACAGAGGTGTTTTTTGCAAAGTGTCTACCTGTAGATTTTGGCCTGTAGCTCAGCCGCCACCTAGGGAAACCTACCAAACCTGTGCATTTCTGAAAACTAGAGACCCAGGGGAATCCAAGATGGGGTGACTTGTGTGGCTCGAACCAGGTTCTGTTACCCAGAATCCTTTGCAAACCTCAAAATTTGGCCAAAAAAACACATGTTCCTCACATTTCTGTGGCAGAAAGTTTTGGAATCTGAGAGGAGCCACAAATTTCCTTCCACCCAGCGTTCCCCCACGTCTCCCGATAAAAATGATACCTCACTTGTGTGGGTAGGCCTAGCGCCCGCGACAGGAAACGCCCCAAAGCGCAACGTGGACACAGCCAAATTTTTGAAGGAAAACAGAGATGTTTTTTGCAAAGTGCCTACCTGTAGATTTTGGCCTGTAGCTCAGCCGCCAGCTAGGGAAACCTACCAAACCTGTGCATTTCTGAAAACTAGAGACCTAGGGGAATCCAAGATGGGGTGACTTGTGTGGCTCGGACCAGGTTCTGTTACCCAGAATCCTTTGCAAACCTCAAAATTTGGCCAAAAAACCACATGTTCCTCACATTTCTGTGGCAGAAAGTTTTGGAATCTGAGAGGAGCCACAAATTTCCTTCCACCCAGCGTTCCCCCACGTCTCCCGATAAAAATGATACCTCACTTGTGTGGGTAGGCCTAGCGCCCGCGACAGGAAACGCCCCAAAGCGCAACGTGGACACAGCCAAATTTTTGAAGGAAAACAGAGATGTTTTTTGCAAAGTGCCTACCTGTAGATTTTGGCCTGTAGCTCAGCCGCCACCTAGGGAAACCTACCAAACCTGTGCATTTCTGAAAACTAGAGACCTAGGGGAATCCAAGATGGGGTGACTTGTGTGGCTCGGACCAGGTTCTGTTACCCAGAATCCTTTGCAAACCTCAGAATTTGGCTAAAAAAACACATGTTCCTCACATTTCTGTGGCAGAAAGTTCTGGAATCTGAGAGGAGCCACAAATTTCCTTCCACCCAGCGTTCCCCCACGTCTCCCGATAAAAATGATACCTCACTTGTGTGGGTAGGCCTAGCGCCCGCAACAGGAAACGCCCCAAAGCGCAACGTGGACACAGACACATTTTTGAAGGCAAACAGAGGTGTTTTTTGCAAAGTGCCTACCTGTAGATTTTGGCCTGAAGCTCAGCCGCCACCTAGGGAAACCTACCAAACCTGTGCATTTCTGAAAACTAGAGACCTAGGGGAATCCAAGATGGGGTGACTTGTGTGGCTCGAACCAGGTTCTGTTACCCAGAATCCTTTGCAAACCTCAAAATTTGGCCAAAAAAACACATGTTCCTCACATTTCTGTGGCAGAAAATTTTGGAATCTGAGAGGAGCCACAAATTTCCTTCCACCCAGCGTTCCCCCACGTCTCCCGATAAAAATGATACCTCACTTGTGTGGGTAGGCCTAGCGCCCGCGACAGGAAACGCCCCAAAGCGCAACGTGGACACAGCCAAATTTTTGAAGGAAAACAGAGATGTTTTTTGCAAAGTGCCTACCTGTAGATTTTGGCCTGTAGCTCAGCCGCCACCTAGGGAAACCTACCAAACCTGTGCATTTCTGAAAACTAGAGACCTAGGGGAATCCAAGATGGGGTGACTTGTGTGGCTCGGACCAGGTTCTGTTACCCAGAATCCTTTGCAAACCTCAAAATTTGGCCAAAAAACCACATGTTCCTCACATTTCTGTGGCAGAAAGTTTTGGAATCTGAGAGGAGCCACAAATTTCCTTCCACCCAGCGTTCCCCCACGTCTCCCGATAAAAATGATACCTCACTTGTGTGGGTAGGCCTAGCGCCCGCGACAGGAAACGCCCCAAAGCGCAACGTGGACACAGCCAAATTTTTGAAGGAAAACAGAGATGTTTTTTGCAAAGTGCCTACCTGTAGATTTTGGCCTGTAGCTCAGCCGCCACCTAGGGAAACCTACCAAACCTGTGCATTTCTGAAAACTAGAGACCTAGGGGAATCCAAGATGGGGTGACTTGTGTGGCTCGGACCAGGTTCTGTTACCCAGAATCCCTTGCAAACCTCAGAATTTGGCTAAAAAAAAAAACATGTTCCTCACATTTCTGTGGCAGAAAGTTCTGGAATCTGAGAGGAGCCACAAATTTCCTTCCACCCAGCGTTCCCCCACGTCTCCCGATAAAAATGATACCTCACTTGTGTGGGTAGGCCTAGCGCCCGCGACAGGAAACGCCCCAAAGCGCAATGTGGACACAGCCAAATTTTTGAAGGAAAACAGAGGTGTTTTTTGCAAAGTGCCTACCTGTAGATTTTGGCCTGTAGCTCAGCCGCCACCTAGGGAAACCTACCAAACCTGTGCATTTCTGAAAACTAGAGACCTAGGGGAATCCAAGATGGGGTGACTTGTGTGGCTCGGACCAGGTTCTGTTACCCAGAATCCTTTGCAAACCTCAGAATTTGGCTAAAAAACACATGTTCCTCACATTTCTGTGGCAGAAAGTTATGGAATCTGAGAGGAGCCACAAATTTCCTTCCACCCAGCGTTCCCCCACGTCTCCCGATAAAAATTATACCTCACTTGTGTGGGTAGGCCTAGCGCCCGCATCAGGAAACGCCCCAAAGAGCAACGTGGACACAGACAAATTTTTGAAGGCAAACAGAGGTGTTTTTTGCAAAGTGCCTACCTGTAGATTTTGGCCTGTAGCTCAGCCGCCACCTAGGGAAACATACCAAACCTGTGCAATTCTGAAAACTAGAGACATAGGGGAATCCAAGATGGGGTGACTTGTGTGGCTCGGAACAGGTTCTGTTACCCAGAATCCTTTGCAAACCTCAGAATTTGGCTAAAAAAACACATGTTCCTCACATTTCTGTGGCAGAAAGTTCTAGAATCTGAGAGGAGCCACAAATTTCCTTCCACCCAGCGTTCCCCCACGTCTCCCGATAAAAATGATACCTCACTTTTGTGGGTAGGCCTAGCGTCCGCGACAGGAAACGCCCCAATGCGCAACGTGGACACAGCCAAATTTTTGAAGGAAAACAGAGGTGTTTTTTGCAAAGTGCCTACCTGTAGATTTTGGCCTGTAGCTCAGCCGTCACCTAGGGAAACCTACCAAACCTGTGCATTTCTGAAAACTAGAGACCTAGGGGAATCCAAGATGGGGTGACTTGTGTGGCTCGGACCAGGTTCTGTTACCCAGAATCCGTTGCAAACCTCAAAATTTGGCCAAAAAAACACATGTTCCTCACATTTCTGTGGCAGAAAGTTCTGGAATCTGAGAGGAGCCACAAATTTCTTTCCACCCATCGTTCCCCCACGTCTCCCGATAAAAATGATACCTCACTTGTGTGGGTAGGCCTAGCGCCCGCAACAGGAAATGCCCCAATGCGCAACGTGGACACAGCCAAATTTTTGAAGGAAAACAGAGGTGTTTTTTGCAAAGTGCCTACCTGTAGATTTTGGCCTGTAGCTCAGCCGTCACCTAGGGAAACCTACCAAACCTGTGCATTTCTGAAAACTAGAGACCTAGGGGAATCCAAGATGGGGTGACTTGTGTGGCTCGGACCAGGTTCTGTTACCCAGAATCCTTTGCAAACCTCAAAATTTGGCCAAAAAAACACATGTTCCTCACATTTCTGTGGCAGAAAGTTCTGGAATCTGAGAGGAGCCACAAATTTCCTTCCACCCAGCGTTCCCCCATGTCTCCCGATAAAAATGATACCTCACTTGTGTGGGTAGGCCTAGCGCCCGCGACAGGAAAAGCCCCAAAGAGCAACGTGGACACAGCCAAATTTTTGAAGGAAAACAGAGGTGTTTTTTGCAAAGTGCCTACCTGTAGATTTTGGCCTGTACCTCGGCCGCCACCTAGGGAAACCTACCAAACCTGTGCATTTCTGAAAACTAGAGACCTAGGGGAATCCAAGATGGGGTGACTTGTGTGGCTCGGACCAGGTTCTGTTACCCAGAATCCTTTGCAAACCTCAGAATTTGGCTAAAAAAACACATGTTCCTCACATTTCTGTGGCAGAAAGTTCTGGAATCTGAGAGGAGCCACAAATTTCCTTCCACCCAGCGTTCCCCCACGTCTCCCGATAAAAATGATACCGCACTTGTGTGGGTAGGCCTAGCGCCCGCGACAGGAAACGCCCCAAAGCGCAACGTGGACACAGCCAAATTTTTGAAGGAAAACAGAGGTGTTTTCTGCAAAGTGCCTACCTGTAGATTTTGGCCTGTAGCTCAGCCGCCACCTAGGGAAACCTACCAAACCTGTGCAATTCTGAAAACTAGAGACATAGGGGAATCCAAGATGGGGTGACTTGTGTGGCTCGGAACAGGTTCTGTTACCCAGAATCCTTTGCAAACCTCAGAATTTGGCTAAAAAAAAACATGTTCCTCACATTTCTGTGGCAGAAAGTTCTGGAATCTGAGAGGAGCCACAAATTTCCTTCCACCCAGCGTTCCCCCACGTCTCCCGATAAAAATGATACCTCACTTGTGTGGGTAGGCCTAGCGCCCGCAACAGGAAACGCCCCAAAGCGCAACGTGGACACAGACACATTTTTGAAGGCAAACAGAGGTGTTTTTTGCAAAGTGCCTACCTGTAGATTTTGGCCTGTAGCTCAGCCGCCACCTAGGGAAACCTACCAAACCTGTGCATTTCTGAAAACTAGAGACCTAGGGGAATCCAAGATGGGGTGACTTGTGTGGCTCGAACCAGGTTCTGTTACCCAGAATCCTTTGCAAACCTCAAAATTTGGCCAAAAAAACACATGTTCCTCACATTTCTGTGGCAGAAAGTTTTGGAATCTGAGAGGAGCCACAAATTTCCTTCCACCCAGCGTTCCCCCACGTCTCCCGATAAAAATGATACCTCACTTGTGTGGGTAGGCCTAGCGCCCGCGACAGGAAACGCCCCAAAGCGCAACGTGGACACAGCCAAATTTTTGAAGGAAAACAGAGATGTTTTTTGCAAAGTGCCTACCTGTAGATTTTGGCCTGTAGCTCAGCCGCCACCTAGGGAAACCTACCAAACCTGTGCATTTCTGAAAGCTAGAGACCTAGGGGAATCCAAGATGGGGTGACTTGTGTGGCTCGGACCAGGTTCTGTTACCCAGAATCCTTTGCAAACCTCAAAATTTGGCCAAAAAACCACATGTTCCTCACATTTCTGTGGCAGAAAATTTTGGAATCTGAGAGGAGCCACAAATTTCCTTCCACCCAGCGTTCCCCCACGTCTCCCGATAAAAATGATACCTCACTTGTGTGGGTAGGCCTAGCGCCCGCGACAGGAAACGCCCCAAAGCGCAACGTGGACACAGCCAAATTTTTGAAGGAAAACAGAGATGTTTTTTGCAAAGTGCCTACCTGTAGATTTTGGCCTGTAGCTCAGCCGCCACCTAGGGAAACCTACCAAACCTTTGCATTTCTGAAAACTAGAGACCTAGGGGAATCCAAGATGGGGTGACTTGTGTGGCTCGGACCAGGTTCTGTTACCCAGAATCCTTTGCAAACCTCAGAATTTGGCTAAAAAACACATGTTCCTCACATTTCTGTGGCAGAAAGTTATGGAATCTGAGAGGAGCCACAAATTTCCTTCCACCCAGCGTTCCCCCACGTCTCCCGATAAAAATTATACCTCACTTGTGTGGGTAGGCCTAGCGCCCGCATCAGGAAACGCCCCAAAGCGCAACGTGGACACAGACAAATTTTTGAAGGCAAACAGAGGTGTTTTTTGCAAAGTGCCTACCTGTAGATTTTGGCCTGTAGCTCAGCCGCCACCTAGGGAAACCTACCAAACCTGTGCAATTCTGAAAACTAGAGACATAGGGGAATCCAAGATGGGGTGACTTGTGTGGCTCGGAACAGGTTCTGTTACCCAGAATCCTTTGCAAACCTCAGAATTTGGCTAAAAAAACACATGTTCCTCACATTTCTGTGGCAGAAAGTTCTAGAATCTGAGAGGAGCCACAAATTTCCTTCCACCCAGCGTTCCCCCACGTCTCCCGATAAAAATTATACCTCACTTTTGTGGGTAGGCCTAGCGTCCGCGACAGGAAACGCCCCAATGCGCAACGTGGACACAGCCAATTTTTTTAAGGAAAACAGAGGTGTTTTTTGCAAAGTGCCTACCTGTAGATTTTGGCCTGTAGCTCAGCCGTCACCTAGGGAAACCTACCAAACCTGTGCATTTCTGAAAACTAGAGACCTAGGGGAATCCAAGATGGGGTGACTTGTGTGGCTCGGACCAGGTTCTGTTACCCAGAATCCGTTGCAAACCTCAAAATTTGGCCAAAAAAAAACACATGTTCCTCACATTTCTGTGGCAGAAAGTTCTGGAATCTGAGAGGAGCCACAAATTTCTTTCCACCCATCGTTCCCCCACGTCTCCCAATAAAAATGATACCTCACTTGTGTGGGTAGGCCTAGCGCCCGCAACAGGAAACGCCCCAATGCGCAACGTGGACACAGCCAAATTTTTTAAGGAAAACAGAGGTGTTTTTTGCAAAGTGCCTACCTGTAGATTTTGGCCTGTAGCTCAGCCGTCACCTAGGGAAACCTACCAAACCTGTGCATTTCTGAAAACTAGAGACCTAGGGGAATCCAAGATGGGGTGACTTGTGTGGCTCGGACCAGGTTCTGTTACCCAGAATCCTTTGCAAACCTCAAAAATTGGCCAAAAAAACACATGTTCCTCACATTTCTGTGGCAGAAAGTTCTGGAATCTGAGAGGAGCCACAAATTTCCTTCCACCCAGCGTTCCCCCATGTCTCCCGATAAAAATGATACCTCACTTGTGTGGATAGGCCTAGCGCCCGCGACAGGAAACGCCCCAAAGAGCAACGTGGACACAGCCAAATTTTTGAAGGAAAACAGAGGTGTTTTTTGCAAAGTGCCTACCTGTAGATTTTGGCCTGTACCTCAGCCGCCACCTAGGGAAACCTACCAAACCTGTGCATTTCTGAAAACTAGAGACCTAGGGGAATCCAAGATGGGGTGACTTGTGTGGCTCGGACCAGGTTCTGTTACCCAGAATCCTTTGCAAACCTCAGAATTTGGCTAAAAAAACATATGTTCCTCACATTTCTGTGGCAGAAAGTTCTGGAATCTGAGAGGAGCCACAAATTTCCTTCCACCCAGCGTTCCCCCACGTCTCCCGATAAAAATGATACCGCACTTGTGTGGGTAGGCCTAGCGCCCGCGACAGGAAACACCCCAAAGCGCAACGTGGACACAGCCAAATTTTTGAAGGAAAACAGAGGTGTTTTCTGCAAAGTGCCTACCTGTAGATTTTGGCCTGTAGCTCAGCCGCCACCTAGGGAAACCTACCAAACCTGTGCAATTCTGAAAACTAGAGACATAGGGGAATCCAAGATGGGGTGACTTGTGTGGCTCGGAACAGGTTCTGTTACCCAGAATCCTTTGCAAACCTCAGAATTTGGCTAAAAAAACACATGTTCCTCACATTTCTGTGGCAGAAAGTTCTGGAATCTGAGAGGAGCCACAAATTTCCTTCCACCCAGCGTTCCCCCACGTCTCCCGATAAAAATGATACCTCACTTGTGTGGGTAGGCCTAGCGCCCGCGACAGGAAACGCCCCCAATGCGCAACGTGGACACAGCCAAATTTTTGAAGGAAAACAGAGGTGTTTTTTGCAAAGTGCCTACCTGTAGATTTTGGCATGTAGCTCAGCCGTCACCTAGGGAAACCTACCAAACCTGTGCATTTCTAAAAACTAGAGACCTAGGGGAATCCAAGATGGGGTGACTTGTGTGGCTCGGACCAGGTTCTGTTACCCAGAATCTTTGCAAACCTCAAAATTTGGCCAAAAAACCACATGTTCCTCACATTTCTGTGGCAGAAAGTTTTGGAATCTGAGAGGAGCCACAAATTTCCTTCCACCCAGCGTTCCCCCATGTCTCCTGATAAAAATGATACCTCACTTGTGTGGGTAGGCCTAGCGCCCGCGACAGGAAAGGCCCCAAAGCGCAACGTGGACACAGCCAAATTTTTGAAGGAAAACAGAGGTGTTTTTTGCAAACTGCCTACCTGTAGATTTTGGCCTGTAGCTCAGCCGCCACCTAGGGAAACCTACCAAACCTGTGCATTTCTGAAAATTAGAGACCTAGGGGAATCCAAGATGGGGTGACTTGTGTGGCTCGGACCAGGTTCTGTTACCCAGAATCCTTTGCAAACCTCAGAATTTGGCTAAAAAAACACATGTTCCTCACATTTCTGTGGCAGAAAGTTCTGGAATCTAAGAGGAGCCACAAATTTCCTTCCACCCAGCGTTCCCCCACGTCTCCCGATAAAAATGATACCTCACTTGTGTGGGTAGGCCTAGCGCCCGCAACAGGAAACGCCCCAAAGCGCAACGTGGACACAGACACATTTTTGAAGGCAAACAGAGGTGTTTTTTGCAAAGTGCCTACCTGTAGAATTTGGCCTGTAGCTCAGCCGCCACCTAGGGAAACCTACCAAACCTGTGCATTTCTGAAAACTAGAGACCTAGGGGAATCCAAGATGGGGTGACTTGTGTGGCTCGAACCAGGTTCTGTTACCCAGAATCCTTTGCAAACCTCAAAATTTGGCCAAAAAAACACATGTTCCTCACATTTCTGTGGCAGAAAGTTTTGGAATCTGAGAGGAGCCACAAATTTCCTTCCACCCAGCGTTCCCCCACGTCTCCCGATAAAAATGATACCTCACTTGTGTGGGTAGGCCTAGCGCCCGCGACAGGAAAGGCCCCAAAGCGCAACGTGGACACAGCCAAATTTTTGAAGGAAAACAGAGATGTTTTTTGCAAAGTGCCTACCTGTAGATTTTGGCCTGTAGCTCAGCCGCCACCTAGGGAAACCTACCAAACATGTGCATTTCTGAAAGCTAGAGACCTAGGGGAATCCAAGATGGGGTGACTTGTGTGGCTCGGACCAGGTTCTGTTACCCAGAATCCTTTGCAAACCTCAAAATTTGGCCAAAAAACCACATGTTCCTCACATTTCTGTGGCAGAAAGTTTTGGAATCTGAGAGGGGCCACAAATTTCCTTCCACCCAGCGTTCCCCCACGTCTCCCGATAAAAATGATACCTCACTTGTGTGGGTAGGCCTAGCGCCCGCGACAGGAAACGCCCCAAAGCGCAACGTGGACACAGCCAAATTTTTGAAGGAAAACAGAGATGTTTTTTGCAAAGTGCCTACCTGTAGATTTTGGCCTGTAGCTCAGCCGCCACCTAGGGAAACCTACCAAACCTGTGCATTTCTGAAAACTAGAGACCTAGGGGAATCCAAGATGGGGTGACTTGTGTGGCTCGGACCAGGTTCTGTTACCCAGAATCCTTTGCAAACCTCAGAATTTGGCTAAAAAAACACATGTTCCTCAAATTTCTGTGGCAGAAAGTTCTGGAATCTGAGAGGAGCCACAAATTTCCTTCCACCCAGCGTTCCCCCACGTCTCCCGATAAAAATGATACCTCACTTGTGTGGGTAGGCCTAGCGCCCGCGACAGGAAAGGCCCCAAAGCGCAACGTGGACACAGCCAAATTTTTGAAGGAAAACAGAGGTGTTTTTTGCAAAGTGCCTACCTGTAGATTTTGGCCTGTAGCTCAGCCGCCACCTAGGGAAACCTACCAAACCTGTGCATTTCTGAAAATTAGAGACCTAGGGGAATCCAAGATGGGGTGACTTGTGTGGCTCGGACCAGGTTCTGTTACCCAGAATCCTTTGCAAACCTCAGAATTTGGCTAAAAAAACACATGTTCCTCACATTTCTGTGGCAGAAAGTTCTGGAATCTGAGAGGAGCCACAAATTTCCTTCCACCCAGCGTTCCCCCACGTCTCCCGATAAAAATGATACCTCACTTGTGTGGGTAGGCCTAGCGCCCGCAACAGGAAACGCCCCAAAGCGCAACGTGGACACAGACACATTTTTGAAGGAAAACAGAGGTGTTTTTTGCAAAGTGCCTACCTGTAGATTTTGGCCTGTAGCTCAGCCGCCACCTAGGGAAACCTACCAAACCTGTGCATTTCTGAAAATTAGAGACCTAGGGGAATCCAAGATGGGGTGACTTGTGTGGCTCGAACCAGATTCTGTTACCCAGAATCCTTTGCAAACCTCAGAATTTGGCTAAAAAAACACATGTTCCTCACATTTCTGTGGCAGAAAGTTTTGGAATCTGAGAGGAGCCACAAATTTCCTTCCACCCAGCGTTCCCCCACGTCTCCCGATAAAAATGATACCTCACTTGTGTGGGTAGGCCTAGCGCCCGCAACAGGAAACGCCCCAAAGCGCAACGTGGACACAGCCAAATTTTGGAAGGAAAACAGAGATGTTTTTTGCAAAGTGCCTACCTGTAGATTTTGGCCTGTAGCTCAGCCGCCACCTAGGGAAACCTACCAAACCTGTGCATTTCTGAAAACTAGAGACCTAGAGGAATCCAAGATGGGGTGACTTGTGTGGCTCGGACCAGGTTCTGTTACCCAGAATCCTTTGCAAACCTCAAAATTTGGCCAAAAAAACACATGTTCCTCACATTTCTGTGGCAGAAAGTTCTGGAATCTGAGAGGAGCCACAAATTTCCTTCCACCCAGCGTTCCCCCACGTCTCCCGATAAAAATGATACCTCACTTGTGTGGGTAGGCCTAGCGCCCGCAACAGGAAACGCCCCAATGCGCAACGTGGACACAGCCAAATTTTTGAAGGAAAACAGAGGTGTTTTTTGCAAAGTGCCTACCTGTAGATTTTGGCCTGTAGCTCAGCCGCCACCTAGGGAAACCTACCAAACCTGTGCCTTTCTGAAAACTAGAGACCTAGGGGAATTCAAGATGGGGTGACTTGTGTGGCTCGGACTAGGTTCTGTTACCCAGAATCCTTTGCAAACCTCAGAATTTGGCTAAAAAAACACATGTTCCTCACATTTCTGTGGCAGAAAGTTCTGGAATCTGAGAGGAGCCACAAATTTCCTTCCACCCAGCGTTCCCGCACGTCTCCCGATAAAAATTATACCTCACTTGTGGGGGTAGGCCTAGCGCCCGCATCAGGAAGCGCCCCAAAGCGCAACGTGGACACAGACAAATTTTTGAAGGAAAACAGAGGTGTTTTTTGCAAAGTGCCTACCTGTAGATTTTGGCCTGTAGCTCAGCCGTCACCTAGGGAAACCTATCAAACCTGTGCATTTCTGAAAACTAGAGACCTAGGGGAATCCAAGATGGGGTGACTTGTGTGGCTCGGACCAGGTTCTGTTACCCAGAATCCGTTGCAAACCTCAAAATTTGGCCCAAAAAACACATGTTCCTCACATTTCTGTGGCAGAAAGTTCTGGCATCTGAGAGGAGCCACAAATTTCCTTCCACCCAGCGTTCCCCCATGTCTCCCGATAAAAATGATACCTCACTTGTGTGGGTAGGCCTAGCGCCCGCGACAGGAAAGGCCCCAAAGCGCAACGTGGACACAGCCAAATTTTTGAAGGAAAACAGAGGTGTTTTTTGCAAAGTGCCTACCTGTAGATTTTGGCCTGTAGCTCAGCCGCCACCTAGGGAAACCTACCAAACCTGTGCATTTCTGAAAATTAGAGACCTAGGGGAATCCAAGATGGGGTGACTTGTGTGGCTCGGACCAGGTTCTGTTACCCAGAATCCTTTGCAAACCTCAGAATTTGGCTAAAAAAACACATGTTCCTCACATTTCTGTGGCAGAAAGTTCTGGAATCTGAGAGGAGCCACAAATTTCCTTCCACCCAGCGTTCCCCCACGTCTCCCGATAAAAATGATACCTCACTTGTGTGGGTAGGCCTAGCGCCCGCAACAGGAAACGCCCCAAAGCGCAACGTGGACACAGACACATTTTTGAAGGCAAACAGAGGTGTTTTTTGCAAAGTGCATACCTGTAGATTTTGGCCTGTAGCTCAGCCGCCACCTAGGGAAACCTACCAAACCTGTGCATTTCTGAAAACTAGAGACCTAGGAAATCCAAGATGGGGTGACTTGTGTGGCTCGAACCAGGTTCTGTTACCCAGAATCCTTTGCAAACCTCAAAATTTGGCCAAAAAACACATGTTCCTCACATTTCTGTGGCAGAAAGTTTTGGAATCTGAGAGGAGCCACAAATTTTCTTCCACCCAGCGTTCCCCCACGTCTCCCGATAAAAATGATACCTCACTTGTGTGGGTAGGCCTAGCGCCCGCGACAGGAAACGCCCCAAAGCGCAACGTGGACACAGCCAAATTTTTGAAGGAAAACAGAGGTGTTTTTTGCAAAGTGCCTACCTGTAGATTTTGGCCTGTAGCTGCAGCTCAGCCGCCACCTAGGGAAACCTACCAAACCTGTGCATTTCTGAAAATTAGAGACCTAGGGGAATCCAAGATGGGGTGACTTGTGTGGCTCGGACCAGGTTCTGTTACCCAGAATCCTTTGCAAACCTCAGAATTTGGCTAAAAAAACACATGTTCCTCACATTTCTGTGGCAGAAAGTTCTGGAATCTAAGAGGAGCCACAAATTTCCTTCCACCCAGCGTTCCCCCACGTCTCCCGATAAAAATGATACCTCACTTGTGTGGGTAGGCCTAGCGCCCGCAACAGGAAACGCCCCAAAGCGCAACGTGGACACAGACACATTTTTGAAGGGAAACAGAGGTGTTTTTTGCAAAGTGCCTACCTGTAGAATTTGGCCTGTAGCTCAGCCGCCACCTAGGGAAACCTACCAAACCTGTGCATTTCTGAAAACTAGAGACCTAGGGGAATCCAAGATGGGGTGACTTGTGTGGCTCGAACCAGGTTCTGTTACCCAGAATCCTTTGCAAACCTCAAAATTTGGCCAAAAAAACACATGTTCCTCACATTTCTGTGGCAGAAAGTTTTGGAATCTGAGAGGAGCCACAAATTTCCTTCCACCCAGCGTTCCCCCACGTCTCCCGATAAAAATGATACCTCACTTGTGTGGGTAGGCCTAGCGCCCGCGACAGGAAACGCCCCAAAGCGCAACGTGGACACAGCCAAATTTTTGAAGGAAAACAGAGATGTTTTTTTTTTTTAAAGTGCCTACCTGTAGATTTTGGCCTGTAGCTCAGCCGCCACCTAGGGAAACCTACCAAACCTGTGCATTTCTGAAAGCTAGAGACCTAGGGGAATCCAAGATGGGGTGACTTGTGTGGCTCGGACCAGGTTCTGTTACCCAGAATCCTTTGCAAACCTCAAAATTTGGCCAAAAAACCACATGTTCCTCACATTTCTGTGGCAGAAAGTTTTGGAATCTGAGAGGAGCCACAAATTTCCTTCCACCCAGCGTTCCCCCACGTCTCCCGATAAAAATGATACCTCACTTGTGTGGGTAGGCCTAGCGCCCGCGACAGGAAACGCCCCAAAGCGCAACGTGGACACAGCCAAATTTTTGAAGGAAAACAGAGATGTTTTTTGCAAAGTGCCTACCTGTAGATTTTGGCCTGTAGCTCAGCCGCCACCTAGGGAAACCTACCAAACCTGTGCATTTCTGAAAACTAGAGACCTAGGGGAATCCAAGATGGGGTGACTTGTGTGGCTCGGACCAGGTTCTGTTACCCAGAATCCCTTGCAAACCTCAGAATTTGGCTAAAAAAAAAAACATGTTCCTCACATTTCTGTGGCAGAAAGTTCTGGAATCTGAGAGGAGCCACAAATTTCCTTCCACCCAGCGTTCCCCCACGTCTCCCGATAAAAATGATACCTCACTTGTGTGGGTAGGCCTAGCGCCCGCGACAGGAAACGCCCCAAAGCGCAATGTGGACACAGCCAAATTTTTGAAGGAAAACAGAGGTGTTTTTTGCAAAGTGCCTACCTGTAGATTTTGGCCTGTAGCTCAGCCGCCACCTAGGGAAACCTACCAAACCTGTGCATTTCTGAAAACTAGAGACCTAGGGGAATCCAAGATGGGGTGACTTGTGTGGCTCGGACCAGGTTCTGTTACCCAGAATCCTTTGCAAACCTCAGAATTTGGCTAAAAAACACATGTTCCTCACATTTCTGTGGCAGAAAGTTATGGAATCTGAGAGGAGCCACAAATTTCCTTCCACCCAGCGTTCCCCCACGTCTCCCGATAAAAATTATACCTCACTTGTGTGGGTAGGCCTAGCGCCCGCATCAGGAAACGCCCCAAAGCGCAACGTGGACACAGACAAATTTTTGAAGGCAAACAGAGGTGTTTTTTGCAAAGTGCCTACCTGTAGATTTTGGCCTGTAGCTCAGCCGCCACCTAGGGAAACCTACCAAACCTGTGCAATTCTGAAAACTAGAGACATAGGGGAATCCAAGATGGGGTGACTTGTGTGGCTCGGAACAGGTTCTGTCACCCAGAATCCTTTGCAAACCTCAGAATTTGGCTAAAAAAACACATGTTCCTCACATTTCTGTGGCAGAAAGTTCTAGAATCTGAGAGGAGCCACAAATTTCCTTCCACCCAGCGTTCCCCCACGTCTCCCGATAAAAATGATACCTCACTTTTGTGGGTAGGCCTAGCGTCCGCGACAGGAAACGCCCCAATGCGCAACGTGGACACAGCCAAATTTTTGAAGGAAAACAGAGGTGTTTTTTGCAAAGTGCCTACCTGTAGATTTTGGCCTGTAGCTCAGCCGTCACCTAGGGAAACCTACCAAACCTGTGCATTTCTGAAAACTAAAGACCTAGGGGAATCCAAGATGGGGTGACTTGTGTGGCTCGGACCAGGTTCTGTTACCCAGAATCCGTTGCAAACCTCAAAATTTGGCCAAAAAAACACATGTTCCTCACATTTCTGTGGCAGAAAGTTCTGGAATCTGAGAGGAGCCACAAATTTCTTTCCACCCATCGTTCCCCCACGTCTTCCGATAAAAATGATACCTCACTTGTGTGGGTAGGCCTAGCGCCCGCAACAGGAAACGCCCCAATGCGCAACGTGGACACAGCCAAATTTTTGAAGGAAAACAGAGGTGTTTTTTGCAAAGTGCCTACCTGTAGATTTTGGCCTGTAGCTCAGCCGTCACCTAGGGAAACCTACCAAACCTGTGCATTTCTGAAAACTAGAGACCTAGGGGAATCCAAGATGGGGTGACTTGTGTGGCTCGGACCAGGTTCTGTTACCCAGAATCCTTTGCAAACCTCAAAATTTGGCCAAAAAAACACATGTTCCTCACATTTCTGTGGCAGAAAGTTCTGGAATCTGAGAGGAGCCACAAATTTCCTTCCACCCAGCGTTCCCCCATGTCTCACGATAAAAATGATACCTCACTTGTGTGGGTAGGCCTAGCGCCCGTGACAGGAAACGCCCCAAAGAGCAACGTGGACACAGCCAAATTTTTGAAGGAAAACAGAGGTGTTTTTTGCAAAGTGCCTACCTGTAGATTTTGGCCTGTACCTCAGCCGCCACCTAGGGAAACCTACCAAACCTGTGCATTTCTGAAAACTAGAGACCTAGGGGAATCCAAGATGGGGTGACTTGTGTGGCTCGGACCAGGTTCTGTTACCCAGAATCCTTTGCAAACCTCAGAATTTGGCTAAAAAAAACACATGTTCCTCACATTTCTGTGGCAGAAAGTACTGGAATCTGAGAGGAGCCACAAATTTCCTTCCACCCAGCGTTCCCCCACGTCTCCCGATAAAAATGATACCTCACTTGTGTGGGTAGGCCTAGCGCCCGCGACAGGAAACGCCCCAATGCGCAACGTGGACACAGCCACATTTTTGAAGGAAAACAGAGGTGTTTTTTGCAAAGTGCCTACCTGTAGATTTTGGCCTGTAGCTCAGCCGTCACCTAGGCAAACCTACCAAACCTGTGCATTTCTAAAAACTAGAGACCTAGGGGAATCCAAGATGGGGTGACTTGTGTGGCTCGGACCAGGTTCTGTTACCCAGAATCCTTTGCAAACCTCAAAATTTGGCCAAAAAAACACATGTTCCTCACATTTCTGTGGCAGAAAGTTCTGGAATCTGAGAGGAGCCACAAATGTCCTTCCACCCAGCGTTCCCCCACGTCTCCCGATAAAAATGATACCTCACTTGTGTGGGTAGGCCTAGCGCCCGCGACAGGAAACGCCCCAAAGCGCAACGTGGACACAGCCAAATTTTTTAAGGAAAACAGAGGTGTTTTTTGCAAAGTGCCTACCTGTAGATTTTGGCCTGTAGCTGATCCGCCACCTAGGGAAACCTACCAAACCTGTGCATTTCTGAAAACTAGAGACCTAGGGGAATCCAAGATGGGGTGACTTGTGTGGCTCGGACCAGGTTCTGTTACCCAGAATCCTTTGCAAACCTCAAAATTTGGCCAAAAAAACACATGTTCCTCACATTTCTGTGGCAGAAAGTTCTGGAATCTGAGAGGAGCCACAAATTTCCTTCCACCCAGCGTTCCCCCACGTCTCCCGATAAAAATGATACCTCACTTGTGTGGGTAGGCCTAGCGCCCGTGACAGGAAACGCCCCAAAGCGAAACGTGGACACAGCCAAATTTTTGAAGGAAAACAGAGGTGTTTTCTGCAAAGTGCCTACCTGTAGATTTTGGCCTGTAGCTCAGCCGCCACCTAGGGAAACCTACCAAACCTGTGCCTTTCTGAAAACTAGAGACCTAGGGGAATCCAAGATGGGGTGACTTGTGTGGCTCGGACTAGGTTCTGTTACCCAGAATCCTTTGCAAACCTCAAAATTTGGCTAAAAAAACACATGTTCCTCACATTTCTGTGGCAGAAAGTTCTGGAATCTGAGAGGAGCCACAAATTTCCTTCCACCCAGCGTTCCCGCACGTCTCCCGATAAAAATGATACCTCACTTGTGTGGGTAGGCCTAGCGCCCGCGACAGGAAACGCCCCAAAGCGCAACGTGGACACAGCCAAATTTTTGAAGGAAAACAGAGGTGTTTTTTGCAAAGTGCCTACCTGTAGATTTTGGCCTGTAGCTCAGCCGTCACCTAGGGAAACCTATCAAACCTGTGCATTTCTGAAAACTAGAGACCTAGGGGAATCCAAGAGAGGGTGACTTGTGTGGCTCGGACCAGGTTCTGTTACCCAGAATCCGTTGCAAACCTCAAAATTTGGCCAAAAAAACACATGTTCCTCACATTTCTGTGGCAGAAAGTTCTGGAATCTGAGAGGAGCCACAAATTTCCTTCCACCCATCGTTCCCCCACGTCTCCCGATAAAAATGATACCTCACTTGTGTGGGTAGGCCTAGCGCCCGCGACAGGAAACGCCCCAAAGCGCAACGTGGACACAGCCAAATTTTTGAAGGAAAACAGAGGTGTTTTTTGCAAAGTGCTTACCTGTAGATTTTGGCCTGTAGCTCAGCCGTCACCTAGGGAAACCTACCAAACCTGTGCATTTCTGAAAACTAGAGACCAAGGGGAATCCAAGATTGGGTGACTTGTGTGGCTCGGACCAGGTTCTGTTACCCAGAATCCGTTGCAAACCTCAAAATTTGGTCCAAAAAACACATGTTCCTCACATTTCTGTGGCAGAAAGTTCTGGAATCTGAGAGGAGCCACAAATTTCCTTCCACCCATCGTTCCCCCACGTCTCCCGATAAAAATGATACCTCACTTGTGTTGGTAGGCCTAGCGCCCGCGACAGGATACGCCCCAAAGCGCAATGTGGACACAGCCAAATTTTTGAAGGAAAACAGAGGTGTTTTTTGCAAAGTGCCTACCTGTAGATTTTGGCCTGTAGCTCAGCCGCCACCTAGGGAAACCTACCAAACCTGTGCCTTTCTGAAAACTAGAGACCTAGGGGAATCCAAGATGGGGTGACTTGTGTGGCTCGGACCAGGTTCTGTTACCCAGAATCCTTTGCAAACCTCAGAATTTGGCTAAAAAAACACATGTTCCTCACATTTCTGTGGCAGAAAGTTCTGGAATCTGAGGGGAGCCACAAATTTCCTTCCACCAGGCGTTCCCCCACGTCTCCCGATAAAAATGATACCTCACTTGTGTGGGTAGGCCTAGCGCCCGCGACAGGAAACGCCCCAAAGCGCAACGTGGACACAGCCAAATTTTTGAAGGAAAACAGAGGTGTTTTTTGCAAAGTGCCTACCTGTAGATTTTGGCCTGTAGCTCAGCCGCCACCTAGGGAAACCTACCAAACCTGTGCATTTCTGAAAACTAGAGACCTAGGGGAATCCAAGATGGGGTGACTTGTGTGGCTCGGACCAGGTTCTGTTACCCAGAATCCTTTGCAAACCTCAAAATTTGGCCAAAAAACCACATGTTCCTCACATTTCTGTGGCAGAAAGTTTTGGAATCTGAGAGGAGCCACAAATTTCCTTCCACCCAGCGTTCCCCCACGTCTCACGATAAAAATGATACCTCACTTGTGTGGGTAGGCCTAGCGCCCGCGACAGGAAACGCCCCAAAGCGCAACGTGGACACAGCCAAATTTTTGAAGGAAAACAGAGATGTTTTTTGCAAAGTGCCTACCTGTAGATTTTGGCCTGTAGCTCAGCCGCCACCTAGGGAAACCTACCAAACCTGTGCATTTCTGAAAACTAGAGACCGAGGGGAATCCAGGATGGGGTGACTTGTGTGGCTCGGACCAGGTTCTGTTACCCAGAATCCTTTGCAAACCTCAGAATTTGGCTAAAAAAACACATGTACCTCACATTTCTGTGGCAGAGAGTTCTGGAATCTGAGAGGAGCCACAAATTTCCTTCCACCCAGCGTTCCCCCACGTCTCCCAATAAAAATGATACCTCACTTGTGTGGGTAGGCCTAGCGCCCGCGACAGGAAAGGCCCCAAAGCGCAACATGGACACAGCCAAATTTTTGAAGGCAAACAGAGGTGTTTTTTGCAAAGTGCCTACCTGTAGATTTTGGCCTGTAGCTCAGCCGTCACCTAGGGAAACCTACCAAACCTGTGCATTTCTGAAAACTAGAGACCGAGGGGAATCCAAGATGGGGTGACTTGTGTGGCTCGAACCAGGTTCTGTTACCCAGAATCCTTTGCAAACCTCAAAATTTGGCCAAAAAAACACATGTTCCTCACATTTCTGTGGCAGAAAGTTTTGGAATCTGAGAGGAGCCACAAATTTCCTTCCACCCAGCGTTCCCCCACGTCTCCCGATAAAAATGATACCTCACTTGTGTGGGTAGGCCTAGCGCCCGCGACAGGAAAGGCCCCAAAGCGCAACGTGGACACAGCCAAATTTTTGAAGGAAAACAGAGGTGTTTTTTGCAAAGTGCCTACCTGTAGATTTTGGCCTGTAGCTCAGCCGCCACCTAGGGAAACCTACCAAACCTGTGTATTTCTGAAAATTAGAGACCTAGGGGAATCCAAGATGGGGTGACTTGTGTGGCTCGGACCAGGTTCTGTTACGCAGAATCCTTTGCAAACCTCAGAATTTGGCTAAAAAAACACATGTTCCTCACATTTCTGTGGCAGAAAGTTCTGGAATCTGAGAGGAGCCACAAATTTCCTTCCACCCAGCGTTCTCCCACGTCTCCCGATAAAAATGATACCTCACTTGTGTGGGTAGGCCTAGCGCCCGCAACAGGAAACGCCCCAAAGCGCAACGTGGACACAGACACATTTTTGAAGGCAAACAGAGGTGTTTTTTGCAAAGTGCCTACCTGTAGATTTTGGCCTGTAGCTCAGCCGCCACCTAGGGAAACCTACCAAACCTGTGCATTTCTGAAAACTAGAGACCTAGGGGAATCCAAGATGGGGTGACTTGTGTGGCTCGAACCAGGTTCTGTTACCCAGAATCCTTTGCAAACCTCAAAATTTGGCCAAAAAAACACATGTTCCTCACATTTCTGTGGCAGAAAGTTTTGGAATCTGAGAGGAGCCACAAATTTCCTTCCACCCAGCGTTCCCCCACGTCTCCCGATAAAAATTATACCTCACTTGTGTGGGTAGGCCTAGCGCCCGCGACAGGAAACGCCCCAAAGCGCAACGTGGACACAGCCAAATTTTGGAAGGAAAACAGAGCTGTTTTTTGCAAAGTGCCTACCTGTAGATTTTGGCCTGTAGCTCAGCCGCCACCTAGGGAAACCTACCAAACCTGTGCATTTCTGAAAACTAGAGACCTAGGGGAATCCAAGATGGGGTGACTTGTGTGGCTCGGACCAGGTTCTGTTACCCAGAATCCCTTGCAAACCTCAGAATTTGGCTAAAAAAAAAAACATGTTCCTCACATTTCTGTGGCAGAAAGTTCTGGAATCTGAGAGGAGCCACAAATTTCCTTCCACCCAGCGTTCCCCCACGTCTCCCGATAAAAATGATACCTCACTTGTGTGGGTAGGCCTAGCGCCCGCGACAGGAAACGCCCCAAAGCGCAATGTGGACACAGCCAAATCTTTGAAGGAAAACAGAGGTGTTTTTTGCAAAGTGCCTACCTGTAGATTTTGGCCTGTAGCTCAGCCGCCACCTAGGGAAACCTACCAAACCTGTGCCTTTCTGAAAACTAGAGACCTAGGGGAATCCAAGATGGGGTGACTTGTGTGGCTCGGACCAGGTTCTGTTACCCAGAATCCTTTGCAAACCTCAGAATTTGGCTAAAAAAACACATGTTCCTCACATTTCTGTGGCAGAAAGTTATGGAATCTGAGAGGAGCCACAAATTTCCTTCCACCCAGCGTTCCCCCACGTCTCCCGATAAAAATTATACCTCACTTGTGTGGGTAGGCCTAGCGCCCGCATCAGGAAACGCCCCAAAGCGCAACGTGGACACAGACAAATTTTTGAAGGCAAACAGAGGTGTTTTTTGCAAAGTGCCTACCTGTAGATTTTGGCCTGTAGCTCAGCCGCCACCTAGGGAAACCTACCAAACCTGTGCAATTCTGAAAACTAGAGACCTAGGGGAATCCAAGATGGGGTGACTTGTGCGGCTCGGAACAGGTTCTGTTACCCAGAATCCTTTGCAAACCACAGAATTTGGCTAAAAAAACACATGTTCCTCACATTTCTGTGGCAGAAAGTTCTAGAATCTGAGAGGAGCCACAAATTTCCTTCCACCCAGCGTTCCCCCACGTCTCCCGATAAAAATGATACCTCACTTTTGTGGGTAGGCCTAGCGTTCGCGACAGGAAACGCCCCAATGCGCAACGTGGACACAGCCAAATTTTTGAAGGAAAACAGAGGTGTTTTTTGCAAAGTGCCTACCTGTAGATTTTGGCCTGTAGCTCAGCCGCCACCTAGGGAAACCTACCAAACCTGTGCATTTCTGAAAACTAGAGACCGAGGGGAATCCAAGATGGGGTGACTTGTGTGGCTCGAACCAGGTTCTGTTACCCAGAATCCTTTGCAAACCTCAAAATTTGGCCAAAAAAACACATGTTCCTCACATTTCTGTGGCAGAAAGTTTTGGAATCTGAGAGGAGCCACAAATTTCCTTCCACCCAGCGTTCCCCCACGTCTCCCGATAAAAATGATACCTCACTTGTGTGGGTAGGCCTAGCGCCCGCGACAGGAAAGGCCCCAAAGCGCAACGTGGACACAGCCAAATTTTTGAAGGAAAACAGAGGTGTTTTTTGCAAAGTGCCTACCTGTAGATTTTGGCCTGTAGCTCAGCCGCCACCTAGGGAAACCTACCAAACCTGTGCATTTCTGAAAATTAGAGACCTAGGGGAATCCAAGATGGGGTGACTTGTGTGGCTCGGACCAGGTTCTGTTACCCAGAATCCTTTGCAAACCTCAGAATTTGGCTAAAAAAACACATGTTCCTCACATTTCTGTGGCAGAAAGTTCTGGAATCTGAGAGGAGCCACAAATTTCCTTCCACCCAGCGTTCCCCCACGTCTCCCGATAAAAATGATACCTCACTTGTGTGGGTAGGCCTAGCGCCCGCAACAGGAA
Organism: Pleurodeles waltl; assembly: GCF_031143425.1. Classification (NCBI taxonomy): domain Eukaryota; kingdom Metazoa; phylum Chordata; class Amphibia; order Caudata; family Salamandridae; genus Pleurodeles; species Pleurodeles waltl. The sequence goes on from NC_090442.1 coordinate 838,053,477, forward strand.
ACGCCCCAAAGCGCAACGTGGACACAGACACATTTTTTAAGGCAAACAGAGGTGTTTTTTGCAAAGTGCCTACCTGTAGATTTTGGCCTGTAGCTCAGCCGCCACCTAGGGAAACCTACCAAACCTGTGCATTTCTGAAAACTAGAGACCTAGGGGAATCCAAGATGGGGTGCCTTGTGTGGCTCGAACCAGGTTCTGTTACCCAGAATCCTTTGCAAACCTCAAAATTTGGCCAAAAAAACACATGTTCCTCACATTTCTGTGGCAGAAAGTTTTGGAATCTGAGAGGAGCCACAAATTTCCTTCCACCCAGCGTTACCCCACGTCTCCCGATAAAAATTATACCTCACTTGTGTGGGTAGGCCTAGCGCCCGCGACAGGAAACGCCCCAAAGCGCAACGTGGACACAGCCAAATTTTGGAAGGAAAACAGAGGTGTTTTTTGCAAAGTGCCTACCTGTAGATTTTGGCCTGTAGCTCAGCCGCCACCTAGGGAAACCTACCAAACCTGTGCATTTCTGAAAACTAGAGACCTAGGGGAATCCAAGATGGGGTGACTTGTGTGGCTCGGACCAGGTTCTGTTACCCAGAATCCCTTGCAAACCTCAGAATTTGGCTAAAAAAAAAACATGTTCCTCACATTTCTGTGGCAGAAAGTTCTGGAATCTGAGAGGAGCCACAAATTTCCTTCCACCCAGCCTTCCCCCACGTCTCCCGATAAAAATGATACCTCACTTGTGTGGGTAGGCCTAGCGCCCGCGACAGGAAACGCCCCAAAGCGCAATGTGGACACAGCCAAATTGTTGAAGGAAAACAGAGGTGTTTTTTGCAAAGTGCCTACCTGTAGATTTTGGCCTGTAGCTCAGCCGCCACCTAGGGAAACCTACCAAACCTGTGCCTTTCTGAAAACTAGAGACCTAGGGGAATCCAAGATGGGGTGACTTGTGTGGCTCGGACCAGGTTCTGTTACCCAGAATCCTTTGCAAGCCTCAGAATTTGGCTAAAAAAACACATGTTCCTCACATTTCTGTGGCAGAAAGTTATGGAATCTGAGAGGAGCCACAAATTTCCTTCCACCCAGCGTTCCCCCACGTCTCCCGATAAAAATTATACCTCACTTGTGTGGGTAGGCCTAGCGCCCGCATCAGGAAACGCCCCAAAGCGCAACGTGGACACAGACACATTTTTGAAGGCAAACAGAGGTGTTTTTTGCAAAGTGCCTACCTGTAGATTTTGGCCTGTAGCTCAGCCGCCACCTAGGGAAACCTACCAAACCTGTGCAATTCTGAAAACTAGAGACATAGGGGAATCCAAGATGAGGTGACTTGTGTGGCTCGGAACAGGTTCTGTTACCCAGAATCCTTTGCAAACCACAGAATTTGGCTAAAAAAACACATGTTCCTCTCATTTCTGTGGCAGAAAGTTCTAGAATCTGAGAGGAGCCACAAATTTCCTTCCACCCAGCGTTCCCCCACGTCTCCCGATAAAAATGATACCTCACTTTTGTGGGTAGGCCTAGCGTCCGCGACAGGAAACGCCCCAATGCGCAACGTGGACACAGCCAAATTTTTGAAGGAAAACAGAGGTGTTTTTTGCAAAGTGCCTACCTGTAGATTTTGGCCTGTAGCTCAGCCGTCACCTAGGGAAACCTACCAAACCTGTGCATTTCTGAAAACTAGAGACCTAGGGGAATCCAAGATGGGGTGACTTGTGTGGCTCGAACCAGGTTCTGTTACCCAGAATCCTTTGCAAACCTCAAAATTTGGCCAAAAAAACACATGTTCCTCACATTTCTGTGGCAGAAAGTTTTGGAATCTGAGAGGAGCCACAAATTTCCTTCCACCCAGCGTTCCCCCACGTCTCCCGATAAAAATTATACCTCACTTGTGTGGGTAGGCCTAGCTCCCGCGACAGGAAACGCCCCAAAGCGCAACGTGGACACAGCCAAATTTTGGAAGGAAAACAGAGGTGTTTTTTGCAAAGTGCCTACCTGTAGATTTTGGCCTGTAGCTCAGCCGCCACCTAGGGAAACCTACCAAACCTGTGCATTTCTGAAAACTAGAGACCTAGGGGAATCCAAGATGGGGTGACTTGTGTGGCTCGGACCAGGTTCTGTTACCCAGAATCCCTTGCAAACCTCAGAATTTGGCTAAAAAAAAAAACATGTTCCTCACATTTCTGTGGCAGAAAGTTCTGGAATCTGAGAGGAGCCACAAATTTCCTTCCACCCAGCGTTCCCCCACGTCTCCCGATAAAAATGATACCTCACTTGTGTGGGTAGGCCTAGCGCCCGCGACAGGAAACGCCCCAAAGCGCAATGTGGACACAGCCAAATTTTTGAAGGAAAACAGAGGTGTTTTTTGCAAAGTGCCTACCTGTAGATTTTGGCCTGTAGCTCAGCCGCCACCTAGGGAAACCTACCAAACCTGTGCCTTTCTGAAAACTAGAGACCTAGGGGAATCCAAGATGGGGTGACTTGTGTGGCTCGGACCAGGTTCTGTTACCCAGAATCCTTTGCAAACCTCAGAATTTGGCTAAAAAAACACATGTTCCTCACATTTCTGTGGCAGAAAGTTATGGAATCTGAGAGGAGCCACAAATTTCCTTCCACCCAGCGTTCCCCCACGTCTCCCGATAAAAATTATACCTCACTTGTGTGGGTAGGCCTACCGCCCGCATCAGGAAACGCCCCAAAGCGCAACGTGGACACAGACAAATTTTTGAAGGCAAACAGAGGTGTTTTTTGCAAAGTGCTTACCTGTAGATTTTGGCCTGTAGCTCAGCCGCCACCTAGGGAAACCTACCAAACCTGTGCAATTCTGAAAACTAGAGGCCTAGGGGAATCCAAGATGGGGTGACTTGTGTGGCTCGGAACAGGTTCTGTTACCCAGAATCCTTTGCAAACCACAGAATTTGGCTAAAAAAACACATGTTCCTCACATTTCTGTGGCAGAAAGTTCTAGAATCTGAGAGGAGCCACAAATTTCCTTCCACCCAGCGTTCCCCCACGTCTCCCGATAAAAATGATACCTCACTTGTGTGGGTAGGCCTAGCACCCGCGACAGGAAAGGCCCCAAAGCGCAACGTGGACACAGCCAAATTTTTGAAGGAAAACAGAGGTGTTTTTTGCAAAGTGCCTACCTGTAGATTTTGGCCTGTAGCTCAGCCGCCACCTAGGGAAACCTACCAAACCTGTGCATTTCTGAAAATTAGAGACCGAGGGGAATCCAAGATGGGGTGACTTGTGTGGCTCGGACCAGGTTCTGTTACCCAGAATCCTTTGCAAACCTCAGAATTTGGCTAAAAAAACACATGTTCCTCACATTTCTGTGGCAGAAAGTTCTGGAATCTGAGAGGAGCCACAAATTTCCTTCCACCCAGCGTTCCCCCACGTCTCCCAATAAAAATGATACCTCACTTGTGTGGGTAGGCCTAGCGCCCGCAACAGGAAACGCCCCAAAGCGCAACGTGGACACAGACACATTTTTGAAGGCAAACAGAGGTGTTTTTTGCAAAGTGCCTACCTGTAGATTTTGGCCTGTAGCTCAGCCGCCACCTAGGGAAACCTACCAAACCTGTGCATTTCTGAAAACTAGAGACCTAGGGGAATCCAAGATGGGGTGACTTGTGTGGCTCGAACCAGGTTCTGTTACCCAGAATCCTTTGCAAACCTCAAAATTTGGCCAAAAAAACACATGTTCCTCACATTTCTGTGGCAGAAAGTTTTGGAATCTGAGAGGAGCCACAAATTTCCTTCCACCCAGCGTTACCCCACGTCTCCCGATAAAAATTATACCTCACTTGTGTGGGTAGGCCTAGCGCCCGCGACAGGAAACGCCCCAAAGCGCAACGTGGACACAGCCAAATTTTGGAAGGAAAACAGAGGTGTTTTTTGCAAAGTGCCTATCTGTAGATTTTGGCCTGTAGCTCAGCCGCCACCTAGGGAAACCTACCAAACCTGTGCATTTCTGAAAACTAGAGACCTAGGGGAATCCAAGATGGGGTGACTTGTGTGGCTCGGACCAGGTTCTGTTACCCAGAATCCCTTGCAAACCTCAGAATTTGGCTAAAAAAAAAAACATGTTCCTCACATTTCTGTGGCAGAAAGTTCTGGAATCTGAGAGGAGCCACAAATTTCCTTCCACCCAGCGTTCCCCCACGTCTCCCGATAAAAATGATACCTCACTTGTGTGGGTAGGCCTAGCGCCCGCGACAGGAAACGCCCCAAAGCGCAATGTGGACACAGCCAAATTTTTGAAGGAAAACAGAGGTGTTTTTTGCAAAGTGCCTACCTGTAGATTTTGGCCTGTAGCTCAGCCGCCACCTAGGGAAACCTACCAAACCTGTGCCTTTCTGAAAACTAGAGACATAGGGGAATCCAAGATGGGGTGACTTGTGTGGCTCGGAACAGGTTCTGTTACCCAGAATCCTTTGCAAACCACAGAATTTGGCTAAAAAAACACATGTTCCTCACATTTCTGTGGCAGAAAGTTCTAGAATCTGAGAGGAGCCACAAATTTCCTTCCACCCAGCGTTCCCCCACGTCTCCCGATAAAAATGATACCTCACTTTTGTGGGTAGGCCTAGCGTCCGCGACAGGAAACGCCCCAATGCGCAACGTGGACACAGCCACATTTTTGAAGGAAAACAGAGGTGTTTTTTGCAAAGTGCCTACCTGTAGATTTTGGCCTGTAGCTCAGCCGTCACCTAGGGAAACCTACCAAACCTGTGCATTTCTGAAAACTAGAGACCTAGGGGAATCCAAGATGGGGTGACTTGTGTGGCTCGAACCAGGTTCTGTTACCCAGAATCCTTTGCAAACCTCAAAATTTGGCCAAAAAAACACATGTTCCTCACATTTCTGTGGCAGAAAGTTTTGGAATCTGAGAGGAGCCACAAATTTCCTTCCACCCAGCGTTCCCCCACGTCTCCCGATAAAAATTATACCTCACTTGTGTGGCTAGGCCTAGCGCCCGCGACAGGAAACGCCCCAAAGCGCAACGTGGACACAGCCAAATTTTGGAAGGAAAACAGAGGTGTTTTTTGCAAAGTGCCTACCTGTAGATTTTGGCCTGTAGCTCAGCCGCCACCTAGGGAAACCTACCAAACCTGTGCATTTCTGAAAACTAGAGACCTAGGGGAATCCAAGATGGGGTGACTTGTGTGGCTCGAACCAGGTTCTGTTACCCAGAATCCTTTGCAAACCTCAAAATTTGGCCAAAAAAACACATGTTCCTCACATTTCTGTGGCAGAAAGTTTTGGAATCTGAGAGGAGCCACAAATTTCCTTCCACCCAGCGTTACCCCACGTCTCCCGATAAAAATTATACCTCACTTGTGTGGGTAGGCCTAGCGCCCGCGACAGGAAACGCCCCAAAGCGCAACGTGGACACAGCCAAATTTTGGAAGGAAAACAGAGGTGTTTTTTGCAAAGTGCCTACCTGTAGATTTTGGCCTGTAGCTCAGCCGCCACCTAGGGAAACCTACCAAACCTGTGCATTTCTGAAAACTAGAGACCTAGGGGAATCCAAGATGGGGTGACTTGTGTGGCTCGGACCAGGTTCTGTTACCCAGAATCCCTTGCAAACCTCAGAATTTGGCTAAAAAAAAAAACATGTTCCTCACATTTCTGTGGCAGAAAGTTCTGGAATCTGAGAGGAGCCACAAATTTCCTTCCACCCAGCGTTCCCCCACGTCTCCCGATAAAAATGATACCTCACTTGTGTGGGTAGGCCTAGCGCCCGCGACAGGAAACGCCCCAAAGCGCAATGTGGACACAGCCAAATTTTTGAAGGAAAACAGAGGTGTTTTTTGCAAAGTGCCTACCTGTAGATTTTGGCCTGTAGCTCAGCCGCCACCTAGGGAAACCTACCAAACCTGTGCCTTTCTGAAAACTAGAGACCTAGGGGAATCCAAGATGGGGTGACTTGTGTGGCTCGGACCAGGTTCTGTTACCCAGAATCCTTTGCAAACCTCAGAATTTGGCTAAAAAAACACATGTTCCTCACATTTCTGTGGCAGAAAGTTATGGAATCTGAGAGGAGCCACAAATTTCCTTCCACCCAGCGTTCCCCCACGTCTCCCGATAAAAATTATACCTCACTTGTGTGGGTAGGCCTAGCGCCCGCATCAGGAAACGCCCCAAAGCGCAACGTGGACACAGACACATTTTTGAAGGCAAACAGAGGTGTTTTTTGCAAAGTGCCTACCTGTAGATTTTGGCCTGTAGCTCAGCCGCCACCTAGGGAAACCTACCAAACCTGTGCAATTCTGAAAACTAGAGACATAGGGGAATCCAAGATGGGGTGACTTGTGTGGCTCGGAACAGGTTCTGTTACCCAGAATCCTTTGCAAACCACAGAATTTGGCTAAAAAAACACATGTTCCTCACATTTCTGTGGCAGAAAGTTCTAGAATCTGAGAGGAGCCACAAATTTCCTTCCACCCAGCGTTCCCCCACGTCTCCCGATAAAAATGATACCTCACTTTTGTGGGTAGGCCTAGCGTCCGCGACAGGAAACGCCCCAATGCGCAACGTGGACACAGCCACATTTTTGAAGGAAAACAGAGGTGTTTTTTGCAAAGTGCCTACCTGTAGATTTTGGCCTGTAGCTCAGCCGTCACCTAGGGAAACCTACCAAACCTGTGCATTTCTGAAAACTAGAGACCTAGGGGAATCCAAGATGGGGTGACTTGTGTGGCTCGAACCAGGTTCTGTTACCCAGAATCCTTTGCAAACCTCAAAATTTGGCCAAAAAAACACATGTTCCTCACATTTCTGTGGCAGAAAGTTTTGGAATCTGAGAGGAGCCACAAATTTCCTTCCACCCAGCGTTCCCCCACGTCTCCCGATAAAAATTATACCTCACTTGTGTGGCTAGGCCTAGCGCCCGCGACAGGAAACGCCCCAAAGCGCAACGTGGACACAGCCAAATTTTGGAAGGAAAACAGAGGTGTTTTTTGCAAAGTGCCTACCTGTAGATTTTGGCCTGTAGCTCAGCCGCCACCTAGGGAAACCTACCAAACCTGTGCATTTCTGAAAACTAGAGACCTAGGGGAATCCAAGATGGGGTGACTTGTGTGGCTCGGACCAGGTTCTGTTACCCAGAATCCCTTGCAAACCTCAGAATTTGGCTAAAAAAAAAAACATGTTCCTCACATTTCTGTGGCAGAAAGTTCTGGAATCTGAGAGGAGCCACAAATTTCCTTCCACCCAGCGTTCCCCCACGTCTCCCGATAAAAATGATACCTCACTTGTGTGGGTAGGCCTAGCGCCCGCGACAGGAAACGCCCCAAAGCGCAATGTGGACACAGCCAAATTTTTAAAGGAAAACAGATTTGTTTTTTGCAAAGTGCCTACCTGTAGATTTTGGCCTGTAGCTCAGCCGCCACCTAGGGAAACCTACCAAACCTGTGCCTTTCTGAAAACTAGAGACCTAGGGGAATCCAAGATGGGGTGACTTGTGTGGCTCGGACCAGGTTCTGTTACCCAGAATCCTTTGCAAACCTCAGAATTTTGCTAAAAAAACACATGTTCCTCACATTTCTGTGGCAGAAAGTTATGGAATCTGAGAGGAGCCACAAATTTCCTTCCACCCAGCGTTCCCCCACGTCTCCCGATAAAAATTATACCTCACTTGTGTGGGTAGGCCTAGCGCCCGCATCAGGAAACGCCCCAAAGCGCAACGTGGACACAGACACATTTTTGAAGGCAAACAGAGGTGTTTTTTGCAAAGTGCCTACCTGTAGATTTTGGCCTGTAGCTCAGCCGCCACCTAGGGAAACCTACCAAACCTGTGCAATTCTGAAAACTAGAGACATAGGGGAATCCAAGATGGGGTGACTTGTGTGGTTCGGAACAGGTTCTGTTACCCAGAATCCTTTGCAAACCACAGAATTTGGCTAAAAAAACACATGTTCCTCACATTTCTGTGGCAGAAAGTTCTAGAATCTGAGAGGAGCCACAAATTTCCTTCCACCCAGCGTTCCCCCACGTCTCCCGATAAAAATGATACCTCACTTTTGTGGGTAGGCCTAGCGTCCGCGACAGGAAACGCCCCAATGCGCAACGTGGACACAGCCAAATTTTTGAAGGAAAACAGAGGTGTTTTTTGCAAAGTGCCTTCCTGTAGATTTTGGCCTGTAGCTCAGCCGTCACCTAGGGAAACCCACCAAACCTGTGCATTTCTGAAAACTAGAGACCTAGGGGAATCCAAGATGGGGTGACTTGTGTGGCTCGGACCAGGTTCTGTTACCCAGAATCCGTTGCAAACCTCAAAATTTGGCCAAAAAAACACATGTTCTTCACATTTCTGTGGCAGAAAGTTCTGGAATCTGAGAGGAGCCACAAATTTCCTTCCACCCATCGTTACCCCACGTCTCCCGATAAAAATGATACCTCACTTGTGTGGGTAGGCCTAGCGCCCGCAACAGGAAACGCCCCAATGCGCAACGTGGACACAGCCAAATTTTTGAAGGAAAACAGAGGTGTTTTTTGCAAAGTGCCTACCTGTAGATTTTGGCCTGTAGCTCAGCCGTCACCTAGGGAAACCTACCAAACCTGTGCATTTCTGAAAACTAGAGACCTAGGGGCATCCAAGATGGGGTGACTTGTGTGGCTCGGACCAGGTTCTGTTACCCACAATCCTTTGCAAACCTCAAAATTTGGCCAAAAAAACACATGTTCCTCACATTTCTGTGGCAGAAAGTTCTGGAATCTGAGAGGAGCCACAAATTTCCTTCCACCCAGCGTTCCCCCATGTCTCCCGATAAAAATGATACCTCACTTGTGTGGGTAGGCCTAGCGCCCACGACAGGAAACGCCCCAAAGAGCAACGTGGACACAGCCTAATTTTTGAAGGAAAACAGAGGTGTTTTTTGCAAAGTGCCTACCTGTAGATTTTGGCCTGTACCTCAGCCGCCACCTAGGGAAACCTACCACACCTGGCCATTTCTGAAAACTAGAGACCTAGGGGAATCCAAGATGGGGTGACTTGTGTCGCTCGGACCAGGTTCTGTTGCCCAGAATCCTTTGCAAACCTCAGAATTTGGCTAAAAAAACACATGTTCCTCACATTTCTGTGGCAGAAAGTTCTGGAATCTGAGAGGAGCCACAAATTTCCTTCCACCCAGCGTTCCCCCACGTCTCCCGATAAAAATGATACCGCACTTGTGTGGGTAGGCCTAGCGCCCGCGACAGGAAACGCCCCAAAGCGCAACGTGGACACAGCCACATTTTTGAAGGAAAGCAGAGGTGTTTTCTGCAAAGTGCTTACCTGTAGATTTTGGCCTGTAGCTCAGCCGCCACCTAGGGAAACCTACCAAACCTGTGCAATTCTGAAAACTAGAGACATAGGGGAATCCAAGATGGGGTGACTTGTGTGGCTCGGAACAGGTTCTGTTACCCAGAATCCTTTGCAAACCTCAGAATTTGGCTAAAGAAACACATGTTCCTCACATTTCTGTGGCAGAAAGTTCTGGAATCTGAGAGGAGCCACAAATTTCCTTCCACCCAGCGTTCCCCCACGTCTCCCGATAAAAATGATACCTCACTTGTGTGGGTAGGCCTAGCGCCCGCGACAGGAAACGCCCCAATGCGCAACGTGGACACAGCCAAATTTTTGAAGGAAAACAGAGGTGTTTTTTGCAAAGTGCCTACCTGTAGATTTTGGCCTGTAGCTCAGCCGTCACCTAGGGAAACCTACCAAACCTGTGCATTTCTAAAAACTAGAGACCTAGGGGAATCCAAGATGGGGTGACTTGTGTGGCTCGGACCAGGTTCTGTTACCCAGAATCCTTTGCAAACCTCAAAATTTGGCCAAAAAAACACATGTTCCTCACATTTCTGTGGCAGAAAGTTCTGGAATCTGAGAGGAGCCACAAATTTCCTTCCACCCAGCGTTCCCCCACGTCTCCCGATAAAAATGATACCTCACTTGTGTGGGTAGGCCTAGCGCCCGCGACAGGAAACGCCCCAAAGCGCAACGTGGACACAGCCAAATTTTTTAAGGAAAACAGAGGTGTTTTTTGCAAAGTGCCTACCTGTAGATTTTGGCCTGTAGCTGATCCGCCACCTAGGGAAACCTACCAAACCTGTGCATTTCTGAAAACTAGAGACCTAGGGGAATCCAAGATGGGGTGACTTGTGTGGCTCGGACCAGGTTCTGTTACCCAGAATCCTTTGCAAACCTCAAAATTTGGCCAAAAAAACACATGTTCCTCACATTTCTGTGGCAGAAAGTTCTGGAATCTGAGAGGAGCCACAAATTTCCTTCCACCCAGCGTTCCCCCACGTCTCCCGATAAAAATGATACCGCACTTGTGTGGGTAGGCCTAGCGCCCGCGACAGGAAACGCCCCAAAGCGCAACGTGGACACAGCCAAATTTTTGAAGGAAAACAGAGGTGTTTTCTGCAAAGTGCCTACCTGTAGATTTTGGCCTGTAGCTCAGCCGCCACCTAGGGAAACCCACCAAACCTGTGCCTTTCTGAAAACTAGAGACTTAGGGGAATCCAAGATGGGGTGACTTGTGTGGCTCGGACTAGGTTCTGTTACCCAGAATCCTTTGCAAACCTCAGAATTTGGCTAAAGAAACACATGTTCCTCACATTTCTGTGGCAGAAAGTTCTGGAATCTGAGAGGAGCCACAAATTTCCTTCCACCCAGCGTTCCCGCACGTCTCCCGATAAAAATGATACCTCACTTGTGTGGGTAGGCCTAGCGCCCGCGACAGGAAACGCCCCAAAGCGCAACGTGGACACAGCCAAATTTTTGAAGGAAAACAGAGGTGTTTTTTGCAAAGTGCCTACCTGTAGATTTTGGCCTGTAGCTCAGCCGTCACCTAGGGAAACCTATCAAACCTGTGCATTTCTGAAAACTAGAGACCTAGGGGAATCCAAGATGGGGTGACTTGTGTGGCTCGGACCAGGTTCTGTTACCCAGAATCCGTTGCAAACCTCAAAATTTGGCCAAAAAAACACATGTTCCTCACATTTCTGTGGCAGAAAGTTCTGGAATCTGAGAGGAGCCACAAATTTCCTTCCACCCATCGTTCCCCCACGTCTCCCGATAAAAATGATACCTCACTTGTGTGGGTAGGCCTAGCGCCCGCGACAGGAAACGTCCCAAAGCGCAACGTGGACACAGCCAAATTTTTGAAGGAAAACAGAGGTGTTTTTTGCAAAGTGCCTACCTGTAGATTTTGGCCTGTAGCTCAGCCGTCACCTAGGGAAACCTACCAAACCTGTGCATTTCTGAAAACTAGAGACCTAGGGGAATCCAAGATGGGGTGACTTGTGTGGCTCGGACCAGGTTCTGTTACCCAGAATCCGTTGCAAACCTCAAAATTTGGTCAAAAAAACACATGTTCCTCACATTTCTGTGGCAGAAAGTTCTGGAATCTGAGAGGAGCCACAAATTTCCTTCCACCCATCGATCCCCCACGTCTCCCGATAAAAATGATACCTCACTTGTGTTGGTAGGCCTAGCGCCCGCGACAGGAAACGCCCCAAAGCGCAATGTGGACACAGCCAAATTTTTGAAGGAAAACAGAGGTGTTTTTTGCAAAGTGCCTACCTGTAGATTTTGGCCTGTAGCTCAGCCGCCACCTAGGGAAACCTACCAAACCTGTGCCTTTCTGAAAACTAGAGACCTAGGGGAATCCAAGATGGGGTGACGTGTGGCTCGGACCAGGTTCTGTTACCCAGAATCCTTTGCAAACCTCAAAATTTGGCTAAAAAAACACATGTTCCTCACATTTCTGTGGCAGAAAGTTCTGGAATCTGAGGGGAGCCACAAATTTCCTTCCACCCAGCGTTCCCCCACGTCTCCCGATAAAAATGATACCTCACTTGTGTGGGTAGGCCTAGCGCCCGCGACAGGAAACGCCCCAAAGCGCAACGTGGACACAGCCAAATTTTTGAAGGAAAACAGAGGTGTTTTTTGCAAAGTGCCTACCTGTAGATTTTTGCCTGTAGCTCAGCCGCCACCTAGGGAAACCTACCAAACCTGTGCATTTCTGAAAACTAGAGACCTAGGGGAATCCAAGATGGGGTGACTTGTGTGGCTCGGACCAGGTTCTGTTACCCAGAATCCTTTGCAAACCTCAAAATTTGGCCAAAAAACCACATGTTCCTCACATTTCTGAGGCAGAAAGTTTTGGAATCTGAGAGGAGCCACAAATTTCCTTCCACCCAGCGTTCCCCCACGTCTCCCGATAAAAATGATACCTCACTTGTGTGGGTAGGCCTAGCGCCCGCGACAGGAAATGCCCCAAAGCGCAACGTGGACACAGCCAAATTTTTGAAGGAAAACAGAGATGTTTTTTGCAAAGTGCCTACCTGTAGATTTTGGCCTGTAGCTCAGCCGCCACCTAGGGAAACCTACCAAACCTGTGCATTTCTGAAAACTAGAGACCTAGGGGAATCCAGGATGGGGGACTTGTGTGGCTCGGACCAGGTTCTGTTACCCAGAATCCTTTGCAAACCTCAGAATTTGGCTAAAAAAACACATGTACCTCACATTTCTGTGGCAGAAAGTTCTGGAATCTGAGAGGAGCCACAAATTTCCTTCCACCCAGCGTTCCCCCACGTCTCCTGATAAAAATTATACCTCACTTGTGTGGGTAGGCCTAGCGCCCGCATCAGGAAATGCCCCAAAGCGCAACGTGGACACAGACAAATTTTTGAAGGCAAACAGAGGTGTTTTTTGCAAAGTGCCTACCTGTAGATTTTGGCCTGTAGCTCAGCCGCCACCTAGGGAAACCTACCAAACCTCTGCAATTCTGAAAACTAGAGACATAGGGGAATCCAAGATGGGGTGACTTGTGTGGCTCGGAACAGGTTCTGTTACCCAGAATCCGTTGCAAACCTCAAAATTTGTCCAAAAAAACACATGTTCCTCACATTTCTGTGGCAGAAAGTTCTGGAATCTGAGAGGAGCCACAAATTTCCTTCCACCCATCGTTCCCCCACGTCTCCCGATAAAAATGATACCTCACTTGTGTGGGTAGGCCTAGCGCCCGCAACAGGAAACGCCCCAATGCGCAACGTGGACACAGCCAAATTTTTGAAGGAAAACAGAGGTGTTTTTTGCAAAGTGCCTACCTGTAGATTTTGGCCTGTAGCTCAGCCGTCACCTAGGGAAACCTACCAAACCTGTGCATTTCTGAAAACTAGAGACCTAGGGGCATCCAAGATGGGGTGACTTGTGTGGCTCGGACCAGGTTCTGTTACCCAGAATCCTTTGCAAACCTCAAAATTTGGCCAAAAAAACACATGTTCCTCACATTTCTGTGGCAGAAAGTTCTGGAATCTGAGAGGAGCCACAAATTTCCTTCCACCCAGCGTTCCCCCATGTCTCCCGATAAAAATGATACCTCACTTGTGTGGGTAGGCCTAGCGCCCGCGACAGGAAACGCCCCAAAGAGCAACGTGGACACAGCCAAATTTTTGAAGGAAAACAGAGGTGTTTTTTGCAAAGTGCCTACCTGTAGATTTTGGCCTGTACCTCAGCCGCCACCTAGGGAAACCTACCAAACCTGTGCATTTCTGAAAACTAGAGACCTAGGGGAATCCAAGATGGGGTGACTTGTGTGGCTCGGACCAGGTTCTGTTACCCAGAATCCTTTGCAAACCTCAGAATTTGGCTAAAAAAACACATGTTCCTCACATTTCTGTGGCAGAAAGTTCTGGAATCTGAGAGGAGCCACAAATTTCCTTCCACCCAGCGTTCCCCCACGTCTCCCGATAAAAATGATACCGCACTTGTGTGGGTAGGCCTAGCGCCCGCGACAGGAAACGCCCCAAAGCGCAACGTGGACACAGCCAAATTTTTGAAGGAAAACAGAGGTGTTTTCTGCAAAGTGCCTACCTGTAGATTTTGGCCTGTAGCTCAGCCGCCACCTAGGGAAACCTACCAAACCTGTGCAATTCTGAAAACTAGAGACATAGGGGAATCCAAGATGGGGTGACTTGTGTGGCTCGGAACAGGTTCTGTTACCCAGAATCCTTTGCAAACCTCAGAATTTGGCTAAAAAAACACATGTTCCTCACATTTCTGTGGCAGAAAGTTCTGGAATCTGAGAGGAGCCACAAATTTCCTTCCACCCAGCGTTCCCCCACGTCTCCCGATAAAAATGATACCTCACTTGTGTGGGTAGGCCTAGCGCCCGCGACAGGAAACGCCCCAATGCGCAACGTGGACACAGCCAAATTTTTGAAGGAAAACAGAGGTGTTTTTTGCAAAGTGCCTACCTGTAGATTTTGGCCTGTAGCTCAGCCGTCACCTAGGGAAACCTACCAAACCTGTGCATTTCTAAAAACTAGAGACCTAGGGGAATCCAAGATGGGGTGACTTGTGTGGCTCGGACCAGGTTCTGTTACCCAGAATCCTTTGCAAACCTCAAAATTTGGCCAAAAAAACACATGTTCCTCACATTTCTGTGGCAGAAAGTTCTGGAATCTGAGAGGAGCCACAAATTTCCTTCCACCCAGCGTTCCCCAACGTCTCCCGATAAAAATGATACCTCACTTGTGTGGGTAGGCCTAGCGCCCGCGACAGGAAACGCCCCAAAGCGCAACGTGGACACAGCCAAATTTTTAAAGGAAAACAGAGGTGTTTTTTGCAAAGTGCCTACCTGTAGATTTTGGCCTGTAGCTGATCCGCCACCTAGGGAAACCTACCAAACCTGTGCATTTCTGAAAACTAGAGACCTAGGGGAATCCAAGATGGGGTGACTTGTGTGGCTCGGACCAGGTTCTGTTACCCAGAATCCTTTGCAAACCTCAAAATTTGGCCAAAAAAACACAAGTTCCTCACATTTCTGTGGCAGAAAGTTCTGGAATCTGAGAGAAGCCACAAATTTCCTTCCACCCAGCGTTCCCCCACGTCTCCCGATAAAAATGATACCTCACTTGTGTGGGTAGGCCTAGCGCCCGTGACAGGAAACGCCCCAAAGCGCAACGTGGACACAGCCAAATTTTTGAAGGAAAACAGAGGTGTTTTTTGCAAAGTGCCTACCTGTAGATTTTGGCCTGTAGCTCAGCCGCCACCTAGGGAAACCTACCAAACCTGTGCCTTTCTGAAAACTAGAGACCTAGGGGAATCCAAGATGGGGTGACTTGTGTGGCTCGGAACAGGTTCTGTTACCCAGAATCCTTTGCAAACCTCAGAATTTGGCTAAAGAAACACATGTTCCTCACATTTCTGTGGCAGAAAGTTCTGGAATCTGAGAGGAGCCACAAATTTCCTTCCACCCAGCGTTCCCCCACGTCTCCCGATAAAAATGATACCTCACTTGTGTGGGTAGGCCTAGCGCCCGCGACAGGAAACGCCCCAATGCGCAACGTGGACACAGCCAAATTTTTGAAGGAAAACAGAGGTGTTTTTTGCAAAGTGCCTACCTGTAGATTTTGGCCTGTAGCTCAGCCGTCACCTAGGGAAACCTACCAAACCTGTGCATTTCTAAAAACTAGAGACCTAGGGGAATCCAAGATGGGGTGACTTGTGTGGCTCGGACCAGGTTCTGTTACCCAGAATCCTTTGCAAACCTCAAAATTTGGCCAAAAAAACACATGTTCCTCACATTTCTGTGGCAGAAAGTTCTGGAATCTGAGAGGAGCCACAAATTTCCTTCCACCCAGCGTTCCCCCACGTCTCCCGATAAAAATGATACCTCACTTGTGTGGGTAGGCCTAGCGCCCGCGACAGGAAACGCCCCAAAGCGCAACGTGGACACAGCCAAATTTTTTAAGGAAAACAGAGGTGTTTTTTGCAAAGTGCCTACCTGTAGATTTTGGCCTGTAGCTGATCCGCCACCTAGGGAAACCTACCAAACCTGTGCATTTCTGAAAACTAGAGACCTAGGGGAATCCAAGATGGGGTGACTTGTGTGGCTCGGACCAGGTTCTGTTACCCAGAATCCTTTGCAAACCTCAAAATTTGGCCAAAAAAACACATGTTCCTCACATTTCTGTGGCAGAAAGTTCTGGAATCTGAGAGGAGCCACAAATTTCCTTCCACCCAGCGTTCCCCCACGTCTCCCGATAAAAATGATACCGCACTTGTGTGGGTAGGCCTAGCGCCCGCGACAGGAAACGCCCCAAAGCGCAACGTGGACACAGCCAAATTTTTGAAGGAAAACAGAGGTGTTTTCTGCAAAGTGCCTACCTGTAGATTTTGGCCTGTAGCTCAGCCGCCACCTAGGGAAACCTACCAAACCTGTGCCTTTCTGAAAACTAGAGACCTGGGGGAATCCAAGATGGGGTGACTTGTGTGGCTCGGACTAGGTTCTGTTACCCAGAATCCTTTGCAAACCTCAGAATTTGGCTAAAGAAACACATGTTCCTCACATTTCTGTGGCAGAAAGTTCTGGAATCTGAGAGGAGCCACAAATTTCCTTCCACCCAGCGTTCCCGCACGTCTCCCGATAAAAATGATACCTCACTTGTGTGGGTAGGCCTAGCGCCCGCGACAGGAAACGCCCCAAAGCGCAACGTGGACACAGCCAAATTTTTGAAGGAAAACAGAGGTGTTTTTTGCAAAGTGCCTACCTGTAGATTTTGGCCTGTAGCTCAGCCGTCACCTAGGGAAACCTATCAAACCTGTGCATTTCTGAAAACTAGAGACCTAGGGGAATCCAAGATGGGGTGACTTGTGTGGCTCGGACCAGGTTCTGTTACCCAGAATCCGTTGCAAACCTCAAAATTTGGCCAAAAAAACACATGTTCCTCACATTTCTGTGGCAGAAAGTTCTGGAATCTGAGAGGAGCCACAAATTTCCTTCCACCCATCGTTCCCCCACGTCTCCCGATAAAAATGATACCTCACTTGTGTGGGTAGGCCTAGCGCCCGCGACAGGAAACGTCCCAAAGCGCAACGTGGACACAGCCAAATTTTTGAAGGAAAACAGAGGTGTTTTTTGCAAAGTGCCTACCTGTAGATTTTGGCCTGTAGCTCAGCCGCCACCTAGGGAAACCTACCAAACCTGTGCCTTTCTGAAAACTAGAGACCTAGTGGAATCCAAGATGGGGTGACTTGTGTGGCTCGGACCAGGTTCTGTTACCCAGAATCCGTTGCAAACCTCAAAATTTGGTCAAAAAAACACATGTTCCTCACATTTCTGTGGCAGAAAGTTCTGGAATCTGAGAGGAGCCACAAATTTCCTTCCACCCATCGTTCCCCCACGTCTCCCGATAAAAATGATACCTCACTTGTGTTGGTAGGCCTAGCGCCCGCGTCAGGAAACGCCCCAAAGCGCAATGTGGACACAGCCAAATTTTTGAAGGAAAACAGAGGTGTTTTTTGCAAAGTGCCTACCTGTAGATTTTGGCCTGTAGCTCAGCCGCCACCTAGGGAAACCTACCAAACCTGTGCCTTTCTGAAAACTAGAGACCTAGGGGAATCCAAGATGGGGTGACTTGTGTGGCTCGGACCAGGTTCTGTTACCCAGAATCCTTTGCAAACCTCAAAATTTGGCTAAAAAAACACATGTTCCTCACATTTCTGTGGCAGAAAGTTCTGGAATCTGAGGGGAGCCACAAATTTCCTTCCACCCAGCGTTCCCCCACGTCTCCCGATAAAAATGATACCTCACTTGTGTGGGTAGGCCTAGCGCCCGCGACAGGAAACGCCCCAAAGCGCAACGTGGACACAGCCAAATTTTTGAAGGAAAACAGAGGTGTTTTTTGCAAAGTGCCTACCTGTAGATTTTGGCCTGTAGCTCAGCCGCCACCTAGGGAAACCTACCAAACCTGTGCATTTCTGAAAACTAGAGACCTAGGGGAATCCAAGATGGGGTGACTTGTGTGGCTCGGACCAGGTTCTGTTACCCAGAATCCTTTGCAAACCTCAAAATTTGGCCAAAAAAACACATGTTCCTCACATTTCTGTGGCAGAAAGTTCTGGAATCTGAGAGGAGCCACAAATTTCCTTCCACCCATCGTTCCCCCACGTCTCCCGATAAAAATGATACCTCACTTGTGTGGGTAGGCCTAGCGCCCGCAACAGGAAACGCCCCAATGCGCAACGTGGACACAGCCAAATTTTTGAAGGAAAACAGAGGTGTTTTTTGCAAAGTGCCTACCTGTAGATTTTGGCCTGTAGCTCAGCCGTCACCTAGGGAAACCTACCAAACCTGTGCATTTCTGAAAACTAGAGACCTAGGGGCATCCAAGATGGGGTGACTTGTGTGGCTCGGACCAGGTTCTGTTACCCAGAATCCTTTGCAAACCTCAAAATTTGGCCAAAAAAACACATGTTCCTCACATTTCTGTGGCAGAAAGTTCTGGAATCTGAGAGGAGCCACAAATTTCCTTCCACCCAGCGTTCCCCCATGTCTCCCGATAAAAATGATACCTCACTTGTGTGGGTAGGCCTAGCGCCCGCGACAGGAAACGCCCCAAAGAGCAACGTGGACACAGCCAAATTTTTGAAGGAAAACAGAGGTGTTTTTTGCAAAGTGCCTACCTGTAGATTTTGGCCTGTACCTCAGCCGCCACCTAGGGAAACCTACCAAACCTGTGCATTTCTGAAAACTAGAGACCTAGGGGAATCCAAGATGGGGTGACTTGTGTGGCTCGGACCAGGTTCTGTTACCCAGAATCCTTTGCAAACCTCAGAATTTGGCTAAAAAAACACATGTTCCTCACATTTCTGTGGCAGAAAGTTCTGGAATCTGAGAGGAGCCACAAATTTCCTTCCACCCAGCGTTCCCCCACGTCTCCCGATAAAAATGATACCGCACTTGTGTGGGTAGGCCTAGCGCCCGCGACAGGAAACGCCCCAAAGCGCAACGTGGACACAGCCAAATTTTTGAAGGAAAACAGAGGTGTTTTCTGCAAAGTGCCTACCTGTAGATTTTGGCCTGTAGCTCAGCCGCCACCTAGGGAAACCTACCAAACCTGTGCAATTCTGAAAACTAGAGACATAGGGGAATCCAAGATGGGGTGACTTGTGTGGCTCGGAACAGGTTCTGTTACCCAGAATCCTTTGCAAACCTCAGAATTTGGCTAAAAAAACACATGTTCCTCACATTTCTGTGGCAGAAAGTTCTGGAATCTGAGAGGAGCCACAAATTTCCTTCCACCCAGCGTTCCCCCACGTCTCCCGATAAAAATGATACCTCACTTGTGTGGGTAGGCCTAGCGCCCGCGACAGGAAACGCCCCAATGCGCAACGTGGACACAGCCAAATTTTTGAAGGAAAACAGAGGTGTTTTTTGCAAAGTGCCTACCTGTAGATTTTGGCCTGTAGCTCAGCCGTCACCTAGGGAAACCTACCAAACCTGTGCATTTCTAAAAACTAGAGACCTAGGGGAATCCAAGATGGGGTGACTTGTGTGGCTCGGACCAGGTTCTGTTACCCAGAATCCTTTGCAAACCTCAAAATTTGGCCAAAAAAACACATGTTCCTCACATTTCTGTGGCAGAAAGTTCTGGAATCTGAGAGGAGCCACAAATTTCCTTCCACCCAGCGTTCCCCAACGTCTCCCGATAAAAATGATACCTCACTTGTGTGGGTAGGCCTAGCGCCCGCGACAGGAAACGCCCCAAAGCGCAACGTGGACACAGCCAAATTTTTAAAGGAAAACAGAGGTGTTTTTTGCAAAGTGCCTACCTGTAGATTTTGGCCTGTAGCTGATCCGCCACCTAGGGAAACCTACCAAACCTGTGCATTTCTGAAAACTAGAGACCTAGGGGAATCCAAGATGGGGTGACTTGTGTGGCTCGGACCAGGTTCTGTTACCCAGAATCCTTTGCAAACCTCAAAATTTGGCCAAAAAAACACAAGTTCCTCACATTTCTGTGGCAGAAAGTTCTGGAATCTGAGAGAAGCCACAAATTTCCTTCCACCCAGCGTTCCCCCACGTCTCCCGATAAAAATGATACCTCACTTGTGTGGGTAGGCCTAGCGCCCGTGACAGGAAACGCCCCAAAGCGCAACGTGGACACAGCCAAATTTTTGAAGGAAAACAGAGGTGTTTTTTGCAAAGTGCCTACCTGTAGATTTTGGCCTGTAGCTCAGCCGCCACCTAGGGAAACCTACCAAACCTGTGCCTTTCTGAAAACTAGAGACCTAGGGGAATCCAAGATGGGGTGACTTGTGTGGCTCGGAACAGGTTCTGTTACCCAGAATCCTTTGCAAACCTCAGAATTTGGCTAAAGAAACACATGTTCCTCACATTTCTGTGGCAGAAAGTTCTGGAATCTGAGAGGAGCCACAAATTTCCTTCCACCCAGCGTTCCCCCACGTCTCCCGATAAAAATGATACCTCACTTGTGTGGGTAGGCCTAGCGCCCGCGACAGGAAACGCCCCAATGCGCAACGTGGACACAGCCAAATTTTTGAAGGAAAACAGAGGTGTTTTTTGCAAAGTGCCTACCTGTAGATTTTGGCCTGTAGCTCAGCCGTCACCTAGGGAAACCTACCAAACCTGTGCATTTCTAAAAACTAGAGACCTAGGGGAATCCAAGATGGGGTGACTTGTGTGGCTCGGACCAGGTTCTGTTACCCAGAATCCTTTGCAAACCTCAAAATTTGGCCAAAAAAACACATGTTCCTCACATTTCTGTGGCAGAAAGTTCTGGAATCTGAGAGGAGCCACAAATTTCCTTCCACCCAGCGTTCCCCCACGTCTCCCGATAAAAATGATACCTCACTTGTGTGGGTAGGCCTAGCGCCCGCGACAGGAAACGCCCCAAAGCGCAACGTGGACACAGCCAAATTTTTTAAGGAAAACAGAGGTGTTTTTTGCAAAGTGCCTACCTGTAGATTTTGGCCTGTAGCTGATCCGCCACCTAGGGAAACCTACCAAACCTGTGCATTTCTGAAAACTAGAGACCTAGGGGAATCCAAGATGGGGTGACTTGTGTGGCTCGGACCAGGTTCTGTTACCCAGAATCCTTTGCAAACCTCAAAATTTGGCCAAAAAAACACATGTTCCTCACATTTCTGTGGCAGAAAGTTCTGGAATCTGAGAGGAGCCACAAATTTCCTTCCACCCAGCGTTCCCCCACGTCTCCCGATAAAAATGATACCGCACTTGTGTGGGTAGGCCTAGCGCCCGCGACAGGAAACGCCCCAAAGCGCAACGTGGACACAGCCAAATTTTTGAAGGAAAACAGAGGTGTTTTCTGCAAAGTGCCTACCTGTAGATTTTGGCCTGTAGCTCAGCCGCCACCTAGGGAAACCTACCAAACCTGTGCCTTTCTGAAAACTAGAGACCTGGGGGAATCCAAGATGGGGTGACTTGTGTGGCTCGGACTAGGTTCTGTTACCCAGAATCCTTTGCAAACCTCAGAATTTGGCTAAAGAAACACATGTTCCTCACATTTCTGTGGCAGAAAGTTCTGGAATCTGAGAGGAGCCACAAATTTCCTTCCACCCAGCGTTCCCGCACGTCTCCCGATAAAAATGATACCTCACTTGTGTGGGTAGGCCTAGCGCCCGCGACAGGAAACGCCCCAAAGCGCAACGTGGACACAGCCAAATTTTTGAAGGAAAACAGAGGTGTTTTTTGCAAAGTGCCTACCTGTAGATTTTGGCCTGTAGCTCAGCCGTCACCTAGGGAAACCTATCAAACCTGTGCATTTCTGAAAACTAGAGACCTAGGGGAATCCAAGATGGGGTGACTTGTGTGGCTCGGACCAGGTTCTGTTACCCAGAATCCGTTGCAAACCTCAAAATTTGGCCAAAAAAACACATGTTCCTCACATTTCTGTGGCAGAAAGTTCTGGAATCTGAGAGGAGCCACAAATTTCCTTCCACCCATCGTTCCCCCACGTCTCCCGATAAAAATGATACCTCACTTGTGTGGGTAGGCCTAGCGCCCGCGACAGGAAACGTCCCAAAGCGCAACGTGGACACAGCCAAATTTTTGAAGGAAAACAGAGGTGTTTTTTGCAAAGTGCCTACCTGTAGATTTTGGCCTGTAGCTCAGCCGCCACCTAGGGAAACCTACCAAACCTGTGCCTTTCTGAAAACTAGAGACCTAGTGGAATCCAAGATGGGGTGACTTGTGTGGCTCGGACCAGGTTCTGTTACCCAGAATCCGTTGCAAACCTCAAAATTTGGTCAAAAAAACACATGTTCCTCACATTTCTGTGGCAGAAAGTTCTGGAATCTGAGAGGAGCCACAAATTTCCTTCCACCCATCGTTCCCCCACGTCTCCCGATAAAAATGATACCTCACTTGTGTTGGTAGGCCTAGCGCCCGCGTCAGGAAACGCCCCAAAGCGCAATGTGGACACAGCCAAATTTTTGAAGGAAAACAGAGGTGTTTTTTGCAAAGTGCCTACCTGTAGATTTTGGCCTGTAGCTCAGCCGCCACCTAGGGAAACCTACCAAACCTGTGCCTTTCTGAAAACTAGAGACCTAGGGGAATCCAAGATGGGGTGACTTGTGTGGCTCGGACCAGGTTCTGTTACCCAGAATCCTTTGCAAACCTCAAAATTTGGCTAAAAAAACACATGTTCCTCACATTTCTGTGGCAGAAAGTTCTGGAATCTGAGGGGAGCCACAAATTTCCTTCCACCCAGCGTTCCCCCACGTCTCCCGATAAAAATGATACCTCACTTGTGTGGGTAGGCCTAGCGCCCGCGACAGGAAACGCCCCAAAGCGCAACGTGGACACAGCCAAATTTTTGAAGGAAAACAGAGGTGTTTTTTGCAAAGTGCCTACCTGTAGATTTTGGCCTGTAGCTCAGCCGCCACCTAGGGAAACCTACCAAACCTGTGCATTTCTGAAAACTAGAGACCTAGGGGAATCCAAGATGGGGTGACTTGTGTGGCTCGGACCAGGTTCTGTTACCCAGAATCCTTTGCAAACCTCAAAATTTGGCCAAAAAAACACATGTTCCTCACATTTCTGTGGCAGAAAGTTCTGGAATCTGAGAGGAGCCACAAATTTCCTTCCACCCAGCGTTCCCGCACGTCTCCCGATAAAAATGATACCTCACTTGTGTGGGTAGGCCTAGCGCCCGCGACAGGAAACGCCCCAAAGCGCACCGTGGACACAGCCAAATTTTTGAAGGAAAACAGAGGTGTTTTTTGCAAAGTGCCTACCTGTAGATTTTGGCCTGTAGCTCAGCCGTCACCTAGGGAAACCTATCAAACCTGTGCATTTCTGAAAACTAGAGACCTAGGGGAATCCAAGATGGGGTGACTTGTGTGGCTCGGACCAGGTTCTGTTACCCAGAATCCGTTGCAAACCTCAAAATTTGGCCAAAAAAACACATGTTGCTCACATTTCTGTGGCAGAAAGTTCTGGAATCTGAGAGGAGCCACAAATTTCCTTCCACCCAGCGTTCCCCCACGTCTCCCGATAAAAATGATACCTCACTTGTGTGGGTAGGCCTAGCGCCCGCGACAGGAAACGCCCCAAAGCGCAACGTGGACACAGCCAAATTTTTGAAGGAAAACAGAGGTGTTTTCTGCAAAGTGCCTACCTGTAGATTTTGGCCTGTAGCTCAGCCGCCACCTAGGGAAACCTACCAAACCTGTGCCTTTCTGAAAACTAGAGACCTAGGGGAATCCAAGATGGGGTGACTTGTGTGGCTCGGACTAGGTTCTGTTACCCAGAATCCTTTGCAAACCTCAGAATTTGGCTAAAGAAACACATGTTCCTCACATTTCTGTGGCAGAAAGTTCTGGAATCTGAGAGGAGCCACAAATTTCCTTCCACCCAGCGTTCCCGCACGTCTCCCGATAAAAATGATACCTCACTTGTGTGGGTAGGCCTAGCCCCCGCGACAGGAAACGCCCCAAAGCGCAACGTGGACACAGCCAAATTTTTGAAGGAAAACAGAGGTGTTTTTTGCAAAGTGCCTACCTGTAGATTTTGGCCTGTAGCTCAGCCGTCACCTAGGGAAACCTATCAAACCTGTGCATTTCTGAAAACTAGAGACCTAGGGGAATCCAAGATGGGGTGACTTGTGTGGCTCGGACCAGGTTCTGTTACCCAGAATCCGTTGCAAACCTCAAAATTTGGCCAAAAAAACACATGTTCCTCACATTTCTATGGCAGAAAGTTCTGGAATCTGAGAGGAGCCACAAATTTCCTTCCACCCATCGTTCCCCCACGTCTCCCGATAAAAATGATACCTCACTTGTGTGGGTAGGCCTAGCGCCCGCGACAGGAAACGTCCCAAAGCGCAACGTGGACACAGCCAAATTTTTGAAGGAAAACAGAGGTGTTTTTTGCAAAGTGCCTACCTGTAGATTTTGGCCTGTAGCTCAGCCGTCACCTAGGGAAACCTACCAAACCTGTGCATTTCTGAAAACTAGAGACCTAGGGGAATCCAAGATGGGGTGACTTGTGTGGCTCGGACCAGGTTCTGTTACCCAGAATCCGTTGCAAACCTCAAAATTTGGTCAAAAAAACACATGTTCCTCACATTTCTGTGGCAGAAAGTTCTGGAATCTGAGAGGAGCCACAAATTTCCTTCCACCCATCGTTCCCCCACGTCTCCCGATAAAAATGATACCTCACTTGTGTTGGTAGGCCTAGCGCCCGCGACAGGAAACGCCCCAAAGCGCAATGTGGACACAGCCAAATTTTTGAAGGAAAACAGAGGTGTTTTTTGCAAAGTGCCTACCTGTAGATTTTGGCCTGTAGCTCAGCCGCCACCTAGGGAAACCTACCAAACCTGTGCCTTTCTGAAAACTAGAGACCTAGGGGAATCCAAGATGGGGTGACGTGTGGCTCGGACCAGGTTCTGTTACCCAGAATCCTTTGCAAACCTCAAAATTTGGCTAAAAAAACACATGTTCCTCACATTTCTGTGGCAGAAAGTTCTGGAATCTGAGGGGAGCCACAAATTTCCTTCCACCCAGCGTTCCCCCACGTCTCCCGATAAAAATGATACCTCACTTGTGTGGGTAGGCCTAGCGCCCGCGACAGGAAACGCCCCAAAGCGCAACGTGGACACAGCCAAATTTTTGAAGGAAAACAGAGGTGTTTTTTGCAAAGTGCCTACCTGTAGATTTTGGCCTGTAGCTCCGCCGCCACCTAGGGAAACCTACCAAACCTGTGCATTTCTGAAAACTAGAGACCTAGGGGAATCCAAGATGGGGTGACTTGTGTGGCTCGGACCAGGTTCTGTTACCCAGAATCCTTTGCAAACCTCAAAATTTGGCCAAAAAACCACATGTTCCTCACATTTCTGTGGCAGAAAGTTTTGGAATCTGAGAGGAGCCACATATTTCCTTCCACCCAGCGTTCCCCCACGTCTCCCGATAAAAATGATACCTCACTTGTGTGGGTAGGCCTAGCGCCCGCGACAGGAAATGCCCCAAAGCGCAACGTGGACACAGCCAAATTTTTGAAGGAAAACAGAGATGTTTTTTGCAAAGTGCCTACCTGTAGATTTTGGCCTGTAGCTCAGCCGCCACCTAGGGAAACCTACCAAACCTGTGCATTTCTGAAAACTAGAGACCTAGGGGAATCCAGGATGGGGGACTTGTGTGGCTCGGACCAGGTTCTGTTACCCAGAATCCTTTGCAAACCTCAGAATTTGGCTAAAAAAACACATGTACCTCACATTTCTGTGGCAGAAAGTTCTGGAATCTGAGAGGAGCCACAAATTTCCTTCCACCCAGCGTTCCCCCACGTCTCCTGATAAAAATTATACCTCACTTGTGTGGGTAGGCCTAGCGCCCGCATCAGGAAATGCCCCAAAGCGCAACGTGGACACAGACAAATTTTTGAAGGCAAACAGAGGTGTTTTTTGCAAAGTGCCTACCTGTAGATTTTGGCCTGTAGCTCAGCCGCCACCTAGGGAAACCTACCAAACCTGTGCAATTCTGAAAACTAGAGACATAGGGGAATCCAAGATGGGGTGACTTGTGTGGCTCGGAACAGGTTCTGTTACCCAGAATCCTTTGCAAACCACAGAATTTGGCTAAAAAAACACATGTTCCTCACATTTCTGTGGCAGAAAGTTCTAGAATCTGAGAGGAGCCACAAATTTCCTTCCACCCAGCGTTCCCCCACGTCTCCCGATAAAAATGATACCTCACTTTTGTGGGTAGGCCTAGCGTCCACGACAGGAAACGCCCCAATGCGCAACGTGGACACAGCCAAATTTTTGAAGGAAAACAGAGGTGTTTTTTGCAAAGTGCCTACCTGTAGATTTTGGCCTGTAGCTCAGCCGTCACCTAGGGAAACCTACCAAACCTGTGCATTTCTGAAAACTAGAGACCTAGGGGA
Source organism: Pleurodeles waltl (assembly GCF_031143425.1). Lineage (NCBI taxonomy): Eukaryota > Metazoa > Chordata > Amphibia > Caudata > Salamandridae > Pleurodeles > Pleurodeles waltl. The sequence continues at coordinate 838,079,681 of NC_090442.1, forward strand.
ATCCAAGATGGGGTGACTTGTGTGGCTCGGACCAGGTTCTGTTACCCAGAATCCGTTGCAAACCTCAAAATTTGTCCAAAAAAACACATGTTCCTCACATTTCTGTGGCAGAAAGTTCTGGAATCTGAGAGGAGCCACAAATTTCCTTCCACCCATCGTTCCCCCACGTCTCCCGATAAAAATGATACCTCACTTGTGTGGGTAGGCCTAGCGCCCGCAACAGGAAACGCCCCAATGCGCAACGTGGACACAGCCAAATTTTTGAAGGAAAACAGAGGTGTTTTTTGCAAAGTGCCTACCTGTAGATTTTGGCCTGTAGCTCAGCCGTCACCTAGGGAAACCTACCAAACCTGTGCATTTCTGAAAACTAGAGACCTAGGGGCATCCAAGATGGGGTGACTTGTGTGGCTCGGACCAGGTTCTGTTACCCAGAATCCTTTGCAAACCTCAAAATTTGGCCAAAAAAACACATGTTCCTCACATTTCTGTGGCAGAAAGTTCTGGAATCTGAGAGGAGCCACAAATTTCCTTCCACCCAGCGTTCCCCCACGTCTCCCGATAAAAATGATACCTCACTTGTGTGGGTAGGCCTAGTGCCCGCAACAGGAAACGCCCCAAAGCGCAACGTGGACACAGCCAAATTTTTTAAGGCAAACAGAGGTGTTTTTTGCAAAGTGCCTACCTGTAGATTTTGGCCTGTACCTCAGCCGCCACCTAGGGAAACCTACCAAACCTGTGCATTTCTGAAAACTAGAGACCTAGGGGAATCCAAGATGGGGTGACTTGTGTGGCTCGGACCAGGTTCTGTTACCCAGAATCCTTTGCAAACCTCAGAATTTGGCTAAAAAAACACATGTTCCTCACATTTCTGTGGCAGAAAGTTCTGGAATCTGAGAGGAGCCACAAATTTCCTTCCACCCAGCGTTCCCCCACGTCTCCCGATAAAAATGATACCTCACTTGTGTGGGTAGGCCTAGCGCCCGCGACAGGAAACGCCCCAATGCGCAACGTGGACACAGCCAAATTTTTGAAGGAAAACAGAGGTGTTTTTTGCAAAGTGCCTACCTGTAGATTTTGGCCTGTAGCTCAGCCGTCACCTAGGGAAACCTACCAAACCTGTGCATTTCTAAAAACTAGAGACCTAGGGGAATCCAAGATGGGGTGACTTGTGTGGCTCGGACCAGGTTCTGTTACCCAGAATCCTTTGCAAACCTCAAAATTTGGCCAAAAAAACACATGTTCCTCACATTTCTGTGGCAGAAAGTTCTGGAATCTGAGAGGAGCCACAAATTTCCTTCCACCCAGCGTTCCCCCACGTCTCCCGATAAAAATGATACCTCACTTGTGTGGGTAGGCCTAGCGCCCGCGACAGGAAACGCCCCAAAGCGCAACGTGGACACAGCCAAATTTTTTAAGGAAAACAGAGGTGTTTTTTGCAAAGTGCCTACCTGTAGATTTTGGCCTGTAGCTGATCCGCCACCTAGGGAAACCTACCAAACCTGTGCATTTCTGAAAACTAGAGACCTAGGGGAATCCAAGATGGGGTGACTTGTGTGGCTCGGACCAGGTTCTGTTACCCAGAATCCTTTGCAAACCTCAAAATTTGGCCAAAAAAACACATGTTCCTCACATTTCTGTGGCAGAAAGTTCTGGAATCTGAGAGGAGCCACAAATTTCCTTCCACCCAGCGTTCCCCCACGTCTCCCGATAAAAATGATACCTCACTTGTGTGGGTAGGCCTAGCGCCCGTGACAGGAAACGCCCCAAAGCGCAACGTGGACACAGCCAAATTTTTGAAGGAAAACAGAGGTGTTTTCTGCAAAGTGCCTACCTGTAGATTTTGGCCTGTAGCTCAGCCGCCACCTAGGGAAACCTACCAAACCTGTGCCTTTCTGAAAACTAGAGACCTAGGGGAATCCAAGATGGGGTGACTTGTGTGGCTCGGACTAGGTTCTGTTACCCAGAATCCTTTGCAAACCTCAGAATTTGGCTAAAAAAACACATGTTCCTCACATTTCTGTGGCAGAAAGTTCTGGAATCTGAGAGGAGCCACAAATTTCCTTCCACCCAGCGTTCCCGCACGTCTCCCGATAAAAATGATACCTCACTTGTGTGGGTAGGCCTAGCGCCCGCGACAGGAAACGCCCCAAAGCGCAACGTGGACACAGCCAAATTTTTGAAGGAAAACAGAGGTGTTTTTTGCAAAGTGCCTACCTGTAGATTTTGGCCTGTAGCTCAGCCGTCACCTAGGGAAACCTACCAAACCTGTGCATTTCTGAAAACTAGAGACCTAGGGGAATCCAAGATGGGGTGACTTGTGTGGCTCGGACCAGGTTCTGTTACCCAGAATCCGTTGCAAACCTCAAAATTTGGTCAAAAAAACACATGTTCCTCACATTTCTGTGGCAGAAAGTTCTGGAATCTGAGAGGAGCCACAAATTTCCTTCCACCCATCGTTCCCCCACGTCTCCCGATAAAAATGATACCTCACTTGTGTTGGTAGGCCTAGCGCCCGCGACAGGAAACGCCCCAAAGCGCAATGTGGACACAGCCAAATTTTTGAAGGAAAACAGAGGTGTTTTTTGCAAAGTGCCTACCTGTAGATTTTGGCCTGTAGCTCAGCCGCCACCTAGGGAAACCTACCAAACCTGTGCCTTTCTGAAAACTAGAGACCTAGGGGAATCCAAGATGGGGTGACTTGTGTGGCTCGGACCAGGTTCTGTTACCCAGAATCCTTTGCAAACCTCAAAATTTGGCTAAAAAAACACATGTTCCTCACATTTCTGTGGCAGAAAGTTCTGGAATCTGAGGGGAGCCACAAATTTCCTTCCACCCAGCGTTCCCCCACGTCTCCCGATAAAAATGATACCTCACTTGTGTGGGTAGGCCTAGCGCCCGCGACAGGAAACGCCCCAAAGCGCAACGTGGACACAGCCAAATTTTTGAAGGAAAACAGAGGTGTTTTTTGCAAAGTGCCTACCTGTAGATTTTGGCCTGTAGCTCAGCCGCCACCTAGGGAAACCTACCAAACCTGTGCATTTCTGAAAACTAGAGACCTAGGGGAATCCAAGATGGGGTGACTTGTGTGGCTCGGACCAGGTTCTGTTACCCAGAATCCTTTGCAAACCTCAAAATTTGGCCAAAAAACCACATGTTCCTCACATTTCTGTGGCAGAAAGTTTTGGAATCTGAGAGGAGCCACAAATTTCCTTCCACCCAGCGTTCCCCCACGTCTCCCGATAAAAATGATACCTCACTTGTGTGGGTAGGCCTAGCGCCCGCGACAGGAAACGCCCCAAAGCGCAACGTGGACACAGCCACATTTTTGAAGGAAAACAGAGATGTTTTTTGCAAAGTGCCTACCTGTAGATTTTGGCCTGTAGCTCAGCCGCCACCTAGGGAAACCTACCAAACCTGTGCATTTCTGAAAACTAGAGACCTAGGGGAATCCAGGATGGGGGACTTGTGTGGCTCGGACCAGGTTCTGTTACCCAGAATCCTTTGCAAACCTCAGAATTTGGCTAAAAAAACACATGTACCTCACATTTCTGTGGCAGAAAGTTCTGGAATCTGAGAGGAGCCACAAATTTCCTTCCACCCAGCGTTCCCCCACGTCTCCCGATAAAAATGATACCTCACTTGTGTGGGTAGGCCTAGCGCCCGCGACAGGAAAGGCCCCAAAGCGCAACATGGACACAGCCAAATTTTTGAAGGAAAACAGAGGTGTTTTTTGCAAAGTGCCTACCTGTAGATTTTGGCCTGTAGCTCAGCCGCCACCTAGGGAAACCTACCAAACCTGTGCATTTCTGAAAATTAGAGACCTAGGGGAATCCAAGATGGGGTGACTTGTGCGGCTTGGACCAGGTTCTGTTACGCAGAATCCTTTGCAAACCTCAGAATTTGGCTAAAAAAACACATGTTCCTCACATTTCTGTGGCAGAAAGTTATGGAATCTGAGAGGAGCCACAAATTTCCTTCCACCCAGCGTTCCCCCACGTCTCCCGATAAAAATGATACCTCACTTGTGTGGGTAGGCCTAGCGCCCGCAACAGGAAACGCCCCAAAGCGCATGGTGGACACAGACAAATTTTTGAAGGCAAACAGAGGGGTTTTTTGCAAAGTGCCTACCTGTAGATTTTGGCCTGTAGCTCAGCCGCCACCTAGGGAAACCTACCAAACCTGTGCATTTCTGAAAACTAGAGACCTAGGGGAATCCAAGATGGGGTGACTTATGTGGCTCGAACCAGGTTCTGTTACCCAGAATCCTTTGCAAACCTCAAAATTTGGCCAAAAAAACACATGTTCCTCACATTTCTGTGGCAGAAAGTTTTGGAATCTGAGAGGAGCCACAAATTTCCTTCCACCCAGCGTTCCCCCACGTCTCCCGATACAAATGATACCTCACTTGTGTGGGTAGGCCTAGTGCCCGCAACAGGAAACGCCCCAAAGCGCAACGTGGACACAGACAAATTTTTGAAGGCAAACAGAGGTGTTTTTTGCAAAGTGCCTACCTGTAGATTTTGGCCTGTAGCTCAGCCGCCACCTAGGGAAACCTACCAAACCTGTGCATTTCTGAAAATTAGAGACCTAGGGGAATCCAAGATGGGGTGACTTGTGTGGCTCGGACCAGGTTCTGTTACCCAGAATCCTTTGCAAACCTCAAAATTTGGCCAAAAAAACACATGTTCCTCACATTTCTGTGGCAGAAAGTTTTGGAATCTGAGAGGAGCCACAAATTTCCTTCCACCCAGCGTTCCCCCACGTCTCCCGATAAAAATGATACCTCACTTGTGTGGGTAGGCCTAGCGCCCGCAACAGGAAACGCCCCAAAGCGCAACGTGGACACAGCCAAATTTTTGAAGGAAAACAGAGGTGTTTTTTGCAAAGTGCCTACCTGTAGATTTTGGCCTGTAGCTCAGCCGTCACCTAGGGAAACCTATCAAACCTGTGCATTTCTGAAAACTAGAGACCTAGGGGAATCCAAGATGGGGTGACTTGTGTGGCTCAGACCAGGTTCTGTTACCCAGAATCCGTTGCAAACCTCAAAATTTGGCAAAAAAAACACATGTTCCTCACATTTCTGTGGCAGAAAGTTCTGGAATCTGAGAGGAGCCACAAATTTCCTTCCACCCATCGTTCCCCCACGTCTCCCGATAAAAATGATACCTCACTTGTGTGGGTAGGCCTAGCGCCCGCGACAGGAAACGCCCCAAAGCGCAACGTGGACACAGCCAAATTTTTGAAGGAAAACAGAGGTGTTTTTTGCAAAGTGCCTACCTGTAGATTTTGGCCTGTAGCTCAGCCGTCACCTAGGGAAACCTACCAAACCTGTGCATTTCTGAAAACTAGAGACCTAGGGGAATCCAAGATGGGGTGACTTGTGTGGCTCGGACCAGGTTCTGTTACCCAGAATCCGTTGCAAACCTCAAAATTTGGTCAAAAAAACACATGTTCCTCACATTTCTGTGGCAGAAAGTTCTGGAATCTGAGAGGAGCCACTAATTTCCTTCCACCCATCGTTCCCCCACGTCTCCCGATAAAAATGATACCTCACTTGTGTTGGTAGGCCTAGCGCCCGCGACAGGAAACGCCCCAAAGCGCAATGTGGACACAGCCAAATTTTTGAAGGAAAACAGAGGTGTTTTTTGCAAAGTGCCTACCTGTAGATTTTGGCCTGTAGCTCAGCCGCCACCTAGGGAAACCTACCAAACCTGTGCCTTTCTGAAAACTAGAGACCTAGGGGAATCCAAGATGGGGTGACTTGTGTGGCTCGGACCAGGTTCTGTTACCCAGAATCCTTTGCAAACCTCAAAATTTGGCTAAAAAAACACATGTTCCTCACATTTCTGTGGCAGAAAGTTCTGGAATCTGAGGGGAGCCACAAATTTCCTTCCACCCAGCGTTCCCCCACGTCTCCCGATAAAAATGATACCTCACTTGTGTGGGTAGGCCTAGCGCCCGCGACAGGAAACGCCCCAAAGCGCAACGTGGACACAGCCAAATTTTTGAAGGAAAACAGAGGTGTTTTTTGCAAAGTGCCAACCTGTAGATTTTGGCCTGTAGCTCAGCCGCCACCTAGGGAAACCTACCAAAACTGTGCATTTCTGAAAACTAGCGACCTAGGGGAATCCAAGATGGGGTGACTTGTGTGGCTCGGACCAGGTTCTCTTACCCAGAATCCTTTGCAAACCTCAAAATTTGGCCAAAAAACCACATGTTCCTCACATTTCTGTGGCAGAAAGTTTTGGAATCTGAGAGGAGCCACAAATTTCCTTCCACCCAGCGTTCCCCCACGTCTCCCGATAAAAATGATACCTCACTTGTGTGGGTAGGCCTAGCGCCCGCGACAGGAAACGCCCCAAAGCGCAACGTGGACACAGCCAAATTTTTGAAGGAAAACAGAGATGTTTTTTGCAAAGTGCCTACCTGTAGATTTTGGCCTGTAGCTCAGCCGCCACCTAGGGAAACCTACCAAACCTGTGCATTTCTGAAAACTAGAGACCTAGGGGAATCCAGGATGGGGTGACTTGTGTGGCTCGGACCAGGTTCTGTTACCCAGAATCCTTTGCAAACCTCAGAATTTGGCTAAAAAAACACATGTACCTCACATTTCTGTGGCAGAAAGTTCTGGAATCTGAGAGGAGCCACAAATTTCCTTCCACCCAGCGTTCCCCCACGTCTCCCGATAAAAATGATACCTCACTTGTGTGGGTAGGCCTAGCGCCCGCGACAGGAAAGGCCCCAAAGCGCAACATGGACACAGCCAAATTTTTGAAGGAAAACAGAGGTGTTTTTTGCAAAGTGCCTACCTGTAGATTTTGGCCTGTAGCTCAGCTGCCACCTAGGGAAACCTACCAAACCTGTGCATTTCTGAAAATTAGAGACCTAGGGGAATCCAACATGGGGTGACTTGTGCGGCTTGGACCAGGTTCTGTTACCCAGAATCCTTTGCAAACCTCAGAATTTGGCTAAAAAAACACATGTTCCTCACATTTCTGTGGCAGAAAGTTATGGAATCTGAGAGGAGCCACAAATTTCCTTCCACCCAGCGTTCCCCCACGTCTCCCAAAAAAAATGATACCTCACTTGTGTGGGTAGGCCTAGCGCCCGCGACAGGAAACGCCCCAAAGCGCAACGTGGACACAGACAAATTTTTGAAGGAAAACAGAGGTGTTTTTTGCAAAGTGCCTACCTGTAGATTTTGGCCTGTAGCTCAGCCGCCACCTAGGGAAACCTACCAAACCTGTGCATTTCTGAAAACTAGAGACCTAGGGGAATCCAAGATGGGGTGACTTGTGTGGCTCGGACCAGGTTCTGTTACCCAGAATCCTTTGCAAACCTCAAAATTTGGCCAAAAAAACACATGTTCCTCACATTTCTGTGGCAGAAAGTTTTGGAATCTGAGAGGAGCCACAAATTTCCTTCCACCCAGCGTTCCCCCACGTCTCCCGATAAAAATGATACCTCACTTGTGTGGGTAGGCCTAGCGCCCGCGACAGGAAACGCCCCAAAGCGCAACGTGGACACAGCCAAATTTTTGAAGGAAAACAGAGGTGTTTTTTGCAAAGTGCCTACCTGTAGATTTTGGCCTGTAGCTCAGCCGTCACCTAGGGAAACCTATCAAACCTGTGCATTTCTGAAAACTAGAGACCTAGGGGAATCCAAGATGGGGTGACTTGTGTGGCTCGGACCAGGTTCTGTTACCCAGAATCCGTTGCAAACCTCAAAATTTGGCAAAAAAAACACATGTTCCTCACATTTCTGTGGCAGAAAGTTCTGGAATCTGAGAGGAGCCACAAATTTCCTTCCACCCATCGTTCCCCCACGTCTCCCGATAAAAATGATACCTCACTTGTGTGGGTAGGCCTAGCGCCCGCGACAGGAAACGCCCCAAAGCCCAACGTGGACACAGCCAAATTTTTGAAGGAAAACAGAGGTGTTTTTTGCAAAGTGCCTACCTGTAGATTTTGGCCTGTAGCTCAGCCGTCACCTAGGGAAACCTACCAAACCTGTGCATTTCTGAAAACTAGAGACCTAGGGGAATCCAAGATGGGGTGACTTGTGTGGCTCGGACCAGGTTCTGTTACCCAGAATCCTTTGCAAACCTCAAAATTTGGCTAAAAAAACACATGTTCCTCACATTTCTGTGGCAGAAAGTTCTGGAATCTGAGGGGAGCCACAAATTTCCTTCCACCCAGCGTTCCCCCACGTCTCCCGATAAAAATGATACCTCACTTGTGTGGGTAGGCCTAGCGCCCGCGAAAGGAAACGCCCCAAAGCGCAACGTGGACACAGCCAAATTTTTGAAGGAAAACAGAGGTGTTTTTTGCAAAGTGCCTACCTGTAGATTTTGGCCTGTAGCTCAGCCGCCACCTAGGGAAACCTACCAAAACTGTGCATTTCTGAAAACTAGCGACCTAGGGGAATCCAAGATGGGGTGACTTGTGTGGCTCGGACCAGGTTCTGTTACCCAGAATCCTTTGCAAACCTCAAAATTTGGCCAAAAAACCACATGTTCCTCACATTTCTGTGGCAGAAAGTTTTGGAATCTGAGAGGAGCCACAAATTTCCTTCCACCCAGCGTTCCCCCACGTCTCCCGATAAAAATGATACCTCACTTGTGTGGGTAGGCCTAGCGCCCGCGACAGGAAACGCCCCAAAGCGCAACGTGGACACAGCCAAATTTTTGAAGGAAAACAGAGATGTTTTTTGCAAAGTGCCTACCTGTAGATTTTGGCCTGTAGCTCAGCCGCCACCTAGGGAAACCTACCAAACCTGTGCATTTCTGAAAACTAGAGACCTAGGGGAATCCAGGATGGGGTGACTTGTGTGGCTCGGACCAGGTTCTGTTACCCAGAATCCTTTGCAAACCTCAGAATTTGGCTAAAAAAACACATGTACCTCACATTTCTGTGGCAGAAAGTTCTGGAATCTGAGAGGAGCCACAAATTTCCTTCCACCCAGCGTTCCCCCACTTCTCCCGATAAAAATGATACCTCACTTGTGTGGGTAGGCCTAGCTCCCGCGACAGGAAAGGCCCCAAAGCGCAACATGGACACAGCCAAATTTTTGAAGGAAAACAGAGGTGTTTTTTGCAAAGTGCCTACCTGTAGATTTTGGCCTGTAGCTCAGCTGCCACCTAGGGAAACCTACCAAACCTGTGCATTTCTGAAAATTAGAGACCTAGGGGAATCCAACATGGGGTGACTTGTGCGGCTTGGACCAGGTTCTGTTACCCAGAATCCTTTGCAAACCTCAGAATTTGGCTAAAAAAACACATGTTCCTCACATTTCTGTGGCAGAAAGTTATGGAATCTGAGAGGAGCCACAAATTTCCTTCCACCCAGCTTTCCCCCACGTCTCCCGATAAAAATGATACCTCACTTGTGTGGGTAGGCCTAGCGCCCGCAACAGGAAACGCCCCAAAGCGCATGGTGGACACGGACAAATTTTTGAAGGCAAACAGAGGTGTTTTTTGCAAAGTGCCTACCTGTAGATTTTGGCCTGTAGCTCAGCCGCCACCTAGGGAAACCTACCAAACCTGTGCATTTCTGAAAACTAGAGACCTAGGGGAATCCAAGATGGGGTGACTTGTGTGGCTCGAACCAGGTTCTGTTACCCAGAATCCTTTGCAAACCTCAAAATTTGGCCAAAAAAACACATGTTCCTCACATTTCTGTGGCAGAAAGTTTTGGAATCTGACAGGATCCACAAGTTTCCTTCCACCCAGCGTTCCCCCACGTCTCCCGATAAAAATGATACCTCACTTGTGTGGGTAGGCCTAGTGCCCGCAACAGGAAACGCCCCAAAGCGCAACGTGGACACAGACAAATTTTTGAAGGCAAACAGAGGTGTTTTTTGCAAAGTGCCTACCTGTAGATTTTGGCCTGTAGCTCAGCCGCCACCTAGGGAAACCTACCAAACCTGTGCATTTCTGAAAACTAGAGACCTAGGGGAATCCAAGATGGGGTGACTTGTGTGGCTCGGACCAGGTTCTGTTACCCAGAATCCTTTGCAAACCTCAAAATTTGGCCAAAAAACCACATGTTCCTCACATTTCTGTGGCAGAAAGTTTTGGAATCTGAGAGGAGCCACAAATTTCCTTCCACCCAGCGTTCCCCCACGTCTCCCGATAAAAATGATACCTCACTTGTGTGGGTAGGCCTAGCGCCCGCGACAGGAAACGCCCCAAAGCGCAACGTGGACACAGCCAAATTTTTGAAGGAAAAAAGAGATGTTTTTTGCAAAGTGCCTACCTGTAGATTTTGGCCTGTAGCTCAGCCGCCACCTAGGGAAACCTACCAAACCTGTGCATTTCTGAAAACTAGAGACCTAGGGGAATCCAGGATGGGGTGACTTGTGTGGCTCGGACCAGGTTCTGTTACCCAGAATCCTTTGCAAACCTCAGAATTTGGCTAAAAAAACACATGTACCTCACATTTCTGTGGCAGAAAGTTTTGGAATGTGAGAGGAGCCACAAATTTCCTTCCACCCAGCGTTCCCCCACGTCTCCCGATAAAAATGATACCTCACTTGTGTGGGTAGGCCTAGCGCCCGCGACAGGAAAGGCCCCAAAGCGCAACGTGGACACAGCCAAATTTTTGAAGGAAAAGAGAGGTATTTTTTGCAAAGTGCCTACCTGTAGATTTTGGCCTGTAGCTCAGCCGCCACCTAGGGAAACCTACCAAACCTGTGCATTTCTGAAAATTAGAGACCTAGGGGAATCCAAGATGGGGTGACTTGTGCGGCTCGGACCAGGTTCTGTTACCCAGAATCCTTTGCAAACCTCAGAATTTGGCTAAAAAAACACATGTTCCTCACATTTCTGTGGCAGAAAGTTATGGAATCTGAGAGGAGCCACAAATTTCCTTCCACCCAGCGTTCCCCCACGTCTCCCGATAAAAATGATACCTCACTTGTGTGGGTAGGCCTAGCGCCCGCAACAGGAAACGCCCCAAAGCGCAACGTGGACACAGACAAATTTTTGAAGGCAAACAGAGGTGTTTTTTGCAAAGTGCCTACCTGTAGATTTTGGCCTGTAGCTCAGCCGCCACCTAGGGAAACCTACCAAACCTGTGCATTTCTGAAAACTAGAGACCTAGGGGAATCCAAGATGGGGTGACTTGTGTGGCTCGGACCAGGTTCTGTTACCCAGAATCCTTTGCAAACCTCAAAATTTGGCCAAAAAACCACATGTTCCTCACATTTCTGTGGCAGAAAGTTTTGGAATCTGAGAGGAGCAACAAATTTCCTTCCACCCAGCATTCCCCCACGTCTCCCGATAAAAATGATACCTCACTTGTGTGGGTAGGCCTAGCGCCCGCGACAGGAAAGGCCCCAAAGCGCAACGTGGACACAGCCAAATTTTTGAAGGAAAAGAGAGGTATTTTTTGCAAAGTGCCTACCTGTAGATTTTGGCCTGTAGCTCAGCCGCCACCTAGGGAAACCTACCAAACCTGTGCATTTCTGAAAACTAGAGACCTAGGGGAATCCAAGATGGGGTGACTTGTGTGGCTCGAACCAGGTTCTGTTACCCAGAATCCTTTGCAAACCTCAAAATTTGGCCAAAAAAACACATGTTCCTCACATTTCTGTGGCAGAAAGTTTTGGAATCTGACAGGATCCACAAGTTTCCTTCCACCCAGCGTTCCCCCACGTCTCCCGATAAAAATGATACCTCACTTGTGTGGGTAGGCCTAGTGCCCGCAACAGGAAACGCCCCAAAGCGCAACGTGGATACAGACAAATTTTTGAAGGCAAACAGAGGTGTTTTTTGCAAAGTGCCTACCTGTAGATTTTGGCCTGTAGCTCAGCCGCCACCTAGGGAAACCTACCAAACCTGTGCATTTCTGAAAACTAGAGACCTAGGGGAATCCAAGATGGGGTGACTTGTGTGGCTCGGACCAGGTTCTGTTACCCAGAATCCTTTGCAAACCTCAAAATTTGGCCAAAAAACCACATGTTCCTCACATTTCTGTGGCAGAAAGTTTTGGAATCTGAGAGGAGCCACAAATTTCCTTCCACCCAGCGTTCCCCCACGTCTCCCGATAAAAATGATACCTCACTTGTGTGGGTAGGCCTAGCGCCCGCGACAGGAAACGCCCCAAAGCGCAACGTGGACACAGCCAAATTTTTGAAGGAAAAAAGAGATGTTTTTTGCAAAGTGCCTACCTGTAGATTTTGGCCTGTAGCTCAGCCGCCACCTAGGGAAACCTACCAAACCTGTGCATTTCTGAAAACTAGAGACCTAGGGGAATCCAGGATGGGGTGACTTGTGTGGCTCGGACCAGGTTCTGTTACCCAGAATCCTTTGCAAACCTCAGAATTTGGCTAAAAAAACACATGTACCTCACATTTCTGTGGCAGAAAGTTTTGGAATGTGAGAGGAGCCACAAATTTCCTTCCACCCAGCGTTCCCCCACGTCTCCCGATAAAAATGATACCTCACTTGTGTGGGTAGGCCTAGCGCCCGCGACAGGAAAGGCCCCAAAGCGCAACGTGGACACAGCCAAATTTTTGAAGGAAAAGAGAGGTATTTTTTGCAAAGTGCCTACCTGTAGATTTTGGCCTGTAGCTCAGCCGCCACCTAGGGAAACCTACCAAACCTGTGCATTTCTGAAAATTAGAGACCTAGGGGAATCCAAGATGGGGTGACTTGTGCGGCTCGGACCAGGTTCTGTTACCCAGAATCCTTTGCAAACCTCAGAATTTGGCTAAAAAAACACATGTTCCTCACATTTCTGTGGCAGAAAGTTATGGAATCTGAGAGGAGCCACAAATTTCCTTCCACCCAGCGTTCCCCCACGTCTCCCGATAAAAATGATACCTCACTTGTGTGGGTAGGCCTAGCGCCCGCAACAGGAAACGCCCCAAAGCGCAACGTGGACACAGACAAATTTTTGAAGGCAAACAGAGGAGTTTTTTGCAAAGTGCCTACCTGTAGATTTTGGCCTGTAGCTCAGCCGCCACCTAGGGAAACCTACCAAACCTGTGCATTTCTGAAAACTAGAGACCTAGGGGAATCCAAGATGGGGTGACTTGTGTGGCTCGGACCAGGTTCTGTTACCCAGAATCCTTTGCAAACCTCAAAATTTGGCCAAAAAACCACATGTTCCTCACATTTCTGTGGCAGAAAGTTTTGGAATCTGAGAGGAGCAACAAATTTCCTTCCACCCAGCATTCCCCCACGTCTCCCGATAAAAATGATACCTCACTTGTGTGGGTAGGCCTAGCGCCCGCGACAGGAAACGCCCCAAAGCGCAACATGGACACAGCCAAATTTTTGAAGGAAAACAGAGGTGTTTTTTGCAAAGTGCCTACCTGTAGATTTTGGCCTGTAGCTCAGCCGCCACCTAGGGAAACCTACCAAACCTGTGCATTTCTGAAAATTAGAGACCTAGGGGAATCCAAGATGGGGTGACTTGTGCGGCTTGGACCAGGTTCTGTTACGCAGAATCCTTTGCAAACCTCAGAATTTGGCTAAAAAAACACATGTTCCTCACATTTCTGTGGCAGAAAGTTATGGAATCTGAGAGGAGCCACAAATTTCCTTCCACCCAGCGTTCCCCCACGTCTCCCGATAAAAATGATACCTCACTTGTGTGGGTAGGCCTAGCGCCCGCAACAGGAAACGCCCCAAAGCGCATGGTGGACACAGACAAATTTTTGAAGGCAAACAGAGGGGTTTTTTGCAAAGTGCCTACCTGTAGATTTTGGCCTGTAGCTCAGCCGCCACCTAGGGAAACCTACCAAACCTGTGCATTTCTGAAAACTAGAGACCTAGGGGAATCCAAGATGGGGTGACTTATGTGGCTCGAACCAGGTTCTGTTACCCAGAATCCTTTGCAAACCTCAAAATTTGGCCAAAAAAACACATGTTCCTCACATTTCTGTGGCAGAAAGTTTTGGAATCTGAGAGGAGCCACAAATTTCCTTCCACCCAGCGTTCCCCCACGTCTCCCGATACAAATGATACCTCACTTGTGTGGGTAGGCCTAGTGCCCGCAACAGGAAACGCCCCAAAGCGCAACGTGGACACAGACAAATTTTTGAAGGCAAACAGAGGTGTTTTTTGCAAAGTGCCTACCTGTAGATTTTGGCCTGTAGCTCAGCCGCCACCTAGGGAAACCTACCAAACCTGTGCATTTCTGAAAATTAGAGACCTAGGGGAATCCAAGATGGGGTGACTTGTGTGGCTCGGACCAGGTTCTGTTACCCAGAATCCTTTGCAAACCTCAAAATTTGGCCAAAAAAACACATGTTCCTCACATTTCTGTGGCAGAAAGTTTTGGAATCTGAGAGGAGCCACAAATTTCCTTCCACCCAGCGTTCCCCCACGTCTCCCGATAAAAATGATACCTCACTTGTGTGGGTAGGCCTAGCGCCCGCAACAGGAAACGCCCCAAAGCGCAACGTGGACACAGCCAAATTTTTGAAGGAAAACAGAGGTGTTTTTTGCAAAGTGCCTACCTGTAGATTTTGGCCTGTAGCTCAGCCGTCACCTAGGGAAACCTATCAAACCTGTGCATTTCTGAAAACTAGAGACCTAGGGGAATCCAAGATGGGGTGACTTGTGTGGCTCAGACCAGGTTCTGTTACCCAGAATCCGTTGCAAACCTCAAAATTTGGCAAAAAAAACACATGTTCCTCACATTTCTGTGGCAGAAAGTTCTGGAATCTGAGAGGAGCCACAAATTTCCTTCCACCCATCGTTCCCCCACGTCTCCCGATAAAAATGATACCTCACTTGTGTGGGTAGGCCTAGCGCCCGCGACAGGAAACGCCCCAAAGCGCAACGTGGACACAGCCAAATTTTTGAAGGAAAACAGAGGTGTTTTTTGCAAAGTGCCTACCTGTAGATTTTGGCCTGTAGCTCAGCCGTCACCTAGGGAAACCTACCAAACCTGTGCATTTCTGAAAACTAGAGACCTAGGGGAATCCAAGATGGGGTGACTTGTGTGGCTCGGACCAGGTTCTGTTACCCAGAATCCGTTGCAAACCTCAAAATTTGGTCAAAAAAACACATGTTCCTCACATTTCTGTGGCAGAAAGTTCTGGAATCTGAGAGGAGCCACTAATTTCCTTCCACCCATCGTTCCCCCACGTCTCCCGATAAAAATGATACCTCACTTGTGTTGGTAGGCCTAGCGCCCGCGACAGGAAACGCCCCAAAGCGCAATGTGGACACAGCCAAATTTTTGAAGGAAAACAGAGGTGTTTTTTGCAAAGTGCCTACCTGTAGATTTTGGCCTGTAGCTCAGCCGCCACCTAGGGAAACCTACCAAACCTGTGCCTTTCTGAAAACTAGAGACCTAGGGGAATCCAAGATGGGGTGACTTGTGTGGCTCGGACCAGGTTCTGTTACCCAGAATCCTTTGCAAACCTCAAAATTTGGCTAAAAAAACACATGTTCCTCACATTTCTGTGGCAGAAAGTTCTGGAATCTGAGGGGAGCCACAAATTTCCTTCCACCCAGCGTTCCCCCACGTCTCCCGATAAAAATGATACCTCACTTGTGTGGGTAGGCCTAGCGCCCGCGACAGGAAACGCCCCAAAGCGCAACGTGGACACAGCCAAATTTTTGAAGGAAAACAGAGGTGTTTTTTGCAAAGTGCCAACCTGTAGATTTTGGCCTGTAGCTCAGCCGCCACCTAGGGAAACCTACCAAAACTGTGCATTTCTGAAAACTAGCGACCTAGGGGAATCCAAGATGGGGTGACTTGTGTGGCTCGGACCAGGTTCTCTTACCCAGAATCCTTTGCAAACCTCAAAATTTGGCCAAAAAACCACATGTTCCTCACATTTCTGTGGCAGAAAGTTTTGGAATCTGAGAGGAGCCACAAATTTCCTTCCACCCAGCGTTCCCCCACGTCTCCCGATAAAAATGATACCTCACTTGTGTGGGTAGGCCTAGCGCCCGCGACAGGAAACGCCCCAAAGCGCAACGTGGACACAGCCAAATTTTTGAAGGAAAACAGAGATGTTTTTTGCAAAGTGCCTACCTGTAGATTTTGGCCTGTAGCTCAGCCGCCACCTAGGGAAACCTACCAAACCTGTGCATTTCTGAAAACTAGAGACCTAGGGGAATCCAGGATGGGGTGACTTGTGTGGCTCGGACCAGGTTCTGTTACCCAGAATCCTTTGCAAACCTCAGAATTTGGCTAAAAAAACACATGTACCTCACATTTCTGTGGCAGAAAGTTCTGGAATCTGAGAGGAGCCACAAATTTCCTTCCACCCAGCGTTCCCCCACGTCTCCCGATAAAAATGATACCTCACTTGTGTGGGTAGGCCTAGCGCCCGCGACAGGAAAGGCCCCAAAGCGCAACATGGACACAGCCAAATTTTTGAAGGAAAACAGAGGTGTTTTTTGCAAAGTGCCTACCTGTAGATTTTGGCCTGTAGCTCAGCTGCCACCTAGGGAAACCTACCAAACCTGTGCATTTCTGAAAATTAGAGACCTAGGGGAATCCAACATGGGGTGACTTGTGCGGCTTGGACCAGGTTCTGTTACCCAGAATCCTTTGCAAACCTCAGAATTTGGCTAAAAAAACACATGTTCCTCACATTTCTGTGGCAGAAAGTTATGGAATCTGAGAGGAGCCACAAATTTCCTTCCACCCAGCGTTCCCCCACGTCTCCCAAAAAAAATGATACCTCACTTGTGTGGGTAGGCCTAGCGCCCGCGACAGGAAACGCCCCAAAGCGCAACGTGGACACAGACAAATTTTTGAAGGAAAACAGAGGTGTTTTTTGCAAAGTGCCTACCTGTAGATTTTGGCCTGTAGCTCAGCCGCCACCTAGGGAAACCTACCAAACCTGTGCATTTCTGAAAACTAGAGACCTAGGGGAATCCAAGATGGGGTGACTTGTGTGGCTCGGACCAGGTTCTGTTACCCAGAATCCTTTGCAAACCTCAAAATTTGGCCAAAAAAACACATGTTCCTCACATTTCTGTGGCAGAAAGTTTTGGAATCTGAGAGGAGCCACAAATTTCCTTCCACCCAGCGTTCCCCCACGTCTCCCGATAAAAATGATACCTCACTTGTGTGGGTAGGCCTAGCGCCCGCGACAGGAAACGCCCCAAAGCGCAACGTGGACACAGCCAAATTTTTGAAGGAAAACAGAGGTGTTTTTTGCAAAGTGCCTACCTGTAGATTTTGGCCTGTAGCTCAGCCGTCACCTAGGGAAACCTATCAAACCTGTGCATTTCTGAAAACTAGAGACCTAGGGGAATCCAAGATGGGGTGACTTGTGTGGCTCGGACCAGGTTCTGTTACCCAGAATCCGTTGCAAACCTCAAAATTTGGCAAAAAAAACACATGTTCCTCACATTTCTGTGGCAGAAAGTTCTGGAATCTGAGAGGAGCCACAAATTTCCTTCCACCCATCGTTCCCCCACGTCTCCCGATAAAAATGATACCTCACTTGTGTGGGTAGGCCTAGCGCCCGCGACAGGAAACGCCCCAAAGCCCAACGTGGACACAGCCAAATTTTTGAAGGAAAACAGAGGTGTTTTTTGCAAAGTGCCTACCTGTAGATTTTGGCCTGTAGCTCAGCCGTCACCTAGGGAAACCTACCAAACCTGTGCATTTCTGAAAACTAGAGACCTAGGGGAATCCAAGATGGGGTGACTTGTGTGGCTCGGACCAGGTTCTGTTACCCAGAATCCTTTGCAAACCTCAAAATTTGGCTAAAAAAACACATGTTCCTCACATTTCTGTGGCAGAAAGTTCTGGAATCTGAGGGGAGCCACAAATTTCCTTCCACCCAGCGTTCCCCCACGTCTCCCGATAAAAATGATACCTCACTTGTGTGGGTAGGCCTAGCGCCCGCGAAAGGAAACGCCCCAAAGCGCAACGTGGACACAGCCAAATTTTTGAAGGAAAACAGAGGTGTTTTTTGCAAAGTGCCTACCTGTAGATTTTGGCCTGTAGCTCAGCCGCCACCTAGGGAAACCTACCAAAACTGTGCATTTCTGAAAACTAGCGACCTAGGGGAATCCAAGATGGGGTGACTTGTGTGGCTCGGACCAGGTTCTGTTACCCAGAATCCTTTGCAAACCTCAAAATTTGGCCAAAAAACCACATGTTCCTCACATTTCTGTGGCAGAAAGTTTTGGAATCTGAGAGGAGCCACAAATTTCCTTCCACCCAGCGTTCCCCCACGTCTCCCGATAAAAATGATACCTCACTTGTGTGGGTAGGCCTAGCGCCCGCGACAGGAAACGCCCCAAAGCGCAACGTGGACACAGCCAAATTTTTGAAGGAAAACAGAGATGTTTTTTGCAAAGTGCCTACCTGTAGATTTTGGCCTGTAGCTCAGCCGCCACCTAGGGAAACCTACCAAACCTGTGCATTTCTGAAAACTAGAGACCTAGGGGAATCCAGGATGGGGTGACTTGTGTGGCTCGGACCAGGTTCTGTTACCCAGAATCCTTTGCAAACCTCAGAATTTGGCTAAAAAAACACATGTACCTCACATTTCTGTGGCAGAAAGTTCTGGAATCTGAGAGGAGCCACAAATTTCCTTCCACCCAGCGTTCCCCCACTTCTCCCGATAAAAATGATACCTCACTTGTGTGGGTAGGCCTAGCTCCCGCGACAGGAAAGGCCCCAAAGCGCAACATGGACACAGCCAAATTTTTGAAGGAAAACAGAGGTGTTTTTTGCAAAGTGCCTACCTGTAGATTTTGGCCTGTAGCTCAGCTGCCACCTAGGGAAACCTACCAAACCTGTGCATTTCTGAAAATTAGAGACCTAGGGGAATCCAACATGGGGTGACTTGTGCGGCTTGGACCAGGTTCTGTTACCCAGAATCCTTTGCAAACCTCAGAATTTGGCTAAAAAAACACATGTTCCTCACATTTCTGTGGCAGAAAGTTATGGAATCTGAGAGGAGCCACAAATTTCCTTCCACCCAGCTTTCCCCCACGTCTCCCGATAAAAATGATACCTCACTTGTGTGGGTAGGCCTAGCGCCCGCAACAGGAAACGCCCCAAAGCGCATGGTGGACACGGACAAATTTTTGAAGGCAAACAGAGGTGTTTTTTGCAAAGTGCCTACCTGTAGATTTTGGCCTGTAGCTCAGCCGCCACCTAGGGAAACCTACCAAACCTGTGCATTTCTGAAAACTAGAGACCTAGGGGAATCCAAGATGGGGTGACTTGTGTGGCTCGAACCAGGTTCTGTTACCCAGAATCCTTTGCAAACCTCAAAATTTGGCCAAAAAAACACATGTTCCTCACATTTCTGTGGCAGAAAGTTTTGGAATCTGACAGGATCCACAAGTTTCCTTCCACCCAGCGTTCCCCCACGTCTCCCGATAAAAATGATACCTCACTTGTGTGGGTAGGCCTAGTGCCCGCAACAGGAAACGCCCCAAAGCGCAACGTGGACACAGACAAATTTTTGAAGGCAAACAGAGGTGTTTTTTGCAAAGTGCCTACCTGTAGATTTTGGCCTGTAGCTCAGCCGCCACCTAGGGAAACCTACCAAACCTGTGCATTTCTGAAAACTAGAGACCTAGGGGAATCCAAGATGGGGTGACTTGTGTGGCTCGGACCAGGTTCTGTTACCCAGAATCCTTTGCAAACCTCAAAATTTGGCCAAAAAACCACATGTTCCTCACATTTCTGTGGCAGAAAGTTTTGGAATCTGAGAGGAGCCACAAATTTCCTTCCACCCAGCGTTCCCCCACGTCTCCCGATAAAAATGATACCTCACTTGTGTGGGTAGGCCTAGCGCCCGCGACAGGAAACGCCCCAAAGCGCAACGTGGACACAGCCAAATTTTTGAAGGAAAAAAGAGATGTTTTTTGCAAAGTGCCTACCTGTAGATTTTGGCCTGTAGCTCAGCCGCCACCTAGGGAAACCTACCAAACCTGTGCATTTCTGAAAACTAGAGACCTAGGGGAATCCAGGATGGGGTGACTTGTGTGGCTCGGACCAGGTTCTGTTACCCAGAATCCTTTGCAAACCTCAGAATTTGGCTAAAAAAACACATGTACCTCACATTTCTGTGGCAGAAAGTTTTGGAATGTGAGAGGAGCCACAAATTTCCTTCCACCCAGCGTTCCCCCACGTCTCCCGATAAAAATGATACCTCACTTGTGTGGGTAGGCCTAGCGCCCGCGACAGGAAAGGCCCCAAAGCGCAACGTGGACACAGCCAAATTTTTGAAGGAAAAGAGAGGTATTTTTTGCAAAGTGCCTACCTGTAGATTTTGGCCTGTAGCTCAGCCGCCACCTAGGGAAACCTACCAAACCTGTGCATTTCTGAAAATTAGAGACCTAGGGGAATCCAAGATGGGGTGACTTGTGCGGCTCGGACCAGGTTCTGTTACCCAGAATCCTTTGCAAACCTCAGAATTTGGCTAAAAAAACACATGTTCCTCACATTTCTGTGGCAGAAAGTTATGGAATCTGAGAGGAGCCACAAATTTCCTTCCACCCAGCGTTCCCCCACGTCTCCCGATAAAAATGATACCTCACTTGTGTGGGTAGGCCTAGCGCCCGCAACAGGAAACGCCCCAAAGCGCAACGTGGACACAGACAAATTTTTGAAGGCAAACAGAGGTGTTTTTTGCAAAGTGCCTACCTGTAGATTTTGGCCTGTAGCTCAGCCGCCACCTAGGGAAACCTACCAAACCTGTGCATTTCTGAAAACTAGAGACCTAGGGGAATCCAAGATGGGGTGACTTGTGTGGCTCGGACCAGGTTCTGTTACCCAGAATCCTTTGCAAACCTCAAAATTTGGCCAAAAAACCACATGTTCCTCACATTTCTGTGGCAGAAAGTTTTGGAATCTGAGAGGAGCAACAAATTTCCTTCCACCCAGCATTCCCCCACGTCTCCCGATAAAAATGATACCTCACTTGTGTGGGTAGGCCTAGCGCCCGCGACAGGAAAGGCCCCAAAGCGCAACGTGGACACAGCCAAATTTTTGAAGGAAAAGAGAGGTATTTTTTGCAAAGTGCCTACCTGTAGATTTTGGCCTGTAGCTCAGCCGCCACCTAGGGAAACCTACCAAACCTGTGCATTTCTGAAAACTAGAGACCTAGGGGAATCCAAGATGGGGTGACTTGTGTGGCTCGAACCAGGTTCTGTTACCCAGAATCCTTTGCAAACCTCAAAATTTGGCCAAAAAAACACATGTTCCTCACATTTCTGTGGCAGAAAGTTTTGGAATCTGACAGGATCCACAAGTTTCCTTCCACCCAGCGTTCCCCCACGTCTCCCGATAAAAATGATACCTCACTTGTGTGGGTAGGCCTAGTGCCCGCAACAGGAAACGCCCCAAAGCGCAACGTGGACACAGACAAATTTTTGAAGGCAAACAGAGGTGTTTTTTGCAAAGTGCCTACCTGTAGATTTTGGCCTGTAGCTCAGCCGCCACCTAGGGAAACCTACCAAACCTGTGCATTTCTGAAAACTAGAGACCTAGGGGAATCCAAGATGGGGTGACTTGTGTGGCTCGGACCAGGTTCTGTTACCCAGAATCCTTTGCAAACCTCAAAATTTGGCCAAAAAACCACATGTTCCTCACATTTCTGTGGCAGAAAGTTTTGGAATCTGAGAGGAGCCACAAATTTCCTTCCACCCAGCGTTCCCCCACGTCTCCCGATAAAAATGATACCTCACTTGTGTGGGTAGGCCTAGCGCCCGCGACAGGAAACGCCCCAAAGCGCAACGTGGACACAGCCAAATTTTTGAAGGAAAAAAGAGATGTTTTTTGCAAAGTGCCTACCTGTAGATTTTGGCCTGTAGCTCAGCCGCCACCTAGGGAAACCTACCAAACCTGTGCATTTCTGAAAACTAGAGACCTAGGGGAATCCAGGATGGGGTGACTTGTGTGGCTCGGACCAGGTTCTGTTACCCAGAATCCTTTGCAAACCTCAGAATTTGGCTAAAAAAACACATGTACCTCACATTTCTGTGGCAGAAAGTTTTGGAATGTGAGAGGAGCCACAAATTTCCTTCCACCCAGCGTTCCCCCACGTCTCCCGATAAAAATGATACCTCACTTGTGTGGGTAGGCCTAGCGCCCGCGACAGGAAAGGCCCCAAAGCGCAACGTGGACACAGCCAAATTTTTGAAGGAAAAGAGAGGTATTTTTTGCAAAGTGCCTACCTGTAGATTTTGGCCTGTAGCTCAGCCGCCACCTAGGGAAACCTACCAAACCTGTGCATTTCTGAAAATTAGAGACCTAGGGGAATCCAAGATGGGGTGACTTGTGCGGCTCGGACCAGGTTCTGTTACCCAGAATCCTTTGCAAACCTCAGAATTTGGCTAAAAAAACACATGTTCCTCACATTTCTGTGGCAGAAAGTTATGGAATCTGAGAGGAGCCACAAATTTCCTTCCACCCAGCGTTCCCCCACGTCTCCCGATAAAAATGATACCTCACTTGTGTGGGTAGGCCTAGCGCCCGCAACAGGAAACGCCCCAAAGCGCAACGTGGACACAGACAAATTTTTGAAGGCAAACAGAGGAGTTTTTTGCAAAGTGCCTACCTGTAGATTTTGGCCTGTAGCTCAGCCGCCACCTAGGGAAACCTACCAAACCTGTGCATTTCTGAAAACTAGAGACCTAGGGGAATCCAAGATGGGGTGACTTGTGTGGCTCGGACCAGGTTCTGTTACCCAGAATCCTTTGCAAACCTCAAAATTTGGCCAAAAAACCACATGTTCCTCACATTTCTGTGGCAGAAAGTTTTGGAATCTGAGAGGAGCAACAAATTTCCTTCCACCCAGCATTCCCCCACGTCTCCCGATAAAAATGATACCTCACTTGTGTGGGTAGGCCTAGCGCCCGCGACAGGAAACGCCCCAAAGCGCAACGTGGACACAGCCAAATTTTTGAAGGAAAACAGAGATGTTTTCTGCAAAGTGCCTACCTGTAGATTTTGGCCTGTAGCTCAGCCGCCACCTAGGGAAACCTACCAAACCTGTGCAATTCTGAAAACTAGAGACATAGGGGAATCCAAGATGGGGTGACTTGTGTGGCTCGGAACAGGTTCTGTTACCCAGAATCCTTTGCAAACCTCAGAATTTGGCTAAAAAAACACATGTTCCTCACATTTCTGTGGCAGAAAGTTCTGGAATCTGAGAGGAGCCACAAATTTCCTTCCACCCAGCGTTCCCCCACGTCTCCCGATAAAAATGATACCTCACTTGTGTGGGTAGGCCTAGCGCCCGCGACAGGAAAGGCCCCAAAGCGCAACGTGGACACAGCCAAATTTTTGAAGGAAAAGAGAGGTATTTTTTGCAAAGTGCCTACCTGTAGATTTTGGCCTGTAGCTCAGCCGCCACCTAGGGAAACCTACCAAACCTGTGCATTTCTGAAAATTAGAGACCTAGGGGAATCCAAGATGGGGTGACTTGTGCGGCTCGGACCAGGTTCTGTTACCCAGAATCCTTTGCAAACCTCAGAATTTGGCTAAAAAAACACATGTTCCTCACATTTCTGTGGCAGAAAGTTATGGAATCTGAGAGGAGCCACAAATTTCCTTCCACCCAGCGTTCCCCCACGTCTCCCGATAAAAATGATACCTCACTTGTGTGGGTAGGCCTAGCGCCCGCAACAGGAAACGCCCCAAAGCGCAACGTGGACACAGACAAATTTTTGAAGGCAAACAGAGGTGTTTTTTGCAAAGTGCCTACCTGTAGATTTTGGCCTGTAGCTCAGCCGCCACCTAGGGAAACCTACCAAACCTGTGCATTTCTGAAAACTAGAGACCTAGGGGAATCCAAGATGGGGTGACTTGTGTGGCTCGGACCAGGTTCTGTTACCCAGAATCCTTTGCAAACCTCAAAATTTGGCCAAAAAACCACATGTTCCTCACATTTCTGTGGCAGAAAGTTTTGGAATCTGAGAGGAGCAACAAATTTCCTTCCACCCAGCATTCCCCCACGTCTCCCGATAAAAATGATACCTCACTTGTGTGGGTAGGCCTAGCGCCCGCGACAGGAAAGGCCCCAAAGCGCAACGTGGACACAGCCAAATTTTTGAAGGAAAAGAGAGGTATTTTTTGCAAAGTGCCTACCTGTAGATTTTGGCCTGTAGCTCAGCCGCCACCTAGGGAAACCTACCAAACCTGTGCATTTCTGAAAACTAGAGACCTAGGGGAATCCAAGATGGGGTGACTTGTGTGGCTCGAACCAGGTTCTGTTACCCAGAATCCTTTGCAAACCTCAAAATTTGGCCAAAAAAACACATGTTCCTCACATTTCTGTGGCAGAAAGTTTTGGAATCTGACAGGATCCACAAGTTTCCTTCCACCCAGCGTTCCCCCACGTCTCCCGATAAAAATGATACCTCACTTGTGTGGGTAGGCCTAGTGCCCGCAACAGGAAACGCCCCAAAGCGCAACGTGGACACAGACAAATTTTTGAAGGCAAACAGAGGTGTTTTTTGCAAAGTGCCTACCTGTAGATTTTGGCCTGTAGCTCAGCCGCCACCTAGGGAAACCTACCAAACCTGTGCATTTCTGAAAACTAGAGACCTAGGGGAATCCAAGATGGGGTGACTTGTGTGGCTCGGACCAGGTTCTGTTACCCAGAATCCTTTGCAAACCTCAAAATTTGGCCAAAAAACCACATGTTCCTCACATTTCTGTGGCAGAAAGTTTTGGAATCTGAGAGGAGCCACAAATTTCCTTCCACCCAGCGTTCCCCCACGTCTCCCGATAAAAATGATACCTCACTTGTGTGGGTAGGCCTAGCGCCCGCGACAGGAAACGCCCCAAAGCGCAACGTGGACACAGCCAAATTTTTGAAGGAAAAAAGAGATGTTTTTTGCAAAGTGCCTACCTGTAGATTTTGGCCTGTAGCTCAGCCGCCACCTAGGGAAACCTACCAAACCTGTGCATTTCTGAAAACTAGAGACCTAGGGGAATCCAGGATGGGGTGACTTGTGTGGCTCGGACCAGGTTCTGTTACCCAGAATCCTTTGCAAACCTCAGAATTTGGCTAAAAAAACACATGTACCTCACATTTCTGTGGCAGAAAGTTTTGGAATGTGAGAGGAGCCACAAATTTCCTTCCACCCAGCGTTCCCCCACGTCTCCCGATAAAAATGATACCTCACTTGTGTGGGTAGGCCTAGCGCCCGCGACAGGAAAGGCCCCAAAGCGCAACGTGGACACAGCCAAATTTTTGAAGGAAAAGAGAGGTATTTTTTGCAAAGTGCCTACCTGTAGATTTTGGCCTGTAGCTCAGCCGCCACCTAGGGAAACCTACCAAACCTGTGCATTTCTGAAAATTAGAGACCTAGGGGAATCCAAGATGGGGTGACTTGTGCGGCTCGGACCAGGTTCTGTTACCCAGAATCCTTTGCAAACCTCAGAATTTGGCTAAAAAAACACATGTTCCTCACATTTCTGTGGCAGAAAGTTATGGAATCTGAGAGGAGCCACAAATTTCCTTCCACCCAGCGTTCCCCCACGTCTCCCGATAAAAATGATACCTCACTTGTGTGGGTAGGCCTAGCGCCCGCAACAGGAAACGCCCCAAAGCGCAACGTGGACACAGACAAATTTTTGAAGGCAAACAGAGGAGTTTTTTGCAAAGTGCCTACCTGTAGATTTTGGCCTGTAGCTCAGCCGCCACCTAGGGAAACCTACCAAACCTGTGCATTTCTGAAAACTAGAGACCTAGGGGAATCCAAGATGGGGTGACTTGTGTGGCTCGGACCAGGTTCTGTTACCCAGAATCCTTTGCAAACCTCAAAATTTGGCCAAAAAACCACATGTTCCTCACATTTCTGTGGCAGAAAGTTTTGGAATCTGAGAGGAGCAACAAATTTCCTTCCACCCAGCATTCCCCCACGTCTCCCGATAAAAATGATACCTCACTTGTGTGGGTAGGCCTAGCGCCCGCGACAGGAAACGCCCCAAAGCGCAACGTGGACACAGCCAAATTTTTGAAGGAAAACAGAGATGTTTTCTGCAAAGTGCCTACCTGTAGATTTTGGCCTGTAGCTCAGCCGCCACCTAGGGAAACCTACCAAACCTGTGCAATTCTGAAAACTAGAGACATAGGGGAATCCAAGATGGGGTGACTTGTGTGGCTCGGAACAGGTTCTGTTACCCAGAATCCTTTGCAAACCTCAGAATTTGGCTAAAAAAACACATGTTCCTCACATTTCTGTGGCAGAAAGTTCTGGAATCTGAGAGGAGCCACAAATTTCCTTCCACCCAGCGTTCCCCCACGTCTCCCGATAAAAATGATACCTCACTTGTGTGGGTAGGCCTAGCGCCCGCGACAGGAAATGCCCCAAAGCGCAACGTGGACACAGCCAAATTTTTGAAGGCAAACAGAGGTGTTTTTTGCAAAGTGCCTACTTGTAGATTTTGGCCTGTAGCTCAGCCGCCACCTAGGGAAACCTACCAAACCTGTGCATTTCTGAAAACTAGAGACCTAGGGGAATTCAAGATGGGGTGACTTGTGTGGCTCGGACCAGGTTCTGTTACCCAGAATCCTTTGCAAACCTCAAAATTTGGCCAAAAAAGCACATGTTCCTCACATTTCTGTGGCAGAAAGTTTTGGAATCTGAGAGGATCCACAAATTTCCTTCCACCCAGCGTTCCCCCACGTCTCACGATAAAAATGATACCTCACTTGTGTGGGTAGGCCTAGCGCCCGCGACAGGAAACGCCCCAAAGCGCAACGTGGACACAGCCAAATTTTTGAAGGAAAACAGAGGTGTTTTTTGCAAAGTGCCTACCTGTAGATTTTGGCCTGTAGGTCAGCCGCCACCTAGGGAAACCTACCAAACCTGTGCATTTCTGAAAACTAGAGACCTAGGGGAATCCAAGATGGGGTGACTTGTGTGGCTCGGACCAGGTTCTGTTACCCAGAATCCTTTGCAAACCTCAAAATTTGGCTAAAAAACCACATGTTCCTCACATTTCTGTGGCAGAAAGTTCTGGAATCTGAGGGGAGCCACAAATTTCCTTCCACCCAGCGTTCCCCCACGTCTCCCGATAAAAATGATACCTCACTTGTGTGGGTAGGCCTAGTGCCCGCAACAGGAAACGCCCCAAAGCGCAACATGGACACAGCCAAATTTTTGAAGGAAAACAGAGGTGTTTTTTGCAAAGTGCCTACCTGTAGATTTTGGCCTGTAGGTCAGCCGCCACCTAGGGAAACCTACCAAACCTGTGCATTTCTGAAAACTAGAGACCTAGGGGAATCCAAGATGGCGTGACTTGTGCGGCTTGGACCAGGTTCTGTTACCCAGAATCCTTTGCAAACCTCAAAATTTGGCCAAAAAACCACATGTTCCTCACATTTCTGTGGCAGAAAGTTTTGGAATCTGAGAGGAGCCACAAATTTCCTTCCACCCAGCGTTCCCCCACGTCTCCCGATAAAAATGATACCTCACTTGTGTGGGTAGGCCTAGCGCCCGCGACAGGAAAGGCCCCAAAGCGCAACGTGGACACAGCCAAATTTTTGAAGGAAAACAGAGGTGTTTTTTGCAAAGTGCCTACCTGTAGATTTTGGCCTGTAGCTCAGCCGCCACCTAGGGAAACCTACCAAACCTGTGCATTTCTGAAAACTAGAGACCTAGGGGAATCCAAGATGGGGTGACTTGTGTGGCTCGGACCAGGTTCTGTTACCCAGAATCCTTTGCAAACCTCAGAATTTGGCTAAAAAAACACATGTTCCTCACATTTCTGTGGCAGAAAGTTCTGGAATCTGAGAGGAGCCACAAATTTCCTTCCACCCAGCGTTCCCCCACGTCTCCCGATAAAAATGATACCTCACTTGTGTGGGTAGGCATAGTGCCCGCAACAGGAAACGCCCCAAAGCGCAACGTGGACACAGACAAATTTTTGAAGGCAAACAGAGGTGTTTTTTGCAAAGTGCCTACCTGTAGATTTTGGCCTGTAGCTCAGCCGCCACCTAGGGAAACCTACCAAACCTGTGCATTTCTGAAAACTAGAGACCTAGGGGAATCCAAGATGAGGTGACTTGTGTGGCTCGGACCAGGTTCTGTTACCCAGAATCCTTTGCAAACCTCAAAATTTGGCCAAAAAAACACATGTTCCTCACATTTCTGTGGCAGAAAGTTTTGGAATCTGAGAGGAGCCACAAATTTCCTTCCACCCAGCGTTCCCCCACGTCTCCCGATAAAAATGATACCTCACTTGTGTGGGTAGGCCTAGCGCCCGCGACAGGAAACGCCCCAAAGCGCAACGTGGACACAGCCAAATTTTTGAAGGAAAAAAGAGATGTTTTTTGCAAAGTGCCTACCTGTAGATTTTGGCCTGTAGCTCAGCCGCCACCTAGGGAAACCTACCAAACCTGTGCATTTCTGAAAACTAGAGACCTAGGGGAATCCAGGATGGGGTGACTTGTGTGGCTCGGACCAGGTTCTGTTACCCAGAATCCTTTGCAAACCTCAGAATTTGGCTAAAAAAACACATGTACCTCACATTTCTGTGGCAGAAAGTTTTGGAATGTGAGAGGAGCCACAAATTTCCTTCCACCCAGCGTTCCCCCACGTCTCCCGATAAAAATGATACCTCACTTGTGTGGGTAGGCCTAGCGCCCGCGACAGGAAAGGCCCCAAAGCGCAACGTGGACACAGCCAAATTTTTGAAGGAAAACAGAGGTGTTTTTTGCAAAGTGCCTACCTGTAGATTTTGGCCTGTAGCTCAGCCGCCACCTAGGGAAACCTACCAAACCTGTGCATTTCTGAAAATTAGAGACCTAGGGGAATCCAAGATGGGGTGACTTGTGCGGCTCGGACCAGGTTCTGTTACCCAGAATCCTTTGCAAACCTCAGAATTTGGCTAAAAAAACACATGTTCCTCACATTTCTGTGGCAGAAAGTTATGGAATCTGAGAGGAGCCACAAATTTCCTTCCACCCAGCGTTCCCCCACGTCTCCCGATAAAAATGATACCTCACTTGTGTGGGTAGGCCTAGCGCCCGCAACAGGAAACGCCCCAAAGCGCAACGTGGACACAGACAAATTTTTGAAGGCAAACAGAGGTGTTTTTTGCAAAGTGCCTACCTGTAGATTTTGGCCTGTAGCTCAGCCGCCACCTAGGGAAACCTACCAAACCTGTGCATTTCTGAAAACTAGAGACCTAGGGGAATCCAAGATGGGGTGACTTGTGTGGCTCGGACCAGGTTCTGTTACCCAGAATCCTTTGCAAACCTCAAAATTTGGCCAAAAAACCACATGTTCCTCACATTTCTGTGGCAGAAAGTTTTGGAATCTGAGAGGAGCCACAAATTTCCTTCCACCCAGCGTTCCCCCACGTCTCCCGATAAAAATGATACCTCACTTGTGTGGGTAGGCCTAGCGCCCGCGACAGGAAACGCCCCAAAGCGCAACGTGGACACAGCCAAATTTTTGAAGGAAAACAGAGATGTTTTCTGCAAAGTGCCTACCTGTAGATTTTGGCCTGTAACTCAGCCGCCACCTAGGGAAACCTACCAAACCTGTGCAATTCTGAAAACTAGAGACATAGGGGAATCCAAGATGGGGTGACTTGTGTGGCTCGGAACAGGTTCTGTTACCCAGAATCCTTTGCAAACCTCAGAATTTGGCTAAAAAAACACATGTTCCTCACATTTCTGTGGCAGAAAGTTCTGGAATCTGAGAGGAGTCACAAATTTCCTTCCACCCAGCGTTCCCCCACGTCTCCCGATAAAAATGATACCTCACTTGTGTGGGTAGGCCTAGCGCCCGCGACAGGAAACGCCCCAAAGCGCAACGTGGACACAGCCAAATTTTTGAAGGCAAACAGAGGTGTTTTTTGCAAAGTGCCTACTTGTAGATTTTGGCCTGTAGTTCAGCCGCCACCTAGGGAAACCTACCAAACCTGTGCATTTCTGAAAACTAGAGACCTAGGGGAATCCAAGATGGGGTGACTTGTGTGGCTCGGACCAGGTTCTGTTACCCAGAATCCTTTGCAAACCTCAAAATTTGGCCAAAAAACCACATGTTCCTCACATTTCTGTGGCAGAAAGTTTTGGAATCTGAGAGGATCCACAAATTTCCTTCCACCCAGCGTTCCCCCACGTCTCACGATAAAAATGATACCTCACTTGTGTGGGTAGGCCTAGCGCCCGCGACAGGAAACGCCCCAAAGCGCAACGTGGACACAGCCAAATTTTTGAAGGAAAACAGAGCTGTTTTTTGCAAAGTGCCTACCTGTAGATTTTGGCCTGTAGCTCAGCCGCCACCTAGGGAAACCTACCAAACCTGTGCATTTCTGAAAATTAGAGACCTAGGGGAATCCAAGATGGCGTGACTTGTGCGGCTTGGACCAGGTTCTGTTACCCAGAATCCTTTGCAAACCTCAGAATTTGGCTAAAAAAACACATGTTCCTCACATTTCTGTGGCAGAAAGTTATGGAA
Organism: Pleurodeles waltl; assembly: GCF_031143425.1. Lineage (NCBI taxonomy): Eukaryota > Metazoa > Chordata > Amphibia > Caudata > Salamandridae > Pleurodeles > Pleurodeles waltl. Next base: position 838,110,060 of record NC_090442.1, read on the forward strand.
TCTGAGAGGAGCCACAAATTTCCTTCCACCCAGCGTTCCCCCACGTCTCCCGATAAAAATGATACCTCACTTGTGTGGGTAGGCCTAGCGCCCGCAACAGGAAACGCCCCAAAGCGCATGGTGGACACGGACACATTTTTGAAGGCAAACAGAGGTGTTTTTTGCAAAGTGCCTACCTGTAGATTTTGGCCTGTAGCTCAGCCGCCACCTAGGGAAACCTACCAAACCTGTGCATTTCTGAAAACTAGAGACCTAGGGGAATCCAAGATGGGGTGACTTGTGTGGCTCGAACCAGGTTCTGTTACCCAGAATCCTTTGCAAACCTCAAAATTTGGCCAAAAAAACACATGTTCCTCACATTTCTGTGGCAGAAAGTTTTGGAATCTGAGAGGAGCCACAAATTTCCTTCCACCCAGCGTTCCCCCACGTCTCCCGATAAAAATGATACCTCACTTGTGTGGGTAGGCCTAGTGCCCGCAACAGGAAACGCCCCAAAGCGCAACGTGGACACAGCCAAATTTTTTAAGGCAAACAGAGGTGTTTTTTGCAAAGTGCCTACCTGTAGATTTTGGCCTGTAGCTCAGCCGCCACCTAGGGAAACCTACCAAACCTGTGCATTTCTGAAAACTAGAGACCTAGGGGAATCCAAGATGGGGTGACTTGTGTGGCTCGGACCAGGTTCTGTTACCCAGAATCCTTTGCAAACCTCAAAATTTGGCCAAAAAACCACATGTTCCTCACATTTCTGTGGCAGAAAGTTTTGGAATCTGAGAGGAGCCACAAATTTCCTTCCACCCAGCGTTCCCCCACGTCTCCCGATAAAAATGATACCTCACTTGTGTGGGTAGGCCTAGCGCCCGCGACAGGAAACGCCCCAAAGCGCAACGTGGACACAGCCAAATTTTTGAAGGAAAACAGAGATGTTTTCTGCAAAGTGCCTACCTGTAGATTTTGGCCTGTAACTCAGCCGCCACCTAGGGAAACCTACCAAACCTGTGCAATTCTGAAAACTAGAGACATAGGGGAATCCAAGATGGGGTGACTTGTGTGGCTCGGAACAGGTTCTGTTACCCAGAATCCTTTGCAAACCTCAGAATTTGGCTAAAAAAACACATGTTCCTCACATTTCTGTGGCAGAAAGTTCTGGAATCTGAGAGGAGTCACAAATTTCCTTCCACCCAGCGTTCCCCCACGTCTCCCGATAAAAATGATACCTCACTTGTGTGGGTAGGCCTAGCGCCCGCGACAGGAAACGCCCCAAAGCGCAACGTGGACACAGCCAAATTTTTGAAGGCAAACAGAGGTGTTTTTTGCAAAGTGCCTACTTGTAGATTTTGGCCTGTAGTTCAGCCGCCACCTAGGGAAACCTACCAAACCTGTGCATTTCTGAAAACTAGAGACCTAGGGGAATCCAAGATGGGGTGACTTGTGTGGCTCGGACCAGGTTCTGTTACCCAGAATCCTTTGCAAACCTCAAAATTTGGCCAAAAAACCACATGTTCCTCACATTTCTGTGGCAGAAAGTTTTGGAATCTGAGAGGATCCACAAATTTCCTTCCACCCAGCGTTCCCCCACGTCTCACGATAAAAATGATACCTCACTTGTGTGGGTAGGCCTAGCGCCCGCGACAGGAAACGCCCCAAAGCGCAACGTGGACACAGCCAAATTTTTGAAGGAAAACAGAGCTGTTTTTTGCAAAGTGCCTACCTGTAGATTTTGGCCTGTAGCTCAGCCGCCACCTAGGGAAACCTACCAAACCTGTGCATTTCTGAAAATTAGAGACCTAGGGGAATCCAAGATGGCGTGACTTGTGCGGCTTGGACCAGGTTCTGTTACCCAGAATCCTTTGCAAACCTCAGAATTTGGCTAAAAAAACACATGTTCCTCACATTTCTGTGGCAGAAAGTTATGGAATCTGAGAGGAGCCACAAATTTCCTTCCACCCAGCGTTCCCCCACGTCTCCCGATAAAAATGATACCTCACTTGTGTGGGTAGGCCTAGCGCCCGCAACAGGAAACGCCCCAAAGCGCATGGTGGACACGGACACATTTTTGAAGGCAAACAGAGGTGTTTTTTGCAAAGTGCCTACCTGTAGATTTTGGCCTGTAGCTCAGCCGCCACCTAGGGAAACCTACCAAACCTGTGCATTTCTGAAAACTAGAGACCTAGGGGAATCCAAGATGGGGTGACTTGTGTGGCTCGAACCAGGTTCTGTTACCCAGAATCCTTTGCAAACCTCAAAATTTGGCCAAAAAAACACATGTTCCTCACATTTCTGTGGCAGAAAGTTTTGGAATCTGAGAGGAGCCACAAATTTCCTTCCACCCAGCGTTCCCCCACGTCTCCCGATAAAAATGATACCTCACTTGTGTGGGTAGGCCTAGTGCCCGCAACAGGAAACGCCCCAAAGCGCAACGTGGACACAGCCAAATTTTTTAAGGCAAACAGAGGTGTTTTTTGCAAAGTGCCTACCTGTAGATTTTGGCCTGTAGGTCAGCCGCCACCTAGGGAAACCTACCAAACCTGTGCATTTCTGAAAACTAGAGACCTAGGGGAATCCAAGATGGGGTGACTTGTGTGGCTCGGACCAGGTTCTGTTACCCAGAATCCTTTGCAAACCTCAAAATTTGGCTAAAAAACCACATGTTCCTCACATTTCTGTGGCAGAACGTTCTGGAATCTGAGGGGAGCCACAAATTTCCTTCCACCCAGCGTTCCCCCACGTCTCCCGATAAAAATGATACCTCACTTGTGTGGGTAGGCCTAGCGCCCGCGACAGGAAACGCCCCAAAGCGCAACGTGGACACAGCCAAATTTTTGAAGGAAAACAGAGGTGTTTTTTGCAAAGTGCCTACCTGTAGATTTTGGCCTGTAGCTCAGCCGCCACCTAGGGAAACCTACCAAACCTGTTCATTTCTGAAAACTAGAGACCTAGGGGAATCCAAGATGGGGTGACTTGTGTGGCTCGGACCAGGTTCTGTTACCCAGAATCCTTTGCAAACCTCAAAATTTGGCCAAAAAACCACATGTTCCTCACATTTCTGTGGCAGAAAGTTTTGGAATCTGAGAGGAGCCACAAATTTCCTTCCACCCAGCGTTCCCCCACGTCTCCCGATAAAAATGATACCTCACTTGTGTGGGTAGGCCTAGCGCCCGCGACAGGAAAGGCCCCAAAGCGCAACGTGGACACAGCCAAATTTTTGAAGGAAAACAGAGGTGTTTTTTGCAAAGTGCCTACCTGTAGATTTTGGCCTGTAGCTCAGCCGCCACCTAGGGAAACCTACCAAACCTGTGCATTTCTGAAAACTAGAGACCTAGGGGAATCCAAGATGGGGTGACTTGTGTGGCTCGGACCAGGTTCTGTTACCCAGAATCCTTTGCAAACCTCAGAATTTGGCTAAAAAAACACATGTTCCTCACATTTCTGTGGCAGAAAGTTCTGGAATCTGAGAGGAGCCACAAATTTCCTTCCACCCAGTGTTCCCCCACGTCTCCCGATAAAAATGATACCTCACTTGTGTGGGTAGGCCTAGCGCCCGCGACAGGAAAGGCCCCAAAGCGCAACATGGACACAGCCAAATTTTTGAAGGAAAACAGAGGTGTTTTTTGCAAAGTGCCTACCTGTAGATTTTGGCCTGTAGCTCAGCCGCCACCTAGGGAAACCTACCAAACCTGTGCATTTCTGAAAATTAGAGACCTAGGGGAATCCAAGATGGGGTGACTTGTGCGGCTTGGACCAGGTTCTGTTACCCAGAATCCTTTGCAAACCTCAGAATTTGGCTAAAAAAACACATGTTCCTCACATTTCTGTGGCAGAAAGTTATGGAATCTGAGAGGAGCCACAAATTTCCTTCCACCCAGCGTTCCCCCACGTCTCCCGATAAAAATGATACCTCACTTGTGTGGGTAGGCCTAGCGCCCGCAACAGGAAACGCCCCAAAGCGCATGGTGGACACGGACAAATTTTTGAAGGCAAACAGAGGTGTTTTTTGCAAAGTGCCTACCTGTAGATTTTGGCCTGTAGCTCAGCCGCCACCTAGGGAAACCTACCAAACCTGTGCATTTCTGAAAACTAGAGACCTAGGGGAATCCAAGATAGGGTGACTTGTGTGGCTCGAACCAGGTTCTGTTACCCAGAATCCTTTGCAAACCTCAAAATTTGGCCAAAAAAACACATGTTCCTCACATTTCTGTGGCAGAAAGTTTTGGAATCTGAGAGGAGCCACAAATTTCCTTCCACCCAGCATTCCCCCACGTCTCCCGATACAAATGATACCTCACTTGTGTGGGTAGGCCTAGTGCCCGCAACAGGAAACGCCCCAAAGCGCAACGTGGACACAGACAAATTTTTGAAGGCAAACAGAGGTGTTTTTTGCAAAGTGCCTACCTGTAGATTTTGGCCTGTAGCTCAGCCGCCACCTAGGGAAACCTACCAAACCTGTGCATTTCTGAAAACTAGAGACCTAGGGGAATCCAAGATGGGGTGACTTGTGTGGCTCGGACCAGGTTCTGTTACCCAGAATCCTTTGCAAACCTCAAAATTTGGCCAAAAAAACACATGTTCCTCACATTTCTGTGGCAGAAAGTTTTGGAATCTGAGAGGAGCCACAAATTTCCTTCCACCCAGCGTTCCCCCACGTCTCCCGATAAAAATGATACCTCACTTGTGTGGGTAGGCCTAGCGCCCGCGACAGGAAACGCCCCAAAGCGCAACGTGGACACAGCCAAATTTTTGAAGGAAAACAGAGGTGTTTTTTGCAAAGTGCCTACCTGTAGATTTTGGCCTGTAGCTCAGCCGTCACCTAGGGAAACCTATCAAACCTGTGCATTTCTGAAAACTAGAGACCTAGGGGAATCCAAGATGGGGTGACTTGTGTGGCTCGGACCAGGTTCTGTTACCCAGAATCCGTTGCAAACCTCAAAATTTGGCAAAAAAAACACATGTTCCTCACATTTCTGTGGCAGAAAGTTCTGGAATCTGAGAGGAGCCACAAATTTCCTTCCACCCATCGTTCCCCCACGTCTCCCGATAAAAATGATACCTCACTTGTGTGGGTAGGCCTAGCGCCCGCGACAGGAAACGCCCCAAAGCGCAACGTGGACACAGCCAAATTTTTGAAGGAAAACAGAGGTGTTTTTTGCAAAGTGCCTACCTGTAGATTTTGGCCTGTAGCTCAGCCGTCACCTAGGGAAACCTACCAAACCTGTGCATTTCTGAAAACTAGAGACCTAGGGGAATCCAAGATGGGGTGACTTGTGTGGCTCGGACCAGGTTCTGTTACCCAGAATCCGTTGCAAACCTCAAAATTTGGCAAAAAAAACACATGTTCCTCACATTTCTGTGGCAGAAAGTTCTGGAATCTGAGAGGAGCCACAAATTTCCTTCCACCCAGCGTTCCCCCACGTCTCCCGATAAAAATGATACCTCACTTGTGTGGGTAGGCCTAGCGCCCGCAACAGGAAACGCCCCAAAGCGCATGGTGGACACGGACAAATTTTTGAAGGCAAACAGAGGTGTTTTTTGCAAAGTGCCTACCTGTAGATTTTGGCCTGTAGCTCAGCCGCCACCTAGGGAAACCTACCAAACCTGTGCATTTCTGAAAACTAGAGACCTAGGGGAATCCAAGATAGGGTGACTTGTGTGGCTCGAACCAGGTTCTGTTACCCAGAATCCTTTGCAAACCTCAAAATTTGGCCAAAAAAACACATGTTCCTCACATTTCTGTGGCAGAAAGTTTTGGAATCTGAGAGGAGCCACAAATTTCCTTCCACCCAGCGTTCCCCCACGTCTCCCGATAAAAATGATACCTCACTTGTGTGGGTAGGCCTAGCGCCCGCGACAGGAAACGCCCCAAAGCGCAACGTGGACACAGCCAAATTTTTGAAGGAAAACAGAGGTGTTTTTTGCAAAGTGCCTACCTGTAGATTTTGGCCTGTAGCTCAGCCGTCACCTAGGGAAACCTATCAAACCTGTGCATTTCTGAAAACTAGAGACCTAGGGGAATCCAAGATGGGGTGACTTGTGTGGCTCGGACCAGGTTCTGTTACCCAGAATCCGTTGCAAACCTCAAAATTTGGCAAAAAAAACATATGTTCCTCACATTTCTGTGGCAGAAAGTTCTGGAATCTGAGAGGAGCCACAAATTTCCTTCCACCCATCGTTCCCCCACGTCTCCCGATAAAAATGATACCTCACTTGTGTGGGTAGGCCTAGCGCCCGCGACAGGAAACGCCCCAAAGCGCAACGTGGACACAGCCAAATTTTTGAAGGAAAACAGAGGTGTTTTTTGCAAAGTGCCTACCTGTAGATTTTGGCCTGTAGCTCAGCCGTCACCTAGGGAAACCTACCAAACCTGTGCATTTCTGAAAACTAGAGACCTAGGGGAATCCAAGATGGGGTGACTTGTGTGGCTCGGACCAGGTTCTGTTACCCAGAATCCGTTGCAAACCTCAAAATTTGGTCAAAAAAACACATGTTCCTCACATTTTTGTGGCAGAAAGTTCTGGAATCTGAGAGGAGCCACAAATTTCCTTCCACCCATCGTTCCCCCCACGTCTCCCGATAAAAATGATACCTCACTTGTGTTGGTAGGCCTAGCGCCCGCGACAGGAAACGCCCCAAAGCGCAATGTGGACACAGCCAAATTTTTGAAGGAAAACAGAGGTGTTTTTTGCAAAGTGCCTACCTGTAGATTTTGGCCTGTAGCTCAGCCGCCACCTAGGGAAACCTACCAAACCTGTGCCTTTCTGAAAACTAGAGACCTAGGGGAATCCAAGATGGGGTGACTTGTGTGGCTCGGACCAGGTTCTGTTACCCAGAATCCTTTGCAAACCTCAAAATTTGGCTAAAAAAACACATGTTCCTCACATTTCTGTGGCAGAAAGTTCTGGAATCTGAGGGGAGCCACAAATTTCCTTCCACCCAGCGTTCCCCCACGTCTCCCGATAAAAATGATACCTCACTTGTGTGGGTAGGCCTATCGCCCGCGACAGGAAACGCCCCAAAGCGCAACGTGGACACAGCCAAATTTTTGAAGGAAAACAGAGGTGTTTTTTGCAAAGTGCCTACCTGTAGATTTTGGCCTGTAGCTCAGCCGCCACCTAGGGAAACCTACCAAACCTGTGCATTTCTGAAAACTAGAGACCTAGGGGAATCCAAGATGGGGTGACTTGTGTGGCTCGGACCAGGTTCTGTTACCCAGAATCCTTTGCAAACCTCAAAATTTGGCCAAAAAACCACATGTTCCTCACATTTCTGTGGCAGAAAGTTTTGGAATCTGAGAGGAGCCACAAATTTCCTTCCACCCAGCGTTCCCCCACGTCTCCCGATAAAAATGATACCTCACTTGTGTGGGTAGGCCTAGCGCCCGCGACAGGAAACGCCCCAAAGCGCAACGTGGACACAGCCAAATTTTTGAAGGAAAACAGAGATGTTTTTTGCAAAGTGCCTACCTGTAGATTTTGGCCTGTAGCTCAGCCGCCACCTAGGGAAACCTACCAAACCTGTGCATTTCTGAAAACTAGAGACCTAGGGGAATCCAGGATGGGGGACTTGTGTGGCTCGGACCAGGTTCTGTTACCCAGAATCCTTTGCAAACCTCAGAATTTGGCTAAAAAAACACATGTACCTCACATTTCTGTGGCAGAAAGTTCTGGAATCGGAGAGGAGCCACAAATTTCCTTCCACCCAGCGTTCCCCCACGTCTCCTGATAAAAATGATACCTCACTTGTGTGGGTAGGCCTAGCGCCCGCGACAGGAAAGGCCCCAAAGCTCAACATGAACACAGCCAAATTTTTGAAGGAAAACAGAGGTGTTTTTTGCAAAGTGCCTACCTGTAGATTTTGGCCTGTAGCTCAGCCGCCACCTAGGGAAACCTACCAAACCTGTGCATTTCTGAAAATTAGAGACCTAGGGGAATCCAAGATGGGGTGACTTGTGCGGCTTGGACCAGGTTCTGTTACCCAGAATCCTTTGCAAACCTCAGAATTTGGCTAAAAAAACACATGTTCCTCACATTTCTGTGGCAGAAAGTTATGGAATCTGAGAGGAGCCACAAATTTCCTTCCACCCAGCGTTCCCCCACGTCTCCCGATAAAAATGATACCTCACTTGTGTGGGTAGGCCTAGCGCCCGCAACAGGAAACGCCCCAAAGCGCATGGTGGACACGGACAAATTTTTGAAGGCAAACAGAGGTGTTTTTTGCAAAGTGCCTACCTGTAGATTTTGGCCTGTAGCTCAGCCGCCACCTAGGGAAACCTACCAAACCTGTGCATTTCTGAAAACTAGAGACCTAGGGGAATCCAAGATGGGGTGACTTGTGTGGCTCGAACCAGGTTCTGTTACCCAGAATCCTTTGCAAACCTCAAAATTTGGCCAAAAAAACACATGTTCCTCACATTTCTGTGGCAGAAAGTTTTGGAATCTGAGAGGAGCCACAAATTTCCTTCCACCCAGCGTTCCCCCACGTCTCCCGATAAAAATGATACCTCACTTGTGTGGGTAGGCCTAGTGCCCGCAACAGGAAACGCCCCAAAGCGCAACGTGGACACAGACAAATTTTTGAAGGCAAACAGAGGTGTTTTTTGCAAAGTGCCTACCTGTAGATTTTGGCCTGTAGCTCAGCCGCCACCTAGGGAAACCTACCAAACCTGTGCATTTCTGAAAACTAGAGACCTAGGGGAATCCAAGATGGGGTGACTTGTGTGGCTCGGAGCAGGTTCTGTTACCCAGAATCCTTTGCAAACCTCAAAATTTGGCCAAAAAACCACATGTTCCTCACATTTCTGTGGCAGAAAGTTTTGGAATCTGAGAGGAGCCACAAATTTCCTTCCACCCAGCGTTCCCCCACGTCTCCCGATAAAAATGATACCTCACTTGTGTGGGTAGGCCTAGCGCTCGCGACAGGAAACGCCCCAAAGCGCAACGTGGACACAGCCAAATTTTTGAAGGAAAAAAGAGATGTTTTTTGCAAAGTGCCTACCTGTAGATTTTGGCCTGTAGCTCAGCCGCCACCTAGGGAAACCTACCAAACCTGTGCATTTCTGAAAACTAGAGACCTAGGGGAATCCAGGATGGGGTGACTTGTGTGGCTCGGACCAGGTTCTGTTACCCAGAATCCTTTGCAAACCTCAGAATTTGGCTAAAAAAACACATGTACCTCACATTTCTGTGGCAGAAAGTTTTGGAATGTGAGAGGAGCCACAAATTTCCTTCCACCCAGCGTTCCCCCACGTCTCCCGATAAAAATGATACCTCACTTGTGTGGGTAGGCCTAGCGCCCGCGACAGGAAAGGCCCCAAAGCGCAACATGGACACAGCCAAATTTTTGAAGGAAAACAGAGGTGTTTTTTGCAAAGTGCCTACCTGTAGATTTTGGCCTGTAGCTCAGCCGCCACCTAGGGAAACCTACCAAACCTGTGCATTTCTGAAAATTAGAGACCTAGGGGAATCCAAGATGGGGTGACTTGTGCGGCTCGGACCAGGTTCTGTTACCCAGAATCCTTTGCAAACCTCAGAATTTGGCTAAAAAAACACATGTTCCTCACATTTCTGTGGCAGAAAGTTATGGAATCTGAGAGGAGCCACAAATTTCCTTCCACCCAGCGTTCCCCCACGTCTCCCGATAAAAATGATACCTCACTTGTGTGGGTAGGCCTAGCGCCCGCAACAGGAAACGCCCCAAAGCGCAACGTGGACACAGACAAATTTTTGAAGGCAAACAGAGGTGTTTTTTGCAAAGTGCCTACCTGTAGATTTTGGCCTGTAGCTCAGCCGCCACCTAGGGAAACCTACCAAACCTGTGCATTTCTGAAAACTAGAGACCTAGGGGAATCCAAGATGGGGTGACTTGTGTGGCTCGGACCAGGTTCTGTTACCCAGAATCCTTTGCAAACCTCAAAATTTGGCCAAAAAACCACATGTTCCTCACATTTCTGTGGCAGAAAGTTTTGGAATCTGAGAGGAGCCACAAATTTCCGTCCACCCAGCGTTCCCCCACGTCTCCCGATAAAAATGATACCTCACTTGTGTGGGTAGGCCTAGCGCCCGCGACAGGAAACGCCCCAAAGCGCAACGTGGACACAGCCAAATTTTTGAAGGAAAACAGAGATGTTTTCTGCAAAGTGCCTACCTGTAGATTTTGGCCTGTAGCTCAGCCGCCACCTAGGGAAACCTACCAAACCTGTGCAATTCTGAAAACTAGAGACATAGGGGAATCCAAGATGGGGTGACTTGTGTGGCTCGGAACAGGTTCTGTTACCCAGAATCCTTTGCAAACCTCAGAATTTGGCTAAAAAAACACATGTTCCTCACATTTCTGTGGCAGAAAGTTCTGGAATCTGAGAGGAGCCACAAATTTCCTTCCACCCAGCGTTCCCCCACGTCTCCCGATAAAAATGATACCTCACTTGTGTGGGTAGGCCTAGCGCCCGCGACAGGAAACGCCCCAAAGCGCAACGTGGACACAGCCAAATTTTTGAAGGCAAACAGAGGTGTTTTTTGCAAAGTGCCTACCTGTAGATTTTGGCCTGTAGCTCAGCCGCCACCTAGGGAAACCTACCAAACCTGTGCATTTCTGAAAACTAGAGACCTAGGGGAATCCAAGATGGGGTGACTTGTGTGGCTCGGACCAGGTTCTGTTACCCAGAATCCTTTGCAAACCTCAAAATTTGGCCAAAAAAAACACATGTTCCTCACATTTCTGTGGCAGAAAGTTTTGGAATCTGAGAGGATCCACAAATTTCCTTCCACCCAGCGTTCCCCCACGTCTCACGATAAAAATGATACCTCACTTGTGTGGGTAGGCCTAGCGCCCGCGACAGGAAACGCCCCAAAGCGCAACGTGGACACAGCCAAATTTTTGAAGGAAAACAGAGCTGTTTTTTGCAAAGTGCCTACCTGTAGATTTTGGCCTGTAGCTCAGCCGCCACCTAGGGAAACCTACCAAACCTGTGCATTTCTGAAAACTAGAGACCTAGGGGAATCCAGGATGGGGTGACTTGTGTGGCTCGGACCAGGTTCTGTTACCCAGAATCCTTTGCAAACCTCAGAATTTGGCTAAAAAAACACATGTACCTCACATTTCTGTGGCAGAAAGTTCTGGAATCTGAGAGGAGCCACAAATTTCCTTCCACCCAGCGTTCCCCCACGTCTCCCGATAAAAATGATACCTCACTTGTGTGGGTAGGCCTAGCGCCCGCGACAGGAAAGGCCCCAAAGCGCAACATGGACACAGCCAAATTTTTGAAGGAAAACAGAGGTGTTTTTTGCAAAGTGCCTACCTGTAGATTTTGGCCTGTAGCTCAGCCGCCACCTAGGGAAACCTACCAAACCTGTGCATTTCTGAAAATTAGAGACCTAGGCGAATCCAAGATGGCGTGACTTGTGCGGCTTGGACCAGGTTCTGTTACCCAGAATCCTTTGCAAACCTCAGAATTTGGCTAAAAAAACACATGTTCCTCACATTTCTGTGGCAGAAAGTTATGGAATCTGAGAGGAGCCACAAATTTCCTTCCACCCAGCGTTCCCCCACGTCTCCCGATAAAAATGATACCTCACTTGTGTGGGTAGGCCTAGCGCCCGCAACAGGAAACGCCCCAAAGCGCATGGTGGACACGGACACATTTTTGAAGGCAAACAGAGGTGTTTTTTGCAAAGTGCCTACCTGTAGATTTTGGCCTGTAGCTCAGCCGCCACCTAGGGAAACCTACCAAACCTGTGCATTTCTGAAAACTAGAGACCTAGGGGAATCCAAGATGGGGTGACTTGTGTGGCTCGAACCAGGTTCTGTTACCCAGAATCCTTTGCAAACCTCAAAATTTGGCCAAAAAAACACATGTTCCTCACATTTCTGTGGCAGAAAGTTTTGGAATCTGAGAGGAGCCACAAATTTCCTTCCACCCAGCGTTCCCCCACGTCTCCCGATAAAAATGATACCTCACTTGTGTGGGTAGGCCTAGTGCCCGCAACAGGAAACGCCCCAAAGCGCAACGTGGACACAGACAAATTTTTTAAGGCAAACAGAGGTGTTTTTTGCAAAGTGCCTACCTGTAGATTTTGGCCTGTAGGTCAGCCGCCACCTAGGGAAACCTACCAAACCTGTGCATTTCTGAAAACTAGAGACCTAGGGGAATCCAAGATGGGGTGACTTGTGTGGCTCGGACCAGGTTCTGTTACCCAGAATCCTTTGCAAACCTCAAAATTTGGCCAAAAAACCACATGTTCCTCACATTTCTGTGGCAGAAAGTTTTGGAATCTGAGAGGAGCCACAAATTTCCTTCCACCCAGCGTTCCCCCACGTCTCCCGATAAAAATGATACCTCACTTGTGTGGGTAGGCCTAGCGCCCGCGACAGGAAAGGCCCCAAAGCGCAACGTGGACACAGCCAAATTTTTGAAGGAAAACAGAGGTGTTTTTTGCAAAGTGCCTACCTGTAGATTTTGGCCTGTAGCTCAGCCGCCACCTAGGGAAACCTACCAAACCTGTGCATTTCTAAAAATTAGAGACCTAGGGAATCCAAGATGGGGTGACTTGTGCGGCTCGGAACAGGTTCTGTTACCCAGAATCCTTTGCAAACCTCAGAATTTGGCTAAAAAAACACATGTTCCTCACATTTCTGTGGCAGAAAGTTATGGAATCTGAAAGGAGCCACAAATTTCCTTCCACCCAGCGTTCCCCCACGTCTCCCGATAAAAATGATACCTCACTTGTGTGGGTAGGCCTAGCGCCCGCAACAGGAAACGCCCCAAAGCGCATGGTGGACACGGACACATTTTTGAAGGCAAACAGAGGTGTTTTTTGCAAAGTGCCTACCTGTAGATTTTGGCCTGTAGCTCAGCCGCCACCTAGGGAAACCTACCAAACCTGTGCATTTCTGAAAACTAGAGACCTAGGGGAATCCAAGATGGGGTGACTTGTGTGGCTCGAACCAGGTTCTGTTACCCAGAATCCTTTGCAAACCTCAAAATTTGGCCAAAAAAACACATGTTCCTCACATTTCTGTGGCAGAAAGTTTTGGAATCTGAGAGGAGCCACAAATTTCCTTCCACCCAGCGTTCCCCCACGTCTCCCGATAAAAATGATACCTCACTTGTGTGGGTAGGCCTAGCGCCCGCGACAGGAAACGCCCCAAAGCGCAACGTGGACACAGCCAAATTTTTGAAGGAAAACAGAGGTGTTTTTTGCAAAGTGCCTACCTGTAGATTTTGGCCTGTAGCTCAGCCGTCACCTAGGGAAACCTATCAAACCTGTGCATTTCTGAAAACTAGAGACCTAGGGGAATCCAAGATGGGGTGACTTGTGTGGCTCGGACCAGGTTCTGTTACCCAGAATCCGTTGCAAACCTCAAAATTTGGCAAAAAAAACACATGTTCCTCACATTTCTGTGGCAGAAAGTTCTGGAATCTGAGAGGAGCCACAAATTTCCTTCCACCCATCGTTCCCCCACGTCTCCCGATAAAAATGATACCTCACTTGTGTGGGTAGGCCTAGCGCCCGCGACAGGAAACGCCCCAAAGCGCAACGTGGACACAGCCAAATTTTTGAAGGAAAACAGAGGTGTTTTTTGCAAAGTGCCTACCTGTAGATTTTGGCCTGTAGCTCAGCCGTCACCTAGGGAAACCTACCAAACCTGTGCATTTCTGAAAACTAGAGACCTAGGGGAATCCAAGATGGGGTGATTTGTGTGGCTCGGACCAGGTTCTGTTACCCAGAATCCGTTGCAAACCTCAAAATTTGGTCAAAAAAACACATGTTCCTCACATTTCTGTGGCAGAAAGTTCTGGAATCTGAGAGGAGCCACAAATTTCCTTCCACCCAGCGTTCCCCCACGTCTCCCGATAAAAATGATACCTCACTTGTGTGGGTAGGCCTAGCGCCCGCGACAGGAAAGGCCCCAAAGCGCAACATGGACACAGCCAAATTTTTGAAGGAAAACAGAGGTGTTTTTTGCAAAGTGCCTACCTGTAGATTTTGGCCTGTAGCTCAGCCGCCACCTAGGGAAACCTACCAAACCTGTGCATTTCTGAAAATTAGAGACCTAGGGGAATCCAAGATGGCGTGACTTGTGCGGCTTGGACCAGGTTCTGTTACCCAGAATCCTTTGCAAACCTCAGAATTTGGCTAAAAAAACACATGTTCCTCACATTTCTGTGGCAGAAAGTTATGGAATCTGAGAGGAGCCACAAATTTCCTTCCACCCAGCGTTCCCCCACGTCTCCCGATAAAAATGATACCTCACTTGTGTGGGTAGGCCTAGCGCCCGCAACAGGAAACGCCCCAAAGCGCATGGTGGACACGGACACATTTTTTAAGGCAAACAGAGGTGTTTTTTGCAAAGTGCCTACCTGTAGATTTTGGCCTGTAGCTCAGCCGCCACCTAGGGAAACCTACCAAACCTGTGCATTTCTGAAAACTAGAGACCTAGGGGAATCCAAGATGGGGTGACTTGTGTGGCTCGAACCAGGTTCTGTTACCCAGAATCCTTTGCAAACCTCAAAATTTGGCCAAAAAAACACATGTTCCTCACATTTCTGTGGCAGAAAGTTTTGGAATCTGAGAGGAGCCACAAATTTCCTTCCACCCAGCGTTCCCCCACGTCTCCCGATAAAAATGATACCTCACTTGTGTGGGTAGGCCTAGTGCCCGCAACAGGAAACGCCCCAAAGCGCAACGTGGACACAGACAAATTTTTGAAGGCAAACAGAGGTGTTTTTTGCAAAGTGCCTACCTGTAGATTTTGGCCTGTAGGTCAGCCGCCACCTAGGGAAACCTACCAAACCTGTGCATTTCTGAAAACTAGAGACCTAGGGGAATCCAAGATGGGGTGACTTGTGTGGCTCGGACCAGGTTCTGTTACCCAGAATCCTTTGCAAACCTCAAAATTTGGCCAAAAAACCACATGTTCCTCACATTTCTGTGGCAGAAAGTTTTGGAATCTGAGAGGAGCCACAAATTTCCTTCCACCCAGCGTTCCCCCACGTCTCCCGATAAAAATGATACCTCACTTGTGTGGGTAGGCCTAGCGCCCGCGACAGGAAAGGCCCCAAAGCGCAACGTGAACACAGCCAAATTTTTGAAGGAAAACAGAGGTGTTTTTTGCAAAGTGCCTACCTGTAGATTTTGGCCTGTAGCTCAGCCGCCACCTAGGGAAACCTACCAAACCTGTGCATTTCTAAAAATTAGAGACCTAGGGGAATCCAAGATGGCGTGACTTGTGCGGCTTGGACCAGGTTCTGTTACCCAGAATCCTTTGCAAACCTCAGAATTTGGCTAAAAAAACACATGTTCCTCACATTTCTGTGGCAGAAAGTTATGGAATCTGAGAGGAGCCACAAATTTCCTTCCACCCAGCGTTCCCCCACGTCTCCCGATAAAAATGATACCTCACTTGTGTGGGTAGGCCTAGCGCCCGCAACAGGAAACGCCCCAAAGCGCATGGTGGACACGGACACATTTTTGAAGGCAAACAGAGGTGTTTTTTGCAAAGTGCCTACCTGTAGATTTTGGCCTGTAGCTCAGCCGCCACCTAGGGAAACCTACCAAACCTGTGCATTTCTGAAAACTAGAGACCTAGGGGAATCCAAGATGGGGTGACTTGTGTGGCTCGAACCAGGTTCTGTTACCCAGAATCCTTTGCAAACCTCAAAATTTGGCCAAAAAAACACATGTTCCTCACATTTCTGTGGCAGAAAGTTTTGGAATCTGAGAGGAGCCACAAATTTCCTTCCACCCAGCGTTCCCCCACGTCTCCCGATAAAAATGATACCTCACTTGTGTGGGTAGGCCTAGTGCCCGCAACAGGAAACGCCCCAAAGCGCAACGTGGACACAGACAAATTTTTTAAGGCAAACAGAGGTGTTTTTTGCAAAGTGCCTACCTGTAGATTTTGGCCTGTAGGTCAGCCGCCACCTAGGGAAACCTACCAAACCTGTGCATTTCTGAAAACTAGAGACCTAGGGGAATCCAAGATGGGGTGACTTGTGTGGCTCGGACCAGGTTCTGTTACCCAGAATCCTTTGCAAACCTCAAAATTTGGCCAAAAAACCACATGTTCCTCACATTTCTGTGGCAGAAAGTTTTGGAATCTGAGAGGAGCCACAAATTTCCTTCCACCCAGCGTTCCCCCACGTCTCCCGATAAAAATGATACCTCACTTGTGTGGGTAGGCCTAGCGCCCGCGACAGGAAAGGCCCCAAAGCGCAACGTGGACACAGCCAAATTTTTGAAGGAAAACAGAGGTGTTTTTTGCAAAGTGCCTACCTGTAGATTTTGGCCTGTAGCTCAGCCGCCACCTAGGGAAACCTACCAAACCTGTGCATTTCTAAAAATTAGAGACCTAGGGAATCCAAGATGGGGTGACTTGTGCGGCTCGGACCAGGTTCTGTTACCCAGAATCCTTTGCAAACCTCAGAATTTGGCTAAAAAAACACATGTTCCTCACATTTCTGTGGCAGAAAGTTATGGAATCTGAGAGGAGCCACAAATTTCCTTCCACCCAGCGTTCCCCCACGTCTCCCGATAAAAATGATACCTCACTTGTGTGGGTAGGCCTAGCGCCCGCAACAGGAAACGCCCCAAAGCGCATGGTGGACACGGACACATTTTTGAAGGCAAACAGAGGTGTTTTTTGCAAAGTGCCTACCTGTAGATTTTGGCCTGTAGCTCAGCCGCCACCTAGGGAAACCTACCAAACCTGTGCATTTCTGAAAACTAGAGACCTAGGGGAATCCAAGATGGGGTGACTTGTGTGGCTCGAACCAGGTTCTGTTACCCAGAATCCTTTGCAAACCTCAAAATTTGGCCAAAAAAACACATGTTCCTCACATTTCTGTGGCAGAAAGTTTTGGAATCTGAGAGGAGCCACAAATTTCCTTCCACCCAGCGTTCCCCCACGTCTCCCGATAAAAATGATACCTCACTTGTGTGGGTAGGCCTAGCGCCCGCGACAGGAAACGCCCCAAAGCGCAACGTGGACACAGCCAAATTTTTGAAGGAAAACAGAGGTGTTTTTTGCAAAGTGCCTACCTGTAGATTTTGGCCTGTAGCTCAGCCGTCACCTAGGGAAACCTATCAAACCTGTGCATTTCTGAAAACTAGAGACCTAGGGGAATCCAAGATGGGGTGACTTGTGTGGCTCGGACCAGGTTCTGTTACCCAGAATCCGTTGCAAACCTCAAAATTTGGCAAAAAAAACACATGTTCCTCACATTTCTGTGGCAGAAAGTTCTGGAATCTGAGAGGAGCCACAAATTTCCTTCCACCCATCGTTCCCCCACGTCTCCCGATAAAAATGATACCTCACTTGTGTGGGTAGGCCTAGCGCCCGCGACAGGAAACGCCCCAAAGCGCAACGTGGACACAGCCAAATTTTTGAAGGAAAACAGAGGTGTTTTTTGCAAAGTGCCTACCTGTAGATTTTGGCCTGTAGCTCAGCCGTCACCTAGGGAAACCTACCAAACCTGTGCATTTCTGAAAACTAGAGACCTAGGGGAATCCAAGATGGAGTGACTTGTGTGGCTCGGACCAGGTTCTGTTACCCAGAATCCGTTGCAAACCTCAAAATTTGGTCAAAAAAACACATGTTCCTCACATTTCTGTGGCAGAAAGTTCTGGAATCTGAGAGGAGCCACAAATTTCCTTCCACCCAGCGTTCCCCCACGTCTCCCGATAAAAATGATACCTCACTTGTGTGGGTAGGCCTAGCGCCCGCGACAGGAAAGGCCCCAAAGCGCAACATGGACACAGCCAAATTTTTGAAGGAAAACAGAGGTGTTTTTTGCAAAGTGCCTACCTGTAGATTTTGGCCTGTAGCTCAGCCGCCACCTAGGGAAACCTACCAAACCTGTGCATTTCTGAAAATTAGAGACCTAGGGGAATCCAAGATGGCGTGACTTGTGCGGCTTGGACCAGGTTCTGTTACCCAGAATCCTTTGCAAACCTCAGAATTTGGCTAAAAAAACACATGTTCCTCACATTTCTGTGGCAGAAAGTTATGGAATCTGAGAGGAGCCACAAATTTCCTTCCACCCAGCGTTCCCCCACGTCTCCCGATAAAAATGATACCTCACTTGTGTGGGTAGGCCTAGCGCCCGCAACAGGAAACGCCCCAAAGCGCATGGTGGACACGGACACATTTTTGAAGGCAAACAGAGGTGTTTTTTGCAAAGTGCCTACCTGTAGATTTTGGCCTGTAGCTCAGCCGCCACCTAGGGAAACCTACCAAACCTGTGCATTTCTGAAAACTAGAGACCTAGGGGAATCCAAGATGGGGTGACTTGTGTGGCTCGAACCAGGTTCTGTTACCCAGAATCCTTTGCAAACCTCAAAATTTGGCCAAAAAAACACATGTTCCTCACATTTCTGTGGCAGAAAGTTTTGGAATCTGAGAGGAGCCACAAATTTCCTTCCACCCAGCGTTCCCCCACGTCTCCCGATAAAAATGATACCTCACTTGTGTGGGTAGGCCTAGTGCCCGCAACAGGAAACGCCCCAAAGCGCAACGTGGACACAGACAAATTTTTTAAGGCAAACAGAGGTGTTTTTTGCAAAGTGCCTACCTGTAGATTTTGGCCTGTAGGTCAGCCGCCACCTAGGGAAACCTACCAAACCTGTGCATTTCTGAAAACTAGAGACCTAGGGGAATCCAAGATGGGGTGACTTGTGTGGCTCGGACCAGGTTCTGTTACCCAGAATCCTTTGCAAACCTCAAAATTTGGCCAAAAAACCACATGTTCCTCACATTTCTGTGGCAGAAAGTTTTGGAATCTGAGAGGAGCCACAAATTTCCTTCCACCCAGCGTTCCCCCACGTCTCCCGATAAAAATGATACCTCACTTGTGTGGGTAGGCCTAGCGCCCGCGACAGGAAAGGCCCCAAAGCGCAACGTGGACACAGCCAAATTTTTGAAGGAAAACAGGTGTTTTTTGCAAAGTGCCTACCTGTAGATTTTGGCCTGTAGCTCAGCCGCCACCTAGGGAAACCTACCAAACCTGTGCATTTCTAAAAATTAGAGACCTAGGGGAATCCAAGATGGGGTGACTTGTGCGGCTCGGACCAGGTTCTGTTACCCAGAATCCTTTGCAAACCTCAGAATTTGGCTAAAAAAACACATGTTCCTCACATTTCTGTGGCAGAAAGTTATGGAATCTGAGAGGAGCCACAAATTTCCTTCCACCCAGCGTTCCCCCACGTCTCCCGATAAAAATGATACCTCACTTGTGTGGGTAGGCCTAGCGCCCGCAACAGGAAACGCCCCAAAGCGCATGGTGGACACGGACACATTTTTGAAGGCAAACAGAGGTGTTTTTTGCAAAGTGCCTACCTGTAGATTTTGGCCTGTAGCTCAGCCGCCACCTAGGGAAACCTACCAAACCTGTGCATTTCTGAAAACTAGAGACCTAGGGGAATCCAAGATGGGGTGACTTGTGTGGCTCGAACCAGGTTCTGTTACCCAGAATCCTTTGCAAACCTCAAAATTTGGCCAAAAAAACACATGTTCCTCACATTTCTGTGGCAGAAAGTTTTTGAATCTGAGAGGAGCCACAAATTTCCTTCCACCCAGCGTTCCCCCACGTCTCCCGATAAAAATGATACCTCACTTGTGTGGGTAGGCCTAGCGCCCGCGACAGGAAACGCCCCAAAGCGCAACGTGGACACAGCCAAATTTTTGAAGGAAAACAGAGGTGTTTTTTGCAAAGTGCCTACCTGTAGATTTTGGCCTGTAGCTCAGCCGTCACCTAGGGAAACCTATCAAACCTGTGCATTTCTGAAAACTAGAGACCTAGGGGAATCCAAGATGGGGTGACTTGTGTGGCTCGGACCAGGTTCTGTTACCCAGAATCCGTTGCAAACCTCAAAATTTGGCAAAAAAAACACATGTTCCTCACATTTCTGTGGCAGAAAGTTCTGGAATCTGAGAGGAGCCACAAATTTCCTTCCACCCATCGTTCCCCCACGTCTCCCGATAAAAATGATACCTCACTTGTGTGGGTAGGCCTAGCGCCCGCGACAGGAAACGCCCCAAAGCGCAACGTGGACACAGCCAAATTTTTGAAGGAAAACAGAGGTGTTTTTTGCAAAGTGCCTACCTGTAGATTTTGGCCTGTAGCTCAGCCGTCACCTAGGGAAACCTACCAAACCTGTGCATTTCTGAAAACTAGAGACCTAGGGGAATCCAAGATGGGGTGACTTGTGTGGCTCGGACCAGGTTCTGTTACCCAGAATCCGTTGCAAACCTCAAAATTTGGTCAAAAAAACACATGTTCCTCACATTTCTGTGGCAGAAAGTTCTGGAATCTGAGAGGAGCCACAAATTTCCTTCCACCCATCGTTCCCCCACGTCTCCCGATAAAAATGATACCTCACTTGTGTTGGTAGGCCTAGCGCCCGCGACAGGAAACGCCCCAAAGCGCAATGTGGACACAGCCAAATTTTTGAAGGAAAACAGAGGTGTTTTTTGCAAAGTGCCTACCTGTAGATTTTGGCCTGTAGCTCAGCCGCCACCTAGGGAAACCTACCAAACCTGTGCCTTTCTGAAAACTAGAGACCTAGGGGAATCCAAGATGGGGTGACTTGTGTGGCTCGGACCAGGTTCTGTTACCCAGAATCCTTTGCAAACCTCAAAATTTGGCTAAAAAAACACATGTTCCTCACATTTCTGTGGCAGAAAGTTCTGGAATCTGAGGGGAGCCACAAATTTCCTTCCACCCAGCGTTCCCCCACGTCTCCCGATAAAAATGATACCTCACTTGTGTGGGTAGGCCTAGCGCCCGCGACAGGAAACGCCCCAAAGCGCAACGTGGACACAGCCAAATTTTTGAAGGAAAACAGAGGTGTTTTTTGCAAAGTGCCTACCTGTAGATTTTGGCCTGTAGCTCAGCCGCCACCTAGGGAAACCTACCAAACCTGTGCATTTCTGAAAACTAGAGACCTAGGGGAATCCAAGATGGGGTGACTTGTGTGGCTCGGACCAGGTTCTGTTACCCAGAATCCTTTGCAAACCTCAAAATTTTGCCAAAAAACCACATGTTCCTCACATTTCTGTGGCAGAAAGTTTTGGAATCTGAGAGGAGCCACAAATTTCCTTCCAACCAGCGTTCCCCCACGTCTCCCGATAAAAATGATACCTCACTTGTGTGGGTAGGCCTAGCGCCCGCGACAGGAAACGCCCCAAAGCGCAACGTGGACACAGCCAAATTTTTGAAGGAAAACAGAGATGTTTTTTGCAAAGTGCCTACCTGTAGATTTTGGCCTGTAGCTCAGCCGCCACCTAGGGAAACCTACCAAACCTGTGCATTTCTGAAAACTAGAGACCTAGGGGAATCCAGGATGGGGGACTTGTGTGGCTCGGACCAGGTTCTGTTACCCAGAATCCTTTGCAAACCTCAGAATTTGGCTAAAAAAACACATGTACCTCACATTTCTGTGGCAGAAAGTTCTGGAATCTGAGAGGAGCCACAAATTTCCTTCCACCCAGCGTTCCCCCACGTCTCCCGATAAAAATGATACCTCACTTGTGTGGGTAGGCCTAGCGCCCGCGACAAGAAAGGCCCCAAAGCGCAACATGAACACAGCCAAATTTTTGAAGGAAAACAGAGGTGTTTTTTGCAAAGTGCCTACCTGTAGATTTTGGCCTGTAGCTCAGCCGCCACCTAGGGAAACCTACCAAACCTGTGCATTTCTGAAAATTAGAGACCTAGGGGAATCCAAGATGGGGTGACTTGTGCGGCTTGGACCAGGTTCTGTTACCCAGAATCCTTTGCAAACCTCAGAATTTGGCTAAAAAAACACATGTTCCTCACATTTCTGTGGCAGAAAGTTATGGAATCTGAGAGGAGCCACAAATTTCCTTCCACCCAGCGTTCCCCCACGTCTCCCGATAAAAATGATACCTCACTTGTGTGGGTAGGCCTAGCGCCCGCAACAGGAAACGCCCCAAAGCGCATGGTGGACACGGACAAATTTTTGAAGGCAAACAGAGGTGTTTTTTGCAAAGTGCCTACCTGTAGATTTTGGCCTGTAGCTCAGCCGCCACCTAGGGAAACCTACCAAACCTGTGCATTTCTGAAAACTAGAGACCTAGGGGAATCCAAGATGGGGTGACTTGTGTGGCTCGAACCAGGTTCTGTTACCCAGAATCCTTTGCAAACCTCAAAATTTGGCCAAAAAAACATATGTTCCTCACATTTCTGTGGCAGAAAGTTTTGGAATCTGAGAGGAGCCACAAATTTCCTTCCACCCAGCGTTCCCCCACGTCTCCCGATAAAAATGATACCTCACTTGTGTGGGTAGGCCTAGTGCCCGCAACAGGAAACGCCCCAAAGCGCAACGTGGACACAGACAAATTTTTGAAGGCAAACAGAGGTGTTTTTTGCAAAGTGCCTACCTGTAGATTTTGGCCTGTAGCTCAGCCGCCACCTAGGGAAACCTACCAAACCTGTGCATTTCTGAAAACTAGAGACCTAGGGGAATCCAAGATGGGGTGACTTGTGTGGCTCGGAGCAGGTTCTGTTACCCAGAATCCTTTGCAAACCTCAAAATTTGGCCAAAAAACCACATGTTCCTCACATTTCTGTGGCAGAAAGTTTTGGAATCTGAGAGGAGCCACAAATTTCCTTCCACCCAGCGTTCCCCCACGTCTCCCGATAAAAATGATACCTCACTTGTGTGGGTAGGCCTAGCGCTCGCGACAGGAAACGCCCCAAAGCGCAACGTGGACACAGCCAAATTTTTGAAGGAAAAAAGAGATGTTTTTTGCAAAGTGCCTACCTGTAGATTTTGGCCTGTAGCTCAGCCGCCACCTAGGGAAACCTACCAAACCTGTGCATTTCTGAAAACTAGAGACCTAGGGGAATCCAGGATGGGGTGACTTGTGTGGCTCGGACCAGGTTCTGTTACCCAGAATCCTTTGCAAACCTCAGAATTTGGCTAAAAAAACACATGTACCTCACATTTCTGTGGCAGAAAGTTTTGGAATGTGAGAGGAGCCACACATTTCCCTCCACCCAGCGTTCCCCCACGTCTCCCGATAAAAATGATACCTCACTTGTGTGGGTAGGCCTAGCGCCCGCGACAGGAAAGGCCCCAAAGCGCAACGTGGACACAGCCAAATTTTTGAAGGAAAACAGAGGTGTTTTTTGCAAAGTGCCTACCTGTAGATTTTGGCCTGTAGCTCAGCCGCCACCTAGGGAAACCTACCAAACCTGTGCATTTCTGAAAATTAGAGACCTAGGGGAATCCAAGATGGGGTGACTTGTGCGGCTCGGACCAGGTTCTGTTACCCAGAATCCTTTGCAAACCTCAGAATTTGGCTAAAAAAACACATGTTCCTCACATTTCTGTGGCAGAAAGTTATGGAATCTGAGAGGAGCCACAAATTTCCTTCCACCCAGCGTTCCCCCATGTCTCCCGATAAAAATGATACCTCACTTGTGTGGGTAGGCCTAGCGCCCGCAACAGGAAACGCCCCAAAGCGCAACGTGGACACAGACAAATTTTTGAAGGCAAACAGAGGTGTTTTTTGCAAAGTGCCTACCTGTAGATTTTGGCCTGTAGCTCAGCCGCCACCTAGGGAAACCTACCAAACCTGTGCATTTCTGAAAACTAGAGACCTAGGGGAATCCAAGATGGGGTGACTTGTGTGGCTCGGACCAGGTTCTGTTACCCAGAATCCTTTGCAAACCTCAAAATTTGGCCAAAAAACCACATGTTCCTCACATTTCTGTGGCAGAAAGTTTTGGAATCTGAGAGGAGCCACAAATTTCCGTCCACCCAGCGTTCCCCCACGTCTCCCGATAAAAATGATACCTCACTTGTGTGGGTAGGCCTAGCGCCCGTGACAGGAAACGCCCCAAAGCGCAACGTGGACACAGCCAAATTTTTGAAGGAAAACAGAGATGTTTTCTGCAAAGTGCCTACCTGTAGATTTTGGCCTGTAGCTCAGCCGCCACCTAGGGAAACCTACCAAACCTGTGCAATTCTGAAAACTAGAGACATAGGGGAATCCAAGATGGGGTGACTTGTGTGGCTCGGAACAGGTTCTGTTACCCAGAATCCTTTGCAAACCTCAGAATTTGGCTAAAAAAACACATGTTCCTCACATTTCTGTGGCAGAAAGTTCTGGAATCTGAGAGGAGCCACAAATTTCCTTCCACCCAGCGTTCCCCCACGTCTCCCGATAAAAATGATACCTCACTTGTGTGGGTAGGCCTAGCGCCCGCGACAGGAAACGCCCCAAAGCGCAACGTGGACACAGCCAAATTTTTGAAGGCAAACAGAGGTGTTTTTTGCAAAGTGCCTACCTGTAGATTTTGGCCTGTAGCTCAGCCGCCACCTAGGGAAACCTACCAAACCTGTGCATTTCTGAAAACTAGAGACCTAGGGGAATCCAAGATGGGGTGACTTGTGTGGCTCGGACCAGGTTCTGTTACCCAGAATCCTTTGCAAACCTCAAAATTTGGCCAAAAAAACCACATGTTCCTCACATTTCTGTGGCAGAAAGTTTTGGAATCTGAGAGGATCCACAAATTTCCTTCCACCCAGCGTTCCCCCACGTCTCCCGATAAAAATGATACCTCACTTGTGTGGGTAGGCCTAGCGCCCGCGACAGGAAACGCCCCAAAGCGCAACGTGGACACAGCCAAATTTTTGAAGGCAAACAGAGGTGTTTTTTGCAAAGTGCCTACCTGTAGATTTTGGCCTGTAGCTCAGCCGCCACCTAGGGAAACCTACCAAACCTGTGCATTTCTGAAAACTAGAGACCTAGGGGAATCCAGGATGGGGTGACTTGTGTGGCTCGGACCAGGTTCTGTTACCCAGAATCCTTTGCAAACCTCAGAATTTGGCTAAAAAAACACATGTACCTCACATTTCTGTGGCAGAAAGTTCTGGAATCTGAGAGGAGCCACAAATTTCCTTCCACCCAGCGTTCCCCCACGTCTCCCGATAAAAATGATACCTCACTTGTGTGGGTAGGCCTAGCGCCCGCGACAGGAAAGGCCCCAAAGCGCAACATGGACACAGCCAAATTTTTGAAGGAAAACAGAGGTGTTTTTTGCAAAGTGCCTACCTGTAGATTTTGGCCTGTAGCTCAGCCGCCACCTAGGGAAACCTACCAAACCTGTGCATTTCTGAAAATTAGAGACCTAGGGGAATCCAAGATGGCGTGACTTGTGCGGCTTGGACCAGGTTCTGTTACCCAGAATCCTTTGCAAACCTCAGAATTTGGCTAAAAAAACACATGTTCCTCACATTTCTGTGGCAGAAAGTTATGGAATCTGAGAGGAGCCACAAATTTCCTTCCACCCAGCGTTCCCCCACGTCTCCCGATAAAAATGATACCTCACTTGTGTGGGTAGGCCTAGCGCCCGCAACAGGAAACGCCCCAAAGCGCATGGTGGACACGGACACATTTTTGAAGGCAAACAGAGGTGTTTTTTGCAAAGTGCCTACCTGTAGATTTTGGCCTGTAGCTCAGCCGCCACCTAGGGAAACCTACCAAACCTGTGCATTTCTGAAAACTAGAGACCTAGGGGAATCCAAGATGGGGTGACTTGTGTGGCTCGAACCAGGTTCTGTTACCCAGAATCCTTTGCAAACCTCAAAATTTGGCCAAAAAAACACATGTTCCTCACATTTCTGTGGCAGAAAGTTTTGGAATCTGAGAGGAGCCACAAATTTCCTTCCACCCAGCGTTCCCCCACGTCTCCCGATAAAAATGATACCTCACTTGTGTGGGTAGGCCTAGTGCCCGTAACAGGAAACGCCCCAAAGCGCAACGTGGACACAGACAAATTTTTTAAGGCAAACAGAGGTGTTTTTTGCAAAGTGCCTACCTGTAGATTTTGGCCTGTAGGTCAGCCGCCACCTAGGGAAACCTACCAAACCTGTGCATTTCTGAAAACTAGAGACCTAGGGGAATCCAAGATGGGGTGACTTGTGTGGCTCGGACCAGGTTCTGTTACCCAGAATCCTTTGCAAACCTCAAAATTTGGCCAAAAAACCACATGTTCCTCACATTTCTGTGGCAGAAAGTTTTGGAATCTGAGAGGAGCCACAAATTTCCTTCCACCCAGCGTTCCCCCACGTCTCCCGATAAAAATTATACCTCACTTGTGTGGGTAGGCCTAGTGCCCGCAACAGGAAACGCCCCAAAGCGCAACGTGGACACAGACAATTTTTTTAAGGCAAACAGAGGTGTTTTTTGCAAAGTGCCTACCTGTAGATTTTGGCCTGTAGGTCAGCCGCCACCTAGGGAAACCTACCAAACCTGTGCATTTCTGAAAACTAGAGACCTAGGGGAATCAAAGATGGGGTGACTTGTGTGGCTCGGACCAGGTTCTGTTACCCAGAATCCTTTGCAAACCTCAAAATTTGGCCAAAAAACCACATGTTCCTCACATTTCTGTGGCAGAAAGTTTTGGAATCTGAGAGGAGCCACAAATTTCCTTCCACCCAGCGTTCCCCCACGTCTCCCGATAAAAATGATACCTCACTTGTGTGGGTAGGCCTAGCGCCCGCGACAGGAAAGGCCCCAAAGCGCAACGTGGACACAGCCAAATTTTTGAAGGAAAACAGAGGTGTTTTTTGCAAAGTGCCTACCTGTAGATTTTGGCCTGTAGCTCAGCCGCCACCTAGGGAAACCTACCAAACCTGTGCATTTCTAAAAATTAGAGACCTAGGGGAATCCAAGATGGGGTGACTTGTGCGGCTCGGACCAGGTTCTGTTACCCAGAATCCTTTGCAAACCTCAGAATTTGGCTAAAAAAACACATGTTCCTCACATTTCTGTGGCAGAAAGTTATGGAATCTGAGAGGAGCCACAAATTTCCTTCCACCCAGCGTTCCCCCACGTCTCCCGATAAAAATGATACCTCACTTGTGTGGGTAGGCCTAGCGCCCGCAACAGGAAACGCCCCAAAGCGCATGGTGGACACGGACACATTTTTGAAGGCAAACAGAGGTGTTTTTTGCAAAGTGCCTACCTGTAGATTTTGGCCTGTAGCTCAGCCGCCACCTAGGGAAACCTACCAAACCTGTGCATTTCTGAAAACTAGAGACCTAGGGGAATCCAAGATGGGGTGACTTGTGTGGCTCGAACCAGGTTCTGTTACCCAGAATCCTTTGCAAACCTCAAAATTTGGCCAAAAAAACACATGTTCCTCACATTTCTGTGGCAGAAAGTTCTGGAATCTGAGAGGAGCCACAAATTTCCTTCCACCCAGCGTTCCCCCACGTCTCCCGATAAAAATGATACCTCACTTGTGTGGGTAGGCCTAGCGCCCGCGACAGGAAACGCCCCAAAGCGCAACGTGGACACAGCCAAATTTTTGAAGGCAAACAGAGGTGTTTTTTGCAAAGTGCCTACCTGTAGATTTTGGCCTGTAGGTCAGCCGCCACCTAGGGAAACCTACCAAACCTGTGCATTTCTGAAAACTAGAGACCTAGGGGAATCCAAGATGGGGTGACTTGTGTGGCTCGGACCAGGTTCTGTTACCCAGAATCCTTTGCAAACCTCAAAATTTGGCCAAAAAAACCACATGTTCCTCACATTTCTGTGGCAGAAAGTTTTGGAATCTGAGAGGATCCACAAATTTCCTTCCACCCAGCGTTCCCCCACGTCTCACGATAAAAATGATACCTCACTTGTGTGGGTAGGCCTAGCGCCCGCGACAGGAAACGCCCCAAAGCGCAACGTGAACACAGCCAAATTTTTGAAGGAAAACAGAGCTGTTTTTTGCAAAGTGCCTACCTGTAGATTTTGGCCTGTAGCTCAGCCGCCACCTAGGGAAACCTACCAAACCTGTGCATTTCTGAAAACTAGAGACCTAGGGGAATCCAGGATAGGGTGACTTGTGTGGCTCGGACCAGGTTCTGTTACCCAGAATCCTTTGCAAACCTCAGAATTTGGCTAAAAAAACACATGTACCTCACATTTCTGTGGCAGAAAGTTCTGGAATCTGAGAGGAGCCACAAATTTCCTTCCACCCAGCGTTCCCCCATGTCTCCCGATAAAAATGATACCTCACTTGTGTGGGTAGGCCTAGCGCCCGCGACAGGAAACGCCCCAAAGCGCAACGTGGACACAGCCAAATTTTTGAAGGAAAACAGAGCTGTTTTTTGCAAAGTGCCTACCTGTAGATTTTGGCCTGTAGCTCAGCCGCCACCTAGGGAAACCTACCAAACCTGTGCATTTCTGAAAACTAGAGACCTAGGGGAATCCAGGATGGGGTGACTTGTGTGGCTCGGACCAGGTTCTGTTACCCAGAATCCTTTGCAAACCTCAGAATTTGGCTAAAAAAACACATGTACCTCACATTTCTGTGGCAGAAAGTTCTGGAATCTGAGAGGAGCCACAAATTTCCTTCCACCCAGCGTTCCCCCACGTCTCCCGATAAAAATGATACCTCACTTGTGTGGGTAGGCCTAGCGCCCGCGACAGGAAAGGCCCCAAAGCGCAACATGGACACAGCCAAATTTTTGAAGGAAAACAGAGGTGTTTTTTGCAAAGTGCCTACCTGTAGATTTTGGCCTGTAGCTCAGCCTCCACCTAGGGAAACCTACCAAACCTGTGCATTTCTGAAAATTAGAGACCTAGGGGAATCCAAGATGGCGTGACTTGTGCGGCTTGGACCAGGTTCTGTTACCCAGAATCCTTTGCAAACCTCAGAATTTGGCTAAAAAAACACATGTTCCTCACATTTCTGTGGCAGAAAGTTATGGAATCTGAGAGGAGCCACAAATTTCCTTCCACCCAGCGTTCCCCCACGTCTCCCGATAAAAATGATACCTCACTTGTGTGGGTAGGCCTAGCGCCCGCAACAGGAAACGCCCCAAAGCGCATGGTGGACACGGACACATTTTTGAAGGCAAACAGAGGTGTTTTTTGCAAAGTGCCTACCTGTAGATTTTGGGCTGTAGCTCAGCCGCCACCTAGGGAAACCTACCAAACCTGTGCATTTCTGAAAACTAGAGACCTAGGGGAATCCAAGATGGGGTGACTTGTGTGGCTCGGACCAGGTTCTGTTACCCAGAATCCTTTGCAAACCTCAAAATTTGGCCAAAAAACCACATGTTCCTCACATTTCTGTGGCAGAAAGTTTTGGAATCTGAGAGGAGCCACAAATTTCCTTCCACCCAGCGTTCCCCCACGTCTCCCGATAAAAATGATACCTCACTTGTGTGGGTAGGCCTAGCGCCCGCGACAGGAAAGGCCCCAAAGCGCAACGTGGACACAGCCAAATTTTTGAAGGAAAACAGAGGTGTTTTTTGCAAAGTGCCTACCTGTAGATTTTGGCCTGTAGCTCAGCCGCCACCTAGGGAAACCTACCAAACCTGTGCATTTCTAAAAATTAGAGACTTAGGGGAATCCAAGATGGGGTGACTTGTGCGGCTCGGACCAGGTTCTGTTACCCAGAATCCTTTGCAAACCTCAGAATTTGGCTAAAAAAACACATGTTCCTCACATTTCTGTGGCAGAAAGTTATGGAATCTGAGAGGAGCCACAAATTTCCTTCCACCCAGCGTTCCCCCACGTCTCCCGATAAAAATGATACCTCACTTGTGTGGGTAGGCCTAGCGCCCGCAACAGGAAACGCCCCAAAGCGCATGGTGGACACGGACACATTTTTGAAGGCAAACAGAGGTGTTTTTTGCAAAGTGCCTACCTGTAGATTTTGGCCTGTAGCTCAGCCGCCACCTAGGGAAACCTACCAAACCTGTGCATTTCTGAAAACTAGAGACCTAGGGGAATCCAAGATGGGGTGACTTGTGTGGCTCGAACCAGGTTCTGTTACCCAGAATCCTTTGCAAACCTCAAAATTTGGCCAAAAAAACACATGTTCCTCACATTTCTGTGGCAGAAAGTTCTGGAATCTGAGAGGAGCCACAAATTTCCTTCCACCCAGCGTTCCCCCACGTCTCCCGATAAAAATGATACCTCACTTGTGTGGGTAGGCCTAGCGCCCGCGACAGGAAACGCCCCAAAGCGCAACGTGGACACAGCCAAATTTTTGAAGGCAAACAGAGGTGTTTTTTGCAAAGTGCCTACCTGTAGATTTTGGCCTGTAGGTCAGCCGCCACCTAGGGAAACCTACCAAACCTGTGCATTTCTGAAAACTAGAGACTTAGGGGAATCCAAGATGGGGTGACTTGTGTGGCTCGGACCAGGTTCTGTTACCCAGAATCCTTTGCAAACCTCAAAATTTGGCCAAAAAAACCACATGTTCCTCACATTTCTGTGGCAGAAAGTTTTGGAATCTGAGAGGATCCACAAATTTCCTTCCACCCAGCGTTCCCCCACGTCTCACGATAAAAATGATACCTCACTTGTGTGGGTAGGCCTAGCGCCCGCGACAGGAAACGCCCCAAAGCGCAACGTGGACACAGCCAAATTTTTGAAGGAAAACAGAGCTGTTTTTTGCAAAGTGCCTACCTGTAGATTTTGGCCTGTAGCTCAGCCGCCACCTAGGGAAACCTACCAAACCTGTGCATTTCTGAAAACTAGAGACCTAGGGGAATCCAGGATAGGGTGACTTGTGTGGCTCGGACCAGGTTCTGTTACCCAGAATCCTTTGCAAACCTCAGAATTTGGCTAAAAAAACACATGTACCTCACATTTCTGTGGCAGAAAGTTCTGGAATCTGAGAGGTGCCACAAATTTCCTTCCACCCAGCGTTCCCCCTCGTCTCCCGATAAAAATGATACCTCACTTGTGTGGGTAGGCCTAGCGCCCGCGACAGGAAAGGCCCCAAAGCGCAACATGGACACAGCCAAATTTTTGAAGGAAAACAGAGGTGTTTTTTGCAAAGTGCCTACCTGTAGATTTTGGCGTGTAGCTCAGCCGCCACCTAGGGAAACCTACCAAACCTGTGCATTTCTGAAAATTAGAGACCTAGGGGAATCCAAGATGGCGTGACTTGTGCGGCTTGGACCAGGTTCTGTTACCCAGAATCCTTTGCAAACCTCAGAATTTGGCTAAAAAAACACATGTTCCTCACATTTCTGTGGCAGAAAGTTATGGAATCTGAGAGGAGCCACAAATTTCCTTCCACCCAGCGTTCCCCCACGTCTCCCGATAAAAATGATACCTCACTTGTGTGGGTAGGCCTAGCGCCCGCAACAGGAAACGCCCCAAAGCGCATGGTGGACACGGACACATTTTTGAAGGCAAACAGAGGTGTTTTTTGCAAAGTGCCTACCTGTAGATTTTGGGCTGTAGCTCAGCCGCCACCTAGGGAAACCTACCAAACCTGTGCATTTCTGAAAACTAGAGACCTAGGGGAATCCAAGATGGGGTGACTTGTGTGGCTCGGACCAGGTTCTGTTACCCAGAATCCTTTGCAAACCTCAAAATTTGGCCAAAAAACCACATGTTCCTCACATTTCTGTGGCAGAAAGTTTTGGAATCTGAGAGGAGCCACAAATTTCCTTCCACCCAGCGTTCCCCCACGTCTCCCGATAAAAATGATACCTCACTTGTGTGGGTAGGCCTAGCGCCCGCGACAGGAAAGGCCCCAAAGCGCAACGTGGACACAGCCAAATTTTTGAAGGAAAACAGAGGTGTTTTTTGCAAAGTGCCTACCTGTAGATTTTGGCCTGTAGCTCAGCCGCCACCTAGGGAAACCTACCAAACCTGTGCATTTCTAAAAATTAGAGACTTAGGGGAATCCAAGATGGGGTGACTTGTGCGGCTCGGACCAGGTTCTGTTACCCAGAATCCTTTGCAAACCTCAGAATTTGGCTAAAAAAACACATGTTCCTCACATTTCTGTGGCAGAAAGTTATGGAATCTGAGAGGAGCCACAAATTTCCTTCCACCCAGCGTTCCCCCACGTCTCCCGATAAAAATGATACCTCACTTGTGTGGGTAGGCCTAGCGCCCGCAACAGGAAACGCCCCAAAGCGCATGGTGGACACGGACACATTTTTGAAGGCAAACAGAGGTGTTTTTTGCAAAGTGCCTACCTGTAGATTTTGGCCTGTAGCTCAGCCGCCACCTAGGGAAACCTACCAAACCTGTGCATTTCTGAAAACTAGAGACCTAGGGGAATCCAAGATGGGGTGACTTGTGTGGCTCGAACCAGGTTCTGTTACCCAGAATCCTTTGCAAACCTCAAAATTTGGCCAAAAAAACACATGTTCCTCACATTTCTGTGGCAGAAAGTTCTGGAATCTGAGAGGAGCCACAAATTTCCTTCCACCCAGCGTTCCCCCACGTCTCCCGATAAAAATGATACCTCACTTGTGTGGGTAGGCCTAGCGCCCGCGACAGGAAACGCCCCAAAGCGCAACGTGGACACAGCCAAATTTTTGAAGGCAAACAGAGGTGTTTTTTGCAAAGTGCCTACCTGTAGATTTTGGCCTGTAGGTCAGCCGCCACCTAGGGAAACCTACCAAACCTGTGCATTTCTGAAAACTAGAGACTTAGGGGAATCCAAGATGGGGTGACTTGTGTGGCTCGGACCAGGTTCTGTTACCCAGAATCCTTTGCAAACCTCAAAATTTGGCCAAAAAAACCACATGTTCCTCACATTTCTGTGGCAGAAAGTTTTGGAATCTGAGAGGATCCACAAATTTCCTTCCACCCAGCGTTCCCCCACGTCTCACGATAAAAATGATACCTCACTTGTGTGGGTAGGCCTAGCGCCCGCGACAGGAAACGCCCCAAAGCGCAACGTGGACACAGCCAAATTTTTGAAGGAAAACAGAGCTGTTTTTTGCAAAGTGCCTACCTGTAGATTTTGGCCTGTAGCTCAGCCGCCACCTAGGGAAACCTACCAAACCTGTGCATTTCTGAAAACTAGAGACCTAGGGGAATCCAGGATAGGGTGACTTGTGTGGCTCGGACCAGGTTCTGTTACCCAGAATCCTTTGCAAACCTCAGAATTTGGCTAAAAAAACACATGTACCTCACATTTCTGTGGCAGAAAGTTCTGGAATCTGAGAGGTGCCACAAATTTCCTTCCACCCAGCGTTCCCCCTCGTCTCCCGATAAAAATGATACCTCACTTGTGTGGGTAGGCCTAGCGCCCGCGACAGGAAAGGCCCCAAAGCGCAACATGGACACAGCCAAATTTTTGAAGGAAAACAGAGGTGTTTTTTGCAAAGTGCCTACCTGTAGATTTTGGCGTGTAGCTCAGCCGCCACCTAGGGAAACCTACCAAACCTGTGCATTTCTGAAAATTAGAGACCTAGGGGAATCCAAGATGGCGTGACTTGTGCGGCTTGGACCAGGTTCTGTTACCCAGAATCCTTTGCAAACCTCAGAATTTGGCTAAAAAAACACATGTTCCTCACATTTCTGTGGCAGAAAGTTATGGAATCTGAGAGGAGCCACAAATTTCCTTCCACCCAGCGTTCCCCCACGTCTCCCGATAAAAATGATACCTCACTTGTGTGGGTAGGCCTAGCGCCCGCAACAGGAAACGCCCCAAAGCGCATGGTGGACACGGACACATTTTTGAAGGCAAACAGAGGTGTTTTTTGCAAAGTGCCTACCTGTAGATTTTGGCCTGTAGCTCAGCCGCCACCTAGGGAAACCTACCAAACCTGTGCATTTCTGAAAACTAGAGACCTAGGGGAATCCAAGATGGGGTGACTTGTGTGGCTCGAACCAGGTTCTGTTACCCAGAATCCTTTGCAAACCTCAAAATTTGGCCAAAAAAACACATGTTCCTCACATTTCTGTGGCAGAAAGTTTTGGAATCTGAGAGGAGCCACAAATTTCCTTCCACCCAGCGTTCCCCCACGTCTCCCGATAAAAATGATACCTCACTTGTGTGGGTAGGCCTAGTGCCCGCAACAGGAAACGCCCCAAAGCGCAACGTGGACACAGACAAATTTTTTAAGGCAAACAGAGGTGTTTTTTGCAAAGTGCCTACCTGTAGATTTTGGCCTGTAGGTCAGCCGCCACCTAGGGAAACCTACCAAACCTGTGCATTTCTGAAAACTAGAGACCTAGGGGAATCCAAGATGGGGTGACTTGTGTGGCTCGGACCAGGTTCTGTTACCCAGAATCCTTTGCAAACCTCAAAATTTGGCCAAAAAACCACATGTTCCTCACATTTCTGTGGCAGAAAGTTTTGGAATCTGAGAGGAGCCACAAATTTCCTTCCACCCAGCGTTCCCCCACGTCTCCCGATAAAAATGATACCTCACTTGTGTGGGTAGGCCTAGTGCCCGCAACAGGAAACGCCCCAAAGCGCAACGTGGACACAGACAAATTTTTTAAGGCAAACAGAGGTGTTTTTTGCAAAGTGCCTACCTGTAGATTTTGGCCTGTAGGTCAGCCGCCACCTAGGGAAACCTACCAAACCTGTGCATTTCTGAAAACTAGAGACCTAGGGGAATCCAAGATGGGGTGACTTGTGTGGCTCGGACCAGGTTCTGTTACCCAGAATCCTTTGCAAACCTCAAAATTTGGCCAAAAAACCACATGTTCCTCACATTTCTGTGGCAGAAAGTTTTGGAATCTGAGAGGAGCCACAAATTTCCTTCCACCCAGCGTTCCCCCACGTCTCCCGATAAAAATGATACCTCACTTGTGTGGGTAGGCCTAGCGCCCGCGACAGGAAAGGCCCCAAAGCGCAACGTGGACACAGCCAAATTTTTGAAGGAAAACAGAGGTGTTTTTTGCAAAGTGCCTACCTGTAGATTTTGGCCTGTAGCTCAGCCGCCACCTAGGGAAACCTACCAAACCTGTGCATTTCTAAAAATTAGAGACCTAGGGGAATCCAAGATGGGGTGACTTGTGCGGCTCGGACCAGGTTCTGTTACCCAGAATCCTTTGCAAACCTCAGAATTTGGCTAAAAAAACACATGTTCCTCACATTTCTGTGGCAGAAAGTTATGGAATCTGAGAGGAGCCACAAATTTCCTTCCACCCAGCGTTCCCCCACGTCTCCCGATAAAAATGATACCTCACTTGTGTGGGTAGGCCTAGCGCCCGCAACAGGAAACGCCCCAAAGCGCATGGTGGACACGGACACATTTTTGAAGGCAAACAGAGGTGTTTTTTGCAAAGTGCCTACCTGTAGATTTTGGCCTGTAGCTCAGCCGCCACCTAGGGAAACCTACCAAACCTGTGCATTTCTGAAAACTAGAGACCTAGGGGAATCCAAGATGGGGTGACTTGTGTGGCTCGAACCAGGTTCTGTTACCCAGAATCCTTTGCAAACCTCAAAATTTGGCCAAAAAAACACATGTTCCTCACATTTCTGTGGCAGAAAGTTTTGGAATCTGAGAGGAGCCACAAATTTCCTTCCACCCAGCGTTCCCCCACGTCTCCCGATAAAAATGATACCTCACTTGTGTGGGTAGGCCTAGTGCCCGCAACAGGAAACGCCCCAAAGCGCAACGTGGACACAGACAAATTTTTTAAGGCAAACAGAGGTGTTTTTTGCAAAGTGCCTACCTGTAGATTTTAGCCTGTAGGTCAGCCGCCACCTAGGGAAACCTACCAAACCTGTGCATTTCTGAAAACTAGAGATCTAGGGGAATCCAAGATGGGGTGACTTGTGTGGCTCGGACCAGGTTCTGTTACCCAGAATCATTTGCAAACCTCAAAATTTGGCCAAAAAACCACATGTTCCTCACATTTCTGTGGCAGAAAGTTTTGGAATCTGAGAGGAGCCACAAATTTCCTTCCACCCAGCGTTCCCCCACGTCTCCCGATAAAAATGATACCTCACTTGTGTGGGTAGGCCTAGCGCCCGCGACAGGAAAGGCCCCAAAGCGCAACGTGGACACAGCCAAATTTTTGAAGGAAAACAGAGGTGTTTTTTGCAAAGTGCCTACCTGTAGATTTTGGCCTGTAGCTCAGCCGCCACCTAGGGAAACCTACCAAACCTGTCCATTTCTAAAAATTAGAGACCTAGGGGAATCCAAGATGGGGTGACTTGTGCGGCTCGGACCAGGTTCTGTTACCCAGAATCCTTTGCAAACCTCAGAATTTGGCTAAAAAAACATATGTTCCTCACATTTCTGTGGCAGAAAGTTATGGAATCTGAGAGGAGCCACAAATTTCCTTCCACCCAGCGTTCCCCCATGTCTCCCGATAAAAATGATACCTCACTTGTGTGGGTAGGCCTAGCGCCCGCGACAGGAAAGGCCCCAAAGCGCACCATGGACACAGCCAAATTTTAGAAGGAAAACAGAGGTGTTTTTTGCAAAGTGCCTACCTGTAGATTTTGGCCTGTAGCTCAGCCGCCACCTAGGGAAACCTACCAAACCTGTGCATTTCTGAAAATTAGAGACCTAGGGGAATCCAAGATGGGGTGACTTGTGCGGCTTGGACCAGGTTCTGTTACCCAGAATCCTTTGCAAACCTCAGAATTTGGCTAAAAAAACACATGTTCCTCACATTTCTGTGGCAGAAAGTTATGGAATCTGAGAGGAGCCACAAATTTCCTTCCACCCAGCGTTCCCCCACGTCTCCCGATAAAAATGATACCTCACTTGTGTGGGTAGGCCTAGCGCCCGCAACAGGAAACGCCCCAAAGCGCATGGTGGACACGGACAAATTTTTGAAGGCAAACAGAGGTGTTTTTTGCAAAGTGCCTACCTGTAGATTTTGGCCTGTAGCTCAGCCGCCACCTAGGGAAACCTACCAAACCTGTGCATTTCTGAAAACTAGAGACCTAGGGGAATCCAAGATGGGGTGACTTGTGTGGCTCGAACCAGGTTCTGTTACCCAGAATCCTTTGCAAACCTCAAAATTTGGCCAAAAAAACACATGTTCCTCACATTTCTGTGGCAGAAAGTTTTGGAATCTGAGAGGAGCCACAAATTTCCTTCCACCCAGCGTTCCCCCACGTCTCCCGATAAAAATGATACCTCACTTGTGTGGGTAGGCCTAGTGCCCGCAACAGGAAACGCCCCAAAGCGCAACGTGGACACAGACAAATTTTTGAAGGCAAACAGAGGTGTTTTTTGCAAAGTGCCTACCTGTAGATTTTGGCCTGTAGCTCAGCCGCCACCTAGGGAAACCTACCAAACCTGTGCATTTCTGAAAACTAGAGACCTAGGGGAATCCAGGATGGGGTGACTTGTGTGGCTCGGACCAGGTTCTGTTACCCAGAATCCTTTGCAAACCTCAGAATTTGGCTAAAAAAACACATGTACCTCACATTTCTGTGGCAGAAAGTTTTGGAATGTGAGAGGAGCCACAAATTTCCTTCCACCCAGCGTTCCCCCACGTCTCCCGATAAAAATGATACCTCACTTGTGTGGGTAGGCCTAGCGCCCGCGACAGGAAAGGCCCCAAAGCGCAACGTGGACACAGCCAAATTTTTGAAGGAAAACAGAGGTGTTTTTTGCAAAGTGCCTACCTGTAGATTTTGGCCTGTAGCTCAGCCGCCACCTAGGGAAACCTACCAAACCTGTGCATTTCTAAAAATTAGAGACCTAGGGGAATCCAAGATGGGGTGACTTGTGCGGCTCGGACCAGGTTCTGTTACCCAGAATCCTTTGCAAACCTCAGAATTTGGCTAAAAAAACACATGTTCCTCACATTTCTGTGGCAGAAAGTTATGGAATCTGAGAGGAGCCACAAATTTCCTTCCACCCAGCGTTCCCCCACGTCTCCCGATAAAAATGATACCTCACTTGTGTGGGTAGGCCTAGCGCCCGCAACAGGAAACGCCCCAAAGCGCAACGTGGACACAGACAAATTTTTGAAGGCAAACAGAGGTGTTTTTTGCAAAGTGCCTACCTGTAGATTTTGGCCTGTAGCTCAGCCGCCACCTAGGGAAACCTACCAAACCTGTGCATTTCTGAAAACTAGAGACCTAGGGGAATCCAAGATGGGGTGACTTGTGTGGCTCGGACCAGGTTCTGTTACCCAGAATCCTTTGCAAACCTCAAAATTTGGCCAAAAAACCACATGTTCCTCACATTTCTGTGGCAGAAAGTTTTGGAATCTGAGAGGAGCCACAAATTTCCTTCCACCCAGCGTTCCCCCACGTCTCCCGATAAAAATGATACCTCACTTGTGTGGGTAGGCCTAGCGCCCGCGACAGGAAACGCCCCAAAGCTCAACGTGGACACAGCCAAATTTTTGAAGGAAAACAGAGATGTTTTCTGCAAAGTGCCTACCTGTAGATTTTGGCCTGTAGCTCAGCCGCCACCTAGGGAAACCTACCAAACCTGTGCAATTCTGAAAACTAGAGACATAGGGGAATCCAAGATGGGGTGACTTGTGTGGCTCGGAACAGGTTCTGTTACCCAGAATCCTTTGCAAACCTCAGAATTTGGCTAAAAAAACACATGTTCCTCACATTTCTGTGGCAGAAAGTTCTGGAATCTGAGAGGAGCCACAAATTTCCTTCCACCCAGCGTTCCCCCACGTCTCCCGATAAAAATGATACCTCACTTGTGTGGGTAGGACTAGCGCCCACGACAGGAAACGCCCCAAAGCGCAACGTGGACACAGCCAAATTTTTGAAGGCAAACAGAGGTGTTTTTTGCAAAGTGCCTACCTGTAGATTTTGGCCTGTAGCTCAGCCGCCACCTAGGGAAACCTACCAAACCTGTGCATTTCTGAAAACTAGAGACCTAGGGGAATCCAAGATGGGGTGACTTGTGTGGCTCGGACCAGGTTCTGTTACCCAGAATCCTTTGCAAACCTCAAAATTTGGCCAAAAAACCACATGTTCCTCACATTTCTGTGGCAGAAAGTTTTGGAATCTGAGATGAGCCACAAATTTCCTTCCACCCAGCGTTCCCCCACGTCTCCCGATAAAAATGATACCTCACTTGTGTGGGTAGGCCTAGCGCCCGCGACAGGAAACGCCCCAAAGCGCAACGTGGACACAGCCAAATTTTTGAAGGAAAACAGAGATGTTTTTTGCAAAGTGCCTACCTGTAGATTTTGGCCTGTAGCTCAGCCGCCACCTAGGGAAACCTACCAAACCTGTGCATTTCTGAAAACTAGAGACCTAGGGGAATCCAGGATGGGGTGACTTGTGTGGCTCGGACCAGGTTCTGTTACCCAGAATCCTTTGCAAACCTCAGAATTTGGCTAAAAAAACACATGTACCTCACATTTCTGTGGCAGAAAGTTTTGGAATCTGAGAGGAGCCACAAATTTCCTTCCACCCAGCGTTCCCCCACGTCTCCCGATAAAAATGATACCTCACTTGTGTGGGTAGGCCTAGCGCCCGTGACAGGAAAGGCCCCAAAGCGCAACGTGGACACAGCCAAATTTTTGAAGGAAAACAGAGGTGTTTTTTGCAAAGTGCCTACCTGTAGATTTTGGCCTGTAGCTCAGCCGCCACCTAGGGAAACCTACCAAACATGTGCATTTCTGAAAATTAGAGACCTAGGGGAATCCAAGATGGGGTGACTTGTGCGGCTCGGACCAGGTTCTGTTACCCAGAATCCTTTGCAAACCTCAGAATTTGGCTAAAAAAACACATGTTCCTCACATTTCTGTGGCAGAAAGTTATGGAATCTGAGAGGAGCCACAAATTTCCTTCCACATAGCGTTCCCCCACGTCTCCCGATAAAAATGATACCTCACTTGTGTGGGTAGGCCTAGCGCCCGCAACAGGAAATGCCCCAAAGCGCAACGTGGACACAGACAAATTTTTGAAGGCAAACAGAGGTGTTTTTTGCAAAGTGCCTAACCTGTAGATTTTGGCCTGTAGCTCAGCCGCCACCTAGGGAAACCTACCAAACCTGTGCATTTCTGAAAACTAGAGACCTAGGGGAATCCAAGATGGGGTGACTTGTGTGGCTCGGACCAGGTTCTGTTACCCAGAATCCTTTGCAAACCTCAAAATTTGGCCAAAAAACCACATGTTCCTCACATTTCTGTGGCAGAAAGTTTTGGAATCTGAGAGGAGCCACAAATTTCCTTCCACCCAGCGTTCCCCCATGTCTCCCGATAAAAATGATACCTCACTTGTGTGGGTAGGCCTAGCGCCCGCGACAGCAAACGCCCCAAAGCGCAACGTGGACACAGCCAAATTTTTGAAGGAAAACAGAGGTGTTTTTTGCAAAGTGCCTACCTGTAGATTTTGGCCTGTAGCTCAGCCGCCACCTAGGGAAACCTACCAAACCTGTGCATTTCTGAAAACTAGAGACCTAGGGGAATCCAGGATGGGGTGACTTGTGTGGCTCGGACCAGGTTCTGTTACCCAGAATCCTTTGCAAACCTCAGAATTTGGCTAAAAAAACACATGTACCTCACATTTCTGTGGCAGAAAGTTTTGGAATGTGAGAGGAGCCACAAATTTCCTTCCACCCAGCGTTCCCCCACGTCTCCCGATAAAAATGATACCTCACTTGTGTGGGTAGGCCTAGCGCCCGCGACAGGAAAGGCCCCAAAGCGCAACGTGGACACAGCCAAATTTTTGAAGGAAAACAGAGGTGTTTTTTGCAAAGTGCCTACCTGTAGATTTTGGCCTGTAGCTCAGCCGCCACCTAGGGAAACCTACCAAACCTGTGCATTTCTAAAAATTAGAGACCTAGGGGAATCCAAGATGGGGTGACTTGTGCGGCTCGGACCAGGTTCTGTTACCCAGAATCCTTTGCAAACCTCAGAATTTGGCTAAAAAAACACATGTTCCTCACATTTCTGTGGCAGAAAGTTATGGAATCTGAGAGGAGCCACAAATTTCCTTCCACCCAGCGTTCCCCCACGTCTCCCGATAAAAATGATACCTCACTTGTGTGGGTAGGCCTAGCGCCCGCAACAGGAAACGCCCCAAAGCGCAACGTGGACACAGACAAATTTTTGAAGGCAAACAGAGGTGTTTTTTGCAAAGTGCCTACCTGTAGATTTTGGCCTGTAGCTCAGCCGCCACCTAGGGAAACCTACCAAACCTGTGCATTTCTGAAAACTAGAGACCTAGGGGAATCCAAGATGGGGTGACTTGTGTGGCTCGGACCAGGTTCTGTTACCCAGAATCCTTTGCAAACCTCAAAATTTGGCCAAAAAACCACATGTTCCTCACATTTCTGTGGCAGAAAGTTTTGGAATCTGAGAGGAGCCACAAATTTCCTTCCACCCAGCGTTCCCCCACGTCTCCCGATAAAAATGATACCTCACTTGTGTGGGTAGGCCTAGCGCCCGCGACAGGAAACGCCCCAAAGCTCAACGTGGACACAGCCAAATTTTTGAAGGAAAACAGAGATGTTTTCTGCAAAGTGCCTACCTGTAGATTTTGGCCTGTAGCTCAGCCGCCACCTAGGGAAACCTACCAAACCTGTGCAATTCTGAAAACTAGAGACATAGGGGAATCCAAGATGGGGTGACTTGTGTGGCTCGGAACAGGTTCTGTTACCCAGAATCCTTTGCAAACCTCAGAATTTGGCTAAAAAAACACATGTTCCTCACATTTCTGTGGCAGAAAGTTCTGGAATCTGAGAGGAGCCACAAATTTCCTTCCACCCAGCGTTCCCCCACGTCTCCCGATAAAAATGATACCTCACTTGTGTGGGTAGGACTAGCGCCCACGACAGGAAACGCCCCAAAGCGCAACGTGGACACAGCCAAATTTTTGAAGGCAAACAGAGGTGTTTTTTGCAAAGTGCCTACCTGTAGATTTTGGCCTGTAGCTCAGCCGCCACCTAGGGAAACCTACCAAACCTGTGCATTTCTGAAAACTAGAGACCTAGGGGAATCCAAGATGGGGTGACTTGTGTGGCTCGGACCAGGTTCTGTTACCCAGAATCCTTTGCAAACCTCAAAATTTGGCCAAAAAACCACATGTTCCTCACATTTCTGTGGCAGAAAGTTTTGGAATCTGAGATGAGCCACAAATTTCCTTCCACCCAGCGTTCCCCCACGTCTCCCGATAAAAATGATACCTCACTTGTGTGGGTAGGCCTAGCGCCCGCGACAGGAAACGCCCCAAAGCGCAACGTGGACACAGCCAAATTTTTGAAGGAAAACAGAGATGTTTTTTGCAAAGTGCCTACCTGTAGATTTGGGCCTGTAGCTCAGCCGCCACCTAGGGAAACCTACCAAACCTGTGCATTTCTGAAAACTAGAGACCTAGGGGAATCCAGGATGGGGTGACTTGTGTGGCTCGGACCAGGTTCTGTTACCCAGAATCCTTTGCAAACCTCAGAATTTGGCTAAAAAAACACATGTACCTCACATTTCTGTGGCAGAAAGTTTTGGAATCTGAGAGGAGCCACAAATTTCCTTCCACCCAGCGTTCCCCCACGTCTCCCGATAAAAATGATACCTCACTTGTGTGGGTAGGCCTAGCGCCCGTGACAGGAAAGGCCCCAAAGCGCAACGTGGACACAGCCAAATTTTTGAAGGAAAACAGAGGTGTTTTTTGCAAAGTGCCTACCTGTAGATTTTGGCCTGTAGCTCAGCCGCCACCTAGGGAAACCTACCAAACATGTGCATTTCTGAAAATTAGAGACCTAGGGGAATCCAAGATGGGGTGACTTGTGCGGCTCGGACCAGGTTCTGTTACCCAGAATCCTTTGCAAACCTCAGAATTTGGCTAAAAAAACACATGTTCCTCACATTTCTGTGGCAGAAAGTTATGGAATCTGAGAGGAGCCACAAATTTCCTTCCACATAGCGTTCCCCCACGTCTCCCGATAAAAATGATACCTCACTTGTGTGGGTAGGCCTA
This sequence comes from Pleurodeles waltl, assembly GCF_031143425.1. NCBI lineage: Eukaryota > Metazoa > Chordata > Amphibia > Caudata > Salamandridae > Pleurodeles > Pleurodeles waltl. Next base: position 838,152,661 of record NC_090442.1, read on the forward strand.
GCGCCCGCAACAGGAAATGCCCCAAAGCGCAACGTGGACACAGACAAATTTTTGAAGGCAAACAGAGGTGTTTTTTGCAAAGTGCCTAACCTGTAGATTTTGGCCTGTAGCTCAGCCGCCACCTAGGGAAACCTACCAAACCTGTGCATTTCTGAAAACTAGAGACCTAGGGGAATCCAAGATGGGGTGACTTGTGTGGCTCGGACCAGGTTCTGTCACCCAGAATCCTTTGCAAACCTCAAAATTTGGCCAAAAAACCACATGTTCCTCACATTTCTGTGGCAGAAAGTTTTGGAATCTGAGAGGAGCCACAAATTTCCTTCCACCCAGCGTTCCCCCATGTCTCCCGATAAAAATGATACCTCACTTGTGTGGGTAGGCCTAGCGCCCGCGACAGCAAACGCCCCAAAGCGCAACGTGGACACAGCCAAATTTTTGAAGGAAAACAGAGGTGTTTTTTGCAAAGTGCCTACCTGTAGATTTTGGCCTGTAGCTCAGCCGCCACCTAGGGAAACCTACCAAACCTGTGCATTTCTGAAAACTAGAGACCTAGGGGAATCCAGGATGGGGTGACTTGTGTGGCTCGGACCAGGTTCTGTTACCCAGAATCCTTTGCAAACCTCAGAATTTGGCTAAAAAAACACATGTACCTCACATTTCTGTGGCAGAAAGTTCTGGAATCTGAGAGGAGCCACAAATTTCCTTCCACCCAGCGTTCCCCCACGTCTCCCGATAAAAATGATACCTCACTTGTGTGGGTAGGCCTAGCGCCCGCGACAGGAAAGGCCCCAAAGCGCAACGTGGACACAGCCAAATTTTTGAAGGAAAACAGAGGTGTTTTTTGCAAAGTGCCTACCTGTAGATTTTGGCCTGTAGCTCAGCCGCCACCTAGGGAAACTACCAAACCTGTGCATTTCTGAAAATTAGAGACCTAGGGGAATCCAAGATGGGGTGACTTGTGCGGCTTGGACCAGGTTCTGTTACCCAGAATCCTTTGCAAACCTCAGAATTTGGCTAAAAAAACACATGTTCCTCATATTTCTGTGGCAGAAAGTTATGGAATCTGAGAGGAGCCACAAATTTCCTTCCACCCAGCGTTCCCCCACGTCTCCCGATAAAAATGATACCTCACTTGTGTGGGTAGGCCTAGCGCCCGCGACAGGAAACGCCCCAAAGCGCAACGTGGACACAGCCAAATTTTTGAAGGAAAACAAAGGTGTTTTTTGCAAAGTGCCTACCTGTAGATTTTGGCCTGTAGCTCAGCCGTCACCTAGGGAAACCTATCAAACCTGTGCATTTCTGAAAACTAGAGACCTAGGGGAATCCAAGATGGGGTGACTTGTGTGGCTCGGACCAGGTTCTGTTACCCAGAATCCGTTGCAAACCTCAAAATTTGGCAAAAAAAACACATGTTCCTCACATTTCTGTGGCAGAAAGTTCTGGAATCTGAGAGGAGCCACAAATTTCCTTCCACCCATCGTTCCCCCACGTCTCCCGATAAAAATGATACCTCACGTGTGTGGGTAGGCCTAGCGCCCGCGACAGGAAACGCCCCAAAGCGCAACGTGGACACAGCCAAATTTTTGAAGGAAAACAGAGGTGTTTTTTGCAAAGTGCCTACCTGTAGATTTTGGCCTGTAGCTCAGCCGTCACCTAGGGAAACCTACCAAACCTGTGCATTTCTGAAAACTAGAGACCTAGGGGAATCCAAGATGGGGTGACTTGTGTGGCTCGGACCAGGTTCTGTTACCCAGAATCCTTTGCAAACCTCAAAATTTGGCCAAAAAACCACATGTTCCTCACATTTCTGTGGCAGAAAGTTTTGGAATCTGAGAGGAGCCACAAATTTCCTTCCACCCAGCGTTCCCCCACGTCTCCCGATAAAAATGATACCTCACTTGTGTGGGTAGGCATAGCGCCCGCGACAGGAAACGCCCCAAAGCGCAACGTGGACACAGCCAAATTTTTGAAGGAAAACAGAGATGTTTTTTGCAAAGTGCCTACCTGTAGATTTTGGCCTGTAGCTCAGCCGCCACCTAGGGAAACCTACCAAACCTGTGCATTTCTAAAAATTAGAGACCTAGGGGAATCCAAGATGGGGTGACTTGTGCGGCTCGGACCAGGTTCTGTTACCCAGAATCCTTTGCAAACCTCAGAATTTGGCTAAAAAAACACATGTTCCTCACATTTCTGTGGCAGAAAGTTATGGAATCTGAGAGGAGCCACAAATTTCCTTCCACCCAGCGTTCCCCCACGTCTCCCGATAAAAATGATACCTCACTTGTGTGGGTAGGCCTAGCGCCCGCAACAGGAAACGCCCCAAAGCGCAACGTGGACACAGACAAATTTTTGAAGGCAAACAGAGGTGTTTTTTGCAAAGTGCCTACCTGTAGATTTTGGCCTGTAGCTCAGCCGTCACCTAGGGAAACCTATCAAACCTGTGCATTTCTGAAAACTAGAGACCTAGGGGAATCCAAGATGGGGTGACTTGTGTGGCTCGGACCAGGTTCTGTTACCCAGAATCCGTTGCAAACCTCAAAATTTGGCAAAAAAAACACATGTTCCTCACATTTCTGTGGCAGAAAGTTCTGGAATCTGAGAGGAGCCACAAATTTCCTTCCACCCATCGTTCCCCCACGTCTCCCGATAAAAATGATACCTCACGTGTGTGGGTAGGCCTAGCGCCCGCGACAGGAAACGCCCCAAAGCGCAACGTGGACACAGCCAAATTTTTGAAGGAAAACAGAGGTGTTTTTTGCAAAGTGCCTACCTGTAGATTTTGGCCTGTAGCTCAGCCGTCACCTAGGGAAACCTACCAAACCTGTGCATTTCTGAAAACTAGAGACCTAGGGGAATCCAAGATGGGGTGACTTGTGTGGCTCGGACCAGGTTCTGTTACCCAGAATCCTTTGCAAACCTCAAAATTTGGCCAAAAAACCACATGTTCCTCACATTTCTGTGGCAGAAAGTTTTGGAATCTGAGAGGAGCCACAAATTTCCTTCCACCCAGCGTTCCCCCACGTCTCCCGATAAAAATGATACCTCACTTGTGTGGGTAGGCATAGCGCCCGCGACAGGAAACGCCCCAAAGCGCAACGTGGACACAGCCAAATTTTTGAAGGAAAACAGAGATGTTTTTTGCAAAGTGCCTACCTGTAGATTTTGGCCTGTAGCTCAGCCGCCACCTAGGGAAACCTACCAAACCTGTGCATTTCTGAAAACTAGAGACCTAGGGGAATCCAGGATGGGGGACTTGTGTGGCTCGGACCAGGTTCTGTTACCCAGAATCCTTTGCAAACCTCAGAATTTGGCTAAAAAAACACATGTACCTCACATTTCTGTGGCAGAAAGTTCTGGAATCTGAGAGGAGCCACAAATTTCCTTCCACCCAGCGTTCCCCCACGTCTCCCGATAAAAATGATACCTCATTTGTGTGGGTAGGCCTAGCGCCCGCGACAGGAAAGGCCCCAAAGCGCAACATGGACACAGCCAAATTTTTGAAGGAAAACAGAGGTGTTTTTTGCAAAGTGCCTACCTGTAGATTTTGGCCTGTAGCTCAGCCGCCACCTAGGGAAACCTACCAAACCTGTGCATTTCTGAAAATTAGAGACCTAGGGGAATCCAAGATGGGGTGACTTGTGCGGCTTGGACCAGGTTCTGTTACCCAGAATCCTTTGCAAACCTCAGAATTTGGCTAAAAAAACACATGTTCCTCACATTTCTGTGGCAGAAAGTTATGGAATCTGAGAGGAGCCACAAATTTCCTTCCACCCAGCGTTCCCCCACGTCTCCCGATAAAAATGATACCTCACTTGTGTGGGTAGGCCTAGCGCCCGCAACAGGAAATGCCCCAAAGCGCATGGTGGACACGGACAAATTTTTGAAGGCAAACAGAGGTGTTTTTTGCAAAGTGCCTACCTGTAGATTTTGGCCTGTAGCTCAGCCGCCACCTAAGGAAACCTACCAAACCTGTGCATTTCTGAAAACTAGAGACCTAGGGGAATCCAAGATGGGGTGACTTGTGTGGCTCGAACCAGGTTCTGTTACCCAGAATCCTTTGCAAACCTCAAAATTTGGCCAAAAAATCACATGTTCCTCACATTTCTGTGGCAGAAAGTTTTGGAATCTGAGAGGAGCCACAAATTTCCTTCCACCCAGCGTTCCCCCACGTCTCCCGATAAAAATGATACCTTACTTGTGTGGGTAGGCCTAGTGCCCGCAACAGGAAACGCCCCAAAGCGCAACGTGGACACAGACAAATTTTTGAAGGCAAACAGAGGTGTTTTTTGCAAAGTGCCTACCTGTAGATTTTGGCCTGTAGCTCAGCCGCCACCTAGGGAAACCTACCAAACCTGTGCATTTCTGAAAACTAGAGACCTAGGGGAATCCAAGATGGGGTGACTTGTGTGGCTCGGACCAGGTTCTGTTACCCAGAATCCTTTGCAAACCTCAAAATTTGGCCAAAAAACCACATGTTCCTCACATTTCTGTGGCAGAAAGTTTTGGAATCTGAGAGGAGCCACAAATTTCCTTCCACCCAGCGTTCCCCCACGTCTCCTGATAAAAATGATACCTCACTTGTGTGGGTAGGCCTAGCGCCCGCGACAGGAAACGCCCCAAAGCGCAACGTGGACACAGCCAAATTTTTGAAGGAAAACAGAGATGTTTTTTGCAAAGTGCCTACCTGTAGATTTTGGCCTGTAGCTCAGCCGCCACCTAGGGAAACCTACCAAACCTGTGCATTTCTGAAAACTAGAGACCTAGGGGAATCCAGGATGGGGTGACTTGTGTGGCTCGGACCAGGTTCTGTTACCCAGAATCCTTTGCAAACCTCAGAATTTGGCTAAAAAAACACATGTACCTCACATTTCTGTGGCAGAAAGTTTAGGAATGTGAGAGGAACCACAAATTTCCTTCCACCCAGCGTTCCCCCACGTCTCCCGATAAAAATGATACCTCACTTGTGTGGGTAGGCCTAGCGCCCGCGACAGGAAAAGCCCCAAAGCGCAACGTGGACACAGCCAAATTTTTGAAGGAAAACAGAGGTGTTTTTTGCAAAGTGCCTACCTGCAGATTTTGGCCTGTAGCTCAGCCGCCACCTAGGGAAACCTACCAAACCTGTGCATTTCTGAAAATTAGAGACCTAGGGGAATCCAAGATGGGGTGACTTGTGCGGCTCGGACCAGGTTCTGTTACCCAAAATCCTTTGCAAACCTCAGAATTTGGCTAAAAAAACACATGTTCCTCACATTTCTGTGGCAGAAAGTTATGGAATCTGAGAGGAGCCACAAATTTCCTTCCACCCAGCGTTCCCCCACGTCTCCCGATAAAAATGATACCTCACTTGTGTGGGTAGGCCTAGCGCCCGCAACAGGAAACGCCCCAAAGCGCAACGTGGACACAGACAAATTTTTGAAGGCAAACAGAGGTGTTTTTTGCAAAGTGCCTACCTGTAGATTTTGGCCTGTAGCTCAGCCGCCACCTAGGGAAACCTACCAAACCTGTGCATTTCTGCAAACTAGAGACCTAGGGGAATCCAAGATGGGGTGACTTGTGTGGCTCGGACCAGGTTCTGTTACCCAGAATCCTTTGCAAACCTCAAAATTTGGCCAAAAAACCACATGTTCCTCACATTTCTGTGGCAGAAAGTTTTGGAATCTGAGAGGAGCCACAAATTTCCTTCCACCCAGCGTTCCCCCACGTCTCCCGATAAAAATGATACCTCACTTGTGTGGGTAGGCATAGCGCCCGCGACAGGAAACGCCCCAAAGCGCAACGTGGACACAGCCAAATTTTTGAAGGAAAACAGAGATGTTTTTTGCAAAGTGCCTACCTGTAGATTTTGGCCTGTAGCTCAGCCGCCACCTAGGGAAACCTACCAAACCTGTGCATTTCTGAAAACTAGAGACCTAGGGGAATCCAGGATGGGGGACTTGTGTGGCTCGGACCAGGTTCTGTTACCCAGAATCCTTTGCAAACCTCAGAATTTGGCTAAAAAAACACATGTACCTCACATTTCTGTGGCAGAAAGTTCTGGAATCTGAGAGGAGCCACAAATTTCCTTCCACCCAGCGTTCCCCCACGTCTCCCGATAAAAATGATACCTCATTTGTGTGGGTAGGCCTAGCGCCCGCGACAGGAAAGGCCCCAAAGCGCAACATGGACACAGCCAAATTTTTGAAGGAAAACAGAGGTGTTTTTTGCAAAGTGCCTACCTGTAGATTTTGGCCTGTAGCTCAGCCGCCACCTAGGGAAACCTACCAAACCTGTGCATTTCTGAAAATTAGAGACCTAGGGGAATCCAAGATGGGGTGACTTGTGCGGCTTGGACCAGGTTCTGTTACCCAGAATCCTTTGCAAACCTCAGAATTTGGCTAAAAAAACACATGTTCCTCACATTTCTGTGGCAGAAAGTTATGGAATCTGAGAGGAGCCACAAATTTCCTTCCACCCAGCGTTCCCCCACGTCTCCCGATAAAAATGATACCTCACTTGTGTGGGTAGGCCTAGCGCCCGCAACAGGAAATGCCCCAAAGCGCATGGTGGACACGGACAAATTTTTGAAGGCAAACAGAGGTGTTTTTTGCAAAGTGCCTACCTGTAGATTTTGGCCTGTAGCTCAGCCGCCACCTAAGGAAACCTACCAAACCTGTGCATTTCTGAAAACTAGAGACCTAGGGGAATCCAAGATGGGGTGACTTGTGTGGCTCGAACCAGGTTCTGTTACCCAGAATCCTTTGCAAACCTCAAAATTTGGCCAAAAAATCACATGTTCCTCACATTTCTGTGGCAGAAAGTTTTGGAATCTGAGAGGAGCCACAAATTTCCTTCCACCCAGCGTTCCCCCACGTCTCCCGATAAAAATGATACCTTACTTGTGTGGGTAGGCCTAGTGCCCGCAACAGGAAACGCCCCAAAGCGCAACGTGGACACAGACAAATTTTTGAAGGCAAACAGAGGTGTTTTTTGCAAAGTGCCTACCTGTAGATTTTGGCCTGTAGCTCAGCCGCCACCTAGGGAAACCTACCAAACCTGTGCATTTCTGAAAACTAGAGACCTAGGGGAATCCAAGATGGGGTGACTTGTGTGGCTCGGACCAGGTTCTGTTACCCAGAATCCTTTGCAAACCTCAAAATTTGGCCAAAAAACCACATGTTCCTCACATTTCTGTGGCAGAAAGTTTTGGAATCTGAGAGGAGCCACAAATTTCCTTCCACCCAGCGTTCCCCCACGTCTCCTGATAAAAATGATACCTCACTTGTGTGGGTAGGCCTAGCGCCCGCGACAGGAAACGCCCCAAAGCGCAACGTGGACACAGCCAAATTTTTGAAGGAAAACAGAGATGTTTTTTGCAAAGTGCCTACCTGTAGATTTTGGCCTGTAGCTCAGCCGCCACCTAGGGAAACCTACCAAACCTGTGCATTTCTGAAAACTAGAGACCTAGGGGAATCCAGGATGGGGTGACTTGTGTGGCTCGGACCAGGTTCTGTTACCCAGAATCCTTTGCAAACCTCAGAATTTGGCTAAAAAAACACATGTACCTCACATTTCTGTGGCAGAAAGTTTAGGAATGTGAGAGGAACCACAAATTTCCTTCCACCCAGCGTTCCCCCACATCTCCCGATAAAAATGATACCTCACTTGTGTGGGTAGGCCTAGCGCCCGCGACAGGAAAAGCCCCAAAGCGCAACGTGGACACAGCCAAATTTTTGAAGGAAAACAGAGGTGTTTTTTGCAAAGTGCCTACCTGCAGATTTTGGCCTGTAGCTCAGCCGCCACCTAGGGAAACCTACCAAACCTGTGCATTTCTGAAAATTAGAGACCTAGGGGAATCCAAGATGGGGTGACTTGTGCGGCTCGGACCAGGTTCTGTTACCCAAAATCCTTTGCAAACCTCAGAATTTGGCTAAAAAAACACATGTTCCTCACATTTCTGTGGCAGAAAGTTATGGAATCTGAGAGGAGCCACAAATTTCCTTCCACCCAGCGTTCCCCCACGTCTCCCGATAAAAATGATACCTCACTTGTGTGGGTAGGCCTAGCGCCCGCAACAGGAAACGCCCCAAAGCGCAACGTGGACACAGACAAATTTTTGAAGGCAAACAGAGGTGTTTTTTGCAAAGTGCCTACCTGTAGATTTTGGCCTGTAGCTCAGCCGCCACCTAGGGAAACCTACCAAACCTGTGCATTTCTGCAAACTAGAGACCTAGGGGAATCCAAGATGGGGTGACTTGTGTGGCTCGGACCAGGTTCTGTTACCCAGAATCCTTTGCAAACCTCAAAATTTGGCCAAAAAACCACATGTTCCTCACATTTCTGTGGCAGAAAGTTTTGGAATCTGAGAGGAGCCACAAATTTCCTTCCACCCAGCGTTCCCCCACGTCTCCCGATAAAAATGATACCTCACTTGTGTGGGTAGGCATAGCGCCCGCGACAGGAAACGCCCCAAAGCGCAACGTGGACACAGCCAAATTTTTGAAGGAAAACAGAGATGTTTTCTGCAAAGTGCCTACCTGTAGATTTTGGCCTGTAGCTCAGCCGCCACCTAGGGAAACCTACCAAACCTGTGCAATTCTGAAAACTAGAGACATAGGGGAATCCAAGATGGGGTGACTTGTGTGGCTCGGAACAGGTTCTGTTACCCAGAATCCTTTGCAAACCTCAGAATTTGGCTAAAAAAACACATGTTCCTCACATTTCTGTGGCAGAAAGTTCAGGAATCTGAGAGGAGCCACAAATTTCCTTCCACCCAGCGTTCCCCCACGTCTCCCGATAAAAATGATACCTCACTTGTGTGGGTAGGCCTAGCGCCCACGACAGGAAACGCCCCAAAGTGCAACGTGGACACAGCCAAATTTTTGAAGGCAAACAGAGGTGTTTTTTGCAAAGTGCCTACCTGTAGATTTTGGCCTGTAGCTCAGCCGCCACCTAGGGAAACCTACCAAAGCTGTGCATTTCTGAAAACTAGAGACCTAGGGGAATCCAGGATGGGGTGACTTGTGTGGCTCGGACCAGGTTCTGTTACCCAGAATCCTTTGCAAACCTCAGAATTTGGCTAAAAAAACACATGTACCTCACATTTCTGTGGCAGAAAGTTCTGGAATCTGAGAGGAGCCACAAATTTCCTTCCACCCAGCGTTCCCCCACGTCTCCCGATAAAAATGATACCTCACTTGTGTGGGTAGGCCTAGCGCCCGCGACAGGAAAGGCCCCAAATCGCAACATGGACACAGCCAAATTTTTGAAGGAAAACAGAGGTGTTTTTTGCAATGTGCCTACCTGTAGATTTTGGCCTGTAGCTCAGCCGCCACCTAGGGAAACCTACCAAACCTGTGCATTTCTGAAAATTAGAGACCTAGGGGAATCCAAGATGGGGTGACTTGTGCGGCTTGGTCCAGGTTCTGTTACCCAGAATCCTTTGCAAACCTCAGAATTTGGCTAAAAAAACACATGTTCCTCACATTTCTGTGGCAGAAAGTTATGGAATCTGAGAGGAGCCACAAATTTCCTTCCACCCAGCGTTCCCCCACGTCTCCCGATAAAAATGATACCTCACTTGTGTGGGTAGGCCTAGCGCCCGCGACAGGAAACGCCCCAAAGCGCAACGTGGACACAGCCAAATTTTTGAAGGAAAACAGAGATGTTTTTTGCAAAGTGCCTACCTGTAGATTTTGGCCTGTAGCTCAGGCGCCACCTAGGGAAACCTACCAAACCTGTGCATTTCTGAAAACTAGAGACCTAGGGGAATCCAGGATGGGGTGACTTGTGTGGCTCGGACCAGGTTCTGTTACCCAGAATCCTTTGCAAACCTCAGAATTTGGCTAAAAAAACACATGTACCTCACATTTCTGTGGCAGAAAGTTCTGGAATCTGAGAGGAGCCACAAATTTCCTTCCACCCAGCGTTCCCCCACGTCTCCCGATAAAAATGATACCTCACTTGTGTGGGTAGGCCTAGCGCCCGCGACAGGAAAGGCCCCAAATCGCAACATGGACACAGCCAAATTTTTGAAGGAAAACAGAGGTGTTTTTTGCAATGTGCCTACCTGTAGATTTTGGCCTGTAGCTCAGCCGCCACCTAGGGAAACCTACCAAACCTGTGCATTTCTGAAAATTAGAGACCTAGGGGAATCCAAGATGGGGTGACTTGTGCGGCTTGGTCCAGGTTCTGTTACCCAGAATCCTTTGCAAACCTCAGAATTTGGCTAAAAAAACACATGTTCCTCACATTTCTGTGGCAGAAAGTTATGGAATCTGAGAGGAGCCACAAATTTCCTTCCACCCAGCGTTCCCCCACGTCTCCCGATAAAAATGATACCTCACTTGTGTGGGTAGGCCTAGCGCCCGCAACAGGAAACGCCCCAAAGCTCAACGTGGACACAGCCAAATTTTTGAAGGAAAACAGAGATGTTTTCTGCAAAGTGCCTACCTGTAGATTTTGGCCTGTAGCTCAGCCGCCACCTAGGGAAACCTACCAAACCTGTGCAATTCTGAAAACTAGAGACATAGGGGAATCCAAGATGGGGTGACTTGTGTGGCTCGGAACAGGTTCTGTTACCCAGAATCCTTTGCAAACCTCAGAATTTGGCTAAAAAAACACATGTTCCTCACATTTCTGTGGCAGAAAGTTCTGGAATCTGAGAGGAGCCACAAATTTCCTTCCACCCAGCGTTCCCCCACGTCTCCCGATAAAAATGATACCTCACTTGTGTGGGTAGGCCTAGCGCCCACGACAGGAAACGCCCCAAAGTGCAACGTGGACACAGCCAAATTTTTGAAGGCAAACAGAGGTGTTTTTTGCAAAGTGCCTACCTGTAGATTTTGGCCTGTAGCTCAGCCGCCACCTAGGGAAACCTACCAAACCTGTGCATTTCTGAAAACTAGAGACCTAGGGGAATCCAGGATGGGGTGACTTGTGTGGCTCGGACCAGGTTCTGTTACCCAGAATCCTTTGCAAACCTCAGAATTTGGCTAAAAAAACACATGTACCTCACATTTCTGTGGCAGAAAGTTCTGGAATCTGAGAGGAGCCACAAATTTCCTTCCACCCAGCGTTCCCCCACGTCTCCCGATAAAAATGATACCTCACTTGTGTGGGTAGGCCTAGCGCCCGCGACAGGAAAGGCCCCAAATCGCAACATGGACACAGCCAAATTTTTGAAGGAAAACAGAGGTGTTTTTTGCAATGTGCCTACCTGTAGATTTTGGCCTGTAGCTCAGCCGCCACCTAGGGAAACCTACCAAACCTGTGCATTTCTGAAAATTAGAGACCTAGGGGAATCCAAGATGGGGTGACTTGTGCGGCTTGGTCCAGGTTCTGTTACCCAGAATCCTTTGCAAACCTCAGAATTTGGCTAAAAAAACACATGTTCCTCACATTTCTGTGGCAGAAAGTTATGGAATCTGAGAGGAGCCACAAATTTCCTTCCACCCAGCGTTCCCCCACGTCTCCCGATAAAAATGATACCTCACTTGTGTGGGTAGGCCTAGCGCCCGCAACAGGAAACGCCCCAAAGCTCAACGTGGACACAGCCAAATTTTTGAAGGAAAACAGAGATGTTTTCTGCAAAGTGCCTACCTGTAGATTTTGGCCTGTAGCTCAGCCGCCACCTAGGGAAACCTACCAAACCTGTGCAATTCTGAAAACTAGAGACATAGGGGAATCCAAGATGGGGTGACTTGTGTGGCTCGGAACAGGTTCTGTTACCCAGAATCCTTTGCAAACCTCAGAATTTGGCTAAAAAAACACATGTTCCTCACATTTCTGTGGCAGAAAGTTCTGGAATCTGAGAGGAGCCACAAATTTCTTTCCACCCAGCGTTCCCCCACGTCTCCCGATAAAAATGATACCTCACTTGTGTGGGTAGGCCTAGCGCCCACGACAGGAAACGCCCCAAAGCGCAACGTGGACACAGCCAAATTTTTGAAGGCAAACAGAGGTGTTTTTTGCAAAGTGCCTACCTGTAGATTTTGGCCTGTAGCTCAGCCGCCACCTAGGGAAACCTACCAAACCTGTGCATTTCTGAAAACTAGAGACCTAGGGGAATCCAAGATGGGGTGACTTGTGTGGCTCGGACCAGGTTCTGTTACCCAGAATCCTTTGCAAACCTCAAAATTTGGCCAAAAAAACCACATGTTCCTCACATTTCTGTGGCAGAAAGTTTTGGAATCTGAGAGGAGCCACAAATTTCCTTCCACCCAGCGTTCCCCCACGTCTCCCGATAAAAATGATACCTCACTTGTGTGGGTAGGCCTAGCGCCCGCGACAGGAAACGCCCCAAAGCGCAACGTGGACACAGCCAAATTTTTGAAGGAAAACAGAGATGTTTTTTGCAAAGTGCCTACCTGTAGATTTTGGCCTGTAGCTCAGCCGCCACCTAGGGAAACCTACCAAACCTGTGCATTTCTGAAAACTAGAGACCTAGGGGAATCCAGGATGGGGTGACTTGTGTGGCTCGGACCAGGTTCTGTTACCCAGAATCCTTTGCAAACCTCAGAATTTGGCTAAAAAAACACATGTACCTCACATTTCTGTGGCAGAAAGTTTTGGAATCTGAGAGGAGCCACAAATTTCCTTCCACCCAGCGTTCCCCCACGTCTCCCGATAAAAATGATACCTCACTTGTGTGGGTAGGCCTAGCGCCCGTGACAGGAAAGACCCCAAAGCGCAACGTGGACACAGCCAAATTTTTGAAGGAAAACAGAGGTGTTTTTTGCAAAGTGCCTACCTGTAGATTTTGGCCTGTAGCTCAGCCGCCACCTAGGGAAACCTACCAAACATGTGCATTTCTGAAAATTAGAGACCTAGGGGAATCCAAGATGGGGTGACTTGTGCGGCTCGGACCAGGTTCTGTTACCCAGAATCCTTTGCAAACCTCAGAATTTGGCTAAAAAAACACATGTTCCTCACATTTCTGTGGCAGAAAGTTATGGAATCTGAGAGGAGCCACAAATTTCCTTCCACATAGCGTTCCCCCACGTCTCCCGATAAAAATGATACCTCACTTGTGTGGGTAGGCCTAGCGCCCGCAACAGGAAATGCCCCAAAGCGCAACGTGGACACAGACAAATTTTTGAAGGCAAACAGAGGTGTTTTTTGCAAAGTGCCTAACCTGTAGATTTTGGCCTGTAGCTCAGCCGCCACCTAGGGAAACCTACCAAACCTGTGCATTTCTGAAAACTAGAGACCTAGGGGAATCCAAGATGGGGTGACTTGTGTGGCTCGGACCAGGTTCTGTTACCCAGAATCCTTTGCAAACCTCAAAATTTGGCCAAAAAACCACATGTTCCTCACATTTCTGTGGCAGAAAGTTTTGGAATCTGAGAGGAGCCACAAATTTCCTTCCACCCAGCGTTCCCCCATGTCTCCCGATAAAAATGATACCTCACTTGTGTGGGTAGGCCTAGCGCCCGCGACAGCAAACGCCCCAAAGCGCAACGTGGACACAGCCAAATTTTTGAAGGAAAACAGAGGTGTTTTTTGCAAAGTGCCTACCTGTAGATTTTGGCCTGTAGCTCAGCCGCCACCTAGGGAAACCTACCAAACCTGTGCATTTCTGAAAACTAGAGACCTAGGGGAATCCAAGATGGGGTGACTTGTGTGGCTCGGACCAGGTTCTGTTACCCAGAATCCTTTGCAAACCTCAAAATTTGGCCAAAAAACCACATGTTCCTCACATTTCTGTGGCAGAAAGTTTTGGAATCTAAAAGGAGCCACAAATTTCCTTCCACCCAGCCTTCCCCCACGTCTCCCGATAAAAATGATACCTCACTTGTGTGGGTAGGCCTAGCGCCCGCGACAGGAAACTCCCCAAAGCGCAACGTGGACACAGCCAAATTTTTGAAGGAAAACAGAGATGTTTTTTGCAAAGTGCCTACCTGTAGATTTTGGCCTGTAGCTCAGCCGCCACCTAGGGAAACCTACCAAACCTGTGCATTTCTGAAAACTAGAGACCTAGGGGAATCCAGGATGGGGTGACTTGTGTGGCTCGGACCAGGTTCTGTTACCCAGAATCCTTTGCAAACCTCAGAATTTGGCTAAAAAAACACATGTACCTCACATTTCTGTGGCAGAAAGTTCTGGAATCTGAGAGGAGCCACAAATTTCCTTCCACCCAGCGTTCCCCCACGTCTCCCGATAAAAATGATACCTCACTTGTGTGGGTAGGCCTAGCGCCCGCGACAGGAAAGGCCCCAAAGCGCAACGTGGACACAGCCAAATTTTTGAAGGAAAACAGAGGTGTTTTTTGCAAAGTGCCTACCTGTAGATTTTGGCCTGTAGCTCAGCCGCCACCTAGGGAAACTACCAAACCTGTGCATTTCTGAAAATTAGAGACCTAGGGGAATCCAAGATGGGGTGACTTGTGCGGCTTGGACCAGGTTCTGTTACCCAGAATCCTTTGCAAACCTCAGAATTTGGCTAAAAAAACACATGTTCCTCACATTTCTGTGGCAGAAAGTTATGGAATCTGAGAGGAGCCACAAATTTCCTTCCACCCAGCGTTCCCCCACGTCTCCCGATAAAAATGATACCTCACTTGTGTGGGTAGGCCTAGCGCCCGCGACAGGAAACGCCCCAAAGCGCAACGTGGACACAGCCAAATTTTTGAAGGAAAACAAAGGTGTTTTTTGCAAAGTGCCTACCTGTAGATTTTGGCCTGTAGCTCAGCCGTCACCTAGGGAAACCTATCAAACCTGTGCATTTCTGAAAACTAGAGACCTAGGGGAATCCAAGATGGGGTGACTTGTGTGGCTCGGACCAGGTTCTGTTACCCAGAATCCGTTGCAAACCTCAAAATTTGGCAAAAAAAACACATGTTCCTCACATTTCTGTGGCAGAAAGTTCTGGAATCTGAGAGGAGCCACAAATTTCCTTCCACCCATCGTTCCCCCACGTCTCCCGATAAAAATGATACCTCACTTGTGTGGGTAGGCCTAGCGCCCGCGACAGGAAACGCCCCAAAGCGCAACGTGGACACAGCCACATTTTTGAAGGAAAACAGAGGTGTTTTTTGCAAAGTGCCTACCTGTAGATTTTGGCCTGTAGCTCAGCCGTCACCTAGGGAAACCTACCAAACCTGTGCATTTCTGAAAACTAGAGACCTAGGGGAATCCAAGATGGGGTGACTTGTGTGGCTCGGACCAGCTTCTGTTACCCAGAATCCGTTGCGAACCTCAAAATTTGGTCAAAAAAACACATGTTCCTCACATTTCTGTGGCAGAAAGTTCTGGAATCTGAGAGGAGCCACAAATTTCCTTCCACCCATCGTTCCCCCACATCTCCCGATAAAAATGATACCTCACTTGTGTTGGTAGGCCTAGCGCCCGCGACAGGAAACGCCCCAAAGCGCAATGTGGACACAGCCAAATTTTTGAAGGAAAACAGAGGTGTTTTTTGCAAAGTGCCTACCTGTAGATTTTGGCCTGTAGCTCAGCCGCCACCTAGGGAAACCTACCAAACCTGTTCCTTTCTGAAAACTAGAGACCTAGTGGAATCCAAGATGGGGTGACTTGTGTGGCTCGGACCAGGTTCTGTTACCCAGAATCCTTTGCAAACCTCAAAATTTGGCTAAAAAAACACATGTTCCTCACATTTCTGTGGCAGAAAGTTCTGGAATCTGAGGGGAGCCACAAATTTCCTTCCACCCAGCGTTCCCCCACGTCTCCCGATAAAAATGATACCTCACTTGTGTGGGTAGGCCTAGCGCCCGCGACAGGAAACGCCCCAAAGCGCAACGTGGACACAGCCAAATTTTTGAAGGAAAACAGAGGTGTTTTTTGCAAAGTGCCTACCTGTAAATTTTGGCCTGTAGCTCAGCCGCCACCTAGGGAAACCTACCAAAGCTGTGCATTTCTGAAAACTAGAGACCTAGGGGAATCCAAGATGGGGTGACTTGTGTGGCTCGGACCAGGTTCTGTTACCCAGAATCCTTTGCAAACCTCAAAATTTGGCCAAAAAACCACATGTTCCTCACATTTCTGTGGCAGAAAGTTTTGGAATCTGAGAGGAGCCACAAATTTCCTTCCACCCAGCGTTCCCCCACGTCTCCCGATAAAAATGATACCTCACTTGTGTGGGTAGGCCTAGCGCCCGCGACAGGAAACGCCCCAAAGCGCAACGTGGACACAGCCAAATTTTTTAAGGAAAACAGAGATGTTTTTTGCAAAGTGCCTACCTGTAGATTTTGGCCTGTAGCTCAGCCGCCACCTAGGGAAACCTACCAAACCTGTGCATTTCTGAAAACTAGAGACCTAGGGGAATCCAGGATGGGGGACTTGTGTGGCTCGGACCAGGTTCTGTTACCCAGAATCCTTTGCAAACCTCAGAATTTGGCTAAAAAAACACATGTACCTCACATTTCTGTGGCAGAAAGTTCTGGAATCTGAGAGGAGCCACAAATTTCCTTCCACCCAGCGTTCCCCCACGTCTCCCGATAAAAATGATACCTCACTTGTGTGGGTAGGCCTAGCGCCCGCGACAGGAAAGGCCCCAAAGCGCAACATGGACACAGCCAAATTTTTGAAGGAAAACAGAGGTGTTTTTTGCAAAGTGCCTACCTGTAGATTTTGGCCTGTAGCTCAGCCGCCACCTAGGGAAACCTACCAAACCTGTGCATTTCTGAAAATTAGAGACCTAGGGGAATCCAAGATGGGGTGACTTGTGCGGCTTGGACCAGGTTCTGTTACCCAGAATCCTTTGCAAACCTCAGAATTTGGCTAAAAAAACACATGTTCCTCACATTTCTGTGGCAGAAAGTTATGGAATCTGAGAGGAGCCACAAATTTCCTTCCACCCAGCGTTCCCCCACGTCTCCCGATAAAAATGATACCTCACTTGTGTGGGTAGGCCTAGCGCCCGCAACAGGAAACGCCCCAAAGCGCATGGTGGACACGGACAAATTTTTGAAGGCAAACAGAGGTGTTTTTTGCAAAGTGCCTACCTGTAAATTTTGGCCTGTAGCTCAGCCGCCACCTAGGGAAACCTACCAAACCTGTGCATTTCTGAAAACTAGAGACCTAGGGGAATCCAAGATGGGGTGACTTGTGTGGCTCGAACCAGGTTCTGTTACCCAGAATCCTTTGCAAACCTCAAAATTTGGCCAAAAAAACACATGTTCCTCACATTTCTGTGGCAGAAAGTTTTGGAATCTGAGAGGAGCCACAAATTTCCTTCCACCCAGCGTTCCCCCACGTCTCCCGATAAAAATGATACCTCACTTGTGTGGGTAGGCCTAGTGCCCGCAACAGGAAACGCCCCAAAGCGCAACGTGGACACAGACAAATTTTTGAAGGCAAACAGAGGTGTTTTTTGCAAAGTGCCTACCTGTAGATTTTGGCCTGTAGCTCAGCCGCCACCTAGGGAAACCTACCAAACCTGTGCATTTCTGAAAACTAGAGACCTAGGGGAATCCAAGATGGGGTGACTTGTGTGGCTCGGACCAGGTTCTGTTACCCAGAATCCTTTGCAAACCTCAAAATTTGGCCAAAAAACCACATGTTCCTCACATTTCTGTGGCAGAAAGTTTTGGAATCTGAGAGGAGCCACAAATTTCCTTCCACCCAGCGTTCCCCCACGTCTCCTGATAAAAATGATACCTCACTTGTGTGGGTAGGCCTAGCGCCCGCGACAGGAAACGCCCCAAAGCGCAACGTGGACACAGCCAAATTTTTGAAGGAAAACAGAGATGTTTTTTGCAAATTTCCTACCTGTAGATTTTGGCCTGTAGCTCAGCCGCCACCTAGGGAAACCTACCAAACCTGTGCATTTCTGAAAACTAGAGACCTAGGGGAATCCAGGATGGGGTGACTTGTGTGGCTCGGACCAGGTTCTGTTACCCAGAATCCTTTGCAAACCTCAGAATTTGGCTAAAAAAACACATGTACCTCACATTTCTGTGGCAGAAAGTTTAGGAATGTGAGAGGAGCCACAAATTTCCTTCCACCCAGCGTTCCCCCACGTCTCCCGATAAAAATGATACCTCACTTGTGTGGGTAGGCCTAGCGCCCGCGACAGGAAAGGCCCCAAAGCGCAACGTGGACACAGCCAAATTTTTGAAGGAAAACAGAGGTGTTTTTTGCAAAGTGCCTACCTGCAGATTTTGGCCTGTAGCTCAGCCGCCACCTAGGGAAACCTACCAAACCTGTGCATTTCTGAAAATTAGAGACCTAGGGGAATCCAAGATGGGGTGACTTGTGCGGCTCGGACCAGGTTCTGTTACCCAAAATCCTTTGCAAACCTCAGAATTTGGCTAAAAAAACACATGTTCCTCACATTTCTGTGGCAGAAAGTTATGGAATCTGAGAGGAGCCACAAATTTACTTCCACCCAGCGTTCCCCCACGTCTCCCGATAAAAATGATACCTCACTTGTGTGGGTAGGCCTAGCGCCCGCAACAGGAAACGCCCCAAAGCGCAACGTGGACACAGACAAATTTTTGAAGGCAAACAGAGGTGTTTTTTGCAAAGTGCCTACCTGTAGATTTTGGCCTGTAGCTCAGCCGCCACCTAGGGAAACCTACCAAACCTGTGCATTTCTGAAAACTAGAGACCTAGGGGAATCCAAGATGGGGTGACTTGTGTGGCTCGGACCAGGTTCTGTTACCCAGAATCCTTTGCAAACCTCAAAATTTGGCCAAAAAACCACATGTTCCTCACATTTCTGTGGCAGAAAGTTTTGGAATCTGAGAGGAGCCACAAATTTCCTTCCACCCAGCGTTCCCCCACGTCTCCCGATAAAAATGATACCTCACTTGTGTGGGTAGGCACAGCGCCCGCGACAGGAAACGCCCCAAAGCGCAACGTGGACACAGCCAAATTTTTGAAGGAAAACAGAGATGTTTTCTGCAAAGTGCCTACCTGTAGATTTTGACCTGTAGCTCAGCCGCCACCTAGGGAAACCTACCAAACCTGTGCAATTCTGAAAACTAGAGACATAGGGGAATCCAAGATGGGGTGACTTGTGTGGCTCGGAACAGGTTCTGTTACCCAGAATCCTTTGCAAACCTCAGAATTTGGCTAAAAAAACACATGTTCCTCACATTTCTGTGGCAGAAAGTTCTGGAATCTGAGAGGAGCCACAAATTTCCTTCCACCCAGCGTTCCCCCACGTCTCCCGATAAAAATGATACCTCACTTGTGTGGGTAGGCCTAGCGCCCGCGACAGGAAACGCCCCAAAGCGCAACGTGGACACAGCCAAATTTTTGAAGGCAAACAGAGGTGTTTTTTGCAAAGTGCCTACCTGTAGATTTTGGCCTGTAGCTCAGCCGCCACCTAGGGAAACCTACCAAACCTGTGCATTTCTGAAAACTAGAGACCTAGGGGAATCCAAGATGGGGTGACTTGTGTGGCTCGGACCAGGTTCTGTTACCAGAATCCTTTGCAAACCTCAAAATTTGGCCAAAAAACCACATGTTCCTCACATTTCTGTGGCAGAAAGTTTTGGAATCTGAGAGGATCCACAAATTTCCTTCCACCCAGCGTTCCCCCACGTCTCACGATAAAAATGATACCTCACTTGTGTGGGTAGGCCTAGCGCCCGCGACAGGAAACGCCCCAAAGCGCAACGTGGACACAGCCAAATTTTTGAAGGAAAACAGAGATGTTTTTTGCAAAGTGCCTACCTGTAGATTTTGGCCTGTAGCTCAGGCGCCACCTAGGGAAACCTACCAAACCTGTGCATTTCTGAAAACTAGAGATCTAGGGGAATCCAGGATGGGGTGACTTGTGTGGCTCGGACCAGGTTCTGTTACCCAGAATCCTTTGCAAACCTCAGAATTTGGCTAAAAAAACACATGTACCTCACATTTCTGTGGCAGAAAGTTCTGGAATCTGAGAGGAGCCACAAATTTCCTTCCACCCAGCGTTCCCCCACGTCTCCCGATAAAAATGATACCTCACTTGTGTGGGTAGGCCTAGCGCCCGCGACAGGAAAGGCCCCAAATCGCAACATGGACACAGCCAAATTTTTGAAGGAAAACAGAGGTGTTTTTTGCAAAGTGCCTACCTGTAGATTTTGGCCTGTAGCTCAGCCGCCACCTAGGGAAACCTACCAAACCTGTGCATTTCTGAAAATTAGAGACCTAGGGGAATCCAAGATGGGGTGACTTGTGCGGCTTGGTCCAGGTTCTGTTACCCAGAATCCTTTGCAAACCTCAGAATTTGGCTAAAAAAACACATGTTCCTCACATTTCTGTGGCAGAAAGTTATGGAATCTGAGAGGAGCCACAAATTTCCTTCCACCCAGCGTTCCCCCACGTCTCCCGATAAAAATGATACCTCACTTGTGTGGGTAGGCCTAGCGCCCGCAACAGGAAACGCCCCAAAGCGCATGGTGGACACGGACACATTTTTGAAGGCAAACAGAGGTGTTTTTTGCAAAGTGCCTACCTGTAGATTTTGGCCTGTAGCTCAGCCGCCACCTAGGGAAACCTACCAAACCTGTGCATTTCTGAAAACTAGAGACCTAGGGGAATCCAAGATGGGGTGACTTGTGTGGCTCGAACCAGGTTCTGTTACCCAGAATCCTTTGCAAACCTCAAAATTTGGCCAAAAAAACACATGTTCCTCACATTTCTGTGGCAGAAAGTTTTGGAATCTGAGAGGAGCCACAAATTTCCTTCCACCCAGCGTTCCCCCACGTCTCCCGATAAAAATGATACCTCACTTGTGTGGGTAGGCCTAGTGCCCGCAACAGGAAACGCCCCAAAGCGCAACGTGGACACAGACAAATTTTTGAAGGCAAACAGAGGTGTTTTTTGCAAAGTGCCTACCTGTAGATTTTGGCCTGTAGCTCAGCCGCCACCTAGGGAAACCTACCAAACCTGTGCATTTCTGAAAACTAGAGACCTAGGGGAATCCAAGATAGGGTGACTTGTGTGGCTCGGACCAGGTTCTGTTACCCAGAATCCTCTGCAAACCTCAAAATTTGGCCAAAAAACCACATGTTCCTCACATTTCTGTGGCAGAAAGTTTTGGAATCTGAGAGGAGCCACAAATTTCCTTCCACCCAGCGTTCCCCCACATCTCCCGATAAAAATGATACCTCACTTGTGTGGGTAGGCCTAGCGCCCGCGACAGGAAACGCCCCAAAGCGCAACGTGGACACAGCCAAATTTTTGAAGGAAAACAGAGATGTTTTTTGCAAAGTGCCTACCTGTAGATTTTGGCCTGTAGCTCAGCCGCCACCTAGGGAAACCTACCAAACCTGTGCATTTCTGAAAACTAGAGACCTAGGGGAATCCAGGATGGGGTGACTTGTGTGGCTCGAACCAGGTTCTGTTACCCAGAATCCTTTGCAAACCTCAGAATTTGGCTAAAAAAACACATGTACCTCACATTTCTGTGGCAGAAAGTTTTGAAATGTGAGAGGAGCCACAAATTTCCTTCCACCCAGCGTTCCCCCACGTCTCCCGATAAAAATGATACCTCACTTGTGTGGGTAGGCCTAGCGCCCGCGACAGGAAAGGCCCCAAAGCGCAACGTGGACACAGCCAAATTTTTGAAGGAAAACAGAGGTGTTTTTTGCAAAGTGCCTACCTGTAGATTTTGGCCTGTAGCTCAGCCGCCACCTAGGGAAACCTACCAAACCTGTGCATTTCTAAAAATTAGAGACCTAGGGGAATCCAAGATGGGGTGACTTGTGCGGCTCGGACCAGGTTCTGTTACCCAGAATCCTTTGCAAACCTCAGAATTTGGCTAAAAAAACACATGTTCCTCACATTTCTGTGGCAGAAAGTTATGGAATCTGAGAGGAGCCACAAATTTCCTTCCACCCAGCGTTCCCCCACGTCTCCCGATAAAAATGATACCTCACTTGTGTGGGTAGGCCTAGCGCCCGCGACAGGAAAGGCCCCAAAGCGCAACATGGACACAGCCAAATTTTTGAAGGAAAACAGAGGTGTTTTTTGCAAAGTGCCTACCTGTAGATTTTGGCCTGTAGCTCAGCCGCCACCTAGGGAAACCTACCAAACCTGTGCATTTCTGAAAATTAGAGACCTAGGGGAATCCAAGATGGGGTGACTTGTGCGGCTTGGACCAGGTTCTGTTACCCAGAATCCTTTGCAAACCTCAGAATTTGGCTAAAAAAACACATGTTCCTCACATTTCTGTGGCAGAAAGTTATGGAATCTGAGAGGAGCCACAAATTTCCTTCCACCCAGCGTTCCCCCACGTCTCCCGATAAAAATGATACCTCACTTGTGTGGGTAGGCCTAGCGCCCGCAACAGGAAACGCCCCAAAGCGCATGGTGGACACGGACAAATTTTTGAAGGCAAACAGAGGTGTTTTTTGCGAAGTGCCTACCTGTAGATTTTGGCCTGTAGCTCAGCCGCCACCTAGGGAAACCTACCAAACCTGTGCATTTCTGAAAACTAGAGACCTAGGGGAATCCAAGATGGGGTGACTTGTGTGGCTCGAACCAGGTTCTGTTACCCAGAATCCTTTGCAAACCTCAAAATTTGGCCAAAAAAACACATGTTCCTCACATTTCTGTGGCAGAAAGTTTTGGAATCTGAGAGGAGCCACAAATTTCCTTCCACCCAGCGTTCCCCCACGTCTCCCGATAAAAATGATACCTCACTTGTGTGGGTAGGCCTAGTGCCCGCAACAGGAAACGCCCCAAAGCGCAACGTGGACAAAGACAAATTTTTGAAGGCAAACAGAGGTGTTTTTTGCAAAGTGCCTACCTGTAGATTTTGGCCTGTAGCTCAGCCGCCACCTAGGGAAACCTACCAAACCTGTGCATTTCTGAAAACTAGAGACCTAGGGGAATCCAAGATGGGGTGACTTGTGTGGCTCGGACCAGGTTCTGTTACCCAGAATCCTTTGCAAACCTCAAAATTTGGCCAAAAAACCACATGTTCCTCACATTTCTGTGGCAGAAAGTTTTGGAATCTGAGAGGAGCCACAAATTTCCTTCCACCCAGCGTTCCCCCACGTCTCCCGATAAAAATGATACCTCACTTGTGTGGGTAGGCCTAGCGCCCGCGACAGGAAACGCCCCAAAGCGCAACGTGGACACAGCCAAATTTTTGAAGGAAAACAGAGATGTTTTTTGCAAAGTGCCTACCTGTAGATTTTGGCCTGTAGCTCAGCCGCCACCTAGGGAAACCTACCAAACCTGTGCATTTCTGAAAACTAGAGACCTAGGGGAATCCAGGATGGGGTGACTTGTGTGGCTCGGACCAGGTTCTGTTACCCAGAATCCTTTGCAAACCTCAGAATTTGGCTAAAAAAACAAATGTACCTCACATTTCTGTGGCAGAAAGTTTTGGAATGTGAGAGGAGCCACAAATTTCCTTCCACCCAGCGTTCCCCCACGTCTCCCGATAAAAATGATACCTCACTTGTGTGGGTAGGCCTAGCGCCCGCGACAGGAAAGGCCCCAAAGCGCAACGTGGACACAGCCAAATTTTTGAAGGAAAACAGAGGTGTTTTTTGCAAAGTGCCTACCTGTAGATTTTGGCCTGTAGCTCAGCCGCCACCTAGGGAAACCTACCAAACCTGTGCATTTCTGAAAATTAGAGACCTAGGGGAATCCAAGATGGGGTGACTTGTGCGGCTCGGACCAGGTTCTGTTACCCAGAATCCTTTGCAAACCTCAGAATTTGGCTAAAAAAACACATGTTCCTCACATTTCTGTGGCAGAAAGTTCTGGAATCTGAGAGGAGCCACAAATTTCCTTCCACCCAGCGTTCCCCCACGTCTCCCGATAAAAATGATACCTCACTTGTGTGGGTAGGCCTAGCGCCCGCAACAGGAAACGCCCCAAAGCGCAACATGGACACAGACAAATTTTTGAAGGCAAACAGAGGTGTTTTTTGCAAAGTGCCTACCTGTAGATTTTGGCCTGTAGCTCAGCCGCCACCTAGGGAAACCTACCAAACCTGTGCATTTCTGAAAACTAGAGACCTAGGGGAATCCAAGATGGGGTGACTTGTGTGGCTCGGACCAGGTTCTGTTACCCAGAATCCTTTGCAAACCTCAAAATTTGGCCAAAAAACCACATGTTCCTCACATTTCTGTGGTAGAAAGTTTTGGAATCTGAGAGGATCCACAAATTTCCTTCCACCCAGCGTTCCCCCACGTCTCACGATAAAAATGATACCTCACTTGTGTGGGTAGGCCTAGCGCCCGCGACAGGAAACGCCCCAAAGCGCAACGTGGACACAGTCAAATTTTTGAAGGAAAACAGAGATGTTTTTTGCAAAGTGCCTACCTGTAGATTTTGGCCTGTAGCTCAGGCGCCACCTAGGGAAACCTACCAAACCTGTGCATTTCTGAAAACTAGAGACCTAGGGGAATCCAGGATGGGGTGACTTGTGTGGCTCGGACCAGGTTCTGTTACCCAGAATCCTTTGCAAACCTCAGAATTTGGCTAAAAAAACACATGTACCTCACATTTCTGTGGCAGAAAGTTCTGGAATCTGAGAGGAGCCACAAATTTCCTCCCACCCAGCGTTCCCCCACGTCTCCCGATAAAAATGATACCTCACTTGTGTGGGTAGGCCTAGCGCCCGCGACAGGAAAGGCCCCAAATCGCAACATGGACACAGCCAAATTTTTGAAGGAAAACAGAGGTGTTTTTTGCAAAGTGCCTACCTGTAGATTTTGGCCTGTAGCTCAGCCGCCACCTAGGGAAACCTACCAAACCTGTGCATTTCTGAAAATTAGAGACCTAGGGGAATCCAAGATGGGGTGACTTGTGCGGCTTGGTCCAGGTTCTGTTACCCAGAATCCTTTGCAAACCTCAGAATTTGGCTAAAAAAACACATGTTCCTCACATTTCTGTGGCAGAAAGTTATGGAATCTGAGAGGAGCCACAAATTTCCTTCCACCCAGCGTTCCCCCACGTCTCCCGATAAAAATGATACCTCACTTGTGTGGGTAGGCCTAGCGCCCGCAACAGGAAACGCCCCAAAGCGCATGGTGGACACGGACACATTTTTGAACGCAAACAGAGGTGTTTTTTGCAAAGTGCCTACCTGTAGATTTTGGCCTGTAGCTCAGCCGCCACCTAGGGAAACCTACCAAACCTGTGCATTTCTGAAAACTAGAGACCTAGGGGAATCCAAGATGGGGTGACTTGTGTGGCTCGAACCAGGTTCTGTTACCCAGAATCCTTTGCAAACCTCAAAATTTGGCCAAAAAAACACATGTTCCTCACATTTCTGTGGCAGAAAGTTTTGGAATCTGAGAGGAGCCACAAATTTCCTTCCACCCAGCGTTCCCCCACGTCTCCCGATAAAAATGATACCTCACTTGTGTGGGTAGGCCTAGTGCCCGCAACAGGAAATGCCCCAAAGCGCAACGTGGACACAGACAAATTTTTGAAGGCAAACAGAGGTGTTTTTTGCAAAGTGCCTACCTGTAGATTTTGGCCTGTAGCTCAGCCGCCACCTAGTGAAACCTACCAAACCTGTGCATTTCTGAAAACTAGAGACCTAGGGGAATCCAAGATGGGGTGACTTGTGTGGCTCGGACCAGGTTCTGTTACCCAGAATCCTCTGCAAACCTCAAAATTTGGCCAAAAAACCACATGTTCCTCACATTTCTGTGGCAGAAAGTTTTGGAATCTGAGAGGAGCCACAAATTTCCTTCCACCCAGCGTTCCCCCACGTCTCCCGATAAAAATGATACCTCACTTGTGTGGGTAGGCCTAGCGCCCGCGACAGGAAACGCCCCAAAGCGCAACGTGGACACAGCCAAATTTTTGAAGGAAAACAGAGATGTTTTTTGCAAAGTGCCTACCTGTAGATTTTGGCCTGTAGCTCAGCCGCCACCTAGGGAAACCTACCAAACCTGTGCATTTCTGAAAACTAGAGACCTAGGGGAATCCAGGATGGGGTGACTTGTGTGGCTCGAACCAGGTTCTGTTACCCAGAATCCTTTGCAAACCTCAGAATTTGGCTAAAAAAACACATGTACCTCACATTTCTGTGGCAGAAAGTTTTGAAATGTGAGAGGAGCCACAAATTTCCTTCCACCCAGCGTTCCCCCACGTCTCCCGATAAAAATGATACCTCACTTGTGTGGGTAGGCCTAGCGCCCGCGACAGGAAAGGCCCCAAAGCGCAACGTGGACACAGCCAAATTTTTGAAGGAAAACAGAGGTGTTTTTTGCAAAGTGCCTACCTGTAGATTTTGGCCTGTAGCTCAGCCGCCACCTAGGGAAACCTACCAAACCTGTGCATTTCTAAAAATTAGAGACCTAGGGGAATCCAGGATGGGGTGACTTGTGCGGCTCGGACCAGGTTCTGTTACCCAGAATCCTTTGCAAACCTCAGAATTTGGCTAAAAAAACAAATGTAACTCACATTTCTGTGGCAGAAAGTTTTGGAATGTGAGAGGAGCCACAATTTTCCTTCCACCCAGCGTTCCCCCACGTCTCCCGATAAAAATGATACCTCACTTGTGTGGGTAGGCCTAGCGCCCGCGACAGGAAAGGCCCCAAAGCGCAACGTGGACACAGCCAAATTTTTGAAGGAAAACAGAGGTGTTTTTTGCAAAGTGCCTACCTGTAGATTTTGGCCTGTAGCTCAGCCGCCACCTAGGGAAACCTACCAAACCTGTGCATTTCTGAAAATTAGAGACCTAGGGGAATCCAAGATGGGGTGACTTGTGCGGCTCGGACCAGGTTCTGTTACCCAGAATCCTTTGCAAACCTCAGAATTTGGCTAAAAAAACACATGTTCCTCACATTTCTGTGGCAGAAAGTTATGGAATCTGAGAGGAGCCACAAATTTCCTTCCACCCAGCGTTCCCCCACGTCTCCCGATAAAAATGATACCTCACTTGTGTGGGTAGGCCTAGCGCCCGCAACAGGAAACGCCCCAAAGCGCAACATGGACACAGACAAATTTTTGAAGGCAAACAGAGGTGTTTTTTGCAAAGTGCCTACCTGTAGATTTTGGCCTGTAGCTCAGCCGCCACCTAGGGAAACCTACCAAACCTGTGCATTTCTGAAAACTAGAGACCTAGGGGAATCCAGGATGGGGTGACTTGTGTGGCTCGAACCAGGTTCTGTTACCCAGAATCCTTTGCAAACCTCAGAATTTGGCTAAAAAAACACGTGTACCTCACATTTCTGTGGCAGAAAGTTTTGAAATGTGAGAGGAGCCACAAATTTCCTTCCAACCAGCGTTCCCCCACGTCTCCCGATAAAAATGATACCTCACTTGTGTGGGTAGGCCTAGCGCCCGCGACAGGAAAGGCCCCAAAGCGCAACGTGGACACAGCCAAATTTTTTAAGGAAAACAGAGGTGTTTTTTGCAAAGTGCCTACCTGTAGATTTTGGCCTGTAGCTCAGCCGCCACCTAGGGAAACCTACCAAACCTGTGCATTTCTAAAAATTAGAGACCTAGGGGAATCCAAGATGGGGTGACTTGTGCGGCTCGGACCAGGTTCTGTTACCCAGAATCCTTTGCAAACCTCAGAATTTGGCTAAAAAAACACATGTTCCTCACATTTCTGTGGCAGAAAGTTATGGAATCTGAGAGGAGCCACAAATTTCCTTCCACCCAGCGTTCCCCCACGTCTCCCGATAAAAATGATACCTCACTTGTGTGGGTAGGCCTAGCGCCCGCGACAGGAAAGGCCCCAAAGCGCAACATGGACACAGCCAAATTTTTGAAGGAAAACAGAGGTGTTTTTTGCAAAGTGCCTACCTGTAGATTTTGGCCTGTAGCTCAGCCGCCACCTAGGGAAACCTACCAAACCTGTGCATTTCTGAAAATTAGAGACCTAGGGGAATCCAAGATGGGGTGACTTGTGCGGCTTGGACCAGGTTCTGTTACCCAGAATCCTTTGCAAACCTCAGAATTTGGCTAAAAAAACACATGTTCCTCACATTTCTGTGGCAGAAAGTTATGGAATCTGAGAGGAGCCACAAATTTCCTTCCACCCAGCGTTCCCCCACGTCTCCCGATAAAAATGATACCTCACTTGTGTGGGTAGGCCTAGTGCCCGCAACAGGAAATGCCCCAAAGCGCAACGTGGACACAGACAAATTTTTGAAGGCAAACAGAGGTGTTTTTTGCAAAGTGCCTACCTGTAGATTTTGGCCTGTAGCTCAGCCGCCACCTAGTGAAACCTACCAAACCTGTGCATTTCTGAAAACTAGAGACCTAGGGGAATCCAAGATGGGGTGACTTGTGTGGCTCGGACCAGGTTCTGTTACCCAGAATCCTCTGCAAACCTCAAAATTTGGCCAAAAAACCACATGTTCCTCACATTTCTGTGGCAGAAAGTTTTGGAATCTGAGAGGAGCCACAAATTTCCTTCCACCCAGCGTTCCCCCACGTCTCCCGATAAAAATGATACCTCACTTGTGTGGGTAGGCCTAGCGCCCGCGACAGGAAACGCCCCAAAGCGCAACGTGGACACAGCCAAATTTTTGAAGGAAAACAGAGATGTTTTTTGCAAAGTGCCTACCTGTAGATTTTGGCCTGTAGCTCAGCCGCCACCTAGGGAAACCTACCAAACCTGTGCATTTCTGAAAACTAGAGACCTAGGGGAATCCAGGATGGGGTGACTTGTGTGGCTCGAACCAGGTTCTGTTACCCAGAATCCTTTGCAAACCTCAGAATTTGGCTAAAAAAACACATGTACCTCACATTTCTGTGGCAGAAAGTTTTGAAATGTGAGAGGAGCCACAAATTTCCTTCCACCCAGCGTTCCCCCACGTCTCCCGATAAAAATGATACCTCACTTGTGTGGGTAGGCCTAGCGCCCGCGACAGGAAAGGCCCCAAAGCGCAACGTGGACACAGCCAAATTTTTGAAGGAAAACAGAGGTGTTTTTTGCAAAGTGCCTACCTGTAGATTTTGGCCTGTAGCTCAGCCGCCACCTAGGGAAACCTACCAAACCTGTGCATTTCTAAAAATTAGAGACCTAGGGGAATCCAGGATGGGGTGACTTGTGCGGCTCGGACCAGGTTCTGTTACCCAGAATCCTTTGCAAACCTCAGAATTTGGCTAAAAAAACAAATGTACCTCACATTTCTGTGGCAGAAAGTTTTGGAATGTGAGAGGAGCCACAATTTTCCTTCCACCCAGCGTTCCCCCACGTCTCCCGATAAAAATGATACCTCACTTGTGTGGGTAGGCCTAGCGCCCGCGACAGGAAAGGCCCCAAAGCGCAACGTGGACACAGCCAAATTTTTGAAGGAAAACAGAGGTGTTTTTTGCAAAGTGCCTACCTGTAGATTTTGGCCTGTAGCTCAGCCGCCACCTAGGGAAACCTACCAAACCTGTGCATTTCTGAAAATTAGAGACCTAGGGGAATCCAAGATGGGGTGACTTGTGCGGCTCGGACCAGGTTCTGTTACCCAGAATCCTTTGCAAACCTCAGAATTTGGCTAAAAAAACACATGTTCCTCACATTTCTGTGGCAGAAAGTTATGGAATCTGAGAGGAGCCACAAATTTCCTTCCACCCAGCGTTCCCCCACGTCTCCCGATAAAAATTATACCTCACTTGTGTGGGTAGGCCTAGCGCCCGCAACAGGAAACGCCCCAAAGCGCAACATGGACACAGACAAATTTTTGAAGGCAAACAGAGGTGTTTTTTGCAAAGTGCCTACCTGTAGATTTTGGCCTGTAGCTCAGCCGCCACCTAGGGAAACCTACCAAACCTGTGCATTTCTGAAAACTAGAGACCTAGGGGAATCCAGGATGGGGTGACTTGTGTGGCTCGAACCAGGTTCTGTTACCCAGAATCCTTTGCAAACCTCAGAATTTGGCTAAAAAAACACATGTACCTCACATTTCTGTGGCAGAAAGTTTTGAAATGTGAGAGGAGCCACAAATTTCCTTCCAACCAGCGTTCCCCCACGTCTCCCGATAAAAATGATACCTCACTTGTGTGGGTAGGCCTAGCGCCCGCGACAGGAAAGGCCCCAAAGCGCAACGTGGACACAGCCAAATTTTTGAAGGAAAACAGAGGTGTTTTTTGCAAAGTGCCTACCTGTAGATTTTGGCCTGTAGCTCAGCCGCCACCTAGGGAAACCTACCAAACCTGTGCATTTCTGAAAATTAGAGACCCAGGGGAATCCAAGATGGGGTGACTTGTGCGGCTTGGACCAGGTTCTGTTACCCAGAATCCTTTGCAAACCTCAGAATTTGGCTAAAAAAACACATGTTCCTCACATTTCTGTGGCAGAAAGTTATGGAATCTGAGAGGAGCCACAAATTTCCTTCCACCCAGCGTTCCCCCACGTCTCCCGATAAAAATGATACCTCACTTGTGTGGGTAGGCCTAGCGCCAGCAACAGGAAACGCCCCAAAGCGCATGGTGGACACGGACAAATTTTTGAAGGCAAACAGAGGTGTTTTTTGCAAAGTGCCTACCTGTAGATTTTGGCCTGTAGCTCAGCCGCCACCTAGGGAAACCTACCAAACCTGTGCATTTCTGAAAACTAGAGACCTAGGGGAATCCAAGATGGGGTGACTTGTGTGGCTCGAACCAGGTTCTGTTACCCAGAATCCTTTGCAAAACTCAAAATTTGGCCAAAAAAACACATGTTCCTCACATTTTTGTGGCAGAAAGTTTTGGAATCTGAGAGGAGCCACAAATTTCCTTCCACCCAGCGTTCCCCCATGTCTCCCGATAAAAATGATACCTCACTTGTGTGGGTAGGCCTAGTGCCCGCAACAGGAAACGCCCCAAAGCGCAACGTGGACACAGACAAATTTTTGAAGGCAAACAGAGGTGTTTTTTGCAAAGTGCCTACCTGTAGATTTTGGCCTGTAGCTCAGCCGCCACCTAGGGAAACCTACCAAACCTGTGCTTTTCTGAAAACTAGAGACCTAGGGGAATCCAAGATGGGGTGACTTGTGTGGCTCGGACCAGGTTCTGTTACCCAGAATCCTTTGCAAACCTCAAAATTTGGCCAAAAAACCACATGTTCCTCACATTTCTGTGGCAGAAAGTTTTGGAATCTGAGAGGAGCCACAAATTTCCTTCCACCCAGCGTTCCCCCACGTCTCCCGATAAAAATGATACCTCACTTGTGTGGGTAGGCCTAGCGCCCGCGACAGGAAACGCCCCAAAGCGCAACGTGGACACAGCCAAATTTTTGAAGGAAAACAGAGATGTTTTTTGCAAAGTGCCTACCTGTAGATTTTGGCCTGTAGCTCAGCCGCCACCTAGGGAAACCTACCAAACCTGTGCATTTCTGAAAACTAGAGACCTAGGGGAATCCAGGATGGGGTGACTTGTGTGGCTCGGACCAGGTTCTGTTACCCAGAATCCTTTGCAAACCTCAGAATTTGGCTAAAAAAACAAATGTACCTCACATTTCTGTGGCAGAAAGTTTTGGAATGTGAGAGGAGCCACAAATTTCCTTCCACCCAGCGTTCCCCCACGTCTCCCGATAAAAATGATACCTCACTTGTGTGGGTAGGCCTAGCGCCCGCGACAGGAAAGGCCCCAAAGCGCAACGTGGACACAGCCAAATTTTTGAAAGAAAAACAGAGGTGTTTTTTGCAAAGTGCCTACCTGTAGATTTTGGCCTGTAGCTCAGCCGCCACCTAGGGAAACCTACCAAACCTGTGCATTTCTGAAAATTAGAGACCTAGGGGAATCCAAGATGGGGTGACTTGTGCGGCTCGGACCAGGTTCTGTTACCCAGAATCCTTTGCAAACCTCAGAATTTGGCTAAAAAAACACATGTTCCTCACATTTCTGTGGCAGAAAGTTATGGAATCTGAGAGGAGCCACAAATTTCCTTCCACCCAGCGTTCCCCCACGTCTCCCGATAAAAATGATACCTCACTTGTGTGGGTAGGCCTAGCGCCCGCAACAGGAAACGCCCCAAAGCGCAACATGGACACAGACAAATTTTTGAAGGCAAACAGAGGTGTTTTTTGCAAAGTGCCTACCTGTAGATTTTGGCCTGTAGCTCAGCCGCCACCTAGGGAAACCTACCAAACCTGTGCATTTCTGAAAACTAGAGACCTAGGGGAATCCAAGATGGGGTGACTTGTGTGGCTCGGACCAGGTTCTGTTACCCAGAATCCTTTGCAAATCTCAAAATTTGGCCAAAAAACCACATGTTCCTCACATTTCTGTGGCAGAAAGTTTTGGAATCTGAGAGGAGCCACAAATTTCCTTCCACCCAGCGTTCCCCCACGTCTCCCGATAAAAATGATACCTCACTTGTGTGGGTAGGCCTAGCGCCCGCGACAGGAAACGCCCCAAAGCGCAACGTGGACACAGCCAAATCTTTGAAGGAAAACAGAGATGTTTTCTGCAAAGTGCCTACCTGTAGATTTTGGCCTGTAGCTCAGCCGCCACCTAGGGAAACCTACCAAACCTGTGCAATTCTGAAAACTAGAGACATAGGGGAATCCAAGATGGGGTGACTTGTGTGGCTCGGACCAGGTTCTGTTACCCAGAATCCTTTGCAAACCTCAAAATTTGGCCAAAAAAAAACATGTTCCTCACATTTCTGTGGCAGAAAGTTTTGGAATCTGAGAGGATCCACAAATTTCCTTCCACCCAGCGTTCCCCCACGTCTCACGATAAAAATGATACCTCACTTGTGTGGGTAGGCCTAGCGCCCGCGACAGGAAACGCCCCAAAGCGCAACGTGGACACAGCCAAATTTTTGAAGGAAAACAGAGATGTTTTTTGCAAAGTGCCTACCTGTAGATTTTGGCCTGTAGCTCAGCCGCCACCTAGGGAAACCTACCAAACCTGTGCATTTCTGAAAACTAGAGACCTAGGGGAATCCAAGATGGGGTGACTTGTGTGGCTCGAACCAGGTTCTGTTACCCAGAATCCTTTGCAAACCTCAAAATTTGGCCAAAAAAACACATGTTCCACACATTTCTGTGGCAGAAAGTTTTGGAATCTGAGAGGAGCCACAAATTTCCTTCCACCCAGCGTTCCCCCACGTCTCCCGATAAAAATGATACCTCACTTGTGTGGGTAGGCCTAGCGCCCGCGACAGGAAAGGCCCCAAAGCGCAACATGGACACAGCCAAATTTTTGAAGGAAAACAGAGGTGTTTTTTGCAAAGTGCCTACCTGTAGATTTTGGCCTGTAGCTCAGCCGCCACCTAGGGAAACCTACCAAACCTGTGCATTTCTGAAAATTAGAGACCTAGGGGAATCCAAGATGGGGTGACTTGTGCGGCTTGGACCAGGTTCTGTTACCCAGAATCCTTTGCAAACCTCAGAATTTGGCTAAAAAAACACATGTTCCTCACATTTCTGTGGCAGAAAGTTATGGAATCTGAGAGGAGCCACAAATTTCCTTCCACCCAGCGTTCCCCCACGTCTCCCGATAAAAATGATACCTCACTTGTGTGGGTAGGCCTAGCGCCCGCAACAGGAAACGCCCCAAAGCGCATGGTGGACACGGACAAATTTTTGAAGGCAAACAGAGGTGTTTTTTGCAAAGTGCCTACCTGTAGATTTTGGCCTGTAGCTCAGCCGCCACCTAGGGAAACCTACCAAACCTGTGCATTTCTGAAAACTAGAGACCTAGGGGAATCCAAGATGGGGTGACTTGTGTGGCTCGAACCAGGTTCTGTTACCCAGAATCCTTTGCAAACCTCAAAATTTGGCCAAAAAAACACATGTTCCTCACATTTCTGTGGCAGAAAGTTTTGGAATCTGAGAGGAGCCACAAATTTCATTCCACCCAGCGTTCCCCCACGTCTCCCGATAAAAATGATACCTCACTTGTGTGGGTAGGCCTAGTGCCCGCAACAGGAAACGCCCCAAAGCGCAACGTGGACACAGACAAATTTTTGAAGGCAAACAGAGGTGTTTTTTGCAAAGTGCCTACCTTTAGATTTTGGCCTGTAGCTCAGCCGCCACCTAGGGAAACCTACCAAACCTGTGCATTTCTGAAAATTAGAGACCTAGGGGAATCCAAGATGGGGTGACTTGTGCGGCTTGGACCAGGTTCTGTTACCCAGAATCCTTTGCAAACCTCAGAATTTGGCTAAAAAAACACATGTTCCTCACATTTCTGTGGCAGAAAGTTATGGAATCTGAGAGGAGCCACAAATTTCCTTCCACCCAGCGTTCCCCCACGTCTCCCGATAAAAATGATACCTCACTTGTGTGGGTAGGCCTAGCGCCCGCAACAGGAAACGCCCCAAAGCGCATGGTGGACACGGACAAATTTTTGAAGGCAAACAGAGGTGTTTTTTGCAAAGTGCCTACCTGTAGATTTTGGCCTGTAGCTCAGCCGCCACCTAGGGAAACCTACCAAACCTGTGCATTTCTGAAAACTAGAGACCTAGGGGAATCCAAGATGGGGTGACTTGTGTGGCTCGGACCAGGTTCTGTTACCCAGAATCCTTTGCAAATCTCAAAATTTGGCCAAAAAACCACATGTTCCTCACATTTCTGTGGCAGAAAGTTTTGGAATCTGAGAGGAGCCACAAATTTCCTTCCACCCAGCGTTCCCCCACGTCTCCCGATAAAAATGATACCTCACTTGTGTGGGTAGGCCTAGCGCCCGCGACAGGAAACGCCCCAAAGCGCAACGTGGACACAGCCAAATCTTTGAAGGAAAACAGAGATGTTTTCTGCAAAGTGCCTACCTGTAGATTTTGGCCTGTAGCTCAGCCGCCACCTAGGGAAACCTACCAAACCTGTGCAATTCTGAAAACTAGAGACATAGGGGAATCCAAGATGGGGTGACTTGTGTGGCTCGGACCAGGTTCTGTTACCCAGAATCCTTTGCAAACCTCAAAATTTGGCCAAAAAAAAACATGTTCCTCACATTTCTGTGGCAGAAAGTTTTGGAATCTGAGAGGATCCACAAATTTCCTTCCACCCAGCGTTCCCCCACGTCTCACGATAAAAATGATACCTCACTTGTGTGGGTAGGCCTAGCGCCCGCGACAGGAAACGCCCCAAAGCGCAACGTGGACACAGCCAAATTTTTGAAGGAAAACAGAGATGTTTTTTGCAAAGTGCCTACCTGTAGATTTTGGCCTGTAGCTCAGCCGCCACCTAGGGAAACCTACCAAACCTGTGCATTTCTGAAAACTAGAGACCTAGGGGAATCCAAGATGGGGTGACTTGTGTGGCTCGAACCAGGTTCTGTTACCCAGAATCCTTTGCAAACCTCAAAATTTGGCCAAAAAAACACATGTTCCACACATTTCTGTGGCAGAAAGTTTTGGAATCTGAGAGGAGCCACAAATTTCCTTCCACCCAGCGTTCCCCCACGTCTCCCGATAAAAATGATACCTCACTTGTGTGGGTAGGCCTAGCGCCCGCGACAGGAAAGGCCCCAAAGCGCAACATGGACACAGCCAAATTTTTGAAGGAAAACAGAGGTGTTTTTTGCAAAGTGCCTACCTGTAGATTTTGGCCTGTAGCTCAGCCGCCACCTAGGGAAACCTACCAAACCTGTGCATTTCTGAAAATTAGAGACCTAGGGGAATCCAAGATGGGGTGACTTGTGCGGCTTGGACCAGGTTCTGTTACCCAGAATCCTTTGCAAACCTCAGAATTTGGCTAAAAAAACACATGTTCCTCACATTTCTGTGGCAGAAAGTTATGGAATCTGAGAGGAGCCACAAATTTCCTTCCACCCAGCGTTCCCCCACGTCTCCCGATAAAAATGATACCTCACTTGTGTGGGTAGGCCTAGCGCCCGCAACAGGAAACGCCCCAAAGCGCATGGTGGACACGGACAAATTTTTGAAGGCAAACAGAGGTGTTTTTTGCAAAGTGCCTACCTGTAGATTTTGGCCTGTAGCTCAGCCGCCACCTAGGGAAACCTACCAAACCTGTGCATTTCTGAAAACTAGAGACCTAGGGGAATCCAAGATGGGGTGACTTGTGTGGCTCGAACCAGGTTCTGTTACCCAGAATCCTTTGCAAACCTCAAAATTTGGCCAAAAAAACACATGTTCCTCACATTTCTGTGGCAGAAAGTTTTGGAATCTGAGAGGAGCCACAAATTTCCTTCCACCCAGCGTTCCCCCACGTCTCCCGATAAAAATGATACCTCACTTGTGTGGGTAGGCCTAGTGCCCGCAACAGGAAACGCCCCAAAGCGCAACGTGGACACAGACAAATTTTTGAAGGCAAACAGAGGTGTTTTTTGCAAAGTGCCTACCTTTAGATTTTGGCCTGTAGCTCAGCCGCCACCTAGGGAAACCTACCAAACCTGTGCATTTCTGAAAACTAGAGACCTAGGGGAATCCAAGATGGGGTGACTTGTGTGGCTCGGACCAGGTTCTGTTACCCAGAATCCTTTGCAAACCTCAAAATTTGGCCAAAAAACCACATGTTCCTCACATTTCTGTGGCAGAAAGTTTTGGAATCTGAGAGGAGCCACAAATTTCCTTCCACCCAGCGTTCCCCCACGTCTCCCGATAAAAATGATACCTCACTTGTGTGGGTAGGCCTAGCGCCCGCGACAGGAAACGCCCCAAAGCGCAACGTGGACACAGCCAAATTTTTGAAGGAAAACAGAGATGTTTTTTGCAAAGTGCCTACCTGTAGATTTTGGCCTGTAGCTCAGCCGCCACCTAGGGAAACCTACCAAACCTGTGCATTTCTGAAAACTAGAGACCTAGGGGAATCCAGGATGGGGTGACTTGTGTGGCTCGGACCAGGTTCTGTTACCCAGAATCCTTTGCAAACCTCAGAATTTGGCTAAAAAAACAAATGTACCTCACATTTCTGTGGCAGAAAGTTTTGGAATGTGAGAGGAGCCACAAATTTCCTTCCACCCAGCGTTCCCCCACGTCTCCCGATAAAAATTATACCTCACTTGTGTGGGTAGGCCTAGCGCCCGCGACAGGAAAGGCCCCAAAGCGCAACGTGGACACAGCCAAATTTTTGAAGGAAAACAGAGGTGTTTTTTGCAAAGTGCCTACCTGTAGATTTTGGCCTGTAGCTCAGCCGCCACCTAGGGAAACCTACCAAACCTGTGCATTTCTGAAAATTAGAGACCTAGGGGAATCCAAGATGGGGTGACTTGTGCGGCTCGGACCAGGTTCTGTTACCCAGAATCCTTTGCAAACCTCAGAATTTGGCTAAAAAAACACATGTTCCTCACATTTCTGTGGCAGAAAGTTATGGAATCTGAGAGGAGCCACAAATTTCCTTCCACCCAGCGTTCCCCCACGTCTCCCGATAAAAATGATACCTCACTTGTGTGGGTAGGCCTAGCGCCCGCAACAGGAAACGCCCCAAAGCGCAACATGGACACAGACAAATTTTTGAAGGCAAACAGAGGTGTTTTTTGCAAAGTGCCTACCTGTAGATTTTGGCCTGTAGCTCAGCCGCCACCTAGGGAAACCTACCAAACCTGTGCATTTCTGAAAACTAGAGACCTAGGGGAATCCAAGATGGGGTGACTTGTGTGGCTCGGACCAGGTTCTGTTACCCAGAATCCTTTGCAAATCTCAAAATTTGGCCAACAAACCACATGTTCCTCACATTTCTGTGGCAGAAAGTTTTGGAATCTGAGAGGAGCCACAAATTTCCTTCCACCCAGCGTTCCCCCACGTCTCCCGATAAAAATGATACCTCACTTGTGTGGGTAGGCCTAGCGCCCGCGACAGGAAATGCCCCAAAGCGCAATGTGGACACAGCCAAATCTTTGAAGGAAAACAGAGATGTTTTCTGCAAAGTGCCTACCTGTAGATTTTGGCCTGTAGCTCAGCCGCCACCTAGGGAAACCTACCAAACCTGTGCAATTCTGAAAACTAGAGACATAGGGGAATCCAAGATGGGGTGACTTGTGTGGCTCGGACCAGGTTCTGTTACCCAGAATCCTTTGCAAACCTCAAAATTTGGCCAAAAAACCACATGTTCCTCACATTTCTGTGGCAGAAAGTTTTGGAATCTGAGAGGATCCACAAATTTCCTTCCACCCAGCGTTCCCCCACGTCTCACGATAAAAATGATACCTCACTTGTGTGGGTAGGCCTAGCGCCCGCGACAGGAAACGCCCCAAAGCGCAACGTGGACACAGCCAAATTTTTGAAGGAAAACAGAGATGTTTTTTGCAAAGTGCCTACCTGTAGATTTTGGCCTGTAGCTCAGCCGCCACCTAGGGAAACCTACCAAACCTGTGCATTTCTGAAAACTAGAGACCTAGGGGAATCCAGGATGGGGTGACTTGTGTGGCTCGGACCAGGTTCTGTTACCCAGAATCCTTTGCAAACCTCAGAATTTGGCTAAAAAAACACATGTACCTCACATTTCTGTGGCAGAAAGTTCTGGAATCTGAGAGGAGCCACAAATTTCCTTCCACCCAGCGTTCCCCCACGTCTCCCGATAAAAATGATACCTCACTTGTGTGGGTAGGCCTAGCGCCCGCGACAGGAAAGGCCCCAAAGCGCAACATGGACACAGCCAAATTTTTGAAGGAAAACAGAGGTGTTTTTTGCAAAGTTCCTACCTGTAGATTTTGGCCTGTAGCTCAGCCGCCAGCTAGGGAAACCTACCAAACCTGTGCATTTCTGAAAATTAGAGACCTAGGGGAATCCAAGATGGGGTGACTTGTGCGGCTTGGACCAGGTTCTGTTACCCAGAATCCTTTGCAAACCTCAGAATTTGGTTAAAAAAACACATGTTCCTCACATTTCTGTGGCAGAAAGTTATGGAATCTGAGAGGAGCCACAAATTTCCTTCCACCCAGCGTTCCCCCACGTCTCCCGATAAAAATGATACCTCACTTGTGTGGGTAGGCCTAGCGCCCGCAACAGGAAACGCCCCAAAGCGCATGGTGGACACGGACACATTTTTGAAGGCAAACAGAGGTGTTTTTTGCAAAGTGCCTACCTGTAGATTTTGGCCTGTAGCTCAGCCGCCACCTAGGGAAACCTACCAAACCTGTGCATTTCTGAAAACTAGAGACCTACGGGAATCCAAGATGGGGTGACTTGTGTGGCTCGAACCAGGTTCTGTTACCCAGAATCCTTTACAAACCTCAAAATTTGGCCAAAAAAACACATGTTCCTCACATTTCTGTGGCAGAAAGTTTTGGAATCTGAGAGGAGCCACAAATTTCCTTCCACCCAGCGTTCCCCCACGTCTCCCGATAAAAATGATACCTCACTTGTGTGGGTAGGCCTAGTGCCCGCAACAGAAAACGCCCCAAAGCGCAACGTGGACACAGACAAATTTTTGAAGGCAAACAGAGGTGTTTTTTGCAAAGTGCCTACCTGTAGATTTTGGCCTGTAGCTCAGCCGCCACCTAGGGAAACCTACCAAACCTGTGCATTTCTGAAAACTAGAGACCTAGGGGAATCCAAGATGGGGTGACTTGTGTGGCTCGGACCAGGTTCTGTTACCCAGAATCCTTTGCAAACCTCAAAATTTGTCCAAAAAACCACATGTTCCTCACATTTCTGTGGCAGAAAGTTTTGGAATCTGAGAGGAGCCACAAATTTCCTTCCACCCAGCGTTCCCCCACGTCTCCCGATAAAAATGATACCTCACTTGTGTGGGTAGGCCTAGCGCCCGCGACAGGAAACGCCCCAAAGCGCAACGTGGACACAGCCAAATTTTTGAAGGAAAACAGAGATGTTTTTTGCAAAGTGCCTACCTGTAGATTTTGGCCTGTAGCTCAGCCGCCACCTAGGGAAACCTACCAAACCTGTGCATTTCTGAAAATTAGAGACCTAGGGGAATCCAAGATGGGGTGACTTGTGCGGCTTGGACCAGGTTCTGTTACCCAGAATCCTTTGCAAACCTCAGAATTTGGCTAAAAAAACACATGTTCCTCACATTTCTGTGGCAGAAAGTTATGGAATCTGAGAGGAGCCACAAATTTCCTTCCACCCAGCGTTCCCCCACGTCTCCCGATAAAAATGATACCTCACTTGTGTGGGTAGGCCTAGCGCCCGCAACAGGAAATGCCCCAAAGCGCATGGTGGACACGGACACATTTTTGAAGGCAAACAGAGGTGTTTTTTGCAAAGTGCCTACCTGTAGATTTTGGCCTGTAGCTCAGCCGCCACCTAGGGAAACCTACCAAACCTGTGCAATTCTGAAAACTAGAGACATAGGGGAATCCAAGATGGGGTGACTTGTGTGGCTCGGAACAGGTTCTGTTACCCAGAATCCTTTGCAAACCTCAGAATTTGGCTAAAAAAACACATGTTCCTCACATTTCTGTTGCAGAAAGTTCTGGAATCTGAGAGGAGCCACAAATTTCCTTCCACCCAGCGTTCCCCCACGTCTCCCGATAAAAATGATACCTCACTTGTGTGGGTAGGCCTAGCGCCCGCGACAGCAAACGCCCCAAAGCGCAACGTGGACACAGCCAAATTTTTGAAGGAAAACAGAGGTGTTTTCTGCAAAGTGCCTACCTGTAGATTTTGGCCTGTAGCTCAGCCGCCACCTAGGGAAACCTACCAAACCTGTGCAATTCTGAAAACTAGAGACATAGAGGAATCCAAGATGGGGTGACTTGTGTGGCTCGGAACAGGTTCTGTTACCCAGAATCCTTTGCAAACCTCAGAATTTGGCTAAAAAAACACATGTTCCTCACATTTCTGTGGCAGAAAGTTCTGGAATCTGAGAGGAGCCACAAATTTCCTTCCACCCAGCGTTCCCCCACGTCTCCCGATAAAAATGATACCTCACTTGTGTGGGTAGGCCTAGCGCCCGCGACAGGAAACGCCCTAAAGCGCAACGTGGACACAGCCAAATTTTTGAAGGCAAACAGAGGTGTTTTTTGCAAAGTGCCTACCTGTAGATTTTGGCCTGTAGCTCAGCCGCCACCTAGGGAAACCTACCAAACCTGTGCATTTCTGAAAACTAGAGACCTAGGGGAATCCAAGATGGGGTGACTTGTGTGGCTCGGACCAGGTTCTGTTACCCAGAATCCTTTGCAAACCTCAAAATTTGGCCAAAAAACCACATGTTCCTCACATTTCTGTGGCAGAAAGTTTTGGAATCTGAGAGGAGCCACAAATTTCCTTCCACCCAGCGTTCCCCCACGTCTCCCGATAAAAATGATACCTCACTTGTGTGGGTAGGCCTAGCGCCCGTGACAGGAAAGGCCCCAAAGCGCAACGTGGACACAGCCAAATTTTTGAAGGAAAACAGAGGTGTTTTTTGCAAAGTGCCTACCTGTAGATTTTGGCCTGTAGCTCAGCCGCCACCTATGGAAACCTACAAACCTGTGCATTTCTGAAAATTAGAGACCTAGGGGAATCCAAGATGGGGTGACTTGTGCGGCTCGGACCAGGTTCTGTTACCCAGAATCCTTTGCAAACCTCAGAATTTGGCTAAAAAAACACATGTTCCTCACATTTCTGTGGCAGAAAGTTATGGAATCTGAGAGGAGCCACAAATTTCCTTCCACCCAGCGTTCCCCCACGTCTCCCGATAAAAATGATACCTCACTTGTGTGGGTAGGCCTAGCGCCCGTGACAGGAAAGGCCCCAAAGCGCAACGTGGACACAGCCAAATGTTTGAAGGAAAACAGAGGTGTTTTTTGCAAAGTGCCTACCTGTAGATTTTGGCCTGTAGCTCAGCCGCCACCTAGGGAAACCTACAAACCTGTGCATTTCTGAAAATTAGAGACCTAGGGGAATCCAAGATGGGGTGACTTGTGCGGCTCGGACCAGGTTCTGTTACCCAGAATCCTTTGCAAACCTCAGAATTTGGCTAAAAAAACACATGTTCCTCACATTTCTGTGGCAGAAAGTTATGGAATCTGAGAGGAGCCACAAATTTCCTTCCACATAGCGTTCCCCCACGTCTCCCGATAAAAATGATACCTCACTTGTGTGGGTAGGCCTAGCGCCCGCAACAGGAAATGCCCCAAAGCGCAACGTGGACACAGACAAATTTTTGAAGGCAAACAGAGGTGTTTTTTGCAAAGTGCCTAACCTGTAGATTTTGGCCTGTAGCTCAGCCGCCACCTAGGGAAACCTACCAAACCTGTGCATTTCTGAAAACTGGAGACCTAGGGGAATCCAAGATGGGGTGACTTGTGTGGCTCGGACCAGGTTCTGTTACCCAGAATCCTTTGCAAACCTCAAAATTTGGCCAAAAAAACACATGTTCCTCACATTTCTGTGGCAGAAAGTTTTGGAATCTGAGAGGAGCCACAAATTTCCTTCCACCCAGCGTTCCCCCATGTCTCCCGATAAAAATGATACCTCACTTGTGTGGGTAGGCCTAGCGCCCGCGACAGGAAACGCCCCAAAGCGCAATGTGGACACAGCCAAATTTTTGAAGGAAAACAGAGATGTTTTCTGCAAAGTGCCTACCTGTAGATTTTGGCCTGTAGCTCAGCCGCCACCTAGGGAAACCTACCAAACCTGTGCAATTCTGAAAACTAGAGACATAGGGGAATCCAAGATGGGGTGACTTGTGTGGCTCGGAACAGGTTCTGTTACCCAGAATCCTTTGCAAACCTCAGAATTTGGCTAAAAAAACACATGTTCCTCACATTTCTGTGGCAGAAAGTTCTGGAATCTGAGAGGAGCCACAAATTTCCTTCCACCCAGCGTTCCCCCACGTCTCCCGATAAAAATGATACCTCACTTGTGTGGGTAGGCCTAGCGCCCGCGACAGCAAACGCCCCAAAGCGCAACGTGGACACAGCCAAATTTTTGAAGGAAAACAGAGGTGTTTTTTGCAAAGTGCCTACCTGTAGATTTTGGCCTGTAGCTCAGCCGCCACCTAGGGAAACCTACCAAACCTGTGCATTTCTGAAAACTAGAGACCTAGGGGAATCCAAGATGGGGTGACTTGTGTGGCTCGGACCAGGTTCTGTTACCCAGAATTCTTTGCAAACCTCAAAATTTGGATAAAAAACCACATGTTCCTCACATTTCTGTGGCAGAAAGTTTTGGAATCTGAGAGGAGCCACAAATTTCCTTCCACCCAGCGTTCCCCCACGTCTCCCGATAAAAATGATACCTCACTTGTGTGGGTAGGCCTAGCGCCCGCGACAGGAAACGCCCCAAAGCGCAACGTGGACACAGCCAAATTTTTGAAGGAAAACAGAGATGTTTTTTGCAAAGTGCCTACCTGTAGATTTTGGCCTGCAGCTCAGCCGCCACCTAGGGAAACCTACAAAACCTGTGCATTTCTGAAAACTAGAGACCTAGGGGAATCCAGGATGGGGTGACTTGTGTGGCTCGGACCAGGTTCTGTTACCCAGAATCCTTTGCAAACCTCAGAATTTGGCTAAAAAAACACATGTACCTCACATTTCTGTGGCAGAAAGTTCTGGAATCTGAGAGGAGCCACAAATTTCCTTCCACCCAGCGTTCCCCCACGTCTCCCGATAAAAATGATACCTCACTTGTGTGGGTAGGCCTAGCGCCCGCAACAGGAAAGGCCCCAAAGCGCAACGTGGACACAGCCAAATTTTTGAAGGAAAACAGAGGTGTTTTTTGCAAAGTGCCTACCTGTAGATTTTGGCCTGTAGCTCGGCCGCCACCTAGGGAAACCTACCAAACCTGTGCATTTCTGAAAACTAGAGACCTAGGGGAATCCAAGATGGGGTGACTTGTGTGGCTCGAACCAGGTTCTGTTACCCAGAATCCTTTGCAAACCTCAAAATTTGGCCAAAAAAACACATGTTCCTCACATTTCTGTGGCAGAAAGTTTTGGAATCTGAGAGGAGCCACAAATTTCCTTCCACCCAGCGTTCCCCCACGTCTCCCGATAAAAATGATACCTCACTTGTGTGGGTAGGCCTAGCGCCCGCGACAGGAAACGCCCCAAAGCGCAACGTGGACACAGCCAAATTTTTGAAGGAAAACAGAGATGTTTTTTGCAAAGTGCCTACCTGTAGATTTTGGCCTGTAGCTCAGCCGCCACCTAGGGAAACCTACCAAACCTGTGCATTTCTGAAAACTAGAGACCTAGGGGAATCCAGGATGGGGTGACTTGTGTGGCTCGGACCAGGTTCTGTTACCCAGAATCCTTTGCAAACCTCAGATTTTGGCTAAAAAAACACATGTACCTCACATTTCTGGGGCAGAAAGTTTTGGAATCTGAGAGGAGCCACAAATTTCCTTCCACCTAGCGTTCCCCCACGTCTCCCGATAAAAATTATACCTCACTTGTGTGGGTAGGCCTAGCGCCCGCGACAGGAAAGGCCTCAAAGCGCAACGTGGACACAGCCAAATTTTTGAAGGAAAACAGAGGTGTTTTTTGCAAAGTGCCTACCTGTAGATTTTGGCCTGTAGCTCAGCCGCCACCTAGGGAAAGATACCAAACCTGTGCATTTCTGAAAATTAGAGACCTAGGGGAATCCAAGATGGGGAGACTTGTGCGGCTCGGACCAGGTTCTGTTACCCAGAATCCTTTGCAAACCTCAGAATTTGGCTAAAAAAACACATGTTCCTCACATTTCTGTTGCAGAAAGTTATGGAATCTGAGAGGAGCCACAAATTTCCTTCCACCCAGCGTTCCCCCACGTCTCCCGATAAAAATGATACCTCACTTGTGTGGGTAGGCCTAGCGCCCGCGACAGGAAACGCCCCAAAGCGCAACGTGGACACAGCCAAATCTTTGAAGGAAAACAGAGATGTTTTCTGCAAAGTGCCTACCTGTAGATTTTGGCCTGTAGCTCAGCCGCCACCTAGGGAAACCTACCAAACCTGTGCAATTCTGAAAACTAGAGACATAGGGGAATCCAAGATGGGGTGACTTGTGTGGCTCGGACCAGGTTCTGTTACCCAGAATCCTTTGCAAACCTCAAAATTTGGCCAAAAAACCACATGTTCCTCACATTTCTGTGGCAGAAAGTTTTGGAATCTGAGAGGAGCCACAAATTTCCTTCCACCCAGCGTTCCCCCACGTCTCCCGATAAAAATGATACCTCACTTGTGTGGGTAGGCCCAGCGCCCGCGACAGGAAACGCCCCA
This sequence comes from Pleurodeles waltl, assembly GCF_031143425.1. Taxonomy (NCBI): domain Eukaryota; kingdom Metazoa; phylum Chordata; class Amphibia; order Caudata; family Salamandridae; genus Pleurodeles; species Pleurodeles waltl. Next base: position 838,197,493 of record NC_090442.1, read on the forward strand.
AAGCGCAACGTGGACACAGCCACATTTTTGAAGGAAAACAGAGATGTTTTTTGCAAAGTGCCTACCTGTAGATTTTGGCCTGTAGCTCAGCCGCCACCTAGGGAAACCTACCAAACCTGTGCATTTCTGAAAACTAGAGACCTAGGGGAATCCAGGATGGGGTGACTTGTGTGGCTCGGAACAGGTTCTGTTACCCAGAATCCTTTGCAAACCTCAGAATTTGGCTAAAAAAACACATGTACCTCACATTTCTTTGGCAGAAAGTTCTGGAATCTGAGAGGAGCCACAAATTTCCTTCCACCCAGCGTTCCCCCACGTCTCCCGATAAAAATGATACCTCACTTGTGTGGGTAGGCCTAGCGCCCGCAACAGGAAACGCCCCAAAGCGCAACGTGGACACAGACAAATTTTTTAAGGCAAACAGAGGTGTTTTTTGCAAAGTGCCTACCTGTAGATTTTGGCCTGTAGCTCAGCCGCCACCTAGGGAAACCTACCAAACCTGTGCATTTCTGAAAACTAGAGACCTAGGGGAATCCAAGATGGGGTGACTTGTGTGGCTTGGACCAGGTTCTGTTACCCAGAATCCTTTGCAAACCTCAAAATTTGGCCAAAAAACCACATGTTCCTCACATTTCTGTGGCAGAAAGTTTTGGAATCTGAGAGGAGCCACAAATTTCCTTCCACCCAGCGTTCCCCCACGTCTCCCGATAAAAATGATAACTCACTTGTGTGGGTAGGCCTAGCGCCCGCGACAGGAAATGCCCCAAAGCGCAACGTGGACACAGCCACATTTTTGAAGGAAAACAGAGATGTTTTTTGCAAAGTGCCTACCTGTAGATTTTGGCCTGTAGCTCAGCCGCCACCTAGGGAAACCTACCAAACCTGTGCATTTCTGAAAACTAGAGACCTAGGGGAATCCAGGATGGGGTGACTTGTGTGGCTCGGACCAGGTTCTGTTACCCAGAATCCTTTGCAAACCTCAAAATTTGGCTAAAAAAACACATGTACCTCACATTTATGTGGCAGAAAGTTCTGGAATCTGAGAGGAGCCACAAATTTCCTTGCACCCAGCGTTCCCCCACGTCTCCCGATAAAAATGATACCTCACTTGTGTGGGTAGGCCTAGCGCCCGCGACAGGAAAGGCCCCAAAGCGCAACGTGGACACAGCCAAATTTTTGAAGGAAAACAGAGGTGTTTTTTGCAAAGTGCCTACCTGTAGATTTTGGCCTGTAGCTCAGCCGCCACCTAGGGAAACCTACCAAACCTGTGCATTTCTGAAAACTAGTGACCTAGGGGAATCCAAGATGGGGTGACTTGTGTGGCTCGGACCAGGTTCTGTTACCCAGAATCCCTTGCAAACCTCAGAATTTGGCTAAAAAAACACATGTTCCTCACATTTCTGTGGCAGAAAGTTTTGGAATCTGAGAGGAGTCACAAATTTCCTTCCACCCAGCGTTCCCCCACGTCTCCCGATAAAAATGATACCTCACTTGTGTGGGTAGGCCTAGCGCCCGCGACAGGAAACGCCCCAAAGCGCAACGTGGACACAGCCAAATTTTTGAAGGAAAACAGAGATGTTTTTTGCAAAGTGCCTACCTGTAGATTTTGGCCTGTAGCTCAGCCGCCACCTAGGGAAACCTACCAAACCTGTGCATTTCTGAAAACTATAGACCTAGGGGAATCCAGGATGGGGGACTTGTGTGGCTCGGACCAGGTTCTGTTACCCAGAATCCTTTGCAAACCTCAGAATTTGGCTAAAAAAACACATGTACCTCACATTTCTGTGGCAGAAAGTTCTGGAATCTGAGAGGAGCCACAAATTTCCTTCCACCCAGTGTTCCCCCACGTCTCCCGATAAAAATGATACCTCACTTGTGTGGGTAGGCCTAGCGCCCGAGACAGGAAAGGCCCCAAAGCGCAACATGGACACAGCCACATTTTTGAAGGAAAACAGAGGTGTTTTTTGCAAAGTGCCTACCTGTAGATTTTGGCCTGTAGCTCAGCCGCCACCTAGGGAAACCTACCAAACCTGTGCATTTCTGAAAATTAGAGACCTAGGGGAATCCAAGATGGGGTGACTTGTGCGGCTTGGACCAGGTTCTGTTACCCAGAATCCTTTGCAAACCTCAGAATTTGGCTAAAAAAACACATGTTCCTCACATTTCTGTGGCAGAAAGTTATGGAATCTGAGAGGAGCCACAAATTTCCTTCCACCCAGCGTTCCCCCACGTCTCCCGATAAAAATGATACCTCAGTTGTGTGGGTAGGCCTAGCGCCCGCAACAGGAAACGCCCCAAAGCGCATGGTGGACACGGACACATTTTTGAAGGCAAACAGAGGTGTTTTTTGCAATGTGCCTACCTGTAGATTTTGGCCTGTAGCTCAGCCGCCACCTAGGGAAACCTACCAAACCTGTGCATTTCTGAAAACTAGAGACCTAGGGGAATCCAAGATGGGGTGACTTGTGTGGCTCGAACCAGGTTCTGTTACCCAGAATCCTTTGCAAACCTCAAAATTTGGCCAAAAAAACACATGTTCCTCACATTTCTGTGGCAGAAAGTTTTGGAATCTGAGAGGAGCCACAAATTTCCTTCCACACAGCGTTCCCCCACGTCTCCCGATAAAAATGATACCTCACTTGTGTGGGTAGGCCTAGCGCCCGCGACAGGAAACGCCCCAAAGCGCAACGTGGACACAGCCAAATTTTTGAAGGAAAACAGAGATGTTTTTTGCAAAGTGCCTACCTGTAGATTTTGGCCTGTAGCTCAGCCGCCACCTAGGGAAACCTACAAAACCTGTGCATTTCTGAAAACTAGAGACCTAGGGGAATCCAGGATGGGGTGACTTGTGTGGCTCGGACCAGGTTCTGTTACCCAGAATCCTTTGCAAACCTCAGAATTTGGCTAAAAAAACACATGTACCTCACATTTCTGTGGCAGAAAGTTCTGGAATCTGAGAGGAGCCACAAATTTCCTTCCACCCAGCGTTCCCCCACGTCTCCCGATAAAAATGATACCTCACTTGTGTGGGTAGGCCTAGCGCCCGCAACAGGAAAGGCCCCAAAGCGCAACGTGGACACAGCCAAATTTTTGAAGGAAAACAGAGGTGTTTTTTGCAAAGTGCCTACCTGTAGATTTTGGCCTGTAGCTCAGCCGCCACCTAGGGAAACTACCAAACCTGTGCATTTCTGAAAATTAGAGACCTAGGGGAATCCAAGATGGGGTGACTTGTGCGGCTTGGACCAGGTTCTGTTACCCAGAATCCTTTGCAAACCTCAGAATTTGGCTAAAAAAACACATGTTCCTCACATTTCTGTGGCAGAAAGTTATGGAATCTGAGAGGAGCCACAAATTTCCTTCCACCCAGCGTTCCTCCACGTCTCCCGATAAAAATGATCCCTCACTTGTGTGGGTAGGCCTAGCGCCCGCAACAGGAAACGCCCCAAAGCGCAACGTGGACACAGACAAATTTTTGAAGGCAAACAGAGGTGTTTTTTGCAAAGTGCCTACCTGTAGATTTTGGCCTGTAGGTCAGCCGCCACCTAGGGAAACCTACCAAACCTGTGCATTTCTGAAAACTAGAGACCTAGGGGAATCCAAGATGGGGTGACTTGTGTGGCTCGAACCAGGTTCTGTTACCCAGAATCCTTTGCAAACCTCAAAATTTGGCCAAAAAAACACATGTTCCTCACATTTCTGTGGCAGAACGTTTTGTAATCTGAGAGGAGCCACAAATTTCCTTCCACCCAGCGTTCCCCCACGTCTCCCGATAAAAATGATACCTCACTTGTGTGGGTAGGCCTAGCGCCCGCGACAGGAAACGCCCCAAAGCGCAACGTGGACACAGCCACATTTTTGAAGGAAAACAGAGATGTTTTTTGCAAAGTGCCTACCTGTAGATTTTGGCCTGTAGCTCAGCCGCCACCTAGGGAGACCTACCGAACCTGTGCATTTCTGAAAACTAGAGACCTAGGGGAATCCAGGATGGGGTGACTTGTGTGGCTCGGACCAGGTTCTGTTACCCAGAATCCTTTGCAAACCTCAGATTTTGGCTAAAAAAACACATGTACCTCACATTTCTGTGGCAGAAAGTTTTGGAATGTGAGAGGAGCCACAAATTTCCTTCCACCTAGCGTTCCCCCACGTCTCCCGATAAAAATGATACCTCACTTGTGTGGGTAGGCCTAGCGCCCGCGACAGGAAAGTCCCCAAAGCGCAACGTGGACACAGCCAAATTTTTGAAGGAAAACAGAGGTGTTTTTTTGCAAAGTGCCTACCTGTAGATTTTGGCCTGTAGCTCAGCCGCCACCTAGGGAAACCTACCAAACCTGTGCATTTCTGAAAATTAGAGACATAGGGGAATCCAAGATGGGGTGACTTGTGCGGCTCGGACCAGGTTCTGTTACCCAGAATCCTTTGCAAACCTCAGAATTTGGCTAAAAAAACACATGTTCCTCACATTTCTGTTGCAGAAAGTTATGGAATCTGAGAGGAGCCACAAATTTCCTTCCACCCAGCGTTCCCCCACGTCTCCCGATAAAAATGATACCTCACTTGTGTGGGTAGGCCTAGCGCCCGCAACAGGAAACGCCCCAAAGCGCAACGTGGACACAGACAAATTTTTGAAGGCAAACAGAGGTGTTTTTTGCAAAGTGCCTACCTGTAGATTTTGGCCTGTAGCTCAGCCGCCACCTAGGGAAACCTACCAAACCTGTGCATTTCTGAAAACTAGAGACCTAGGGGAATCCAAGATGGGGTGACTTGTGTGGCTCGGACCAGGTTCTGTTACCCAGAATCCTTTGCAAACCTCAAAATTTGGCCAAAAAACCACATGTTCCTCACATTTCTGTGGCAGAAAGTTTTGGAATCTGAGAGGAGCCACAAATTTCCTTCCACCCAGCGTTCCCCCACGTCTCCCGATAAAAATGATACCTCACTTGTGTGGGTAGGCCTAGCGCCCGCGACAGGAAACGCCCCAAAAGCGCAACGTGGACACAGCCAAATTTTTGAAGGAAAACAGAGATGTTTTTTGCAAAGTGCCTACCTGTAGATTTTGGCCTGTAGCTCAGCCGCCACCTAGGGAAACCCACCAAACCTGTGCATTTCTGAAAACTAGAGACCTAGGGGAATCCAGGATGGGGTGACTTGTGTGGCTCGGAACAGGTTCTGTTACCCAGAATCCTTTGCAAACCTCAGAATTTGGCTAAAAAAACACATGTACCTCACATTTCTTTGGCAGAAAGTTCTGGAATCTGAGAGGAGCCACAAATTTCCTTCCACCCAGCGTTCCCCCACGTCTCCCGATAAAAATGATACCTCACTTGTGTGGGTAGGCCTAGCGCCCGCAACAGGAAACGCCCCAAAGCGCAACGTGGACACAGACAAATTTTTTAAGGCAAACAGAGGTGTTTTTTGCAAAGTGCCTACCTGTAGATTTTGGCCTGTAGCTCAGCCGCCACCTAGGGAAACCTACCAAACCTGTGCATTTCTGAAAACTAGAGACCTAGGGGAATCCAAGATGGGGTGACTTGTGTGGCTCGGACCAGGTTCTGTTACCCAGAATCCTTTGCAAACCTCAAAATTTGGCCAAAAAACCACATGTTCCTCACATTTCTGTGGCAGAAAGTTTTGGAATCTGAGAGGAGCCACAAATTTCCTTCCACCCAGCGTTCCCCCACGTCTCCCGATAAAAATGATAACTCACTTGTGTGGGTAGGCCTAGCGCCCGCGACAGGAAATGCCCCAAAGCGCAACGTGGACACAGCCAAATTTTTGAAGGAAAACAGAGATGTTTTTTGCAAAGTGCCTACCTGTAGATTTTGGCCTGTAGCTCAGCCGCCACCTAGGGAAACCTACCAAACCTGTGCATTTCTGAAAACTAGAGACCTAGGGGAATCCAGAATGGGGTGACTTGTGTGGCTCGGACCAGGTTCTGTTACCCAGAATCCTTTGCAAACCTCAGAATTTGGCTAAAAAAACACATGTACCTCACATTTATGTGGCAGAAAGTTCTGGAATCTGAGAGGAGCCACAAATTTCCTTGCACCCAGCGTTCCCCCACGTCTCCCGATAAAAATGATACCTCACTTGTGTGGGTAGGCCTAGCGCCCGCGACAGGAAAGGCCCCAAAGCGCAACGTGGACACAGCCAAATTTTTGAAGGAAAACAGAGGTGTTTTTTGCAAAGTGCCTACCTGTAGATTTTGGCCTGTAGCTCAGCCGCCACCTAGGGAAACCTACCAAACCTGTGCATTTCTGAAAATTAGAGACCTAGGGGAATCCAAGATGGCGTGACTTGTGCGGCTTGGACCAGGTTCTGTTACCCAGAATCCTTTGCAAACCTCAGAATTTGGCTAAAAAAACACATGTTCCTCACATTTCTGTGGCAGAAAGTTATGGAATCTGAGAGGAGCCACAAATTTCCTTCCACCCAGCGTTCCCCCACGTCTCCCGATAAAAATGATACCTCACTTGTGTGGGTAGGCCTAGCGCCCGCAACAGGAAACGCCCCAAAGCGCATGGTGGACACGGACAAATTTTTGAAGGCAAACAGAGGTGTTTTTTGCAAAGTGCCTACCTGTAGATTTTGGCCTGTAGCTCAGCCGCCACCTAGGGAAACCTACCAAACCTGTGCATTTCTGAAAACTAGAGACCTAGGGGAATCCAAGATGGGGTGACTTGTGTGGCTCGAACCAGGTTCTGTTACCCAGAATCCTTTGCAAACCTCAAAATTTGGCCAAAAAAACACATGTTCCTCACATTTCTGTGGCAGAAAGTTTTGGAATCTGAGAGGAGCCACAAATTTCCTTCCACACAGTGTTCCCCCACGTCTCCCGATAAAAATGATACCTCACTTGTGTGGGTAGGCCTAGTGCCCGCAACAGGAAACGCCCCAAAGCGCAACGTGGACACAGACAAATTTTTGAAGGCAAACAGAGGTGTTTTTTGCAAAGTGCCTACCTGTAGATTTTGGCCTGTAGCTCAGCCGCCACCTAGGGAAACCTACCAAACCTGTGCATTTCTGAAAACTAGAGACCTAGGGGAATCCAAGATGGGGTGACTTGTGTGGCTCGGACCAGGTTCTGTTACCCAGAATCCTTTGCAAACCTCAAAATTTGGCCAAAAAACCACATGTTCCTCACATTTCTGTGGCAGAAAGTTTTGGAATCTGAGAGGAGCCACAAATTTCCTTCCACCCAGCGTTCCCCCACGTCTCCCGATAAAAATGATACCTCACTTGTGTGGGTAGGCCCAGCGCCCGCGACAGGAAACGCCCCAAAGCGCAACGTGGACACAGCCAAATTTTTGAAGGAAAACAGAGATGTTTTTTGCAAAGTGCCTACCTGTAGATTTTGGCCTGTAGCTCAGCCGCCACCTAGGGAAACCTACCAAACCTGTGCATTTCTGAAAACTAGAGACCTAGGGGAATCCAGGATGGGGTGACTTGTGTGGCTCGGACCAGGTTCTGTTACCCAGAATCCTTTGCAAACCTCAGAATTTGGCTAAAAAAACACATGTACCTCACATTTCTGTGGCAGAAAGTTTTGGAATGTGAGAGGAGCCACAAATTTCCTTCCACCCAGCGTTCCCCCACGTCTCCCGATAAAAATGATACCTCACTTGTGTGGGTAGGCCTAGCGCCCGCGACAGGAAACGCCCCAAAGCGCAACGTGGACACAGCCAAATTTTTGAAGGAAAACAGAGATGTTTTCTGCAAAGTGCCTACCTGTAGATTTTGGCCTGTAGCTCAGCCGCCACCTAGGGAAACCTACCAAACCTGTGCAATTCTGAAAACTAGAGACATAGGGGAATCCAAGATGGGGTGACTTGTGTGGCTCGGAACAGGTTCTGTTACCCAGAATCCTTTGCAAACCTCAGAATTTGGCTAAAAAAACACATGTTCCTCACATTTCTGTGGCAGAAAGTTCTGGAATCTGAGAGGAGCCACAAATTTCCTTCCACCCAGCGTTCCCCCACGTCTCCCGATAAAAATGATACCTCACTTGTGTGGGTAGGCCTAGCGCCCGCGACAGGAAACGCCCCAAAGCGCAACGTGGACACAGCCAAATTTTTGAAGGCAAACAGAGGTGTTTTTTGCAAAGTGCCTACCTGTAGATTTTGGCCTGTAGCTCAGCCGCCACCTAGGGAAACCTACCAAACCTGTGCATTTCTGAAAACTAGAGACCTAGGGGAATCCAAGATGGGGTGACTTGTGTGGCTCGGACCAGGTTCTGTTACCCAGAATCCTTTGCAAACCTCAAAATTTGGCCAAAAAAACACATGTTCCTCACATTTCTGTGGCAGAAAGTTTTGGAATCTGAGAGGATCCACAAATTTCCTTCCACCCAGCGTTCCCTCACGTCTCACGATAAAAATTATACCTCACTTGAGTGGGTAGGCCTAGCGCCCGCGACAGGAAACGCCCCAAAGCGCAACGTGGACACAGCCAAATTTTTGAAGGAAAACAGAGATGTTTTTTGCAAAGTGCCTACCTGTAGATTTTGGCCTGTACCTCAGCCGCCACCTAGGGAAACCTACCAAACCTGTGCATTTCTGAAAACTAGAGACCTAGGGGAATCCAGGATGGGGTGACTTGTGTGGCTCGGACCAGGTTCTGTTACCCAGAATCCATTGCAAACCTCAGAATTTGGCTAAAAAAACACATGTACCTCACATTTCTGTGGCAGAAAGTTCTGGAATCTGAGAGGAGCCACAAATTTCCTTCCACCCAGCGTTCCCCCACGTCTCCCGATAAAAATGATACCTCACTTGTGTGGGTAGGCCTAGCGCCCGCGACAGGAAAGCCCCCAAAGCTCAACATGGACACAGCCAAATTTTTGAAGGAAAACAGAGGTGTTTTTTGCAAAGTGCCTACCTGTAGATTTTGGCCTGTAGCTCAGCCGCCACCTAGGGAAACCTACCAAACCTGTGCATTTCTGAAAATTAGAGATCTAGGGGAATCCAAGATGGGGTGACTTGTGCGGCTTGGACCAGGTTCTGTTACCCAGAATCCTTTGCAAACCTCAGAATTTGGCCAAAAAAACACATGTTCCTCACATTTCTGTGGCAGAAAGTTATGGAATCTGAGAGGAGCCACAAATTTCCTTCCACCCAGCGTTCCCCCACGTCTCCCGATAGAAATGATACCTCACTTGTGTGGGTAGGCCTAGCGCCCGCAACAGGAAACGCCCCAAAGCGCATGGTGGACACGGACACATTTTTGAAGGCAAACAGAGGTGTTTTTTGCAAAGTGCCTACCTGTAGATTTTGGCCTGTAGCTCAGCCGCCACCTAGGGAAACCTACCAAACCTGTGCATTTCTGAAAACTAGAGACCTAGGGGAATCCAAGATGGGGTGACTTGTGTGGCTCGGAACAGGTTCTGTTACCCAGAATCCTTTGCAAACCTCAGAATTTGGCTAAAAAAACACATGTACCTCACATTTCCTTGGCAGAAAGTTTTGGAATGTGAGAGGAGCCACAAATTTCCTTCCACCCAGCATTCCCCCACGTCTCCCAATAAAAATGATACCTCACTTGTGTGGGTAGGCCTAGCGCCCGCGACAGGAAAGGCCCCAAAGCGCAACGTGGACACAGCCAAATTTTTGAAGGAAAACAGAGGTGTTTTTTGCAAAGTGCCTACCTGTAGATTTTGGCCTGTAGCTCAGCCGCCACCTAGGGAAACCTACCAAACCTGTGCATTTCTAAAAATTAGAGACCTAGCGGAATCCAAGATGGGGTGACTTGTGCGGCTCGGACCAGGTTCTGTTACCCAGAATCCTTTGCAAACCTCAGAATTTGGCTAAAAAAACACATGTTCCTCACATTTCTGTGGCAGAAAGTTTTGGAATCTGAGAGGATCCACAAATTTCCTTCCACCCAGCATTCCCCCACGTCTCACGATAAAAATGATACCTCACTTGTGTGGGTAGGCCTAGCGCCCGCGACAGGAAACGCCCCAAAGCGCAACGTGGACACAGCCAAATTTTTGAAGGCAAACAGAGGTGTTTTTTGCAAAGTGCCTACCTGTAGATTTTGGCCTGTAGCTCAGCCGCCACCTAGGGAAACCTAGCAAACCTGTGCATTTCTGAAAACTAGAGACCTAGGGGAATCCAGGATGGGGTGACTTGTGTGGCTCGAACCAGGTTCTGTTACCCAGAATCCTTTGCAAACCTCAGAATTTGGCTAAAAAAACACATGTACCTCACATTTCTGTGGCAGAAAGTTTTGGAATGTGAGAGGAGCCACAAATTTCCTTCCACCCAGCATTCCCCCACGTCTCCCAATAAAAATGATACCTCACTTGTGTGGGTAGGCCTAGCGCCCGCGACAGGAAAGGCCCCAAAGCGCAACGTGGACACAGCCAAATTTTTGAAGGAAAACAGAGGTGTTTTTTGCAAAGTGCCTACCTGTAGATTTTGGCCTGTAGCTCAGCCGCCACCTAGGGAAACCTACCAAACCTGTGCATTTCTAAAAATTAGAGACCTAGGGGAATCCAAGATGGGGTGACTTGTGCGGCTCGGACCAGGTTCTGTTACCCAGAATCCTTTGCAAACCTCAGAATTTGGCTAAAAAAACACATGTTCCTCACATTTCTGTGGCAGAAAGTTATGGAATCTGAGAGGAGCCACAAATTTCCTTCCACCCAGCGTTCCCCCACGTCTCCCGATAAAAATGATACCTCACTTGTGTGGGTAGGCCTAGCGCCCGCGACAGGAAAGGCCCCAAAGCGCAACATGGACACAGCCAAATTTTTGAAGGAAAACAGAGGTCTTTTTTGCAAAGTGCCTACCTGTAGATTTTGGCCTGTAGCTCAGCCGCCACCTAGGGAAACCTACCAAACCTGTGCATTTCTGAAAATGAGAGATCTAGGGGAATCCAAGATGGGGTGACTTGTGCGGCTTGGACCAGGTTCTGTTACCCAGAATCCTTTGCAAACCTCAGAATTTGGCTAAAAAAACACATGTTCCTCACATTTCTGTGGCAGAAAGTTATGGAATCTGAGAGGAGCCACAAATTTCCTTCCACCCAGCGTTCCCCCACGTCTCCCGATAAAAATGATACCTCACTTGTGTGGGTAGGCCTAGCGCCCGCAACAGGAAACGCCCCAAAGCGCATGGTGGACACGGACACATTTTTGAAGGCAAACAGAGGTGTTTTTTGCAAAGTGCCTACCTGTAGATTTTGGCCTGTAGCTCAGCCGCCACCTAGGGAAACCTACCAAACCTGTGCATTTCTGAAAACTAGAGACCTAGGGGAATCCAAGATGGGGTGACTTGTGTGGCTCGAACCAGGTTCTGTTACCCAGAATCCTTTGCAAACCTCAAAATTTGGCCAAAAAAACACATGTTCCTCACATTTCTGTGGCAGAAAGTTTTGGTATCTGAGAGGAGCCACAAATTTCCTTCCACCCAGCGTTCCCCGACGTCTCCCGATAAAAATGATACCTCACTTGTGTGGGTAGGCCTAGTGCCCGCAACAGGAAACGCCCCAAAGCGCAACGTGGACACAGACAAATTTTTGAAGGCAAACAGAGGTGTTTTTTGCAAAGTGCCTACCTGTAGATTTTGGCCTGTAGCTCAGCCGCCACCTAGGGAAACCTACCAAACCTGTGCATTTCTGAAAACTAGAGACCTAGGGGAATCCAAGATGGGGTGACTTGTGTGGCTCGGACCAGGTTCTGTTACCCAGAATCCTTTGCAAACCTCAAAATTTGGCCAAAAAACCACATGTTCCTCACATTTCTGTGGCAGAAAGTTTTGGAATCTGAGAGGAGCCACAAATTTCCTTCCACCCAGCGTTCCCCCACGTCTCCCGATAAAAATGATACCTCACTTGTGTGGGTAGGCCTAGCGCCCGCGACAGGAAACGCCCCAAAGCGCAACGTGGACACAGCCAAATTTTTGAAGGAAAACAGAGATGTTTTTTGCAAAGTGCCTACCTGTAGATTTTGGCCTGTAGCTCAGCCGCCACCTAGGGAAACCTACCAAACCTGTGCATTTCTGAAAACTAGAGACCTAGGGGAATCCAGGATGGGGTGACTTGTGTGGCTCGGACCAGGTTCTGTTACCCAGAATCCGTTGCAAACCTCAAAATTTGGCCAAAAAAACACATGTTCCTCACATTTCTGTGGCAGAAAGTTCTGGAATCTGAGAGGAGCCACACATTTCCTTCCGCCCATCGTTCCCCCACGTCTCCCGATAAAAATGATACCTCACTTGTGTGGGTAGGCCTAGCGCCCGCGACAGGAAACGCCCCAAAGCGCAACGTGGACACAGCCAAATTTTTGAAGGAAAACAGAGGTGTTTTTTGCAAAGTGCCTACCTGTAGATTTTGGCCTGTAGCTCAGCCGCCACCTAGGGAAACCTACCAAACCTGTGCATTTCTGAAAACTAGAGACCTAGGGGAATCCAGGATGGGGTGACTTGTGTGGCTCGGACCAGGTTCTGTTACCCAGAATCCTTTGCAAACCTCAGAATTTGGCTAAAAAAACACATGTACCTCACATTTCTGTGGCAGAAAGTTTTGGAATGTGAGAGGAGCCACAAATTTCCTTCCACCCAGCGTTCCCCCACGTCTCCCGATAAAAATGATACCTCACTTGTGTGGGTAGGCCTAGCGCCCGCAACAGGAAACGCCCCAAAGCGCATGGTGGACACGGACACATTTTTGAAGGCAAACAGAGGTGTTTTTTGCAAAGTGCCTACCTGTAGATTTTGGCCTGTAGCTCAGCCGCCACCTAGGGAAACCTACCAAACCTGTGCATTTCTGAAAACTAGAGACCTAGGGGAATCCAAGATGGGGTGACTTGTGTGGCTCGAACCAGGTTCTGTTACCCAGAATCCTTTGCAAACCTCAAAATATGGCCAAAAAAACACATGTTCCTCACATTTCTGTGGCAGAAAGTTTTAGAATCTGAGAGGAGCCACAAATTTCCTTCCACCCAGCGTTCCCCCATGTCTCCCGATAAAAATGATACCTCACTTGTGTGGGTAGGCCTAGTGCCCGCAACAGGAAACGCCCCAAAGCGCAACGTGGACACAGACACATTTTTGAAGGCAAACAGAGGTGTTTTTTGCAAAGTGCCTACCTGTAGATTTTGGCCTGTAGCTCAGCCGCCACCTAGGGAAACCTACCAAACCTGTGCATTTCTGAAAACTAGAGACCTAGGGGAATCCAAGATGGGGTGACTTGTGTGGCTCGGACCAGGTTCTGTTACCCAGAATCCTTTGCAAACCTCAAAATTTGGCCAAAAAACCACATGTTCCTCACATTTCTGTGGCAGAAAGTTTTGGAATCTGAGAGGAGCCACAAATTTCCTTCCATCCAGCGTTCCCCCACGTCTCCCGATAAAAATGATCCCTCACTTGTGTGGGTAGGCCTAGCGCCCGCGACAGGAAACGCCCCAAAGCGCAACGTGGACACAGCCAAATTTTTGAAGGAAAACAGAGATGTTTTTTGCAAAGTGCCTACCTGTAGATTTTGGCCTGTAGCTCAGCCGCCACCTAGGGAAACCTACCAAACCTGTGCATTTCTGAAAACTAGAGACCTAGGGGAATCCAGGATGGGGTGACTTGTGTGGCTCGAACCAGGTTCTGTTACCCAGAATCCTTTGCAAACCTCAGAATTTGGCTAAAAAAACACATGTACCTCACATTTCTGTGGCAGAAAGTTTTGGAATGTGAGAGGAGCCACAAATTTCCTTCCACCCAGCATTCCCCCACGTCTCCCAATAAAAATGATACCTCACTTGTGTGGGTAGGCCTAGCGCCCGCGACAGGAAAGGCCCCAAAGCGCAACGTGGACACAGCCAAATTTTTGAAGGAAAACAGAGGTGTTTTTTGCAAAGTGCCTACCTGTAGATTTTGGCCTGTAGCTCAGCCGCCACCTAGGGAAACCTACCAAACCTGTGCATTTCTAAAAATTAGAGACCTAGGGGAATCCAAGATGGGGTGACTTGTGCGGCTCGGACCAGGTTCTGTTACCCAGAATCCTTTGCAAACCTCAGAATTTGGCTAAAAAAACACATGTTCCTCACATTTCTGTGGCAGAAAGTTATGGAATCTGAGAGGAGCCACAAATTTCCTTCCACCCAGCGTTCCCCCACGTCTCCCGATAAAAATGATACCTCACTTGTGTGGGTAGGCCTAGCGCCCGCGACAGGAAAGGCCCCAAAGCGCAACATGGACACAGCCAAATTTTTGAAGGAAAACAGAGGTCTTTTTTGCAAAGTGCCTACCTGTAGATTTTGGCCTGTAGCTCAGCCGCCACCTAGGGAAACCTACCAAACCTGTGCATTTCTGAAAATTAGAGACCTAGGGGAATCCAAGATGGGGTGACTTGTGCGGCTTGGACCAGGTTCTGTTACCCAGAATCCTTTGCAAACCTCAGAATTTGGCTAAAAAAACACATGTTCCTCACATTTCTGTGGCAGAAAGTTATGGAATCTGAGAGGAGCCACAAATTTCCTTCCACCCAGCGTTCCCCCACGTCTCCCGATAAAAATGATACCTCACTTGTGTGGGTAGGCCTAGCGCCCGCAACAGGAAACGCCCCAAAGCGCATGGTGGACACGGACACATTTTTTAAGGCAAACAGAGGTGTTTTTTGCAAAGTGCCTACCTGTAGATTTTGGCCTGTAGCTCAGCCGCCACCTAGGGAAACCTACCAAACCTGTGCATTTCTGAAAACTAGAGACCTAGGGGAATCCAAGATGGGGTGACTTGTGTGGCTCGAACCAGGTTCTGTTACCCAGAATCCTTTGCAAACCTCAAAATTTGGCCAAAAAAACACATGTTCCTCACATTTCTGTGGCAGAAAGTTTTGGAATCTGAGAGGAGCCACAAATTTCCTTCCACCCAGCGTTCCCCGACGTCTCCCGATAAAAATGATACCTCACTTGTGTGGGTAGGCCTAGTGCCCGCAACAGGAAACGCCCCAAAGCGCAACGTGGACACAGACAAATTTTTGAAGGCAAACAGAGGTGTTTTTTGCAAAGTGCCTACCTGTAGATTTTGGCCTGTAGCTCAGCCGCCACCTAGGGAAACCTACCAAACCTGTGCATTTCTGAAAACTAGAGACCTAGGGGAATCCAAGATGGGGTGACTTGTGTGGCTCGGACCAGGTTCTGTTACCCAGAATCCTTTGCAAACCTCAAAATTTGGCCAAAAAACCACATGTTCCTCACATTTCTGTGGCAGAAAGTTTTGGAATCTGAGAGGAGCCACAAATTTCCTTCCACCCAGCGTTCCCCCATGTCTCCCGATAAAAATGATACCTCACTTGTGTGGGTAGGCCTAGCGCCCGCGACAGGAAACGCCCCAAAGCGCAACGTGGACACAGCCAAATTTTTGAAGGAAAACAGAGATGTTTTTTGCAAAGTGCCTACCTGTAGATTTTGGCCTGTAGCTCAGCCGCCACCTAGGGAAACCTACCAAACCTGTGCATTTCTGAAAACTAGAGACCTAGGGGAATCCAGGATGGGGTGACTTGTGTGGCTCGGACCAGGTTCTGTTACCCAGAATCCTTTGCAAACCTCAGAATTTGGCTAAAAAAACACATGTACCTCACATTTCTGTGGCAGAAAGTTTTGGAATGTGAGAGGAGCCACAAATTTCCTTCCACCCAGCGTTCCCCCACGTCTCCCGATAAAAATGATACCTCACTTGTGTGGGTAGGCCTAGCGCCCGCGACAGGAAAGGCCCCAAAGCGCAACGTGGACACAGCCAAATTTTTGAAGGAAAACAGAGGTGTTTTTTGCAAAGTGCCTACCTGTAGATTTTGGCCTGTAGCTCAGCCGCCACCTAGGGAAACCTACCAAACCTGTGCATTTCTGAAAATTAGAGACCTAGGGGAATCCAAGATGGGGTGACTTGTGCGGCTCGGACCAGGTTCTGTTACCCAGAATCCTTTGCAAACCTCAGAATTTGGCTAAAAAAACACATGTTCCTCACATTTCTGTGGCAGAAAGTTATGGAATCTGAGAGGAGCCACAAATTTCCTTCCACCCAGCGTTCCCCCACGTCTCCCGATAAAAATGATACCTCACTTGTGTGGGTAGGCCTAGCGCCCGCAACAGGAAACGCCCCAAAGCGCAACGTGGACACAGACAAATTTTTGAAGGCAAACAGAGGTGTTTTTTGCAAAGTGCCTACCTGTAGATTTTGGCCTGTAGCTCAGCCGCCACCTAGGGAAACCTACCAAACCTGTGCATTTCTAAAAACTAGAGACCTAGGGGAATCCAAGATGGGGTGAATTGTGTGGCTCGGACCAGGTTCTGTTACCCAGAATCCTTTGCAAACCTCAAAATTTGGCCAAAAAACCACATGTTCCTCACATTTCTGTGGCAGAAAGTTTTGGAATCTGAGAGGATCCACAAATTTCCTTCCACCCAGCGTTCCCCCACGTCTCACGATAAAAATGATACCTCACTTGTGTGGGTAGGCCTAGCGCCCGCGACAGGAAACGCCCCAAAGCGCAACGTGGACACAGCCAAATTTTTGAAGGAAAACAGTGATGTTTTTTGCAAAGTGCCTACCTGTAGATTTTGGCCTGTAGCTCAGCCGCCACCTAGGGAAACCTACCAAACCTGTGGATTTCTGAAAACTAGAGACCTAGGGGAATCCAGGATGGGGTGACTTGTGTGGCTCGGACCAGGTTCTGTTACCCAGAATCCTTTGCAAACCTCAGAATTTGGCTAAAAAAACACATGTACCTCACATTTCTGTGGCAGAAAGTTCTGGAATCTGAGAGGAGCCACAAATTTACTTCCACCCAGCGTTCCCCCACGTCTCCCGATAAAAATGATACCTCACTTGTGTGGGTAGGCCTAGCGCCCGCGACAGGAAAGGCCCCAAAGCGCAACATGGACACAGCCAAATTTTTGAAGGAAAACAGAGGTGTTTTTTGCAAAGTGCCTACCTGTAGATTTTGGCCTGTAGCTCAGCCGCCACCTAGGGAAACCTACCAAACCTGTGCATTTCTGAAAATTAGAGACCTAGGGGAATCCAAGATGGGGTGACTTGTGCGGCTTGGACCAGGTTCTGTTACCCAGAATCCTTTGCAAACCTCAGAATTTGGCTAAAAAAACACATGTTCCTCACATTTCTGTGGCAGAAAGTTATGGAATCTGAGAGGAGCCACAAATTTCCTTCCACCCAGCGTTCCCCCACGTCTCCCGATAAAAATGATACCTCACTTGTGTGGGTAGGCCTAGCGCCCGCAGCAGGAAACGCCCCAAAGCGCATGGTGGACACGGACACATTTTTGAAGGCAAACAGAGGTGTTTTTTGCAAAGTGCCTACCTGTAGATTTTGGCCTGTAGCTCAGCCGCCACCTAGGGAAACCTACCAAACCTGTGCATTTCTGAAAACTAGAGACCTAGGGGAATCCAAGATGGGGTGACTTGTGTGGCTCAAACCAGGTTCTGTTACCCAGAATCCTTTGCAAACCTCAAAATTTGGCCAAAAAACCACATGTTCCTCACATTTCTGTGGCAGAAAGTTTTGGAATCTGAGAGGAGCCACAAATTTCCTTCCACCCAGCGTTCCCCCACGTCTCCCGATAAAAATGATACCTCACTTGTGTAGGTAGGCCTAGCGCCCGCGACAGGAAACGCCCCAAAGCGCAACGTGGACACAGCCAAATTTTTGAAGGAAAACAGAGATGTTTTTTGCAAAGTGCCTACCTGTAGATTTTGGCCTGTAGCTCAGCCGCCACCTAGGGAAACCTACCAAACCTGTGCATTTCTGAAAACTAGAGACCTAGGGGAATCCAGGATGGGGTGACTTGTGTGGCTCGAACCAGGTTCTGTTACCCAGAATCCTTTGCAAACCTCAGAATTTGGCTAAAAAAACACATGTACCTCACATTTCTGTGGCAGAAAGTTTTGGAATGTGAGAGGAGCCACAAATGTCCTTCCACCCAGCGTTCCCCCACGTCTCCCGATAAAAATGATACCTCACTTGTGTGGGTAGGCCTAGCGCCCGCAACAGGAAAGGCCCCAAAGCGCAACGTGGACACAGCCAAATTTTTGAAGGAAAACAGAGGTGTTTTTTGCAAAGTGCCTACCTGTAGATTTTGGCCTGTAGCTCAGCCGCCACCTAGGGAAACCTACCAAACCTGTGCATTTCTAAAAATTAGAGACCTAGGGGAATCCAAGATGGGGTGACTTGTGCGGCTCGGACCAGGTTCTGTTACCCAGAATCCTTTGCAAACCTCAGAATTTGGCTAAAAAAACACATGTTCCTCACATTTCTGTGGCAGAAAGTTATGGAATCTGAGAGGAGCCACAAATTTCCTTCCACCCAGCGTTCCCCCACGTCTCCCGATAAAAATGATACCTCACTTGTGTGGGTAGGCCTAGCGCCCGCGACAGGAAAGGCCCCAAAGCGCAACATGGACAGAGCCAAATTTTTGAAGGAAAACAGAGGTGTTTTTTGCAAAGTGCCTACCTGTAGATTTTGGCCTGTAGCTCAGCCGCCACCTAGGGAAACCTACCAAACCTGTGCATTTCTGAAAATTAGAGACCTAGGGGAATCCAAGATGGGGTGACTTGTGCGGCTCGGACCAGGTTCTGTTACCCAGAATCCTTTGCAAACCTCAGAATTTGGCTAAAAAGACACATGTTCCTCACATTTCTGTGGCAGAAAGTTATGGAATCTGAGAGGAGCCACAAATTTCCTTCCACCCAGCGTTCCCCCACGTCTCCCGATAAAAATGATACCTCACTTGTGTGGGTAGGCCTAGCGCCCGCGACAGGAAACGCCCCAAAGCGCAACGTGGACACAGCCAAATTTTTGAAGGAAAACAGAGATGTTTTTTGCAAAGTGCCTACCTGTAGATTTTGGCCTGTAGCTCAGCCGCCACCTAGGGAAACCTACCAAACCTGTGCATTTCTGAAAACTAGAGACCTAGGGGAATCCAGGATGGGGTGACTTGTGTGGCTCGAACCAGGTTCTGTTACCCAGAATCCTTTGCAAACCTCAGAATTTGGCTAAAAAAACACATGTACCTCACATTTCTGTGGCAGAAAGTTTTGGAATGTGAGAGGAGCCACAAATGTCCTTCCACCCAGCGTTCCCCCACGTCTCCCGATAAAAATGATACCTCACTTGTGTGGGTAGGCCTAGCGCCCGCGACAGGAAAGGCCCCAAAGCGCAACGTGGACACAGCCAAATTTTTGAAGGAAAACAGAGGTGTTTTTTGCAAAGTGCCTACCTGTAGATTTTGGCCTGTAGCTCAGCCGCCACCTAGGGAAACCTACCAAACCTGTGCATTTCTAAAAATTAGAGACCTAGGGGAATCCAAGATGGGGTGACTTGTGCGGCTCGGACCAGGTTCTGTTACCCAGAATCCTTTGCAAACCTCAGAATTTGGCTAAAAAAACACATGTTCCTCACATTTCTGTGGCAGAAAGTTATGGAATCTGAGAGGAGCCACAAATTTCCTTCCACCCAGCGTTCCCCCACGTCTCCCGATAAAAATGATACCTCACTTGTGTGGGTAGGCCTAGCGCCCGCGACAGGAAAGGCCCCAAAGCGCAACATGGACAGAGCCAAATTTTTGAAGGAAAACAGAGGTGTTTTTTGCAAAGTGCCTACCTGTAGATTTTGGCCTGTAGCTCAGCCGCCACCTAGGGAAACCTACCAAACCTGTGCATTTCTGAAAATTAGAGACCTAGGGGAATCCAAGATGGGGTGACTTGTGCGGCTCGGACCAGGTTCTGTTACCCAGAATCCTTTGCAAACCTCAGAATTTGGCTAAAAAAACACATGTTCCTCACATTTCTGTGGCAGAAAGTTTTGGAATCTGAGAGGAGCCACAAATTTCCTTCCACCCAGCGTTCCCCCACGTCTCCCGATAAAAATGATACCTCACTTGTGTGGGTAGGCCCAGCGCCCGCGACAGGAAACGCCCCAAAGCGCAACGTGGACACAGCCAAATTTTTGAAGGAAAACAGAGATGTTTTTTGCAAAGTGCCTACCTGTAGATTTTGGCCTGTAGCTCAGCCGCCACCTAGGGAAACCTACCAAACCTGTGCATTTCTGAAAACTAGAGACCTAGGGGAATCCAGGATGGGGTGACTTGTGTGGCTCGGACCAGGTTCTGTTACCCAGAATCCTTTGCAAACCTCAGAATTTGGCTAAAAAAACACATGTACCTCACATTTCTGTGGCAGAAAGTTTTGGAATGTGAGAGGAGCCACAAATTTCCTTCCACCCAGCGTTCCCCCACGTCTCCCGATAAAAATGATACCTCACTTGTGTGGGTAGGCCTAGCGCCCGCGACAGGAAAGGCCCCAAAGCGCAACGTGGACACAGCCAAATTTTTGAAGGAAAACAGAGGTGTTTTTTGCAAAGTGCCTACCTGTAGATTTTGTCCTGTAGCTCAGCCGCCACCTAGGGAAACCTACCAAACCTGTGCATTTCTAAAAATTAGAGACCTAGGGGAATCCAAGATGGGGTGACTTGTGCGGCTCGGACCAGGTTCTGTTTCCCAGAATCCTTTGCAAACTTCAGAATTTGGCTAAAAAAACACATGTTCCTCACATTTCTGTGGCAGAAAGTTATGGAATCTGAGAGGAGCCACAAATTTCCTTCCACCCAGCGTTCCCCCACGTCTCCCGATAAAAATGATACCTCACTTGTGTGGGTAGGCCTAGCGCCCGCAACAGGAAACGCCCCAAAGCGCAACGTGGACACAGACAAATTTTTGAAGGCAAACAGAGGTGTTTTTTGCAAAGTGCCTACCTGTAGATTTTGGCCTGTAGCTCAGCCGCCACCTAGGGAAACCTACCAAACCTGTGCATTTCTAAAAACTAGAGACCTAGGGGAATCCAAGATGGGGTGACTTGTGTGGCTCGGACCAGGTTCTGCTACCCAGAATCCTTTGCAAACCTCAAAATTTGGCCAAAAAACCACATGTTCCTCACATTTCTGTGGCAGAAAGTTTTGGAATCTGAGAGGAGCCACAAATTTCCTTCCACCCAGCGTTCCCCCACGTCTCCCGATAAAAATGATACCTCACTTGTGTGGGTAGGCCTAGCGCCCGCGACAGGAAACGCCCCAAAGCTCAACGTGGACACAGCCAAATTTTTGAAGGAAAACAGAGATGTTTTCTGCAAAGTGCCTACCTGTAGATTTTGGCCTGTAGCTCAGCCGCCACCTAGGGAAACCTACCAAACCTGTGCATTTCGGAAAACTAGAGACCTAGGGGAATCCAAGATGGGGTGACTTGTGTGGCTCGGACCAGGTTCTGTTACCCAGAATCCTTTGCAAACCTCAAAATTTGGCCAAAAAACCACATGTTCCTCACATTTCTGTGGCAGAAAGTTTTGGAATCTGAGAGGAGCCACAAATTTCCTTCCACCCAGCGTTCCCCCACGTCTCCCGATAAAAATGATACCTCACTTGTGTGGGTAGGCCTAGCGCCCGCGACAGGAAACGCCCCAAAGCTCAACGTGGACACAGCCAAATTTTTGAAGGAAAACAGAGATGTTTTTTGCAAAGTGCCTACCTGTAGATTTTGGCCTGTAGCTCAGCCGCCACCTAGGGAAACCTACCAAACCTGTGCATTTCTGAAAACTAGAGACCTAGGGGAATCCAGGATGGGGTGACTTGTGTGGCTCGGACCAGGTTCTGTTACCCAGAATCCTTTGCAAACCTCAGAATATGGCTAAAAAAACACATGTACCTCACATTTCTGTGGCAGAAAGTTTTGGAATCTGAGAGGAGCCACAAATTTCCTTCCACCCAGCGTTCCCCCACGTCTCCCGATAAAAATGATACCTCACTTGTGTGGGTAGGCCTAGCGCCCGTGACAGGAAAGGCCCCAAAGCGCAACGTGGACACAGCCAAATTTTTGAAGGAAAACAGATGTGTTTTTTGCAAAGTGCCTACCTGTAGATTTTGGCCTGTAGCTCAGCCGCCACCTAGGGAAACCTACCAAACCTGTGCATTTCTGAAAATTAGAGACCTAGGGGAATCCAAGATGGGGTGACTTGTGCGGCTCGGACCAGGTTCTGTTACCCAGAATCCTTTGCAAACCTCAGAATTTGGCTAAAAAAACACATGTTCCTCACATTTCTGTGGCAGAAAGTTATGGAATCTGAGAGGAGCCACAAATTTCCTTCCACATAGCGTTCCCCCACGTCTCCCGATAAAAATGATACCTCACTTGTGTGGGTAGGCCTAGCGCCCGCAACAGGAAATGCCCCAAAGCGCAACGTGGACACAGACAAATTTTTGAAGGCAAACAGAGGTGTTTTTTGCAAAGTGTCTAACCTGTAGATTTTGGCCTGTAGCTCAGCCGCCACCTAGGGAAACCTACCAAACCTGTGCATTTCTGAAAACTAGAGACCTAGGGGAATCCAAGATGGGGTGACTTGTGTGGCTCGGACCAGGTTCTGTTACCCAGAATCCTTTGCAAACCTCAAAATTTGGCCAAAAAACCACATGTTCCTCACATTTCTGTGGCAGAAAGTTTTGGAATCTGAGAGGAGCCACAAATTTCCTTCCACCCAGCGTTCCCCCATGTCTCCCGATAAAAATGATACCTCACTTGTGTGGGTAGGCCTAGCGCCCGCGACAGGAAACGCCCCAAAGCGCAATGTGGACACAGCCAAATTTTTGAAGGAAAACAGAGATGTTTTCTGCAAAGTGCCTACCTGTAGATTTTGGCCTGTAGCTCAGCCGCCACCTAGGGAAACCTACCAAACCTGTGCATTTCTGAAAACTAGAGACCTAGGGGAATCCAAGATGGGGTGACTTGTGTGGCTCGGACCAGGTTCTGTTACCCAGAATCCTTTGCAAACCTCAAAATTTGGCCAAAAAACCACATGTTCCTCACATTTCTGTGGCAGAAAGTTTTGGAATCTGAGAGGAGCCACAAATTTCCTTCCACCCAGCGTTCCCCCACGTCTCCCGATAAAAATGATACCTCACTTGTGTGGGTAGGCCTAGCGCCCGCGACAGGAAACGCCCCAAAGCGCAACGTGGACACAGCCAAATTTTTGAAGGAAAACAGAGATGTTTTTTGCAAAGTGCCTACCTGTAGATTTTGGCCTGTAGCTCAGCCGCCACCTAGGGAAACCTACCAAACCTGTGCATTTCTGAAAACTAGAGACCTAGGGGAATCCAGGATGGGGTGACTTGTGTGGCTCGGACCAGGTTCTGTTACCCAGAATCCTTTGCAAACCTCAGAATTTGGCTAAAAAAACACATGTACCTCACATTTCTGTGGCAGAAAGTTCTGGAATCTGAGAGGAGCCACAAATTTCCTTCCACCCAGCGTTCCCCCACGTCTCCCGATAAAAATGATACCTCACTTGTGTGGGTAGGCCTAGCGCCCGCGACAGGAAAGGCCCCAAAGCGCAACGTGGACACAGCCAAATTTTTGAAGGAAAACAGAGGTGTTTTTTGCAAAGTGCCTACCTGTAGATTTTGGCCTGTAGCTCAGCCGCCACCTAGGGAAACTACCAAACCTGTGCATTTCTGAAAATTAGAGACCTAGGGGAATCCAAGATGGGGTGACTTGTGCGGCTTGGACCAGGTTCTGTTACCCAGAATCCTTTGCAAACCTCAGAATTTGGCTAAAAAAACACATGTTCCTCACATTTCTGTGGCAGAAAGTTATGGAATCTGAGAGGAGCCACAAATTTCCTTCCACCCAGCGTTCCCCCACGTCTCCCGATAAAAATGATCCCTCACTTGTGTGGGTAGGCCTAGCGCCCGCAACAGGAAACGCCCCAAAGCGCAACGTGGACACAGACAAATTTTTGAAGGCAAACAGAGGTGTTTTTTGCAAAGTGCCTACCTTTAGATTTTGGCCTGTAGCTCAGCCGCCACCTAGGGAAACCTACCAAACCTGTGCATTTCTGAAAACTAGAGACCTAGGGGAATCCAAGATGGGGTGACTTGTGTGGCTCGAACCAGGTTCTGTTACCCAGAATCCTTTGCAAACCTCAAAATTTGGCCAAAAAAACACATGTTCCTCACATTTCTGTGGCAGAAAGTTTTGGAATCAGAGAGGAGCCACAAATTTCCTTCCACCCAGCGTTCCCCCACGTCTCCCGATAAAAATGATACCTCACTTGTGTGGGTAGGCCTAGCGCCTGCAACAGGAAATGCGAAAAGCGCAACGTGGACACAGACAAATTTTTGAAGGCAAACAGAGGTGTTTTTTGCAAAGTGCCTACCTGTAGATTTTGGCCTGTAGCTCAGCCGCCACCTAGGGAAACCTACCAAACCTGTGCATTTCTGAAAATTAGAGACCTAGGGGAATCCAAGATGGGGTGACTTGTGCGGCTCGGACCAGGTTC
Organism: Pleurodeles waltl; assembly: GCF_031143425.1. Classification (NCBI taxonomy): domain Eukaryota; kingdom Metazoa; phylum Chordata; class Amphibia; order Caudata; family Salamandridae; genus Pleurodeles; species Pleurodeles waltl. The sequence goes on from NC_090442.1 coordinate 838,221,809, forward strand.
TGTTACCCAGAATCCTTTGCAAACCTCAGAATTTGGCTAAAAAAACACATGTTCCTCACATTTCTGTGGCAGAAAGTTATGGAATCTGAGAGGAGCCACAAATTTCCTTCCACCCAGCGTTCCCCCACGTCTCCCGATAAAAATGATACCTCACTTGTGTGGGTAGGCCTAGCGCCCGCAACAGGAAACGCCCCAAAGCGCAACGTGGACACAGACAAATTTTTGAAGGCAAACAGAGGTGTTTTTTGCAAAGTGCCTACCTGTAGATTTTGGCCTGTAGCTCAGCCGCCACCTAGGGAAACCTACAAAACCTGTGCATTTCTGAAAACTAGAGACCTAGGGGAATCCAAGATGGGGTGACTTGTGTGGCTCGGACCAGGTTCTGTTACCCAGAATCCTTTGCAAACCTCAAAATTTGGCCAAAAAACCACATATTCCTCACATTTCTGTGGCAGAAAGTTTTGGAATCTGAGAGGAGCCACAAATTTCCTTCCACCCAGCGTTCCCCCACGTCTCCCGATAAAAATGATACCTCACTTGTGTGGGTAGGCCTAGCGCCCGCGACAGGAAACGCCCCAAAGCGCAACGTGGACACAGCCAAATTTTTGAAGGAAAACAGAGATGTTTTTTGCAAAGTGCCTACCTGTAGATTTTGGCCTGTAGCTCAGCCGCCACCTAGGGAAACCTACCAAACCTGTGCATTTCTGAAAACTAGAGACCTAGGGGAATCCAGGATGGGGTGACTTGTGTGGCTCGGACCAGGTTCTGTTACCCAGAATCCTTTGCAAACCTCAGAATTTGGCTAAAAAAACACATGTACCTCACATTTCTGTGGCAGAAAGTTCTGGAATCTGAGAGGAGCCACAAATTTCCTTCCACCCAGCGTTCCCCCACGTCTCCCGATAAAAATGATACCTCACTTGTGTGGGTAGGCCTAGCGCCCGCGACAGGAAAGGCCCCAAAGCGCAACGTGGACACAGCCAAATTTTTGAAGGAAAACAGAGGTGTTTTTTGCAAAGTGCCTACCTGTAGATTTTGGCCTGTAGCTCAGCCGCCACCTAGGGAAACTACCAAACCTGTGCATTTCTGAAAATTAGAGACCTAGGGGAATCCAAGATGGGGTGACTTGTGCGGCTTGGACCAGGTTCTGTTACCCAGAATCCTTTGCAAACCTCAGAATTTGGCTAAAAAAACACATGTTCCTCACATTTCTGTGGCAGAAAGTTATGGAATCTGAGAGGAGCCACAAATTTCCTTCCACCCAGCGTTCCCCCACGTCTCCCGATAAAAATGATCCCTCACTTGTGTGGGTAGGCCTAGCGCCCGCAACAGGAAACGCCCCAAAGCGCAACGTGGACACAGAGAAATTTTTGAAGGCAAACAGAGGTGTTTTTTGCAAAGTGCCTACCTTTAGATTTTGGCCTGTAGCTCAGCCGCCACCTAGGGAAACCTACCAAACCTGTGCATTTCTGAAAACTAGAGACCTAGGGGAATCCAAGATGGGGTGACTTGTGTGGCTCGAACAAGGTTCTGTTACCCAGAATCCTTTGCAAACCTCAAAATTTGGCCAAAAAAACACATGTTCCTCACATTTCTGTGGCAGAAAGTTTTGGAATCTGAGAGGAGCCACAAATTTCCTTCCACCCAGCGTTCCCCCACGTCTCCCGATAAAAATGATACCTCACTTGTGTGGGTAGGCCTAGCGCCTGCAACAGGAAATGCCCCAAAGCGCAACGTGGACACAGACAAATTTTTGAAGGCAAACAGAGGTGTTTTTTGCAAAGTGCCTACCTGTAGATTTTGGCCTGTAGCTCAGCCGCCACCTAGGGAAACCTACCAAACCTGTGCATTTCTGAAAATTAGAGACCTAGGGGAATCCAAGATGGGGTGACTTGTGCGGCTCGGACCAGGTTCTGTTACCCAGAATCCTTTGCAAACCTCAGAATTTGGCTAAAAAAACACATGTTCCTCACATTTCTGTGGCAGAAAGTTATGGAATCTGAGAGGAGCCACAAATTTCCTTCCACCCAGCGTTCCCCCACGTCTCCCGATAAAAATGATACCTCACTTGTGTGGGTAGGCCTAGCGCCCGCAACAGGAAACGCCCCAAAGCGCAACGTGGACACAGACAAATTTTTGAAGGCAAACAGAGGTGTTTTTTGCAAAGTGCTTACCTGTAGATTTTGGCCTGTAGCTCAGCCGCCACCTAGGGAAACCTACCAAACCTGTGCATTTCTGAAAACTAGAGACCTAGGGGAATCCAAGATGGGGTGACTTGTGTGGCTCGGACCAGGTTCTGTTACCCAGAATCCTTTGCAAACCTCAAAATTTGGCCAAAAAACCACATGTTCCTCACATTTCTGTGGCAGACAGTTTTGGAATCTGAGAGGAGCCACAAATTTCCTTCCACCCAGCGTTCCCCCACGTCTCCCGATAAAAATGATACCTCACTTGTGTGGGTAGGCCTAGCGCCCGCGACAGGAAACGCCCCAAAGCGCAACGTGGACACAGCCAAATTTTTGAAGGAAAACAGAGATGTTTTTTGCAAAGTGCCTACCTGTAGATTTTGGCCTGTAGCTCAGCCGCCACCTAGGGAAACCTACCAAACCTGTGCATTTCTGAAAACTAGAGACCTAGGGGAATCCAGGATGGGGTGACTTGTGTGGCTTGGAACAGGTTCTGTTACCCAGAATCCTTTGCAAACCTCAGAATTTGGCTAAAAAAACACATGTACCTCACATTTCTGTGGCAGAAAGTTCTGGAATCTGAGAGGAGCCACAAATTTCCTTCCACCCAGCGTTCCCCCACGTCTCCCGATAAAAATGATACCTCACTTGTGTGGGTAGGCCTAGCGCCCGCAACAGGAAACGCCCCAAAGCGCATCGTGGACACAGACAAATTTTTTAAGGCAAACAGAGGTGTTTTTTGCAAAGTGCCTACCTGTAGATTTTGGCCTGTAGCTCAGCCGCCACCTAGGGAAACCTACCAAACCTGTGCATTTCTGAAAACTAGAGACCTAGGGGAATCCAGGATGGGGTGACTTGTGTGGCTCGGACCAGGTTCTGTTACCCAGAATCCTTTGCAAACCTCAAAATTTGTCCAAAAAAACACATGTACCTCACATTTATGTGGCAGAAAGTTCTGGAATCTGAGAGGAGCCACAAATTTCCTTGCACCCAGCGTTCCCCCACGTCTCCCGATAAAAATGATACCTCACTTGTGTGGATAGGCCTAGCGCCCGCGACAGGAAAGGCCCCAAAGCGCAACGTGGACGCAGCCAAATTTTTGAAGGAAAACAGTGGTGTTTTTTGCAAAGTGCCTACCTGTAGATTTTGGCCTGTAGCTCAGCCGCCACCTAGGGAAACCTACCAAACCTGTGCATTTCTGAAAACTAGTGACCTAGGGGAATCCAAGATGGGGTGACTTGTGTGGCTCGGACCAGGTTCTGTTACCCAGAATCCCTTGCAAACCTCAGAATTTGGCTAAAAAAACACATGTTCCTCACATTTCTGTGGCAGAAGGTTCTGGAATCTGAGAGGAGCCACAAATTTCCTTCCACCCAGCGTTCCCCCACGTCTCCCGATAAAAATGATACCTCACTTGTGTGGGTAGGCCTAGCGCCCGCGACAGGAAACGCCCCAAAGCGCAATGTGGACACAGCCAAATTTTTGAAGGAAAACAGAGGTGTTTTTTGCAAAGTGCCTACCTGTAGATTTTGGCCTGTAGCTCAGCCGCCACCTAGGGAAACCTACCAAACCTGTGCCTTTCTGAAAACTAGAGACCTAGGGGAATCCAAGATGGGGTGACTTGTGTGGCTCGGACCAGGTTCTGTTACCCAGAATCCTTTGCAAACCTCAGAAATTGGCTAAAAAAACACATGTTCCTCACATTTCTGTGGCAGAAAGTTATGGAATCTGAGAGGATCCACAAATTTACTTCCACCCAGCGTTCCCCCACATCTCCCGATAAAAATGATACCTCACTTGTGTGGGTAGGCCTAGCGCCCGCAACAGGAAACGCCCCAATGCGCAACTTGGACACAGCCACATTTTTGAAGGAAAACAGAGGTGTTTTTTGCAAAGTGCCTACCTGTAGATTTTGGCCTGTAGCTCAGCCGTCACCTAGGGAAACCTACCAAACCTGTGCATTTCTGAAAACTAGAGACCTAGGGGAATCCAAGATGGGGTGACTTGTGTGGCTCAGACCAGTTTCTGTTACCCAGAATCCTTTGCAAACCTCAAAATTTGTCCAAAAAAACACATGTTCCTCACATTTCTGTGGCAGAAAGTTCTGGAATCTGAGAGGAGCCACAAATTTCCTTCCACCCAGTGTTCCCCCATGTCTCCCGATAAAAATGATACCTCACTTGTGTGGGTAGGCCTAGCGCCCGCGACAGGAAACGCCCCAAAGCGCAACTTGGACACAGCCAAATTTTTGAAGGAAAACAGAGGTGTTTTTTGCAAAGTGCCTACCTGTAGATTTTGGCCTGTAGCTCAGCCGCCACCTAGGGAAACCTACCAAACCTGTGCATTTCTGAAAACTAGAGGCCTAGGGGAATCCAAGATGGGGTGACTTGTGTGGCTCGGACCAGGTTCTGTTACCCAGAATCCTTTGCAAACCTCAGAATTTGGCTAAAAAAACACATGTTCCTCACATTTCTGTTGCAGAAAGTTCTGGAATCTGAGAGGAGCCACAAATTTCCTTCCAACCAGCGTTCCCCCACGTCTCCCGATAAAAATGATACCTCACTTGTGTGGGTAGGCCTAGCGCCCGCGACAGGAAACGCCCCAAAGCGCAATGTGGACACAGCCACATTTTTGAAGGAAAACAGAGGTGTTTTTTGCAAAGTGGATACCTGTAGATTTTGGCCTGTAGCTCAGCCGCCACCTAGGGAAACCTACCAAACCTGTGCCTTTCTGAAAACTAGAGACCTAGGGGAATCCAAGATGGGGTAACTTGTGTGGCTCGGACCAGGTTCTGTTACCCAGAATCCTTTGCAAACCTCAAAATTTGGCTAAAAAAACACATGTTCCTCACATTTCTGTGCCAGAAAGTTCTGGAATCTGAAGGGAGCCACAAATTTCCTTCCACCCAGCGTTCCCCCACGTCTCCCGATAAAAATGATACCTCACTTGTGTGGGTAGGCCTAGCGCCCGCGACAGGAAACGCCCCAAAGCGCAACGTGGACACAGCCACATTTTTGAAGGAAAACAGAGGTGTTTCTTGCAAAGTGCCTACCTGTAGATTTTGGCCGGTAGCTCAGCCGCCACCTAGGGAAACCTACCAAACCTGTGCATTTCTGAAAACTAGAGACCTAGGGGAATCCAAGATGGGGTGACTTGTGTGGCTCGGACCAGGTTCTGTTACCCAGAATCCTTTGCAAACCTCAGAATTTGGCTAAAAAAACACATGTTCCTCACATTTCTGTGGCAGAAAGTTCTGGAATCTGAGAGGAGCCACAAATTTCCTTCCACCCAGCGTTCCCCCATGTCTCCCGATAAAAATGATACCTCACTTGTGTGGGTAGGCCTAGCGCCCACGACAGGAAACGCCCCAATGCGCAACGTGGACACAGCCAAATTTTTGAAGGAAAACAGAGGTGTTTTTTGCAAAGTGCCTACCTGTAGATTTTGGCCTGTAGCTCAGCCGTCACCTAGGGAAACCTACCAAACCTGTGCATTTCTGAAAACTAGAGACCTAGGGGAATCCAAGATGGGGTGACTTGTGTGGCTCGGACCAGGTTCTGTTACCCAGAATCCTTTGCAAACCTCAAAATTTGGCCAAAAAAACACATGTTCCTCACATTTCTGTGGCAGAAAGTTCTGGAATCTGAAAGGAGCCACAAATTTCCTTCCACCCAGCGTTCCCCCACGTCTCCCGATAAAAATGATACCTCACTTGTGTGGGTAGGCCTAGCGCCCACAACAGGAAACGCCCCAATGCGCAACGTGGACACAGCCAAATTTTTGAAGGAAAACAGAGGTGTTTCTTGCAAAGTGCCTACCTGTAGAGTTTGGCCTGTAGCTCAGCCGTCACATAGGGAAACCTACCAAACCTGTGCATTTCTGAAAACTAGAGACCTAGGGGAATCCAAGATGGGGTGACTTGTGTGGCTCGGACCAGGTTCTGTTACCCAGAATCCTTTGCAAACCTCAACATTTGGCCAAAAAAACACATGTTCCTCACATTTCTGTGGCAGAAAGTTCTGGAATCTGAAAGGAGCCACAAATTTCCTTCCAACCAGCGTTCCCCCACATCTCCCGATAAAAATGATACCTCACTTGTGTGGGTAGGCCTAGCGCCCGCGACAGGAAACGCCCCAAAGCGCAACGTGGACACAGCCAAATTTTTGAAGGAAAACAGAGGTGTTTTTTTCAAAGTGCCTACCTGTAGATTTTGGCCTGTAGCTCAGCCGCCACCTAGGGAAACCTACCAAACCTGTGCATTTCTGAAAACTAGAGACCTAGGGGAATCCAAGATGGGGTGACTTGTGTGGCTCGGACCAGGTTCTGTTACCCAGAATCCTTTGCAAACCTCAGAATTTGGCTAAAAAAACACATGTTCCTCACATTTCTGTGGCAGAAAGTTATGGAATCCGAGAGGAGCCACAAATTTCCTTCCACCCAGCGTTCCCCCACGTCTCCCGATAAAAATGATACCTCACTTGTGTGGGTAGGCCTAGCGCCCGCAACAGGAAACGCCCCAAAGCGCAACGTGGACACAGACAAATTTTTGAAGGCAAACAGAGGTGTTTTTTGCAAAGTGCCTACCTGTAGATTTTGGCCTGTAGTTCAGCTGCCACCTTGGGAAACCTACCAAACCTGTGCATTTCTGAAAACTAGAGACCTAGGGAAATCCAAGATGGGGTGACTTGTGTGGCTCGGACCAGGTTCTGTTACCCAGAACCCTTTGCAAACCTCAAAATTTGGCTAAAAAAACACATGTTCCTCACATTTCTGTGGCATAAAGTTCTGGAATCTGAGAGGAGCCAAAAATTTCCTTCCACCCAGCGTTCCCCCACGTCTCCCGATACAAATGATACCTCACTTGTGTGGGTAGGCCTAGCGCCCGCGACAGGAAACGCCCCAAAGCGCAACGTGGACACAGCCAAATTTTTGAAGGAAAACAGAGGTGTTTTCTGCAAAGTGCCTACCTGTAGATTTTGGCCTGTAGCTCAGCCGCCACCTAGGGAAACCTACCAAACCTGTGCATTTCTGAAAACTAGAGACCTAGGGGAATCCAAGATGGGGTGACTTGTGTGGCTCGGACCAGGTTCTGTTACCCAGAATCCTTTGCAAACCTCAGAATTTGGCTAAAAAAACACATGTTCCTCACATTTCTGTGGCAGAAAGTTCTGGAATCTGAGAGGAGCCACAAATTTCCTTCCACCCAACGTTCCCCCATGTCTCCCGATAAAAATGATACCTCACTTGTGTGGGTAGGCCTAGCGCCCACGACAGGAAACGCCCCAATGCGCAACGTGGACACAGCCAAATTTTTGAAGGAAAACAGAGGTGTTTTTTGCAAAGTGCCTACCTGTAGATTTTGGCCTGTAGCTCAGCCGTCACCTAGGGAAACCTACCAAACCTGTGCATTTCTGAAAACTAGAGACCTAGGGGAATCCAAGATGGGGTGACTTGTGTGGCTCACCAGGTTCTGTTACACAGAATCCTTTGCAAACCTCAAAATTTGGCCAAAAAAACACATGTTCCTCACATTTCTGTGGCAGAAAGTTCTGGAATCTGAAAGGAGCCACAAATTTCCTTCCACCCAGCGTTCCCCCACGTCTCCCGATAAAAATGATACCTGACTTGTGTGGGTAGGCCTAGCGCCCACGACAGGAAACGCCCCAATGCGCAACGTGGACACAGCCAAATTTTTGAAGGAAAACAGAGGTGTTTCTTGCAAAGTGCCTACCTGTAGAGTTTGGCCTGTAGCTCAGCCGTCACCTAGGGAAACCTACCAAACCTGTGCATTTCTGAAAACTAGAGACCTAGGGGAATCCAAGATGGGGTGACTTGTGTGGCTCGGACCAGGTTTTGTTACCCAGAATCCTTTGCAAACCTCAGAATTTGGCTAAAAAAACACATGTTCCTCACATTTCTGTGGCAGAAAGTTCTGGAATCTGAGAGGAGCCACAAATTTCCTTCCACCCAGCGTTCCCCCACGTCTCCCGATAAAAATGATACCTCACTTGTGTGGGTAGGCCTTGCGCCCGCGACAGGAAAGGCCCCAAAGCGCAACGTGGACACAGCCAAATTTTTGAAGGAAAACAGAGGTGTTTTTTGCAAAGTGCCTACCTGTAGATTTTGGCCTGTAGCTCAGCCGCCACGTAGTGAAACCTACCAAACCTGTGCATTTCTGAAAATTAGAGACCTAGGGGAATCCAAGATGGGGTGACTTGTGTGGCTCGGACCAGGTTCTGTTACCCAGAATCCTTTGCAAACCTCAGAATTTGGCTAAAAAAACACATGTTCCTCACATTTCTGTGGCAGAAAGTTATGGAATCTGAGAGGAGCCACAAATTTCCTTCCACCCAGCGTTCCCCCAAGTCTCCCGATAAAAATTATACCTCACTTGTGTGGGTAGGCCTAGCGCCCGCACAGGAAACGCCCCAAAGCGCAACGTGGACACAGACAAATTTTTGAAGGCAAACAGAGGTGTTTTTTGCAAAGTGCCTACCTGTAGATTTTGGCCTGTAGCTCAGCCGCCACCTAGGGAAACCGACCAAACCTGTGCATTTCTGAAAACTAGAGACCTAGGGGAATCCAAGATGGGGTGACTTGTGTGGCTCGAACCAGGTTCTGTTACCCAGAATCCTTTGCAAACCTCAACATTTGGCCAAAAAAACACATGTTCCTCACATTTCTGTGGCAGAAAGTTCTGGAATCTGAAAGGAGCCACAAATTTCCTTCCAACCAGCATTCCCCCACATCTCCCGATAAAAATGATACCTCACTTGTGTGGGTAGGCCTAGCGTCCGCGACAGGAAACGCCCCAAAGCGCAACGTGGACACAGCCAAATTTTTGAAGGAAAACAGAGGTGTTTTTTGCAAAGTGCCCACCTGTAGATTTTGGCCTGTAGCTCAGCCGCCACCTAGGGAAACCTACCAAACCTGTGCATTTCTGAAAACTAGAGACCTAGGGGAATCCAAGATGGGGTGACTTGTGTGGCTCGGACCAGGTTCTGTTACCCAGAATCCGTTGCAAACCTCAAAATTTGGCCAAAAAAACACATGTTCCTCACATTTCTGTGGCAGAAAGTTCTGGAATCTGAGAGGAGCCACAAATGTCCTTCCACCCAGCGTTCCCCCACGTCTCCCGATAAAAATGATACCTCACTTGTGTGGGTAGGCCTAGCGCCCGCGACAGGAAACGCCCCAAAGCGCAACGTGGACACAGCCAAATTTTTGAAGGAAAACAGAGGTGTTTTTTGCAAAGTGCCTACCTGTAGATTTTGGCCTGTAGCTCAGCCGCCACCTAGGGAAACCTACCAAACCTGTGCATTTCTGAAAACTAGAGACCTAGGGGAATCCAAGATGGGGTGACTTGTGTGGCTCGGACCAGGTTTTGTTACCCAGAATCCGTTGCAAACCTCAAAATTTGGCCAAAAAAACACATGTTCCTCACATGTCTGTGGCAGAAAGTTCTGGAATCTGAGAGGAGCCACAAATTTCCTTCCACTCATCGTTCCCCCACGTCTCCCGATAAAAATGATACCTCACTTGTGTGGGTAGGCCTAGCGCCCGCGACAGGAAACGCTCCAAAGCGCAATGTGGACACAGCCAAATTTTTGAAGGAAAACAGAGGTGTTTTTTGCAAAGTGCCTACCTGTAGATTTTGGCCTGTAGCTCAGCCGCCACCTAGGGAAACCTACCAAACCTGTGCATTTCTGAAAACTAGAGACCTAGGGGAATCCACGATGGGGTGACTTGTGTGGCTCGAACCAGGTTCTGTTACCCAGAATCCTTTGCAAACCTCAAAATTTGGCCAAAAAAACACATGTTCCTCACATTTCTGTGGCAGAAAGTTTTGGAATCTGAGAGGAGCCACAAATTTCCTTCCACCCAGCGTTCCCCCACGTCTCCCAATAAAAATGATACCTCACTTGTGTGGGTAGGCCTAGCAACCGCGACAGGAAACGCCCCAAAGCGCAACGTGGACACAGCCACATTTTTGAAGGAAAACAGAGATGTTTTTTGCAAAGTGCCTACCTGTAGATTTTGGCCTGTAGCTCAGCCGCCACCTAGGGAAACCTACCAAACCTGTGCATTTCTGAAAACTAGTGACCTAGGGGAATCCAAGATGGGGTGACTTGTGTGGCTCGGACCAGGTTCTGTTACCCAGAATCCCTTGCAAACCTCAGAATTTGGCTAAAAAAACACATGTTCCTCACATTTCTGTGGCAGAAGGTTCTGGAATCTGAGAGGAGCCACAAATTTCCTTCCACCCAGCGTTCCCCCACGTCTCCCGATAAAAATGATACCTCACTTGTGTGGGTAGGCCTAGCGCCCGCGACAGGAAACGCCCCAAAGCGCAATGTGGACACAGCCAAATTTTTGAAGGAAAACAGAGGTGTTTTTTGCAAAGTGCCTACCTGTAGATTTTGGCCTGTAGCTCAGCCGCCACCTAGGGAAACCGACCAAACCTGTGCATTTCTGAAAACTAGAGACCTAGGGGAATCCAAGATGGGGTGACTTGTGTGGCTCGAACCAGGTTCTGTTACCCAGAATCCTTTGCAAACCTCAACATTTGGCCAAAAAAACACATGTTCCTCACATTTCTGTGGCAGAAAGTTCTGGAATCTGAAAGGAGCCACAAATTTCCTTCCAACCAGCATTCCCCCACATCTCCCGATAAAAATGATACCTCACTTGTGTGGGTAGGCCTAGCGTCCGCGACAGGAAACGCCCCAAAGCGCAACTTGGACACAGCCAAATTTTTGAAGGAAAACAGAGGTGTTTTTTGCAAAGTGCCCACGTGTAGATTTTGGCCTGTAGCTCAGCCGCCACCTAGGGAAACCTACCAAACCTGTGCATTTCTGAAAACTAGAGACCTAGGGGAATCCAAGATGGGGTGACTTGTGTGGCTCGGACCAGGTTCTGTTACCCAGAATCCGTTGCAAACCTCAAAATTTGGCCAAAAAAACACATGTTCCTCACATTTCTGTGGCAGAAAGTTCTGGAATCTGAGAGGAGCCACAAATGTCCTTCCACCCAGCGTTCCCCCACGTCTCCCGATAAAAATGATACCTCACTTGTGTGGGTAGGCCTAGCGCCCGCGACAGGAAACGCCCCAAAGCGCAATGTGGACACAGCCACATTTTTGAAGGAAAACAGAGATGTTTTTTGCAAAGTGCCTACCTGTAGATTTTGGCCTGTAGCTCAGCCGCCACCTAGGGAAACCTACCAAACCTGTGCATTTCTGAAAACTAGTGACCTAGGGGAATCCAAGATGGGGTGACTTGTGTGGCTCGGACCAGGTTCTGTTACCCAGAATCCCTTGCAAACCTCAGAATTTGGCTAAAAAAACACATGTTCCTCACATTTCTGTGGCAGAAGGTTCTGGAATCTGAGAGGAGCCACAAATTTCCTTCCACCCAGCGTTCCCCCACGTCTCCCGATAAAAATGATACCTCACTTGTGTGGGTAGGCCTAGCGCCCGCGACAGGAAACGCCCCAAAGCGCAATGTGGACACAGCCAAATTTTTGAAGGAAAACAGAGGTGTTTTTTGCAAAGTGCCTACCTGTAGATTTTGGCCTGTAGCTCAGCCGCCACCTAGGGAAACCGACCAAACCTGTGCATTTCTGAAAACTAGAGACCTAGGGGAATCCAAGATGGGGTGACTTGTGTGGCTCGAACCAGGTTCTGTTACCCAGAATCCTTTGCAAACCTCAACATTTGGCCTAAAAAACACATGTTCCTCACATTTCTGTGGCAGAAAGTTCTGGAATCTGAAAGGAGCCACAAATTTCCTTCCAACCAGCATTCCCCCACATCTCCCGATAAAAATGATACCTCACTTGTGTGGGTAGGCCTAGCGTCCGCGACAGGAAACGCCCCAAAGCGCAACGTGGACACAGCCAAATTTTTGAAGGAAAACAGAGGTGTTTTTTGCAAAGTGCCCACCTGTAGATTTTGGCCTGTAGCTCAGCCGCCACCTAGGGAAACCTACCAAACCTGTGCATTTCTGAAAACTAGAGACCTAGGGGAATCCAAGATGGGGTGACTTGTGTGGCTCGGACCAGGTTCTGTTACCCAGAATCCGTTGCAAACCTCAAAATTTGGCCAAAAAAACACATGTTCCTCACATTTCTGTGGCAGAAAGTTCTGGAATCTGAGAGGAGCCACAAATGTCCTTCCACCCAGCGTTCCCCCACGTCTCCCGATAAAAATGATACCTCACTTGTGTGGGTAGGCCTAGCGCCCGCGACAGGAAACGCCCCAAAGCGCAACGTGGACACAGCCAAATTTTTGAAGGAAAACAGAGGTGTTTTTTGCAAAGTGCCTACCTGTAGATTTTGGCCTGTAGCTCAGCCGCCACCTAGGGAAACCTACCAAACCTGTGCATTTCTGAAAATTAGAGACCTAGGGGAATCCAAGATGGGGTGACTTGTGTGGCTCGGACCAGGTTCTGTTACCCAGAATCCTTTGCAAACCTCAGAATTTGGCTAAAAAAACACATGTTCCTCACATTTCTGTGGCAGAAAGTTATGGAATCTGAGAGGAGCCACAAATTTCCTTCCACCCAGCGTTCCCCCAAGTCTCCCGATAAAAATTATACCTCACTTGTGTGGGTAGGCCTAGCGCCCGCACAGGAAACGCCCCAAAGCGCAACGTGGACACAGACAAATTTTTGAAGGCAAACAGAGGTGTTTTTTGCAAAGTGCCTACCTGTAGATTTTGGCCTGTAGCTCAGCCGCCACCTAGGGAAACCGACCAAACCTGTGCATTTCTGAAAACTAGAGACCTAGGGGAATCCAAGATGGGGTGACTTGTGTGGCTCGAACCAGGTTCTGTTACCCAGAATCCTTTGCAAACCTCAACATTTGGCCAAAAAAACACATGTTCCTCACATTTCTGTGGCAGAAAGTTCTGGAATCTGAAAGGAGCCACAAATTTCCTTCCAACCAGCATTCCCCCACATCTCCCGATAAAAATGATACCTCACTTGTGTGGGTAGGCCTAGCGTCCGCGACAGGAAACGCCCCAAAGCGCAACGTGGACACAGCCAAATTTTTGAAGGAAAACAGAGGTGTTTTTTGCAAAGTGCCCACCTGTAGATTTTGGCCTGTAGCTCAGCCGCCACCTAGGGAAACCTACCAAACCTGTGCATTTCTGAAAACTAGAGACCTAGGGGAATCCAAGATGGGGTGACTTGTGTGGCTCGGACCAGGTTCTGTTACCCAGAATCCGTTGCAAACCTCAAAATTTGGCCAAAAAAACACATGTTCCTCACATTTCTGTGGCAGAAAGTTCTGGAATCTGAGAGGAGCCACAAATGTCCTTCCACCCAGCGTTCCCCCACGTCTCCCGATAAAAATGATACCTCACTTGTGTGGGTAGGCCTAGCGCCCGCGACAGGAAACGCCCCAAAGCGCAACGTGGACACAGCCAAATTTTTGAAGGAAAACAGAGGTGTTTTTTGCAAAGTGCCTACCTGTAGATTTTGGCCTGTAGCTCAGCCGCCACCTAGGGAAACCTACCAAACCTGTGCATTTCTGAAAACTAGAGACCTAGGGGAATCCAAGATGGGGTGACTTGTGTGGCTCGGACCAGGTTTTGTTACCCAGAATCCGTTGCAAACCTCAAAATTTGGCCAAAAAAACACATGTTCCTCACATGTCTGTGGCAGAAAGTTCTGGAATCTGAGAGGAGCCACAAATTTCCTTCCACTCATCGTTCCCCCACGTCTCCCGATAAAAATGATACCTCACTTGTGTGGGTAGGCCTAGCGCCCGCGACAGGAAACGCTCCAAAGCGCAATGTGGACACAGCCAAATTTTTGAAGGAAAACAGAGGTGTTTTTTGCAAAGTGCCTACCTGTAGATTTTGGCCTGTAGCTCAGCCGCCACCTAGGGAAACCTACCAAACCTGTGCATTTCTGAAAACTAGAGACCTAGGGGAATCCACGATGGGGTGACTTGTGTGGCTCGAACCAGGTTCTGTTACCCAGAATCCTTTGCAAACCTCAAAATTTGGCCAAAAAAACACATGTTCCTCACATTTCTGTGGCAGAAAGTTTTGGAATCTGAGAGGAGCCACAAATTTCCTTCCACCCAGCGTTCCCCCACGTCTCCCAATAAAAATGATACCTCACTTGTGTGGGTAGGCCTAGCAACCGCGACAGGAAACGCCCCAAAGCGCAACGTGGACACAGCCACATTTTTGAAGGAAAACAGAGATGTTTTTTGCAAAGTGCCTACCTGTAGATTTTGGCCTGTAGCTCAGCCGCCACCTAGGGAAACCTACCAAACCTGTGCATTTCTGAAAACTAGTGACCTAGGGGAATCCAAGATGGGGTGACTTGTGTGGCTCGGACCAGGTTCTGTTACCCAGAATCCCTTGCAAACCTCAGAATTTGGCTAAAAAAACACATGTTCCTCACATTTCTGTGGCAGAAGGTTCTGGAATCTGAGAGGAGCCACAAATTTCCTTCCACCCAGCGTTCCCCCACGTCTCCCGATAAAAATGATACCTCACTTGTGTGGGTAGGCCTAGCGCCCGCGACAGGAAACGCCCCAAAGCGCAATGTGGACACAGCCAAATTTTTGAAGGAAAACAGAGGTGTTTTTTGCAAAGTGCCTACCTGTAGATTTTGGCCTGTAGCTCAGCCGCCACCTAGGGAAACCGACCAAACCTGTGCATTTCTGAAAACTAGAGACCTAGGGGAATCCAAGATGGGGTGACTTGTGTGGCTCGAACCAGGTTCTGTTACCCAGAATCCTTTGCAAACCTCAACATTTGGCCAAAAAAACACATGTTCCTCACATTTCTGTGGCAGAAAGTTCTGGAATCTGAAAGGAGCCACAAATTTCCTTCCAACCAGCATTCCCCCACATCTCCCGATAAAAATGATACCTCACTTGTGTGGGTAGGCCTAGCGTCCGCGACAGGAAACGCCCCAAAGCGCAACGTGGACACAGCCAAATTTTTGAAGGAAAACAGAGGTGTTTTTTGCAAAGTGCCCACCTGTAGATTTTGGCCTGTAGCTCAGCCGCCACCTAGGGAAACCTACCAAACCTGTGCATTTCTGAAAACTAGAGACCTAGGGGAATCCAAGATGGGGTGACTTGTGTGGCTCGGACCAGGTTCTGTTACCCAGAATCCGTTGCAAACCTCAAAATTTGGCCAAAAAAACACATGTTCCTCACATTTCTGTGGCAGAAAGTTCTGGAATCTGAGAGGAGCCACAAATGTCCTTCCACCCAGCGTTCCCCCACGTCTCCCGATAAAAATGATACCTCACTTGTGTGGGTAGGCCTAGCGCCCGCGACAGGAAACGCCCCAAAGCGCAATGTGGACACAGCCACATTTTTGAAGGAAAACAGAGATGTTTTTTGCAAAGTGCCTACCTGTAGATTTTGGCCTGTAGCTCAGCCGCCACCTAGGGAAACCTACCAAACCTGTGCATTTCTGAAAACTAGTGACCTAGGGGAATCCAAGATGGGGTGACTTGTGTGGCTCGGACCAGGTTCTGTTACCCAGAATCCCTTGCAAACCTCAGAATTTGGCTAAAAAAACACATGTTCCTCACATTTCTGTGGCAGAAGGTTCTGGAATCTGAGAGGAGCCACAAATTTCCTTCCACCCAGCGTTCCCCCACGTCTCCCGATAAAAATGATACCTCACTTGTGTGGGTAGGCCTAGCGCCCGCGACAGGAAACGCCCCAAAGCGCAATGTGGACACAGCCAAATTTTTGAAGGAAAACAGAGGTGTTTTTTGCAAAGTGCCTACCTGTAGATTTTGGCCTGTAGCTCAGCCGCCACCTAGGGAAACCGACCAAACCTGTGCATTTCTGAAAACTAGAGACCTAGGGGAATCCAAGATGGGGTGACTTGTGTGGCTCGAACCAGGTTCTGTTACCCAGAATCCTTTGCAAACCTCAACATTTGGCCAAAAAAACACATGTTCCTCACATTTCTGTGGCAGAAAGTTCTGGAATCTGAAAGGAGCCACAAATTTCCTTCCAACCAGCATTCCCCCACATCTCCCGATAAAAATGATACCTCACTTGTGTGGGTAGGCCTAGCGTCCGCGACAGGAAACGCCCCAAAGCGCAACGTGGACACAGCCAAATTTTTGAAGGAAAACAGAGGTGTTTTTTGCAAAGTGCCCACCTGTAGATTTTGGCCTGTAGCTCAGCCGCCACCTAGGGAAACCTACCAAACCTGTGCATTTCTGAAAACTAGAGACCTAGGGGAATCCAAGATGGGGTGACTTGTGTGGCTCGGACCAGGTTCTGTTACCCAGAATCCGTTGCAAACCTCAAAATTTGGCCAAAAAAACACATGTTCCTCACATTTCTGTGGCAGAAAGTTCTGGAATCTGAGAGGAGCCACAAATGTCCTTCCACCCAGCGTTCCCCCATGTCTCCCGATAAAAATGATACCTCACTTGTGTGGGTAGGCCTAGCGCCCGCGACAGGAAACGCCCCAAAGCGCAACGTGGACACAGCCAAATTTTTGAAGGAAAACAGAGGTGTTTTTTGCAAAGTGCCTACCTGTAGATTTTGGCCTGTAGCTCAGCCGCCACCTAGGGAAACCTACCAAACCTGTGCATTTCTGAAAACTAGAGACCTAGGGGAATCCAAGATGGGGTGACTTGTGTGGCTCGGACCAGGTTTTGTTACCCAGAATCCGTTGCAAACCTCAAAATTTGGCCAAAAAAACACATGTTCCTCACATGTCTGTGGCAGAAAGTTCTGGAATCTGAGAGGAGCCACAAATTTCCTTCCACTCATCGTTCCCCCACGTCTCCCGATAAAAATGATACCTCACTTGTGTGGGTAGGCCTAGCGCCCGCGACAGGAAACGCTCCAAAGCGCAATGTGGACACAGCCAAATTTTTGAAGGAAAACAGAGGTGTTTTTTGCAAAGTGCCTACCTGTAGATTTTGGCCTGTAGCTCAGCCGCCACCTAGGGAAACCTACCAAACCTGTGCATTTCTGAAAACTAGAGACCTAGGGGAATCCACGATGGGGTGACTTGTGTGGCTCGAACCAGGTTCTGTTACCCAGAATCCTTTGCAAACCTCAAAATTTGGCCAAAAAAACACATGTTCCTCACATTTCTGTGGCAGAAAGTTTTGGAATCTGAGAGGAGCCACAAATTTCCTTCCACCCAGCGTTCCCCCACGTCTCCCAATAAAAATGATACCTCACTTGTGTGGGTAGGCCTAGCAACCGCGACAGGAAACGCCCCAAAGCGCAACGTGGACACAGCCACATTTTTGAAGGAAAACAGAGATGTTTTTTGCAAAGTGCCTACCTGTAGATTTTGGCCTGTAGCTCAGCCGCCACCTAGGGAAACCTACCAAACCTGTGCATTTCTGAAAACTAGTGACCTAGGGGAATCCAAGATGGGGTGACTTGTGTGGCTCGGACCAGGTTCTGTTACCCAGAATCCCTTGCAAACCTCAGAATTTGGCTAAAAAAACACATGTTCCTCACATTTCTGTGGCAGAAGGTTCTGGAATCTGAGAGGAGCCACAAATTTCCTTCCACCCAGCGTTCCCCCACGTCTCCCGATAAAAATGATACCTCACTTGTGTGGGTAGGCCTAGCGCCCGCGACAGGAAACGCCCCAAAGCGCAATGTGGACACAGCCAAATTTTTGAAGGAAAACAGAGGTGTTTTTTGCAACGTGCCTACCTGTAGATTTTGGCCTGTAGCTCAGCCGCCATCTAGGGAAACTTACCAAACCTGTGCCTTTCTGAAAACTAGAGACCTAGGGGAATCCAAGATGGGGTGACTTGTGTGGCTCGGACCAGGTTCTGTTACCCAGAATCCTTTGCAAACCTCAGAATTTGGCTAAAAAAACACATGTACCTCACATTTCTGTGGCAGAAAGTTCTGGAATCTAAGAGGAGCCACAAATTTCCTTCCACCCAGCGTTCCCCCACGTCTCCCGATAAAAATGATACCTCACTTGTGTGGGTAGGCCTAGCGCCCGCGACAGGAAAGGCCCCAAAGCGCAACGTGGACACAGCCAAATTTTTGAAGGAAAACAGAGGTGTTTTTTGCAAAGTGCCTACCTGTAGATTTTGGCCTGTAGCTCAGCCGCCACCTAGGGAAACTACCAAACCTGTGCATTTCTGAAAATTAGAGACCTAGGGGAATCCAAGATGGGGTGACTTGTGCGGCTTGGACCAGGTTCTGTTACCCAGAATCCTTTGCAAACCTCAGAATTTGGCTAAAAAAACACATGTTCCTCACATTTCTGTGGCAGAAAGTTATGGAATCTGAGAGGAGCCATAAATTTCCTTCCACCCAGCGTTCCCCCACGTCTCCCGATAAAAATGATCCCTCACTTGTGTGGGTAGGCCTAGCGCCCGCAACAGGAAACGCCCCAAAGTGCAACGTGGACACAGACAAATTTTTGAAGGCAAACAGAGGTGTTTTTTGCAAAGTGCATACCTTTAGATTTTGGCCTGTAGCTCAGCCGCCACCTAGGGAAACCTACCAAACCTGTGCATTTCTGAAAACTAGAGACCTAGGGGAATCCAAGATGGGGTGACTTGTGTGGCTCGAACCAGGTTCTGTTACCCAGAATCCTTTGCAAACCTCAAAATTTGGCCAAAAAAACACATGTTCCTCACATTTCTGTGGCAGAAAGTTTTGGAATCTGAGAGGAGCCACAAATTTCCTTCCACCCTGCGTTCCCCCACGTCTCCCGATAAAAATGATACCTCACTTGTGTGGGTAGGCCTAGCGCCTGCAACAGGAAATGCCCCAAAGCGCAACGTGGACACAGACAAATTTTTGAAGGCAAACAGAGGTGTTTTTTGCAAAGTGCCTACCTGTAGATTTTGGCCTGTAGCTCAGCCGCCACCTAGGGAAACCTACCAAACCTGTGCATTTCTGAAAACTAGAGACCTAGGGGAATCCAAGATGGGGTGACTTGTGTGGCTCGGACCAGGTTCTGTTACCCAGAATCCTTTGCAAACCTCAAAATTTGGCCAAAAAACCACATGTTCCTCACATTTCTGTGGCAGAAAGTTTTGGAATCTGAGAGGAGCCACAAATTTCCTTCCACCCAGCGTTCCCCCACGTCTCCCGATAAAAATGATACCTCACTTGTGTGGGTAGGCCTAGCGCCCGCGACAGGAAACGCCCCAAAGCGCAACGTGGACACAGCCAAATTTTTGAAGGAAAACAGAGGTGTTTTTTGCAAAGTGCCTACCTGTAGATTTTGGCCTGTAGCTCAGCCGCCACCTAGGGAAACCTACCAAACCTGTGCATTTCTGAAAATTAGAGACCTAGGGGAATCCAAGATGGGGTGACTTGTGTGGCTCGGACCAGGTTCTGTTACCCAGAATCCTTTGCAAACCTCAGAATTTGGCTAAAAAAACACATGTTCCTCACATTTCTGTGGCAGAAAGTTATGGAATCTGAGAGGAGCCACAAATTTCCTTCCACCCAGCGTTCCCCCACGTCTCCCGATAAAAATTATACCTCACTTGTGTGGGTAGGCCTAGCGCCCGCACAGGAAACGCCCCAAAGCGCAACGTGGACACAGACAAATTTTTGAAGGCAAACAGAGGTGTTTTTTGCAAAGTGCCTACCTGTAGATTTTGGCCTGTAGCTCAGCCGCCACCTAGGGAAACCGACCAAACCTGTGCATTTCTGAAAACTAGAGACCTAGGGGAATCCAAGATGGGGTGACTTGTGTGGCTCGAACCAGGTTCTGTTACCCAGAATCCTTTGCAAACCTCAACATTTGGCCAAAAAAACACATGT
The DNA here is from genome assembly GCF_031143425.1 of Pleurodeles waltl. Taxonomy (NCBI): domain Eukaryota; kingdom Metazoa; phylum Chordata; class Amphibia; order Caudata; family Salamandridae; genus Pleurodeles; species Pleurodeles waltl. Next base: position 838,241,770 of record NC_090442.1, read on the forward strand.
TCCTCACATTTCTGTGGCAGAAAGTTCTGGAATCTGAAAGGAGCCACAAATTTCCTTCCAACCAGCATTCCCCCACATCTCCCGATAAAAATGATACCTCACTTGTGTGGGTAGGCCTAGCGTCCGCGACAGGAAACGCCCCAAAGCGCAACGTGGACACAGCCAAATTTTTGAAGGAAAACAGAGGTGTTTTTTGCAAAGTGCCTACCTGTAGATTTTGGCCTGTAGCTCAGCCGCCACCTAGGGAAAGATACCAAACCTGTGCATTTCTGAAAACTAGAGACCTAGGGGAATCCAAGATGGGGTGACTTGTGTGGCTCGGACCAGGTTCTGTTACCCAGAATCCGTTGCAAACCTCAAAATTTGGCCAAAAAAACACATGTTCCTCACATTTCTGTGGCAGAAAGTTCTGGAATCTGAGAGGAGCCACAAATTTCCTTCCACCCAGCTGTTCCCCCACGTCTCCCGATAAAAATGATACCTCACTTGTGTGGGTAGGCCTAGCGCCCGCGACAGGAAACGCCCCAAAGCGCAACGTGGACACAGCCAAATTTTTGAAGGAAAACAGAGGTGTTTTTTGCAAAGTGCCTACCTGTAGATTTTGGCCTGTAGCTCAGCCGCCACCTAGGGAAACCTACCAAACCTGTGCATTTCTGAAAACTAGAGACCTAGGGGAATCCAAGATGGGGTGACTTGTGTGGCTCGGACCAGGTTTTGTTACCCAGAATCCGTTGCAAACCTCAAAATTTGGCCAAAAAAACACATGTTCCTCACATTTCTGTGGCAGAAAGTTCTGGAATCTGAGAGGAGCCACAAATTTCCTTCCACTCATCGTTCCCCCACGTCTCCCGATAAAAATGATACCTCACTTGTGTGGGTAGGCCTAGCGCCCGCGACAGGAAACGCTCCAAAGCGCAATGTGGACACAGCCAAATTTTTGAAGGAAAACAGAGGTGTTTTTTGCAAAGTGCCTACCTGTAGATTTTGGCCTGTAGCTCAGCCGCCACCTAGGGAAACCTACCAAACCTGTGCATTTCTGAAAACTAGAGACCTAGGGGAATCCACGATGGGGTGACTTGTGTGGCTCGAACCAGGTTCTGTTACCCAGAATCCTTTGCAAACCTCAAAATTTGGCCAAAAAAACACATGTTCCTCACATTTCTGTGGCAGAAAGTTTTGGAATCTGAGAGGAGCCACAAATTTCCTTCCACCCAGCGTTCCCCCACGTCTCCCAATAAAAATGATACCTCACTTGTGTGGGTAGGCCTAGCAACCGCGACAGGAAACGCCCCAAAGCGCAACGTGGACACAGCCACATTTTTGAAGTAAAACAGAGATGTTTTTTGCAAAGTGCCTACCTGTAGATTTTGGCCTGTAGCTCAGCCGCCACCTAGGGAAACCTACCAAACCTGTGCATTTCTGAAAACTAGTGACCTAGGGGAATCCAAGATGGGGTGACTTGTGTGGCTCGGACCAGGTTCTGTTACCCAGAATCCCTTGCAAACCTCAGAATTTGGCTAAAAAAACACATGTTCCTCACATTTCTGTGGCAGAAGGTTCTGGAATCTGAGAGGAGCCACAAATTTCCTTCCACCCAGCGTTCCCCCACGTCTCCCGATAAAAATGATACCTCACTTGTGTGGGTAGGGCTAGCGCCCGCGACAGGAAACGCCCCAAAGCGCAATGTGGACACAGCCAAATTTTTGAAGGAAAACAGAGGTGTTTTTTGCAAAGTGCCTACCTGCAGATTTTGGCCTGTAGCTCAGCCGCCACCTAGGGAAACCTACCAAACCTGTGCCTTTCTGAAAACTAGAGACCTAGGGGAATCCAAGATGGGGTGACTTGTGTGGCTCGGACCAGGTTCTGTTACCCAGAATCCTTTGCAAACCTCAGAAATTGGCTAAAAAAACACATGTTCCTCACATTTCTGTGGCAGAAAGTTATGGAATCTGAGAGGAGCCACAAATTTACTTCCACCCAGCGGTCCCCCACATCTCCCGATAAAAATGATACCTCACTTGTGTGGGTAGGCCTAGCGCCCGCAACAGGAAATGCCCCAAAGCGCAACGTGCACACAGACAAATTTTTGAAGGAAAACAGAGGTGTTTTTTGCAAAGTGCCTACCTGTAGATTTTGGCCTGTAGCTCAGCCGCCACCTAGGGAAACCTACCAAACCTGTGCATTTCTGAAAACTAGAGACCTAGGGGAATCCAAGATGGGGTGACTTGTGTGGCTCGGACCAGGTTTTGTTACCCAGAATCCGTTGTAAACCTCAAAATTTGGCCAAAAAAACACATGTTCCTCACATTTCTGTGGCAGAAAGTTCTGGAATCTGAGAGGAGCCACAAATTTCCTTCCACTCATCGTTCCCCCACGTCTCCCGATAAAAATGATACCTCACTTGTGTGGGTAGGCCTAGCGCCCGTGACAGGAAACGCTCCAAAGCGCAATGTGGACACAGCCACATTTTTGAAGGAAAACAGAGGTGTTTTTTGCAAAGTGCCTACCTGTAGATTTTGGCCTGTAGCTCAGCCGCCACCTAGGGAAACCTACCAAACCTGTGCATTTCTGAAAACTAGAGACCTAGGGGAATCCACGATGGGGTGACTTGTGTGGCTCGAACCAGGTTCTGTTACCCAGAATCCTTTGCAAACCTCAAAATTTGGCCAAAAAAACACATGTTCCTCACATTTCTGTGGCAGAAAGTTTTGGAATCTGAGAGGAGCCACAAATTTCCTTCCACCCAGCGTTCCCCCACGTCTCCCAATAAAAATAATACCTCACTTGTGTGGGTAGGCCTAGCAACCGCGACAGGAAACGCCCCAAAGCGCAACGTGGACACAGCCACATTTTTGAAGGAAAACAGAGATGTTTTTTGCAAAGTGCCTACCTGTAGATTTTGGCCTGTAGCTCAGCCGCCACCTAGGGAAACCTACCAAACCTGTGCATTTCTGAAAACTAGTGACCTAGGGGAATCCAGGATGGGGTGACTTGTGTGGCTCGGACCAGGTTCTGTTACCCAGAATCCTTTGCAAACCTCAGAATTTGGCTAACAAAACACATGTACCTCACATTTCTGTGGCAGAAAGTTCTGGAATCTAAGAGGAGCCACAAATTTCCTTCCACCCAGCGTTCCCCCACGTCTCCCGATAAAAATGATACCTCACTTGTGTGGGTAGGCCTAGCACCCGCGACAGGAAAGGCCCCAAAGCGCAACGTGGACACAGCCAAATTTTTGAAGGAAAACAGAGGTGTTTTTTGCAAAGTGCCTACCTGTAGATTTTGGCCTGTAGCTCAGCCGCCACCTAGGGAAACTACCAAACCTGTGCATTTCTGAAAATTAGAGACCTAGGGGAATCCAAGATGGGGTGACTTGTGCGGCTTGGACCAGGTTCTGTTACCCAGAATCCTTTGCAAACCTCAGAATTTGGCTAAAAAAACACATGTTCCTCACATTTCTGTGGCAGAAAGTTATGGAATCTGAGAGGAGCCACAAATTTCCTTCCACCCAGCGTTCCCCCACGTCTCCCGATAAAAATGATCCCTCACTTGTGTGGGTAGGCCTAGCGCCCGCAACAGGAAACGCCCCAAAGCGCAACGTGGACACAGACAAATTTTTGAAGGCAAACAGAGGTGTTTTTTGCAAAGTGCCTACCTTTAGATTTTGGCCTGTAGCTCAGCCGCCACCTAGGGAAACCTACCAAACCTGTGCATTTCTGAAAACTAGAGACCTAGGGAATCCAAGATGGGGTGACTTGTGTGGCTCGAACTAGGTTCTGTTACCCAGAATCCTTTGCAAACCTCAAAATTTGGCCAAAAAAACACATGTTCCTCACATTTCTGTGGCAGAAAGTTATGGAATCTGAGAGGAGCCACAAATTTCCTTCCACCCATCGTTCCCCCACGTCTCCCGATAAAAATGATACCTCACTTGTGTGGGTAGGCCTAGCGTCTGCAACAGGAAATGCCCCAAAGCGCAACGTGGACACAGACAAATTTTTGAAGGCAAACAGAGGTGTTTTTTGCAAAGTGCCTACCTGTAGATTTTGGCCTGTAGCTCAGCCGCCACCTAGGGAAACCTACCAAACCTGTGCATTTCTGAAAACTAGAGACCTAGGGGAATCCAAGATGGGGTGACTTGTGTGGCTCGGACCAGGTTCTGTTACCCAGAATCCTTTGCAAACCTCAGAATTTGGCTAAAAAAACCCATGTACCTCACACTTCTGTGGCAGAAAGTTCTGGAATCTGAGAGGAGCCACAAATTTCCTTCCACCCAGCGTTCCCCCACGTCTCCCGATAAAAATGATACCTCACTTGTGTGGGTAGGCCTAGCGCCCGCAACAGGAAACGCCCCAAAGCGCAACGTGGACACAGACACATTTTTTAAGGCAAACAGAGGTGTTTTTTGCAAAGTGCCTACCTGTAGATTTTGGCCTGTAGCTCCGCCGCCACCTAGGGAAACCTACCAAACCTGTGCATTTCTGAAAACTAGAGACCTAGGGGAATCCAAGATGGGGTGACTTGTGTGGCTCGGACCAGGTTCTGTTACCCAGAATCCTTTGCAAACCTCAGAAATTGGCTAAAAAAACACATGTTCCTCACATTTCTGTGGCAGAAAGTTATGGAATCTGAGAGGAGCCACAAATTTACTTCCACACAGCGTTCCCCCACATCTCCCGATAAAAATGATACCTCACTTGTGTGGGTAGGCCTAGCGCCTGCAACAGGAAATGCCCCAAAGCGCAACGTGGACACAGACAAATTTTTGAAGGCAAACAGAGGTGTTTTTTGCAAAGTGCCTACCTGTAGATTTTGGCCTGTAGCTCAGCCGCCACCTAGGGAAACCTACCAAACCTGTGCATTTCTGAAAACTAGAGACCTAGGGGAATCCAAGATGGGGTGACTTGTGTGGCTCGGACCAGGTTCTGTTACCCAGAATCCTTTGCAAACCTCAAAATTTGGCCAAAAAACCACATGTTCCTCACATTTCTGTGGCAGAAAGTTTTGGAATCTGAGAGGAGCCACAAATTTCCTTCCACCCAGCGTTCCCCCACGTCTCCCGATAAAAATGATACCTCACTTGTGTGGGTAGGCCTAGCGCCCGCGACAGGAAACGCCCCAAAGCGCAACGTGGACACAGCCAAATTTTTGAAGGAAAACAGAGGTGTTTTTTGCAAAGTGCCTACCTGTAGATTTTGGCCTGTAGCTCAGCCGCCACCTAGGGAAACCTACCAAACCTGTGCATTTCTGAAAATTAGAGACCTAGGGGAATCCAAGATGGGGTGACTTGTGTGGCTCGGACCAGGTTCTGTTACCCAGAATCCTTTGCAAACCTCAGAATTTGGCTAAAAAAACACATGTTCCTCACATTTCTGTGGCAGAAAGTTATGGAATCTGAGAGGAGCCACAAATTTCCTTCCACCCAGCGTTCCCCCACGTCTCCCGATAAAAATTATACCTCACTTGTGTGGGTAGGCCTAGCGCCCGCACAGGAAACGCCCCAAAGCGCAACGTGGACACAGACAAATTTTTGAAGGCAAACAGAGGTGTTTTTTGCAAAGTGCCTACCTGTAGATTTTGGCCTGTAGCTCAGCCGCCACCTAGGGAAACCGACCAAACCTGTGCATTTCTGAAAACTAGAGACCTAGGGGAATCCAAGATGGGGTGACTTGTGTGGCTCGAACCAGGTTCTGTTACCCAGAATCCTTTGCAAACCTCAACATTTGGCCAAAAAAACACATGTTCCTCACATTTCTGTGGCAGAAAGTTCTGGAATCTGAAAGGAGCCACAAATTTCCTTCCAACCAGCATTCCCCCACATCTCCCGATAAAAATGATACCTCACTTGTGTGGGTAGGCCTAGCGTCCGCGACAGGAAACGCCCCAAAGCGCAACGTGGACACAGCCAAATTTTTGAAGGAAAACAGAGGTGTTTTTTGCAAAGTGCCTACCTGTAGATTTTGGCCTGTAGCTCAGCCGCCACCTAGGGAAAGATACCAAACCTGTGCATTTCTGAAAACTAGAGACCTAGGGGAATCCAAGATGGGGTGACTTGTGTGGCTCGGACCAGGTTCTGTTACCCAGAATCCGTTGCAAACCTCAAAATTTGGCCAAAAAAACACATGTTCCTCACATTTCTGTGGCAGAAAGTTCTGGAATCTGAGAGGAGCCACAAATTTCCTTCCACCCAGCTGTTCCCCCACGTCTCCCGATAAAAATGATACCTCACTTGTGTGGGTAGGCCTAGCGCCCGCGACAGGAAACGCCCCAAAGCGCAACGTGGACACAGCCAAATTTTTGAAGGAAAACAGAGGTGTTTTTTGCAAAGTGCCTACCTGTAGATTTTGGCCTGTAGCTCAGCCGCCACCTAGGGAAACCTACCAAACCTGTGCATTTCTGAAAACTAGAGACCTAGGGGAATCCAAGATGGGGTGACTTGTGTGGCTCGGACCAGGTTTTGTTACCCAGAATCCGTTGCAAACCTCAAAATTTGGCCAAAAAAACACATGTTCCTCACATTTCTGTGGCAGAAAGTTCTGGAATCTGAGAGGAGCCACAAATTTCCTTCCACTCATCGTTCCCCCACGTCTCCCGATAAAAATGATACCTCACTTGTGTGGGTAGGCCTAGCGCCCGCGACAGGAAACGCTCCAAAGCGCAATGTGGACACAGCCAAATTTTTGAAGGAAAACAGAGGTGTTTTTTGCAAAGTGCCTACCTGTAGATTTTGGCCTGTAGCTCAGCCGCCACCTAGGGAAACCTACCAAACCTGTGCATTTCTGAAAACTAGAGACCTAGGGGAATCCACGATGGGGTGACTTGTGTGGCTCGAACCAGGTTCTGTTACCCAGAATCCTTTGCAAACCTCAAAATTTGGCCAAAAAAACACATGTTCCTCACATTTCTGTGGCAGAAAGTTTTGGAATCTGAGAGGAGCCACAAATTTCCTTCCACCCAGCGTTCCCCCACGTCTCCCAATAAAAATGATACCTCACTTGTGTGGGTAGGCCTAGCAACCGCGACAGGAAACGCCCCAAAGCGCAACGTGGACACAGCCACATTTTTGAAGTAAAACAGAGATGTTTTTTGCAAAGTGCCTACCTGTAGATTTTGGCCTGTAGCTCAGCCGCCACCTAGGGAAACCTACCAAACCTGTGCATTTCTGAAAACTAGTGACCTAGGGGAATCCAAGATGGGGTGACTTGTGTGGCTCGGACCAGGTTCTGTTACCCAGAATCCCTTGCAAACCTCAGAATTTGGCTAAAAAAACACATGTTCCTCACATTTCTGTGGCAGAAGGTTCTGGAATCTGAGAGGAGCCACAAATTTCCTTCCACCCAGCGTTCCCCCACGTCTCCCGATAAAAATGATACCTCACTTGTGTGGGTAGGGCTAGCGCCCGCGACAGGAAACGCCCCAAAGCGCAATGTGGACACAGCCAAATTTTTGAAGGAAAACAGAGGTGTTTTTTGCAAAGTGCCTACCTGCAGATTTTGGTCTGTAGCTCAGCCGCCACCTAGGGAAACCTACCAAACCTGTGCCTTTCTGAAAACTAGAGACCTAGGGGAATCCAAGATGGGGTGACTTGTGTGGCTCGGACCAGGTTCTGTTACCCAGAATCCTTTGCAAACCTCAGAAATTGGCTAAAAAAACACATGTTCCTCACATTTCTGTGGCAGAAAGTTATGGAATCTGAGAGGAGCCACAAATTTACTTCCACCCAGCGGTCCCCCACATCTCCCGATAAAAATGATACCTCACTTGTGTGGGTAGGCCTAGCGCCCGCAACAGGAAATGCCCCAAAGCGCAACGTGGACACAGACAAATTTTTGAAGGAAAACAGAGGTGTTTTTTGCAAAGTGCCTACCTGTAGATTTTGGCCTGTAGCTCAGCCGCCACCTAGGGAAACCTACCAAACCTGTGCATTTCTGAAAACTAGAGACCTAGGGGAATCCAAGATGGGGTGACTTGTGTGGCTCGGACCAGGTTTTGTTACCCAGAATCCGTTGCAAACCTCAAAATTTGGCCAAAAAAACACATGTTCCTCACATTTCTGTGGCAGAAAGTTCTGGAATCTGAGAGGAGCCACAAATTTCCTTCCACTCATCGTTCCCCCACGTCTCCCGATAAAAATGATACCTCACTTGTGTGGGTAGGCCTAGCGCCCGTGACAGGAAACGCTCCAAAGCGCAATGTGGACACAGCCAAATTTTTGAAGGAAAACAGAGGTGTTTTTTGCAAAGTGCCTACCTGTAGATTTTGGCCTGTAGCTCAGCCGCCACCTAGGGAAACCTACCAAACCTGTGCATTTCTGAAAACTAGAGACCTAGGGGAATCCACGATGGGGTGACTTGTGTGGCTCGAACCAGGTTCTGTTACCCAGAATCCTTTGCAAACCTCAAAATTTGGCCAAAAAAATACATGTTCCTCACATTTCTGTGGCAGAAAGTTTTGGAATCTGAGAGGAGCCACAAATTTCCTTCCACCCAGCGTTCCCCCACGTCTCCCAATAAAAATAATACCTCACTTGTGTGGGTAGGCCTAGCAACCGCGACAGGAAACGCCCCAAAGCGCAACGTGGACACAGCCACATTTTTGAAGGAAAACAGAGATGTTTTTTGCAAAGTGCCTACCTGTAGATTTTGGCCTGTAGCTCAGCCGCCACCTAGGGAAACCTACCAAACCTGTGCATTTCTGAAAACTAGTGACCTAGGGGAATCCAAGATGGGGTGACTTGTGTGGCTCGGACCAGGTTCTGTTACCCAGAATCCCTTGCAAACCTCAGAATTTGGCTTAAAAAACACATGTTCCTCACATTTCTGTGGCAGAAGGTTCTGGAATCTGAGAGGAGCCACAAATTTCCTTCCACCCAGCGTTCCCCCACGTCTCCCGATAAAAATGATACCTCACATGTGTGGGTAGGCCTAGCGCCCGCGACAGGAAACGCCCCAAAGCGCAACGTGGACACAGCCAAATTTTTGAAGGAAAACAGAGATGTTTTTTGCAAAGTGCCTACCTGTAGATTTTGGCCTGTAGCTCAGCCGCCACCTAGGGAAACCTACCAAACCTGTGCATTTCTGAAAACTAGAGACCTAGTGGAATCCAGGATGGGGTGACTTGTGTGGCTCGGACCAGGTTCTGTTACCCAGAATCCTTTGCAAACCTCAGAATTTGGCTAACAAAACACATGTACCTCACATTTCTGTGGCAGAAAGTTCTGGAATCTAAGAGGAGCCACAAATTTCCTTCCACCCAGCGTTCCCCCACGTCTCCCGATAAAAATGATACCTCACTTGTGTGGGTAGGCCTAGCACCCGCGACAGGAAAGGCCCCAAAGCGCAACGTGGACACAGCCAAATTTTTGAAGGAAAACAGAGGTGTTTTTTGCAAAGTGCCTACCTGTAGATTTTGGCCTGTAGCTCAGCCGCCACCTAGGGAAACTACCAAACCTGTGCATTTCTGAAAATTAGAGACCTAGGGGAATCCAAGATGGGGTGACTTGTGCGGCTTGGACCAGGTTCTGTTACCCAGAATCCTTTGCAAACCTCAGAATTTGGCTAAAAAAACACATGTTCCTCACATTTCTGTGGCAGAAAGTTATGGAATCTGAGAGGAGCCACAAATTTCCTTCCACCCAGCGTTCCCCCACGTCTCCCGATAAAAATGATCCCTCACTTGTGTGGGTAGGCCTAGCGCCCGCAACAGGAAACGCCCCAAAGCGCAACGTGGACACAGACAAATTTTTGAAGGCAAACAGAGGTGTTTTTTGCAAAGTGCCTACCTTTAGATTTTGGCCTGTAGCTCAGCCGCCACCTAGGGAAACCTACCAAACCTGTGCATTTCTGAAAACTAGAGACCTAGGGAATCCAAGATGGGGTGACTTGTGTGGCTCGAACTAGGTTCTGTTACCCAGAATCCTTTGCAAACCTCAAAATTTGGCCAAAAAAACACATGTTCCTCACATTTCTGTGGCAGAAAGTTATGGAATCTGAGAGGAGCCACAAATTTCCTTCCACCCATCGTTCCCCCACGTCTCCCGATAAAAATGATACCTCACTTGTGTGGGTAGGCCTAGCGTCTGCAACAGGAAATGCCCCAAAGCGCAACGTGGACACAGACAAATTTTTGAAGGCAAACAGAGGTGTTTTTTGCAAAGTGCCTACCTGTAGATTTTGGCCTGTAGCTCAGCCGCCACCTAGGGAAACCTACCAAACCTGTGCATTTCTGAAAACTAGAGACCTAGGGGAATCCAAGATGGGGTGACTTGTGTGGCTCGGACCAGGTTCTGTTACCCAGAATCCTTTGCAAACCTCAGAATTTGGCTAAAAAAACCCATGTACCTCACACTTCTGTGGCAGAAAGTTCTGGAATCTGAGAGGAGCCACAAATTTCCTTCCACCCAGCGTTCCCCCACGTCTCCCGATAAAAATGATACCTCACTTGTGTGGGTAGGCCTAGCGCCCGCAACAGGAAACGCCCCAAAGCGCAACGTGGACACAGACACATTTTTTAAGGCAAACAGAGGTGTTTTTTGCAAAGTGCCTACCTGTAGATTTTGGCCTGTAGCTCCGCCGCCACCTAGGGAAACCTACCAAACCTGTGCATTTCTGAAAACTAGAGACCTAGGGGAATCCAAGATGGGGTGACTTGTGTGGCTCGGACCAGGTTCTGTTACCCAGAATCCTTTGCAAACCTCAGAAATTGGCTAAAAAAACACATGTTCCTCACATTTCTGTGGCAGAAAGTTATGGAATCTGAGAGGAGCCACAAATTTACTTCCACACAGCGTTCCCCCACATCTCCCGATAAAAATGATACCTCACTTGTGTGGGTAGGCCTACCGCCCGCAACAGGAAACGCCCCAATGCGCAACTTGGACACAGCCACATTTTTGAAGGAAAACAGAGGTGTTTTTTGCAAAGTGCCTACCTGTAGATTTTGGCCTGTAGCTCAGCCGTCACCTAGGGAAACCTACCAAACCTGTGCATTTCTGAAAACTAGAGACCTAGGGGAATCCAAGATGGGGTGACTTGTGTGGCTCGGACCAGGTTCTGTTACCCAGAATCCTTTGCAAACCTCAGAATTTGGCTAAAAAAACACATGTTCCTCACATTTCTGTGGCAGAAAGTTCTGGAATCTGAGAGGAGCCACAAATTTCCTTCCAACCAGCGTTCCCCCACGTCTCCCGATAAAAATGATACCTCACTTGTGTGGGTAGGCCTAGCGCCCGCGACAGGAAACGCCCCAAAGCGCAATGTGGACACAGCCACATTTTTGAAGGAAAACAGAGGTGTTTTTTGCAAAGTGGATACCTGTAGATTTTGGCCTGTAGCTCAGCCGCCACCTAGGGAAACCTACCAAACCTGTGCCTTTCTGAAAACTAGAGACCTAGGGGAATCCAAGATGGGGTGACTTGTGTGGCTCGGACCAGGTTCTGTTACCCAGAATCCTTTGCAAACCTCAAAATTTGGCCAAAAAACCACATGTTCCTCACATTTCTGTGGCAGAAAGTTTTGGAATCTGAGAGGAGCCACAAATTTCCTTCCACCCAGCGTTCCCCCACGTCTCCCGATAAAAATGATACCTCACTTGTGTGGGTAGGCCTAGCGCCCGCGACAGGAAACGCCCCAAAGCGCAACGTGGACACAGCCAAATTTTTGAAGGAAAACAGAGATGTTTTTTGCAAAGTGCCTACCTGTAGATTTTGGCCTGTAGCTCAGCCGCCACCTAGGGAAACCTACCAAACCTGTGCATTTCTGAAAACTAGAGACCTAGGGGAATCCAGGATGGGGTGACTTGTGTGGCTCGGAACAGGTTCTGTTACCCAGAATCCTTTGCAAACCTCAGAATTTGGCTAAAAAAACACATGTACCTCACATTTCTGTGGCAGAAAGTTCTGGAATCTGAGAGGAGCCACAAATTTCCTTCCACCCAGCGTTCCCCCACGTCTCCCGATAAAAATGATACCTCACTTGTGTGGGTAGGCCTAGCGCCCGCAACAGGAAACGCCCCAAAGCGCAACGTGGACACAGACAAATTTTTTAAGGCAAACAGAGGTGTTTTTTGCAAAGTGCCTACCTGTAGATTTTGGCCTGTAGCTCAGCCGCCACCTAGGGAAAGCTACCAAACCTGTGCATTTCTGAAAACTAGAGACCTAGGGGAATCCAGGATGGGGTGACTTGTGTGGCTCGGACCAGGTTCTGTTACCCAGAATCCTTTGCAAACCTCAGAATTTGGCTAAAAAAACACATGTACCTCACATTTATGTGGCAGAAAGTTCTGGAATCTGAGAGGAGCCACAAATTTCCTTGCACCCAGTGTTCCCCCACGTCTCCCGATAAAAATGATACCTCACTTGTGTGGGTAGGCCTAGCGCCCGCGACAGGAAGGGCCCCAAAGCGCAACGTGGACGCAGCCAAATTTTTGAAGGAAAACAGAGGTGTTTTTTGCAAAGTGCCTACCTGTAGATTTTGGCCTGTAGCTCAGCCGCCACCTAGGGAAACCTACCAAACCTGTGCATTTCTGAAAACTAGTGACCTAGGGGAATCCAAGATGGGGTGACTTGTGTGGCTCGGACCAGGTTCTGTTACCCAGAATCCCTTGCAAACCTCAGAAATTGGCTAAAAAAACACATGTTCCTCACATTTCTGTGGCAGAAAGTTATGGAATCTGAGAGGAGCCACAAATTTACTTCCACCCAGCATTCCCCCACATCTCCCGATAAAAATGATACCTCACTTGTGTGGGTAGGCCTAGCGCCCGCAACAGGAAACGCCCCAATGCGCAACTTGGACACAGCCACATTTTTGAAGGAAAACAGAGGTGTTTTTTGCAAAGTGCCTACCTGTAGATTTTGGCCTGTAGCTCAGCCGTCACCTAGGGAAACCTACCAAACCTGTGCATTTCTGAAAACTAGAGACCTAGGGGAATCCAAGATGGGGTGACTTGTGTGGCTCGGACCAGTTTCTGTTACCCAGAATCCTTTGCAAACCTCAAAATTTGTCCAAAAAAACACATGTTCCTCACATTTCTGTGGCAGAAAGTTCTGGAATCTGAGAGGAGCCACAAATTTCCTTCCACCCAGTGTTCCCCCACGTCTCCCGATAAAAATGATACCTCACTTGTGTGGGTAGGCCTAGCGCCCGCGACAGGAAACGCCCCAAAGCGCAACTTGGACACAGCCAAATTTTTGAAGGAAAACAGAGGTGTTTTTTGCGAAGTGCCTACCTGTAGATTTTGGCCTGTAGCTCAGCCGCCACCTAGGGAAACCTACCAAACCTGTGCATTTCTGAAAACTAGAGACCTAGGGGAATCCAAGATGGGGTGACTTGTGTGGCTCGGACCAGGTTCTGTTACCCAAAATCCTTTGCAAACCTCAGAATTTGGCTAAAAAAACACATGTTCCTCACATTTCTGTGGCAGAAAGTTCTGGAATCTGAGAGGAGCCACAAATTTCCTTCCAACCAGCGTTCCCCCACGTCTCCCGATAAAAATGATACCTCACTTGTGTGGGTAGGCCTAGCGCCCGCGACAGGAAACGCCCCAAAGCGCAATGTGGACACAGCCACATTTTAGAAGGAAAACAGAGGTGTTTTTTGCAAAGTGGATACCTGTAGATTTTGGCCTGTAGCTCAGCCGCCACCTAGGGAAACCTACCAAACCTGTGCCTTTCTGAAAACTAGAGACCTAGGGGAATCCAAGATGGGGTAACTTGTGTGGCTCGGACCAGGTTCTGTTACCCAGAATCCTTTGCAAACCTCAGAATTTGGCTAAAAAAACACATGTTCCTCACATTTCTGTGGCAGAAAGTTCTGGAATCTGAGAGGAGCCACAAATTTCCTTCCACCCAGCGTTCCCCCATGTCTCCCGATAAAAATGATACCTCACTTGTGTGGGTAGGCCTAGCGCCCACGACAGGAAACGCCCCAATGCGCAACGTGGACACAGCCAAATTTTTGAAGGAAAACAGAGGTGTTTTTTGCAAAGTGCCTACCTGTAGATTTTGGCCTGTAGCTCAGCCGTCACCTAGGGAAACCTACCAAACCTGTGCATTTCTGAAAACTAGAGACCTAGGGGAATCCAAGATGGGGTGACTTGTGTGGCTCGGACCAGGTTCTGTTACCCAGAATCCTTTGCAAACCTCAAAATTTGGCCAAAAAAACACATGTTCCTCACATTTCTGTGGCAGAAAGTTCTGGAATCTGAAAGGAGCCACAAATTTCCTTCCACCCAGCGTTCCCCCACGTCTCCCGATAAAAATGATACCTCACTTGTGTGGGTAGGCCTAGCGCCCACAACAGGAAACGCCCCAATGCGCAACGTGGACACAGCCAAATTTTTGAAGGAAAACAGAGGTGTTTCTTGCAAAGTGCCTACCTGTAGAGTTTGGCCTGTAGCTCAGCCGTCACATAGGGAAACCTACCAAACCTGTGCATTTCTGAAAACTAGAGACCTAGGGGAATCCAAGATGGGGTGACTTGTGTGGCTCGGACCAGGTTCTGTTACCCAGAATCCTTAGCAAACCTCAACCTTTGGCCAAAAAAAAACACGTGTTCCTCACATTTCTGTGGCAGAAAGTTCTAAAATCTGAAAGGAGCCACAAATTTCCTTCCAACCAGCGTTCCCCCACATCTCCCGATAAAAATGATACCTCACTTGTGTGGGTAGGCCTAGCGCCCGCGACAGGAAACGCCCCAAAGCGCAACGTGGACACAGCCAAATTTTTGAAGGAAAACAGAGGTGTTTTTTTCAAAGTGCCTACCTGTAGATTTTGGCCTGTAGCTCAGCCGCCACCTAGGGAAACCTACCAAACCTGTGCATTTCTGAAAACTAGAGACCTAGGGGAATCCAAGATGGGGTGACTTGTGTGGCTCGGACCAGGTTCTGTTACCCAGAATCCTTTGCAAACCTCAGAATTTGGCTAAAAAAACACATGTTCCTCACATTTCTGTGGCAGAAAGTTATGGAATCCGAGAGGAGCCACAAATTTCCTTCCACCCAGCGTTCCCCCACGTCTCCCGATAAAAATGATACCTCACTTGTGTGGGTAGGCCTAGCGCCCGCAACAGGAAACGCCCCAAAGCGCAACGTGGACACAGACAAATTTTTGAAGGCAAAAAGAGGTGTGTTTTGCAAAGTGCCTACCTGTAGATTTTGGCCTGTAGCTCAGCTGCCACCTTGGGAAACCTACCAAACCTGTGCATTTCTGAAAACTAGAGACCTAGGGAAATCCAAGATGGGGTGACTTGTGTGGCTCGGACCAGGTTCTGTTACCCAGAACCCTTTGCAAACCTCAAAATTTGGCTAAAAAAACACATGTTCCTCACATTTCTGTGGCAGAAAGTTCTGGAATCTGAGAGGAGCCACACATTTCCTTCCACCCAGCGTTCCCCCACGTCTCCCGATAAAAATGATACCTCACTTGTGTGGGTAGGCCTAGCGCCTGCAACAGGAAATGCCCCAAAGCGCAACGTGGACACAGACAAATTTTTGAAGGCAAACAGAGGTGTTTTTTGCAAAGTGCCTACCTGTAGATTTTGGCCTGTAGCTCAGCCGCCACCTAGGGAAACCTACCAAACCTGTGCATTTCTGAAAACTAGAGACCTAGGGGAATCCAAGATGGGGTGACTTGTGTGGCTCGGACCAGGTTCTGTTACCCAGAATCCTTTGCAAACCTCAAAATTTGGCCAAAAAACCACATGTTCCTCACATTTCTGTGGCAGAAAGTTTTGGAATCTGAGAGGAGCCACAAATTTCCTTCCACCCAGCGTTCCCCCACGTCTCCCGATAAAAATGATACCTCACTTGTGTGGGTAGGCCTAGCGCCCGCGACAGGAAACGCCCCAAAGCGCAACGTGGACACAGCCAAATTTTTGAAGGAAAACAGAGGTGTTTTTTGCAAAGTGCCTACCTGTAGATTTTGGCCTGTAGCTCAGCCGCCACCTAGGGAAACCTACCAAACCTGTGCATTTCTGAAAATTAGAGACCTAGGGGAATCCAAGATGGGGTGACTTGTGTGGCTCGGACCAGGTTCTGTTACCCAGAATCCTTTGCAAACCTCAGAATTTGGCTAAAAAAACACATGTTCCTCACATTTCTGTGGCAGAAAGTTATGGAATCTGAGAGGAGCCACAAATTTCCTTCCACCCAGCGTTCCCCCACGTCTCCCGATAAAAATTATACCTCACTTGTGTGGGTAGGCCTAGCGCCCGCACAGGAAACGCCCCAAAGCGCAACGTGGACACAGACAAATTTTTGAAGGCAAACAGAGGTGTTTTTTGCAAAGTGCCTACCTGTAGATTTTGGCCTGTAGCTCAGCCGCCACCTAGGGAAACCGACCAAACCTGTGCATTTCTGAAAACTAGAGACCTAGGGGAATCCAAGATGGGGTGACTTGTGTGGCTCGAACCAGGTTCTGTTACCCAGAATCCTTTGCAAACCTCAACATTTGGCCAAAAAAACACATGTTCCTCACATTTCTGTGGCAGAAAGTTCTGGAATCTGAAAGGAGCCACAAATTTCCTTCCAACCAGCATTCCCCCACATCTCCCGATAAAAATGATACCTCACTTGTGTGGGTAGGCCTAGCGTCCGCGACAGGAAACGCCCCAAAGCGCAACGTGGACACAGCCAAATTTTTGAAGGAAAACAGAGGTGTTTTTTGCAAAGTGCCTACCTGTAGATTTTGGCCTGTAGCTCAGCCGCCACCTAGGGAAAGATACCAAACCTGTGCATTTCTGAAAACTAGAGACCTAGGGGAATCCAAGATGGGGTGACTTGTGTGGCTCGGACCAGGTTCTGTTACCCAGAATCCGTTGCAAACCTCAAAATTTGGCCAAAAAAACACATGTTCCTCACATTTCTGTGGCAGAAAGTTCTGGAATCTGAGAGGAGCCACAAATTTCCTTCCACCCAGCTGTTCCCCCACGTCTCCCGATAAAAATGATACCTCACTTGTGTGGGTAGGCCTAGCGCCCGCGACAGGAAACGCCCCAAAGCGCAACGTGGACACAGCCAAATTTTTGAAGGAAAACAGAGGTGTTTTTTGCAAAGTGCCTACCTGTAGATTTTGGCCTGTAGCTCAGCCGCCACCTAGGGAAACCTACCAAACCTGTGCATTTCTGAAAACTAGAGACCTAGGGGAATCCAAGATGGGGTGACTTGTGTGGCTCGGACCAGGTTTTGTTACCCAGAATCCGTTGCAAACCTCAAAATTTGGCCAAAAAAACACATGTTCCTCACATTTCTGTGGCAGAAAGTTCTGGAATCTGAGAGGAGCCACAAATTTCCTTCCACTCATCGTTCCCCCACGTCTCCCGATAAAAATGATACCTCACTTGTGTGGGTAGGCCTAGCGCCCGCGACAGGAAACGCTCCAAAGCGCAATGTGGACACAGCCAAATTTTTGAAGGAAAACAGAGGTGTTTTTTGCAAAGTGCCTACCTGTAGATTTTGGCCTGTAGCTCAGCCGCCACCTAGGGAAACCTACCAAACCTGTGCATTTCTGAAAACTAGAGACCTAGGGGAATCCACGATGGGGTGACTTGTGTGGCTCGAACCAGGTTCTGTTACCCAGAATCTTTTGCAAACCTCAAAATTTGGCCAAAAAAACACATGTTCCTCACATTTCTGTGGCAGAAAGTTTTGGAATCTGAGAGGAGCCACAAATTTCCTTCCACCCAGCGTTCCCCCACGTCTCCCAATAAAAATGATACCTCACTTGTGTGGGTAGGCCTAGCAACCGCGACAGGAAACACCCCAAAGCGCAACGTGGACACAGCCACATTTTTGAAGTAAAACAGAGATGTTTTTTGCAAAGTGCCTACCTGTAGATTTTGGCCTGTAGCTCAGCCGCCACCTAGGGAAACCTACCAAACCTGTGCATTTCTGAAAACTAGTGACCTAGGGGAATCCAAGATGGGGTGACTTGTGTGGCTCGGACCAGGTTCTGTTACCCAGAATCCCTTGCAAACCTCAGAATTTGGCTAAAAAAACACATGTTCCTCACATTTCTGTGGCAGAAGGTTCTGGAATCTGAGAGGAGCCACAAATTTCCTTCCACCCAGCGTTCCCCCACGTCTCCCGATAAAAATGATACCTCACTTGTGTGGGTAGGGCTAGCGCCCGCGACAGGAAACGCCCCAAAGCGCAATGTGGACACAGCCAAATTTTTGAAGGAAAACAGAGGTGTTTTTTGCAAAGTGCCTACCTGCAGATTTTGGCCTGTAGCTCAGCCGCCACCTAGGGAAACCTACCAAACCTGTGCCTTTCTGAAAACTAGAGACCTAGGGGAATCCAAGATGGGGTGACTTGTGTGGCTCGGACCAGGTTCTGTTACCCAGAATCCTTTGCAAACCTCAGAAATTGGCTAAAAAAACACATGTTCCTCACATTTCTGTGGCAGAAAGTTATGGAATCTGAGAGGAGCCACAAATTTACTTCCACCCAGCGGTCCCCCACATCTCCCGATAAAAATGATACCTCACTTGTGTGGGTAGGCCTAGCGCCCGCAACAGGAAATGCCCCAAAGCGCAACGTGGACACAGACAAATTTTTGAAGGAAAACAGAGGTGTTTTTTGCAAAGTGCCTACCTGTAGATTTTGGCCTGTAGCTCAGCCGCCACCTAGGGAAACCTACCAAACCTGTGCATTTCTGAAAACTAGAGACCTAGGGGAATCCAAGATGGGGTGACTTGTGTGGCTCGGACCAGGTTTTGTTACCCAGAATCCGTTGCAAACCTCAAAATTTGGCCAAAAAAACACATGTTCCTCACATTTCTGTGGCAGAAAGTTCTGGAATCTGAGAGGAGCCACAAATTTCCTTCCACTCATCGTTCCCCCACGTCTCCCGATAAAAATGATACCTCACTTGTGTGGGTAGGCCTAGCGCCCGTGACAGGAAACGCTCCAAAGCGCAATGTGGACACAGGCAAATTTTTGAAGGAAAACAGAGGTGTTTTTTGCAAAGTGCCTACCTGTAGATTTTGGCCTGTAGCTCAGCCGCCACCTAGGGAAACCTACCAAACCTGTGCATTTCTGAAAACTAGAGACCTAGGGGAATCCACGATGGGGTGACTTGTGTGGCTCGAACCAGGTTCTGTTACCCAGAATCCTTTGCAAACCTCAAAATTTGGCCAAAAAAACACATGTTCCTCACATTTCTGTGGCAGAAAGTTTTGGAATCTGAGAGGATCCACAAATTTCCTTCCACCCAGCGTTCCCCCACGTCTCCCAATAAAAATAATACCTCACTTGTGTGGGTAGGCCTAGCAACCGCGACAGGAAACGCCCCAAAGCGCAACGTGGACACAGCCACATTTTTGAAGGAAAACAGAGATGTTTTTTGCAAAGTGCCTACCTGTAGATTTTGGCCTGTAGCTCAGCCGCCACCTAGGGAAACCTACCAAACCTGTGCATTTCTGAAAACTAGTGACCTAGGGGAATCCAAGATGGGGTGACTTGTGTGGCTCGGACCAGGTTCTGTTACCCAGAATCCCTTGCAAACCTCAGAATTTGGCTTAAAAAACACATGTTCCTCACATTTCTGTGGCAGAAGGTTCTGGAATCTGAGAGGAGCCACAAATTTCCTTCCACCCAGCGTTCCCCCACGTCTCCCGATAAAAATGATACCTCACATGTGTGGGTAGGCCTAGCGCCCGCGACAGGAAACGCCCCAAAGCGCAACGTGGACACAGCCAAATTTTTGAAGGAAAACAGAGATGTTTTTTGCAAAGTGCCTACCTGTAGATTTTGTCCTGTAGCTCAGCCGCCACCTAGGGAAACCTACCAAACCTGTGCATTTCTCAAAACTAGAGACCTAGGGGAATCCAGGATGGGGTGACTTGTGTGGCTCGGACCAGGTTCTGTTACCCAGAATCCTTTGCAAACCTCAGAATTTGGCTAACAAAACACATGTACCTCACATTTCTGTGGCAGAAAGTTCTGGAATCTAAGAGGAGCCACAAATTTCCTTCCACCCAGCGTTCCCCCACGTCTCCCGATAAAAATGATACCTCACTTGTGTGGGTAGGCCTAGCACCCGCGACAGGAAAGGCCCCAAAGCGCAACGTGGACACAGCCAAATTTTTGAAGGAAAACAGAGGTGTTTTTTGCAAAGTGCCTACCTGTAGATTTTGGCCTGTAGCTCAGCCGCCACCTAGGGAAACTACCAAACCTGTGCATTTCTGAAAATTAGAGACCTAGGGGAATCCAAGATGGGGTGACTTGTGCGGCTTGGACCAGGTTCTGTTACCCAGAATCCTTTGCAAACCTCAGAATTTGGCTAAAAAAACACATGTTCCTCACATTTCTGTGGCAGAAAGTTATGGAATCTGAGAGGAGCCACAAATTTCCTTCCACCCAGCGTTCCCCCACGTCTCCCGATAAAAATGATCCCTCACTTGTGTGGGTAGGCCTAGCGCCCGCAACAGGAAACGCCCCAAAGCGCAACGTGGACACAGACAAATTTTTGAAGGCAAACAGAGGTGTTTTTTGCAAAGTGCCTACCTTTAGATTTTGGCCTGTAGCTCAGCCGCCACCTAGGGAAACCTACCAAACCTGTGCATTTCTGAAAACTAGAGACCTAGGGAATCCAAGATGGGGTGACTTGTGTGGCTCGAACTAGGTTCTGTTACCCAGAATCCTTTGCAAACCTCAAAATTTGGCCAAAAAAACACATGTTCCTCACATTTCTGTGGCAGAAAGTTATGGAATCTGAGAGGAGCCACAAATTTCCTTCCACCCAGCGTTCCCCCACGTCTCCCGATAAAAATGATACCTCACTTGTGTGGGTAGGCCTAGCGTCTGCAACAGGAAATGCCCCAAAGCGCAACGTGGACACAGACAAATTTTTGAAGGCAAACAGAGGTGTTTTTTGCAAAGTGCCTACCTGTAGATTTTGGCCTGTAGCTCAGCCGCCACCTAGGGAAACCTACCAAACCTGTGCATTTCTGAAAACTAGAGACCTAGGGGAATCCAAGATGGGGTGACTTGTGTGGCTCGGACCAGGTTCTGTTACCCAGAATCCTTTGCAAACCTCAAAATTTGGCCAAAAAACCACATGTTCCTCACATTTCTGTGGCAGAAAGTTTTGGAATCTGAGAGGAGCCACAAATTTCCTTCCACCCAGCGTTCCCCCACGTCTCCCGATAAAAATGATACCTCACTTGTGTGGGTAGGCCTAGCGCCCGCGACAGGAAACGCCCCAAAGCGCAACGTGGACACAGCCAAATTTTTGAAGGAAAACAGAGATGTTTTTTGCAAAGTGCCTACCTGTAGATTTTGGCCTGTAGCTCAGCCGCCACCTAGGGAAACCTACCAAACCTGTGCATTTCTGAAAACTAGAGACCTAGGGGAATCCAGGATGGGGTGACTTGTGTGGCTCGGAACAGGTTCTGTTACCCAGAATCCTTTGCAAACCTCAGAATTTGGCTAAAAAAACACATGTA
Organism: Pleurodeles waltl; assembly: GCF_031143425.1. Taxonomy (NCBI): domain Eukaryota; kingdom Metazoa; phylum Chordata; class Amphibia; order Caudata; family Salamandridae; genus Pleurodeles; species Pleurodeles waltl. The sequence continues at coordinate 838,263,216 of NC_090442.1, forward strand.
CCTCACACTTCTGTGGCAGAAAGTTCTGGAATCTGAGAGGAGCCACAAATTTCCTTCCACCCAGCGTTCCCCAACGTCTCCCGATAAAAATGATACCTCACTTGTGTGGGTAGGCCTAGCGCCCGCAACAGGAAACGCCCCAAAGCGCAACGTGGACACAGACACATTTTTTAAGGCAAACAGAGGTGTTTTTTGCAAAGTGCCTACCTGTAGATTTTGGCCTGTAGCTCAGCCGCCACCTAGGGAAACCTACCAAACCTGTGCATTTCTGAAAACTAGAGACCTAGGGGAATCCAAGATGGGGTGACTTGTGTGGCTCGGACCAGGTTCTGTTACCCAGAATCCTTTGCAAACCTCAGAAATTGGCTAAAAAAACACATGTTCCTCACATTTCTGTGGCAGAAAGTTATGGAATCTGAGAGGAGCCACAAATTTACTTCCACACAGCGTTCCCCCACATCTCCCGATAAAAATGATACCTCACTTGTGTGGGTAGGCCTACCGCCCGCAACAGGAAACGCCCCAATGCGCAACTTGGACACAGCCACATTTTTGAAGGAAAACAGAGGTGTTTTTTGCAAAGTGCCTACCTGTAGATTTTGGCCTGTAGCTCAGCCGTCACCTAGGGAAACCTACCAAACCTGTGCATTTCTGAAAACTAGAGACCTAGGGGAATCCAAGATGGGGTGACTTGTGTGGCTCGGACCAGGTTCTGTTACCCAGAATCCTTTCCAAACCTCAGAATTTGGCTAAAAAAACACATGTTCCTCACATTTCTGTGGCAGAAAGTTCTGGAATCTGAGAGGAGCCACAAATTTCCTTCCAACCAGCGTTCCCCCACGTCTCCCGATAAAAATGATACCTCACTTGTGTGGGTAGGCCTAGCGCCCGCGACAGGAAACGCCCCAAAGCGCAATGGGGACACAGCCACATTTTTGAAGGAAAACAGAGGTGTTTTTTGCAAAGTGGATACCTGTAGATTTTGGCCTGTAGCTCAGCCGCCACCTAGGGAAACCTACCAAACCTGTGCCTTTCTGAAAACTAGAGACCTAGGGGAATCCAAGATGGGGTGACTTGTGTGGCTCGGACCAGGTTCTGTTACCCAGAATCCTTTGCAAACCTCAAAATTTGGCCAAAAAACCACATGTTCCTCACATTTCTGTGGCAGAAAGTTTTGGAATCTGAGAGGAGCCACAAATTTCCTTCCACCCAGCGTTCCCCCACGTCTCCCGATAAAAATGATACCTCACTTGTGTGGGTAGGCCTAGCGCCCGCGACAGGAAACGCCCCAAAGCGCAACGTGGACACAGCCAAATTTTTGAAGGAAAACAGAGATGTTTTTTGCAAAGTGCCTACCTGTAGATTTTGGCCTGTAGCTCAGCCGCCACCTAGGGAAACCTACCAAACCTGTGCATTTCTGAAAACTAGAGACCTAGGGGAATCCAGGATGGGGTGACTTGTGTGGCTCGGAACAGGTTCTGTTACCCAGAATCCTTTGCAAACCTCAGAATTTGGCTAAAAAAACACATGTACCTCACATTTCTGTGGCAGAAAGTTCTGGAATCTGAGAGGAGCCACAAATTTCCTTCCACCCAGCGTTCCCCCACGTCTCCCGATAAAAATGATACCTCACTTGTGTGGGTAGGCCTAGCGCCCGCAACAGGAAACGCCCCAAAGCGCAACGTGGACACAGACAAATTTTTTAAGGCAAACAGAGGTGTTTTTTGCAAAGTGCCTACCTGTAGATTTTGGCCTGTAGCTCAGCCGCCACCTAGGGAAACCTACCAAACCTGTGCATTTCTGAAAACTAGAGACCTAGGGGAATCCAGGATGGGGTGACTTGTGTGGCTCGGACCAGGTTCTGTTACCCAGAATCCTTTGCAAACCTCAGAATTTGGCTAAAAAAACACATGTACCTCACATTTATGTGGCAGAAAGTTCTGGAATCTGAGAGGAGCCACAAATTTCCTTGCACCCAGTGTTCCCCCACGTCTCCCGATAAAAATGATACCTCACTTGTGTGGGTAGGCCTAGCGCCCGCGACAGGAAGGGCCCCAAAGCGCAACGTGGACGCAGCCAAATTTTTGAAGGAAAACAGAGGTGTTTTTTGCAAAGTGCCTACCTGTAGATTTTGGCCTGTAGCTCAGCCGCCACCTAGGGAAACCTACCAAACCTGTGCATTTCTGAAAACTAGTGACCTAGGGGAATCCAAGATGGGGTGACTTGTGTGGCTCGGACCAGGTTCTGTTACCCAGAATCCCTTGCAAACCTCAGAAATTGGCTAAAAAAACACATGTTCCTCACATTTCTGTGGCAGAAAGTTATGGAATCTGAGAGGAGCCACAAATTTACTTCCACCCAGCATTCCCCCACATCTCCCGATAAAAATGATACCTCACTTGTGTGGGTAGGCCTAGCGCCCGCAACAGGAAACGCCCCAATGCGCAACTTGGACACAGCCACATTTTTGAAGGAAAACAGAGGTGTTTTTTGCAAAGTGCCTACCTGTAGATTTTGGCCTGTAGCTCAGACGTCACCTAGGGAAACCTACCAAACCTGTGCATTTCTGAAAACTAGAGACCTAGGGGAATCCAAGATGGGGTGACTTGTGTGGCTCGGACCAGTTTCTGTTACCCAGAATCCTTTGCAAACCTCAAAATTTGTCCAAAAAAACACATGTTCCTCACATTTCTGTGGCAGAAAGTTCTGGAATCTGAGAGGAGCCACAAATTTCCTTCCACCCAGTGTTCCCCCACGTCTCCCGATAAAAATGATACCTCACTTGTGTGGGTAGGCCTAGCGCCCGCGACAGGAAACGCCCCAAAGCGCAACTTGGACACAGCCAAATTTTTGAAGGAAAACAGAGGTGTTTTTTGCGAAGTGCCTACCTGTAGATTTTGGCCTGTAGCTCAGCCGCCACCTAGGGAAACCTACCAAACCTGTGCATTTCTGAAAACTAGAGACCTAGGGGAATCCAAGATGGGGTGACTTGTGTGGCTCGGACCAGGTTCTGTTACCCAAAATCCTTTGCAAACCTCAGAATTTGGCAAAAAAAACACATGTTCCTCACATTTCTGTGGCAGAAAGTTCTGGAATCTGAGAGGAGCCACAAATTTCCTTCCAACCAGCGTTCCCCCACGTCTCCCGATAAAAATGATACCTCACTTGTGTGGGTAGGCCTAGCGCCCGCGACAGGAAACGCCCCAAAGCGCAATGTGGACACAGCCACATTTTAGAAGGAAAACAGAGGTGTTTTTTGCAAAGTGGATACCTGTAGATTTTGGCCTGTAGCTCAGCCGCCACCTAGGGAAACCTACCAAACCTGTGCCTTTCTGAAAACTAGAGACCTAGGGGAATCCAAGATGGGGTAACTTGTGTGGCTCGGACCAGGTTCTGTTACCCAGAATCCTTTGCAAACCTCAGAATTTGGCTAAAAAAACACATGTTCCTCACATTTCTGTGGCAGAAAGTTCTGGAATCTGAGAGGAGCCACAAATTTCCTTCCACCCAGCGTTCCCCCATGTCTCCCGATAAAAATGATACCTCACTTGTGTGGGTAGGCCTAGCGCCCACGACAGGAAACGCCCCAATGCGCAACGTGGACACAGCCAAATTTTTGAAGGAAAACAGAGGTGTTTTTTGCAAAGTGCCTACCTGTAGATTTTGGCCTGTAGCTCAGCCGTCACCTAGGGAAACCTACCAAACCTGTGCATTTCTGAAAACTAGAGACCTAGGGGAATCCAAGATGGGGTGACTTGTGTGGCTCGGACCAGGTTCTGTTACCCAGAATCCTTTGCAAACCTCAAAATTTGGCCAAAAAAACACATGTTCCTCACATTTCTGTGGCAGAAAGTTCTGGAATCTGAAAGGAGCCACAAATTTCCTTCCACCCAGCGTTCCCCCACGTCTCCCGATAAAAATGATACCTCACTTGTGTGGGTAGGCCTAGCGCCCACAACAGGAAACGCCCCAATGCGCAACGTGGACACAGCCAAATTTTTGAAGGAAAACAGAGGTGTTTCTTGCAAAGTGCCTACCTGTAGAGTTTGGCCTGTAGCTCAGCCGTCACATAGGGAAACCTACCAAACCTGTGCATTTCTGAAAACTAGAGACCTAGGGGAATCCAAGATGGGGTGACTTGTGTGGCTCGGACCAGGTTCTGTTACCCAGAATCCTTTGCAAACCTCAACATTTGGCCAAAAAAACACATGTTCCTCACATTTCTGTGGCAGAAAGTTCTAAAATCTGAAAGGAGCCACAAATTTCCTTCCAACCAGCGTTCCCCCACATCTCCCGATAAAAATGATACCTCACTTGTGTGGGTAGGCCTAGCGCCCGCGACAGGAAACGCCCCAAAGCGCAACGTGGACACAGCCAAATTTTTGAAGGAAAACAGAGGTGTTTTTTTCAAAGTGCCTACCTGTAGATTTTGGCCTGTAGCTCAGCCGCCACCTAGGGAAACCTACCAAACCTGTGCATTTCTGAAAACTAGAGACCTAGGGGAATCCAAGATGGGGTGACTTGTGTGGCTCGGACCAGGTTCTGTTACCCAGAATCCTTTGCAAACCTCAGAATTTGGCTAAAAAAACACATGTTCCTCACATTTCTGTGGCAGAAAGTTATGGAATCCGAGAGGAGCCACAAATTTCCTTCCACCCAGCGTTCCCCCACGTCTCCCGATAAAAATGATACCTCACTTGTGTGGGTAGGCCTAGCGCCCGCAACAGGAAACGCCCCAAAGCGCAACGTGGACACAGACAAATTTTTGAAGGCAAACAGAGGTGTGTTTTGCAAAGTGCCTACCTGTAGATTTTGGCCTGTAGCTCAGCTGCCACCTTGGGAAACCTACCAAACCTGTGCATTTCTGAAAACTAGAGACCTAGGGAAATCCAAGATGGGGTGACTTGTGTGGCTCGGACCAGGTTCTGTTACCCAGAACCCTTTGCAAACCTCAAAATTTGGCTAAAAAAACACATGTTCCTCACATTTCTGTGGCAGAAAGTTCTGGAATCTGAGAGGAGCCACACATTTCCTTCCACCCAGCGTTCCCCCACGTCTCCCGATACAAATGATACCTCACTTGTGTGGGTAGGCCTAGCGCCCGCGACAGGAAACGCCCCAAAGCGCAACGTGGACACAGCCAAATTTTTGAAGGAAAACAGAGGTGTTTTCTGCAAAGTGCCTACCTGTAGATTTTGGCCTGTAGCTCAGCCGCCACCTAGGGAAACCTACCAAACCTGTGCATTTCTGAAAACTAGAGACCTAGGGGAATCCAAGATGGGGTGACTTGTGTGGCTCGGACCAGGTTCTGTTACCCAGAATCCTTTGCAAACCTCAGAATTTGGCTAAAAAAACACATGTTCCTCACATTTCTGTGGCAGAAAGTTCTGGAATCTGAGAGGAGCCACAAATTTCCTTCCACCCAACGTTCCCCCATGTCTCCCGATAAAAATGATACCTCACTTGTGTGGGTAGGCCTAGCGCCCACGACAGGAAACGCCCCAATGCGCAACGTGGACACAGCCAAATTTTTTAAGGAAAACAGAGGTGTTTTTTGCAAAGTGCCTACCTGTAGATTTTGGCCTGTAGCTCAGCCGTCACCTAGGGAAACCTACCAAACCTGTGCATTTCTGAAAACTAGAGACCTAGGGGAATCCAAGATGGGGTGACTTGTGTGGCTCACCAGGTTCTGTTACACAGAATCCTTTGCAAACCTCAAAATTTGGCCAAAAAAACACATGTTCCTCACATTTCTGTGGCAGAAAGTTCTGGAATCTGAAAGGAGCCACAAATTTCCTTCCACCCAGCGTTCCCCCACGTCTCCCGATAAAAATGATACCTCACTTGTGTGGGTAGGCCTAGCGCCCACGACAGGAAACGCCCCAATGCGCAACGTGGACACAGCCAAATTTTTGAAGGAAAACAGAGGTGTTTCTTGCAAAGTGCCTACCTGTAGAGTTTGGCCTGTAGCTCAGCCGTTACCTAGGGAAACCTACCAAACCTGTGCATTTCTGAAAACTAGAGACCTAGGGGAATCCAAGATGGGGTGACTTGTGTGGCTCGGACCAGGTTTTGTTACCCAGAATCCTTTTCAAACCTCTGAATTTGGCTAAAAAAACATATGTTCCTCACATTTCTGTGGCAGAAAGTTCTGGAATCTGAGAGGAGCCACAAATTTCCTTCCACCCAGCGTTCCCCCACGTCTCCCGATAAAAAAGATACCTCACTTGTGTGGGTAGGCCTTGCGCCCGCGACAGGAAAGGCCCCAAAGCGCAACGTGGACACAGCCAAATTTTTGAAGGAAAACAGAGGTGTTTTTTGCAAAGTGCCTACCTGTAGATTTTGGCCTGTAGCTCAGCCGCCACCTAGGGAAACCTACCAAACCTGTGCATTTCTGAAAATTAGAGACCTAGGGGAATCCAAGATGGGGTGACTTGTGTGGCTCGGACCAGGTTCTGTTACCCAGAATCCTTTGCAAACCTCAGAATTTGGCTAAAAAAACACATGTTCCTCACATTTCTGTGGCAGAAAGTTATGGAATCTGAGAGGAGCCACAAATTTCCTTCCACCCAGCGTTCCCCCACGTCTCCCGATAAAAATTATACCTCACTTGTGTGGGTAGGCCTAGCGCCCGCACAGGAAACGCCCCAAAGCGCAACGTGGACACAGACACATTTTTGAAGGCAAACAGAGGTGTTTTTTGCAAAGTGACTACCTGTAGATTTTGGCCTGTAGCTCAGCCGCCACCTAGGGAAACCGACCAAACCTGTGCATTTATGAAAACTAGAGACCTAGGGGAATCCAAGATGGGGTGACTTGTGTGGCTCGAACCAGGTTCTGTTACCCAGAATCCTTTGCAAACCTCAACATTTGGCCAAAAAAACACATGTTCCTCACATTTCTGTGGCAGAAAGTTCTGGAATCTGAAAGGAGCCACAAATTTCCTTCCAACCAGCATTCCCCCACATCTCCCGATAAAAATGATACCTCACTTGTGTGGGTAGGCCTAGCGTCCGCGACAGGAAACGCCCCAAAGCGCAACGTGGACACAGCCACATTTTTGAAGGAAAACAGAGGTGTTTATTGCAAAGTGCCTACCTGTAGATTTTGGCCTGTAGCTCAGCCACCACCTAGGGAAACCTACCAAACCTGTGCATTTCTGAAAACTAGAGACCTAGGGGAATCCAAGATGGGGTGACTTGTGTGGCTCGGACCAGGTTCTGTTACCCAGAATCCGTTGCAAACCTCAAAATTTGGCTAAAAAAACACATGTTCCTCACATTTCTGTGGCAGAAAGTTCTGGAATCTGAGAGGAGCCACAAATTTCCTTCCACCCAGCGTTCCCCCACGTCTCCCGATAAAAATGATACCTCACTTGTGTGGGTAGGCCTAGCGCCCGCGACAGGAAACGCCCCAAAGCGCAACGTGGACACAGCCAAATTTTTGAAGGAAAACAGAGGTGTTTTTTGCAAAGTGCCTACCTGTAGATTTTGGCCTGTAGCTCAGCCGCCACCTAGGGAAACCTACCAAACCTGTGCATTTCTGAAAACTAGAGACCTAGGGGAATCCAAGATGGGGTGACTTGTGTGGCTCGGACCAGGTTTTGTTACCCAGAATCCGTTGCAAACCTCAAAATTTGGCCAAAAAAACACATGTTCCTCACATTTCTGTGGCAGAAAGTTCTGGAATCTGAGAGGAGCCACAAATTTCCTTCCACTCATCGTTCCCCCACGTCTCCCGATAAAAATGATACCTCACTTGTGTGGGTAGGCCTAGCGCCCGCGACAGGAAACGCTCCAAAGCGCAATGTGGACACAGCCAAATTTTTGAAGGAAAACAGAGGTGTTTTTTGCAAAGTGCCTACCTGTAGATTTTGGCCTGTAGCTCAGCCGCCACCTAGGGAAACCTACCAAACCTGTGCATTTCTGAAAACTAGAGACCTAGGGGAATCCACGATGGGGTGACTTGTGTGGCTCAAACCAGGTTCTGTTACCCAGAATCCTTTGCAAACCTCAAAATTTGGCCAAAAAAACACATGTTCCTCACATTTCTGTGGCAGAAAGTTTTGGAATCTGAGAGGAGCCACAAATTTCCTTCCACCCAGCGTTCCCCCACGTCTCCCAATAAAAATGATACCTCACTTGTGTGGGTAGGCCTAGCAACCGCGACAGGAAACGCCCCAAAGCGCAACGTGGACACAGCCACATTTTTGAAGGAAAACAGAGATGTTTTTTGCAAAGTGCCTACCTGTAGATTTTGGCCTGTAGCTCAGCCGCCACCTAGGGAAACCTACCAAACCTGTGCATTTCTGAAAACTAGTGACCTAGGGGAATCCAAGATGGGGTGACTTGTGTGGCTCGGACCAGGTTCTGTTACCCAGAATCCCTTGCAAACCTCAGAATTTGGCTAAAAAAACACATGTTCCTCACATTTCTGTGGCAGAAGGTTCTGGAATCTGAGAGGAGCCACAAATTTCCTTCCACCCAGCGTTCCCCCACGTCTCCCGATAAAAATGATACCTCACTTGTGTGGGTAGGCCTAGCGCCCGCGACAGGAAACGCCCCAAAGCGCAATGTGGACACAGCCAAATTTTTGAAGGAAAACAGAGGTGTTTTTTGCAAAGTGCCTACCTGTAGATTTTGGCCTGTAGCTCAGCCACAACCTAGGGAAACCTACCAAACCTGTGCCTTTCTGAAAACTAGAGACCTAGGGGAATCCAAGATGGGGTGACTTGTGTGGCTCGGACCAGGTTCTGTTACCCAGAATCCTTTGCAAACCTCAGAAATTGGCTAAAAAAACACATGTTCCTCATATTTCTGTGGCAGAAAGTTATGGAATCTGAGAGGAGCCACAAATTTACTTCCACCCAGCGGTCCCCCACATCTCCCGATAAAAATGATACCTCACTTGTGTGGGTAGGCCTAGTGCCCGCAACAGGAAATGCCCCAATGCGCAACGTGGACACAGCCAAATTTTTGAAGGAAAACAGAGGTGTTTTTTGCAAAGTGCCTACCTGTAGATTTTGGCCTGTAGCTCAGCCGCCACCTAGGGAAACCTACCAAACCTGTGCATTTCTGAAAACTAGAGACCTAGGGGAATCCAAGATGGGGTGACTTGTGTGGCTCGGACCAGGTTTTGTTACCCAGAATCCGTTGCAAACCTCAAAATTTGGCCAAAAAAACACATGTTCCTCACATTTCTGTGGCAGAAAGTTCTGGAATCTGAGAGGAGCCACAAATTTCCTTCCACTCATCATTCCCCCACGTCTCCCGATAAAAATTATACCTCACTTGTGTGGGTAGGCCTAGCGCCCGCGACAGGAAACGCTCCAAAGCGCAATGTGGACACAGCCAAATTTTTGAAGGAAAACAGAGGTGTTTTTTGCAAAGTGCCTACCTGTAGATTTTGGCCTGTAGCTCAGCCGCCACCTAGGGAAACCTACCAAACCTGTGCATTTCTGAAAACTAGAGACCTAGGGGAATCCACGATGGGGTGACTTGTGTGGCTCGAACCAGGTTCTGTTACCCAGAATCCTTTGCAAACCTCAAAATTTGGCCAAAAAAACACATGTTCCTCACATTTCTGTGGCAGAACGTTTTGGAATCTGAGAGGAGCCACAAATTTCCTTCCACCCAGCGTTCCCCCACGTCTCCCAATAAAAATAATACCTCACTTGTGTGGGTAGGCCTAGCAACCGCGACAGGAAACGCCCCAAAGCGCAACGTGGACACAGCCACATTTTTGAAGGAAAACAGAGAAGTTTTTTGCAAAGTGCCTACCTGTAGATTTTGGCCTGTAGCTCAGCCGCCACCTAGGGAAACCTAACAAACCTGTGCATTTCTGAAAACTAGTGACCTAGGGGAATCCAAGATGGGGTGACTTGTGTGGCTCGGACCAGGTTCTGTTACCCAGAATCCCTTGCAAACCTCAGAATTTGGCTAAAAAAACACATGTTCCTCACATTTCTGTGGCAGAAGGTTCTGGAATCTGAGAGGAGCCACAAATTTCCTTCCACCCAGCGTTCCCCCACGTCTCCCGATAAAAATGATACCTCACTTGTGTGGGTAGGCCTAGCGCCCGCAACAGGAAACGCCCCAAAGCGCAATGTGGACATAGCCAAATTTTTGAAGGAAAACAGAGGTGTTTTTTGCAAAGTGCCTACCTGTAGATTTTGGCCTGTAGCTCAGCCGCCACCTAGGGAAACCTACCAAACCTGTGCCTTTCTGAAAACTAGAGACCTAGGGGAATCCAAGATGGGGTGACTTGTGTGGCTCGGACCAGGTTCTGTTACCCAGAATCCTTTGCAAACCTCAGAAATTGGCTAAAAAAACACATGTTCCTCACATTTCTGTGGCAGAAAGTTATGGAATCTGAGAGGAGCCACAAATTTACTTCCACCCAGCGGTCCCCCACATCTCCCGATAAAAATGATACCTCACTTGTGTGGGTAGGCCTAGCGCCCGCAACAGGAAATGCCCCAATGCGCAACGTGGACACAGCCAAATGTTTGAAGGAAAACAGAGGTGTTTTTTGCAAAGTGCCTACCTGTAGATTTTGGCCTGTAGCTCAGCCGTCACCTAGGGAAACCTACCAAACCTGTGCATTTCTGAAAACTAGAGACCTAGGGGAATCCAAGATGGGGTGACTTGTGTGGCTCGGACCAGGTTCTGTTACCCAGAACCCTTTGCAAACCTCAAAATTTGGCTAAAAAATCACATGTTCCTCACATTTCTGTGGCAGAAAGTTCTGGAATCTGAGAGGAGCCACGAATTTCCTTCCACTCATCGTTCCCCCACGTCTCCCGATAAAAATGATACCTCAATTGTGTGGGTAGGCCTAGCGCCCGCGACAGGAAACGCTCCAAAGCGCAATGTGGACACAGCCAAATTTTTGAAGGAAAACAGAGGTGTTTTTTGCAAAGTGCCTACCTGTAGATTTTGGCCTGTAGCTCAGCCGCCACCTAGGGAAACCTACCAAACCTGTGCATTTCTGAAAACTAGAGACCTAGGGGAATCCAAGATGGGGTGACTTGTGTGGCTCGGACCAGGTTTTGTTACCCAGAATCCGTTGCAAACCTCAAAATTTGTCCAAAAAAACACATGTTCCTCACATTTCTGTGGCAGAAAGTTCTGGAATCTGAGAGGAGCCACAAATTTCCTTCCACTCATCGTTCCCCCACGTCTCCCGATAAAAATGATACCTCACTTGTGTGGGTAGGCCTAGCGCCCGCGACAGGAAACGCTCCAAAGCGCAATGTGGACACAGCCAAATTTTTGAAGGAAAACAGAGGTGTTTTTTGCAAAGTGCCTACCTGTAGATTTTGGCCTGTAGCTCAGCCGCCACCTAGGGAAACCTACCAAACCTGTGCATTTCTGAAAACTAGAGACCTAGGGGAATCCACGATGGGGTGACTTGTGTGGCTCGAACCAGGTTCTGTTACCCAGAATCCTTTGCAAACCTCAAAATTTGGCCAAAAAAACACATGTTCCTCACATTTCTGTGGCAGAACGTTTTGGAATCTGAGAGGAGCCACAAATTTCCTTCCACCCAGCGGTCCCCCACGTCTCCCGATAAAAATGATACCTCACTTGTGTGGGTAGGCCTAGCGCCCGCAACAGGAAATGCCCCAATGCGCAACGTGGACACAGCCAAATTTTTGAAGGAAAACAGAGGTGTTTTTTGCAAAGTGCCTACCTGTAGATTTTGGCCTGTAGCTCAGCCGCCACCTAGTGAAACCTACCAAACCTGTGCATTTCTGAAAACTAGAGACCTAGGGGAATCCAAGATGGGGTGACTTGTGTGGCTCGGACCAGGTTTTGTTACCCAGAATCCGTTGCAAACCTCAAAATTTGGCCAAAAAAACACATGTTCCTCACATTTCTGTGGCAGAAAGTTCTGGAATCTGAGAGGAGCCACAAATTTCCTTCCACTCATCGTTCCCCCACGTCTCCCGATAAAAATGATACCTCACTTGTGTGGGTAGGCCTAGCGCCCGCGACAGGAAACGCTCCAAAGCGCAATGTGGACACAGCCACATTTTTGAAGGAAAACAGAGGTGTTTTTTGCAAAGTGCCTACCTGTAGATTTTGGCCTGTAGCTCAGCCGCCACCTAGGGAAACCTACCAAACCTGTGCATTTCTGAAAACTAGAGACCTAGGGGAATCCACAATGGGGTGACTTGTGTGGCTCGAACCAGGTTCTGTTACCCAGAATCCTTTGCAAACCTCAAAAATTGGCCAAAAAAACACATGTTCCTCACATTTCTGTGGCAGAACGTTTTGGAATCTGAGAGGAGCCACAAATTTCCTTCCACCCAGCGTTCCCCCACGTCTCCCAATAAAAATAATACCTCACTTGTGTGGGTAGGCCTAGCAACCGCGACAGGAAACGCCCCAAAGCGCAACGTGGACACAGCCACATTTTTGAAGGAAAACAGAGATGTTTTTTGCAAAGTGCCTACCTGTAGATTTTGGCCTGTAGCTCAGCCGCCACCTAGGGAAACCTACCAAACCTGTGCATTTCTGAAAACTAGTGACCTAGGGGAATCCAAGATGGGGTGACTTGTGTGGCTCGGACCAGGTTCTGTTACCCAGAATCCCTTGCAAACCTCAGAATTTGGCTAAAAAAACACATGTTCCTCACATTTCTGTGGCAGAAGGTTCTGGAATCTGAGAGGAGCCACAAATTTCCTTCCACCCAGCGTTCCCCCACGTCTCCCGATAAAAATGATACCTCACTTGTGTGGGTAGGCCTAGCGCCCGCGACAGGAAACGCCCCAAAGCGCAATGTGGACACAGCCAAATTTTTGAAGGAAAACAGAGGTGTTTTTTGCAAAGTGCCTACCTGTAGATTTTGGCCTGTAGCTCAGCCGCCACCTAGGGAAACCTACCAAACCTGTGCCTTTCTGAAAACTAGAGACCTAGGGGAATCCAAGATGGGGTGACTTGTGTGGCTCGGACCAGGTTCTGTTACCCAGAATCCATTGCAAACCTCAGAAATTGGCTAAAAAAACACATGTTACTCACATTTCTGTGGCAGAAAGTTATGGAATCTGAGAGGAGCCACAAATTTACTTCCACCCAGCGGTCCCCCACATCTCCCGATAAAAATGATACCTCACTTGTGTGGGTAGGCCTAGCGCCCGCAACAGGAAATGCCCCAATGCGCAACGTGGACACAGCCAAATTTTTGAAGGAAAACAGAGGTGTTTTTTGCAAAGTGCCTACCTGTAGATTTTGGCCTGTAGCTCAGCCGTCACCTAGGGAAACCTACCAAACCTGTGCATTTCTGAAAACTAGAGACCTAGGGGAATCCAAGATGGGGTGACTTGTGTGGCTCGGACCAGGTTCTGTTACCCTGAACCCTTTGCAAACCTCAAAATTTGGCTAAAAAATCACATGTTCCTCACATTTCTGTGGCAGAAAGTTCTGGAATCTGAGAGGAGCCACAAATTTCCTTCCACCCAGCGTTCCCTCACGTCTCCTGATAAAAATGATACCTCACTTGTGTGGGTAGGCCTAGCGCCCGCGACAGGAAACGCCCCAAAGCGCAACGTGGACACAGCCAAATTTTTGAAGGAAAACAGAGGTGTTTTCTGCAAAGTGCCTACCTGTAGATTTTGGCCTGTAGCTCAGCCGCCACCTAGGGAAACCTACCAAACCTGTGCATTTCTGAAAACTAGAGACCTAGGGGAATCCAAGATGGGGTGACTTGTGTGGCTCGGACCAGGTTCTGTTACTCAGAATCCTTTGCAAACCTCAGAATTTGGCTAAAAAAACACATGTTCCTCACATTTCTGTGGCAGAAAGTTCTGGAATCTGAGGGGAGCCACAAATTTCCTTCCACCCAGCGTTCCCCCATGTCTCCCCATAAAAATGATACCTCACTTGTGTGGGTAGGCCTAGCGCCCACGACAGGAAACGCCCCAATGCGCAACGTGGACACAGCCAAATTTTTGAAGGAAAACAGAGGTGTTTTTTGCAAAGTGCCTACCTGTAGATTTTGGCCTGTAGCTCAGCCGTCACCTAGGGAAACCTACCAAACCTGTGCATTTCTGAAAACTAGAGACCTAGGGGAATCCAAGATGGGGTGACTTGTGTGGCTCGGACCAGGTTCTGTTACCCAGAATCCTTTGCAAACCTCAAAATTTGGCCAAAAAAACACATGTTCCTCACATTTCTGTGGCAGAAAGTTCTGGAATCTGAAAGGAGCCACAAATTTCCTTCCACCCAGCGTTCCCCCACGTCTCCCGATAAAAATGATACCTCACTTGTGTGGGTAGGCCTAGCGCCCACAACAGGAAACGCCCCAATGCGCAACGTGGACACAGCCACATTTTTGAAGGAAAACAGAGGTGTTTCTTGCAAAGTGCCTACCTGTAGAGTTTGGCCTGTAGCTCAGCCGTCACCTAGGGAAACCTACCAAACCTGTGCATTTCTGAAAACTAGAGACCTAGGGGAATCCAAGATGGGGTGACTTGTGTGGCTCGGACCAGGTTCTGTTACCCAGAATCCTTTGCAAACCTCAACATTTGGCCAAAAAAACACATGTTCCTCACATTTCTGTGGCAGAAAGTTCTGGAATCTGAAAGGAGCCACAAATTTCCTTCCAACCAGCGTTCCCCCACATCTCCCGATAAAAATGATACCTCACTTGTGTGGGTAGGCCTAGCGCCCGCGACAGGAAACGCCCCAAAGCGCAACGTGGACACAGCCAAATTTTTGAAGGAAAACAGAGGTGTTTTTTGCAAAGTGCCTACCTGTAGATTTTGGCCTGTAGCTCAGCCGCCACCTAGGGAAACCTACCAAACCTGTGCATTTCTGAAAACTAGAGACCTAGGGGAATCCAAGATGGGGTGACTTGTGTGGCTCGGACCAGGTTCTGTTACCCAGAATCTTTTGCAAACCTCAGAATTTGGCTAAAAAAACACATGTTCCTCACATTTCTGTTGCAGAAAGTTCTGGAATCTGAAAGGAGCCACAAATTTCCTTCCAACCAGCGTTCCCCCACATCTCCCGATAAAAATTATAACTCACTTGTGTGGGTAGGCCTAGCGCCCGCGACAGGAAACGCCCCAAAGCGCAACGTGGACACAGCCAAATTTTTGAAGGAAAACAGAGGTGTTTTTTGCAAAGTGCCTACCTGTAGATTTTGGCCTGTAGCTCAGCCGCCACCTAGGGAAACCTACCAAAACTGTGCATTTCTGAAAACTAGAGACCTAGGGGAATCCAAGATGGGGTGACTTGTGTGGCTCGGACCAGGTTCTGTTACCCAGAATCCTTTGCAAACCTCAGAATTTGGCTAAAAAAACACATGTTCCTCACATTTCTGTGGCAGAAAGTTATGGAATCTGAGAGGAGCCACAAATTTCCTTCCACCCAGCGTTCCCCCACGTCTCCCGATAAAAATGATACCTCACTTGTGTGGGTAGGCCTAGCGCCCGCAACAGGAAACGCCCCAAAGCGCAACATGGACACAGACAAACTTTGGAAGGCAAACAGAGGTGTTTTTTGCAAAGTGCCTACCTGTAGATTTTGGCCTGTAGCTCAGCTGCCACCTAGGGAAACCTACCAAACCTGTGCATTTCTGAAAACTAGAGACCTAGGGGAATCCAAGATGGGGTGACTTGTGTGGCTCGGACCAGGTTCTGTTACCCAGAACCCTTTGCAAACCTCAAAATTTGGCTAAAAAATCACATGTTCCTCACATTTCTGTGGCAGAAAGTTCTGGAATCTGAGAGGAGCCACAAATTTCCTTCCACCCAGCGTTCCCCCACGTCTCCTAATAAAAATGATACCTCACTTGTGTGGGTAGGCCTAGCGCCCGCGACAGGAAACGCCCCAAAGCGCAACGTGGACACAGCCAAATTTTTGAAGGAAAACAGAGGTGTTTTCTGCAAAGTGCCTACCTGTAGATTTTGGCCTGTAGCTCAGCCGCCACCTAGGGAAACCTACCAAACCTGTGCATTTCTGAAAACTAGAGACCTATGGGAATCCAAGATGGGGTGACTTGTGTGGCTCGGACCAGGTTCTGTTACTCAGAATCCTTTGCAAACCTCAGAATTTGGCTAAAAAAACACATGTTCCTCACATTTCTGTGGCAGAAAGTTCTGGAATCTGAGGGGAGCCACAAATTTCCTTCCACCCAGCGTTCCCCCATGTCTCCCGATAAAAATGATACCTCACTTGTGTGGGTAGGCCTAGCGCCCACGACAGGAAACGCCCCAATGCACAACGTGGACACAGCCAAATTTTTGAAGGAAAACAGAGGTGTTTTTTGCAAAGTGCCTACCTGTAGATTTTGGCCTGTAGCTCAGCCGTCACCTAGGGAAACCTACCAAACCTGTGCATTTCTGAAAACTAGAGACCTAGGGGAATCCAAGATGGGGTGACTTGTGTGGCTCGGACCAGGTTCTGTTACCCAGAATCCTTTGCAAACCTCAAAATTTGGCCAAAAAAACACATGTTCCTCACATTTCTGTGGCAGAAAGTTCTGGAATCTGAAAGGAGCCACAAATTTCCTTCCACCCAGCGTTCCCCCACGTCTCCCGATAAAAATGATACCTCACTTGTGTGGGTAGGCCTAGCGCCCACAACAGGAAACGCCCCAATGCGCAACGTGGACACAGCCACATTTTTGAAGGAAAACAGAGGTGTTTCTTGCAAAGTGCCTACCTGTAGAGTTTGGCCTGTAGCTCAGCCGTCACCTAGGGAAACCTACCAAACCTGTGCATTTCTGAAAACTAGATACCTAGGGGAATCCAAGATGGGGTGACTTGTGTGGCTCGGACCAGGTTCTGTTACCCAGAATCCTTTGCAAACCTCAACATTTGGCCAAAAAAACACATGTTCCTCACATTTCTGTGGCAGAAAGTTCTGGAATCTGAAAGGAGCCACAAATTTCCTTCCAACCAGCGTTCCCCCACATCTCCCGATAAAAATGATACCTCACTTGTGTGGGTAGGCCTAGCGCCCGCGACAGGAAACGCCCCAAAGCGCAACGTGGACACAGCCAAATTTTTGAAGGAAAACAGAGGTGTTTTTTGCAAAGTGCCTACCTGTAGATTTTGGCCTGTAGCTCAGCCGCCACCTAGGGAAACCTACCAAACCTGTGCATTTCTGAAAACTAGAGACCTAGGGGAATCCAAGATGGGGTGACTTGTGTGGCTCGGACCAGGTTCTGTTACCCAGAATCCTTTGCAAACCTCAGAATTTGGCTAAAAAAACACATGTTCCTCACATTTCTGTGGCAGAAAGTTATGGAATCTGAGAGGAGCCACAAATTTCCTTCCACCCAGCGTTCCCCCATGTCTCCCGATAAAAATGATACCTCACTTGTGTGGGTAGGCCTAGCGCCCACGACAGGAAACGCCCCAATGCGCAACGTGGACACAGCCAAATTTTTGAAGGAAAACAGAGGTGTTTTTTGCAAAGTGCCTACCTGTAGATTTTGGCCTGTAGCTCAGCCGTCACCTAGGGAAACCTACCAAACCTGTGCATTTCTGAAAACTAGAGACCGAGGGGAATCCAAGATGGGGTGACTTGTGAGGCTCGGACCAGGTTCTGTTACCCAGAATCCTTTGCAAACCTCAAAATTTGGCCAAAAAAACACATGTTCCTCACATTTCTGTGGCAGAAAATTCTGGAATCTGAAAGGAGCCACAAATTTCCTTCCACCCAGCGTTCCCCCACGTCTCCCGATAAAAATGATACCTCACTTGTGTGGGTAGGCCTAGCGCCCACAACAGGAAACGCCCCAACGCACAACGTGGACACAGCCAAATTTTTGAAGGAAAACAGAGGTGTTTCTTGCAAAGTGCCTACCTGTAGAGTTTGGCCTGTAGCTCAGCCGTCACCTAGGGAAACCTACCAAACCTGTGCATTTCTGAAAACTAGAGACCTAGGGGAATCCAAGATGGGGTGACTTGTGTGGCTCGGACCAGGTTCTGTTACCCAGAATCCTTTGCAAACCTCAACATTTGGCCAAAAAAACACATGTTCCTCACATTTCTGTGGCAGAAAGTTCTGGAATCTGAAAGGAGCCACAAATTTCCTTCCAACCAGCGTTCCCCCACATCTCCCGATAAAAATTATACCTCACTTGTGTGGGTAGGCCTAGCGCCCGCGACAGGAAACGCCCCAAAGCGCAACGTGGACACAGCCAAATTTTTGAAGGAAAACAGAGGTGTTTTTTGCAAAGTGCCTACCTGTAGATTTTGGCCTGTAGCTCAGCCGCCACCTAGGGAAACCTACCAAAACTGTGCATTTCTGAAAACTAGAGACCTAGGGGAATCCAAGATGGGGTGACTTGTGTGGCTCGGACCAGGTTCTGTTACCCAGAATCCTTTGCAAACCTCAGAATTTGGCTAAAAAAACACATGTTCCTCACATTTCTGTGGCAGAAAGTTATGGAATCTGAGAGGAGCCACAAATTTCCTTCCACCCAGCGTTCCACCACGTCTCCCGATAAAAATGATACCTCACTTGTGTGGGTAGGCCTAGCGCCCGCAACAGGAAACGCCCCAAAGCGCAACGTGGACACAGACAAATTTTTGAAGGCAAACAGAGGTGTTTTTTGCAAAGTGCCTACCTGTAGATTTTGGCCTGTAGCTCAGCTGCCACCTAGGGAAACCTACCAAACCTGTGCATTTCTGAAAACTAGAGACCTAGGGGAATCCAAGATGGGGTGACTTGTGTGGCTCGGACCAGGTTCTGTTACCCAGAACCCTTTGCAAACCTCAAAATTTGGCTAAAAAATCACATGTTCCTCACATTTCTGTGGCAGAAAGTTCTGGAATCTGAGAGGAGCCACAAATTTCCTTCCACCCAGCGTTCCCCCACGTCTCCTGATAAAAATGATACCTCACTTGTGTGGGTAGGCCTAGCGCCCGCGACAGGAAACGCCCCAAAGCGCAACGTGGACACAGCCAAATTTTTGAAGGAAAACAGAGGTGTTTTCTGCAAAGTGCCTACCTGTAGATTTTGGCCTGTAGCTCAGCCGCCACCTAGGGAAACCTACCAAACCTGTGCATTTCTGAAAACTAGAGACCTAGGGAATCCAAGATGGGGTGACTTGTGTGGCTCGAACTAGGTTCTGTTACCCAGAATCCTTTGCAAACCTCAAAATTTGGCCAAAAAAACACATGTTCCTCACATTTCTGTGGCAGAAAGTTATGGAATCTGAGAGGAGCCACAAATTTCCTTCCACCCATCGTTCCCCCACGTCTCCCGATAAAAATGATACCTCACTTGTGTGGGTAGGCCTAGCGTCTGCAACAGGAAATGCCCCAAAGCGCAACGTGGACACAGACAAATTTTTGAAGGCAAACAGAGGTGTTTTTTGCAAAGTGCCTACCTGTAGATTTTGGCCTGTAGCTCAGCCGCCACCTAGGGAAACCTACCAAACCTGTGCATTTCTGAAAACTAGAGACCTAGGGGAATCCAAGATGGGGTGACTTGTGTGGCTCGGACCAGGTTCTGTTACCCAGAATCCTTTGCAAACCTCAGAATTTGGCTAAAAAAACCCATGTACCTCACACTTCTGTGGCAGAAAGTTCTGGAATCTGAGAGGAGCCACAAATTTCCTTCCACCCAGCGTTCCCCCACGTCTCCCGATAAAAATGATACCTCACTTGTGTGGGTAGGCCTAGCGCCCGCAACAGGAAACGCCCCAAAGCGCAACGTGGACACAGACACATTTTTTAAGGCAAACAGAGGTGTTTTTTGCAAAGTGCCTACCTGTAGATTTTGGCCTGTAGCTCCGCCGCCACCTAGGGAAACCTACCAAACCTGTGCATTTCTGAAAACTAGAGACCTAGGGGAATCCAAGATGGGGTGACTTGTGTGGCTCGGACCAGGTTCTGTTACCCAGAATCCTTTGCAAACCTCAGAAATTGGCTAAAAAAACACATGTTCCTCACATTTCTGTGGCAGAAAGTTATGGAATCTGAGAGGAGCCACAAATTTACTTCCACACAGCGTTCCCCCACATCTCCCGATAAAAATGATACCTCACTTGTGTGGGTAGGCCTACCGCCCGCAACAGGAAACGCCCCAATGCGCAACTTGGACACAGCCACATTTTTGAAGGAAAACAGAGGTGTTTTTTGCAAAGTGCCTACCTGTAGATTTTGGCCTGTAGCTCAGCCGTCACCTAGGGAAACCTACCAAACCTGTGCATTTCTGAAAACTAGAGACCTAGGGGAATCCAAGATGGGGTGACTTGTGTGGCTCGGACCAGGTTCTGTTACCCAGAATCCTTTGCAAACCTCAGAATTTGGCTAAAAAAACACATGTTCCTCACATTTCTGTGGCAGAAAGTTCTGGAATCTGAGAGGAGCCACAAATTTCCTTCCAACCAGCGTTCCCCCACGTCTCCCGATAAAAATGATACCTCACTTGTGTGGGTAGGCCTAGCGCCCGCGACAGGAAACGCCCCAAAGCGCAATGTGGACACAGCCACATTTTTGAAGGAAAACAGAGGTGTTTTTTGCAAAGTGGATACCTGTAGATTTTGGCCTGTAGCTCAGCCGCCACCTAGGGAAACCTACCAAACCTGTGCCTTTCTGAAAACTAGAGACCTAGGGGAATCCAAGATGGGGTGACTTGTGTGGCTCGGACCAGGTTCTGTTACCCAGAATCCTTTGCAAACCTCAAAATTTGGCCAAAAAACCACATGTTCCTCACATTTCTGTGGCAGAAAGTTTTGGAATCTGAGAGGAGCCACAAATTTCCTTCCACCCAGCGTTCCCCCACGTCTCCCGATAAAAATGATACCTCACTTGTGTGGGTAGGCCTAGCGCCCGCGACAGGAAACGCCCCAAAGCGCAACGTGGACACAGCCAAATTTTTGAAGGAAAACAGAGATGTTTTTTGCAAAGTGCCTACCTGTAGATTTTGGCCTGTAGCTCAGCCGCCACCTAGGGAAACCTACCAAACCTGTGCATTTCTGAAAACTAGAGACCTAGGGGAATCCAGGATGGGGTGACTTGTGTGGCTCGGAACAGGTTCTGTTACCCAGAATCCTTTGCAAACCTCAGAATTTGGCTAAAAAAACACATGTACCTCACATTTCTGTGGCAGAAAGTTCTGGAATCTGAGAGGAGCCACAAATTTCCTTCCACCCAGCGTTCCCCCACGTCTCCCGATAAAAATGATACCTCACTTGTGTGGGTAGGCCTAGCGCCCGCAACAGGAAACGCCCCAAAGCGCAACGTGGACACAGACAAATTTTTTAAGGCAAACAGAGGTGTTTTTTGCAAAGTGCCTACCTGTAGATTTTGGCCTGTAGCTCAGCCGCCACCTAGGGAAAGCTACCAAACCTGTGCATTTCTGAAAACTAGAGACCTAGGGGAATCCAGGATGGGGTGACTTGTGTGGCTCGGACCAGGTTCTGTTACCCAGAATCCTTTGCAAACCTCAGAATTTGGCTAAAAAAACACATGTACCTCACATTTATGTGGCAGAAAGTTCTGGAATCTGAGAGGAGCCACAAATTTCCTTGCACCCAGTGTTCCCCCACGTCTCCCGATAAAAATGATACCTCACTTGTGTGGGTAGGCCTAGCGCCCGCGACAGGAAGGGCCCCAAAGCGCAACGTGGACGCAGCCAAATTTTTGAAGGAAAACAGAGGTGTTTTTTGCAAAGTGCCTACCTGTAGATTTTGGCCTGTAGCTCAGCCGCCACCTAGGGAAACCTACCAAACCTGTGCATTTCTGAAAACTAGTGACCTAGGGGAATCCAAGATGGGGTGACTTGTGTGGCTCGGACCAGGTTCTGTTACCCAGAATCCCTTGCAAACCTCAGAAATTGGCTAAAAAAACACATGTTCCTCACATTTCTGTGGCAGAAAGTTATGGAATCTGAGAGGAGCCACAAATTTACTTCCACCCAGCATTCCCCCACATCTCCCGATAAAAATGATACCTCACTTGTGTGGGTAGGCCTAGCGCCCGCAACAGGAAACGCCCCAATGCGCAACTTGGACACAGCCACATTTTTGAAGGAAAACAGAGGTGTTTTTTGCAAAGTGCCTACCTGTAGATTTTGGCCTGTAGCTCAGCCGTCACCTAGGGAAACCTACCAAACCTGTGCATTTCTGAAAACTAGAGACCTAGGGGAATCCAAGATGGGGTGACTTGTGTGGCTCGGACCAGTTTCTGTTACCCAGAATCCTTTGCAAACCTCAAAATTTGTCCAAAAAAACACATGTTCCTCACATTTCTGTGGCAGAAAGTTCTGGAATCTGAGAGGAGCCACAAATTTCCTTCCACCCAGTGTTCCCCCACGTCTCCCGATAAAAATGATACCTCACTTGTGTGGGTAGGCCTAGCGCCCGCGACAGGAAACGCCCCAAAGCGCAACTTGGACACAGCCAAATTTTTGAAGGAAAACAGAGGTGTTTTTTGCGAAGTGCCTACCTGTAGATTTTGGCCTGTAGCTCAGCCGCCACCTAGGGAAACCTACCAAACCTGTGCATTTCTGAAAACTAGAGACCTAGGGGAATCCAAGATGGGGTGACTTGTGTGGCTCGGACCAGGTTCTGTTACCCAAAATCCTTTGCAAACCTCAGAATTTGGCTAAAAAAACACATGTTCCTCACATTTCTGTGGCAGAAAGTTCTGGAATCTGAGAGGAGCCACAAATTTCCTTCCAACCAGCGTTCCCCCACGTCTCCCGATAAAAATGATACCTCACTTGTGTGGGTAGGCCTAGCGCCCGCGACAGGAAACGCCCCAAAGCGCAATGTGGACACAGCCACATTTTAGAAGGAAAACAGAGGTGTTTTTTGCAAAGTGGATACCTGTAGATTTTGGCCTGTAGCTCAGCCGCCACCTAGGGAAACCTACCAAACCTGTGCCTTTCTGAAAACTAGAGACCTAGGGGAATCCAAGATGGGGTAACTTGTGTGGCTCGGACCAGGTTCTGTTACCCAGAATCCTTTGCAAACCTCAGAATTTGGCTAAAAAAACACATGTTCCTCACATTTCTGTGGCAGAAAGTTCTGGAATCTGAGAGGAGCCACAAATTTCCTTCCACCCAGCGTTCCCCCATGTCTCCCGATAAAAATGATACCTCACTTGTGTGGGTAGGCCTAGCGCCCACGACAGGAAACGCCCCAATGCGCAACGTGGACACAGCCAAATTTTTGAAGGAAAACAGAGGTGTTTTTTGCAAAGTGCCTACCTGTAGATTTTGGCCTGTAGCTCAGCCGTCACCTAGGGAAACCTACCAAACCTGTGCATTTCTGAAAACTAGAGACCTAGGGGAATCCAAGATGGGGTGACTTGTGTGGCTCGGACCAGGTTCTGTTACCCAGAATCCTTTGCAAACCTCAAAATTTGGCCAAAAAAACACATGTTCCTCACATTTCTGTGGCAGAAAGTTCTGGAATCTGAAAGGAGCCACAAATTTCCTTCCACCCAGCGTTCCCCCACGTCTCCCGATAAAAATGATACCTCACTTGTGTGGGTAGGCCTAGCGCCCACAACAGGAAACGCCCCAATGCGCAACGTGGACACAGCCAAATTTTTGAAGGAAAACAGAGGTGTTTCTTGCAAAGTGCCTACCTGTAGAGTTTGGCCTGTAGCTCAGCCGTCACATAGGGAAACCTACCAAACCTGTGCATTTCTGAAAACTAGAGACCTAGGGGAATCCAAGATGGGGTGACTTGTGTGGCTCGGACCAGGTTCTGTTACCCAGAATCCTTAGCAAACCTCAACCTTTGGCCAAAAAAAAACACGTGTTCCTCACATTTCTGTGGCAGAAAGTTCTAAAATCTGAAAGGAGCCACAAATTTCCTTCCAACCAGCGTTCCCCCACATCTCCCGATAAAAATGATACCTCACTTGTGTGGGTAGGCCTAGCGCCCGCGACAGGAAACGCCCCAAAGCGCAACGTGGACACAGCCAAATTTTTGAAGGAAAACAGAGGTGTTTTTTTCAAAGTGCCTACCTGTAGATTTTGGCCTGTAGCTCAGCCGCCACCTAGGGAAACCTACCAAACCTGTGCATTTCTGAAAACTAGAGACCTAGGGGAATCCAAGATGGGGTGACTTGTGTGGCTCGGACCAGGTTCTGTTACCCAGAATCCTTTGCAAACCTCAGAATTTGGCTAAAAAAACACATGTTCCTCACATTTCTGTGGCAGAAAGTTATGGAATCCGAGAGGAGCCACAAATTTCCTTCCACCCAGCGTTCCCCCACGTCTCCCGATAAAAATGATACCTCACTTGTGTGGGTAGGCCTAGCGCCCGCAACAGGAAACGCCCCAAAGCGCAACGTGGACACAGACAAATTTTTGAAGGCAAAAAGAGGTGTGTTTTGCAAAGTGCCTACCTGTAGATTTTGGCCTGTAGCTCAGCTGCCACCTTGGGAAACCTACCAAACCTGTGCATTTCTGAAAACTAGAGACCTAGGGAAATCCAAGATGGGGTGACTTGTGTGGCTCGGACCAGGTTCTGTTACCCAGAACCCTTTGCAAACCTCAAAATTTGGCTAAAAAAACACATGTTCCTCACATTTCTGTGGCAGAAAGTTCTGGAATCTGAGAGGAGCCACACATTTCCTTCCACCCAGCGTTCCCCCACGTCTCCCGATAAAAATGATACCTCACTTGTGTGGGTAGGCCTAGCGCCTGCAACAGGAAATGCCCCAAAGCGCAACGTGGACACAGACAAATTTTTGAAGGCAAACAGAGGTGTTTTTTGCAAAGTGCCTACCTGTAGATTTTGGCCTGTAGCTCAGCCGCCACCTAGGGAAACCTACCAAACCTGTGCATTTCTGAAAACTAGAGACCTAGGGGAATCCAAGATGGGGTGACTTGTGTGGCTCGGACCAGGTTCTGTTACCCAGAATCCTTTGCAAACCTCAAAATTTGGCCAAAAAACCACATGTTCCTCACATTTCTGTGGCAGAAAGTTTTGGAATCTGAGAGGAGCCACAAATTTCCTTCCACCCAGCGTTCCCCCACGTCTCCCGATAAAAATGATACCTCACTTGTGTGGGTAGGCCTAGCGCCCGCGACAGGAAACGCCCCAAAGCGCAACGTGGACACAGCCAAATTTTTGAAGGAAAACAGAGGTGTTTTTTGCAAAGTGCCTACCTGTAGATTTTGGCCTGTAGCTCAGCCGCCACCTAGGGAAACCTACCAAACCTGTGCATTTCTGAAAATTAGAGACCTAGGGGAATCCAAGATGGGGTGACTTGTGTGGCTCGGACCAGGTTCTGTTACCCAGAATCCTTTGCAAACCTCAGAATTTGGCTAAAAAAACACATGTTCCTCACATTTCTGTGGCAGAAAGTTATGGAATCTGAGAGGAGCCACAAATTTCCTTCCACCCAGCGTTCCCCCACGTCTCCCGATAAAAATTATACCTCACTTGTGTGGGTAGGCCTAGCGCCCGCACAGGAAACGCCCCAAAGCGCAACGTGGACACAGACAAATTTTTGAAGGCAAACAGAGGTGTTTTTTGCAAAGTGCCTACCTGTAGATTTTGGCCTGTAGCTCAGCCGCCACCTAGGGAAACCGACCAAACCTGTGCATTTCTGAAAACTAGAGACCTAGGGGAATCCAAGATGGGGTGACTTGTGTGGCTCGAACCAGGTTCTGTTACCCAGAATCCTTTGCAAACCTCAACATTTGGCCAAAAAAACACATGTTCCTCACATTTCTGTGGCAGAAAGTTCTGGAATCTGAAAGGAGCCACAAATTTCCTTCCAACCAGCATTCCCCCACATCTCCCGATAAAAATGATACCTCACTTGTGTGGGTAGGCCTAGCGTCCGCGACAGGAAACGCCCCAAAGCGCAACGTGGACACAGCCAAATTTTTGAAGGAAAACAGAGGTGTTTTTTGCAAAGTGCCTACCTGTAGATTTTGGCCTGTAGCTCAGCCGCCACCTAGGGAAAGATACCAAACCTGTGCATTTCTGAAAACTAGAGACCTAGGGGAATCCAAGATGGGGTGACTTGTGTGGCTCGGACCAGGTTCTGTTACCCAGAATCCGTTGCAAACCTCAAAATTTGGCCAAAAAAACACATGTTCCTCACATTTCTGTGGCAGAAAGTTCTGGAATCTGAGAGGAGCCACAAATTTCCTTCCACCCAGCTGTTCCCCCACGTCTCCCGATAAAAATGATACCTCACTTGTGTGGGTAGGCCTAGCGCCCGCGACAGGAAACGCCCCAAAGCGCAACGTGGACACAGCCAAATTTTTGAAGGAAAACAGAGGTGTTTTTTGCAAAGTGCCTACCTGTAGATTTTGGCCTGTAGCTCAGCCGCCACCTAGGGAAACCTACCAAACCTGTGCATTTCTGAAAACTAGAGACCTAGGGGAATCCAAGATGGGGTGACTTGTGTGGCTCGGACCAGGTTTTGTTACCCAGAATCCGTTGCAAACCTCAAAATTTGGCCAAAAAAACACATGTTCCTCACATTTCTGTGGCAGAAAGTTCTGGAATCTGAGAGGAGCCACAAATTTCCTTCCACTCATCGTTCCCCCACGTCTCCCGATAAAAATGATACCTCACTTGTGTGGGTAGGCCTAGCGCCCGCGACAGGAAACGCTCCAAAGCGCAATGTGGACACAGCCAAATTTTTGAAGGAAAACAGAGGTGTTTTTTGCAAAGTGCCTACCTGTAGATTTTGGCCTGTAGCTCAGCCGCCACCTAGGGAAACCTACCAAACCTGTGCATTTCTGAAAACTAGAGACCTAGGGGAATCCACGATGGGGTGACTTGTGTGGCTCGAACCAGGTTCTGTTACCCAGAATCTTTTGCAAACCTCAAAATTTGGCCAAAAAAACACATGTTCCTCACATTTCTGTGGCAGAAAGTTTTGGAATCTGAGAGGAGCCACAAATTTCCTTCCACCCAGCGTTCCCCCACGTCTCCCAATAAAAATGATACCTCACTTGTGTGGGTAGGCCTAGCAACCGCGACAGGAAACACCCCAAAGCGCAACGTGGACACAGCCACATTTTTGAAGTAAAACAGAGATGTTTTTTGCAAAGTGCCTACCTGTAGATTTTGGCCTGTAGCTCAGCCGCCACCTAGGGAAACCTACCAAACCTGTGCATTTCTGAAAACTAGTGACCTAGGGGAATCCAAGATGGGGTGACTTGTGTGGCTCGGACCAGGTTCTGTTACCCAGAATCCCTTGCAAACCTCAGAATTTGGCTAAAAAAACACATGTTCCTCACATTTCTGTGGCAGAAGGTTCTGGAATCTGAGAGGAGCCACAAATTTCCTTCCACCCAGCGTTCCCCCACGTCTCCCGATAAAAATGATACCTCACTTGTGTGGGTAGGGCTAGCGCCCGCGACAGGAAACGCCCCAAAGCGCAATGTGGACACAGCCAAATTTTTGAAGGAAAACAGAGGTGTTTTTTGCAAAGTGCCTACCTGCAGATTTTGGCCTGTAGCTCAGCCGCCACCTAGGGAAACCTACCAAACCTGTGCCTTTCTGAAAACTAGAGACCTAGGGGAATCCAAGATGGGGTGACTTGTGTGGCTCGGACCAGGTTCTGTTACCCAGAATCCTTTGCAAACCTCAGAAATTGGCTAAAAAAACACATGTTCCTCACATTTCTGTGGCAGAAAGTTATGGAATCTGAGAGGAGCCACAAATTTACTTCCACCCAGCGGTCCCCCACATCTCCCGATAAAAATGATACCTCACTTGTGTGGGTAGGCCTAGCGCCCGCAACAGGAAATGCCCCAAAGCGCAACGTGGACACAGACAAATTTTTGAAGGAAAACAGAGGTGTTTTTTGCAAAGTGCCTACCTGTAGATTTTGGCCTGTAGCTCAGCCGCCACCTAGGGAAACCTACCAAACCTGTGCATTTCTGAAAACTAGAGACCTAGGGGAATCCAAGATGGGGTGACTTGTGTGGCTCGGACCAGGTTTTGTTACCCAGAATCCGTTGCAAACCTCAAAATTTGGCCAAAAAAACACATGTTCCTCACATTTCTGTGGCAGAAAGTTCTGGAATCTGAGAGGAGCCACAAATTTCCTTCCACTCATCGTTCCCCCACGTCTCCCGATAAAAATGATACCTCACTTGTGTGGGTAGGCCTAGCGCCCGTGACAGGAAACGCTCCAAAGCGCAATGTGGACACAGGCAAATTTTTGAAGGAAAACAGAGGTGTTTTTTGCAAAGTGCCTACCTGTAGATTTTGGCCTGTAGCTCAGCCGCCACCTAGGGAAACCTACCAAACCTGTGCATTTCTGAAAACTAGAGACCTAGGGGAATCCACGATGGGGTGACTTGTGTGGCTCGAACCAGGTTCTGTTACCCAGAATCCTTTGCAAACCTCAAAATTTGGCCAAAAAAACACATGTTCCTCACATTTCTGTGGCAGAAAGTTTTGGAATCTGAGAGGATCCACAAATTTCCTTCCACCCAGCGTTCCCCCACGTCTCCCAATAAAAATAATACCTCACTTGTGTGGGTAGGCCTAGCAACCGCGACAGGAAACGCCCCAAAGCGCAACGTGGACACAGCCACATTTTTGAAGGAAAACAGAGATGTTTTTTGCAAAGTGCCTACCTGTAGATTTTGGCCTGTAGCTCAGCCGCCACCTAGGGAAACCTACCAAACCTGTGCATTTCTGAAAACTAGTGACCTAGGGGAATCCAAGATGGGGTGACTTGTGTGGCTCGGACCAGGTTCTGTTACCCAGAATCCCTTGCAAACCTCAGAATTTGGCTTAAAAAACACATGTTCCTCACATTTCTGTGGCAGAAGGTTCTGGAATCTGAGAGGAGCCACAAATTTCCTTCCACCCAGCGTTCCCCCACGTCTCCCGATAAAAATGATACCTCACATGTGTGGGTAGGCCTAGCGCCCGCGACAGGAAACGCCCCAAAGCGCAACGTGGACACAGCCAAATTTTTGAAGGAAAACAGAGATGTTTTTTGCAAAGTGCCTACCTGTAGATTTTGTCCTGTAGCTCAGCCGCCACCTAGGGAAACCTACCAAACCTGTGCATTTCTCAAAACTAGAGACCTAGGGGAATCCAGGATGGGGTGACTTGTGTGGCTCGGACCAGGTTCTGTTACCCAGAATCCTTTGCAAACCTCAGAATTTGGCTAACAAAACACATGTACCTCACATTTCTGTGGCAGAAAGTTCTGGAATCTAAGAGGAGCCACAAATTTCCTTCCACCCAGCGTTCCCCCACGTCTCCCGATAAAAATGATACCTCACTTGTGTGGGTAGGCCTAGCACCCGCGACAGGAAAGGCCCCAAAGCGCAACGTGGACACAGCCAAATTTTTGAAGGAAAACAGAGGTGTTTTTTGCAAAGTGCCTACCTGTAGATTTTGGCCTGTAGCTCAGCCGCCACCTAGGGAAACTACCAAACCTGTGCATTTCTGAAAATTAGAGACCTAGGGGAATCCAAGATGGGGTGACTTGTGCGGCTTGGACCAGGTTCTGTTACCCAGAATCCTTTGCAAACCTCAGAATTTGGCTAAAAAAACACATGTTCCTCACATTTCTGTGGCAGAAAGTTATGGAATCTGAGAGGAGCCACAAATTTCCTTCCACCCAGCGTTCCCCCACGTCTCCCGATAAAAATGATCCCTCACTTGTGTGGGTAGGCCTAGCGCCCGCAACAGGAAACGCCCCAAAGCGCAACGTGGACACAGACAAATTTTTGAAGGCAAACAGAGGTGTTTTTTGCAAAGTGCCTACCTTTAGATTTTGGCCTGTAGCTCAGCCGCCACCTAGGGAAACCTACCAAACCTGTGCATTTCTGAAAACTAGAGACCTAGGGAATCCAAGATGGGGTGACTTGTGTGGCTCGAACTAGGTTCTGTTACCCAGAATCCTTTGCAAACCTCAAAATTTGGCCAAAAAAACACATGTTCCTCACATTTCTGTGGCAGAAAGTTATGGAATCTGAGAGGAGCCACAAATTTCCTTCCACCCAGCGTTCCCCCACGTCTCCCGATAAAAATGATACCTCACTTGTGTGGGTAGGCCTAGCGTCTGCAACAGGAAATGCCCCAAAGCGCAACGTGGACACAGACAAATTTTTGAAGGCAAACAGAGGTGTTTTTTGCAAAGTGCCTACCTGTAGATTTTGGCCTGTAGCTCAGCCGCCACCTAGGGAAACCTACCAAACCTGTGCATTTCTGAAAACTAGAGACCTAGGGGAATCCAAGATGGGGTGACTTGTGTGGCTCGGACCAGGTTCTGTTACCCAGAATCCTTTGCAAACCTCAAAATTTGGCCAAAAAACCACATGTTCCTCACATTTCTGTGGCAGAAAGTTTTGGAATCTGAGAGGAGCCACAAATTTCCTTCCACCCAGCGTTCCCCCACGTCTCCCGATAAAAATGATACCTCACTTGTGTGGGTAGGCCTAGCGCCCGCGACAGGAAACGCCCCAAAGCGCAACGTGGACACAGCCAAATTTTTGAAGGAAAACAGAGATGTTTTTTGCAAAGTGCCTACCTGTAGATTTTGGCCTGTAGCTCAGCCGCCACCTAGGGAAACCTACCAAACCTGTGCATTTCTGAAAACTAGAGACCTAGGGGAATCCAGGATGGGGTGACTTGTGTGGCTCGGAACAGGTTCTGTTACCCAGAATCCTTTGCAAACCTCAGAATTTGGCTAAAAAAACACATGTACCTCACACTTCTGTGGCAGAAAGTTCTGGAATCTGAGAGGAGCCACAAATTTCCTTCCACCCAGCGTTCCCCAACGTCTCCCGATAAAAATGATACCTCACTTGTGTGGGTAGGCCTAGCGCCCGCAACAGGAAACGCCCCAAAGCGCAACGTGGACACAGACACATTTTTTAAGGCAAACAGAGGTGTTTTTTGCAAAGTGCCTACCTGTAGATTTTGGCCTGTAGCTCAGCCGCCACCTAGGGAAACCTACCAAACCTGTGCATTTCTGAAAACTAGAGACCTAGGGGAATCCAAGATGGGGTGACTTGTGTGGCTCGGACCAGGTTCTGTTACCCAGAATCCTTTGCAAACCTCAGAAATTGGCTAAAAAAACACATGTTCCTCACATTTCTGTGGCAGAAAGTTATGGAATCTGAGAGGAGCCACAAATTTACTTCCACACAGCGTTCCCCCACATCTCCCGATAAAAATGATACCTCACTTGTGTGGGTAGGCCTACCGCCCGCAACAGGAAACGCCCCAATGCGCAACTTGGACACAGCCACATTTTTGAAGGAAAACAGAGGTGTTTTTTGCAAAGTGCCTACCTGTAGATTTTGGCCTGTAGCTCAGCCGTCACCTAGGGAAACCTACCAAACCTGTGCATTTCTGAAAACTAGAGACCTAGGGGAATCCAAGATGGGGTGACTTGTGTGGCTCGGACCAGGTTCTGTTACCCAGAATCCTTTCCAAACCTCAGAATTTGGCTAAAAAAACACATGTTCCTCACATTTCTGTGGCAGAAAGTTCTGGAATCTGAGAGGAGCCACAAATTTCCTTCCAACCAGCGTTCCCCCACGTCTCCCGATAAAAATGATACCTCACTTGTGTGGGTAGGCCTAGCGCCCGCGACAGGAAACGCCCCAAAGCGCAATGGGGACACAGCCACATTTTTGAAGGAAAACAGAGGTGTTTTTTGCAAAGTGGATACCTGTAGATTTTGGCCTGTAGCTCAGCCGCCACCTAGGGAAACCTACCAAACCTGTGCCTTTCTGAAAACTAGAGACCTAGGGGAATCCAAGATGGGGTGACTTGTGTGGCTCGGACCAGGTTCTGTTACCCAGAATCCTTTGCAAACCTCAAAATTTGGCCAAAAAACCACATGTTCCTCACATTTCTGTGGCAGAAAGTTTTGGAATCTGAGAGGAGCCACAAATTTCCTTCCACCCAGCGTTCCCCCACGTCTCCCGATAAAAATGATACCTCACTTGTGTGGGTAGGCCTAGCGCCCGCGACAGGAAACGCCCCAAAGCGCAACGTGGACACAGCCAAATTTTTGAAGGAAAACAGAGATGTTTTTTGCAAAGTGCCTACCTGTAGATTTTGGCCTGTAGCTCAGCCGCCACCTAGGGAAACCTACCAAACCTGTGCATTTCTGAAAACTAGAGACCTAGGGGAATCCAGGATGGGGTGACTTGTGTGGCTCGGAACAGGTTCTGTTACCCAGAATCCTTTGCAAACCTCAGAATTTGGCTAAAAAAACACATGTACCTCACATTTCTGTGGCAGAAAGTTCTGGAATCTGAGAGGAGCCACAAATTTCCTTCCACCCAGCGTTCCCCCACGTCTCCCGATAAAAATGATACCTCACTTGTGTGGGTAGGCCTAGCGCCCGCAACAGGAAACGCCCCAAAGCGCAACGTGGACACAGACAAATTTTTTAAGGCAAACAGAGGTGTTTTTTGCAAAGTGCCTACCTGTAGATTTTGGCCTGTAGCTCAGCCGCCACCTAGGGAAACCTACCAAACCTGTGCATTTCTGAAAACTAGAGACCTAGGGGAATCCAGGATGGGGTGACTTGTGTGGCTCGGACCAGGTTCTGTTACCCAGAATCCTTTGCAAACCTCAGAATTTGGCTAAAAAAACACATGTACCTCACATTTATGTGGCAGAAAGTTCTGGAATCTGAGAGGAGCCACAAATTTCCTTGCACCCAGTGTTCCCCCACGTCTCCCGATAAAAATGATACCTCACTTGTGTGGGTAGGCCTAGCGCCCGCGACAGGAAGGGCCCCAAAGCGCAACGTGGACGCAGCCAAATTTTTGAAGGAAAACAGAGGTGTTTTTTGCAAAGTGCCTACCTGTAGATTTTGGCCTGTAGCTCAGCCGCCACCTAGGGAAACCTACCAAACCTGTGCATTTCTGAAAACTAGTGACCTAGGGGAATCCAAGATGGGGTGACTTGTGTGGCTCGGACCAGGTTCTGTTACCCAGAATCCCTTGCAAACCTCAGAAATTGGCTAAAAAAACACATGTTCCTCACATTTCTGTGGCAGAAAGTTATGGAATCTGAGAGGAGCCACAAATTTACTTCCACCCAGCATTCCCCCACATCTCCCGATAAAAATGATACCTCACTTGTGTGGGTAGGCCTAGCGCCCGCAACAGGAAACGCCCCAATGCGCAACTTGGACACAGCCACATTTTTGAAGGAAAACAGAGGTGTTTTTTGCAAAGTGCCTACCTGTAGATTTTGGCCTGTAGCTCAGACGTCACCTAGGGAAACCTACCAAACCTGTGCATTTCTGAAAACTAGAGACCTAGGGGAATCCAAGATGGGGTGACTTGTGTGGCTCGGACCAGTTTCTGTTACCCAGAATCCTTTGCAAACCTCAAAATTTGTCCAAAAAAACACATGTTCCTCACATTTCTGTGGCAGAAAGTTCTGGAATCTGAGAGGAGCCACAAATTTCCTTCCACCCAGTGTTCCCCCACGTCTCCCGATAAAAATGATACCTCACTTGTGTGGGTAGGCCTAGCGCCCGCGACAGGAAACGCCCCAAAGCGCAACTTGGACACAGCCAAATTTTTGAAGGAAAACAGAGGTGTTTTTTGCGAAGTGCCTACCTGTAGATTTTGGCCTGTAGCTCAGCCGCCACCTAGGGAAACCTACCAAACCTGTGCATTTCTGAAAACTAGAGACCTAGGGGAATCCAAGATGGGGTGACTTGTGTGGCTCGGACCAGGTTCTGTTACCCAAAATCCTTTGCAAACCTCAGAATTTGGCAAAAAAAACACATGTTCCTCACATTTCTGTGGCAGAAAGTTCTGGAATCTGAGAGGAGCCACAAATTTCCTTCCAACCAGCGTTCCCCCACGTCTCCCGATAAAAATGATACCTCACTTGTGTGGGTAGGCCTAGCGCCCGCGACAGGAAACGCCCCAAAGCGCAATGTGGACACAGCCACATTTTAGAAGGAAAACAGAGGTGTTTTTTGCAAAGTGGATACCTGTAGATTTTGGCCTGTAGCTCAGCCGCCACCTAGGGAAACCTACCAAACCTGTGCCTTTCTGAAAACTAGAGACCTAGGGGAATCCAAGATGGGGTAACTTGTGTGGCTCGGACCAGGTTCTGTTACCCAGAATCCTTTGCAAACCTCAGAATTTGGCTAAAAAAACACATGTTCCTCACATTTCTGTGGCAGAAAGTTCTGGAATCTGAGAGGAGCCACAAATTTCCTTCCACCCAGCGTTCCCCCATGTCTCCCGATAAAAATGATACCTCACTTGTGTGGGTAGGCCTAGCGCCCACGACAGGAAACGCCCCAATGCGCAACGTGGACACAGCCAAATTTTTGAAGGAAAACAGAGGTGTTTTTTGCAAAGTGCCTACCTGTAGATTTTGGCCTGTAGCTCAGCCGTCACCTAGGGAAACCTACCAAACCTGTGCATTTCTGAAAACTAGAGACCTAGGGGAATCCAAGATGGGGTGACTTGTGTGGCTCGGACCAGGTTCTGTTACCCAGAATCCTTTGCAAACCTCAAAATTTGGCCAAAAAAACACATGTTCCTCACATTTCTGTGGCAGAAAGTTCTGGAATCTGAAAGGAGCCACAAATTTCCTTCCACCCAGCGTTCCCCCACGTCTCCCGATAAAAATGATACCTCACTTGTGTGGGTAGGCCTAGCGCCCACAACAGGAAACGCCCCAATGCGCAACGTGGACACAGCCAAATTTTTGAAGGAAAACAGAGGTGTTTCTTGCAAAGTGCCTACCTGTAGAGTTTGGCCTGTAGCTCAGCCGTCACATAGGGAAACCTACCAAACCTGTGCATTTCTGAAAACTAGAGACCTAGGGGAATCCAAGATGGGGTGACTTGTGTGGCTCGGACCAGGTTCTGTTACCCAGAATCCTTTGCAAACCTCAACATTTGGCCAAAAAAACACATGTTCCTCACATTTCTGTGGCAGAAAGTTCTAAAATCTGAAAGGAGCCACAAATTTCCTTCCAACCAGCGTTCCCCCACATCTCCCGATAAAAATGATACCTCACTTGTGTGGGTAGGCCTAGCGCCCGCGACAGGAAACGCCCCAAAGCGCAACGTGGACACAGCCAAATTTTTGAAGGAAAACAGAGGTGTTTTTTTCAAAGTGCCTACCTGTAGATTTTGGCCTGTAGCTCAGCCGCCACCTAGGGAAACCTACCAAACCTGTGCATTTCTGAAAACTAGAGACCTAGGGGAATCCAAGATGGGGTGACTTGTGTGGCTCGGACCAGGTTCTGTTACCCAGAATCCTTTGCAAACCTCAGAATTTGGCTAAAAAAACACATGTTCCTCACATTTCTGTGGCAGAAAGTTATGGAATCCGAGAGGAGCCACAAATTTCCTTCCACCCAGCGTTCCCCCACGTCTCCCGATAAAAATGATACCTCACTTGTGTGGGTAGGCCTAGCGCCCGCAACAGGAAACGCCCCAAAGCGCAACGTGGACACAGACAAATTTTTGAAGGCAAACAGAGGTGTGTTTTGCAAAGTGCCTACCTGTAGATTTTGGCCTGTAGCTCAGCTGCCACCTTGGGAAACCTACCAAACCTGTGCATTTCTGAAAACTAGAGACCTAGGGAAATCCAAGATGGGGTGACTTGTGTGGCTCGGACCAGGTTCTGTTACCCAGAACCCTTTGCAAACCTCAAAATTTGGCTAAAAAAACACATGTTCCTCACATTTCTGTGGCAGAAAGTTCTGGAATCTGAGAGGAGCCACACATTTCCTTCCACCCAGCGTTCCCCCACGTCTCCCGATACAAATGATACCTCACTTGTGTGGGTAGGCCTAGCGCCCGCGACAGGAAACGCCCCAAAGCGCAACGTGGACACAGCCAAATTTTTGAAGGAAAACAGAGGTGTTTTCTGCAAAGTGCCTACCTGTAGATTTTGGCCTGTAGCTCAGCCGCCACCTAGGGAAACCTACCAAACCTGTGCATTTCTGAAAACTAGAGACCTAGGGGAATCCAAGATGGGGTGACTTGTGTGGCTCGGACCAGGTTCTGTTACCCAGAATCCTTTGCAAACCTCAGAATTTGGCTAAAAAAACACATGTTCCTCACATTTCTGTGGCAGAAAGTTCTGGAATCTGAGAGGAGCCACAAATTTCCTTCCACCCAACGTTCCCCCATGTCTCCCGATAAAAATGATACCTCACTTGTGTGGGTAGGCCTAGCGCCCACGACAGGAAACGCCCCAATGCGCAACGTGGACACAGCCAAATTTTTTAAGGAAAACAGAGGTGTTTTTTGCAAAGTGCCTACCTGTAGATTTTGGCCTGTAGCTCAGCCGTCACCTAGGGAAACCTACCAAACCTGTGCATTTCTGAAAACTAGAGACCTAGGGGAATCCAAGATGGGGTGACTTGTGTGGCTCACCAGGTTCTGTTACACAGAATCCTTTGCAAACCTCAAAATTTGGCCAAAAAAACACATGTTCCTCACATTTCTGTGGCAGAAAGTTCTGGAATCTGAAAGGAGCCACAAATTTCCTTCCACCCAGCGTTCCCCCACGTCTCCCGATAAAAATGATACCTCACTTGTGTGGGTAGGCCTAGCGCCCACGACAGGAAACGCCCCAATGCGCAACGTGGACACAGCCAAATTTTTGAAGGAAAACAGAGGTGTTTCTTGCAAAGTGCCTACCTGTAGAGTTTGGCCTGTAGCTCAGCCGTTACCTAGGGAAACCTACCAAACCTGTGCATTTCTGAAAACTAGAGACCTAGGGGAATCCAAGATGGGGTGACTTGTGTGGCTCGGACCAGGTTTTGTTACCCAGAATCCTTTTCAAACCTCTGAATTTGGCTAAAAAAACATATGTTCCTCACATTTCTGTGGCAGAAAGTTCTGGAATCTGAGAGGAGCCACAAATTTCCTTCCACCCAGCGTTCCCCCACGTCTCCCGATAAAAAAGATACCTCACTTGTGTGGGTAGGCCTTGCGCCCGCGACAGGAAAGGCCCCAAAGCGCAACGTGGACACAGCCAAATTTTTGAAGGAAAACAGAGGTGTTTTTTGCAAAGTGCCTACCTGTAGATTTTGGCCTGTAGCTCAGCCGCCACCTAGGGAAACCTACCAAACCTGTGCATTTCTGAAAATTAGAGACCTAGGGGAATCCAAGATGGGGTGACTTGTGTGGCTCGGACCAGGTTCTGTTACCCAGAATCCTTTGCAAACCTCAGAATTTGGCTAAAAAAACACATGTTCCTCACATTTCTGTGGCAGAAAGTTATGGAATCTGAGAGGAGCCACAAATTTCCTTCCACCCAGCGTTCCCCCACGTCTCCCGATAAAAATTATACCTCACTTGTGTGGGTAGGCCTAGCGCCCGCACAGGAAACGCCCCAAAGCGCAACGTGGACACAGACACATTTTTGAAGGCAAACAGAGGTGTTTTTTGCAAAGTGACTACCTGTAGATTTTGGCCTGTAGCTCAGCCGCCACCTAGGGAAACCGACCAAACCTGTGCATTTATGAAAACTAGAGACCTAGGGGAATCCAAGATGGGGTGACTTGTGTGGCTCGAACCAGGTTCTGTTACCCAGAATCCTTTGCAAACCTCAACATTTGGCCAAAAAAACACATGTTCCTCACATTTCTGTGGCAGAAAGTTCTGGAATCTGAAAGGAGCCACAAATTTCCTTCCAACCAGCATTCCCCCACATCTCCCGATAAAAATGATACCTCACTTGTGTGGGTAGGCCTAGCGTCCGCGACAGGAAACGCCCCAAAGCGCAACGTGGACACAGCCACATTTTTGAAGGAAAACAGAGGTGTTTATTGCAAAGTGCCTACCTGTAGATTTTGGCCTGTAGCTCAGCCACCACCTAGGGAAACCTACCAAACCTGTGCATTTCTGAAAACTAGAGACCTAGGGGAATCCAAGATGGGGTGACTTGTGTGGCTCGGACCAGGTTCTGTTACCCAGAATCCGTTGCAAACCTCAAAATTTGGCTAAAAAAACACATGTTCCTCACATTTCTGTGGCAGAAAGTTCTGGAATCTGAGAGGAGCCACAAATTTCCTTCCACCCAGCGTTCCCCCACGTCTCCCGATAAAAATGATACCTCACTTGTGTGGGTAGGCCTAGCGCCCGCGACAGGAAACGCCCCAAAGCGCAACGTGGACACAGCCAAATTTTTGAAGGAAAACAGAGGTGTTTTTTGCAAAGTGCCTACCTGTAGATTTTGGCCTGTAGCTCAGCCGCCACCTAGGGAAACCTACCAAACCTGTGCATTTCTGAAAACTAGAGACCTAGGGGAATCCAAGATGGGGTGACTTGTGTGGCTCGGACCAGGTTTTGTTACCCAGAATCCGTTGCAAACCTCAAAATTTGGCCAAAAAAACACATGTTCCTCACATTTCTGTGGCAGAAAGTTCTGGAATCTGAGAGGAGCCACAAATTTCCTTCCACTCATCGTTCCCCCACGTCTCCCGATAAAAATGATACCTCACTTGTGTGGGTAGGCCTAGCGCCCGCGACAGGAAACGCTCCAAAGCGCAATGTGGACACAGCCAAATTTTTGAAGGAAAACAGAGGTGTTTTTTGCAAAGTGCCTACCTGTAGATTTTGGCCTGTAGCTCAGCCGCCACCTAGGGAAACCTACCAAACCTGTGCATTTCTGAAAACTAGAGACCTAGGGGAATCCACGATGGGGTGACTTGTGTGGCTCAAACCAGGTTCTGTTACCCAGAATCCTTTGCAAACCTCAAAATTTGGCCAAAAAAACACATGTTCCTCACATTTCTGTGGCAGAAAGTTTTGGAATCTGAGAGGAGCCACAAATTTCCTTCCACCCAGCGTTCCCCCACGTCTCCCAATAAAAATGATACCTCACTTGTGTGGGTAGGCCTAGCAACCGCGACAGGAAACGCCCCAAAGCGCAACGTGGACACAGCCACATTTTTGAAGGAAAACAGAGATGTTTTTTGCAAAGTGCCTACCTGTAGATTTTGGCCTGTAGCTCAGCCGCCACCTAGGGAAACCTACCAAACCTGTGCATTTCTGAAAACTAGTGACCTAGGGGAATCCAAGATGGGGTGACTTGTGTGGCTCGGACCAGGTTCTGTTACCCAGAATCCCTTGCAAACCTCAGAATTTGGCTAAAAAAACACATGTTCCTCACATTTCTGTGGCAGAAGGTTCTGGAATCTGAGAGGAGCCACAAATTTCCTTCCACCCAGCGTTCCCCCACGTCTCCCGATAAAAATGATACCTCACTTGTGTGGGTAGGCCTAGCGCCCGCGACAGGAAACGCCCCAAAGCGCAATGTGGACACAGCCAAATTTTTGAAGGAAAACAGAGGTGTTTTTTGCAAAGTGCCTACCTGTAGATTTTGGCCTGTAGCTCAGCCACAACCTAGGGAAACCTACCAAACCTGTGCCTTTCTGAAAACTAGAGACCTAGGGGAATCCAAGATGGGGTGACTTGTGTGGCTCGGACCAGGTTCTGTTACCCAGAATCCTTTGCAAACCTCAGAAATTGGCTAAAAAAACACATGTTCCTCATATTTCTGTGGCAGAAAGTTATGGAATCTGAGAGGAGCCACAAATTTACTTCCACCCAGCGGTCCCCCACATCTCCCGATAAAAATGATACCTCACTTGTGTGGGTAGGCCTAGTGCCCGCAACAGGAAATGCCCCAATGCGCAACGTGGACACAGCCAAATTTTTGAAGGAAAACAGAGGTGTTTTTTGCAAAGTGCCTACCTGTAGATTTTGGCCTGTAGCTCAGCCGCCACCTAGGGAAACCTACCAAACCTGTGCATTTCTGAAAACTAGAGACCTAGGGGAATCCAAGATGGGGTGACTTGTGTGGCTCGGACCAGGTTTTGTTACCCAGAATCCGTTGCAAACCTCAAAATTTGGCCAAAAAAACACATGTTCCTCACATTTCTGTGGCAGAAAGTTCTGGAATCTGAGAGGAGCCACAAATTTCCTTCCACTCATCATTCCCCCACGTCTCCCGATAAAAATTATACCTCACTTGTGTGGGTAGGCCTAGCGCCCGCGACAGGAAACGCTCCAAAGCGCAATGTGGACACAGCCAAATTTTTGAAGGAAAACAGAGGTGTTTTTTGCAAAGTGCCTACCTGTAGATTTTGGCCTGTAGCTCAGCCGCCACCTAGGGAAACCTACCAAACCTGTGCATTTCTGAAAACTAGAGACCTAGGGGAATCCACGATGGGGTGACTTGTGTGGCTCGAACCAGGTTCTGTTACCCAGAATCCTTTGCAAACCTCAAAATTTGGCCAAAAAAACACATGTTCCTCACATTTCTGTGGCAGAACGTTTTGGAATCTGAGAGGAGCCACAAATTTCCTTCCACCCAGCGTTCCCCCACGTCTCCCAATAAAAATAATACCTCACTTGTGTGGGTAGGCCTAGCAACCGCGACAGGAAACGCCCCAAAGCGCAACGTGGACACAGCCACATTTTTGAAGGAAAACAGAGAAGTTTTTTGCAAAGTGCCTACCTGTAGATTTTGGCCTGTAGCTCAGCCGCCACCTAGGGAAACCTAACAAACCTGTGCATTTCTGAAAACTAGTGACCTAGGGGAATCCAAGATGGGGTGACTTGTGTGGCTCGGACCAGGTTCTGTTACCCAGAATCCCTTGCAAACCTCAGAATTTGGCTAAAAAAACACATGTTCCTCACATTTCTGTGGCAGAAGGTTCTGGAATCTGAGAGGAGCCACAAATTTCCTTCCACCCAGCGTTCCCCCACGTCTCCCGATAAAAATGATACCTCACTTGTGTGGGTAGGCCTAGCGCCCGCAACAGGAAACGCCCCAAAGCGCAATGTGGACATAGCCAAATTTTTGAAGGAAAACAGAGGTGTTTTTTGCAAAGTGCCTACCTGTAGATTTTGGCCTGTAGCTCAGCCGCCACCTAGGGAAACCTACCAAACCTGTGCCTTTCTGAAAACTAGAGACCTAGGGGAATCCAAGATGGGGTGACTTGTGTGGCTCGGACCAGGTTCTGTTACCCAGAATCCTTTGCAAACCTCAGAAATTGGCTAAAAAAACACATGTTCCTCACATTTCTGTGGCAGAAAGTTATGGAATCTGAGAGGAGCCACAAATTTACTTCCACCCAGCGGTCCCCCACATCTCCCGATAAAAATGATACCTCACTTGTGTGGGTAGGCCTAGCGCCCGCAACAGGAAATGCCCCAATGCGCAACGTGGACACAGCCAAATGTTTGAAGGAAAACAGAGGTGTTTTTTGCAAAGTGCCTACCTGTAGATTTTGGCCTGTAGCTCAGCCGTCACCTAGGGAAACCTACCAAACCTGTGCATTTCTGAAAACTAGAGACCTAGGGGAATCCAAGATGGGGTGACTTGTGTGGCTCGGACCAGGTTCTGTTACCCAGAACCCTTTGCAAACCTCAAAATTTGGCTAAAAAATCACATGTTCCTCACATTTCTGTGGCAGAAAGTTCTGGAATCTGAGAGGAGCCACGAATTTCCTTCCACTCATCGTTCCCCCACGTCTCCCGATAAAAATGATACCTCAATTGTGTGGGTAGGCCTAGCGCCCGCGACAGGAAACGCTCCAAAGCGCAATGTGGACACAGCCAAATTTTTGAAGGAAAACAGAGGTGTTTTTTGCAAAGTGCCTACCTGTAGATTTTGGCCTGTAGCTCAGCCGCCACCTAGGGAAACCTACCAAACCTGTGCATTTCTGAAAACTAGAGACCTAGGGGAATCCAAGATGGGGTGACTTGTGTGGCTCGGACCAGGTTTTGTTACCCAGAATCCGTTGCAAACCTCAAAATTTGTCCAAAAAAACACATGTTCCTCACATTTCTGTGGCAGAAAGTTCTGGAATCTGAGAGGAGCCACAAATTTCCTTCCACTCATCGTTCCCCCACGTCTCCCGATAAAAATGATACCTCACTTGTGTGGGTAGGCCTAGCGCCCGCGACAGGAAACGCTCCAAAGCGCAATGTGGACACAGCCAAATTTTTGAAGGAAAACAGAGGTGTTTTTTGCAAAGTGCCTACCTGTAGATTTTGGCCTGTAGCTCAGCCGCCACCTAGGGAAACCTACCAAACCTGTGCATTTCTGAAAACTAGAGACCTAGGGGAATCCACGATGGGGTGACTTGTGTGGCTCGAACCAGGTTCTGTTACCCAGAATCCTTTGCAAACCTCAAAATTTGGCCAAAAAAACACATGTTCCTCACATTTCTGTGGCAGAACGTTTTGGAATCTGAGAGGAGCCACAAATTTCCTTCCACCCAGCGGTCCCCCACGTCTCCCGATAAAAATGATACCTCACTTGTGTGGGTAGGCCTAGCGCCCGCAACAGGAAATGCCCCAATGCGCAACGTGGACACAGCCAAATTTTTGAAGGAAAACAGAGGTGTTTTTTGCAAAGTGCCTACCTGTAGATTTTGGCCTGTAGCTCAGCCGCCACC
Source organism: Pleurodeles waltl (assembly GCF_031143425.1). Taxonomy (NCBI): domain Eukaryota; kingdom Metazoa; phylum Chordata; class Amphibia; order Caudata; family Salamandridae; genus Pleurodeles; species Pleurodeles waltl. The sequence goes on from NC_090442.1 coordinate 838,305,579, forward strand.
TAGTGAAACCTACCAAACCTGTGCATTTCTGAAAACTAGAGACCTAGGGGAATCCAAGATGGGGTGACTTGTGTGGCTCGGACCAGGTTTTGTTACCCAGAATCCGTTGCAAACCTCAAAATTTGGCCAAAAAAACACATGTTCCTCACATTTCTGTGGCAGAAAGTTCTGGAATCTGAGAGGAGCCACAAATTTCCTTCCACTCATCGTTCCCCCACGTCTCCCGATAAAAATGATACCTCACTTGTGTGGGTAGGCCTAGCGCCCGCGACAGGAAACGCTCCAAAGCGCAATGTGGACACAGCCACATTTTTGAAGGAAAACAGAGGTGTTTTTTGCAAAGTGCCTACCTGTAGATTTTGGCCTGTAGCTCAGCCGCCACCTAGGGAAACCTACCAAACCTGTGCATTTCTGAAAACTAGAGACCTAGGGGAATCCACAATGGGGTGACTTGTGTGGCTCGAACCAGGTTCTGTTACCCAGAATCCTTTGCAAACCTCAAAAATTGGCCAAAAAAACACATGTTCCTCACATTTCTGTGGCAGAACGTTTTGGAATCTGAGAGGAGCCACAAATTTCCTTCCACCCAGCGTTCCCCCACGTCTCCCAATAAAAATAATACCTCACTTGTGTGGGTAGGCCTAGCAACCGCGACAGGAAACGCCCCAAAGCGCAACGTGGACACAGCCACATTTTTGAAGGAAAACAGAGATGTTTTTTGCAAAGTGCCTACCTGTAGATTTTGGCCTGTAGCTCAGCCGCCACCTAGGGAAACCTACCAAACCTGTGCATTTCTGAAAACTAGTGACCTAGGGGAATCCAAGATGGGGTGACTTGTGTGGCTCGGACCAGGTTCTGTTACCCAGAATCCCTTGCAAACCTCAGAATTTGGCTAAAAAAACACATGTTCCTCACATTTCTGTGGCAGAAGGTTCTGGAATCTGAGAGGAGCCACAAATTTCCTTCCACCCAGCGTTCCCCCACGTCTCCCGATAAAAATGATACCTCACTTGTGTGGGTAGGCCTAGCGCCCGCGACAGGAAACGCCCCAAAGCGCAATGTGGACACAGCCAAATTTTTGAAGGAAAACAGAGGTGTTTTTTGCAAAGTGCCTACCTGTAGATTTTGGCCTGTAGCTCAGCCGCCACCTAGGGAAACCTACCAAACCTGTGCCTTTCTGAAAACTAGAGACCTAGGGGAATCCAAGATGGGGTGACTTGTGTGGCTCGGACCAGGTTCTGTTACCCAGAATCCATTGCAAACCTCAGAAATTGGCTAAAAAAACACATGTTACTCACATTTCTGTGGCAGAAAGTTATGGAATCTGAGAGGAGCCACAAATTTACTTCCACCCAGCGGTCCCCCACATCTCCCGATAAAAATGATACCTCACTTGTGTGGGTAGGCCTAGCGCCCGCAACAGGAAATGCCCCAATGCGCAACGTGGACACAGCCAAATTTTTGAAGGAAAACAGAGGTGTTTTTTGCAAAGTGCCTACCTGTAGATTTTGGCCTGTAGCTCAGCCGTCACCTAGGGAAACCTACCAAACCTGTGCATTTCTGAAAACTAGAGACCTAGGGGAATCCAAGATGGGGTGACTTGTGTGGCTCGGACCAGGTTCTGTTACCCTGAACCCTTTGCAAACCTCAAAATTTGGCTAAAAAATCACATGTTCCTCACATTTCTGTGGCAGAAAGTTCTGGAATCTGAGAGGAGCCACAAATTTCCTTCCACCCAGCGTTCCCTCACGTCTCCTGATAAAAATGATACCTCACTTGTGTGGGTAGGCCTAGCGCCCGCGACAGGAAACGCCCCAAAGCGCAACGTGGACACAGCCAAATTTTTGAAGGAAAACAGAGGTGTTTTCTGCAAAGTGCCTACCTGTAGATTTTGGCCTGTAGCTCAGCCGCCACCTAGGGAAACCTACCAAACCTGTGCATTTCTGAAAACTAGAGACCTAGGGGAATCCAAGATGGGGTGACTTGTGTGGCTCGGACCAGGTTCTGTTACTCAGAATCCTTTGCAAACCTCAGAATTTGGCTAAAAAAACACATGTTCCTCACATTTCTGTGGCAGAAAGTTCTGGAATCTGAGGGGAGCCACAAATTTCCTTCCACCCAGCGTTCCCCCATGTCTCCCCATAAAAATGATACCTCACTTGTGTGGGTAGGCCTAGCGCCCACGACAGGAAACGCCCCAATGCGCAACGTGGACACAGCCAAATTTTTGAAGGAAAACAGAGGTGTTTTTTGCAAAGTGCCTACCTGTAGATTTTGGCCTGTAGCTCAGCCGTCACCTAGGGAAACCTACCAAACCTGTGCATTTCTGAAAACTAGAGACCTAGGGGAATCCAAGATGGGGTGACTTGTGTGGCTCGGACCAGGTTCTGTTACCCAGAATCCTTTGCAAACCTCAAAATTTGGCCAAAAAAACACATGTTCCTCACATTTCTGTGGCAGAAAGTTCTGGAATCTGAAAGGAGCCACAAATTTCCTTCCACCCAGCGTTCCCCCACGTCTCCCGATAAAAATGATACCTCACTTGTGTGGGTAGGCCTAGCGCCCACAACAGGAAACGCCCCAATGCGCAACGTGGACACAGCCACATTTTTGAAGGAAAACAGAGGTGTTTCTTGCAAAGTGCCTACCTGTAGAGTTTGGCCTGTAGCTCAGCCGTCACCTAGGGAAACCTACCAAACCTGTGCATTTCTGAAAACTAGAGACCTAGGGGAATCCAAGATGGGGTGACTTGTGTGGCTCGGACCAGGTTCTGTTACCCAGAATCCTTTGCAAACCTCAACATTTGGCCAAAAAAACACATGTTCCTCACATTTCTGTGGCAGAAAGTTCTGGAATCTGAAAGGAGCCACAAATTTCCTTCCAACCAGCGTTCCCCCACATCTCCCGATAAAAATGATACCTCACTTGTGTGGGTAGGCCTAGCGCCCGCGACAGGAAACGCCCCAAAGCGCAACGTGGACACAGCCAAATTTTTGAAGGAAAACAGAGGTGTTTTTTGCAAAGTGCCTACCTGTAGATTTTGGCCTGTAGCTCAGCCGCCACCTAGGGAAACCTACCAAACCTGTGCATTTCTGAAAACTAGAGACCTAGGGGAATCCAAGATGGGGTGACTTGTGTGGCTCGGACCAGGTTCTGTTACCCAGAATCTTTTGCAAACCTCAGAATTTGGCTAAAAAAACACATGTTCCTCACATTTCTGTTGCAGAAAGTTCTGGAATCTGAAAGGAGCCACAAATTTCCTTCCAACCAGCGTTCCCCCACATCTCCCGATAAAAATTATAACTCACTTGTGTGGGTAGGCCTAGCGCCCGCGACAGGAAACGCCCCAAAGCGCAACGTGGACACAGCCAAATTTTTGAAGGAAAACAGAGGTGTTTTTTGCAAAGTGCCTACCTGTAGATTTTGGCCTGTAGCTCAGCCGCCACCTAGGGAAACCTACCAAAACTGTGCATTTCTGAAAACTAGAGACCTAGGGGAATCCAAGATGGGGTGACTTGTGTGGCTCGGACCAGGTTCTGTTACCCAGAATCCTTTGCAAACCTCAGAATTTGGCTAAAAAAACACATGTTCCTCACATTTCTGTGGCAGAAAGTTATGGAATCTGAGAGGAGCCACAAATTTCCTTCCACCCAGCGTTCCCCCACGTCTCCCGATAAAAATGATACCTCACTTGTGTGGGTAGGCCTAGCGCCCGCAACAGGAAACGCCCCAAAGCGCAACATGGACACAGACAAACTTTGGAAGGCAAACAGAGGTGTTTTTTGCAAAGTGCCTACCTGTAGATTTTGGCCTGTAGCTCAGCTGCCACCTAGGGAAACCTACCAAACCTGTGCATTTCTGAAAACTAGAGACCTAGGGGAATCCAAGATGGGGTGACTTGTGTGGCTCGGACCAGGTTCTGTTACCCAGAACCCTTTGCAAACCTCAAAATTTGGCTAAAAAATCACATGTTCCTCACATTTCTGTGGCAGAAAGTTCTGGAATCTGAGAGGAGCCACAAATTTCCTTCCACCCAGCGTTCCCCCACGTCTCCTAATAAAAATGATACCTCACTTGTGTGGGTAGGCCTAGCGCCCGCGACAGGAAACGCCCCAAAGCGCAACGTGGACACAGCCAAATTTTTGAAGGAAAACAGAGGTGTTTTCTGCAAAGTGCCTACCTGTAGATTTTGGCCTGTAGCTCAGCCGCCACCTAGGGAAACCTACCAAACCTGTGCATTTCTGAAAACTAGAGACCTATGGGAATCCAAGATGGGGTGACTTGTGTGGCTCGGACCAGGTTCTGTTACTCAGAATCCTTTGCAAACCTCAGAATTTGGCTAAAAAAACACATGTTCCTCACATTTCTGTGGCAGAAAGTTCTGGAATCTGAGGGGAGCCACAAATTTCCTTCCACCCAGCGTTCCCCCATGTCTCCCGATAAAAATGATACCTCACTTGTGTGGGTAGGCCTAGCGCCCACGACAGGAAACGCCCCAATGCACAACGTGGACACAGCCAAATTTTTGAAGGAAAACAGAGGTGTTTTTTGCAAAGTGCCTACCTGTAGATTTTGGCCTGTAGCTCAGCCGTCACCTAGGGAAACCTACCAAACCTGTGCATTTCTGAAAACTAGAGACCTAGGGGAATCCAAGATGGGGTGACTTGTGTGGCTCGGACCAGGTTCTGTTACCCAGAATCCTTTGCAAACCTCAAAATTTGGCCAAAAAAACACATGTTCCTCACATTTCTGTGGCAGAAAGTTCTGGAATCTGAAAGGAGCCACAAATTTCCTTCCACCCAGCGTTCCCCCACGTCTCCCGATAAAAATGATACCTCACTTGTGTGGGTAGGCCTAGCGCCCACAACAGGAAACGCCCCAATGCGCAACGTGGACACAGCCACATTTTTGAAGGAAAACAGAGGTGTTTCTTGCAAAGTGCCTACCTGTAGAGTTTGGCCTGTAGCTCAGCCGTCACCTAGGGAAACCTACCAAACCTGTGCATTTCTGAAAACTAGATACCTAGGGGAATCCAAGATGGGGTGACTTGTGTGGCTCGGACCAGGTTCTGTTACCCAGAATCCTTTGCAAACCTCAACATTTGGCCAAAAAAACACATGTTCCTCACATTTCTGTGGCAGAAAGTTCTGGAATCTGAAAGGAGCCACAAATTTCCTTCCAACCAGCGTTCCCCCACATCTCCCGATAAAAATGATACCTCACTTGTGTGGGTAGGCCTAGCGCCCGCGACAGGAAACGCCCCAAAGCGCAACGTGGACACAGCCAAATTTTTGAAGGAAAACAGAGGTGTTTTTTGCAAAGTGCCTACCTGTAGATTTTGGCCTGTAGCTCAGCCGCCACCTAGGGAAACCTACCAAACCTGTGCATTTCTGAAAACTAGAGACCTAGGGGAATCCAAGATGGGGTGACTTGTGTGGCTCGGACCAGGTTCTGTTACCCAGAATCCTTTGCAAACCTCAGAATTTGGCTAAAAAAACACATGTTCCTCACATTTCTGTGGCAGAAAGTTATGGAATCTGAGAGGAGCCACAAATTTCCTTCCACCCAGCGTTCCCCCATGTCTCCCGATAAAAATGATACCTCACTTGTGTGGGTAGGCCTAGCGCCCACGACAGGAAACGCCCCAATGCGCAACGTGGACACAGCCAAATTTTTGAAGGAAAACAGAGGTGTTTTTTGCAAAGTGCCTACCTGTAGATTTTGGCCTGTAGCTCAGCCGTCACCTAGGGAAACCTACCAAACCTGTGCATTTCTGAAAACTAGAGACCGAGGGGAATCCAAGATGGGGTGACTTGTGAGGCTCGGACCAGGTTCTGTTACCCAGAATCCTTTGCAAACCTCAAAATTTGGCCAAAAAAACACATGTTCCTCACATTTCTGTGGCAGAAAATTCTGGAATCTGAAAGGAGCCACAAATTTCCTTCCACCCAGCGTTCCCCCACGTCTCCCGATAAAAATGATACCTCACTTGTGTGGGTAGGCCTAGCGCCCACAACAGGAAACGCCCCAACGCACAACGTGGACACAGCCAAATTTTTGAAGGAAAACAGAGGTGTTTCTTGCAAAGTGCCTACCTGTAGAGTTTGGCCTGTAGCTCAGCCGTCACCTAGGGAAACCTACCAAACCTGTGCATTTCTGAAAACTAGAGACCTAGGGGAATCCAAGATGGGGTGACTTGTGTGGCTCGGACCAGGTTCTGTTACCCAGAATCCTTTGCAAACCTCAACATTTGGCCAAAAAAACACATGTTCCTCACATTTCTGTGGCAGAAAGTTCTGGAATCTGAAAGGAGCCACAAATTTCCTTCCAACCAGCGTTCCCCCACATCTCCCGATAAAAATTATACCTCACTTGTGTGGGTAGGCCTAGCGCCCGCGACAGGAAACGCCCCAAAGCGCAACGTGGACACAGCCAAATTTTTGAAGGAAAACAGAGGTGTTTTTTGCAAAGTGCCTACCTGTAGATTTTGGCCTGTAGCTCAGCCGCCACCTAGGGAAACCTACCAAAACTGTGCATTTCTGAAAACTAGAGACCTAGGGGAATCCAAGATGGGGTGACTTGTGTGGCTCGGACCAGGTTCTGTTACCCAGAATCCTTTGCAAACCTCAGAATTTGGCTAAAAAAACACATGTTCCTCACATTTCTGTGGCAGAAAGTTATGGAATCTGAGAGGAGCCACAAATTTCCTTCCACCCAGCGTTCCACCACGTCTCCCGATAAAAATGATACCTCACTTGTGTGGGTAGGCCTAGCGCCCGCAACAGGAAACGCCCCAAAGCGCAACGTGGACACAGACAAATTTTTGAAGGCAAACAGAGGTGTTTTTTGCAAAGTGCCTACCTGTAGATTTTGGCCTGTAGCTCAGCTGCCACCTAGGGAAACCTACCAAACCTGTGCATTTCTGAAAACTAGAGACCTAGGGGAATCCAAGATGGGGTGACTTGTGTGGCTCGGACCAGGTTCTGTTACCCAGAACCCTTTGCAAACCTCAAAATTTGGCTAAAAAATCACATGTTCCTCACATTTCTGTGGCAGAAAGTTCTGGAATCTGAGAGGAGCCACAAATTTCCTTCCACCCAGCGTTCCCCCACGTCTCCTGATAAAAATGATACCTCACTTGTGTGGGTAGGCCTAGCGCCCGCGACAGGAAACGCCCCAAAGCGCAACGTGGACACAGCCAAATTTTTGAAGGAAAACAGAGGTGTTTTCTGCAAAGTGCCTACCTGTAGATTTTGGCCTGTAGCTCAGCCGCCACCTAGGGAAACCTACCAAACCTGTGCATTTCTGAAAACTAGAGACCTAGGGGAATCCAAGATGGGGTGACTTGTGTGGCTCGGACCAGGTTCTGTTACCCAGAATCCTTTGCAAACCTCAGAATTTGGCTAAAAAAACACATGTTCCTCACATTTCTGTGGCAGTAAGTTCTGGAATCTGAGAGGAGCCACAAATTTCCTTCCACCCAGCGTTCCCCCATGTCTCCCGATAAAAATGATACCTCACTTGTGTGGGTAGGCCTAGCGCCCGCAACAGGAAACGCCCCAAAGCGCAACGTGGACACAGCCAAATTTTTGAAGGAAAACAGAGGTGTTTTTTGCAAAGTGCCTACCTGTAGATTTTGGCCTGTAGCTCAGCCGCCACCTAGGGAAACCTACCAAACCTGTGCATTTTTGAAAATTAGAGACCTAGGGGAATCTAAGATGGGGTGACTTGTGTGGCTCGGACCAGGTTCTGTTACCCAGAATCCTTTGCAAACCTCAGAATTTGGCTAAAAAAACACATGTTCCTCACATTTCTGTGGCAGAAAGTTATGGAATTTGAGAGGAGCCACAAATTTCCTTCCACCCAGCGTTCCCCCACGTCTCCCGATAAAAATGATACCTCACTTGTGTGGGTAGGCCTAGCGTCCGCAACAGGAAACGCCCCAAAGCGCAACGTGGACACAGACACATTTTTGAAGGCAAACAGAGGTGTTTTTTGCAAAGTGCCTACCTGTAGATTTTGGCCTGTAGCTCAGCCGCCACCTAGGGAAACCTACCAAACCTGTGCATTTCTGAAAACTAGAGACCTATGGGAATCCAAGATGGGGTGACTTGTGTTGCTCGAACCAGGTTCTGTTACCCAGAATCCTTTGCAAACCTCAAAATTTGGCTAAAAAAAACACATGTTCCTCACATTTCTGTGGCAGAAAGTTCTGGAATCTGAGGGGAGCCACAAATTTCCTTCCACCCAGCGTTCCCCCACGTCTCCCGATAAAAATGATACCTCACTTGTGTGGGTAGGCCTAGCGCCCGCGACAGGAAACGCCCCAAAGCGCAACGTGGACACAGCCAAATTTTTGAAGGAAAACAGAGGTGTTTTTTGCAAAGTGCCTACCTGTAGATTTTGGCCTGTAGCTCAGCCGCCACCTAGGGAAACCTACCAAACCTGTGCATTTCTGAAAACTAGTGACCTAGGGGAATCCAAGATGGGGTGACTTGTGTGGCTCGGACCAGGTTCTGTTACCCAGAATCCGTTGCAAACCTCAAAATTTGGCCAAAAAAACACATGTTCCTCACATTTCTGTGGCAGAAAGTTCTGGAATCTGAGAGGAGCCACAAATTTCCTTCCACCCAGCGTTCCCTTACGTCTCCCGATAAAAATGATACCTCACTTGTGTGGGTAGGCCTAGCGCCCGCGACAGGAAACGCCCCAAAGCGCAATGTGGACACAGCCAAATTTTTGAAGGAAAACAGAGGTGTTTTTTGCAAAGTGCCTACCTGTAGATTTTGGCCTGTAGCTCAGCCGCCACCTAGGGAAACCTACCAAACCTGTGAATTTCTAAAAACTAGAGACCTAGGGGAATCCAAGATGGGGTGACTTGTGTGGCTCGGACCAGGTTCTGTTACCCAGAATCCTTTGCAAACCTCAAAATTTGGCTAAAAAAACACATGTTCCTCACATTTCTGTGGCAGAAAGTTCTGGAATCTGAGAGGAGCCACAAATTTCCTTCCACCCAGCGTTCCCCCACGTCTCCCGATAAAAATGATACCTCACTTGTGTGGGTAGGCCTTGCGCCCGCGACAGGAAAGGCCCCAAAGCGCAACGTGGACATAGCCAAATTTTTGAAGGAAAACAGAGGTGTTTTTTGCAAAGTGCCTACCTGTAGATTTTGGCCTGTAGCTCAGCCGCCACCTAGGGAAACCTACCAAACCTGTGCATTTCTGAAAATTAGAGACCTAGGGGAATCTAAGATGGGGTGACTTGTGTGGCTCGGACCAGGTTCTGTTACCCAGAATCCTTTGCAAACCTCAGAATTTGGCTAAAAAAACACATGTTCCTCACATTTCTGTGGCAGAAAGTTATGGAATCTGAGGGGAGCCACAAATTTCCTTCCACCCAGCGTTCCCCCACGTCTCCCGATAAAAATGATACCTCACTTGTGTGTGTAGGCCTAGCGCCCGCGACAGGAAACGCCCCAAAGCGCAACGTGGACACAGCCAAATTTTTGAAGGAAAACAGAGGTGTTTTTTGCAAAGTGCCTACCTGTAGATTTTGGCCTGTAGCTCAGCCGCCACCTAGGGAAACCTACCAAACCTGTGCATTTCTGAAAACTAGAGACCTAGGGGAATCCAAGATGGGGTGACTTGTGTGGCTCGGACCAGGTTCTGTTACCCAGAATCCTTTGCAAACCTCAAAATTTGGCTAAAAAAACACATGTTCCTCACATTTCTGTGGCAGAAAGTTCTGGAATCTGAGGGGAGCCACAAATTTCCTACCACCCAGCGTTCCCCCACGTCTCCCGATAAAAATGATACCTCACTTGTGTGGGTAGGCCTAGCGCCCGCGACAGGAAACGCCCCAAAGCGCAACGTGGAGACAGCCAAAGTTTTGAAGGAAAACAGAGGGGTTTTCTGCAAAGTGCCTACCTGTAGATTTTGGCCTGTAGCTCAGCCGCCACCTAGGGAAACCTACCAAACCTGTGCATTTCTGAAAACTAGAGACCTAGGGGAATCCAAGATGGGGTGACTTGTGTGGCTCGGACCAGGTTCTGTTACCCAGAATCCTTTGCAAACCTCAGAATTTGGCTAAAAAAACACATGTTCCTCACATTTCTGTGGCAGAAAGTTCTGGAATCTGAGGGGAGCCACAAATTTCCTTCCACCCAGCGTTCCCCCACGTCTCCCGATAAAAATGATACCTCACTTGTGTGGGTAGGCCTAGCGCCCGCGACAGGAAACGCCCCAAAGCGCAACGTGGACACAGCCAAATTTTTGAAGGAAAACAGAGGTGTTTTTTGCAAAGTGCCTACCTGTAGAGTTTGGCCTGTAGCTCAGCCGTCACCTAGGGAAACCTACCAAACCTGTGCATTTCTGAAAACTAGAGACCTAGGGGAATCCAAGATGGGGTGACTTGTGTGGCTCGGACCAGGTTCTGTTACCCAGAATCCTTTGCAAACCTCAGAATTTGGCTAAAAAAACACATGTTCCTCACATTTCTGTGGCAGAAAGTTATGGAATCTGAGAGGAGCCACAAATTTCCTTCCACCCAGCGTTCCCCCACGTCTCCCGATAAAAATTATACCTCACTTGTGTGGGTAGGCCTAGCGCCCGCACAGGAAACGCCCCAAAGCGCAACGTGGACACAGACAAATTTTTGAAGGCAAACAGAGGTGTTTTTTGCAAAGTGACTACCTGTAGATTTTGGCCTGTAGCTCAGCCGCCACCTAGGGAAACCGACCAAACCTGTGCATTTATGAAAACTAGAGACCTAGGGGAATCCAAGATGGGGTGACTTGTGTGGCTCGAACCAGGTTCTGTTACCCAGAATCCTTTGCAAACCTCAACATTTGGCCAAAAAAACACATGTTCCTCACATTTCTGTGGCAGAAAGTTCTGGAATCTGAAAGGAGCCACAAATTTCCTTCCAACCAGCATTCCCCCACATCTCCCGATAAAAATGATACCTCACTTGTGTGGGTAGGCCTAGCGTCCGCGACAGGAAACGCCCCAAAGCGCAACGTGGACACAGCCACATTTTTGAAGGAAAACAGAGGTGTTTATTGCAAAGTGCCTACCTGTAGATTTTGGCCTGTAGCTCAGCCACCACCTAGGGAAACCTACCAAACCTGTGCATTTCTGAAAACTAGAGACCTAGGGGAATCCAAGATGGGGTGACTTGTGTGGCTCGGACCAGGTTCTGTTACCCAGAATCCGTTGCAAACCTCAAAATTTGGCTAAAAAAACACATGTTCCTCACATTTCTGTGGCAGAAAGTTCTGGAATCTGAGAGGAGCCACAAATTTCCTTCCACCCAGCGTTCCCCCACGTCTCCCGATAAAAATGATACCTCACTTGTGTGGGTAGGCCTAGCGCCCGCGACAGGAAACGCCCCAAAGCGCAACGTGGACACAGCCAAATTTTTGAAGGAAAACAGAGGTGTTTTTTGCAAAGTGCCTACCTGTAGATTTTGGCCTGTAGCTCAGCCGCCACCTAGGGAAACCTACCAAACCTGTGCATTTCTGAAAACTAGAGACCTAGGGGAATCCAAGATGGGGTGACTTGTGTGGCTCGGACCAGGTTTTGTTACCCAGAATCCGTTGCAAACCTCAAAATTTGGCCAAAAAAACACATGTTCCTCACATTTCTGTGGCAGAAAGTTCTGGAATCTGAGAGGAGCCACAAATTTCCTTCCACTCATCGTTCCCCCACGTCTCCCGATAAAAATGATACCTCACTTGTGTGGGTAGGCCTAGCGCCCGCGACAGGAAACGCTCCAAAGCGCAATGTGGACACAGCCAAATTTTTGAAGGAAAACAGAGGTGTTTTTTGCAAAGTGCCTACCTGTAGATTTTGGCCTGTAGCTCAGCCGCCACCTAGGGAAACCTACCAAACCTGTGCATTTCTGAAAACTAGAGACCTAGGGGAATCCACGATGGGGTGACTTGTGTGGCTCAAACCAGGTTCTGTTACCCAGAATCCTTTGCAAACCTCAAAATTTGGCCAAAAAAACACATGTTCCTCACATTTCTGTGGCAGAAAGTTTTGGAATCTGAGAGGAGCCACAAATTTCCTTCCACCCAGCGTTCCCCCACGTCTCCCAATAAAAATGATACCTCACTTGTGTGGGTAGGCCTAGCAACCGCGACAGGAAACGCCCCAAAGCGCAACGTGGACACAGCCACATTTTTGAAGGAAAACAGAGATGTTTTTTGCAAAGTGCCTACCTGTAGATTTTGGCCTGTAGCTCAGCCGCCACCTAGGGAAACCTACCAAACCTGTGCATTTCTGAAAACTAGTGACCTAGGGGAATCCAAGATGGGGTGACTTGTGTGGCTCGGACCAGGTTCTGTTACCCAGAATCCCTTGCAAACCTCAGAATTTGGCTAAAAAAACACATGTTCCTCACATTTCTGTGGCAGAAGGTTCTGGAATCTGAGAGGAGCCACAAATTTCCTTCCACCCAGCGTTCCCCCACGTCTCCCGATAAAAATGATACCTCACTTGTGTGGGTAGGCCTAGCGCCCGCGACAGGAAACGCCCCAAAGCGCAATGTGGACACAGCCAAATTTTTGAAGGAAAACAGAGGTGTTTTTTGCAAAGTGCCTACCTGTAGATTTTGGCCTGTAGCTCAGCCACAACCTAGGGAAACCTACCAAACCTGTGCCTTTCTGAAAACTAGAGACCTAGGGGAATCCAAGATGGGGTGACTTGTGTGGCTCGGACCAGGTTCTGTTACCCAGAATCCTTTGCAAACCTCAGAAATTGGCTAAAAAAACACATGTTCCTCACATTTCTGTGGCAGAAAGTTATGGAATCTGAGAGGAGCCACAAATTTACTTCCACCCAGCGGTCCCCCACATCTCCCGATAAAAATGATACCTCACTTGTGTGGGTAGGCCTAGTGCCCGCAACAGGAAATGCCCCAATGCGCAACGTGGACACAGCCAAATTTTTGAAGGAAAACAGAGGTGTTTTTTGCAAAGTGCCTACCTGTAGATTTTGGCCTGTAGCTCAGCCGCCACCTAGGGAAACCTACCAAACCTGTGCATTTCTGAAAACTAGAGACCTAGGGGAATCCAAGATGGGGTGACTTGTGTGGCTCGGACCAGGTTTTGTTACCCAGAATCCGTTGCAAACCTCAAAATTTGGCCAAAAAAACACATGTTCCTCACATTTCTGTGGCAGAAAGTTCTGGAATCTGAGAGGAGCCACAAATTTCCTTCCACTCATCATTCCCCCACGTCTCCCGATAAAAATGATACCTCACTTGTGTGGGTAGGCCTAGCGCCCGCGACAGGAAACGCTCCAAAGCGCAATGTGGACACAGCCAAATTTTTGAAGGAAAACAGAGGTGTTTTTTGCAAAGTGCCTACCTGTAGATTTTGGCCTGTAGCTCAGCCGCCACCTAGGGAAACCTACCAAACCTGTGCATTTCTGAAAACTAGAGACCTAGGGGAATCCACGATGGGGTGACTTGTGTGGCTCGAACCAGGTTCTGTTACCCAGAATCCTTTGCAAACCTCAAAATTTGGCCAAAAAAACACATGTTCCTCACATTTCTGTGGCAGAACGTTTTGGAATCTGAGAGGAGCCACAAATTTCCTTCCACCCAGCGTTCCCCCACGTCTCCCAATAAAAATAATACCTCACTTGTGTGGGTAGGCCTAGCAACCGCGACAGGAAACGCCCCAAAGCGCAACGTGGACACAGCCACATTTTTGAAGGAAAACAGAGATGTTTTTTGCAAAGTGCCTACCTGTAGATTTTGGCCTGTAGCTCAGCCGCCACCTAGGGAAACCTAACAAACCTGTGCATTTCTGAAAACTAGTGACCTAGGGGAATCCAAGATGGGGTGACTTGTGTGGCTCGGACCAGGTTCTGTTACCCAGAATCCCTTGCAAACCTCAGAATTTGGCTAAAAAAACACATGTTCCTCACATTTCTGTGGCAGAAGGTTCTGGAATCTGAGAGGAGCCACAAATTTCCTTCCACCCAGCGTTCCCCCACGTCTCCCGATAAAAATGATACCTCACTTGTGTGGGTAGGCCTAGCGCCCGCAACAGGAAACGCCCCAAAGCGCAATGTGGACATAGCCAAATTTTTGAAGGAAAACAGAGGTGTTTTTTGCAAAGTGCCTACCTGTAGATTTTGGCCTGTAGCTCAGCCGCCACCTAGGGAAACCTACCAAACCTGTGCCTTTCTGAAAACTAGAGACCTAGGGGAATCCAAGATGGGGTGACTTGTGTGGCTCGGACCAGGTTCTGTTACCCAGAATCCTTTGCAAACCTCAGAAATTGGCTAAAAAAACACATGTTCCTCACATTTCTGTGGCAGAAAGTTATGGAATCTGAGAGGAGCCACAAATTTACTTCCACCCAGCGGTCCCCCACATCTCCCGATAAAAATGATACCTCACTTGTGTGGGTAGGCCTAGCGCCCGCAACAGGAAATGCCCCAATGCGCAACGTGGACACAGCCAAATGTTTGAAGGAAAACAGAGGTGTTTTTTGCAAAGTGCCTACCTGTAGATTTTGGCCTGTAGCTCAGCCGTCACCTAGGGAAACCTACCAAACCTGTGCATTTCTGAAAACTAGAGACCTAGGGGAATCCAAGATGGGGTGACTTGTGTGGCTCGGACCAGGTTCTGTTACCCAGAACCCTTTGCAAACCTCAAAATTTGGCTAAAAAATCACATGTTCCTCACATTTCTGTGGCAGAAAGTTCTGGAATCTGAGAGGAGCCACGAATTTCCTTCCACTCATCGTTCCCCCACGTCTCCCGATAAAAATGATACCTCAATTGTGTGGGTAGGCCTAGCGCCCGCGACAGGAAACGCTCCAAAGCGCAATGTGGACACAGCCAAATTTTTGAAGGAAAACAGAGGTGTTTTTTGCAAAGTGCCTACCTGTAGATTTTGGCCTGTAGCTCAGCCGCCACCTAGGGAAACCTACCAAACCTGTGCATTTCTGAAAACTAGAGACCTAGGGGAATCCAAGATGGGGTGACTTGTGTGGCTCGGACCAGGTTTTGTTACCCAGAATCCGTTGCAAACCTCAAAATTTGTCCAAAAAAACACATGTTCCTCACATTTCTGTGGCAGAAAGTTCTGGAATCTGAGAGGAGCCACAAATTTCCTTCCACTCATCGTTCCCCCACGTCTCCCGATAAAAATGATACCTCACTTGTGTGGGTAGGCCTAGCGCCCGCGACAGGAAACGCTCCAAAGCGCAATGTGGACACAGCCAAATTTTTGAAGGAAAACAGAGGTGTTTTTTGCAAAGTGCCTACCTGTAGATTTTGGCCTGTAGCTCAGCCGCCACCTAGGGAAACCTACCAAACCTGTGCATTTCTGAAAACTAGAGACCTAGGGGAATCCACGATGGGGTGACTTGTGTGGCTCGAACCAGGTTCTGTTACCCAGAATCCTTTGCAAACCTCAAAATTTGGCCAAAAAAACACATGTTCCTCACATTTCTGTGGCAGAACGTTTTGGAATCTGAGAGGAGCCACAAATTTCCTTCCACCCAGCGGTCCCCCACGTCTCCCGATAAAAATGATACCTCACTTGTGTGGGTAGGCCTAGCGCCCGCAACAGGAAATGCCCCAATGCGCAACGTGGACACAGCCAAATTTTTGAAGGAAAACAGAGGTGTTTTTTGCAAAGTGCCTACCTGTAGATTTTGGCCTGTAGCTCAGCCGCCACCTAGTGAAACCTACCAAACCTGTGCATTTCTGAAAACTAGAGACCTAGGGGAATCCAAGATGGGGTGACTTGTGTGGCTCGGACCAGGTTTTGTTACCCAGAATCCGTTGCAAACCTCAAAATTTGGCCAAAAAAACACATGTTCCTCACATTTCTGTGGCAGAAAGTTCTGGAATCTGAGAGGAGCCACAAATTTCCTTCCACTCATCGTTCCCCCACGTCTCCCGATAAAAATGATACCTCACTTGTGTGGGTAGGCCTAGCGCCCGCGACAGGAAACGCTCCAAAGCGCAATGTGGACACAGCCACATTTTTGAAGGAAAACAGAGGTGTTTTTTGCAAAGTGCCTACCTGTAGATTTTGGCCTGTAGCTCAGCCGCCACCTAGGGAAACCTACCAAACCTGTGCATTTCTGAAAACTAGAGACCTAGGGGAATCCACGATGGGGTGACTTGTGTGGCTCGAACCAGGTTCTGTTACCCAGAATCCTTTGCAAACCTCAAAAATTGGCCAAAAAAACACATGTTCCTCACATTTCTGTGGCAGAACGTTTTGGAATCTGAGAGGAGCCACAAATTTCCTTCCACCCAGCGTTCCCCCACGTCTCCCAATAAAAATAATACCTCACTTGTGTGGGTAGGCCTAGCAACCGCGACAGGAAACGCCCCAAAGCGCAACGTGGACACAGCCACATTTTTGAAGGAAAACAGAGATGTTTTTTGCAAAGTGCCTACCTGTAGATTTTGGCCTGTAGCTCAGCCGCCACCTAGGGAAACCTACCAAACCTGTGCATTTCTGAAAACTAGTGACCTAGGGGAATCCAAGATGGGGTGACTTGTGTGGCTCGGACCAGGTTCTGTTACCCAGAATCCCTTGCAAACCTCAGAATTTGGCTAAAAAAACACATGTTCCTCACATTTCTGTGGCAGAAGGTTCTGGAATCTGAGGGGAGCCACAAATTTCCTTCCACCCAGCGTTCCCCCACGTCTCCCGATAAAAATGATACCTCACTTGTGTGGGTAGGCCTAGCGCCCGCGACAGGAAACGCCCCAAAGCGCAATGTGGACACAGCCAAATTTTTGAAGGAAAACAGAGGTGTTTTTTGCAAAGTGCCTACCTGTAGATTTTGGCCTGTAGCTCAGCCGCCACCTAGGGAAACCTACCAAACCTGTGCCTTTCTGAAAACTAGAGACCTAGGGGAATCCAAGATGGGGTGACTTGTGTGGCTCGGACCAGGTTCTGTTACCCAGAATCCTTTGCAAACCTCAGAAATTGGCTAAAAAAACACATGTTCCTCACATTTCTGTGGCAGAAAGTTATGGAATCTGAGAGGAGCCACAAATTTACTTCCACCCAGCGGTCCCCCACATCTCCCGATAAAAATGATACCTCACTTGTGTGGGTAGGCCTAGCGCCCGCAACAGGAAATGCCCCAATGCGCAACGTGGACACAGCCAAATGTTTGAAGGAAAACAGAGGTGTTTTTTGCAAAGTGCCTACCTGTAGATTTTGGCCTGTAGCTCAGCCGTCACCTAGGGAAACCTACCAAACCTGTGCATTTCTGAAAACTAGAGACCTAGGGGAATCCAAGATGGGGTGACTTGTGTGGCTCGGACCAGGTTCTGTTACCCAGAACCCTTTGCAAACCTCAAAATTTGGCTAAAAAATCACATGTTCCTCACATTTCTGTGGCAGAAAGTTCTGGAATCTGAGAGGAGCCACGAATTTCCTTCCACTCATCGTTCCCCCACGTCTCCCGATAAAAATGATACCTCAATTGTGTGGGTAGGCCTAGCGCCCGCGACAGGAAACGCTCCAAAGCGCAATGTGGACACAGCCAAATTTTTGAAGGAAAACAGAGGTGTTTTTTGCAAAGTGCCTACCTGTAGATTTTGGCCTGTAGCTCAGCCGCCACCTAGGGAAACCTACCAAACCTGTGCATTTCTGAAAACTAGAGACCTAGGGGAATCCAAGATGGGGTGACTTGTGTGGCTCGGACCAGGTTTTGTTACCCAGAATCCGTTGCAAACCTCAAAATTTGTCCAAAAAAACACATGTTCCTCACATTTCTGTGGCAGAAAGTTCTGGAATCTGAGAGGAGCCACAAATTTCCTTCCACTCATCGTTCCCCCACGTCTCCCGATAAAAATGATACCTCACTTGTGTGGGTAGGCCTAGCGCCCGCGACAGGAAACGCTCCAAAGCGCAATGTGGACACAGCCAAATTTTTGAAGGAAAACAGAGGTGTTTTTTGCAAAGTGCCTACCTGTAGATTTTGGCCTGTAGCTCAGCCGCCACCTAGGGAAACCTACCAAACCTGTGCATTTCTGAAAACTAGAGACCTAGGGGAATCCACGATGGGGTGACTTGTGTGGCTCGAACCAGGTTCTGTTACCCAGAATCCTTTGCAAACCTCAAAATTTGGCCAAAAAAACACATGTTCCTCACATTTCTGTGGCAGAACGTTTTGGAATCTGAGAGGAGCCACAAATTTCCTTCCACCCAGCGGTCCCCCACGTCTCCCGATAAAAATGATACCTCACTTGTGTGGGTAGGCCTAGCGCCCGCAACAGGAAATGCCCCAATGCGCAACGTGGACACAGCCAAATTTTTGAAGGAAAACAGAGGTGTTTTTTGCAAAGTGCCTACCTGTAGATTTTGGCCTGTAGCTCAGCCGCCACCTAGTGAAACCTACCAAACCTGTGCATTTCTGAAAACTAGAGACCTAGGGGAATCCAAGATGGGGTGACTTGTGTGGCTCGGACCAGGTTTTGTTACCCAGAATCCGTTGCAAACCTCAAAATTTGGCCAAAAAAACACATGTTCCTCACATTTCTGTGGCAGAAAGTTCTGGAATCTGAGAGGAGCCACAAATTTCCTTCCACTCATCGTTCCCCCACGTCTCCCGATAAAAATGATACCTCACTTGTGTGGGTAGGCCTAGCGCCCGCGACAGGAAACGCTCCAAAGCGCAATGTGGACACAGCCACATTTTTGAAGGAAAACAGAGGTGTTTTTTGCAAAGTGCCTACCTGTAGATTTTGGCCTGTAGCTCAGCCGCCACCTAGGGAAACCTACCAAACCTGTGCATTTCTGAAAACTAGAGACCTAGGGGAATCCACGATGGGGTGACTTGTGTGGCTCGAACCAGGTTCTGTTACCCAGAATCCTTTGCAAACCTCAAAAATTGGCCAAAAAAACACATGTTCCTCACATTTCTGTGGCAGAACGTTTTGGAATCTGAGAGGAGCCACAAATTTCCTTCCACCCAGCGTTCCCCCACGTCTCCCAATAAAAATAATACCTCACTTGTGTGGGTAGGCCTAGCAACCGCGACAGGAAACGCCCCAAAGCGCAACGTGGACACAGCCACATTTTTGAAGGAAAACAGAGATGTTTTTTGCAAAGTGCCTACCTGTAGATTTTGGCCTGTAGCTCAGCCGCCACCTAGGGAAACCTACCAAACCTGTGCATTTCTGAAAACTAGTGACCTAGGGGAATCCAAGATGGGGTGACTTGTGTGGCTCGGACCAGGTTCTGTTACCCAGAATCCCTTGCAAACCTCAGAATTTGGCTAAAAAAACACATGTTCCTCACATTTCTGTGGCAGAAGGTTCTGGAATCTGAGGGGAGCCACAAATTTCCTTCCACCCAGCGTTCCCCCACGTCTCCCGATAAAAATGATACCTCACTTGTGTGGGTAGGCCTAGCGCCCGCGACAGGAAACGCCCCAAAGCGCAATGTGGACACAGCCAAATTTTTGAAGGAAAACAGAGGTGTTTTTTGCAAAGTGCCTACCTGTAGATTTTGGCCTGTAGCTCAGCCGCCACCTAGGGAAACCTACCAAACCTGTGCCTTTCTGAAAACTAGAGACCTAGGGGAATCCAAGATGGGGTGACTTGTGTGGCTCGGACCAGGTTCTGTTACCCAGAATCCATTGCAAACCTCAGAAATTGGCTAAAAAAACACATGTTCCTCACATTTCTGTGGCAGAAAGTTATGGAATCTGAGAGGAGCCACAAATTTACTTCCACCCAGCGGTCCCCCACATCTCCCGATAAAAATGATACCTCACTTGTGTGGGTAGGCCTAGCGCCCGCAACAGGAAATGCCCCAATGCGCAACGTGGACACAGCCAAATTTTTGAAGGAAAACAGAGGTGTTTTTTGCAAAGTGCCTACCTGTAGATTTTGGCCTGTAGCTCAGCCGTCACCTAGGGAAACCTACCAAACCTGTGCATTTCTGAAAACTAGAGACCTAGGGGAATCCAAGATGGGGTGACTTGTGTGGCTCGGACCAGGTTCTGTTACCCTGAACCCTTTGCAAACCTCAAAATTTGGCTAAAAAATCACATGTTCCTCACATTTCTGTGGCAGAAAGTTCTGGAATCTGAGAGGAGCCACAAATTTCCTTCCACCCAGCGTTCCCTCACGTCTCCTGATAAAAATGATACCTCACTTGTGTGGGTAGGCCTAGCGCCCGCGACAGGAAACGCCCCAAAGCGCAACGTGGACACAGCCAAATTTTTGAAGGAAAACAGAGGTGTTTTCTGCAAAGTGCCTACCTGTAGATTTTGGCCTGTAGCTCAGCCGCCACCTAGGGAAACCTACCAAACCTGTGCATTTCTGAAAACTAGAGACCTAGGGGAATCCAAGATGGGGTGACTTGTGTGGCTCGGACCAGGTTCTGTTACTCAGAATCCTTTGCAAACCTCAGAATTTGGCTAAAAAAACACATGTTCCTCACATTTCTGTGGCAGAAAGTTCTGGAATCTGAGGGGAGCCACAAATTTCCTTCCACCCAGCGTTCCCCCATGTCTCCCCATAAAAATGATACCTCACTTGTGTGGGTAGGCCTAGCGCCCACGACAGGAAACGCCCCAATGCGCAACGTGGACACAGCCAAATTTTTGAAGGAAAACAGAGGTGTTTTTTGCAAAGTGCCTACCTGTAGATTTTGGCCTGTAGCTCAGCCGTCACCTAGGGAAACCTACCAAACCTGTGCATTTCTGAAAACTAGAGACCTAGGGGAATCCAAGATGGGGTGACTTGTGTGGCTCGGACCAGGTTCTGTTACCCAGAATCCTTTGCAAACCTCAAAATTTGGCCAAAAAAACACATGTTCCTCACATTTCTGTGGCAGAAAGTTCTGGAATCTGAAAGGAGCCACAAATTTCCTTCCACCCAGCGTTCCCCCACGTCTCCCGATAAAAATGATACCTCACTTGTGTGGGTAGGCCTAGCGCCCACAACAGGAAACGCCCCAATGCGCAACGTGGACACAGCCACATTTTTGAAGGAAAACAGAGGTGTTTCTTGCAAAGTGCCTACCTGTAGAGTTTGGCCTGTAGCTCAGCCGTCACCTAGGGAAACCTACCAAACCTGTGCATTTCTGAAAACTAGAGACCTAGGGGAATCCAAGATGGGGTGACTTGTGTGGCTCGGACCAGGTTCTGTTACCCAGAATCCTTTGCAAACCTCAACATTTGGCCAAAAAAACACATGTTCCTCACATTTCTGTGGCAGAAAGTTCTGGAATCTGAAAGGAGCCACAAATTTCCTTCCAACCAGCGTTCCCCCACATCTCCCGATAAAAATGATACCTCACTTGTGTGGGTAGGCCTAGCGCCCGCGACAGGAAACGCCCCAAAGCGCAACGTGGACACAGCCAAATTTTTGAAGGAAAACAGAGGTGTTTTTTGCAAAGTGCCTACCTGTAGATTTTGGCCTGTAGCTCAGCCGCCACCTAGGGAAACCTACCAAACCTGTGCATTTCTGAAAACTAGAGACCTAGGGGAATCCAAGATGGGGTGACTTGTGTGGCTCGGACCAGGTTCTGTTACCCAGAATCCTTTGCAAACCTCAGAATTTGGCTAAAAAAACACATGTTCCTCACATTTCTGTTGCAGAAAGTTCTGGAATCTGAAAGGAGCCACAAATTTCCTTCCAACCAGCGTTCCCCCACATCTCCCGATAAAAATTATAACTCACTTGTGTGGGTAGGCCTAGCGCCCGCGACAGGAAACGCCCCAAAGCGCAACGTGGACACAGCCAAATTTTTGAAGGAAAACAGAGGTGTTTTTTGCAAAGTGCCTACCTGTAGATTTTGGCCTGTAGCTCAGCCGCCACCTAGGGAAACCTACCAAAACTGTGCATTTCTGAAAACTAGAGACCTAGGGGAATCCAAGATGGGGTGACTTGTGTGGCTCGGACCAGGTTCTGTTACCCAGAATCCTTTGCAAACCTCAGAATTTGGCTAAAAAAACACATGTTCCTCACATTTCTGTGGCAGAAAGTTATGGAATCTGAGAGGAGCCACAAATTTCCTTCCACCCAGCGTTCCCCCACGTCTCCCGATAAAAATGATACCTCACTTGTGTGGGTAGGCCTAGCGCCCGCAACAGGAAACGCCCCAAAGCGCAACATGGACACAGACAAACTTTGGAAGGCAAACAGAGGTGTTTTTTGCAAAGTGCCTACCTGTAGATTTTGGCCTGTAGCTCAGCTGCCACCTAGGGAAACCTACCAAACCTGTGCATTTCTGAAAACTAGAGACCTAGGGGAATCCAAGATGGGGTGACTTGTGTGGCTCGGACCAGGTTCTGTTACCCAGAACCCTTTGCAAACCTCAAAATTTGGCTAAAAAATCACATGTTCCTCACATTTCTGTGGCAGAAAGTTCTGGAATCTGAGAGGAGCCACAAATTTCCTTCCACCCAGCGTTCCCCCACGTCTCCTAATAAAAATGATACCTCACTTGTGTGGGTAGGCCTAGCGCCCGCGACAGGAAACGCCCCAAAGCGCAACGTGGACACAGCCAAATTTTTGAAGGAAAACAGAGGTGTTTTCTGCAAAGTGCCTACCTGTAGATTTTGGCCTGTAGCTCAGCCGCCACCTAGGGAAACCTACCAAACCTGTGCATTTCTGAAAACTAGAGACCTAGGGGAATCCAAGATGGGGTGACTTGTGTGGCTCGGACCAGGTTCTGTTACTCAGAATCCTTTGCAAACCTCAGAATTTGGCTAAAAAAACACATGTTCCTCACATTTCTGTGGCAGAAAGTTCTGGAATCTGAGGGGAGCCACAAATTTCCTTCCACCCAGCGTTCCCCCATGTCTCCCGATAAAAATGATACCTCACTTGTGTGGGTAGGCCTAGCGCCCACGACAGGAAACGCCCCAATGCACAACGTGGACACAGCCAAATTTTTGAAGGAAAACAGAGGTGTTTTTTGCAAAGTGCCTACCTGTAGATTTTGGCCTGTAGCTCAGCCGTCACCTAGGGAAACCTACCAAACCTGTGCATTTCTGAAAACTAGAGACCTAGGGGAATCCAAGATGGGGTGACTTGTGTGGCTCGGACCAGGTTCTGTTACCCAGAATCCTTTGCAAACCTCAAAATTTGGCCAAAAAAACACATGTTCCTCACATTTCTGTGGCAGAAAGTTCTGGAATCTGAAAGGAGCCACAAATTTCCTTCCACCCAGCGTTCCCCCACGTCTCCCGATAAAAATGATACCTCACTTGTGTGGGTAGGCCTAGCGCCCACAACAGGAAACGCCCCAATGCGCAACGTGGACACAGCCACATTTTTGAAGGAAAACAGAGGTGTTTCTTGCAAAGTGCCTACCTGTAGAGTTTGGCCTGTAGCTCAGCCGTCACCTAGGGAAACCTACCAAACCTGTGCATTTCTGAAAACTAGATACCTAGGGGAATCCAAGATGGGGTGACTTGTGTGGCTCGGACCAGGTTCTGTTACCCAGAATCCTTTGCAAACCTCAACATTTGGCCAAAAAAACACATGTTCCTCACATTTCTGTGGCAGAAAGTTCTGGAATCTGAAAGGAGCCACAAATTTCCTTCCAACCAGCGTTCCCCCACATCTCCCGATAAAAATGATACCTCACTTGTGTGGGTAGGCCTAGCGCCCGCGACAGGAAACGCCCCAAAGCGCAACGTGGACACAGCCAAATTTTTGAAGGAAAACAGAGGTGTTTTTTGCAAAGTGCCTACCTGTAGATTTTGGCCTGTAGCTCAGCCGCCACCTAGGGAAACCTACCAAACCTGTGCATTTCTGAAAACTAGAGACCTAGGGGAATCCAAGATGGGGTGACTTGTGTGGCTCGGACCAGGTTCTGTTACCCAGAATCCTTTGCAAACCTCAGAATTTGGCTAAAAAAACACATGTTCCTCACATTTCTGTGGCAGAAAGTTATGGAATCTGAGAGGAGCCACAAATTTCCTTCCACCCAGCGTTCCCCCATGTCTCCCGATAAAAATGATACCTCACTTGTGTGGGTAGGCCTAGCGCCCACGACAGGAAACGCCCCAATGCGCAACGTGGACACAGCCAAATTTTTGAAGGAAAACAGAGGTGTTTTTTGCAAAGTGCCTACCTGTAGATTTTGGCCTGTAGCTCAGCCGTCACCTAGGGAAACCTACCAAACCTGTGCATTTCTGAAAACTAGAGACCGAGGGGAATCCAAGATGGGGTGACTTGTGAGGCTCGGACCAGGTTCTGTTACCCAGAATCCTTTGCAAACCTCAAAATTTGGCCAAAAAAACACATGTTCCTCACATTTCTGTGGCAGAAAATTCTGGAATCTGAAAGGAGCCACAAATTTCCTTCCACCCAGCGTTCCCCCACGTCTCCCGATAAAAATGATACCTCACTTGTGTGGGTAGGCCTAGCGCCCACAACAGGAAACGCCCCAACGCACAACGTGGACACAGCCAAATTTTTGAAGGAAAACAGAGGTGTTTCTTGCAAAGTGCCTACCTGTAGAGTTTGGCCTGTAGCTCAGCCGTCACCTAGGGAAACCTACCAAACCTGTGCATTTCTGAAAACTAGAGACCTAGGGGAATCCAAGATGGGGTGACTTGTGTGGCTCGGACCAGGTTCTGTTACCCAGAATCCTTTGCAAACCTCAACATTTGGCCAAAAAAACACATGTTCCTCACATTTCTGTGGCAGAAAGTTCTGGAATCTGAAAGGAGCCACAAATTTCCTTCCAACCAGCGTTCCCCCACATCTCCCGATAAAAATTATACCTCACTTGTGTGGGTAGGCCTAGCGCCCGCGACAGGAAACGCCCCAAAGCGCAACGTGGACACAGCCAAATTTTTGAAGGAAAACAGAGGTGTTTTTTGCAAAGTGCCTACCTGTAGATTTTGGCCTGTAGCTCAGCCGCCACCTAGGGAAACCTACCAAAACTGTGCATTTCTGAAAACTAGAGACCTAGGGGAATCCAAGATGGGGTGACTTGTGTGGCTCGGACCAGGTTCTGTTACCCAGAATCCTTTGCAAACCTCAGAATTTGGCTAAAAAAACACATGTTCCTCACATTTCTGTGGCAGAAAGTTATGGAATCTGAGAGGAGCCACAAATTTCCTTCCACCCAGCGTTCCACCACGTCTCCCGATAAAAATGATACCTCACTTGTGTGGGTAGGCCTAGCGCCCGCAACAGGAAACGCCCCAAAGCGCAACGTGGACACAGACAAATTTTTGAAGGCAAACAGAGGTGTTTTTTGCAAAGTGCCTACCTGTAGATTTTGGCCTGTAGCTCAGCTGCCACCTAGGGAAACCTACCAAACCTGTGCATTTCTGAAAACTAGAGACCTAGGGGAATCCAAGATGGGGTGACTTGTGTGGCTCGGACCAGGTTCTGTTACCCAGAACCCTTTGCAAACCTCAAAATTTGGCTAAAAAATCACATGTTCCTCACATTTCTGTGGCAGAAAGTTCTGGAATCTGAGAGGAGCCACAAATTTCCTTCCACCCAGCGTTCCCCCACGTCTCCTGATAAAAATGATACCTCACTTGTGTGGGTAGGCCTAGCGCCCGCGACAGGAAACGCCCCAAAGCGCAACGTGGACACAGCCAAATTTTTGAAGGAAAACAGAGGTGTTTTCTGCAAAGTGCCTACCTGTAGATTTTGGCCTGTAGCTCAGCCGCCACCTAGGGAAACCTACCAAACCTGTGCATTTCTGAAAACTAGAGACCTAGGGGAATCCAAGATGGGGTGACTTGTGTGGCTCGGACCAGGTTCTGTTACCCAGAATCCTTTGCAAACCTCAGAATTTGGCTAAAAAAACACATGTTCCTCACATTTCTGTGGCAGTAAGTTCTGGAATCTGAGAGGAGCCACAAATTTCCTTCCACCCAGCGTTCCCCCATGTCTCCCGATAAAAATGATACCTCACTTGTGTGGGTAGGCCTAGCGCCCGCAACAGGAAACGCCCCAAAGCGCAACGTGGACACAGCCAAATTTTTGAAGGAAAACAGAGGTGTTTTTTGCAAAGTGCCTACCTGTAGATTTTGGCCTGTAGCTCAGCCGCCACCTAGGGAAACCTACCAAACCTGTGCATTTTTGAAAATTAGAGACCTAGGGGAATCTAAGATGGGGTGACTTGTGTGGCTCGGACCAGGTTCTGTTACCCAGAATCCTTTGCAAACCTCAGAATTTGGCTAAAAAAACACATGTTCCTCACATTTCTGTGGCAGAAAGTTATGGAATTTGAGAGGAGCCACAAATTTCCTTCCACCCAGCGTTCCCCCACGTCTCCCGATAAAAATGATACCTCACTTGTGTGGGTAGGCCTAGCGTCCGCAACAGGAAACGCCCCAAAGCGCAACGTGGACACAGACACATTTTTGAAGGCAAACAGAGGTGTTTTTTGCAAAGTGCCTACCTGTAGATTTTGGCCTGTAGCTCAGCCGCCACCTAGGGAAACCTACCAAACCTGTGCATTTCTGAAAACTAGAGACCTATGGGAATCCAAGATGGGGTGACTTGTGTTGCTCGAACCAGGTTCTGTTACCCAGAATCCTTTGCAAACCTCAAAATTTGGCTAAAAAAACACATGTTCCTCACATTTCTGTGGCAGAAAGTTCTGGAATCTGAGGGGAGCCACAAATTTCCTTCCACCCAGCGTTCCCCCACGTCTCCCGATACAAATGATACCTCACTTGTGTGGGTAGGCCTAGCGCCCGCGACAGGAAACGCCCCAAAGCGCAACGTGGACACAGCCAAATTTTTGAAGGAAAACAGAGGTGTTTTTTGCAAAGTGCCTACCTGTAGATTTTGGCCTGTAGCTCAGCCGCCACCTAGGGAAACCTACCAAACCTGTGCATTTCTGAAAACTAGTGACCTAGGGGAATCCAAGATGGGGTGACTTGTGTGGCTCGGACCAGGTTCTGTTACCCAGAATCCGTTGCAAACCTCAAAATTTGGCCAAAAAAACACATGTTCCTCACATTTCTGTGGCAGAAAGTTCTGGAATCTGAGAGGAGCCACAAATTTCCTTCCACCCAGCGTTCCCTTACGTCTCCCGATAAAAATGATACCTCACTTGTGTGGGTAGGCCTAGCGCCCGCGACAGGAAACGCCCCAAAGCGCAATGTGGACACAGCCAAATTTTTGAAGGAAAACAGAGGTGTTTTTTGCAAAGTGCCTACCTGTAGATTTTGGCCTGTAGCTCAGCCGCCACCTAGGGAAACCTACCAAACCTGTGAATTTCTAAAAACTAGAGACCTAGGGGAATCCAAGATGGGGTGACTTGTGTGGCTCGGACCAGGTTCTGTTACCCAGAATCCTTTGCAAACCTCAAAATTTGGCTAAAAAAACACATGTTCCTCACATTTCTGTGGCAGAAAGTTCTGGAATCTGAGAGGAGCCACAAATTTCCTTCCACCCAGCGTTCCCCCACGTCTCCCGATAAAAATGATACCTCACTTGTGTGGGTAGGCCTTGCGCCCGCGACAGGAAAGGCCCCAAAGCGCAACGTGGACATAGCCAAATTTTTGAAGGAAAACAGAGGTGTTTTTTGCAAAGTGCCTACCTGTAGATTTTGGCCTGTAGCTCAGCCGCCACCTAGGGAAACCTACCAAACCTGTGCATTTCTGAAAATTAGAGACCTAGGGGAATCCAAGATGGGGTGACTTGTGTGGCTCGGACCAGGTTCTGTTACCCAGAATCCTTTGCAAACCTCAGAATTTGGCTAAAAAAACACATGTTCCTCACATTTCTGTGGCAGAAAGTTCTGGAATCTGAGGGGAGCCACAAATTTCCTTCCACCCAGCGTTCCCCCACGTCTCCCGATAAAAATGATACCTCACTTGTGTGTGTAGGCCTAGCGCCCGCGACAGGAAACGCCCCAAAGCGCAACGTGGACACAGCCAAATTTTTGAAGGAAAACAGAGGTGTTTTTTGCAAAGTGCCTACCTGTAGAGTTTGGCCTGTAGCTCAGCCGTCACCTAGGGAAACCTACCAAACCTGTGCATTTCTGAAAACTAGAGACCTAGGGGAATCCAAGATGGGGTGACTTGTGTGGCTCGGACCAGGTTCTGTTACCCAGAATCCTTTGCAAACCTCAACATTTGGCCAAAAAAACACATGTTCCTCACATTTCTGTGGCAGAAAGTTCTGGAATCTGAAAGGAGCCACAAATTTCCTTCCAACCAGCGTTCCCCCACATCTCCCGATACAAATTATACCTCACTTGTGTGGGTAGGCCTAGCGCCCGCGACAGGAAACGCCCCAAAGCGCAACGTGGACACAGCCAAATTTTTGAAGGAAAACAGAGGTGTTTTTTGCAAAGTGCCTACCTGTAGATTTTGGCCTGTAGCTCAGCCGCCACCTAGGGAAACCTACCAAAACTGTGCATTTCTGAAAACTAGAGACCTAGGGGAATCCAAGATGGGGTGACTTGTGTGGCTCGGACCAGGTTCTGTTACCCAGAATCCTTTGCAAACCTCAGAATTTGGCTAAAAAAACACATGTTCCTCACATTTCTGTGGCAGAAAGTTATGGAATCTGAGAGGAGCCACAAATTTCCTTCCACCCAGCGTTCCACCATGTCTCCCGATAAAAATGATACCTCACTTGTGTGGGTAGGCCTAGCGCCCGCAACAGGAAACGCCCCAAAGCGCAACGTGGACACAGACAAATTTTTGAAGGCAAACAGAGGTGTTTTTTGCAAAGTGCCTACCTGTAGATTTTGGCCTGTAGCTCAGCTGCCACCTAGGGAAACCTACCAAACCTGTGCATTTCTGAAAACTAGAGACCTAGGGGAATCCAAGATGGGGTGACTTGTGTGGCTCGGACCAGGTTCTGTTACCCAGAACCCTTTGCAAACCTCAAAATTTGGCTAAAAAATCACATGTTCCTCACATTTCTGTGGCAGAAAGTTCTGGAATCTGAGAGGAGCCACAAATTTCCTTCCACCCAGCGTTCCCCCACGTCTCCTGATAAAAATGATACCTCACTTGTGTGGGTAGGCCTAGCGCCCGCGACAGGAAACGCCCCAAAGCGCAACGTGGACACAGCCAAATTTTTGAAGGAAAACAGAGGTGTTTTCTGCAAAGTGCCTACCTGTAGATTTTGGCCTGTAGCTCAGCCGCCACCTAGGGAAACCTACCAAACCTGTGCATTTCTGAAAACTAGAGACCTAGGGGAATCCAAGATGGGGTGACTTGTGTGGCTCGGACCAGGTTCTGTTACCCAGAATCCTTTGCAAACCTCAGAATTTGGCTAAAAAAACACATGTTCCTCACATTTCTGTGGCAGAAAGTTCTGGAATCTGAGAGGAGCCACAAATTTCCTTCCACCCAGCGTTCCCCCATGTCTCCCGATAAAAATGATACCTCACTTGTGTGGGTAGGCCTTGCGCCCGCGACAGGAAAGGCCCCAAAGCGCAACGTGGACACAGCCAAATTTTTGAAGGAAAACAGAGGTGTTTTTTGCAAAGTGCCTACCTGTAGATTTTGGCCTGTAGCTCAGCCGCCACCTAGGGAAACCTACCAAACCTGTGCATTTCTGAAAATTAGAGACCTAGGGGAATCTAAGATGGGGTGACTTGTGTGGCTCGGACCAGGTTCTGTTACCCAGAATCCTTTGCAAACCTCAGAATTTGGCTAAAAAAACACATGTTCCTCACATTTCTGTGGCAGAAAGTTATGGAATCTGAGGGGAGCCACAAATTTCCTTCCACCCAGCGTTCCCCCATGTCTCCCGATAAAAATGATACCTCACTTGTGTGGGTAGGCCTAGCGCCCGCGACAGGAAACGCCCCAAAGCGCAATGTGGACACAGCCAAATTTTTGAAGGAAAACAGAGGTGTTTTTTGCAAAGTGCCTACCTGTAGATTTTGGCCTGTAGCTCAGCCGCCACCTAGGGAAACCTACCAAACCTGTGCATTTCTGAAAACTAGAGACCTAGGGGAATCCAAGATGGGGTGACTTGTGTGGCTCGGACCAGGTTCTGTTACCCAGAATCCTTTGCAAACCTCAAAATTTGGCTAAAAAAACACATGTTCCTCACATTTCTGTGGCAGAAAGTTCTGGAATCTGAGGGGAGCCACAAATTTCCTTCCACCCAGCGTTCCCCCACGTCTCCCGATAAAAATGATACCTCACTTGTGTGGGTAGGCCTAGCGCCCGCGACAAGAAATGCCCCAAAGCGCAACGTGGACACAGCCAAATTTTTGAAGGAAAACAGAGGTGTTTTTTGCAAAGTGCCTACCTGTAGATTTTGGCCTGTAGCTCAGCCGCCACCTAGGGAAACCTACCAAACCTGTGCATTTCTGAAAACTAGAGACCTAGGGGAATCGAAGATGGGGTGACTTGTGTGGCTCGGACCAGGTTCTGTTACCCAGAATCCTTTGCAAACCTCAAAATTTGGCTAAAAAAACACATGTTCCTCACATTTCTGTGGCAGAAAGTTCTGGAATCTGAGGGGAGCCACAAATTTCCTTCCACCCAGCGTTCCCCCACGTCTCCCGATAAAAATGATACCTCACTTGTGTGGGTAGGCCTAGCGCCCGCAACAGGAAACGCCCCAAAGCGCAACGTGGACACAGCCAAATTTTTGAAGGAAAACAGAGGGGTTTTCTGCAAAGTGCCTACCTGTAGATTTTGGCCTGTAGCTCAGCCGCCACCTAGGGAAACCTACCAAACCTGTGCATTTCTGAAAACTAGAGACCTAGGGGAATCCAAGATGGGGTGACTTGTGTGGACGGACCAGGGTCTGTTACCCAGAATCCTTTGCAAACCTCAAAATTTGGCTAAAAAAACACGTTCCTCACATTTCTGTGGCAGAAAGTTTTGGAATCTGAGGGGAGCCACAAATTTCCTTCCACCCAGCGTTCCCCCACGTCTCCCGATAAAAATGATACCTCACTTGTGTGGGTAGGCCTAGCGCCCGCGACAGGAAACGCCCCAAAGCGCAACGTGGACACAGCCAAATTTTTGAAGGAAAACAGAGGTGTTTTTTGCAAAGTGCCTACCTGTAGATTTTGGCCTGTAGCTCAGCCGCCACCTAGGGAAACCTACCAAACCTGTGCATTTCTGAAAACTAGTGACCTAGGGGAATCCAAGATGGGGTGACTTGTGTGGCTCGGACCAGGTTCTGTTACCCAGAATCCGTTGCAAACCTCAAAATTTGGCCAAAAAAACACATGTTCCTCACATTTCTGTGGCAGAAAGTTCTGGAATCTGAGAGGAGCCACAAATTTCCTTCCACCCAGCGTTCCCTTACGTCTCCCGATAAAAATGATACCTCACTTGTGTTGGTAGGCCTAGCGCCCGCGACAGGAAACGCCCCAAAGCGCAATGTGGACACAGCCAAATTTTTGAAGGAAAACAGAGGTGTTTTTTGCAAAGTGCCTACCTGTAGATTTTGGCCTGTAGCTCAGCCGCCACCTAGGGAAACCTACCAAACCTGTGAATTTCTAAAAACTAGAGACCTAGGGGAATCCAAGATGGGGTGACTTGTGTGGCTCGGACCAGGTTCTGTTACCCAGAATCCTTTGCAAACCTCAAAATTTGGCTAAAAAAACACATGTTCCTCACATTTCTGTGGCAGAAAGTTCTGGAATCTGAGAGGAGCCACAAATTTCCTTCCACCCAGCGTTCCCCCACGTCTCCCGATAAAAATGATACCTCACTTGTGTGGGTAGGCCTTGCGCCCGCGACAGGAAAGGCCCCAAAGCGCAACGTGGACACAGCCAAATTTTTGAAGGAAAACAGAGGTGTTTTTTGCAAAGTGCCTACCTGTAGATTTTGGCCTGTAGCTCAGCCGCCACCTAGGGAAACCTACCAAACCTGTGCATTTCTGAAAATTAGAGACCTAGGGGAATCTAAGATGGGGTGACTTGTGTGGCTCGGACCAGGTTCTGTTACCCAGAATCCTTTGCAAACCTCAGAATTTGGCTAAAAAAACACATGTTCCTCACATTTCTGTGGCAGAAAGTTATGGAATCTGAGGGGAGCCACAAATTTCCTTCCACCCAGCGTTCCCCCACGTCTCCCGATAAAAATGATACCTCACTTGTGTGGGTAGGCCTAGCGCCCGCGACAGGAAACGCCCCAAAGCGCAATGTGGACACAGCCAAATTTTTGAAGGAAAACAGAGGTGTTTTTTGCAAAGTGCCTACCTGTAGATTTTGGCCTGTAGCTCAGCCGCCACCTAGGGAAACCTACCAAACCTGTGCATTTCTGAAAACTAGAGACCTAGGGGAATCCAAGATGGGGTGACTTGTGTGGCTCGGACCAGGTTCTGTTACCCAGAATCCTTTGCAAACCTCAAAATTTGGCTAAAAAAACACATGTTCATCACATTTCTGTGGCAGAAAGTTCTGGAATCTGAGGGGAGCCACAAATTTCCTTCCACCCAGCGTTCCCCCACGTCTCCCGATAAAAATGATACCTCACTTGTGTGGGTAGGCCTAGCGCCCGCGACAGGAAACGCCCCAAAGCGCAACGTGGACACAGCCAAAGTTTTGAAGGAAAACAGAGGGGTTTTCTGCAAAGTGCCTACCTGTAGATTTTGGCCTGTAGCTCAGCCGCCACCTAGGGAAACCTACCAAACCTGTGCATTTCTGAAAACTAGAGACCTAGGGGAATCCAAGATGGGGTGACTTGTGTGGCTCGGACCAGGTTCTGTTACCCAGAATCCTTTGCAAACCTCAGAATTTGGCTAAAAAAACACATGTTCCTCACATTTCTGTGGCAGAAAGTTCTGGAATCTGAGGGGAGCCACAAATTTCCTTCCACCCAGCGTTCCCCCACGTCTCCCGATAAAAATGATACCTCACTTGTGTGGGTAGGCCTAGCGCCCGCGACAGGAAACGCCCCAAAGCGCAACGTGGACACAGCCAAATTTTTGAAGGAAAACAGAGGTGTTTTTTGCAAAGTGCCTACCTGTAGATTTTGGCCTGTAGCTCAGCCGCCACCTAGGGAAACCTACCAAACCTGTGCATTTCTGAAAACTAGAGACCTAGGGGAATCCAAGATGGGGTGACTTGTGTGGCTCGGACCAGGTTCTGTTACCCAGAATCCGTTGCAAACCTCAAAATTTGGCCAAAAAAACACATGTTCCTCACATTTCTGTGGCAGAAAGTTCTGGAATCTGAGAGGAGCCACAAATTTCCTTCCACCCAGCGTTCCCTTACGTCTCCCGATAAAAATGATACCTCACTTGTGTGGGTAGGCCTAGCGCCCGCGACAGGAAACGCCCCAAAGCGCAATGTGGACACAGACAAATTTTTGAAGGAAAACAGAGGTGTTTTTTGCAAAGTGCCTACCTGTAGATTTTGGCCTGTAGCTCAGCCGCCACCTAGGGAAACCTACCAAACCTGTGCATTTCTGAAAACTAGAGACCTAGGGGAATCCAAGATGGGGTGACTTGTGTGGCTCGGACCAGGTTCTGTTACCCAGAATCCTTTGCAAACTTCAAAATTTGGCTAAAAAAACACATGTTCCTCACATTTCTGTGGCAGAAAGTTCTGGAATCTGAGGGGAGCCACAAATTTCCTTCCACCCAGCGTTCCCCCACGTCTCCCGATAAAAATGATACCTCACTTGTGTGGGTAGGCCTAGCGCCTGCGACAGGAAACGCCCCAAAGCGCAACGTGGACACAGCCACCCAGCGTTCCCCCACGTCTCCCGATAAAAATGATACCTCACTTGTGTGGGTAGGCCTAGCGCCTGCGACAGGAAACGCCCCAAAGCGCAACGTGGACACAGCCAAATTTTTGAAGGAAAACAGAGGAGTTTTTTGCAAAGTGCCTACCTGTAGATTTTGGCCTGTAGCTCAGCCGCCACCTAGGGAAACCTACCAAACCTGTGCATTTCTGAAAACTAGAGACGTAGGGGAACCCAAGATGGGGTGACTTGTGTGGCTCGGACCAGGTTCTGTTATCCAGAATCCGTTGCAAACCTCAAAATTTGGCCAAAAAAACACATGTTCCTCACATTTCTGTGGCAGAAAGTTCTGGAATCTGAGAGGAGCCACAAATTTCCTTCCACCCATCGTTCCCCCACGTCTCCCGATAAAAATGATACCTCACTTGTGTGGGTAGGCCTAGCGCCTGCGACAGGAAACGCTCCAAAGCGCAATGTGGACACAGCCAAATTTTTGAAGGAAAACAGAGGTGTTTTTTGCAAAGTGCCTACCTGTAGATTTTGGCCTGTAGCTCAGCCGCCACCTAGGGAAACCTACCAAACCTGTGAATTTCTGAAAACTAGAGACCTAGGGGAATCCAAGATGGGGTGACTTGTGTGGCTCGGACCAGGTTCTGTTACCCAGAATCCTTTGCAAACCTCAAAATTTGGCTAAAAAAACACATGTTCCTCACATTTCTGTGGCAGAAAGTTCTGGAATCTGAGGGGAGCCACAAATTTCCTTCCACCCAGCGTTCCCCCACGTCTCCCGATAAAAATGATACCTCACTTGTGTGGGTAGGCCTAGCGCCCGTGACAGGAAACGCCCCAAAGCGCAACGTGGACACAGCCAAATTTTTTAAGGAAAACAGAGGTGTTTTTTGCAAAGTGCCTACCTGTAGATTTTGGCCTGTAGCTCAGCCGCCACCTAGGGAAACCTACCAAACCTGTGCATTTCTGAAAACTAGAGACCTAGGGGAATCCAAGATGGGGTGACTTGTGTGGCTCGGTCCAGGTTCTGTTACCCAGAATCCTTTGCAAACCTCAAAATTTGGCTAAAAAAACACATGTTCCTCACATTTCTGTGGCAGAAAGTTCTGGAATCTGAGAAGAGCCACAAATTTCCTTCCACCCAGCGTTCCCCCACGTCTCCCGATAAAAATGATACCTCACTTGTGTGGGTAGGCCTAGC
Organism: Pleurodeles waltl; assembly: GCF_031143425.1. NCBI lineage: Eukaryota > Metazoa > Chordata > Amphibia > Caudata > Salamandridae > Pleurodeles > Pleurodeles waltl. The sequence goes on from NC_090442.1 coordinate 838,340,414, forward strand.
GCTCGCGACAGGAAACGGCGCAAAACACAACGTGGACACATCAAATTTTTTCATAGAAAACAGTGCTTACCTGTGGATTTTGGTCTCTAGCTCAGCCGGCACCTGGGGAAACCTAGCAAACCAGCGCATTTTGGTAAACTAGAGACCTAGGGCAATCCAAGATGGGGTGATTTGCGGGGCTTTGACCAGGTTCTGTTACCCAGAATCCTTTGCAAACATCAAAATTTGGCCCAAAAACACTTTTTCCTCTCATTTCGGTGACAGAAAGTTCTGGAATCTGAGAGGAGCCACAAATTTCCTTCCACCCAGCGTTCCCCTAAGTCTCTCCATAAAAATGGTACCTCACTTGTGTGGGTAGGCCTAGCACCCACGAAAGGAAATGGCCCAAAACACAACGTGGACACAACAAATTTTTTCACAGAAAAAAGAGGTGTTTTTTGCAAAGTGCCTACCTGTGGATTTTGACCTCTAGCTCAGCCGGCCCCAGGGGGGGGGGGAAATGCCCTAAAAATAAAAAATAAAAGAAATGATCCCTGATCATCAGGTAGATATATTGATGATTGCCTGATGATCTGGACAGGTGATCTACTAAAACTGGATGAATTTATATTGTACCTTAACAATAATGATTACAATATTCATTTCACATCCGAACATAGTGTATCAAAAATTGCCTTCCTGGATGTGGAACTGTTCATCCAAAATAACAAAATAGAGAGTCGTCTTTATAGAAAAAGCACCTCTTGTACCTCTATATTACATGCCAATAGCGCACATCCAATCCACCAAATTAATTCAATACCTTATGGTGAGATGGTAAGGGCTAGACGTAACTGTAGCCTTGAAGAAGACTTTGATATATGTATCAAGGATATGAGCAACAGATTTAAGACACGAGGGTACTCTTCAAATGTGATCAATAATGCCCGTACTAGGGCGATACGTCTTCAGAGATCAGACACACTTTGTCACAAATCTAGACCTAGGGACAATATTATCAGATGTATAGTTAACTATACGAAACCAGCGACGCTCCTTAAGAAATGTATGAACAGACATTGGGATATTCTCAAAGCTGATCCTAATCTTAGAACAGTGATCCCTAGAACCCCGGTTTTTACATTTAGAAGGGGCAGAACTCTCAAAAATATTCTATGCCCTAGCTTTCGCATTAAACAGAATCTCGGCAATTGGCTGAGCAACCGCAATAAAGTTTTTTTCAAATGCGGACATTGTGGCATGTGCAGATGGGCAAAGTCAGGTATCACCTCATTTATGAGCTCAACTCGTATGACATACAACATTAACTACAATATCACATGTGACAGTAATTTTGTTGTATATATGATCATATGTAAGTGTGGCCTGTATTATATAGGCAGCACTATCAGACCACTCAAAATCAGGGCAAGTGAACATTTCAGAGCCCTAAGACAGGATGATGGGAGATACCCTATAGTGAACCACATGCGACATTGCCCTGAACACGACAACCATTGTGGATTCGAGTTTTTTTAATTTGATTACATCAAAAGAGACCCTAGGGGAGGAAACAGAGAACTAGCGCTTAGAAAAAGGGAATGTTATTGGATTTTAAAACTCAGAGCTGTGGAAGATGGCCTAAACACCAATTTTGAGATGGAATACTACTTAGGGGACTGATTTATTGTCCTTAATTTATTCTCTGATTAGACTGATATGTACTTAGCCTTCCTGTGAACCATCACAACTAATGCATCAGAAATGTTAGTCTACTAATAATACACCTTTACTTACTTCCTGTCACTATTGTATGCAGACTCGTATTTACAATTACTTGTTTTGACTGGACACTCATCACCGCGTGTACTGTAAGAGGCTTTTATCTATGTCCTGTTAACATACTCATAATCGATTCTTACACAGGTCCAATTGTTTTGGACCGTGCTATGTACGTTAGACTCTTAGCATTTGATGTTTATACTTCATTACTAATATGGAGGACACAACAACATTGCGATTCTCAATATATGTCGGTCTGACTTTATTTTGCCTCCTTATAGGTTACATGTTTACATGTGGTTCCAATGTTGCACGTTACTATTGTCCCCCCTCTGTGGCAGCATATCGATTACTTGGACTGTGCTATGTACGTTATATACTTAGCATATAATGTTTATATTTCACTACTAGTAAGGAGGACACAACAATATTGTGATTCTCAGTGTAATGTCGTTTTGACTCTATTTTGCCTCTGCATATGTTACATGGTTACATGTGGTTCTAATGTTGCACGTTACTATCGTCCCCCCCTATGTGGCAGCATATTGTTCTTTTATCCCTTTATTCCTTCCTGTACTGATCCTAATAGCGTCACTATCACAAGGAAGCACTCTATACTGGTCGTACTCACAAAACAATAGGTTTTTCTTTCGTCTATATATATTTCTTGGATAATCATGTGGATATTCCAATGTGGCGCCCGAGTTGTTCCCTACTTCTTGCTCTTACATGTATGGACCCGTAAGTTAACTAATAGATAGGTTTTATGTCTCAACATGTAGTATCAGAGACACTTTAATATGGCGCCCGGGCCCGATAGTCGGAGCCCTTTCTCTATTTCTATACTCAACGCGGGCAGACGTTAAATTTACGTCCATTTCCTGGACGCTCGGATACAATGCAGTTCGAAGATATGGAAACGCTGCAGGTTGTATCCGACCGCGCGGCTGTTTCCCGAACCTAAATTTGAACTAAGATAGTAACCGAGAGGTGAGTTTGGAATGTCCAGTGTCTGGACATCCCCATGGCATTCAAATTTTAGACATCTAGAATCTTCTCAAAGACATTTAAACTCTATACTACGGGGTTTGATCACATTACTGTTCCTGTTTTCTTCACTCCATCAAAGATACGGACGGAGATTATCTCGGTATAGGAATTGTTTTTGGACTGATTATATGGCATTAAGGTTAGTGGAGGTTATTTCGCCCCTCTTTATTCAGGGCAATACTTGGTGATGGTTTAATATCCCTTACTCATTTAGGGACTTTCGCTGATATAGCGTGTTTTCCCTTTGTCTTTTCCTAGACTTTTCACCTAATTATTTAGATTTTTCAACTTCTTAATCCAATGGAAATGAAGGTATGCTGTAGCCAAATTATATTTATTTGGTTGATGGTCAGTACAGGACTTTTTCCTTGGCTCCAATCTTTATTACTACTCAAAACTCTTAATTTTCTTTTTACGCACGAATCGGGGTCCTTTTCGGCTATACTCACATGGAATGTTATCAAGTTTTTGGTTATTTAATGGTGACGTGCACATTCGTACTACATGTACCTTCGGCACTCAGACTCTTTTATTTTATATCTGATGTGTGACACACAATACTTTACTGATCAGGGGGTTTTCCCTTGGTTTTGTGAGAATTATGAGATGTAATATATACAAACAGATCAACGGATCTGTTTGTCTGTTGGTTTTCACATAAGTCACAATTTTTATATTTCTGTTCATCGCACTATTGTCACTCTAATATATTCAATTGTATTTGTCCCATTTTGCTGCTCTAACTTTAGTTTTGTACAACATATATAGACACTATTATTATTTATTTTCAGCCCTGATGAAGTCCTCAAGAGAGAAACTTCTCAGAGGATGAAACACGTGTTGGCTGTTCTTGTGGAGAACAATAGAATACTATGAATTAAACTGGACTCTGAGACAAACACGAGTTTGTCGAAATTTCACCAAGGAGATTGGACATTTGAATTTACTTCTAATTTGATATCATGAGTGCTCTGACATCTGTTTTTTTGCTGTTTTGTTTCCCTTGAGACATTGGAGGACTAAGGAAGATCCTCTTGTCAGAAGCACCGTGCCATGAACGGAATGTGTTTGATTTTAATGGACGTTCTGTGAGCGCCCTAATCCTATGAATTTCTTCCTAACCGGCACTGTTTTGACTTTTCCAAAAGCATACCCGACAAAAAATTGCTATCATGTCAATGCCCAGAATGTTGCCTTTGCAACAATTCCTGGGGTGGGAGATTTAGTGATCCCTAACCAAGACCAGAGGTTAGATATCATCAAAGCACTGCATGAGGGTGTTGCATCTGCTCATCCTAGTGTGGCAGCCACAATATAACTTCTACAGAAACACTCCTGGTGGCCGGATCTCTACAACAGACCAACCAATATGTCCTTTGCTGTTATATTTGCCAGCAAATAAAGAGCTCCAACATTAAACGATGACAACAGACAACCCTGATGGTGGATACAAATACGTCTTAGTTGCTGCTGATTCTTGTTCTAGATTCCTGTGGGTATGACCACAGCAGTCAGCTGACGCTTGAACTGTTATAAAAGACTTGCAGGTCTTTATTGGTACATAGGCGGTTGCAGCATTTCACTCAGACCCGGGCCCTGCTTTTGCCGTTAGGACACTATGAGGATGATGCGTGTTGAACTACATTACTCCTCCCCATAATCCATGGGGAAATAGTGTTGTGGGGAGGAGGAATTGTGACCTAAAACAGTCATTAACAGTTAGAGTATTAGGTTCAGGCTGCAGTTGGCTTTGTCACCTATCTGGGGTCTGGAGAGCACTGAATAATCTGCCAAAACGGTCCTTAGGGGGTTGGGGTGTTTGCACTCCTTATAAGGTCCTTTTTGGGATACCTATGTATGTTCCAGATCTAGATGGCTCTTGTATGGTGGCGGCAGACACACCTTTTGACATAATTGAACGTCTCACTGTCTTGTAGGAGCTTCAATGATTTTGTGATGATAATACATCTGCCAGTGCCGCCACCTTAGGAATAAGGGATTTACCAACAACATCTACAGGCTGGATTCCTAAAGTTGGGGATCTGGTTTGTGAGAAGATTGCTGTTATGAAGGAATCCAGCCCATCTTACAGAGCACTAGTTAAAGTCCCAGGAATTCAAGGCACCAGAACTGTCCTTCTACCTCCACTGCCTGGTGCCAAGGGGAACAAATTTGTCTCCATTGACAACATCAAATCGCATCATGTGGCCAATTCTGCACAGTAGGCTCTCGGGTCACTTGGGTAGTTCCCGGTCCTCTCTCACTACCCAACAGGACATACCGCTTCAAAGAAGAAACAACACTGCTTCTCAATGCACCAGCATGTACAACGATGCTACAAATGGCTCCTCGAGCATGTGGAGGGTAGAGAATGAGCTTCTGTTGATTCACATTACCACTTCACTGACAAGAACTGTCCAAGATGCGGCTGTTTTCTTTTTTTTTTTACTCCAATGCAACACAAACTGACAAGATTGTCTACTATTAACCTCCATGTTAGATGGATCCATCCACCAACTCAGCACCTGCTCCTGTGTTTGCACAGACTGATTCTGGTCACTTCATCAACCAAGATGAATTTTCTTTAACTTCATCTGCAACTGAAACTGTTTCAAAGAGACATAAGCTGTACATATGGCTAAAAAAAAAACGATCTGGTTTATCCATGGCATTATCTGTTGATACTACTTACATTGCTTGCCTTTCTGTTATAGATTGGTTTTGTGACTATTTTCTTTTTCTTGATAACTAGTCATTATATTATGTTCCTGAACACGCTTCTGTCGAGGCAGTGGATGAAGTTCTAACACCATATCTCTCCTCACATAAGATCCGTAGAGACTTGTTCTTTGTGAACATTTCAGCAGTACTAATTCCCGACGGGATTGTTTGGGATAAAGTAACATTTGATATATGGGCCTATTGCGGTTATAGAATTTCCCTATGTATTTAAAATTTCAGTGACGGATGTAATTACACCTAGTGTTTTTTCTCATGACTGGGATGTAAGAACATTTGATTCTATGCTGTCTGAACTGTAGGATTACACTGTATTTGAAAGTGAAGAAGTGTATGTGAAGACGGCGAATAATGGGGAAATGTTCTGTTGTCATCTTTAGGGACATTACTTTCTGCACCAAGGAACTAGACATAGAGCAGTGTTTAATTACACACAATGGGAACATTGTTCAACTCCACCTGTGGGGAGCCCCAAAACATATGTAGATAAATGAGTATATTTCTCTGGGCATGACATCACCAATGCAGAGTCAAATCATTTTTAATTACCACCTTCTAAAATGCAGAACATTTTGCTGACACCATATTAATCTGTTCAGATCCCTTTGTTTCCTGGCATGCTGTTGAAGGTTATGAATACTGGAAGAGCGCTATAGATGTGAAGAGTGAATGGGGAACACAAAATTGGCAAATTTAGGGTTGGGATGCTTTGTTTAGTGCATGCCTTATTCCTGTGAAAATTATATTTTATATGACACAGTTCAGCAAACATCCTGCTTAGGGTTAGCAAAAATAAAAGAAATGAACGTGCCCAGTATACCCACACCAGCCAAATTCACCAATTGGCAAACACTCCTAAATGTCACAGAGGAATGCCTGGTTTTCATAATGGTACCCATAATTCCACATTTTCATGTCCCGGCAGGTGGTTATTGTGGCCTTTAGACACAAATCAATGTCAGACACGTTTTGTTAATTCCTCAGGGGGTTTCAGGATTAGCCGGCTAGACCCTTTCTATGTCTCGGGTCAAAACACTGCTATAGTTACTACGTACAGTGTGGGGAAACTGTGCAAACAATGGCTACGTACTAACTTAGCAGCAGCTGAAGAACATCCTAGTCTCCTATCAAAGGAAGTAGAACAGGATTTCTTGCTCAGTCCAAGAAAAGCCCGCTCTAAATGATTCATGTATGCCATATACAATGAGATCTGAAAGCTTTCTCAAATGAAAGCAGCTGCATGTTTAAGACAGATAAGAAAATATGGAAAAGGCTTTAGCTGATGTCGATAATGGCATGAATACTCTGTCCAACAGAATATACACACTTAATAATATTGTGTCATCTGCGATTTACATCATTCAGAATGACATGTCCCTTTTACAACATGGGCAAAGTCAGCTGCATTCCTTAATGCAGTTGGGTTGGACATTGCAGATTCTGAAAAATGGCCGCATCTCTTGGAAATACATAAACAATTGTGAATTGTTTGCTGCTTTTAATTTGTCGAGGGAGCAACAGATAACTGCTAAAAAGGAAGCAAGGTACACTATGCCTAACATTGAGAAGTTAGAAAAGCTGACTTTCACTGTAGCACAGACACCATAAACAGTATGCTTAGTACATGGGGTTATAAATCCTCACCTTTCTTTTCACAGAAAGTTTGAAACAGTTTGCTATAGGCAGATACGAGCGGCCTGGAAATAGCTATTTCAAGGAAGAGTCGGAGTTGTCTTATGAGCTCAAATGTCCTAGCAGCGAAACAGAGGTCTATCAGAGCAGAAGCGAATGTGAGACTACTGTTAGTCATTTTATGATTTGCAAACAGGTGTCCCTTCACGGCTTTTGCAATGCAGTGATCGCAAGCTTGGCATGCTTTCCAAAGAGTACTCCCTGATTTGTGCAGCATTTCATATACTTTTGAATGGAAGTTATGTGGTTCTGAACGATCAGAGTTGCTGCAGAATGAGACCAGGAATTGCCTACACAATTTTAGTTTCTCAAATTGTAACTTGTTGTTATTGACCCCCACACAAGAGTTAATAGTAGCAGAAATGTGGCCTCACATTGATACTACTAATGTCAATTTTGACAAGCTGAGCAGACTAAAAGCAGTACTTTTCCAAGAACAAGTGGTGTTGACATCTGTCAAGGAGATGTATACTCCCCAGATAGCGAGATCCTCAGCCGCAATACAATCCTTATTAAATGCCAACTTCCCCAAGCCCTTTAGAGAGCTTGTCTGCAGAATTTTCAATGCCTCGAGCACTGCATGGATTGTACACTTCTTTAAGGCTGTAGGGTCTGAATTTGTTTCCACCTTCCAAACCATCATCAGAGTTATTCCTTCAGGTATCCATTCACTCTTTTCAAGTGTGTTTGGCGTATTTCCTATAACTTTTGCGCTGATTGGCAGAATACTGCTACTGCCATTCTTGATATGCAGTGGTTGTGCTTTCTCAACTAAGCGGAATGATGGAGCTACCTCCAGCCCAGCTGTGTCGTGATCGCATGATGCAGTCCTTTGGCGCTCCGTTGATGGAAGAATTGGAGCATGATTGTACATTGTCATTCCGACCAGTCCTGTGGTGCGTGCAACCTGTCTTTCATTGCATCTGGTGACTCTTCAAGTGTACACCGTTGGTGTGTCTTGCTGTACAGCCAGTGCCTCTTGTGGACAAGGAACTGATAATATTCCCGATAAGGGTTCATTCACGGTCGTGCCCCACGAGACTGAGGTTGATTCGTGAGGCCACTCATGAGCATCTGCTTGTGAACTACATCGCTCCAATGACATCTGGCACTATGGATGGTGCTGCCTAAGCGGGTGATCCTGTTTCTGAGGCTTTGGCGCACTTCTGCTCCATGGATCCTTCTGCCAATCCTGTGATTGATTTAACATCTGCAGATGGATTTCTCCCATTTGCTTACTTTGGAGACCTTCTATATGATCATACCTATTGTTGAGTGAACTTGACCATTTGATTTTTTCAAAGGTGTAAAATGTAATACCAAACTGCCTTATTCAATTTTATTCGCGTTTGGCCTGCCTTGCGTGTCATGGCTGACATTGTATCTCTTTTGTATGTTTTTAGCTTAGTTTTTAATGAGATTTTAGGTTTTAGCTCAGAGCATTTTTAGTTTTGGGTTCATGCACCCTTGCTAGTGAGTTAGCATCCTTGTTTCAACAATGGGGAGGGTCTGGTGAATCCATTTTAGTTTCCCCCTGGGACACAGGCATCAGCTTAGCCTCTGGCTTGCAGGCCTGTGCCCCCGTCACTTAGTGACCTTTTACTCATTTAGCATGCTCTATTTTATTCCATTTATTTTATTATATCCTTTAGCTTTTTTCATTGCTTAGATTTTATAAGAAATATTTTAATTTCCATTATCCTTGCCATTCCGAGAAGGCATCATTATTGGCAATACACGTAGGTATTGTCATCATGTCCCTTTCTCATTTATGTGTGATAGGCATATCATGCACACTTGTTAGGGATTGTTTATGCAATTGCTTACACAAGTCCACCACTTTATCAGTTGTTTAGGAACATACCTGCGTCAGGCATCCTAAATGATCTGTATAAATACACCTCAAACAGACAAGGTGATTAGAGGGGTTTCTTCCAGATGCCATCTATGTTGCACGCCACCTTGCTGCAGAACTCAGTCTTTGTGTCTTCATGGAGCCTGACCTTGAGGACTTATTCCAAGGTAACAGGGGTTGGGGGGGGGTTCTCACTTCTCATGGACATGGTATTGGCAGATTAGGTATATCATACCTAGCTCTCAATAGGGTAGAGATTAGGTTTTCTGGGTTAGGAATTTTATATCTCATGTTTATTGTAAGATGGTGGGGTAATTTTATATTCACAACTTTCACCTTCACCCTTCTGCTTTTATTACTGTTCAGTATCCTAATCATTGCAGCACATTAATTTTATCGTAGATTGCAGTCTTTTCAATAAATACATTGAAAACGCTCCTGCATCTCCTTCATTGCCTTTGTGTGAATGAAACTTGTTACTAACTAGAGAAAAAGGTAACTTCCATTCAACCATGACTTCCCTGAGAGGTTTAATCTAGAGTCCATGCATAAGGCTGCCAGAAATCACCTTTGCTTTCTGTGTTTTGGTGAAGTAGTGCTTTGTGAGCAAGGAGGGTTGGGCCAACAGTTGTGACTTGTTGTAGGAGTGATTCAGTTGCCTATAAACAAAAGTGTTGTCATCCCTAAACCAGCAGTCTCGCTTAGGAGCGAGAGTCAAACTACAATACCCTCTGGATCAATTGGTGCAACAGGAGCTTTGTGCTACGCATGTGGTAACCATTTTAGATGTTTGAGATATTTGTATTGCAATATTTATCTAGCAATTAATATTCCTATGTGGAACACCTAAATGTAAGCTTACCTGGGTAGCATGCTACATCTTGTAGGCTGTGTGGTTGGAAGAATGTTGACTTTCATTTGATCGTATATGGTAGGTGTTTCCAGATCGTGTGTTATGACCAACAAGGTGAGGTTATCGTCTTGAGACTTATTTTCAAATATACTACAGTTTTCAAAGATTGCGCAATCTCATTGCTGACACAATAAATTTGAATACATTTTGTTTCAAGTTTGTTCTTGTAGATATACTGAAGGTTTCAGTTTTAGTCACACCACTGGAGAATATTACTAAGTTATTGGACAATTCATTTGAAATATCTGTCAGCAATGCTATGGAGAGGATGTTGCAGGAGCTTGTTTCTAAATTAGAGATGAGGATAGAGAAATTGTTGGTGGAAAAGGATATTGTTCTTTGAAAAAGAGGCAGCTGTTTGATAGGGAGTAACTCAGGAATAGTGGCAGTAAGGTAAGTGTGAAGTGGTTAGATTTGGAATCGGAGGTGGAGTTCATCTCTGAAAATGGAGAAAGCATTTAACAAGGACAGAAAATGACAACAAACAATAGGCAGATCTACTTGTTTTGTTATACATATTTGCAGAGTGTGCATATCACCCAAGAGGATATCCTGGTGCCAGAGAAGAAGACCTGGAATGTCTCACAAGGACCAATTGGAAGAGACAGCGTTTTGTAGAATTGGAGGATGGAGCAGATAGCTCTGATGTGAAAGTATAACTCATTCCAAGCTCTGGGGGGCAATGTGGTAGAAATAATGATGGCCAGCTTTGGCCCTTCACATTCGAGGGACATCAGCAAGGAGTGGGCTGTCCAAGCGGATGTATCTGGATGAAATATGGGAGAGAATGCATTTGTTGAGTTTGGCCGTACTTGATTGTGCAGAGCTTTCTATGGATGAATGAGAAGTTTGAAAAGAAAGTGCTTGTGGATTGAGATTGATTGGTGTGTTTGGTGAGGTAGGTTGAATGTGAGTCTGCTGAATTGTATACTACTTGGAGTCTTTTGGTGAGTTGGTCTGTGATGTCCACGTGGAGAGCGTTGCCGCAGGTTGAGTCAGCTGGTGATGATGGGTTGAGTGACTGATTTGCAAATGTCCAGTGGGAGCCAAATGAAGACTTCCCTAAGAAGTCTGAAGGTGTGGAAGCAGGTGAATGTGACTTGTTGACCAGTTTGACAAGTAGATCAGGCTGTCGATCACAATGCCAAGGTAACTGGTGGCATTAGAGGGATGGAAAGTCAGCCTCAGCTCAGTGGATCTCCAGGCTGGAGACCAAAGTGAAGTGTCTTTGCCAAATAGAACCACTTTGGTTTTGTCACTGCAGTTCAACCAGAATTCAGCTTGTCTGCTCGTCTTGTTAACTTCACTTTTTACATTTCTATAAAGTAACTAAAAAGAAACATCAACATGTACCATTAAGTACCAAATAGAGCTTGTCTGGGTCGGGGCATGGGATGTGCTTGGCTTTTGATGCTAAGAGTGTGCCCTAAACACAAGCACATCCACACCTGTCGGTCTAATCAACTCTTAACCAGCTACTCAAAGTAGGCATAGCCTAAATGGCTCCTTAAAAGATACCATCATCTAGAACTCTGAGTCTTTCCTCAGATTTAAGTTGTCCTCTCAAACACCTCACATGGCATAAATTCTCATCAATGAGATATTCCTTATCCTCCTATGAACCTAAAAACAAATTCCCTCCTAGGTTTGTATCCAAGGACTTCCCATTAGAAATTCTCTTTACTAAACCAATCACAACAAAATTGTTAACTTTGTACCACCTCAGAAATGATGGAGCTGCAGCAGATTGAAACCTTCAAGGAGACCATGCTGGGGATTTTTAATACATTTAGGGGTCCCTCTAGCATGTCTTCAGGCCCCAAGAAACCACAAGTGTGCCCAGTTGCGTCACTTGTTAGATCTGTCCTCGCTTACCTCTGACGCCTTGGGGCCTGTTTCGGGCCCCATACCGGAACATGCTTTCACTCTAGCTCCCAGACCTGCCCCGGTCCCTTTCGCATTGATGCCTGCACCAACACCACCAGTGCCAGAAGAGGGCCTAGGTCAGATTGTATCAAGGAACAACATGTGGATGATCAGCTTTTTGAGGGGGTGGAGAGGTTCTGGGGAGAAGGAAGAAAAAGAGGACTCTCTTGTGGCAGGTAGTCCTCTGCATTAAGATTTGCTCTACACTGTCCATGAAACATGTTCTGGGAGATCTGAAAGCCCATTCCAGCAGAGCTAGGGATGCTACTACCGCACTGGAATGTGGAATGCCTGTCCTTGTAATCTGCCAGCTGCAATGTAGGTGTCTGTGAATACATTCATCAAGCCCTACTCGCTTGTTAGCCAGGTATGGCAGAAGACCATTGCACCCTCTTATCCTGCAATAATTATTGGTCTGAGACCATTCCACAGACTCTCCGCTGTGAGACGTACTGCTTTGGTATCTGTTTCAATGTGAGGAATCAGCTGTTAGCAGTATCATAGAAGCTAGTTACTTACTTTCAGTAATGCTTTTTATGATGTAATCCCTCTCTAACCAACGATTCCTCACTACCCTCCCAGCTTCCCGCTCTGTAGAATGGCCCCTTTTTAACATCTGAAAACGTTCAGCACACTGGTACCAGCAGTTGTTCACCCTTCGTGTTTGAGGGCCAGGAAAGAGGAAAGCAAGAAATTGACTTCAGTGCACAGGGCTGGTGCATATGTGCTCGACTTTCTCAGTTCTGAGGAGGTACGGAGATGCACGTTGCTACCTAGCATTGTGTGGCAGTACTTCTATGAAACTTTTCTAGATCCATTCTGCCTCTTGGTGATATTCTAAGGTGAGAATTATGTAGAGTATCCACCAAAAAGAGCATAGTGACAGAAGGTAAGTAATTTGATCTTCTGACCTAATGGTGAACCCTCAACAAACTTGTGCTCAGCCAATGTTAATTTATAATACAAATTCACTGAATTATATGCAAAGCCCTGTTGAATCAATTTGCCGAAAAATGTACCGCCAGAGCTGAAACAAAATCCTCTTTCCTATTCAAACACCAACAAACCCATTGAATCAGTGCCAGACTATGTACCTGAGATGTCCCAGGAGCCAATGCTTCTTTGAGAAGCCTCACCAGTAAAACCAGGCACCTGCCAGAATCCCTCGAGAACTTCCGAGCCACTAACTGAATTGCCCTTCTAACATCAAACCGGGACACCCTCCTCGTAGGTCCAACAACAGAGCCTAAAATGATAGCAGAAGTAGGGGGGTGATCTATAATTTGCAATAGTAATGGCAATCAAATATGCAACCTCCAAAGTTGTCAGCTAAACAAACTTTCCTGACACCACCTGAGCTGCACTAAAACTCAATGAAAATGGTGAAAATGCATAGAGGCGCCTACCCTGGCATAAAGGCATCGAAAGCAGATGCTTTGAGACCCACGTACCAACTATAAAACTGTGTCAATAGAGTGTTCAACCTTTTTGGAAGAAATCTGCATCAAAAGGGCCCATCGCTTTCTAAATCATCAAGAAAGTTGATCTGCTCAACTGCCTGTCACTCAGGTTCTGGAAATTTCTGAAACAACTACCCACTACAGAATTGGATAACTTCAAAATATGCTGTGCTTGAAGTATCAGCCACCTGCTAAGCAGACACTGCAAAATTATTTTGCCACCACTGCTTGCATCCTCCATCCAGGACACCCCACCTTTTGACATATCTGACTGATGATGCATTGTTCGCCATGAGCACATTTGTACATTTCACCCTGTCTCTGACCAGACTCTGGATTACAGAGGAGCCTGCCAATACAAAGCAATTTAAATCCCTATTCTCCTCGCTTTCTGACCACCTCCAGACTGACACTATCACTCCGCCCCATCCTCCCCACCTCCCCCCCTTCGCATTTGACTTTTCTCTCCAACTGTGGGGAATTTCCAAACATCACCTGATTATTCTACCATTTCATATTCTGTACCCACCAAATCAGCTCTTCTCAGACTTCCTCTATTAACCGAGTCTTCTCCAAATATCTCTTTCCCCTTCTCAAGTGAGATCCTTTCAACCTCTGGAGTGCACATTAACGCAAAGGCAGTGAAAATATTGTTTGTATTGATGATAACATTTGTACCAATCTTGCCAAAGTTCTCAGGAAAGTCTTTTTCTGCTGATTGTTCCTTTCCCTCTCAACTTTCCTGCCTTTAAAACCAATAGTCCTCTCCACTTCACTGAACACTAACTGGATTTCCACAAACTGTATATGATACCCTTGAACTGTTACCATAATCTTGAATGATCTCTCCTAGCCACTAAACATTTTCGACGCTGGTCACACACTATGCACCTATCTGACATATGGCATTTACATCACCCAGACGATAGGGAATACTCGTATCATGCCCCTGGCTACCATATACACACTAGGCTAGATGATATTTTTTGTAATTCCCTTCTGTGGCCACACGTCCGTAGCTCTGAATATCTGGGTAGAACTTGGTTGGATCATAATCCTCTTAGGGTGTCGTTCCAATGGGGGCCAGCCAGGCCGCAAATTCCACTATGGAAGCTGCAAGTGGCAGCTCTCCAAGACGCGCCGTTTAAAACTCAAATCGGTACCACCGTTACGGAATATTTTAAACATCATGAAGGCTCTGTTGGGGACCCCAGAACAGCATGGGATGCTATGAAGGTTGTGATTTGGGGCCATTGCATGGCCTCTTCCTGAGGAGCGAGATCGGCCCTTACCCACAGTGTAGGGAAGCTTGAACACAAAATACGGCAATTGGAAGTTGCAGCTGTCACTGATCTCTCCGCCTGTCAATGTTTGTCCGCGCGGCGCGGCCAACACCGGGAGGACTCCCACAGACTCAGCAAATTGGACTATAAGACATACTCTCTGCAACAACACAGAGAGGGTGACAAACCAGGACGTATATTAGCGTGGTTACTGCGTACTGAGGTCCCACAAACAGTACTAGGTGCAATCCGTAACGAGCATGGTGTAGTGGTCCATACGCAGGAAGCAATTAATGCAGCCTTTGCTCATTATGATAAAAATCTATATACAGTGCGACCGACCCCCCCTACGTTTGATCTTCATCAGTTATTAAGCGATCTTCGGGTGCCCTCCCTTACACAACAACAGAGACAGGACCTGGACCACCCACTACAAATTGATGAGGTGAACCTCGTACCACAACAGATAGCTAGAAGGAAGACTCCAGGTCCAGACGGTCTCCCCGTAGAGTTTTATGCCTCCTATGGGACCACTCTCGCACCCAAATTATTGACTTTGTACGAGGCATCGTACCAACGAGGTGCGCTCCCCTCCACATTGAACGAAGCCCTTATTGTGGACCTTCCAAAGCCTGGTAAGGATCCCCTTGAAGTGGGCTCCTATCGTCCCCTCTCCATGCTCAATATTGACTATAAGATCCTTAGTAAATTATTGGCTAACAGGTTACTCCCCCTTCTTCCTTCCCTGATTCATCCTGACTAAAATGGATTTGTCCCTCATAGAACTACTTATGGTAACGTTCGACGTCTCAGTCACCTCATTGATACACTGTCCGGGGGGGGGGGGCGGTTGTCCAGTGGCGGTGTCTTTAGATTTTGAAAAGGCGTTTGATACTCTGGGATGGCTGGATTTATTGTGGGTATTGGGGCGTTTTGGTGTTGGTCCCCAGATGTTGCGATGGATAAAACTTCTCTATACAGCTCTTCGTGCTAGGGTTCGTACTGTACACTGCGTATCTGATTCCTTTCCCATTCAAAGGGGGACCCGGCAGGGTTGCTCCCTGTCACCGATACTCTTCGCCCTGGCGATGGAACATCTTGCTATACGATTACGGCAGGAGGAAGCTTCATGGGGCTTGTGGGTAGATGGTAACTGGCACATTACCGCTTTATACTCTGATGACGTACTAATTTACCTGCGCGATAGGACCACTGCCCTGCCCGATTTATTCATCCTGTTAGACCATTTCGGTGAATTGTCTGGCCTTCGAGTGAACTGGGGTAAGTCCTGTATGTTTCCCCTCTGTAGAAATAACGACGCTGCACCTCGGTCGTCTCCCCATGACAGACTCCTGTGGGTGGCTATCTCGGTGTAGATGTCTAACACACTGCCACAGATTTTGTGGAAGGCAATTATAATAGAGTGCTCTCTTCCATTCGTGGGTCCATGCCCTTTTGGCTGCGTTTGCCTCTCTCCCCGATGGGTAGAGCGGCTAATGCCAAAATGCTAATACTTCCCCCGGTTCTTATATCTTTTCATGGCCCTTCCATTCCTCCCGGGGCGACCTTTTTTCGCAGCCACATGGAGTTTATTGACCTCCCTCATTTGGGGCTCGGACCGCAAATGGGTTTCCCTTGATGTATTACACCACCCAATTCAGGAGGGGGGTATGGCGATTCCGGATTTGTGCTGTTATTATGCTGCGGCTCAACTCCACTGGCTTATGACTTGGCTATCAGAGACCCCTTCCATGGAGGGGACCATGATCCGCCAGATGATAGGTGGCGCGGGGGTGTTGCATTGGCTCTTTAGCCGTCCTCAGCCCGGCACACACGTGGGCTTGCTCCTCCGCACGGTGAAGGCCACTTGGGTTAAGGTTATCCGCAGACGGCGACAGCGATTTCCCTATTCCCCGGAGCTCCCGCTCTGGGAGCTGCCCCAGGTTCATGACCTCCAGCGACGATATGATTTTCGCGCGTGGCGCAAGGCGCGAGGGAGGGCAGTTCCGCGTCGGTGAGTTATTTGGAGATGGGAAACTACATACTTTTCAAGCACTCAGTACCCTCTATAGTTTAGATCCCGGACAATTCCGAGCCCATGCAGCTCTACAGGATGTAGTTTGACAAATATGGTAGCTCGGCTCCTAAGAACCTCCAGTTCACATCATACTCCACCATTGATTAACCAGGATGGGGGAAAGGAAAGCAATTACTAATTTATACGCCCTACTGAGAGACACACCTGTGATACCCCATTCCCATAGCAGATCTAAATGGGACCATGGCCTGGGAGTGACCCTCACAGACCCCCAATGGACGATGGCCTTACAACAAGTCAAATACAAGTCAAAGTCTTGCAGTACTTTTCCTGCTTCCACCTTGACATCCCCAGGTATTAAGTCCACGTAAGCTGACATGTCAGCCCACATCTGTCTGTCGTACCTCCCCAGAATGGCTAAGGAGTTGGCTGCCTTCACTGTGATCGCCGCCACCAAGGAGAACTTTTTCCCAATATTATCCAACCTCCTTCCATCCTTGTCAGGAGGCGCTGTGATAGGTGCTGAAGGGTTCTTTGACCTGCGCTGTGCAGCCTGGGATATTACTGAGTCCGGCTTTGGCTGCGATATTAAACAGGCTGGATTGTTGTCCGGGGCCTTGTATTTTTTCTCCGGCTTCAGCATCTGTGAAGGCACTGTGGCTGGGTTCTTCATAGCTTTCAATCCCTCTTGCCATAGGAACTACACTATTGGTATTGCCCTTATAGATTTCCTTGGTGGCTCCTTGAAATCGTATAAGAAACAATCCGTTTCTTGGGAAACAATAGGTAATTCAAACCTCTTGGCCTCTATCTCCATTAAATTGTGGAAACCTCCAATGTCCTCCGGGGGCGAGTCCACTGGTGCTGCTGGCGGAGGAGACGGCGTAGGAAGGAGGTAGTCATCCCACTCACTAGGGGCTGCTTCAGAAGTTTCTCCTTCCTCTCTCTCCTCATCTGATGAGATGTGTTCCTCCTGTGGCGGTGGCACAAATGGGACACTTCTTTGGGGCGTTCCTGGAGGGCTAGTAAACATGGCTTGTATAGGTGTCTGTGGACCGTACGGTCTAGATGGGGTTGCCGGCGTTGATGGTGGAAATCGCCTATAGTAGTCTTTAAGCATACTCTGCAGATTTGACACTAGAGACCTGGGCATGGGAAACAACGGTTCCGGCTCACCCGTCGGGTATGAAGAGCCCTCTTGATACATCGTCAAAGAATAGTAGAGCTGCTGTTGTTCTTCGTCCTCCTCATCTAAGTCTTGGCACTTCACGTGCAGCTGAGATGGGCTACCGGCTGCACCGAACATTCCTTCATCCTGGGAATAGTTGTCGTCATCGTCATCTAATAGATAATGCAGTGGATATGGCAGGACTTTACTTGGAGATGTATGGCTTGGAAGGAATGAAGATGTCCTTTCTCCCATGGAAATTAAAGAAAGAGGGAGGAATCTTGAGGACTCCTGCTGTGCCTCCAAGTCCCCAGAAGATGGTATGATAGCCAGCGGTTGAGTGGACAGAACCTCCATCCCTGCCATTGACATTTCAGTATCCGTCGTCGACAGTCCCCTCGTCGACAGTTCTCTCGTCGACGGAGTTGCCGACAGGACTCTTGTCAACGGTTGCGCCATCGACGGATCTGTCGTCGACGATGGTGGTGTCGTCGACCGGTCCCTCGTCGACGGTTGTCCCGTCGACGGTACATGTGTGCTCGTCGACGTTGTCTTTGTCTTTCTCGATGACAGATGCTTCGTCGACGGTAATGCTGCTGCTGACGGATAAACTACCTCTGCTCCTGCCGTCGACGATGTCTTTGTCAACGATGCCTTCATGAATATCTTGGCCGTTATGATCGTCGTCGACGACAGTGGTGACGATGTCATAATCATTGGCGATACAGCCAACGTAAATGTGGATGTCATCGTCGTCGCTGTGACCGTCAATGGTGTCATCGACGGGGCTGTCATCGACGGACCTTTTTTGGTAATATCAGGCACAGGCCTTACCGGATCACTCGTCGGCGACAGTGACAGAGAAAAAAATCCTGTCAGGAAAGTATACTGAGCAGAGCTCAGGGAGGCTCCCTTCACACGACGTGCAGTAGAAAATCTGAGGGAGAGAGCCTCTATTGGGAGTGTTCTAGAGGGTGTCGACGCCTGATTGGCTGAATTTCAACTTTGGTCTTTTTGCAAAACGACAGGGATAGACTATAAAAGAACCCAAGGAGGCCCTTGAGGCCCACTGTGTAAAATGTACTGCTATATGTATTTCAAGTTACCGTGAGGCTCCCACCTCGACGACGGGGTTGATTCAAGCATGTGAATCTATGAAAGATCCAATACTGGAGAAAGCTGTCTTCATATTCCTGTGGAGGACTCTACTCCATACCTGCCTTTCCAGCCAAACTCTCAGTCAAGGGAAGTAATATCTCAAAAAGTCTCTCTCATCTGCATACTCAATTCGTCTGTCATCCTATCTACTTTTTTCGTAATGAAACCCTCTAATTTGGCATCTAAATTCATGCTTTTCTCTGCCTCCATCTCCTACCAGCACAGTTTGTTTCTGCCAAACAAATGGAGCTCTTGCTGACCAGCAACCAGCTACAACACGCCTAACATATAGCTATCAACAAGCTTGCCATTATTCTATTAGAGGATCCCAACCTTTTGAAATGGCTGTCAACATGCTTTATGCTGCATCCATCCAGAAGTAAAGTAGCACACTACACATACTTGAGCAAAAGCACTCAGCTGCCTAAGCAGTGTCTCGTGCTTCTTTGTGATTTTGTGAACTGCGGCCTGCAGTTTCAAATGTCCCACTCATGCCTGTATCTACTCGCCTTACAATAGGAAGGTATCACCACAGAATGTTCTGCCATTCAAACAGGTTCTGCGTACCTACACAGAAATTTTATGACAAGACCGGAGGCTCCTATTATGCTTTCTTTTCCTGCTTTATTTCAAACAGCAGCCAAGAAGAAAAGCACGAATCCCAGGGGATTGCAAACAAGCAACCAATGGGATAACAGAAACTAAGATCATCAACCAATCAATGCAGAGCATCACATAAGGTATACCTATCCTGACTGCAGGCAGCCCTCTTTTCTTGCTGCTCGCAGTCAAGATAAGTATACCCTTCATTGCTCCTTATATCACCTGTTATTTCCTTGTATTTATATTATATTATATGTTCATTTATTATCGTGTTAAAACTCTTGTTGTATCGTTTCTTGTGAATATTTGTAATACTTGGTAGTTTGACACTTCAACACGTCTTTTTTCTCGAATTCCGTTTGTCAGAGGGCATCGCCGCGAACGTTCTATCCTGAACGCCGGCTGACGCGACCTCTACTCTGACAGCTGGCTTCAGTCCAACACATTCCTTTCACCACAGAGCGTCGCTGCATTCTTCGTTCCGTTCTAAAACAGGAGTTAAAAGCTTGAAGGCTTTATTGATTTTTCAATTAGCCTCTCTTCTGAAGAACGCTTTAAAAGCTTGAAGGCTTTTATTGATTTTGCAATTAGCCTCGCTTGTATAAACAAAAGCAGCTGACACTGTTCACGGAGAGCCGGCAGTAATTCTTCTCAAGAGTTCCTCGCATATTTGTTCGGTGAGTCACAGGTCATTAACCTGAAAGCTTGTGTTTTCAAATTTAACCCTTTTAAACACCGTTTTTTCTCTCTTTGTCATAGCTATGGATTTTTCAGACTACTTTAATTCTAATGAAGACTCTCAAGAAGACTTCTCCTATAATTTAAATAGCTTCATTCAATCCTCTGTCAAGAAAGCAGTTTCTGCATCTATGGACAAAATTTCTAAACAAATTCAGTCCACTATGTCCTCATGTCTATCTCAATCGCAAATGGCCCATTCTGCGGGGGAAAGCAGAAAGCGCAAAGCCCCGGAGGCTTCTCAAAGTCAGTCTAATGACTCGTCTGCGCTTATGGTTGGTGAGTCAAACTTACACGGGATAGAGGACAAAGTCCCTCAAAGGCCTCCCAGTTTGGAGGGGAATAAAAATTTGGGTCAAAAATGTAAAAGTAAGTCAAAAAATGTCCCCAAGACCCAAAAAATTGTGATTGAGGATATTAAAGATACCGATGACGATGCTGACTCTATTGTCTCCTCGTCAGACATTGAGGACGATAATTACTCTAATTTTTGGATCGGACCTCTTCCTAAAAAATCAAAATTAGCTTCATCTAGCCAATCCCATCCCCCCCTCTTAGATTCTGACGGCAACCCCATGTTTGATCCTGGACTAATCCACCATCCTAATTCGACAGAATGGGTTCCCTCCGATCATGTAGCAAAATATATTTTAGCTAAATTGCGACTTCCTCTAGACAAACAAGTTCGTTCAAGACTACGAGCTGAATGTCCCAGACCTTCCCTCCCATTACACATTACCGATACCCCTGCCATAGACCCGTCCCTCCTAACATTCTTCTCCAACTTTGGCAAGGACCCACGCAAAGGGGTGGACAGAGCATGGGCTCTATGTCAAGATAAAGTACTGGATCTGGTCGGGCCGTTATCCCGCATTTTTGATCTAGCTGAATCAGCTAGAGCCAATGATGAGTCTATCGACCCAGAAGAACTCTCTCTCTGGACTCAGAGAGCTTTTTGCTTGCTGGGTAATGCCAACTCAGCCATGACGCATGAACGCCGTAAAGGTCTGCTGCTTAAGCTTGACCCTAAACTTGCAAATTTGGCGTCTAAAGATCCAGGAGCCAAAGCCGATGGCTTACTGTTCGGGGACAATTTCATAAAGGAACTAAGCAAATATGTTACCACTTTTGCTTCAATTAACAAAGCCCAACAATCACTTAAAAAGGTTTTTAATTCTCGGGTTTTTGTCAGGGCCGGTAGAGGCAGAAGCCGCTCCACCGGCCGCCCTTCCAGAAACCAAGGCTTCAGAGGTTCATTTGCTTACCAGCAACAACAGGAACAAGACTTTCGTCCCCAGTTCTACCCCCAGCGCTCCAGAGGATACAGAGGGAGGAACCAACGCAGATCCTACAACAATTCAGGTAAACCTTCCTTCTGGCCATCCTTCTGTAGGGGGTCATCTAAAATTGTTTCTCCACAAATGGATAGAGATTACCTCAGATCCCTGGGTACTCAACACAATCAAAGGTTATTTAATAGAATTTTACGAGAGTCCCTATCAAAACTTTCCGCTGCCCCCTCTCAAATTTTCAAAAGAAATGTCAGACCTAATCTCTGCAGAAATACAAGAGCTTCTTCAAAAACAAGCTATTCAACCGGCATTTCCCCTTCCTTCAGGCTTCATAAGCCCACTGTTTTTAGTAATAAGAAAAAACAAGAAAATCAGACCAGTCATCAATCTCAGACAACTCAATCACTTTGTTGTATACAGACACTTCAAGATGGAAACCATTCTCCAGCTCCGAGATTCCCTACTTCTCAACGACTGGATGGTCCGTCTAGATCTCCAAGACGCATACCTAACAGTTCCAGTTCACTACTCTCACAGAAAGTTCCTTCAATTTCAATGGAATCTCAATACCTATCAATTTACTTGTCTTCCCTTCGGTCTCTCTTCAGCTCCTTGGTGTTTCACAAAGCTAATGAAACCTATAGTAGCTCTTCTTCGATCTCAAGGTTTCAGATTAATAATATACTTAGACGATATTCTTCTAATGCATCAAGACATTTCTATTCTGAAGTCCCAACTCGCTTACACCATCTCCCTTCTTTCAGACCTAGGCTTTCTAGTAAACCAGCAGAAGTCAATATTTACCTCTTCACAAAAGATGGAATTCTTAGGATTCCTGATCAATTCCCCTCAAGGTCTCCTTCAACTCCCGATCTCAAAAATAAAACACATCAAATCCGAGATAACCCTATCTTTACAGCAGACTTCTCTCTCCCTCAGGTCTCTTGCAAGAATTGTAGGTCTTCTTTCTTCTTCAATTCAAGCAATCTTTCCAGGCCCTCTTCACTATCGGGCTCTTCAGAGATTAAAAATTCGTCATCTTCGCAAAGGTCTTGCTTATTCAGATTTCATCCCCCTCGATCTCGAATCCCGTACAGAACTCCAATGGTGGCTGGATCACCTCGAAGCCTGGAACGGCAGGACCATCTTTGCCTCAGTCCCAGATCTTGTGTTAGAATCCGATGCAAGCCTAACAGGTTGGGGCGCAAGGTGTGGTCACATATCGACTGGAGGCACATGGTCTCGACAGGAGTCTTCATTTCACATCAATTATTTAGAGATGCTTGCAGGCTCCTTTGCAATAAGGACTTTCACCAAAAACAAAGTTTCTTGTTCCGTACTCCTTCGTATGGACAATCTTACAGCGGTAAGATATATAAATCACCTTGGCGGTACCAAATCCAAACCACTAGCAGAACTGGCAAAAAGTTTTTGGGATTTCTGCCTTCACAGAAAAATTTCAGTTCAAGCGGAATACTTACCAGGTTCTCTCAACTCAGTCGCAGATTGGTTTTCTCGTCATCTTTCAGACTACAGCGACTGGAAACTTCACTCTTCAGTCTTCAACTCTATCCATCACAAGTGGGGTCCCTTTCACACAGACCTGTTTGCATCCCGTCTGAACACTCAGCTACCTCGTTTCTTCAGCTGGAGACCAGACCCTCATGCGTTAGCGACCGATGCCTTTCTCCAACAGTGGCATTCCGCAACGCACTATGCATTCCCTCCGTTCATAATGATAAACAGAGTCCTCAATCATCTCCGACGACAAAAAGCCACTATAGTCTTAATAGTTCCGTTCTGGCAAGCTCAAGTATGGTTTCCCACTCTCCTGGAGTTAGCCGTCGACTTTCCCGTCCTGCTATCCTCCTTTCCCTCACTACTTCTCAATCCTCAAGGTCTTCCCCACGATCTCATTGTCAACAAAACCCTGTTTCTATCCGCTTGGAAAGTCTCAGGTCTTCATCGTCTTATCCAGGAATTTCACTCGAAGCTTCAGCTTATATCAACAGCTCCTGGGCTCCCGGCACTTCCAAAGCATACAAGTCAGCGTGGTCTATCTGGTCTAGCTGGTGTTTGGGAAAATCATGCGATCCCTTTTCAGCAGATCTAACTTTAATAGCTAACTTCCTGGCCTCTCAGGCTAGCGCAGGCAAATCTTACAGAACCATTAATCTTTATAGATCAGCATTGTCGCTACATCTTCCTCTTATAAACGGAAAACCAGTAGGAGAACATCCTATGATTTGTCGTTTATTAAGAGGAGTGAAATTTTCCAATCCACCAATTCCCAAATACTCCACCATATGGGACGTCAACCTAGTCCTTCAAATGTTTATCTCTTGGCAAGATAATGAATCCTTATCTCTGAAAATGCTTTCAGCCAAATTAACAATGTTACTGTGTCTTGTCTCTATAAAACGTTTGTCAGATGTAAGAGCCTTAGATATCTCGGCTCGTCAATTCACTCCGTCTGGTATTCTATTCAATGTGTCCCGTCGTACTAAAACCAATATTACCTCTGTGTTTTATCCCTTTTTTCCAAATCAACAAAAACTCTGTGTAGGAAACTGTTTAAAAGTTTATGAACAAAAAACGGCCGATCTTAGAACATCTTCTGCTTCCCAACTTTTAATCTCCTTTAGGAAACCTTATAAACCGGTTTCTTCTCCTACCTTGGCTCGTTGGGTCAAATGGGTAATGTCACTAGCGGGCATTGATACTTCAAAATTTGGCGCCCATTCTGCTAGAGGTGCCATGGCATCAAAAGCCTTTTGGGCTGGCTCAAGATTGGAGGATATTCTAAGATCGGCAGATTGGTCTAATGATTCTACCTTTAGTACATTTTATTGTAAACCTGTTAATTCAGCAACTTCTATTGTAATTGACATGCTTTAAACAAGCATAATAGGAGCCTCCGGTCTTGTCATAAAATGTAGATTTTCCAAGTAGTTTATGATGGAAAGTCTTAATTTTATTAAAGACACGGAGGCGAGTATTATCCCACCACTTATTGTACTAATCTTGTTATCTCCCTCCCTTTCTAGCCAATACCAACGCTTCAGCATCCTCCTCAACTTAAGTCAGCGGATGCCTTTCCTTCACGAGGATCTCATTCACCACGACTTTCACGAAGCTCGGATCTGTACACCCAGCATCTGGTTAAACCATACATTGTTCCTAATTTGGACAGAATTCAAGACTTTTTTGCTATAATTCTAGCAATATGTTTGATCTGTTGGATAGTACCTTTGTTTAAATCTGTTTCTTGACTGTCTCGCAAACGAAAAGAGGGCTGCCTGCAGTCAGGATAGGTATACCTTATGTGATGCTCTGCATTGATTGGTTGATGATCTTAGTTTCTGTTATCCCATTGGTTGCTTGTTTGCAATCCCCTGGGATTCGTGCTTTTCTTCTTGGCTGCTGTTTGAAATAAAGCAGGAAAAGAAAGCATAATACTCGCCTCCGTGTCTTTAATAAAATTAAGACTTTCCATCATAAACTACTTGGAAAATCTACATTACATCGCATTCTTACGGTATGTATCTTGAAACAAATAAACCGTTTCAAAGCACCTGCTGCTATAAACACTTGAGCCCTGGCAAACAGGAAAAGGGTGTTAAAGCTCAAAAAAGCACCTTTTCATTTACTTTATTTTTCCTAAGGCAGTACACATCATTCCCTCCTCACATTAAAACCCATCATTCATAACTGCAAAATAAGGCACAGAATAGTCAACGATAGCCCTTGCTACAGTCACAGTACTTATCTGAGCATGAGAAACAATAAAAGAAGGGTTTACATATTGTTTGGAATGTTGGATTTATAGTTCTAGAATGTTTTTGCTGCTGTGCTGCATGAGTATAAATATATATCTATATTATGCACGTTCTGGTTCATTTGGGAGAAAATAGGAGTCCTTATGCCTTAGTCCATATGTCAGTTTTCTTTATTGTATATTTTTTGAAGTTTCATTGAACAGCCAATCCCCATATGCCAACTCGTGTTTCGGGACACCATCTCTTCTTCACGGCTGCATAACACATATACAAACAGAGTAAGATCATGGGAATTAACATACATTACTCTGAATATGTACAAACATTTATCATAGCCTATCCATCTCTATGCAATACATCACACTTGAACCAACTCTTGTCTAACCCT
Organism: Pleurodeles waltl; assembly: GCF_031143425.1. Lineage (NCBI taxonomy): Eukaryota > Metazoa > Chordata > Amphibia > Caudata > Salamandridae > Pleurodeles > Pleurodeles waltl. The sequence goes on from NC_090442.1 coordinate 838,366,257, forward strand.
TGCAAGGGGTAGTTTTTTACGATCTAAAACAACACCAAGGAATGACTCCTCCTCAAAAGATGCATTAATCAAGTTTCTTACATGTATATTTGAACATTGTATCATTGCCACTGATTACGTAAATCCTCAAGCCTCGCTCATATAAATATATTCCCCATGGTTACCGTCTGTACATCAGACATGTTTGTGCCACCTTAGAATTCCCTGATTGGAACAGCATTGGCAATCTCATATACATTTCTCCCTTGACAATTTGTTAAACCAACCACCACCCCCTAGTCTCAAATTAGTAGTCCTTCTATATGTCCTGATGAGGGTAAGTGAAAAATAAAATAAATATCTTAGTTCGTCTTCGATGACTCTAGCCTCCCAGACACCACACACTTATTTATTCCACATCGCAATAGCTCCATGCTCTATTTTGGGACCTTCCTGTCTTAATCTCAGATAACGACACATGAATCAAATGACCATTCCTGTGAAGAACATTACATATGCCTAACAATACAAACTCTAATTACCTTATAAACTAGAGTTAGTCCAAATTTCTTGCTATACTGCTACGAAATTCCTTATGACCCGTCCCTTGTTCCCCGTGATATGGTAGATCTAATACAAAAAGATGTAACATCAAGAAACCTGATGTTAACAGTAACTAGTAAATCAAATAACCATTTCTTCGGCAAGCAATCCCTGCATCTGAACCGAAAACTGAAAACTCGAATTACCTCTTAGATGAAGGTTAATTCAAAATACTTGCTTAACTTCTACAAAAATTCCATGCGACCCTTTCATCATTCTTATCCTGTGATACTGATAACCTAATGCAAAAAGATATATATATCCCACATAGTCTGCACCTCCTATTTTAAACTCTTTACCGTTCAAAAAGCAGAACGTCCAAACCCCCTTATCCTCACCTTTTCACTAAACATTCCGCCGCGTTCCATCAGTAAGCAACCACTCCATCCTCACATCACCCTTGAAGTAACCTCTGCAATCCAAAACACCTGTGTATGAAGTGTCATCCGTATCAACACAAAAAAAAGATTGTTCAAAAAGGGCCCGCCACTTAGGGCTGTTTTGTACGGAGAATGAGATTTTCTGATACCTTAAGGTACCAAATCTATTTGTTCATAAACAACCAAGAAAGATTGACTGCTAATAGACAAAAAAAAAACCTAAACAAATTATCTATCTTTACTAAACGTGTATCCATTCTACGCTAAGATTCAAATAAAAAATAGAAATCAAAGGATAAAGTGCACAATATATACATGCACACGGCCACCATGGACACCATACAGATTTATCGAACCCTGATTTTCAGAATGAGAGCCCATTGAGACTACCATTATGCTAAAACTAAGGCTATTTAGTGCCATCCTCACATCAAGATATGACGTTTATGGATCCAAGAACCCATGTAACTTGTCGTGTTGAGATCCAATCTCCATTTATTTCCTGATAATGTCCTCCCAAACATTAAACTCTGTATCATTAACAACCCTCAAGACGTTATCCAACTCCACCAACCATGTATCTGCAGTAATATGCAAAAAATACAACTTAAAATCAAATGATACAGTACACAATATAATAATTATACAAGGCCACCGCTGACGCCATGTAGAGAAATCGAACCCTGATACTACAAAAACCATTGAAACTGCCATTGTGCTACAGCAGAAGTTTTTCTAACTCGCCTGATACTGTCCTCCCTAACATTATTAACATCTATATTAAGGACCTAACCTAACAATATTATATGCTCCAATTAATACCACAAGTCATAATAACATTAAAACGTGTGAGCCCTACAAAACAAGGGACAAAACTAATAACCAGTTCTCTTCCCCACCATGATACATAGATCTAATCAGAACACCAATAATTTAGGATCTACATTAAGACCAAAAATCCCAGTTTTGAAACAATTTATAAAAAAAAGTTTCCCTCACTCTCAGTTTCTTCTGAAGATCTCTACCTCGTCTGCCAATTTTAACTTCCTCTATTCCAATAAATCTGAGATCATCTAACTGTTTTAAAGTATGTGCAGAGCAGAAATGAACTGCCATTGAATATGTGTTATAGTTCTTAATGGTCCTAGTATGTTCCTTCCATCAAAGTTTTAATTTATGCAAAATAGATCCTATGTGTTGCTTCCAACAGGCACATATTATCATATAGACAATATTGATAGTGTTACAATTCAAAAAAGTGGTAATGTAATATGGATTTTGGCCAAACACATCCACTACACATTTAACTTCTGAAACATATTTACAGGATACGCATTTGCTACATTTAAAGGTACCTTTCAGTAATCCTGATAACCACCCAGTAGTTACACTACACTGAGTAGAATAACTTATAGAGTCACTAGAACTCTACATTGTACGCAACGTTGGACTTTTCTATGAACCATGCTAGGTTTGACTTTCAAGACCTCTCTAAGGTTTGAATCCAATCTAAGAACACCCCAGTGTTTATGTAGAATATTGTGTATCAGTATGTGTCCACTACTGTATGTTGTGATAAATCTGACTTCTTGTTTGGGGCCCACAAGGTGTTTAACTCTGTCTTTCAATAGCTCCTCCCTTGGTATTTTGCTTGCTCTATCCCTCGCTATCTGTACAGTATGTAGGTCATATCCCCTTCTGAGAAACCTATTGGTAATATCTACCGCTTGTATGTCATATTCACTTTATAAACTATAGTTTCTTTTTGCCCTCAGAAATTCCCCAAAAGGAATATTGCTGATTTGCCTTTTGAGATGTCTTGAGCCTGCATGCAGAATCGCATTTGTGGAAGTCGGTTTATGAAACAGTCTAGAGACTAACTTATCATTACACACACACATTTAAAGATCTAAACATCAAATAGACTTGCTGTATTCCAAACTTTAAAGTAATATTGAAGCAATTATTATTGAAATAGTCATGATAAGCCTTAAGTGATTCTACTTCACCTATCCAAATTACTATGTCCAAATTGCTAAAAACTATGTCCATGTAATGACCCCATTATACCAGCTGATCATTCTCCTACCACGATACGGGCCAGGCATGCTCCCTCTCATACCAAACCATAGAAAGGTTGGCATCAGAGGGACCAAACCTGGAACCCATAGCACTTCCTCTCAATTGATGATACACTTCATTGTTATACAGAAACAAAATTGTTAGATAATACTATTTCAACTAGCTTGATAAGCATTTGGGAATGATAAAAGAAACTTGCAGATCTTGTGCATAAATAATACCTAATGGCATCAATGTCATGGCTGTGTTCAGTACTTGTGTACAAACTGCTTGCATCCATGGTCACCATGTAATATACTCCAGTGTGATGTCATTTATCTGTCTCAGAAAAATCTTTTGTATCTTTAATATATGATGACAGACTAGTAACAAAAGGACTCAGAAGCATATCCATATATTTAGAGAAATGTTCCGTCAAGCTACCAATGCCAGCTATGATAGGTCTACCTTGAGGGGTCGTTATTCCTTTATGTATTTTGGGCAGGAAATAAATTACCGGAGTGATAGAATTTTTCTCCCACTAATAGTTAAACTCTTCCATGTCCAAAAGTTGTTTGTCAACATAACTGCGTAGCATGGTTTTAATCAGACTTTTAGATTTCTCATATGTGGCAGAATCAACTCTGGTATAGTTCAGATGATGCCCAAACTGTCTTTGTGCCTCTAAATCATAGTCTCTAAAGTTCATAACCACCACATTCCCCCTTTTGTCTGCTTCCCTAATAATCATGAACTTGTCAAATCATACATGGGCTTTGCGTTCGTCTTCATTCAAATTTCACAGTCTACAAGGAACTTTACGCTTCTCTAAATCATTGATGACAAGATTCTGGAAAACATCCATCACATTATCAGCTCTAACTGGTAGAATACATGTTTTGGCCCTTCAAACTACTGGATACACAGTGATCTATATCCAATTGTAGCGCCAAGTCCTCTATAACCAGATCCTGCTCCTCGTCAAGACTCATCACCAAAGCTGTATCTTGCAATTCTCTGATGGAAATATGACTCTTTTCCTTGATGATGGCAATAGTTTCCCGTTTTCTCTGCTTATCATGAAATAACTTTTTTTGTTTCAATTTCCTAACAAATCTAGTCATAATTATATTTAATGATTTACAAGTGAAATCTACCCAAATCTACCCATTACCAAATGATCTAAAGTTTGTTGTCCCTCATTCTCTGTAGTCTTGTACTGACTCCTATTCTGTCCCTGCTGTCTCCTTGTTTGTCCGCACCTCCTACCTCTGACTCATTTTTGTGTATGTCTCTTTCTTGATCCCTTCCACCCATCTGAGCCTGAAATCTCACCTTTTTGAGTTCCCGTAAAATAGCTGAAGATCTCATTTCTGTAGACTGTCTAGATGTTGAAGGTTTGTCCAAAATTAAACCGCTATCACATATTGGTTCTTGAAGCACCACTGATATTGGTGCTTTTTCTCTAATGTCCTTACTTATAGGGACATCCAAACTTTGCGTACGTATACACCATATCTATAACCTCACTCATCTCTTAGAAATTTTGTTTTTTTATCCTGTTGTTCTTCCTGAAATCTGTCCATAACTCTGTTTAGAATCTCATAGTTTTTTGTCATATTCTTCACCCAATTCAGCCCCTCAGTGTCCTTAATCTCCTCTATTTCCTCTAGCAAAACACGTTTGGTTGTCTCAAAATTCTATGAGCATATTCATTAATTCCCTGGAGGTCAGATTAACTTATTCTCCCACCTATCTGCCTTTGTCTCATCAAGATCTTCATCTGCTAGAAAAATATTTAACTTGAGCCCCCGTGGTATTCGATCAACCTCTAAATATTTTCTCAATGTCATAGAATCCCGCCATTTAGCAGGCTCCTTTCTAGAAACACGTTCCCATCTAATAAAGAGAACTCTTAACCTGTTAGGTTTGTTCATCACACTCTGACCACTTGTTGTTCCACCTGAAAATAGTCTATTGGCCAGAACTTCTGTTTTGTCATAATGTGTAGCCATGCTTTAGAAAGTTCCAGTTTACAAATCACACCATTATGACCAACTAGAACAAAATCAATAAAATGAGCGCCTTGCCCCCATACAATATTAGAGAAAGATGGGTATTGGGTAAAACGGCCCGGCGCTTTCCCAGGTGTGCTGGTACCCCACCAGAATAGGTTATATAAATTATGCACACTCTGGTTCATCTGGGAGAAGATAACAGTCCTTATACATTAGTCCATATGTAAGTGCCAATTTTCTTTATTGTTGTATATTTCTTGAAGTTTTGTTGACAATCCAAGCCTGCATGTACACAGCAAAGAAGACAAGTATAAGTTAAAGTGTGATGTATTGTCCAGAGATGGATAGGTTAAAAGAAATGTATGTACATATTAGGAGGAATATAGGTTTATTTCCATTATCTTATTCAATTTTTATATGTTAACCAGAAACACGTGTTGGCTGTTGGTTTTCTACATATATGCGAGATCAGATGCTCTACAATTTTCAGATGTTCCAGCACACATGGGAAAGCTCTGGGCCATTTTACCCAGTACCCATCTTTCTGTAATATATACTATCTAGTGGCAGTCACCACTAGGTAGTTATAGTTAGGACCAAGTTTCTATAGAAAAAGTGTTTTTTGTTTTACTAATAACTTTGTCACTGCTTGACGAGCCTTCACCAAATTTTCCAAGTAATTACAATGCTCTCTTGAGTTGCTGTCTGGAAAGTGTTGGCGTGATCTGTCGGGGGGGAGGCAGAGAAAAAGAATGGGTCCCAAAACACTTTTTCCCCATTCATTTTTCCGTAGGAAACATTGAACCACAATAGCGCTGAAACTACTGGATGGAATTCCACCAAATTTGGCAGAAAGGTAGGTCCTGGTCCAGAAAGCGACCATTTTTTTGTTTTGGTGTAAATCCGTTCAGTAGTTTTTGAGAAATTAAGGGGAAAACAAATGTGTATATCTAGGAATGCAAAGGATTTATAACCCCTCCCGATCGCGTGCTGAGATCTGATTTTCTGTCAACACTTCAACCAAGAAGTATTGGCAGCCATCTAATGACTCCGTTCAGCTGAGTCAGAAAACAAATGTAAAAGAAAAGGGGCTAGGGTACAGACACCCTGACCCCTTAGCTCTGGGATTAAAAAGCATTTTTTTTAAATTGTCGCCACGATCCAGTGAAAACATAAAAAAAAAAAAAAAAAGCAAGGGCTGCTGCGCTTTCTCTTTTTGAAGCACCCGGGTGGGCCAAATCCTTGGGGCATTAATCCTATGTAAAGGTGGGGCCACCCGGCCCGCCCCCTTGTAGCCCCGGGGACTACCGCCCCACGGCAAAATGATTAATCTGTGTTGGGGAAGCTCATCGGCCTTCCCCACAGCCCCAGGGTCACCACCTCCCCGGGGCTTAAATTTATTGTGATGCCAGGGGGGCCACACCCCAGGGACCACCACCTTCCTGAGGCTATATCAAAACATGAAGGGGGTTAGTTTTGGACCCCCTGCAGCCCCGGGGACCACAACCTCCCAGGGGCTAAGCTTGTGGGGGGGGGGGCCCTCACAGAAGCACTGATGGCTCTGGGGACCACCACCACCCCCAAGGCCAGCTTTGGCTATGTCCCAGGGTGCCCACCCCAGGGACATTGCTGTTTGCTTTTGCTTGTTGGGAGCTGGCCACTCCAGTCAAGCAAAAGCAAACAAATCTGCTTGCTGACAGTGGGACCTGTCAAGCAGGTCCCGCAGTCAGAAAGCACAGTTTTCATCTGTGCTCCCTGCACGCAGATAAGAGTGCAGGGAGCAAGGATGAAAACATTGGTCAAGGAACCATGGAGCTGCTACTTAAAGCAGCTCCTTGGTTCCTGGAGCAATGCTGACTCCCGCCGCGGAGCCGGCTGCTACCACGGGGGAGGAAGGGGTTTGGGCCTCCCCCCACCCCTAGAGTCCCAGATAGCCTGTTAAGGGCATTAGAGATGTTTTATGACAGGTAAATCCTGTCTGTTCTATATTAGGATTTTTACTTATAAACTGCAACTAACAAAAGGAACTCTATGGCAAAAGCAGTAACCCTTTTACTTATTTACATTATATGCACTTTGTGATCTGCATGGTACACATTCTTTGCAGCAGGCACATTAACCCTCTCCGATACTTTACGATGAGTCAAAAGTTCCACAAGACAAAGTTCCACTCTTTCTCCAGGCAGAACATTAATCACCAGAGTTATCTTGACATCTTTATTGCTGCCTGAAAATTGCTGGAGCCAAGGAACGGATAGCAGGTGTGTTTAAAACCATAATATACTTGCAAACATGATGCACACCCCTCCCACTGCCCCCCCCCAAGGGGCACTGGTTGCACTGCCCTAGAGCCGACCCTGATTAAATGAGAAGAAAGGCAGAAACGAGGAAAAGAGAGGATCTTTTGGAGAATCAAACAGAGATGTTTACTTACTATATCAGTGTGGTATGGATGGGATTGTAGAGTTTCAGTAAGACTACAACCCCAAAGCGATCTCAAATTGTTAATACATGGAAAGCTTCCCTGAAGTAAAGATTTTAGTATTCCAAACAATACATTTCACCAAAAGTATCTTCCCAAGTTCCACATCTTGAAAGTCTCTTTTGGTAAAAAGCCATAATTGTTTTTCAGCCATATTCAATAGCACCAGTGGTGTTAATAACTTTCTCTTTGGACATGACATAGTGACTGCATGGTTTCAGCCACTCACCTACCTCCTCACTACATATCTTTCACACCCTGTGCATCAAGAGAATGGAGACACCAGTTCAAGGGTGTATCCCTGTTGTGTCTAGCATTATTTGTCCTGGAAAAAGCTAAGGGCCAGAAGACAAATCGATCCTGCAAAATCCTGAACCACCTCATAAACTGGTAAATGCAAGCATAACTGGCCTCTGCATGTTACAGTTGCTTACAAGGTGGTGTACCTCAGGAGGTGCAACCACATCTGCCTCAGCAGCTAGTGGGATTCCTGTTGTGCTGTAAAATCCCTTATAGCCAGACTTACTATTGAAGTGTTCTAGATTGCCCTAACTCCAGTCCTGGGTAGGCTTCTCAAACTTACAACTGTGGAAGTTGTGCTCCCCACTGACTCACGCTAACTTCACTCCTCGTTTGCCCCCACAGACCTACTACCATAGTAGTATGTACGAAAAATGCTGAGGCACCCGTTAAAACAGTATACACTTATCCTAAATCCAAGGGCTTTCACCTATTGAAATAGTTCCTAAGTATATAAGGATTTACAACTAACATTACACAACAAAGGGCTAAATAAAAAGCAATAAAACAAAAGTGTAATAGGTCATGAATTTACTAATTATATAATCCCCAAAGAAATATATCAAAAACTCCCCCTTACAGTTCAATATTCTTACACAAAAGTCTAAAGGTATAAGTTCATTTCCTTCCAAGTTTACCGAACAGTCTAATGGCAATCCATAAAGTTTCCAAAGTCCATTATGTATAATCTTGGGTGTTCCTCCAGAGCTTTTTTAAGTAACAGTTCAAGCACAATATCCAGTTTGTAATAAAAGGGGTCCAACTTCCTTACAACGACCTCACAGCCTTGGACCCCTTTTTGCAGATATTAGGTTGAAGTAATTTAAGTTTAGTGAATTCTCCTTGGTGCGCCTTTTTCTCCCTTTACAATACACCCCTTTCTGGTAGAAAATACATAGTAGTATGTACCCTACCTTATTATCTAAACGCTACAGTGAGCCAGGCCCTCAGGCCTGCTATACCACGCTGTCTAGGTCCTCCAGTGGGTTGGCCTTCGCCTCATGCATAAAATACACTGATCTGCTGGTTGATTGTAAATATCCTTTGTTTTCAGTTTTAGTCTACCTTCACCAGTACTGTTGTAAACTCTTGAACAAATTGCTAACCTAATGTGTGATCAAGATGCAGTGGGAAAAAATAATACTTGCTAAAATGTGCTGACTCTGGCAAATAAGAATGTTCCAGTGTATACTCCTTTATACCACAATGCAAACAGATTATTTTCCTCATCGTCTCTAATTATCTTATAGCTCAACTGCCAACCACTTTCCCTCCTATTAAGCCTTCCTCGTCCCTGTTAAATCCCTCTCACCCTACATTTTGACACCTGCCTGCTGACCTCATTCCTTTTCTCATCTGTCCCTATAAATGCAGGTCTTTGACCCAACCTAGCAATCCATCACTGCTCACCCTGCTCTGGACCATTCCTTAGCCCCCCACCTCCCCAAACCACACATCTGTCTCCTGCATGACTTAAATTTGATGTTTCACTACAAAATCACCATGCCAATTACATTTGTCCACCATCACTCATGCATACCCCTAAAGGCACAGACACAGACTTCCAGTGAAACCTCACGGTCTATTAAGGAACTCTATCCCTTCCTCACCTTCACAACCCATTATCTCCACCCATGTCACTGATAGACCTGACATCCTTTAGGTGGTCTTATCCCAGACAACTGTTTTGCCTTCCTCCTCCTATTTTTCTAGCCATCTTTTTGTTGGCCTTAGAATTCTGAGTACTTTATCACTGCTAATGAGTGCTAAAGTGTGTGTGCTTCTCCCCTAAAACATGGTAACATTAGTGTATCCAAAATTGGCATATTTAATTTACATGTAGGTCCCTCATAGAGTAGTATACCATATACCCAGGTCCTGTAAATATAAGGCTACTAGTTGGCCTGCGGCACTGATTGTGCCACCCACTTAAGTAGCCCTGTAAACATGTCTCAAGTCTGCCACTGTAGAGCCTGTGGGTGCAGTCTCACTACCACCCGGCATTTAAAACCTCTTGCCAAGATTTAAACTCCCCTTTTCTTACATATTAGTCACCCCAAAAGTAGGACCTAGATAGCCCATAGGGCAGGGTGCCATATAAGCAGAAGGCAGGACATATATTTTTAAGTTCTCAAGTCCTGTTAATGAAAAACTCCCAAAGACGTTTTTCATTACTGTGAGGCCTGCCCTTCTGGTAGACGAGCATTGGGAATTCCTTATAATACTTTAAAGCTGTAATTCCTGATCTGAAAGGAGTAGCTGCATCATGGTTAGTACCATTGGAATGGTAATAAAAAATCCTCTTTACTGGTAGGGTCAGATTTATTATTACTATTTTAGAAATGCCACCTTTTATAAAGTAAGCATTTTTCTACACTGACTGCCCTGTGTGCCCACAGCCTCCAATACACTTCTGGCTTGGGGTAGACACCCACAGTACAGGATGCTCAGCCACATCTGCATACAGATGGGTCTTCCTGGGGATGAGGTTGGGAAGGGCTTCCACTTACATCTCAAAGGGTAGTGGCCAGAGCCCTCACAAAAGGGCAGATTAACTCCCACTGTTAGCCTGGAGCCGAGGGGGACCTGTGCACTTCACAAGAACTCTTTGTAGCCACCCCCCACATCAGAGGCACTTTTCAGTATAAGTACCAGGTCCATGACCCAATAAAAACATACACTTCTGGACTCAAGGAAACACTGCTGGAGTAAAGATTGTTGTGTGCCAGGATTGCCACTCTGCCAGGATTGACTGCTCCTAGGAACTGCTTCCCTTTTTTGCTGCACTGCCCTACTGCCTACTGATCTCTGCCCGGTAGCCCAAGACTCATTCACCAAACCCAGAATGACTCAGAGTGGCTTTTGCTTTCCGTTGCCGCAAGCTACTTCGAGTCACCCCGAGTGGCTTTGCCACGCTCTGCCTCATGCAAATTTGAACACCCAGAGGGGCCCTTCTAAACCTCTGCTGCTCACTACTTCAAATCACTCCAAGCACCATTGCCAAACTCTGCCGCTTGCATGTTTGGTCATCTGGAGAAGTTCTGCCAAACTTTTCTGGGGCGGCTTCTATCACCCGAGTGGCCCTGATAGCCACCTGTATTCTCCTTGCACCTGGACCAACACTACCAAATCTGGCCGCCGCACTATTCCCCGTGGTCTCCACCTGCTTCTTTGGTGACCGTGCCAGGAAATCAACTGTCCACGCCCCAACAGAAGTGCAGCCAATGACGTTATCGTAGTGTGTAGAATCAATGCGCACTCATACTGAGGACTCCTCGGCGCCACATCTTCGAGTGCATCATTGATTATCAGCATTGCTTTATTTTTGAGTCTGCAAAGAAATTATTTAACAAGTTGCAAATTGAATCTGTATTGTGCTAATTTTCAATTAACCAGATAAACAAGCTTTATTTTTCTACATCCGTGTGGGGCCTCTTTTTAAGTTGTGCCTCCTGTGATTATTGTGTGTGTGCTGCAAAAATAATTTACACATTGCCCTTCTAATTTAGGCCTGCCTGCTCTGCGCCAAGCTACCACAGGTTGAGCACAGGCTGATTTATGTTGTGAAATTGACTTGCCCTGACTAGGATTGTTGTCCGTACTTGGACAGGGTATATACCTTAGCCAACTAGAGACCGAATTTCTAACAGTCACTATACTCTTCATCTCCCTAATGCTTTCCCTCTCCCCAAAGCTTTTCTTACCATGATCCTTCCACCCACTCATCCCCACAGAGGTACTAGGCCTTCATTATGAACATACCAAAATTTTAATGCAGGTAAATCTTTGATTCCAGCAAGTTTCCATGCACCACATTCCAAACATTGAGTTTGTATGGAATGAGCAATAACTACCTGGACCTGAAAATACCAGTACCTTTCCTATGCACTTTTTCTCCATTCTGGGGGAGAAAACCCATTCACATTTTCCACTTGCTCCAAGCAGAAGCAGAGTGTTAGAAGCAGGGCGGTGTGGTCACACACGTCAGGGCAAGCTTTTGTCTATCCAGTGGGAGAATTGTTTTGATCTCCTAAGCTGCTGCAGGGGGTATGGACTGAGCTTTGTTGCTGCCTATAGCAGTGTAGACAGGCCTAGTGTCCACAAGCTTCAATTTAAACTACAAAATGAGGTGCCAAAAACCTAAATATCTGTTCTCCTACCAAGCAATTGTGTACTGCCACTCATGCAAACACGCACCAGTACCATGTGAAGAAATCTTTATTAGAAATAACTTTTGATGCACCTACAAAGTGTCTTATATGTAATATTGCAGTAATGAGACCGATATTTCTTCTAGAAAATGCCCACCATGCAGCAGATCTATACTAACATCAGCTGTGATCAAACATAACTCCAACTGCCTATCATGCAATTTAATCAATGGAACATACTGAAGCAAAACAGGAATACCTATGACCTACTATCTCATTCCAAACCTTTCAACACTGAAACCTAGCTCAGCGACCATTCAGGTCCAAGATCAAAAGATGCTGTACCCGATGGGTTAGCTAACACTCTTTATTGCCAAATTTCTATAGAAACTAGTAGGTGTTACACAAAAAGAAGTTGCCTACACCCCCAACACGGACTTTCACTGGTCTGGAATGCGAATGCAGCTGTCTTTCCAAAGCGTGTCTACTTCGTTCCTTATTGTTTGTCCATACAATACTGCATTTGCAGACACCATTTTGGACCCAATAGCTGACATCACTAAAGATCACAACAAGCTACGTATACTAGAGAAACCCTTTGTACAATAACTGTTCTCGAGGAATTTGATGACTCCTTTTGCATGGATATCCTTAATGTCTACATCTTCTACATCTCCTTAAGCCCCCCCAACCCTTGTTCTATATTGCGTCAACCACATCTTGTACTTCAGTCCCTACCCCAGTAATACCCTACCACTCCATCACAACCCTCTCCCATAATACACTACCCATCGAAAGTCTAATTGTTGGACCAGTGATAGGAGTGCCAATCACCAGAGCACACATCTCCCTCCATCGACTTGCATGGAACCGCATAGGCACATCTGTATGTAAAAATCACATATCTTACACTGACCTGATCCCCCCAACCAAAAGCCCTCGTAGCCCTCTAGCCACACCAAATCCATCCTTAATCGATCTGTGGTCTTCACTACACTTGCATACACTTTGTGAGCCAGTTCAATCAATATGTTTCTCAGAGATACTGGAGGGTTCAGTCTTGTGCCCTTGGTGAGGTCTTCATTTACTAATAACTCATCCTGCATGCACCAAAAAATCTTGATACTTGCTACCAATTTCTTCCCTTGAATCCAATTTCTTTTAACACTTTCCTTATCCCAGAGAGAATATGATCCTTCTCAATTTTGTTCTCCATTCTACCTTCAGAGTCGCACAATCAGTAACCACGCACACATTCTGCCACACATTCATCTTCTGTTTCATCTTCCTCAGTGCAATCCTCTTTCACCAATCTGGAGAAGTAGTCTGCATTGTTCTTCATCTTCGAATGTATTCCATCCAAAAGGTGTGTTCTTGTAAACACACCACCCATTTTCCTATCCTAGCTGAGACCAAATTTAGTTCTTTATTTCCAGTAATCTCACACTGGCATATGATCGATTTTCTTTTTAAGTACCATTCTGAACAAAAAAAGTACTGAAATTGTCAGCCTAGTTCACAGCTAAAGCTGCAATCTGTGTAACAGAGTAGTTTAGCTCAGCACCTCTTAAAGCCCGGAAGGCTAATACAGTTCCACTTGTGGTAGTACAGACCCCAATCCTTTGGAGCCGTCACATTTGATTAGAACACGGTCTTTAGTAGGCTTGAAGGCTTGTAAATCAGGTGCTTGTTCTAGGTCTTTACCAAGCTGAACTCTTCCATGCCTTCGTCATTCCACTTAAATTCCACATTCATCAACAAATATTTTCAATGATAAGTGTTCGCTGGCAAATCCATTTTAACACTTCTGTTTCCCTCCTTCCACATTGCCCAATAAATCATGTTATCCTTACGGAATTTCATACAAACCAGTTTTTCTAACATTGAAGATCTTGCTCCCTTAAAAACATATGCGGAAGAGATTAATCAAATGCACCCTTAGGCATAATAAACACAGTCAATTCCTGTGAATCTTTGTGCAACCTTATTTGATGGTATGTTGAGGCCAAAACAAGTTTGGTAAAATAAAACAACTACTACTCCTGACAACAGCATGTGCATTTCCATGGTATTTGAGAGAAGATATTTGTCCAATTTAGCCTCAATTTTCATGGCTCTGAAATCCACACAGACGAAATGACACCATTCTTTGGCACCACCACTGGCGCCAACCACTCAGTGGCCTCAACAGGATCAATAACCCGTGACTTTCACACCGACTTAGGGCCTGATTTAGAGTTTGGCGGAGAGGGTGTCTCTGTCACAGACGTGACAGATATCCTGTCTGCCCTATTACAATCCTATTATTGCCTATGGATATCGTAATTCGGTGGACGGGATGATCGTCACGTTTGTGGCGGAGTCATCTGTCCGCCAAACTCTAAATCAGGCCCTTAACTGGCTCTTGTATAGCAACAGGGAACTTTCTGACGTATGTTGATACTGGGCTAGCTCTTTTTTCGACTTGATCTTATGTATATAGGTTTTCAAACAGCCCAGATGCTCAATGAAAGTAAAGAGAAACTGTTGTTCAGATTTGCACATCGTTCCTCACACCTGCCTTAGGAAATAAAATAAACTCAAGTTCTTTTTGTTGTGCACACACCAATGTTTTGTCTGCTTTGACTGGCATGTAAACGTTACCTACCACACATCTACCCTTAAACTCCAATGTGGCATACATTAAAGCCTTGTGTTTATTAATGGACTGCCATATCCAGTTTAATATCAGTGTGATACTAGTTGCTGCACTCAGCAAAATTATTCTTTTACTGGTTTTCCAAAAATGATGGTGAGCTTAGAACCTAAATCAAACCTCGTTTTTACCATCAACTCACCCATCACCCCCAGTTGGAATGGATTGCACTGTTCTTTCATACAAAAGCTGCAAAATAGTCTCCAAAACAACCTCCTCACACACCTTGTCCATCTATTGATTTTTCTTTGGATAATTTGAGTTACAATAGCACATAGTGGACTTCCTTGTCACATTCATTACATGTTGCTCTTTGTACAGGGCATTCTTTACTACTAGACATACGGCTTTCCATAACAGACCAGCAGCACTGGCCTTGCAGCTCAACTCTTTCAGCTACCTTCTCATGCTTTACCATCATCACCACATTTACATATTCCTTCTTCGCACCATCTTTTCATATCTTACACACTTTATCATGTGTTATAGTCATTGGGCACCCAACAAAATCTCATTTAAAGGTGGTTCACCTTTCTACCATAACTGCTACTACACCTTTTCACATTTTGTGCAGTAAAAACTGGTCTTTTGCCCTTCTCACCATCTAACGGACCAAATCCAACCAGTATGTGTGATGAAAATGACAAAACCTGCTCCGCTCTAATCAGGTGTCGCAGCACGCCCGTGACACGATAGGTGTCTCGGATGGGAACCCGATGAAGAAGCATGCCACCAACTTGGTTGGTGGGTGAGGGATCTTTTTAACATAACCTAAGTGCATTTCTTTTCATAATTTTAGTGTTTGGAACATCACAGAAGTACATGGACACATCAAAATGATCTATTACAAAACTAACTGTGTTTGGGGGGCACCTGGGTTTTCGGTCCAAGGTGCGGCCTTCATCTAGGGAAACCTACCAAACCCAGCCAGTTTTTAAAACTAGACACCTCAAGGAATCCAGGGAGGTGTGGCTTGCGTGGAGTCCCCCAACATTTTCTTACCCAGAATCCTCTGCAAACCTCCAAATTTGCTTATAAAAGCATAATTTCCACACTTTTCTTTGTTGGTTCACTGCTCCGGCACAAATTTCCTGCCACCCAGCGTTCCCCTCAGTCTCCCAAGTAAATTGATACCTCACCTGTGTGGGTCCCCAATGCAGAGTCAACCTAAAGATGTATAAAAGAAAATATGTGCTTATCAACTCGCTGATCTATCCCCTCAATCTCTACAGGTTTTTGGCCTTTTTCTGTTGCAGGCACCTGGGCCACCCACACAAGTGGGGTATCATTTTTATCGGGAGACTTGAGGGAACGCTGGGTGGAAGGCTATATGGGACTCCTCTCAGATTCCAGAACTTTCTGTCACCAAAATGTAAGGAAAAAAAGTGTTTTTTTGGCCAAATTGTGAGGTTTGCAAATGATTCTTGGTCACAGAATCTGGTGAGAGCCCCACAAGTCACCCCATTCTGAATTCCCCAAGGTGTCGTATTAAAAAATGCACAGGTTTGGTAGGTTTCCCTTGGTGCCGGCTGAGCTAGAGGCCATAATCCACAGCTAGGCACTTTCCAAAAAACACAACAGATTTCAATGTAAAAATGAGATGTGTCAATGTTGCATTTTCTGTCTCAAGCATTAGGCCTACCCACACAAGTGAGGTACCATTTTTATCGGGATACCTGGAGGAACACAGAATAGAAGAACAAGTGTTATTGCCCCTTGTCTTTCTCTACATTTTTTCCTTCCAAATGTAAGACAGTGTGTAAAAAAGACATCTATTTGAGAAATGCCCTGTGATTCACATGCTAGTATGGGGATCCCGGAATTCAGAGATGTGCAAATACCCACAGCTTCTCAACTCCTTGTTTTGTGCCCATTATGGAAATACAGAGGTTTCCTTGATACCTATTTTTCATTCTTCATATTTCACCAAACGTAAATACTATATACCCGGTATAGAATGAAAACCCATTGCAAGGTGCAGCTCATTTATTGGCTCTGGGTACCTACGGATCTTGATGAAACTACAAGCCATATATATCCCTGCAACTAGAACAGTTCAGCAGATGTAACGGTATATTGCTTTTGAAAATCTGACATGGGAGGAAAAAGTTACAGAGTAAAATGAGGAGAGAAATGGCTGTTTTTGTTCACTCAATTTCAATCTTTTTTTATTCTAGCCTTGTAGGATCTACACAAATGACCCCTTGCTGAATTCCGATTTTTGTCTACATTTCAGAAATGTTTGGCTTCCCGGGATCCAGAATTGGTTTCATACCCATTTCTGTCACTAAGATGGAAGAAGGCTAAAAACACAAAAAATTTTAAAAAAGGGGTATGTCCAGTAAAATGCCAAAAATTTGGTTTTCTGATTAAAGTCTGCCTGTTCCTGAAAGCTGGGAAGATGGTGATTTTAGAACTGCAAACCCTTTGTTGATACCATTTTCAGGGGAAAAAACACAAGCCTTCTTCTGCAGCCCTTTTTCCCATTTAAAAAAATAAAAACGCACAACTGTGGGTGCCTCTAGGATGTTGGAAAAAAAGGATGCAAATTTGGCGTGGGTAGCTTATGTGTACAAAATGTTATGAGGGCCTAAGTGCGAACTACCCCAAATAGCCAAAACAGGCCTGGCACCGGAGGAGGAAAAGGCCTGGCAGCGAAGGGGTTAATCTATTTGTTGGTTTTAGTTTGACACTGTGGCTACAGAAACACTAACATATATGTGTCTTATATTGATGTACCTTTCAAACAGGAAAAAGATCATTAGTATAAAACATTTAGGGGGTCATTCTGACCCTGGCGGCCGGTGGCCGCCAGGGCCACCGACCACGGGAGCACCGCCAACAGGCTGGCGGTGCTCCCACGAGCATTCTGACCGCCGACTTACCGCTGCTCGGGGGAATCCTTCATGGCGGCGGAGCGCGCTCCGCCGCCATGAGGATTCTGACAGCCCCTACCGCCATCCTGTTCATGGCGGGAAACCCGCCATGAACAGGATGGCGGTAGGGGGTGCCGCGGGGCCCCTGGGGGCCCCTGCCGTGCCCATGCCAATGGCATGGGCACGGCAGGGGCCCCCGTAAGAGGGCCCCGCAAAGTATTTCAGTGTCTGCCTTGCAGACACTGAAATACGCGACGGGTGCAACTGCACCCGTCGCACCCCTGCAACTACGCCGGCTCAATTCTGAGCCGGCGTCCTCGTTGCAGGGGCATTTCCTCTGGGCCGGCGGGCGCTCTTTCGGAGAGCGCCCGCCGGCCCAGAGGAAATGTTTAAATGGCCGCCGCGGTCTTTTGACCGCGGTGCGGTCATTTCACGGCGGTACCTTGGCGGACGGCCTCCGCCGTCCGCCAAGGTTAAAATCACCCCCTTAGTGCATTTCAGACACATTTACTGTTGCTACAAATGGTCATTGGCAATTAGACTGGGTTGACAAAAAAGCTTACATATTGTAGGAAATCTGCCTTTTCTGTGTGGGCACCCTGTATTTTTTGCCTTTTGCTGAACCCTATACTTTTGTTGGCATTAGACTTATGTGCACTTTAACCCTGCTACCAAATGGTAAAGTGTCTGTGCTCCCCCTTTAAACATGTTTGAATTGGCATATTCCCAGTTGATACAAAATGTATCTTAGGCCTGTAGGTTAAATGTCACTAGTGGACTGCATAACCTATTATGCCATCCACCACAGTGACAGTGTAAAACATGTATTTAGCTATACCATTGTAGCCTGACTGTGGCAGCTTAAACATTGCAATTCGACTATTCAAAAGTTGCACATGTAGAAATTTAGGCCCTCAGTACAACCCTGGCGGTAAATCCCGCTTACCGCCGTGCTGACGGCCGCCAACATACCGGGGCAGAAATCCGCTACAGGTATTAAGACCCACATCTCGTAATCCGCCACAATACAGACACCCACACAAGTCTGCCACACCAAAGGTAAGTGATAAACTGGTGATAGCAAAACCTACATTGTTACGCCATCAACAATACGCCCACACTATCACGACCCACTAATCAATGCAGCGGTCAATTAACCGCGGTAATCCATTGGCGGTACACACCGCTGCACACAAAATACACATTTACAAAACACAACCACATTGGATAGTTCCAAATACACACACCTGATACATATACACACACCACACCCACACACTCAGACCACTATAAAACACACACACACATTACCCACAACCCCTTACAACAATTTTTTTGTAAAAAGCAGAGAGAGAGAGAGAGAATAGCAAACAAACCCCTGCATTCACAGGCACACAACACCATCACTCATACAACATCCATGCACCTTAAAGAACACACCCCAACACAACACATCACACAGCACAACAAAAATCACCTCACACATCACCCACACCACATTATGGCACCTCAAAGACACCACAGGTTTTCTGAGGAGGAGCTCAGGGTCATGGTGGAGGAAATCATCTGGGTAGAGCCACAGCTATTCGGATCACAGGTGCAGCAGACGTCCATTGCAAGGAAGATGGAGCTATGGCTGAGAATTGTCAACAGGGTCAACACAGTGGGACAGCACCCCAGAACACAGGATGGCATCAGGAAGAGGTAGAATGACCTACGGGGGAAAGTGCATTCTGTAGTATCCAGACACCAGGTAGCTGTACAGAGAACTGGTGTTGGACCCTCACCTCCTCCCCCACAACTAACGACATGGGAGGAGCAAGTCTTGGCGATCATGCATCCTGAGGGCCTCGCAGGAGTAGCAGGAGGACTGGACTCTGGTAAGTCCAATCTTGACTACTTTATCCCCCACCCAACCTGCATGCCATCACAAACTCCTACCCCTACCCCCACCCCTATCACCCCAACACCTCACAGATACCCCACTATCACAACCCACACATCCCAATACCAAGCCCTGCATGTAACACCAATGCATGGACACCCATTACAGACCTGCATGGATACCCATCACCAAAGCATGTCTAGTAGAGAGACTCACCCAGGCCACAAAATCACCACTCACACAAGGGCCCAGGCAATAATGCTTGCACAGGAGTAGAGGGAAACTCACCCATTGCACAAGATGGCACACACAGATACAATAACTATGCATTTACACCCCAACAGAACCCCTTCCCAATGTCACCGGGCAGGAGAGGCCCACAGTGACGACAGCAGCTCTGCACGCCTGGATCAAGATGACCAGCCCTGCTCATCAGGGACCTCTGGACAGTCAGTTCCCCTGCCACAGTCCCAAACCATCACTGAACCTCCCCCCTCAGGAAAAACCACCACAGCACCCACCCAGTGGGCCCATGCCACTGTCCCCAGGACACGTCAATCAGCAGTGTGTCCACCACTACAGGGACCCCAGGCAAACCCCCTAACCCAAGACAGTCAGGGACCTGGGGTCAGTGGCAGTGGGCACACAGTTCAAGGGACAGAGGCACAGGACAACAGGGAAACTGGGAGGACTACTGTGCGACAGGGGGGGGACAGGCCCAGGGAACCCACTCTCCATGAGGCACTCTCCAATATCATGGGAGCATACCACCATTCCCAGGAGACCATGGGCACTGTACTGGCCAAGTTTCAGGAGACCCAGCGGCTGCAGGAGGAACAGTACCTGGGGTTCAGGGAGGACTTGAAGTCCATTAGCTCCACCCAGGCACCCATTGAAGGGGTGCTGGCAGACATGGCCAACACCATGAGGGAGACAGTGGCACACCAACGAGCCCCTGACTCTAGCCCAAACGATGAACAGCCCTCTACGTCCGCCGGCCCTAGTGGACAGGAGGTCCAGCCACAGGACCAACAGGCCACTAGCACCCCACCCCTGCTGAAGGAGAAACACCCTGCAAACGGTCCTGCAATCCAGGCACAAGACAGAGAAAATTGCCAAGGCTGGACTCTACCATGGACATTCCTCCACCATCACCCAAGCCCATTGCACATACTCCTCCACTAATTAGCACTTAAATAAACACCCTTGAATCACAAAACAGTCTGGAGTCAGTCTGTACTTTCACAAATGTGTTATTACAACCTTTCCGACAAATATGAACGGCATTGTTCATTTACACATACCAAAGTTGACAGTTGTTGGGCAGCAGTAAACATAGCAGAAGCCATAATGTGGTACCCAGATCTGTGAAAAGGAAAGCCAAAGTGAACTGTCAGGGTCCATACACAGAGGTAAAAAGGCAGATTTATGCAATGTCCTACAGTAGTCTGATATGAGAGGAGCAGTGCCAGTCTCTTAGCTGTGTCTCACTAGTAGTATTGCATGATGATGTTGTTTCTGTTGTCAATATCTTCTTCTTCTGCCTCCTCTTCTTCACTGTCCACAGGCTCCATAGGTGCCACAAGACCATCATCAGGCCCAACCTCCTGCAGAAAAGGCACCTGGCGTCGCAAAGCCAGGTTGTGCAACATACAGCATGCCACGATTATCTGGCACACCTTCTTCGGTGAGTAGGATAGGAAGCCACCTGTTAGATGGAGGCACCGGAATCTGGCCTTCAGGAGGCCGAAAGTACGCTCTATAATACGCCTAGTTCGCCCATGTGCCTCGTTGTAGCGTTCCTCTGCCCTTGTCCTGGGATTCCTCACTGGGGTCAGTAGCCATGACAGGTTGGGGGAACCAGAGTCACCTGCAAATATTGAGGGGTATCTGTTAGACATACACAAACCCTTAGGGACTACCCCATACCCCGACACCTATTCAAACTGTGTGGGGACCTTGGCCTCACCTATTAGCCACACATGGTGCCTCTGGAGTTGGCCCATCACATAAGGGATGCTGCTATTCCTCAAAATGTAAGCGTCATGCACAGAGCCAGGATACTTGGCATTCACATGGGAGATGTACTGGTCTGCCAAACACACCATCTGCACATTCATGGAATGGTAGCTTTTGCAGTTTCTGTACATCTGTTTATCCCTGCGGGGTGGGACAAATGCCACATGTGTACCATTAATGGCACCAATGATGTTGGGGATATGTCCCCGGGCATAGAAATCACCTTTCACTGTGGGAAAATCCTCCACGTGGGGGAAAACGATGTAGCTGTGAATGTGTTTCAGCAGTGCAGACAACACTCTGGACAACACATTAAAGAACATTGGCTGAGACATCCCTGATGCCATGGCCTTTGTTGTTTGAAAGGAACCACTGGCCAGGAAATGGAGCACTGACAGGACCTGCACTAGAGTGGGGATTCCTGTGGGATGGCGGATAGCTGACATCAGGCCTGGCTCCAACTGGGCACACAGTTCATGGATTGTGGCACGATCAAGTCTGTAGGTGATAAAGAGGTGTCTGCCTTCCATTGTCGACAGGTCCACCAGGGGTCTGTACACCGGAGGATGACACCATCTCATCATCTGCCCTAGCAGATGTGCCCTATGGAGGAGAAGGGTGAGCAGAGGGTCATATACCACATAGGTAGCACAAGGGTGTATTGCACTATTGTGATTTAATCTGTGTGTAATCTGACTGTCCGTATTCCTGCCCAAAAGTGCTGTGACATGTTAGGTGCCCTGCCATGTGCCCCCCTGAAAAGGCGCTGCCTGACCTGTAAGAATCGGACCAGGGGAAATGAGGTAACTGCGCTGACGTTGTGCAGCGTCGCTTTAGGCGGGCGAAGACCGCTGCGCAATTCAGCATTATTTATCATTGGGCCCTATGGGTTACAGGAGCCAATGACGATGTACGCTGGTGGTGATGGTACGCACCGCCGTGCACGTGACCGCCATTTTCTACATCTTCACTCACTTGATACCTGACCTTCAATAGGAGAGGATCTACACTGCAAGTGCTGCAGTGACCTGAGTCTGGAAGTGACAACGGCTACAGTGTCTGGAGAAAGGGCCCCTGCCTTCACCGCAGAGGAGTTGGACAAACACGCTACTCTGCGGTCCTCCAGACAAACAGGTGAGTACATTGTGTGCATGGGGGATGTGACATTAATGTATGGAGTGGCGTGGATGGAAGATAAATGGGGGGTAAGGGGGTGGCTGTGGCCTGCATGTGAGGATGGTCAGTGTATGTGTTTCAGGGCATGGTTGGGAAGTTGTGGCCAATGAGTAAGAATAACCAGACGGGGGAGTAAAATCCATTCTTACTTTACCTTTCCTGTAGGTCAGCGCCCACCAGAAGAAGGGTATTTGGCGTGCCATCGCCAAGGAAGTGCGGACCCTGGGGGTCTATCACAGACGGAGCACCCACTGCTGCAAAAGATGGGAGGACCCACGCCGCTGGAGCAAGAAGATGCCGGAGGCCCAGCTGGAGATGGCCTCCCAACGTGGAAGGGGACCCCGTTGCACTATGACCCCCCTCATGTACCGGATCCTGACGGTGGCATATCCGGAGTTGGATGGGCGCTTGAGGGCATCACAGCAGCCACAAGGGGGTGAGTACAGTCTCATTCAGCTGACTCTGCACGCTTTAAAAGGTGTCTGGGTGGGGGAAGTGGGCTGTGGGTTCCCCTAGGCCAGGGCGAACTTGGCAGGGTAGGTCCCTTGTTAGGCAGGCTCTGTGGCACTCAAACCCCAATAGTGGTAGTGGCCATGTACAACTGGTCAGCCTCCTGTGAGTTACAGGTGTGCAGCAAATGGGTTTAGGCATAGTCCCCCATGGGCAGGTGATTTTCCTAAGAACTGTAAGTGCATGGCCTAGTGCATAGGGCTGCTCCCTGTGTGTTATGTCCGCCAACGGTGGTGTTGTTGCTGGCATTGCCCATGTGTCTCCTCTGTCTTCCCCCCTTTTTGTTTTGTCACCCTGTCCTTGTGTGCATTAGCATCATCTGTCGGAGGAGCAGTGGCACCGGAGCAGGAGGGAGCTGCATCCCACATGGCCCAGGAGGGTGAATGTACGGAGTCTGAAGGCACCAGTGGGTCCAAGGGCGAGGGGAGCTCCATGACAGGGACAGGAGGGAGAACCAGCGACAGCGACTGCTCCTCTGATGGGAGCTCCCTTGCGGTGGCGGGCACCTCTGTGCCCACCACAACAACAGGTACATCCGCCACTCCCCCTACCAGCACCGTCCTTCCAGCAGCCCCTCTGCGTGTTTCCTGTGCCTGCTCACCCAGGAGGGTGGGCATCTCTTTCGCCCCAGGCACCTCAGGCCCTGCCCCAGTCAGCCCTGCTGCCCTCAGTGAGGAGGCTATTGACCTCCTGAGATCCCTCACTGTTGGGCAGTCAACCATTTTGAATGCCATCCAGGGTGTAGAGCTGTATTTGCAACAAACAAATGCATACCTGGAGGGCATTCACTCTGGCTTGGCAGCCCAGCAGAGGGCATTTCAGGCTCTGGCCTCAGCACTGATGGCAGCCATGGTCCCTGGGTCCAGCCTCCCCCCTCCAAACTCCGCTACCCCAACCCAATCCCCTATACCTCAGCCTATCCCAAGCACACCATCAGACCAGCATGCAACACACAAAAGTGGCTCAGGCAAACATAAACACCCACATCCCACAGGCACTCACACAAGCACCATACCCATGCAGACACACCAACATCCACTGCCTCCACTGTGTCCCCTCCTCCACGTCCTCCACCTCCCTCCCAGTCTTGTCTCCGCTCACACCTGCATGCACTACTCAGCCACTACCTCCATTACCAGCACGCCCATCACCACACACCGCTCACGTGCAATCACCACCCCCACCACCATGCACACGTCCCCTGTGTCCTCTCCCAGTGTGTCTGTGAGCCCTCCTCCCAAAGTACACAAACGCAGGCACCCACCCAGTCAACAGCCATCCATCTCACAACAGCCTCCAGCCCATGCACCTTCACCCAAACTCAGCAGACGTACACCTCCTACAACCACTACCTCTTCCTCCACTCCCAAACCCCCTCCATCTTCCTGTCCCAGTGTGTCTAAAAAACTTTTCCTAGCTTCCATTGACCTCTTCCCTACACCTCCCCCCTTGTCCTTCCCCTGGGGCCAGGATGTCCAGATCCCAGCCCAGCACCTCAGCCACAAAATCCTCGTCCAGTGTGGTCCCTGCAAGTTCAGGAACATCGAAGGCAGCACCCATCTGGGCTGCCAGTGTGCCACCTACTGAGGCCAAGGACCACCCTATTCCTCCACCTGCCAAGGTAAAGAAGGGGCCCGCATGCCGAAGAGAGAAGCTGCACCAACCAACCAGCAAGGCCTCTTCCAGGATCAAAGAGGACAGTGGCAAGGTCCAGCAGCGACTTCCAAGGTGGGGAAGGGACACAAGGGCAAAGAGAAGTCAGCTCAGGGCACGAGGCCTCCAGGTGAGGAACTGGTGTCACCCCTTCTGCAAGACAGACCAGCAACCTGTACGGCGGTGGCCACCGCCGCTACAACCGCCACCTGCACCGCCACCTGCACGTCTGCTACCTCTACTACAGTCACGAGCATCATCCCCAGTGGGCACCCTTCCGAGACTGCAGGAGATGGCCTGGTGTCTCCCTCCACAAGTGCAGACACCTGCACCACTGGCAGCATCTCCGCCGCAGACACTGCCGCAGCCACCGCCACGTGCCCTGAGACGTGCCCAGCCAGTGCCACTACAGCAGACATCAGCAGCATCCCCAGTGGGCAGCCGTCCGAGGCTGCTGGAGACATCCTAGACCCTGCACATACTACATGAGGCACCACAACCAGCACTGGCACTACCAGCAGTTGTCAGGCTAAGTCGCCGCAGGGTTGAGTGTGTCTCTGCCTCCATGGAGTATCATGCTACCTGTTCCCTGAGGTGAGGGAATGGGAACTGCCACACCACAGGTGCAGAATCACTGGGCACAAAGCCCCCTCCAGAACCAGTGGAGAACAGCATCCACTCACTCAGTCCTTGGCAGGATGAAGCACTTTGGGCACCAAGACCCTCCAGAACCAGTGGAGAACAGCATACACTACCCCAGTCGTTGGCAGGATGAAGCACTCTTGGCACCAAGCCCCTCCAGAACCAGTGGCGAACAACATCCACTCACCCAGTCCTTGGCAGGATGAAGCACTATGGGCACCCAGCCCTCTCCAGAACCAGTGGAGAACAGCATCCACTCACCCAGTCCTTGGCAGGATGAAGCACTCTAGGCACCAAGCCCCCTCCAGAACCAGTGGAGGACAGCATCCACCACCACAGCCCTTGGCAGGATGAAGCACTCTGGGCACCAAGCCCCCTCCAGAACCAGTGGAGAACAGCATCCATTCACCCAGTCCTTGGCAGGATGAAGCACTATGGGCACCAAGCCACCTCCAGAACCAGTGGAGAACAGCATCCACTCACCCAGTCCTTGGCAGGATGAAGCACTCTAGGCACCAAGCCCCCTTCAGAACCAGTGGAAAACAGCAACCACTACCACAGTCCTTGGCAGGATGAAGAACTCTGGGCACCAAGCCCCCTCCAGAACCAGTGGAGAACAGCATCCACTCACCCAGTCCTTGGCAGGATGAAGCACTCTGGGCACCAAGCATCCTCCAGAACCAGTGGAGAACAGCATCCACTCACCCAGTCCTTGGCAGGATGAAGCACTCTGGGCACCAAGCCCCCTCCAGAACCAGTGGAGGACAGCATCCACCACCACAACCCTTGGCAGGATGAAGCACTCTGGGCACCAAGCCCCCTCCAGAACCAGTGGAGAACAGCATCCACTCACCCAGTCCGTGGCAGGATGAAGCACTCTGGGCACCAAGCCCCCTTCAGAACCAGTGGAGAACAGCATCCACTACCACAGTCCTTGGCAGGATGAAGCACCCTGGGCACCAAGACCCCTCCAGAACCAGTGGAGAACAGCATCCACTCACCCAGTCCTTGGCAGGATGAAGCACTCTGGGCACCAAGCGTCTTCCAGAACCAGTGGAGAACAGCATCCACTCACCCAGTCCTTGGCAGGATGAAGCACTCTGGGCACCAAGCCCCATCCAGAACCAGTGGAAAACAGCATCCACTACCACAGTCCTTGGCAGGATGAAGCACTCTGGGCACCAAGCCCCCTCCAGAACCAGAGGAGAACAGCATCCACTCACCCAGTCCTTGGCAGGATGAAGCACTCTGGGCACCAAGCGTCCTCCAGAACCAGTGGAGAACAGCATCCACTCACCCAGTCCTTGGCAGGATGAAGCACTCTGGGAACCAAGCCCCCTCCAGAACCAGTGGAGGACAGCATCCACCACCACAGCCCTTGGCAGGATGAAGCACTCTGGGCACCAAGCCCCCTCCAGAACCAGTGGAGAACAGCATCCACTACCACAGTCCTTAGCAGGATGAAGCACTCTGGGCACCCAGCTCCCTCCAGAACCAGTGGAGAATAGCATCCACTCACCCAGTCCTTGGCAGGATGAAGCACTCTGGGCACCAAGCGTCCTCCAGAACCAGTGGAGAACAGCATCCACTACCACAGTCCTTGGCAGGATGAAGCACTCTGGGCATGATGCCCCCTCCAGAACCAGTGGGCAACCCACCCACTTGAGAGACTGTGGCCTTGCACTCCCCAGTACCAAGCAGTGGGCAACCCACCCACTTAAGAGACTGTGGCTTTGCACTCCCCAGGATCAAGCAGTGGGCAACCCACCCACTTGAGAGACTGTGGCTTTGTACTCCCCAGGACCAAGCAGTGGGCAACCCACCAACTTGAGAGACTGTGGCTTTGTACACCCCAGGACCAGGCAGTGGGCAGTGGTCCCAATTGAGAGACTGTGGCTTTGCACTCCCCAGGACCAGGCAGTGGGCATGGAGCCCCCTCGAGGAGCAGTGGTGTCGTTCCATCATCCGGCTGAGGTGCCCCCCTCCCCTTCCCCCTGAGGTGCCTGTTTTTTTTCGACCTGATGCCCCTGCAGTGTTCTCTCCATTTTGAGGCAGGTGTCATGTGTGAGCTTCGCCCATGCTTTTTGGGACCACTGGTCCACGGACATTTCATGGAACAGTATACGGACTTGTGTACTTGCTGTAAATATTTGTATATACTGATCATTTCAAGTTATCTTGGCATATCTAATTTTTCGATTATTGCACTTGTTACAATCATTTCATTTGGTCCTTGCGTTCTTCCAGGAGGTTACGGGGTGTATATGTAATGTTGATGCATGTATTTGTGTGTATGGTGCTGTGGGTGGGGGTGGGGGTGTTGCGTGTGTTTGTCCTTTTTTTTTCCTCCTCCCCTCTCCTGTGTGCTAGGTGCAGTACTCACCGTGGTCGTCGCAGCTGTCTTTGATGTTCCTGGTAGATGAGGAAGTAGACCAACATGGGCAGGACCTGTAGTTCAGACTCCATGGCGTCCTGGCTCCTCGTTAGGTATCGTGAGGTGAGTGGTTTCCGTTCCAAAGACTGTTTCCGCCGTGCTTTTGATGGCGTTTGTACCGCCCCGGAAAAGCTGGCGGATTGGTGCCTTGTAATGGTGTAGGCGGTACATTGTCTTCCGCCTGTCGGCAGTTACCGCTGCGGTGTTTGTTGCTACCGCTGTGGCGGTCAGAATGTTAAAGTGGCTGTCTGTGTTGGCGGTTTCCGACATGGTTGTGATTCCATTTGTTTTACCGCCGGCCTGTTTGCGGTATTACCGCCGCTTTATCACCGACCGCCCGGGTTGTAATGAGGGCCCTTATGTTAACATGCCATTACAGAGACTAGCACCCAAAACCTATTTTTCACTGTGGGAGACCTACCTATCATACCAGAGTACTGATTAAATGTTGTGATACTGTATCTCGGGAATGGAACTAGCTAGAAAAATATTTAAACAACTTTCAAGTTATCAAAAATCCAATTCAGTGGTAAAGTTGATTTTGAATAACTATTAAGGGAAAATTAACTTTTAGCATGCTACCTTTTTCTTACCTGACGTTCATGAAGGCTACATAAGTATTTGCTCCTCCACTTGTGCCCAGCCAATAATTAGAATTTGAATACATGGGGAAAAAAGAGTGAAACACCTCCCAGGAGCAAACAATAGACTGACCTGAATAGGCAGTGATGGAACCTTCCAGAGTATACAGGGTGAGGGCTGAGAGCATCCTCTTTGACATTAGAGTGCCAAATCCTGCTTGAATGTTGAGTCCTGCTTGACCGTTCTGCTAGATTAACACAGAACACTTGGTGGGGCGGGGTTAATAAAAGGAAACAATGTCAAACCAGTTTTTTGTATCCACTGTCTGGTTGCTGAAGGACCTGCTTTGTCCCACCAAATTTTAGTTTCCAGAATTTTACATTTACACTTGAAATGAAGGGAAACAGGATGTCAAAAGGATCCACTGTCTGGTGCTAAAAAAAAAAAACCTGCTTTGTTCTACTACACTTCTGTCTCTTGGTTTATCGTGGCCGCTTCAAACTGGATGTTGGTGTTAGATATGGGTCGGAGGACAGTAGGATTAGCATAGAAGACTCCCCACGGATAACTTCAGCCCCCAGAGCCGAAGTTTAGTGGGGCTGAAGACTTTCCCCTGCTAGCAAATGCCCAAGGTGGGTACGGTTGGCTCCGGGAACTACTTTCATTCCATTGGTTAGGACGTGCTGTCATTTCTATCCACTAGCTCATGCCACTCATAAATTTGGCATCTCCAGGCACCCACTTCAGCCCTGACAAAAAACATAACAGCTCCTGACCTGCTGTTTGTGACCTGAGAGGAGCCCTGAAGAACTGGACCTGCTCCCTCTTGTATCCAGGACAAAGAAGTAGACTCCAAGAGTCATAAGGCTGAAGTCCTGTTCAAGTCACCGGATAACAACAAGTTATAAGAGGTCTTTTACATGCAGCTGCCAAACTGACCAGTGGATCGGCATAGTTTTAGGGGTCGGGTAGTTTAGGTTTTAGGGGGTGGGGGATTGTGGTATTTTTAGTTTTGGGGGATTGGAGGGTCGGGGTAGTTTAGGTTTTGGGGCGGGAGTGGGGGGTCTGGTATTTTTAGTTTTTAGTGGCGGGGTGGGGGTCGGGGTAGTTTTATGGGCGTGGGGTCTGGTTTTTAGAGGTGGGCGTGGGGTAATTATGTTTTTAGGGGTTAGGTAGTTTTATTTTTGGGGGTGGGGATCGGTTTTAGGGCTCAGGGTGGGTGGGGGGCATTGGGGTATTTTTTAAGGGTAGGGGCTAGGGTTACTTCTGTTTTTAGGATAAGGGCTGGGGGTAATTTAGTTTTTAGGGATTGGGTTGGTTTATTTTTGGGGTGGGTGGAGTTGGTTTTAGGGCTCAGGGTGGGTAGGGGGTATCGGGGTAGTTTTTAAGGGTTTAAGGGAGGCCGGGGTACTTCTGTTTTTAGGGTGGGGGGTGGCATGCAACAACCACGCATGCCGTTTCCACACATGCCTTTAGTAGGCATGCCTTTACAATGAAAAATCGTTGTAAAGGCATGTGTGGAAACACCGCAGTCGGAGTTCCGACCTCATTGTTCAGGCATGCGTGGTTGCCGCATGCGTGGTTTCATCATACAACCGAACAGCTTGAGTTTCAGGAAAGGGGTGTAAACAAGTCTTATAGACTTTTCTTTTCAAGATGGAGGTCTGTCCATTATTTATCCAATATAAAGTAGAATCTCTTCCTGTGATATAAATTTCTGTTTGAACCCTATATAAGGAGACATTTTCGAGTGATGGGGCATTGAAGCGCGTTCTTTTCCTTATTTTCTATTGCATTCTTTGTCTCCTTGCTACTTTTTTGTTTACCCTGATATATCCTTCAAGCAGCTGTAACTTCTATTGGAGCTACGTCTGGGTATTACTGCTGTTGATCTCCGTGTGACACCCTGTGAGTCTCTAGGTGCCCTCCCTTGTGGTCCTGGGAGCTTTAGAAATGTACATCTGTGGTGGACTGAGGCTTACAGGACTAAAGTCAGATGGTAAAGTCTTTGACAAAGGCAAACCTGGTTTTTATATCCGACTTAAGCGCCATTTTGGTTGGCATCAAATTGCTGAACTACTGCAACCATTGACTTATTGGCATGTCTGTGGTTCTTGGTGCTATTCCTACTTAAAACCTTAAAAATTTGGATCTCTGGTTCCTCTTTTTGGATTTTTGCCATTTTGTTTATTAAATTTGACTCTGTTTTTCTAATTCACTTTGGAATTAAAATTTTGCATTTTGACTTAATTGTCATGAGTTGTGAATTTTCCTTGAGGTGGACAGTCACCTACCACAAATAATCCGATTTTGTACTCATTTTGGAAGGAGAGGTGAACTAGCTAGTTAGTAACAAGGTTAAACAGCAACTCTCCCTTGTTCTTTTTTCAGATCAATATACTAGGGGATATTGCGAGGCAAACATCTGTTTATTGTAGAGGCAGTGTCAGGATTTGTCATCTATCACCAACCTACTTTCACACTCCTTATTGTGTAGAGGTCATTCTGTTAAAACTCAGGATAAATTACTCCCTAAGGTGAGCAAGTGTGTTTTTAGGTAGGCTTCTTTTCCTCTGCATGAAGGTCCAGGCTCTCTGATGAAGCCCATCTAACCACATCAGGATGCCATTTATCTGTTTTGGGGGCCTGATTAGCATTATGGTCCTCTAGTGCATTGCTATGCATTGTTTTGCTAGGATAAAAACCAAGCCATTGAATCTAATACCTTGCTTTTTGAGTTTCAATTTTAGATAGAGTCCCAATAAACAAGTCTCGGGCAAGGAGGCAATGTTGCCCCAGCCGCCTCTCCAGATGCTCAGTGACGAATCCCTAGAAAACCTACACAGTATGGCCAGTGTTTGTCATGTGGTGCAAGTCCTTTTCTAGTTGAGACTGCTAGCCACAGATTTCTCACCTGATATTCCCCAGGCGTCAGACTGGATTCTGAAACTTTTTTTTGCAGTAACTGTGCACCAGAAGTTGGTGCCATGCGGGTCCGCACTGACACCATTCCGGTCTTGAAGTGACGTGCAGGGCCTATAAAGGCACCACTCCCACGTCCTGACATAATTTCCTTTCTGTGCCTCTAGATACGGATCCCGGGCTTCATCTCTCAGACACTGCTTTTTCTCAATAAGTTTCAACGGTGTGCAAGGAATGCCACCCCCTTAAGACAGCCTCAAACGGGTGACTGTGACAGGTCCCACCAGGTTTACCTGTGGAGTCTGGGGTTGAGTAACGATTCCAAGACCTACAGAGACTGAGTGTTGGTGAACCAGAAGGCCATCAGGGAATATGAGGCAAAACTCTACATCGGCAAGTACAAGAAGATGCAATGCTGAGACTACTCGAAGTGCAAAGCTCGTTCACAGTCCTGCTGCTGTTTCTGGAGTTGACAGAGGCACTTTTGAGGCTTGTCTTCGGGCTCCAAATCCTCAGGTAGTCACAAGAAACATAAGAAGTTGAAGCACAGTTCTTCTCCTTGTGCCAATCCCACTCCCTGATGAAGTGCGTCCCTACTCCTAAAGTCAGTCAACTTCGGAATCGATTCTGAAGCTGGTTCCAACACATCCCATGTTTCCTGAGCCTTCAGCCACGCCACATTGAAGAGTTTCACTTAGCTATGCTCCAGCTCTTAGTATATCTACCAGCTCCCTCTGGTGTGCCGTCAGGACCCATGGACTAGAGAGGCCTACCACCTGGATTACTGCCAGCGGGTTCACCCTCGACGCCAGCTGGACCCCCTGAGCAACTTCTACCCTCGCCTCCAATACCAACACTGCCCTCAGCGCCCATACCCATTCCAGGCCCAGGTATGTCCACATTGATGCCGACTTTGCCCCACAAAGAGGCAGCCCCAATTGTCCTTTCCAACTTGGTTAGAATTAAGCTGATATCAATATCAAATCTACTGAGGTTTCGCCTCACAACCAAGCAGGCAACACTCTTTACATTCTCTATTTAGAAGGAACTCTGATAATGATTATGACCAGGGTGATGTTGTAGTGTGGTCAGTTTTACGTATATTTTATTCTTTGGCTAACAGCTTAGAGCCTCTGTGCACTTTGCTCTAAATGCTTTCTATTAGGCTTCGTACTGTTATTTTACAGAATAGCCAGTTCTACGGTGTTGTTTTTTATTCATTTCACACTGTTTTGCCTACTTCAGCACTGGAGTTCTTCATAACATATTCACTCTGTGCTTTAGTCAAGGATACAGTCTGGTACATTGCCGATAGACGTGGTAGGAGTCTAGACTTGCCATTCCTGCGTAGGAACATTTTGTGATCACGATGACATGTTAGTTATAAAATCACTTCCTTGTCCCAATACATGCAAGAGGGAGATTCCGACCAGGGAACCACAACTAGACGCTGACTGCCTCGTTGCAGATGCTGAACCAGATCACAGGCCTTTGCTCAGGTATGAGTGTGTCCGTCTCCCTAGTGATACAGAAAGGCAAGCTGAAAGCTTAACATGCTGTGCTCTAAATAGAACAAGCAGAGGGAGAGTAGAAACGGTTAGGAATTATGATAGCTTTATTTCTATGTTTTACTCTCCTGGTTACTATATCAATCCTACTATGTTGTATTGTTCTGGTTATTGCGGCTCACGCCTTAATATCTAAAATACAGTCGTTTTATTAAAACATTATATAAAACTTATACTGTCTTTGTCATTTGTATATGAGACCATATTGTGAATGAGAGAGTTGGTTTGGATCTGAGTGACCACGACTTCCCTGAGAAGTTCCAAAGATGTCATGCGCTCGGCTGCCCAATCATTTCTTCCCCGTGGGAGAAATGAGGCACTGCTAGTTAGCCGGAGCAACAACCGGATTTAGGGTGACAGAGTTCCTTACACGTGGGTCAGACTCAGTCCCCCACACCATTATCGATCCTGCTGCCTAGAAATCCAGTAGTCTCATTTAGGATAATGAGAGCCCACGCGACATGGTGCCGCCAACGTTTGGTCTGGTTCTAATGTTTGGGTCCGACTGACTCTCTCGGTCTCGTATATATTTTGACTCCTCGGTTCCGTATGCTGAGACGTCCGTGGGGCTGAGGGTTTCCGCCACCACAGGTTGGGTACATCCTATTACTTAGTGGTTGGTTGTTCAAGCTTGAACTTTGAAAGGAAATACCCCGATATTGGTGTGCCTTCTCTGTCCTAGAGCTATTATTGTTATACTAATGGCGAATCCAGTTGTAGTAGATATACCGCTTAATATGCGATTTCCGCTCACGGGTCATCTGATAGCATATGGACTGACGGTCCAGGGGGGTCCGGTCACTTTTGTGGTGGACACCCGTGCAGCCTATAGATCAGAACTTTTTTATTCTTGGGTCGTATTTCCAGCAGCTGATGGGGGTACAAATACTTTTCACGAATATACTGTTGCGAATGTCCCTGGACAATACAGGGCTTATGCATACTTAGAAATACCTTTATCTTATCAAGAACACCATAATTGGCTTGATGGCGCCCTCCCACATTCAGTAACACCAGTACGGTTAGGTCCGTTGAGTAATGATGGTCCGACCTGGCCTTTATTGGCTACATATACACCATATCCTGCAAATGTGGCAGTGGCTGAAGTGCGTCGTTTATATGTGGAATTAACTGCAACGTACAGACGATTAGTTCAGTTTGTGATGCAGACATTAAATACTAATGCAGCGCGTGCTGCTCCAGCTCATCCACATGCGGTGGTGCCGGGAATAAATCCGGCCACTGTACACTCTGTAATGGGCAAGGTACCGGCTAAACGTGAAGAGACTCCATTTTGGCTGGCGCAAAAAATTAATACGCTGGAAGCAGTATTTCCCCATACGGGACCTCAGGATAAGCATAGAATTTTGACGATGTGTTTGCCGTTTGGGATGGTTCCTACAGTGGATCTTTGTAATACTTGGGGCACGGTGTTTGCCGCTCTCTATACTACAGCACACGGTACACCGACTTTGGCTAATTTGCCGGAGGTGCTTAAACAAATTCAGGATGAATATGGGGCTGCCCCTGCCTTGGATTTAGGCATGCAATTGATGGGTAATTTTGACGCGGTTTCTTCTATTATTTTGAGTAATCTCAAGGGGGAGGCTGTAGCACTGGCAGTGCGAATGCGTCTTCGGGACGTTCCGCAGATTAATCAGGAGCGGGAACTTCCGAGAATAATAGCTGAAACATATTCTAGTATTGGTCGTGATAGCCTAGGGGCTCGACCGCAGTAACCACAATTGCAGTGTAAAAATAATAAGGATAATTCTAAGCACCAGCAACCTGAGGGTGCGAAAAAGCGCTGGGATAAGAAACAGCAAACACCTAAGAACGATGGTGGGCAGTCTCCGCAACCGGAGACCCCACAAAATAAGTATAATCTCAGGAATAGGGATACTTTGAAGACGCCTGATAGATATCAATATACTGATACGCGCCAATCTCGTTCCTTTCAGGGCTCCTCGGAGAAAAGAAGTGAGAGAGGTGGGCGGTCAGAGCGGAGGACGGAGTACGTGAAACCGAGACAGGATTCACAACGCTCAGCGGAGGTTTCTATTAAACAAGAAGAGAAACCGCTGCAACAAAAACAGCAGTTTAAAAAGAAGAAAGTGGCAGCAGTCTCAGTTAGACATGCCGCTCAAGAAGAGAGTTCTCTTGACGAACAAGACATGGGCGTTAGCGCTGTTAGACAGCGCGGCAGAGGTCACAATAGTTCGCCGGAGTCTTCTAGAGCATCTGGAGGCGAAAGCAACTGATGACTTCATACAAGTCGAGACGGCGGATATGCGAGTCTCTGATCCTGATCAAGTATATCTTGTGACTCTACGATTAGAAGGGGACATTGACTGCGTTGTACACGCCATCTTTTGGGACCATATGGTGAAATCATATGATGTCCTGTTGGCCGAACAAGATTGGCCACCTGACTTTGTTCGCGACTGTCCAGTTGGGGAGGAGGTTATTGCGCCTTCCTTTTCATCACTTGTTCCGAGAGAACTAGCGGAGTCATATGGTAAATCATGGGCTCTAGCACAAGCCCCCGCCCTATATAGAAATAATGTGGGGTGGGATAAACAATCACCTTATCATGTCATTCCCATTAAAGGAGAACCTCAGCCACAGCCGCAATATCCTATTAAATTTGAAGCAAGGGCATCGGTTCGGAAAATTCTTACACAATTGGAGTACCAAGGTGTGATTGAGCCTTGTGTCTCGCCGATGAATAATCCCTTATTTCCGGTTGCTAAACCGGACCATTCCTATAGGATAGTGGTGGATTACAGACATTTGAATAGTCATACACGCACATATGCTATACAGAATTCACATAGCGCTGCGCTTATGAATAATATAGTGCGTAAAAAATACAAAACAACATTGGATATCTCGAATGGATTTTTCTGCCAGAATATAGCACCTGAAAGTCGGGACTATACCGGTTTCAGTGCGTTTGGCTCTCAGAAAAAGTTTTGTCGTTTACCTCAGGGGTATAAGAATAGCCCAGGACTGTTCTCGGCTCGTGTGACTGAACTTCTGCACGAGTTGGACCCTGAGGCGTTATCATATGTTGATGAC
This sequence comes from Pleurodeles waltl, assembly GCF_031143425.1. Classification (NCBI taxonomy): domain Eukaryota; kingdom Metazoa; phylum Chordata; class Amphibia; order Caudata; family Salamandridae; genus Pleurodeles; species Pleurodeles waltl. The sequence goes on from NC_090442.1 coordinate 838,402,274, forward strand.
ATTTATTTGACGGACGATGAGATTCTACAACATCTCAGTCGCGTATCGCGCATTGTTGTGGGTTTTGCTGATATTGGTTATAAGTTTAATTTTAAGAAATCGAAGATTGCCTTCCTCAGTGTTATTTTCCTGGGATATGAGTTATCGAGTGAGGGCAAGAGACTGGCGCCACATTTTTTTGAGAAATGTGCTTTACTGCAGCCTCCTAATACGGTTCGGAAGCTCCAGTCTTTGTTGGGGTTTCTGAATTTTGGCAGAACTTACATTCCTGATTATGCTACACGTATAAAACCCTTATATGAACTGATTCGCCCAAATTTTTCAAGTAGATTTTGGACGATTGAGCATACACACATACTGCGAGAGCTGCAGAATGATCTCTTAGCAGTTAAACATTTACACACGCGGGACAATAAAACTCATTTGGTCATCAGGGTGATTCCTGGGGCTCTTGGATTTACGTATGTCACCTTTAATGAAGGGGAGACAGTCCCGATAGCATACAAGTCCCACTTGTATTCTGCTGCAGAACAACGTTTTGCACAGACTGAGAAAATTCTCACTGCAGTACAGATGGCTGTGATCAAAGAAAGACCGCTAGCCCAGGGCCAACGCATTATTGTCGTTTCCCCAATTCCAGCCTTGGAGGCTGTTACAAAAGCGAGTGTTCCTAATTCGAAAGCTTTACACCCGCGGTGGATACAATGGGCTACGTCTTTGACGGCCACTGATGTGGATTACATATTTGACCCTAAGCTGCAGACTCAAGAATTTCTTCAATATGAAATAGAGTACCCGGTTCCTGCTGGCACATTACCTATTGACCAATATGAAGTGGTCATGTATACCGATGGCTCTGCGCAACCGGCGGTTGGGACTAAACAACAGTATTCTGCTGCTTGTGCGGTGGTGAGCGGGACTATGGAGGGGGGAGTTTTCTGCCCCGACATACTTATACTAAAACATTGGGAGATTGCACGGCACAGCTGGCTGAGCTCAAAGCTCTTTTGTTAGCGTTGGAGCATGCAGAGCCGGCGATATTGACCTTGCTGGTCTGTGACTCCTACTACTGTGTGCAATCCTTCAATGAATATCTGCATTATTGGAAAATGAATGGGTTCAGAGATTCTAAAGGCAACACCATTAAACATAAATTGTTGTGGGGTAAGGTTGCGGGTCTGAAAGAGACGCTTCCTAAAGTCCATGTTGTACATACACTTGGACACCAGCGCGTTGGAATACACGTTGCTGGGAATACTTTGGCTGATGAGGCTGCAAAGGCGGCAGTGACTATCGCCACTGTAGCCGCAGTAACTCGTTCGAGTTCAAAACCAGACATAGAGATTTCGGCTGCCATAAAAGCTGCGGCTGATGGCACGCCATTTCCTAAAGGATTCCCTTCTAAATATAGTTACTGCTTGAGTGGTGCAGTAAATGCTGTTGTTAATATTCCAGGCGTTGGTGTACGTGAGTTACCGAATAAGATTGAGAGACCTCGATTAATTTCTGCAGCGCATGAAGGGGTGGCATCTGCGCATGCTGGTGTGGCTGCCACGATTTCGATTTTACAGGCCCGTTATTGGTGGCCTGGTCTCTATAAGGAGACAAAGCAGTATGTCCTTTGTTGTGACGTCTGTCAACAAATTAAAGCATCGTCGGCTAGACGCCCGCAGCAGACTCCTCTTCTGATATCAAATAGACCATTACAGTGTGTGTACTTGGACCATTGTGGTCCACTGACACCAGATAGTGCATACAAATACATATTGGTTGCTGTAGATTCGTGCTCCAGATTTGTGTGGGTCTGGCCACAGCGCTCGGCTGACGCTCGGACTGTTATTAAAGATTTGCGTATCTTTGTCGATACATTTGCAGTTGCGGCTTTTCATTCGGACCAGGGCGCTGCTTTTGCCTCTAAGGCATTCAGGGACACCATGGCTTTGTTGGGGGTCCAACTCCAATTCTCGTCTCCATTTCATCCCGAGGGAAATTCTGTCGTGGAGTGTTTAAATCGTGATTTAAAGCAATCCTTAACAGCCAGGGTTCTAGGTACGGGTCGTAGTTGGCTAGCCCACCTGTATGGAGTACAGAGAGCACTTAATAACTTGCCTAGAAGGTCAGTGGGGGGTCGTACTTCATATGAGTGCCTGTTCGGAACACGAATGTATGTTCCTGATCTGGATGGTCCTGGTGTGGAGGCGGCAGATACGCCCTTTGACATAAATGATCGTGTCACTGTTTTGCAGGATTTACAACAATTCCGTGAAGATAACTCTTCTGCAAGTGCTGCCTCCTCTGGAATTAAGGATGAGCCAGTAACACCTACTGGTTGGATACCCAGGATTGGGGATCTAGTGCGTGAAAAGGTCGCAGTAAAGAAAGAATTTGGTCCTTCTTATCGAGCACCTGTCCCGGTGTTGGGGGTGAGCGGCACGAGAACTGTGATTTTGCCGCCGCTGCAAGGGGCCAAAGGAAATCGTTTTGTTTCCATTGATAATGTCAAGTTACAACATGTGGCCGATTCTGCACAGCAGACCAAGAGGGACACCCAGTAGTTCCGGCATCCCTCTCACTACTGGGGAAGAAGTCCCGCTGCAGGTGATTAGCACCGACCATGTTTCCTCTCCGAGCTTGGGGAGGGTGGAAGATGATCTTGCGATTGTTCCACAGTCAACGATTGATATCGATTCTTTTTCTCAAGTTGCTGTACGTTCTACTGATGTTTCTGAACATGTGATTTATAGCGTGCCTAGGAGAGAACCTCCATCAGCTTCCTTGTTCACTGTTGCACCTTTTGCGAGAACTGCCTCTGGCTGCTTCAACGACGCGGATGCGGCTGTATCCAGCTCTTCGTCTTCGCTGTCTTCAATCCGAGGTCCACGTAAGCTACTAAGTTGGCTTAAACTTACATATTTTGTTGTTCCTTGGAACTATTTGTGTCTTTTTATGGCTGTACTGACTATTTTTTTATGGTTGGGATTTGTGGTTACCTTTTTTCTAGTAATACATGGTCATTTTCTTCCTGATCGATCGGACATTGAGCACGTGGAGACTGTGTTGAGACCACATTTTTCGTCTCATATGGTTCGAAGAGACTTATCCAATGTGAACATTTCTGCGATACCAATTCCGGATGGAATTGTGTGGGATAAAGTAATGTTTGATATATATGGTCCCACTGAATTGATTCAAATACCGTATGTTCTTAAGTTATCAATGAATGATATTGTTATTCCAGGCATTGTTTCTGATGATTGGGATGTGAAGACAGTAGATGCTATGCTAAAAGATTTGCAATATTATACTGTCTATGACGATGAAGATGCTTACCAATTTAAAGATAATCATGGTGGTATGTTTTGCTACACCTATTATGGACACCACTTTATTCACAAAGCGAGTAGCCCTAAGTCCATCTTTAATTATGTACAATGAGAACATTGCTCGACTCCTCCACAAGGGAGTTCGAAAACGTATAATGATAAATTTGCATATTTTTCTGGGCATGATCAGCGAAACGCTAAGTCTTACTATTTTAAAGTGACACCGTATTCTAATAAGCAAATTTTGTTGACCGATACTAAATTATTGTATTCTAATTCGTTTGTATCTAAACTTTCGGTCCAAGGATGTGAATACTGGTTGAAGACTGTTGACTTGAAAAGTGCTTGGGGTACGAAAAATTGGCAGATGCAAGGCAGAGATACATTATTTCGAGCATGCATTATCCCTGTGCAAATGATTTTCCTCAATGACACAGTACAACAGACTAGTTGTTTGGGCTTGGCGTCGATTAGAGAATTGACTTTGCCTAGAATACCTGTCCCTTCTAAATTAAATAACTGTCAGCACTATGTGAATGCTACTTTTAGTGAATTTACGCATTGGGTCCAGAATGGTACGCTTAACGCTTCATCGTTACATCCGGGCGGGTGGTTATTGTGGCCTGTAGACACTAATCAGTGTCATCAACGTTTTGTTACCTCTTCTGGGGGGTTCAGGACTAGTAGGGCAGACCCTCGTTACATTTCACCGGAACATGCAGATATAATAACTACATACAGTGTGGGGAAACTTTGTCAACAATGGTTGAAGTACTCCACGCTGGGTGCAGTTAAGTCACACCTCAAGTTGCTGTCTAATGGCACTGATTTACAAGATTTCTTGTCAGGTCCCAAGGTGCCCCGGAGAAAAAGGTTCTTATACGAAGTGTATAATGAGTTTTGGAAACTTTCCCAGCAGGAGGCTGCAGCCCGGTTAAGACAGATTGATCAAGAAAATCTGCTGCAGACTTTGGGCCTGATTCTAACTTTGGAGGACGGTGTTAAACCGTCCCAAAAGTGGCGGATATACCACCTACCGTATTACGAGTTCCATAGGATATAATGGACTCGTAATACGGTAGGTGGTATATCCGCCACTTTTGGGACGGTTTAACACCGTCCTCCAAAGTTAGAATCAGGCCCTTTGTCTGTTGTTGATAATGGCATGCATACCCTTTCTGACCGTGTTTACACGATTGACAGCATTGTCTCTTCTGCTATTGACATTATAAAATCAGACATGTCTTCTTTATATCATGGGCAGAGTCAGACACGATCTATCATGCAGCTGGGTTGGACTCTTCAGACCTTGAAGGCGGGTCGCGTTCCATGGCAGCACATTCGTGCCAGAGAGATCTTTATCTCCTTTAATTTAACTCGTCAACAACAATTGATGCCTAAGAAGGAAGCGACGTATGTTATGTTAAATATTGAAAAGTTGGAGAAACTGCCTTTTACGGTGGCTGAGATTCCGTCAGCTGAGTGGTTGATTCATGGGGTTATTAATTTGCCTATCTCCACTCTGCAATTTACTTCTTGTTTGAAGCACATTCCGGTGGGTAGATATGAACTATTGGGTGACAGTTACATACACGAGGTGTGGGAGCTTCCTTTTCAGTACAGATGTGTTAATGGCTTGCGGGAAGTTTTTCTTAGCGGTAGCGAATGCGAAGCTTCTGTTAGCCATTCCATGGTTTGTAAACAGCTGTCCTTGCACGGAGCGTGTAATGCTTCGATTGCTAACTTAGCTTGTTATCTGAAGGGAGTTCCAGTCCCGGTAATTAAAAACACTTTCCAGGTGCTTTCTAACGGCAGTTACATTGTTCTTAACAGCGAACGCTGCTGTGGCATGCGTGCCGGAATAGTTTACGTCGTTGTCGTCAACAAGGCCGTTACGTGCTGCGGGAATGTGTTGTTTCCCCCTACTGAATTTAGGGAGGTAGCGGACATCTGGCCTCATATTGCTACTTCCAAGGTTGATTTCGACAAGTTGAGTCGGCTGAAAGCTTTATTGTTTCAAAAGCATGTGGCCCTTACATCTGCTAGCGAGACCTACGCACTTCAAGTGGCAAGGTCATCGGCGGAGATACAGTCCCTTTTGAATACTAACTTTCCGAGTCACTTCGGTGAACTTGTGGGACGTATATTTAATGCATCCAGCACTGCTGGTATTGCTCATTTTTTCAAAGCCGTTGGTGTTGGTTTCGTTCACACCTTCTCTTCCATATTCGGTTTGATACCTTCGGCTATACACTCTATTTTCGGAAGCATTTTTGGGGGTTTCCCAATTACTTTGGCTTTATTGGCTGGAGTTTTGCTATTGTTACTATTTTTTCGCAATGGCTGTCCCGCCGCAACGAGATCCTGTATTGCTGCTCCCGTCAGCGCAGCTGTGTCGTGAACGCATGATGCAGCGTTTTGGAGCAACACTCCTGGCTCATTTGGAGTATGACTGGTCTTTGTCATTCCGACCGGTTTTGGATTGTGTGCAACCCGTGTTTCGATGCCTTTGGTGCTCGTTTGAACATACACTGGCTTTCTGTCTCTCACTGCAGCGCTCTCCAGTGGTTGATCTTGATCTGTTGATGTTCCCGATTAGGGCTCATTCCCAGACTTGTGCACTACGGTTGCGTTTGCTTCGTGAAGCGGATTATGAGATTCCCTTCCTGGAGGAAGATGGTTTTGTCTCTTTCCTTGGCACTACACGGGGTGCCGCCCTAAATGGTTTTGGGGCTTTGGAACACACCTGCTCCATGGTACTTTGTGGCGTGGATCTTCCGATATTGACATATCTCGAAGTGGAGGAGCTTCTACGTTCTATTGCTTCTGTCTGACAATTGGATTTTTTTTCTCTCTCCCGACTAAATTGACACTATATTGCAATTCGCTCTATCGTCACATGTTTCCTAAATTTATGACTTTGTTGTCTTCTCATCTTGTCGAAATGTTGGGTTTAAATTAAGGTCATGTTTTTTAATGTTGTTAGAACCACTTGCTACCGACAAGGGGAGGGTGTAATGTGGTCAGTTTTACGTATATTTTATTCTTTGGCTAACAGCTTAGAGCCTCTGTGCACTTTACTCTAAATGCTTTCTATTAGGCTTCGTACTGTTATTTTTCAGAATAGCCAGTTCTACGGTGTTGTTTTTTATTCATATCACACTGTTTTGCCTACTTCAGCACTGGAGTTCTTCATAACATATTCACTCTGTGCTTTAGTCAAGGATACAGTCTGGTACATTGCCGATAGACGTGGTAGGAGTCTAGACTTGCCATTCCTGCGTAGGAACATTTTGTGATCACGATGACATGTTAGTTATAAAATCACTTCCTTGTCCCAATACATGCAAGAGGGAGATTCCGACCAGGGAACCACAACTAGACGCTGACTGCCTCATTGCAGATGCTGAACCAGATCACAGGCCTTTGCTCAGGTATGAGTGTGTCCGTCTCCCTAGTGATACAGAAAGGCAAGCTGAAAGCTTAACATGCTGTGCTCTAAATAGAACAAGCAGAGGGAGAGTAGAAACGGTTAGGAATTATGATAGCTTTATTTCTATGTTTTACTCTCCTGGTTACTATATCAATCCTACTATGTTGTATTGTTCTGGTTATTGCGGCTCACGCCTTAATATCTAAAATACAGTCGTTTTATTAAAACATTATATAAAACTTATACTGTCTTTGTCATTTGTATATGAGACCATATTGTGAATGAGAGAGTTGGTTTGGATCTGAGTGACCACGACTTCCCTGAGAAGTTCCAAAGATGTCATGCGCTCGGCTGCCCAATCATTTCTTCCCCGTGGGAGAAATGAGGCACTGCTAGTTAGCCGGAGCAACAACCGGATTTAGGGTGACAGAGTTCCTTACACGTGGGTCAGACTCAGTCCCCCACACCGTTATCGATCCTGCTGCCTAGAAATCCAGTAGTCTCATTTAGGATAATGAGAGCCCACGCGACAATGTGTTTGCTCAGCCTAATGCCCATGACAATTTGTGTGTGGACTTGAAAGAGGCTTGTGGGCTGGACACTTCCTCAGCGTCAGCCCTTTTCTCTCCTCCTGGCCTGGCCACAGAAGAACCTGCGTCCTAAACCATGGTTATTTACAAGGTGACTGAAGTGCTTGGCCTCTACTTCCCGACTATGGAGGTGAAAATAAACATCCAAACAGTCTGGCCAGACTGCTTTAGAATCTTCCCGACCTTTTAATGAGGCCTTGACAGTTGCCCTACTAGGGGCTTGGGTTAAGCCTTGTACTGGCCCTCCTGTTAACCGGCAAACTGACAGATGCCATCACCCTGCTCTAGGCGACTCCGTCTTTTGTTGCAGCATTCTTCTTTTGAGAGCGTTGTAGTGTAGGCCTGGATTAACTGGACCACTCCAACAATTTTGCTACCACCCCCCCCAGATAGGCAATCTACAAAAATGGAGACATTCGGAAAACACCTCTTCTTATCATCAGTTGAGCCCTGTGGTCAGTTAAAGCTTCATGGTTTTTGGGCGACTATACTCATGCCCTCTGGGACTTGGTGGGCATATCTTCCCAGGTGGTCCTGAAGACATTTGCCATTTTCTGTCAAAGGCTGCTCAGCATGGTTGTGATGCAGCCAAGTTCACAATTAGTTGTGACTTGGACACAACCAACTCCGTCAGACGGGTTATGGGCACCAATGTTGTCATTCATCACCATTGGTGGCTATGATCATATTCAGTCCTCCATGATGGACATGCCATTCGATAGGACTTGCTTGAGGACAAGGCTAATTTTTCCGTTGATAATTTCAAGGAGAGTATAGCTACCGCTCATTCTCTTGGCCTTTCTACCCATCCTTGCCAGCAGCAATTTCAGCATGGCTTCACATGTGTCATTCTTTACCGTCATCCCGTCCTTCGCCAGCAGGGGACCCAGCAGTTTCACTGGAGAGGCCGTGGTTCCCACCGCCTTCAAGGCCAAGGTCAGTGTGCCGCTCAGTCCATCACCCCATCCTCCACACCCCAGAAGCCACACCGACCGAAACATTTTAGCATATCCTTACACGGTCACAGCCCCCTGAGTGAGAGGCAGAGTTCACCATTTCTATCTGGGTTGGCAAAAGATCACATCGGCTAGGTGGTTTCTCCAGATTCTTTGCAAAGGTTTTGCCTTACCCTTCCTTTCTTCACCACACACCATCCCCCAGCAACTGACGGAGCACCATCTCTCCATTTTGCGGCAGGAAGTAAAAGCCTTTCTGTCCCTAGGGGCTGTGAAGACGGTGCTGGTGACAGAAGTAACACGTGGTTGTTATTTCTGCTACTTTCTAGTGTCTGTGAAGGATGGACCACAATAGAGTGCTCAGTTTCTACATAGATCATCTTTGTCCTGTTATAGACCTGCACCCTCTCAGTGTCTTCCTCCGGAAGCAGGGTTTTTAAAATGCTTACCCTATTCTAGGTCTTGTCTACTCTCGACTCTGGAGACTGGATGGTTGTGTTGAATGTTCAGGTTGCCTATTTCCATACTCCCATCCTGTAGGAAGCTGGCTTGTTGTGTGGTGAGTGAGTGTCTAGAAAGCCAGGCTCTCTAGAGGCAGCTGTGGATGAGCAGCCAAGGCTTATCTAGGAGACATGCAGAGCTCATGCAATACCACTTATAGTCACACAGCACTTACACACATGAAAGAACCACACAGCGTTACAAAAATCAAGGTACTTTATTTTAGTGACACAATAAAATACTATATAGGCAATACTCTAGTAGCAGGTAAGTAAACACATTATTATATACACCTTAGTTGTCAGGAATGAGCATTGAAAACAATAGAAAACAGTGCAATGACAATAGGCATGGGGAAGCCCAAACCATATACTAAAAAAATAGAATGCGAATGATGGACCCCCACCCAGGTAAGTGGAATCTGTAGAAGGGAGTTGAAAGAACTAGGAATCCTAAAAGGTAACTACCAGAGTGCCTCCCAGCAACCAGGAGAGAAGTAAGTAAGTACCTGTTTTTTCCCAAACCCACATAGAAACTTTGTTTAAGGGCTGTGCAAGACTCAAGCAAGACTGTAAGAAACAGAATATGGATTCACACAAAAGAGGACCTGCAAATGAAGGGGAATAATTCCAGTTCCAGTTGGAGAGTCCGGTTGGGCAGGAGCCACTACCCACCCTTGTTGAGATGCAGGACCAGGTTGACAGTGAAGACTAGGAGTCTGCTACGCAGCACAGGAGCTGAGAAAGAGTTCCAGAATGATACAGTCAATGTGCCACGCCAGAAGAAGAGTCGCAGTCCATCAGTGGTGTGGAAAAACCACCAACAAGCTTTGGCAAAGCCAAGAGTTACAGAAGAAGATTTCCAGAGCTGCCAGGGACGAGGAAGGTTGAAGAGGACTCAACCCAAGGAGCGGAGTCCCAGGCATCCCCCAGCAGTCAGGAGAGCAAGAAGTCATGGATGCAGCCCCCACAGGCAACTCACAGACAGCAGGCACAAGAGTCTCAGTGAGACCCACTCAGCACACCTGGAAAGGAGTCCCACGCCGCTGGAGGAGCAGGCAGGAGACCACTCATTGCAGGGAGGAGAGCTCAAGGCCGGGGCTGCACGGAGCCTGAAGATCCCTCTGAAGAAGAGCAAACAAGCCTTGGTAGCTGCAAGAGTTGCGGTACACAGAGGTACCATCCTACAAGGAAAGGCAAAGACTCACCACCTCCAAAGGGGACCACTCAGGAGCACCACCTGTGTTGCAGGATCCATGCAGAGTTGCAGGAGATAGGACCCACGCAGCCGGTCATCGTGGCAGTTGGTGCCTGCGGAGGCAGGGGAGTGACTCCTCCACTCCAAGGGAGATTCCTTCTTGATTGTTGGTGCAGACTGAAGACTTGCCATCCTCAGAGGATGCACAGCCAGGGAAATTCTGCAGTTGTTGGAAGGAGCAGGAGAAACAATGTTGCATGGCGCTGGAGCTGCAGATGCTAGGTTCCTGTGAAGTCCAGTTCCAGTTCCAGTGGGCAGACATAAATGTTGCAAAGGAGTCCTGATGGAATCTTGCACGTCGAATCTGAGGCCCCCCTAAGAGGGAGATCCTAAATAGTCCTGGAAGGGGGATTGGTCACCTAGCACAGTGACCAACTATCAGGAGGGGGCTGTGATGTCACCTGCCTGACCTGGCCACTCGGATGCTCCCAGAGGCCTCTCTTGGTTTCCAGATGGTGGAATCAAGTGGCCACCTGAAGGAGCTCTGGGCAACACCCGTGGGGTTGTGATGAACCAGGTAGTGGCTATTGTCCAGTTTCGTGCCAGGGCAGGGACTGGAGGTCCCTGAACTGGTGCAGAGTATTCTTTGCAAGGAGGGCACCAAATGTGCCCTTCAAAGCAGACCATTGGCTTGGGGAGGCTACCTCTCCCAAGCCATGTAACCCCTATTTCCAAAGGGAGAGGGTGTTACTTCCCTCTCCCAAAATAAATCCTTTGTTCTGCCTTCCTGGGCTTGAGCTGTTCAAGCAGCAGGAGGACATAAGCCCATCTGTATGATGGAAGCAACACGCGCTGCCCAGGGAAACCCTGCAAACTGGTAGGGACAAAGCTGGGGGTCCTCCAAGGACTCCCCAGAGTGCATGGAATCATAACCTAATACTTGCAATAGTATTGGGGTATATAATTCCGACATGTTTGATACCACAGATGTCTAGGTTTGGAGTTACTGTTATGTAGCTGGACATAGGTAGTATGTCCAGTACACAGCTAAAATGGCTTCTTGCACTCATGAAGTCCAGAAAAATGGAGCTGGAGTTTGTGAGGGCACCTCTACTCATGCAGGGGTGCCCTCACACACAGGTACTTGCACCCTGTGCTAGGGGGGCCTGCCACAGGGGTGACTTACAGTGACCTGGTGCAGTAGCCTGTAGTGAAAAAGGGTGCATGCACCCTTTCACGCAGGCTTCAATTGTAGGCCTGCAGACACAGGTTGTACGGGCTTCAGTGGGTGGCATAATACATGCTGCATCCCATGGGAAAAACCTGGTGCCCCAATGCCCTGGGTACCTAGGTACCATATACTAGGGGCCTATATGGGGGGCACCGGTATGCCAATTGTGGGGTGTAAAAAGTTAGGGACAACCAAATCCAGAGGGGGCGAGAGCACAGTTGCTGGGGTCCTGGTTAGCATGGTCCCAGTAAACACAGTCAAAACACAGTGACATCAGGCAAAAAGTAGGGGTAACCATGCCAAAAAGAGGGTATTTTCCTACACCTCCTGCTGGCCTATCTGTGCTAACCGCAATTTGTGGTGGGAGAGGAGCGTTTTCAGTTTGTTGTGCTCCACTTTGGTCTCACCTGTGCCCCTCGGGTGTTCACGTAAGTGGTGGCAGTACACCTTCAGAGTTCAGGGGTGCCAGTCTTCTCCTACCTCAATTGCTGGCTGTTATAGGCAGGCTCACATCAGCCATCCTCAACTATATCCAGACTACAGCAAACCTCCTAGCGTCTTTGGGGATCATTATCAGTGTGCCAAAGTCATACCTGACTCTTTCTAAGAAGCTCCCATTCATTGGAGCTATTTGCGATATGGTTCGGTTTCATGCCTTTCTTCGGAAAAGAGACTCCAGGACATTCCGGCTTCGGTCATGGATTTTAGTGAGGCTGACTCTGGGGCTGCTGGGACTTATGACTTCCTGCTGGTCGTGCACTGGTGGTATGTGTAGTCTCTGCAGTGGAATTGGAAGTCCCATTGAGCCTAACATCACGGTGACCTCTCCAACCATGTTCATATTTCAAAGATTAGGGTAAAGGATCTGCTGTGGTGGCTGCTGGACGGCAATGGGTGAGCAGCAAATCCCTCTCCCACCTAGAACTGAAAATGGTGCACCTCTGCATGGCCTCTGTGTACTCATTCACTACACGCCACCTTTTTCCCTGATCAGCTGATTTTGCTAACTAAAGTCTCCTTTGTTCCAAAAGCTGTGATGCCTTTCCACATCTGTCAAACCATCACCCTGCCAGTGTTCTTTGCTTCTCCGCACCCATGAAAGGCAGAGGAGAGACTTAATTACTTGGTCCCCAAAAAGTGCTTCGTTTCTACATCAATCGTACCAGAGCCAAAAAGGCAAAGCTGTGCAGAAGCGTAGCATCTTGTGCCCTCTATTAAGATCTGCTATGCATGGCAAACAAGGCCAGAAGGCTTGTTAGCCAGCTCCACCATGACCAAAGCTGCCACTGTGTTGGCACGTGGAGTTGCTGTCCTAGACATTGTTCATGAAGCACCAATGTCTGAAAAGCCAAGTCCACTGGGACTGGAACTTTGCCTGCTCAGTTCTGCAGGTCTTTCAGGTTCGAGTAGGTTCACAGCCCACCTCAGATGGGTACTGCTTTGTTCTTTATTCAACATGTGAGGAATCTGCAGCTAGCAGTCTCTATCAGAGGAGCATGTTACCTTCTGCAGCACTCTTTCTGGTGGAGTCTATCTACCTGCAGAATCCTTACTGACAGTCTCATCCTCCCACTTCCATGATCGGATTCTAACTATTAAAAAGATCCCAGGTCAAAGTATCTGCACACTGATGTCCCAGTTTGCTTTTGGGGCTCCATGTCTGGATTCGTGGACAGTCTCAAAAGCAACTGACATCACTGTGTGAGAGTGGCGTCTTTATAGGCCCCACGTATCACTTCCAGAGCACAACAGCATTGGTGCGAAGCCGCACTGCCCCACCTTCCAACACGCAGAGGTACTACGGAAAACGTTTCCAGATCCAGTCTGATTGTTGTAATTTAGCAGTGATTAGATTAAGCATTAGCAGAAGACATCTTGTATTTAGTAACTATTGTGAACATTTTGCGGAATCCATTTTGTATTCATGGCAGCCATTTTCTCTGCTACATGCTGCCATGTGCTCACCATGTGCTCTGTCCTACCTTTCTGTTAACTGCTCTTGAAATCTGCCTAGTGACAAGTTATATTTAGCATCTCTTACTTTCGCACATGCTCAGTAAGGTCTGCAGCTGTTAGTCCTTGAAAACTGTTAGCTCCTCCTACCTGTCGACTGTGCATTTTCCACATGACCTTACATGTATACAAGTCTTGTTTCCATAATTGTACCATCTCCTTTTAGCCCCTGTGTGGGTATAAAAGGACCATGCTCTCTCAGTTCAGTGTGCTACTTCAGACATTGCCCAAGGGTGCTGTTTGAACTGTAGTACCACCTCATGAGGTTAATAAACTTTTGTCTTTTTTTCCAGTTTCTGTGCCAACTTCTTCCTACATGGTCTGAGGACTTTGTGCAGAGAAAGGTGAACCCCTTGCACTAGTAGGCCTTGCTGAGGCTTACTTCAACAAATTGGCGCCCGAACAGGGACTCATCGGCGACTCGGATGCCCAACGGATTGGTCGCGACGAAGGATTGGAATCTCGCTGTGGACGATCAATGCCTGAGGAGACCCAAGTCTTGGCAACCACGGCGTTTTTCCCTTCTTTCTGATTTGACCATTCAGGTGGCGCCGGTCCTCGACTGAGATCCTTTTTGTTCATTCGTCATGCAGTGACCATTTGGTCGATTTTAGAACTTGGCAGTTGGAACCTGGACACCCTGTGATTGGTAAGAGCCATTTTACGGCACTTGCTGTGGGTTTTGATGCCTGTGTTTGGTAATGTAGTTTAGCACTACTTACTGTGGCTCTCGTGATTTGGGTGACTAGTCAATTTGTATTCTTTGGATTTGATATATAAATTGCAATTTATATAGGCAGGTAATGAGGAGAATTTTCTCCAATTTAATTTTGATTTGAACGGCACCTAAAGTGCTACTTTGATTATAATATTGCATATTCTGCACTATTTTTGGCATGCCTGTTTTTAGCGCACTTCGTAGGATGTGTTGCTTTTGTAATGGTACCAATTTGAGATTGGAAGAATCGCAACCTGCACCCCCAGAGGGGACGCCAAATAGAGATATGTATGTTAAACATGGTCTTTCTTCTATAATGTACAGCACATTATGGAATAAATACACCTGCGCGGATCCTGAATTACGTTGGCCTATGCATGGGTCATTTGATTTGCGAAAGATTGAGTATGTGGAACAATATATGTGTAAGCGAAAGTCTGGGCAAGATATGTTTGACTGTGTACGAATGTGGGAGAAAGAAGCGCGTGGACGAGTGAAGCGTGAGCAAGCCTTGCTTGAGAAAGAGCAGCGGAAGAATGTATATGTGAAAGCATTGGAAATGAGAAATAAATAAATAAATGACTTAAAGGAGCTAGAAGAGAAAGAACGTAAGCTACAGGTAACTGGCCAATACACTGTTAGGCAACCTCTCTATCCTATCCTTAATAAACCACATGATGATTTATTGTCACTAGATCGCCCTCCACCTCCGTATGTCGTCCCTTCTGCTCCTCATGAGTTACCTAAAGTCTCCAGTTCGGAGCAACAGAAGATGCGGGACAGTCGCTCTATGCTGCCTGCTGACCGTGCGTCTGAGCTTAGATCTATTGCTCGTAAAACAATTTGTAGCGTTGTTTCTGCTTCTGAACTTTTAGACAACATGAAAGGGTGGACAGAAAAGGAGCAGCTATATTTTACTGAGGCATTTGGCTCAGAAGTTATTGAACTATATCAGAAATATTCTGATGAGTTAGAGCCCGATGATGTAGCAGCTGATCATAAGCAAATGCGTGATGGTCTTTTTGTTTTCTCCCAGGTTGCTAATGCAATCAGGCGTTTAATGAAATTACGTATTGTGGCAGTCCGTTTGCAAGAAGAGAAAAGTGCTGTGGACGCAGTTGCACGAGCATCTCAGACCGAAGGGACGCAAGCTTCCATCTTTGAAACAGATAAGACTATGATAGTTCACGCGAAACCAATGCGGGAGGCCGCGCCTTTGTATGTTCCTCCTAAAGGATTGGGTACAAATGATGATAAAACTTCTGTTGATGCTAAGGGTTATTTTATTTATAATTGGGTGTATACTCCTTGGAATAGGGCAGATGTAATGGCACTTAAAACAGCATTACCTGACCCGCGGAAAAATCCAGCCGCCTTTTATGAGGAAGTTGAGGGAGCAATTAGTTCTTGTACTATGACTTTCGCTGACATTGATTTATTTTTCGGATTGATATTACCGTCAGATATGTGGAGAACTGTTCGTAAAATTGATGATCGTACAGTTTTTGGGGCATCATGGAAAGAAATAGAACAGATGGACGGGGATAGGGAACCTGCGAAAAAGCCATATCAGTTGATTCTAGATCTTCCTGCAGCCATATTAGTTAAGTTGAAAACGATTATTCCCCCTAAAAAGATAGATTGGACTGTTTTAGCGTCTTGTAAACAAAAGGCAGATGAATCGGTCTCTGATTTCTTTACACGCTTTGAAGAAGCATTTCATGATTTTAGCGGTCAGTCATTGTCAGATGATACGGGCAGACATTTGTTCGTCGATAAATATGTTGCAAATCTGTTACCAGGAATAGCTAGTCGTCTAAAAGCTAGTGAAAGTTCATGGACTACCTCTACTCCGGTTTCTCTTTTGACTATGGCTCAGTATTATGAACGACAGGAATTAGAAGCAAAAGGTAGCGAGGAGAAAAAGATTAAAGAATTAAAGACGAAGGTTATGTTGGCTCAAGCTTATGGTCCGTCTTTTAGAGGTAGTGATAGAGGTGGACGTGGATCTTATGGTTCTTCTTACACTCGTTCGAATTTGTCTGATGATCAGTGTGCGTATTGTAAGAAATTTGGGCACTGGGCTGCCGATTGTCCAGTACTACGTGTTCAGCAGTGTTCACGTGGTCGGGGACAAATGAGAAATCGCTCAGGATATTCAGGACCTAGAAGAAGTACAAATGATCATGCTAGGGTTGATGCTAATACACAAGGGCAGGATGGGTTTAACACTTTTGATAGACGGAACCAATACCAGATGTCTGATCATGTGCAGCCTGATTTCCAAGATTCTGCTTATGCATAGGATTGC
Source organism: Pleurodeles waltl (assembly GCF_031143425.1). Classification (NCBI taxonomy): domain Eukaryota; kingdom Metazoa; phylum Chordata; class Amphibia; order Caudata; family Salamandridae; genus Pleurodeles; species Pleurodeles waltl. The sequence goes on from NC_090442.1 coordinate 838,418,547, forward strand.
TAGGATGGGGTAAGGAATCAGTTGAAGTTCCAGTAGATCAGCGGGGGCCCTATGTTACAGCACATGTTTTGGGACTTACTGATCAGTTTCTGGTTGATACAGGAGCTACTCGTAGCGCCTTGTCTAAACAATTGATTCCAAGGGCTCCCCTGTCTGGCTTAACCATTACATCGATAGGTTTCGATGGAACACCTTCCCCTAGCCCATTGTCACAACCACTTGCATTCCATGTTGATAAATTTACTGCTCCATGTCCATTTTTGCTTTCTCCAAATACACCAGACAATATTGTGGGTCTTGATATGCTCAAGTATTTCAGGGCTACAATACGATGCTCTCCTGAAGGGGTGCGTGTTATTTTAAATGATAATCATCCTGTGATGGAAAGAGTTTGTCTTGTTAAAGAGGATGTTGCATTAGCTTCACTCCCTAGTACTTTGTGGGCTACTTCAGATACTGATGTGGGACAAATGATTATTCCACCGGTACATATTAGTGTCAAGGAGGGAGCTGTATTGCCACGTTTGCCTCAATACAAAATTTCACAGGAGGGCGAAGAAGCACTCACACGAATTGTGCATGATCTTATTGCAGTTGGAGTTGTCGAGGAAGTTCTGTATAATGTTTGTAACAGTCCGATTATTCCTATTCTGAAAAAGGATACTGATACTAGGATTTACCGATTCATTATTGATTTACGAGATGTCAATAAGATTGTGATACCACAATATCCTGTGGTATCTGACATCACGACACTCCTTACTTTGGTTCCCCCGACAGCAACTACGTTCTCTGTGATAGACTTGAAGAATGCTTTTTTTTCGATCCCTATTCATCCTGACAGCCGATATTTGTTTGGTTTTACTTTGAATAAACGATCATATAGATTTTGCAGAGTTCCTCAAGGCTATACGGAGAGTCTAAGTTTTTATAGTCAGGCGTTAAAACGACAACTTGATTCTTTTGTTTTGCCTGAAGGTGTGGTTCTCATACAATATGTTGATGAAATTTTGTTGGCAGCTGATACCCCGGAGCAATGTGAAAAGTGCACTTTGTCCTTACTTTCTTTTCTTGCTTCACACCATCATAAAGTGTCACGAAAGAAATTGCAATATTGTAGACCAAAGGTAACCTATTTAGGTCACCTTTTGTCTAAGGAGGGCCGTGCACTTACATCAGATCGTATTCAAGCAATTTTAGACACACCAGTACCCTCTACTCAGAAAGATGTTCGTGCATTCCTTGGTCTTACTTCTTTTTGTAGGCAATGGATATTAGGGTTTTCACACATTTCCAAACCTTTGATAGCACTTTTGACTAAAAATACTCCAATGCCCCTCCCATGGACAGATGAATGTGAGACTGCTTTCCGGCAGCTGCGACAAGCCCTTTGTTCTGCACCAGTGTTAGGTACTCCAGATTACATGAAGCCTTTTGCACTTTACATACACGAGAAAGATGGATGTGCATTGTCAGTTTTAGTACAGACACATGGCGATAAGCAGCGTCCCTATGCATATTTTTCAGCAGTACTTGATCCTGTCGCTCGAGCCTTGCCCGGGTGTTTTCGTTCAGTTGCTGCAACAGCTGTCTCAATACGTCAGAGTGAAGGGATAGTTTTGTCACATAAGCTGTTGGTGCTAGTACCCCATGCGGTTGATGCTGTTTTAAATCAAACAAAGACACAACATTTAACTAGCGCCCATATGACAGGTTATGAGTTGACATTGTTGGCTCCTCACATTACACTGAAGAGATGTGCGACACTAAATCCAGCTACTTTGTTGCCATATCCGGTGACTCAGCCTCAGTCACAAGAAACACATGATTGTATATTCCTTACCGAAGAACAGACAAAGGGTCGTGTTGATTTACAAGATACGCCCCTTTTAGATGTAGACGAGGAACTGTGGGTTGATGGGTCTTGTTTGAAGTTGCCAGATGGTACGACCTCAGCTGCATATGCAATCACCACAATACACACGGTAGTGGAGACAGCTCGTATACCACAGAAGTCAGCTCAAGCAGCTGAACTAATAGCTTTGACATGAGCATGTGAGCTTAGTACTGATTTAAGTGTGAACATTTACACAGACAGCCGCTATGCTTTTGGAGTGGCTCATGATTTTGGTTTGCTTTGGAAGGAAAGAGGTTTTCTCACATCACACGGGATGCAGATAATGCACGGAGAATTAGTGCATAACCTCTTGACTGCATTGACATATCCAAATAAACTAGCTATTGTGAAATGTAGTGCACATAAGAAAGTGACCGATAAGATAGGGCAAGGTAATGCTCTTGCAGACCGTGTAGCACGTGAGACTGCGATGCAGCGAAGTACTACTTCTATGTATGTAGTGAAGTCACAAGCTGAACGTTGGCATAATGCTAGACAAGACGTATTAGATATACAGAAATCTGCTTCTGTGAAAGAACGTGAGCAATGGTCTAAAGATGGAGAATTGGATGATGAGGGCTGTTGGCGGAATAAGCAGATGGATAAATGGAAATTGCCTATAGCTTTTGTACAACCTATGGTTCAGATGGCACATGGGCTGGCACATGTTGGAGCTTCAACAATAACGAAGTTGCTTACGCAAGTTTGGGAGCATTCAGAAATTTCCAGTACAGCTAAGAGAGTAGTACAGTCTTGTTTGATCTGCTTACAATACAATCCTGGAAAAGGGACACGTACTCCTGCAGGAGGGTTTGCTACACCAACTGCACCTTTTGAAGTTCTACAAATGGATTATATTCAGCTTGAACGCTGCAACAATTTAAAGTATGTCTTGGTGGTGGTTTGTGCCTTCAGTAAATGGATAGAGGCGTACCCCACAAAGGATAATACTGCCATTACCACAGCAAAGGTGCTTTTGAAAGAATTTTGCCCTAGGTTTGGTGTTTGCAGACTTTTATGGAGTGATAACGGACCACATTTTGTTGGGGAAGTTATTAAGTATGTCCTGAAAGGATTAGGGATCAAACAGAAGTTCCATGCGGTTTTCCACCCACAATCAGCAGGGTTGGTGGAAAGGTATAATGCTACATTGAAGCTGAAGTTAGCGAAGATACAGGCTTCCACATCCTTAACTTGGCCGGATGCATTACCATTGGCATTATTGTCTATTAGGTCAGTGCCACACTCCCGACTTGGCCTTAGCCCCTATGAAGTAGTATTTGCGAGACCAATGAATATTTGGGGAGTTCCTAAACCAAAATCTGTATATGATGTACCTTGTGTCCTGATGAATGATTATTTGGCACAGTTAACCAACAATTTGGTTTCTATTCATCAACAGGTTCGAGAAGCACTTCCTGACAGATCTACAGGTGAAGGCCATGAACTCTGACCTGGTGACCAGGTGATGATTAAGTCTTTTGAAAGATCAAGCAGCTTGGAACCAAGGTGGCGAGGCCCAGAACAGGTGCCTCTTGCGACAAGGACAGCAGTTCGAGTGACGAACCGAAAGAATTGGGTCCATAGTACTCACTGCAAGAGAGTGCTACCTACCTTGGTGGAACCTGCTGTGCTGACCGATCATCAAGAGATTTTGACTACGGAGAAAGGCCATGCTATATCACCTGACGAATCTGCAGAGGTCTTCCCGGACCATACGACTTCTGGAGTGTCGCGATATAATTTGAGACCAAGGAAAGAATCAGAAAATTGTTTTGAAAAGACTGGTTGAGCTACCGCCCTGGGTTAGTGAAACGGAGAGCCAATGTGGCAAGGGGGGTGGATCAGCCGTGCATTAGAGTAGTGACACCCGTCTTGGCCCGTGGTGAAGAAATCAGCGGCTGCCCAGGGATAAGAGCTCCAACGATTGTTTTTAATTCATTTCTGAAAGGGTCGATTATCGCTGTTGCTAAAATGAATAACAAATTGATCATTAGTATTATGGGGTTTGTTGTTGTTTTGGTGGTTACAGCAACAATCACCTGGTTTGTTGAAAAGAGGTCTCCTGCTCGTGAGTTTTTTGTTGCCACTACTCCAGTACCAGAGGATCACTATTACTTTACGCTTCCCTATCAGGAGCAGAAGCACCGTCAATCGTACTTCAATAATACTTTCATTCAGATGTTGCATCATACTCGTAATGCTACAAATACTACTAACTGTTGGGTATGTGGAATGATACCTGCGCATCAAAAGAAAGGAGGAACACCTTTCATTCCTCTTCCTTTTTCACACAATGGTTCTTGTCAAGCTTGGTACATGCTTTTGTTTGCATCTGGAAAACGTACAGAGGGCGGACTTCTTTTTCGCCTTAATAAAGTATGCTACCAAGACAAAGATGGGTATCCCCAAGCTAAAGGAACAAAAAGGGAATCGGAAGAGTATCAACCGGACAATGTTTCAATACCATATGTCTTCACAAATATACGAGACTCTGACAAGAAAGAACAATTTGTGATTTCTGTTACAAAAACTAAAGCAGATTTATGTATACGAAGCATTGGACGAATTCCAGTAGGGATAAGCGATTGTACCTTGATTTTAACTATTGAGAGTGTAAATAATAGTAGTTTTACAGCTTCACATAATACATATTTTGTTTGTGGTAACTATGGATATTACCAACTACCTGTTGGGTGGTCAGGTGTGTGTTATGTATCTTTTCTATTGCCCCCTGTGTTTTTGGCTCCTGCATCATATCACCGAGATTTAAAACTGTTCAATGACATCATTAACAATAGATATAAAAGGGAATTAAGTACAAATGAGGTAGACCAAACGGATACTAGCCTGGAACAATATGTTGATTTTAATTTAGGATTGTTCCCCTTTGTAGGTGTTGCGTTAAACAGTAGGAAAGTGAGACAATTGACTAGGGTTGTGGAAGCTGTTACCAATCAGGCAGCTCTGGCACTTGGGAATATTACTGAGGAGCTCCAAGTTGCGAGGATTGTAGCGCTCCAAAATCGTATGGTACTAGATGTGATATTAGCTGATCGAGGTGGTGCATGTCGAATCATCGGTAGTAGTTGTTGTGTTTTTATCCCAGATCACTCACCTTCAGTATATGATGCAATATCTAAATTGCATAAAATTGCTGCAGAAATCCATACAGAGACTGGTACTTGGACTTTTTCTGGATGGTTTTGGGCTCTTGTTTCCGCCTGGGGCTGGAAACTACTGACTATCCTGTGTGTAATAATTGCAATATTTTTTACATGCTGTATCTGTATTCAGTGTGGTCCAATGTTCTGCTCCATGTGTATTACTGCTTGTATGCCTACCAAAAGAAATATTACAGAAATGAAGGCACAACATATGTTAGATAAGGAAATAGCTGAAATGATGAGCATAAATATACAAGATGAATATTTAGATTATCCCAGAAAGACGAATGTCTTCAGCTAATGCTGAAAGGGTCGTCTGTTGTAATTTAGCAGTGATTAGATTAAGCATTAGCAGAAGACATCTTGTATTTAGTAACTATTGTGAACATTTTGCGGAATCCATTTTGTATTCATGGCAGCCATTTTCTCTGCTACATGCTGCCATGTGCTCACCATGTGCTCTGTCCTACCTTTCTGTTAACTGCTCTTGAAATCTGCCTAGTGACAAGTTATATTTAGCATCTCTTACTTTCGCACATGCTCAGTAAGGTCTGCAGCTGTTAGTCCTTGGAAACTGTTAGCTCCTCCTACCTGCCGACTGTGCATTTTCCACATGACCTTACATGTATACAAGTCTTGTTTCCATATTTGTACCATCTCCTTTTAGCCCCTGTGTGGGTATAAAAGGACCATGCTCTCTCAGTACAGTGTGCTACTTCAGACATTGCCCAAGGGTGCTGTTTGAACTGTAGTACCACCTCATGAGGTTAATAAACTTTTGTCTTTTATTCCAGTTTCTGTGCCAACTTCTTCCTCCATGGTCTGAGAACTTTGTGCAGAGAAAGGTGAACCCCTTGCACTAGTAGGCCTTGCTGAGGCTTACTTCAACATGATGCCTAGGGAATATTTAACAGGTGAGGATTCTGCTGCTATATAAAGTCTCTACCAGAAAGAGTGTTACAATGGTAAGTAACTTGTTTGTTAGGGTGCGTCACTTCTCCCCTTTCCAGCATCAGATTTAGCCCTTTTGGGGCTATGTAGGTGATATACAGGTAGTTAAACTCTGTGTATTTAAATCTCATGTTACTAATCTATATTTTTTTCTGCTGTGAAAGATTTGTTTTAATATTTAATGCGTGAGAGATTCAGATGAGTTTAAGTTCCACATGTGTTTAATGTCATGGGCTATCCCTCTGTAAGTCAGGAATTGGATAGTTGGTAGCCCATAATTGCCCATCAGCCATGTTAGAGAGAGTAATTCCCTAAACTGGTGTAAGTTACCCACTTTGTGTATTCCAGCTCTCATCCATTGTGTCAGAGTGAGAGCTCTATAGTAGCCTGTGTTACTTGCAAACCCTATCAAGGGAATGGTCGATGCATACAGTGTTCTGTCTACGGTTTTCTGTACACATCTCTTCCAGCAACTCAGGACGGTTACCACCGGGATAGACTAGTCGCTCGTCTTTTGCCTAGGGGCTCAAATTCATGCTACCACTTCTTACTGATGTTGTTTTTCCCAGGTGGCCCAACTCATGCAAGGCCGGACTGTCTGTAACGGGCATTAGGCTTTTCCCTGCGAGGGTGGGGGGCAGCTTTTGTTGTTGAGAGGCGTTTTTGCAGCAGTTTTGAAAGCTCCTGTTGCAGAGTTCCTATTTCATACAGTATTTTTCAGGCAACAAATAAAAGTTTGTGCTTCTTCAGACCAAGTACTCTTAAAAAATGCCTACTAGTATGGCTGGCCTGAACCCTACACCTTGTAGTCCCCTGTGTCTTATGTAACATTTCCTGTACACCTATTTACACACGTGATTCATTGTCTCTGTATTTATGTGTGATGTAAAGTGCTCTGACACCCTACACCTAAATGAGAGGTGCTATAAAACAAATGAAAAACATGTGAGATAAGGGCTATGGAGAGCTGGAGGGCGCTGTTGGATGTTGATAGTGGGGGAATCATTGTAAAACCCCAATAAAGATTGTTGAATCCTGGTCCACTTTAAGGTCATCATTTACTATGCTTCAAAAGCTAATGCAAGTGATTTTATGATGAAAAAAGTGTTCCAGAATGCACCATATTGCCCATATTTTCTTGGATGGAGCCCCCCCACAGGAAAAAAAACCTCCTTGTAGAGGTCAGGCTCGGTCACTGCACTCACTATACACCATATGGGGACTGGTCTGACAAAGTTTGCTAGGGCTGCTTCGGGTTCCCAGTCTGGTCCTGAACTCATGTAGAAACCCACCAACCAGACTTCTGGACATCCACTGTATCTGGGGCATCAAATAGTGCAACTCACAATCAGGAGGTCCAGCCTATGTCTGCTACCAAACCATATGAAGACAATAATAGTACAGCAAGTCGCGAAAGAAATTAAATGACCTGGTGGGTATCATCATTTGGTTAGGATTATTATACCCATCACTGGTAGGTTCAAGAGGACCCAAAGATCAGTATTGCTTTCAGGGCTCTCAGTGCTACATCTAGATTATTCCCCTGCTGGTCTTCAAGACTGTGGTATATTACTAACCCCAAATATCGTACTGTATTAATCTCCCATGTGATATCTTCGTAAGCTACTATTTCAGGGGCCACCAGCATTGATTGGTCTATGGCGAAAGCACAGGTTTTGGGCCAGTTCCAGGCTAGGCCCATTGGTTCCCTGAATGTACTGGTCCCTAGGAATAGCATAGTGTCATCTTCATATAATGACATAATGTGTTTCATCTCTTAGGATGATACCCCTTTCTCTACATGTCGGTTTCCACATCTGTTTAAAACATTTGATGGCCAAATTAAAAAGTATAGGTGAGAGTGGGCAGCCCTGCCTACTTCTACATATTACTTGACATGCAGAAATCAGTTTTCCAGTCTTGACCCTCATCATGTGCCTAATGTGGAGGATCTTGAGCCATTTCAGCCGGTTCCCACCATACCCACTCATTGAAGTACTTTGTAAAGGTGTGTTCAACTGAGCATAAACACATGCCTTTTCCAGGTCAACACCTATTACCATGGCGCCATGTGTAATATCAGTCAGCATCTTTTTTATTATCCTGATGAGGTGTTGGATGCTATTCAAAGTGTTTCTAGTGGGTATTCAAACTGTTTTGATTGTAATGTATGCATTTCATTGTGTGTGGGTGGTCTCAGTTTCTAAGATCTTGCTTTGAAGCTTATAATCTAAATTTAATATTGGGAAAGGACTATAAAATACTCAATCAGACAGGTCTTTGAACTATTGAGGGATGGGGATAATTAATTCCTCACCTTCAGACTCATGGAGTGTACCACTTTCCTAGGCCACAACATATAATCTTGAGTTTTGGGGTGCCAGTATAGTGGCACATGTGCTCTAGAACTCAGATGGAAGTCCATCTGTACCCTGTGTCCTTTCACTGACCAAAAGAATTAAAGCCTCTGTAAGTTTCCCTCAGCGATTAGGCTACTTAAATGCTCCGCCTCAGTCTCTGGTATTTTCCATAGGTTCAATCAATCCAGCTATACCTCTGTCTGTAATAGGTGGTTCTCCTTCCGTCCTGTAGAGTTTCTAGTAGGTAACCGATCATGGCCATATTAATACCTTTCTGGTCGTGGGCAATCAACCCCTGGTCATTCCTCATCTGCATAATGTGGGAACTCCCAAGATTTGGGTTAATCAGCCATACCAGACGGCACCCAGATCTTTTGTCTTCCACATGCATATGGGCTCAATGGAGCTTGTATTCATGACACCTCAGACTTTTGACCAGTGTGGCATATATTGTACAGGAGATCAGTAATTCCTGCTTTTTATGGGGTTCTGTCCCTGCTTTCATCTCCAATTGTCGCACTAATACAGTGGCCCTTGAAAACTGTCTTTAACATGTCCCACTCCACTACAGCATCCAAGGCCATCTGATTCTCTGCAAAGTAATTTTGAATCACCTCACCTCGAGATTACCTAACCATGGGGTCTTGTGGTCCCGTACTTTGGAGCTTCCAAGATAATATTCGTGAGTTATGTTGGCTCCATATTATTATTATTAGCAGTGAATTTTGATCAGACAGAATCCTCTCCAAATACTTTGCTTACGTAACAGCCGTGGATCATACAAATCAATCCAGGTGGACATGTAGATTGTGTACTAGTGTGCAGAAGTAGAATTATTTACCAATTTTATATAATTGTCTCCACATGTCCATCACAAGCCAGTCTCTAAACCATTTTCCAAAACCTTTCACTGCCTTTGATGGCTGTGTATTTGTCAACTGTGCTAAGGACTTGTCCATATTCACATCAAATACAGTGTCTTCTTCTAGTGTGATAGTAATTTGGGTCCAGCTCGCAAATCTAGGGGAAATAATGTCAAAGAAAATGCACCTGATCAGAATTTTGGGCACAGAGACCAACAAGTACTATGTTCTAGCCATCCAGTTTATCCTCAACAAACACATTTCGCCCTTCCTTGTGTATATCCACGTCTGTGGCTACAAAGCGTACCCCAGGTCTGATCCAAATCATCGTTGAAGGAAAGCCACCTGAGCCGCCTTCAATTTCAGATAGCTTTACGTCTTGTATTCCTAAGTGAGAGAACCCATACTGCTTCCATTCCATGTAAGGAAAGTGTAGTTGTTAAGCAGGAGTTTTATGATATCTCCAAACTAGTGTGCTTGTCTCCTTTCTCAAAGCTGTTACCCCATACCCCTTCATATTAGTGTATCTCTTGGTCAAACTAACAGTCTCATTGTTGGCCCACCCTGCCATGTCATTCGCAGTATTGGAATCATTAAACACCAGAACAGAAGGAACCTTTACTCCCATTCACCTGGACAGCAACATGATGTTGGTGCAGTGAGAGAGGAGATGGAGGGCATGGTGCTGAAATACATTCATTAAATGCCACTCTCCCTCATTAGTCCACCCTGAGCCCCACCATGCTATCAAGTGCAACTGTATAAATGTGGCTTTAGCCCCAGTTCCCCTCCCCTATACATCTAAATATAAAAATACATAGCAATCTGTTCACCCCATAAAGGTCTCGGTCATGTTCTGCTCGAGGCAAATTAATCTTAGTCTTAGTCTCCCGAACAGTCATAGTTTGATCCACCTTTAGAGATGGTAGTGGTTGATGACTTTGCACCTTCTCCTTCAGTCTTGACCTGCTGTTTTGTGTGGCACTTAGTGGACCTGTACGTGGGCTGCCATCTGCAACACATCTTGCATTGTAGCTTTAGAGGCTGCCATTCCTCTCCATTCTTGCCAGCTCTGTGGTTCTCTAGCCAATCCCAAGACTTGTTAGGCTAGAAAAAAATAATGAAGTGCCCTCGATCATGACTTTCAACTTGGCTGCAAATAACAACATGTATCAAAACTAGGGGTGTGCAAAACCTGTGTAATTTATTGTAGTGTAATTATGCAAAATTATTGCAAAATTGCACCAATAAATTACCCGAACAGTCTACCCGAGTAAAAATCGAACTCAAAAATGTATTTTCAGGGGTGTAAGATGGTGCCCAAGTAAGTGCTCCCTTCTGAGGCTCTGCTGACTGCCCACAACAATAGGCAGATCTCAAAAGCCTTTGGTGGCTCCGACCCCGATTTAAGCAGGGGTTGTCTATCGGAGGCCTTAGAGGCAAAATACCATACATAAGCTTGAGGAAGGTGAAGACCAGAGTGCCTCATGCCGATGACCAGTGCATAGGTCATGCACTAACATGGTGGAAGCCAGGAGCTTCTCCGCCTGAAGGGGCCACCTGGGAGTAGTAGCGAGGTCAGCAAGCCACCTGCAGAGAGGGGGCCTTCCTTCACAGTGGCCCCCGGCCACCCAACACCAAGTGAGTTCCTCACCTTGAGGAGATAGGAGGGACCAGTATTTCTACTTGCTCCCCAGGAGTGCCCACTTACCAGTAAGTGGAGACCCACCAAGCCCCAGCAGAAGGAGCCAGAGCGCTGAGGCCCTCCTTCACATGACACCAGCCAGCCACCAGCCAGCAACTGCAGTGCTGAGAGAGGCTTTTCTGTGCTGCTGTGCCATGTCTGAGAGAAGGCTGTGGGAGACCAAAGGAGGTGCCTCCAGCTGAGCCCAGAGGGAGCACTACAGTGAGTGTTATACCTGTGCCCAGACGCCACGATCTCTCCACCACTATGCACGGATTTAGGACCTGCGAAAGCCCTGGAGTGACTCCAGTGCAGCAAAGGCCTGCAGCACAGCACACCAATGACATGCAGCTTATCTATGACATCAGGCAGTAGGTCCCTGCACATCCCAGGCCATATTACCTACTGGTACACCCGGAGGGCACAGGGGCAACACCACGGCCACTATGCTGCTATGCGGTGGGAGGTTTCACACTCTCCTGGACTGAGCGGAGTCTAGTGGCCTCAGACTAAATGCCACCCGGGACTCGGCAGGTCTGCAGCCGAGGCCCACCCACCCCACGCCAACATACAGTAGCACCGGCAAACGGGGGTCCACCCTGTTGAGCCACAAATACATTGAAGCACATCACTGGCACCAGACACTGAAATGGAGACTGGCCAGTCCAAGAAAGAATCTAAGCTGACAGATACACTCACCAAAATGGCAGTAAAAAAGCCGAGCAACCCTGTGACACCTCGCCTGCAGTGCTGATGTGCCAAGTGCGCAGAGTCTTTCCTTTATGGCGAAAGTTTTTAGCGTGCTTCAGACCGATGCTGCCTCTGGGAAGAAGTCTCCATAGATATTATAGAAATCAAGAAAGACATGCTAGAGATAGGCCAACCAGTGGCATACCAAGAGCAAGCCGGCTGCGCAACGGAGGAAGAGCTGAACATCCACAGACGTGAGCTACTTGCATTGCATGACCAAACCATGGGCCTGCAGCTCCTTGTGGAGGACCAGTAACACCAGTGTCAGAACTGAGGGGGTCCTCCTCCAGGTGGACAGAGGTAACCTAGAGAAATATGTCAGTTGCCTCTTTTGTCATATTTTACCAGATCTTGTAGATCAGGACATTGTCCTGGACTGCACACATAGTTTGGGCTGGCCGTAAACTGTTGAATCAAGAAAGGAACTAGAAGACACTGACAGGGGATCCCACCAATGACATACTGGAGAAATTAAAATTCCTGATGGAGAGGGGTTTGGACAACGCATTGACCACTGAAAAAGAGGCCGAATTTCTCACTAACACTAAACCTAAGACACCGTATTTTTATATCCTTCTAAAGGTTTATAGAGGGGTTACTCCCCCCACCTGGCAGCCTGCTTGAATCAGGTATAGATTCTGCTTTGGAGCAACTGTCAAAATTCTGTGATTTGTTCCTAAGACCATTGGTTTAAAAACCACAATATACCTAAAAGATACCAAAGAAGCACTGAACTTCCTAGGACGGATGAGCTTTGACCGAGAAAATGAACTACTCATTGGCTTTATGTGGAAGCTTTGTACACGAGAATCCCCCAAGAGGACACATTAAGGGTTGTTGAAAGCATTATCCTGGAAATGATAAGGGACTACATCACACCCAAGGACTATGTTCTGGATTGCGCTCATATGGCCCTCACACATAATTACTTTGAGTTTGAGGGGGAGTTTTATCTTCAAGTGCATGGGACATCAATGGGCAGCATATTTGCACCAAGTCTACCTTGGTTGTATGTCTACCATCTAGAGAGATAATCTACCCTGGCACTTAACCCATATTTTGAGAAAATCAGGATATGGAAAAGATCTATTGACATTGTACTTCTTATCTGGCAAGGCACAGAAGACGAGGCAAAGAATTTCGTGGTCTGGCTCAATAGTGTAGATCCATTCTTAAAATTCACATGCACTATGATCAATAAGGAATTGAATTTCCTAGATATGATTATTTACGCATGTGAAGGAGAATTACGAACGGAAGTATACTATAAACCAACGGACAAAAACAACCATCTGAGATTCAGTAGCTTTCCCCTGAAAAGCCTACTGGGGAATCTTCCTATGCCTGTGTAGAAACTGTACAATGACGAAGGACTGCAAGAAACATGCAGAGTTGTTGACATCTAAGCTGGCTGACCGTGGTTATCCTCAGAGGATTGTCGCCAATAGTCCCTGTGCTTCCCATTGGTTCTGTGTCAGGGTAGCACTCTTGGCGCAACATTTTGTTGAGTTTTGTGATGAGAGACGAGAGAGATGGGACACCCCTCGTAGATTATGCAGTATGGGCAGCGAATAAAAATATATAAAAAATTGCCACCAAGTGCACAATATTTGACCTTGTGCTACCATGTGTTCCATATTTGTTAAAGAAGATACTGTAACAAAGGGGTGTTGGAGACTGGTTTGATGTGAGGCCACTCGAGTTACATGTAGAGTTTATTATTTATATGGTGTATTGCACACCTGTTAACCAGAAGCGAGCCAAGGAACTCCTCCACAGGTTTCCAGGACCTAATTAAAAACTCTGGGCATTAACAGATACTAGCCTGGGCAATGGAGCCCTATGGAGCCAGAAAGGCTCACAGCATACGCTTACCCTAATGTAAAAGCACTATTTACATATCAAAGAGTATTGGTTGGATGTACAACTCTAAGATTTGACATCTAACCTCGAAAAAGACAAATTGATTTTAGGGACAATAACTTCATATTTAACCCTTTGAGGCACAGACATGTAACAGGAGTACGGTATATTCCACAATACAATAATTCGGTCTAACATGGATTGGCACTTAACTGATATACGTGTTGTCTTCCGAGATCATTGCTCCATTCTTCTACTCTTTTATTTTAAAGTTTATTATACATTTCTGGTCCCTGATGTATGACTACATGTGAGATCCCCCCCTCTTAGTGACTGATGAGGTTTACCCCTGACGATTGCAGGGTAAGTTTTGGACAAAAACCTGCATGGCTTGCACAGTGTAAGGAAATCACAAGGCATACGACCAGTCAACCCATTGTGAGGAATATGCACCTGTGTTTTTTGCACTGTCACTTTTTTCACATGGTATTTTTTGCACTACATGTTTTGATGTGTGACTCACATTAATGTGCTTTTTATCTCCTATCTGCACTAATAATTGTGTGGACTTACATGTTTTATGTTGTTTTTTGTAGGTGGACCTAGAAGTACTAAGTAAGAATTAGTCTTTCCTTAATGCATGTTCTTTTTGACATGTTTGACAGGCGGTAGGGGCCTGAGCGATGGATGTTCCCTGACGAATGCCCAGGACCCTGTGCCTGGAAGTTTGATTGATTTTTACTCCAGGCAGGTATTCTCTCAGGATGGGCCGAAGCATGTTGCCATTATATGCTGCGGAGTGCTGTGAATTATTAGAAGTCCCTCCCACTCGCCTTTGGTTTGCTCCTGTGCCTGGAGTTTTAATCCTACCTCATGCACTCCACCTAATAAAGGAGATGTCCAGGAGATGCACAAACGCAGTTTTATTCTGTCAAGAGCTGGTTCCCTACATTAACCAGGGCATATTTTATTTTGAGTTCCCTTTCCCAATAGAAGGCTTCGGGTTAAGGTTCAGACAGTCGGGTTAGTATCATCCTAACTCAATGGGGTGGATTGGCAGAGGATGACATATGCCACAGTTATGTGCGTGACTCCTTCCATCCATAAACAATATGGGGTTATTCCAACTTTGGAGGAAGTGGTAATCCGTCCCAAAAGTGATGGTAAAGTGACGGATATACCATCAGCCGTATTACGAGTCCATTATATCCTATGGAACTCGTAATACGGCTGGCGGTAAATCCGTCACATTTGGGACGGATTACCACCTCCTCCAAAGTTGGAATAACCCCCTATATGTCCACCTAGGAGGCTGAATAGAGAATTGGGAAATAGGAGACCGCTCTCATTGGAATTCAATAATGTGAATCAGACTCTCGTCCTACCTTTTTGTGTGATGCAACTATCCATTTAGGAGACTGTGGGTGGGTTTATATCTCCTACTTCTCTTTTTGTGGTTGTGTGGCCGGCCAACATCCCTTGTATACCACAAGGCAACGTGTGTACAACCTAGCGTGCTTACACCACTAACAGTAGAAAGAACCCATTATGCCAGCGGTGCGAGAACAGAACTCAATCACGTTTGAAGGTACCAAAGTATGTTTATCCCATGACCTCTCACGGCTCACCTTCCAGCAATGCAGTTCACTCAAAGGCCCCACCACCTTCCTCCATCAGAAAGGAGTCAAGTATGAGTGGGGGCACCTTTTCCGATTGATCTTTGTGTGGAATAACGAGACGCACATGATCAGCACTATGGAGGCGGAGTCAAACCTACGCCTGGAGCTCGCCTGAGGAGGCGACGATCACCCCCAATGCACCCTGCTCCTCCATGACTCACTGAGTCGCTTGTGGAAGGGGCCGTCAGTGCCCCAGGAAGAACTCACACAAACACGCAGCAGACAAACGCTACCGAGAGCACTCTGCCCTCCTCCAACAACTTAAAGCATTGGGCATTCCATTTGGGACCATGAATCCTCCTCCTAACTCAGAAGGGCAATGCACTGTTCGCAAGCAAGCCCGGCCCACACATAAGACCTGCACCTCCGGTCATATGTGAGTCAGCCCCCTCGTAACTTAATACTTCTGCTAAATGGCCTGCCTTACCATAGAAGAAGGATGGCTGATCCTCACCCTCTCACACTATGGGCCAGACGTAGCAAAGTTTTGCGAGTCGCAAATGGCCCGATTCGCAATTTGCAACTTCGCAAAATCCGAAATGGGATGCAAAAATCCCATTTCCGAAGTGCAAATTGCGATGCGAGCCATTACCGACTCGCAAAAATAGCGACCTCATTGTTTGACCCGCAAATAGGAAGTCGCAATTTGCGAATCACAAACCATATGAAAAAGCCACTCGCAAATTGCGACTAGTCGCAAAAAGCCCATTTTGCACACCCAAATTACCACTAAGTCAGAGCAGGTGGTAACCAGAACCAAAGTATAAAAGGAGACCCAGAAGGCATCTGGGCTACTCAAAATGGCTGAACTGTATGTGATAGCATGGAGGAGGAGAGTCCACGCCGCTCAGCAGAGGAGGAGGAGGAGCCAGAGACAGGAGAGAATATACCGAACCAGGCAGACACTTTTCCAACAAACTGAGGAGGAGATTTATGACAAATATAGACTGAGCAGTGCAGCAATATTATAATTAATTGAACTACTCAATCTGCAGCTTCAACGACAGACAATGCGCGTCAGCGCCATCCCCACACATGTGCAAGTGCTATGCTCACTGCACCTCTTGGCCTCGGGTAGCTATCAGGGGGTTATTGCAGTGGCAGGTCGGGTATCCCAAAGTGCACTCTCACGATTCTTCAGATGTTTCCTAGATGCCTTACTCACACACATGTCCAGATACATATACCTACCCAGGAATGAGGCAGAAATTAAGAGCACCAAGTTGGACTTCTACAGAATTGCCAACTTCCCCCATGTAATAGGGTGTGTGGATGGGACACATATAAAAATCTGCCCCCCTGCAAATCTGGAATATGTGTTCCGCAATAGGAGATGTACCCACTCACTAAACATCAAGGTGGTATGCGACGCCCATAATGTCATCACTGACATTGTAGCCAAATGTCCAGGGAGTACACATGACTCATGCATATTCAGGCACAGTGGGATACACCAACACCTAGAACGTGGGGAGTTTGGAGACGGATATCTACTAGGTATTGCTGACTACACTCTGAAGCCATACATACAGGTCACTGTAGAAACCATCCATGCCCTGCTAACATTGCTTATTTTTGCCAAACAGGTGACACTACATATGCGCTAAGACCATGGATACTTACCCCGTACCTAATACCTGGCAATGAGAATGAGAGGCGATATAACAGTGCACATCTGCGGACCAGAACTGTGATCGAGAGGACCTTTGGACTGTTAAAGGCAAGATTCAGATGCCTCCACAAAAGTGGAGGTGCGCTCCAGTATGCCCCAGTAACAGCATTCAAGATCGTTGGCGCATCCGCAATCCTACACAACATTGCCAACAGACGTGGGCTACATCTCACCCCTGAAGACACAGATTCGGAGGATGAGGAGCAAGAGCTACCACATTGCCAGCCTGGGGATAGAAGCATTGCAAATCAAGGCAGACAGAGACGGGACCACATTGCAACCCAATACTTTGGCAGGTACGTGGCAACTGTCACCACACTCACTGATGTCACACAAACAGAGCCCAGTTGTGTAGCGGAACAAACAAAACCTTTTTATTTGTGAACTAAATGTTGAAAGAAAAGTGCTGTCCATAAGAGGCTGTATATGTCCAAACGTTATGAGGACACATTGACATCATGTGCCTCATGAGTCATGCTGTCTGATGGCCTACACCCTCCTCCTTGTGCGCCCCGCATGGCTCATCCCAGGTGGGTCTGCTGACCCCTGCCATGCACTTGCACTCCTCAGCACACGTGAGTCACTTGCAGACACACTGCTTATTGTGGACCCATCCTCACTGTCCTGAGGGGTCTCATCTGTGCCCATTGCCACCTGCCTGGCTTCCAACAAGTCCACTGCGTGGCTGATTCGGCCAAGTCCACGTGCCACATCCCCAGCAAAGTGGCCAAGTTCTACCTGTAGACTCACGGTCCGTCTAGACAGGCCAGTAGTGTTCGTAGCAAAACGCCCAATTGACGCTGCCATGCGGTCAAAGCGTGCCACTAGGTGGCACTCCATGCGCCTTGAGCTGCATCTGTCTGCCCCCAATTCCGTCACTAGTTGGCGGATGGCCTGGGTGAGATCGCCCACATTATCATTAAGTCTAGTGAACTGCGAGTTCACTTCAGCCAGGCCATGGGTCATGTTGTTCTCCATTCTGTGCAAAGCACTTGATATTGACCGCAATTGTCTGTTTTGCAGGCACTGACCGGTAAGGAGGGATGCCTCTACTCCTGATATTGCTGCCTTCCCTATCTCCTCCTGGGGCACCGCCAGAACTCGGCGTCTGTGTCTGCGCCTTTGTCGTGCTGCTGGCTCGGGACGACTTGCTGTGGGGCTGGGGCCAGGGGTCGTGTGAGCTTCCCCCATTTCCTGCTCTTGTTCCATAGGGGACTGTGGTGATGTCTCCTGCTGGGCCCAGGAATTTCTTCTGCAGCCTCCTGCACTGTCTCTGGCCTGTTGTCTCCTCCCTGGATGCTGTCGCTGCTGGGGGTGTCGTGTGGGAGACCTGTGGGACATAGGGAACACACTGTCCGTCTCTCACATCTGTTGTATGCCTCATAATAAACATTTGCCTATATGCTGACTACTGTACTACATTGCCCATAATGCACCATTCTAGTGGTTGCTAGACTGGAATGGAGCTAGTTTGGTTGTGCCTGCTGCTGTGTACTGGGAGAGTGTGGATACTGCATTTGTAGGTGTGAATGCATTGCTCATGGTACTCACTTTTGGATGTCCCTGGTGCAGAACTGTCCAATTCTCCCATTCCAGAAACGGCCTCAGGCTCCAGGGTCTGCTCCACCATTACTTCCATGGCTGTGGGTGGTGGGACGGTGGATGGGCCTCCTCCAGTGCCCCTCATTTCTCTGAGCAGCTCTGCCACCCTCTCCTTTGTCCTGGTTCGCAGGTCATACCACCTTTTTTTTTATTTCCTCCAGGGTGCGGTGGCTCACCCCTATGGCATTTATCCGGTCCTGGATTTGCAGCCAGATCTTCTTTTTCTCTGTGTCTGGGACACTCAGGGCTGCCTTGCCAAACTGTTTGTCATGGTGCTGGCAGCATTCCTCAGTGAGCACCTCCAGTTCTTTATCAGAAAACTTAAGTTTCCTTCTTCTCCCAGCACTGCCTGTGTCCTCCATAGTAGCAGCAGGTCCTCTCTCCTGGGTGTTGTACTGCAGTTTGGAAAGGGTGTGGTCCTCCCTCCTCCCTGGTGTATTTGATGACTTCCTGGTTCTGATGTCATCAGCAAGAGCCAGGAAGTGTATTTCCCAACTGTTATGCTGCACCTGCAGGCAATTTGTGGGCCAGTCGCAATTTGCAACACCCGACTCGCAAATTGCGAACTCGCTTTTAGCGAGGTCGCAAAAAGCGACCTCGCTAGAAGCGAACTCACAAAATGCGGTGCGACATCATTTGCGAGTCACAAATTGGTGTAACTCTTTTTTCTTGGATCCCATTTTGCGAGTCGGAAATTGCGATTTGCATTGAATCGCAATTTCCGACTTCCCATTTTTTTCCTACCTACATCTTGCCCTATGTTCCTTAATGCTCAAAAACCACCAACAGGTTCCACGATTATACAGTGCATAGGGTTCCCATGGAGGGAGTGGTTGACTCTCTTAGTACCGAACTGACCTTTCCTTATTCATCCCTCTGCTCAAATCCCATGACAGTCCACACCGCAACAAGGTTTGTGATTATGACCTCCAGCATAGGCCTGTCTTCTATGCTACCCTCATCTCACTTACTGGCTATGTACGTCCACCCTCAAGGGCATAGTTAAAATATTGAGTCTGAATGTCGGGGACCTCAATGCTCCATCTAAGAGGAGAGAACTTTCTCCAGTCCCCAAGATATCTGATGTGACATCGGCCTCCTGCAAGAGTCTCATGTTCTGAAAGAGGACTGAAAGCATATCAAGTCACCCTGGTTTGATCAACAGACCTCCTCAGGACCCACTAAAAAAGCAGGAGTAGCAATCTTATTTTCTCCCACTTCCCTGCCCACGTACTCCAAACGCAGACAGAAATACCTGGAAAACTCTTATCCTTCAGAATCTTGCAACACTCCCACGTTTTCACACTAGTCCCCTTTTATGCCCCTTCGACATCAGGAGAGGCACTCTACATGGATGCACTCTGTCCCTTCCCCTTTTTTTGTCGCACTCACCCAACCCTGCACTTCACTGCCTGCATTCCTATGGGAACTTGAAGCGTTCGGCAGGGTCTCTGATTTTAAGGTAAATGTACGCAATTCACAGGTACTCAACCTCACTATCCTGAAAGAATGTCACTGGAACATTTTCCCATTCCTTTGGGTGAACCAGGGTGTGTCATACCAAGGCCTCAAAATATGTCCGTCAGCAGAGAAACCTGCAGAATGCAACTACTCTGCGAAATCAAGAAGTGGGAAGCTCATTTGACTGGGCAGTCTAGTCACAGTAAAAATGACCCTTCTCCCCAAAATACTCTACATTATGCAGACCCTTTCACTCTAGCCACCTGTATATGTTCTAGGCAACCTGTAACACCTGATTGAATCCTACATATGGCTAACAGGAAACCATGCATGGAGAGAAGGTGGGCCTCTCTATCGGTAGCAGAGGGAGGCCTGTCTATTCCCCTCTTAATCCCCTATTACTCAGTGGCCCAATTACAGTAGATGGTGGAATACAACAGAGTTCTTACAGAAAAACACAGGTGCTCTATGGACCAAGCCATTGCCAGGATCCGTGAATGGATGCCACCCGTTGGCTCCCCAAACAACACGTCCGCCATGAGTACACATCTCAGTGACCATACAGGCTACAATTGGGACATGGTATAAAGGTAAGTTCTCCATTCCATCTGAGGGAACCACTTGGGAGTAGTAGCGAGGTTGGCGAGCTGCCTGCAGAGAGGGGGCCTTGCCTCACATTGGCCCCCGCCACATCAACACCAAACGGGTTCCTTGTCTAGAGGTGATAGGAGGGACCCGACTACAAGTATGTCCTCTTGCTCCCTGGGAGCACCCATTACCTGTCAGTGGAGACCTGCCAAGAACCAGCAGTAGGAGCCAGAGCTTATCCTCACACATCTCTCCATTCACGCCCTTCATTGGCGACCCTGATTTTCCACCAGCTATACCGGGTACTATGTTCCTCCTATGGCAAGAGGCCGACTATAAACAAACCAGGTCCATCTTTGACCATCGAGGCCTGATGGACTTTGTGCAACTTCAGTCTAGTTGTAGCATTCCAGTTAATGAGTACTGGTACTATACTGCCCTTAAACATTGGTTTGCTCATCCCTCGGTATGTCCTGACATGAACAGGTCCCTCACCCCCTTTGAGAAATGGCTCCTGACCTGTTGCATTGTTAAAGGCCTGCTCTCAGATAAATACGCTTCTCTGAGCAAACCCCAGGACGTCAATAAATCCCCGGCACAGAATCGATCCGAATCCGAGCTTGACTGTTCCTTTACACCTAGAGAATGGGGTGACATCCTCTATAGGTCCTGGTCCTCATCTTATAGCACCACGGGCAAGGAGACACTGCTCAAAATAGTGCATTACTGGTACTAAATGGCTAACTGGAACCCCAATGGCAACGCTGATTGCTGGAGGACAGGGGACATTGATGCATCTCCTATGGAATTGCCCCAAACTGCAAAGATATTGGGATGCGGTGCTGAAGGACATTAATGAGATATACGGAACAGACATCCCCAGTTTTCCTAGTTGTGTGATAGTGGGACTTCCCAGCCCACTGACTTACCCAATTTTCTCAGCTAAATGGAAGGCCACCACCATAGCGCGCTGGACAGCAACCCGAAGTCCTCCTGCCCAGGTGGGGTCACAGACACCTTACCAACTCACGCTGGTTGGCTCTACAAACTGTGGTTCCTCATCTGCATGGGCAAATTGACAGCTGCCATTAAAAACAAACTATCACACTATGATAAGATGTGGGGATAGTGCATACAAAATTCCTTGCACAAGATTTCCGAGAACTCTTATGCCCAAAGTATTTAAGAGTGCTTCAGTTAACACGCCCTGAAAACACTACTGCCCATCCCAATGCAGACGAAGCCCAGATAAACTGCTTCCTCAAAGATTAACCCCAGAATCTTGCTTTTGAAATACAGTGACACTGTCAAGGAGAAACCCTCATTTGGATTGTTTTAACCAACCCTTCCCAAAGATTCTTTGTTCCTCTTTAGTTGTCCCCCAAGTCAAATTTCCACCCCCTACCCCATTATAGCACCTCACTGGCCACTGGATGTAGGTGAGGATTAATGTTATGTTTTCTTAAAAATGAATAAAACAGATTTGAACCAAGAAATTAAATTTCAACTTGATTTCCTATTGCGTGTGTTCACAGCACTGCTGCTAGCATTCAGATTTGTAGATTTGCATAAAAAAATAACCTATTGGGATGCTCAGGTAAGAAATCTATCCGAGATGTTTGTTCAGCTCCCATGTTAAAGGAACTGCCACTCCCATTCAAAACACTGCTGCTGGCATTCGGATATGTTGTTCCATGCTCAAAAATTACCTAAACCATACAGCTCACATCAAAATTTCTCTCTGAAATTACATGCTGTGACATAATCTCTGATTTTGTCTACATTTTATTACGTGGAATTACCACAATTAGGCCAATTACACCAATTAAAATTTCAGCCAAGCCCGATAAAAGCCCTCCTACCCTCTAGGCTTTTTTAAGGGCTGTGAAGGAGGCCTGTTTATATTGAACAGCAGCAGTGTTGTCCAAGAGTAAGGCAGTTTGATTTTCGAGTTTGAAGGGGCCTGCCAATGTGGCTTCTGGAGGACTGTGTCCCTCTGTCTGTAATGAGAAGGTCTGGCTACCACAGGTCTCGAAGGCTCATCCAACAGTGGCCCTCTAGTCACCCTCTGTGAGCTGTACCCAGAGTGAAAAATCTTAGGAGCCCCTCAGGTAGCTGGTCCACTCTGATATTCCATCAATTGTTGCTTTTCGAATCTTAGGCTCTGTATTCTAGGAACTGCATACTGTGAGTTCGGCAATCCATTACTGTGACCAATGTTAAGCGCAGTTCTCCACTGGCGTCTTCTGCAGCCTTGACTCTTTCGGTCAGTTCATGCAGCTCTTCCCATAGTAGGCTAATGTCCACCAGCACTGTGTTGAACTGAGCCTCCAGCACCTTTCTGGAGGCCTCGATAGCAGGCAGTATTATGCCTAGTTTATCTGTTGGGGTGAATGGGTGGTTCGTTTCCAAATCTTGTATGTGGCCCGTCAACAGGCCCCTGGGTATATCAGTGCCACATGAGTGAGCTGAAAGGTACCAGACACCGTAATCTTGATTGAAGTAAGGTTTATTTAAGATTCATTGTAACAGCTTTTCCTCACGTCTGTCCACCTCCTTTCCGCGTTGCAACTGCCCGTCGCCCAACATTCTCCACCTACATTCCACATTCCTCTCATTCCAATGTTCCGTCGCGCGGAATGCATGACACACACAACCCAACACATCTTCTCCCTTACATTATTTGGTAACAACAAAACAATTTATAATAAATTTGCTTATCTAATAACTTTGTTTCCTAATGATGTCTTATGGTTATTGTTGCCCAAAAATGACAATTACATCAAGAAATATTACTTAACTACATCACATAGTCATCAAATTTTTTAGGCATTTTAACAGTTCTGGAAGAGCGAACACCATGCAAAACAGTCGGAACAGGTGATCTAGAAACATTATCATACAGAATCCGCTTATTGACATTTACACAGTGTTCACAATTTTTTTTCTCAACCTTTGGTACAGAAATTTTGTTCTTGTTCCACCACTTGCCATCGTCCAATTTGACAGCGCTATCACCCACCTGAATTATTTCCTTCCAATCACTAAATTTGGACATACCTTTGACCATAACCCTCGGAAATTTCAATCTTACCAAATCACCATCCTTCCATACACCTTTGCCGTTACACATTTTTTGAGAATTAGACGTATATCTCTGTTGAGCAGTCAAGCGTTTGTCTGCCGCACTGTCAACCTTATACCATGGGACACTGAAATGACCCATCCATTCCTTGGACAGTTTTGAGGACGGAACGCGACCACGTAACAAAACAAATGGTGGAACATGCGTATCAGAGTTGTTCGTAGTGCGTACTGCCCATAATAACTTTGCCAATTCTGATTTACAATGTAATCCGCTTGCTTTGGACAACTGAATATTGTCCTTCAAGACTCTATTAAACCTCTCAACAAGGCCATTACTTCTTGGATGGTACAATGAAGTCTTCACATGTTTGATCCCTAAAAATTGCATAAACTTCATAAATTGCAAAGAAGTAAATTGAGGACCATTATCTGTCAGAATTTCATCGGGAATGCCCTCTCTGGCAAAAACTTCTTCTAGCCATTGGACCACATTATTAGTATCAGAAACCTTCACAAATTTCACTTCGGGCCATCGGCTGTAGTAGTCAATTAAAACCAACCCATATTCTTGGATTCCGTGAGACAACATCATTGGGCTAATGATATCAATTGCCAGCTTACTCCACGGTTTGTCCGGCACACACACTGCTTCAATTGGGCTTGGAATAGTAACCTGGGACTTATCACTGGAGGCACAATATATACAATCCCTTACAAAATGTTCAATACATTTATCAACTCCTGGCCACCAAAAACCTTCTCTTATCCTGCGTTTCATGGCTCGCATCCCTATATGACCTTCATGTGCCAAAAATAAAACTTTGTTTCTCATCCCACTTGGTACCACTCACTGATTGGACCTATACAACAAACTTCCAACTACTGACAACTCGACAAAGATATGTTTGTACTTATTCTTTATCTCTTCTTCAGAGGTCCAATGCGACCAACCAGTGATCACAGCATTCATGACCGATTTCATTTCGTGGTCATCTTCACAAGCATCCCTCCACTCTTGTTCGCACAAAGCACCATCCAATTGCTCATTGATAGAGCAAACAACAATATCATTATCATCGTTCTTAGAACCATACTCAGAAGAAAATTCACCTAACGAGTTTGTGCTAGGCAACCTCGGCAAACAATCGGCCAAATTTTTTTTTTACCCGGCACATATTCTATTTTTAAATTATGATCACTCAAACTATATTGCCACTTGGCAATCCTAGGAGTAGCTTTCTCAGCACCCCTAGTAGTAAACAATTGAACCAGTGGTTTATGATCTGTTCTCACTGTGAATCTTGAGCCCCAAACAAATTGTTTAAAATGATTAATGTTCCACCAGCATGCCAAAGCCTCTCGTTCAATCACCGAATACGTCGCTTCAGCGCCCCTCAAACTTCTTGATGCGAACGCTACCACTTCTTCCCTGCCATTCCTCCTTTGTAACAACACTGCTCCCAACCCCTTTTGGCTGGCATCAGTCATGATGATGGTGTGATCCCTAGTATCAAATGGTTTCAAAGGAATAGCTTGAGCAATCTCATGTTTAATATGTTCAAACTCACCATTACAATGTTCATCCCATACAAACTTGACATTCTTTTTTAAAAGATTCCTTAAATTATACATTTTCTCTGAACAATTCGGGATAAATCGGGCGTAGAACTCTACCAAACCCATGAAAGACCTTAATTGGTCTTTGTTCTCAGGACTTTCAAAATTCCGGATAGTTTCCACTAAACATCCTTTGGGTTTGATACCATCAGCCGACAATTCAAAACCCAGATAATTGACAGCAGATACTCCAAAATGACATTTTGTAGAACTTAAGGTCACTCCCTTCGATTTTAACATATTTAAAACACAACTTAATCGTTCATCATGTTCCTGCTCATCCTTCCCATAAACTAAAATGTCGTCCTGGAAAGCTTTCACACCATTCAGTGCCCTAAACATACTATCTACAGTCCTCTGAAAGACGGCAGACGCAGATGCAAGACCAAATGGCATACGTTTAAATTGGAATAAACCAAATGGCGTTATGAAAGCAGTGTAGTGTCTAGAGTCTGGATGTAAATTGATTTGGTGATATGCTGATGTCATGTCGAGTAGCGAAAACACTTTGGCACCCTTAATTGAAGATAACATTTCAGAAATGTTCGGAAGGGGAAATTGATCCACCCAAATTTGATCATTAAGATTGCGTAAGTCAACACACATACGCAACTGACTATTCGATTTGCGAGCCAGAACTACAGGTGCAACCCAATCAGAAGATTCAATTGGTTCAATTATGCCCTGAAAACACAATTTATCCAGTTCTTTCTTGAAATCATCTTTAAGGGTGAAGGGAACTTTCCGTACTTTATGAACTTTGGGTTGAGCATCCTTCTTAATCTTAATTTTATGAGCGAATCCTTTATACAGACCCACACCACCTTTAAAGATTTCAGGATAACGCACTTCCCATTTGTCACTCATGATGGTCGAAACTTGCATGAACTCATTCCTCAGTATAACTTGTTCCGGATTGTTTGGATCTAGTATTAACTCTAATTTGCCTTGGTCAAACCAACCTAACAAACACGCATCATCTTTAGCAACATATACAGTTGATCGTATGGTATTGTTCTTAAATTTAAGTTCAGCTTGAAATTCTCCAAGCACCTCAATAGAACTTCCACCATAACCTATTGGCTGAATATGAGATTGATTCAAAATAGCCCCTTGGACTTTAAACAAATTGTTCCATTTACTCTCACTCAAAAGTGTGAATGGTGACCCGGAATCAGCCATCATATGGATTAAGACTCCATTAATTTCTACTGAACAAAATGGTCTTTTCTTATGAACACTATCGTTTTCTTGTACTAAAAACACTTCCCCTTCATCACTGCTGGAAGAAGCACAACTGTTAGTAACAACACTGTTAACCCTATTAGAGTTAGATCTATCAGCATTGTTAGCTTTGTTAGATTTGCACACTCTCGCAAAATGGCCTTTCTTATAACACTTGGCACACATTTTATCAACAGCGGGACAAAACTTAGTATTGCCCAAATGAGAAGTGCTACCACATCTGTAACATTCTAAACATTTAGAAGGTTTTCTCTCAGTTTTAGTTCCAGTAGATTGTAAACCCTCACTCTTCTTGTTGTTTTTCTTATACTTTGGTCTTATAGCTAATACATCAGAACGTGAGGTTTGATTCTTGACCTCAGAAATCGACATTTGTTCCATGAATGCAACAGTACTTTCTATTCTGGTGGCGATTTCTAATGCCTTTTGTAAAGTTAAATTTGGGGTGGATAATAAAGCTTCTTGCACCTTCTTGTTGTTGGTTTTTTCCACAAGCTGATCCCTAATCATTTCCTCTTCAAATTCTTTATACTCACACAAAACTGCCAACAGTCTCAAAGCTGCAACGTAACTGGATGCAGATTCTCCCTCGGCTTGTTCTCTCTTATAAAACTTATGCCTTTCCAGAGTGACGTTCCTACACTTCTTAAATCTTATGTCCATAGACTTAATAGCAGTGCTATATTCATCTTCAACACCATCACCTTCACCTTCAATAGTTAATACTAATACCTTAGGAATATATTTCAAAATTTTCCGCCCTTCACTGCCAAGGCAATGTCTTAAAATCGCATATTTCCTCTTGTGAGTGAAAGTTTCACCCTCAAGAGCATCTAAATATGCCTCAAATGCCTCTTTCCACTGTTCCCAATCAGCATCCGGGGAAGCCGGATTGGGGACAAAAGGAGGAGGCGGAGTAATGGACTGCTGCATGGATACTGCGTTTATAAGGTGAAGTACAGTAAAATTAATAAGTAAAGTAAAAATTAATTAACTGAGAATTGGTGTTGAATAACACGTTAACACTTATTAAAGTGTAAGTATGGCGAAAACTGAACAACAAAGTGTCTGAAATTGCACACAACAAATGTACCTTCTAGAGAAAAGGAATTAATTGGGTGTGCGCATAACCGTGACAAGCTGCAATTTCCTCAAAGATAGTGGATTGTGCCTATGCGTACACACAGGGTGTGCGCATCACCGTGACGCGCTGTAAAACATGAAAATGGCCGCAAGAGGTGTTCGTGTCACCATGACACGCAGTAATATGGACGCAGGTAGACTACAAAATGGCCGCTGAAGGTGTGCGTGTCACCGTGGCACGCAACAATATGGCCGCTAAGTACACACTCAGGGAACGCGGTACGCGATGACGACAAAAGAGGAAGGGAGGTTCCTCAAAATGTTACCCTCTCCCTGCGGCAGCAGTTCCTCAAAATGATATCCTCTCCGTTGGTACGAAACTTCAGATCGCAATGCGACGACACCAAGAAGCACCGAATGAAGAACACCAACGTCAATGTAGGAAAAGCTGCACACGATCTTAATGCGGCCACAAGAAGATGTACCAGGACCCTCGTCGCCACTGAAAGGTACCAGACACCGTAATCTTGATTGAAGTAAGGTTTATTTAAGATTCATTGTAACAGCTTTTCCTCACATCTGTCCACCTCCTTTCCCCGTTGCAACTGCCCGACGCCCAACATTCTCCACCTACATTCCACATTCATCTCATTCCAATGTTCCGACGCGCGGAATGCATGACAGACACAACCCAACATGAGCCTGTCCCTTGTTTGGTATCTCATGTGCAGCCCATCTCTTCAGGCGTATCCTGTGGGGTTTACTACCCTGTTCCTCTTTTTACGCTGGGTAGTCTTAATTGGCTACCAGTAAGCTGTTAAAACCAAATCTTCACTGAATACTTCATGTAGTTCGTCAATACTTCGAGCCCACAAGATCAGGGGCCTCAGTCTATCCCAGAAGTTTTGTATCAACCCCACAAAGAGGGAAAAGGAATCCTCTCCTCACCTCCTCCAAGGAGCACAGTCTTTAATGGGATGGCCATCTCAGGGACTGCACTCGCCTTGACTTTCGTGCATAGGAGCCTTCTCCTTTTGGCACAGTTAATCCCGAGGCCAATAATATTATTAGGGTAGGCAGCGCCCTGCCAACTGAGTCGCTTGTTAATGCTGGGCCTTAGCCATTAGTACCTGAATGGGACCACCAAGAGTGCCTTTTCATTCCTGCTAGCCCGAGGGGTACGTTGTCCTCCTCCTCCAGGTCATTTACGGCCACGGATTCACCTCTGTAAGGCCTTTAGGTATTTTTCAGGCAGCCGCTAACATTGCTATTGACGTCTTAGTATCAGAAATAGGTTTATTCAGTTAAAAAAAGAACCATAAAATAAGAAAAAAAATAATAAACAATCAGCATAAACATATTCCTGGAATCACACATTTTCATCAAGTGCATTTAGAGAGTTTCCACACTTTGCTGCGGCTGTGGCTAACAAAACGGCTCACGAACCAGCAAACGAATGGGTTGTCAAGTAGTTGTAGAAATAGATATTCTGGTCTGCAACACTTTAATCCACATGATCTCGATAACTTGGAATAAAAATTTAAGACGACTAGACGTTTAAATTGTACACACAAAAAAAGTGCATTGTTGTTTGATTAGATAAATAATCACAAGAACAGGGATTAAAAATATCAGATTCCTTTCCAGTCTATTGGAAAAGACAAAGGGAAGTGTGTAGAACCCATCCTTAGTCTGAATAATCACCAAACGTCATAAGGGGCGGAGACAAAAGACACAGGGCTCCACACCTGGTCCAGTCTTCACTAACAAATTGGACCTTACGGAGAACTTAGTGAGTTCATTTCCTTTCCTATTCAGAGTAAAACGTAGTTTCAGTTCTTTTTGCACCCAGGAAGTGTCTTTGGGCCGTAGGGTCCAAGGATGTGTAAACATTTCCAGTCTCCTTAGTTGCTGACGAAGCTTTCTTACGTATTGAAAGCATTGAAAATTTCCCTGTTTAAATCCGTGCTGAGTTACACCAGACCGAGAGCGGAGATGGTCTTCTAATTATTTCATCCCCAATTCACTGTGGCAAAGAAAAGATCCAGGGGCATAGTTACGAGAGGGTTGCGCCATGCTTGCACCATACAACTTGATACATAGTTGGCGCAAACCTCTACGTTATATTTTTGAAGCCACGTAAAGCCACCTTGGTGTCTTTGAATGTCTCCAAAAATATGGAGAAATGCAAGACAAGGCAAAACGTTACTCTATGCAAAGGTTTCAGTGGGAACTACTTGGGTATTCCCACATAACTTCCATGGATTATGACTCATTCCAAAATTTACAAGACGTTGCAAATTAGGAATGTGCCAAAAAGAGACACGTCCGAGGATAAATATTTTTATTTCTCCTCATTTTTCCCTCTTTCTATGTGTGCTGCATTGTGCAGCACACATAGAACGAAGAAAATGCCTCTCAGGTTTTCTTTTGTGCAGGAAGGTGCTCCTTCCTGCACAAAAACAATACTGCCTACAACACAGCACCCTTGCCTCATGGGGAACGGGTGCCTGCGTTGGCGCTGGGCTGCCAAAACAGCACCAGTGCAAGAGATAAGGACAGGAATGTTGCTGTATTGGATTAATACAGAGAATTCTTGCCATTCCCTGCGACACAAGGCAGCACAGCAAGGTGACGTGCTGCATTGCCCTCCGCCACAAAACACGTAAATATGTCCCTTCGTGTCCTGAGCAGTGCTGGGTAGCTTCTTGCAAAACTTATTTTCAGCCACCTTCTGGCCGCTGCATTTTCATGTTTTTTTTTAAACATCTTTTTATTTCGGTTTTAGTGTAAGAAAAATGCAAAAATGCACTATAGCTATATCTTCACATTAACATGCAATGGCAATTGTGGGGTAGTACAAGTAGAACAAGCCTTACATATTTAACAGGGGCAGTTGTTGCACCATAATTTACTGAATAGTTCATGCTTGCACGTGCCATTAATGTGCTCTTGCTACTGCAGTCAGTCATCAGTGTGGACCATGACAGTTATCAACACTGAATGGAGTGTCGATGAACAATATAAACAATCCAAAACCTTGTGGAGTGAATTCGAAGCTAGAAGGCTGTGGTGGGCATGAAAAAAAGGGCAATTAGCCAGACGAGGGAGGAAACCACGCTAAGGCCCAGATTTATACTCTGCGCTGAATTAGCGCAATTTTTCTTACGCTAATTCAGCGCAAACTTAACTCCATCTTTATATTTTGACGCTAGACTAGTCTAGCACCAAAATATTGGAGTTAAAGTCATTTTTTGCTAGCATAAACCTACCTTGTGTCAATGAGATGCAAGGTAGGCGTTCCCAGACAAAAAATTACTCTAAGGCCCAGGCGCCTTATTTATCCTCCTGTGCAAAAATGGTGCATGGGAGGGAGGCGGGCCTAAATAATGGCGCTAAGCATGCTTAAAGCCATTATTTAACGCATGGGTCAGGGAAGGCGTTAGGGGACCTGTGGGCCTATTTCTATGGTGGAACACCATGGAATAAGTCCACAGGTGCCCTCCCCAGGCCCCAGGGACACCCCCACCCACACCAGAGGGACACCAGGGGAGGGGGGACCCCATCCCAGGTAGGTAGAGGTAAGTATTTATTTATTTTTTAAAGTGCCATTGAGGGCCCTGAAATGGGCTCCCATACATAGCACTGGGTGCAATGGCCATGCCTAGGGGACCCTTGTCCCCTGTGCTAAACATTGGGGTGGTGGGCATGACTCCTGTCTTTTATAAGACAGGAGTCATGTGGTATGGTAGGTTTAGCATCAAGAAATTACGCTAGGCTGGTTAGAGTCATTTTTTTTTACTCTAACCAGCCTAATGTCATTTTTTGGTGCAAAACCTCCTTCTCCCTTACCGCCAACCCCACCAGGCTAACGTCATTTTCCATCGTGCCAGAAAAAAGACCTCCACACAGAATTACTGGTCGTAATTCTGTGGGCGGCCTTTTTCTGGCATGGAGGTGCTGGCAGTGGAACCGTCTAAGCGCTGCCGACCACCGTATTGAATGCTGCCGGATATCCGAACGCCGGCGGTGCGGATATCGGGAAGCTGTCATAACATGTGGTCTTCCGAATGCCAGCACTGGTGGTCTTCCAGGGGCCGCAGCTGTCTTCTGAAAAGACTGCCGCAGTCATAATGACGGCCTATGATGTTAAACAGTGCCTCTTGATTAATAAAAACTATACTTGTTACTTGTATGCTGTTACTAAAATGTGTTAATTTATAAACAGTTTCTTGAGCATTGAGAACTGGAGTCAGGAAGAACCATAAATTGTTTGACAATTCCTGTTGTAAAGTTTCGCCAAACTACTTTCAGCCTTGAAACAGATTCCAAGGCATATCGAGGCAGTTGCTATATGTGGTGCTGAATGTAGAAGGCAGTGTAAAATAGCAACTAGGGCTAGGAAATTAGCCATCCTAGAAAAAGCTTGACATTGATAATGGCATAGTGTGTTTTATACAGCACCTTCCCCTGAATTTATTTGCCAGAGTTTCTTTGGTACAAATGGAGAATGTTCAGACAGGTTAAAACTAGCCAGAGGGGGCAAACAAGGCTGTGGTCTTGCCACACTCCTCTCTTTATTGTATGCCAATGGGCTAGATAGGCATTTGAAAAAATATGAGGCATGAAATCTGCAATAAAGACATCCCAGTCCTACTTTATGTGAATGACACCATACTTTTATCAAGGAAAGCAATTCACCTCCTGAGAATTTCGTATGACTAGGTCAGTGCCAAGGAGGATCTAGATTCAAAAACAACTTTTCAAAGTCACACATTATGACACTGGGCCCTAGAAGATTGAGAACCAGAGATGTAATTGTCCATAACTATTTAAAAAAAAGCAAAGGTAAGGTTTTCAGCTATGTTTGTCTTGTTTCTAATAGTTCAGGCACCTGGTCTGAATTGTTGAAAACCAGAAAAACTCAGCTTTTGCAAATCCAAACCGAGGTCTTTAATTTGGCAATTTTTTTTGGCAAACAACGGATTCATTGCCTTATTGACATTTACAATAGTAAGTATATTTACAAAGCTATTTATGGTGCATCAGGGCCTACAGAAATGGCAGTGGCCTTTATCCCTGGTGGTAGCACCTCACTGAACCTCTGCAGGCTGTTCCGGATCATAGAGTCCGCTCCTCGGCTGTACCATTGAGTAACATGTCTGGTTTTGGATCTTGAGGGATGTCTGACTCCTTAGATTGGTGGTATGTTTTTGAAGTGCTGAGGAGATTTGCCCTTGGGAGGTGAATGTTCCAAATGATTACATTGCTTCCATACAAATCCATAGCAGGGGTCAGGACTGGGAATTTCATACATGGGCCCATGGAAATCCAGCGTGGCACCATGTGGGAATCCCCATTATTGTCTCTCTGCTTTGGTGATGGAGCCTATTGCTATCCCTCTAGGCAGAGGAGGAGGGACCTGGGTAATACCGCTAGGTGATAGGATGCCTACCGTTTGCCTCTATGCAGATGATATACTGATCTATCTCAGGAATGGGAGGGAGGATCACACGGACTTAGCACAAGTCCTTCAATCTTTAATTTAGTGTCCGACCTGAAAGTCAACTGGTAAAAGTCCTGCATGGTACCTCTACTGCTTAACACTCGTAAAACCGGGCTGGATTGTGGAGCCTCTTCAAAGGCAGCATGTCATGTTTTGCTACCTCAGAATCCATATTTACCACACAGAGCTGGATCTAACTCGATGGTAATATAACTGGAGAGGTAACAGCTCTCAGGAGCCAGGTTGGAGAACTTTCCCCTTATCTGCAATAGGGAAAGTAGCTCATTCAAAAACGATCATGCTCCCAGGCTTTTATATTTCTCCGGTAACTTGCCCATACCCCTCCCAGGACATTCTTTCTGGTAGCACTGGCTACAATGTGGTGCCCCATTGACTGTCAGGGCTTGAGGTCACTGAATTTTTAGCAATATTATTTAGCCTCCCAACTGCAATTGGTTTGCTGCTGGCTGTCAGAACACTTAGACAACACGGACACGCAGCTGGCCCCTTGAGGGAGGCGGCATTGTAACAGCTTTTTTCTCCCAGGGGAGATTCTAGACCACCAGCTTCCATCTACTACGCATTGCCCACGCTTTTTTCAAAACTGGATTACAACTCAAATCCCAGACTCCTCCTTATGCGCCAGCTATCCCTCTCTAAAGTTTATTGAATGCCATAAACGCCTTGTGTCAAACTTGAAGCGCTGGGTCTGTGCCCATCTTACAACCTTAGGTGATCTCTTCCAAGATGTCTCTCTCCTCTCTTTTGAGAAGAATACTAAACAATTTGATTTTAACAAAGGGAATATTTTAACACATAACGCACTGATTTGAGCGCTCCAACTGAACGGAGGCATTGACATAGAGGAGCTACCATCGGATGAGGTACTTCAATACTTGAAGGTCATGGACAATAACAGGTGCCTCATCGGCTGGCTAGCCAGGGTCTTCAGGGAACAAACCCAAGTTTGAATGTGTATCATGAATGTGGGGGATGAGGGAGGGGGAGTGGTTGAGCGTGGATGCATGTGTGTCTGTGTATAAATGTGGTGATGTGTGTGTGTGTATGCATGTGGACAGGTGTAGGGGTGTGTGCATTGGTGAATGAGTAAGGGGTAGGGGGCTGTGAGTGAGTGTGTGCATGCAGGTGTGTGTATGTTTGTATGTCTATATGATGTGTGTATGTGTGTGCACACAGTGAGGTATGATTGGGGGTGTGGTTGTGTGAAGATGAGTGGGGTGGGGGTTGTGTTTGTATGTAGTTGAAGGGAGGAAGTGGGGGATGGAGAGTGTATGCGTGTCTGTGGGGGAATGTTGTGAGTGCGTGTGTGACTGGGGGTGTGTCTGTGTGTGATTGTGTGTGTGTGTGGGTGCATGCGTGCATGTGTGCAGAGGTGTTTGGGCAGTATCCAAGCGTCAGGAACGCAAGTTCCTATCATCAAGATACCTTTCCGCCAGCAATTTGGGGCGGTGAGACTGCCAGAAAAATGCTGGTGGTGTCCCTAGTCGAAATAACCTCGGCGGTTATTCAATTCCCGCCAGAATGCAGGTGGAACTCTCCAGCCCAGCAGGCCATGGTAAAGCAGCGGGAGTGGGCAGGGACAGTCGTAATATGGTGGTCTGCACCGCCAGTCCTGCAGCAGTGAGACCGCCACCGCGGCCCTGTCAGTCATAATAAGGGCCATAGTTTCTATCATGGAATAAGTGTAATAGATTATAATGATCTGTCAGATCCCATTCCATTCTTTTGCCATGTTTAATAGCAATGCCCCTGTGACTCATGACTGTGCTTTTATTAGAGCACTTACTAGGGCCAAAAACATTAAAATGCAACAGATCACGGTCACTAAAATAATTGATCAAAACAAGGTAAAGCATAATGCAGCCTTAAGTTAGCATTGACAAAAAATGTAGTCAATCACACTCTGGCAACCCCTTGAATCAAAACTGGTAATGCGGTCAATAGTGGAGAAGATATCACTAGCATTAGTAAGGCATCCCCTCGTTTGGAAGTATGTTGAAAGGAGCCTATACGAGGTCATTCATTCCACGAGAATCCATTTATAGGTCGTAGGACTCAAACTGATACTAAAATCAGCTGTCACTAGCAAAAGGAACCTAGCCTAGACATGGTGTAGTAAGAGATATATTACTTGTTAATATTTTTGACAAGCCACAGTATTGGAGCAATCAAAAGCCCTTGAAATTATCATTATAAACATTAAAAATGAATAAAGAACCAAAATAAAAAATGGGTAGCTTGACCACCTGCACATTTTACCACTGTTAGCTCCCTACTAACCTTTTCTAGACTTTTCCCCCCTCTATCCCACTAAATCCAACTAACAGTCTAACATGTCCAACACTCAAATTAACAACCTAGGTTTCCCTAACCAATCCACCACTAATCCATTTTGGGTTCCAAAGTAGCTTGCTACTCGCCAAAAAGCACTTCAATGGGTTATCAGGGGTAGTATGCGCTATTTAAATACAATTACAGTTAGATAGACCTGTAGGCCATGTCAACTTTCATCTTTGCCAGGTCTGTAATAGAAAGATTTGCTAACAAGAAAAATCAGAATGAAATTGTTTCCTAGATAAGAGGCAACAAAAAGTAATAGGGGATATGTGGTTTATAAAAAGAAAAAAACTCAAGGGAACAACATGAATCCTTGTTTCTGGCCTTTGTTGTCGCTTGCTAGAAAATAGCCTGCTTAAAAGAATGTGGACATATTTATCAATATATTGTGCAGTGCAGCAAGCCACCTTGCTGCACAGCTGATAGGTAAATGGCAGGAATGAGCAATACTTAAGATTGTACTGTGCATTCCTGTCTTTTTCCTGCGCTGGCTCACAATGTTCTGCCTGCATTGTAAGCAGGATTGTTTGTGTGCAGGAAGGCATACCTTCCTGCACAAAAACAATCGTTGAGGCATATTCCTCTCAGGTGGGGGACTGCAGCAAGACCAGACATATATCAAATGGACAGACATTTACTCACGCAACATTTAGCTGATCATGCAAAAGGACCCAATGGAAGCCAGTTTCTTGCTTTAGAGAATATACCATTCTCGGGCCATATTTATTACAACTCGTAAATACGACAAATGTCTAGTTTTTCATATAAAATATAGTACAGCATAGTGATTATCACTTGGGCATATCTAATACATGAATTTTCCTAGCAAATACTCTAATAGCTAATACACAAATGCAGGACATTTCATAGCAAATAAGGAGTCATGATTGACCACCCCTCAGGCCTTTGTGACACTGACTGATTCAACTGACTTGGACCTAGGACAAAACCCTGCTGGTCCCTCATAACTTGTCCTCTACAAGGCAAACTCATCTGCCTCATCAAGACAGAGAGAGCTTGGTCCAGCATAACAGCTGGACCCCCAAACACCCATGCCAGAGCCACCCAATACAGGGATTCCCCTTGGCACACATTAGGAGGTGGGCCTTGGCAACCAGGCCATACCTTGGTCCCCCTATCAGCCCACCATCCCCAATATCCCCAGGGCTTTGTAATGGAGTGCCCTGGCTGGCTATGAACAATCGCTGTAGCTGGTGTCCCCAGCCTTCCATTAGAGATCGCAGTACCCCTGCCCCGGATTGAGCTAAAGGCTTAAAATCCATTTCCATCTTGAATTCGCCTACACTTATATTCTTGATGCCAAGGCTGTCTACCTGTTTTAGTAGCCAAACATGACTCCTCCCCTGCCACAGGCCTGGTTGGTTCTCCGACTAACCAGACTTTACCCAGACCCTGTTGCTTAGTGTTGCAAGAAATGCTATGAAGCAAATGCCACCAAGGTCTCCATACAAAGCTTGTTGTCCCCAGGCTGACCAATGAACCTCATCCCTGTGCAATGACAACTGTTCCATATTCAGGAGGCCTGACCAACTTATTTGAGCCTGCAGGGGTCTGGTCCCATCTAGAGACTACCCCTCAGGATGACATGGGACCATGCAATGGCAGAGCCAGCACACTATTTTGTTCTCAAATCCGGCACGTCCTCTAAACTTGCTAGAACATTGCCACCCTTGTGGATGGTGATGACTGCTGGTGGCTGTAGCTCACTGCATGTGACCTCCTGGGCAAGCTGGCATAGCCCATCCAAACTAAGACCTCCTTTCACAGTAGGTTCTTGGCAAAATCTGACTTCAAATGCCACCTGTTGGCATGACCAAGGATCCATATACTGGCTGTAGCCTTGTGACCTAATGAAAAACTGAAAAGAAATATAATTGTCATATCGAAGCAGAGCGAGTAAATTGTAGTTACTTCATGTTAAGTAGAATGTAGCACTTCTGACTCCCGCTTTTCAATCCCCTTCCTTGCCTCATGGTGAAGCTCCGTTCCTACTGGGATCACACCGTCCCCATCCTAAAGGAGGGTGAACTGGTATTTAGTGAGTGTTATCAATTATATGGACCAGGTATTTCTAACGAGTAGCTTGTGAGCAACTAGTAGTTCTCGTGCCATTGTCTGTACCGGTTTAGGCGACCTTGTTAATCTATACTGTTGCATTTAGCTAAAAACGTTACTATTGGCAGGGTGAATTTCATGAGAACGGATCTACTACAGTTACATTCAGCTTCTAGCTTTAGAAAAAACAAGAGTTCATGTCCTTTAGCAAGTCAGCACACTGCACGTTTAGAAAAACACATTTAATATGAGAGTCAGGCAGCTAGGCCTCGACTCATGCTAACTAAGGCCTAAAAGGTTTATTAGCAAGGCCTTGCATGTGCCTATTATTATTAGTGGAAAATCATATAATAACATATCATTTCGACATTATTAGTCAGTTTTAGTAGTCCCCGTATACATATTGATGGCCACTCCCCGTGGGCACATTTCAAGCGCACGTTTTAGCAAAACATATTAATACAGTTTCTATGCAGCATTATTGTACATTAGTTCATAAACATTTCATGTTAATATAGATTATATAAGCTACACTCTCTCAGTCCATCCTCTGATGACACTTGTCATCACACGAACCTTTCCCTTTCAAACTTTCACTTTAATTTTTCACCTTGCACATAATGCGCATTTCAACATCTTGCCCTTTTTGTGAACTTTCCCAAATTTCATTAAACATTTTCTCCCTTTCTTTTTCTTCATTTCTTTTGCTTTGTTTTGTCCAATTTCTTTTAATTCTTTCATTAATTTTGCATGCTCCCCATAAACCCAATAAACAAACTAGAACAATTAACAAACCCCCTAATATTTTTGC
The DNA here is from genome assembly GCF_031143425.1 of Pleurodeles waltl. Taxonomy (NCBI): domain Eukaryota; kingdom Metazoa; phylum Chordata; class Amphibia; order Caudata; family Salamandridae; genus Pleurodeles; species Pleurodeles waltl. The sequence goes on from NC_090442.1 coordinate 838,456,867, forward strand.
AAGTACCCTATTCCAAATATTACTAAACAATTTCCTACTCTGGCAATTCTCTTTCCAACTTTCTCCCAAACTCCAGGTTCCTTCAGCTCCTTCAATTCTGCACTATCTCTTGTTAGGTTAGTAAGCATACCTCTAATCTTCTTGCTATTGTCAGGAATGAACGAGCAGCAATGATGCTTGATAAGCATCTTACAGACTCTGCCACTCTTTGCTAAAAGAATGTCTAAAGCAAGCCGGTTTTGAAGAGTCATAGCTCTTTCCGCAGCATGTTCAGTATCCATCAGGAGTATAGCCCCTGTGAAGATAGTCAGCATGTTATCCACAATAGTAGACAACTTTCTAATTTTTATGGAGTTTAAGATAACCCCTGCTGAAGGAATTATGGCTCCAAATATGTCACCAACGACAGCTGCTGCTGTCTCTCTGTTGAAATTCAGACATTTTGGGTATTTGTTTTAAGTCATCAATCTGGTAAATCTTTGGGAAAACTATTCCCAAATAACATGTCCCCTACCATCCCTTAGGGAGACGGTAATAAGCATTAAGTCCACATATATAATAGATCCCAGGGATCGCTGGATCCTGTCCATTTAACATGAATGTCCATTTACTCTGAAACAAAAACACATGCTTGCATTCACTCGTTCCCACAAATAAGGTGTCATGATCAGATTTCGGCCTATATATGCAAAGCCTTCATACATGTAATGCATCTATAGCTGACTTGCCTTGAGTCTTTATTGCAGTTTAAGCATAATCATTTGCATATGTGCGTTTTTCTAATCCCTTTTCTAGCCTTTCTTTCAGTGCTTTGCATCTATCATCGGTGTAATCTAAAAAGCTCTTTTCCACAGGCGTTAATAAGAAAGTCAAATTATTGCGGTGTGCAGAAGCTGTCCAAAAGGTTAGTGTCGGCTCAAAAAAAAACCTAACTAACTTTATGCTATTCTCTTTAACTAGCTTGTTCAAAAACTGAATCACAGGCACAAAAGAAAACACTACATCTAAATTTTAATAAAAATACTGCACATGTTCATGGTCATAGAATCTTGTTAGCAGCAGATTACAGCTTATCCCGTATGTTAGTGGCAGACTATGGTAGGTGACCCCTTCTTGTACTGATGAAGGAATCTTTGTGCACACATAACAGTTTCTCGCATCCATAGTATCAACATACTCATTCAGCAAGTGATAGAAGACATTAGTAGAAAGTTCCCCTTTTGAATTAGTTCCCTCATGCAAGTATTTTGTATCCTGCTCAAACTTTTCCCACGGTGTTAGTGTAGCAGTCTCAGGTTTTGAAGCATTGTTAGTCACTTTCTTATCCAACCATGGCATTCCCACAATCACATCTACAATTCTTATTGCACACACAATACCTAAGATAGCACTTAACCAACCACACACTTTACCCTTTTTGCTACTACCTCTAGTGTAAGCCATGATCTGTAAAGAATCAGATAACAGAATAACTCAAAACAAACAATCAACTTGAGGACGATTTAAAAGCTCTCTCTTTTTTTTTTTCTCTAAAAGTGAAGTCTCTCTTTCTCTCTGCGTGTATTTACAGCGTTTCACTCACCCCAGGACCCTTTTGTCAAATCAGGTTAGCAGCTTGTCATAATCGTTTTTCAGAGTCAATTCAGGTTATCAGTGTCACACCCGGTAAATTTTTCTCAATCTCTTTTCTCAGCTTTTCAGCTTTCAATTTCAATTTCACTATTTAACACAGTCTCTTTCTCTGTTTGATTTCAGGTGCCGTAATATTGGCATGGTACCTCTCGATCGAAACAGAAGGCTAAGAATTCTTGTTGCCATTCGGATGTCGTTGCATATGCCCATTCAGGACCTGCGTACCATCTATTTCAACTCTTTTTCTTTTCAGTCTTCGTTCACTCTGCAACTCTCCTTCGCTAAGATCCTCCCTTCTGGTTGTATCAACTTCTTCCTCTATTGTGTCACAAGGGACGATTTTCTCTCTGGCAGCTTGTTTCTTTGGCCAGTTATCACCTTTGTGCGTTTTCTTCCTGCTTGGCCTTTCAGGACGCTGAAAAGCACCCTCCTCTTGTGCTATGGTGTTTTCTCTTGATGGACCTGCAAGCGGCTCAGGAGGATTTGATGTGCTTTGACCTTCTTCTGCTCCTTCCCCCTTGTCTTCAGGGTCTGTAACGGGTTCAAGTTCTAACCCGTATCCGTCTACTACTGGGAGAACCTCTCCTCGTCTTGGTTCTCCTGCTGCCTCTACTGAGATAGGCTCACTGTCACCTCTCTCGAATTTGTTTACTGTTTGAGGGACTATGCCGTACTCAGTGGGCTCTCCTTCAGTCTCAGTTCCCCTTTGAACACTCTCCGGCCCTGAGACTTCCTTCTCTGGAGTTGCTGTGTTGGAAACTTCAAGTTCCTCATCAGTCGGACAAGTCACCTTCTTTGTGTGACTGGCATGTATCCAGTTTGGAACTCCTGCACATTTCACAGCAGTGGTTGTTGTCAGTATTACTTGATATGGCCCCTTCCAACGCGGTCAAAACACGACTTCCTCACGTGTTTCTTGACAACCACCCAGTCACCGGCTTTCAAGGTGTGACCTGGATCACTGATCGGTGGCAATGTGTTAGCCTCCACCTGGTGAGAAAAAGAGCAGACCACATCAGCCAGACCCTTGCAGTAATCCAACACCATATCATCCGTGATATTCACAAGAGCATTTGCAGGTACTGCGGGCAACCTCATATCTCTGCCCATCAATATCTCATGGGGGGATAGTCCTGTCTTCTTATCAGGTGTGTTTTTCATTGACATCAGCACTAAGGGCAATGCATCTGGCCATTTCATATTGGTAGCTGCACACATTTTTGCCATTTTCGACTTCAAGGTACCATTCATCTGTTCCACTAGTCCTGATCTTTAGGGCGGTAGCTACAATGCAGTTTCTGCTCAATGTCCAGTGCAGCACACAAGAGCTTAACCACCTCATTGTCGAAATGTCTGCCACTATCTGATTCTAAAGAGACCGGAAATCCAAACCATGGTATTAATTCTCTAAGCAACAGCTTTGCTACTGTGAGACTGTCATTTCTACATGTAGGGTAGGCTTCAATCCAGTGACTGAAAACACACACAATCACCAACACGTACCTCAAGCCTCCACACACAGGCATCTCAATGAAACCCATTTGCATCTTGCTAAACGGACATCCAGCTCTCCCTTTGTGGCTCAAAGTCACCACAGTCCCTTTTTTCTGCATTCATCTGTTGACAGATGATGCACCTGTGATAGGTAACTTCTGCGGTTTGTCTGAATTTTGGATAGAACCAATCACTTTTGAATAACCTGATCATTGTGTCTCTCCCAAGATGTGCCTGACCATGGTAAAGCCTTGCAAATTGTGACAAAAGACTGTTTGGCAAAACCAACTTTCCCTCCTCTGAGACCCACAAGTCGTCAGCCCTCTGTACACATTGCATTCTCTGCCAGGAGTGTTTTTTCTCTCTGCTAGCACGGCCCTGCAGTGATTTTAGCTCATCTAATGTATCAACCACTCTTAATGCAAAGTTCAAGCATGTTTCATTTTCAGTTTCTGGTAACAATTCCCACTGATCCTTGAATGATATACAGTTCAATGCGCAAAATCTTGCGACTTGATCTGCTTAGCTGTTTCCCATTGACACAAAGTCTTGTGACTTGACATGAGCATTGCATTTCACCACGGCAATTTCAAGAGGTAACTGAATCACATGCAGCAAATCCTTAATCTGTTCGCCATTTTTTACTGGTGAGCCAGAAGAGGTCATGAAACCCCTCTGTGACCATAATTGGCCAAAATCATGTACAATTCCAAATCCGTATCTGCTGTCAGTATAGATAGTGACTTTCAGGTTTGCAGCTGCGTGGTATGCCTTAGTAAGGGCAATTCATTCAGCCACTTGTGCAGAGTACACTCTTTAGAGCCAGGAAGCTTCTAGAATACCAGTGATTGTACACACGGCATAACCAGCTCTCAGTATTCCGACTGAGTCTCTCAAACATGATCCATCAACAAACATAATGTAGTCATTTTCTTCTAACTGTGTATCTTTGATGTCAGGTCTGGGTTTGGTGCATAGTTCTGTTACCTCAAGACAATCATGTTCCACTTCCTCTGTATTACTAATCTCAGCATTTTCTACAGGAAGTAGAGTTGCTGGGTTCAATACAGTACACCTCTTCAAAGAAACATTCAGAGACCCCAATATAATGGTCTCATATCTTGTTAGCCTAGCATATGTCATATTCTGAGTCTTAGTTCGGGTTAACAAAATTTCAACTGAATGTGGAACCATTACAGTTAGGGGATGTCCCATCACTATGCCTTCACACTGTGTGAGGCTCTGACCAACTGCTGCCACTGTGCGCAAACAACCCGGTAAGGCTGCTGCGACTGGGTCCAAAGTAGCTGAAAAATATGCTACAGGGCGGTTTGCACCTCCTTGGACCTGTGTTAAGACAGACAAAGAACAAGCATCACGTTCATGACAAAACAGTAGAAAAGGCTTAGTGTAATCAGGCATACCTAAAGCTGGCGCCCTGCACGTGCTCTCTCTCAATTCCATGAATGCCTCAAGCTCTTCCTCGGACATGGTTATGGTATTCGGGTCATCCTTAACTTCCTTGCCTGTCAGTTTTATCAATGGCTTAGAGATAATCAAAAAATTGGGAATCCACTGGTGACAGGAGCCCACCATTCCCAAAAACATTCTAACATCTCTTTTTTGCTGTCGGGGATTCATCTGCAGTATGGCTGTCACCCTTTCTTTTGATATTCTCCTGGACCCCTTTTCAATCAAGTGCCCTAAGTACTTCACCTCTTTCTGACAGTACTGCAGTTTCTTTGGGGACACTTTGGGGGTCATTCCGACCGCCGGGGCCGGGGATGCGGGAGCACCGCCAACAGGCTGGCGGTGCTCCTCAGGACATTCTGACCGCGGCGGTTCAGCCGCGGTCAGAACAGGAAAACCGGCGGTCTCCCGCCAGTTTTCCGCTGTCCTGCAGAATCCTCCATGGCGGCGCAGCTTGCTGCGCCGCCATGGGGATTCTGAACAGGATGGCGGTATGGGGTGTTGTGGGGCCCCTGGGGGCCCCTGCAGTGCCCATGCCAATGGCATGGGCACTGCAGGGGCCCCCGTAAGAGGGCCCCACTTTGTATTTCAGTGTCTGCTTTGCAGACACTGAAATACGCGACGGGTGCCACTGCACCCGTCGCACATACCCACTCCGCCGGCTCCATTCGGAGCCGGCTTCCTCGTGGGGAGGGGTTTCCCGCTGGGCTGGCGGGCGGCCTTCTGGCGGTCACCCGCCAGCCCAGCGGGAAAGCCAGAATGGCCTCCGCGATCTTTTGACCGCGGAGCGGCCATATGGCGGCTCCCTCCAGGCGGGCGGCGACCGCCGCCCGCGGGGGTCAGAATGACCCCCTTTATGTCTGTTTTTTCCCAAATGGTTCAGTGAGGCAATTGTGTCATTCCTGCAGTCATCTTTTGTTCTGAACGCAATCAACAAATCATCAATGTACTGCACCAGAGTTGAACTGAAAGGCAGTTCCAGTGACTCCAAGTCCTTCTTCAATACCTGATTGAAGATGGAAGGTGACTCAGAAAACCCTTGAGGAATTCTGCACCAACTGTACACCTTGTCCAAGAATTTGAAACTGAAGAGAAATTGGCTGTCCTCATGTAGAGGCATCGAAAGAACACTTGTGACAGGTCCACAACTGTGAACCACTCTGCATCACACGAAACCTGAAACATGATTACTGCTGGATTTGGCACTATGGGGCAACATTTTACCACAATCTCGTTTATTTTTCTCAAATCCTGCACAATTCGAACCTTCCCACAAGGCTTTTTCAGGCCCATTATTGGTGAATTACATGGGCTGCTCTTCACTTCTTTCAGAACTCCTTGCTTTACAAAATCTGCAATTATCTGTGATACCTGAATAAGGACATCTTGTGCCATGTGGTACTGCGGCACCTGGGGGAACACTGCATTTGGCTTTACCTGTACTTTAACCGGTTCTACTCCTTTTATCAATCCCACTTCCTTTCCTGTCAGGTCCCACACTTTCTCTGTCACTGTTCCCTGCAACTCAGCTGGTAAGTCAGGCACTGTAAGCATCGGGAATAGGGTTATCAGAGGGTATTCTTCATTTACAGTCTCCGTCTCTAGCTCTGAGAACTGGCCATCATCCTCCTCATCATCACTGTTTGTCTGCACCTCAATCCCTTCATTAGAACAGGTAATCGAACATTTCGTCTTGCACAGTAAGTCTCTTTCCAGTAAGAAAACAGGACTAGAATCGCAGACTACAAACTTATGCAGTCCCAGAAAGTTTCCAATCTCAACCTGGACTGGGTCTGTAATCGGGTTTGTCAAATACTGATTTGCTACTCCTACCACTCTCATGGTATGCCCTGAAAGTGGCAATTTAGGGACTTATGCACTTCTGACTGTAGAGCGTGTAGCTCCTGTGTCAACCAAGAATGAAACCTTATGTCCCATCACCTTTCCCTCTACATAGGGTCCCCCCTGATCTACTTCTAGGGACGCTGCAAGCCTGCATTCCTCACTGTCTGTACAATCATATGACCATTCATCACTTAATCCATCTTCACCACGCAATGGGAATTGCTGCACTGTTTTATTTTGACTCATCATCTGGCCTGTGAGCTGCTGAGGAAGCATCACCTGTTGCTGTCCCATTGGAGCTAATGGTAATTGCATTTGCTGGCTAGGTACCAGGGGAACCTGCTGTTGTACTTGCTGCATTTGTGCTGGTTGAACATGCAGCATATGTATTTGCTGCATGGGCTGTAACCCCTGCATCTGAACCATGTTGTTCTGGAAGTTCTGATTTTAACCTCTCAATTTTGGACCCCTCATATTTTGAAATGTACCGATGTCAGTGCTTTGTTGAATGACACCATCATGCACCACATTTGGGCATTCCCACTTCCAATGCCCCATGCCCCCGCCCACGTGACATGGTGACATCTTTTTCATCCCCTGTGCATCATTTTGAACCACAACAGTATTCAAATCTGGACCACGGTTCACAAAACCTCGACCTCGACCTTTCTGTTGCGCCTGAAACATGCCATTCCCTTGCGGTTGCTGCTGTGCCATCTGTTGGATTCCATTCCCCTGCATACCTGCCTGCACTGCCTTAATCTGCATCACCATCACTTTTTCCTTCAACTTTCTCTGCTTCAACTCAGTCTCGTCACTACAGTATTTCGCATACTGTAATACCTCATCAATCGGTTTTGCCTGCCAACAGATCAAATGGTTCTTAATCATCTGGCTAACCTCTGGTCTCAGTCCTTCAACAAATCTGAACACAAGATGGTTCATGTCTTTCGGCTCAATAGTCTCAGGTCCACTGTAATGCTTGAACGCTTTCAACAACCTCTCATAATAAGCATGGATTGATTATTTGACCTCCTGTGAGGTCCGGTCGATTTTCTGCCAATCAGTCACTTTCGGCGACACTTTTTGCTTCAAGAACTCAATCACTTAATGATAGTACTTCATCACCTCCTCAGATGGTGCTCCAGTCACCTTATCCCTTGCTGGTTCCTGCGTCGGCCAGTCCACACCTCTCTTACATTCAAGCCATAGGTCAAGTGGAACAATGATCTCAGAGTATTCAAGTCCTCCCAGAGACACTTCGCAAGCTTCACAAACCTGTCTGTCTGCTGATACCACTCTTATCGGTTTCTCGCTCAACCTGGGATAATAATTTGTAAAAGACAGAATGTCTCCTCTAGACTACGGTACATGGACTAGAACCCCTCCAGCTGTTTCTCTCATTGGTAACATCTTTACTGTTCCTGTGTCCGGTGAAGCTTTAGCCTGCTTTGATTCCGGGCTGTCACTTTTTTCCTTATCTCTTTTCTTTGCCCATCTGCCTTACCACTTTTCTAAAGCTCCCCAGATCTGCGCACTGTGCAGTATCTCTTTAAGATGCGCTTTCATTCCGGTAGATCTCATGTGCTCAAAATCCTTAGAGTCAAAGTCTAATCTGTGGCTTCTTTTTAAATGTTTTGTATTCTCAATGTCTATATTGTATTTATCTGCCAGGCTCGCCAACCTCCGATGCACCTTGCCCACTTCTTTAGTGATTTTGGGGCACAGATACCTCAATTCTGCTTCTGTGTATGACTCTAATCTATTTACCCCCATTGTCCCTTCCACTAGTTCCGCAGCTTCTACTCCCAGTCTCACAAAATGCAGGTATTCTTCCTTTTCTGGCTTATCTGCGGCTACCGCAGTATTTTGTAAAGCGTAAGTCTTTTCTAACCATTCATTCAACTGTTGCACAGAGAAACCTTGCAGTGAGATGTTTCCTGCATGCATCAATGGCGAATGTGATGAGTTTGTACTTATTGTCTGTGGTGTTAGCACACCTAACCCTGCTTGTCTCATTGCCTCCAAAGGAGCCCCAATCGGACTGAGGTCCAACAAGGACCGGAGTCCTTCTGCTGACTGTTCTCTTGGTGTCATTAAGTGGGGAGTTCCAACGGACCCTCCTCTTATTACCTCTTGGGTCATTGTTCCCTGATCACTCACGCCAGGTTTACCCTGCGCATACAATGGTACTGGTGGACCAACAGTAATTGGTAATGATATGGCAGCTGGTGTCCGACCTGATCCCAAACCCCGTGGAGCAGTAGCTCCTAAGGCTTGACTCACTGTGGCTGGTGCAGGTACTAACGGGGGTCCTGTTGCTGGATTATACCCCGGAATCAGCTGTTGCTGCGCCTGGGGCAGCAATTGCGGAGTTGGCTCAATCTGCACTAACCTCGATTTTGTATATATCAGATCAGGTGGCACCATCAGACTCGTAGTTGTCTCTAGTACTGGGACGTCTGGATAAATCCTCTGTATCTGTGGTGGAGGTTGCAACTGTATCTGCATGTCTGGCGCAGTGGGTACACTGACACCATTCTGTATGAAAACCGTATCACTAGTCTGCACTGTATTTGTAACTTCCTTACCCTGCGTCGGGTTCCGAGGACCCGCACTAGTGCTCGAAACAGTGTCGTTTATTGCATAAGGTGGCGGGCGATCATGCAACAACTGATTAAGAAACTCTTCATCGTCTGAATCATCTTCATCTACCCAAGACCTCTGAGTCTCCTTAGGCTTATTAGAGCCCTTGTCCGTCTTACAGGTGGCTTTCTTTCCCTGTGTCTCGTCTTCTTGTGTTATTGCCGGAAACAATTTGAGTCCGTCAACTATCCCCCTTCGCCACATTTTGCTCTCAGTATCCCATGTAGCCTCGGCTAAAGTCTTTCATTCTTCTCTCAATTTTCTGCTGTCTTTGTCATATGGCCATTAAATCAAAGACTGCTAATGCCTCATACTGAGCTGGTCTCGGAGGTGGTTTCTGCACACTTAACATCCACCTCAAATTTTCTAAAATTCTTGTATTAAACGTTCTGTGCTCCGGAAATGCTAAACATCCCTCTTTCTCAGTCAATTTTCGCCACTGCTTCATCCAAAGGCATGGCACGACTCCCTTTTCCTCCATTACTATGTAAGCTGGAGTACCCTCAGGCGGTGTAGGCTCCCCTTCACTCGCCATAATGTATGCGTCTCCTTTCAGAGCGCTCTTTAAAGCTTTGAAGAAATTCATTTTTGCGTCTTTCATTTTGTTTAGAATCTAATCAGAAAGTGACTTTAATTCCCAGAACACTCTTCACTCACCTTTCTCAACCTATTGCCTCTCACAGACGGCTGCCAATCCGTGCGCAACCCCTCTCAGCAACTGACCTATCCCAGCGCGGTACCACTGACATCACACTCACACACACTGCTGCTGACAAAGTCTTGCGGCTTGTCCTCCTTACACTGGATTCACACCAAACTAATGCAATATATTGCGAGCACCTTTATCAACAAAACCCCAAATTTGCCGGTTTACTACAGGAAGGGTAACACATTCGCTTCAGAACTTTACAGAGATTTCACTTGAAGCCTCAGCCGCTACTTTCTCCTTCTCAGCTTCCACATATGCAAGCAGAATTCGACCCGCAAATCCTGCTCTCGACTTGTCAATTGTTCGCCCCAGTGCACTATAGAACTTGCCAAATCTCCATCGAAGGTTTCATACACACAATTTGAGTCAAACTCGACTTGTCAACCACGCCCGATTGACCTATTAAACCGCACAAATTACAACATAAACCCAAGTGTCTCCTACACTTGTCAATATACTCCGGAGTCTTAGACCACAACGGGTCAGTACATCACCAACCAACAACGTGGATAATTTTTTAGCACAAAGCGCCACATTTAGATGAAGTTTGCCGACTTCCCTACACTCAATCTATGGAGTACACCCACTCCTACTAAAACAACATTACCTGGCCTAAAACACCCAATACTTTACAAATCACCTGCAATGAGCATAAGCTGAGCAAGCGCAATTTCTACACCACACATGGTAAAACGCTGGGAACATACCCATCTCACCTAGGCAGGCTCCGAGATTCCGGGAAAGTCCTGAACAATTTAGAAACGCATCATACCTCTAATTTGCATTATCTCAGAAAAAAACAGTCTAAACAATAATTCTCAGTCCTAGGGCCCCAAAGGGCTTAAACCATCGCTCTGCTACCAGAACTGTTAACGCGTCCCTTTATAATAAATTATTGTACATCAGGACTCGTTTTAGGCCAATGAATCTTTTGACCCAGTTGAGAGACAACTTAGGACGAGATAACTAATCAACATGCCAATCAATACATCAATAATATCATCAATATTTATTACAACAATGCATTTCACTTTAGTTAAAGACATAAATCAACTCAAGACACCACCATGACCACACCAGTTTAGTATGAATTTTAGTGATATTTTATTCCCTATTTGTTACAATACTACTAGCAAGTTTATTAATCTCAAAACCAATAAGCACAATAACATAGTCACAATAGGGCAACTCTGATAAGATTTCATCAAAACAAGGATCACAAACATCAGAACATAGCAAAGTGTGAACATAGGCAATCCTTAGCAAAGTATCGTCAACAAAGCATTGATTCAGTCATTTGTCTATTTGCGTCAGTTTAGTGAACCCCTCTCAACTAACCTCTAATTAGCATTGGCATGTTGGGCTTCATGCAAAACAATTTAGTAACACAAATTTGGAAAACATCTAGCTATGGTCTCTGTTAAAAGAAAAAGCAGTTGGTACCTAGAAAGGAAAAGCAAACAGACAATCACAATTTCATTGTCATATAGTTACCCTCCAAGGTTTGGGTCAGCACTCAGGTTCGGTCTTCGTCTTCAGGACATCAATTGATTCGCCATCAGTCAGGAATTCGGCTAGGGAAAGGGGCACTTCCCTTATAAGGAGGTAAAGTGTAAATGGGCAATCTAAGGGCAAGGATGATTCTAAATAAATCAGCAAGTCACCAATCTAAGTGACAAAGGGGGTCATTCTTCCGCCGCCCGCCAAAGTAACCCCGTCAGAACACCGCACCGCGGTCGAAAGACCGCTGCGGTGATTCTGAGATTTGCCCTGGGCTGGCGGGCGGCCGCCAAAAGGCCGCCCGCCAGCCCAGGGCAAATCAACCTTCCCACGAGGACACCGGCTCAGAATTGAGCCGGCGTAGTGGGAAGGTGCAACGGGTGCAGTGGCACCCGTCGCGTATTTCAGTGTCTGCATAGCAGACACTGAAATACTTTGCGTTGTCCTCTTACGGGGACCCCTGCCAATGGCATGGGCACTGCAGGGGCCCCCAGGGGCCCCGCGGCATCCCCTACCGCCACCCGGATTCAGAAGGGCAGCGGTAAACCGGCGGGTGACCGCCGGTTTACCCTTTCTGACCACGGCTGAACCGCCGCGGTCAGAATGCCCTTCGGAGCACCGCCGGTCTGTCGGCGGTGCTCCCGTGGCCGGTGACCCTGGAGGTCACCGGCCGCCAGGGTCAGAATCAGGCCCAAAGTCTCTGGATCATAATAAATCGCATCAGCATCTCCCCCTCTCCTAGTCTCCTACTCCCTAGTTCTGATTTACTTCCTGGTGTCAAGGATTTTTATCCCCTTTTCATTGTACATTCCCCTAAAATCTGGTTGGACAAGGGGTTGCACCCCATTATTTTTGACCAATTATATTTACATTATGTCATTGAATCTTTCACCCCGCATCAGTTCTCAGGCATTTTATTGGTCCATATGATTGACGTCTTTAGAGGCAGAATGTCAGTAGCTCCATTGTCCGTACCGGTTTAGGCGACCTTGTTAATCTACACTGTTGCATTTAGGTAAACACTTTACTATAAGCAGGGTGAATTTCATGAGAACGGATCTACTACAGTTACATTCAGCTTCTAGCTTTAGAAAAAACAAGAGTTCATGTTCTATAGCAAGTCAGCACACTGCACGTTTAGAAAAACACATTTAATATGAGAGTCAGGCAGCTAGGCCTCGACTCATGCTAACTAAGGCCTTAAAGATTTATTAGCAAAGTCTTATGTATGCCTATTATTATTAGTGTAAAATCATATCATAACATATCATTTCGACATTATTAGTCAGTTTTAGTAGTCCCCGTATATATATTGGTGGCCACTCCCCGTGTGCACCTTTCAAGCGCACGTTTTAGCAAAACATATTAATACAGTTTCTATGCAGCATTATTGTACATTAGTTCATAAACATTTCATGTTAATATAGATTATATAAGCTACGCTCTCTCAGTCCCCAATGACTCATTGGGGGTCCCCAGATTCCAATAATGATTCAGTGGGGGTCCCCGGGTTCCGGTAATGATAAAATGGGGGTCCACAGATGTCAAAAGGTTGGGAACCAGTGCTCTATGTGATATCCCAAAAGGTCCCAGGGGTGAAAAGAGAACAAGATGTAAAAATGCAACCTCTGGAGACCTGGCGAATCAAGACTCTCAAAAACCCTGGCAAAGTCGAGAGGAGAACCCACACCTCTCAGTGTGAGAGTTTGTGACCGTGACCACTGGGCCACTGATAATTCTCATGGAGGCGAATGTCTCGGACACACCTGGCTTAAGCATATCTAATACATAATAACCTGCATCTCTCAAGATGCGGGTCTGTGACCGTGACCATTAGGCTACAGGCGATCCCCCCAAAACATGGCAAACATCACCAGTAAAGAAGCACAAAAACAGTGACAAAAGGACTTCAATGCCCCACCGAGCCAATCCAAAGGGCATGCAAGGAGCAGCCAGCACTTCAATCTCAGGGTCAATGGCGACATCGCACTGTGTGCTTCCGTAATTAAATGTGTATGGGAAGGCAACACTCTCACTGTGCTGCCTTCACATTGCAGTGCGAGCTCCACCCCGTCCCTCCAAACATCCACTCACCGACAGGACCCGAAGCCAAGACCGGAGTATCAAAAGCCACAAAGCAGCACCACCGTCGAAGCAACAACGATCAAAAAATTCAAAAACCAGAATAAACCAACTAAGAAGTAAAAAAAGAATTGCTGACCCCGAAGGAAGGTGCCACTCTCACCTGCAATCAACTCCAGAGCACACCGGCCAGACCTTCCCCACCTCACCTCTGCTCCCACACCGGCTGCCTCCACACGAGGTCCCTGACACAGCAACAGGCGGCACCTCCAAACACAAAGGGGAAAAGGTCCTTCACCTATCGCGGCATCAGGAGCCTTGAGAGGCGACCTTCCAGCAGACCCATGGAGAGGTCCAAACCAACCAGAGACCAAAAAGAAGGAAAAGAAGCTCTCCAGTCCTTGAGCTGGCAAAGGCGGCGTTTGTCAGGGGCATGCAGGCAGCAGTGTGAAATCCGGGCAACCTTGCCCACTCTTCAACCTGTCCTACCGCCCCTGACAACCGACCCGGCGACCCCTCCAGAGATAGGGCAACCAATGGTTGCTCCCTGTGGCAGACAGGGAAATTAAAAAAATGCGGCCACCACTGGCCACTGCCCCTGACCGGTCCGAGTCGGCCAAAACCTGTCCCCAGTGTCTGTGACCTGGTGGCTTGTCCTCTTGTATGTGTAAATGCAGCACATATAGAAAAGAGAAGTAACAAGAAGAAATATATTTCTGCATGATCTGCCTCACCTGGGGAGGCGTAGGTTTTTGGCGCATTTCCAGGACTATCAGTAATGGCAAATCTGGGAATGTGCCTCAATCCATGAGTGGGTATGTAGTAACACCCACGTTCCACTCATTGAAGACCTTCCCAGAGCAGAGTAACGCAACACTTGCGTTACTCTTGGACCCCGTTCCGTGGCGAAAAAAGTGCTGCAACCCTTTACTAAATATGCTCCTTGATTTTTAAATTGAATTACAATATAATTCCCTTCATAGTCCTTTTTCATTGATCAATCCAGGACGCCTGCCTGATGAAGATGACCTCAAACATAACTGTGCCCAAAATATCAATGAAGCTAATGAATATTCTTGATATTTTAGTAGATTTGCGTTCTCCGTTAGGCAGGGTTTTCAGTGGAGAAACATCTTTTAAGCTTTTAAGATCATAACCTAATGTGCTGCCTCTGAGGAAAGATAAATGACAAGTAAATTATATTCCTTTGTTCGGAACCGAGAGCATGGTTGACTGTTGGTTGAGGAGAACTGGCGGGCTATGCAATGTTCTGATCAGTGTCAGAAGTTGAATGGCAATTAGAGCTCAGATTAATGTTTTGTTTTTTAAAATTTGATTTAATGCACTCGGGTCAAACAACAGTCAATGATCACTGAGGCATCCCGAAAAACAGAACGTATGCCAGTCTTGAAAACATGGATTTCGGTGGAGAAAAGCTTACATTTAATAGTCAAAGCACTATTCTAAAAGTGCCCCCGGTGTGCCCAAAATGTTAGATGCCATAGATTCACCAGTATTCGATAGTACTTTATGGATTGAAAGGTTGGTATCCACGCCCACGGCTGCAAATCACATGGTAATTTATTAGGTACAGGGGCCGTGCTAGCATCAAAACTATAATAATTCACTTAATGGATGAACGTCTCAACCACCTTCTAACTTAAATTAGTCAAAATGGGTATTGATAGTTGCATTAAAACGCTTTTCCGCGTTGTATTGTTAATAGCCCCAACATCTTTAGACAAGAAGATTATCCAGCAAAGGGGGGGCCGCCTTTGTTTCTTGCCACATCCGAGCATAGAGGAAGGTGTAGCAGCTTTCCTTTTCACCTTGACAAAAGAGTCGTAAAAGGCTGCTAAAATTTGGGACATGGCTGGCCAACCTCTTCTGACCACACCAGCCAATGAGCCAGGCGTCTCCTGCTGAGGGAGTCGGAGCTATGAGTAGCACGATGATAGTCGAGTGGTCTCCTTCCTTTCTCCTCTGCCCAAGGAACATTGGTAATTGGGGTCCCCAGGCAGTCCACCAACAAAAAGATGTAGGAGTGGGCAATAGTATCAGCCTAGGCTCCTTTCTCCCTCTGGTGCCAAGGCGACACAGGTAACTGGAGTCGCCTGATAGTCCGCCAATAGAGAGATATGCGTCCTTCGCTGCAGTAGTCTGCGTTATAAGTAGTGCGATGATCAGGGAGTGGTCTCCTTTCTTCCTCCTCTGCCCAAGGGACACTAGTAATTGGAAGTCCCCAGCAAAAAGATAGGCATCTCCACCACGGCTCAATCTAGGCCCTAGGATCACAGAAATTGTGCAGCCAGGGTAAGGCTGAGGCGGACATTTCTGGGCCATGGATAAATGGGGATGGCAGTCAAGCGGAAGCCTGACACAGCACGTCCTACTTCATCGGCCACTGACTACACTCCCTCACACTCTGGCATAGTTTAAAAAAAATTCTTCCATTTATAACACCATATTGGTGGTTTCCTTGGATAAAAAAATGGTGGTGGCACGGGGGGCTCTTCTGCTATGGCTGAGGCCCTTTGTCCCCTCCCCCCTACGAGCAGCAGGAGCTGCAAACCTTTAGAAATTAAACGATAATAAACAACGTTTATTATTATTTTATTTTTATAGGGGCGGGCCATGGGGTTGACGAGTACTGAGGGGAGTGCCCTGCACACTCCCCTCAATGTGCATGTATGTTTGGCCAGCCGTCTCGGGCCAGCCAAACACACATGCGCACAAGGGCTCTCTCCAACCTGGCACTGTGTTGCCGGATTGGAAGAGAGCAGGCCAGGCTCCCAGTCTGTATTAGAGCGACCAGCCAGGGCGCTCCAGCCAATCATAATGCTGCTTTGAGCAGCGCCATGATTGGCCTCAGGGCAGCCTGGGTGCCTGGAGTGCGAAAGTGAGCGGCTGTGCGGCGGAGAGGCAACAAGGTTCAAGTACGTTTTTTTCAAAATATATATGTATATATATATTTTTTGTTTTGTTTTATTCCAACCTGCCCCGCCACTTTTCACAGTCGCCAGCCGTGTCTGGGTGGTGGCATGATATTCTGCATCCCCACCTCTAGTACTGCAACACGTTTTCTTATCCAGTCATTCGGCCACAAAGACAAACAAGATTTGTAACACCTAAATATTGACAGTATTCACATGCAAGCTAAGACTTACATTTCTGTGCCCTATATTGTTTTTAAGTTTTCAAATTGCCCAATCAACAAATCAGCTTTCAAAGCTAAAGAATGGCAAGTGTAATGTCTTTGTTGTTCCCTTTTCCTGCAACTCCAGGCGGTGTGCAGGTACAAGATGTGTCAGTTACTGCCAGTCCACTGAGGCCCTAAAGTTTTAAAAATTGAGCCAGTTTTTTTATTTAGGAGACTAACATTTTAGCATACAAAAACAAGTTGTGCCTATCACCGCCGGCTAAGTGTAATTTATGGTTGCCAGCATTAAATCACAGCATGCACTGCAAAACCAAAGCAGGCTACTGACAAGTGTTGTTACCTCTGGTACAATAGTCAAGCTTCTTTCCCCTGAAATGCTCGGGATGCTCCTGTTGTTGACTTGAATTATATGGCGATCCTTTTGCGGCATGTCTGCAGAGCACTGTTTGATGTGACAATGGTATCTTGTAAATGCTCTCACTCACTTTCTCTCACTGATACTATGTTGTTTCTCCACCTCTACATTGATATGTCATTCTCCACATTTTTTGTGAATGATGTACATGAAGTGCAACACAAGCTTTTCCTTAATTTGCATGTTATTAGTTTATGTTGCTGAAACACATGCAACCATGTGTTCCTTTACTAACAGCCATTTCCTCAGTCACTTCAGTTTTCGCTGCATACCTGCCCCAAATGTTTTCTTTCAGTCGACTCAATTCACTCTAGAACCTTTGTCCAGGTCATCTTTTCACATCTTCTTGTTGGCCTTCATAGGATATTGTCATGTTGTGCTGGGTCACAGCAATACACCAACACCAACCACTATCCTATTTCAAATTAAGTTTAATCGCTTAACAAGAAGAGTAGAACAGCGTCCTGTTCCAGCCTGGCTTCTCAGCCGCTCATCTAACATTCCAGGAACACCCCTTACCTCACATTCCAGATATGCACACACCAGAGCTCCACGCTCAATCATAAAGTGCTATAGCCATCACAACACACCATTCCTCCAACACACAATACTAACACCTAAGCAATACACACCCCAGAAAGGATTATGGATTAAAAAAAAAGAAAAAACAAAAGTGCTATGCTTCCTCAAAGTCTGACCCAGATAATCAATCAACCACTTGGGTGCCTTTGACATTTTCCCTTGATAGGCTTGAACATAAGATGCATCCTCCTTGTTTGTAGTAGGAACCAGAGCATCAGTTCCCGAAACACTTCTTTCATGTCTATTAACATTTTCCAAATGTATATGAGTATGTTCCTTTTCACTGCTAAAGGACGAATCTAGAATGGTCCATCCACCTCTTCTTCAGTTGGATCATCCAAATCTTCACTGACAAACTTCTCTCTCCTATCCGCACTTGTAACTCTCCTTCATCATATTCCAGATCCCAATAGTGCTGCACTTACTCTTTTCCGTGACCACTGTGAGCCTAAACAACCATCCTGGATTTTTTGTCCTCTAATTCGGGCCTTGCATAATCACAAATGGGGAGCACCCCATAGTCTTCCAAAATACCTGATCCAGCACATGCAAGGCAGTAGTAGAAGCCACCTTCTCCACAATTATTACAGCAAGCCATCGAAAAAACACATATATGAGAGTAATAATGTACTTTAGAGATGGACCAATCAGGTGTATAATATCCACTGTAACCTGATGAGTGTTTTGGATTTCTTTCCTGAAGACAGGCTGGAAATGGTTTTTTTAGACCCTCTGGTACCAAGGACTTAGTCAGTGTACCAACCTGAGACAGAAAAAATTTATAAACTGCAACACCCTACAACCCACTGAGCATTACATGAGTGAGATGTTTTATAGTTAACAATAAGTCCTGTATAATTTCACAGAGATAGTGCAAATAAATACTAGTTTATCATAGAAAGGAACAATCGAGATTTAGTTAAAATGAAAATCTTATCCTTATGCATACAATGCAAATAGTAACTATTATGAAAACAAGCAAAATAGCGGCAGCAATACTTACCAGAAGGTTGAAAAATAAAACAAAGTAAAATTGTAACATTGTAATAACATATAACAGTTTTATATCAATATTTCTAACCCCACATTCCTCTCTGCTAACTAAGCTAAACGTATCACCAAAAGAGACCTTCTTCAAGCTTCAGAGGTAGTTCACACCAGCATGCCTCTTCTGAAGAAATGAATCAATGGCCAGCAAAGAATCAGCATTGTCTATACTCACTTGCAGGCAGACAGATAAGCCCACTAAGTGAAGGCTTGGATGTTCCTTCCCCATAGCCTTCAACAATGGAAGGTGATTACACCTCTGTACAATATGACCCTCAGACTTGGGTCCCTGGATCAAATATTCTCACTACCTTACTACAAATGTTCTTGTTTACATATTGTATCAGAGCATTGTAAAACATTTTCAGAATAAACAATTCAGCCCTTGTAATCTTTCACTTACATTCTGTACAACCTTGCATGTTGTTTAAAAGTAAGAAGTGAGAAGTTAAGATATCAATTTTTATAGAGCCTTGTTCATTATTTAAAAACACTCACTGGAAAACAAAACACAGTCCTTACAGTAAAATATGAATATAATCAAGTAGGGACATGGAAAAAGGGGGATCCCAAAATGCATTTTTCCTGTGCAATTTTCAATAGGAAATTTGAAGAGTGGTACCACAAAAACGCGTGAACGCAATTACACCAAATTTGGCAGAAAGCTAGATCTTGACCCCCGAAAATGTGCGTTTTGTTATTTGGTGTACATACATTCAGTAGTTTTGGAGAAATGAAGGTTCAAAATGTATATATATTTCACAGTGCAGACGACCCGCAGACCTGACAGATCTAAAGATAAGATCTGATTGTTTACTCCCACTTTAGTGAATATCTAGCAGCATCTTTTTTTGGACTCTTGGCCCAAAACTGTTTTTTATTTTTACAGGAATGCAGATTCACATATCTGTGGTCCTGTTAAAAAAGGAGCTTTTTACCCCACCCTTTTCAGCTTTAATCATTAACCCCCTGCGGATGGGCCGGAGGTGGTTGTTTTTTTTTATATTATTATATAGGAGAAGGGCGTATGGCTCCCCTCCACAAGCCATTGCCAAGGCACAGGGACCACTTCTTTGAAGCCTCAAGATACCTTTAAGGAGATGGGGGCTTGCGTCTCTCCTCCCCAATCCATTGAATGACCCTGTGGACCCATCCCATGTGGCTGCAACGGTATGTAAAGGGGCACGGGTCCTTTGGCCCTCCTCCCCGGTCCATTACATGGCCCAGGGTACCCCATCCCCCAGGGCTGCAACTTTCCCCCAGAGCCCACAAATTTGCTGTGGATGCACCGGTCGCACCCGGGGTACCTACAACAATTGTAGGCTGTGGATGTAGCCCCAGGAGCCCTGTCAGTTCCCCTGCCTGCACCTGTACTTTCTTTCCAGTATGCATAACCTTGCTTTGCAAATGAATAATTCAGCTGTGTGGGATAAAGTAACCTGTGATTACAGATCAGGATTTTCTTCAATCTCTCTGTATCCTGCGAATAATAAAAAGCAGAAGGTTTGGATCTGCCATCACTAATGAAATAGGGAAAACGCCTCTCTAGAAATTTCTAGGATTATTTATAGGTAGGGTCTGACAATCCTCTCCTTTGTATAATTATATATTTCTTTACGGCTGTTGGATCAATGAATGTAATGATGTCCATAATGATGAAAACTATCCACTTCATAATTCCAAACTGGTCACAATCTTAGGTTTATTATGACATGCACCCAGACGGCACCTTAGAGGTGTCCCATGAAACCCTACTGGTCTCTTAACGTGCTAGCTTACTAGTTACTACCAGCCTGCCACCACAAACATGATTCAGACCCCTGGAGGTGACATCCCAAGCTCTCAGAGGCCAGAAACAATGTCTGGACTGAAGGAAGGTGTTATCTTCTACTCCAGCAGGATAGCTAGTGAATCTGTAAAAAAAGGCCAGGGAGTTCAAAGACCCTGCTGCCTTTGGTATGCAACCACGGCTTTCCCAGTCTTGAAAGTGGCCGCCCCCTTCCCTGAGGCCCACTGGGCACCAGAACAGGCAGGAAAATTAGTTAAGCAATAGGCATATACCATCATTGGGCTAGCCACATTCCTACGGTGGGCTGCCTGAATTGGGCACTTGAGGAAGAGTTCCACCATCCTGTATTTGGTGGAACTAGAAATTCTGGGACAGAGTTATGCCTACTTCCCACAAGAAGTGGTCATGTAGGAGGTGTAGTCACCCCAAGTAACTATTCTGTTGGCTACTACTCAATACACTCTTAAAAGCCCGTAAATTGAGTATTTAAGTGCCCCCTGACTCCAGAAGAACAGATTCATCTGACCCAAAGAAGAAGAGGACAAAGAGGAGCCAAAAGAGCTAGAACAGTGGACAACTAGTGGACTTTAGGTATGAAACCCTGCTTAACTATTCCTGTCCCAACAATTGTGACATCCCGACTCATCCTGCAGCTGTGGGGATTCGAAAATCCTTGGAGGTACTCCAGCACTTCACCAGCATATCAACATCTCCCATGGGGTGGAGGAGCTACTTCCCTGCCACCAACCGCAGCATTGGGCTCACCGTCCTGCTGACCACAGGCTCCACCAATGCAGCAGTTGACCAGGACGAGGTCATCATGCTCCAAGCGGCCAGTCCCATCTCCCCTCCAAGTGAGAAGACATCAGGATCAACCGGAGCTCAGCTGCACCAATACCGGGGGTTCCAGACTCCTTGCAACTACCAAGACTTGTGAGGTCCAATGCAAATTCCAATGCCACGTCCGAAGACCAGCCATCGAGGGAAGTCAGCATCGCAGAGGACATCTTCCAGAGTCATCCAGATGCATTATTTTGTCCCTCTCCTTGCAAGTCCCCCAAAGTGCTATGGGTGCCTTGATGCAGGAGCACGGACAAAAAAGACCCGCTGCACCGAGCTCCCCAGCCAAGAACCATGACATACAATGGTGTTCTCTTGCTTCCAGGAACCCCCAACTGGCCTTCAGTTGGTAGCTACTGAGCTTGTCCCTAAGACCCTCCTTGCACTCTCTTTCTAGGTGGCCCCACTTGCCTCCAGGTGTGCAATGCACAGGACACCTGACTCAAGTAGCACTACTGCTCTTGGACACCCTAGGCCAGGTAAAAGTGTACTGCTGGTCCTGCTTGTGACTTTACACCACCAGGACATCTCTACCTACAGAGGCCCCCAAGAACTGTTTGCAAGGACCCCTTTGCAGTAAAAGTACTTTGGGACCTTTACTGCATAAAAGTGCATTTGAGTGAAAGTGTTACTCACTTGCTAAGTCGAAACAAATTGCAGTACAGTATTCATTTTCTTAAACACATTCTGTGTTGAAACATAATATAAACAAAGTAACTATTTTTCTAAAGACTGGTCTCAAGTTCCTTCTTGAGTATGTGTCTCATTTATTGACTTTGTGTTCAACAAATGCTTAGCACTACCCTCTGATAAGCCTAACTGCTTGCCCCCACTACCACAAAAGAGAGCTTTTGGGATTGTCACTTGTAAACCAATAAGAGTCTCTAGTACTATCTGCATAGTGTACTTCCACATTTGGTGCACTAAATAGATAGCCAGCTTCCTACAGCCAGGAATTACCCACAGAGATTCTTAAAACATAGGGAATTTTAATAATTTATGCTGGACCCATAGACTAAGGCACTTTTTCCCAAACAACACCGTCCAGCACAAAATACGCAGTGATGTTTACAGCATGATAATCCTATTGTGCTCTGAGAATGTAGTTCCCATGTACCACCAGCAAAATTGTAATCAACATTATAATCCAAATTAAAATGGATAGAACTCAGTACCAATCCAGATATATGGTGATAGCGAAAAAGGAGATTTGCCACTGAAACAACAGCAAGCAAGAAGCCATCTATACTGCCAACTGAGTGAAGGGGAGATGATTATTTCTCTTGTTTCAAAACCTGAATCAGAGTCATCTTCAGACACCACAATTTAATGGAGTGGTATCTTTTTAGTTGAGGATTTCAATGTGACTGTAGTTCTCCTGAGGTAGTTTATTTGATCTAGTCCAGAGGCACCTTGTATTGATGGGGGTCTGCTAAACAGAATTAGCCACAGTCATTTCCATTGTGATCACCATTTTGTGTTCTTTTTTGCCCCAGGAGGTGAAGATAAATATTACTGGCCAAGTGCCTTCTACCCCAAGAACTGGAGCAGGTGGTCTATGCAATTGTATGAAGACGTGGTTATCAGGGACCTTTTCGTGAACTAGCTCTCCCTTTTGGGGAGCCGCACCTCTGCAACTTTATTAACTTCATCGTTATTGGTGGGAGAGTCAGATTTCTTCACATTGGACAATTCAGTTCTAGTTTCTTGAACAGTCTTCACTGGATTTAGGCGTGAAATAGTATCAAGTATTTTAGTTTTCAACTTTGCCACCTTTCTAAGGACATTAAGATGAGGCACGTACATTAGTACTCCAAAGAGTAATTCATATACTTATCTATGCAAATTACTTAGTGCTGTCTGAACCCCATAAAAACTATGCACCCAAGTCAAGCCTGTATCCAATACTCTAATGGTCAGGGCTTGTTCAAGCAAACCGTTGCCTCACTCTACTGTGCTGTTCAATTCCAGGCAGAACAGGTATGGCTAAAGTAGTTGTACTCTTGTAGCAGGCATAGTATCCATAAACACTTTAACAGCCAACCCAAGATCATTATCTGAATAAAAAGTATGAACTGCTCCCATTGCTATTGGCACTGCAAGCCTTTAACAACTGTTCGAGAAGTGACAGTTTTTTGTGGCCTAACCCAAAATAAACTATAGCATGATTTGACTGCAACCATCACATATTTATATTGATAGTCACACGGTAGTGACCTGATATAGTTGAGGAAGATCACCCATAACAGTATATTGAAGATAGTAGGGGGAGTTGGTGCTGGTCGTACAACATTTGAATGTTTTATTTTTTGGCAAACGTTGCATTGCTGCACATATTTTTTATATAAATATGGGGACCAGTATTGTTGCTGTATCATTGATATGGTATCAATGATGCCAACATCATCCATACTATCCCTTCATAAGCTACCCTGCCAAGGTCTTTTATAGCTCCCTCACTAGGAATGATCCTCTGCCCTATGCCATTCTCAGTGCCTTCTATCTTAAGAACTGGGAAGGTGGTCTGTGCGAAGGTTTAAAGACGTGCTTGTCAGGGATCCTTTCCTGAACTAGCTCTCCTTCTTTGGGAGCTACATGTCAGCAGCTTAAGTAACTTTATTGTCATTGGTGACAGAGTCAATGTTCTTCACATTGGATAATTTGGTTCTGGTTTTTTTAACAGTCTGCAACAGATTAAAGCAGGATATAGGATTGAGTACTTTAGTTTTCAATAAGGGTGGGCGGAACTTACGGAGTTTTACTCTGTGGAATTCCTTAGAGCTACATAAAAACTCTGCTCTATTCCATGGAGTTTCACCCACACAATTGTCTCAGAACAATCATGCTGCTAGGTCATGGATTCTTCCAATACTGAGCAGTGTTTTCTACTGCGTTTCTTCCTACTGATTACATGTGGGGAAATTAACTGGGAGCTAGTAACGCGCTCTGACCCCTCACCGAAAATTAACGGAGTTGAGTTTAACAGTACATTCACCACAGAATAATTTGAGCATTGCAATGGATAGACAGCCTTTCACTCAGGCTGCATCGTTAATCAGACCTCCTCCCAACCTTCTTGACACCTCCTCATCCACTCACACTCAAAATCCACATGTGCGCACTGGTGTGCACCAACGAGCCCCTTAGGCGTGCAGCTGAAACTGTAGATAAAATGGTCGGATCTCCCTCCATCACCTATGCATGCTGCTCCAGAGAGGAAATGCAGCATGGAATGTGTGCTCACCTGGGCTTGGGTCGACAGTCAGACTGTCCTCCAGGCCTTCCTGCCGTAAAATACATCACCAGCAAATGTGCCTTAATCTTAACACCAGCATAAGCAGCACATTACCACAAGTAACTTTGCATTAAGTATGAGCAATATGAGGGCCCCATCGGCCCCTGACAACGCCCTCTCTGTGCAAGTTGTCACTGTGCCTCGTGCATGATTGGCCCTTGGCAGCACTTAGCCCACAGCCTCCACTGTCCCAGCTACTCACATTGAGTACTTCTGCAACTTCTGCTCGGCCATGGCAACTGCCATGAGTGCTGCCTCTATGTGAGCTGCGGCTTGCTGCGCCTCGGCTTGTTACTGGTGGAGCTGCAGCTCAGATCCATGGAAGCTTCAAGGAGAACAAGCTGCTGCAGACCCAGTATGCTGGCAGGCAAAGCATGGATTAGACTCACTCCAACACTGCTCTGCTCCGAGCTGGGGTCATGCTGTCCAGGATCTATGGGCGGTCAGCCAGGTAGAGACAGTCAGAACACACAGTCAGGCAGCTCGGCTTTAGCCCTCCCTAACCAAGGCTGTGTGTTTTTTCTAACTTTCTCTTTGGTGAGCGTGCAATGGGAGATTCAATTCCACATCTCAAACTGCTCACGTGGACGGGTCCATGTCTGCACACAGGTGCAGTCTTTGAATTGGGTAAATGGCCCTGATTATCTCATTTTTCCAAACCCTTGATGAACTTTGGGATGGGTGGTAAATTTTGCCACACAGTGGTTCACGATTTTGTTTGCAGAAACTGCACACTCCAAGCAGAGAACGGAGTTTCAAAACTCTGCAAACTCTGCCACTGGAGTTGAATTTACCACCCACATTAGTTCTCAACTTTGCCACCTTTCTAGGGACATGTGTATTCCAAATAGTAATTTGTATGGACAGTGACCACCTAATACTCATCCAGGCAAATTATTTAGTGCTGTCTGAATACTATAAAGACTATGCAGGCAACTCAATCCTCATTCCCTCATTAGGAATGTCCCTATGTCTATAGCAGCTATAAAAAACATTGAAACATTACCTTTGGCAGGAGTATTTGGAACAGAAACCATCAGGAGGTTTTCTTCACTCAATGTTGCTTATATTGCCACTAAAAAGTTTGCATCCAGTTACAGTAGCAATGTTAAAGGTTTTGCACTGCTGTCTTTACAGCCAAATGTGTTGCATAGTGCTATTTAGATTACATTTCTTCACTTTTATGAGCCATTGTGTGCTGCTCATGGGCTAAAGAAAGCCTATCCTGTAGAGCAGCTGCATTCCCTCATAGTTGTTTACATTTTTGTTGATTGCCCCTTTCTGAATCCGTTTAAGCATCAATGCATTAAATCTACGTTAGAACCCGATACGCAGAAATCTAAATCAGACACAATAATTGTAGGAACTCACAAATCAGCCATCTGAATGGCAGGCTGCCAGGCATTTGTTTCTGCAAGCTGTGCAATGGCGTTGTCCAGAACTTTAGTGTGTGTATGTAGTGCCTTAAAGTCACCGGCCTTGAAAACGCGCTGAACTGCAGCTCAAGCCATGAAGTACTTCTGTAGCTAGGTGGCAGTATTATGTGGTATCACTGGGGGGGCTTACCATGTAATACTTGCAGGTTACCCAGTAGAGAACTTCAGGTTCACACCAGTAAACCTCAGCTCAGTCCTGGTTGTGCGGCAAAGAGCAGTCAGGCTACTTAGAGGAACATGTGTAAAGCATTTCACAATACCAACTTGGATGATAAGTAAATGACACAACTCAAAAGAAATCCAACACCAATTTTGAAAAAAAGCAGATTTTTATATTAGTTTAGACACCAAAATGGACCTTTTATCATATGTACAACTGGATTTGTGAATTTTAGAAGCTTTGGAAAATCGCTGTAATTCTTCTTGTTAAGCAGTTACCATTGTAGTCAATGGGGAAAATCAAAGGGTGCATGTGGGCACTTACAGGGTAAGATCTGGGGAACCCACCAGGACTTAAAGTTCTGCGGGGCCCTAGACCAAGACTCAACAGTCAGTTTCTTGATATCTTGCCCAGAGAGTCTGGGTGCAGAGGTGCTTTAGAGGTCCTTGGTGCTGACGGGATTCGCAACATCTGTCAAAGTTGCAGGACTTGACAAAAGAGTAGTGCGCTGGCACTTTGACTGCTGGAGGTCTTCTGGAAGGGATAGAGGCTCAGAACTTGGCGGGAACCTTACTCCTACTCTTAGGATGCAGGACACCAAGGCTCACTCACTTGGGCTAGTCAGGTCACACTTCTTCGACCTCAGCACGGTGTTACTTCTTCAAGTTACAAGTGACTAGTGCCACCAGTCATGGGAGTCTTTCTTGGCTTCACGGTGTCCACAGGGGTCTCTCTTGCTGGGACCAATGAGCTTTCACCATGGGCACACGTCAATCACAGAGTTCCAGTAGTGTTCTCCTTAGGCCACTTAAGTGTCCTCTCTTTGCGCCGCGGCTGGAGTACAGGTCCTGTTGTCAGTGACGGCGTCTTCTTTATGCCTCTTGTTGTTTGCAACTCAGAAATGAGGGTCTTGTGTCATGGGAGCCCCTTAAATCCTTGTTTGGGGGGGCGCTATGATTGTTGGGGACAGAGACCACTGGACTACTGGTCCGTGTGACTAGTCCACTCCTGCAATGACAATGTCCTGTGGAAGGATGTCACTTTCTACCCAGAACCCACTACTCCTAAGGTTTGCCAAGATAGCAGAGCCTTACCTTGGCTGTACAGACCTCCTAGCCCACCCTAAAGGTCTGCCTAACCTCACGGAGGTGTACGCCTCCTGCATAGCTAATTTTTCCAGCTGTTGGGTTGAACAGGGCAAGAAGAGCATGTCCTCGCCTACGGGACAAGTAATTACATATTAAGAATGGGGGAAACCTTTGAGGCTCACCGCCTTGATTACCTTTCACACTAACCATCCTGGGAGGGAGGAGGTGTGACCTCCTGCCTGCCCAGGTCCTTTGTCTCCATCCTGGGGAAGGGTAAGCACAACCAGCAGGAGGGCAGACTCTTGTCTGTGGTAGCAGAGGCTCGGACGGCCTACCCAAACAGAAGAGAGCTTGGTAACTTGGTGGACACCCTCAAAGGGTGCCACCAGGGCATATGCTACTTAAGCCTGTGCACGGGGACTATGCTCAAGGTTAAAAAGCAAGGTTTTTGACACCAAACATGGGGGGAATCAGTCAGGCCATCACAGAGCTGGACATCTGTGAACTGCTGAGGTGCTAATCCATGTTATCCTATGGTCCACTGGTTACTCGTGGTAGCATTATATTTTAAATGCTATCATGGGGTCATATATGTTCATGCATACATGTCCACATTCATAGAACAGTCCACCCTGCTTTCTGGGCAATAGGATGCCTTCCTTAGGGGTGACTGACCTGTCTGTGGGCAGTAAAGGGACTCTGCATGCACTTGGTGTGGGCAGAGCCGCAATTGAGCAGCAAGCTACTCATGCAGGCTGACATAGCAGCTCTGCAGACTCAATTTTACTGGGTCACCCAGGGTGGCACAATCAGTGTTGCAGCCCTGGTGACTCCTTTACCACCTTTGACCTGGGTACCACTGGTACCAATTACAAGGGACTTACAGGGGTGGTAAAGTCCTTACCATTGGCCTATGCAATTCGAAGTACAATTTAAGGGAAGAGCACTGGTGCTGAAGTCTGGTTAGCAGACCTCATCACACTTACAGGTCAAAAGCAACAGCATCAAGCAGCAAAACGTGGGATGTGACCATCCAAAAAGGGACACTTTACAACATGACATCCCCCCCCCAGATGAAAGGGGATGAGCACTAACCTCCCTTCTGGTATACTTCATCATCATAAAAGGAAGAACCTGGAAAGGCCATCTGCATTCGCATGGTCAGTCCCTGGTCTGTGTTTCACTACAAAGTCCATCACCTGTAGGGAAATGGACCACCTCAACTATTTGGGGTGCTTTCCTCTCATCTGTATTAACCATTTGAGAGGCCTGTGGTCAGTTTGAACCTTGTGTCCCAAACAGGTAGAGTCTCAGCTTCTTCAGGGACAAAACCACAGCAAAGGCTTCCCTCTTAATGGCACTCTAACACTGCTCTCTAGAAAGGAGCTGCCTGCTAATATAAGCCACTGTCTGATCCTGACGCTCATCTTTGGTTTGTGACAGCACTGCCCCAGTCCCATCTTCACAAGTGCCTGTCTAGGCAATTAATTGTTTCTCATAGTCTGGTGGTTTTAGGTCAGGTGCTGTGCACATGGCTGCTTTCAGGGTGTCAAAGGCATTTTGACAGGCTGTGGTCCAAATGACCTTCTTTGGCTGCTTCTTTGAGGCAACACAGGGCCTGCCGGGTTCAAAGGTCAAAGTTGAGGTCGATTTAAAATGGGCTCCTATGGAGACTGGGGGCTCTTGGAATCAGGAGTGCTTGCAGGTAAGTACCTGCGTCTTCGGAGGGCAGACCAGTGAGGATTCAGGTGAGCACCGGGGGGCCACAGGTCAGCACCACAGGTCAGCAGCCCATGGACGGCTGGGTGCAGGGTGCAAACATAGCGTCGGTCTCCCAATTCTTTTCAATATAGGGACACCGAGTGTCACAAAGATGCTGCAGGCTTGGTCCAGGGGGGTCGGTTCTGGAAAACCACAGGCTGGACAAGGAGGAGGGCCGCCTGCTGAACGTTGCTGGACTGGTGGCCGGATTCTCCAAGGCCAGGGGGGTGCAAATGCAGGGGTACCTTTAGGTGTCAGGAATCTTCATTCGGTTCTCTTACGGTCAGGGTGGTCCTCCGGATTTAGGCTGCAAGCATTGTCATGTTGAACAGGAGGAGTCAACCCAGGGTGGGCACTAGGTCAGAATCACCTGGGGACCAGCTCTAGTTTGTTGGGCCACCTGGACATGGGCTGTGGGCATCTGGTGCAGAGTGGGGAGGACTCATGGATCTGGGCAGTTCTGGAGTCCTTGGCAGGGTTGTTTTCAGGGCTGATGTCCACAGGACATCTTGATCCTCTAGGGTGCAAGCGGTCCTCCTGAGGCTTTTAGGAGGTTGCTGGTCCTACAGGATGCATCACCTTTTTGTAGCAGGGCTTCCGAAGCTGGAGACAGGCTTGTAGGGCAGGGGCCAAGACAGTTGGTGTCTTCACTCTTCTCTGGTGAGGGTCAGCTTAGCAGTCCT
This sequence comes from Pleurodeles waltl, assembly GCF_031143425.1. NCBI lineage: Eukaryota > Metazoa > Chordata > Amphibia > Caudata > Salamandridae > Pleurodeles > Pleurodeles waltl. Next base: position 838,486,501 of record NC_090442.1, read on the forward strand.
TCTTTCTTCTTGTTGTCTTCTTGAGCTTGCCTGGAATCTGATGAGCTATGTTCAGAGGAGCCCTTAAATCCTGTATTTAGGGGCATTGCAGGGCATTACAGGGGTCAGAGGGAAGTAGCCAATGGCTACTGTCTCTGAGGGTTACTAAACAGTTCCGGTGTCCAAACAGTTCCGGTGTCCAATCCCTTTGGGGGGCGGGGACACAGACCTAACCCTATTGGTCACTGTCCTCCAAACCAAGATGGAGGATTTTGCAAGGAGGTCACTTCAGCTCTGGACACCTTAGGGGTGGTCCTAGCTGCAGTGGTCAGTCCTTCCTGTTTTTCCTAACTTTCTTTCCAGACTTGCTGCCAAACGTGGGGCTTTGTCCAGGGGGTGGGCATCTCCATTAGCTGAAGTGCCCTGGGGCACTGTAACAAGAGGCCTGAGCCTTTGAGGCTCACCGCCAGGTGTTACAGTTCCTGCAGGGGGGAGGTGTGAAGCACCTCCACCCAGTACAGACTTTGTTTCGGTCCACAGAGAGCAGAAAGGCTCTCACCCCATGTGGTCAGAAACTTGTCTGGAAGTGGCAGGCTGGCACAGATTGGTCAGCCCTGCACTAGAAGGTTGGCTAAAATGCATGTGACATCTCTAAGATGCCCTCTGGGTGCATTTTTCAATAAATCCAACACTGGTGTCAATGTGGGTTTATAGTGCTGAGAAGTTTGGTACAAAACTTCGTAGACTTCAGTAAAGCCATTATGGAGCTGTGGAGTTCATGCTGACAAACTCCCAGCCCATATACTCAGTATGGACACTGCACTTGCAATGTCTAAGAATTGACTTAGACACTGTAGGGGCATATTACACATGCAGTTATGCTCTCACCTGTGGTATAGTGCACCCTACGTTAGGACAGTAAGACATGCTAGAGGGGTGACTTACCCATGCCACAGGCACTGGTTTGTGGGCATGGCACCCTGAGAGGGGTGCCATGTTGACTTTGTCTTTTTCACAGCGTGCATGTGTTTGGTGAGGGTTTCCCCAGGGTGGCATAATACATGCTACAGCCCTTGGGGACCTTCCCTGACCACAGGGCCTTTGGTACAATGGGTACCCTCCATATGGGACTTAACTGTGTGCCAGGAGTGTGCCAATTGTGGAAGCAATGTTACAGTTTTAGAGAAAGAACACTACTGCTGGGGCCTGGATAGCAGGATCCCAGAACACTCTTGGTCAAGTCAGCATCAATATCAGGCAAAAAGTATGCGTGTGTGTGTGTGTGGGGGGGGTGTAACTATGTCAAAAGGGCACTTTCCTACATTGCTCTTAAGAGTCCTACCCATCTGCCCAGTAGAAGGGACAACAGAGTGACTTCTGCCACTTCCTACTGGTGAGGGTGGTCTGGGGAAAGATGGAGAATCATGATCCCCTTCTCCCTCCGCTTCACTTTCTGGGATTAGGGCCTCACCTTCCACCTGCTAAGGTTCACCTTCTTAGGAGTAGGCCTCTTCCCTATTTCTATTTTTCTCAAACAAGACAAGGGCCTCTACAAGGTCCTCTCTTTTGGCAGCAGCTCTAAAGCTTATGCTTCTTGATTTGCACAGGGACCTCAGGTCGTTGATCCTGAGGATGGACAGGATGGGATGACTGAGGCTCAGGATATTCTCTATTGTGCAGTAGTTTATCTCAGGAGTTCAGTAATTGTTTCAAACTGGTTCAATTACTTTTTACCTAACAACCTAGTTACATGAAAAAATACTTAGAGAACTTTCTATGGCCTATTGGAATGGGGATGTAACACAGGGTCGTAGCAATTCCAATTATCCTTACTTTTAGAAAAATCTGAAAAAATACTTTTTGTGTCTAAGGACAACTGAGGATTTCTCATGTACTCAAAAATATACCTATTTTCTAAGTGGTAAAGTGAAACATAGGTTCAAGATCTGCCCCGCTGAAACACCAATGTAGCAAGGTGATGGTATTATGTGGTATGACTGGGAGGTCTTATATTGTAATACTAGCATGCTACCCGTAGTGGACCTCGGGTTCACACCAGTAAACCTTAGCTTAGTCCTGGTAGTCTGACCAAGAGCAGTCAGGCTACTTAGAGAGACATGTATAAAGCATTTCACAGTACCAACATTGAGGATAAGTAAATGACACGGCTCGAAAGAAATCAAACACTAATTTAGAAAAATTAAGTCGATTTTTATATTAGCTTAGATACCAAAACAGAAATGTTGTCATACATACAACCAGAGTTGTGAATTTTAGAAGCTTTGGAAAATCACTGTAATTCATGCTGTCAAGCGGTTACAATTGGAGTCAATGGAGAAAATCAAAAGGTGCGCTTGGGCACTTGCAGGGTAAGTTCGGGGGAATCCATCTGAACTTTAGGTTTTGCAGGGTCCTAGACGAAGAGTCAACAGTCAGTTTCTTATTACCTTGCCTAGGGAGTCCAGGTGCAGAGGTGCTTTGGTTGTCCTTGGTGCTGAAAGGATCTGCGGCATCTGTCAAAGTTACAGGGCTTGGCAAACAGGTACTTGGTACGGAACACACACTCTACCCTTTGGATGTAGAGGTCTTTGGGGGGGCCAGGCCCAGGAATCAACAGTTGGAACTTTGCCACCATATCTTGTAGCTCCGGGTGCAGAGATGGCTTCTAGCTGTCAATCACAGGGCTAGTCACACCAAAAAATGCTTTGCTGCTCCTCTTGAGATCACTCTCTTCAGGATGCAGAATCTCAGGAGAGGGGTTGTTGCTGACGTCAGTTTCTGTCCTAGGATCAGCCCTGGAGTCTGTGATGTCTTAGTGGCCATCAGTGGGAGAAAATGCCTCTTTTTGACATGGTTAGCTCCCACTTTTTGCCTGGTATATGATGTAGCCTACAAGTTGTTCGTGCCTAGGGCCCATACTAACCAGATTCCCTGGGCAATAGCACTTTCCCTGAACTGTTGTGATGCATTGGCACCATTGGAAACACCTTTAGCTGCCCCCATAAGTCCCAAGTAAATGTTATTTATGTAGTCAGGGCAGGAGGAACTAAGGGGAGGCCCCTGAGGGCAGCAGCACTGATTGTGCTACTCTCTAGGGGTATACATTCAGATGCACCGAGTGCTGCCATTGCAGGTTGTGTTTCCTGATGCCAACCTAAAATACAAACTCGACATGGCACATTGACTGTTTGCCCTGCCCACTACAAACTGTATGCATTATAGATAAGTCACTCATCTGGTGTTTGTGTCAGTTACTAAGCAACTGTAATAGTTGCGATCTCATCTCCGACCTTCGGAGTTGAGAAATTACATGTTGACTTAGCACGTGGCTTTCTTTAACCGGCAACATTGTTTGGAATGTTGCCTTGAATACAAAGTATCTAAATAGCTGCCGCTTTGCTAAAGAATAACACTTGTTCTTGTTTATTTGATTTTCCAAATAGCTGCCGCTTTGCTAAAGAATAACATTTGTTCTTGTTTATTGATTTTCCAAATAGCTGCCACTTTGCTAAAGAATAACATTTGTTCTTGTTTATTGATTTTCCAAATAGCTGCTGCTTTGTTAAAGAATAACATTTGTTCTTGTTTATTGATTTTTGGATCGCTTGTGCTATTTGTTTTACACACGCTAAAGAGAATGAGAGAATTGACCTTGTAATAGTTTTCCTTTGCAGCATTTCGTTTGTTCTTGTAATCACTAAAAAGAAAAGGAGTGGACTTCTATTTAGAACAATTTTCTTGTGATATTAACCCTTGATTTCCTGGTTTCTATTTTGAGACTTACTATTTCTCTTGAGTTTCTGAGCTTCTGACATATGCTCTCTGGTACATTATGGTGTTGGTTTGGAGTGCCAATTATTAGGTTGTCAAGTGGGAATAGGGAGTTTATTTTATTTAATATGTTTGATGGAAAACATATTTACAATTTTATATTGTTTGATTTATAAATACTGCGATTGTTGATCTATGGTATGTCTAACAGTTTTTCCTTTTAGGTCTCCCTCCTGGCTGTTCCCATCCTAATTCCCTTCCCCCTGCCTGGCCGCTCCAATCATCAGTGCTATTACAGCATTCTGAGTTGGTTCTGCCTGGAGGTGGGCGTCTAAATCATCAACGCACAGACTCTGAGGAATTGGGCCTTGACATCTTCGCTGTTGTTGGTGTTCGTGGTGGAGCAGCACGTAGAAGAGCATTGGGAAGACATGTAGCTCAGGCTCCATGGTGGCGTGGTTGTTCCCTGTGTCTTCAATGGTGAGTCCTTTCACTTCTGTGCAGTGTTTATGCCAGGCTTTTGATGTCATTGGTACTGCCCCGGAAAAGGTGGCAGGAACTTAATATAGTGGGCGTAACATTGACTTCCGCCTGGCTGTAGGCGGCTACCGCCATGGTGCCTGTTGTCCCCGTCCTGGCGGTCGGTGTGGTAAAGTGGCTGTCTATCTGAGTTCTCACCACCATGGTCATAATTTGGCGGTAATTACCACCAGCCTGTTGACGGTATTACCGCCCCTTTATCACTGACCACCAGGGTTGTGATGAGGGCCTTAGTTTTTACCCCTGTAAACCAAAGTGTGGTTGCCTGGACCCTCTGCACAATGTGCCTAGCTTTGCACACTACCTAGAGGGCCAGCCTCCTACAGTCACTTTCTGGGTTGGCGACAGACAAGCCTTGGCAGCGGCAAAGGTGGTCTGCTGCCACTTTGACCGCTGGAGGTCATCTGGAAGGAAGTAGAGGCTTCAAACTTGGAGGGAACCTCACTCCCACACTTAGGATGCAGGACAGAGTTTCTTTGGGCCCAAATGGGGCCCCTCAGGTCATACTTTTTCAACTTCAGCACAGTGTTACTTCTGCAAGTTGAACGTGACTAGTACTTCCAGTCTTAAGAGCCTTTCTTGGCTTCTCTGTGTCTAGAGGGTGCCTTTTGCTGGGACCAATGAGCTTTCACCACAGGCACATGTCAATCACACAGTTCCAGTAGTAGTCTCCTTAGGTCACTTAAGTTTCCTCTGCTTGTGCTTCGGCTGGGGTCCAGGTCCCTTTGCCAGTGATGGTGTCTTCTTTATGCCTCTTCTTCTTTGCAAGTCAGAACAGACGGTCTGGTGTCAGGGGAGCCCTTAAATCATAGTTTAGGGGGTGTTAAGGGTGTGGGGGACAGTGACCATTGGGCTACTGGTCTCTCTGGCTATTCCACCCTTGCAGTGACAATGTCCTGTGGAAGGATGTCACTTTCTACCCAGAACCACTACTCCTAATGGTTGCTAAGATAGCAGAACCCTTTCTCGACTGTACAGACCTCCTAGCCCACACTAAAGGTGTGGCTAGCCTTTTTAAGGTGTGCAACTCCTGCATAACTAATTTTCCGGCCTGTTTTACTGTACAGGGCTGGAAGAGCTTTATCCTCGACTGAGAGATAAGTAATTTCATATCAAAAGCGGGGAAAGCCTTTGAGGCTCACCGCCTTGATTACCTTTTACTCTAGCCATCCAGGGCGAAAGGAGGTGTGACCTCCTGCCTGCCCAGGTCCTTTGTCTCCATCATGGCTTGGTAACTTGGTGGGCACCCTCTAAGGTTGCCACCAGTGCAGATGCTAGTTAATCCTTGGCACAGACATCATGCTCAGGGTTAAAGGCAAGGTGTTTGATACCAAACACGGGTGAATCGACCAGGCCATCACGGGTTGGACATCTTGTAACAGCCCAGGTGCCAGTCCATGTTATCCTATGGTCTGCTGGTTACTGGTGGTAGTATTAAGTTTTAAATGCTATCATGGGGTCATATATGCTCATGCATATATGTCCACACTCATAGAATAGTGCACCCTGCCTCCTCGGCTATAGGAGGCCTGCCAGTGGGCAGTAAAGGGACTCTGCCTGCATTTGGTTTGGGCAGTCGTACTCAAGCAGCAGGCTGTTCGTGTCGCCTGACATGGCAACTCCGCAGACTCACTTTTATTCGGGTCACCCAGAGTGGCACAATCACTGCTGCAGCCCTGGTGACCCCTTTACGACCCTTGCCCTGGGTACCACTGGTAACAATTATTTTCAGAGCTGGTAAAGTCCTTGCCAATTGGCCTATGCAATTTGCATTACAGTTAGAGGAAACACCACTGATTTTGAGGTCTGGTTGGCAGGTCAAAAGCAACAGCTCACGCAGCAAAATGTGTGAGGGGTGATCATCCAAAAAGGGTCACTTTACAACAACTTCTGTTCAGTGCCCAAGGCATGCTATTTAGATCTGTCTGTGTAGAAACAGTACATTGTACACATGTATGGGTAGTAAATTTGGATTTGTGGAATATTTATTTGTATATCGCAAACATTTCTGAGTACAAAGTGTTGGTATTGAAATTTTACATCAGTGACATTCAAAGTAGTGAGCCACTGCTCTCAGAGAAGGTGTAGAGCACATGCATTATGAATACTAGCTGTTGTTGCTGCTGATTACAGTGTAGATATAGGAGAAACTATAGTAATGAATTTTTCCTGCGCTAGAGGAAGCTCCTTCACTATAACTGTTTGTACTACAATGAGATTTTTCAGGACTAAGGGCCTGATTTAGAATTCAGTGGACGAGTTACTTCATCACAACGGCGACAGATATCCTGTCCATTAAAATATAAATCCCATTCTATCCTACAAGATTTAGATTTCTGCAGACGGGATAGCTGTCACCGTCGTGACAGAGTAACCTGTCTGCTGAGTTCTAAAGCAAACCCTAAATTGTTTCTTAGCAGAGAAATACAAGCATGATCTGTATGCTATGGGTGCAGTCTGTCCCTCATTTTAAACTACATATGTGTAGCCTAAAGTGCTGAGAGCAACCCTAATTATTAGTTTTCTCTTGCTGTCCCTCATATGTAAAAACTAAGGCCCTCATTATGACATTGGCGGCCAGCTGAGCGCCACACTGGCGACAGCGGTAGTGTCGCTGCCATACTGGCAGTAATGACCACCATATAATGACCATGGCAGTGATCCCTCCCATAGACAGCCAATGTATTACCCCAACCGCCAGTGTGGTATGACCACTGAGCATGGCGGTAGCCACCTACAGGCAGGCAGAAGACAAGGATCCACCCACCATATGATGACATAGCACACCGCCAGGATTTGCGGGGCGGTGGCAACACCACCAAAAGCCTGGCAAAAACACATCATTTAAAAGGAGACACTCACCTCCAGGGACACAGAGGAGTCCGCCGCCGCCATGGAACCAGAACTGGAAGTCATCCTGATGCTGTACCACGCTATTGCCGTCCTGGAGCACCAACGCTGACAAAGACAAGATGGTGAGTACAGCCACCTAGCACACAAGGGCAGAGGGAGGGAGGGGAGAGTGCCCACACACGCACAACACACACCACACACCCAGAACTATCTGCAGAGTAAATCGACAGCAACGGAACTCAGGAGCAAAGAACGCTAAGACACATAAATCTTTTCCAACCACTGTAATCCAGTAGGATGAAGAGCCCAAATCCAAACAAAACAGAAAAACATATGTACAGGCAGGGACCTTGGCTAGTTTAAAGTCTGTAATGCCCATAGGGCAAAGTCCAAGCCCCAACTCGACTCCTGACAACATCGGGACTCCACTGTTCAGGGGCATCATGTTGAAAATAGGCAGCCACCTCAGGGGCAGGGGGTGGGAGAGATAGGGGGAGCTTCTTTTTGAAAGGGGGGTCATTGGGCTTGGGTTTGGGAGGTGGCGCATCTTTACCCTTCCGTTTTGAGGGCGAGAAGTGGGCTTGGGGCAGTGGGCTGGAGTTCCAGCCTTGTGCCCCTTAGTGGCAGCTGAAGTCTTAGGGGGTGGAACAGGGCTAGATTTTAGTGCTGGAGGTACTGGGGGGTGGGACCTTTCTCCTACAGGCAGGACAGGGGGAGGGAGGGGAAGAGGTCAAGGCGGAAAAGGAAAAGCTTCTTAGGATCAGTGGGGAAGGCTGTGGGAGGAATGGGAGTGGAGGTAGAGGGAGTGGTTGTAGGAGGAGGAGGAGGTGTGCTGGATTTGGGTGCAGGTGCATGGACAGTTTGCATGTGTGAGGTGGATGGCTGTTGGGGGTCTGAGTGCGAGCGTGTGTGTCTCTTTGGAATGGGGCAGACAGGGTGAGGGAGGTCAAACAGGATGTGTGGATGGATGATGTGGTGGTGTCTGCAAGTGAGGTGGGTGTGCTGCATAATGTGGTGATGGTGGTGGTGAGTGTGCGGGAACAGGCAATTCGTGGGGGGCTACTGGGAGGGCAGTGCTGGTACGGTGGGTGGCAATAGAACCTGTAGCTGGGGTGGTCCCAGAGGGGTCCGCTACCACCAGGGAGCTCCCATCAGAGGAGGAATCAGTCAGTTGTATCAGCTCCAGTCCCCCCTTTGTGCTCCCCTCGCCCTCCGTCCCACTGGTTCCCTCGGCGTCAGTGGACTCTCCCTCCCGGGTCCCGTGGGCTGCAGTTCCCTTACTTGCCGGTGCCTCCGCTCCTTCGCCAGATGATGCTAATGCACACATGGACAGGATGACAAAACGAGGGTCGGGGAAAAGGGGGGCACAGGGTCAATCACAGCAACAACAGCACAGATGGCATACACATTATTGTCACACACTGAGACTAAGAATGGGCAGTAAGGACCACACTGGCATACCATTGGATAGGTACCACAGCAGGAAGGAGCCAAACACTGCCATCTGCACACCAACTGGGACCAACTAAGCCCTGTCTGACATGGAAAGCCAGCTACCTAGCTATCAAAAATATGCGTTACACCCAAAATACCTAAGCTGGACAAAGCAGCAATGTCTAAGCTGTCATATTGGGGCATCCACTGACTACAACTCTACACCCAAATCCCATGCAAGGCAACAAAGATAGTGGTCACACACACTGTACTCACTCCCTTGTGGCTGCTGTGATGCCCTCAATCGCCCCCCAGCTCTGGGTAGGCCACTGCCAGTATGCAGGCCATCAGGGGGGTCAGGTTCCGACAGGCACCCCTCCCTCGTTCGGAGACCGTCCCCAGCTGGGCCTCCGCGGTCTTCCGGGCCCAAGATCTCAGGTCCTCCCACCATTTCCTGCAGTGGGTGTCCCGCCGGCTATGGACCCCCAGCATCTGCACGTCCTTAGCGATGGCACTCCACAACCCCTTCTTCTGATGGGTGCTGACCTGCAGTGGAAACACAAACAGAGGGACACCATGAACCACACAGTTCAGCCTGTCTCACATGTGGCCTACATACTGCTTTTGCCTTCTCATCAGGCACACACATGACCCGTATCTCTACATGTGCACTGCCACCTGACATACCCCCCCTCAAATGACACACTCCCAGCACGCATCATGTACTCACCTGTTGGTCTGGAGGCCCATACAGCTGCCCAAACAGGGGTAGGACCCCATCCATGAGCCTCTCCAACTCCTCCGACGTGAATCTGGGGACCTTTCCCCGTTGCACGGGTCATAGCAGGTTCCAGACAAAGGTCACAGCAGCACACGCAGTGGAGATGTAGTCCTGTGGAATGTCAGGAATTAAGTGATGTGATAGACAGAAAATGGCGGTGAACATCATTGGTTCCTGTACTCCATAGAACCCCATGTTAGCCAATGAGAAATTGCACGGCGGTGCAGACCGCCTACCGCCATGACGCCTAATGCTGGCAGAGTGAGGTCATACAGGACAGGCAGTTGCCATTTTCTATTGCTAGTACACGTGTACAGATTTAATAGTGTGTCATTGGTGTCAAATGTACACACCTAGACAATTCCAAAGTCCAACGTACAAACATGCTGTGTACTCTGATGTTGTGTGTCCATAGTTCCTGGTGTCACTCCCTTCTTACTTTTGGTTCACATAGGTACCAAGCACTGCAGATGAATAGGAGGAGGAGGCATGCACCCGTGTACAGACCCCTTGTGAACATGGCTACACTGGAGGACAGGCACATCATACTCACCTATCGTCTGGACGGGGCCACAATCACAGAGCTGTGTGCACAACTGGAGCCTGATCCGCTACTTGCTATCTGTTGCACCACAGTAATACCCCCTCTTGTGCAGGTACTATCAGTGCTACATTTCCTGGCAACAGGCTCTTTCCAGGTGACAGTGGGCTTGGCTGCAGGAATGTCACAGCCAATGTTCTCTATTGTGCTTGCAAGGGTTTTGTCTGCCTTGCTCAAACACATATGCATCGAATTCATTCAGGTTGATGAATTGCCCTCTGTGAAGGATGGATTCTATGCAATGGGACAGATACCACATGTGAATGGGGCCATTGATGGGACCAATATTGCCTTAGGGTCACCCCCCGGGCCAATGAACAGGTGTACAGAAATAGGAAGAGTTTCCACTCACTCAATGTCCAGATGGTGTGCCTTGCTGACCAGTACATCTCCCAGGTCACTGCCAAGCATCCTGGGTCGGTGCATGATGCCTTTGTCCTGAGGAATAGCAGTGTCCCACAGCTGATGGCACAACTACAGAGGTACAGAGTGTGGCTTATAGGTGAGCCTGAGTCCCCACCCAATGTCAGTGTATGCCTTCTGGAGTCATACCCCATAACCTTGTGCAAGGCTAATGTGTGAGAGGGGGCCGCCAACACCAAAGTGCCAGGCAGAAAGAAGCAAGGGCAAGAACGGAGTCCGCAAGGCTCCCTCCAGGAACCCGGGGCACTCAAGCGGTCTGCAGATATATGATTGTTTATAACTGCTATTGTAGGCAGTAGTAAGGAAATGCAGCAGGAGGCTGCAGCATGATCAAAAGTGTTTTACATCTCATGCAGTGTCATCTGCCGTTTGCGGTGTCACAGCTGGTGGGGTACAGTCTCAGGCGGTCATTATGAACACAGTGGTCCGGACCGTCATATAATGTTCATTGAGAGACTACCACAGGCGGAACTCTGCCACCACCAGGCTACCGCCACCAGGCAGCCTGTCGATGGTGGAATTCCTTTTCCGACAGGGCAGCGCTGCAAGCAGTGCTGCCCACCGAATAAAGAACCTGCATTCCACCAGCCTTTCCCTGGTGGTTTAGGCCACCAGGGAAAGGCTGGCAGAATGGGTGCCCCGGGGGACCCCTGCACTGCCCATGCACTGGGCATAGGCAGTGCAGGGGTCCCCATGCACAGCCCCATTATGCATGTCACTGCCCAATTTACGGGCAGTGATATGCGTGACGGGTGCTACTGCACCTACCACACTGCTACATTGACAACGGCTCCATGTGGAGCCGTCAACAGTGTCCAGGCCCAGCATTCCGCTGGGCCGGCTGGCAGAAACACTGTTTCCACCCGCTGGCCCCAGCAGAATGTTGTATATTGGGCCGGCGGGGTCCTCAATGGGCTGGCGGTCTGTGATTAGACCGCTAGCCAGAACTATAATTTGGGCCTCAGTCTCTGAACGGCTACCGCTCAACATCTTCGCTGCCAACCGCGTCGGTCCCCTCCTCCAGGTCTGCAGATCGCACCAGTTCCCCAATGACTGCCGCTAACTAATGCACTTTGCCGGTCCCGTATAATCTGTTCGAGATCAGGAGCATGGGATGATCGCTGGGAAGATGATCCGCGACGCCCCTTGGTTTGCCGGCAGCCAGACCGCGTCTGCCGTTTTCTGCCCCGTGCGTCCCTGGCCTACAACCACTCCCAGGCCGCTTCAGGTGTAGCAAAAAATGTTGACTGTCCCTGAGCCACCACCCGTCTTGCTGGAAAAAGGAGAAAATATTTCAAATTGAGGGTCCGAGTTGTCATTTCACAGCCAGGAAGGAGCTCCTTTGCTTCTGTACAGCCATACTTTAGTCGGGGAACAGCATGACCTTAGCGTTGTCAACCTGAATATTTTTTACTGCCCTTGCTTCATGTAGTATGGAGTCTATGCATAATGTAGTAAGCGAAACAAAAGAGGGCGTGGGCCTAACCCCAGCGGCAGGGCTCGTGCCGGCACCTGGTGTGCTCACTCAACAGTGAAAAATGGCATGGGTGCCCCAGCGGAGACCAGTTCCTTTATCCACTTTTCAACGTAGGACACAGGGTCACTCCTTTCAACCCCCTCCAGCAGGCCCACTACTCGAATGTTATTCCTCCAGTAGCGTCGCTTTGAGTCTTCCACTCTACACCCCAGAGCGGCCACCTTATCAAGTAAAGATTGCACTGAAGTTTCTTTTCGTTGGGATTTGGGGGTAAGTTTGTGCAAGGTGTGGTCCATGGTACATGATTTGTCTGCCAATTTCTGTTGGTGCTCATGGAGCAGATTGAGATCAGTCACCACAGTATCAATCTATTGCTCCAGTGACATTCTGGTTTGGTCCAGAAACGTGACAAGGTGCTCCACCGCCTCCAGCACTGCAACTAGTTTGCGATTCATTGAAGATGGAGAACCATGGCCCAGGGCCGAGGAGCCACTACGCGTCCTGGAGCGCAACCGCCCCATATTACAGGTGTCTGGAATTAGGTCACACTTATCTTCTCAGTGGGACAGTGTGCAATGCGTAGTACAGTGGTTGTGATCGGTTCACACTGCTGCTGACACTCCAAGATGGTGCAACTCAGGTGACAGCTGCGTTAGTGGTCAGGGCACACAATATGTTCACAGTGCAGCAAGGTCGTACATTATGTGCCCCCATCAGTCGCTCCTCGCGTAGAATAGCAACACCAGCTTGCTGTCACTACCCAAGATGGGGCAAGTGTGGCAATAATGGCCCTTTCTCTCTCCTCTCCTCCCAGGGGGCTGCCATGTAACTACTTCGAGATGCGGGGGCCAGAGAGTGTCCGATGTTCCCTCCTCAGAGCACCTCTCCCCTCAGCAGCACCCTTCGATTCAGGAGTGCGTCTATCCCGGCTCTCTGCTCACTGTTCACAATGGGCAGAAACACCTGTCTATATCCTCGCACCACTTCCCCCTCCTCACAGCAGCAGTCCGATCTTAGTCGACCCGCCTCAGGGCCAGGTCCCCTCCCCGCTCCCCAGCAGTACCACAGTCACTACCACATCAGAGACGTGCACACAGGCAGCAGCGCAGCTCCCGGGCCTCTACTGCACCACTTTGGTCACGCGCTCTCCCAACGCCTCCCGCTTACTTGTATGCAGGGGGGGTGCCACTTCAGCTCCACGGGTCCCAAGCACACACCCCTGTCAGCAGGGGCATCCCCAAGGGCCAGCAACGACCCCTCTGGGAACCACGGCTCCAATTCCTCTCGCCGCCAACCTCCACCACTCGCTGGGCGTCCCTCCTTCTCCTCACGCGGGAGGGGGGTAAACAGTAGCCGAGCAAGTCCTGGTTCTCAACGACGGCCACCAGGCCACTCCACAGGTCCCAGGTGTGTCGTCAATAAAATACCGCCATTGAGCACTTTGTGCAGCACCTGTGAACGGGGAAACAAAAGGATAAACTGGGTCTCATGGCAGAGCTCGTTCAGAGTCCGCCCACCATGTTGGCCCCTCAGACCACGCCCACCCCGACTCCTCCAGTGCCGCTTTCTCCTTGCCCAAGCCCTCATTTTCATTTTTTTGCTGTGAGTTGCAGAATTGTGGCTCGAGAGTCTAAATTATCTCAGCTGACAGTGGTGTAAGCTTCTAAAATTATCTGGGCAAGCTCCCATTTGCTGTCTTGAATGGGAACTGCTTCCAACCTCTAGCACACTGCCCACAACTTCAGTTTCTCCTCAAATGTTACTCAGAACTATTGAGGAAACTGTCTCAAAATTACCTTCTAATTTAATTTCCAAATCAAGAGCAGGTGTAACCTCATGTTCATTCTGTATTTGTCTTAACACCTCTGATAACACTGCTAGTGAGGGTGTGCCACACGTAGTATCATAAATACTCACAACTACTGTCCCCCAAATTGACACTCTTCTATAGTGGGACCCTACTGAGTGGGACACACATAGTGAGCATCCTATGTTTATACTGGGGTATTGTGTGAGGATAGCCCACTTCTAAATGGTTAGCTCTACGAGTTATCCCGAATGGAATTTCATCTTGATATATGGCTGCTTTGCCCATAATAGCATTAATAGTCTGTGGACTATTTGCCTGCACTGTGGAATGTACTTGTTGTGCAGGACTAGGAACAGATGCTCTCATAGCAGTCAATTGTAGAACATAATGTCAAAGTCATCTATAATTGGCATATGAGTTAGTAAATGTCTTAATTCTGAAGCTGTGAGATAAACTTTGTAGCTATATAGTGATAGTGTCACTATATAGTGACACATAGGCTAATATAGGCCAGCTAGCCACTTCGTTACGCAACAGACCCATTCAGACATTCTTTATTATATGGGGTGTGGACCACTGAACCATGCTGATGCACTTAACAGGACTTTTAAGTCACAATAGGGTTCATAATTAGCATGTATTGCAGCACCTCTGTATGTATGTATGAAAACTTCCTGTGGTTGGGATATATGGCATCAAACTCTACCCATGAGTAAAATATTTCGAAAGGGTATGTAGCATGTGCATTTACAACGAAGATTACCCAACCCCCCGTGTCAGGGAAATCTTTAGCCAAGAGGTTTTGAATGACTGGTGCCTTGAAATTTAAGTCTATAGGAAAACGTTGCGCCATTATAAAACAGATTTTAAATATGAAACTCAAAAATGGAATCAAAATGGGGACTAACCTTTTTAAATAAAGCACTTGACAAACCCACAGTAGATATGAAGCACTTATCTGCACTGAAAGATGTAGCCAATATTATAACGGCCACTCCACTAATAGTAATAGTTGGCATCATGACTGTCATCCAGAATTAACCAAAGATCTAGATAATCCACCTCATGGTGGGTGCTATTGATACCTTTCAGGATTTCTCTTCAGAAGATGCCATGGAAATAAGTTTTATGGTCACTCTGGTACCAAGGATCTAGTCAGTGTGCCAACCTGATACAGAAAACCTGATGGATTACAACCACCCAGCAACCCACTGAGTATTGAGTCAGATGCGTTCTACATAACAATCAGTCCTGTGAGATTTCACAGGGATAGTTACTGGAACCCATTCCTTTTTTATCATGAAAAGACACACTAAATAACACTAGAAAATGAGGAATATATTTTCAAGGTTTATTTAAAATCAAAATCCTAAAAAAAAGTATTAAAAGATGAGGGGACTTTGGCCCATATTTATACTTTTTTAGCACCGCATTTCCGTCATTTTTTGACGCAAAATCAGTGCAAACTTACAAAATACAATTGTATTTTGGAAGTTTGTGCTGCTTTTGCGTAAAAAAAAATGACGCAAATGCAGCACCAAAAAAGTATAAATATGGGCCTTTGGGTTTGTTACGCCACCGGTTCTCCTGGGGTTGGAGTCATTTGGTTTTAGCTATTACTTCCCGCTATCCAGTGCTCTAAGGCCCCCGTGGGAATCTGTTGGTTACATCGCCGCTTCTTCGCCGCTTTTTCTGGGGTGGGACTTTGTCCCCCAGGAGTAATTTGGTTGTGGGAGGCAGAGCTAGCTGTTACTTTGCACTATATAACACTCTAAGGCCCCCGCGGAGCGGGACTCTGTTACATCGCTGCTTCTCCTGAGGTGCAACTTTGCACCCCAGGAATCATTTGGTTTTGGGAGGTGGAGCCAGCTGTTACTTTGTGCTGTATAGCGCTCTAAGGCCTCCACGGCGCAGGAATCTGTTTGTTACATCGCCGCTTCTCCTCTGGTGGTGCTTCGTCACACAGGAGTCATTTGGTTTTTGGAGGCGAAGCCAGCTGTTACTTCAAGCTATGTAGGTCTCTAAGGCCCCTGCGGCGCAGGACTCTGTTTGTTACATCACTGCTTCTCCTGGGGTGGAACTTGGTCGCCAAGGACTCATTTGGTTTTGGGACTTGGAGCCAGCTGTTACTTTGTGCTATAGAGCGCTCTAAGGCCCCCGCGGTGCATGACTCTGTTTGTTACATCATCGCTTCTCCTTGGGTGGGGCTTCGCCCCCCAGAAGTCATTTGGTTTTGATGGGTGGAGCCAGCTGTTACTTCCTGCTACATAGCGCTCTAAGGTCCCTGGGGCGTGGGGCGCACCCAGGCCAAGACCGGGGCCATCTGCAGTTGGACAAGGCTGGGCAGGGCCACCCCTCTAAAATTTGTGACATCTAAAGGGTGAGTGTCCTATTGAAAACTTTGCCTGGGCACCTAAGGTGTTAATAGCTGACTATTTAGACTTGGTCCAATTTTCCTGTAGTCAGCAAATTGGACTTGCTGAGGCTCCCACTCAGAGACTTTTTCTTTTATGCACTTTTAATTTTACTTCGGTCTTGGTGTTAATTGTGTTGGGTTGGTTTAATAGGGAACTGCTTCTAGTAGGGTGGGTGAGGAGGGGGGTGTGTGTTTAACAATAACAATTAGGCAAGCTTATGAGTGTAGGGGCACATTAAGGTGAGACTTTTGCTTTCTAGTGTCCATACTCCCTTAACTAGCTGCCGGGATGGGTAGGAGGAAAGCTCCAGAAACTCGAACCATATCTACTCCCCCTCCCATAGGGCACTGGGGGTCCTCAGTTTTGAGACAGAGCTTACATAACGTTACCCCCACAAACACGTAACCTAAGTGAGCAATGAATTTTCCCACACAGCCACATCTCGCTAGAGCCTGTTACAAGTATGACTTCTAATCTCAAGGTCCTGTCTAGTAGTCACACTCCTAAGCAGAGAACGCTAAGTGAACTAGACAACCACTGCATCAGTCCACTACTGCTTCCTACCCAAATACTAGTAGGCAGGTATCTCAAGAGACGTATCTATCCGTGACGCATATACACATAAACCTGTATGGATTTAGCAAGTTGTTACAGATTGTATGGATAACATCAAAGAGCTCCTATGGGCTGATTTTAGCCCACTAGTTGAAAGGTCTTGGAGAGAGGACAAAAGTTTCCTGGCAAGTTCTTTCTTGATTACTAAGCAACCCCCTGATACTGGCCAATATGACATCTCATTTCAAGAAGTGCAAAAAGCCATAGGTGGGATCCTACCAAATAAGGGCCCTGGCCTTGTTAAAATTCCAGGTGATTTGTTCTTGAATGAGCGAGAGGAATGGAGTGCTTATTTCTCAATAGCATTTACTGCCATCATGAAGGGGACCCCCATTCCTCCTACGTGGGCAGGGGAAGAAATTATTCCCATCTTTAAATAAGGATCCCAAGATTCCCCTACCAATTACAGGCCTATTAGCCTTATTGATTGCGGACTATTCAGCAAGGTCATACTGGGCAGGTTTTAGGACTGGATGTCCTCAAATGATGTTTTAACTCCGCTAAAGGCAGGGTTTCAGGAGTATATAGGCACCATAGGCCAGATGTTTTGACTCCAAATGTTGTATTGGAAAGTCGTTACCTTGGGCAGAGGTTATTTATATGTTTTCTCTGTAGACGTCCACTCAGCCTTTTATCTAGTTCCCAGAGAGACCCTGTGGAAGTTTCTTGCTGCTATGGGTGTATCAAGGTATCTACTAGGAATTTAGTGATGCTTCATACTGATAATTATGCACAAGTGAGATGTGGTAGCGTAGGCAAACTGACGGATCTCATCCCTGTGAATCGAGGGGTTAGACAGGGGTGTGTCCTTGCTCCAACTTTATTTTCGCTGTATATCAATGGCATTATTGATCATTTAGACCTGTGGAATTGTTGGCTAATCAGAAGGTTCCCACATTTATGTTTGCAGATGATACTCTACTACTCTCTAAAACACCAATGAGTCTGCAGAGACTATTGACAAACTTTGAAAGCTTCTGTATAGTAAGGGGTCTAGAGAAACATGTAAACAAAACAAAGTATATGATTTTGACCCCTGGATGTTCACCTAGGGCTAATCCACGGTTAGCTAGAACCCTATTAGAATGTGTAGGCACATTTGATTATTTGGGTATAATGTTAACTGAGCACATGGGATGGTATACCCATATCATGCAGCATAGGCTAAAGTTGGAACACGTTGCAGGTGACATTATTAAAACACTACAAGGATCACAGTTTTGCCCCATTCAGCCAGCCTCACAAATTTATAATATCCAGGCTCTGGGGACTGCTTGTTATGGAGCTGAAGTGTGTGGACATCTTAGAGTGAACTTGCTTACTGCAGTGGAATATCGCTTTAAGTGACAGTTAATTTGGCTCCCTATACCCCATGCATCCGCTCAGGATGGACTTAGGATTGACACCTCTCGAAGACAAACTAGGGTTGCGCCCCCTATTATTTTTTTGAAGAATCTGGTTCACACCTGAGATTTCTTCCTACCATAAGGGCATAGGGGAAATTTTGTCCCTAGCTGAATATAACAATATTCTGTGGATAAGGTACATCAAGGCCACTTTGTTGGGAATAGGACTGGAGAGTCTCTGGAGCTCTCCAGATAAAACTAGGTCTATAACTAAGTCAGCACTCAAGCATGCATATTGGGAATTTAAGGACTCCACTCTATTTTCCCAGATGAGGCACGGGCCCCTGGCAGAAGGATTTCTAATTTTTAACGATTCATACAGGTGGGAGGAATTTTTGAATGAAATAGGCTAGACGGCTGTATTTGCAGTTCCAGTATGGAAAAATGCCTTTGGGTTCTTTCACTGTAAACAGGGCACACTCTAGGGGGGCCTTGGAGCCCCAGTGTCCTATGTGCAGTTACTGCAAACAAACAGTCAAACATGTTCTGTTTTTCTGTCCAATGTTTAGAAACTGTAAGAGGAGTTTGATTATCCTGCTGTGTCAGAATTTGGGAGTTAGTGACTTTAAAGAGCCCGCCAGGATAGTCGTACAATCAGTTTTTCGGCAAGCAGATTTTTATTGGGAATGTGGAGATTAAAACAAAGGATGCACATTGGTCTTATAGTTAGGGGCGGGGCAGGAGTTCCATAAAGTATAAGCCCCCACTCACAAGTGTATGGTGACCTTGCCTTTTAACCTTTGTTGAGTTCTTTGCTCCCATATTAAGCTGAGGGGTAGTCCTGATTGTATTACTGTTTTTGATGGCACCTCCTTACGAAGCACTTTAGGGCAATAGTGCCTTCGTACGTGTCACTTTGATATGCTGTGGTTGATTTATGATTTTGATGTTTGTATCCCTTTTATTGGTTGATTTGGAGTAAGTATTTATTCCTCATATTGAGGACTTGGGTTCCACAACTTTTTGTTTGTTTTGAACGTTTTGATTGATAACATATTTACTGATTTATAGTGTTTTTATCTGTTATTTTATACTTTTATGTGTGTGATTATATGGCAATGTGCCAAAATAAAGCTTATTTTGACTTTGACTTTGATATCATAAAGTTCCTTCAAATGAATATTTCCAACCCCATCTTCTGCTTGGCTAACTAAGCTAAACCTAGCTCCAAAAGAAGCCTACTGTGAGTTTCAGAGATGGTTCACACCTGCATACCTACATTAGAACCAATGCTGATTAAAGAAGCATCATCTGCTATTCTCATGTGCATCCGCAGGTGGGTGGACAGGCCGCCGAGTGAAGGCTGGATGTGCCTTCCCCATAGTCTTAAGCAAAGGAAGGTGGTTACAGCTGTGTATGACCCTCAGTCTTGAGTTCCTGATATGAATTACCTCTCTATCTTATTACACTCTGTTCTAATTTATATATATCATCTGAGCATTGTCGAACATTTTCAGAATAAATCATTCATAGTAATGCCCCTATAGCCTTTCACTTACATCTGGAACACCTTGCTTGTTGTTTAAAATATTAAGTGAGCAGTGAAGATATCAATTTCTATGAAGCCTTTATCATTATTTTTAAAAAACTAAGAAAAATGCAGCCTACGCAGAAAAGATGAATATATTCAAGCACGCTTGATTATCATATTGCAATAAATAACCACGTGGATAAATATGCATATCTACTTAAAACATATACCTAAACAAACAACATAAATAAGTCAGTCCCAGTGATTCATTGGTAACTTTCCATCACGCATTGACGGCTTAAGCTTTTTTTAATTACTTTTCAGCCATAGCAGAATAGGCGCATTCTCCTATCACTTTTTCAATAAAAAAATGCATGCCTCGCCACGAGTTGGATTTTTTCACCACTTATTTCGTTCTCTAAATATCAAAATGCCCTTCATGACCTAACCTAGCATATACCATCCAGTTTGGAAGGTCTCATCTTCACTACTTTTATCTTCCCGTGTATTTCATTACTAATCACTGGTAGTCCATCATCCTGTATGAAAACTACATGCTACTCACTTTCTGTGTCTTTTTTACACTCTTCTATCTGGCTTGGTATATGGGATATAAAATCAGCAGCAAAACTGTTGAATACTTTTAACAAAAATCTAGTAACCTCATGATGAACCAGGGAATTCTAGCCAAAGTACTGATGCTGTGTTTACTCATCAACACTTTGAGAAAAGGTTTTGGGTCATGGTGTACCATGCACAACTTACCCCACACATAAGCTTCAAAATGCCTCAAGGCCCAAACACATTCCAACATTCCAAGTTCCTTGAATGAATACTTCTCAGCCGGGATAGTGACCTACGAAATCTTCAACAACTTGTTCTACACCCTGTGTGTTAATCTGTGAAAAAATTGCATCAATTCCTTTACTGCTTGCATCTATAGTTACTATACTTTAAGAACCCAGATCAATCCCTATAAGGGAATCAACCCTGACTATTGCCTATTTAATAACTCTAAAGTCCTCTTGACAATCCGCTGTTCTTTTAAACTAACCCTGCACTTCATCATTTGTTGAATGTGAAAAACTTCAGTTGCAAAATGTGTTACCTAGCATGAATACAATTGAGCTAACCCAAGAAACAACCTGATCTCATCCTTTCTATACTGATCTGGAACGTCATGAAACAAGGCATTCGGTTGACATGTTCCCTCAGAAAACATGATCCGAATATGTAACACTCCTCTGCAAACTTTCACTTTAAAATTCAACTATATACCCCGTCTCCAACATGCTTAAAACATGTCTCAACCTTGAAAAATACTTCTTCTGTTTGTTCTTTCCATGAATCAAAATATCATCCTGGAAACACTTGATTCCATTTGATTTCACTTTCTTTTTGTAAATAACTGAAAGCTCAATCTTTGAAATACAGTGGGAGCAGATGCCAAACAAAATGCCAACTGCCTAAACTGGAAGTATCCTACTTGAGATATAAAGATGGAATATTTCCTACTCTCAGGTACCAGAGACATCTGGTGATACACCTATGACAAATTAACCATAGAAAGCCATTTAGCACCTCTAACTGAGGTTAACATCTCACTAATGTGCTACAACAAAACTCTGTCAACAATTATGTTATCAGATGGCAAAGGACCATACACAACCTGATCTTTCCATTGCTTTTCTTGCACTATCACCAGTTGGGAAATCCAATCAAACATTTCTATGGCCTCCATTATACCTGCCAAAACACATTTTGTCAAATTCTAGAGACACCTTCTCTCTGACTAAAACTGGAACATTTCTAACTTTGTGTATTTTCAGGAAAGCATCCTCTTTTAGCGCAATACGATGCTCAAAACCCTCAACTTCCAAATAGTCTTGCTATAAACTCAGGGAAGCATTGATAATCCAGTCCCCTGTGGGAAACCCTCATCAGGAATCAGCCCATGGTCACAACTGTTTGGATCACGTACTATGAGAAATTGGGTTGTTGGTTGAAGACGGTGTTAGCCCTTCCCAAGCTACAGCCACAAACCCCATCAGGGTGAAACGCAGAAGTCACTAAATTAACCTGTGCTTAACCTTTTGGTAGCTTAGCACAAAAGCAGTCAGGCTTAACCTAGAGGCAATGTGTTAAGTATTTATGCAGCACACAAATAGTAATAAAGTGAAAACACAACACAAGGAAAATCCCACAACAATTTAGGAAAAATAGAGTAAATGTTAATAAATTATTTGACACCAAAACGTCAAAGATTCAATCAGTTGAACCGGCAATTTGCAATGTCAAAGATTTAAGGTAAGTATAGCTCCTAAAAGCCCAAAGTACCACTCACGGTTATCTGGTTGTTCGAGACTAGGCAAAGTCACAAGTTCAGGCTAGCTGCGATGGAATAAGGGCCAAATGTAGGGACCAGGTTGGTCCTACTGAAAATGTTACCTTCTAAAGTCCAGCGCAACAAGTTCCTTTTATGGTGGAGAAGGCCACGAGGAGCAGGGAGAGCATCGCTGATGGTCATCTCTGCAGCACGAAGAGCAGGTTGGGTGACATGTACAGTTGTTGCTGTAGTGCAGCGATCCTTTCAGGTGTCAAGGGCAGTCGTTGCCAGAGATTCACATTGGTGGTCACTGCAGGTCTGTTGATGCTGTAGCTCAAAGTGCAGATCTCATGTTGCCGGTCATCACTGGCAGTCGCTGTAGCGCAAAGAGTTGGGTTCACCGGAGCATCGTGTTGGTGGGTGGCTTGGGTGGTCTTGGCGCAACCAGGCCGATTTGCAGTTGTGATGACTCCATAACTTCAGGATTTCTTTCTTTCTTAAACAAGAAAATCAGTTGATGGCACACCAAGGGTCCAGGAGCAGGGAGACACCTCTTGGGGATCAGGAACTCACTCCAGCAGAAGCCAGCAGGGCTCAGGCAGGTACAGTTGCTGCAAGTCAACTGAGCAGTTGCGCAGGGGCCTCTGGAGCTTGTTGTTACTCTGTAGCTCAGAACTGGGGGTCAGCCAGCTGACCCTTGCAGTCACTTCAGCCTGAGGTTAATTGTGTAGGTTTAGTCTTCCTCCTCAGCCATCAGGGCAGGCCTCAAGCAGCAGGGTAGCTAGGTGTTCTTCTTCTGTAGTATCCACATGTCCAGGGGTTTACTGAGGAGTGGGTCGGAAGGTCCCCTTTTATACATTGTGCTCACTTTGAAGTGAGAGAAGCTTCTGGGGTTTTCCCCCTACAGAGGTATCTGGATTTCCTGCCTCCCTGCCCTGGTCCCAGTCTCTCTGAGAGCACAGTAGTGTTAAGTCCTTTGTACATGAGCTGGGCTAGTGCCTTTGAAGAAGAAGTGTGGTAGGTGTCACCTCCGAACCTCTATCCTGCCAGAGATGGCTGATCCTTCCAATACCTAGTCCCCTGATTGTGATACTGTCTGGGAGGAATACACAAAAACCAACTGCTCCTAGTCATTTGATCCAGGAAGATGCTGTGAGCACGAAATGGTTAGGACAAGAAAATGCCACTTTTAGAAAGTTTACATTTTCAGAATTGTGACTTAAAATTGAGCTTTACCATTGAAAAGGGTTTTCAATTAGAATTCCTCAGGCACCAAACTTGACTTTTGTATTTGCTCCCAATGAAGCGTTGTCACCTATTTAATGTAATAAGGTAACCCAATGTTATCATATGGGAGAGGTAGGCCTTGCAGCAGTGAAAAATGAATGTAACAGTTTTTCACTTCCAGGACATGTAAAACTTAAAAATACATGTTCCACTTTTTAGATACAATGTACCCTGCCCTATGGGTGGTCTAGGCTTACCCTAAAGTTGGCTTATATGTGCTGAAAAGGAAAGTTTAGGCCTGGAATTTTTTTTTATGCCAGGTCGAAATTAGAGTTTTATAACTGCATGCACAAGCTTCAATGGCATGCCTGAGCCAGATTTTTAAAATGAATATTCAAGTGGGTTGCACAGTAGGTGCTGCAGACCCACTAGTAGCATTTCATTTACAGGCCTTGGGTACGGGTGGTATCACATTACTAGGGACTTACAAGTAAAATAAATGTGTCAATTGGGTGTAAGCCACTTTTACCTTGTTTAAGCGAAGGAGCACAAGCACTTTAGCACTGTTTAGCAATGGTAAAATGCACATAGTCCTAAAAGTAAAAAAAAAAACGGGTTCAGAAATTTGGAGGGGTGAAGGAAAAATGTTTGGGGTCGACCCTGCAGAGAGGGCCAACTCCAACAAGTACTATATGGAAATTCCTTTGGTCAACTCAACCAGGGCCGATGGACCTTTTATTAAATATATATATTTTTCTGGTGTGGTGATTATTAAATTTGAACATCAAAGTTCTATAGCCATACACAAATTATGCTATACCATTCCAGATACATGTCTGTCTTCAATCATTTACTTCCAATTCTACCTATGAATTTCTCTCTTCACACGATCTCATTTATAATGGTGAATGCAAACCCAAATTCTGTCAGCATTACCCCCAATAACCAAAATCATGTATTCAGGTTTATTAAAAACACATACGTCTTCAATATTCAAAAACACATTTCCGACAGAGCTTGCATCATATGCTGAATTATCTTCCTTTCACTGCACTTGAATTCTCCACAATCGTCACTGACACACTTTATGCCATTATCCTTCCTCTTCTGACACACTTTTGCAATATCTCCTGTAGTTCTACAAACAACACATTCCTGCCTGAAGCCAGCAAACATTTTGCTTAAAGCCAAATTATCCTTGTCATCGCACTTGTGGCATTGGAGTGCATCTCTCAATTTATTATTTCCTTTCATGCTTTGATTGTCAGGTTTGCATTCTATTGAGACTTTTACTCTTTCCACTTCATCAGGGCAAGTTTTACAGACTCAGGTTTGCACATCTTTTTGATACCTCTGCCTTGGGCAATAGGCAAAATATTATCTAATTTAGAATCCCCATTCACCACAATCCCTCTTGAATTCACATGAATTACAACTTGGTCATAAATAAACCACCAAATTTGCAATCAATATTTAGTGCCGAAGTATACTCATCAATAGGCTTCCAATTCATTTGTTTCCTTCGGAAAAACTTGTATAGAGTGATCTTTATACACATTTTGGGAGAAAATGAATTACCAGGATCTAGCAAGGCCGCATTAAACACTGTAGTGTCACCAGTCACATCTGACTCTGACTGTAAGTCTTGAAACCTTGTGATCCCCGCAATAGTAATAAGGTCTTTTTCTTCAGTTTTGTTGACATGCTATTTAGTTAATCTACTGCGGCAACCTAATTAAGAAAGAACTCGTTCCATTCATCCCTCCCATGAAAGGTGTTTCACTAGCTGCCCAGCAAACTTGAGGTGGGCTAATAGTAACATTTTGGCCGCACATATTAACATGCAAAAGGAGAGAAAAAAGCACAATCCCAGTTCTACAGCATTAATAACTTAAAAAAACATAAGAATGTCACCGTACGTTGTGAAAAAGAGTTCAATGAATCAACACTGTACTTTTTTCACAACAAAAAGAACAAATCTCACAGTTCTTAATGGCAATAGAGGGGGGACAGGTCAACACGGATTTTATTTTCATGTTTGATGCAATAAAATTGCGAAGTACACTCCTGTCTCAGAATTAAATATACTGAAAGGCCACTCCAAAACCTAATCTGTGCCCGTGTGACTCAGTTTGTTATATATTGAACAACAATACGAAAATAGTTTACATTGATGTGAGTGCATTTATTTACCAACGCGACCCGTTGCATTCAGTTCATTGAGGAGTTACTGCCTCGTTTTTGAACGTTTTTGGTGTGTGCCTCCACCAACGCGACCCATTACCTTGCCTTGAAGTGTGGCCTCAACCAAAATGGCAGCCATGTAGGGTAAGGTTGCGAGACCCACCATTACGCAGGTGGGAGAATGAGGTAACATCACTCTGCGTTCGTCATGAAGCAGCACCTCCCTTACTCTCCTGTCCGCTTGCGCAGGGCTCTACCATTGGATATTTCTTTTATTTGAGGCACTACTAATAGATCGTTCCCAAAACTCACGAGACAGAACTGGGGAAGCAAATAAAATTCCAACCTCCTTCTCAGTAAGGTCTGCTTCTTCAGAGACTTCTTACAACACAGCTGAAGAAGGTACTAAACGTCATTCCTTTACTGCACATGTGTATTCCTCACTTCCCTCCTCAATCCACCAAATTGTCGCCAAATTTTTTGAGTTGCATCCCAACAATACACCGATCACGATTCTGTTTCGTGGTAAGATTGTTCACCTAATGAGAAGTGAAGAACAACATCCTACGAGGGCCTAACTTTCCAGCCACTCAACTGATACTCCAGGAACCCTTCTCACATTCTGAACACGCACACCACGTTTGCACTCAAGCCATCGCAACAAGTCACTCTTGGTGTCCTTCCATCCTCCACTCCCTTAGACGTGTTGAGGTACCTTTCTCCTCCTCGCCGTTTGCCGGTCTTAACTTGCCCAACTTGAAAATCTGAAGTAAGACTCAGTAGTCAGGCAGCAATGTAAATTCAAGCGAGTTTCATTCATGCCACCTCAGCTACTGTCAGCGTCTATTTGCTGAGCTACATAACGTTGCTCTGTTAGCACAGAACATTCTAAGTTGAAACCTCCCCTCTGCAATCCGGATGTCTGCGCTATTAATATTTTTTTAATCATTGTTACAAAATAAAGAAATGTGGATTTTTTTTGTATGAACGCTCAAACGTGATATTGTTTATAAATAATACATACCTATTTGCAACATTGGTTTACTACAGGTGCTCAAAAGACTAACAGAGGAAAAATGAAATATGTCTTTGCCCCTGTATTTTTCAAAAATATATATTTCAACAATGCTGTGTTTTTATGGTCTGGCTGGACAGTGCAGCTGTCGCCAGACAATTATGTGAGTATCACCAGGAAGAGGGGCTTTGAAACCCCCCCCCGCCCCCATTCAGCCACACTGACATGTTAGTCACCTGCACAATGCATCTTAGGAGTGTTAGTTATGATTTTTTACATGTTAAGTATTGTTTTAAGTTGGCAAGGTCCTGTCTTTACTTGGCCCTCATTCCAGTCCCTGACAGTGCTGTCTCAACAAAAGAAATCTGGAAGTCAAAAAAACATAAATAAACATCTGTATGACAGGCTTGGAGGCTGTACCTAAAGCAGTAGGAGGATGAAAACTATGAGGATAATGCCAAGAGGTGGACCACTAGGAGTGCTAGGATGACCAGAGCCACAAGACCAGGAGAAGAAGAACCAGGCCCTGGGTAACCTAATTGATGAAGACCAGGATTACCAATGCCAGCGGGAACCAGGAACAAATAGACAATGAGGAGCAGGACAATTGAAAGACTGCATTAGAGATACCAGAACCAGGGTGAGAAGGATTCAGAGGGCCTGGAGGATGAGGAATGGGGGGATCTGGACCCAGTGGACAAGGGACCGAAGGAAGCGAATGACCAGAGCTAGAAGGAACAGAAGACCATGGACCATAACAACATGAAAGGCTATGAGGGCCTGTGAGCACAAGCCAGGACTAGGGAGACGAAGTAAGCCAGGGCCGGGAGTAGCAGACCCAAGTAGAGAGACCAAAAAGGACCACTACCAGGAGACCAGTGGAGAGAAGGACCATTGACAGGAGGGCCAAGACCACAGACATCAGATCAAGGAGGACAAAGGGACCAGGAAGACCACAACCAGAAAGGACCAGGGCTAGCAGGACGAAGAGACCCTAGATTAGAATAACCAGAGAGATATAAATGGTAAGAAAGGCTAGGTCCAGTGGGACCATGTTCAAAAGGTCTAGGAGTGTCATACTCAGGGGGATCCTAAACGAGGGTGACAAGAACAACATGAATAAGGGCGACCCACAACCAGGGCTGGCTTTAGCACTGGTGGTGCATGGTGCACCAGTGTTTGGTGGCACCCCACACCAACACCCTCCCCCCAGTGGTCACCTCCGCCACACTGATTTCTTCACTGCCACCCATTAACAGTGCCCCTCAAGTCTCCATAATCACTCCCTCAGATGCATTCAATTAGTTTTTCAGTGCCAATCATTCAGTGTACCGTGCCAGAGTATTTTACATCACACACACACATTATACACAGACAATCATATGTAAATCATTGTATAGGAAATGATACATAAGACAGAATTCTAGAAGGTGTAGGAGTCATATTATCCATACTGGTAGGCAGTGTAGTTAAAGAATGCTTGGTGTGGAGAAGAGCAAACTCTCCGAATTTAAACCATAACACTATGGTTGGGGGTTCTCTTTAATAATAAGAATTGATTTCTACCCAAATGAGCCCCTTTTGCAGCATTAGGATAATGAAAGACTGGGAAAAAATCATAACGCTCTGTATGTGCACTTTGTGTTCTACATCGTACACATTCTTTGCAGCAGGTATGCCAACCCTTTGTGCTACCTTACGATGAGTCAAACCTTCCACTAGACAAAACTCAATCTCTCCCCAAAAAGAACATTAATCACATGAGTTGTCGTGGCATTTTTATTGTTGTCTGAAAATTGCTGGAGGCTAGGAATGCTGCAGCAGGTGCTTTTAAAACCATAATATACTTGCAAACACAGTGCCCTTACTCTACGTCTGCATGTGGTGGCACCGGTCGCACTGCCCTAGAGCCAACCCTAGCCACAACACAGGAACTATGAGGACTAGTGCCAGAGGGGTGCGAAAGACCAGACTCATTAGGACCAATACTAGGAGGACCATGATAGAGGGGCCATGGTCAGATGGATAGGAACAAGGTAGAATAGGCAGAACTAAGACCAGAACTACGTGGACCAAGGTGACCAGGATCAGAAGGATTAGGGACAGGAAACTGAGGGGACTAAATAAATCAGGGGTGCTGGACCAAGAGGACTACTGGATAAGAATTAGGGTGAGGAGGATGAAAAGGTCTATGACTGGGAGCCTGTGAAACAAGAGACCCAAGATCCAAACGACTAGGAGCAGAAGTACATGGTAATGACAACCAGTCAAGCCAGAACCAGGAAGTACAGGGCCAGGACGTTCTTAGACTAATCTGAATCAGAGGTCAAGGAACATCAGAGCTAGGAAAGGCCAGGATGATCTGTGATAGGACAAGTTGTTGCAGAGCCATGCGAGCAAAGAGCAGGAGGTCGAGGGTCAGGAGGACCCAGACTAGATTGAAGAGGGCTAAGAATATCAGGGCATGAAGGGCAATGGCCAGTATGTCCGTGATACTAGGATAATCAGGACAGGGATTAGGAAGAATGAAAGGGGCAGTACCAAGGGCACCCAGAACACCAGAGCAAGAAGTCTAGGTAAACTAAAGGGATCATGACCAGGAGATCTGGACGTTGGGCTAAGAGGGCCATGAATAACAAGACCAAGGGGAGCATGGCCCAAGTAGGGCAGAGCAGTCATTACAAGTAGCATGACCAAGGTAAAGAGGATCTGAGTTAAGGCCAACCAGCATCTGGAAGACCAAGTGGAATGGGTAGTGGTAGGCAGGAGGACCAGGACCAAAATGACCAGGCTCAGAAGGACCTGAACAAGGAAAACTTGGATCAACAGGACCTGAATGAATGGCTGCAGTACCAGTAAGGGAAAATGGATAAGGAATACATCCAGGAGACCAAAGAAGGACAACCCAAACCAGGAGGACAAATACTAACAGTGCCTGGACATGAGAAGCAAGATAGGCCAGGACCTGCGGTACCTGGGCTAGGAGGTTCGTGGTGAGGAGAATTAGGACAAAGAGTGCCACAAAGGAACAGGGCCAGATGGACAAAGACTGGTGGATCCAGGAAGGGCCATGATGACCTAAAGCCAAAGCTTATGCTAACACGCACAATAGGACAAAGAGGACCAGGACCAAGAAGACCAAGACTAAGATAGCAGGTTGGTCATGTCCATGACAGTTAGATCCATTAGAATCCAAACTATAAGGAACAGGATCAAGAGAATCAGGGGCAGTGGGCACAAAGTCACAAGGATTACAAGGATATGAAAAACTAGAATAGCATGACCTTGGCCAGGAGTGCCAGGTAAATGAGACCAGGGACTCAGCTGAGTCAGAAGGAAAAATTCTAAGAGGAACAGGAAACAAAGGACTTAGGGGCAAGGAAGATCAGGGCAAAGAGGGCCAGGACCTTGAGTGCCAGGACCAGAAAGACCAGGTTTAGGAAGAAAAGGAGGATCAAGAGGACAAGGATCAGGACAATCAAAGCCTGAAGGTCAAGACCAAAGGGCTAGGAACAGGATGGCCAGGCGCAGAAGGACCAGATAAAGGACTACAATGTTGAGTTTGTGTAGCAGCATGGGGACAAGCAGCAGGAAAACCAGGGCCAAGAGGATTAGGACCAGATCCAGGAAGACAAGATCCAGGCCAAAAGGACAGAGGGCCAGAAGAAGCAAGGAAGATGAAGGGTCCGTATTAAGAATACCAGAGCAAGGAGGATTGGAAGGATCAGCAACAACAGGAACAGGTCTAGGAGTGCCAGAGGGGCATGACCACAGGACCAGGGCCCAGGGTACCATGTAGAGCCGGAAAACCAGGACCTGGGAGTAGCAGGACCAGGGTGAAGAAGAAAAGGAGGACCTGAACACCCAGAGCAAGGAAGACTGAGGGAACTGGGCCTGGATGTCCAGGAGGACCAGGACCAAAATGATAAGGCTCGGAAGGCCCCAAACAAAGAGAATAAGGAGCAAGAGGGTCAGTGGCACCACAACTAGGGGGAAAAAGAAGCTCAATTCACAGAGTGTCAGGACCTGACATACTAAGACAAGCAAGGCCAGGATGAGGGGGAAAAAAGGAGGCCTGGACAAAGAAGGCCAGGATAACAGGAGCCATGAGGGCCAAGCTGAGTGGCTAAGAACAGGATGAGCTGAACAAGAAGGATCAGGATAAAGCAGACATGGTAGGCCAAGGTGACAACAAGCAGGAGGACCAGGGCCAAGAGTATCATGACATCGTGGAGGAGGACCTGGTGAACTAGTCAGATCAGTAGTAGGGGGGGCTAGGGCCATTAAGGCCAGGGGCCAGATTGGGCAGGATCTGTTGGAGTAGAAGGATCAGAAAAAGTAGAATCAGGAACAGGGCTAGGAGGACCAGAGATGTCAGAAACAAGGGACCAGGACCTGAAGTACCATGTCAAGCAGGTAGACTAGGAATTGGGGTATTAGGGCCAGGTTGGAAAGCATCGGGAGAGCAAGGACCAATAGGACCAAACCAGGACCAAAATGATCAGGCCCAGTCACGGAGGACCAGTGGAGGCAGTCTCAGGTAGACCACAAGGACCATGGAAGGGAAAACTGGTATGACCCAAACCAGGAAGACTAGGAGTGCCAGCCCCAGGAGAACCAGGACAACAGGGCTAGGTGGGTAAGGACCCAGCAGACAAGCATGATCAGGATGAGGATCAGTAGTACCAGGAAGGGCTACTACAAGGATAAGCAAGGAAGACCAGGGTGAGGAAGGACTATAACCACAACCCCCAGATTCTGGACCTAAGCTAGTTAGGCCAGGGTCAGGATGAAAAACCAGAGAAGCAAAACTACCCAGAAAAAGAGGACTTTGAAGTACTAGGATGATGACCAACACCTAAAGATGCAGAAGGATCTGGAAGTAAAGGAAGATGACCTATGTGAATCTAGGTCACATGTTTTAGGATATGCCTTTTATACATGGTTCTTGTTCATGCTTGTTATACTGCCAACACCTAGAAACCTCACCTCTTCAGCCCATTTATGGAACTGGTAATTATTTGCTGAACAATTGAAGCATGAAAAGTGAATAAAAAGCCTGGACTATTACTGTAATGGTTAATGGCTAACAAAGGGGGTCGAAGGGATGTGGCAGTCAGCAGAGGGAAGCTTAAGATCATAAGAAGGCTCTGGTGAGCAGAAGAGGGGGTGATGGAGGCTCCAGATAGATCATCTCAGGTGGCCCAAAGGTGGATTCTGTGACACCCAGATCTTTGCAGTGACATTAAGGGGGTCATTATGACCGCCTGGGCAAAAGTGGCGGTTTGACCGCCAACAGGCTGGGGGTGAAGACCGCCACATTTTGAGTGTGACGGGTTGGCCTGTGCCAACTTGCCACATCTCCACTCATAGGCGGTATTAGGAGCCGTCTTTCCACCAGGGTTTCTGCTGCAGTAGCACAGCCACGAAAGCCCTGGCGGAAAGGCTACTGGTGACAGGGAATTTCTTCCCTGTCGCCGGTAGACGACTCCCACACTCCCCCCTCCCCCCTCCCAGCAAGCATAAAACACCCCCACACCTCTAGCAAGCACAAAACACCCCCACCCCCTCCAGGTACAGCACCCCCCACCAGGTACAGCACCCGTCCCCTACCCCCTTCCTGGTACAGGGTCCCCCTCTCCACATACACGCATACAGACACCCACACGCACCACGCATACACTCATTCACCAACACTAACATACACGCATTCACTCACATGCATCTATACTCACATTCACCACAACACCCTTACTCGCATTCACCACAACACTCATACTCGCATACACACATACATGCATACACACACTCACTTCTACATTCAGACACGCATACACACATTCATGCAGACAACACACAGACAACACACACACAACACCCCCCACCCTGTCATGTGTCGGACGATCAGCTTACCTGGTCCGGTGAGGAGGTTGTCCGGCAGGGAACCGGCTCTTCCACCTCTAGCAGTGCCCCACCAGCAGGACACAGCCAGGCCGTATTATTGCACATAATACGGCGGGCGGAGTCCTTCTGGTGGGTCAGGGCCGGTGGTAGAACTGCCCCAGCACCTCTGCCTGCCACCATGACTACTGCTGGATTTCCACCTAAAATGTGGCGGAAATCCAGCAGTACCGTAATATGGTGGGCGGAAGACCGCCAGCACTGGCGGTCTTCTTGCGCCCGTGACTTTGGCAGTCTTGCTCAAAGACGGCCAAAGTCATAATGACCACCTAAATGTGTGTGTGTGTGTGTGTGTGTGTGTGCATGTGAGGTGGGTATGTAGCAAGGGGCAGATTTACTGAGAAGTCATGCAAGACAACAAGACAACTTGCTGCACTGCATTGTGTGGCAGGGAGAAAATAGAAATGTGCCATATCCACTAAGATATGACATATTTCTGCTCTCTCTCTGCGCTGGTTCACTGTGTGCTGCTTAACACCAACACAGATACACTTGCACCACATGGTGCAAGGGTCCCTACATTACGAGTAGGATTGTTTTTGTGCAGGAATGGGCACTTTCCTACACAAATGCAATAATTTGAGGCATTTTTCTTTTTCTCAATGTTTGCTGCAGAATGCCGCACGCTTTGAAAAGAGAAGTAACGAGGAGCAATACAGATATTTCTCCTTGTCACTCCTCATTTGGCAAGGCATACCATCTTGACGAATTCCCAGGTTTACTCACCTTAGTAAATATGGCATTGCTTCAGAGTCCATGGTTGGATGCATGAGAATGCCCTTGTCCACCCAAGGAATACCTTTTCAACACAGGGTAATGAAAAACAGTGATTTGCGCTGCTTTGCATTACTCTGTTTTTACTAAGCCACGCAGAGCCACACAAGGTAGCTTTGCATGGCTTAGTAAATCCCATTTAAGGAATTTGTTGGCTTTCATCGCCTTGCGTAATGCAAGGGTGCTGCAAGCTATGTGTGATAACATTTTCCATCATGGACCACTGGGATGAGAGTAGATATAGCTTCCATACTCAATATGAGTGTATTCATGTGCTAGAGAGTGGAGACTCAGAGCTTAAGTGAGGGAGAATGGAGAAAAGGCTACCCTAAAAAATTCCGTGAAGTCATTTTTAGCAAAGGCTGCTGAGTGACTACAAAGGGTGGATGAAGTAAGTTTTCTCATACTAAAGGTGTCAAAGTTTCTAAGCAGGCCTGCCTTTTTGTCTGTGCCTGATGACTATTCAGAAAGGCTGATGACAGCCAGGTGCTGAGATCTCATGCTTCATTGTATCCTTGTTTTGGATATTTCTGCTTGGAGCCAACGCTATTGCTGTTGCTGTGAGAGCCATTACAAAGCACAAAGGCTGTGTCTGAGTGAGAGCCAGAAAATTATATTTGAAAGAGAAGCACCTCGGATCAGTTCTGAAACCTCAGTAGTGGATCTACATCCCCTGTCTAGAAAATGAGTATTAAATTGGAACTGTGAAATGATCGATCAGTAGGTCACAAGAATGGAGGTAACAAAATATCTATGTTGATTTAGTGTCTTATTTCTAACAATATTTGTAAGAAAGACAATAAATAAAAATCTCTGTGAGTTTCTTTTCTTCTGTGTCCTTAATGCCTATAAGGCTTTCTTTGATTTAATGGGAAAAGTCCTTCACATTCCAGTGTCATTCATTTTTATTAATTATAGTCCCATTCCTTTGTTACTGGCTTCTCTACAGAATACTTCCTCTCATGGCCTGATTAAATGCAGGCCGTCTTGGGAAAGACTGTATATCCATCTACCCCAATTTAGAGTAAACCCTGACTGTAAGGGATAAGACAACTCCCAGCGTGTGGCACCATTTGTCTTTCTGTTTAAGAAAAAACTGCTGCCTTGGAAACCAAGCATTTTTTTAAAAGTTTGCTCGCTGGCCATCATGTCTGATTGAACTGTCCCTTAACTGTTTCATGCATAGACAGGAACCGCCATGAGAGCAGTTTCTGTCAATGTAGAGAAATGTTCACAGAGCCAGCTGAGAACTCTGAATTTGGCGAGCTGCGGACCCTCAGGATGTTGGAGGTATTGTCCTCGCCATCCTGACAGAATTAACTCCATACTCTAAACTCTAAACCAGGCCCATAGTTCTTCTACTGCCATGAGATTGGAATGAAGCCTCTCCTTTAAACTGTGTTGGTCATTTCATAAGGGGCCCTATGCAATTGTTTATCATTTTTGTAAAATCATCCTAAATGTTAAATGACTCTACGTTACATGGTTTGTGACCACAAAAGTACTTATCATTGTGTACAAAACCCTTTTTATGAGTTGGAATTGTTTTTAGAGTAATAAAAGGATTTTTGCGAAGGTTTCTGAATTGGAAATTGTACGAAAGGGGGTTTCTCCCTCCCCTTTCCAAATTGGAAAGGAATTTATTGATAGTTTGTGACTGCAATTACTGTCACAATTTATTGATGAACTATTGACCCCCGAGAAAGGGTGTTAACTAATTTGCAAAGGGGAAGTGGTCCCCTTAGGACAGGGTATTGGCAGTTGCAGTGGATAGAGAAAAAGGTTTTAAAAAAACAGCCAGGCAGTGCAGCACTACAGCGACCAAGTAAATAGTGAAGTTTTAGTGCTATTTGTTTGTCTGCCGGCTGAACAGCACAGAGTCTCTGCTATTCAGCGAGTAGCCAGTTTAATTTTTAAGTTTTCCTGCTATTCGCACAGCTGCCAGGTGAACAGTGGAGAGTCTGTACTATTTAACCAACGACCAGGTAAGTAAATACAAATGTTTTTCTGCTATTTGCACTGCCGCCAGCTGCACAGAGCAGAATCACAAGTATTTAGCTGGCGGTTGAGTAAATAGTGAACATTTTCTGCTAATTGCACAGCTGTCGGCCAAACAGTGTAGAATCTCTAGTGTTTAGCCGGTGGCTGGGTAAATAACAACGTTTTTCTGCTATTTGCACGGCCGCCAGCTAAACATTGCAGAATCTATACTATTTAGCCAGCAGGCGGGTAAATAATTAAGTTTTTCTGCTATGTGCATGGCCGCCAGCTGTTTAGCGCAGAATCTCTACTACTTAAACAGCGGCCACGTAAATAGTGAAGTTTTTCTCCTATGTGCACAGCCTTCAGCCAAACAGTGCAGAATCCCTATTTCCCCAGCAGCTAGGTAAATAGTGAAGTTTCTCTGCTATATACAAGGCCGCTGGCAAACTAGTTAATCATTTCTGCTATTTAGCCGGTGGGTGATTAAATAGCAGGAAAATAAATCACTATTTTACTGCAGCTAGGTAAATAGCTGCTACCATTTAAGAAATATCCAAAGAGAGCCCTCCTAGGCAATTATTGTAAATGTAAATATGACCCTTACAATTTCAAATGTATTTTATGTATAATATTGCGTTTTTGATGGCTTTGTTCAGTTGGAAGGGTTCAAGAAAAATACGTGCTGCATTGGTTTTGGCGATAAAGCACAGCCAACTTTATTTTGCTAAAACAGCCTGAACATTACATTGAAATGAATCCAAAACTACTTGATGGCGGCATTTAGTCAAGCTTTAAGTTATTTATTTGTGATGTGACTAAAATTTTAGGAATCGGGGTGCATTGGTAACAGTCTTCACCATGTCTAAAATGTTCGGAGGCTTGGGAAGCAGCTGTAGGAGAGGCTCTGTTATGAGTGAACGCTTGCAAAACCCTAGCTTTGTAAGTACTGAAAAACATGTTTTTTTGTTCAGTTCCTTTCCACTGTGAAAAAGTGATGGGGAAGCTCCTTACTTGAATGGGGTTTAGTGGAAGGAGGATTTTCCACAAGGACAAATAAGTTCCATGTGAAGAGAAAAAAAGTTAAAGGGGCCAATGGACGTTTATTCATGACTTAGGGGGTGATTCTGACCGCGGCGGTCGGCGGTCGCCGCCCGCCAAGCGGTTCCCGCCGAAAGACCGCGGCGGTCATTCTGGCTTTCACGCGGGGCCGGCGGGCGACCGCCAGAAGACCGCCGGCCGGCCCAGCGGGAAAGCCCCGTCAACAAGGAAGCCGGCTCAGAATTGAGCCGGCGGAGTTGAAGGGGTGCGACGGGTGCAGTGGCACCCGTCGCGATTTTCACTGTCTGCACAGCAGACAGTGAAAATCTTTGTGGGGCCCTCTTATGGGGGCCCCTGCAGTGCCCATGCCATTGGCATGGGCACTGCAGGGGCCCCCAGGGGCCCCTCGACACCCCATACCGCCATCCTGTTCCTGGCGGGCGAACCGCCAGGAACAGGATGGCGGTATGGGGTGTCAGAATCCCCATGGCGGCGCAGCAAGCTGCGCCGCCATAGCGGATTCCCATGGGCAGCGGAAAGTCGGCGGTACACCGCCGGCTTTCCGCTTCTGGCCGCGGCTGTACCGCTGCGGTCAGAATGCCCGACGGAGCACTGCCAGCCTGTTGGCGGTGCTACCGCCAACCTCCGCCAACCTCCGCCCTGGCGGTAATTACCGCCAGGGTCAGAATGACCCCTTACTCTTGCCATTTGGCTACTTTGGGCGCCTTACAACTCCAGCAGCAACCGTGGTGCAGTATTTTGTCACCCAGAATTACTAATACGCTGGGTACCAGTAATTACGGGATACAGATCAGTGGGGGGGCGGGCGGGCAGCACACACTCATTCTTTCACACACAGACACGCATGCACATCCTAACAACACTCATAACATTCAAACATGCACGCACGCACCAAACATTCATTTTAAAACATCACACACACACTCATTCTTTCACACACGCACGCACATCCATTAACACTCATAACATTCAAACATGCACGCATGCACCAAACATTCATTTTAAAAGATCACACACACTCATTCTTTCACACACACACGCACGCACATCCATTAACACTCTTAACATTCAAACATGCACGCACACACCAAACATTCATTTTAAAACATCACACACACTTACCTTCAGCCTCGAGGTCCCAGGAGGGTTGGGACTGCTGCCTTCCTAAGGTCACTCAATGAGGGAAGGCAACAGTCCTAGCCTCGTCACAGAGTGGGATGGCGTCAGTGAGACGGGGGGATGGGGTCCCCACAAGAAGAAACACAGGGCAAGAGAAGATCCAAAACAGAAACTGAAGAAATTAATAAAAGATAAAGAGGATGTTTATAGGGAACAGAGAGGGGAAAGATGGAAAGGAAGAAACTAATAATATTTTCCATAATTACTCATATTTTCAGTTCTAAATAATCAACAATCATACTGAACCTTCAGAGACTGGTAACCCCTAAAAAATATAAATTAGTAACTACAAATACAGTAGAGGAGACATATTTATAGACTGATTCCATTGCTTTAAAAGCCTGTGAAATCTCCATCAACTTGTTTTTAAATGACAATTACATAGATTTATGTCAAGGGGGATAAATAAAGCCCTGAAGAAGAGGAGTGAAGACTTAGATAACATATCTGATATTCCATGATTATCATTCCATTTTAGACATAATATATAGAGCAAAATACACCTTTCCTTTGAAAACTTAACTGGTTTTGCTTGATATCTCATTTCAGTTTCGTAAGCTACATCTTGAATTATCTGCTTAACATCAATGTTGGAATAAAATCTAGTTACACCAACTGTTTATCCTGGATCATAGAGTTACAGATATAATCGGATCAGATGCTCAACAAAAACGTGCTTGCCTCTCTTGTTTATTATAATCTCTCATGCCAAAATTCAAACATATCTGTCAATTATCATACATACATTGAGTTTTTAATGTCTAACTCTGCCAGTAACACTTCATTGAGCACAATTGCAAGTTCCGCAGATATTTCTACTCCAGCAGTGGACACACTACTTAAGGAGCTACTTGATATCAAAAATGTAATTCCATCTGTAAATACTGCAGTCTCTGCAAGCACTATGGAAGTACAAGGTTTAAGAGGGGAGGTAAACAAATTCCAATCTCGTATGCAAATAACGGATGGTCACCACTTCGAAATTGAAACATGCCTTGATAAAATTCCTGATACAAGTCACGACATTTGATATCTACAACAACAAAATTATTGATCTAGAAGACCATAGTAGAAAGGACAATATAAGAATTATAAGTCTTCCTGACAACTTGAAAAAGAGGATATGCCAATTTTTTTGACTAACCTAATCCCCACTGTAATGAACATTACCTTCACACCTCAACTTGAGTTTCAACATGCTCATTGTATCCACTCAAGAACCTCAAACTGTTCTGCACACCTTGTGATATTCTAGCCTGTTGTTTACGACATCAACATGCACATCAAATTATTACTGAAGCCAGGAAACACGGTTGCTATGTAAATGAGAAATCACACATTATTATCACCGCAGACATTTCAGCACACACCAGTCTCAAGAGGAAACAATTCTTAGTGCTACGTCCTAGACTGAAAAAGAGAGCCATTGAATATGATCTTCTAGAACCAGTGATCATGTTTGTGACTTTCAAGGAAAAAACTAAGAATATTCAGACCCTCATGACCTAGAGTCTTTTTGGAACGATTTAGATGAAAAGGAATCAGAGATGGAACATAAATCCTCCTCTGCACCACCTACACGGCTCCATCAACTGCTTCTACTTCAGACTCAGATGACCGAGGAAGATGGGAAGCAGTTCAACATACTTAGGGGGTCATTACAACATCGACGGTAAAAGCCGCTTTCCGCCGTGCAGAAGACCGCCAACACACCGCCGTGTCTGCGGAATTCCGCCACAGCTATTCTTAATCCGCCGAATTTCAGACACCCACACAAGTCCGCCACACCAAAGGTCAGTGATAAACTGGCGATAACAAATCCTCCACCGCCACGCCAACAGATACTCGCCCATGTTATTACGACCCACGAATCCACGCGGCGGTCTTTCAACCGTGGTATTCCATTGGCGGTACACACCGCTGCGCTCAAAATACACACACATCTCCAAAACACCGCCACATTGGACAATTCAAAATACACACACCTGATAAACACATACACACACCACTCCCACACAATCAATACAATATAAAACACACACCCACATCACCCACAAACCCCTACTACCAAAAACTATAGACGAAGGCAATAGACAGAGAGCACAGCAATAGACAACCCCACCACACAGAGGCACACAACACCATCACCCATACAACATCCACGCACAAAACACCCCACACCACTACACATCACCACACTCATCAACACATACACCACCCCACACATCACCTACACTACCCCATGGCACACCAAAGACACCCCAGGTTTTCCGAGGAGGAGCTCAGGGTTATGGTGGAGGAAATCGTACGGGTAGAGCCACAGCTATTTGGATCACAGGTGCAGCACACCTCCATAGCCAGGAAGATGGAGCTATGGTGAAGAATCGTGGACAGGGTCAACGCTGTGGGACAGCATCCAAGAAATCAGGAGGACATCAGGAAGAGGTGGAACGACCTACGGGGGAAGGTGCGTTCAGTGGTCTCCAGGCACAACATCTCGATTCAGCGGACTGGCGGCGGACCCCCACCTCCTCCCCCCTAACTAACGACATGGGAGGAGCAGGTCTTGACCATCATGCATCCAGAGGGCCTCGGAGGAGTCGGTGGAGGAATGGACACTGGTAAGTCAAATCTTAACTATCATATCCCCCACCCTACCTGCATGCTATCACACACCCCCACCCTCACCCCCTCCCCTATCACTCCAACTCCTCAGTAATGTACTAATAACACAAACCACCCATCCCAACACCAAGCCCTGCAGGACACAACAAAGCATGGACACCCATCACTAAAGCATGCCCACTGCACATACCCATAACACCCCCCAACCATCATCACACAAGCCCCCACACAGGAATGCTTGCACTGGGGTACACGCACACCCACCCATTGCACACCATGACACACACACATGCAATAATCATGCTTTTATACCGCTGCAGGACCACTACCTAACGTCACCAGACAGGAGGGTCCAGACATCTCCACTCCACCCACAGAAGAGGCCCACAGTGACAACAGCAGCTCTGGCCAACTGGATCCAGATGACCAGCCCGGACCATTGTGGGCCTCGGGACAGTCGGTTCCCCTTGCACAGGCACATCCCAACACTGACCTTCCACCCTCTGGTAACACCAGCACAGCACCCACCCAGCGGGCCCATACCTCCGTCCCCACCACACGTCAATCAGCTGTGTGTCCACCACTACAGGGAACCCAGGATAACCCACCACCCCAACAACAACAGGGACCTGGGGGCAGTGGTAGTGGGCACACGGTCCAGGGAACAGAGGCACAGGAACACAGGGGAACAGGGAGGGCCGCTGTGCGACAGGGGGCGAACAGGCCAAGGGAACCCACTCTCCACGAGGCCCTCTCCTCCATCATGGGGGCATACCACCACTCCCAGGAGACGATGGCTACGGTACTGGCCAAGTTTCAGGAGACCCAGCGCCTGCAGGAGGAACAGTATTTGGGCTTCAGGGAGGAGCTCAGAACCATCAGCTCCGCCCTGGGCACCATCGTAGGGGTGCTGAAGGACATACAAAAGACCATGAGGGACACCGTGGCACTCCAAGGGGCCCCTGACACTAGCCTGGACGATGAACTGCCCACCACCTCCGCCGGCACTAGAGGACAGGACGCCCCGCCACAAGACCACCACACCAGCACCCCACCCCCTGCAGGCGGAGAACCACCCCGCAAGCGGTCCATGAGATCCAGGAACAGGACAGAGCACGACGGCAAGACCCCCGCCAGGAAATGAGACCACCCTGATTGTACTCCCACTGTCCCACTTTGTTACCCTGTCCAGATTGCAACTGCCCCATCTCCACTTCCTATGCCCATATGGGCAAAGCACCTGTGAGACTAATAGACTGGACTCTGCCATGGGCATTCCTCCACCATCACCCATGACCATTTTACCACCCCCTCCAATATTTTGCACTTCAATAAACACCCGTGAACCACAAAACAATCTGGAGTCAGTCTGTGATTTTGAAAATGTGTATTAGCTATGACAATGACAAAATCCATTCGAAAATGTAATGTCAACATACCTATGTCACACATCACAAGTCCATGAAGGATGCAAGCAGATGACACACGTTGGTAACCACACCTTTGAAACCGTAATGGAAATGTATCACTCAGTTAGCAAATACTACTTCAAATTGACAGACAGGATAGAGGTAGAAGTGTGAAAGTACTTGTAGTAGGCAGGAATGTGTTCTCACCTGTGTGTCACTGGAAATATTGCTGTATGACTGACTCCCTGTTGTCAATATCTTCTTCCTCAGCTTCCTCCTCATCACTGTCCACAGGCTCCACAGCTGCCACAATACCGTCATCTGGACCATCCTCCTGCAGAAAAGGCACCTGGCGTCGCAAAGCCAAGTTGTGAAGCATAGAGCAGGCGATGATGATCTGGCATACCTTCCTTGGTGAGTAGAATAGGGATCCACCTGTCATATGGAGGCACCTGAACCTGGCCTTCAGGAGGCCGAAGGTGCGTTCGATTACCCTCCTAGTCTGCCCATGGGCCTCATTGTAGCGTTTCTCTGCCCTGGTCCTGAGATTACTCACTGGGGTCAGTAGCCATGACAGGTTGGGGTAACCAGAGTCCCCTAATAGCCACACACGGTGCCTCTGGAGTTGACCCATCACATACGGGATGCTGCTATTCCACAGGATGTAGGCGTCATGCACTGAGCCAGGGAACATAGCATTTAACTGGGAGATGTACTGGTCTGCCAAACATACCATCTGTACATTCATCGAATGATAACTCTTCCGGTTCCTGTACACCTGTTCACTCCTGCGGGGGGGACCAGAGCTACATGGGTCCCATCAATAGAACCTATGATGTTAGGGATATGTCCCAGGGCATAGAAGTCACCTTTAACTGCAGCCAAATCCTCCACCTGAGGGAAAACGATGTAGCTCCTCACATGTTTCAGCAGGGCAGACAACACTCTGGACAACACGTTGGAAAACATAGGCTGAGACATCCCTGATGCCATGGCCACTGTTGTTTGAAATGACCCACTTGCAAGGAAATGGAGCACTGATAGCACCTGCACTTCAGGGGGGATTACTGTGGGATGGTGGATTGGTGACATCAGGTCTGGCTCCAACTGGCTACACAGTTCCTGGATTGTGGCACAGTCAAACCTGTAAGTGATGATCAAATGTTGCTCCTCCATTGTTAAAAGGTCCACCAGCGGCCGGTACACCTGAGGATTCCGCCATCTCCTCAAATGTCCCAGCTGACGGTGCCTAAGAAGGACAACAGCGACCACAGAGTCAATGAATTCTCATGTATGTACCCACAGCTACACAGAACACGACACTAAATACAAAATTCTTCTGGTATGTGTGTTGAGTGTAGGCCTAGGTATGTGTGACGCAGTAGTAAATGAGGCCCCTGAAATGGCGGCTGCCTGACCTCTAAACTGGGACAATGGGATGTGAGGTAACTGCGCTGGCGTTGTACACCGTCGCGGTAGTCGGTCATAGACCGCGGCGCAATGCTGCATTGGTTAACATTGGACCCTATGGGTCCCAGGAGCCAATGATGAAGTGCGCAGGCGGTGATGATACGCACCGCCGCGGATGTGACTGCCATTTGCTATCCTTTGAATCACTCGATACCTGATCTTCGACAGGAGAGGACCTACACTGCAAGTGCTGCTGTGACCCCGGTCTGGAAGAGACAATGGTGGTCATTACAACCCTGGCGGACGGTGTTAAAGCTGCGGAAATACCGCAAACAGGCCGGCAGACAAAAAAAGGGAATTATGACCCTGGCGGTAACCGCCAACAAAGACAGCCACTTTAACACATCGCCCGCCACGGCGGTACAGACAAACAGCGTGGCGGTCACCGCCAACAGACAGGCGGGAGACAATGTACCGCCCACACTATTACAACACACCAATCCGCCCCCTTTTCCGGGGCGGATTCACCGTGGATAAAAACACGGCGGAAACAGCCTTTGCTATGGGAAAACGCTCACCTCAACACACTCCACGAGGAACGACGACTCCATGGAGCCGGAACTACAAATCCTACCTGCCCTTGTCTTTCTGCTCCTCTACGAACAACAGCGACATAGGCGCAGAACATACCGGTGAGTACTGCATCTACGACATGGGGGAGGGGGGGAGGCAAAAGTTAGGGGGACACCCACCGAACACCCCCACCCCCACCCTCGCATATTACAACATACACACCAATGCTGTCAAAAACCAGTGTCTCCTGACTAGTGACGATACTCTTGCCCTCCTGGGCACTGACTCCGGCAGTGGTCTCCTGACCAGTGACGATATTTGGGCCCTCCTGGGCACTGACTCTGGCGGTGGTCTCCTGACCAGTGACGATATTTGGGCCTTCCTGGGCACTGACTCTGGCGGTGGTCTCCTGACCAGTGACGATACTTGGGCCCTCCTGGGCACTGACTCTGGCGGTGGTCTCCTGACCAGTGACGATACTTGGGCCCTACTGGGCACTGACTCTGGCAGTGGTCTCCTGACCAGTAACGATACTTGGGCACTCCTGGGCACTGACTCTGGCGGTGGTCTCCTGACCAGTAACGATATCTGGGCCCTCCTGGGCACTAACTCTGGCGGTGGTCTCCTGACCAGTAACGATACTTGGGCCCTCCTGGGCTGTGACTCTGGCGGTGGTCTCCTGACCAGTAACGACGGTGCTGGCGGTTGTGTCTGGACCGCCGGAAATGATGGCACACTTCTCCGCCGTGACACTCACAACAGGCTGGGCAGACTTCCTCAGAACCTTCCCCACCTTCTTTGGAGTTACAGCTGACTCACCAATCGCCTTCGATCCCATTTCACTTGTTGTCCCACCAGGAGTCTTGACACTGTCCCGTCGTCCACTCTCCAATTTCGGTGCCTTTACAGGGGGTGGGCTGACAGTGCCTTGGCTCCGGGTCCTACTGCCTGCCCTGGTGGATGGTGCACTCCAAAAACCTGGAACACGCACCACTGGTACTGGAGGCTTTTTGGCGCTACGACGGGACTGATGAACTGGGGGGGGGGGGGAAACAGGTCAATTTGACAGAGGGGCAGTTTCTGACGGACACTGGGATGGGTAGCTGGAGGAGGTCTGTGAGTGGAGGTAGAGGAGGTGGTTGTAGGAGGTTTCACTTTAGGTGTTTTGGGTGCAGGTGCAGGTACTGGAGGCTGTTGTGAGGTGGATGGATGTTGGGTGAGTGATTGCCGGCGTTTGTGTACTTTGGGAGGGGGCGTCACAGACACACTGGGAGAGGACACAGGGGATGTGTAAATGGCAGTGGAGGTGGTGAGTGCAGGTGAGCGGCTTGTGGTGCTGGGTGTCCTGGTGCGAGTCCTAGTGCCTGTAGATGTG
The DNA here is from genome assembly GCF_031143425.1 of Pleurodeles waltl. Classification (NCBI taxonomy): domain Eukaryota; kingdom Metazoa; phylum Chordata; class Amphibia; order Caudata; family Salamandridae; genus Pleurodeles; species Pleurodeles waltl. Next base: position 838,531,179 of record NC_090442.1, read on the forward strand.
GTGCATGCAGGTGTGTGTGTAGACAAGACTGGGAGGGAGGAGGGAGAAGAGGAGGAGGGGGACACAGTGGAGACAGTGGATGTTGCTGTGTCTGTATGGGTGTGATGCTTGTGTGAGTGCCTGTGGTGTGTGTGGTGCCTATGTTTGCTTGAGCTACTTTTGGGTGTTGACTTGTGTGCCTGCTGGTCTGTAGGTGTTCTTGGGATGGGCTGGGGTACAGGGGATTGGGTCTGGGTGGAGGAAGTTGGAGGGGGGAGGCTGGACACAGGGACAATGGCTGCCATCAGTGCTGAAGCCAGAGATTGCAGGGTTCGCTGAAGGACAGCCTGACCAGAATGAATGCCTTCCAGGAATGCATTACCGTGTTTCAACTCTCGTTGTACACCCTGGATGGCATTCACAATGGTAGACTGCCCAACAGTGAGGGACCTGAGGAGGTCAATGGCCTCCTCACTGAGGGCAGCAGGGGTGACTGGGGCAGGGCCTGAGGTGCCTGGGGCGAAGGTGATGCTCACCCTCCTGGGCGAGCGGGCACGGGACACACGCTGAGGGGCTGCTGGGAGGGCGGTACTGGTAGGGGAGGTGGCGGCTGTACCTGTAGAAGTGGGGCGCACAGATGGTGCCGCCACCACAGGGGAGCTCCCATGGGCGGACGAGTCCGTGTCGCTGGTTGATGATCTGGTGGCCGACGTGAAGCTCCCCTCGCCCTCCGTCCCACTGGTGAATTCAGAGTCTGTGGTGTGGCCCTCCATGGCCATGTGGGATGCATCTCCCTCGTGCTCCGGTGCCAGTGTACCTCCGCCTGATGATGCTGATGTACAAAAGGACAGGGAGAGCAGGAAAAGGGGGGGAGACAGAAGAAAGAGAGTTTTAGAGCATGGCATAACGCTACAGTTGGCGGACAAGACAGACGCAGCAGCCCCATGCATTACACCGTGCTCCTGCCCTCTGCACATGCTATTTCTGGGATATGGCCTACATGGCAATGGTAGTAATCTGCCCACATGGATGGCAAAGGGGCAACCATACATCAACTTGCCTCTGTTTTGAGCTGGGGTAGAGTGCCACATGGCCTACATAACAGAGGGGCCTTGCCTACCTAACTCGCCCTGGCCTAGGGACACCCACAGCCCACCTCCCCCACCCAGACACCTCCACTGCACGCAAAGTCCACAGAATGAGGTTGTACTCACCCTCTTGTGTCTGCTGTGATGTCCTTAAGCGCCCATCCAACTCCGGGTAGGCCACCGCCAGGATCCGGAACATCAGGGGGGTCATGGTGCGACGGGCACCCCTCCCACGTTGGGAGGCCATCCCCAGCTGAGCCTCCGCCGTCTTCTTGCTGCAGCGGCGAATGTCCTCCCATCTCTTACAGCAGTGGGTGCCCCGTCTCTGGTGGGCCCCCAGGGTCCGGATTTCCTTGGCGATGGCACGCCAAATGTCCCTCTTCTGGTGGGCACTGACCTACATGATATGCACAAGGAAAGCGGAACAGTCATTACCTACTGCACCGTCGTTGTGATTGGCCCCCTCCCACCTCTATCCCTGTGGCCCATTCATCCCCATGCATAACTGTTCTAGGTACTCTGCCCCCTTCCCTCATCCACCCAGCCCTCTCCACCCAAGCCTAGCCCATACAACGTGCTCCCTGTGTACTAACCTGTTGGTCTGGAGGACCGTAGAGTAGCGTGTACTGGGGGAGGACCCCATCCACAAGTTTCTCCAACTCCTGTGCAGTGAAGGCAGGGGCCCTTTCCCCAGACGCAGCAGCCATCGTCGCTTCCAGACCGAGGTCACAGCAGCACTAGCAGTGTAGGTCCTCTCCAGTCGAAGGTCAGGTATCTAGTGATTCAACAGACAGAAAATGGTGGTGACGTCCGCGGCGCATCATCACCATCAGCGCACCTGCTCATTGGCTCCTGGGACCCATAGGGTCCAGTGTTAACCAATGCAGCATTGCGCCACGCTCTACGACCGCCTACCGGGACGGTGTCCAACGCCAGCGCAGTTACCCCACAATTCCATTGTCCCAGTTTAGAGGTCAGGCAGCCGCCATTTCAGGGGCCCACATGGCTTCAATTACTACTGCGTCACACATACCGAGGCCTACACTCAAAACCTTTCCCGGATGGGTTAATTGTCTGTTGTAGTCTTGTGTGTGACTGTGGGTACATACCTGGAGGAATGCTGACAGTTTCTTTGCTGTTGTCCTTCTTAGGCACCGTCAGTTGGGACATATTGGAAGATGGCGGAATCCGCAGGTGTACCGACCGCTGGTGGACCTGTTGACAATGGAAGAGCGACATGTCATCGTAACCTACCGGTTTGACCGTGCCACAATCCAGGAACTATGTACCCAGTTGGAGCCAGACCTGATGTCACCAATCCGCCATCCGACTGGAATCCCACCTGACGTGCAGGTGCTGTCAGTTCTCCATTTCCTTGCAAGTGGGTCTTTTCAGACAACTGTGGCCATGGCATCAGGGATGTCCCAGCCTATGTTTTCCAACGTGTTGTCCAGAGTGTTGTCTGCCCTGCTGAAACACGTAAGGAGATACATCATATTCCCTCAAGTGGAGGATTTGCCTACAGTGAAAGGTGACTTCTATGCCCTAGGACATATCCCCAACGTCATAGGTGCCATTGATGGGACCCATGTAGCTCTGGTCCCCCCACGCAGGAATGAACAGGTGTACAGGAACAGGAAGAGTTATCATTCTATGAATGTCCAGATGGTCTGTTTGGCAGACCAGTACATCTCGCAGGTAAATGCTATGTTCCCTGGCTCAGTGCATGACGCCTACATCCTGCAGAATAGCAGCATCCCTGATATGATGGGTGAACTCCAGAGGCACCGTGTATGGCTATTGGGGGACTCTGGTTACCCCAACCTGTCATGGCTACTGACCCCAGTGAGGAATCCCAGGACCAGGGCAGAGGAACGCTACAATGAGGCCCATGGGTGAACTAGGAGGGTGATCGAGCGGACCTTCGGCCTCCTGAAGGCCAGGTTCAGGTGCCTCCATATGACAGGTGGATCCCTATTCTACTCACCGAAGAAGGTGTGCGACATCATCATCGCCTGCTCCATGCTCCATAACTTGGCATTGCGACGCCAGGTGCCTTTTCTGCAGGAGGATGATCCAGAGGACGGTGTTGTTGCAGCGGGGGAGCCTGTGGAGCCTGTGGACAGTGATGAGGAGGAAGCTGATGAAGATGAAAACGACAACAGGGAGTCAGTCATACAGCAATATTTTCATTGAGACACAGGTGAGTACGTTTTCATGTTTCACATAATATTAACTTTCACACGTCTACCTCTATCCTGTACCTAATTTTCACTCCCTATTTGTTAACTGAGTTGTCCCCTTCCATTTCAGTTTCACTATTGTGGTAACCTACGTGTCAACAGCTTGCACCCTTGAAAGGCTTGTGATGTGTGACATTGGTATGTTGGCCTTCCAATGGGTAACCTTTTTTAACACTGTAATTGACAATACAATGTTCACAATCATTGACTGACTCCAGTTTTATTAGTGTTTCAAGGGTGTTTATTTAAGTGCATAACAATGAAGGGGGGTTGTGAAATGAGGATGGGTGATGGTGGAAGAATTTCCATGGCAGAGTCCAGTCTATTGTTCTCACAGGTACATTGCACATCTGGCCATTGGAAGTGGAGCTGGGGCTGTTCCGATTTGGACAGTGTAACAAAGTGGGACAGTGGGAGGACGATCAGGGTGGTCTTATTTCCTGGTCGGGGTCTTGCCATCTTGCTCTGTTCTGTTCCTGGATCTCAGGGCCCGCTTGCGTGGTGGTTGTCTGTCTGCAGGGGATGGGGTGCTGGTGTGTTGGTCCTGTGGCGGGGCGTCCTGCCCACTAGTGCCGGCAGAGGTGGTGGGCATTTCATCGTCCATGCTAGTGTCAGGGGCCCCTTGGAATGCCACGGTGTCCCTCAAGGTCTTTTGAATGTCCGTCAGCACCCCTACAATGGTGCCCAGGGCGGAGCCGATGGTCCTGAGCTCCTCCCTGAACCCCAAATACTGTTCCTCCTGCAGACGCAGTGTCTCCTGCAACTTGCCCAGTACCGTAGCCATCGTCTCCTGGGAGTGGTGGTATGCTCCCATGATGGAGGAGAGGGCCTCGTTGAGAGTAGGTTCCCTTGGCCTGTCCTCCCTCTGTCGCACAGCAGCCCTCCCAGTTCCCCTGTGTTCCTGTGCCTCCGTCCCCTGGACCGTGTGCCCACTACCACTGCCCCCAGGTCCCTGTTGTTGTTGGGGTGTTGGGTTACCCTGGGTTCCCTGTAGTGGTGGACACACCGCTGATTGACCTGTCCTGGGTAGGGAGGTTTGGGCCCGCTGGGTGGGTGCTGTGCTGGTGTTCCCAGAGGGTGGCAGTTCGGTGTTAGGCTGTGGCTGGGCAAGGGGAACCGACTGTCCTGAGGCCCACGATGGTCCGGGCTGGTCATCAAGATCCAGTGGGGCAGAGCTGCTGTCGTCACTGTGGGCCTCTTCTGGGGTGTTGGCTGGACCCTCTGGTGTGGTGACGTTCCTTCGGGTTCCTGCGGGGGTATGAGTACATGATTATTGCATGTGTGTGTTTCATGATGTGCAATGTTTGGGTGTGCGTGTACCCCAGTGCAGGCATTCCTGTGTGGGGGCTTGTGTGCTGATGGATGGGGGGTGTTGTGGATCTGTGCAGTGGGCATGCTTTAGTGATGGGTATCCATGCTTAGTTATGTCATGCAGGTCTTGGGGTTGGGATGGGTGGTTGGTGTCATGGGTAGATAGGTGAGGATTTGGAGTGATAGGGGAGGGTGTGAGGGAGGGGGTGTGTGATAGCATGCAAGTAGGGTGGGGATATGATAGTTAAAATTTGACTTACCAGTGTCCGTTCCTCCAACGACTCCTGCGAGGCCCTCAGGATGCAAGATGGACAAGACTTGCTCCTCCCATGTTGTTAGTTGTGGGGGAGGAGGTGGGGGTCTGCCGCCAGTCCGCTGTACCGCGATGTGGTGCCTGGATACCGTGGAACGCACCTTCCCCCGTAGGTCGTTCCACCTCTTCCTGATGTCCTCCCGATTTCTTGGGTGCTGTCCCACAGTGTTGACCCTGTCGACTATTCTTTGCCATAGCTCCATCTTCCTGGCTATTGATGTGTGCTGTACCTGTGAGCCAAATAGCTGTGGCTCTACCCGGATGATTTCCTCGACCATGACCCTGAGCTCTTCCTCGGAGAAGCGGGGGTGTCTTTGGCGTGCCATGGGGTGGTGTGTGTGATGTGTGGGGTGGTGTATGTGTTGATGAGTGTGGTGAGTGTTGTGGTATGTGGTGTTTTGTGCGTGGATGTTGTGTGGGTGATGGTGTAGTGTGCCTCTGTGTGATGGGGTTCTCTATTCTGTGCTGTCTCTCTCTGGCCTTCTCTCAGAAATTGTGGTAGTAGGGGTTTGTGGGTGATGTGGGTGTGTATTTTATATTGTGTTGGGTGTGTGGGAGTGGTGTGTGTATGTGTATCAGGTGTTTGTATTTGGAATTGTCCAATGTGACGGTGTTTTGGAGATGTGTGTGTATTTTGAGCGCGGCGGTGTGTACCGCCAATGGAATACCGCGGTTGAAAGACCGCCGCGTGGATTCGTGGGTCGTAATAGCATGGGCGTGTTTCTGTTGACGTGGAGGTGGAGGATTTTTTTCCGCATGTTTAACGCTGACCTTTGGTGTGGCGGTCTTGTGTGGGTGTCTGAATTTCGGCGGATTCCAAGATGTGTGTCATAATAGCTGTGGCGGAATTCCGCGACGGTGTATTGGCGGTCTTCTGCACAGCGGTAAGCACCTTATACCGCCAATGTTGTAATGACCCCCAATGGCTGGTGCGTCTGGGGAAAGGGCCCCTGCCTTCACTGCACAGGAGTTGGAGAAGCTCGTGGATGGGGTCCTCCCCCAGTACACGCTACACTACGGTCCTCCAGACCAACAGGTAAGTAAACAGGGAGCACGTTGGAAGGGCTATGCCTGGGTGGAGAGGGCTGGATGTAAGTAGGAGGGGGCAGAGTTCTGCGAGCATGAAGGACTGTGAATGCATGTGCCACATGGCAAGGGTAGGGATGGGGGCCACTCACTTCGACGGTGCAGTTGGTAATGACTTCTCTTCCCCTGTACATGTCATGTAGGTCAGCGCCCACCAGAAGAAGGATATTTGGCGTGCCATCGCCAAGGAAATCCGGACCCTGGGGGTCCACCAGAGATGGAGCACCCACTGCCGTAAAAGATGGGAGGACATTCGCCGCTGGAGCAAGAACACGGCGGAGGCTCAGCTGGGGATGGCCTCCCAACGTGGGAGGGGTGCCCGTCGCACCATGACCCCCCTGATGTTCCGGATCCTGGTGGTGGCCTACCCTGAGTTGGATGGGCGCATGAGGGCATCACAGCAGACACAAGGGGGTGAGTACACTCACATTCTGATGACTTTGCGTGCAGTGGAGGGGTCTGGGTGGGGGAGGAGGGCTGTGGGTTTCCCTAGGCCAGGGCGAGTTACGTAGGCTAGGCCCCTCCAGAATGCAGGCCATGTGCCACTCCACCCCACCTCTGTAGAGTACCAAGTACAGATATACATGCCCCTGTGTCATCTATGTGGACAGATGACACTCATAGCCATGTAGGCCATATCCCAGAAACTGCATCTGTAGAGGCCAAGAGCACGGCGTAGTGCAGGGGGCTGCTGTGTCTGTATTGTCCGTCAACGGTAGCGGTAAGCCATGCACTCATGTCTTTCTTCTGTTTCCCCACCCCTTTTTGTGTTCTCCCTGTTCTTTTGTGCATCAGCATCATCAGGCGGAGGTACAGTGGCACCGGAGCACGAGGGAGCTGCATCCCACTTGGCCATGGAGGGCCACACCACGGACTCTGAATACACCAGTGTGACGGAGGGCGAGGGGAGCTTCACGTTGGTCACCGGATCAGCAAACAGCAACACAGACTCGTCCTCCGATGGGAGCTCCCTTCTGGTGGCGGCACCATCTGTGCCCCCCACTTCTACAGGTACAGCCACCACCCCCCACCAGCACCGCCCTCCCAGCAGCCCCTCAGCCTTCGCTCCGTGCCCGCTCACCCAGGAGGGTGGGCATCACCTTCGCCCCAGGCACCTCAGCCCCTGCCCCTGTCACCCCTGCTGCCCTCAGTGAGGAGGCCATTGACCTCCTCAGGTCACTCACTGTTGGGCAGTCTACCATTGTGAATGCCATCCAGGGTGTAGAAAGGGAGTTGCAACACACTAATGATTCTTGGAGGGCATTCATTCTGGTCAGGCTGCCCATCATCGAACCCTGCAATCTCTGGCCTCAGCACTGATGGCAGCCGTTGTCCCTGTGTCTAGCCTCCCCCTCCAACTTCCTCCACCCAGACCCAATCCCCTGTACCCCAGCCTATCCCAACCACACCATCAGACAAGCATGCACACACCTCAACACACAAAAGTAGCTCAGGCAAACATACCACAGGCACTCACACAAGCATCACCCACATACAGACACAGCAACATCCACTGCCTCCACTGTGTCCCCCTCCTCGTCGTCTCCCTCATCCCTCCCAGTGTCGTCTACACTCTCACCTGCATGCACTACATCTACAGGCACTAGGACTCGCACCAGAACACCCAGCACCACACCCCGCTCACCTTCACTCACCACCCCCACTACCATTTATACGTCCCCTGTGTCCTCTCCCAGTGTGTCTGTGATACCCCCTCCCAAAGTACACAAACGCGGGCACCCACACACCCAACATCCATCCGCCTCATGACAGCCTCCAGTACCTGCACCCAAATCATCTAAAGTTACACCTCCTACAACCACCTCCTCTTCCTCCACTCCCAGACCCCCTCCAGCTACCCATCCCAGTGTTCGTCAGAAACTGTTCCTGAGCAACCTTGACCTCTGTCCCACCACCCCCACCCCTCCAATTCATAGGTCCCGTAGTAGCACCTCAGCCAAAAAAAGTCCGGTACCAGTGGTGCGTGTTAAACAGCTCACAAGGGTCCCGGTGGGAGTGCTGAGTCAGCTGTGACTCCTCCCAAGGGGGTGAAGGGGCAGAAGAAGTCTCCAAAGTCTGGTAAGAGCAGCACGGCGGAGAAGGCCGCCATCCTCCCCGCTGGCCGGGACGCCACCGCCAGCACTATCGTCACAGGTCCGGAGACCACCGCCAGAGTCAATGCCCTGGAAGGCAGCACTATCGTCACTGGTCCGGAGACCACCGCCAGAGTCAGTGCCCTGGAGGGCAGCACTATCATCACTGGTCCGGGGACCACCGCCAGAGTCAGTGCCCTGGAGGGCAGCACTATCGTCACTGGTCCAGGGACCACCACCAGAGTCAGTGCCCTGGAGGGCAGCACTATCGTCACTGGTCCGGAGACCACCGCTAGAGTCAGTGTCCTGGAGGGGAGCACTATCGTCACTGGTCCGGAGACCACCGCCAGAGTCAGTGCCCTGGAGGGCAGCACTATCATCACTGGTCCGGAGACCACCGCCAGCGTCAGTGCCCTGGAGGGCCCCGGCAGCCACAGCCCCGCTGGGCACTGAGGGACCGTCATGCCACACACCGCTGCACAGGTCACAGACAGCAAAGTCAAGCACCGCTAAACAGGGCAAAGACCGCCATGGCAAGCACCGCTGAACAGGGCAAAGACCGCCATGGCAAGCACCGCTGAACAGGTCAGAAACTGCAAAGTCAAGCACCGCTGAACAGGGCAAAGACCGCCATGGCAAGCACCGCTGAACAGGGCAAAGACCGCTGAACAGGGCAATGACCGCCATGGCAAGCACCGCTGAACAGGGCAAAGACCGCTGAACAGGGCAAAGACCGCCAACTGAAGCATCGTTAGCGCATGTGCAGCTGGGACAGTGACGGAACTGGGACCGTCACAGGGATCGTGATGCCCTCTGGGCACCAGTCCCCCTCCAGAACCAGTGGAGAACTGCATCCACTACCTGAATCCTTCACAGGATGAAGCACTCTGGGCACCAGTCCCCCTCCAGAACCAGTGGAGACTGTTATCCACTTGAGAGACTGTGGCTTTGCACTCCCCAGGATGGTACAGTGGGCAAGCCACCCACTCAAGAGACTTGAGAGACTGTGGCTTTGCACTCCCCAGGATATGGCAGTGGGCAATCCACCCACTGTAGAGACTTGAGAGACTGTGGCTTTGCACTCCCCAGAAAACATCAATGGGCATGGAGCCCCATTGTGGATCTGGTGTGGTGCTGTAATCCGGCTGAGGTGCCCCCCTTCCCTTCCTCCTGAGGGGCCTGTTGTATTTCTATCTGATGCCCCGGCAGTGTTCTCTCCGTTTGTGGACAGGTATCTAGTGTGAGCCTCGCCCATGCTTTGTGGGCCCAGTGGTTCACAGACATTGAAATGTGCATACCTGCACTACTAATCGTGATGTATATATTTGGAATGTGTATATATTTCTGTATATAGGAGCTTACTGTATTTGGATACATTACAATGGTTCAACTAATTTGGTTTTGTCTTTGCATTGTTGTTGTGATGTTTGGAAATGCATTGGTCTGTGTGTTGTAGTGTGCGAGGGTCGGGTTGGGGGTGGGGGTGTTGCATGTGTGTCCCCCTGACTTTTGCCTCCCCCCTAAACTATGTCGTAGGTGCTGTACTCACCGTTGTCTTCGGCGCCGCCGTTGCTGGTGTTCCCAGAGGAGCAGGAAGACAAGCGCAGGGAGTATTTGGAGTTCCGGCTCCATGGTGGCCTCCTTCCTCGTGGAGTGTGTGAAGGTGAGCGTTTTCCCATTGCAAAAACTGTTTCCGCCGTATTTTTATCTACGGCGAATCCGCCCCGGAAAAGGTGGCGGATTGGTGGGTTGTGATACTGTGGGCGGTACATTGTCTTCCGCCTGTCTGTTGGCGGTGCTTGTCTGTACCGCCATGGCGGTCGGAGTGTTGAAGTGGCTGTCTATGTTGGCGGTTTCCGCCACAGTCATAATTCCCTTTTGTTGTCCGCCGGCCTGTTTGCGGTATTACCGCAGCTTTAACACCGTCCGCCAGGGTTGTAATGACCCCCTTAGTCTCCTTGTGGTAAATTAAAAAGAACTCACAACTTAGAGATACATCTATATCACCATTGAAGTCCTGAATACAATAGAATTTTGATTTCTTCTCTCGTTTTCTCCCCCCCATTTTCCTTTTTTCGCTCCTGTTCCTTTTTTTTTTAAAGTTGGTTTTTGATGTTAAGAATTGGTTTGAATATATGTGGCATGTTGATTATAATCACATAGGGGGTCATTCTGACCTCGGCGGTAAAAGGCTCTTACCGCCGGTCAGAAGTCCGCCATTCTACCGCCGCGGCCGCGGTAAACCGCCAAGGTCATTCTGATCCACAACTGCCAAGCCGCCAAAAACCCGACATCCACGGAAGGCTGCCTCATCAGCGGGCAGCGATAAACTGGAGATGACCAAACCTCCACCGCCACGCCAACACGAACACGCCCATGCCATTACGACCCACGAATCCACGCGGCGGTCATTCAACCGCGGTATTCCATTGGCGGTACACACCGCCGCGGTCAAAATACACACCCAGCTCCAAAACAGAGCCACATTGGACAATTTGAAATACACACACCTGATACACATACAAACACCACCCCCACACATCCAAGCAACTATAAAACACACACCCACATCACCCACAAACCCCCACTAGTTGGAAATCGGAGAGAAGGCGAGAGAGAGAGAGAGAGAGCGAGCACAGCAATCGAAAACCCCAACACACACAGGAACCCAACATCATCAGCCACACCACATCTACGCACACATCACCACACACCACCACTCACAGCACCACAAACACCACCCCACACCTCATCCACACCACCCCATGGCACCCCAAATACACCCCAGGTTTTCCGACCAAGAACTCAGGGTCATGGTGGAGGAAATTATAAGGGTAGAGCCCCAGCTCTTCGGCACACAGGTGCAACACACCACAATAGCCAGGAAGGCGGAGCTATGGCAGAGGATCGTCGACAGGGTCAACGCTGTGGGACAGCATCCCAGAAACCGGGAAGACATCCGAAAGCGCTGGAACGACCTACGGGGGAAGGTACGGTCGATGGTCTCACAACACAACATCGCTGTGCAGAAGACTGGCCGCGGACCACCACCCACTCCTCCCGAATTCACAGCATGGGAGCAAGAGGTCTTGAACATCCTACATCCTGCGGGCCTCACTGGAGTAGGCGGAGGAATGGACTCTGGTAAGTCTAGTCTCAACTACTCCCCCCCCCCCAACAACCAGCATGCCAACCCACACCCCCACCCTCACCCACAAACCCCCAGCACACATCCTCCCTGCCAATGTCTCACCAGCACAACCCACCCAACCCAAAACCAAACCCTGAATGCCAACACAAACCATGGACACCCATCACCTATGCATGACCACTGCACATACCCATCCCCCCACAAACCACCCTCACAACTCCTGCCACAAGGGAATGCCAGCACTGGGGGACAAGGGCACCCACAAATCGCACGCCATGGAACACACAGAAGCAATAACCATACTCTTTCACCCCTGCAGGGCCCGAACGCCAACACACCGGCCAGGAGGGTCCAGATATGTCCATCCCACCCCCAGAACAGGCCCCCAGTGAGGACAGCAGCTCTGTCGACCTAGAACCTGATGACCAGCCCGGACCATCGGGGACCTCTGGACAGTCGGTTCCCCACACACAGACACAGGCCACAGCAGACCTAACCCCCTCTGGGAATATCAGCACAGCTCCCACCCAGCGGGCCCATGCCTCTGTCTCCAGGACAGGTCAATCAGCGGTGTGTCCGCCACTACAGGGCACCCAGGCTGACCCAACACCCCAACAACAACAGGGACCTGGGGGCAGTGGTAGTGGGCACACCGTCCAGGGGACAGAGGCCCGGGGAAACAGGGCAACTGGGAGGGCTGCAGTGCGACAGGGGGGGAGGACAGGCCCAGGGAACCGACTCTCCAAGAGGCCCTCACCACCATCATGGGAGCATACCACCGCTCCCAGGAGACGATGGCGGCGGTACTGGCCAGGTTCCAGGAGATCCAGGCACAGCAGGAGGAACGGTACATGGGGTACAGAGAGGAGCTCAGGAACATCGTCCTGGCCCTGAACCTAATAGTCACCACATTGCGGGACCCTGTGGCACCCCAAAGGGCCCCTGTCACCAGCCCGGACCAGGAACAGCCTACCACCTCCGCCGGCGCTAGTGGTCAGGAGGCCCCCACACAACGACGGGCCACCAGAACCCCACCTCCTGCTGAAGATCAACCACCCCGCAAGACGAGCCTGAGATCACAAAGGAAGACAGAGTACGATGCCAAGACCCCCGCCAGCATAAGATCCCCCCGGATGTCATTCCACTGTCCCACAATGTCACCCTGTCCAACCTTGAACTGCCCCTGCTCCATCCTTCCACAGGCATATGGACAATGCACCTGTGCGACCGAGAACTGGACTCTGCCATGGACATCACTCCACCCCCACCCATCACCGTTTTACTATCATTGACCTATATGTAGCACTTTAAATAAATCACTAATTGCACTTAAAACACTCAGGAGTCTGCTTGTATTCTTAACAAATGAATTACACATAACGGTTAAAAAATGTTCAGTTACATTGTGATGACAACATACCAATGTCAATGTGCTTTACTCCATGGGCGAACAAACCAGAAGTCACGCAGTGGGTCATACAGCTCTGAAAAGGGAAGGGAAAGTCACAATTCAGTTGAAAGGAACTTGGGGGAAACACAGAAAGTAGAGATGCAGGAGGCCAGAGGTAAATGTAAAATGGCGTGGGGGATTCTTACCTGGGTGCTACTGAAAATACTGTTGTATGACTGTGTCCCTGTTGTCCGTGTCGTCCCCGTCGTCTTCCTCTTCTTCACTCTCCACAGGCTCCACAGCTGCAACAACACCACCATCCGGACCATCCTCCTGCAGAAAAGGCACCTGGCGTCGCAATGAAAGATTGTGAAGCATACAGCAGGCCACGATGATCTGGCACACCTTCTTGGGTGAGTACATTAGGGATCCCCCTGTCATATGCAGGCACCTAAACCTGGCCTTCAGGAGGCCGAAGGTCCTTTCTATGATCCTCCTAGATCGCCCATGGGCCTCATTCTACTGTTCCTCTGCCCTGGTCCGGGGATTCCTCACTGGGGTCAGTAGCCACGGCAGGTTGGGGTAACCAGAGTCACCTATTAGCCACACACGGTGTCTCTGTAGCTGTTCCATCACATAAGGGATGCTGCTATTTCGCATAACATACGCGTCATGCACTGACCCAGGGAACTTGGCATTTACATGGGAGATGTACTGGTCAGCCAAACAGACCACCTGGACATTCATCGAATGGTAACTTTTCCTGTTTCTGTACACCTGCTCATCGTCTTTTGGGGGTACTAAGGCCACATGGGTACCATCAATGGCACCAATGATGTTGGGGATATGTCCAATGGCATAGAAGTCACCCTTCACAGTGGCCAAATCACCCTCCTCAGGGAAAATAATGTAGCTCCGCATGTATTTCGTCAGGGCAGACAACACTCTGGACAAAATCTTGGAAAACATAGGCTGAGACATCCCTGATGACATGGCCACTGTTGTCTGAAAAGACCCACTTGCCACAAAATGGAGGACTGACAGAACCTGCACCAGAGGGGGAATTCCTGTGGGTTGGCGGATGGGGGACATCAGTGCTGGCTCCAGCTGGGCACACAGTTCATGTATAGTGGCTCGGTCAAGTCGGTATCGAAGTATTATATGACGTTCCTCCATTGTCGACAGGTCCACCAGCGGTCGGTACACGGGAGGATTCATCCTTCTCCTCGCAAGTCCCAGCGGACGGTGCCTAGGAAGGACAACATGGAGTACAGAGTCAAGCAACCCACGGGTACGTAACTACAGCTTGCACAGTACACGATTCTCAATGCATTGAATGGCTTGTATGAGTGGGAATGCAAGGCCTAGGCCTGTGTGACGCAGTAGAAATAAGCCATGTGGGCCCTTGAAATGGCGGCTGCCTGACCTGAGAAGTGTGACAGTGGGATGTGAGGTCAATGCGCTGGCGTGACACACCGTGGCGGTAGGAGGTCGAAGACCGCGGCGCCAAGCCGCATTGGTTAACATCGAACCCTATGGGTTTCACGAGCCAATGACTAGGTGCGCCGGCGGTCGCGGAATGCACCGCGGCGGTACGCACCGCCGTGGGCGTGACCGCCATTTTCTATCAGCTTAATCACTCGAGACCTGATCATCCACAGGAGAGGACCTATACTGCAAGTGCTGCTGTGACCTCGGTCTGGGAGATACAATGGCTGCTGCGACTGGGGAAAGGGCCCCTGCCTTCACTACAGAAGAGTTGGAGAAACTTGTCGATGGGGTCCTGCCCCAGTATGTGCTACTCTACGGTCCTCCAGACCAACAGGTAAGTACACTGGGTGCACGTTGAATGGGCTATGCCTGGGTTGTGTATGTTGGATGTAAGATGGTGGGGTGGGGAGACAATGACGAGTGCAAGGCATGACAGATGAGAGCATGCGCCACATGGCAAGGTTGGGGAGGGGGGCCAATCGCATCTATCATGCGGGAATTTGATGATATTTCAATTTCCACCCTGTACATGTCAAATAGGTCAGCGCCCATCAGAAAGTCGACATTTGGCGTGCCATCGCCAAGGAAGTCCGGAACCTGGGGGTCCACAACAGACGGGGCACCCACTGCCGCAAGAGGTGGGAGGACATCCGCTGCGGGACCAGGAAGACTGCGAGTCACTGCTGGGGATGGCCTCCCAACCTAGGAGGGGTGCCAGTCGTACCCTCACCCCCCTGATGTCCCGGATCCTGGCGGTGGCCTACCCCGATTTGGATGGGCGCGTGAGGACATCACAGCAGACACAAGGGGGTGAGTAGCAGCACATTCAGCTATCATTATGCGCAGTGGAGGTGCCTGGGTGGGGGAAGAGGGCTGTGGGTGACATTAGGCCAGGGCGCTTTCCGTAGTGTAGTCCTCTCCTTTAGCCATGTCCCTGTGCCCCCGCCCCCCACCTCTGTAGGGTGACAAGTACAGCTATCCATGGTCCTGCATCACCCATGTGCGTGTTTGTTGTCCCGAGACCTGTTGGCCTAGTCACAAGTACTGAGTAGTGTACCCCGATTGCGCGGCTTAGTGCATGAGGCTCCTGTGTCTGTCCTCTCCGCCAACGGTGTTGACAATGCATGCACTCAACCTGTTTTTATGTCTCCCCCCACCCTTTTTCTTTATCTTCTTGTGCATGTGTGCATTAGCATCATCAGGTGGAGGAGAATTGGCACCGGAGCACCAGGGAGCTGCTACTCACAAGGCCCCGGTGGGCCATGGCACAGACACCGAGGCCACCAGTGATACGGAGGGCGAGGGGAGCTTCACAACGGGGAGCCGTGGTGACACCAGCGACACCAACACGTCCTCGGATGGGAGCTCCCTAGCGGTGGCGGCAACATCCGTGCCCCCCGCCTCTACAGGTACAGCTGCCACCCAGCGCACCAGCTCCGCCCTCCCAGCAGCCCCTCCGCCTTCGCTCCGTGCCCGCTCGCCCAAGAAGGCGGGCGTCTCCTTCGCCCCAGGCACCTCAGGCCCTGCCCCTGTTACCCCTGCTGCCCTCAGTGAGGAGGTCATTGACCTCCTACAGACCATCATTGTTGGGCAGTCTACCCTTTTGAATGCCATCCAGGGGGTTGAGGGAGGTGCATCGTAGCAATGCATACCTGGAGGGCATTCATTCGGGTCAGGCTGCCCATCAACGATCGTTCAATGCTCTGGCCTCAGCACTGACGGCAGCCATTGTCCCTGTTTCCAGCCTCCCTCTTCTAACTGCCTCCAGCCTGTCTCTGTCTCCTGTTCCTCTGCCTATCCCACCCACACCATCAGATCAGCCTGCACACACCTCAACACCCAAGGGCAGCTCATCCAGACATAAGCACCACAGATCACACAAACATTCACTCAAGCAACACCCAGATGCAGACATGCCAACAGCCACTACCACCTCTGTGTCCCCCACCTCCTCGTCTCCCTCCTCCCTCCCTGTGACGTCTCTACTCACACCTGCATGCACACCACCAACAGCCAGTACTTCCATCACCAGCACACCCTCCAGTGCAGTCCGCACACGTGCAGTCACCACCCCCACTGCCATTTACACGTCCCCTGTGTCCTCTCCCACTGTGTCTGTCACCCCCTCTTCCAAGACACACAAACGCAGGCAGCCACCCACCCAACAGCCAACCACCTCACAACAGCCTCCAGCCCATGCACCTTCACCCAAGGACAGCACACCTGACTCTCCTACAACCACCTCCTCTTTCTCCACTCCCATAACCACTACACCTACCCTTTACCCTGGTCCTAAAAAACTTTACCTCTCCAATCTTGACCTCTTTCCCTCACCTGACCCCCCCCCTCCATCTGCTAAGAGTCCCAAGAGCGCCTCAGCCACCACCAGCCCGGCTTCAAGGGTCACCGTAGTGCATGGATTTTGGAGTCCCCCCTTTGCCAGCAGTGATACATCGGTCAGCAGCAAGGGGACAGCCAGCCCCCCCCTGGAAAGAGGACCCGTAAAGTAAGGGGCCGCCGCGGGACGACTGACACGGCTGCCCCCAAGAACCAAAGTTCTGCCACTTCACCTGCCACAACATCCAGGGGAGGCAAGGCCCAGAGAGCCACATCGAAGGGGGGCAAGGGCAGCAGGGCGGAGAAGTCAGCCAGCAGGAGCGCGGACCAGGAGGGCCCCACAAGCCCCATCCCGGGTGTGAGGGAGGACACCCAAGGGCCCAGGACACCGTCACCGAAGGGTCCAGCAACTGCACAGTCGGAGGGCGACTGAGCAGGGAGTCGTGGCCAGGTCTGACTCCCTTGACTTACAGAACAAGCACCGCTGAACAGGGGCCCTTCATCTCAAGCACCGCTCCGCTGGGCACCGCCGTCTCTGCACCGCTCCACTGGGCCCTTCATCTCAAGCACCGCTCCGCTGGGCCCCTCATCTCAAGCACCGCTCCGCTGGGCACCGCCGTCTCTGCACCGCTCCGCTGGGCCCTTCATCTCAAGCACCGCTCCGCTGGGCCCCTCATCTCAAGCACCGCTCCGCTGGGCACCGCCGTCTCTGCACCGCTCCGCTGGGCCCTTCATCTCAAGCACCGCTTCGCTGGGCCCCTCATCTCAAGCACCGCTCCGCTGGGCACCGCCGTCTCTGCACCGCTCCGCTGGGCCCTTCATCTCAAGCACCGCTCCGCTGGGCCCTTCATCTCAAGCACCGCTCCGCTGGGCCCCTCATCTCAAGCACCGCTCCGCTGGGCACCGCCATCTCTGCACCGCTCCGCTGGGCCCTTCATCTCAAGCACCGCTCCGCTGGGCCCCTCATCTCAAGCCCCGCTCCCCTGGGCACCGCCGTCTCTGCACCGCTCCGCTGGGCCCTTCATCTCAAGCACCGCTCTGCTGGGCCCCTCATCTCAAGCACCGCTCCGCTGGGCCCTTCATCTCAAGCACCGCTCCGCTGGGCCCTTCATCTCAAGCACCGCTCCTCTGGGCCCCGCCGTCTCAAGCACCGCTCCGCTGGGCCCTTCCTGTCAAGCACTGCTCCGCTGGGCCCCGCCGTCTCAAGCACCGCTCCGCTGGGCCCTTCCTGTCAAGCACCGCTCCGCTGGGCCTCGCCGTCTCAAGCACCGCTCTGCTGGGCCCTTCCTGTCAAGCACCGCTCCGCTGGGCCCCGCCGTATCAAGCACCGCTCCGCTGGGCCCTTCCTGTCAAGCACTGCTCCGCTGGGCCCTTCCTGTCAAGCACCGCTCCGCTGGGCCCCACCGTCTCAAGCACCGCTCCACTGGGCCCTTCATCTCAAGCACCGCTCCGCTGGGCACCGCCGTCTCAAGCACCGCTCCGCTGGGCCCTTCCTGTCAAGCACCGCTCCGCTGGGCCCTTCCTGTTAAGCACCGCTCCGCTGGGCCCTTCCTGTCAAGCACCGCTCCGCTGGGCACCGCCGTCTCTGCACCGCTCCGCTGGGCCCTTCATCTCAAGCACCGCTCCGCTGGGCCCTTCATCTCAAGCACCGCTCCGCTGGGCCCCGCCGTCTCAAGCACCGCTCCGCTGGGCCCTTCCTGTCAAACCCCGCTCCGCTGGGCCCCGCCGTTTCAAGCACCGCTCCGCTGGGCCCTTCCTGTCAAGCACCGCTCCGCTGGGCCCTTCATCTCAAGCACCGCTGGCCCAATGACAGTGCCGTTTCTGTGTCGTGCTACTGTTCACGCTGCACTCGGGCCACCCTGCCTCCTCCATTGCCTGTGGAGACTGTTATCCACTTGATAGACTGTGGCTTTGCACTCCCCAGGATATGACAGTGGGCAATCCACCCACTGTAGAGACTTGAGAGACTGTGGCTTTGCACTCCCCAGGATTGAACAGTGGGAAACACACCCACTGTAGAGACTTGAGAGACTGTGGCTTTGCACTCCCCAGGATGGCACAGTGGGCATGGTGGCCCCTTCTTGGATCTGGCGTCGTGGACTCATGTGGCTGTGGTGCCCCCCCTTCCTTTCCCCCTGAGGTGCCTGTAGTTTTATCATCTGATGCCCCTGCAGTGTTCTCTCCAACAGACTCAGGTCTCCTGTGTGGGCTTTGCCCATGTGTTGATACACATTGGCCCACGGACAATTGAATTTTCAGTGACTGTGCTGGACTTATTGCCTCTATTTATCGGTTACGCAATGTTTACACTTGGATTTATTTGAATCATTTTCCTATTTTACCATGACTTCAATGAACCTATTTTATACATAAATTTATTTTCGCACTTTAATTTTATCTTTTCGTTATTCCGGGGGGTTTGGGTGGGGTCACTTTGACTTGGTGCTCTGCATTGGTCTGTAGATAGTTGGGGGGTGGGTGTGATGCGTATGTGTGTGCCCGTAACCCTTCCTCCTCCTCCCCTCCCCTGTGTCGTAGGTGCGGTACTCACTGTTGTCGTCTGTGCCGGAGTTCGTACTCGTGGTAGATGAGCAGGTAGACGAGAGCAGGTAGGATGTTCAATTCGGGCTCCATGCTGTCCTCCGTCCTCGTGGAGTGTATAGAGGTGAGCGTTTTCCCGTTCGTAGTCTGTTTCCGCCGTGTTTTTATCGGCGGGGCTCCCGCCCCAGAAAAGGTGGCGGATTGGTGAGTTGTGATAGGGTGGGCGGTACATTGTCTGCCGCCTGCCTGTTGGCGGTGACCGCCACGCTGTTTGTCTGTCCCGCCGTGGCGGTCGGAGTGTTAAAGTGGCGGGCTGTGTTGGCGGTTCCCGCCAGGGTCAGAATTCCATTTTTTGGACCGCCAGCCTGTTGGAGGGTTGGCCGCCGCTTTATCACCGACCGCCAGGGTCAGAATGACCCCCATAGTCTGTCCTCTCTTTTTTCCTCTTCCTCCCCCCTACTGAGTATAGGAAATTCTTGAAGTTATATGTATTTGTAAAAATCTCTCTTTCTCTTTCATTATATTTTTCTCAATAGTGAGATGTGAGGTATTTTGACTATTAATTTTCTTTTTATGTTGGTGACGCTAACCTTGCTTACTTCCCTCACTCCGTGACATCTATTACTCACTCCCCCAGTTTAAAGAATTTGTGTGGAAAGTGTACATTGTTGTCTTATCACTTTGTTTTGGACAATCTTTTTTCTTTTTTCTATTAATTGTCACAAATTATAATCATTTACTACTCATAGTTGCGATTGGCTTTCACTTTTCAAATCTTCTTTTTCAATCCTCCTCTTTCCAATCAGACTATGTTATAGTAAAAATATCTTTGTTTTCTACATACATACATTCCCTAGTTCTATATAGTCTAATCCTCAGTCCTGGACTTATTCTGACCTTATATTTTGTTATTAGTACTCTGTTTAATATCTCTCCATCTTCTTCTTCTTCTCCATGATCACTTCTCTTTTATAATTGCAATACATTTTCCTTTTTACGTATACGCCTTTTTCTTCTCCTGCTCCTCTTTTTTCCTCCTTTTTTCTTTTTAATATGCAGTCCTCTCAGTCACAGCCACTAAAGATAGTTTCTTTGAATGTTCATGGGCACACACATTTTTTTAAGAGGAAAAAAAAACATTTACATTTCTTGGACAACAAAACCTGATGTAGCACTACTGCAAGAAACTCACCTTACTGCAGTAGAAAGTGAGAAACTGAAGAGGGACTGGGTTGGACATGTTCTACATGCAAGTATTACCTCTAAAGACACTTCTGTTGAATGTACCCCCACAGGCAAATGTGGCGTTGCTATCCTTTTCAATAAAATCTACCTTACAAGATTATACAAACTTGGAAAGACACAGATGGCATATACATATTTGCCAACATTTGTATTTGTAACTCCTTTCTGATTTTTGGTTCAATTTATGCACCTACTGACTCTAAAACAATTTTTATTTCTCAGATTAGTAGATTATTATCTACTTTTAGCTCCACCCTTTATTAATGGAAGGAGATTGGAATGTAACTATTGACCCATTGATGACAGATCAGGGAAACCTGATATCCATCAAACTAGTGATAGGCATATTTTACTTGACCTCATTAAAGATTTTGCACTACAAGAACCATGGAAACTACTACATTCAGATGGATGGAAGTATACCTTGACATTATGTCCGCTTTTAACTAAGACAAGAATTGACTACTTCTCAACCTCTCCTTCACTTTTACAAATGATATCAAACTGATATTATTCCCTTTAGCTTTTCAGGTCATGATCTTATAGATATCCATCTAAACATTGGATTTCCCCAAACCCCAAAAACTGTTTGGAGATTTAAGGCCTGATTATGAGTTTGGAAGTCAGACAAGCTGACCACCAAACTCACGGGGATGGCACCACTGTCATACCGGTGGCGCCCTCCCTCAAGCATATTACAATGTTCCCACCTGGCTGATCGTCGAAAACATTGTAATATGCGTTCCCGCAGGGCTGACCGGCAGGAACAGTGCTACGATATTGGTCTCGGCTCCTTTAAGGAACCCAAGGGCAATATCGTAGCACACCAGCAAAGCAGCAAGTGCGCTTTCCGATGGTGCCATAGGCATGGGCAGTGCAGGGGCCTCCCCATGGCCCCAGGCACTGGCTTTCCGCCAGCCTTTCTATGGTGGGGTCCCTGCCATGGAAAGGCTGGCAGAAAGATGAGTTGCAATCAGCCTGGTGGCACTGAGTTCAGCACTGCCATTTCTGAGTACTACTCAGTCCGTTAGTCGTAATGTGGCAGTTGGACTGCCTGCAGTGCGGCGGTCCGACCATCACCGCGAGTGCGGCCATCCTCAGCCTGCCACACTCGTAATGAGGCCCTTTATTTTTCTTCTTAGAAAACACCTCATTATAAATAGAAATTATATCAACATATTAAACAATGTTTAAAAGATATCAAAAACTCGGTGCAGCAACACTATGAGGTGCAGGAAAAGCAGTCATAAGAGGTTTGATTTTGAAATTATCATCTCTTCTTAAAAACAGTTAACCAGCCCCAGGTTAATTCTTGAATGAGAAATTTCTAATCTTTCAGACCATTACTGTTGAACGGAATCCCCCGACATTTTAAGGAAATTACTTTCTGCAAAATTCAAACTCAATAATCTATATACCTCACATGCTGAAAATGCTTGCTTCTTATTCATAAGCGTCTTTATGAAAGACAAGAGAAAGCTGGGAGACCCTTAGCTTATCAATTGTGTCAACAAGAATCTTTCAGAACTATTCCTGCTATTAAACATTCTACTGAGATTTATTTACTTCTGATAAACTGTCACAATTTCAAAATTATGAGTCACTCTATTCTATAAATTGCCTAGATGCTAGAGAAGAAGATGCTTTCTTTCCAAACATCAACATTCCAAAATTAACTCAAAAACAAAGAGAAAGTTTAGAGGGGGAAATTACAACAAAAAAATATAGTTAAGGCTGTTGAATGTCCTGCTACTGGTAAAGCTCCATGGGATGATGGCTTGACTATTGAATTTTTAAAAAATACTAAAACACATATGGTCTCAATTTTAAGATCTGTCTTTAGCAAAGCATTGCATTTAGGACATTTGCCCTCTGACTTTCTAAGTGCTCGTATTACTGTAATTCTTAAAGCTGGTAAAGATTCACTTGAATGTTCCAGTAATAGACCTCGCTCATTGATAAACTCAATTGTTGTTAAAATATTGGCAAAAATCTTAGCTATTCGGCTCAGTTCTGTTATTACATCACTCATCCATCCTTCTCAAGTTAGTTTTGTCCCAGGCCGCTCTTCCTCCAACCATCTTTGCACAATTTTACAATTTATTATGACATTCACGCAATAAAGTAGAAGAGAATGTTTTGTCCTTTTATGCAGAAAAAGCCTTTGATAGAGTAGAATGGGGATATTTGTTACGAACTATGATAAGGATGGGTTTCAGAAAAGACTTTATTACTTTAACTAAAGGAACATACTACTCCCCAACAACCACAATCACATGTAATGGTTTTGCTCCCCTTATTTCAATATTCATAGTGGTAAAAGAGAGAGATGTCCTTTATCTCCATTGCTATTCCTTCTTGAGCTAGAACCATTAGCCATTGCTATAAGACAGAATACAGATATACAGGGTATTACGTGTCCTGCTGGGGAAATTAATGCTTTTTATTATACTGAGTATTGCAGTAAAAACTCAGAATGGAAGAATATGGAACTTGGGTAGAGTTGTCAAATGTGTGGAGCCGGATAAACATGATAGTGGGATTGAAATCTCAGTTCAGAGAAAGACAGATAGAGAAATTAGAGATGAACATCAATTAGGGAATACTACAAAGAGTGATAAGTTGGTGAAGTCAAACAAAAACAAATCAGAAATTGATATCAGAAAGAGTGGGCGTGTAACAAGGCTCCCTACATATTTTGAAGATGATAAGGTCAACTGAGTTCCACATATTTCTTGAAGTTTTGTTTCAATCCTCATTTAATTACTTGGAAGCCTTGTACTATCAAGCAATATTCCTATGTTTATACATTTTCCTTTGAGCATTGTTCATTGTGTAAATGCTTTTATTAAGTGTATAATTCTGCGTAAGTGTTGAAGACACATCTATGCTCCAATGTATTTTCTTTGTTATCACTGATTCTTGATGTTAGTTTACAATAAGCTATAGGCCTCATATTTTCTGTTAGTGTATATATCTTTGTTATTGTATAAAGAGAGAGAAGTGTGACATCCTGCCCACAGTCTCAGGGGATTGGCCAGTGTCTATGGAATTATTGTGTCATGAGAATTCCGATGCAGCCTCTCTGAGGTGACTGAGAAATGAAATGTCATTTGGGACTGCTACTGTGGCTGAGGTGTAAAGAATAAACTAAGAGTTAATACTTGAAGAGCTGTGCTTCATTTTTGGGACATTTCATCTACGATTTACACTTTCCTACTGTAACTTTGTATACATTTGTTCTTTTATGACTGTATGCCAGATGGCTGTCTTGTGAATTCTTGCCAGGCCCTATTAAGAGGGAATGCATATCGTTTTGCCCTCTTTAGTTTTGAACTTACTTGTAAATTTATAAATGTATGCCTGATGGTTGCCATCTACTGCTCACTTTTGTAGGCCGGGGTTGTGTATGGTGTCATGCCAGTGGTAAAGGCTAGAGGCTTTATCGGTTCACTGGGAAAAGTTATGTCATATTCCTTAGGTGTGATCTATTTATAGGGAAAACGTTTGATAAAGCAAGTAGGACTAACTTACTGTGAAAGCCATGTGCTAAAGGCCAACAGCTTTTAAGGGTGGATTGTAAATACACTGTGCTAAAGCCTGTAGACAGGCATGTTTTTTTACACAGAATGTGCCAGATTAGTGTAGTAGGCTGGTGAACCACATGAACAACCCATGGAGACAGACGATTTGCACTATGGTACTCTTTATTAGGTTTTATTAGTAGGGATGTTGTATTGTTTTGACAACTGTATTATGTACATATTTGTAATTTTACTATGGTATACCTGATGGTTACCTTGTGGGAAGGCGTATGAACCGAGACAGAAGGTACAAGATGATTATGGTGACATGCCAATGATAAGGGTTAGACTTTGTTGTCTATAATGAAGCTGTGATAAAAGCAATAGGCCTTACATCTTGATTGTGGAAAGCATATGTTAAAGTCAATAGGAAATTAGTGGTAGATTTTATTCATCTATATTAAACCATACAGATAGGTGTTTTGTCACATGGAATCTAACGGATTACCATAGTAGGCAACCATTTGTACTGTCAGAATCCATGTTTGGCCCTTTTATGAGAGAGACTATTTTGCTTTGCCAACTGTAATTTTGTAAACTGTGTAATTTCAAGACTGTGGCCCTCATTAAGACCCTGGCGGTCTTTTGACTGCCAGGGCTAATGTGGCAGTATCACTGCCAACAGGCTGGCGGTGTACACCGCCACATTATGAGTGCAGCCAACCCGCCACATCTCCACTCATACCGCCATGGCGTTATGAACCGCCAGGCCAGAGATGTTCATCTTCGACCCGGCAGTCCATAGAAGACTGCCGGCAGCATTATGAGAAGGCACTAGTGAACACACCCAGTCTTAAATCTTTTGTACCAGGAAAGGAAACAATAGTGGTAACTGACGCAAGCTCAAAAGGTCTAGGTGCAGTTCTTCTTCAAAAAGATAGCACAGGGGAACAAACCATAGCTTTTGCTTCCAGAGCTCTTAGACAAGTAGAAGTCAATTACTCTGTGATTGAGAGGGAAGCATTAGCAGTATACGGGGCTCTTCATAAATTTAGAGACTTCATCTGGGGAACTACATTTAAGGTAAAAATAGACCATAAACCACTTAGGAGGTTTTTACCAAGAAAGGCTTGATGACAATCTCAAAAAGGATCAAAAGATGGGTGGTAAATCTCCAAGAGTTCAGTTTTGATGTTGAGTATATTCCTGCGGTTAGGAGTTGTGCTGCTGAGTGTCTTTCACGTTCAGTGAAAGAAACAGATGTAGAGCATGACCGTGAGATGAGCTGTTGCGAGGATGTAGATGAACCCAAAGAAGATGTCTGTATGATAACCAAGGGTGCCATTGAAGAAAGTTGTTGGAAACAGGAATTGCAATTTGATTCCATTCTGATAAAAGTTAGAGAAAATCTAGTTAAGGGATAGGAATCACAAGGGAAAATTGAGGAACAGGTGCAACCCTATTGGATGGTCAGAGAGGAATTGTCTGAGTTTGAAGGGTGTCTATTTAGGGGTATCAAAATAATACCGCCTAGTAGTTTAAGGATGCGGTTGATTGAGCTGGCTCACCATGGTCACTTTGGCATCACCAAGACTAAACACATGTTAGGTCTGGACTTTTGGTGGCCGGGGATTGATGGAGCTATAGAAAGAGTAGTCAGGGATTGTGTACCATATGCAGCCAGTGATAAGGTGTTAATGTTACACACTCCACCTATGTTGTGTAGTCAGTTACCTGAAGGGCCTTGGATGGATGTGGCCATGGATATAGTGGGACCATTGTCTGGAGAAAAGGGATATCTTAGTTTTAGTGGATCTCTACTCAAGATGGGCAGAAATTAAAATAGTTTCAGACATTAGTTCCAACACAGTGATAAAATTTTCCACTCATACCGCCATGGCGATATGAACCTCCGGGCCGGAGATGTTCATCTTCGACCTGGCAGTCCATAGAAGACTGCCGGTGGCATTATGAGCCAGCCTACCGCCATGGTTTCCGCGGCGGTAGCACCCCCACGAAAACCATGGCGGTAGGGCAACAGGTGACATGGAACTCCTTCACTGTCACTGGTAGACGGCTCCCCCACCACCCCAGCAAGCACCTGACTCCCTACCCCCTCTACACGCATAATGCCACCCACCCTAACACCCCTACACACATAGCGCCCCCTACACACACAACACCCCCTCTCCACACATACATGCACACACACACAATGCATACACCCATTCACCTCCACTCTCGCATCCACTCACACTCACATCCATACACACATTCACTCACACATACACGCATTCACTCACACATACTCACACGCATTCAGGCACGCATCAACACTAACATACTCACAAGCATAACCACTGACATACAAACACGCACTCACTGCAACATTCATACACACATGCATGCAACCATGCATACACCACAACACTCACAGATGCATTTGCACATGCACACACACATTTATACACACAGGCAGACACCACACAGTACCCCCCCTGTCGGATGCCCAACTTACCTTGTCCTGCGAGGAGGTTGTCCAGCAGGGACAGGGATTTGCTACCGCTGCTAGCGCCCCGCCAGCTGGACACCGCCAGGCCGTATTAATGGTCTTAATACGGCTGGCAGTGTCCTTCTGCAGGCGAGGTGCAGGTGGTAGCACCACCCAGGAACCTCCGACTGTAGCATGGATACTGCCAAATTTTCACCCACAATGTGTCGGAAATCTGGCAGACCGCCAGCACTGGCAGTCTTCTGGTGCCTGTGGCTTCGGCGGTCTTAAGAAAAAGCCGAAGTCATAATGAGGGCCTGTATGCTTTATGGAAAATCATATGTTCAGTGCAGGAGGCTTCAGCTATTTATTGCAATTGTATTTACATAGCTCTTAATACCCTTGATGAGGCATCAAAGCGCTTTACAATGAGTAGCATGCTACTCTTGAACCCAACAAGGATTAGTGAAGGATTAGTGTAGGGAAATAAGAGTTTTTAACTTGAGTGGTGGCCATGTGAGTCTGTTAGTTGTTTTGAACAGGATAATAGAGGAAGGAAAGAGTCTAGAAAGTTATTTGGGAGATCATAGTAGTAAGATGAGCTTTGGGGTGAGTCAAAGGAGAGATGGAGGAGGAAAGAGTTTAGAAAGAGATTAGAGAGATCATAGTGGTAAAATGGAGTTTGGGATGAGACAAGGGAGGGCTACATGAGGGAAGAATCTAGAAAGGGTTATTTGGGAGATCATAGTAGTAAAATGAGGTTTGGGGTAAGCCAAGGAGGGATAGAGGAGGAAAAGTCTGGAAAGGGTTATCTTGGAGATCATAGTAGCAGAATGAGGTTTGGGACGAGTTAGAGAGAGGAGTTAGAGGATATACTGAAGAACTACAGGATGAAAATAGAGTAGTGCATTGGAGACAAATAGTTTTTTTCTTCTACAGTAGGAGTAAAGTAATAAATATGTAGATACATAACTACTTATAAAGGGTGAACAATCTTTGGATTTTTTTCCCTGCCTTCATCACTCAGGGAAAGAGATCTGAAGTCCGCTTCCATGAGCGGGGAACATTTTTCAATCAATCAATCATAGCATTTCTAAAGCGGACTACTCACCCGAGAGGTTCTCAAGGCACTGAGGGGGGTGCTGCTACTGTTCAAACAGCCAGGTCTTGAAGTGTCTCCTGAAGGTTAGCAAGTCCTGTGTCGATCACAGGTGGATAGGAAGAGTGCTCCATGTCTTGGCGGCGAGGTGAGTTCTGTGGATGTGTGGAATGGTGGCGAGGGCAAGGTCAGCGGATCGAAGAGAAGGTCATTTTTCATGCTCCTGCCTACTGGAAGCAGACTTCATGTTTGCTCCAACTTGGTGGGAGATTTAAATTTCTCCTGCCAAGCCAGGGCAAACACAGGTTTCCCTGCCTGCACAAATGCGACAAGGAAAACCACTATGTCCCAGGGGTGTGCACCCCAGTTCATAGCCTCATCCGGCCCTGGGGAATGGGGACCCAGGGCAATTAATGATTCAGTGAGGGAGGTTGCACGGCCCTTCCCCCTTTTCATATTTGGGATGGGTTTCCCGAGGCTGAAATCGGCCCTGAGAGGGATGTGCTGCGTGCCCCCTCCTCTTTTGAACAGTCACCAGGCCCTGGGGTATGGGGTCACAAGGGCCAAAATGGGCCAATGCACGCCTTCTACCCCCTTTATTAAATGGCCTGGCCCTGGGGATGGGGGGGCCAGGAGCAGAAATCGGCCTGAGGAGGGGGTCATACTTGCTTCTCTCCCCCAAACTATAAATGTGTCCCCCATTCCCCACCCCGGGGGTGGCTTGAAAAAAACAGGCGCAGGGGACCGCACATTATTTTTAAAAACTTTTCTGCGAATTCTCAGATCCTCCGGAAACTTGCTGAATTGTTTAAAAAAAACTTTTTTAGCCCCAGGCAGGGTCCTTCTGGGACCAACTACCAGCCCTAGGCAGTCAGGATATCCCTACCTTTTCCCCTTGTGTCTTTTTTTGCATTTGTTTAATGACTCAGGGCTGAGTCCAGAGTCTTAAGATGGCTGCCACCACTTCCGGCTCAAGTGGTGCCCGCCAACCAGATCTCAGTTCAAGATCTGTTGGATCCACTGACCATCAGCGTCTCTAGATATACTTAAATATTTCTAATTTAATTACTTCACAACTACTGAACATATTTAAATCAAATTAGAAAAAACACTATTCCTGGACCAAGATCTAGTTTTTTGCCAAATTGTGTGTAATTCCGTTCAGCTGTTCGGGCTGTAGTCATGTCTATAATCTCTTTTTGAAATTGCATTGGGAAAAAGCTTTTTGACCCCCCTCCCTTTTTCTTTTACCCCAGCTATATGAATGACCCGGAAACGTTCCAGACAGCAATTGAAGTGACTGGCACACTAGTTTTGAAAATTTCATGAAAATTCATCAACCTGCCCAAAGTTACTAGCAAAACAAAAACCTATGGAAACTAGATCCTAACTATTACTACCTAGTGGCCATTGCCACACTATATAATACGGCAAAAACATTAAGGCCCATATTTATACTTTTTGACGCAAAACTGCGCTAACGCAGTTTTGCGCCAAAAAAATTAGCGCCGGCTAACGCCAATCTGAAGCACCATGCGGGCGCCGTATTTATTGAATGGTGTTAGCCGGCGTTAGCCGACCGGCGCTGCCTGGTGTGCGTGAAAAAAAACCACGTACACCAGGCAGCGCCGGCGTAGGGAAAAATGGCGTTTGGGCGTCTAAAAATGGGGCAAGTCAGGCTGAGGCAAAAAAAACGTCTTAACCCGATTTGCGCCATTTTTTTACGACGCCCATTCCCCATTGAAATGACTCCTGTCTTAGCAAAGACAGGAGTCATGCCCCCTTGCCCAATGGCCATGCCCAGGGGACTTCTGTCCCCTGGGCATGGTCATTGGGCATAGTGGCATGTAGGGGGGCACAAATCAGGTCCCCCTATGCCACAATTTAAAAAAAAAAAAAAATACTTACCACAACTTACCTTCTCTTCCCTGGGGTGGGTCCCTCCATCCTTGGGTGTCCTCCTGGGGTGGGCAAGGGTGGCAGGGGGTGTCCCTGGGGGCTTGGGAGGGCACCTCTGGGCTCATTCTGAGCCCACAGGTCCCTTAACGCCTGCCCTGACCCAGGCGCTAAAATTCGGCGCAAATGCAGGTTTTTTTGACCCGCCCACTCCCGGGCGTCATTTTTGCCCGGGAGTATAAATCCGATGCAATAGCATCGCAGTCATTTTTTTTAGACGGGAACGCCTACCTTGCATATCATTAACGCAAGGAAGGTGTTCACGCAAAAAAATGACGCTAACTCCATGAACTTTGGCGCTAGACGCGTCTACCGACAAAGTATAAATATGGAGTTAGTTTTGCGTCGAATTTGCGTCGAAAAAAACGACGCAAATTCGGCGCAAACGGAGTATAAATATGCCCCTAAGCTTGATGTATTGAGTGGAAAAAGCATTTTTCATAGGCATGTAAAGATGGATTGTTATTTCTCTATATTAAAGCCTACAGGTAGGTATTTTGTTACACAAAATGTCAAATTACTTTAGTAAGGGATGATTTTGGTAATGGCTACTGCCTCTGGCAAACTATGGGGGGAAATATTTGAACTGTAATAATTTTTGCAAGAGTTACTTCTTAGATGTCTGCCAATATATTGTAAGAAAAAATCATTAACTACTACATACATCTGTCTATATTAATATATATCAATATCAAAACATAGAGCATTGTTGTCTCTCTCTTTTCTGTAATTGGTCTGTTTGAGGTTAATTTACACTCTGCTTCTATCTGTGACAGCACCCTAAATGGGGTAATGGTTCAGTCTACATCAATCAGCGGCTCCTTTGCCCCGTGAATGATTACATTTTCTGATCACCCCCCTAAAATAAGTGGGCTTCAGTATCAGAACCGGTTGGCCAGTCCTTTATTTTTCATTTTTCTCCTTTTATACCTTGTCATTTCTTTGCTTATCTTTTTATTTTAATGTTTCCTAAGAGGATACTACAGGTCTCTAGATAGTGATAACAGGTTGCTTGCTTGCCACTCAGTTCCTCTGCAGTGCACCACATTCCATGTTGTTATCTCTTCCTCTAAACCAAGATATCCTTATGGGATGCAGTTGTCCATACTGAATCATTGTTTTACCATTCCAAGATGGCTATCATGTTGGTTCTGAATGTGGAAGCCATGCTTGAACTTTAAAACAATGGTACACTATTAATAATAGCTTTGCAAGATGGGCACCCACTGCTATGTTTAATTCGGATATTGCAAACATATGCCCGCCGTGTTTGAAGGCAGAATGGTTTCTCTTTCCTACTTGTATTCTTTTAATTTATCTTGCTTATGTTTTTGAGTTTGTGTGTTTTTATTGCAGTTGTGATTGAGAGTGAATGGAAGGATTAGTCAGTGTATTACTGAATGGATATATGAGTGCAAAGATGAGTGGCACAATGCATGGATGAAGACTTAATTAGTGTCTATTCCCATTAGTGACACAAAAGGCACTTTCATTAATAAGCCAGAATTACTGCCATTGCCGATGCTTGTCCTTCTGTACTAGAAGTATGAATTGCTAAGCTTGTCTTATGGCCCGATTATTTGTCGTTTGTGTTTTTTTTTCAAAGACTGGCTTGTTGATTAGTAAACTACTTTCATTCAAGTTGTTTCTGGCTAACTTCAGTATCACATATCCTACTTAGGGTCCTAATCCTCGATATAGCTTAACAACACACATTCACTTGCCTGTTGCTTGTTACTACTCTTATCTCTTCAGCTCTTTACCACTGGATATCCCAGCATTTCGTAGCAGGACCAGAAAAGTTTCTGTAGCTATATCCATTTACATATCTTTGAGTCTGCGCTCCTACGTCTGTTCCCTTTTTTCTGTTGAGTGGAGCCTCCTTCTTTCATTTGTTGCACATTCCAAACATGGGACCAGACCCAATTTGAGAGTCTTTTCTAAGTCTATATTTTTGTTGTTTTTCTATGCATCGCCTTAATCCTTGAAATCCAGTGATTTATGCCATAGCATTCCAAGATTGAGCCATGCGGTACTATCCAGGATGTGCAGGTATGACCAGCATAACCTTTGCGTCTCTTATGTGGGGAATAGTCATCTGATGCATGCCTTAGTCGTGTTCCAGGCAGTCTTTATTGTCATGTTTGAGGGAAAGGTCGAAAAGAGCCATGGGGTAGAGGATCTTGCAGCATAAAGACCATCTGCAACAGGTAGTAGCTCCTCATCTCAGTGTGGATGTCTCAGCGACTGTTCCATCAAAAGTTGAAGGCAGTCTGAACTTCTGGTCATGGTGCTATGGTTCTTTTGTTCTCAGAGGTCCAGTCCATCTCTCTTTCCGGGAAAGGATGAGTAGCCCAAGGCTGTAACTACTCTGATGAGTATACTCTCTTCCACTGGGGAGTTGGATGCAGTTCCTGTTGTGGATAAAGTCATTCCTAATCTCAGTCTGACAAGGTAGGCCCTACTCTTGACTTCTCATCCACCAAGCAGTTAAGCCCAGTTCCTGTACTGTTCAGGTAGCTGTTGAACAGGATAGGCAAAGAAAAGGTGGAGGCAACAGGAAGCACTGTCCATAAATAGATAGCACCCCGAAAGCTGACCCATAGGGGTATTATTGGGAGGTCACCCTAGAAGGTCTACCGAACCAAGGAGTACATGACTACCACATGATTTGCTCACCCACTTCCTCCAAGAGGAGAACTTACTACCACTTCTTTGCTACTGCTATTTGATTCTAATGAACCTGTCTGAGAACTAGTTGATCCATCTCCTCAGGACGCCATCTCTGTGGATTTTATCCTGGCTTTTCTTCCCTCCAGGGCAGTGAGCGTTTATTTATTTAGTTATTGTAAATTATGTTTATTTGATTTAAGTGTTAAAATTGACCAAAGCATCATTCATCCATACCACCTTTTAACAGTGGTCCCTCTACTGACCCAACATTGATCATTCCTCTGTACCCAAGCCCCTTTTATTACAATGTACACCCTTTGTTCTCAGTCCTAGCTGCTTAATCGTTTTATATCCATTCACACCAGAAACAAATCAGCTACTATTTCATTTGAGTATAATCAGCCTGACTGTCCCATAAGCTCCATATTTTCTTACATTTCTGTGGAGTACCTCTACCCTTGTACATTACCAAGGTTGTGATTTTGATGGCGGAGAGGAGCAACATGAGGAGATGCTAGACTCTTTGCAGATCCCCATTGAATCAGTCTGCATCATTTGCTGCCATTCTCTGTATCATCAGACTTCTGCCTGGGTGCTTTTATTTTGACATTTAAGGCCAGTGGAACCCTTATGCTGTGGTGTAATTCCTGCAATCTCAGTTGCAGCTCCAGAATCTAAAGGATCAGTCACTGACAGCAGTCTTCCAACCCAGTACTGTTATACGGTTACCACTAAAATGTAGGACTGCACATTAGGACAACCTAACTTCAGGACGTGAGGACTGAGTCGATTTACACCATCAGGAACTGTTGGTTCAATTCATAGCTAACTCACAGTGCCTCAGAAGATTTTGGCAACATCAGACAAGAGACTCTGACTCCCAAGGAAGTCATGGAAACAGATCTTACCTTTTCGGTGTTTTACTGATGCATGCCCAGGGTAAACAGAAAAGAGATACAAATAGAGGTTTTAAAACATTTATTGAAATAATTTCACTTTTGGATAGAGAGAATGAGCTGCAAATATTAGGCAAATGAAACAAAGTATAGTAACCAGCACTACCAACATGATAAAAAGAATAAACAGTTCAACCATGATAATCTTAGATCTATATCTTCCTGTCTACTACCACTATCACTACCTACACTCTGCCTAATCTAGGAGGATAGCCTGAGACCCCATACCTGGAGGTGAGCCAGGGAGCCGGTCTAGAGTGAAGCTAGCAATCCTTCTCTTCAAGATGGAACATCACTGACAACAGAGTTGCTGTCAAACAAGGGATTTGTTCCAAGATAGTAGTGACTTGAGTGCTCATCTGACCCCTGTAGGGCAGTGCACCATTTATATAATCAAAACCACAGTGTGTTAGAGGCCCAGCTCTGGTGCAATGATATGTCTACATTTCAGGAGCTGTCTCCATGGACACACAAGCATCAGGATTTTTTGTTCTTTCTTCCTAGCCTTGAACAGAGTGTACAGATTACATGTCGAGAAAGGCTTAGTAAAAACAAGCAACATGTACATCGTATTCTCAGAATAAAGTTGTGCAAGCTTAAAGTGTGAAAAATGTCATTGCTAAAAGCAATCTCAGCCTAAAACATGTACAACGTAAAACTAAGCTAAGATGGAAAATTAAAGTGGGCCCAAGAAGACATTATGACACCTTCCTCTTGGAAGTGCTAGGCAAAGATGAACTACACTAAAAAAAAAAAAAATGTTCACTTCAACAAGTGAAGCAAACAAGCCTTTGAAAATCATGGCTGGTAAAAACATAAAATCAATTAAAACAATTTGATAAAAACAAGGACCAAATTCAAAAATCAAAGGAGGCTTCAACAATGTCTTCCTTGTTATCAGTGTCAATGGAATTGAAGGTGGAATCCCCATCCACAGAGGGACATAACCACCATGGTCTCAGCAAGCAAATCGAAGGGACAGACATAGTCAGTACCCTCAGCTGATGCCGAGGGTGTTGCATCCTGTACTATGTTTGCAGTAGAAGAGCCAGTGTTAAGGGTTCCAGGAGCCGTAGCGTACATTTCCAAGGAAAAGAATGGCTCATAGAAGGCATCCTGAAACAATGACAGTCTTATGGAATAACACTGGAATGAGCCCTCAACAGACACATTGCAGATCAATGTCCATAGACTGTACCAATTGTGTTTCAAGACAGAGGTCGAATGCACACTCAAAAGGGCACAAAAGACAACAGAACATAGGCTACACACTTTAGAACCACACTGGTCAAAAAGAGGGAGATCAGTTTTACCTCAGTTCCTCAAGCAGAGACATCCCAAAATACTGTATTATGTGTTCACGATACTGCTGGACGTACAGTAGTTCCATCACCATTTGGCCTTGAGGTTGCACATCCATTGTCAAGCAACAAACGTAGGACCAAAATTCCACCTATTAGGAATAACACAAGTGGTATACCTCCAAATACACTCAAAAACAAAGAGTGTATAAAAGACAGTATCTCTCTGAAAACAGTCTGGAATACGCTGACAAAGCCAGACCAAACCGTTTAAAAAAATGTTCCATACCTGCGGTGTTGGAAGCATTAAATAAGCCAAGCACAAGTTCATCAAAATGCCAGGTAAAGTTTGTGCTCAATAGCGATTGTATTTTGGCGAACGACTTTGCAACTTGAAATTCAAGTGTTCACGGGCATGTGTAACTGCCTCATCTTTCTGAAACAATAAGGCCTTTAGTTTTCTCAGTTCATTAAGATTAACATTAAAAGTCGAAATGGAAGACCACAAGCTAACTACTCTAATCTTATGCGTGGGAGGAAAGAGCACATTATTACAACATATCACTATTTGTGAGACCTAAACCACGCAAGGGACACCTGCTGTCATCCCTCAACCGCCTTGATTGTTCAACATCAAATAACTTCCATTTGAAAGTAAGTAAAACACTAGGCGAATCAAAGAAACTGGTATTCCCTTCATGTAGCATGCTAAATTGCCACAGAGGCATTACATGCCCCGTGCAATGTCACCTGTTTACAAGTCATTGAGTGACCTAGCGAGGTTTCACATTTGTTTCAGCTGATAAAGACCTCCTTTTCACCAATCACTAATTTGTATTTGAAGGGCAAATTTTGGAAGAAGCTTTTCCGCAAAGCTTCATATCTGCCTACCAGAAAATCTTTCAAACATGATGTGAATTGAAACATTGAAATTGGTAGTTACATCACCCCATGAATTAACCACACTGCTGATGGAGTCTCGGCTACTGTGAAAGGCAATTTTTCTAATCCTTCTATATTCAGCATTGTATAAGTAGCTTCTGTCTTTGCCATTGTTTGTTTTATACATGATAAATTGAAAGGCAAAAACAAGCCTGTTGCGTTAATGTGCTTATTTGGCACGCAGTTTGATTTTAAAATCTTTAGTGTCCAGTTCAACTGCATAATCGATCTAAGCTGACTCTGCCTGTTGTAAAAAACATACATGCCATTTCTGTATCTGTTGCAGATGATACAATGTTATTGAGAGTGTGAATAGCAGTTGACAACGTGGGTATGTAGTATCGAGGTGTCTTTAACCTTTGCGAGACAGAGATACTTTGGAGGATTCGAAAATTAGTGCCTGAATGAACGTTGGTGGCGCCATTACATGTAGGTTCTCATTATCGTAATGAGGCTACTGGATTCGGGTGGCAGAATCACCTGAAATGTAGGGTACCAAGTACAGTTCCACAACATCCGACGCCTGTCAGCCCAATCTGCGTTTTCCGGCTAACTAGCAGTGCCTCATCTTTGCCCAAGAGCAGGGATGATTGTGGCAACCAGGCACATGACAAGAAAGACTCCTCAGGGGAATCGTGGTCGAGCAGATCTCACCCCTTTCTCTCGGTTATATTAGTCTCACACAGGCAAAGATAAACAGAGGCAGAATATAGCTCAATAAGGGTTTATTGAAGTAACTGCATCTTAGATAAAATGACATGTATTGCAATAACTAGGATGATAAAACACAATACAAGCAAGATTGTGACAAGGAGAGTGACACACAAAAACAGTCCCACCATACTGTCACTAGGAGTGATCTACATCTTTCCTACCTAAGCTACATTAGAGCCCAGCGTGATAAGCTATAATCTGCCCTTCAGGTTTCTCCCCTGGGAAGACATCATCCCCCATACCTGAGCAAGGAAGCCTGTTGTCTAAAAATACACCGTCCCCATATAGGCCAGGGATTTGGTAGTCTACACAAGCAGCTTTAGCAAAGACGATCAGCAATCATCGTGCACCCGTAGTCATCTGGCTGGAAACTCCCTCTAACATGTATGGCACAGAGAAGTGTTTTATAATAAAACAACTGATGTGCTAGGAAAATGTCCCAAAGTAAGGATGTGTATGTTTCTGTGAATATCGGAGACACAGCGTACCAGTTTTGCCGGCAATCCTACCTGACTGCAGCCTTAAGGAAAGCACAAAGTGAAATGAATTAAATACTAAGAACGTGATGCTTTACTAGGCAACAGATAGAACAATTAGATAGAGAAAATAAAACAACACCGCAAATCTGGCTAATGCTAGAAAAACAAAATGGTGCTGAATAAAATTTAACTGGGCTAAAGTGCATAACAGCAGGCCTAGTTTGCTAAAGTAACATGTATAAAATATGGCTAAAATAGCTATAAAATAGTAGCATCTCAGAATGACGACTATACTCTGTTGCTGATATTCTCACCCTCTCCCGCAGCTTTAAAATCCAATTCCAGCAAAATGTTTGTTAGCAATGTTTATATTGGAGTCTGGTACGGTGCCACCTCCGCAACTGTGGTGGCCACTTTAGAGCACCCCTAACAGTGCGATGCAAATGGACCGTTCTTTAGGGTCATCCCCACACTTTTTGCCTTCCTCCTCATTTTCTGGCCTTGTTTTTGGTGGGTTTATGATTCTGGGTACTTTACCACTGTTGACTGAAGCTAAAGTGCAGATACTCTGTACTCTAAAACATGGTAACATTGGCTTATCCACAACTGGCATATTTAATTTATATATAAGTATCTAATGAAATGCACTATATGTACCCAGGGCCTGTACATTAATGCTACTAGTGGGCCTATATCACTGATCGTGCCACCCATTATAGTAGCCTTTCAAACATGTCTCAGGCCTGCCACTGCAGAGCCTCTGTGTGCAGTTTTAAACTTCAATTTCAACCTGACAGGTGTACCACTTGCCAGGCCCAAGCCTTCCTTGGCCTT
This sequence comes from Pleurodeles waltl, assembly GCF_031143425.1. Classification (NCBI taxonomy): domain Eukaryota; kingdom Metazoa; phylum Chordata; class Amphibia; order Caudata; family Salamandridae; genus Pleurodeles; species Pleurodeles waltl. The sequence goes on from NC_090442.1 coordinate 838,568,416, forward strand.
TTTATTATATGTAAGTCACTCCTAAGGTAGGCCCTGGTCAGCCTGAAGGGCAGGGTGCACATTTAAGTTTAACATGTCCAGATATTGAAAAACTCTTAATTTTTTGTTACCATTGCAAGGACTATCTGTCCCGTAGGATAACATTGGGATTACCTCTAAACATCTTAAAAATGCAGTTTCCAAGAGATAGAAATATGGGCCCTCATTACAACCCTGGCGGTCAAGACTGATTTGCATATGGTTGGGTCCAAACTGGGGTGGCAGGGTGAGCAAAAGAACGATGGATTAAACCCAGATCTGTGACTGGGGGTGAGTGTTTGTATTGTTAAGCACTCTGTCCATCATCCTTTTGTGTTGCTAAAGTGGCCCTCATTACGACCCTGGCGGTAGGTGATAAAGTGGCAGTAATACTGCCAACAGGATGGCGGTAAGTACCGCCAAATTAGGACCATGGCGGTGATATCTCCGATAGACAGCCAATGTACCACACCAACCGCCATGGCGGAAACAACAACCATGGTGGTAGCCGCCAACAGCCAGGCGAAAGTCAAAGTTCCGCCCACGATATTAAGACCCTGCAAACCGCCACCTTTTCCAGGGTGGTACCATCGCCAACAAAAGCCTGGCGGATCAGAGCACAGAAGTGAAAGGACTCACCATTGGAGACACAGGGAAGAACCACATCGCCATGGAACCGGAACTGTAAGTCTTCCAGATGATTTTCTACGTTATGCTCCACCAGGAACACCAACGCCGACAGAGACGACGACGGTGAATACAGCCGCCTAGCACACAAGGGAGGGAGGGAGGAAAACGAGAGTGACACACACACACGCACAACACACACACACACACACACCGGACACAAACACACCATACACACAACCAGCTGCACTACAAAAACAATTTGACCCCAAAAATCGGCAGATGAATGCAAGGATAACAGGAATTGAGTTAAGTGATTGTAATTAGTTCAACATCAAATTTAATAATCTGATTTGGCAATGAAACAGATATGTACACATGTATAAAAAAAGGGACACTGCCCAGTTCAAAGTGTACACTTAGCCACAGGGCACAGTCGAAGGCCCAACTCAATTTCTGCCCACATCCGAAGGGGGCAACATGTCCATTGCTTTATACTGGGGAGTAAAAGGCCACAGTCTCTCAGGTGGGTGTCTTTCCCATTGGTTCTGGAGGGGCAACATGCCCATTGCTTTGTCCTGGGGAGTGTAAGGCCACAGTCTCTGGAGTGGGTGACTTCCCCACTGGTTCTGGAGGGGGCAACATGCCCATTGCTCTTTGTCCTGGGGAGTGCAAGGCCACAGTCTCTCATGTGGGTGTCTTGCCCACTGGATCTGGAGGGGGCAGCCTGCACAGTAGCCCCCGGAGGGTGGACTACATGGCATCCGCTGGCGGTGATGGCTGCATGCTGGTGGTGGTTGGTGGAGGCTCCTGGGCAGCTCCTCAACTCACTGCTGGCTGCATGCTGGTGGTGTTTGGGGGAGGCTCCTGGGCAGCCCCTGCACTCACTGATGGCTGCATGCTGATGGTGGTTGGGGAGGCTCCTGGGCAGCCCCTGCACTCACTGATGGCTGCACATCCACGGCTGGCGGGGGCCCGTGACAGCTGGCGGTGGTGGCGGTGTTTGCCTGAGAGCTTGCACTGGCATAGAGTGCCTCTTGTCCTCCTGGTCATGGGTTGGGGATCCCTTGCCCTTCCTGGCAGGGATGGATGGGCTCTTCCCCTCTCTGCCTGGTGGTGGAGGCTCCTTCCCCTTCCTCACAGCTGGTGCCGACTTTTCCCTTTCATCCCAGGTGGTGCTGGCTCCTTCCCTTTCAGTGTTGTTGGTCTGGCATCCCTACTACCACAAGTAGGTGGTGCTATCACTGTCCCTGTGGTCTGTTTGGCAGAGGTGCTGGGCTTTGTCCTTGCTACCCTGCCCATACGTGCAGGACGGGGGTAGGGGTAGGGAAGAGGTCAATCTGGGAAAGGATTCGCTTTTTAGGGACGTTGGGGCGGGAGGAAGGAGGAGTAATGGGAGTGGAGGATGAGGGAGTGGTTGTTGGAGGAGTATGTCTGCTGGATTTGGGTGCAGGGGCTGTATGCTGTTGTGAGGTGGATGGCTGTTGAGTGTCTGAGTGCTTGGGTTTGCGTCCTTTAGGAAGGGGGACAGACACGGTGGGAGAGGACACAGGGGATGCATGCATGGATTCTGTGGAGGTGTCTGCCAGTGAGGTGTGTGTTCTGCTTGGTGTGGTGATGATGCTGGTAGAGGATATTGATGTAGTGCATGCAGGTGTGAGCGTCGACGTAACTGGGTGGGAGGTGGAGAAGGAGGAGGAGGGGGAGACAGTGGAGGAGGTGGATGTTGTTGTGTCTGCAACTGTATGGTGTTTCTGTGAGTGCCTGTGGGATGAAATGTGGTGCTTGTGTTTGCCTGTGCCACTCTTGTGTGTTGTCTTGTGTGCATCCTCGTCTGCCTGTGTGCTTGGGATGGGTTGGGGTTGAGGAGAATGGGACTGGGAAGTGGAAGTTGGAGGGGGGATGGTTTAAACAGGGACAATGGCTGCCATCAGAGCCTGAATCGATCTCTGTTGAGTCGCCAATCCACCGTGAATGCCCTCCAGGAATGTACTGCATTGCTGCATCTGGGATGCCAGCCCCTGGATGGCATTCACATTGGTTGACTGCCCTACAGAGATGGATCTCAGGAGGTCAATAGCCTCCTCACTCATCGCAGCAGGGCTCACTGGTGCAGGGCCTGAGGTCCCTGGCGCGAAGGAGATGTCCACATTCCTGGGTGAGCGGGCACAGGCAACTCGCTGAAGGGCTACTGGGAGGGCTGTGCTGGTACGGGGGTGGTGTCTGTACCTGCAGATGGGGTGGTCACAGAGGTGTCCGCCACCACCAGGGAGCTCCCATCGGAGAAGGTATCAGAGTCTGTGTTGGCCCCTCCAGTCTCACCATGGTGCTCCCCTCGCCCTCCGTCCCACTGGTTCTCTCGGTGTCGCTGGACTCTGCCTGCAGGGTCCTGTGGGATGTAGCTCCCTCTGTTGCCGGTGCCTCTGCTCCTCCCCCAAATGATGCTAATGCACATAAGGACAGGGTGACAAAACAAGAAAGGAGGGAAGAGAGACAAAGGATACACTGGGTCAATGACTGCAACAACCCCACTGTTGGTGTACACAGCACCCTCACACACAAGGAACAGGCCTACGGACTAATCATTGCACTACCAGTGAAATGGCTAGTCCCGAAGGCATGTTGACACACCGCCAACTGCAGCACACCTGGGACCCATGCAGCCCTGCCTACAAGTGCATACTAACAAGCTAAGTAACCAGTATTTCCCATTCAACCCTTTGCCTCCAGAGGACCTACGCTGCTATGTGTGGCCTGGCCCTAACACACAACCACCACCTGGATACCACTCCACCAGCCTTAAGTTGTAATGATAGCACTGTACTCACCCCTTTGTAGCTGCTGTGATGCCCTCATGCGCCCATCCAGCTCAGGATAGGCCGCCACCGCCAGTATGCGGGCCATCAAGGGGGTCAGGGTCCGACGGGCACCCCTTCCTCGTTGGGACGCCATCCCCAACTGGGCCTCCGCTGTCTTCCGTGCCCAGGATCTCAGGTCTGCCCACCGTTTCTGACAGTGGGTGCTCCGTCTGCCATAGACCCCCAGGGTCTGCACGTCCTTGGCGATGGCACGCCATATTCCCTTCTTTTGATGGGCGCTGACCTGCAGAAGTAATACAGACAGTTGAACACCATAAGACAAACAGTCCAGCCTGTTACACAAATGGACCACCATACCCATTTCCATCACCATTGGCACACACATAGCCCAGCGCACAACATGTACACCGCCAAGAGGAAATCCCCCCTTACACGATGCCTTCACACACAACTCCATGCATTCATGTCACATGCATCGTGCCCTCAGTGTACTCAGCTGTTGGTATGGAGGCCCATACAGCTGTCCATATTGGGGTAGGACCCCATCCACCAGTCGCTCCAACTCCTCAGAAGTGAAGGCTGGGACCCTTTCCCAAGTGAGGAATGTGAAATAAAATGGCAGTCACGTCCGCGGTGGTGCATTCCATCACCGCTGGAATAGATCCCCATTGGCCACAGTACCTCATAGGGCCCATATAAACCAATGAGGAATTGCACGGCGGTTCACGACCGCCTACCGCCACGGCGAACAACATTGGCAGCATTACCTCACTTCCACCTGTCCCTCCACACAGGACCGGCAGTGTAGGGCAGGCACATAATACTCACCTATAGACTTGACAGGGCCACAATCACAGACCAGTGTGCCCAGTTGGAATCTGACCTGATCTTAGCTATCCGTCATCCAACTGGGATCCCCCCTCTTGTGCAAGTTCTATCAGTGCTCCATTTCCTGGCAACTGGTTATTTTCAAGTGACAGTGGGATTGACAGCAGGAATGTCACAGCCAATGTTTTCAATAGTGCTGGCAAGAGTCTTGTGTGCCCTGATAAAACACATGTGCAGCTTCATTGCTTTCTCCCAGGTGGAGGATCTGGCCACTGTGAAGGCCGGGTTTTATGCAATGGGACATATCCCCAATATGATTGGGACAATTGACAGAACACAGATTGCATTTGTCCGCCTCTCCCCTGGCAAAATGAACAGGTGTACAGGAATCGTAAAGGTTTCCACTCCATGAATGTGCAGATGGTGTGTCTGGCGGACCAGGACCAAGTCAATTCTAAGTATCCTGGGTCGGTGCATGATGCCTTTGTCCTAAGAATTAGCAGCATCCCAAATGTGATGTCCCATCTACAGAGGCACAGGGTGTGGCTAGTAGGTGAGCCTTAGTCCCCACCCAGTGTATGCTGGTGTATGCCTATGCTGTTGGCCAAATAGGATAGTGTGTGGCTAAATGTTGTCCCTCAGTATTTGCAGGTGACTCTGGTTACCCAAACCTATCATGGCTGCCGACCCCTGTGAGGAATGCCAGGACAAGGGCAGAAGAACGTTACAATGAGACACATGGGTGAACCAGAACGATCATTGAGAGGACCTTCGGCCTCCTGAAGGCCAGGTTCAGGTGCCTCAATCTGACAGGTGGATCCCTGTGCTACTCACCCAAGAAGGTCTGCCAGATAGTAGTGGCATGCTGCATGTTGCACAACCTGGCCCTCAGGTGCCATATACCTTTTCTGCAGGAAGAGGAGACTGGAGATGCCCCTTTGGCAGCAGTGGACCCTGAGGACAGTGAGGATGAGGAGGCAGAGAATGAGGATGTGGAGAACAGAACATTAGTGATATGTCAGTACTTCCAAAGACACACAGGTGAGACAGTGCAACTTCACATTTCTATGACTATTGGTGTATTCTGTGTGGCATTGGCATGCTGGCATTACCCACTTCTTTCCCCTACTTACTGTCACCTATGGATATTCTTTTTACAGATGTTGGTGATATGACAACAATCTCCTGATGTGATCACAACAGCCGGCAAAGGTCATTAATTCTATGCTCATACTATGTACAGTTCATTTGCAGTGGCTGTAGCTGTTTCTATCAGTACAAATTTGAAATACATGAAATACTAGTAGTCAAATTGTATCCAAGGGTGTTGATTGTAGTGATAAGAAATTGAGGGGAAAGTGCAATGGAATGGGGTGATGAAGGAGGAAAGTCCAGGGTATTGTTCAAGTCTGTTTGTAGCACAGGTGCAGTGTCCATGGGGACATAGGAAGAGGAGCAATGGCAGTCAAGGTGGACAAGGTGACTGAGTGGGATGCAAGGGGGGCAATCAGGAGAGTCTCATTTCCTGGAGGTGGTCTTGGCAAGTGTCTCTGGCTTCTGTCTGGGTTGCAGGGAACGTTTGTGGGGTGGTTCACCTTCTGCAGGGGAAGGGATGCTGGTGGCCTGTGGGTCCTGTGTCTGTGTCCTGGGTCCTGTGGCTACTAGCGGAAGTGGAGGGCTGTTCAGATGACTGGCTAGTGGTAGAGGCCCGCTGGTGTGCTGTTGCCTCCCTCATGATGTTGACGATGTCTGCCAGCACACCTGCTATGGAGCTTAGGGTGGTGTTAATGGCCTGCAAGTCCTCCCTGATCCCCTGAAACTGTCCCTCCTGCAGCCACCTGTTCTTCTGCACATTGTCTAGGATCTGGCCCATTGTGTCCTGGGAATGTTGGTAGGTTCCCAGGATCTCACTGAGTGCGTCCTGGAGAGTTGGTTCCCTGGGCCTGTCTGCCCCCAGGCGCACAGCAGTACTCCCAGCGTCCTTGTTGGCCTGTGCCTCTGTCCCCTGAACCATGTGCCTACTGCTACTGACCCCAGGCCCCTGATTGTCTTGTGGGCGAGGTGTGGCCTGGGGTCCCTGGAAAGGTGGGCACACTACTGATTGACTTGTCCTGGGGACAGAGGTGTGGATATGCTGGGTGAATGCTGTGGTGTTGGTTCCTGATAGGGGAGGCTTTGTGGTGGTCTGTGAGTGGCCTTGGGTGACTGGCTGTTCAGTGGTCCCTGATGGGCCAGGTAGGCTGTCCAGATCCAGAACTCCAGAGTTACTGTCATTACTCGGGGCCTCTTCTGTTGGGGAACTGGATTGTGGTGGCACCTCCTCTCCAGTGACATTGGCTGGGGTACCTGTTGGGATGTAAATGATGTATTATGCTTCAAGTGGATGACATTTGTACTTCCGTAGCTTCCTCTCTATGGTTGGTGTTACCCTGCCAGCTTTTGCTTGTGTATGTTGGTGTATTGTGGGATTATTAGTTTCCCTATGCTGTGCATGCTTTAGTGATGAGTGTCCATGCATGGCTGGGATGGCTGTCCATGCATTGGTACAGCATGCAGGGCCTGGCATTGGAATTACTGAGATGTGTTGGTGGAGTGTGTGGGATGTGGTGGAGTGATGGGAGTGAGGGTGAGGATGTCAGATGGCATGCAGGTATGGGGGGTGATAGGTAGTAAATGTTGACTTACCAGTGTACAGTCATCCGGCTACTCCAGCGAGTCTCTCAGGATTTAGTAGTGCCAAGACTTGCTCCTCCCATGATGTGAGCTGTGGGGGAGGAGGCGGGGGTCCACCGCCAGTCCTCTGTAGGGCGAGCTGGTGTCTTGCTGCTATGGAACGTACCTTCCCCCGTAGGTCATTCCAACTCTTCCTGATGTCGTCCCTTATTCTTGGGTGCTGTCCCACTGCGTGGACCCTGTCCACGATTCTCCACCATAGCTCCACCTTCCTTGATATAGATATCTGCTGTACCTGTGCTCCAAAGAGCTGTGGCTCTACCCTGACAATTTCCTCCACCATGACTCTTAATTCCTCCTCAGTGAAACGGGGGTGCCTTTGTGGTGCCATGGGTGTTGTGTGATGTGTGTTGGTGAGGGGGTGTGTTGGGTAATGTGGTGGGGTGTGTGATGTGAATTGCGTCAGGGGTGTATGGGTGTGAGTGGTGTGTGTGTCTAGTTGTCTCTGTGCTCTTCTTCTCAGTCTCCTGGCGGAAATTGTTGTACATAAGGGGTTGTGGGTAATGTGGGTGTGTGTTTTATAGTGGTGTGGGTGTGGTGTGTATATGAGTGTCAGGTGTGTGTATTTGGGATTGTCCAATGTAGTGTATGGCCAATAGTTTACCGCCTTTGAATGTCTGCCATGGTGATTCGTGGGTCATAATGTGATGGGCATTGTTTTGTTGCCATAACGGTGTTGGTTTAAGGACCACCACTTTATCACTGACCTTTGGGCTGGCAGATTTGTGTATGTGGCTGTATTCTGTCGGATTGGTGTGTGTATCTCATTATATGGTGAACGGATATTCGCCAGCGCAGCGGGATTTACCACCAATGGCATAATGAGGGCCTTAATCTTTAAAAAATCATATCTCAACTTCTACTGATAGGATTTTGTGTTGTTTTGGTCTTGGTTAAATCAGATAAATATATATTTTTCTAAACTGGTGTTGAGTCTTTTTACGGTGTCTTTCACTGTGATACTGTAAATACATTTTGCCCAAATACTTTACACATTGCCTCTTAAGTTACGCCTGACTGCTCTGTACCAAGCTACCAGAGGGTGAGCACAGGTTAATCTAGGGGGTGTAACTGCCTTACCCTTACTAGGATTGTGGGCCCTACCTGGACAGGGTACATACCTCTGCCAACTAGTTTAAACACAGTGCCTACCAAAGAACCTATCTGTGAGCCCTGCATAACCCCCTCACTCTCTCCACTGCTAACTTTATGCTTCTTGCAGAACCCTATAGCATTTTTGAGCCTCACCCAAAGAATTTAGCAGTACCAAAACAACTGAATAAGAGTCACAAAATAAATCTAAAACCCATTTATAAATATAGATCTTATTTCTATGAATTTTTAGACACCAAAATAAACAAAATCCGCCAGAGAGGTCCAGAGATATACATTTGTAATTAAAACGTAAATCACAGCTTTTCACTCAAAATGTAAACAAGCATTGACAACTACCACAGTGAGCAGGAACATTGTAAACTCTGAAAAACTTTTACATATTTGTGTTTGAGTACTTCGTCCCACTTTGGTGACAAACTCCAGTAAGGAGCAAGTCAAGCGGGCCACTGAGGATTTGTCGGACAGTTATCTTGTCTCCAAAGCAACCTCCAGTCCAGTTTAAGGCTCTGTGGGTGAATTGCCATAGACATCAATGGATTGGTCCTGATGAAAGGAATACAGGATGCTGAAAATTCTGTAGGATGCTGAGGATGCTGTGCAGTCGACAGGGGGCTTCATGAGGCTATGGTCTTGGTTGGATGACTTTGAACATAAGGTCAATGTCCCTCAAAGTCCTGTTGGATCCAGCAAAAGTCCTACTACTACTGGTCTCTGGTCACAACATAACCAACCGTTCTCTTTGGGGGAGGATAGTGTCCTTCTTGGCTGACCAAACGGCACTCCAACAACTGTCTCGGGTCCAGCAGACACGGGTGAAACCTTTGAGCACTGGGACTCAGTCTCCCAGGCTGCACATCATTGGTCAGTGGCAATCAAGCATTTGTGGCTTCTGACTAACCAAGGTGGGGCTTCTTCAGCTGTTTGTGGCCTTGTATCTATAACAGAAAGTCAGACAAATGACTCTTGGAGTTCACCTCTTCTGTCTGAGGCTCAAGGAGAACTTTTCATTGAGCAGGGCACCACAGGCACATTTCCTCGTTCGTTTGCTGGCCGAAGAGCAGCAGGTGTAGTCCAGTCTTAGGGGCAGCCTCTTTTTGCCAGGTCCAGGTAACAGCAGGGCAGTCCTTCTTTGGCCCTCTCTCCAGTTCACATGTGGTCTGAGGTCTGGGTGGCAGATGTGCCATATTGAGGCCCAGAAAGTGCCCCCAGGGGATGCAGCAGTTACTAGCCAATGGGCTACTAGGTCCCCTCCTGCCTAATAATGACTGCTTGCAATGTGTGGCATCTAGCGATCCCTGAGTGCAATAATCTGCCCATTCCCAAGATGGCTGAACCCCTCTCTCAGTGTGTAGAGCTTGCAGCCCACCCTACAGGCCCACAGGAAACCAGATGGGCAACAGTTCCCCTCTCTGTCTCAACGCCAACCTGTCTACCAGAACAAAAGAGCAGCCCCTCTTGTGTGTGCCCACCATTTGCCCTTCAAAGGTAGCTTCCCCTTTGAAGCTCACCTTTTGGGCTTCCTGCACAAGCTAGGTAACATCCTTATCCAATGGCAGGCCTCATTTGTGTCCTTTACTGGGAGTCATTCACACCTCTCCTCAGGAGAGCAGAAAACTGTCTTGTGGCCAACATCTGCAAATAGCCACTGGAAAGCTTAGGCAACAGAGTGGCAACTATATAAAGTTGCCTTTTACTTAAAAGTTACATTAAATTCAACTTTGCCATTAAGTCGGATTTACTGTAATAATTATTTTGACACCTTAAAGTGCCAGCTTTAGTAGTCCTATTCAGGAGTTAGCACAGCTGAGTTGTCAGCATGTAGCCTGTACTCGCCAATGGGGCTACTAGCTTTTCCATAGTGAAAATGACAATTTGTGATTTTTACTGTTAGGACATTGTCCTACTTTTTACTATAAAGCACCCAACCTTAGATCTCAATAGGCCGGCTGTAGGGTTGGCATATATATGAAAAAGGGAGGTCTGGACTTTGTCATTAGTTTAAATGACAAAGTCGAGATAGAAGTTTAAAACTGCTCTACCACTCTGCAGTGGCAGGCTGCAAGACATGTTGTACTTTGTCACACTCAGGGTGGAACAATAAGTGCTGCAACCATGAGGGGTAGCTTAACATACAGGACCTGGTTACCCCTGGTACCAAATACTAAGCCTTTATAAGTAAGCTAACTAATGCCAATTGGGTATAAGTCAATAAAACATACACTTTTAAGGTTAAGTGCACCGCACCGAGGTCTGATTAGCAGTCCTCAGTGCACTCTTAGAGTAAAAGAAACAGCAGCATCATTCCAAAACTTTGGGGACGATCATGCAGAAAGATGCATTCCTTACAGAAATGGAATAACACCCTGTTTATGGGCAAATTATGCCTCCATGCAGCCACAGACGAAGAAGGCTCTCTAATAAAAATACTGATAAAACCAGAGAAGCATGCAGCACAAGAGTGCAGTAGTAGGAACCCTAGTCCCGGTTGAAAAACCACTATGTTCTACACGGACAAAAAAGAAAACACATTGGTAATACGAGAAGTTACCCAAGCAGCACCAAAAGTAAAGGGCACTCCTGTAAAACTCAGAGGCAAGTGCAAATTCAGCAAAGAAGGCTGTGGCTCAAATTGCTGAATGTTGAAACCTGTATATGCCAAGGGCTTTCCACTGACAGTCAGGTGGAAACACCCAGCCCAAACTAAAGGTCTAGCATAATGAACCACAAACTAGACTCAGAAAGGTCCAGTGCTTCCTTTGAGGCACTCATTGCCACAAAAACCTACTTTTGAAATGCATGCTGAGAGCGAGAGAGAAAGAGAGAGAGAGAGAGAGAGAGAGAGAGAGACTGGATTACTGAATAAAAGAAAAGCAATAGCAAGTGACATCTGAGAACACAACGTTCTCATTTCTCAACCTCTGAACTACCAAAGTCAGATGCTGGAGAGGTGACTTGTGGATTTCAGGGAAATCCTAACAGCGAGGGATGTGCAATTCATCCAAAGATCAGGCGCTGCAGCCAGCACAATGCTGAAAGATCGGTGCCACTGAGACCAACACCCATTACAAACTTCAAGGGAAGTGTTACTACAAAGCTATCAAAAAAGCCAAAAAGATTTTATTATTGTTATAGAAAACTTGTCCTAAAAGCACCTAACTAAATGAAGGAAATCTTTAACATCTACCACAGAGTGTCTAATTCCAGATGCACTGAGAAGCACTGCATGTTCTACTACACAAAACAGAAAACATTTCCATGACTACTTGAAATCGAATATTTGTACAATCGGTGAAGAAATTTCAAAATCACTGGAACACTCATCTTTCCTTCCCTTTTAGCCATCACTATTACAGTCTACTTAAGGGGTGTAGTTCAGATCGGTGCAGCATATCCAGTGGCAGGGGGGCTCAGAGGCTTGAGACACCCACCAAGTCTTGAGTATTGCTGCATTTTACACTTCAGACAGGAGCCAGAGGGCCACGTTTGACTTGGCCATGTCTGCAGGTTCACCCCCAAGCTTTTTGTCTTCACCCCTCTTGTTTCTGAACCTTTTTTTGTTGGCTGTTGGGCTATGTGCACTTTACTACTGCTAGCCAGTGCTACAGTGCATGTCCCCCTACAACATGGTACAATTGGCTTACACTTGATTAGTACATTTACTTTGCTTGTAAGTGCCTCATTTATGGTACCTTGGGTACCCAGGGCCTGTAAATGAAATGCTACTTGCGAGAAACAGCACTTATTGTGCTGCCTACTAAAGGTAGTCTTTTGAAACATGTGGCTAAACTTTCCTATTTTAATACTATAGGCAGCCCATAAAGTATGCCCTAAACAGCGCATATGGCATTGTATTTAATAATTAGGACATATGTTTTTATGTTTTACATGTCCTAGCAGTAAAAAACTCCTACATTCATTTTTCACTACTGTAAGGCTTACCTCCTCCATAAGATAACATTGGGTTACTTTATTACACTTAGGGCCTCATTACAACCTTGGCGTGTGGCAACCGCCGACCGCCAAGGTGTAACCTCCGTGCAGCCGCCAATGCAGCCGCACTCCCGCCGTGCCCATTTTGACATCCCCGCCGGCCCAGCGGGGATGTCGGCCACAACATGGGAGCCGGCTTCTAATGGAGCCGGCGGTGTTGCGGCCGTGCGACGGGTGCAGACAGTGAAAAGCAGTTTGGGCTGTGCTAGGGGGCCAGTGCAGCAGCCCCCAGGGGCTCCCCTTCCCGCCAGCCTTTGGACAGGCTGGCGGGAAGGGGACTTGTAATCCCCTGGGCAGTGCTGCAAGCAGCGCTGCCCTGGTGGATTAAAACCGCTGGGATGACCGTGGTGGGAAACCGCCGGTCCCGGTGGTGCGACCGCAACGCTTCCACCACGGTCGCAATCAGCAAAATTGTACCGCCAACCTGTTGGTGGTACAATCGCCGAAACAGTAATGAGGCCCTTAGTGAGTGCTACCTTTTGACTAGGAGCGGATAGAAATTAAATGTTTGGACTCAAATTATTTCTAATTTTAAATCCTCTTTAATAGTAAAGTCTGATTTTAGATTACAATTTTGAAAATGCCACTTTTAGAAAATTGACATTTTCTTGCCTTAAACTTTCTGAGGCCTTCTAGGAATTTCCAGCTGCCTGGGCCTTTTAATTGCTTCTCCATCAGGAATGCGTATTGGGCTCAGACACTGAACAATAGGACCAGGGTGTAGCTTGGAGAGGCTATGCTGCCAGGATGGGAGGGGCGGAGCTGTCCTCTGCCACACTTACCTTTCAAAGGCTGCCTCCAGCACACTCACAAAGAACTTGACATCTGCCTATTGTTATCCCAGACCCCTTGGAGCCTGGGCAGGGGAAGGAAGATAATTCCAGAACCAAATGTGGGCAGGGAGTCTAAATGTTTCCCCCACTTCAATGGGTGGCACCAGATATAAATATTGGACCTCCTGAGCACTCATCAGTACACTCTTGGGCCTGTGGGCATTACAAAGAAGTACTGTCTTGTTCAGCAGAGGACTGTCCTACCGCATGAGGCCTCAGTTGTTCCCTCAAGGACTGGCCTTCTGCTTGTGGCCTGCCTTTCTCTCTGAGAAGAAAGCCTGAGCCTGCTCCCTTCCTCCCAGGCTAACCTGAGTGATTCCAAGGGTCAGTTGGCTGACCATCTGTTCTCAGCAAAAGGGGCACAACAAGCTCCAGCAGCCTCCCTGCAACTGCCGACCTGACCTGTTGCAACTGACCCTGTCTGGGCCTGCAACTGGACCTGCCTGAGTCCTGCTGATCTCTGCTGGAGTGAGTTCCTGATCCCAAAGAAGTGTCTGGCTCTACTGAATGGATTTTTGTCTTTTTGCTCTCATTTCATTTATTAGATTTTACTTTAGTTTTCTAAATTGGAGTAAAAAAGTACTTGTGTGGTGTTTTAACGTTATTTACTGTTTGTGTGCTGCATAATGAACACTTAACAAATTGCCTCTAAGGTAAGCCTGACTAATTTTGTGCCAAGCTACCAGAGGGTTAAGCACAGGTTAATTTGCTGATTTTTGTGGTTTACCCTGACAGGGATTGTGGTTGATGCTTGAGCAGGGTCTTCAATCCTCTCAGTCGAAAAAACAGTTTCCTTCAGGTTTTACAGTACAAATGCCCATCATCATATGCTTGGATGTCTGTTACCATACAGAGCTGTAACAATTTCCTTGAGTAAAGTATTACTTCCAAATGTTTATTAAGCAAATCTTTGTCCTGTTGACCACCTGCAGATTTCTCATTTTAGGTCATAATGTCGACTATAGGCAAGTGGTCTAAATGACAACCTGTCTTGAACATTCCACAGATTCAAAATAATTCATTATTTGTTCCTTACTCTTTGAATCCCATTGTCTGCTGGTCTCCTATTGAATGAGGTCAAATCTATTTCTTTGATAAGTTTTTATTGTACAATTACTTCTTCTGCACTTATCTGCAATAAGTACTGCCCTGCATATAACTCTACAATTATTTTTCCTGTAGCTTGAAAACAATATTTTTATCTCAAAATCAGCTGAGGATTTCCATAGTATGCAACTAGAATTAACTGCTAAATAAATATTACAAACGTTTTTGTGTCGTTCATGGTGTATGTGAAAATGTCTCAATATGTGACTTATGGAACATTGTAAGGATGAAGAGAAACAATTAATCCTTTATCAGATAGTAAAACGGCATGCCAGGCTTTATAAGACACCTGTTAACCCTGTATCTGTTGAACACATTACTGATGTTCCTACATTGTTATTGAGTAAATATCTAAAGTTAGAATGAAAATAGAAAATAAACTCGGCATTCCCCCAAACTCTTTTGCCCCCTCCCTTGTTTCTATCAGAAAGGTATTCATGCTTCATTCTTAAAACAAACTTTCATTGATAACCAGTTTTTATTTTGATTCTGACGAAACTGTACCTTATAGAAATGCTTCCCAAATAACCTAGTCAGTCATCCCAGTTTTTCTTTTGAGCGTGGTAAAGCTATTGCTTAACCATCATGTTCTTCCCAGTGCACTCAAACTAGAACCCACAGTTGGACATGTTGTGCAATGCCTGGTTGTGCACATGTTGGACACTAACAATGTAAAGCAGAGTGCATTCTACACATTGAAAACATCATGGCCCTCATTAAAACCCTGGCGGTCGGTGTTAAAGCGGCGGTAAAACCGCCAACAAGCCGGCGGTAAAAAAAATGGAATCACGACTGTGGCGGAAACTGCCAACATAGACAGCCACTTTAGCACTCCGACCGCCACAGTGGTACAAACAAACAGCGCGGGGGTTACCACCAACAGACAGGCGGAAGACAATGTACCGCCCACAGTATCATGAGAGGCCAATCCGCCACCTTTTCCGGGGCGGATGCACCGCAAACAAAAACACAGCGGAGACAGGACTTGGAAGGGAAAACGCTCACCTCTACACACCCCACGAGGAACCAGGACGCCATGGAGCTAGAACTCCAAATTCTACCTGCCATTGTCTTCCTGCTCCTCTACCAGGAGCACGAACGCCGGCGGCGACAACCACGGTGAGTACTGCACCTACGACGCAGGGGAGGGGGCAGGGAAAAGAGGGTGACACACACACACAACACCCCCACCCTCACCCTCACCCACTACAACACACACACAAATACATGTTGATACATTACATTTACAACCACCATTTCCCCCCTGGAAGAACGCAAGGATAAAAGAAAATGAGTTGAACGAATATAATCAATAAAAATCCATTACTCAAAAATATATATACACTATTAACAAATATATACACCAAGAATTCAAGTCCATGTACTGCACCTGCATAGTCCGTGGATCACTGGGCCCAAAATGCATGGGCGAGGCCCACACAAGATACCCGATCAAAACGGAGAGAACACTGCAGGGGCATCAGATCGAAATAAAACAGGCACCTCGGGGGAATGGAAGGGGGGGCACCTCAGCCGGATGAGTGCACGACGCCAGCTCCACGAGGGGGCACCATGCCCATTGATGTATCCCGGGGAGTGCAAAGCCACAGTCTCACAAGTCTCTTCAGTGGGTGGTTTGCCACTGCTTTATCCTGGGGAGTGCAAAGCCACAGTCTCTCAAGTGGATAACAGTTCTCCACTGGTTCTGGAGGGGGCTTTGTGCCCAGAGTGCTTCATCCTGCCAAGGACAGAGGTAGTGGATACCTTTCTCCACTGGTTCTGGAGGGGGCTTTGTGCCCAGAGTGCTTCATCCTGCCAAGGATTGGGTGAGAGGATGCCTTTCTCCACTGGTTGTGGAGGGGGCTTTGTGCCTGGAGTGCTTCATCCTGCCAAGGACAGAGGTAGTGGATGCCTTTCTCCACTCGTTCTGGAGGGGACTTTGTGCCCAGAGTACTTCATCCTGCCAAGGACAGAGGTAGTGGATGTGACACTCCACTGACGATGGGCCTACATGGAAGCTGTCCAGGCCCCTGGAACTGACCACCAGCTTCATACGACTGACCACTTGGGGATGGCAGCCATGTCAGCAGTGGTGCCACTGGCACATGATGTGGCGTGGCCGCTGGCGGTGCTTGCGGTGGCCTCAGTAGCGGCGGTGCTTGCGGCGCTCATTGGCCAGCGGTGCTGGTGGGTGGCTCAGTGAGCGTGCTGCTGGTGGCGGTGTCCTGGGCAGCGGTGCTGTGGCGGCGGTGTCCTGGGCAGCGGTGCTGGTGTCGGCGGTGTCCTGGGAAGCGGTGCTGGTGGCCGCGGTGTCCTGGGAAGCAGTGCTGGTGGCGGCGGTGTCCTGGGAAGCGGTGCTGGTGGCGGCGGTGCATGTGGCGGTGCCGGTGCAGCTCTTGGCTGCTGTGCAGGTTGGCGGCGACTTCCCTTTCTTTCTCTGCCCCTCCCCGACCTTGGATGGTGGCGCAGATGTCTTGCCACTCCCAACTGTAGTCCTGGTAGAGCTCTTGGTGGCAGGTGTTTTGCCCTTCTCCCTCCGGGCTGTGGCCAACTTATATGTTTCTGAGCTGGGGGACTGTCCTTGCCCTGGCTCCTTGGCACACTGGCTGCCCTGCTGCTTGGCGCACTCCAGAAGCCGGTTACTGCTGGCACCACTGTTCCCGGTGATGTGGTGGCTGAGGTGCTGGGTTGGGACCTGGAAAGGCGGGTCCTAGGGGACTGAAGGGGTGGGGGAGGTGAAGGGAAGAGGTCAAGGTTTGACAGGAAAAGTTTTTTAGACACATTGGGACGGGTAGATGGAGAGGGTTAGGGAGTGGAGGAAGAAGTAGTGGTTGTAAGAGATGTTCGTTTGCAGACTTTGGGTGAAGGTGCATGGGCTGGAGGCTGTCACGAGGTGGATGGCTGTTGGGTGGGTGTGTGACTGCGTTTGTGTACTTTGGGAGGTGGGCTCACAGACACACTGGTAGAGGACACAGGGGATGTGTGAATGGTAGTGGGGTGGTGAGTGCACATGAGCGGTGTGTGGTGATAGGCGTGCTGGTGATGGACATAGTGGCTGAAGATGTAGTGCATGTAGGTGTGAGTGGAGACGTGACAGGGAGGGAGGAGGGAGATGACGAGGAGGGGGACACAGTGGAGGCAGTGGATGTTGGTATGTGTGCATGGGTATGATGCTTGTGTGAGTGCCTGTAGGATGTGTGGTGCTTATGTTTGCCAGAGCTACCCTTGTGTGTTGAGGTGTGTGCATGCTGGTCTGATGGTGTGCTTGGGATAGGCTGAGGTACTGGGGATTGGGGCTGGGTGGAGGAAGTTGGAGGGGGAGGCTGGACACAGGGACAATGGCTGCCATCAGTGCTGAGGCCAGAGTCTGAAAAGCTCGCTGTTGGGCTGCCTGACCAGAATGAATGCCCTCCAGGTATGCATTCATCTGTTGCAACTGCGTCTCTACACCCTGGGTGGCATTCAGAATGGTAGACTGCCCAACAGTGAGGGATCTGAGGAGGTCAATGGCCTCCTCACTGAGGGCAGAAGGGCTGACAGGGGCAGGGGGTGAGGTGCCTGGGGCGAAGGAGATGCCCATCCTCCTGGGTGAGCGGCCACGGGGCACACGCTGAGGGGCTGCTGGGAGGGCGGTGATGGTGAAGGGGGGTGGCGGCTGTACCTGTAGGCAAAAAGGGACCACCACAAGGGAGCTCCCATCAGAGGAGGAGTCGGTGTCGCTGGTCTCAGCTCCTGTCTCTGCCGTCGAGCTCCCCTCGCCCTCCGTCCCACTGGTGAATTCGGAGTCCGTAGTCTTGCCCTCCAGGGCCATGTGGGATGCAGCTCCCTCCTGCTCCGGTGGCACTGCTCCTCCGCATGATGATGCTAATGCACACAAGAACAGGGACACCACAGAAGGGGGGGGAAAGAAAGTAGAAAGACATGTTCAGTGCATGCAATACCGCTACCCTTGGCGGACACTGCAGACACAGCAGCCCTCTGCACTACGCCATGCACTTAGAGTTCCCTAATTAATCACAGGGCCATGGGGTATAAGGTGTAGGAAAGTACCATCTTGCCTGGCATGTTACCCCCATATTTTACTGTATATATGTTGTTTTAGCCGATGTGTCACAGCTGCTGCTGCTGCCAACCCCTCAGACAGGTTTCTGCCCTCCTGGGGTCCAGGCAGCCCTGGCCCAGGAAGTCAGAACAAAGGATTTCCTCTGAGAGAGGGTGTAACACCCTCTCCCTTTGGAAATAGGTGTGAAGGCTGGGGAGGAGTAGCCTCCCCCAGCCTCTGGAAATGCTTTGATGGGCACAGATGGTGCCCATCTCTGCATAAGCCAGTCTACACCGGTTCAAGGATCCCCCAGCCCTACTCTGGTGCGAAACTGGACAAAGGAAAGGGGAGTGACCACTCCCCTGACCTGCACCTCCCAGGGGAGGTGCCCAGAGCTCCTCCAGTGTGTCCCAGACCTGCGTTATCTTGGAAACAGAGGTGTTTGTGGCACACTGGACTGCTCTGAGTAGCCAGTGCCAGCAGGTGACGTCAGAGGCTCCTTCTGATAGGCTCTTACCTCTCTTGGTAGCCAGTCCTCCTTCCTATGTAGCCAAACCTCCTTTTCTGGCTTTTTAGGGTCTCTACTTTGGGGATCTCACCAGATAACGAATGAAAGAGCTCACCAGAGTTCCTCTGCATCTTCCTCTTCACCTTCTGCCAAAGGATCGACCGCTGACTGCTCATGACGCCTGCAAAACTGCAACAAAGTAGCAAGACAACTACTAGCAACCTTGTATCACTTCATCCTGACAGCTTTCTCGACTGTTTCCAGGTGGTTCATGCTCTGGGGGTAGCCTGCCTCCTTTCTGCGCCAGGAGCTCTGAAGAAATCTCCCGTGGGTCGACGGAATCTTCCCCCTGCAACCGCAGGCAACAAAAGACTGCATCACCGGTCCTCAGGGTCCCCTCTCAGCACGACGAGCGTGGTCCCTGGAACTCAGCAACTCTGTCCAAGTGACTCCCACAGTCCAGTGACTCTTCAGTCCAAGTTTGGTGGAGGTAAGTCCTTGCCTCCCCATGCTAGACTGCATTGCTGGGTACCACGTGATTTGCAGCTGCTCCGGCTCCTGTGCACTCTTCCAGGATTTCCTTTGTGCACAGCCAAGCCTGGGCCCCCGAAACTCTAACCTGCAGTGCACAACCTTCTGAGTTGTCCTCTGGCATTGTGGGACTCCCTTTTGTGACTTCGGGTGGACTCCGGTTCACTTTTCTTCTAAGTGCCTGTTCAGGTACTTCTGCGGGTGCTGCCTGCTTCTGTGAGGTCTCCCTGACTTGCTGGGCACTCCCTCTGTCTCCTCATCCAAGTGGCAACATCCTGGTCCCTCCTGGGCCACAGCAGCATCCAAAAACCCTAACCGCGACTCTTGCAGCTAGCAAGGCTTGTTTGCGGTCTCTCTGCATGGGAACACCTCTGCAAGTTTTTTCATGACGTGGGACATCCATCCTCCAAAGGGGAAGTTCCTAGTCCTCTTCGTTCTTGCAGAACACCAAGCTTCTTCCAACAGGTGGCAGCTTCCTTGCACCCTCAGCTGGCATTTCCTGGGCTCCTGCCCACTCTCAACACTGTCGTGACTATTGGACTTGGTCCCCTTGTCTTACAGGTACAGGTCCGGAAATCCACTTTTGTTGCATTGCTGGTGTTTGTTCTTCCTGCAGAATCCCCCTATCACGACTTCTGTGCTCTCGGGAGGTAGTAGGTGCACTTTACACCTACCTTTCAGGGTCTTGGGGTGGGCTACTTTTTTAACCCTCACTGTTTTCTTACAGTCCGAGCGACCCTCTACAAGCTCACATAGGTTTGGGGTCCATTTGTGGTTCGCATTCCACTTTTGGAGTATATGGTTTGTGTTGCCCCTACACCTATGTGCTCCTATTGCAATCTACTGTAACTTTACATTGCTTGTATTACTTCCTTTTGCTATTATCTGCATAATTTTGGTTTGTGTACATATATCTTGTGTATATTTCTTATCCTCATACTGAGGGTACTCACTGAGATACTTTTGGCATATTGTCATAATAATAAAGTACCTTTAGTTGTAGTATATCTGTGTATTGTGTTTTCTTATGATAATGTGCATATGACACCAGTGGTATAGTAGGAGCTTTACATGTCTCCTAGTTCAGCCTAAGCTGCTTTGCCATAGCTACCTTCTATCAGTCTAAGCTTCTAGAAACACTTCTTCTACACTAATAAGGGATAACTGGACCTGGCACAAGGTGTAAGTACCTCTGGTACCCACTACAAGCCAGGCCAGCCTCCTGCACAAGGCCTATGCCCGATAGCTGCACACATGGAAGTCACAGGAGCCTGACTAGGGGTAGATGGCTCTTAACACTGGTGGGGTGGGGTGCCACATGGCCTGCCTTACGAAGGGACCTTGCCTACAAACCTCGCCCTGGCCTAGGGGTACCCACAGCCCACCTCCCCCACCCAGACACAGCCAATGCGCGCTGAATCAGATGAATGTGACTGTACTCACCCCCTTGTGGCTGCTGTGATGCCCTCAAGCGCCCATCCAACTCCGGATACGCCACCGCCAGGATCCGGAACATCAGGGGGGGGTCATGGTGCGTCAGGCACCCCTCCCACGTTGAGAGGGCATCCCCAGCTGGGCTTCCGCCGTCTTCTTGCTCCAGCGGCGAATGTCCTCCCATCTTTTCCGGCAGTGGGTGCTCCGCCTGTGGTGGACCCCCAGGATCCGGACTTGCTTGGGGACGACACACCAAATATCCTTCTTCTGGTGGGCGCTGACCTACAGGAATAGTACAGTGGAAAAGGAGAAGATATAACCGTCCGGACCGTCACAGTCATTGGCTCACGTTCCTACCCTTGCCATGACGCACATACACTCACCGTCGTTTCAGGCACGCCATATTCTCCCCCCACCAATCTCCTATCCACTCCACTCCAAACAGGCATTGCCCATACAGCATGCTCACAGTCTACTCACCTGTTTGTCTGTAGGACCGTAGAGTAGCGTGTACTGGGGGAGGACCCCATCTACTACTTTGTCCAACTCCTCCGATGTGAAGGCAGGGGCCCTTTCCCCAGACACTTGAGCCATTGTCGCTTCCAGACTGAGGTCACAGCAGCACTTGCAGTGTAGGTCCTCTCCTGTCGAAGATCAGGTTTCAAGTGGGTGGACAGTGAGAAAATGGCGGTCAGGTCCGCGGCGGTGCATACCGTCACCGCCGGCGTACATCATCATTGGCTCTTGGGACCCATAGGGTCCAATGTTAACCAATGCAGGATTGCGCCACGGTCTTCGACCGTCTACCGCAACGGTGTAAAACGCCAGCGCTGTTACCTCATATCCACTTGTCCCACCTTACAGGTCAGGCAGCCGCCATTTCAGGGGGCCACATGGCATTAATTGTAAATGCGTCATACATATCTAGGCCTTGGATACACACTAAGACAGGCACATAGCGGATTGACAAATGTGTGCAAGAAATATTCTATTTAATACCTCAGTGTTGGGTGACTCTCTGCTCGCTGTTCTCGTCCATAGGGCACGTCCACTGGGGCAGGTGAGGAGATGGCGGCATCCTCCGGTGTACAGACCGCTGGTAGACCTGTCAACAATGGAAGAGCTGTCGCGTTGGCTCTCATTATCCTAAATGAGACTACTGGATTTCTAGGTAGCAGGGTCGTTCCTGGTGTGGGGGACTGTCACCTTCAATCCGGTTTTGCTCTGGCTAACTAGTAGTGCCTCATCTCTCCCAAGGGGAAGGGATGATAGGGCAGCCGAGCGCATGAAATCTTTAGACCTTCTCAGGGAAGTCGTGGTCGCTCAGATCCCAACCAGCTCTCTCATTTACGGTATGATCTCATATACAAATGACAAAGGCAGTTTAAGTTTTATAGAATGATTTCAATAAAACAACTGCATTTTAGATAATAAGGCATGAGCCGCAATAACCAGAACCATACAACACAGTAGGATTGAAATAGTCACGAGAAGAGTGAAACATAAGAATAACGCTATCATAGTGTTAATAGATTACGTTCCCTCTAATTAGGTTCTATTTCGAGCACAGCATGTTAAGCTCTAAGCTTGCCTTTCAGATTCCCCGGGAAGACATCAACCCTCATACCTGAGCAAAGGCCTGTGATCTGGATCAGCATCTGCAACAGAGCAGTCAGCGTCTAGTTGTGTTTCCCTGGTCGGAATCTCCCTCTTGCGTGTATTAGGACAAGGAAGTGTTTTTATAACTAACATGTCGATGTGGGAACAAAACGTCCCTACGCAAGAATGTATATCTGCAACCCAAAGACTAAACTCCTACCACGTCTATCCGCAATGTACCAGACTGTATCCTTGACTGAAGCACAGAGTGAGCAAGAATGTGTTATTGAGAACTCCAGTGCTGAAGTAGGCTAAACAGTGTGATATAAAAAATAAAACAAGTCCGTAGAACTGGCTACCTGAAAAATAACAGTACGATGCTGAATCAAATGCATTTAGAGCAAAGTGCACAGAGGCCTGATGCTGCGAGCAAAGGAATAAAATACATCCAGGGCAAAGTGCACAAAGGCCTAACGCCTGAAGCAGACGCGCAAAGGATACATAAAAATGACCACACTACAGAGCGACATGTAATTGTCACCTACAGACTTGATTGTGCCACAATCCAGGAACTGTGTGCCCAGTTGGAGCCAGACCTGATGTCAGCAATCCGCCATCCCAAAGGGATCCCCCCTCTAGTGCAGGTCCTGTCAGTACTCCATTTCCTGTAAGTGGGTCTTTTCAAACTACAGTGGCCATAGCATCAGGGATGTCCCAGCCTATGTTCTCCAATGTGGTGTCCAGAGTGTTGTCTGCCCTGCTGAAACACATGCGCAGCTACATCGTTTCCCCTCAGGTGGAGGATTGCCTACAGTGAAAGGTGACTTCTATGCCCTGAGACATATCCCCAACATCATAGGTGCCATTGATGGGACACATGTGGCCTTGGTACACCCCCCCGCAGGAGTGAACAGGTGTACAGAAACCGGAAGAGTTACCATTCCTTGAATGTGCAGATGGTGTGTTTGGCCGACCAGTACATCTCCCATGTGAACGCCAAGCTTCCTGGCTCAGTGCATGACGCTTACATTCTAAGGAATAGCAGCATCCCTTATGTGATGGGCCAACTCCAGAGGCACCGTGTGTGGCTATTAGGTGAGGACAAGGACCCTATACCATGTGAATAGTTGTCTGCGTCTGGGGCTGTCCCTAAGGGTTAGTGTGTGTCTAACAGTTGTCCCTCGACATTTGCAGGTGACTCTGGGTACCCCAACCTGTCATGGCTACTGACCCCAGTGAGGAATTCCAGGACAAGGGCAGAGGAACGCTACAATGAGGCACATGGGCGAACTAGGAGGGTTATAGAGAGGACCTTCGGCCTCCTGAAGGCCAGGTTCCGGTGCCTCCATATGACAGGTGGTTCTCTCTAATACTCACCAAAGAAGGTGTGCCAGATCATCGTGGTCTGCTGTATGCTGCACAACTTGGCTTTGCGATGACAGGTGCCTTTTCTGCAGGAGGATGGTCCAGATGAAGGTGTTGTGGCAGCTGTGGAGCTGTGGACAGTGAAGAAGAGGAGGCAGAAGAAGAGGACATAGACAACAGAAACACTGTGATCCATCAATACTTCAAGTGAGACACAGGTAAGAAGACCTCACTGCCTCCTACATCTGATACAATTGTTCTACCTCTCATCTGCCTGTCACTTTCACCCAGTGTATGGACCCTGATTTGTCACTTTCCCTTTCGATTTCACAGATGTTGGTCCCACTGTGTGACCTCTGCTATGTAACCTCATGGACTAGAGCTGGGTGACATAGGTATGTTGACAATAGAATGGACATTGCTATTTCCCTCAGTTATTGCAAAAACACATTTGTGAAAACACAGACTGACTCCAGATAGTTTTGTGATTTAAGGGTTTTTATTTAAGTGCTAAATATTGGAGGGGGTTGTTAAATGGTCAGGGGTGATGGTGGAGGAATGTCCATGGCAGAGTCCAGTCTATTAGTCTCACAGGTGCATTGTCCAAAGGGGCATAGGAAGTGGAGCTGGGGCAGTTTAAGGATGGACAGAGTGACAAAGTGGGACAGAAGGATGACAATCAGGGTGGTCTCATTTCTTGGCAGGGGTATTGGCATTGTTCTCTGTCTTTGTCCGGGATCTCAGGGACTG
The DNA here is from genome assembly GCF_031143425.1 of Pleurodeles waltl. Lineage (NCBI taxonomy): Eukaryota > Metazoa > Chordata > Amphibia > Caudata > Salamandridae > Pleurodeles > Pleurodeles waltl. The sequence continues at coordinate 838,592,716 of NC_090442.1, forward strand.
CTTGCGGGGTGGTTCTCCATCTGCAAGGGGTGGGGTGCTGGTGTTGTCGTCCTGTGGCGGCAGAGGTGGTGGGCAGTTCATCGTCCAGGCTAGTGTCAGGGGCACCTTGTTGTGCCACAGTGTCCCTCCTGGTGTTCACGAGTTCCTTCAGCACCCCTACAATGGTGCCCAGGGTGGAATTGATGGATTTGAGTTCCTACCTGAATCCCAAATACTGTTCCCTCTGCAGCCGCTGGGTCTCCTGAAACTTGTCCAGTACTGTTGCCATCGTCTCCTGGGAATGATGGTAGGCTCCCTTGATGTTGGAGAGGGCCTCGTGGAGAGTGTGTTCCCTTGGTCTGTCCTCCCCCTGTCGCACAGCAGCCCTCCCAGTTCCTTGTGTTCCTGGGCCTCTGACCCCTGAACCGTGTGCCCACTACCACTGCCCCCAGGTCCCTGCTGTTCTTGGGGTGATGGGTTAGCCTGGGTTCCCTGTAGTGGTGTACACACTGCTTCTTGACGTGTCCTGGGGACAGAGGTATGGGCCCGCTGGGTGGGTGCTGTGCTGGTGTTTCCAGAGGGGGGAGGCTCTGTGGTGGCCTGTGACTGTGTCAGGGGAACTGACTGTCCCGAGGTCCCAGATGGGTCAGGCTGGTCATCTAGATCCAGTTGGACAGAGCTGCTGTCATCACTGTGGGGCTCTTCTGTGGGTGGAGTGGACATGTCTGGAACCTCCTGTCCGGTGACGTTGGGTAGGGGTCCTGCAGGGGTGTGAAGGCATGAATATTGCATCTGTGTGTGCCATGGTGTACAATGGGTGGGTGACCCTCTACCCCAGTGCTTGCATTCCTGTGTAGGACCTTGTGTGCTAATTGTTTATGTGTGTGATGGTTGTCCATGCTTTGTTGTTGCATGCAGGGCTTGGTGTTGGGATGTGTGATTTGTGATAGTGGGACATATGTGAGGAGTTGGGGTGATGGGGGTAAGGGTGAGGGTGGGGGTATGTGATAACATGCAGGTAGGGTGGGGGATGTAATAGTTAAGATTTGACTTACCAGAGTCCATTCCTCCTGCTACTCCTGCAAGGCCCTCAGGATGCAGTATAGCCAAGACCTGCTCCTCCCATGTTGTTAGTTGTGGGGGAGGAGGTGGGGGTCCGCCGCCAGTCCTCAGAACCGCAATTTGGTGTCTTGAGACCACGGAACGCATCCTCCCCCGTAGGTTGTTCCACCTCTTCCTGATGTCATCCCGTGTTCTTGGGTGCTGTCCCACTGTGTTGACCCTGTCCACGATTCTGCGCCATAGCTCCATCTTCCTAGCTATGGTGGTGTGCTGCACCTGTGATCCGAATAGCTGTGGCTCTACCTGGATGATTTCCGCCACCATGACCCTGAGCTCCTCCTCAGAAAACCTGGGGTGTCTTTGCGGTGCCATGGGGTGGTGTGGGTGATGTGTGAGGTGGTGTGTGTTGTGATGTGTGGGGAGATGTTTAGGGGTGTGTGGTGTTTTGTGCGTGGATGTGTATGTGTGATGGTATTGTGTGCCTCTGTATGCTGGTGTTGTCTTTGCTGTGCTGTCTCTCTGGCCTTCGTCTAAATGTTTGGTCGTAAGGGTTTGTGGGTGATGTGGGTGTGTGTTTTATATTGTATTGGGTGTGTGGGAGTGTTGTGTGTATGTGTATCAGGTGTGTGTAGTTGGAATTGTCCAATGTGGTTGTGTTTTGTAAATGTGTGATTATTTTGAGCGCGGCGGTGTGTACTGCCAATGGAATACCGCGGTTGAAAGACCACCACGTGGATTCGTGGGTCGTAATAGTGTGGGCGTATTCCTGTTGGCGAAACGGTGGAGGTTTTGCTATCGCCAGTTTATCACTGACCTTTGGTGTGGCGGACTTGTGTGGGTGTCTAGATTTTGGCGGATTCCGAGCTGTGGGTTGTAATAGCTGTGGCGGAATTCCGCAGCCGCGTCGGTGTGTTGGCGGTCTTCTGCACGGTGGTAAGCAGCATTTACCGCCAATATTGTAATGAGGGCCTATGTTGCATCCTCCCAATGCCTTGGATACCAACTGAAACTGCAACCCAGCCTCACACTTGTAATCTCCAAGCTTGACTGTGCCAACAGCCTATACCTGTACCCGTATTCATCATATGCAAAATACAACTCATCCAAAATGCTGCTGGAAGACGTCTTCTCTGCCTTCACCCAAAAGAGCATGATTCCAGTCTTGCAACCATTTCACTGGCCACCTACAGCAAGAAGGGAAATGTTCAAGGCACTTTGCATTGTTCACAGAGCCTCCAAGAAAAATAACTGCTATAGCTACAAGCTAAATTCAAGCAACGCAAACAAATCAGGACACTGTGCTCCAGGTTGCACCACTTATCTTACCATACTACCATAAGAAATCTGTAGGAGGCACTGCTTTCTCAGTACAAGCCACCAAGCTCTGGAGCACACTATTAGCTACTACTTGAAGCTTCTAGGAGCATATACACTTCAGAAGACAGTTGAAAGGTTGCCTATTTCCAAAACAACTACACATCACGTATCCTAGCAATAGAACCTGGAAAGATAGTTTCACCCTTAGGCTCAATCATTAGTTTCCAATTCACAGATTGTGAATAATCTAACCAGCAAACTACTGTCGATAAGCAGGTAAGTTAAGGAGAGTTGACCAATGCTTTGCTGGGGTATTATACAGTTATGTAAATTAAAACATAACATTTCGAGCATACACTTATACTAATACCATAACACTCAGTGGTCGTCAGCCAATTTACACTTTTTACATTCAATTAAAGCATTTATGCTACATGTGTTGTCCATCACCAGTACTGTGCAGCAAATATACGAGCCATCACTAAATAAACAGGCATAAAATAACTGAAGAGTCTGTCACACACTGCAGGTCAATCAGAGGACTTTAATCTAGTCCATGATCGCAAGTCTCAAAAATCTGTACACTTTGACCACTTCTTTACATCTCACAATGGCTCTCAAATATGAGATGATCGTAACAATGCACATCCCAGCAGACCTTTCCATTTCTCTCTCCCTCCAACAATACCAGCTCTGGCCTAGAAATGTACTATAGGGTGCAGATTTACTAAGATTTTGCATTGGGGTTGCATCATTTTTGTGGTGCAGCCCTAATGCATAATCATTTTTGGTATTTACTAAGCCATGAAAACCCATTTTGCGTGTCTTGTGTAGTTTAGTAAATACACAGTAAAGCAAGGCAGCGCATATCAATGCCTAGCGTTACCTTGAATTGGGAAGGCTTTTCATGAGTGGTGCATGGGCGTTCCGATGTTTCCACACATTGATTTTGACACATTTCCAGATTTGCTAAAACAATTAAACATGGGAATCAATCAAAATGGTGTGCCTTCCCCTGTGAGGCATACCATGGAGAAATATCCTTATATGCCTTTAAGGGTTGTTTTTCTGCAGGAAGTTATTCCTTCCTGCACAAAAACAATCCTGCCCATAATGTAGGCACCTTTGTACCATGGCACAAGGTTGCCTACATTGGCGCTAGGCAGCAAAGAGTACACAATCAGTAGAAGACAGCAGAAATACGCCATATATTTGTAAATATGGTGTATTTCTACTGTCTGGCTTTCACAAAATGCAGCACCAGTAAGTTAAACTCCCTCAGAATTTGTGAATGGACAACCCAGTGCAGTGACTGGCTACGCAGGCTATAATCAAGAAAAAACAGTAAAGGACCTCCATATCTGTTAAAAGCTGCCAATGTACTGGAAAACCATAAACTGCATGTCTGTGTCTCTCATCAACGATAACCACATCTTGGTCATCACACATGACACAGAAACACTTCTCACATAGGATCAAACAACAATAGAATCAAACAACAAAAACAAGAACCTTTAGCCATACATCTGCAGGAAACTGGCTCTCTATATAGTGTACAAAAATAATGTGCACTGTGCAGAGAGTCCAAGCAACCCCACCTTGGTTTACAGAGGTAAAAACTAGACCACATAATGCTCTAATTTTTATGGTAGCTTGGTCGAGCAGTTAGGCCAATCTTGGAGAAGTGCTAAGCATTGGTTATACTTCCAGTATCAATAAACATGAACACAGACTCAAAAGAATGACTCAAGAACAATTTACAAAAATACTTCTGATTTTTAGAAAATGTTTGAGACCAAGATCATCAAAATCAGGTAAGTACATTTTAAGTTATGAATTTTCATAGTTTAGAAAATTTCTATGCGTAATTACGCACCAGAAGAATCAATCAGAGAAAACTTTGAAAATGCATATGAAAATCAGGCATTGCATTTACCAATGCCTCCTTCTGTTTTTAGGTCGCGATCGTCAAAATGTCCTGTGGACCACCTGTAGAGGTTTGGGCCACTCCCAATTCCGTCAGGAGAGCTGCTGAAAATCTTTGGAACTGGTACAGGACAACAGAGAGGGACCACTTGGAAACGCACTGCACAGGTTGGCTTCAAGGTGAGTCTAGTGGGTCCCCTTGGAGTGTAAAGGTCGCAAGGGGTGGGGAACCCTTAGAGCACAGCTGGTTCTCTGGTACAGAGGCCAGGGAGGCCGGTGCTGAGCAGATAGGTCAGCCAAGGGCTATGCGCAAAGGTACCCTTGGACCCAGGAGTTAGGTCACTTTGAGGGTGGATGACAGGTCAGCAGGGCCACTCTAGGTGGATGGTTCTTATGTGTCCTGAGGTCCCTCGATTGGGGCTTGCTTCTTGTCCTCAGAAAGACCAGAGTGGACTTTTCTTCTGGGTGTCTGACATTGGGGGTCCAGTACCCCTGGCTATTGCACAGTTCAGCCACTGGAAGTTGCAGTGCCACCAAAATTGGAACACTTGCAGGGTTTGTCCTCCGGGTTCGTTGGTCAGCAGCCAGTCAGTGTCCTGGATTTCACTGGTTTTTGTATCTTGCAGGGAATGATGCCTTCACTCTAGGGGGAGGTCCTTGGCAATTGTCAGAGGGGTAGAGGTCCTCCAGGATTTCTTAGAGTCTGTCTAATGTTCAGTCAGCACCTTAGTGGCGATTGTTGAGTCCTGGGTGCAGCAGGCAGGGTTTGGGACTTTTTTTGTGCAGCAAAGCTTGTCTAGCTTTGAGTCTTCTTTGTTGCTTGGCTTCTTGTGTCCGTGGAATCTGATCTGCAGGTCTAGGGATGCTCACTAAATACTGCGTTTAGTGGGTGTTTAGGGGGCTCTTAGTAGTGGCCAATGGGCCATCTGCCTTAGGGTGGCTATGTGACCATTCACTGTGGACAGCGGTCACTTCCCTATCCCTGACAGAAAAATTTTTCTACCATGCAAGATGGAGGAAAATGAAATGGAGAGGTCACCTCACATGCAACACCTTAGGCGTGATACAGGTTGGGGTTGCACTACTCCTGCCCTTTGTGCATTTTCCCGCCATTGCACCTGCCAAAAGTGAGGGTTTACGATGGGGGCGACCATCTGCTGCTAACAGCAGGACCGGGGGTCGAGTTTCAGGGGCAGCAAGCCCTTTGAAGCTTGCAGGCAGGGCTTTGCACATTCCTTGGGGAGGAGGCATAACACCTCTGACCAGGAAGGGCTTTGTTTTTTGGACCCAGAGAGCAAAGGCTCTCACCCCAGGGTTCCAGAATCTTGTCTGGTGGTGGCAGGCTGGTTGTGATCAGCCAGCAACCATGCCAGGTTGGTTAGCTTTTGCAGGGGTCACCTCTAAGGTGGCCCCTGGGTACATTTTGTAATAAATCTAATACTGGTATCAGTTTGGATTTATTGCACTGAGTTGTTTGATACCAAACAACCCAGGGTTCCGAGTGGCCATCATGTAGCTGTGGAACTCGTACTGACCAGTGTGCAGTACATGCATTTAAAATGGTTGCTCTGTTCACTTACTATGTCCCAGGTTTGGCAAGAACATAGTAGGAGTCTATTGCTCATGCACCTATACCCACACATGCATTATAGTGCACCCTGCCTTAGGGATGAAAGGCCTGCCAGAGGGGTGACTTACCTATATTGCATGCAGTGTGTAGTGGACAGGTCAGGTTTGCATGTTAGGATTGCACCAGGACACTCAGCCTGCCATGTCAGTGCTGGGTGCATCTGAATGCAGGCTCCCTGAGGGTGGCTTAATCTGTGCTGCTGTCCTCAAGGGCCTACCCTTAGTACCTCATGCCCTGGCTACCTAATTACCGTTTACCAGTGACTTATAGTGGCAACTAATGGTGTTGCCAATTGTGCCAATGCATCACAACGGTATTAGGAAAGAGATCTGGCCCAGGGAACCCTTGAAACTAACAATTTTGAAACCACATTCAATATCAGGCAAAAAGTGGCGGGCTAACCATGTCAAAAGAGGCACTTTCTCACAACATCACCCTATATGGTGTAGCTTGCTGCCCATATAGGTAAGCACTTCAGTGCCACATGTAGAGGTAGTAAGTGCTATACAAATGTGCAATATAATACGGTATTTATCATTTGTGCATTGCCAACATTTGTTTTGATCCTATTAAAATCTTTTTGCCACATTTTTCACATAATCATCTGCAGCATAATTTGCAGGTTTAAAAGCAAAATTTGTTTCTAGCTCAAACAGATCAGAAATGCTGCACCACCTGCTGGTGTGCAGTCAAAGGTCCTTCGTAAAGGTAGACTGGTCATCTTTCAGTTACTTACAGCTGTATTGGAATGTGGAAATAGTACATGTGGAGTGAACCTGTGCCCATACAGTGCTAACATGTGTAAAAATGACAAAATAATGAAGAGCTACCATCACAAAATGTGCTGCACTAAGCCACATAATTTGTGGATTTTGCTCCATAATTTAGACCACTCTTGCTGTATAACTGCGGTAGCCCTGTCTGTACTCCAGAAAGAGGGTCATATAGTTCACTTTACAAAATCCTCTCACTTTGCAGTAAAGAAAGCAAAATTAACAACATCTCCACTGAAAAGAATAATTTGTCGGAAGACTAACCTCACATTTAACCTGTCTTGGAACAAGCAGAAAATGTAACAAGATAAAAACAAAACAAAAACAAAATGTAAAGGCATTTTTATTGGTCATTCACCTTCTGAACTCCAACACCTCTATACTGTGCCAGCTCCTCAGTCATTTGGGGTGGCCAAAGATTATTAAGGCTGGCACAGCCCTCAAATATCCCCCTGTAGCTAGGGCCCAGGAACTGTACATTACTACTGGTCACTACACAGAATGCTACCACCACTGTGCCTGTGCTGATTAAATCGTGGTGAAGACAGTACTCATCCACCAGTGTGAGGGTATTGTTTTGGGCACCCCTCCCAGACCAACAAGACTGCAATCAATGAGACAGGCCTATGTCATAGCACACACGCAGAATTTGTGTTTGCCTGTCACAACAAAAACCAGCATTAGGGTTCCATACAACTGTACAGTTGGGCAGTCAGGACAGGGGTACATGTCCAGGACCATGCAGAGGATTTTTCCATCCCAAAAGCCCTCAGTCCCAGAGAGAGGAGGCTCTGCCCCCTAACTGCTTTCTGTTTGGTGCAGACAAAACTGGGGCCATGTAAGTAACTTAATTGCTCAAAGGGCCGATCTTCACTAGTTACAGGATTTAATTTCTAATCCTGAATTCGGAGCAGAAATAAAGTACTTAATTTTCCAAAGGCAGGTATTCTGAGGTCAATCCATAAAATGTGATCCCTTGCCCATGTGGGTAGATGGCCTGGGGATGCTGGCACATGCAAACATCTGACTGCACATAGCTCATGACAGCAAAGAAATACTAAAGTTTAGGAATCGATCCCTCTACTTTTAGGTTTCGCGTGCACAACACTTGTGCTGTATTTGTGAAATCTCTTGTATAATAAATAGCTTAAAAGGGCTTATATCTCGCCTCTTGCTTTTCATTGGTTCCTGTGCTTTTCCTCTGTCTCTGTTGGCTGTAGCATGCTATTTCCTGTTCTTCCTTGTGTGTTTGCTCATCCGCTTTCTGGGACTTTTTTAAGCTTTTGTCTGCACAGCACTTACGCTCTACTTGTTCAATGTGCTGTGCGTTTTGTTTTGTTTTTGTTTTTAAATTTCGCTCCTCTCTAAACGCCATAATTATTCCCCTACGTTTCTTTACATTGTGTATTTCCGTCCACGCGACATCATCATGCGATGTTGGTACTGCTTGCTGCATCAGCATTTCGGAATTTTGATGTTTTTATTCGTAAATGGATTACAAGATTCTTAGAACAGTTTAACATCGTGTCCATGTCATTTGGTTTTTAATATAAGTTAACACTGCCACTTAGTGTCTGTAATCATGTTTGCTGTGTCCTAAACTTTTAATGAATTGTTGTTGAATATGATATGAGGCTATTTCAATGGATTTCGATTTTTTATAAAATGGCTTGAATAATTGACAGTAACATGATCTACCCTTTGACCCATCCTTGATGACATTGTAACAAGGTTCACCACTTACTGTGGCCACAGCCTCCCATTTGCTATCAGAAAAGAGCAACAATAGAATTAAACAGGCTCCTAACATGGGACTGGTTAACCTTCAAGATTCCACAAACTCTTGACCCCACCTGTTTAACAAAGAATTGGGCCATGTCCTACTGTGTTTCAGTCTCTGCATTCATTTTTATTTAAAAAGCTACTTTGAAATACATCCCTCTCAGGCTCTCTAGTCATATCCTAAACTTTACTGGCAAAGAGCAATTGATTTCTAAACAATGATGTAAAACACCTGATGGTACTGCATGTCATTGATACAATCCCCATTTACATATCACATTTATCATCATCTTACCTGAGTATTAGCTTTGTTTTAATATGTTGCGTTGCTGTAGTTTTTCATGCAGAATATTACTCTTGAATAGTGCATAATGTGAACTGAGTCTTCTCTATTTGTCTGGGTGAGTTCACATTGTGAGTGCGTGTTTATGACAGTGCACCATTGAGAGCTCTGGAGCGGAGGGTAAAGACAGTCCAAGTTTCTCACAGCATCAGTGTCAGACCTTGTTCAGGCCACAGCTATGTGTGTTGAGGCCTTTTGCAACTACTGTCAGTGCACAAATTTGTCTCTCATTTGATGTCCATGAATAGAGTGTGTAACTTTTTATTTTTATGTTTGCTATGGGTATTGCTACTTTGAATTGAGGGGCTTTCAATATGGGGTGTTTAACTGATTATGCAGATTGAGACCAATGCCCTTTTTAAAGTAAAGAATGTGTGAAAGTGGCCTTCCCATTAAAGATACCAATATTTCATTTATCCTTGATCTCAATGGGAAGATGTGGAGGTTCCACATTCATCCGTCCTGGACACATGAGTATGTGGCTATGGTACAGTACAAGACCTTTGGTATGGGGTCTTAAGGCGGGCTGTGCCACTGAAGGTAGAAATCTGTGTGCTGCATGTTTGATTGAACATATTGGTGCACTCTGTGCCTTAAAGCCATATGTGACTAGGACACATTGCAGATGAAGACTTGTCACAAACAGCTTCTTTGGTAAAGGATGGGCTCTCATCAATGTCATTTTATTTGTTCAACATGGTTGATGCAAAGTCTTGTGTTGTAGCGCTCTAACTCTTGATGAGGCTGCGAAGTGATTCAATAGTCATCGGGTTCCAGAGGTTCTAGTAGAGTACATGGCTGAAATTCAGTGGGGTTGTAGTGAGATGGTAAGCATTGGGTGCGGGGAGTCACTATCTTTCCTTGATGTCATTATTTATAGCTGTGCTTTAGCATAAGGTGTTGCAGAAGGGTACGAATGTTGCACTAGACACGCATGAAAGTTTAAATTGACCATAGCTTTACTACAGATTGGGGACTCAATTAATTCTTAAACAAAAGTTAATGTTCTCATTCAGACATAGGTGGTCATTCTGACCTCGGCGGTAAAAGGTGCCTACCGCCGGTCAGAAATCCTCCATAATTCCGCCGCGGTCGCGGTAACCCGCCACGGTCATTCTGACCCGCAGCAGCCAAACCTCCGAAAATCCGACAGCCACAACAGACCGCCAGACCAGCGGTCGGCGGAAAAGTGGAGGTGACCAAACCTCCACCGTCACGACAACAGAAATACGCCCATGCCATTACGACCCACGAATCCACGCGGCGGTCTTTCAAATGCGGTTTTCCATTGGCGGTACACACCGCCGCGGTCAGAATACACACAAACGAACAAAACTCAGCCACATTGGACGATTTGAATTCCACACACCTGATATACATACACACACCACTCCCACACACACAATACAATATAAAACACACACCCACATCACCCACAAACCCCTTCGACCAAAATCCAAAAAGAAGCACTGAGACACAGCAGCGATCACAGAACACCATCACACAGAGGCACACTACACCATCACCCACACAATATCCACACACAAAACAACACACACCACCACACTCAACACACTTAACTACACATACTCCACCCCACACATCATACACATCACTCCATGGCACCCCAAAGACACCCCCGCTTCTCAGACGAAGAACTCAGGGTCATGGTGGAGGAAATCGTTCGGGTAGAGCCCCAGCTCTTCGGCACACAGGTCCAATACACCAGCATTGCCCGGAGGACGGAGCTATGGCAGAGGATTGTCGACAGGGTCAACGCTGTGGGACAGCACCCCAGAAATCGGGAAGACATCAGGAAGCGATGGAACGACCTACGGGGGAAGGTGCGTTCCATGGTATCCAGGCACAACATCGCCGTGCAGAAGACTGGCGGAGGACCCCCACCTCAACCCCCACAATTAACAACATGGGAGGAGGAAGTCTTGAACATCCTGCATCCTGACGGCCTCGCAGGAGTCGGCGGAGGAATGGATTCTGGTAAGTTGAAGCTTCAATACTGCTTCCCCCCCACCTGCATGCCAAATCATACCCCAACCCTCACCCCCATCCTCGAACACCACCCTCACCCCCACCCCCATCCTCACCCCCACCCTCACCCTCACCCCCACCACCATCCTCACCCCCACCACCATCCTCACCCCCACCCCCAGCACACCTATTCCCTGCCAATGTCTCACCATCACAACCCACACATCCCAAAACCTAGGCCTGCATGCGTCCACTAAGCATGGACACCCATCACCAAAGCATGCCCAATGCATATACACATCCCCCCCACAAGCCACCCTCACCAAAGCCCCCACACACGAATGCCAGCACTTGGGGACACGGGAACCCACAGATACACCCATATGGCACACATTGAAACTATAACCATACCTCTATACCCCTGCAGGACCCGACCGCCAACACACCGCCACGGAGGGCCCAGAATTCTCCACACCCCCCACCCAAGAGGCCGTCAGCGATGACAGCAGCTCTGTCAACCTGGACACTGATGACCAGCCCGGACCATCGGGGACCTCTGGACAGTCGGTTCCCCTCACACAGGCACAGGCCACTACAGACCCAAACCCCTCTGGGAACACCAGCACAGCTCCCACCCAGCGGGCCCATGCCTCTGTCTCCAGGGCGCGTCAATCTGCGGTGTGTCTACCACTACAGGGCACCCAGGATAACCCACCACCCCAACAACAACAGGGACCTGGGGGCAGTGGTAGTGGGCACACCGGCCAGGGGGCAGAGGCCCAGGGAAACAGGGCAACTCGGAGGGCAGCTGTGCGACAGGGGGGGGACGGGCCCAGGGAACCCACTCTCCACGAGGCCCTCACCACCATCATGGGAGCATACAACCGCTCCCAGGAGACGATGGCGACGGTACTGGCCAGGTTCCAGGAGATCCAGGTACTGCAGGAGGAACACTATCGGGGGTACAGGGAGGACATCAGAGCCCTCACCTCCACCCTGGTTACCATGGTAGGGCTGCTGCAGGAACTCATCAACACCAGGACGGACACTCAACAACAACAAAGGGCCCCTGCCACTAGCCTGGACCAAGAACAGCCAACCACCTCCGCCGGCGCTAGTGGACAGGAGGCCCCCGCACAACAGCAGCCCACCAGACCCCCACCTCCTGCAGGAGAAGAACCACCCCGCAAGAGGGCCCTGAGATCTCGCAAGAAGACAGAGTAGGATGTCAAGACCCCCGCCAGCAAAGGATACCACCTGATGTCATCCCACTGTCCCACATTGTCACCCTGTCCATCCTTGAACTGCCCATGCTCCATCTCTCCACAGGCCTATGGACAATGCACCTGTGTGACTGTTACTCTGGACTCTGCCATGGACATTCCTTCACCATAACCCCCACCCACTTGAAACCACCCATCCCATTTTGAGCACTGAAATAAACACCTATTTTGCACAAAACTATCTGGAGTCTGGCTGTGAGTTCAAAATATTGTAATTGACATGACAGTGCAAATATGTCCTTGTACATAGTGAAGTCAACAAACAGCTGCCACAAAGCTGTAGTCCATGGGGAAACGAAGCACAGGACTCGTAGTGGGGACCCCAGATCTGAAATAGGGAGGGAAAAGCCACAACTCAGTCATCATACACTGGGGCAAATAGACAGGCAGCCTAGATGCAGGAGAGTATTTTACATTTACTAAATTATGTTTGAATTGTTACCTGTGTCCTATTGGAAGTACTGTGCAATGATTCTGTCCCTGTTGACTGTTTCATCCCCGTCGTCTTCCTCCTCTTCACTCTCCACAGGTTCCACAGCTGCCACAACACCACCATCTGGACCATCCTCCTGCAGGAAAGGCACCTGGCGGCGCAAAGCCAGGTTGTGAAGCATGCAGCAGGCCACGATGATGTGACACACCTTCTTAGGTGAGTACATTAGGGATCCACCTGTCATATGCAGGCACCGAAAACTGGCCTTTAGGAGGCCGAAGGTGCGTTCGATCACCCTCCTAGTACGCCCATGGGCCTCATTGTACCGTTCCTCTGCCCTGGTCTGGGGATTCCTTACTGGGGTCAGTAGCCACGACAGGTTGGGGTACCCAGAGTTCCCCAATAGCCATACACGGTGTCTCTCTAGCTGTTCCATCACGTAAGGGATGCTGCTATTCCTTAGGATGTAGGCGTCATTCACTGACCCAGGGAATTTGGCATTTACATGCGAGATGTACTGGTCAGCCAAACACACCACCTGGATGTTCATGGAATGGTAACTTTTTCTGTTCCTGTACACCTGCTCCCTGTCTCTTGGGGGAACCAAAGCCACATGGGTCCCATCAATGGCACCAATGACATTGGGAATATGTCCAAGGGCATAGAAATCACCCTTCACTGTAGCCAATTCGCCCACCTCAGGGAAAAGGATGTTGCTCCTCATGTATTTCATCAGGGCAGACAACACTCTGGATAACACCTTCGAAAACATGGGCTGAGACATCCCAGAAGCAATTCCCACTGTTGTCTGAAATGACCCACTTGCCAAGAAATGGAGTACTGACAGGACCTGCACCAGAGGGGGAATCCCTGTGGGTTGGCGGATGGGGGACATCAGGTCGGGCTCCAGCTGGGAACACAGTTCATGTATAGTGGCACAGTCAAGCCGGTAGGTGAGGATGATGTGGCGTGCTTCCATTGTCGACAGGTCCACCAGCGGCCTGTACACGGGAGGATTCATCCGTCTCCTCGCCAAACCCAGCGGACGGTGCCTAGGAAGGACAACATGGAGCACACAGTCAAGCAACCCACAGGTACGTACTCCCAGCTTGCACAGTAAACGATTTTCTATGCAGTGAATGGCGTGTCTGAGTGGCTATGCAAGGCCTAGGCCTGTGTGACGCAGTTGAAATTGAGCCATGTGGACCCTCGAAATGGCGGCTGCCTGACCTGTGAAGTGTGACAATGGGATGTGAGGTCAATGCGCTGGCGTGGCACACCACGGTGGTCGGCGGTCGAAGACCGCGACGCGAAGCCGCATTGGTTAACATTGAAGCCTATGGGTTTCAGGAGCCAATGGCGAAGGGCGCCGGCGGTGGCGGTACGCACCGCCGCGGTACGCACCGCCGCGGGCGTGACCGCCATTTTCTATCTACTTATTCACTCGCGACTTGAACTTTCACAGGAGAGGACCTATACTGCAAGTGTTGCTGTGACCTCGGTCTGGAAGGGACAATGGCTGCTGCGCCTGGGGAAAGGGCCCCTGCCTTCACTGGAGAAGAGTTGGAGAAACTTGTGGATGGGGTCCTCCCCCAGTATGCGCTACTCTACGGTCCTCCAGACCAACAAGTGAGTTTAATTCAATATGGATTTGGGGCCACTGGCTGGCTTGGGGGCCTGGCGGGGGGCCTGGCGGGGATGGGGGGCATGTTGGGCCTGGCGGGGGGGCCTGGCGGGGGGCCTGGCGGGGATGGGGGGCATGTTGGGCCTGGCGGGGGGCCTGGCGGGGGGCCTGGCGGGGATGGGGGGCATGTTGGGCCTGGCGGGGGGGCCTGGCGGGGGGCCTGGCGGGGATGGGGGGCATGTTGGGCCTGGCGGGGGGCCTGGCGGGGATGGGAGGCATGTTGGGCCTGGCGAGGGGGCCTGGCGGGGGGCCTGGCGGGGATGGGGGGCATGTTGGGCCTGGCGGGGGGCCTGGCGGGGGGCCTGGCGGGGATGGGGGGCATGTTGTGCCTGGCGGGGGGGCCTGGCGGGGATGGGGGGCATGTTGGGGCTGGCGGTGGGCCTGGCGGGGGGCCTGGTGGGGATGGGGGGCATGTTGGGCCTGGCGGGGGCCTGGCAGGGATGGGGGGCATGTTGGGCCTGGCGGGGGCATGGCGGGGGGCCTGGCGGGGATGGGGGGCGTTGGGCCACTGGCAACAAAAATGCAGACAAACTTGAACGTGGTATTTCTACCTCCCTGTACGTTTCACATAGGTCCGCGCCCATGAGAAGATCGGGATTTGGCGTGCCATCGCCAAGGAAGTCCGGACCCTGCGGGTCCACCATCGACGGGGCACCCACTGCCGCAAGAGGTGGGAGGACATCCGCCGCGGGACCAAGAAGACCGCCGAGTCTCTGCTGGGGATTGCCTCCCAACGTAGGCGGGGTGCCTGCCGTCAACTGACCCCCCTGATGTTCCGGATCCTGGCGGTGGCCTACCCTGATTTGGATGGGCGCGTGAGGGCAGCACAGCAGACACAAGGGGGTGAGTACAAGCATAATCTACTCTGTTGTCGCGCAGTGGAGGTGTCTGGGTGGGGGAGGAGGGCTGTGGGTCCCCCTAGGCCAGGGCGATATCTGTAGGCTGGGCACCCCCGTAAGCCCCTGTGTCCCCAGCCACCACCCTCAGTAGTGTGCCAGTACAGCCATCCCTGGGCCGTGTCATCCATGGGTGCAGTTGTCAACTCTAGGCGTGTAGGGCATGTTCCACGGAATGCGTAGCGGACCCCAAGTGCGCAACTTAGTGCAGGGGGCATCTGTGTCTGTCATGTCCGCTAACTGTACCGGTGATCCATGTACTCAAAATCTCTTTATTTCTCTCTCCCCCCCCCTTTTTGCTTGTCTTTCTGTGCTTGTGTGCATCAGCATCATCAGGCGGAGGAGAAGTGGCATCGGGGCAGGAGGGAGCTGCATCTCACATGGCCCAGGAGGGCCATGCCACAGAGTCTGACTGGACCAGTGAGACGGAGGGCGAGGGGAGCTCCACAACGGGGACGACTGGACCCTGCAGCGACACGGACACGTCCTCGGAAGGGAGCTCCCTTGCGGGGGTGGCACCATCCGTGCCCCCCGCCATTACAGGTACAGCCGCCACCCAGCGCACCATCTCCGCCCTCCCAGCAGCCCCTCAGCGTTCGCCTCGTGCCCGCTCTGCCAGGAAGCCGGGCATCTCCTTCGCCCCAGGCACCTCAGGCCCTGCCCCTGTTACCCCTGCTGCCCTCAGTGAGCTCCTCCGAACGCTCATTGTTGGGCAGACTACCCTTTTGAATGCCATCCAGGGGGTGGAGAGGGAGGTTCATCGCAGCAATGCGTACCTGGAGGGCATTCATTCGGGTCAGGCTGCCCATCAGCGATCGTTCCAGGCTCTGGCCTCAGCACTGACGGCAGCCATTGTCCCTGTCTCCTGCCTCCCTCTACTAACTCCCTCCTCCCAGTCTCCTGTTCCTCTGCCTGTCCCACCCACACCATCAGACCAGCCTGCACACACCTCAACACCCAAGAGCAGCTCATCCAAACATAAGCACCACAGATCACGCAGACATTCACACAAGCAACATTCCGATGCAGACATGCCAACAGTCACTACCACCTCTGTGACCCCCACCTCCTCGTCTCCATCCTCCCTCCCTGTGACGTCTACACTCACACCTTCATTCACCTCACCATCAGCCAGTGTTTCCATCACCAGCACACCCTCCAGTACAGTCCGCACACGTGCAGTCACCACCCCCACTGCCATTTACACGTCCCCTGTGTCCTCTCCCACTGTGTCTGTCACCCCCTCTTCCACACCACACAAACGCAGCCACCCACCCACCCAACAGCCATCCACCTCACGACAGCCTCCCGCTCCTGCACCTGCACCCAAAGACAGCAAACTTGTCTCGCCTACAACCACATCCTCTCCCTCCACTCCCATACCCACTGTACCTACCACTATCCATTGTCCCAGGAAAATCTATCTCTCTACTGCTACCTTCTTTCCTGACCCTGAGCCCCCCCCTCCTTCTCGTCGGGGTAAGAAGAGCACCTCAGCCACCACCAGCCCTGCAGCCCCCTTGACAAGGGTGCAGGGGTATTGGAGCCCACCAGCCCGCAGGTCTGGATCTTCGCCCAGCAGCAAGGGGACAGCCAGCCCACCCCCTGGGAAGAGGAGCAGAAGGCGGAAGGGCCGCCGCAGGAGCCCGGGCTCTATATCCCCCCAGGACACTAGCCAGCCACCGTCAACAGCCACAGCTCCAAAGGGAGGAAAGGGCCACAGACTCCCGACTAAGGAGGGCAAGGGCAGCAAGGCGGAGAAGTCAGGCAGCAGGCCTGCTGCCCATGGAGGACCCGTCACAGCTGCCCAGGAGGAGCCCGCAACCCCCATAGCCGCTGCCCAGGGAGGAACCGTCACAGCTGCCCAGGGAGAGCCCACCACCCCCATAGCCGCTGCCCAGGGAGGACCCAGCCCAGCTGGCCAGGAGGGCCCCACCACCCACAGCCCAGGTGGGCATTGAAGGAGCACCATCCCCGCTGCCCAGGAGGGCACCACCAGGCAATGAGCAGTTGGACATAGAATGGCCGCCGTCTCCAGCACCGCTCCGCTGGGGACCGCCGTCTCAAGAACCGCTGAACTGGGCCCTTCAAGGCAAGAACCGCTGAACTTGGCCCTTCAAGGCAAGAACCGCTGAACTGGGCCCTTCAAGGCAAGAACCGCTGAACTGGGCCCCGCCGTCTCCAGCACCGCTCCGCTGGGGACCGCCGTCTCAAGAACCGCTGAACTGGGCCCTTCAAGGCAAGAACCGCTGAACTGGGCCCTTCAAGGCAAGAACCGCTGAACTGGGCCCTTCAAGGCAAGAACCGCTGAACTGGGCCCTTCAAGGCAAGAACCGCTTAACTGGGCCCCGCCGTCTCCAGCACCTCTCCGCTGGGGACCGCCGTCTCAAGAACCGCTGAACTGGGCCCTTCAAGGCAAGAACCGCTGAACTGGGTCCTTCAAGGCAAGAACCGCTGAACTGGGCCCCGCCGTCTCCAGCACCGCTCCGCTGGGGACCGCCGTCTCAAGAACCGCTGAACTGGGCCCTTCAAGGCAAGAACCGCTGAACTGGGCCCTTCAAGGCAAGAACCGCTGAACTGGGCCCCGCCGTCTCCAGCACCGCTCCGCTGGGGACCGCCGTCTCAAGAACCGCTGAACTGGGCCCTTCAAGGCAAGAACCGCTGAACTGGTCCCCGCCGTCTCCAGCACCGCTCCGCTGGGGACCGCCGTCTCAAGAACCGCTGAACTGGGCCCTTCAAGGCAAGAACCGCTGAACTGGGCCCTTCAAGGCAAGAACCGCTGAACTGGGCCCCGCCGTCTCCAGCACCGCTCCGCTGGGGACCGCCGTCTCAAGAACCGCTGAACTGGGCCCTTCAAGGCAAGAACCGCTGAACTGGGCCCTTCAAGGCAAGAACCGCTGAACTGGGCCCTTCCAGGCAAGAACCGCTGGCCCTTTGGCAGACGTGGCAGGGCAGGATCTGTCTCGGGCAGGGCTGCAGGATGTCCTCTGGCCAACATGCCTCCTCCAGTGGCAGTGGAGTCTGTTATGGACTGTTTGGACTGTGGCTTTGCACTCCCCAGGATGGCCCAGTGGGCAGGCCACCCACTGTATGGACTGTATGGACTGTGGCTTTGCACTCCCCAGGATGGCCCAGTGGGCAGGCCACCCACGGTATGGACTGTATGGACTGTGGCTTTGCACTCCCCAGGATGGCCCAGTGGGCAGGCCACCCACGGTATGGACTGTATGGACTGTGGCTTTGCACTCCCCAGGATGGCCCAGTGGGCAGGCCACCCACTGTATGGACTGTATGGACTGTGGCTTTGCACTCCCCAGGATGGGGCAGTGGTCATGGAGTCCCCTCGTGGATCTGGCGTCGTGTACTCAAGTGGCTGAGGTGCCCCCCCTTCCCTTCCCCCTGAGGTGCCTGTCCTTTTTTCTTTCTGATGCCCCTGCAGTGTTCTCTCCGTGGAGTTCTTGTTGTGGGACTGGGCCTTGCCCCTTTGCTCAGGACCCCTGTGGTCCACGGACAGTGGTAGGACTACATATAGTAGATGTATATATTTTGTACATAGTTTATTTATTTTTTTGGATTACTGCTGTCCATTTTTCAATATATCTGCCCGTTTAAGATCTCTTCTTTTGGTCTTTGCATTATTTCGGAGGGGGTGGTTTGTGGGTTGTGACAGTGATCTGTGGGAATGCATTGATGTGTGTGTTGTAGTGGGTGTGGGTGGGTGGGTGTGTGCCGGTAATCTTTTCCCTCCCCTGTGTCGTAGGTGCAGTACTCACCGATGTCTTCCGCGCCGCCGGGCGTGCTCCTGGTACAGGAGCAGGTATAGGAGTGCAGGGATGACCTGTAACTCGGGTTCCATACTGCCGGAATCTCGCGTGGAGTATGTGGAGGTGAGCGTTTTCCCGTTCGTAGTCTGTTTCCGCCGTGTTTTTATCGGCGGTGCTCCCGCCCCGGAAAAGGTGGCGGATTGGTGGGTCGTGATAGGGTGGGCGGTACATTGTCTGCCGCCTGGCTGTTGGCGGTGACCGCCGCGCTGTTTGTTTGTTCCGCCGTGGCGGGCGGAGTGTTAATGCGGCGGGCTGTGTTGGCGGTTCCCGCCAGGGTCAGAATTGCATATTTTGGACCGCCGGCCTGTTGGCGGGTTGGCCGCCGCTTTATCACCGACCGCCAGGGTCAGAATGAGGGCCATAGTGGCGCTGATTTAATGTTCTTGAGGCACAAGAAAATGAAATGTACTTTTTACAGCAATCGTATGCAGACATAGCCTAAAAATCATGCTGGTGGTGTCCTCAGTTTGCTGCCTTCACTGAACAAGTTGCTCAATAAGCTGAGGATACCTTTCACACACTGGTGCTTTGGTTATCTAGTACCCTAAAATGTAACTGCCTTGTTGTTCCTTCCAATCAAAAGGATAGCTGGTTGGATAAAATACAGATGTTGTGGTTTTTATGACAGTTTCTTTGGCAATTTGTGAAAACTATGTTTTTAGATCATTGTAAGTAAAAAAAAAATGCTTGGCTGGGAAGGCCAGCATTAGACTAGGAGTTTCAGTATATGACCACATCACCAAAGAGTTACAGCCTTTCATATTCCCTTGTTGTTCACGTCTCTCCCATAATTCACCCTACTCTCCCATTGATGTGACCCTGCTTACAATGATCTGAAGATCTCACTACCATGCTTTGTGAGGCTTTTCCAAGCTTGCCTCCTTTGTTCAAAGCTTCCAGTGTTGTTCACTGCACAAGTCTTCTAATGAACAATTCTCTCGTAAATCCATCTCAGATTGTTTTGACATTATCTACTCAGTTGCGGCTCACTGCGCAATGAAGGGGCAGGGCGGAGCGCGTTAGCGGGGGCAAAATAAACATTAAATTAAAAAAAAAAAAAAAACTTACCTGCCTCGCTGCTGCCATGCTGCTGCTCTGCCGCTCCATCTTCCTGGTCAAAGGAGGCACAGGCTCCCAGTCTGCCCTGCGGCCAATCTAATGTTGCGTGAAAGCAGTGCTAGGATTGGCTGGAGCGCCCTGGCTGGGTGCTCTCAGGCAAACTGGGATCCTGTGCCTACTCTCTCCATCCCAGCAACACAGAGCCTTGCTGGAGAGAGCACAGTGTGCATGTGTGTTTGGCTGGCCCAAGACGGCAAAACATGCATGCGCATTGACCCTCGTCCCAGTCATCCCCCATGGCCCCGCCCCTTCAACAACAAAACATTAATAAATATAGTTTATTATTGTTTCGTTGTTAAAGGTTTGCAGCATCTGCTGCTGGCGGGGCGACGCTCCTCCGTCATAGCAGAGGAGCAGCCGCTGTATCTACCTCCATCATCTTTTGCAGCATCACCGTTTCTGGGAATCTTCTATTAACTGCTTGGTGCCCCAGAGCTTGAAGACATGATTATCTATGGGCTTGAAGAAAGTGTGTTGTTTCTTATCTGTTCATTAGGGGTGTATTTATGTAATGCTTTCTGCAGAAATAACTGTGACATGACCCCTTTCTAATGGCAATGCAGCACTATATAAATCTAATAACAGACACTGAAGCATTGTGGATAAGTTGTGAAACTTCTTCCAACGGCACAAGTATTTGTGGACTCTTCAAGATTAAACGCCCTCTATTATTCCCTATATGACAACATCCCCAGGGTAGGCGTCCTACCTGTAATTTTCTTGTACCCAAAGTGACAAATCCATGAAGATAAGATGTTACAGTTTGAATCCTTGAAGCTATAGTTCTTCAAGTTCTTGGCCTTCAGTGCTATCCTTTCTTAATGCACGTGCATTTTGTTGGAAATTTACTTGGGTGTGTCATAATGCCAGAAAAAGCTATACCGAGTTAACAACCCCGCCACTGCACAACGCTGCAACAATAAACAGCTCATTATTAATAAAATAGGCAAAACCTAATGCATTTACCAATGCTTCTTTATCTATGTAGTGCCCACGCTTCAACAAGCTGTTCAGCTCATGCACTGCTAGTACTGCTACATTTCGGTTCCTTTCCAGGTTTTGCGTGCACAGCGCTTGCGCAGTAGTTGCGTAATCTCTTGTAAACAAACAAAAAAAAGTGTGTTGCTGTCTCCCGTCCTCCTCTCGCTGTCTGTTGTTGCGTTCCCACACATCGTTCTTCTCATGCTGTCTGTTGTTGTTTTCCCAGATGCGCTAGCTTTGCCTTTGTCACCTCTTTTCTTTCATCTGCATTTCAGTCTATGGCTACCACACACTTGAGGTTGTTCCCAGAACATTAACTTGGGAAAGTCCACCTTTCATCTTATTTTTAACTTATATTTACACTCAATTGTCCAACCCTCTGCACTAATATGGGGTGAATTGCTTTATGTACATTGCTTACACCAGTTGAATCTGAATGTTAGGTTTACGTTAGGTTTAGTAGATCTTCTCATTCATTCAGCACTGAGAGTAGGTCAGGATAATGGCCACCTTGCACTGATATTGTTGCATCATTACAATATTCACAAAATTAGTGCTATGCAGATTACCTCATGATGGGGAACTAACCATATGCAAATCAATCTGACTTCCTTCCAATAGGAATAAACCTAGCACTTGACATCTAGGCCATGCCATTCCTCCCTTTGCTGGAGTGAAAGAAATTGACAGCCATTTCTTATTTTTTTTGTAAAGGGACGGCACCCAGGGCTGGCTCCTCCGTTATGGCGGAGGAGCATCGCCACCCCCCCCCCCACCGGCAGGAGCTGCAAACCTTTAGAAATAAAATGATAATAAACACTGTTTATTATAGTTTTATTTTTAAAGGGGTTGGGCAATGGGGGTGACGAGCAGTGAGGGGAGAGCACAGAGCACTCCCCTAAGTGCGCATGTATGTTTGGCCGGCCGCCTCCCGTTGTGCTCATGCAATGCGCTCCAATACCTTCTGGTCGAGTTTGCGCTCATCTTTGTCACCAATACCAGTAGAGTCTCTTCCGGAGGACATAGGAGGTTTCCACAATATTTTTGAAAGAGCAGCCCTTCGATGTGCTCTTCCTATCCCCACAAAACAAAAAGACTGTGGTGGTCATTATGACCCTGGCGGTATTACAATTGCAGGGCCAAAACAACAGGAGCACCGCCAACAGGCTGGCGGTGCCTCCCGGCGTACTCCGCCGCCGTCGCACCGCCGGGGCCGGCGGTTTTCCGCCACAATGGCCCCGGCGGATGTAATCCGCCAGGGCAGGGGATCACGAGTCCCCGACCGCCAGCCTTTTTCTGGCGGCCTGAACTGCCAGGAAAAGGCTGGTGGTACGGGGAGTCGTGGGGCCCCCTGACAGGGCCCCATGCCGCTTTTCACTGTCTGCTGTGCAGACAGTGAAAAGCACGACGGGTACAACTGCACCCGTCGCACGGCCGCAACACAGCCGGCTCCATTTGGATCTCCAAATGGCCACGGCCGCATGACGGTCAGGTCGTAATGACCCCCTGTATCCTTTACAATTTCAAAGAACCTTTCTGAAAAACCTGTCAGGGCCATGCCCATTATCAATTTTATTTGGGAAGAGGGCCTAAAGGTGATGCGCAATCCAACCTCATTTCCAGGAATTTTGCCACAGCTCGATAAAAAATATAAGGCCCCAGAAAACACACCAGCCTGCCTGGCCTGTCCTTCCAAACCAGATTCTGTCATTTCTCACGCAGCGCAAAGAAGATCCAGGAATCCTTCCACACCACTATCAGCACCTCTGGACCAGGAGGATAGATGCCTCAACAACATAATTAAGCATTTTTCGGCTATGTTAGCACTCACAGTCAGAGCTGCAAATGAACTGGCTCTACTTGGTTAGCATGTTAACATGTTTTGCAGCTATAATGAGATTTTGCTCCTTATCTAGACAAGCTACGAGACAACATTAAAGGGAAGGCCAAGAAAACCTTAGTGGGCAGAGAACACACATCTTCAGAGGTGATCGATTGTGCCATGGGTATCACTACTCCTGGATTCAGGCAGCTGGCTGGAGCAGCGGTTTTACTCTGTCAAGGCTGTCTGAAAGCTACCTCGTTCAGGCCCGAGGTTCTGATCAAAATATTGAATCTACACTATGACAGACAAGCTTTGTTTGGAAAGAACGTTGATATCACTCTCCTAACAATAAAAACAGATACAGATATGGCCAAGTTATTAGGGATGTTGCAATACAGAAAGTTGCCCTTTCATGGAGTCTGAGGAAAAGGACAACCATTTTATGGAGGGGGATACCAGCAATACCGTTATCCAACATATTCCTCTTCTAACCAACAATTTCAGACCCAAAACAAGCAAAGGCAACAACCATCGGTGGCCTATGTCAGACCTCTTCCCAGAGACAAATCTGGGACAAGGACAAGGACACCAAGTAACATTACAGAAAGACCCAGCAGGAGGAGAGTCCCCATAGGATGGACAAGGAAAAAAGGATTTTCCTATAGAAAAAACCTCACCCACCAGGTTACCTCTTGGTGGCATGCTTCATCATTGGGTTCCTCCTGTTCGGCTACGGAAGGGAGCCTGCTGTGACCTACAGAATACGTGGGGGCACTGATGTTGTCACGTCAATGTGATTCAGGTGGGGGATAGGAGTGGTGGGGTCTCGGAAAAGTTAAAAATACGTCCCTCTTAGCGATTCCAATAATTTAATAGATCTCCTAGAGGTGGTATCATTAAAAAAGGGAGTTATATGTAAGTAGGGTATGTAATGTACCTGTCTTCCTGGTATACATGTTTCAGAGCTTTACCCCTAGGCTCCTCTTCAGGACCAAGGATGACTCCCTGATTCCACTCCTTATATAAACATCAATTGTGTGAGCACGTATTATGCATGCTAAAGGGTAAAGTACATTGCACCTATCTTACGTGGTGTCATGAAAGTGATACTCATTCAAATGCTGGTTACGGTATCGTAGATCCGCTGAGAGGGTGTGTGTGCTTATAGTCACATTTTCCTCAAAGCAACATTCCTGCTTGTTACCTATTCGTCACCTCCCCGAGGTCTGAAAAATTCAGTGAGTCATCTCCGGTGGCAGCCTTCCTCACGTTGCAACAACATCAAGTCTTCCCCTACCTCGAAGACTGGTTAGTAAAGGCTCCTTCCAACCAGTCTGCAAGGTTGTCCACCATGGCTTGCACATGCCTATTCAATGAGTTAGGCCTCACGCTCAATCTGACAAAATTATCTCTCCAACTGTTGCAGAGGATAACATTCTTAGAAGCCATTCTGGACGCAAACTTAGGGTATCCTCCACAAAAGAGAGACAAGAAGATCTTATCAAATTGGCAAAAAAGTAGGTAATTTTCCATTTACCTTTACAAATCCCTTCTGGGCATGATGTCTTCCTGCATTTATCTATTACCACACTGCCGGCTACATATGCGTTCAGTTAAGGAAGCATTGAACACTTAATAGGTGCAAGGTACAGGAAGCATCAACAACATCCTCCAAATCACTCTATCAATAGTAAGTTCACTTTCCTGGTGGACACAACCGGTAAACCTGTCAATCTATCTACCATTCTTGACTCAAACTTCACCTCTGGTGATTACAACAGACGCTTCCTAGGACGGTGGGGATCGTTCCTTCAAGATCTCCAGATCAGTGGAAAATGGCCACCTTCTCTTCAGGGCCTTCACATTAACTTACTTGATGACGGGCATTCCATCTTGCTCTACAAGCATTCCTTCCCAGGACTTGACAGATACTGACAAGAACAGACAACACAACGATGATGCACTATATAAACAAGCAAGCTGGCACCAGATCAGACCTGTGATCCAGGGAATCTCAACTAATCTGGAGATGGTGTATTCATCATAAGATACATCTTACTGCAGAACATCTACCCGGGAACCAAAACGACTTAGCGGGCACATTGAGCAGGCTCAAAACAGCTTGTCACAAGTGGGAACTGGACCAGCACACACTGGATCAAATCTTCCATCAATGGGGCAAACCAAATCTTAACCTCTTTGCGACCCCTCACAAAACAAAATGCAATTTCTTCACAAGTTGGCATCCCCATCCGGTATCGTGGTTGTAGGAAACTGGCCCAGTTTGTGGTGGACACCTATGGTATTACACCTTATACTCGGTCCAGGCAACCCTGATTATGTAGTGTTACAGTGTCTAGAAAGCCAGGGCTCTCTAGGGTAGCTGCGGTGAGCAACCAAGACTTATCTAGAAGGCATGTGAGGCACTTGCAATACCACAGTAGTCACACAGTAACTTATCACACATGAAGGGAACCACACAGTGTTGCAAAAATAAAGGTACTTTATTAAAGGCACACCAAACTAGACTACCATTAGTGTACCCCCTCTGGAGGTATGAACACACAAAATATACACTGGTAAATTCTCAGGAAAAGCATAAATTAGCAAGGGCACTATTAGGGAGGCCAAACCATATACTAAAAAATGGATTGCGAAAGGGCGTTCCCCACCAGAGTGTATAGATTTATTAACAAAGGCTGGGGAAGAGTCCAACCCCACAAAGTAAGAACCTAGAAGATCCCCAGAGGCTGGGTGCCAAGAGGTAAGTTACCCAGTTTTCCCATACACCAACATAGGGATGTGTGTTTATCAAATGCAGCAACAGGACCAGACTGGTGGAACCCAAGGGCGGATTCCGGGTGGAGAGCAGTCCACGCAGGAAAAGATCCAGGTCGACGGTGATGGATGAAGTCCAGCTACAGGGTCCAGGAGCTGCAGATGAGACACCTACGAGCTGTCCCTCGACAGTCGCCATATTGCAGACGGGTCAGTGGTCAGGACGACCACCAACAAGCACAGACAAAAGGAGCTGTTGGAGTTTTTGCAGAACTGTGGAGGACCAGCAGGGTCCTGGGGACTCGACCCTTGGAGGGGAGTCCGGGCTGACCCTTAGGATGCAGGAGACCCCGAACAAGTAGTCAGAGCCCCCACAAGCAACCCACTGGCTGCAGGCACAGTAATTCGCAGTGAGGCCATGTCAGCACACCTGAAGAGAAGTCCCACGTCATTGGAGCTGCAGAGATGAGACTGTCCTTGCAGAGGTAGAATTGAATTTTGGGGTCAGGGCCACTAGGATCCTGGTCACTCCCCTTTCCTTTGTGTGTTTTGCACCAGTGCGGTGACCAGTGGTCCCTGGACTGGTGCAAACCGGATTATGCTAGGAGGGCATCAAATGTGCCCTTCAAAGCAGTCAACTTGCGTGGGAAGCCTACCACCTCTCTAGTCCAGTAACACCTATTTCCAAAGGAGAGGTGGTTGCACCTCTCCCCTATAGGAAATCCCTTATTCTGCTGTCCCCTGATCGAGCTGGTCAAGCAGCAGGAGGGCAGAATTGTGTCTGAGGTGCTACAGACCCTGGAAGACTGGTAGGAGCAGAACTGGAGAATCCTCTGAGGAGCCCTCAGGGTGCAAGGAATCATGCCACAATACTGAAATTAGTATTGGGGTATGATTGCGATATGTTTGATACCAAACATGCCCAGGTTCAGAGTTACCATTATGTAGCTGAACCAGCGGCCAGAACATAGATAAAATGAATTCCCTGCACTTACGAAATCCAGGGAGTTTGAACTGGAGTTTGTAGGGGCACCACTGCTCATGCAGGAATGCCCTCATACAGGGACCTGTACCCTGTCCTTAGAGCTGAAACGGCCTATCATAGGGGAGACATACAGTGACCTGTGTAGTGGCCAGCAGTGAAAGGTTGCATGCACCATTTCATGCAGGCTGCAAATGGCAGTCCTGCAGATAAAGTTTGTATGGGCTTTCCTGGGTGGCATAATACATGCTGCAGCCCTGGAGGACCCCTGGTGTACCAATGCCCTGGGTACCTAGGTACCATCTACCAGAGACTTACAGGGTACACCAGTATGACAATTGTGGGGTGTATGAAGTACCAAGACAACCAAATTTGGAGGAGAGAATACAATAACTGGGATCCTGATTAGCAGGATCCCAGTGAAAACAGTCTAAGCACACTGACATCAGGTAAAACATGGGGGTAACCATGCCAGAAAGAGGGGACTTTCCTACATACCACCCAAATGAAGGACAATAAGACTAACCTTACCCGTTTGAGTTTTCATTGTCTAAGTGGAAATATCTGGGGAGACCATCTGCAATGGAGTGGTTACTCCCAGTTCTATGTTCCACTGAATAGTCCATTCCCTGTACGGAGATGGATCACCTTAAGAGTTTGGAATTTTCACATTTCATTTGCTTAAGCCGTAGGAGGGGCTTGTGGTCTGTCTGAACAAGGAAGTGAGTGCCAAACAGGTATGGCCTCAGCTTCTTCAGGACCCAGAGCACAGCAAAGGCCTCCCTCTCAATGGCTGACCAACGCTTTTCTCTAGGGGTCAACCTTCTACTTATAAAAGCAACAGGTTGATCCTGGCCGTCTTCATAAAGTTGAGAAAGTACTGCCCCTATTTCTACCTATGAAGCATCTGTCTGGACAATGAATTGTTTTGAGTAGTTAGGGCTTCTGAGAACTGGAGCAGAGCACATGGCCTGTTTTAGGTCATCAACGGCTTTTTGGCAGATAGCTGCCCATAAGACATTTTTTTTTGCATCTTTTTGGATGTGAATTCATTCGGGAGGGGGGCACAATAGAGCCATATCCTTTGATGAATCTCCTGTAATACCAGTCAGGCCTAAGAAAGCTCAGACTCGGGTTTGAGTGGTAGGGGCAACCCAATCCATTATGGTTTGGATTTTGCCCTGTAGTGGTTGCATTTGACCTCCACCTACCAGGTGGCCCAAATAAACCACTTTGCCCTGCCCTATAAGGCATTTGGATGCCTTGATAGTGAGGCCTGCCTTTTCTAAGGCTTCCAGTACACTTTTAGGATGGACCAGGTGATCCCCCCAGGTGAAGCTGAAGACAGCTATCTCATCTAGATGTGTTACATTCAAGGTTTCCAGGCCGTGGAGAACTTTGTTCACCAACCTCTGAAATATTGCGGGGGCATTCTGCAAACCAAAGGGCATCAATGTGAAGTGATAGTGCCCACTAGACGTAGGGAATGCTGTTTTTGGCTTTGCAGCATCAGATAACTTGATCTGCCAATACCCTGCAGTCAAGTCAAATGTGCTGAGATACTTGGCTGGAGCCAGAGTATCTATCAGTTAATCTGTCCTAGGAATTTGAATAGGCATCAGTCCTAGTAACTGCATTGAGGCTCCTATAATCAACACAAAGCCTCATCTCAGTTTCCATTTTGGGAGTGAGGCTTAGGTATTAAGACTACAGGACCAGCCCAAGGAATGTCTGAAGGCTCAATGACTCCTAACTCTAGCATCATTTGCACTTCTGCTTTGATGCATTCTCTGCTATGGTCAGGCTGCCTATAGATTTTACTTTTTACAGGCAGACTGTCACCCGTGTCAATATGATGTTCACACCAGATGGTTTGACACCAGGGGTGAAAGAAAAGAGTTCTTAGAACTGACTGAGGAGACTTTTGCAGTCAACTGGTTACTGGTCATAGAGGTAGTCAGCAAGAGCTACTCCCTCCACTGAACCATCAACTGGGTAGTGGGAGAAGAGGTCAAGGAGAGGGTCACTGTCAGAGTCACCAGATCCTTGGGGTCTGTGCATTTTCCCAACATGTCCACCACTGAACAGCTCCAAGACTCTGATGGATAAATCACAGAGACTGAGAGAGTCCAAGAGGGGAAGAGGGAATTAGGAAGGGAACAGCTGGGAAGGAGACCTGTAGTAAGAAAAAGGTTAGAACACACAATATGAAAATTATATCTCCTGAAATCAATACTAGACTATGATTCTAAGCCTAGTCACTCTGAAAACATGAACAATCTAAGAGTTAAGTTTAAAATGACTAAGTTTCAAGATGGCCGGATACCTGTAGGGGAATCAAGATGAATTAAATGAAAACTTTCTTATTCAAGTACTTTCCTTTACATGAGAGTCAGAAAAAACATTCTGACTAAATGTTAAACCAGTCATATAAATCCTGTTTTGAGAATGTATACTAGGACCATACAATATTGCATCTAGAAACTCTGGCCTTCTGTGTACTCTTAAAATGTTTCAACACAAATTGCGCATATTGCAGATATATATATATATATAGTAAACACCATAAAAGGATTGTGCACCATGAATAACACAATATGGATTCAGGAAACAAATCACATAACTTGTCATCTCAAATATTACATAATAAATATCTTAGAATAGTAGCATACAATGAACAACATGAATTAAACGCGAGGAGAGAATTGTGCGTCTTGCCAATTCGAGTGTTACAATGTAAAATACCAAGAAATGGTAACACGCAATGAATATCAAAGTCAAATCATCATTAATCGAATCGCGCGTCTTGCTGATTCGTAAAACACGATGTAAATGTCAAGGGATAACAGCTCACAATAAATAACAAGATCAAAGTACAATGAAATGAATCGCGCATCTTTTGCCGATTCTTAAGCCACCATGTAAAATGTCAAGAAATGGTAGCGCGCAATCAACAACAAAGTTAAATGCTCATGAAACGAGTTGTGCATCTTGCCAATTCGTGAAACATCATGTAAATGTCAAGAAATAGTAGCGCGCAATGGACAACAATGTTTAAACACCATAAAACGAATCACGCGTCTTGCCGATTCTTAAGCCACCATGTAAATGTCAAGAAATGGTAGCGCGCAATGAATAACAAAGTCAAACCTTTATGAAATAAATTGCGCGTCTTGCCTATTTGTAAACTACCATATAAATGTCAAGAAATGGTAGAGCGCAAGTAATCTGTTACTCATTTAAGAATTTAAAACAAGAATATGAAAATTCTAAGTAACGGTGTCGGGACAGTCCAACCACTGTCTTACCGCCTGGAACAATGATCACCAATGAAGGATTAGGGCAGAAGACTGGAAGATCCAAATAGGCCGCCGGGACAGGAGCTCAGGAAGAAGCTGCTGCTCTGCACCGGGACCTCTAAATAGTGAGCACTGGGAGTTGGGCTGGCTCTCTTTTATAGAATCTTGGCCCAACCCAGAACCACGCCCAGGCATGTTGCAGGGAAAGTCTCTGGAAGGCCCTGGAAGGGGGCCACACCTTAACACACTCTGAAAACCTGCAGCAATACATTGCAAAGGAACAGTATTTGTAAGCATATTAAAAATAAGTTTTCAGGATTGAACTCTGCAATGCAAAAGGTTAAACCACAACATATCAACACAATGCATAAATCACTTTGTTTTGAGAGTGCTGGGTTATTGCATTATTGTTGCCAATAGAGCGCGTATTGCTCTGGTGTTGATAGTCACTCTCTTCTTCCTGACCTTCATCAGTGGCCATGAGCAAAGTCATGTCAGCCCCATCACAATGAGGCTTTAGGTGATTTACATGAAGCACCCTGTGGGGGCTTCCCTAAGTGGCCAGGTCAAGCAAATAGGTGACCTCACCTTTTTTCTCCAGAATAGTGTGGGGGCCTCTCCACTTGTCTTGGAGTGCCCTGGGAGCCACAGGCTCTAAGACCCACACTTTCTGTCCTGGCTGATAAACAGTTAGTACACCCTTTTGGTCATGGAATGCTTTTGCAGTTCCTCAAGGTTCTTAGTTGACCTCTTCATGTACTCTGCCAATCTAGATCTTAGGCCTAGTACATAATCCTCTATGCCTTGTCTGGGAGTTTGAGAGGTTGCTCTCAACCGTCCCTTACAAGGGCAAGGGAACTCCTAACTGGATGTCCAAACAGAACCTCAAATGGACTGTAGCCCACTCCTTTCTGAGGAACTTCCCTGTATGCGAAGAGAAGGCAAGGTAATAGGACATCCCATCACCCCCTAAGTTTGTCAGAGAGTCCCATGATCATGCCTTTTAAGGTTTTGTTGAAGCTTTCAATTAAACCATTTCTCTGTGGATAGTAAGGGGTGGTTAAATTATAGCTTACACCACACTCCTTCCACGTTGCTTTCAGATATGCAGACGTGGATCTGTCTGACACCACCTCCTTGGAAAATATTCCTATGAGGGTCTTGGCCACT
Source organism: Pleurodeles waltl (assembly GCF_031143425.1). Lineage (NCBI taxonomy): Eukaryota > Metazoa > Chordata > Amphibia > Caudata > Salamandridae > Pleurodeles > Pleurodeles waltl. Next base: position 838,623,791 of record NC_090442.1, read on the forward strand.
GCAGGTGCTGTAGTGGTCCTAAGGGGAATTGCCTCTGCATGGTCCACCACCACCAGTATAAATCTCTTCCCAGATGCAGTTGGGGGTCTAGGGGACCAACAATATCAACCCCTACCCTCTCAGAGGGTACCCCAGCCACTGGAAGTATGGAAATAGAATTAAGGGGGGCTTTGGAGTGCCACTGGTCTTGCCACTGGCTTGACAGGTGACACAGGAGCAACAAAACTCCTTTGTGTCTTAAGACATATGGGGATAGTTAAAGTGTGGGACAAGTCTGTCTCAGGTTTTGCTTTGCCTCAAATGGCCTGCAAGGGGAATAACATGTGCCAGTGTCAATAGGAACTCCCTAAACTTCAGGGGGATGACCAACCTCCTGATGGCACCAGGCTTGAGGTCCCTTGCCTCAGAGTAAAGGAGGCTATTGTATCAGTAGACCTTATGGGTCCCACTGATATCTCCTGCTTCCTGAGCATCAGCTTGCTGTCTCGGGCTCTCAAGAGAAGGATATGAGCTGTGTTATAGACTTAGGGGGTGATTCTAACTTCGGCGGCGAAGTTCCCCCACCAAAATACCGCTCCGCGGTCGAAAGACCGCTGAGGGTATTTTGGGATTTGCCCTGGGCTGGCGGGCGGCCGCCAAAAGGCCGCCCGCCAGCCCAGGGCAAATCAACCTTCCCACGAGGACGCCGGCTCAGAAAGTGGGAAGGTGCGACGGGTGCAGTGGCACCCGTCGCGTATTTCAGTGTCTGCATAGCAGACACTGAAATACTTTGTGGGGCCCTCTTACGGGGGCCCCGCGGCACCCCCTACCGCCATCCTGTTCCTGGCGGGAGACCCGCCAGGAAATAGGATGGCGGTAGGAGGTGTCAGAATCCCCATGGCGGCGGAGCGCGCTCCGCCGCCATGGAGGATTCTGCAGGGCAGCGGGAAACCGGCGGGAGACCGCCGGTTTCCCGCATCTGACCGCGGCCAAACCGCCGCGGTCAGAATGCCCTGCGGGGCACCGCCGGTCTGTTGGCGGTGCTCCCTCCGACCCTGGCCCCGGCGGTCTCGGACCGCCGGGGTCAAAATGACCCCCTTAGTTCCTCCCTGGTAGGTCCTCCTGCACCTAAGAGCTCAGCTGTATCAGCTTTCAGCTCCTCTGGTGTACACAAGGGGTAGATTTGTCTCCGTGAGGAGTGGGATCCTCACCTGAAGTCCTGACAGGAGGTAATTTCTTACCCTGTCTGTCTCTTTTTGGGGATCTCCTGGGCCATTTGTCCAGGCTTCAGTGTTCTTTGCTCTCCCTGTTTCTTGGCCTGTGCTCTAGTCAGTGCAAAGATGTGCCCAGGGATGCCAAGCATTGCTGCATGGTCTTCCAACTCCACTTCAGCCCAGGCTGAAGTCTCAAACTCATTGCCCCATGAACACTCTCAAGGCATGTCAGAGGATACCACAACTTTCTTAGGGCCAGTAACCCCCCCAACTAATATCAACAACTGCCATTGGGTGGCACTTAGTGTTATTGTGAGCATCAGTGACTTGGTACGTCTGACCAAGTAGGTGTTACTTAAGGTGCACCCGTTTTTCACTCACCATTGTGACACTGGCACCTATGTCCCTGTAGGCCTCAGCCTCAACACTATTGATAAGGGGTTGCAGTCTGTACTTACCCATATTAAGGGGAAACACAGCTAGGGTGGCAAGGTCAGTACCACCCTCAGAGACCAAAACTGCCTCAGTGATCTCCCTGACTCACCCAGAGCCCATTGCAGTTCCCAAGGTGAACCCAGCTACACCCTTGGACTGACTACTACTACCAATGCTATTGCTAGTGGTTAAGGGGGTCGAAGTGGTAGATGTAGTAGCGGACTTGGTACTCCTTTTAGGACAGGTGCTGTCACCAGCCCTGTGGCATTTTTGTCTATACAAGTAGCACTAAGGTTTCCTTTGGGAGGATGAGGAAGAAGAGGACGTAGACCCACCTCCAGAAGAGTTTTGTGGGCCTGATGAGGACTCATTCATTTTTTTGAAGTTATCCCCACCTTTCTCCTGATTCTTGGAAAAATCTTTTTTCTTCTGGCCACCCCCAGTGCGAGTTTTCCTACCTACCCTGGTGCAATTCTTGGGGAGAGGTCAGATCTGAGTCCATCAGATACCGATGCAGTTTGTCAGATTAACAGTTGTTAAGAATGTGCTCTATGATGATAAAATTATACAAATCCTGATAGTCATGCACATTACTGCCATATAACCAGCCTTCCGGAGCCTTGGCAAAGCTGTCCACAAAATCTACCCAGTCTTGGGAGGATTACTTATGTGTCTGTCTAAACTTGATCCTATATTCCTCTGTGTTCAACCCAAACCAATCAATGAAAGCATCCGTAAACACCTGGTAATTGTCTGCATCTTCCTTCCTGGCAGTTTGGAGTGTGTCCCTCCCCCGTGTCAGCAAAGGAAAACCACAAGATGGCTGCCCACTGCCTCTGAGAGACCTTCTAAACTCTACAGGCCCTCTCCAAAGCAGTGATCTACTTGTGGATGTCATCTACAGCCTCATAAGGTGGGACTATTTTCCTAACTTCCTAGAGTCATACAAGTCCTCCCTGACCCTGGTCTTTCTATAGCTGTTGCTGCTGCCACCATGGGGTGCCAACCCCAAATGCTGTCTCTCCCTCCCCACTCCCAATGTCTACCTATCTAGTTGCTGTTGTAGCTTCAGTTTGGCCTGTTCTATTTTCAGTCTACTGAAGAGTTTTATTGGGATTTCTGTCTGTCTTCAGCTTTCTATAGGCACATAGCTCCCTCAGTTCTTTAAAGGTGAGGCCCTCATACTTAGATTCTTGGGCCTGGGTTGTGTACTCTGCTAAAGTCATGTTACGTAGAGAAGTGTGAGTGCACCTACCTACTCTAAGGTTCTAGACTTCCTAAATATTTAGGGGAAGGGCTGTGCTAGACCCTCAACTTACTTAAACTAAAAGTCTAGAAATCCCTGTCACTAAAGTGTAGTGTGTCCCCCAGGACTAGTAATGACCTTTCCTAAGGAATGTCAGTGGTGACAGAGTGGTAAAGCAATTGCAAGTGTCTCATTCCACCGCTGCCACCAATGTAGTAAGCTGGCCCAGTGTGTAGTGAATACTTGTGGTGTTACACCTTATACTAAATAGAAAACAGTGGGTAGTAATGGTCCAAAGGCTGCACTTCCTGAAATGTATCCAAAGTCATAATCTGTTGTTAGAATCAGAAACTGTCTAAATGTACCATAGCACGGTGCTGAACAGTAGTATATGCTTTACTACCTGAAAGAATGTGCTGGTGCCCACAGTGTGACACCATAAATATGATCCTATAAATACCGCAGCACTCCTAAGCAGTCCATAATAGCAAAGTCATCCAGATGAGTTCGGTAGTAGTGAGATTTTATTTATTGGTGGTATACACATGAATATGGCAAGATGAGTATGAATCCACTTCCACAGCCAACACGTGTTTCGTCATGCTCTTGACTTTTTCAAAGCTGTAAAAATACATAAATACATATATTACAAAATTGTATATACAAATGTGGACGATGATAGCGTAAGGTCTATATGTATAGAAAGAGTATTGGTTTTAGTCTTGCGAAGAAAGGGGCAGATGGTTGATCACCCCTACATGGAAAAAGGGGGAACAAGACTGTAGTCCGTCTGTGCGATTAGTTTGTGACAGAAAATAAGACCAGTGAATAATATGAATAGAGAAGAAGAGAGACAAGTCAAAAGCACGCATACATGGTCCGACCCATAATACACCTGGTGAGTAAAAACAAACGAACAGTAGATAGATGAACCAAAACCAGGATAGATGGAATTATTGAATAAAGTGATCTGTGAATGGTGTAAATGGCTGTCAACATTTATCGCAATGTCCTTAGAAACCAAACCAAAAGTGTACAGGTAAATGTAAAAATATTTCAGTACCTTACTATGTCAGAGAACGCTAATATCATAAAAGAAACATCATGCCTGTAGGTAAGAACAGTTCGATGTCTAAACAAACATAAAACAACAAAATCAAATGCGGCGAGAAAGAATCTCATTAGGAGGTATATGTAAATGAGCAACATACTACTCACCTTACTCCAGATAAGTACAACTAAAAGGTTAGTAGGAAACTGGTCACTACTATAGCGATAGCAAGTAAAGTTCATAGCAACCAAAAGACTATGATTAGTCTATTCCTGAAGGGAAGGAGAAGAAAAGAAACAATGCTAAGGTACAGAAGAACTAACAGAACCAAGTAATGCCCAATTTGTTGTGAGAAATCAACCTAATGAAATATATATAGAGAAAGGAATAATATATTAAAAACCAACAAAATAGTGTTCCCGTCAACAAAAATAAAAAAATAAAATAAATGGTAATATATGGTCACAGTAAAGGGAAAGCCCACAGATATGACACAAAACTGTATAAGTATTTAAAAAGAGTGAAAAAGACTAACACACACTGATGGAGTGTCACTGCCAAAATTGCAACCAGCAGTGTCAGTAATTTCAAAAGGTCTCCTAAAGACCACATAGGTCCCCAATCCAATTATGTATTTGCGTACGTGGGTACAAGTGAAACAAAGTATAACAGAAGCAAAAGTAAAACAAATTGGAACCACATTTCTCATAAAGACACTGCATGCAAAATCTTGCAAACGGAGAAAGGCTAACTCAAAATACATTGGACGATTGAAATGTGGCAATACCAAACGTCTCATAAAATGGGCAGAGACTACACATGTTTATGCCGATAATACTGTAAACTCAACTATAACGATAATTGAAGCAAATTGCAGAAGATGTCCTAAGTCTGCATAGCGTCGGGGTAGCCAATATAATACATATAGAAGAGAAAACACCTTGAAACAAAGTAACCCAATGTGTCCAGAGAACGACATAGTGTCCTGTCACATTGTTGCAAAAATAAAGGTACTTTATTATAGGCACACCAAACTAGACTACAATTGATATACCTCCCTCTGGAGCTATGGACACACAAAATATACGCTGGCAACTACTCAGAAAAATCATAAATTATCAAGGGCCCTATGTGGGTGCCATACCATATACTAAATAAATGGAATGCAAAAGGGTGACCCCCACCAGAGTGTATAGAGTAGTTAGACATGGACTAGGGAAAAGTGGAACCCCACAAGGTAAGTACCTAGAAGATCCCCACAGGCCGGGTGCCAAGAGGTACGTTACCCGGTTTTCCCATAGACTCACATGGGGACATCGTGATTGGAGAATGCAGAAACAGGACGGGACTGGTGGAACCCAAGGCCGGAATGCAGACGAGAAGGACCTGCAAGAGAAAGAGACAGAGTCCAGTCCATGAAGGTGTTTCCCGGTGGGGCAGGAGCCAATGCCCACCCTTCTGTAGCTGAAGATCCGGGTCAACGGTGATGGATGAAGTCTGGCTGTGGGTTCCAGGTGCTGCAGAGGAGTCCCTAAAGTCAACTACGAGCTGTCCCTCGACGGTCCACGATTTGCAGATGGGTCAGTGGTCAGGAGGACCAACAACAAGCCTAGGCAAATAAAAAAGAAGCTGTTGGAGATTTTGCAGAGCTGTGGAGGACCAGGAAGGTCCTGGAAGCTCGACACTTTGAGGACGTCCAGGCTGACCCTCAGGATGCAGGAGAGTCAGAACAAGCAGTCGGAGCCCTCATAAGCAACCCACTGGCAGCAAGCACAGTAAGTCACAGTGAGGCCTAGTCAGCACACCTGAAGAGGGGTCCCACGTAATTGGAACTGCAGAGAGGAGACTGCCCTTTCAGAGGTAGCATGCTGTGGGCAAGGGCTACTTGGAGCATGAAGATCCCTTGAAGCAGGAGTCAACAAGCCTTGGTTTGTGCAACAGTCCCGGTGCACAGGGATTCTGTCCCAGTGGCAGAGGCAAGGGCTCACCATCTCCCACATTGGACAGAAGGCAGTGAGGACCCAGGGGATTCCTCAGGACCACCACCTGTGTTGGAGAATCTTCGCAGATCTGAAGGACAGTAGATCCCACCAGCTGGACGTCGTTTCCTTAGGTCCCTTTGGTTGCAGGGGGTCGACTCCTTCACTCCAAGGGAAATTCCTTCTTGCTTTTCCTGTGCAGGAAAAGTCTGGCAAACCCCAGAGGATGCACAACCTTGGAGATGTTGCAGAATGCTGGCAGGAGCTGCTGAAATAATGTTCCAAGGAGAAGCCTTCTTAGGCTGTGCAGTCTTGTTTGGTTCCTGTGTTGGTCAGCAGCGATTCCAGAAGCCAGGAGCATAGGTTTTTGTAGAAAGTTCCTGGTGGAGTTTTGCACAATGAATCTGGGGACAACCCCACCAGGGAGTCCCTAAATAGCCCAAATAGTTTTTATTTGTCAGTCTCTGGGGTGGCCATCTATCAGGAGGAGTCACTGACTTCAACTACCTGGCCTACCCAGTCAGATGCTGCCAGAGGCCTCTGCACATCCTGTTTCCAGGGTGGCAGAACCAAGTGGGCACCTGGAGAAGCTCTGGGCACCATCCTAGGGGTGGAGATGGGCAGGGGTATGGTCACTCCCTTATCCTTTGTGTGTTTCGTACCAGAGTAGGGGCTAGTAGTCCCTGGACTGGTGCAAACCAGATTATGCAAGGAGGGCACCTTTAAAGCAGTCCAGTGGTGTGGGGAGGCTACCTCTCCCCAGCCCAGTAACACCTATTTCCAAAGGAGACCAACTTTTCGTACATACAGCACACCTAGAAAGGGTCTTCTCCTCACAGTATCTCCAGAGGGATCTCTAGCACTATTCTCTTCTGTCATCAAAAAGCTGGCAGACATTTGGATTCAAAGGTTTGAACTCATTCCACAAGGGTCATGGCGTTGTTTGTTGGGGTTGCATTACCAGATATCTGCAAGGATTATGCAAGGAGGGCACCTTTAAAGCAGTCCAGTGGCGTGAAGAGGCTACCCCTGCCCAGCCAAGTAACACCTCTTTCCAAAGGAGGGGAAGTTGCACCCCTCTTCTACAGGAAATCATTTGTTCTGCTATCCCCTGCTCGAGCTGGTCAAGAGGCAGGAGGGCAGAATCGTGTCTGAGGGGCTGCAGCAGCACGGGCTGCTCACAGTCCATGAAAGACTGGTGGGAGCAGAACAGGGGGATCCTCTGAGGAGCCCCCAGGGTGCATGGAATCATGCCACCAATACTGGAATCAGTATTGGGGTATGATTCTGATAAGTTTGAGACCAAACCTGCCCAGGTTCGGAGTTACCATTAAATAGCAGGACCACAGGTAGTGTCCAGTGACCAGTACATAGCTAAAATGGCTTCCCCGCCCTTATGAAGTCCAGGAAATTGGAATTGGAGTTTGTAGAGGCTCCTCTGCTCACGCAGGGGTGTCCTCACACACAGAGACCTGCACCCTGCTCTTTGGGCTGAAAGGGCCTTCTATATGGGTGACTTACAGTTACCTGTGTAGTGCGCAGCAGTGAAAGGATACATGCACCATTTAACGCAGGCTGCAAATGGTAGGACTGCAGATACAGTTAGCATGGGCTCCCATACTGCATAACAAAAATAAAATACATAAGCTCATGCCGTAAAGTGCAAAGTACAAAAAAAGACTACAATGAGTGCCAGCATATGCCATTAAAATCCACAACTTATCCAACAGCAATGGCGTGGCAAGAGCAAATTCCAATCCTGCCTATCCTTTGCTCACAGTGCCACTAAATTTAGATTGAGCAATTTTAACAAATTTAATCAGAGACACATTTATCATTGAGTTAGCAGGGTTCAGAGACTGAATAATAGCCTGTCGATAGGAGCGAATTCCCAATTCATTCCATTTGCGTTGAAGCAAAGATCTACACTCATTAAGTAAAGCTGGACACAGACAGACCACATGATCTAGAGACTCTTCTGCATTATTACAGCCTCTGCATATCACCCCTTCGCCAGAGGATAGCCGCCTTTGAGGTAGATGTTTAAAAAAACACCAATCACCCATCCTTAAAGCCAAAAAGTCCCTTTTCAACCGAAACCCATAAGAACAAGAAAAGAAGCTAGAAGGCATACCTGGCTTAACCCCTACGGTGCCCTGGTCGAGGTGATCTCGTCAAAGGCACCGGTTCCCGGGTGCCTTGGACGAGATCACCTCGTACTGCACCCGGGAACTGGGGGGAGCGCTAGCGCTCCCCCTATGTGCTAAAAGGCAGGGATGGAAGGGGAAGCCCTTCCCCTTCCACACCGACCCCCCTATCCCCCCTGTGACGTCAGCGCGCAATGCGCGCTGACAATCACAGAGGGCCTCCTCCCGGCTGAGCTTCCAGCGCGATCGAAAGAGAAATGCAAAGCATTTCTCTTTCGATCACGTGGGGGAGGCCCAGAGAGGCTTCAAAGGGAACGAAAGGACTTTCCTTCCCTTTGAAGTCTCTCTGAGCGTTTCAAAAGCCGGATTGCTTGCAATCCGGCTTTTGAAACGCCCACTACACATCAGGGATTTTCTTTTTTTTGTGAAACTGGCATGAGGGAGCGACCCCTTGGGCAAGGGTCGCTCCAAGGGTGGCATTTTTTTGGAAGTCCTTTTCTGCCCCCCCTGGGGGCACATCGGCCTGTTATTAGGCCGATCTGCCCCCTTGGGGGGCAGAAACCTCAAGGCACCAGGGATCATTTTTTTTTTCTTTTTCTTTTTTTCTGTTTTTTTGGAGGTGGGGAGCGACCACTCAGGCAAGGGTCGCTCCCCTAGGGGTCAAATTATTTTTAGGCCATTTCTGACCCCCTTGGGGGCAGATTGGCCTATTTTTATGAGGCCAATCTGCCCCCAAGGGGCACAGAAACCACTAGACACCAGGGAGCTTTCTTTTTTTTAACGTGAATTTCACGCAAGGGGAGCGACCCCTTAGGCAAGGGTCGCTTTCCTAGGGGGAAAATTTATTTTAGGCCATTTCTGCCCCCCCAGGGCCGGCTGAGCTAGAGGCCAAAATCCACAGGTAGGCTCTTTGCAAAAAACACCTCTGTTTTCTGTGAAAAAATGTGATGTGTCCATGTTGTGTTTTTGTCCATTTCCTTTCGTGGGCGCTAGGCCTACCCACACAAGTGAGGTACCATTTTTATCGGGAGACTTGGGGGAATGCTGGGTGGAAGGAAATTTGTGTCTCCTCTCAGATTCCAGAACTTTCTGTCACTGAAATGTGAGGAAAATGTGTTTTTTTAGCCAAATTTTTAGGTTTGCAAAGGATTCTGGGTAACAGAACCTGGTCAGAGCCCCACAAGTCACCCCTTCTTGGATTCCCCTTGGTCTCTAGTTTTCAAAAATGCACAGGTTTGGTAGGTTTCCCTAGGTGCCGGCTGAGCTAGAGGCCAAAATCTACAGGTAGGCCCTTTGCAAAAGAACACCTCCGTTTTCTTTAAAGAAATGTGATGTGTCCCTGTTGTGTTTTGGGGCATTTCCTGTCACGGGCGCTAGGCCTACCCACACAAGTGAGGTATCATTTTTATCGGGAGACTTGGGGGAACGCTGGGTGGAAGGAAATTTGTGGCTCCTCTCAGATTCCTGAACTTTCTGTCACCGAAATGTGAGGAAAACGTGTTTTTTTAGCCAAGTTTTGAAGTTTGCAAAGAATTCTGGGTAACAGAACCTGGTCAGAGCCTCACAAGTCACCCCGTCTTGGATTCCCCTAGGTCTCTAGTTTTAAAAAATGCACAGGTTTGGTAGGTTTCCCTAGGTGCCGGCTGAGCTAAAGGCCAAAATCTACAGGTAGGCACTTTGCAAAAAACACCTCTGTTTTCTTTCAAAAAATGTGATGTGTCCCCGTTGTGTTTTGGGGCATTTCCTGTCACGGGCGCTAGGCCTACCCACACAAGTGAGGTATCATTTTTATCTGGTGACTTGGGGGAATGCTGGGTGGAAGGAAATTCGTGGCTCCTCTAAGATTCCAGAACTTTCTGTCACTGAAATGTGAGGAAAATTTGTTTTTTTAGCCAAATTTTGAGGTTTGCAAAGGATTCTGGGTAAGAGAACCTGGTCAGAGCCCCACAAGTCACCCCTTCTTGGGTTCCCCTAGGTCTCTTGTTTGCAAAAATGCACAGGTTTGGTAGGTTTCCCTAGGTGCCGGCTGAGCTAGAGGCCAAAATCTACAGGTAGGCCCTTTCCAAAAGAACACCTCAGTTTTCTTTAAAAAAATGTGATGTGTCCCTGTTGTGTTTTGGGACATTTCCTGTCACGGGCACTAGGCCTACCCACACAAGTGAGGTATAATTTTTATCGGGAGACCTGGGGGAACGCTGGGTGGAAGGAAATTTGTGGCTCCTCTCAGATTCCTAACCTTTCTGTCACCGAAATGTGAGGAAAACGTGTTTTTTTAGCCAACTTTTGAGGTTTGCAAAGGATTCTCGGTAAAAGAACTTGGTCAGAGCCCCACAAGTCACCCCATCTTGGATTCCCCTAGGTCACTAGTTTTAAAAAATGCACAAGTTTGGTAGGTTTCCCTAGGTGCCGGCTGAGCTAAAGGCCAAAATCTACAGGTAGGCACTTTGCAAAAAAACACCTCTGTTTTCTGTCAAAAATTGTGATGTGTCCACATTGTGTTTTGGGGCATTTCCTGTTGCGGGCACTAGGCCTAACCACACAAGTGAGGTATCATTTTTATCGATAAACTTGGGGGAAAGCTGGGTGGAAGGAAATTTGTGGCTCCTCTCAGATTCCAGAACTTTCTGTCACCGAAATGTGAGGAAAATGTGTTTTTTTTAGCCACATTTTGAGGTTTGCAAAGGATTCTGGGTAACAGGACCTGGTCAGAGCCCCACAAGTCACCCTATCTTGGATTCCCCTAGGTCTCTAGTTTTAAAAAATGCACAAGTTTGGTAGGTTTCCCTAGGTGCCGGCTGAGCTAAAGGCCAAAATCTACAGGTAGGCACTTTGCAAAAAACACCTCTGTTTTCTTTCAAAAAATGTGATGTGTCCCCGTTGTGTTTTGGGGCATTTCCTGTCACGGGCGCTAGGCCTACCCACACAAGTGAGGTATCATTTTTATCTGGTGACTTGGGGGAACGCTGGGTGGAAGGACATTTGTGGCTCATCTCAGATTCCAGAACTTTCTGTCACTGAAATGTGAGGAAAATGTGTTTTATTAGCCAAATTTTGAGGTTTGCAAAGGATTCTGGATAACAGAACCTGGTCAGAGCCCCACAGGTCACCCCATCTTGGATTCCCCTTGGTCTCTAGTTTGCAAAAATGCACAGGTTTGGTAGGTTTCCCTAGGTGCCGGCTGAGCTAGAGGCCAAAATCTACAGGTAGGCACTTTGCAAAAAAACACCTCTGTTTTCTTTAAAAAAATGTGATGTGTCCCTGTTGTGTTTTGGGGCATTTCCTGTCACGCGCGCTAGGCCTACCCACACAAGTAAGGTATCATTTTTATCGGGAGACTTGGGGGAACGCTGGGTGGAAGGAAATTTGTGGCTCCTCTCAGATTCCTGAACTTTCTGTCACCAAAATGTGAGGAAAACGTGTTTTTTTAGCCAAGTTTTGAAGTTTGCAAAGAATTCTGGGTAACAGAACCTGGTCAGAGCCTCACAAGTCACCCCGTCTTGGATTCCCCTAGGTCTCTAGTTTTAAAAAATGCACAGGTTTGGTAGGTTTCCCTAGGTGCCGGCTGAGCTAAAGGCCAAAATCTACAGGTAGGCACTTTGCAAAAAACACCTCTGTTTTCTTTAAAAAAATGTGATGTGTCCCCGTTGTGTTTTGGGGCATTTCCTGTCACGGGCGCTAGGCCTACCCACACAAGTGAGGTATCATTTTTATCTGGTGACTTGGGGGAACGCTGGGTGGAAGGACATTTGTGGCTCCTCTCAGATTCCAGAACTTTCTGTCACTGAAATGTGAGGAAAATGTGTTTTTTTAGCCAAATTTTGAGGTTTGCAAAGGATTCTGGGTAACAGAACCTGGTCAGAGCCCCACAAGTCACCCCATCTTTGATTCCCCTTGGTCTCTAGTTTGCAAAAATGCACAGGTTTGGTAGGTTTCCCTAGGTGCCGGCTGAGCTAGAGGCCAAAATCTACAGGTAGGCACTTTGCAAAAAAACACCTCTGTTTTATGTCAAAAATTGTGATGTGTCCACGTTGTGTTTTGGGGCATTTCCTGTCACGGGCGCTAGGCCTACCCACACAAGTGAGGTATCATTTTTATCTGGTGACTTGTGGGAACGCTGGGTGGAAGAAAATTTGTGGCTCCTCTCGGATTCCAGAACTTTCTGTCACTGAAATGTGAGGAAAATTTGTTTTTTTTAGCCACATTTTGAGGTTTGCAAAGGATTCTGGGTAACAGAACCTGGTCAGAGCCCCACAAGTCACCCCTTCTTGGATTCCCCTAGGTCTCTAGTTTTCAACAATGCACAGGTTTGGTAGGTTTCCCTAGGTGCCGGCTGAGCTAGAGGCCAAAATCTACAGGTAGACACTTTGCAAAAAAACACCTCTGTTTTCTGTCAAAAATTGTGATGTGTCCACGTTGTGTTTTGGGGCATTTCCTGTCATGGGCACTAGGCCTAACCACACAAGTGAGGTATCATTTTTATCTGGTGACTTGGGGGAACGCTGGGTGGAAGGAAATTTGTGGCTCCTCTCAGATTCCCGACCTGTCACCGAAATGTGAGGAAAACGTGTTATTTTAGCCAAATTTTGAGGTTTGCAAAGGATTCTGGGTAAAAGAACCTGGTCAGAGCCCCACAAGTCACCCCATCTTGGATTCCCCTAGGTCTCTACTTTAAAAAAATGCACAGGTTTGGTAGGTTTCCCTAGGTGCCGGCTGAGCTAGAGGCCAAAATCTACATGTAGGCACTTTGCAAAAAACACCTCTGTTTTCTGTCAAAAATAGTGATGTGTCCACTTTGTGTTTTGGGGCATTTCCTGTCGCGGGCGCTAGGCCTACCCACACAAGTGAGGTATCATTTTTATCGGTAAACTTGGGGGAAAGCTGGGTGGAAGGAAATTTGTGGCTCCTCTCAGATTCCAGAACTTTCTGTCACCGAAATGTGAGGAAAATGTGTTTTTTTTAGCCAAATTTTGAGGTTTGCAAAGGATTCTGGGTAACCAACCTGGTCAGAGCCCCTCAAGTCACCTCATCTTGGATTCCCCTTGGTCTCTAGTTTGCAAAAATGCACAGGTTTGGTAGGTTTCCCTAGGTGCCGGCTTAGCTAGAGGCCAAAATCTACAGGTAGGCACTTTGCAAAAAAACACCTCTGTTTTCTTTCAAAAATTGTGATGTGTCCACGTTGTGTTTTGGGCCATTTCCTGTCGCGGGCGCTAGGCCTACCCACACAAGTGAGGTATCATTTTTATCTGGTGACTTGGGGGAATGCTGGGTGGAAGGAAATTCGTGGCTCCTCTAAGATTCCAGAACTTTCTGTCACTGAAATGTGAGGAAAATGTGTTTTTTTAGGCAAATTTTGAGGTTTGCAAAGGATTCTGGGTAACAGAACCTGGTCAGAGCCCCACAAGTCACCCCTTCTTGGATTCCCCTAGGCCTCTAGTTTGCAAAAATGCACAGGTTTGGTAGGTTTCCCTAGGTGCCGGCTGAGCTAGAGGCCAAAATCTACATGTAGGCACTTTGCAAAAAACACCTCTGTTTTCTGTCAAAAATAGTGATGTGTCCACTTTGTGTTTTGGGGCATTTCCTGTCGCGGGCGCTAGGCCTACCCACACAAGTGAGGTATCATTTTTATCGGTAAACTTGGGGGAAAGCTGGGTGGAAGGAAATTTGTGGCTCCTCTCAGATTCCAGAACTTTCTGTCACCGAAATGTGAGGAAAATGTGTTTTTTTTAGCCAAATTTTGAGGTTTGCAAAGGATTCTGGGTAACCAACCTGGTCAGAGCCCCTCAAGTCACCTCATCTTGGATTCCCCTTGGTCTCTAGTTTGCAAAAATGCACAGGTTTGGTAGGTTTCCCTAGGTGCCGGCTTAGCTAGAGGCCAAAATCTACAGGTAGGCACTTTGCAAAAAAACACCTCTGTTTTCTTTCAAAAATTGTGATGTGTCCACGTTGTGTTTTGGGCCATTTCCTGTCGCGGGCGCTAGGCCTACCCACACAAGTGAGGTATCATTTTTATCTGGTGACTTGGGGGAATGCTGGGTGGAAGGAAATTCGTGGCTCCTCTAAGATTCCAGAACTTTCTGTCACTGAAATGTGAGGAAAATGTGTTTTTTTAGGCAAATTTTGAGGTTTGCAAAGGATTCTGGGTAACAGAACCTGGTCAGAGCCCCACAAGTCACCCCTTCTTGGATTCCCCTAGGCCTCTAGTTTGCAAAAATGCACAGGTTTGGTAGGTTTCCCTAGGTGCCGGCTGAGCTAGAGGCCAAAATCTACAGGTAGGCCCTTTACAAAAGAACACCTCAGTTTTCTTTAAAAAAATTTGATGTGTCCCTGTTGTGTTTTGGGGCATTTCCTGTCACGGGCGCTAGGCCTACCCACACAAGTGAGGTATAATTTTTATCGGGAGACCTGGGGGAACGCTGGGTGGAAGGAAATTTGTGGCTCCTCTCAGATTCCTGACCTTTCTGTCACCGAAATGTGAGGAAAACATGTTTTTTTAGCAAACTTTTGAGGTTTGCAAAGGATTCTGGGTAAAAGAACCTGGTCAGAGCCCCACAAGTCACCCCATCTTGGATTCCCCTAGGTCTCTACTTTTAAAAAATGCACAGGTTTGGTAGGTTTCCCTAGGTGCCGGCTGAGCTAGAGGCCAAAATCTACAGGTAGGCACTTTGCAAAAAAACACCTCTGTTTTCTGTCAAAAATTGTGATGTGTCCACATTGTGTTTTTGGGCATTTCCTGTCGCGGGCGCTAGGCCTAACCACACAAGTGAGGTATCATTTTTATCGATAAACTTGGGGGAAAGCTGGGTGGAAGGAAATTTGTGGCTCCTCTCAGATTCCAGAACTTTCTGTCACCGAAATGTGAGGAAAATGTGTTTTTTTAGCCACATTTTGAGGTTTGCAAAGGATTCTGGGTAACAGAACCTGGTCAGAGCCCCACAAGTCACCCTATCTTGGATTTCCCCTAGGTCTCTAGTTTTCAAAAATGCACAGGTTTGGTAGGTTTCCCTAGGTGCCGGCTGAGCTAAAGGCCAAAATCTACAGGTAGGCACTTTGCAAAAAACACCTCTGTTTTCTTTCAAAAAATGTGATGTGTCCCCGTTGTGTTTTGGGGCATTTCCTGTCACGGGCGCTAGGCCTACCCACACAAGTGAGGTATAATTTTTATCGGGAGACCTGGGGGAACGCTGGGTGGAAGGAAATTTGTGGCTCCTCTCAGATTCCTGACCTTTCTGTCACCGAAATGTGAGGAAAACGTGTTTTTTTAGCCAACTTTTGAGGTTTGCAAAGGATTCTGGGTAAAAGAACCTGGTCAGAGCCCCACAAGTCACCCCATCTTGGATTCCCCTAGGTCTCTACTTTTAAAAAATGCACAGGTTTGGTAGGTTTCCCTGGGTGCCGGCTGAGCTAGAGGCCAAAATCTACAGGTAGGCACTTTGCAAAAAAACACCTCTGTTTTCTGTCAAAAATTGTGATGTGTCCACATTGTGTTTTGGGGCATTTCCTGTCGCGGGCGCTAGGCCTAACCACACAAGTGAGGTATCATTTTTATCGATAAACTTGGGGGAAAGCTGGGTGGAAGGAAATTTGTGGCTCCTCTCAGATTCCAGAACTTTCTGTCACCGAAATGTGAGGAAAATGTGTTTTTTTAGCCACATTTTGAGGTTTGCAAAGGATTCTGGGTAACAGAACCTGGTCAGAGCCCCACAAGTCACCCTATCTTGGATTCCCCTAGGTCTCTAGTTTTCAAAAATGCACAGGTTTGGTAGGTTTCCCTAGGTGCCGGCTGAGCTAAAGGCCAAAATCTACAGGTAGGCACTTTGCAAAAAACACCTCTGTTTTCTTTAAAAAAATGTGATGTGTCCCCGTTGTGTTTTGGGGCATTTCCTGTCACGGGCGCTACGCCTACCCACACAAGTGAGGTATCATTTTTATCTGGTGACTTGGAGGAACGCTGGGTGGAAGGAAATTTGTGGCTCCTCTCGGATTCCAGAACTTTCTGTCACTGAAATGTGAGGAATATGTGTTTTTTTTAGCCAAATTTTGAGGTTTGCAAAGGATTCTGGGTAACAGAACCTGGTCAGAGCCCCACAAGTCACCCCTTCTTGGATTCCCCTAGGTCTCTCGTTTTCAAAAAATGCACAGGTTTGGTAGGTTTCCCTAGGTGCCGGCTGAGCTAGAGGCCAAAATCTACAGGTAGGCACTTTGCAAAAAAACACCTCTGTTTTCTGTCAAAAATTGGGATGTGTCCACGTTGTGTTTTGGGGCATTTCTTGTCACAGGCGCTAGGCCTACCCACACAAGTGAGGTATCATTTTTATCTGGTGACGTGGGGGAACGCTGGGTGGAAGGAAATTTGTGGCTCCTCTCAGATTCCCGACCTTTCTGTCACCGAAATGTGAGGAAAACATTTTTTTTTAGCCAAATTTTGAGGTTTGCAAAGGAGTCTGGGTAAAAGAACCTGGTCAGAGCCCCACAAGTCACCCCATCTTGGATTCCCCTAGGTCTCCACTTTTAAAAAAATGCACAGGTTTGGTAGGTTTCCCTAGGTGCCGGCTGAGCTAGAGGGCAAAATCTACATGTAGGCACTTTGCAAAAAACACCTCTGTTTTCTGTCAAAAATTGTGATGTGTCCACATTGTGTTTTGGGGCATTTCCTGTTGCGGGCGCTAGGCCTACCCACACAAGTGAGGTATCATTTTTATCTGTAAACTTGGGGGAAAGCTGGGTGGAAGTAAATTTGTGGCTCCTTTCAGATTCCAGAACTTTCTGTCACCGAAATGTGAGCAAAATGTGTTTTATTTAGCCAAATTTTTAGGTTTGCAAAGGATTCTGGGTAACAGAACCTGGTCAGAGCCCCTCAAGTCACCTCATCATGGATTCCCCTTGGTCTCTAGTTTGCAAAAATACACAGCTTTGGTAGGTTTCCCTAGGTGCCGGCTGAGCTAGAGGCCAAAATCTACAGGTAGGCACTTTGCAAAAAAACACCTCTGTTTTCTGTCAAAAATTGTGATGTGTCCATGTTGTGTTTTGGGGCATTTCCTGTCGCGGGCGCTAGGCCTACCCACACACGTGAGGTATCATTTTTATCTGGTGACTTGGGGGAATGCTGGGTGGAAGGAAATTCGTGGCTCCTCTAAGATTCCAGAACTTTCTGTCACTGAAATGTGAGGAAAATTTGTTTTTTTAGCCAAATTTTGAGGTTTGCAAAGGATTCTGGGTAAGAGAACCTGGTCAGAGCCCCACAAGTCACCCCTTCTTGGATTCCCCTAGGTCTCTTGTATGCAAAAATGCACAGGTTTGGTAGGTTTCCCTAGGTGCACGCTGAGCTAGAGGCCAAAATCTACAGCTAGGCCCTTTGCAAAAGAACACCTCCGTTTTCTTTAAAAAAATGTGATGTGTCCCTGTTGTGTTTTGGGGCATTTCCTGTCACGGGCACTAGGCCTACCCACACAAGTGAGGTATAATTTTTATCGGGAGACCTGGGGGAACGCTGGGTGGAAGGAAATTTGTGGCTCCTCTCAGATTCCTAACCTTTCTGTCACCGAAATGTGAGGAAAACGTGTTTTTTTAGCCAACTTTTGAGGTTTGCATAGGATTCTCGGTAAAAGAACCTAGTCAGAGCCCCACAAGTCACCCCATCTTGGATTCCCCTAGGTCACTAGTTTTAAAAAATGCACAAGTTTGGTAGGTTTCCCTAGGTGCCGGCTGAGCTAAAGGCCAAAATCTACAGGTAGGCACTTTGCAAAAAAAACACCTCTGTTTTCTGTCAAAAATTGTGATGTGTCCACATTGTGTTTTGGGGCATTTCCTGTTGCGGGCACTAGGCCTAACCACACAAGTGAGGTATCATTTTTATCGATAAACTTGGGGGAAAGCTGGGTGGAAGGAAATTTGTGGCTCCTCTCAGATTCCAGAACTTTCTGTCACCGAAATGTGAGGAAAATGTGTTTTTTTAGCCACATTTTGAGGTTTGCAAAGGATTCTGGGTAACAGGACCTGGTCAGAGCCCCACAAGTCACCCTATCTTGGATTCCCCTAGGTCTCTAGTTTTAAAAAATGCATAAGTTTGGTAGGTTTCCCTAGGTGCTGGCTGAGCTAAAGGCCAAAATCTACAGGTAGGCACTTTGCAAAAAACACCTCTGTTTTCTTTAAAAAAATGTGATGTGTCCCCGTTGTGTTTTGGGGCATTTCCTGTCACGGGCACTAGGCCTACCCACACAAGTGAGGTATCATTTTTATCTGGTGACTTGGGGGAACGCTGGGTGGAAGGACATTTGTGGCTCCTCTCAGATTCCAGAACTTTCTGTCACTGAAATGTATGGAAAATGTGTTTTATTAGCCAAATTTTGAGGTTTGCAAAGGATTCTGGATAACAGAACCTGGTCAGAGCCCCACAGGTCACCCCATCTTGGATTCCCCTTGGTCTCTAGTTTGCAAAAATGCACAGGTTTGGTAGGTTTCCCTAGGTGCCGGCTGAGCTAGAGGCCAAAATTTACAGGTAGGCACTTTGCAAAAAAACTCCTCTGTTTTCTGTCAAAAGTTGTGATGTGTCCAAGTTGTGTTTTGGGGCATTTCCTGTCACGGGCGCTAGGCCTACCCACACAAGTGAGGTATAATTTTTATCTGGTGACTTGGGGAACGCTGGGTGGAAGGAAATTTGTGGCTCCTCTCGGATTCCAGAACTTTCTGTCACCGAAATGTGAGGAAAATGTGTTTTTTTTAGCCAAATTTTGAGGTTTGCAAAGGATTCTGGGTAACAGAACCTGGTCAGAGCCCCACAAGTCACCCCATCTTGGATTCCCCTTGGTCTCTAGTTTTAAAAAATGCACAAGTTTGGTAGGTTTCCCTAGGTGCCGGCTGAGCTAAAGGCCAAAATCTACAGGTAGGCACTTTGCAAAAAAAACACCTCTGTTTTCTGTCAAAAATTGTGATGTGTCCACATTGTGTTTTGGGGCATTTCCTATTGCGGGCACTAGGCCTAACCACACAAGTGAGGTATCATTTTTATCGATAAACTTGGGGGAAAGCTGGGTGGAAGGAAATTTGTGGCTCCTCTCAGATTCCAGAACTTTCTGTCACCGAAATGTGAGGAAAATGTGTTTTTTTAGCCACATTTTGAGGTTTGCAAAGGATTCTGGGTAACAGGACCTGGTCAGAGCCCCACAAGTCACCCCATCTTGGATTCCCCTAGGTCACTAGTTTTAAAAAATGCACAAGTTTGGTAGGTTTCCCTAGGTGCCGGCTGAGCTAAAGGCCAAAATCTACAGGTAGGCACTTTGCAAAAAAAACACCTCTGTTTTCTGTCAAAAATTGTGATGTGTCCACATTGTGTTTTGGGGCATTTCCTGTTGCGGGCACTAGGCCTAACCACACAAGTGAGGTATCATTTTTATCGATAAACTTGGGGGAAAGCTGGGTGGAAGGAAATTTGTGGCTCCTCTCAGATTCCAGAACTTTCTGTCACCGAAATGTGAGGAAAATGTGTTTTTTTAGCCACATTTTGAGGTTTGCAAAGGATTCTGGGTAACAGGACCTGGTCAGAGCCCCACAAGTCACCCTATCTTGTATTCCCCTAGATCTCTAGTTTTAAAAAATGCAAAAGTTTGGTAGGTTTCCCTAGGTGCTGGCTGAGCTAAAGGCCAAAATCTACAGGTAGGCACTTTGCAAAAAACACCTCTGTTTTCTTTAAAAAAATGTGATGTGTCCCCGTTGTGTTTTGGGGCATTTCCTGTCACGGGCGCTAGGCCTACCCACACAAGTGAGGTATAATTTTTATCTGGTGACTTGGGGAACGCTGGGTGGAAGGAAATTTGTGGCTCCTCTCGGATTCCAGAACTTTCTGTCACCGAAATGTGAGGAAAATGTGTTTTTTTTAGCCAAATTTTGAGGTTTGCAAAGGATTCTGGGTAACAGAACCTGCTCAGAGCCCCACAAGTCACCCCATCCTGGATTCCCCTTGGTCTCTAGTTTTAAAAAATGCACAAGTTTGGTAGGTTTCCCTAGGTGCCGGCTGAGCTAAAGGCCAAAATCTACAGGTAGGCACTTTGCAAAAAAAACACCTCTGTTTTCTGTCAAAAATTGTGATGTGTCCACATTGTGTTTTGGGGCATTTCCTGTTGCGGGCACTAGGCCTAACCACACAAGTGAGGTATCATTTTTATCGATAAACTTGGGGGAAAGCTGGGTGGAAGGAAATTTGTGGCTCCTCTCAGATTCCAGAACTTTCTGTCACCGAAATGTGAGGAAAATGTGTTTTTTTAGCCACATTTTGAGGTTTGCAAAGGATTCTGGGTAACAGGACCTGGTCAGAGCCCCACAAGTCACCCCATCTTGGATTCCCCTAGGTCTCTAGTTTTAAAAAATGCACAGGTTTGGTAGGTTTCCCTAGGTGCCGGCTGAGCTAAAGGCCAAAATCTACAGGTAGGCACTTTGCAAAAAACACCTCTGTTTTCTTTAAAAAAATGTGATGTGTCCCCGTTGTGTTTTGGGGCATTTCCTGTCACGGGCGCTAGGCCTACCCACACAAGTGAGGTATCATTTTTATCTGGTGACTTGGGGGAACGCTGGGTGGAAGGACATTTGTGGCTCCTCTCAGATTCCAGAACTTTCTGTCACTGAAATGTGAGGAAAATGTGTTTTATTAGCCAAATTTTGAGGTTTGCAAAGGATTCTGGATAACAGAACCTGGTCAGAGCCCCACAGGTCACCCCATCTTGGATTCCCTTGGTCTCTAGTTTGCAAAAATGCACAGGTTTGGTAGGTTTCCCTAGGTGCCGGCTGAGCTAGAGGCCAAAATCTACAGGTAGGCACTTTGCAAAAAAACTCCTCTGTTTTCTGTCAAAAGTTGTGATGTGTCCAAGTTGTGTTTTGGGGCATTTCCTGTCACGGGCGCTAGGCCTACCCACACAAGTGAGGTATCATTTTTATCTGGTGACTTGGAGGAACGCTGGGTGGAAGGAAATTTGTGGCTCCTCTCGGATTCCGGAACTTTCTGTCACTGAAATGTGAGGAAAATGTGTTTTTTTTAGCCAAATTTTGAGGTTTGCAAAGGATTCTGGGTAACAGAACCTGATCAGAGCCCCACAAGTCACCCCTTCTTGGATTCCCCTAGGTCTCTAGTTTTCAAAAATGCACAGGTCTGGTTGGTTTCCCTAGGTGCCGGCTGAGCTAGAGGCCAAAATCTACAGGTAGGCCCTTTGCAAAAGAACACTTCCGTTTTCTTTAAAAAAATTGGATGTGTCCCTGATGTGTTTTGGGGCATTTCCTGTCACGGGCGCTAGGCTTACCCACACAAGTGAGGTATCATTTTTATCGGGAGACTTGGGGGAACGCTGGGTGGAACGAAATTTGTGGCTCCTCTCAGATTCCCGACCTTTCTGTCACCGAAATGTGAGGAAAACGTGTTTTTTTAGCCAAATTTTGAGGTTTGCAAAGGATTCTGGGTACAAGAACCTGGTCAGAGCCCCACAAGTCACCCCATCTTGGATTCCCCTTGGTCTCTACTTTTAAAAAATGCACAAGTTTGGTAGGTTTCCCTAGGTGCCGGCTGAGCTAAAGGCCAAAATCTACAGGTAGGCACTTTGCAAAAAAAACACCTCTGTTTTCTGTCAAAAATTGTGATGTGTCCACATTGTGTTTTGGGGCATTTCCTGTTGCGGGCACTAGGCCTAACCACACAAGTGAGGTATCATTTTTATCGATAAACTTGGGGGAAAGCTGGGTGGAAGGAAATTTGTGGCTCCTCTCAGATTCCAGAACTTTCTGTCACCGAAATGTGAGGAAAATGTGTTTTTTTAGCCACATTTTGAGGTTTGCAAAGGATTCTGGGTAACAGGACCTGGTCAGAGCCCCACAAGTCACCCCATCTTGGATTCCCCTAGGTCTCTAGTTTTAAAAAATGCACAGGTTTGGTAGGTTTCCCTAGGTGCCGGCTGAGCTAAAGGCCAAAATCTACAGGTAGGCACTTTGCAAAAAACACCTCTGTTTTCTTTAAAAAAATGTGATGTGTCCCCGTTGTGTTTTGGGGCATTTCCTGTCACGGGCGCTAGGCCTACCCACACAAGTGAGGTATCATTTTTATCTGGTGACTTGGGGGAACGCTGGGTGGAAGGACATTTGTGGCTCCTCTCAGATTCCAGAACTTTCTGTCACTGAAATGTGAGGAAAATGTGTTTTATTAGCCAAATTTTGAGGTTTGCAAAGGATTCTGGATAACAGAACCTGGTCAGAGCCCCACAGGTCACCCCATCTTGGATTCCCCTTGGTCTCTAGTTTGCAAAAATGCACAGGTTTGGTAGGTTTCCCTAGGTGCCGGCTGAGCTAGAGGCCAAAATCTACAGGTAGGCACTTTGCAAAAAAACTCCTCTGTTTTCTGTCAAAAGTTGTGATGTGTCCAAGTTGTGTTTTGGGGCATTTCCTGTCACGGGCGCTAGGCCTACCCACACAAGTGAGGTATCATTTTTATCTGGTGACTTGGAGGAACGCTGGGTGGAAGGAAATTTGTGGCTCCTCTCGGATTCCGGAACTTTCTGTCACTGAAATGTGAGGAAAATGTGTTTTTTTTAGCCAAATTTTGAGGTTTTTCAAAGGATTCTGGGTAACAGAACCTGATCAGAGCCCCACAAGTCACCCCTTCTTGGATTCCCCTAGGTCTCTAGTTTTCAAAAATGCAGAGGTCTGGTAGGTTTCCCTAGGTGCCGGCTGAGCTAGAGGCCAAAATCTACAGGTAGGCCCTTTGCAAAAGAACACTTCCGTTTTCTTTAAAAAAATTGGATGTGTCCCTGATGTGTTTTGGGGCATTTCCTGTCACGGGCGCTAGGCTTACCCACACAAGTGAGGTATCATTTTTATCAGGAGACTTGGGGGAACGCTGGGTGGAACGAAATTTGTGGCTCCTCTCAGATTCCCGACCTTTCTGTCACCGAAATGTGAGGAAAACGTGTTTTTTTAGCCAAATTTTGAGGTTTGCAAAGGATTCTGGGTACAAGAACCTGGTCAGAGCCCCACAAGTCACCCCATCTTGGATTCCCCTTGGTCTCTACTTTTAAAAAATGCACAGGTTTGGTAGGTTTCCCTAGGTGCCGGCTGAGCTAGAGGCCAAAATCTACATGTAGGCACTTTGCAAAAAACACCTCTGTTTTCTGTCAAAAATTGTGATGTGTCCACATTGTGTTTTGGGGCATTTCCTGTCGCGGGCGGTAGGCCTACCCACACAAGTGAGGTATCATTTTTATCGGTAAACTTGGGGGAAAGCTGGGTGGAAGGAAATTTGTGGCTCCTCTCAGATTCCAGAACTTTCTGTCACCGAAATGTGAGGAAAATGTGTTTTTTTTAGCCAAATTTTGAGGTTTGCAAAGGATTCTGGGTAACAGAACCTGGTCAGAGCCCCACAAGTCACCCCATCCTAGATTCCCCTAGGTCTCTAGTTTTAAAAAATGCACAGGTTTGGTAGGTGTACCTAGGTGCCGGCTGAGCTAGAGGCCAAAATCTACAGGTAGGTACTTTGCAAAAAACACCTCTGTTTTCTTTCGAAAAATGTCGTGTGTCCCTGTTGTGTTTTGGGCCATTTCCTGTCACGGGCGCTAGGCCTACCCACACAAGTGAGGTATCATTTTTATCGGGAGACTTGGGGGAACGATGGGTGGAAGGAACTTTGTGGCTCCTCTCAGATTCCAGAACTTTCTGTCACCGAAATGTGAGGAAAATGTGTTTTTTTAGCCAACTTTTGAGGTTTGCAAAGGATTCTGGGTAAAAGAACCTGGTCAGAGCCCCACAAGTCACCCCATCTTGGATTCCCCTAGGTCTCTACTTTTAAAAAATGCACAGGTTTGGTAGGTTTCCCTAGGTGCCGGCTGAGCTAAAGGCCAAAATCTACAGGTAGGCACTTTGCAAAAAACACCTCTGTTTTCTTTCAAAAAATGTGATGTGTCCCCGTTGTGTTTTGGGGCATTTCCTGTCACGGGCGCTAGGCCTACCCACACAAGTGAGGTATCATTTTTATCTGGTGACTTGGGGGAACGCTGGGTGGAAGGACATTTGTGGCTCCTCTCAGATTCCAGAACTTTCTGTCACTGAAATGAGAGGAAAATGTGGTTTTTTAGCCAAATTTTATGGTTTGCAAAGGATTCTGGGTAACAGAACCTGGTCAGAGCCCCACAAGTCACCCCATCTTGGATTCCCCTTGGTCTCTAGTTTGCAAAAATGCACAGGTTTGGTAGGTTTCCCTAGGTGCCGGGTGAGCTAGAGGCCAAAATCTACAGGTAGGCACTTTGCAAAAAAACACCTCTGTTTTCTGTCAAAAATTGTGATGTGTCCACGTTGTGTTTTGGGGCATTTCCTGTCACGGGCGCTACGCCTACCCACACAAGTGAGGTATCATTTTTATCCGGTGACTTGGAGGAACGCTGGGTGGAAGGAAATTTGTGGCTCCTCTCGGATTCCAGAACTTTCTGTCACTGAAATGTGAGGAATATGTGTTTTTTTTAGCCAAATTTTGAGGTTTGCAAAGGATTCTGGGTAACAGAACCTGGTCAGAGCCCCACAAGTCACCCCTTCTTGGATTCCCCTAGGTCTCTAGTTTGAAAAAAATGCACAGGTTTGGTATGTTTCCCTAGGTGCCGGCTGAGCTAGAGGCCAAAATCTACAGGTAGGCACTTTGCAAAAAAACACCTCTGTTTTCTGTCAAAAATTGGGATGTGTCCACGTTGTGTTTTGGGGCATTTCTTGTCACAGGCGCTAGGCCTACCCACACAAGTGAGGTATCATTTTTATCTGGTGACGTGGGGGAACGCTGGGTGGAAGGAAATTTGTGGCTCCTCTCAGATTCCCGACATTTCTGTCACCGAAATGTGAGGAAAACATGTTTTTTTAGCCAAATTTTGAGGTTTGCAAAGGATTCTGGGTAAAAGAACCTGGTCAGAGCCCCACAAGTCACCCCATCTTGGATTCCCCTAGGTCTCCACTTTTAAAAAAATGCACAGGTTTGGTAGGTTTCCCTAGGTGCCGGCTGAGCTAGAGGGCAAAATCTACATGTAGGCACTTTGCAAAAAACACCTCTGTTTTCTGTCAAAAATTGTGATGTGTCCACATTGTGTTTTGGGGCATTTCCTGTTGCGGGCGCTAGGCCTACCCACACAAGTGAGGTATCATTTTTATCGGTAAACTTGGGGGAAAGCTGGGTGGAAGGAAATTTGTGGCTCCTCTCAGATTCCAGAACTTTCTGTCACCGAAATGTGAGCAAAATGTGTTTTTTTTAGCCAAATTTTGAGGTTTGCAAAGGATTCTGGGTAACAGAACCTGGTCAGAGCCCCTCAAGTCACCTCATCATGGATTCCCCTTGGTCTCTAGTTTGCAAAAATACACAGCTTTGGTAGGTTTCCCTAGGTGCCGGCTGAGCTAGAGGCCAAAATCTACAGGTAGGCACTTTGCAAAAAAACACCTCTGTTTTCTGTCAAAAATTGTGATGTGTCATGTTGTGTTTTGGGGCATTTCCTGTCGCGGGCGCTAGGCCTACCCACACACGTGAGGTATCATTTTTATCTGGTGACTTGGGGGAATGCTGGGTGGAAGGAAATTCGTGGCTCCTCTAAGATTCCAGAACTTTCTGTCACCGAAATGTGAGGAAAACGTGTTTTTTTAGCCAACTTTTGAGGTTTGCAAAGGATTCTCGGTAAAAGAACCTGGTCAGAGCCCCACAAGTCACCCCATCTTGGATTCCCCTAGGTCACTAGTTTTAAAAAATGCACAAGTTTGGTAGGTTTCCCTAGGTGCCGGCTGAGCTAAAGGCCAAAATCTACAGGTAGGCACTTTGCAAAAAAACACCTCTGTTTTCTGTCAAAAATTGTGATGTGTCCACATTGTGTTTTGGGGCATTTCCTGTTGCGGGCACTAGGCCTAACCACACAAGTGAGGTATCATTTTTATCGATAAACTTGGGGGAAAGCTGGGTGGAAGGAAATTTGTGGCTCCTCTCAGATTCCAGAACTTTCTGTCACCGAAATGTGAGGAAAATTTGTTTTTTTAGCCACATTTTGAGGTTTGCAAAGGATTCTGGGTAACAGGACCTGGTCAGAGCCCCACAAGTCACCCTATCTTGGATTCCCCTAGGTCTCTAGTTTTAAAAAATGCACAAGTTTGGTAGGTTTCCCTAGGTGCCGGCTGAGCTAAAGGCCAAAATCTACAGGTAGGCACTTTGCAAAAAACACCTCTGTTTTCTTTAAAAAAATGTGATGTGTACCCGTTGTGTTTTGGGGCATTTCCTGTCACGGGCACTAGGCCTACCCACACAAGTGAGGTATCATTTTTATCTGGTGACTTGGGGTAACGCTGGGTGGAAGGACATTTGTGGCTCCTCTCAGATTCCAGAACTTTCTGTCACTGAAATGTGAGGAAAATGTGTTTTATTACCCAAATTTTGAGGTTTGCAAAGGATTCTGGATAACAGAACCTGGTCAGAGCCCCACAGGTCACCCCATCTTGGATTCCCCTTGGTCTCTAGTTTGCAAAAATGCACAGGTTTGGTAGGTTTCCCTAGGTGCCGGCTGAGCTAGAGGCCAAAATCTACAGGTAGGCACTTTGCAAAAAAACTCCTCTGTTTTCTGTCAAAAGTTGTGATGTGTCCAAGTTGTGTTTTGGGGCATTTCCTGTCACGGGCGCTAGGCCTACCCACACAAGTGAGGTATCATTTTTATCTGGTGACTTGGGGGAACGCTGGGTGGAAGAAAATTTGTGGCTCCTCACGGATTCCAGAACTTTCTGTCACTGAAATGTGAGGAAAATGTGTTTTTTTTTAGCCAAATTTTGAGGTTTGCAAAGGATTCTGGGTAACAGAACCTGATCAGAGCCCCACAAGTCACCCCTTCTTGGATTCCCCTAGGTCTCTAGTTTTCAAAAATGCACAGGTTTGGTAGGTTTCCCTAGGTGCCGGCTGAGCTAGAGGCCAAAATCTACAGGTAGGCCCTTTGCAAAAGAACACTTCCGTTTTCTTTAAAAAAATTGGATGTGTCCCTGATGTGTTTTGGGGCATTTCCTGTCACGGGCGCTAGGCTTACCCACACAAGTGAGGTATCATTTTTATCTGGTGACGTGGGGGAACGCTGGGTGGAAGGAAATGTGTGGCTCCTCTCAGATTCCCGACCTTTCTGTCACCGAAATGTGAGGAAAACATGTTTTTTTACCCAAATTTTGAGGTTTGCAAAGGATTCTGGGTAAAAGAACCTGGTCAGAGCCCCACAAGTCACCCCATCTTGGATTCCCCTAGGTCTCCACTTTTAAAAAATGCACAGGTTTGGTAGGTTTCCCTAGGTGCCGGCTGAGCTAGAGGCCAAAATCTATATGTAGGCACTTTGCAAAAAACACCTCTGTTTTCTGTCAAAAATTGTGATGTGTCCACATTGAGTTTTGGGGCATTTCCTGTCGCGGGCGCTAGGCCTACCCACACAAGTGAGGTATCATTTTTATCGGTAAACTTGGGGGAAAGCTGGGTGGAAGGAAATTTGTGGCTCCTCTCAGATTCCAGAACTTTCTGTCACCGAAATGTGAGCAAAATGTGTTTTTTTTAGCCAAATTTTGAGGTTTGCAAAGGATTCTGGGTAACAGAACCTGGTCAGAGCCCCTCAAGTCACCTCATCATGGATTCCCCTTGGTCTCTAGTTTGCAAAAATACACAGCTTTGGTAGGTTTCCCTAGGTGCCGGCTGAGCTAGAGGCCAAAATCTACAGGTAGGCACTTTGCAAAAAAACACCTCTGTTTTCTGTCAAAAATTGTGATGTGTCCACGTTGTGTTTTGGGGCATTTCCTGTCGCGGGCGCTAGGCCTACCCACACAAGCGAGGTATCATTTTTATCTGGTGACTTGGGGGAATGCTGGGTGGAAGGAAATTCGTGGCTCCTCTAAGATTCCAGAACTTTCTGTCACTGAAATGTGAGGAAAATTTGTTTTTTTAGCCAAATTTTGAGGTTTGCAAAGGATTCTGGGTAAGAGAACCTGGTCAGAGCCCCACAAGTCACCCCTTCTTGGATTCCCCTAGGTCTCTTGTTTGCAAAAATGCACAGGTTTGGTAGGTTTCCCTAGGTGCCGGCTGAGCTAGAGGCCAAAATCTACAGGTAGGCCCTTTGCAAAAGAACACCTCCGTTTTCTTTAAATAAATGTGATGTGTCCCTGTTGTGTTTTGGGGCATTTCCTGTCACGGGCGCTAGGCCTACCCACACAAGTGAGGTATAATTTTTATCGGGAGACCTGGGGGAACGCTGGGTGGAAGGAAATTTGTGGCTCCTCTCAGATTCCTAACCTTTCTGTCACCGAAATGTGAGGAAAACGTGTTTTTTTAGCCAACTTTTGAGGTTTGCAAAGGATTCTCGGTAAAAGAACCTGGTCAGAGCCCCACAAGTCACCCCATCTTGGATTCCCCTAGGTCACTAGTTTTAAAAAATGCACAAGTTTGGTAGGTTTCCCTAGGTGCCGGCTGAGCTAAAGGCCAAAATCTACAGGTAGGCACTTTGCAAAAAAACACCTCTGTTTTCTGTCAAAAATTGTGATGTGTCCACATTGTGTTTTGGGGCATTTCCTGTCGCGGGCACTAGGCCTAACCACACAAGTGAGGTATCATTTTTATCGATAAACTTGGGGGAAAGCTGGGTGGAAGGAAATTTGTGGCTCCTCTCAGATTCCAGAACTTTCTGTCACCGAAATGTGAGGAAAATGTGTTTTTTTAGCCACATTTTGAGGTTTGCAAAGGATTCTGGGTAACAGGACCTGGTCAGAGCCCCACAAGTCACCCTATCTTGGATTCCCCTAGGTCTCTAGTTTTAAAAAATGCACAAGTTTGGTAGGTTTCCCTAGGTGCCGGCTGAGCTAAAGGCCAAAATCTACAGGTAGGCACTTTGCAAAAAACACCTCTGTTTTCTTTCAAAAAATGTGATGTGTCCCGTTGTGTTTTGGGGCATTTCCTGTCACGGGCGCTAGGCCTACCCACACAAGTGAGGTATCATTTTTATCTGGTGACTTGGGGGAACGCTGGGTGGAAGGACATTTGTGGCTCCTCTCAGATTCCAGAACTTTCTGTCACTGAAATGTGAGGAAAATGTGTTTTATTAGCCACATTTTGAGGTTTGCAAAGGATTCTGGGTAACAGGACCTGGTCAGAGCCCCACAAGTCACCCCATCTTGGATTCCCCTAGGTCACTAGTTTTAAAAAATGCACAAGTTTGGTAGGTTTCCCTAGGTGCCGGCTGAGCTAAAGGCCAAAATCTACAGGTAGGCACTTTGCAAAAAAAACACCTCTGTTTTCTGTCAAAAATTGTGATGTGTCCACATTGTGTTTTGGGGCATTTCCTGTTGCGGGCACTAGGCCTAACCACACAAGTGAGGTATCATTTTTATCGATAAACTTGGGGGAAAGCTGGGTGGAAGGAAATTTGTGGCTCCTCTCAGATTCCAGAACTTTCTGTCACCGAAATGTGAGGAAAATGTGTTTTTTTAGCCACATTTTGAGGTTTGCAAAGGATTCTGGGTAACAGGACCTGGTCAGAGCCCCACAAGTCACCCTATCTTGGATTCCCCTAGATCTCTAGTTTTAAAAAATGCAAAAGTTTGGTAGGTTTCCCTAGGTGCTGGCTGAGCTAAAGGCCAAAATCTACAGGTAGGCACTTTGCAAAAAACACCTCTGTTTTCTTTAAAAAAATGTGATGTGTCCCCGTTGTGTTTTGGGGCATTTCCTGTCACGGGCACTAGGCCTACCCACACAAGTGAGGTATCATTTTTATCTGGTGACTTGGGGGAACGCTGGGTGGAAGGACATTTGTGGCTCCTCTCAGATTCCAGAACTTTCTGTCACTGAAATGTGAGGAAAATGTGTTTTATTAGCCAAATTTTGAGGTTTGCAAAGGATTCTGGATAACAGAACCTGGTCAGAGCCCCACAGGTCACCCCATCTTGGATTCCCCTTGGTCTCTAGTTTGCAAAAATGCACAGGTTTGGTAGGTTTCCCTAGGTGCCGGCTGAGCTAGAGGCCAAAATTTACAGGTAGGCACTTTGCAAAAAAACTCCTCTGTTTTCTGTCAAAAGTTGTGATGTGTCCAAGTTGTGTTTTGGGGCATTTCCTGTCACGGGCGCTAGGCCTACCCACACAAGTGAGGTATCATTTTTATCTGGTGACTTGGGGGAATGCTGGGTGGAAGGAAATTCGTGGCTCCTCTAAGATTCCAGAACTTTCTGTCACTGAAATGTGAGGAAAATTTGTTTTTTTAGCCAAATTTTGAGGTTTGCAAAGGATTCTGGGTAAGAGAACCTGGTCAGAGCCCCACAAGTCACCCCTTCTTGGATTCCCCTAGGTCTCTTGTTTGCAAAAATGCACAGGTTTGGTAGGTTTCCCTAGGTGCCGGCTGAGCTAGAGGCCAAAATCTACAGGTAGGCCCTTTGCAAAAGAACACCTCCGTTTTCTTTAAATAAATGTGATGTGTCCCTGTTGTGTTTTGGGGCATTTCCTGTCACGGGCGCTAGGCCTACCCACACAAGTGAGGTATAATTTTTATCGGGAGACCTGGGGGAACGCTGGGTGGAAGGAAATTTGTGGCTCCTCTCAGATTCCTAACCTTTCTGTCACCGAAATGTGAGGAAAACGTGTTTTTTTAGCCAACTTTTGAGGTTTGCAAAGGATTCTCGGTAAAAGAACCTGGTCAGAGCCCCACAAGTCACCCCATCTTGGATTCCCCTAGGTCACTAGTTTTAAAAAATGCACAAGTTTGGTAGGTTTCCCTAGGTGCCGGCTGAGCTAAAGGCCAAAATCTACAGGTAGGCACTTTGCAAAAAAACACCTCTGTTTTCTGTCAAAAATTGTGATGTGTCCACATTGTGTTTTGGGGCATTTCCTGTCGCGGGCACTAGGCCTAACCACACAAGTGAGGTATCATTTTTATCGATAAACTTGGGGGAAAGCTGGGTGGAAGGAAATTTGTGGCTCCTCTCAGATTCCAGAACTTTCTGTCACCGAAATGTGAGGAAAATGTGTTTTTTTAGCCACATTTTGAGGTTTGCAAAGGATTCTGGGTAACAGGACCTGGTCAGAGCCCCACAAGTCACCCTATCTTGGATTCCCCTAGGTCTCTAGTTTTAAAAAATGCACAAGTTTGGTAGGTTTCCCTAGGTGCCGGCTGAGCTAAAGGCCAAAATCTACAGGTAGGCACTTTGCAAAAAACACCTCTGTTTTCTTTCAAAAAATGTGATGTGTCCCGTTGTGTTTTGGGGCATTTCCTGTCACGGGCGCTAGGCCTACCCACACAAGTGAGGTATCATTTTTATCTGGTGACTTGGGGGAACGCTGGGTGGAAGGACATTTGTGGCTCCTCTCAGATTCCAGAACTTTCTGTCACTGAAATGTGAGGAAAATGTGTTTTATTAGCCACATTTTGAGGTTTGCAAAGGATTCTGGGTAACAGGACCTGGTCAGAGCCCCACAAGTCACCCCATCTTGGATTCCCCTAGGTCACTAGTTTTAAAAAATGCACAAGTTTGGTAGGTTTCCCTAGGTGCCGGCTGAGCTAAAGGCCAAAATCTACAGGTAGGCACTTTGCAAAAAAAACACCTCTGTTTTCTGTCAAAAATTGTGATGTGTCCACATTGTGTTTTGGGGCATTTCCTGTTGCGGGCACTAGGCCTAACCACACAAGTGAGGTATCATTTTTATCGATAAACTTGGGGGAAAGCTGGGTGGAAGGAAATTTGTGGCTCCTCTCAGATTCCAGAACTTTCTGTCACCGAAATGTGAGGAAAATGTGTTTTTTTAGCCACATTTTGAGGTTTGCAAAGGATTCTGGGTAACAGGACCTGGTCAGAGCCCCACAAGTCACCCTATCTTGGATTCCCCTAGATCTCTAGTTTTAAAAAATGCAAAAGTTTGGTAGGTTTCCCTAGGTGCTGGCTGAGCTAAAGGCCAAAATCTACAGGTAGGCACTTTGCAAAAAACACCTCTGTTTTCTTTAAAAAAATGTGATGTGTCCCCGTTGTGTTTTGGGGCATTTCCTGTCACGGGCACTAGGCCTACCCACACAAGTGAGGTATCATTTTTATCTGGTGACTTGGGGGAACGCTGGGTGGAAGGACATTTGTGGCTCCTCTCAGATTCCAGAACTTTCTGTCACTGAAATGTGAGGAAAATGTGTTTTATTAGCCAAATTTTGAGGTTTGCAAAGGATTCTGGATAACAGAACCTGGTCAGAGCCCCACAGGTCACCCCATCTTGGATTCCCCTTGGTCTCTAGTTTGCAAAAATGCACAGGTTTGGTAGGTTTCCCTAGGTGCCGGCTGAGCTAGAGGCCAAAATTTACAGGTAGGCACTTTGCAAAAAAACTCCTCTGTTTTCTGTCAAAAGTTGTGATGTGTCCAAGTTGTGTTTTGGGGCATTTCCTGTCACGGGCGCTAGGCCTACCCACACAAGTGAGGTATAATTTTTATCTGGTGACTTGGGGAACGCTGGGTGGAAGGAAATTTGTGGCTCCTCTCGGATTCCAGAACTTTCTGTCACCGAAATGTGAGGAAAATGTGTTTTTTTTAGCCAAATTTTGAGGTTTGCAAAGGATTCTGGGTAACAGAACCTGGTCAGAGCCCCACAAGTCACCCCATCCTGGATTCCCCTTGGTCTCTAGTTTTAAAAAATGCACAAGTTTGGTAGGTTTCCCTAGGTGCCGGCTGAGCTAAAGGCCAAAATCTACAGGTAGGCACTTTGCAAAAAAAACACCTCTGTTTTCTGTCAAAAATTGTGATGTGTCCACATTGTGTTTTGGGGCATTTCCTGTTGCGGGCACTAGGCCTAACCACACAAGTGAGGTATCATTTTTATCGATAAACTTGGGGGAAAGCTGGGTGGAAGGAAATTTGTGGCTCCTCTCAGATTCCAGAACTTTCTGTCACCGAAATGTGAGGAAAATGTGTTTTTTTAGCCACATTTTGAGGTTTGCAAAGGATTCTGGGTAACAGGACCTGGTCAGAGCCCCACAAGTCACCCCATCTTGGATTCCCCTAGGTCTCTAGTTTTAAAAAATGCACAGGTTTGGTAGGTTTCCCTAGGTGCCGGCTGAGCTAAAGGCCAAAATCTACAGGTAGGCACTTTGCAAAAAACACCTCTGTTTTCTTTCAAAAAATGTGATGTGTCCAAGTTGTGTTTTGGGGCATTTCCTGTCACGGGCGCTAGGCCTACCCACACAAGTGAGGTATCATTTTTATCTGGTGACTTGGAGGAACGCTGGGTGGAAGGAAATTTGTGGCTCCTCTCGGATTCCGGAACTTTCTGTCACTGAAATGTGAGGAAAATGTGTTTTTTTTAGCCAAATTTTGAGGTTTGCAAAGGATTCTGGGTAACAGAACCTGATCAGAGCCCCACAAGTCACCCCTTCTTGGATTCCCCTAGGTCTCTAGTTTTCAAAAATGCACAGGTCTGGTTGGTTTCCCTAGGTGCCGGCTGAGCTAGAGGCCAAAATCTACAGGTAGGCCCTTTGCAAAAGAACACTTCCGTTTTCTTTAAAAAAATTGGATGTGTCCCTGATGTGTTTTGGGGCATTTCCTGTCACGGGCGCTAGGCTTACCCACACAAGTGAGGTATCATTTTTATCGGGAGACTTGGGGGAACGCTGGGTGGAACGAAATTTGTGGCTCCTCTCAGATTCCCGACCTTTCTGTCACCGAAATGTGAGGAAAACGTGTTTTTTTAGCCAAATTTTGAGGTTTGCAAAGGATTCTGGGTACAAGAACCTGGTCAGAGCCCCACAAGTCACCCCATCTTGGATTCCCCTTGGTCTCTACTTTTAAAAAATGCACAAGTTTGGTAAGTTTCCCTAGGTGCCGGCTGAGCTAAAGGCCAAAATCTACAGGTAGGCACTTTGCAAAAAAAACACCTCTGTTTTCTGTCAAAAATTGTGATGTGTCCACATTGTGTTTTGGGGCATTTCCTGTTGCGGGCACTAGGCCTAACCACACAAGTGAGGTATCATTTTTATCGATAAACTTGGGGGAAAGCTGGGTGGAAGGAAATTTGTGGCTCCTCTCAGATTCCAGAACTTTCTGTCACCGAAATGTGAGGAAAATGTGTTTTTTTAGCCACATTTTGAGGTTTGCAAAGGATTCTGGGTAACAGGACCTGGTCAGAGCCCCACAAGTCACCCCATCTTGGATTCCCCTAGGTCTCTAGTTTTAAAAAATGCACAGGTTTGGTAGGTTTCCCTAGGTGCCGGCTGAGCTAAAGGCCAAAATCTACAGGTAGGCACTTTGCAAAAAACACCTCTGTTTTCTTTAAAAAAATGTGATGTGTCCCCGTTGTGTTTTGGGGCATTTCCTGTCACGGGCGCTAGGCCTACCCACACAAGTGAGGTATCATTTTTATCTGGTGACTTGGGGGAACGCTGGGTGGAAGGACATTTGTGGCTCCTCTCAGATTCCAGAACTTTCTGTCACTGAAATGTGAGGAAAATGTGTTTTATTAGCCAAATTTTGAGGTTTGCAAAGGATTCTGGATAACAGAACCTGGTCAGAGCCCCACAGGTCACCCCATCTTGGATTCCCCTTGGTCTCTAGTTTGCAAAAATGCACAGGTTTGGTAGGTTTCCCTAGGTGCCGGCTGAGCTAGAGGCCAAAATCTACAGGTAGGCACTTTGCAAAAAAACTCCTCTGTTTTCTGTCAAAAGTTGTGATGTGTCCAAGTTGTGTTTTGGGGCATTTCCTGTCACGGGCGCTAGGCCTACCCACACAAGTGAGGTATCATTTTTATCTGGTGACTTGGAGGAACGCTGGGTGGAAGGAAATTTGTGGCTCCTCTCGGATTCCGGAACTTTCTGTCACTGAAATGTGAGGAAAATGTGTTTTTTTTAGCCAAATTTTGAGGTTTGCAAAGGATTCTGGGTAACAGAACCTGATCAGAGCCCCACAAGTCACCCCTTCTTGGATTCCCCTAGGTCTCTAGTTTTCAAAAATGCACAGGTCTGGTTGGTTTCCCTAGGTGCCGGCTGAGCTAGAGGCCAAAATCTACAGGTAGGCCCTTTGCAAAAGAACACTTCCGTTTTCTTTAAAAAAATTGGATGTGTCCCTGATGTGTTTTGGGGCATTTCCTGTCACGGGCGCTAGGCTTACCCACACAAGTGAGGTATCATTTTTATCTGGTGACGTGGGGGAACGCTGGGTGGAAGGAAATGTGTGGCTCCTCTCAGATTCCCGACCTTTCTGTCACCGAAATGTGAGGAAAACATGTTTTTTTACCCAAATTTTGAGGTTTGCAAAGGATTCTGGGTAAAAGAACCTGGTCAGAGCCCCACAAGTCACCCCATCTTGGATTCCCCTAGGTCTCCACTTTTAAAAAATGCACAGGTTTGGTAGGTTTCCCTAGGTGCCGGCTGAGCTAGAGGCCAAAATCTATATGTAGGCACTTTGCAAAAAACACCTCTGTTTTCTGTCAAAAATTGTGATGTGTCCACATTGTGCTTTGGGGCATTTCCTGTCGCGGGCGCTAGGCCTACCCACACAAGTGAGGTATCATTTTTATCGGTAAACTTGGGGGAAAGCTGGGTGGAAGGAAATTTGTGGCTCCTCTCAGATTCCAGAACTTTCTGTCACCGAAATGTGAGCAAAATGTGATTTTTTTAGCCAAATTTTGAGGTTTGCAAAGGATTCTGGGTAACAGAACCTGGTCAGAGCCCCTCAAGTCACCTCATCATGGATTCCCCTTGGTCTCTAGTTTGCAAAAATACACAGCTTTGGTAGGTTTCCCTAGGTGCCGGCTGAGCTAGAGGCCAAAATCTACAGGTAGGCACTTTGCAAAAAAACACCTCTGTTTTCTGTCAAAAATTGTGATGTGTCCACGTTGTGTTTTGGGGCATTTCCTGTCGCGGGCGCTAGGCCTACCCACACAAGCGAGGTATCATTTTTATCTGGTGACTTGGGGGAATGCTGGGTGGAAGGAAATTCGTGGCTCCTCTAAGATTCCAGAACTTTCTGTCACTGAAATGTGAGGAAAATTTGTTTTTTTAGCCAAATTTTGAGGTTTGCAAAGGATTCTGGGTAAGAGAACCTGGTCAGAGCCCCACAAGTCACCCCTTCTTGGATTCCCCTAGGTCTCTTGTTTGCAAAAATGCACAGGTTTGGTAGGTTTCCCTAGGTGCCGGCTGAGCTAGAGGCCAAAATCTACAGGTAGGCCCTTTGCAAAAGAACACCTCCGTTTTCTTTAAAAAAATGTGATGTGTCCCTGTTGTGTTTTGGGGCATTTCCTGTCACGGGCGCTAGGCCTACCCACACAAGTGAGGTATAATTTTTATCGGGAGACCTGGGGGAACGCTGGGTGGAAGGAAATTTGTGGCTCCTCTCAGATTCCTAACCTTTCTGTCACCGAAATGTGAGGAAAACGTGTTTTTTTAGCCAACTTTTGAGGTTTGCAAAGGATTCTCGGTAAAAGAACCTGGTCAGAGCCCCACAAGTCACCCCATCTTGGATTCCCCTAGGTCACTAGTTTTAAAAAATGCACAAGTTTGGTAGGTTTCCCTAGGTGCCGGCTGAGCTAAAGGCCAAAATCTACAGGTAGGCACTTTGCAAAAAAACACCTCTGTTTTCTGTCAAAAATTGTGATGTGTCCACATTGTGTTTTGGGGCATTTCCTGTCGCGGGCACTAGGCCTAACCACACAAGTGAGGTATCATTTTTATCGATAAACTTGGGGGAAAGCTGGGTGGAAGGAAATTTGTGGCTCCTCTCAGATTCCAGAACTTTCTGTCACCGAAATGTGAGGAAAATGTGTTTTTTTAGCCACATTTTGAGGTTTGCAAAGGATTCTGGGTAACAGGACCTGGTCAGAGCCCCACAAGTCACCCTATCTTGGATTCCCCTAGGTCTCTAGTTTTAAAAAATGCACAAGTTTGGTAGGTTTCCCTAGGTGCCGGCTGAGCTAAAGGCCAAAATCTACAGGTAGGCACTTTGCAAAAAACACCTCTGTTTTCTTTCAAAAAATGTGATGTGTCCCGTTGTGTTTTGGGGCATTTCCTGTCACGGGCGCTAGGCCTACCCACACAAGTGAGGTATCATTTTTATCTGGTGACTTGGGGGAACGCTGGGTGGAAGGACATTTGTGGCTCCTCTCAGATTCCAGAACTTTCTGTCACTGAAATGTGAGGAAAATGTGTTTTATTAGCCAAATTTTGAGGTTTGCAAAGGATTCTGGATAACAGAACCTGGTCAGAGCCCCACAGGTCACCCCATCTTGGATTCCCCTTGGTCTCTAGTTTGCAAAAATGCACAGGTTTGGTAGGTTTCCCTAGGTGCCGGCTGAGCTAGAGGCCAAAATCTACAGGTAGGCACTTTGCAAAAAAACTCCTCTGTTTTCTGTCAAAAGTTGTGATGTGTCCAAGTTGTGTTTTGGGGCATTTCCTGTCACGGGCGCTAGGCCTACCCACACAAGTGAGGTATCATTTTTATCTGGTGACTTGGGGGAACGCTGGGTGGAAGGAAATTTGTGGCTCCTCTCGGATTCCAGAACTTTCTGTCACCGAAATGTGAGGAAAATGTGTTTTTTTTAGCCAAATTTTGAGGTTTGCAAAGGATTCTGGGTAACAGAACCTGGTCAGAGCCCCACAAGTCACCCCATCTTGGATTCCCCTTGGTCTCTAGTTTGCAAAAATGCACAGGTTTGGTAGGTTTCCCTAGGTGCCGGCTGAGCTAGAGGCCAAAATCTACAGGTAGGCACTTTGCAAAAAAACTCCTCTGTTTTCTGTCAAAAGTTGTGATGTGTCCACGTTGTGTTTTGGGGCATTTCCTGTCACGGGCGCTAGGCCTACCCACACAAGTGAGGTATCATTTTTATCTGGTGACTTGGAGGAACGCTGGGTGGAAGGAAATTTGTGGCTCCTCTCGGATTCCAGAACTTTCTGTCACTGAAATGTGAGGAAAATGTGGTTTTTTTAGCCAAATTTTGAGGTTTGCAAAGGATTCTGGGTAACAGAACCTGATCAGAGCCCCACAAGTCACCCCTTCTTGGATTCCCCTAGGTCTCTAGTTTTCAAAAATGCACAGGTTTGGTAGGTTTCCCTAGGTGCCGGCTGAGCTAGAGGCCAAAATCTACAGATAGGCCCTTTGCAAAAGAACACTTCCGTTTTCTTTAAAAAAATTGGATGTGTCCCATATGTGTTTTGGGGCATTTCCTGTCACGGGCGCTAGGCTTACCCACACAAGTGAGGTATCATTTTTATCGGGAGACTTGGGGGAACGCTGGGTGGAACGAAATTTGTGGCTCCTCTCAGATTCCCGACCTTTCTGTCACAGAAATGTGAGGAAAACGTGTTTTTTTAGCCAAATTTTGAGGTTTGCAAAGGATTCTGGGTACAAGAACCTGGTCAGAGCCCCACAAGTCACCCCATCTTGGATTCCCCTTGGTCTCTACTTTTAAAAAATGCACAGGTTTGGTAGGTTTCCCTAGGTGCCGGCTGAGCTAGAGGCCAAAATCTACATGTAGGCACTTTGCAAAAAACACCTCTGTTTTCTGTCAAAAATTGTGATGTGTCCACATTGTGTTTTGGGGCATTTCCTGTCGCGGGCGGTAGGCCTACCCACACAAGTGAGGTATCATTTTTATCGGTAAACTTGGGGGAAAGCTGGGTGGAAGGAAATTTGTGGCTCCTCTCAGATTCCAGAACTTTCTGTCACCGAAATGTGTGGAAAATGTGTTTTTTTTAGCCAAATTTTGAGGTTTGCAAAGGATTCTGGGTAACAGAACCTGGTCAGAGCCCCACAAGTCACCCCATCCTGGATTCCCCTAGGTCTCTAGTTTTAAAAAATGCACAGGTTTGGTAGGTTTACCTAGGTGCCGGCTGAGCTAGAGGCCAAAATCTACAGGTAGGTACTTTGCAAAAAACACCTCTGTTTTCTTTCGAAAAATGTCGTGTGTCCCTGTTGTGTTTTGGGCCATTTCCTGTCACGGGCGCTAGGCCTACCCACACAAGTGAGGTATCATTTTTATCGGGAGACTCGGGGGAACGCTGGGTGGAAGGAACTTTGTGGCTCCTCTCAGATTCCAGAACTTTCTGTCACCGAAATGTGAGGAAAATGTGTTTTTTTAGCCAACTTTTGAGGTTTGCAAAGGATTCTGGGTAAAAGAACCTGGTCAGAGCCCCACAAGTAACCCCATCTTGGATTCCACTAGGTCTCTACTTTTAAAAAATGCACAGGTTTGGTAGGTTTCCCTAGGTGCCGGCTGAGCTAAAGGCCAAAATCTACAGGTAGGCACTTTGCAAAAAACACCTCTGTTTTCTTTCAAAAAATGTGATGTGTCCCCGTTGTGTTTTGGGGCATTTCCTGTCACGGGCGCTAGGCCTACCCACACAAGTGAGGTATCATTTTTATCTGGTGACTTGGGGGAACGCTGGGTGGAAGGACATTTGTGGCTCCTCTCAGATTCCAGAACTTTCTGTCACTGAAATGTGAGGAAAATGTGTTTTTTTAGCCAAATTTTGAGGTTTGCAAAGGATTCTGGGTAACAGAACCTGGTCAGAGCCCCACAAGTCACCCCATCTTGGATTCCCCTTGGTCTCTAGTTTGCAAAAATGCACAGGTTTGGTAGGTTTCCCTAGGTGCCGGGTGAGCTAGAGGCCAAAATCTACAGGTAGGCACTTTGCAAAAAAACACCTCTGTTTTCTGTCAAAAATTGTGATGTGTCCACGTTGTGTTTTGGGGCATTTCCTGTCACGGGCGCTACGCCTACCCACACAAGTGAGGTATCATTTTTATCTGGTGACTTGGAGGAACGCTGGGTGGAAGGAAATTTGTGGCTCCTCTCGGATTCCAGAACTTTCTGTCACTGAAATGTGAGGAATATGTGTTTTTTTTAGCCAAATTTTGAGGTTTGCAAAGGATTCTGGGTAACAGAACCTGGTCAGAGCCCCACAAGTCACCCCTTCTTGGATTCCCCTAGGTCTCTAGTTTTCAAAAAATGCACAGGTTTGGTAGGTTTCCCTAGGTGCCGGCTGAGCTAGAGGCCAAAATCTACAGGTAGGCACTTTGCAAAAAAACACCTCTGTTTTCTGTCAAAAATTGGGATGTGTCCACGTTGTGTTTTGGGGCATTTCTTGTCACAGGCGCTAGGCCTACCCACACAAGTGAGGTATCATTTTTATCTGGTGACGTGGGGGAACGCTGGATGGAAGGAAATTTGTGGCTCCTCTCAGATTCCCGAC
The DNA here is from genome assembly GCF_031143425.1 of Pleurodeles waltl. Taxonomy (NCBI): domain Eukaryota; kingdom Metazoa; phylum Chordata; class Amphibia; order Caudata; family Salamandridae; genus Pleurodeles; species Pleurodeles waltl. The sequence goes on from NC_090442.1 coordinate 838,664,028, forward strand.
CTTTCTGTCACCGAAATGTGAGGAAAACATGTTTTTTTAGCCAAATTTTGAGGTTTGCAAAGGATTCTGGGTAAAAGAACCTGGTCAGAGCCCCACAAGTCACCCCATCTTGGATTCCCCTAGGTCTCCACTTTTAAAAAAATGCACAGGTTTGGTAGGTTTCCCTAGGTGCCGGCTGAGCTAGAGGGCAAAATCTACATGTAGGCACTTTGCAAAAAACACCTCTGTTTTCAGTCAAAAATTGTGATGTGTCCACATTTTGTTTTGGGGCATTCCCTGTTGCGGGCGCTAGGCCTACCCACACAAGTGAGGTATCATTTTTATCGGTAAACTTGGGGGAAAGCTGGGTGGAAGGAAATTTGTGGCTCCTCTCAGATTCCAGAACTTTCTGTCACCGAAATGTGAGCAAAATGTGTTTTTTTTAGCCAAATTTTGAGGTTTGCAAAGGATTCTGGGTAACAGAACCTGGTCAGAGCCCCTCAAGTCACCTCATCATGGATTCCCCTTGGTCTCTAATTTGCAAAAATACACAGCTTTGGTAGGTTTCCCTAGGTGCCGGCTGAGCTAGAGGCCAAAATCTACAGGTAGGCACTTTGCAAAAAAACACCTCTGTTTTCTGTCAAAAATTGTGATGTGTCCATGTTGTGTTTTGGGGCATTTCCTGTCGCGGGTGCTAGGCCTACCCACACACGTGAGGTATCATTTTTATCTGGTGACTTGGGGGAATGCTGGGTGGAAGGAAATTCGTGGCTCCTCTAAGATTCCAGAACTTTCTGTCACTGAAATGTGAGGAAAATTAGTTTTTTTAGCCAAATTTTGAGGTTTTCAAAGGATTCTGGGTAAGAGAACCTGGTCAGAGCCCCACAAGTCACCCCTTCTTGGATTCCCCTAGGTCTCTTGTTTGCAAAAATGCACAGCTTTGGTAGGTTTCCCTAGGTGCCGGCTGAGCTAGAGGCCAAAATCTACAGCTAGGCCCTTTGCAAAAGAACACCTCCGTTTTCTTTAAAAAAATGTGATGTGTCCCTGTTGTGTTTTGGGGCATTTCCTGTCACGGGCACTAGGCCTACCCACACAAGTGAGGTATAATTTTTATCGGGAGACCTGGGGGAACGCTGGGTGGAAGGAAATTTGTGGCTCCTCTCAGATTCCTAACCTTTCTGTCACCGAAATGTGAGGAAAACGTGTTTTTTTAGCCATCTTTTGAGGTTTGCAAAGGATTCTCGGTAAAAGAACCTGGTCAGAGCCCCACAAGTCACCCCATCTTGGATTCCCCTAGGTCACTAGTTTTAAAAAATGCACAAGTTTGGTAGGTTTCCCTAGGTGCCGGCTGAGCTAAAGGCCAAAATCTACAGGTAGGCACTTTGCAAAAAAACACCTCTGTTTTCTGTCAAAAATTGTGATGTGTCCACATTGTGTTTTGGGGCATTTCCTGTTGCGGGCACTAGGCCTAACCACACAAGTGAGGTATCATTTTTATCGATAAACTTGGGGGAAAGCTGGGTGGAAGGAAATTTGTGGCTCCTCTCAGATTCCAGAACTTTCTGTCACCGAAATGTGAGGAAAATGTTTTTGTTTAGCCACATTTTGAGGTTTGCAAAGGATTCTGGGTAACAGGACCTGGTCAGAGCCCCACAAGTCACCCTATCTTGGATTCCCCTAGGTCTCTAGTTTTAAAAAATGCACCAGTTTGGTAGGTTTCCCTAGGTGCCGGCTGAGCTAAAGGCCAAAATCTACAGGTAGGCAGTTTGCAAAAAACACCTCTGTTTTCTTTAAAAAAATGTGATGTGTCCCCGTTGTGTTTTGGGGCATTTCCTGTCACGGGCACTAGGCCTACCCACACAAGTGAGGTATCATTTTTATCTGGTGACTTGGGGGAACGCTGGGTGGAAGGACATTTGTGGCTCCTCTCAGATTCCAGAACTTTCTGTCACTGAAATGTGAGGAAAATGTGTTTTATTAGCCAAATTTTGAGGTTTGCAAAGGATTCTGGATAACAGAACCTGGTCAGAGCCCCACAGGTCACCCCATCTTGGATTCCCCTTGGTCTCTAGTTTGCAAAAATGCACAGGTTTGGTAGGTTTCCCTAGGTGCCGGCTGAGCTAGAGGCCAAAATCTACAGGTAGGCACTTTGCAAAAAAACTCCTCTGTTTTCTGTCAAAAGTTGTGATGTGTCCAAGTTGTGTTTTGGGGCATTTCCTGTCACGGGCGCTAGGCCTACCCGCACAAGTGAGGTATCATTTTTATCTGGTGACTTGGGGGAACGCTGGGTGGAAGGAAATTTGTGGCTCTTCTCGGATTCCAGAACTTTCTGTCACCGAAATGTGAGGAAAATGTGTTTTTTTTAGCCAAATTTTGAGGTTTGCAAAGGATTCTGGGTAACAGAACCTGGTCAGAGCCCCACAAGTCACCCCATCTTGGATTCCCCTTGGTCTCTAGTTTGCAAAAATGCACAGGTTTGGTAGGTTTCCCTAGGTGCCGGCTGAGCTAGAGGCCAAAATCTACATGTAGGCACTTTGCAAAAAACACCTCTGTTTTCTGTCAAAAATTGTGATGTGTCCACATTGTGTTTTGGGGCATTTCCTGTCGCGGGCGCTAGGCCTACCCACACAAGTGAGGTATCATTTTTATTGGTAAACTTGGGGGAAAGCTGGGTGGAAGGAAATTTGTGGCTCCTCTCAGATTCCAGAACTTTCTGTCACCGAAATGTGAGCAAAATGTGTTTTTTTTAGCCAAATTTTGAGGTTTGCAAAGGATTCTGGGTAACAGAACCTGGTCAGAGCCCCTCAAGTCACCTCATCATGGATTCCCCTTGGTCTCTAGTTTGCAAAAATACACAGCTTTGGTAGGTTTCCCTAGGTTCCGGCTGAGCTAGAGGCCAAAATCTACAGCTAGGCCCTTTGCAAAAGAACACCTCCGTTTTCTTTAAAAAAATGTGATGTGTCCCTGTTGTGTTTTGGGGCATTTCCTGTCACGGGCACTAGGCCTACCCACACAAGTGAGGTATAATTTTTATCGGGAGACCTGGGGGAACGCTGGGTGGAAGGAAATTTGTGGCTCTTCTCAGATTCCTAACCTTTCTGTCACCGAAATGTGAGGAAAACGTGTTTTTTTAGCCAACTTTTGAGGTTTGCAAAGGATTCTCGGTAAAAGAACCTGGTCAGAGCCCCACAAGTCACCCCATCTTGGATTCCCCTAGGTCACTAGTTTTAAAAAATGCACAAGTTTGGTAGGTTTCCCTAGGTGCCGGCTGAGCTAAAGGCCAAAATCTACAGGTAGGCACTTTGCAAAAAAACACCTCTGTTTTCTGTCAAAAATTGTGATGTGTCCACATTGTGTTTTGGGGCATTTCCTGTTGCGGGCACTAGGCCTAACCACACAAGTGAGGTATCATTTTTATCAATAAACTTGGGGGAAAGCTGGGTGGAAGGAAATTTGTGGCTCCTCTCAGATTCCAGAACTTTCTGTCACCGAAATGTGAGGAAAATGTTTTTGTTTAGCCACATTTTGAGGTTTGCAAAGGATTCTGGGTAACAGGACCTGGTCAGAGCCCCACAAGTCACCCTATCTTGGATTCCCCTAGGTCTCTAGTTTTAAAAAATGCACAAGTTTGGTAGGTTTCCCTAGGTGCCGGCTGAGCTAAAGGCCAAAATCTACAGGTAGGCACTTTGCAAAAAACACCTCTGTTTTCTTTAAAAAAATGTGATGTGTCCCCGTTGTGTTTTGGGGCATTTCCTGTCACGGGCACTAGGCCTACCCACACAAGTGAGGTATCATTTTTATCTGGTGACTTGGGGGAACGCTGGGTGGAAGGACATTTGTGGCTCCTCTCAGATTCCAGAACTTTCTGTCACTGAAATGTGAGGAAAATGTGTTTTATTAGCCAAATTTTGAGGTTTGCAAAGGATTCTGGATAACAGAACCTGGTCAGAGCCCCACAGGTCACCCCATCTTGGATTCCCCTTGGTCTCTAGTTTGCAAAAATGCACAGGTTTGGTAGGTTTCCCTAGGTGCCGGCTGAGCTAGAGGCCAAAATCTACAGGTAGGCACTTTGCAAAAAAACTCCTCTGTTTTCTGTCAAAAGTTGTGATGTGTCCAAGTTGTGTTTTGGGGCATTTCCTGTCACGGGCGCTAGGCCTACCCGCACAAGTGAGGTATCATTTTTATCTGGTGACTTGGGGGAACGCTGGGTGGAAGGAAATTTGTGGCTCCTCTCGGATTCCAGAACTTTCTGTCACCGAAATGTGAGGAAAATGTGTTTTTTTTAGCCAAATTTTGAGGTTTGCAAAGGATTCTGGGTAACAGAACCTGGTCAGAGCCCCACAAGTCACCCCATCTTGGATTCCCCTTGGTCTCTAGTTTGCAAAAATGCACAGGTTTGGTAGGTTTCCCTAGGTGCCGGCTGAGCTAGAGGCCAAAATCTACATGTAGGCACTTTGCAAAAAACACCTCTGTTTTCTGTCAAAAATTGTGATGTGTCCACATTGTGTTTTGGGGCATTTCCTGTCGCGGGCGCTAGGCCTACCCACACAAGTGAGGTATCATTTTTATTGGTAAACTTGGGGGAAAGCTGGGTGGAAGGAAATTTGTGGCTCCTCTCAGATTCCAGAACTTTCTGTCACCGAAATGTGAGCAAAATGTGTTTTTTTTAGCCAAATTTTGAGGTTTGCAAAGGATTCTGGGTAACAGAACCTGGTCAGAGCCCCTCAAGTCACCTCATCATGGATTCCCCTTGGTCTCTAGTTTGCAAAAATACACAGCTTTGGTAGGTTTCCCTAGGTTCCGGCTGAGCTAGAGGCCAAAATCTACAGCTAGGCCCTTTGCAAAAGAACACCTCCGTTTTCTTTAAAAAAATGTGATGTGTCCCTGTTGTGTTTTGGGGCATTTCCTGTCACGGGCACTAGGCCTACCCACACAAGTGAGGTATAATTTTTATCGGGAGACCTGGGGGAACGCTGGGTGGAAGGAAATTTGTGGCTCTTCTCAGATTCCTAACCTTTCTGTCACCGAAATGTGAGGAAAACGTGTTTTTTTAGCCAACTTTTGAGGTTTGCAAAGGATTCTCGGTAAAAGAACCTGGTCAGAGCCCCACAAGTCACCCCATCTTGGATTCCCCTAGGTCACTAGTTTTAAAAAATGCACAAGTTTGGTAGGTTTCCCTAGGTGCCGGCTGAGCTAAAGGCCAAAATCTACAGGTAGGCACTTTGCAAAAAAACACCTCTGTTTTCTGTCAAAAATTGTGATGTGTCCACATTGTGTTTTGGGGCATTTCCTGTTGCGGGCACTAGGCCTAACCACACAAGTGAGGTATCATTTTTATCAATAAACTTGGGGGAAAGCTGGGTGGAAGGAAATTTGTGGCTCCTCTCAGATTCCAGAACTTTCTGTCACCGAAATGTGAGGAAAATGTTTTTGTTTAGCCACATTTTGAGGTTTGCAAAGGATTCTGGGTAACAGGACCTGGTCAGAGCCCCACAAGTCACCCTATCTTGGATTCCCCTAGGTCTCTAGTTTTAAAAAATGCACAAGTTTGGTAGGTTTCCCTAGGTGCCGGCTGAGCTAAAGGCCAAAATCTACAGGTAGGCACTTTGCAAAAAACACCTCTGTTTTCTTTAAAAAAATGTGATGTGTCCCCGTTGTGTTTTGGGGCATTTCCTGTCACGGGCACTAGGCCTACCCACACAAGTGAGGTATCATTTTTATCTGGTGACTTGGGGGAACGCTGGGTGGAAGGACATTTGTGGCTCCTCTCAGATTCCAGAACTTTCTGTCACTGAAATGTGAGGAAAATGTGTTTTATTAGCCAAATTTTGAGGTTTGCAAAGGATTCTGGATAACAGAACCTGGTCAGAGCCCCACAGGTCACCCCATCTTGGATTCCCCTTGGTCTCTAGTTTGCAAAAATGCACAGGTTTGGTAGGTTTCCCTAGGTGCCGGCTGAGCTAGAGGCCAAAATCTACAGGTAGGCACTTTGCAAAAAAACTCCTCTGTTTTCTGTCAAAAGTTGTGATGTGTCCAAGTTGTGTTTTGGGGCATTTCCTGTCACGGGCGCTAGGCCTACCCGCACAAGTGAGGTATCATTTTTATCTGGTGACTTGGGGGAACGCTGGGTGGAAGGAAATTTGTGGCTCCTCTCGGATTCCAGAACTTTCTGTCACCGAAATGTGAGGAAAATGTGTTTTTTTTAGCCAAATTTTGAGGTTTGCAAAGGATTCTGGGTAACAGAACCTGGTCAGAGCCCCACAAGTCACCCCATCTTGGATTCCCCTTGGTCTCTAGTTTGCAAAAATGCACAGGTTTGGTAGGTTTCCCTAGGTGCCGGCTGAGCTAGAGGCCAAAATCTACATGTAGGCACTTTGCAAAAAACACCTCTGTTTTCTGTCAAAAATTGTGATGTGTCCACATTGTGTTTTGGGGCATTTCCTGTCGCGGGCGCTAGGCCTACCCACACAAGTGAGGTATCATTTTTATTGGTAAACTTGGGGGAAAGCTGGGTGGAAGGAAATTTGTGGCTCCTCTCAGATTCCAGAACTTTCTGTCACCGAAATGTGAGCAAAATGTGTTTTTTTTAGCCAAATTTTGAGGTTTGCAAAGGATTCTGGGTAACAGAACCTGGTCAGAGCCCCTCAAGTCACCTCATCATGGATTCCCCTTGGTCTCTAGTTTGCAAAAATACACAGCTTTGGTAGGTTTCCCTAGGTGCCGGCTGAGCTAGAGGCCAAAATCTACAGGTAGGCACTTTGCAAAAAAACACCTCTGTTTTCTGTCAAAAATTGTGATGTGTCCACGTTGTGTTTTGGGGCATTTCCTGTCGCGGGCGCTAGGCCTACCCACACAAGCGAGGTATCATTTTTATCTGGTGACTTGGGGGAATGCTGGGTGCAAGGAAATTCGTGGCTCCTCTAAGATTCCAGAACTTTCTGTCACTGAAATGTGAGGAAAATTTGTTTTTTTAGCCAAATTTTGAGGTTTGCAAAGGATTCTGGGTAAGAGAACCTGGTCAGAGCCCCACAAGTCACCCCTTCTTGGATTCCCCTAGGTCTCTTGTTTGCAAAAATGCACAGGTTTGGTAGGTTTCCCTAGGTGCCGGCTGAGCTAGAGGCCAAAATCTACAGGTAGGCCCTTTGCAAAAGAACACCTCCGTTTTCTTTAAAAAAATGTGATGTGTCCCTGTTGTGTTTTGGGGCATTTCCTGTCACGGGCGCTAGGCCTACCCACACAAGTGAGGTATAATTTTTATCGGGAGACCTGGGGGAACGCTGGGTGGAAGGAAACTTGTGGCTCCTCTCAGATTCCTAACCTTTCTGTCACCGAAATGTGAGGAAAACGTGTTTTTTTAGCCAACTTTTGAGGTTTGCAAAGGATTCTCGGTAAAAGAACCTGGTCAGAGCCCCACAAGTCACCCCATCTTGGATTCCCCTAGGTCACTAGTTTTAAAAAATGCACAAGTTTGGTAGGTTTCCCTAGGTGCCGGCTGAGCTAAAGGCCAAAATCTACAGGTAGGCACTTTGCAAAAAAACACCTCTGTTTTCTGTCAAAAATTGTGATGTGTCCACATTGTGTTTTGGGACATTTCCTGTCGCGGGCACTAGGCCTAACCACACAAGTGAGGTATCATTTTTATCGATAAACTTGGGGGAAAGCTGGGTGGAAGGAAATTTGTGGCTCCTCTCAGATTCCAGAACTTTCTGTCACCGAAATGTGAGGAAGATGTGTTTTTTTAGCCACATTTTGAGGTTTGCAAAGGATTCTGGGTAACAGGACCTGGTCAGAGCCCCACAAGTCACCCTATCTTGGATTCCCCTAGGTCTCTAGTTTTAAAAAATGCACAAGTTTGGTAGGTTTCCCTAGGTGCCGGCTGAGCTAAAGGCCACAATCTACAGGTAGGCACTTTGCAAAAAACACCTCTGTTTTCTTTCAAAAAATGTGATGTGTCCCGTTGTGTTTTGGGGCATTTCCTGTCACGGGCGCTAGGCCTACCCACACAAGTGAGGTATCATTTTTATCTGATGACTTGGGGGAACGCTGGGTGGAAGGACATTTGTGGCTCCTCTCAGATTCCAGAACTTTCTGTCACTGAAATGTGAGGAAAATGTGTTTTATTAGCCAAATTTTGAGGTTTGCAAAGGATTCTGGATAACAGAACCTGGTCAGAGCCCCACAGGTCACCCCATCTTGGATTCCCCTTGGTCTCTAGTTTGCAAAAATGCACAGGTTTGGTAGGTTTCCCTAGGTGCCGGCTGAGCTAGAGGCCAAAATCTACAGGTAGGCACTTTGCAAAAAAACTCCTCTGTTTTCTGTCAAAAGTTGTGATGTGTCCAAGTTGTGTTTTGGGGCATTTCCTGTCACGGGCGCTAGGCCTACCCACACAAGTGAGGTATCATTTTTATCTGGTGACTTGGGGGAACGCTGGGTGGAAGGAAATTTGTGGCTCCTCTCGGATTCCAGAACTTTCTGTCACCGAAATGTGAGGAAAATGTGTTTTTTTTTGCCAAATTTTGAGGTTTGCAAAGGATTCTGGGTAACAGAACCTGGTCAGAGCCCCACAAGTCACCCCATCTTGGATTCCCCTTGGTCTCTAGTTTGCAAAAATGCACAGGTTTGGTAGGTTTCCCTAGGTGCCGGCTGAGCTAGAGGCCAAAATCTACAGGTAGGCACTTTGCAAAAAAACTCCTCTGTTTTCTGTCAAAAGTTGTGATGTGTCCACGTTGTGTTTTGGGGCATTTCCTGTCACGGGCGCTAGGCCTACCCACACAAGTGAGGTATCATTTTTATCTGGTGACTTGGAGGAACGCTGGGTGGAAGGAAATTTGTGGCTCCTCTCGGATTCCAGAACTTTCTGTCACTGAAATGTGAGGAAAATGTGTTTTTTTTAGCCAAATTTTGAGGTTTGCAAAGGATTCTGGGTAACAGAACCTGATCAGAGCCCCACAAGTCACCCCTTCTTGGATTCCCCTAGGTCTCTAGTTTTCAAAAATGCACAGGTCTGGTAGGTTTCCCTAGGTGCCGGCTGAGCTAGAGGCCAAAATCTACAGGTAGGCCCTTTGCAAAAGAACACTTCCGTTTTCTTTAAAAAAATTGGATGTGTCCCTGATGTGTTTTGGGGCATTTCCTGTCACGGGCGCTAGGCTTACCCACACAAGTGAGGTATCATTTTTATCGGGAGACTTGGGGGAACGCTGGGTGGAACGAAATTTGTGGCTCCTCTCAGATTCCCGACCTTTCTGTCACCGAAATGTGAGGAAAACGTGTTTTTTTAGCCAAATTTTGAGGTTTGCAAAGGATTCTGGGTACAAGAACCTGGTCAGAGCCCCACAAGTCACCCCATCTTGGATTCCCCTTGGTCTCTACTTTTAAAAAATGCACAGGTTTGGTAGGTTTCCCTAGGTGCCGGCTGAGCTAGAGGCCAAAATCTACATGTAGGCACTTTGCAAAAAACACCTCTGTTTTCTGTCAAAAATTGTGATGTGTCCACATTGTGTTTTGGGGCATTTCCTGTCGCGGGCGGTAGGCCTACCCACACAAGTGAGGTATCATTTTTATCGGTAAACTTGGGGGAAAGCTGGGTGGAAGGAAATTTGTGGCTCCTCTCAGATTCCAGAACTTTCTGTCACCGAAATGTGAGGAAAATGTGTTTTTTTTAGCCAAATTTTGAGGTTTGCAAAGGATTCTGGGTAACAGAACCTGGTCAGAGCCCCACAAGTCACCCCATCCTGGATTCCCCTAGGTCTCTAGTTTTAAAAAATGCACAGGTTTGGTAGGTGTACCTAGGTGCCGGCTGAGCTAGAGGCCAAAATCTACAGGTAGGTACTTTGCAAAAAACACCTCTGTTTTCTTTCGAAAAATGTTGTGTGTCCCTGTTGTGTTTTGGGCCATTTCCTGTCACGGGCGCTAGGCCTACCCACACAAGTGAGGTATCATTTTTATCGGGAGACTTGGGGGAACGCTGGGTGGAAGGAACTTTGTGGCTCCTCTCGGATTCCAGAACTTTCTGTCACCGAAATGTGAGGAAAATGTGTTTTTTTAGCCAACTTTTGAGGTTTGCAAAGGATTCTGGGTAAAAGAACCTGGTCAGAGCCCCACAAGTCACCCCATCTTGGATTCCCCTAGGTCTCTACTTTTAAAAAATGCACAGGTTTGGTAGGTTTCCCTAGGTGCCGGCTGAGCTAAAGGCCAAAATCTACAGGTAGGCACTTTGCAAAAAACACCTCTGTTTTCTTTCAAAAAATGTGATGTGTCCCCGTTGTGTTTTGGGGCATTTCCTGTCACGGGCGCTAGGCCTACCCACACAAGTGAGGTATCATTTTTATCTGGTGACTTGGGGGAACGCTGGGTGGAAGGACATTTGTGGCTCCTCTCAGATTCCAGAACTTTCTGTCACTGAAATGTGAGGAAAATGTGGTTTTTTAGCCAAATTTTGAGGTTTGCAAAGGATTCTGGGTAACAGAACCTGGTCAGAGCCCCACAAGTCACCCCATCTTGGATTCCCCTTGGTCTCTAGTTTGCAAAAATGCACAGGTTTGGTAGGTTTCCCTAGGTGCCGGGTGAGCTAGAGGCCAAAATCTACAGGTAGGCACTTTGCAAAAAAACACCTCTGTTTTCTGTCAAAAATTGGGATGTGTCCACGTTGTGTTTTGGGGCATTTCTTGTCACAGGCGCTAGGCCTACCCACACAAGTGAGGTATCATTTTTATCTGGTGACGTGGGGGAACGCTGGGTGGAAGGAAATTTGTGGCTCCTCTCAGATTCCCGACCTTTCTGTCACCGAAATGTGAGGAAAACATGTTTTTTTAGCCAAATTTTGAGGTTTGCAAAGGATTCTGGGTAAAAGAACCTGGTCAGAGCCCCACAAGTCACCCCATCTTGGATTCCCCTAGGTCTCCACTTTTAAAAAAATGCACAGGTTTGGTAGGTTTCCCTAGGTGCCGGCTGAGCTAAAGGCCAAAATCTACAGGTAGGCACTTTGCAAAAAAACACCTCTGTTTTCTGTCAAAAATTGTGATGTGTCCACATTGTGTTTTGGGGCATTTCCTGTTGCGGGCACTAGGCCTAACCACACAAGTGAGGTATCATTTTTATCGATAAACTTGGGGGAAAGCTGGGTGGAAGGAAATTTGTGGCTCCTCTCAGATTCCAGAACTTTCTGTCACCGAAATGTGAGGAAAATGTGTTTTTTTAGCCGCATTTTGAGGTTTGCAAAGGATTCTGGGTAACAGGACCTGGTCAGAGCCCCACAAGTCACCCTATCTTGGATTCCCCTAGGTCTCTAGTTTTAAAAAATGCACAAGTTTGGTAGGTTTCCCTAGGTGCCGGCTGAGCTAAAGGCCAAAATCTACAGGTAGGCACTTTGCAAAAAACACCTCTGTTTTCTGTCAAAAATTGTGATGTGTCCACATTGTGTTTTGGGGCATTTCCTGTTGCGGGCACTAGGCCTACCCACACAAGTGAGGTATCATTTTTATCGATAAACTTGGGGTAACGCTGGGTGGAAGGACATTTGTGGCTCCTCTCAGATTCCAGAACTTTCTGTCACTGAAATGTGAGGAAAATGTGTTTTATTAGCCAAATTTTGAGGTTTGCAAAGGATTCTGGATAACAGAACCTGGTCAGAGCCCCACAGGTCACCCCATCTTGGATTCCCCTTGGTCTCTAGTTTGCAAAAATGCACAGGTTTGGTAGGTTTCCCTAGGTGCCGGCTGAGCTAGAGGCCAAAATCTACAGGTAGGCACTTTGCAAAAAAACTCCTCTGTTTTCTGTCAAAAGTTGTGATGTGTCCAAGTTGTGTTTTGGGGCATTTCCTGTCACGGGCACTAGGCCTACCCACACAAGTGAGGTATCATTTTTATCTGGTGACTTGGGGGAACGCTGGGTGGAAGGAAATTTGTGGCTCCTCTCGGATTCCAGAACTTTCTGTCACCGAAATGTGAGGAAAATGTGTTTTTTTTAGCCAAATTTTGAGGTTTGCAAAGGATTCTGGGTAACAGAACCTGGTCAGAGCCCCACAAGTCACCCCATCTTGGATTCCCCTTGGTCTCTAGTTTGCAAAAATGCACAGGTTTGGTAGGTTTCCCTAGGTGCCGGCTGAGCTAGAGGCCAACATCTACAGGTAGGCACTTTGCTAAAAAACTCCTCTGTTTTCTGTCAAAAATTGTGATGTGTCCACGTTGTGTTTTGGGGCATTTCCTGTCATGGGCGCTAGGCCTACCCACACAAGTGAGGTATCATTTTTATCTGGTGACTTGGGGGAACGCTGGGTGGAAGGAAATTTGTGGCTCCTCTCGGATTCCAGAACTTTCTGTCACTGAAATTTGAGGAAAATGTGTTTTTTTTAGCCAAATTTTGAGGTTTGCAAAGGATTCTGGGTAACAGAACCTGATCAGAGCCCCACAAGTCACCCCTTCTTGGATTCCCCTAGGTCTCTAGTTTTCAAAAATGCACAGGTTTGGTAGGTTTCCCTAGGTGCCGGCTGAGCTAGAGGCCAAAATCTACAGGTAGGCCCTTTGCAAAAGAACACTTCCGTTTTCTTTAAAAAAATTGGATGTGTCCCTAATGTGTTTTGGGGCATTTCCTGTCACGGGCGCTAGGCTTACCCACACAAGTGAGGTATCATTTTTATCTGGTGACGTGGGGGAACGCTGGGTGGAAGGAAATGTGTGGCTCCTCTCAGATTCACGACCTTTCTGTCACCGAAATGTGAGGAAAACATGTTTCTTTAGCCAAATTTTGAGGTTTGCAAAGGATTCTGGGTAAAAGAACCTGGTCAGAGCCCCACAAGTCACCCCATCTTGGATTCCCCTAGGTCTCCACTTTTGAAAAATGCACAGGTTTGGTAGGTTTCCCTAGGTGCCGGCTGAGCTAGAGGCCAAAATCTACATGTAGGCACTTTGCAAAAAACACCTCTGTTTTCTGTCAAAAATTGTGATGTGTCCACATTGTGTTTTGGGGCATTTCCTGTCGCGGGCGCTAGGCCTACCCACACAAGTGAGGTATCATTTTTATCGGTAAACTTGGGGGAAAGCTGGGTGGAAGGAAATTTGTGGCTCCTCTCAGATTCCAGAACTTTCTGTCACCGAAATGTGAGCAAAATGTGTTTTTTTTAGCCAAATTTTGAGGTTTGCAAAGGATTCTGGGTAACAGAACCTGGTCAGAGCCCCTCAAGTCACCTCATCATGGATTCCCCTTGGTCTCTAGTTTGCAAAAATACACAGCTTTGGTAGGTTTCCCTAGGTGCCGGCTGAGCTAGTGAGCTAGAGGCCAAAATCTACAGGTAGGCACTTTGCAAAAAAACACCTCTGTTTTCTGTCAAAAATTGTGATGTGTCCACGTTGTGTTTTGGGGCATTTCCTGTCGCGGGCGCTAGGCCTACCCACACAAGCGAGGTATCATTTTTATCTGGTGACTTGGGGGAATGCTGGGTGGAAGGAAATTCGTGGCTCCTCTAAGATTCCAGAACTTTCTGTCACTGAAATGTGAGGAAAATTTGTTTTTTTAGCCAAATTTTGAGGTTTGCAAAGGATTCTGGGTAAGAGAACCTGGTCAGAGCCCCACAAGTCACCCCTTCTTGGATTCCCCTAGGTCTCTTGTTTGCAAAAATGCACAGGTTTGGTAGGTTTCCCTAGGTGCCGGCTGAGCTAGAGGCCAAAATCTACAGGTAGGCCCTTTGCAAAAGAACACCTCCGTTTTCTTTAAAAAAATGTGATGTGTCCCTGTTGTGTTTTGGGGCATTTCCTGTCACGGGCGCTAGGCCTACCCACACAAGTGAGGTATAATTTTTATCGGGAGACCTGGGGGAACGCTGGGTGGAAGGATATTTGTGGCTCCTCTCAGATTCCTAACCTTTCTGTCACCGAAATGTGAGGAAAACGTGTTTTTTTAGCCAACTTTTGAGGTTTGCAAAGGATTCTCGGTAAAAGAACCTGGTCAGAGCCCCACAAGTCACCCCATCTTGGATTCCCCTAGGTCACTAGTTTTAAAAAATGCACAAGTTTGGTAGGTTTCCCTAGGTGCCGGCTGAGCTAAAGGCCAAAATCTACAGGTAGGCACTTTGCAAAAAAACACCTCTGTTTTCTGTCAAAAATTGTGATGTGTCCACATTGTGTTTTGGGGCATTTCCTGTCGCGGGCACTAGGCCTAACCACACAAGTGAGGTATCATTTTTATCGATAAACTTGGGGGAAAGCTGGGTGGAAGGAAATTTGTGGCTCCTCTCAGATTCCAGAACTTTCTGTCACCGAAATGTGAGGAAAATGTGTTTTTTTAGCCACATTTTGAGGTTTGCAAAGGATTCTGGGTAACAGGACCTGGTCAGAGCCCCACAAGTCACCCTATCTTGGATTCCCCTAGGTCTCTAGTTTTAAAAAATGCACAAGTTTGGTAGGTTTCCCTAGGTGCCGGCTGAGCTAAAGGCCAAAATCTACAGGTAGGCACTTTGCAAAAAACACCTCTGTTTTCTTTCAAAAAATTTGATGTGTCCCGTTGTGTTTTGGGGCATTTCCTGTCACGGGCGCTAGGCCTACCCACACAAGTGAGGTATCATTTTTATCTGGTGACTTGGGGGAACGCTGGGTGGAAGGACATTTGTGGCTCCTCTCAGATTCCAGAACTTTCTGTCACTGAAATGTGAGGAAAATGTGTTTTATTAGCCAAATTTTGAGGTTTGCAAAGGATTCTGGATAACAGAACCTGGTCAGAGCCCCACAGGTCACCCCATCTTGGATTCCCCTTGGTCTCTAGTTTGCAAAAATGCACAGGTTTGGTAGGTTTCCCTAGGTGCCGGCTGAGCTAGAGGCCAAAATCTACAGGTAGGCACTTTGCAAAAAAACTCCTCTGTTTTCTGTCAAAAGTTGTGATGTGTCCAAGTTGTGTTTTGGGGCATTTCCTGTCACGGGCGCTAGGCCTACCCACACAAGTGAGGTATCATTTTTATCTGGTGACTTGGGGGAACGCTGGGTGGAAGGAAATTTGTGGCTCCTCTCGGATTCCAGAACTTTCTGTCACCGAAATGTGAGGAAAATGTGTTTTTTTTAGCCAAATTTTGAGGTTTGCAAAGGATTCTGGGTAACAGAACCTGGTCAGAGCCCCACAAGTCACCCCATCTTGGATTCCCCTTGGTCTCTAGTTTGCAAAAATGCACAGGTTTGGTAGGTTTCCCTAGGTGCCGGCTGAGCTAGAGGCCAAAATCTACAGGTAGACACTTTGCAAAAAAACTCCTCTGTTTTCTGTCAAAAGTTGTGATGTGTCCACGTTGTGTTTTGGGGCATTTCCTGTCACGGGCGCTAGGCCTACCCACACAAGTGAGGTATAATTTTTATCTGGTGACTTGGAGGAACGCTGGGTGGAAGGAAATTTGTGGCTCCTCTCGGATTCCAGAACTTTCTGTCACTGAAATGTGAGGAAAATGTGTTTTTTTTAGCCAAATTTTGAGGTTTGCAAAGGATTCTGGGTAACAGAACCTGATCAGAGCCCCACAAGTCACCCCTTCTTGGATTCCCCTAGGTCTCTAGTTTTCAAAAATGCACAGGTTTGGTAGGTTTCCCTAGGTGCCGGCTGAGCTAGAGGCCAAAATCTACAGATAGGCCCTTTGCAAAAGAACACTTCCGTTTTCTTAAAAAAAATTGGATGTGTCCCTGATGTGTTTTGGGGCATTTCCTGTCACGGGCGCTAGGCTTACCCACACAAGTGAGGTATCATTTTTATCGGGAGACTTGGGGGAACGCTGGGTGGAACGAAATTTGTGGCTCCTCTCAGATTCCCGACCTTTCTGTCACCGAAATGTGAGGAAAACATGTTTTTTTAGCCAAATTTTGAGGTTTGCAAAGGATTCTGGGTAAAAGAACCTGGTCAGAGCCCCACAAGTCACCCCATCTTGGATTCCCCTAGGTCTCCACTTTTAAAAAAATGCACAGGTTTGGTAGGTTTCCCTAGGTGCCGGCTGAGCTAGAGGGCAAAATCTACATGTAGGCACTTTGCAAAAAACACCTCTGTTTTCTGTCAAAAATTGTGATGTGTCCACATTGTGTTTTGGGGCATTTCCTGTTGCGGGCGCTAGGCCTACCCACACAAGTGAGGTATCATTTTTATCGGTAAACTTGGGGGAAAGCTGGGTGGAAGGAAATTTGTGGCTCCTCTCTGATTCCAGAACTTTCTGTCACCGAAATGTGAGCAAAATGTGTTTTTTTTAGCCAAATTTTGAGGTTTGCAAAGGATTCTGGGTAACAGAACCTGGTCAGAGCCCCTCAAGTCACCTCATCATGGATTCCCCTTGGTCTCTAGTTTGCAAAAATACACAGCTTTGGTAGGTTTCCCTAGGTGCCGGCTGAGCTAGAGGCCAAAATCTACAGGTAGGCACTTTGCAAAAAAACACCTCTGTTTTCTGTCAAAAATTGTGATGTGTCCATGTTGTGTTTTGGGGCATTTCCTGTCGCGGGCGCTAGGCCTACCCACACACGTGAGGTATCATTTTTATCTGGTGACTTGGGGGAATGCTGGGTGGAAGGAAATTCGTGGCTCCTCTAAGATTCCAGAACTTTCTGTCACTGAAATGTGAGGAAAATTTGTTTTTTTAGCCAAATTTTGAGGTTTGCAAAGGATTCTGGGTAAGAGAACCTGGTCAGAGCCCCACAAGTCACCCCTTCTTGGATTCCCCTAGGTCTCTTGTTTGCAAAATTGCACAGGTTTGGTAGGTTTTCCTAGGTGCCGGCTGAGCTAGAGGCCAAAATCTACAGCTAGGCCCTTTGCAAAAGAACACCTCCGTTTTCTTTAAAAAAATGTGATGTGTCCCTGTTGTGTTTTGGGGCATTTCCTGTCACGGGCACTAGGCCTACCCACACAAGTGAGGTATAATTTTTATCGGGAGACCTGGGGGAACGCTGGGTGGAAGGAAATTTGTGGCTCCTCTCAGATTCCTAACCTTTCTGTCACCGAAATGTGAGGAAAACGTGTTTTTTTAGCCAACTTTTGAGGTTTGCAAAGGATTCTCGGTAAAAGAACCTGGTCAGAACCCCACAAGTCACCCCATATTGGATTCCCCTAGGTCACTAGTTTTAAAAAATGCACAAGTTTGGTAGGTTTCCCTAGGTGCCGGCTGAGCTAAAGGCCAAAATCTACAGGTAGGCACTTTGCAAAAAAACACCTCTGTTTTCTGTCAAAAATTGTGATGTGTCCACATTGTGTTTTGGGGCATTTCCTGTTGCGGGCACTAGGCCTAACCACACAAGTGAGGTATCATTTTTATCGATAAACTTGGGGGAAAGCTGGGTGGAAGGAAATTTGTGGCTCCTCTCAGATTCCAGAACTTTCTGTCACCGAAATGTGAGGAAAATGTGTTTTTTTAGCCACATTGTGAGGTTTGCAAAGGATTCTGGGTAACAGGACCTGGTCAGAGCCCCACAAGTCACCCTATCTTGGATTCCCCTAGGTCTCTAGTTTTAAAAAATGCACAAGTTTGGTAGGTTTCCCTAGGTGCCGGCTGAGCTAAAGGCCAAAATCTACAGGTAGGCACTTTGCAAAAAACACCTCTGTTTTCTTTAAAAAAATGTGATGTGTCCCCGTTGTGTTTTGGGGCATTTCCTGTCACGGGCACTAGGCCTACCCACACAAGTGAGGTATCATTTTTATCTGGTGACTTGGGGTAACGCTGGGTGGAAGGACATTTGTGGCTCCTCTCAGATTCCAGAACTTTCTGTCACTGAAATGTGAGGAAAATGTGTTTTATTAGCCAAATTTTGAGGTTTGCAAAGGATTCTGGATAACAGAACCTGGTCAGAGCCCCACAGGTCACCCCATCTTGGATTCCCCTTGGTCTCTAGTTTGCAAAAATGCACAGGTTTGGTAGGTTTCCCTAGGTGCCGGCTGAGCTAGAGGCCAAAATCTACAGGTAGGCACTTTGCAAAAAAACTCCTCTGTTTTCTGTCAAAAGTTGTGATGTGTCCAAGTTGTGTTTTGGGGCATTTCCTGTCACGGGCGCTAGGCCTACCCACACAAGTGAGGTATCATTTTTATCTGGTGACTTGGGGGAACGCTGGGTGGAAGGAAATTTGTGGCTCCTCTCGGATTCCAGAACTTTCTGTCACCGAAATGTGAGGAAAATGTGTTTTTTTTAGCCAAATTTTGAGGTTTGCAAAGGATTCTGGGTAACAGAACCTGGTCAGAGCCCCACAAGTCACCCCATCTTGGATTCCCCTTGGTCTCTAGTTTGCAAAAATGCACAGGTTTGGTAGGTTTCCCTAGGTGCCGGCTGAGCTAGAGGCCAAAATCTACAGGTAGACACTTTGCAAAAAAACTCCTCTGTTTTCTGTCAAAAGTTGTGATGTGTCCACGTTGTGTTTTGGGGCATTTCCTGTCACGGGCGCTAGGCCTACCCACACAAGTGAGGTATAATTTTTATCTGGTGACTTGGAGGAACGCTGGGTGGAAGGAAATTTGTGGCTCCTCTCGGATTCCAGAACTTTCTGTCACTGAAATGTGAGGAAAATGTGTTTTTTTTAGCCAAATTTTGAGGTTTGCAAAGGATTCTGGGTAACAGAACCTGATCAGAGCCCCACAAGTCACCCCTTCTTGGATTCCCCTAGGTCTCTAGTTTTCATAAATGCACAGGTTTGGTAGGTTTCCCTAGGTGCCGGCTGAGCTAGAGGCCAAAATCTACAGATAGGCCCTTTGCAAAAGAACACTTCCGTTTTCTTTAAAAAAATTGGATGTGTCCCTGATGTGTTTTGGGGCATTTCCTGTCACGGGCGCTAGGCTTACCCACACAAGTGAGGTATCATTTTTATCGGGAGACTTGGGGGAACGCTGGGTGGAACGAAATTTGTGGCTCCTCTCAGATTCCCGACCTTTCTGTCACCGAAATGTGAGGAAAACATGTTTTTTTAGCCAAATTTTGAGGTTTGCAAAGGATTCTGGGTAAAAGAACCTGGTCAGAGCCCCACAAGTCACCCCATCTTGGATTCCCCTAGGTCTCCACTTTTAAAAAAATGCACAGGTTTGGTAGGTTTCCCTAGGTGCCGGCTGAGCTAGAGGGCAAAATCTACATGTAGGCACTTTGCAAAAAACACCTCTGTTTTCTGTCAAAAATTGTGATGTGTCCACATTGTGTTTTGGGGCATTTCCTGTTGCGGGCGCTAGGCCTACCCACACAAGTGAGGTATCATTTTTATCGGTAAACTTGGGGGAAAGCTGGGTGGAAGGAAATTTGTGGCTCCTCTCAGATTCCAGAACTTTCTGTCACCGAAATGTGAGCAAAATGTGTTTTTTTTAGCCAAATTTTGAGGTTTGCAAAGGATTCTGGGTAACAGAACCTGGTCAGAGCCCCTCAAGTCACCTCATCATGGATTCCCCTTGGTCTCTAGTTTGCAAAAATACACAGCTTTGGTAGGTTTCCCTAGGTGCCGGCTGAGCTAGAGGCCAAAATCTACAGGTAGGCACTTTGCAAAAAAACACCTCTGTTTTCTGTCAAAAATTGTGATGTGTCCATGTTGTGTTTTGGGGCATTTCCTGTCGCGGGCGCTAGGCCTACCCACACACGTGAGGTATCATTTTTATCTGGTGACTTGGGGGAATGCTGGGTGGAAGGAAATTCGTGGCTCCTCTAAGATTCCAGAACTTTCTGTCACTGAAATGTGAGGAAAATTTGTTTTTTTAGCCAAATTTTGAGGTTTGCAAAGGATTCTGGGTAAGAGAACCTGGTCAGAGCCCCACAAGTCACCCCTTCTTGGATTCCCCTAGGTCTCTTGTTTGCAAAATTGCACAGGTTTGGTAGGTTTCCCTAGGTGCCGGCTGAGCTAGAGGCCAAAATCTACAGCTAGGCCCTTTGCAAAAGAACACCTCCGTTTTCTTTAAAAAAATGTGATGTGTCCCTGTTGTGTTTTGGGGCATTTCCTGTCACGGGCACTAGGCCTACCCACACAAGTGAGGTATAATTTTTATCGGGAGACCTGGGGGAACGCTGGGTGGAAGGAAATTTGTGGCTCCTCTCAGATTCCTAACCTTTCTGTCACCGAAATGTGAGGAAAACGTGTTTTTTTAGCCAACTTTTGAGGTTTGCAAAGGATTCTCGGTAAAAGAACCTGGTCAGAACCCCACAAGTCACCCCATCTTGGATTCCCCTAGGTCACTAGTTTTAAAAAATGCACAAGTTTGGTAGGTTTCCCTAGGTGCCGGCTGAGCTAAAGGCCAAAATCTACAGGTAGGCACTTTGCAAAAAAACACCTCTGTTTTCTGTCAAAAATTGTGATGTGTCCACATTGTGTTTTGGGGCATTTCCTGTTGCGGGCACTAGGCCTAACCACACAAGTGAGGTATCATTTTTATCGATAAACTTGGGGGAAAGCTGGGTGGAAGGAAATTTGTGGCTCCTCTCAGATTCCAGAACTTTCTGTCACCGAAATGTGAGGAAAATGTGTTTTTTTAGCCACATTGTGAGGTTTGCAAAGGATTCTGGGTAACAGGACCTGGTCAGAGCCCCACAACTCACCCTATCTTGGATTCCCCTAGGTCTCTAGTTTTAAAAAATGCACAAGTTTGGTAGGTTTCCCTAGGTGCCGGCTGAGCTAAAGGCCAAAATCTACAGGTAGGCACTTTGCAAAAAACACCTCTGTTTTCTTTAAAAAAATGTGATGTGTCCCCGTTGTGTTTTGGGGCATTTCCTGTCACGGGCACTAGGCCTACCCACACAAGTGAGGTATCATTTTTATCTGGTGACTTGGGGTAACGCTG
Source organism: Pleurodeles waltl (assembly GCF_031143425.1). NCBI lineage: Eukaryota > Metazoa > Chordata > Amphibia > Caudata > Salamandridae > Pleurodeles > Pleurodeles waltl. The sequence goes on from NC_090442.1 coordinate 838,684,737, forward strand.
GGTGGAAGGACATTTGTGGCTCCTCTCAGATTCCAGAACTTTCTGTCACTGAAATGTGAGGAAAATGTGTTTTATTAGCCAAATTTTGAGGTTTGCAAAGGATTCTGGATAACAGAACCTGGTCAGAGCCCCACAGGTCACCCCATCTTGGATTCCCCTTGGTCTCTAGTTTGCAAAAATGCACAGGTTTGGTAGGTTTCCCTAGGTGCCGGCTGAGCTAGAGGCCAAAATCTACAGGTAGGCACTTTGCAAAAAAACTCCTCTGTTTTCTGTCAAAAGTTGTGATGTGTCCAAGTTGTGTTTTGGGGCATTTCCTGTCACGGGCGCTAGGCCTACCCACACAAGTGAGGTATCATTTTTATCTGGTGACTTGGGGGAACGCTGGGTGGAAGGAAATTTGTGGATCCTCTCGGATTCCAGAACTTTCTGTCACCGAAATGTGAGGAAAATGTGTTTTTTTTAGCCAAATTTTGAGGTTTGCAAAGGATTCTGGGTAACAGAACCTGGTCAGAGCCCCACAAGTCACCCCATCTTGGATTCCCCTTGGTCTCTAGTTTGCAAAAATGCACAGGTTTGGTAGGTTTCCCTAGGTGCCGGCTGAGCTAGAGGCCAACATCTACAGGTAGGCACTTTGCTAAAAAACTCCTCTGTTTTCTGTCAAAAATTGTGATGTGTCCACGTTGTGTTTTGGGGCATTTCCTGTCACGGGCGCTAGGCCTACCCACACAAGTGAGGTATCATTTTTATCTGGTGACTTGGGGGAACGCTGGGTGGAAGGAAATTTGTGGCTCCTCTCGGATTCCAGAACTTTCTGTCACTGAAATGTGAGGAAAATGTGTTTTTTTTAGCCAAATTTTGAGGTTTGCAAAGGATTCTGGGTAACAGAACCTGATCAGAGCCCCACAAGTCACCCCTTCTTGGATTCCCCTAGGTCTCTAGTTTTCAAAAATGCACAGGTTTGGTAGGTTTCCCTAGGTGCCGGCTGAGCTAGAGGCCAAAATCTACAGGTAGGCCCTTTGCAAAAGAACACTTCCGTTTTCTTTAAAAAAATTGGATGTGTCCCTGATGTGTTTTGGGGCATTTCCTGTCACGGGCGCTAGGCTTACCCACACAAGTGAGGTATCATTTTTATCTGGTGACGTGGGGGAACGCTGGGTGGAAGGAAATGTGTGGCTCCTCTCAGATTCCCGACCTTTCTGTCACCGAAATGTGAGGAAAACATGTTTTTTTAGCCAAATTTTGAGGTTTGCAAAGGATTCTGGGTAAAAGAACCTGGTCAGAGCCCCACAAGTCACCCCATCTTGGATTCCCCTAGGTCTCCACTTTTGAAAAATGCACAGGTTTGGTAGGTTTCCCTAGGTGCCGGCTGAGCTAGAGGCCAAAATCTACATGTAGGCACTTTGCAAAAAACTCCTCTGTTTTCTGTCAAAAATTGTGATATGTCCACATTGTGTTTTGGGGCATTTCCTGTTGCGGGCGCTAGGCCTACCCACACAAGTGAGGTATCATTTTTATCGGTAAACTTGGGGGAAAGCTGGGTGGAAGGAAATTTGTGGCTCCTCTCAGATTCCAGAACTTTCTGTCACCGAAATGTGAGCAAAATGTGTTTTTTTTAGCCAAATTTTGAGGTTTGCAAAGGATTCTGGGTAACAGAACCTGGTCAGAGCCCCTCAAGTCACCTCATCATGGATTCCCCTTGGTCTCTAGTTTGCAAAAATACACAGCTTTGGTAGGTTTCCCTAGGTGCCGGCTGAGCTAGAGGCCAAAATCTACAGGTAGGCACTTTGCAAAAAAACACCTCTGTTTTCTGTCAAAAATTGTGATGTGTCCACATTGTGTTTTGGGGCATTTCCTGTCGCGGGCACTAGGCCTAACCACACAAGTGAGGTATCATTTTTATCGATAAACTTGGGGGAAAGCTGGGTGGAAGGAAATTTGTGGCTCCTCTCAGATTCCAGAACTTTCTGTCACCGAAATGTGAGGAAAATGTGTTTTTTTAGCCACATTTTGAGGTTTGCAAAGGATTCTGGGTAACAGGACCTGGTCAGAGCCCCACAAGTCACCCTATCTTGGATTCCCCTAGGTCACTAGTTTTAAAAAATGCACAAGTTTGGTAGGTTTCCCTAGGTGCCGGCTGAGCTAAAGGCCAAAATCTACAGGTAGGCACTTTGCAAAAAACACCTCTGTTTTCTTTCAAAAAATGTGATGTGTCCCGTTGTGTTTTGGGGCATTTCCTGTCACGGGCGCTAGGCCTACCCACACAAGTGAGGTATCATTTTTATCTGGTGACTTGGGGGAACGCTGGGTGGAAGGACATTTGTGGCTCCTCTCAGATTCCAGAACTTTTTGTCACTGAAATGTGAGGAAAATGTGTTTTATTAGCCAAATTTTGAGGTTTGCAAAGGATTCTGGATAACAGAACCTGGTCAGAGCCCCACAGGTCACCCCATCTTGGATTCCCCTTGGTCTCTAGTTTGCAAAAATGCACAGGTTTGGTAGGTTTCCCTAGGTGCCGGCTGAGCTAGAGGCCAAAATCTACAGGTAGGCACTTTGCAAAAAAACTCCTCTGTTTTCTGTCAAAAGTTGTGATGTGTCCAAGTTGTGTTTTGGGGCATTTCCTGTCACGGGCGCTAGGCCTACCCACACAAGTGAGGTATCATTTTTATCTGGTGACTTGGGGGAACGCTGGGTGGAAGGAAATTTGTGGCTCCTCTCGGATTCCAGAACTTTCTGTCACCGAAATGTGAGGAAAATGTGTTTTTTTTAGACAAATTTTGAGGTTTGCAAAGGATTCTGGGTAACAGAACCTGGTCAGAGCCCCACAAGTCACCCCATCTTGGATTCCCCTTGGTCTCTAGTTTGCAAAAATGCACAGGTTTGGTAGGTTTCCCTAGGTGCCGGCTGAGCTAGAGGCCAAAATCTACAGGTAGGCACTTTGCAAAAAAACTCCTCTGTTTTCTGTCAAAAGTTGTGATGTGTCCACGTTGTGTTTTGGGGCATTTCCTGTCACGGGCGCTAGGCCTACCCACACAAGTGAGGTATCATTTTTATCGGTAAACTTGGGGGAAAGCTGGGTGGAAGGAAATTTGTGGCTCCTCTCAGATTCCAGAACTTTCTGTCACCGAAATGTGAGGAAAATGTGTTTTTTTTAGCCAAATTTTGAGGTTTGCAAAGGATTCTGGGTAACAGAACCTGGTCAGAGCCCCACAAGTCACCCCATCCTGGATTCCCCTAGGTCTCTAGTTTTAAAAAATGCACAGGTTTGGTAGGTTTACCTAGGTGCCGGCTGAGCTAGAGGCCAAAATCTACAGGTAGGTACTTTGCAAAAAACACCTCTGTTTTCTTTCGAAAAATGTCGTGTGTCCCTGTTGCGTTTTGGGCCATTTCCTGTCACGGGCGCTAGGCCTACCCACACAAGTGAGGTATCATTTTTATCAGGAAACTTGGGGGAACGCTGGGTGGAAGGAACTTTGTGGCTCCTCTCAGATTCCAGAACTTTCTGTCACCGAAATGTGAGGAAAATGTGTTTTTTTAGCCAACTTTTGAGGTTTGCAAAGGATTCTGGGTAAAAGAACCTGGTCAGAGCCCCACAAGTCACCCCATCTTGGATTCCCCTAGGTCTCTACTTTTAAAAAATGCACAGGTTTGGTAGGTTTCCCTAGGTGCCGGCTGAGCTAAAGGCCAAAATCTACAGGTAGGCACTTTGCAAAAAACACCTCTGTTTTCTTTCAAAAAATGTGATGTGTCCCCGTTGTGTTTTGGGGCATTTCCTGTCACGGGCGCTAGGCCTACCCACACAAGTGAGGTATCATTTTTATCTGGTGACTTGGGGGAACGCTGGGTGGAAGGACATTTGTGGCTCCTCTCAGATTCCAGAACTTTCTGTCACTGAAATGTGAGGAAAATGTGGTTTTTTAGCCAAATTTTGAGGTTTGCAAAGGATTCTGGGTAACAGAACCTGGTCAGAGCCCCACAAGTCACCCCATCTTGGATTCCCCTTGGTCTCTAGTTTGCAAAAATGCACAGGTTTGGTAGGTTTCCCTAGGTGCCGGGTGAGCTAGAGGCCAAAATCTACAGGTAGGCACTTTGCAAAAAAACACCTCTGTTTTCTGTCAAAAATTGTGATGTGTCCACGTTGTGTTTTGGGGCATTTCCTGTCACGGGCGCTACGCCTACCCACACAAGTGAGGTATCATTTTTATCTGGTGACTTGGAGGAACGCTGGGTGGAAGGAAATTTGTGGCTCCTCTCGGATTCCAGAACTTTCTGTCACTGAAATGTGAGGAATATGTGTTTTTTTTAGCCAAATTTTGAGGTTTGCAAAGGATTCTGGGTAACAGAACCTGGTCAGAGCCCCACAAGTCACCCCTTCTTGGATTCCCCTAGGTCTCTAGTTTTCAAAAAATGCACAGGTTTGGTAGGATTCCCTAGGTGCCGGCTGAGCTAGAGGCCAAAATCTACAGGTAGGCACTTTGCAAAAAAACACCTCTGTTTTCTGTCAAAAATTGGGATGTGTCCACGTTGTGTTTTGGGGCATTTCTTGTCACAGGCGCTAGGCCTACCCACACAAGTGAGGTATCATTTTTATCTGGTGACGTGGGGGAACGCTGGGTGGAAGGAAATTTGTGGCTCCTCTCAGATTCCCGACCTTTCTGTCACCGAAATGTGAGGAAAACATGTTTTTTTAGCCAAATTTTGAGGTTTGCAAAGGATTCTGGGTAAAAGAACCTGGTCAGAGCCCCACAAGTCACCCCATCTTGGATTCCCCTAGGTCTCCACTTTTAAAAAAATGCACAGGTTTGGTAGGTTTCCCTAGGTGCCGGCTGAGCTAGAGGGCAAAATCTACATGTAGGCACTTTGCAAAAAACACCTCTGTTTTCTGTCAAAAATTGTGATGTGTCCACATTGTGTTTTGGGGCATTTCCTGTTGCGGGCGCTAGGCCTACCCACACAAGTGAGGTATCATTTTTATCGGTAAACTTGGGAGAAAGCTGGGTGGAAGGAAATTTGTGGCTCCTCTCAGATTCCAGAACTTTCTGTCACCGAAATGTGAGCAAAATGTGTTTTTTTTAGCCAAATTTTGAGGTTTGCAAAGGATTCTGGGTAACAGAACCTGGTCAGAGCCCCTCAAGTCACCTCATCATGGATTCCCCTTGGTCTCTAGTTTGCAAAAATACACAGCTTTGGTAGGTTTCCCTAGGTGCCGGCTGAGCTAGAGGCCAAAATCTACAGGTAGGCACTTTGCAAAAAAACACCTCTGTTTTCTGTCAAAAATTGTGATGTGTCCATGTTGTGTTTTGGGGCATTTCCTGTCGCGGGCGCTAGGCCTACCCACACACGTGAGGTATCATTTTTATCTGGTGACTTGGGGGAATGCTGGGTGGAAGGAAATTCGTGGCTCCTCTAAGATTCCAGAACTTTCTGTCACTGAAATGTGAGGAAAATTTGTTTTTTTAGCCAAATTTTGAGGTTTGCAAAGGATTCTGGGTAAGAGAACCTGGTCAGAGCCCCACAAGTCACCCCTTCTTGGATTCCCCTAGGTCTCTTGTTTGCAAAAATGCACAGGTTTGGTAGGTTTCCCTAGGTGCCGGCTGAGCTAGAGGCCAAAATCTACAGCTAGGCCCTTTGCAAAAGAACACCTCCGTTTTCTTTAAAAAAATGTGATGTGTCCCTGTTGTGTTTTGGGGCATTTCCTGTCACGGGCACTAGGCCTACCCACACAAGTGAGGTATAATTTTTATCGGGAGACCTGGGGGAACGCTGGGTGGAAGGAAATTTGTGGCTCCTCTCAGATTCCTAACCTTTCTGTCACCGAAATGTGAGGAAAACGTGTTTTTTTAGCCAACTTTTGAGGTTTGCAAAGGATTCTCGGTAAAAGAACCTGGTCAGAACCCCACAAGTCACCCCATCTTGGATTCCCCTAGGTCACTAGTTTTAAAAAATGCACAAGTTTGGTAGGTTTCCCTAGGTGCCGGCTGAGCTAAAGGCCAAAATCTACAGGTAGGCACTTTGCAAAAAAACACCTCTGTTTTCTGTCAAAAATTGTGATGTGTCCACATTGTGTTTTGGGGCATTTCCTGTTGCGGGCACTAGGCCTAACCACACAAGTGAGGTATCATTTGTATCGATAAACTTGGGGGAAAGCTGGGTGGAAGGAAATTTGTGGCTCCTCTCAGATTCCAGAACTTTCTGTCACCGAAATGTGAGGAAAATGTGTTTTTTTAGCCACATTTTGAGGTTTGCAAAGGATTCTGGGTAACAGGACCTGGTCAGAGCCCCACAAGTCACCCTATCTTGGATTCCCCTAGGTCTCTAGTTTCAAAAAATGCACAAGTTTGGTAGGTTTCCCTAGGTGCCGGCTGAGCTAAAGGCCAAAATCTACAGGTAGGCACTTTGCAAAAAACACCTCTGTTTTCTTTAAAAAAATGTGATGTGTCCCCGTTGTGTTTTGGGGCATTTCCTGTCACGGGCACTAGGCCTACCCACACAAGTGAGGTATCATTTTTATCTGGTGACTTGGGGGAACGCTGGGTGGAAGGACATTTGTGGCTCCTCTCAGATTCCAGAACTTTCTGTCACTCAAATGTGAGGAAAATGTGTTTTATTAGCCAAATTTTGAGGTTTGCAAAGGATTCTGGATAACAGAACCTGGTCAGAGCCCCACAGGTCACCCCATCTTGGATTCCCCTTGGTCTCTAGTTTGCAAAAATGCACAGGTTTGGTAGGTTTCCCTAGGTGCCGGCTGAGCTAGAGGCCAAAATCTACAGGTAGGCACTTTGCAAAAAAACTCCTCTGTTTTCTGTCAAAAGTTGTGATGTGTCCAAGTTGTGTTTTGGGGCATTTCCTGTCACGGGCGCTAGGCCTACCCACACAAGTGAGGTATCATTTTTATCTGGTGACTTGGGGGAACGCTGGGTGGAAGGAAATTTGTGGCTCCTCTCGGATTCCAGAACTTTCTGTCACCGAAATGTGAGGAAAATGTGTTTTTTTAGCCAAATTTTGAGGTTTGCAAAGGATTCTGGGTAACAGAACCTGGTCAGAGCCCCACAAGTCACCCCATCTTGGATTCCCCTTGGTCTCTAGTTTGCAAAAATGCACAGGTTTGGTAGGTTTCCCTAGGTGCCGGCTGAGCTAGAGGCCAACATCTACAGGTAGGCACTTTGCAAAAAAACTCCTCTGTTTTCTGTCAAAAATTGTGATGTGTCCACGTTGTGTTTTGGGGCATTTCCTGTCACGGGCGCTAGGCCTACCCACACAAGTGAGGTATCATTTTTATCTGGTGACTTGGGGGAACGCTGGGTGGAAGGAAATTTGTGGCTCCTCTCAGATTCCAGAACTTTCTGTCACTGAAATGTGAGGAAAATGTGTTTTTTTTAGCCAAATTTTGAGGTTTGCAAAGGATTCTGGGTAACAGAACCTGATCAGAGCCCCACAAGTCACCCCTTCTTGGATTCCCCTAGGTCTCTAGTTTTCAAAAATGCACAGGTTTGGTAGGTTTCCCTAGGTGCCGGCTGAGCTAGAGGCCAAAATCTACAGGTAGGCCCTTTGCAAAAGAACACTTCCGTTTTCTTTAAAAAAATTGGATGTGTCCCTGATGTGTTTTGGGGCATTTCCTGTCACGGGCGCTAGGCTTACCCACACAAGTGAGGTATCATTTTTATCTGGTGACGTGGGGGAACGCTGGGTGGAAGGAAATGTGTGGCTCCTCTCAGATTCCCGACCTTTCTGTCACCGAAATGTGAGGAAAACATGTTTTTTTAGCCAAATTTTGAGGTTTGCAAAGGATTCTGGGTAAAAGAACCTGGTCAGAGCCCCACAAGTCACCCCATCTTGGATTCCCCTAGGTCTCCACTTTTAAAAAATGCACAGGTTTGGTAGGTTTCCCTAGGTGCCGGCTGAGCTAGTGGCCAAAATCTACATGTAGGCACTTTGCAAAAAACACCTCTGTTTTCTGTCAAAAATTGTGATGTGTCCACATTGTGTTTTGGGGCATTTCCTGTCGCGGGCGCTAGGCCTACCCACAAAAGTGAGGTATCATTTTTATCGGTAAACTTGGGGGAAAGCTGGGTGGAAGGAAATTTGTGGCTCCTCTCAGATTCCAGAACTTTCTGTCACCGAAATGTGAGCAAAATGTGTTTTTTTTAGCCAAATTTTGAGGTTTGCAAAGGATTCTGGGTAACAGAACCTGGTCAGAGCCCCTCAAGTCACCCCATCATGGATTCCCCTTGGTCTCTAGTTTGCAAAAATACACAGCTTTGGTAGGTTTCCCTAGGTGCCGGCTGAGCTAGAGGCCAAAATCTACAGGTAGGCACTTTGCAAAAAAACACCTCTGTTTTCTGTCAAAAATTGTGATGTGTCCACGTTGTGTTTTGGGGCATTTCCTGTCGCGGGCGCTAGGCCTACCCACACAAGCGAGGTATCATTTTTATCTGGTGACTTGGGGGAATGCTGGGTGGAAGGAAATTCGTGGCTCCTCTAAGATTCCAGAACTTTCTGTCACTGAAATGTGAGGAAAATTTGTTTTTTTAGACAAATTTTGAGGTTTGCAAAGGATTCTGGGTAAGAGAACCTGGTCAGAGCCCCACAAGTCACCCCTTCTTGGATTCCCCTAGGTCTCTTGTTTGCAAAAATGCACAGGTTTGGTAGGTTTCCCTAGGTGCCGGCTGAGCTAGAGGCCAAAATCTACAGGTAGGCCCTTTGCAAAAGAACACCTCCGTTTTCTTTAAAAAAATGTGATGTGTCCCTGTTGTGTTTTGGGGCATTTCCTGTCACGGGCGCTAGGCCTACCCACACAAGTGAGGTATAATTTTTATCGGGAGACCTGGGGGAACGCTGGGTGGAAGGAAATTTGTGGCTCCTCTCAGATTCCTAACCTTTCTGTCACCGAAATGTGAGGAAAACGTGTTTTTTTAGCCAACTTTTGAGGTTTGCAAAGGATTCTCGGTAAAAGAACCTGGTCAGAGCCCCACAAGTCACCCCATCTTGGATTCCCCTAGGTCACTAGTTTTAAAAAATGCACAAGTTTGGTAGGTTTCCCTAGGTGCCGGCTGAGCTAAAGGCCAAAATCTACAGGTAGGCACTTTGCAAAAAAACACCTCTGTTTTCTGTCAAAAATTGTGATGTGTCCACATTGTGTTTTGGGGCATTTCCTGTCGCGGGCACTAGGCCTAACCACACAAGTGAGGTATCATTTTTATCGTTAAAGTTGGGGGGAAGGTGGGTGGAAGGAAATTTGTGGCTCCTCTCAGATTCCAGAACTTTCTGTCACCGAAATGTGAGGAAAATGTTTTTTTTTAGCCACATTTTGAGGTTTGCAAAGGATTCTGGGTAACAGGACCTGGTCAGAGCCCCACAAGTCACCCTATCTTGGATTCCCCTAGGTCTCTAGTTTTAAAAAATGCACAAGTTTGGTAGGTTTCCCTAGGTGCCGGCTGAGCTAAAGGCCAAAATCTACAGGTAGGCACTTTGCAAAAAACACCTCTGTTTTCTTTAAAAAAATGTGATGTGTCCCGTTGTGTTTTGGGGCATTTCCTGTCACAGGCGCTAGGCCTACCCACACAAGTGAGGTATCATTTTTATCTGGTGACTTGGGGGAACGCTGGGTGGAAGGACATTTGTGGCTCCTCTCAGATTCCAGAACTTTCTGTCACTGAAATGTGAGGAAAATGTGTTTTATTAGCCAAATTTTGAGGTTTGCAAAGGATTCTGGAAAACAGAACCTGGTCAGAGCCCCACAGGTCACCCCATCTTGGATTCCCCTCGGTCTCTCGTTTTCAAAAATGCACAGGTTTGGTAGGTTTCCCTAGGTGCCGGCTGAGCTAGAGGCCAAAATCTACAGGTAGGCACTTTGCAAAAAAACTCCTCTGTTTTCTGTCAAAAATTGTGATGTGTCCACGTTGTGTTTTTGGGCATTTCCTGTTGCGGGCGCTAGGCCTACCCACACAACTGAGGTATCATTTTTATCAGGAGACTTGGGGGAACATAGAATAGCAAAACAAGTGTTATTGCCCCTTGTCTTTCTCTACATTTTTTCCTTCCAAATATAAGAGAGTGTGTAAAAAAGAAGTCAATTTGAGAAATGCCCTGTAATTCACATGCTAGTACGGTCACCCCGGAATTCAGAGATGTGCAAATAACCACTGCTCCTCAACACCTTATCTTGTGCCAATTTTGGAAATACAAAGGTTTTCTTGATAGCTATTTTTCACTCTTTATATTTCAGCAAATTAATTGCTGTATACCCGGCATAGAGTGAAAACGCACTGCAGGGTGCAGCTCATTTATTGGCTCTGGGTACCTAGGGTTCTTGATGAACCTACACACCCTGTATATCCCCGCAACCATAAGAGTCCAGCAGACGTAACGGTACATTGCTTTAAAAGATCTGACATTGCAGGTAAAAGTTACAGAGTAAAACGTAGAGAAAAATTGCTGTTTTTTTCACCTCAATTTCAATATTTTTCTTTTTCAGTTGTTATTTTCTGTAGGAAACCCTTGTAGGATCTACACAAATGACCCCTTGATGAATTCAGCATTTTGTCTACTTTTCTGAAATGTTTAGGTTTCTGGGATCCAGCATTGGTTTCACACCCATTTCTGTCACTGACTGGAAGGAGGCTGAAAGCACAAAAAATCGTAAAAATGGGGTATGTCCCAGTAAAATGCCAAATTTGTGTTGAAAAATTGGGTTTTCTGATTCAAGTCTGCCTGTTCCTGAAAGCTGGGAAGCTGGTGGTCTTAGCACCGCAAACCCTTTGTTGATGCCATTTTCAGGGGGAAAACCACAAGCCTTCTTCTGCCGCCACTTTTTCCAATATTTTTGAAAAAAAGATTTTTTTTCACTGTATTTTGGATAATTTCTTGGCCTCCTTCAGGGGAACGCCCAAAGTCTGTGTACCTCTAGAATCCCTAGGATGTTGGAAAAAAAAGGACGCAAATTTGGCTTGGCTAGCTTATGTGGACAAAAAGTTATGACGGCCTAAGCGTGAACTGCCCCAAATAGCCATAAAAAGGCCTGGCACAGGAGGGGGAAAAGACCTGGCAGCGAAGGGATTAAAGGAATTAATTACTGACCAGGCATGCTTCCGTTGAAGAAGGAGGGAAGGATCTGAGTGATACGAATACTGTTGAACAAGCCTTTTTACGCCTAATTTGAACAGAGAATGGGAGGGGTTACTTTCCCATAGATCATCAACAACCAGTCAACATTTGCATTCAGCCAAAAAATGTATGATCCCTTTGATTTTGGACTTACTGATTTCTTGCCACAGGACTGCATCTAAGCGGCCATCTGTGGCACTGCGCAGCTTATGACAGAGGTTCAAAAAAGCACCAGCACCAACTGCTGCCAAATCCGGAAGCCCAAATTCCAACGTACCTGTGCAGGTGAGGCAAAGCGTGCAACATAGAAGACACTCTTATAGATTTTATTAAGCAGTCTATTAAATAGGCAGGAACCTTTGCCCAACAGAATTTTTGACCAAAGACCAATGAAGGGGTAATATTTACTCTCATAACTTCCATTAAGGGAAGAATGGTCGGCCCCCTTAAAGCTTTGGATCCTAGTGAAAATAGCCTAAGCACACTGAAATCAAGCGAAAAGAGGGGACTTTCCTACAATGAGAGAATGCATTTTCAAACGTATAGTCTAGCTTATTTGCCTACACCTTTTCTCCAATTCCTCTCCTTCCAAAATTCATCAGGAAGATGAAGGCCGAGCCCTGAAAGATGATACTGATAGCTGCAGCATGACTGCACCAGCACTGGTTCACGGAACTTCCTATCCTTTCAACACGGCGGCACATTTCACTGAAACTTATCCAATTGTTATTAAGGATGAACCAGGGACAAGTTCAACATCCAGACCCCAAGTCTGTTCGGTTAGTTGCCTGGCTCCTGAGTTCCAAGAATTCAGACACCTGACCATTCCTTCATACTGTAGGGAGATACTAGCCAGAGCAGGGGCAGGCAGTACTAACAGGACATATCATTTAAAATGGAAAAGGTTTTGCATATGGTGTCAGACAGCAAGAATACATCTCATCTCTTCGTCACCTGAACAGATTTTACCTTACCTGTTACACCTTGCTCAGCCAGGCTTATCGCATTCCTCTATTAAAGTATATCTTGCAGCCATTTCTCAGGAGATCACCAAAAACGCCATCTCCTTGGTGAGTGAGGCTCATTGAAGAATTCCTTAAAGTATTGTTCCATACATTCCAATGGTGAAGCCTCCTCCTCAGCTGTGGCAGCTTAACACATAACTTTCACAATTGATGAAACATCCTTTCGAACCTATCCAAAAAGTGGGTGTAAAGTTCCTTTCCTGAAAAGTAGCTCTACTACTTGGCCTCCTGTTAGCTAGACGAGTTGGTGAAATTCAGGCTTTCACCACCCAGGAACCTTTTTTTCATTTCACACACAATAGGGTTATCCTACACACAAACCCTAAATTCATTCCTATGGTCCCATCGGACTTCCATCTCAATTAGCCTGTAATACTGAAATCTTTTTTCCCAAATCCTCAGACATTGGCTGAATGAGCATGGCAAACTCTGGATATTATAAGGTGCTTAAAGTTTTATCTGAACCAAACTAATAATTTTCGTGATTCCATCCAACTTTTTGTACATACAGCGCACCTAGAAAGGGTCTTCTCACAAAACAAAGTATCTCCAGATGGATCTCTAGTGCTATTCTCTTCTGTCATCAAAAAGATGGAAGACTTTTGGATTCAAAAGTTTGAACTCATTCCACAAGGTTTATGTCCACATCCATGGCGTTGTTTCTGGGGGCTGCATTACCAGATATCTGTAGAGCAGCAACCTGGAAGAATGCTTATACGTTCACACAACACTACTGCTTGTACTCGTAAGTCCTCAAGGATGCAGCAGTTGGACAAGCAGTTCTAAGGCACCTATTTCAATAAAGATGAGCCATTACCTTTTTACCCAACATCCGCTTAGCTATTCTATTATGCGCATTTTGTTTTCTACTTGGATGTGTATATATATATATATATATATATATATATATATATATATATATGTAATTATATGTATTATTTTTGCTTCATAACAAATTCTGTGCATGAGAAAATGTGTTCAATACTACTCTGATTCAAGCATGTAAATCTATGAACGTTCCAATAAAAGGAAATAAGTTACTTACCTGTAACTGTAGATCTCCAGTATTGGAATCTTTCATAGATTCACATGCGACCCACCCACCTCCCATTAGAAGCTCACTTTTATCTCTCTCAGTGCAGTTCTTTCTCTAAGCACCAGTGCTGGATAATCGGAGGGACTGGGGCTTCTCTCAGGTAGGTTCTACAGCATGGGTACTCACAAATATTTTCCCTGGGGCTGCACTGTTTGGTCTTTGATGTGACCGAGGGCCGCATTGCTTCCAGCATGGTGGCGGTCGGAGGGCTAGGGGTAGGGCTGGGAGGGGTAGTGGTAAAGTGTGTGTAAGGGAAGTGAAGCATATACATCTAGGATCTGAATTGCCCAATGTGAAACCAGAAACTTGGGTATAAATCCTGGCTTCTCTACTTAACCATATTGTGTGATCCTAGGCAAATGTTTTATTTCACTTTACCTCCTTTTTTCCTTTTTTTTCATCATCACATATAAGAACCTTAAAATATGTCTTCAGGATGTATGCTGTATAAATCCTTCTCTGTCTGATCTAATAAACTATAATGTTGTTCAAGTTTTATAGAAGCCCAGCCCTCCCAAAGAATTTGAATAACAACTGCCTTTTAGTTCACAGCTCACATTGTTGTCGGGGTGTGTAGGATGGAAGGGGATGAAAGTTTCTAAATTAATTTTTGAAAACTATCACTTTAAAAAACACTTCTCAATGCACTGATACAATATTGTGTACCAAGGTGAAATGGTTTTGCATGTCAATGAAATGTACTGTTTGAATTTCATACAGACCATACTTTTATATTTTTGCTGAAAGATGTCTTTAATAATGAAGGTGTTTCTAAAGTTAAGAGTTCCAGAACACCCTAGTTACACCTTTTCTTTAACTTCAATTAGACCCCAAATAAATACTTGCCAGTTTATTTAACAATTTTTAGTGCCAGTGCTGAGTCGAATAAACAGCAGCACAGTGCTGCTGTTGACCTGGGGGCCGCATGTAAATGTCAGGAGGGCCGCATGCGGCCCCCGGGCTGTACTTTGAATATCACTAGGTATGTAATTGCTTTAGCTAATAGCCTCAGTTTTACTTTATTATCAATATTTGTTGTATTTTTTAACCACTTTTAGCCGCTTTATTGCTGTCACAATGTTTTCTCTTCACTGCCGGTGCCCGTGTTCAGAGGCACACAGCAGCATTCTTCTAATTCTACATATTTTTAAACAGCGATTTCACTAGACCTCATAATAATTTTTAGCACCTTAACGCCAACTTACTAGACAACTCTTTTCTTCCCAGCCCTCTCTTGTTCCTTTTCACGTTTGTTTGCCTACCCTTTTTGCTCCACTTGGTAGTTCCTTTCCCACCCGCCATATTGGTTGGCTGTCTAGTTGTCGGCATCTATTTTTAGATGCTCAATATAAGCGACCCTACACGCCGGGTGCGCAGCAGATGCGCGCAGCGGGTGTGCCTAAGGCAAGCCCATCTGCTCCCATCCGTGCCCGGCAGATCAGAGGCCAGATATACTGTTGGTGGGGACTCCAAAAGGTTAGTTTATTCACGCCAACAGTTGTTGGCCTATAACAATGTTCATCTAGACACAGTCCACTCTGTTTGCACTCCTGACTCTGCGAACTGGGCATGTCACAACTGCACTTGGACTCCTTCTTTTGACCTGCCACCCCCCTCTATGAACATCAATGAACATTTGGGTACATTTTTCCTGGTTAACTGCCGCTCTTTATCAGCGCACAGTTTACATATTTTTTCACAGCTAGAAAAATGCCTTCCAGATATCCTGTTTTTGACGGAAACCTGGCTCAACGAAGACTCTTCCTCCGAAGTAGTAAGGCCCTTACCTCAGGATTATTCAATTATCCGCTTAGATAGATCCCATGCGTGGGGTGGAGGTATTGCCATTATCCACAAGAATTCCATCAAATGCTCTACCACACCACTAGACATCCCTGACTCTGAAAGTCTGCTTTTTTCTTCAACCTTCAATGCGACATTTACTCTTTCTGGAATACTCATCTATCACCCTCCCGGCCCCTATGGGAGCTTTGTACAGGCCTTGCCAGACTTTGTAGCTAGTATTTCTTGCAAAACCTCCAATTTCACCATACTTGGAGACTTCAATATTCACGTAGACGACATACACTGTTCATCTACTAAAACGCTCCTCTCCAACTTGGCTTCCTTAGATCTGACTCAGCTCATTACAGGACCCACCCATATCAAAGGCCATACTATCGACTTAGTTTTCAGCAACCTCTCTAATCTTCTCTTCTACACACCTCTTCCTTTGATCTGGACAGATCACCACTTACTGTCATTTACACTACCCTGTGGGTCTCCTTTTCCCCACCAACCTCCCATAAAGTCAACTTCCTGCTGGTGGTCAAAATTGGACTCCAGGGATTGGCAGGACTCTCTTCACCTTTCATCCTCCAACCACGATGAGTTAGGCATTAGCCTCATAGAAAATTTTAATAACTGGATCTCTACTTCCCTAGATATTCTCCTTCCAGTTAAGACGATTGTTAGAAGGGCTAATCATAAGTCCAAACCCTGGTTTACATCTCAATTGTCTGAACAAAAAAAGAGTTTCAGAAGCTAGAAAGAAGGTGGAGAAGAGATTACAGCATTGCTTCAAAAAAAACAATATAGGGCAGCTATTAGAGCCTTCATGAGGGAATTAAATCTGCTCAACCTATATTTTATAGTTCTAGAATAGAACAATCTGCAAACCCCCAGAAAGAGATCTTTATGATCTTTAAAGAACTCACTCATACCTCTTCTGGCAATACTCCTATAGAGGCCTCCATAGTCCATAGGAATGACTTGGCAGACTTCTTCCAAAAAAAGATCACTGACATCTATTCTTCCTTCCCGGTCAAGAAATGGATTGATATTTGCACAAAGACTCCCAAGTCTCAACCGTCTAGCTCGCAGTCTTTCATCCTGTGACTGAGGCGCTTGTCACTAACTACTTGCACAGTATAAAATCGGGATCTCCTCTAGACCCCGCTCCACCTTATATTCTAGCGTTGGCCTCCAACATAATATCTCCTATATTGGCAAACACTAAACCATTTCTTAACCTTGGGCTCTATACCTCGGTCTCTGAAACATGCTGTTGTTAAACCCTTATTGAATAAACCTAAACTCGACCCCATGCAGTTTAACAACTATAGACCTATTGCTCTTCTCCCTGTCCTGTCTAAGATATTGGAAAAACATGTCAATAACCAGCTAACATGTTTCCTTGAAGATCATGAACTTCTGCACCCCTCTCAAATGGGATTTAGACCCCAGCACAGCACAGAATCAGCCTTACTAGCGGTCATGGAAAACACCTGCCAACTGTTAGACCGTGTTGAACATGCAGCTATTATCTTATTAGATCTCAGTGCCGCATTTGACACTGTGGATCATAACATTCTCCCTCAAAGACTCTCTGCTATAGGAATGGAAGGCACAGTATTAAGTTGTTTTTCTTCATTCTTGAAAGCTAGAACGTTCCAAGGTCTCGACCGCTCGTTCCTATCTAATATGTGTTCCCTCACTTGCGGTGTCCCCCTAGGCTCCTCGTTGAGCCCCACTCTTTTTAATGTCTATCTTTCTTCTCTGGCCAAAGTTGTGGAACCCATGACCTCTCTTTGGTTTCATATGCTGATGATACTCAGTTAGTAGTGTCGCTCTGAAATGCAGAGAATACCTCCCAATGGAATCTTTCATCCTGTTTGGTGGATGTAGCAAAATGGATGACTGAGTCTAAACTCAAAATCAACAATGAAAAATCAGAAGTAATGATTGTGGGCAACTGCGCCCTTTCCAACTCTACGGCATTATTCCCGGAGGATTTTAAAAATCTTCCGCCTCCTAAAGACAATATAAAGAGCCTAGGCTTGTGGCTAGACCTTCGCCTCACGATGGATCATCAATCCAAAAAGCTTGCCTCATCCTGCTTTTGCCTCTTAGGAACTATGAGGAAAATTCTCAGTCTTCTGCCTTTTCTTACCAGAAGACTTCTTATTCAGGCTTTGATATTGTCTCGACTGGATTATGGCAATTCCCTTTTTCTCAGTTCCCCTGGTTACGTGATAAGGAGGCTGCAGGTAGTGCAAAACGTGGCCGCGCGATTATTCAAGAATACTCCCAGATATATATCGGCCAAACCTGCTTTAACCTCTCTTCAGTGGCTTCCTATAAAGCAGCGGATCAACTTTAAGGCCCTATGTATGACACACAAAGCCCTTCATAAAAAGGACCCCAAATTTCTTAGGCAAAGCATTTCATTTTACGTTCTAGCAAGGCCTTTGAGATCCTCTGCTGCCCTGCTGGCTCATACTCCATGCTTAAAGAGAACTATATGGGGTGGTAACTCCTTCTTAGTCAAAGCCGCACACCTCTGAAACTCCCTCCCCTTAGAACTCTGCCAAGATCATCTAGAACTACTGTTTCGTAAGAAATTGAAGACATTTTTATTCTCATCATAGATATTTTCTTGGGCTTATGCTCTGGGCCTTGACTTACATTTTTAGCGCTGGGAAGCCTCCGGGTAGCCTGTGCTCTATACCTCTCCTAAACTAAACTAAACTGTTCTACATGGTGGTGTCTCCTGATTGGTTGACTGTTAAGTTTAGTCCTTTTTCAATAATGACTGTGATATGGTACTAAATTACAAGACCTAAGGCTCCCATCTCAATTACAGGCAATGATTCAAGCATGTGAATCTATGAAAGATTCCAATACTAGAGAACTACAATTAGAGGTAAGTAACTTATTTCCTTGCTAAAGAACAGCCAAATAAAGAAGTATTTGATACATTTATTTCTACAGAACAGATTTTTTTAACTTAATTTAGAAAGTGCAAAAAAACTGAAGAAGTGACAAGTGTTTACTCATAAAAAAGACACATGACTCCTGAGAGTATTTTATAATAGCGGGTCAATAGAACCTATGTCAGTAGGGGTCAATAGAGCCTAGAGTCTGTTGTCAAAAGAGTTTCACCCTCTAGAATTACTATGAAATCAATCATCATCAGGACAGAAGGTTTAGTCGAGCACTGGTTCTAAAAATAAAAATTTATAACAAGGAGAATTATTTTTATAAAATATGATAATTAGTTGAAATTGCAATAAGTAGGGCAAAATAACTCACCAGGTCCAAGGCTTTAGTACATAAGAGGAAGAGTCTGAACCATGGAGAGTTCAAACTGAGTGAATTCTGTTTGGGAGAGGAACTGAATCAGTAGAAAGTAAAGGAGTAGTTCCAGGCCCAAGCAAGAAAAAACCCAAAATGGTTTTACTGACATGGGGGATAATCATTTGAGCTATCTTATAAGGAAAAATTGCAGATTTAGAGAAAATCAAGCTTATGTGTTTACAGATGTGGTAGAGGCAAATGGGAGGCATTTTATTACCTCAGAAAATTCATACTGGACATATGGACCAGAAATCGAAATCCACAATGGTGCCATCAATTAAAGAAATCAATATAGTCCATCACACAGTGTAAGAAAAACACTAGAGGGTCCAACTTGTTGAAAGAGACCAATAGCCATTAGTTGCATAAATCAGAAACAATGAATGAAGGAACACCTGTCTGTTCCAAAGGGTTACTACAGTTAAAAAGACCAATAAAGGAATGTATATTAACGAGGGAAGAAGGGGAATAATCGTACCCTGGAGAGACATGGCAAAGAAGTCACAAGAAGGATTAATTGGTACCAACAGGAGGAGGGCTCAATAAAAGGACACTCAGAGAGTGAATAAATCACTGGTGGGTTAAACACAGTGGAAGGAATCAATACCTGCTAGTAGAATTGAATCACAAGCAATGTAACCTGAAGAAACTGCATGCGTTCTGACAGGACATAAAGGGGATGATTGAATCTGTGTAGAGACTAGAAGAAATCACCTCTAATCCAAGTGGGATGGTAAAGCGCTTAAACAAGCATGGATAAAGCCAATAGATCTCAGCTTTGCAAGAGATATTGGGTTTGCCAAAATGTTTTAGCCATGTTGTACAACAGCATGGCTGGTGTTCAGCATGGCTAAAAGTTAGTTGGGTAAAGTGGAGTATTAAGGAGTGGAGTGGAGTGTTATGGAGTGGCATAAAGAGTCATGAAGTGGCAAAGAGTGGTGTAAAATAGAGTTAATTGGCGGGGAGTGAAGTGGAGTGTCATGGAGTGGTGTGGAAGGGCGTAGACTGTTGTGGAGTTCTGTGCACGGAGTTGAGTGGCGTAGGATGTCAGAGTGGAGTAGAGTGGCATAGAGTGTCGAGTAGTGGCATAGACAGTGTTGTATAGAGTGTTGTCCAGCATAGCGGAGTAAATTGTCATAGAGTGGAGTAGTGTGTCATGCAGTAGAGTGGAGTGGAGTGGCATAGAGTGTTGGAGTGGCATAGAGTGGCATGGAGTGGAATCAAATGGAGTAGTGTGTCATTGAATAGAGTGGAGTAAAGTGGCATTGAGTGGCGTAGATAGGGTTCTGTAGATTGGAGTAGTGTTGTAGAGTGGAGTACAGTGTTGTGGAGTGGCATAGAGTCAAGTAGGGCATCATAGAATGGTTTAGAGTTCAGCGGAATGGAGCATCATGGAGTTGAGTATTGTGGAGGGGAGTGTTGTAGAGTGGAGTGTTGTAGAGTGGACTAGAGAGGCCTAGAGGGAAGTGGCATAAAGTACAGAGGTGTAGAGTAGATTGGGATAGAGTGAAGTGGTGTAGAGTTCATTGGTTTTAAGTAAATTGGTGTAGAGTGCATTGGCATAGAGTGCAGTGGCATAGAGTAGAGTGACATAGAGTGAAGTGGCATAGAGAGGGTGCAGAGTAGAGTGAAGTGGTGCAGTGTAGATTGCAATGGCATAGAGTGGAGTGATGCATAGTAGTGTAGGGTGGCATAGAGTAAAGTGGCATAGAGTGCAGTAGCATAGAGTAGATTGTTTCAGAGTAGAATGGAGTGGTGCTGGGTAGAGTGGAGGAGTGCAGGGTAGAGTGCAGAGGTTTAGAGTAGAGTGGTGTACAGTAGATTGTTTCAGAGTAGAGTGAAGTGGTGTACAGTGAACTGATGTATGGTAAAGTGGAGTGCCGCAGGGTACAGTGCAGAGGTGTGCGTAGAGTGCAGTGGCATAGAGTTCAGTGGTGCAGAGTAGGTTAGAGTAGCTTAGAGTGCAGAGTGGAATGATGCAGAGTAGAGGTTGGTGAGTATAGTGGCGTAGAGTGCATTTGTGTAGACTGGTGCAGAGTAGAGTGCAGTGGCGTGGAGTGAGTGGTGCAGAGTAGAGAGGTCAGTGGCAAGAGGTCAGTGGCGGAGAGTGCAGGCGCTCAGTGTAGAGTGAAGTAGAGTGAAGTGGTATAAAGAGAGTGCAGTGATGTAGAGTTAATTGGCATAGAGTGCAGTAGTGTAGAGTAGAGTAGTGCAGAGTAGAGTGGTGTAGAGAGCAGTGGTGCAGAGTAGAACTAAGTGATGTAAAGTGCAGTGATGTAGAATGCAGTGGTGTAGAGAAGCATGAAGTGCAGTAGCGTAGAGTGTTGCAGAGTAGAGTATAGTGGTGTACTGTGTTGTGGCATTAAGGGGGTCATTCCAACCCTGGCGGTCGGTGTTAAAGCGGCGGCAAAACCGCTAACAGGCTGGCGGTAAAAAAAATGGAATTCCGCCAACAGAGACCGCCACTTCAACACACCGCCCGCCACGGCGGCACAAACAAACAGCGCGGCGGTCACCGCCAACAGACAGGCGGGAGTCAATGTACCGCCCACCCTATCACAACCCACCAATCCGCCACCTTTTCCGGGGCGGTAGCCCCGCCGATAAAAACACGGCGGAAACAGCCATTTCAAATGGAAAACGCTCACCTCCATACACCCCACGAGGAATCTGGACAGCATGGAACCCGAACTCCACATCCTCCCAGCGATTGTCTTCCTGCTCCTCTACCAGGAGCACGAACGCCGGCGCAGAAGACAACGGTGAGTACTGCACCTACGACACAGGGGAGGGGGGAGGCAAAAAATTACGGGGACACACATACGCGACACACCCACCCTCACCCTCACCCACTACAACACACACATCAATGAATAGCAATACATCACAGTAACACCCCCCCAACCCCCCCGGAAGAATGCAAAGACAAAAGGAAATGATTATAAACATTGGAATATATTGTATCACTGGCTTAAAAATATATCACACTTCAAAAACTTTTATATACATAAATTGTCTAGTCCGATATTTGTATCAGGCATTGTCCGTGAACCACTGGGCCCAAATCACATGGGCAAAGCCCACACAGGATACCTGACTCCAACGGAGAGAACACTGCAGGGGCATCAGATAGCAAAACTACAGGCACCTCAGGGGGAAGGGAAGGGGGGGCACCTCAGCCAGATGAGTCCATGACGCCAGATCCACGAGGGGCCTCCATGGCCACTGTTCCATCCTGGGGAGTGCAAAGCCACAGTCTCACAAGTGGATAACAGTCTCCACTGGTACTGGAGGGGGACTGGTGCCCAGAGTGCTTCGTGCAGCCCTGCCCGTCACAAATGCGGGCCTGCCCCTTCCGCCAATGGGCCAACGGTGCTTGAGACGGCGGTGCCCTGTTCAGCGGTGCTTTGGATGAGTGCCCAGTTCAGCAGATCCGCCCATGGCGTGGAGGTCATTCGCCACCTGACCTGTGGCTGGCTGTGCCTTCCTGCCCACCTGGGATGGGGCTGGTGGGGCCCTCCTGGGCTGCAGTACCGGGCCTGTTGGTGTCCTCCTGCCCACCTGGGATGGGGCTTGCGGGGCCCTCCTGCACAGCTGGGCTGCTGGCGGTCTTGTCGGGCGTGCTGCCCTTCCCAGCCTTTCCTGTTCGCCTGTGGCCCTTCCCCACCTTTGGCGGTGTGCCAGCTGGCACCACACTCCCTGCCGGAGCCATGGTAGGGATTTTGGTCCCTGGTGTTTTAGGCCTCTTGCGCCGGCCACTGACAATCTTCGCATGTTTTTGAGGGGGTGGACTGGCCGTGCCTTGGCTCCCTACTGAACTGGCTGCCCTTGAGGGTGGGGGACTCCACAGTCCATGGCAGACTGTCTTCACAGGGCCCGCTTTTGTGGTGGCTGAGGTGCTGACTGGAGTCCTATGAGATGGACGGGGTGGGGGAGTTGTTGGAAAGAGGTCAAGTTTGGAAAGGAAAAGAATTTTAGGAAGAGAGGGACGGGTAGGTGTAGTGGGTATGGGAGTGGAGGAAGAGGTTGTGGTTGTAGGAGTTTTCAGTCTGGTGTCTTTGGGTGCAGGTGCTTGGGCTGGAGGCTGTCGTGAGGTGGATGGCTGTTGGGTGGGTGGCTGCCTGCGTTTGTGTAGCTTGGAAGAGGGGGTGACAGACACACTGGGAGAGGACACAGGGGACGTGTGAATGGTAGTGGGGGTGGTGACTACACGTGTGCGGGGGTTCTGGTGGGTGTGCTGGTGATGGACGTAGTGGCTGAAGATGTTGTGCATGCAGGTGTGAGTGGAGACGTCACAGGGAGGGAGATGAGGAGGAGGGGGACACAGTGGAGGCAGTGGCTGTTGGTATATCTGCATGTGGATGTTGCTTGTGTGAATGCTTGTGTGATGTGTGGTGCTTATGTTTGGCTGAGCTTCCCTTGGGTGTTGAGGTGTGTGCAGGCTGGTCTGATGGTGTGTCTGGGATAGGCAGAGGTACAGGGGATTGGATATGGGTGGAGGAAGTTGGAGGGGGGGAGGCTAGAGACAGGGACAATTGCTGCCATCAGTGCTGAGGCCAGAGTGTTGAACGATTGCTGATGGGCAGCCTGACCAGAATGAATGCCCTCCAGGTATGCATTACTCGGGTGCACCTCCCTTTCTACACCCTAGATGGCATTCAAAAGGGTAGACTGCCCAACAATGAGCGTCCTCAGGAGGTCAATGACCTCCTCACTGAGGGCAGCAGGGGTGACTAGGGCAGGGCCTGAGGTGCATGGGGCGAAGGAGATGCCCACCGTCCTGGGTGAGCGGGCACGGGGCAAACGCTGAGGGGCTGCTGGGAGGGTGGTGCTGGTGCGCTGGGTGGCGGCTGTACCTGTTGTTGCGGGGGGCACAGATGTTGTCGCCACCACAAGGGAGCTCCCTTCAGAGGACGAGTCGCTGTCACTGACATCCGCACGAGTCCCCGCTGTGGAGCTCCCCTCGCCCTCCGTCTCACTGGTGAATTCCGATTCCGTTGCATGGCCCGCCATGGCCATGTGAGATGCAGCTCCCTCGTGCTCCGATGCCACTTCTCCTCCGCCTGATGATGCTAATGCACAAATGAACAGGAAGACAACAAAAAAGGGGGGTGGGGAAAAATAAAGAAATGTTGAGTGCATACATTGGCGACACCGTTGGCGGACAGGACAGACACAGAAGCCCCCTGCACTACGCCGCGCACTTGGGGTCGACTACGCAATCCGTGGGACATGGCCTACAAGCTTATGGGCGACATCTGTACACATACATGACACAGGGCAATGAATAGCTGTACTTGGCACCCTACAGAGGTGGGGGGCGGGGGCACAGGGCCATGCCTTACGGAGGGGCCTAGCCTACAGATATCGCCCTGGCCTAGGGATACCCGCAGCCCTCCTCCCCCACCCAGACACCTCCACTGCGCGCAAAGTCACCAGGATTTGAGTGTACTCACCCCCTTGTGTCTGCTGTGATGTCCTCACGCGCCCATCCAAATCGGGGTAGGCCACCGCCAGGATCCGGGACATCAGGGGGGTCAAAGTCCGACTGGCACCCCTCCCACGTTGGGAGGCCATCCCCAGCTGAGCCTCCGCCGTCTTCCTGCTCCAGCGGCGGATGTCCTCCCATCTCTTCCGGCAGTGGGTGCCCCGTCTCTGGTGGACCCCCAGGGTCCGGACGTCCTTAGCGATGGCACGCCAAATATCGATTTTCTGGTGGGCGCTGACCTATGTGACATGTACAGGGAGAGAAGAATAATCATCACCTTCTGCATGCTCGATGTGAGTGGCCCCCCCATCCCGACCCTTGCCATGTGGCACATGCACTCATCTGTCGTTTGATGCATGCCTCAATCGCTCCCCTCTCCACCATCTTTCATCCACCCCACTCAACACAGGCATTGCCCACAAAGCATGGTCCCAGTGTACTTACCTGTTGGTCTGGAGGACCGTAGAGTAGCGCATACTGGGGGAGGACCCCATCCACGAGTTTCTCCAATTCCTGAGCAGTGAAGGCAGGGGCCCTTTCCCCAGTCGCATGAGCCATTGTCTCTTCCAGACCGAGGTCACAGCAGCACTTGCAGTGTAGGTCCTCTCCTGTCGAAGATCAGGTATTGAGTGATTAAGCAGATAGAAAATGGCGGTCACGCCCGCGACGGTGCGTACCGCGACCGCCGGCGCACATCGTCATTGGCTCCTGAGACCCATAGGGTTCAATGTTAACCAATGCTGCTTTGCGCCGCGGTCTTCGACCGCCTACCGCCACAGTGTGCCACGCCAGCGCATTGACCTCACATCCCATTGTCGCACTTCACAGGTCAGGCAGCCGCCATTTCAAGGGCCCACATGGCTTAATTTCTACTGCGTCACACATACCTCACTCATACAAGCCATACAATGCATTGGGAATCGTGTTATGTGCAAGCTGTGGGAACGTACCTGTGGGTTGATTGACTCTGTGCTCGCTGTTGTCCTTCATAGGCACCGTCCGCTGGGACATGCGAGGAGATGGAGAAATCTTCCCGCGTACAGACCGCTGGTGGACCTGTCGACAATGAAGGAAAGACATGTCATACTGACATACAGGCTTGACCGAGCCACTATACAGGAACTGTGTGCCCAGCTGGAGCCAGACCTGATGTCACCAATCCGCCAACCCACAGGGATCCCCCCTCTAGTGCAGGTGCTGTCAGTACTCCATTTCCTAGTAAGTGGGTCATTTCAAACAACAGTGGCCATATCATCAGGGATGTCCCAGCCCATGTTTTCCAAGGTGTTGTCCAGAGTTTTGTTTGCCCTGCTCAAACACATGCGGAGCTACATCGTCTTCCCTGAGGTGGGGGATTTGGCTACAGTGAAGGGTGATTTCTATGCCCTTGGACATATCCCCAACATCATAGGTGCCATTGATGGGACACATGTTGCTTTGGTCCCCCCCAGCAGGAGTGAACAGGTGTACAGGAACAGGAAGAGTTATCATTCCATGAATGTCCAGATGGTCTGTTTGGCTGACCAGTACATCTCCCATGTTAATGCCAAGTTCCCTGGGTCAGTGCATGACACGTACATCATGCGGAATAGCAGCATCCCTTACGTGATGGGTCAACTCCAGAGGCACCGTGTGTGGCTAATTGGTGACTCTGGTTACCCCAACCTGTCATGGCTACTGACCCCAGTGAGGAATCCCAGGACAAGGGCAGAGGAACGGTACAATGAGGCCCATGGCCGTACTAGGAGGGTGATCGAGCAGTGCCTCCATATGACTGGTGGATCCCTAATGTACTCACCAAAAAAGGTGTGCCAGATCATCGTGGCCTGCTGTATGCTTCTCAACCTGGCTTTGCGACGCCAGGTGCCTTTTCTGCAGGAGGATGGTCCAGATGGTGGTGTTGTAGCAGCTGTGGAGCCTGAGGAGAGTGAAGAGGAGGAAGGCGAAGAGGACGACATAGAGAACAGGAACACAGTAATACAGCAGTATTTCCAATGACACACAGGTAAGAATCCAAACCGGCATATTACATATACTTAACCCCTACTACCGCTCTACTGTCTGACCTTTTCCCCCAGTGTATGGTAACTGAGATGTGGGCCCCACTGCGTGACATCTGCTTTGTTTCCCCATGGACTACAGCTGTGTGACAGTGGTATGTTGGCATCACAATGTGAATATGTCATTTGGCACGGTAATGTCTAATACATTTGTACAAAATCACAGCCAGACTCCAGATTGTTTTATGCAATAAGTGTGTTTATTACAGTGCTCTAAATTGATGGGTGGTTGAAATCGTTGAGGGGTGATGGTGGAGGATTGTCCATGGCAGAGTCCAGACTATCAGTATCACAGGTGCATTGTCCAGATGCCTGTGGAAAGTGGAGCAGGGGCAGTTTAAGGTTGGACAGGGTGTCAATGTGGGACAGTGGGATGACAATCAGGGAGGTATCCTTTCCTGGCTGGGGTCTTGGCATCTTACTCTGTCTTCTTCCTGGATCTCAGGGCCCGCTTGCGGGGTGGTTCTCCTTCTGCAGGGGGTGGGGTTCTGGTGGTCTGTTGGTCTTGTGTCGGGGCCTCCTGTCCACTAGCGCCGGCGGAGGTGGTAGGCAGTTCTTGGTCCATGCTAGTGACAGGGTCCCTTTGTGGTGCCACAATGTCCCGCAATGTGGTGACTACCTGATTCAGAGCCACTACGATCGTGCCCATGGCGGAACTGATGTTTCTTAGTTCTTCCCTGAACCCCATATACTGTTGCTCCTGCAGAAGCTGGATCTCCTGAAACCTGGCCAGTGGTATGCTCCCATGATGGAGGAGAGGGCCTCGTGGAGAGTGGGTTCCCTGGGCCTGTCCCCCCCCTGTCGGACAGCAGCCCTCCCAGTTCCCCTGTGTTCCTTGGCCTCTGTCCCCTGGACCGTGGGCCCACTACCACTGCCCCCAGGTCCCTGTTGTTGTTGGGGTGGTGGGTTAACCTGGGTGCCCTGTAGAGGTGGACACACTGCTGATTGACGTGTCCTGGGGACAGAGATATGGGCCTGCTGGGTGGTTGCTGTGCTGGTGTTCCCAGAGGGGGGAAGGTCTGCTGTGGCCTGTGGCTGTCTGAGGGGAACCGACTGTCCCGAGGTCCCCGATGGGCCGGGCTGGTCATCTAGATCCAGGGAGACAGAGCTGCTGTCATCACTGTGGGCCTCTTCTGGGGGTGGAGTGGACATTTGTGGACCCTCCTGCGCGGTGACGTGGCGTTCGGGTCCTGTACCGTTGTGCTTGCATTCCTGTGTGGGGGCTTTTGTGACGGTGGTTTGGGGGGGGGATGGGTATGTGCAGTGGGCATGCTTAGGTGATGGGTGTCCATGCTTTGTGGTCGCATGCAGGGCTTGGGATGGGTGGCTTGTGATGGTGAGACATTTGCAAGGAGTAGGTGTGATGGGGGTGGGGGTGAGGGTGGGGGTATGAGTTGGCATGCTGGTGGGGTGGGGGGGATGAAGTAGTTAAGATTTGACTTACCAGAGTCCATTCCTCCAGATACTCCTCCGAGGCCCTCAGGATGCAGGATCGCCAAGACCTGCTCCTCCCATGTTGTGAATTCTGGGGGAGGAGGTGGGGGTCCGCCGCCAGTCCGCTGCACCACAATGTTGTGCCTGGATACCATGGAACGCACCTTCCCCCGTAGGTCGTTCCACCGCTTCCTGATGTCGTCCCGATTTCGTGGGTGCTGTCCCACAGCGTTGACCCTGTCCACTATTCTGCACCATAGCTCCATCTTCCTGGCAATGGTGGTGTGCTGCACCTGTGTCCCGAAGAGCTGTGTCTCTACCCATTCAATTTCCTCCACCATGACCGTGAGTTCAGCATCAGAAAACCTGGGGTGTCTTTGCGGTGCCATGGGGTGGTGTGGGGGATGTGTGGGGTGGATTGTGTGGTGCTAAGTGTGGTGATGTGTATTGGTGTGTAGCTTGAAGTGCGTGGTAATATTGCTGGGTGACAGTGAATTGCGCGTCTGGGTGCTCGGGTCTCTTTTCTCTGTGCGTGTTCACGAATCTCTAGGAGTGGGGGTTTGTGGGTGTGTGTTTTATATTGTGTTGGGTGTGTGGGAGTGTTGTTTGTATGTGAATCAGGTGTGTGTATTTTGAATTGTCCAATGTGGCTGTGTTTTGTAAGTGTATGTGTATTTTGAGCGCGGCGGTGTGTACCGCCAATGGATTACCGCGGTTGAAAGACCGCCGCGTGGATTCGTGGGTCGTGATAGTGTGGGCGTATTCCTGTTGGCGTGACGGTGGAGGTTTGGTCATCGCCAGTTTCTCGCTGGCCTTTGGTGTGGCGGACTTTTGTGGATGTCTGCATTTTGGCGGTTTGCCTGTTGTGGGTCAGAATGACCGTGGCGGTTTACCGCGGCCATGGCGGTGTTATGGCGGTCTTCTGCACGGCAGTAAGCGCCTTTTACCGCCGAGGTT
The DNA here is from genome assembly GCF_031143425.1 of Pleurodeles waltl. Taxonomy (NCBI): domain Eukaryota; kingdom Metazoa; phylum Chordata; class Amphibia; order Caudata; family Salamandridae; genus Pleurodeles; species Pleurodeles waltl. Next base: position 838,713,036 of record NC_090442.1, read on the forward strand.
GGAATGACCACCTAAGTGCATTGGTTTTGATTAAAGTGGTGTAGAGTGCATTGGCGTAGGGTGCAGTGGTATAGAGTACAGTGGTGTAGAGTAGAGTGGCACAGAGTGGCAGAGCATAGATTGCAGAGGTGTAAAGTACAGTGGCGTAGAGTGGAGTGGCGCAGAGCAGAATGGCGTAGAGAGCAGTGGTGTTGACTACAGTGTTGCAGAGTAGAATAGAGCAGCATAGAGTGCAGTGGCATATAGGGGGTCATTCTGACCCCCGCGGGCGGCGGGAGCCGCCCCCCTGGAGGGAGCCGCCATATGGCCGCTCCGCTGGTCGAAAGACCGCGGAGGCCATTCTGGCTTTCCCGCTGGGCTGGTGGGCGAGCGCCAGGAGGCCGCCCGCCAGCCCAGCGGAAAACCCCTCCCCACGAGGAAGCCAGCTCCGAATGGAGCCGGCGGAGTGGGTATGTGCGACGGGTGCAGTGGCACCTGTCGCGTATTTCAGTGTCTGCAAAGCAGACACTGAAATACAAAGTGGGGCCCTCTTATGGGGCCCCTGCAGTGCCCATGCCATTGGCCATTGGCATGGGCACTGCAGGGGCTCCCAGGGGCCCCACAACACCCCATACCGCCATCCTATTCCTGGCGGCCAAAGCTGGCGGTATGGGGTGTCAGAATCCCCATGGCGGAGGATTCTGCAGGACAGCGGAAAACCGGTGGGAGACCGCCGGTTTTCCTGTTCTGACCCCGGCTGAACTGCCGCGGTCAGAATTTCCTGAGGAGCACCGCCAGCCTGTCGGAATGACCCTCATAGTGTTGAAGAGGAGAGTATAGTGGCGTGGACTGCAGTGGTGTAGAGTAGATTGGCATAGAGTGCAGTGGCATAGAGTGCATTCATTTTGAGTAAAGTGGTGTAGAGTGGTGCAGAGTAGAGTGACGTGGAGTGGTGCAGCATAGATTACATTGGTGTAGAATGCAGTTGCACAGAGGAGAGTGGTGTGGCACAGAGTGGAGTGGCACTGAGTACAGTGACAGAGTAGATAGTTTCAGACTAGAGGGAAGTGGTGTAGAGTGGATCGGTGCACAGTAGAGTGGAGTGGAGTGGTGCAGGGTGGATTGTATACCATAATGTGCAGTGGTGTAGAGTGCAGTGGTGCAGAGTAGATGAGAGTAGCATAGAGTGCACTTGCATAGAGTGGAGTAGTTAAGAGTAGAGTGCAGTGACATAGACTGCAGTGTTGCAGAATAAAGTGGCTTAGAGTGGAGAGCAGAATACAGTGAAGTGGCCTACACTGGAGTGGTGTAGAGGGCAGTGACAGAGTGCATAGTATAGTAGAGTGTGGTAGAGCGCATTTGCATAGAGTTGTGCGTAGTAGAGTAGAGAAGCACAGAGTGAAGTGGCATAGAGTGAAGTGGCTTCGAGTGGAGTGGTGCAGAGTAGAGTTGTGCAGAGATAGAGTGCAGTGGCATGGAGTAGTGCGCAGCAGGGGCAGCTCCTCCGTTAGGGTGGAGGAGCGTTGCTTCCCTCCGCCAGCAGAGGCAGCTGCAAAACCTTTAAAACTAAATATTTATTATCATTTTCTTGTAAAGGGGTGGGGCCATGGGGGTGACGAGCAGTGAGGGGGAATGCACCGCACTCCCACTCAGAGCACTTGTGTGTTTGGCCGGCCATCTCGGGCTGGCCAAACACACATGCGCAGTAGGCTCTCTCCAGCCCAGCAACACAGTTGCTGGGCTGGAGAGAGCATGCATAGGCTCTTAGCCAATCCAGACGCTGCTCTGAGCAGTGTCAGGACTGGCCGTAGGGCAGGCTGGGAGCCTGTGCCTGCACTGCCAAAGCAGAGGAGACGAAGGAGCGGGGCGTTGGTGTGCAGGTAAGTGGGCTTTTAAAAAAAATTGGTTTAATGTATAATTCCCTTCTCCCCCCCTCTGCACACCACCCCGTAACTTCCGTGCACTGTGAGCCGCGGCTGGTGCAGAGTAGAGTGGAGTGGGCTAAAGTGGAGCATGCGTGGTGTGGTAGAGCACTGCCATTACAGACAAAACATCTTCAGTTGAAATGACCATTACATTTGCACAGACATACAGTTTTACTGATAAAACTATGCAGCGCACAAAAGATAATGGCCCTCATTATGACATTGGTGGTAAATCCCACTTACCGCCATGCTGACTGCCGCCAACGTATTGCCGCCGCAGCGGATTACCGCCACCCATATTATGACCCACACATAGCAATCCGTCACTATAGAGCCACACACACAAAAGTCCACCAGCTCAAAGGTCAGTGATAAACTGGCAGTACCAAAACCCACACCGTTACGCCAACAGAACTACGCCCACAACATTATGACTCACGAATCACTGCGGCGGACATTCAATGGCGGTAAACTATTGGCGCTACATACCGCTGCACTCAAAATATACACACACATACAAAACACCACCACATTGGAATATTCAAACTACTCGCACCTGACACCCATATACACACCACACCCACTCACCACTATAAAACACATACACACATTACCCACAACCCTTTACCATTACAAACAAGTGCGACAAGAGCGATAGCAAAACCACAGACACACACCACCATCACCTATACACCATCCATGCACCCCACATCACACACCCCAACACAGCACCCCACACACCCTCACCCACACCACTCACATTACACCCATGGCACCGCAACAACACCCCAGGTTCTCTAAGGAGGAGCTAAGGGTCATAGTGGTGGAAATCATCCGGGTAGAGCCACTGCTATTCGGATCACAGGTTCAGCAGACGTCCATTGCAAGGAAGATGGAGCTATAGCGGAGAATCGTGGACAAGGTCAACACCGTGGGACAGCACCCAAGAACAAGGGATGTCATAAGAAAGAGGTGGAACGACCTACAGGGAAGGTACATTCCACAGCAGCAAGACACCAAATAGCTGTACAGAGGACTGGTGTTGGACCCCCACCTCCTCCCCCACAACTAACAACATGGGAGGAGCAAGTCTTGGCAATCATGCATCCTGAGGGCCTGGCTGGAGTAGGAAGGGTACTGGACTCTGGTAAGTCAATTCTCTATTACTATTACCCCCCCCCACCTGCATGCCATCACAAACACCCACCTTTACCCTCACTCCCATCACTCCACCACCTTACACACACCCCACCCATCCCAATACCAAGCCCTGCATGCAACACCAATGCATGGACACCTCTCACAAACTTGCATGGACACCCATCACTAAAACATGCACATTAGAGAGAATCACCTAGCCCACAAAATCACTACTCACACAAGGCAAAGCTGCCAGGGCAATAACAACCATACAGGGCAGCACACCCATGCACAAGATGACACACACAGAAACAATAACACTGCATTTACATCCCCACAGGTCCCTCACCCAGCGTCACCGGAGAGGAGGTGCCAGCAACATCCAGTCCCTTCAGAAGAGGCCCACAGTGAGGACAGCAGCTCTGGATGCCTGGATCTGGATGACCAACCTGGCCCATAAGGGATCTCCGGACAGTCGGTAACCCAGGCACACTCCCATACCACCACAGAGCCTCCCCCCTCAGGAAACACCACCACAGTACCCCCCAGCGGGCCCATACCTCTGTCCCCAGGACACGTCAATCAGCAGTGTGTCCCCCACTATAGGGACCCCAGGCCACCCCACAAACATAGGATGATCAGGGACCTGGGGTCAGTGGCAGTGGGCACACGATTCAGGGGACAGAGGCACATGACAACAGGGAAGCTGGGAGGACTGCTGTGTGACAGGGGGAGGACAGGCCCAGGGAACCGACTCTCCAGGAGGCACTCAAAACATCATGGGAGCATACGACCATTCCCAGGAGACGATGGGAAAGATACTGGACAAGTTGCAGGAGACACAGTGGCTGCAGGAGGGACAGTACCTGGGGATCAGGGAGGACTTGAAGTTCATTAACACCACCCTGGTCGCCATTGCAGGGGTGCTGGCAGACATGGCCAACACCATGAGGGAGGCAGTGGCACACCACCGGGCCCCTGACACTAGCCAAACCGATTTACAGCCTTCCACCTCGGCTGCTGCTAGTGGACAGGAGGTCCCACCACAGGAACAACAGGCCACCAGCACCCCATCCCTTGCAGAAGGAGAACCACCCCGCAAACGGTCCCTGCGATCCAGGCAGAAGCCAGAGAACATTGCCAAGACCCCCACCAGGAAATAAGACTCTCCTGAATGTCACTCTTGTGTCCCACACTTTCACCCCGTCCACCTTGAACTGCCATTGCTCCCCTTCATATGCCCCCTTGGACAATGCATCTGGGATACAAATAGACTGGACTCTATCCTGGACTTTCCTTCATCATCACCCCAGCCCATTACACATCCCCCTCTAATCATTAGCACTTAAATAAACACCATTTGAATAAATACAAGTATGGAGTCTGTCAAATCATTTAACCATGTATTCGTTTAACAAGCTTTAAACACTGCAATATAACTGTACAGTATTGTATACATAGGAATGGCCTGTAGTTGGCTGCAGTCAACACATCAGGAGCGATAGTGGGACACAAATATCTGAAAATAGAGATGCCAAAGGGAACAGTAAGTGGCCATAGAATTTGGAAACTCAGCCTGCCAGTGACAATGTCAAATACAAAACTGTCATATAATAACAGTGTCTTACCTGTGTGTCATTGGAAGTACTGTCTTATAATAGTACTTCTGTTGTCCTCATCCTCTACCTCCTCATCTTCACTGTCCACAGAGTCCACTGCTGCCACACGCCCATCTCCAGCCTCATCCTCCTACAAAAAAGGCACCTGGCGACATAAGGCAAGGTTGTGCAACATACAGCTTGCCACAATGATCTGGCACACCTTCTTGGGTGAATAGTACAGGGATCCACCTGTTAGATGGAGGCAACAAAACCTGGCCTTCAGGAGGCCGAATGTCCTTTCTATTATCCTTCTTGTTCGCCCATGTGCCTCATTGTAACGTTCCTCTGCCCTTGTCCTGGGATTCCTCACAGGGGTCAGTAGCCATGAGAGGTTGGGGTAACCAGAGTCACCTGCAAATATCGAGGGACAACTGTTAGACACACACTAACCCTTAGGGCCCACACCATACCCATACACCAACAAACCCTGGGTGGGAACCAGGGCTCACCTATTAGCCACACCCAGTGCCTCTGGAGTTGAGCCATCACATATGGGATACTGCTATTCCTCAGGATAAAGGCATCATGTACAGACCCAGGATACTTTGCATTGACAATGCGAGATGTACTGGTCCGCCAGGCACACTATCCGCACATTCATCGAGTGAAAGCTCTTTCGATTTCTGAACACCTGTTCATTTCTCGGGGGGGGACAAATGCAATATGTGTACCATCAATGTTGGGGATATGTCCTATAGCATAGAAATCAGCTTTCACTGTGGCCAAATCCTCCACCTGGGGGAAACCAATATAGCTGCACATGTATTTAATCAGGGCAGACAATACTCTAGTCAGCACTATTGAGAACATTGGCTGATACATTCCTGCTGCCAAGCCCACTGTCACTTTGAAGGAGCCACTTGCCAGGAAATGGAGCACAGATAGGACTTGTACAAGAGGAGGGATCCTGATGGGCTGACAGATAGCAGATATCAGTTCATGTTCCAATTGGGCACACAGCTCTGTGATTGTGGCCCTGTCCAGTCTATAGGTGAGGATGATGTGCCTGTCCTCCATTGTTGCGAAGTCCACCAGGGGGCCTTGTACAGGGGGGGGATGTCTCCACCTATTAGTCATCCGCAGCGGTTGCAATCTAGCGGGCAAACAGTGAGTAGCTAATCAGTTTTCCATATTTCCAAACACTACACTGCATTACATGTTGTGACTGTAACACAATATGGCTATATAGGCCCAAATGGTGCCTATGTGTACTGTGACGCAGTTAGGTGCCATGGCCTGCCCCCCCCCCCTGAAATGGCATCTGCCTGTCCTGTATGGAGTGACATGTGGACATGTGATGTTGTGCGCCGTTGCGGGAGGCGGTCCATTGGGCCCTATGGGTTACAGTGGCCAGTGGTGATGTTATGCACCGCCGCGGACGTGACCACCATTTTCTATCTGTTGACCCACTTGCTACCTGACCTTCAACAGGAGAGGACCTACACTGGAAGTGCTGCTGTGACTTGTGTCTGGAACCGACCATGGCTCGTGTCACTGGGGAAAGGGCACCTGCCTTCACCGCTGCAGAGTTGGAGAGACTGGTGGATGGGGTCCTAACCCAGTACCGATTGCTGTATGGGCCTCCAGACCAACAGGTGAGTACACTGTGAGCACGATGCATGGGGCATGAATGCATGGAGTGCTGTGTGTGAGGTCCTCGTGTGGGGGGGGTTGGTGGAAGGGCCCTGGGTTGTGTACTGCATATATGGTGGGCAATGTCTGTGCGTAAGGGGATGGGAGGGCTATGGTGGGACATGAGTGTAACAGGCCGGATGGCCTGACTGATACCTTTGCTACATGTATATTTCTACAGGTCAGCACCCATCAGAAAAAGGGTACATGGCGTGCCATCGCCAAGTACGTGCGGACCCTGGGGGTCTATGGGAGGTGGAGCACCCACTGTCACAAACGGTGGGAGGACCTGAGACGCTGGGCAAGGAAGACGGCAGAGGCCCACCTTGGGATGGCCTCCCAATGAGGAAGGGGTGCCCGTCGAACCCTGACCCCCCTGATGGCCCGCATACTGGCGGTGGCCTATCCGGAGCTGGATGGGCGCTTGAGGGCATCACAGCAGCCACAAGGGGGTGAGTAGTTTCCCAATATACTACTTGTGCGTGGTGGTGTGCTCTCCGGGTGGGGGATGTGGGCCTGTGTGTGCCCCTAGGCCAGGCCAGACATTGCAGGGTAGGTCCCATGTTGGGTAGGGTATGATGTGAACCACCTTCAACCAAGCTAGTAGACATCCACTACTGGGCAGGGGTCTGTGGGTCTCAGGTATGCTGTTATTGGTGTTAGGTATTACTGTCCATGGCCTGGTGACTAGTATTGTGACTGGTAGTGCATTGCCTAATGCGTAAGGCTGTTTAGTGTGTGTGTGTGTGTGTGTGTGGTGTACGCCAACGGTGGTGTTGGAGCAGCCAGTGACCAACTGTATCCTTTGTCTCTTCCCCCCCTTTTTATTTTGTCACCCTGTCCTTCTGTGCATTAGCATCATCTGGCGGAGGAGCTGAGGCACCAGCGACGGGAGGAGCTGCATCCCACATGGCCCAGGAGGCCGAATCCACCAATGGTGAGGGCCCCAATGGGACGGAGGGCGAGGGGAGCACCACAACAGAGACAGGAGGTGACAGTTGGGACAGTGATACCTCCTCCGATGGAAGCTCGCTGGTGGTGGCGGACACCTCTGTGGCCACCCCAACTACAGGTACAGCCACCACCCCCCGTACCAGCACCGCCCTCCCAGCAGCCCCTAATCCTGTAGGTGTGACACCAGGGTGAGAGATTGTGACCTTGCACTCCCCAAGATCTGCATCACAGGGCACAATGCCACCTCCAGAACCAGTGGAAGAAGCCATCCACTCACCCCATCCTTCCCAGGATGAAGAACACGGGGCACAATGCCCCCTCCAGATCCAGTGGAAGAAGCCATCCACTCACCCCATCCTTCCCAGGATGAAGCACACTAGGCACAATGCCCCCTCCAGAACCAGTGGAAAAAGCCACCCACTTGAGAGACTGTGGCCTTGCACTCCCAAGGACCAAGCAGTGGGCAAACCACCCACTTGAAAGACTGTGGCCTTGCACTCCCCAGGACCAAGCAGTGGGAAAACCACCCACTTGAGAGACTGTGGCCTTGCATTCCCCAGGACCAAGCAGTGGGCAAACCACCCATTAGAGAGACTGTGGCTTTGCACTACCCAGGACAAAGCAGTGGGCAAACCACCCACTTGATAGACTGTGTGTAAGGAAATGCCTCCTTGGCATGGTTACCCCCTGACTTTTTGCCTTTGCTGATGCTAAGTTTTGAATTGAAAGTGTGCTGAGGCCTGCTAACCAGGCCCCAGCACTAGGTTCTTTCCCTAACCTGTACTTTTGTTTCCACAATTGGCACACCCTGGCATCCAGGTAAGACCCTTGTAACTGGTACCCTGGTACCAAAGGCCCTGATGCCAGGGAAGATCTCTAAGGGATGCAGCATGTCTTATGCCACCCTGGGGACCCCTCACTCAGCACAGACACACTGCTTGCCAGCTTGTGTGTGCTAGTGAGGACAAAACGAGTAAGCCGACATGGCACTCCCCTCAGGGTGCCATGCCAACCTCACACTGCCTATGCAGTATAGATAAGTCACCCCTCTAGCAGGCCTTACAGCCCTAAGGCAGGGTGCACTATACCATAGGTGGGGGCACAAGTGCATGAGCACTGTGTCCCTACAGTTTCTAAGCAAAACCATAGACATTGTAAGTGCAGGGTAGCCATAAGAGTATATGGTCTGGGAGTCTGTCATACACGAACTCCACAGCACCATAATGGGTACACTGAAAACTGGGAAGTTTGGTATCAAACCTCTCAGCACAATAAATGCACACTGATGCCAGTGTACATTTTATTGTAACATACACCCCAGAGGGCACCTTAGAGGTGCCCCCTGAAAACTTAACCGACTATCTGTGTAGGCTGACTATTTCTAGCAGCCTGCCACACACCAGACATGTTGCTGGCCACATGGGGAGAGTGCCTTTGTCACTCTGTGGCTAGTAACAAAGCCTGTACTGGGTGGAGGTGCTTCACACCTCCCCCTGCAGGAACTGTAACACCTGGCGGTGAGCCTCAAAGGCTCACTCCCTTTGTTACAACACCACAGGGCACTCCAGCTAGTGGAGTTGCCCGCCCCCCTCCGGCCACGGCCCCACTTTTGGCGGCAAGGCCGGGGGAGATAATGAGAAAAACAAGGAGGAGTCACTGGCCAGTCAAGACAGCCCCTAAGGTGTCCTGAGCTGAGGTGACTCTAATTTTTAGAAATCCTCCATCTTGTAGATGGAGGATTCCTCCAATAGGATTAGGGATGTGCCCCCCTCCCCTCAGGGAGGAGGCACAAAGAGGGTGTACCCACCCTCAGGGCAAGTAGCCATTGGCTACTAACCCCCCAAACCTAAACACGCCCTTAAATTTAGTATTTAAGGGCTCCCCAGAACCTAGGAACTCAGATTCCTGAAACCTAAGAAGAAGAGGACTGCTAAGCTGAAAAACCCTGCAGAGAAGACGGAGACACCAACTGCTTTGGCCCCAGCTCTACCGGCCTGTCTCCCCACTTCTAAAGACACTGCCCCAGCGACGCTTTCCCCAGGGACCAGCGACCTCTGAATCCTCAGAGGACTGCCCTGCATCTAGAAGGACCAAGAACTCCAGAGGACAGCGGCTCTGTTCACCAAAGACTGAAACTTTGTAACAAAGAAGCAACTTTGAAACAACTCGTGTTTCCCGCCGGAAGCGTGAGACTTGGCACTCTTCACCCGACGCCGCCGGCTCGACTTATGGAGAACAAACACTTCAGGGAGGACTCCCTGGTGACTGCGAGACCGTGAGTAGCCAGAGTTGCCCCACCTGAGCCCCCACAGCGACGCCTGCAGAGGGAATCCCGAGGCTCCCCCTGACTGCGACTGCCTGCTTCTAAGAACCCAACGCCTGGTAGGGACACTGCACCCGCAGCCCCCAGGACCTGAAGGATCCGACCTCCAGTGCAGGAGCCCTCTCCCTTGCCCAGGTGTTGGCTACCCCGAGGAGCCCCCCCCTTGCCTGCCTGCATCGCTGAAGAGACCCCTTGGTCTCCCATTGCTTTCTATTACAAACCCTACGATTGTTTGCACACTGCACCCGACCACCCCTGTGCCGCTGAGGGTGTACTTTCTGTGTGGACTTGTGTCCCCCCTGGTGCCCTACAAACCCCCCTGGACTGCCCTCCGAAGACGCAGGTACCTACCTGCTGGCAGACTGGAACCGGGGCACCCCCTTCTCCATTGAAGCCTATGCGTTTTGGGCACCACTTTGACCTCTGCACCTGACCGGCCCTGAGCTGCTGGTGTGGTAACTTTGGGGTTGCTCTGAACCCCCAATGGTGGGCTACCTTGGACCCAAACTTGAACCCCGTAGGTGGTTTACTTACCTGCAAAAACTAACAAACTCTTACTCCCCCCAGGAACTGTTGAAAATTGCACTGTCTAGTTTTAAAATAGCTATATGTCATTTATGTGAAAACTGTATATGCTATTTTGCTAATTCAAAGTTCCTAAAGTACCTAGCTGCAATACCTTTCATTTGAAGTATTACATGTAAATCTTGAACCTGTGGTTCTTAAAATAAACTAAGAAAATATATTTTTCTATACAAAAACCTATTGGCCTGGAATTGTCTTTGAGTGTGTGTTCCTCATTTATTGCCTGTGTATGTACAACAAATGCTTAACACTACTCCTTTGATAAGCCTACTGCTCGACCACACTACCACAAAATAGAGCATTAGTATTATCTCTTTTTGCCACTATCTTACCTCTAAGGGGAACCCTTGGACTCTGTGCATACTCTTCCTTACTTTGAAATAGTGCATACAGAGCCAACTTCATACATTGGTGGATCAGCGGTGGGGTACAAGACTTTGCATTTGCTGGACTACTCAGCCAATACCTGATCACACGACTAAATTCCCATAATTGTCATTAGAAACTGAATTTTGAAATTTTAGCTATTTTTCTAAATTTTTAAAAGTCCTGCTAGGGCCTTGTGTTAGTCCCTGTTAGCATTTCTTTTAGAGTTTAAAAGTTTTTTGAAAGTTTGAATTAAGCTCTAGAAATAGTTTTAGATTCTTAAAAAGTATTCCAACTTTTAGAAACATAATGTCTAGTGCAGAAGAGAATGTGGTGGAACTCGACCTCACACCTTACCTCCATCTTAAAATGAGGGAGCTAAATAAATAAATAAAGAAAATACAAGTTGGCATATGCCCTTCCAAAGTACAGCTCCAGGAGCTGCTGGCAGAGTTTGAAAAGCCAACCCCTCTGAGGATGACCTCCCAGAGGATGAAGCTAGTGACTTGGAGGAAAATTCCCCCCCTCCAGTCCTAGTTAGGGAGAACAGGGTCCCTCAAACCCTAACTCCAACTGTGACAGTCAAAGATGCTGCTTCCCTCACAGGAGGGTCCAGCACCTCTGTAAACACTGAGGATAGCCTCAGTGAAGATGACCTCCTGCTAGCCAGGATGGTCAAAAGATTGGCTTTAGAGAGACAGCTCCTAGCCATAGAAAGGGAAAGACAAGAGATGGGTTTTGGTCCCATCCATGGTGGCAGCAACATAAATAGGGTCAGAGTTTCTCCTGACATGTTGAAAATCCCAAAAGGGATTGTAACTAAATATGAAGAAGGTGATGACATCACCAAATGGTTCACAGCTTTTGAGAGGGCTTGTGCAACCAGAAAAGTAAACAGATCTCACTGGGGTGCTCTCCTTTGGGAAATGTTCACAGGAAAGTGTAGGGATAGACTCCTCACACTCTCTGGAAAAGATGCAGAATCCTATGACCTCATGAAGGCTACCCTGATTGAGGGCTTTGGATTCTCCACTGAGGAGCATTAAATTAGGTTTAGGGGGGCTCAAAAATCCTCGAGCCAGACCTGGGTTGATTTTGTGGACTACTCAGTGAAAACACTGGATGGTTGGATTCAAGGCAGTGGTGTAAATGATTATGATGGGCTGTACAATTTATTTGTGAAAGAACACCTATTAAGTAATTGTTCAAATGATAAACTGCATCAGCATCTGGTAGACCTAGGACCAATTTCTTCCCAAGAATTGGGAAAGAAGGCGGACCATTGGGTCAAGACTAGGGTGACCAAGACTTCCACAGGGGGTGACCAAAAGAAAGGGGTCACAAAGCCTCCCCAGGGGAAGAGTGTTGAGACATCCAAAGGTAAAAATAGTAAAGAGTCTTCTACAGGCCCACAAAAACCTTCACAGGAGGGTGGGCCCAGAGCCTCTTCACAAAACAATTTGGGGTACAAGGGTAAAAACTTTGATCCAAAAAAGGCCTGTAATCAGCCTGGACACCAAACTGGAGACAAGGCCTGTCCCAAGAAAAGTACCAATTCTAACTCCACTCCAGCTAACCCTGGAATGGCCAGTCTCCAAGTGGGATCAACAGTGTGCCCAGAGCAAATCAGGTGTCACACCGAAGCTACATTAGTCTCTGAGGGTGGGGTGAATTTAGCCACACTGGCTGCCTGGCCCCCTAACATGCAAAAATACAGGCAGCAGCTCTTAATTAATGGGACAAGTGTAGAAGGCCTGAGGGATACAGGTGCCAGTGTCACCATGGTGACAGAGAAACCGGTTTCCCCTGGTCAATACCTGGCTGGACAAACTTATCCAGTCACCAACGCTGACAATCAGACTAAAGTACATCCCATGGCTATGGTAACTTTAGAGTGGGGGGGGGTCAATGGCCTGAGACAGGTGGTGGTCTCCTCAAATATCCCTGTAGACTGTTTGCTTGGAAATGACCTGGAGTCCTCGGCATGGGCTGAGGTAGAACTGAAAACCCATGCAGCCATGCTGGGTATCCCTGAACTGGTGTGTGTCAAGGCAAGGGCACAGTGCAAGGCTCAGGGTGAAAAAGTAGTGTTGGAGCCTGGAAAAAGAGCCCAACCTACCAAGAGAAAAGGAAAGACAACTGGGGAACCAGTTGCAACACAACAACAAAAAGAGAACCTCTCTTCTCAGGAAGAAGTTCTGCCCTCTGAGGGAACTGAGCCTATGGAGTTAGGACCTTATCAGGTTGAGCTCTTAGGCCCAGGGGGACCCTCAAGGGAGCAGTTGTGTAAGGGGCAAGAAACCTGTCCCTCTCTTGAAGGCCTTAGGCCTTAGGTAGCAAGCTGCTGAAGAGTCCAATGGAAAGAAAACAGGAACACATAGGGTCTATTGGGAAGATGGACTCCTTTACACTGAGGCAAGAGATCCCAAACCTGGTGCCACTAGGAGAGTGGTAGTGCCTCAGGAGTTTAGGGAGTTCATACTGACCTTAGCCCATGATATTCCTCTTGCTGGGCATTTGGGACAGACCAAGACGTGGGAGAGATTAGTCAACCACTTCTATTGGCCCAACATGTCCCAGAAGGTCAAGGAGTTTTGTGTCTCCTGTGCCACCTGTCAAGCCAGTGGTAAGACAGGTGGGCACCCAAAGGCCCCCCTCATTCCACTTCCAGTGGTGGGGGTCCCCTTTGAAAGAGTGGGTGTGGACATAGTGGGTCCACTTGAACCTCCCACAGCCTCAGGGAACCTATACATACTAGTAGTAGTGGATCATGCTGCTAGATACCCTGAGCAATTCCCCTTAGGTCGACTACTGCCCCTGCAGTAGCCAAGGCCCTCATTGGTATTTTTACCAGAGTGGGTTTTCCTAAGGAGGTGGTGTCTGACAGAGGTACCAACTTCATGTCAGCATACCTGAAACACATGTGGAATGAGTGTGGTGTTACTTACAAATTCACCACACCATACCATCCACAAACCAATGGTCTTGTTGAGAGATTCAACAAAACATTGAAAGGCATGATCATGGGGCTCCCTGAAAAACTCAAAAGGAGATGGGATGTCCTCTTGCCATGTCTGCTTTTCGCTTACAGAGAGGTGCCTCACAAGGGAGTAGGGTTTTCCCCCTTTGAACTTCTGTTTGGCCACCCTGTAAGGGGACCACTAGCTCTTGTGAAAGAAGGCTGGGAGAGACCTCTTCATGAGCCTAAGCAAGACATAGTGGACTATGTACTTGGCCTACGTTCAAGGATGGCAGAGTACATGGAAAAGGCAAGCAAAAACCTTGAGGCCAGCCAACAGCTCCAGAAGTTTTGGTATGACCAAAAGGCTGCAATGGTTGAATTTCAACCAGGGCAGAAAGTCTGGGTTTTGGAGCCTGTGGCTCCCAGGGCACTTCAGGACAGATGGAGTGGCCCTTACCCAGTGCTAGAGAAGAAGACTCAGGTCCCCTACCTGGTGGACCTAGGCACTAGCAGGACCCCCAAGAGGGTGATCCATGTGAACCGCCTTAAGCTCTTCCATGACAGGGCTGATGTGAATCTGTTGATGGTAACAGATGAGGACCAGGAAGCTGAGAGTGAGCCTCTCCCTGATCTCCTCTCCTTAGACCCTAAAGATGGTTCAGTAGATGGAGTGATCTACTCAGACACCCTCTCTGGCCAACAGCAATCTGACTGCAGGAAGGTCCTGCAACAGTTTTCTGAGCTCTTTTCCCTAACCCCTGGTCAGACACACCTGTGTACCCATGATGTGGACACAGGAGACAGCATGCCTGTCAAAAACAAAATATTCAGACAGTCTGACCAAGTTAAGGAAAGCATCAAGGTGGAAGTCCACAAGATGCTGGAATTGGGAGTCATTGAGCACTCTGACAGCCCCTGGGCTAGCCCAGTGGTCTTAGTCCCCAAACCTCACACCAAAGATGGAAAGAGAGAGATGAGGTTCTGTGTGGACTACAGAGGACTTAATTCTGTCACCAAGACAGATGCCCATCCCATTCCAAGGGCTGATGAACTGATTGACAAATTAGGTGCTGACAAATTCTTAAGTACCGTTGACTTAACAGCAGGGTACTGGCAATTCAAAATGGTACCAGGAGCAAAAGAAAAGACAGCATTCTCCACACCTGATGGGCATTATCAGTTTACTGTTATGCCCTTTGGTTTAAAGAATGACCCTGCCACCTTCCAAAGGTTGGTGAATCAAGTCCTTGCTGGTTTGGAGTCCTTTAGTGCAGCTTATCTTGACGATATTGCTGTCTTTAGCTCCAGCTGGCAGGATCACCTGGTCCACCTGAAGAAGGTTTTGAAGGCTCTGCAATCAGCAGGCCTCTCTATCAAGGCATCCAAATGCCAGATAGGGCAGGGAACTGTGGTTTACTTGGGACACCTTATAGGTGGAGGCCAGGTTCAGCCACTCCAGCCTAAGATCCAGACTATTCTGGACTGGGCAGCTCCAAAAACCCAGACTCAAGTCAGGGCATTCCTTGGCTTGACTGGGTACTACAGGAGGTTTGTGAAGAGATATGGATCTATAGTGACAGCACTCACAGAACTTACCTCCAAGAAAATGCCCAAGAAAGTAAACTGGACTGTAGAATGCCAACAGGCCTTTGGCACCCTGAAACAAGCAATGTGCACAGCACCAGTTCTAAAAGCTCCAGATTACTCCAAGCAGTTCATTGTGCAGACAGATGCCTCTGAACATGGGATAGGGGCAGTTTTGTCCCAAACAAATGATGATGGCCTTGACCAGCCTGTTGCTTTCATTAGCAGGAGGTTACTCCCCAGGGAGCAGCGTTGGAGTGCCATTGAGAGGGAGGCCTTTGCTTTGGTTTGGTCCCTGAAGAAGCTGAGACCATACCTCTTTGGTACTCACTTTGTAGTTCAAACTGACCACAGACCTCTCAGATGGCTGATGCAAATGAAAGGTGAAAATCCAAAACTGTTGAGGTGGTCCATCTCCCTACAGGAAATGGACTTTATAGTGGAACACAGAGCTGGGAGTGCCCATGCCAATGCAGATGGCCTTTCCAGGTTCTTCCACTTAGAAAATGAAGACTCTCTTGGGAAAGGTTAGTCTCATCCTCTTTCGTTTGGGGGGGGTTGTGTAAGGAAATGCCTCCTTGGCATGGTTACCCCCTGACTTTTTGCCTTTGCTGATGCTAAGTTTTGAATTGAAAGTGTGCTGAGGCCTGCTAACCAGGCCCCAGCACCAGTGTTCTTTCCCTAACCTGTACTTTTGTTTCCACAATTGGCACACCCTGGCATCCAGGTAAGTCCCTTGTAACTGGTACCCCTGGTACCAAGGTCCCTGATGCCAGGGAAGGTCTCTAAGGGATGCAGCATGTCTTATGCCACCCTGGGGACCCCTCACTCAGCACAGACACACTGCTTGCCAGCTTGTGTGTGCTAGTGCGGACAAAACGAGTAAGTCGACATGGCACTCCCCTCAGGGTGCCATGCCAACCTCACACTGCCTATGCAGTATAGATAAGTCATCCCTCTAGCAGGCCTTACAGCCCTAAGGCAGGGTGCACTATACCATAGGTGAGGGCACAAGTGCATGAGCACTGTGCCCCTACAGTGTCTAAGCAAAACCTTAGACATTGTAAGTGCAGGGTAGCCATAAGAGTATATGGTCTGGGAGTCTGTCATGCACAAACTCCACAGCACCATAATGGCTACACTGAAAACTGGGAAGTTTGGTATCAAACTTCTCAGCACAATAAATGCACACTGATGCCAGTGTACATTTTATTGTAACATACACCCCAGAGGGCACCTTAGAGGTGCCCCCTGAAACCTTAACCGACTATCCGTGTAGGCTGACTAGTTCTAGCAGCCTGCCACACACCAGACATGTTGCTGGCCACATGGGGAGAGTGCCTTTGTCACTCTGTGGCTAGTAACAAAGCCTGTACTGGGTGGAGGTGCTTCACACCTCCCCCTGCAGGAACTGTAACACCTGGCGGTGAGCCTCAAAGGCTCACCCCCTTTGTTACAGCACCCCAGGGCACTCCAGCTAGTGGAGTTGCCCGCCCCCTCCGGCCACGGCCCCACTTTTGGCGGCAAGGCCGGGGGAGATAATGAGAAAAACAAGGAGGAGTCACTGGCCAGTCAGGACAGCCCCTAAGGTGTCCTGAGCTGAGGTGACTCTAACTTTTAGAAATCCTCCATCTTGCAGATGGAGGATTCCCCCAATAGGATTAGGGATGTGCCCCCCTCCCCTCAGGGAGGAGGCACAAAGAGGGTGTACCCACCCTCAGGGCTAGTAGCCTTTGGCTACTAACCCCCCAGACCTAAACACGCCCTTAAATTTAGTATTTAAGGGCTCCCCAGAACCTAGGAACTCAGATTCCTGCAACCTAAGAAGAAGAGGACTGCTAAGCTGAAAAACCCTGCAGAGAAGATGGATACACCAACTGCTTTGGCCCCAGCTCTACCGGCCTGTCTCCCCACTTCTTAAGACACTGCTCCAGCAACGCTTTCCCCAGGGACCAGCGACCTCTGAATCCTCAGAGGACTGCCCTGCATCTAGAAGGACCAAGAACTCCCGAGGACAGCGGCTCTGTTAAAGACTGAAACTTTGCAACAAAGAAGCAACTTTGAAACAACTCATGTTTTCCGCCGGAAGCGTGAGACTTGGCACTCTGCACCCGACACCCCCGGCTCGACTTATGGAGAACAAACACTTCAGGGAGGACTACCCGGCGACTGCGATACCGTGAGTAGCCAGAGTTGCCCCCCCTGAACCCCCACAGCGACGCCTGCAGAGGGAATCCCGAGGCTCCCCTGACCGCGACTGCCTGCTTCTAAGAACCCGACGCCTGGTAGGGACACTGCACCCGCAGCCCCCAGGACCTGAAGGATCCGACCTCCAGTGTAGGAGCGACCCCCAGGTGGCCCTCTCCCTTGCCCAGGTGGTGGCTACTCCGAGGAGCCCCCCCCCTTGCCTGCCTGCATCGCTGAAGAGACCCCTTGGTCTCCCATTGCTTTCTATTACAAACCCGACGCTTGTTTGCACACTGCACCCGGCTGCCCCCGTGCCGCTGAGGGTGTACTTTCTGTGTGGACTTGTGTCCCCCCCCGGTGTCCTACAAAATACCCCTGGTCTGCCCTCCGAAGACGCGGGTACCTACCTGCTGGCAGACTGGAACCGGGGCACCACCTTCTTCATTGAAGCCTATGCGTTTTGGGCACCACTTTGACCTCTGCACCTGACCGGCCCTGAGCTGCTGGTGTGGTAACTTTGGGGTTGCTCTGAACCCCCAACGGTGGGCTACCTTGGACCCAAACTTGAACCCGTAGGTGGTTTACTTACCTGCAAAAACTAACAAACTCTTACTCCCCCCAGGAACTGTTGAAAATTGCACTGTCTAGTTTTAAAATAGTTATATGACATTTATGTGAAAACTGTATATGCTATTTTGCTAATTCAAAGTTCCTAAAGTACCTACCTGCAATACCTTTAATTTGAAGTATTACATGTAAATCTTGAACCTGTGGTTCTTAAAATAAACTAAGAAAATATATTTTTCTATACAAAAACCTATTGGCCTGGAATTGTCTTTCAGTGTGTGTTCCTCATTTATTGCCTGTGTATGTACAACAAATGCTTAACACTACTCCTTTGATAAGCCTACTGCTCGACCACACTACCACAAAATAGAGCATTAGTATTATCTCTTTTTGCCTCTATCTTACCTCTAAGGGGAACCCTTGGACTCTGTGCATACTATTCCTTACTTTGAAATAGTGCATACAGAGCCAACTTCCTACACTGTGGCCTTGCACTCCCCAGGACAGAGCAATGTGCATGTAGCCCCCTCCAGGACCAGTGGCATTGTACCATCTTCCGGCTGAGGTGCCCCCCCCATTCCCTGTCCCCCTGAGGTGCCTGTGTATTTTCGACCTAATGTCCCTGCAGTGTTCTCTCTGCAAACCTCCAACTTTGCTGGAAATCACACATTTTTCCCACGTTTTTGTGATGGAACCTTCCAGGAATCTGCAGGAATCCACAAAATTCCTACCACCCAGCATTGTTTCATCTATACAGCTAAGAATTATGCTGCACTTGTCAGCCTAAAAATGTTTTTTCGAAACTGCCCTTTTGGACCCCTTTGTTCCCCCTCAATATCGACATGTTTTTGGCTCTTCCCTTTCACAAGCACTTGGCCCACCTACACAAATGAGGTATCATTTTTACCGGGAGACTGAGGGGAACATTGGGTGCTATGAAATGTATCCCAGTGCGGTGATCCCACCCAAAAATGTGGGAAAGATTAGATTTGTTAGCTAAATTTGAGGTTTGCTGAGGATTCTGGGTAAGAAAACATTGGGGGATCCATGCAAGTCACACCTCACTGGACTCCCTCGGGTGTCTAGTTTTCAGAAATGTCTGGGTTTGGTAGCTTTCCCTAGAAGGCTGCTGAGTCCGGGACCAAAAACGCAGGTGCCCCCCTGCAAAAACAGGTAGTTTTCTATTTGATAATTTTGATGTGTCCAGATAGTGTTTTTGGGCATTTCCTTTCATGGGCGCTAGGCCTACCCACACAATCGAGGTACCATTTTTATCGGGAGACTTAGGGGAACGCTGGGTGGAAGGACATTTGTGGTTTCTCTCAGATTCCAGAACTTTCTGTCACCAAAATGAGAGGAAAAAGTGTTTTTTTGGTCAAGTTTTGAGGTTTGCAAAGGATTCTGGGTAACAGAACCTGCTCAGAGCCCCACAAGTCACCCCATCTTGGATTCCCCTAGGTCTCTAGTTTTCAAAAATGCACAGGTTTGGTAGGTTTTCCTAGGTGCCGGCTGAGCTAGAGGCCAAAATCTACAGGTAGGCACTTTGCAAAAAACACCTGTTTTCTTTAAAAAAAATGTGATGTGTCCACGTTGCGTTTTGGTGCATTTCCTGTCGCGGGCGCTAGGCCTACCCACACAAGTGCAGTACCATTTTTATCGGGAGACTTGGGGGAATAGCAAAACAAGTGTTATTGCCCCTTGTCTTTCTCTACATTTTTTCCTTCTAAATGTAAGGCAGTGTGTAAAAAAGACATCTATTTAAGAAATGCCCTGTAATTCACATGCTAGTATGGGCACCCCGCAATTCAGAGATGTGCAAATAACCACTGCTTCTCAACACCTTATCTTGTGGCCATTTTGGAAATACAAAGGTTTTCTTGATACCAATTTTCACTTTTTATATTTCAACAAATGAATTGCTGTATACCCGGTATAGAATAAAAACCCATTGCAAGGTGCAGCTCATTTATTGGCTCTGGGTACCTAGAGTTCTTGATGAACCTACAAGCCCTATATATCCCCGCAACCAGAAGAGTCCAGCTGATGTAACGGTGTATTGCTTTAAAAAATCTGACATCACAGGAAAAAGTTACAGAGTAAAACGTGGAGAAAAATGGCTGTTTTTTTCACCTCAATTTCAATATTGTTTTATTTCATCTGTTATTTTCTGTAGGAACCACTTGTAGGATCTACCCAAATGACCCCTTGCTGAATTCAGAATTTTGTCTACTTTTCAGAAATGTTTAGCTTTCTCGGATCCTGTGTTGGTTTCTCACCCATTCTGGTCACTAACTGGAAGGAGACTGAAAGCACAAAAAATAGTAAAAATGGGGTATGTCCCAGTAAAATGTCAAAATAGTATTGAAAAATTGGGTTTTCCAATTCAAGTCTGCCTGTTCCTGAAAGCTGGGAAGATGCTGATCTTGCCACCGCAAACCCTCTGTTGATGCCATTTTCAGGGAAAAAACCACGAGCTGCCTTCTGCAGCCCTTTTTCCCATTTAAAAAAATAAATCACTGTATTTTTGCTAATTTCTTGGTCTCCTTCAGGGGAACCCACAAAGTCTGGGTACCTCTAGAATCCCTAGGATGTTGGAAAAAAAGGACGCAAATTTGGTGGGTAGCTTATGTGAACAAAAGGTTATGAGGGCCTAAGCGCGAACTGCCCCAAATAGCCAAAAAAAGGCTCGGCACAGGAGTGGGAAAAGGTCTGGCAGCGAAGGGGTTAACTATGTAGTCCGTTCCACTCTGATAAGATTCCCAGTTACGCTTCTTAGGATGCATCCATTCTGCCCCAGCCCCCCTCCCACAACAAACATGAAATATGAGTAACGATAATAATGCTTGGTGAGAGAGTACGAGACAAAGAAGTGGTAAATGACTGTAGAGGAGGTGGAGTTCCGTATTTAAGAACTCAAAAGAAAGTGCAAACGGTAAATCTCAGTAGCCGGAAACAGACTCCCAAGAGGTCGTATTTGCGCGCCGATGGACCAAGGATGCTGCCCCTGATACTGATCCTGGGCCTTTGCCTCACCCTTCCAGCAGCGCATGGAAAAATCTTTGAGCGGTGTGAGCTGGCAAGCATCATGAAGAGGATGGAGCTCGATGGATACACAGGATACAGCCTTCCAAACTGTAAGTATCGTCCGCATGGCTCGCAGTCAGACCTGTCGTGCTGCAAAAATGCCACTAGGAGACCCCCCAGCCTTTAAAATTGGTTGGGTTGCAGAAATTTCAATATAGGAGTGATTTGTTCTGAGAAACGTTTACGATACTGCAGTTGTTTCAGTAAAGAGAAGTTGTTCCTCTTTGTTTTTAATTTTCCATTTCCTCAATTCCTTATACATGCTTTAACTGCACGGTGTGAATAGGACATTTAGGATTTTTTTCTTTACATCTAACAGTAAAGCAGGTTATGTTTGAGGTCCAGCGGGGATCCTGTGGCATAACTCGTAATTATATTGTGTGCTTTTGTCATCACAGAGTCTGTGAGAGCGACTCTAGCGTTATTGTTAAGTGCAGTTAATACCGGAAGAGCTTTTATAATGATAATAATAATATTTTATGTAAGATTGTGCCATCAAAAAGACTGCTTGGTGTGCCTCCCCCCACTACAATTCCGTATTTAAATTTGCTCGTCGATGGTTGTACTACTGAATATATATTGACCAATTACTCCCCCTTCCTCTCATTAACAGGGACTTGGCGCTATGCAATGCAAATCCATTTTTAGATACCGCTTTTTTAACAGAATTTTATAGTTTTCAACATATTCAATCGTTGACTGTGTGATTAAACCAATTATTGCGACATAGAAGGCATATGGTGTACCAGTGCTATTATATCATTCGGAATACGTTGGAAAACTCGAGTATTCACAGACCAGTCAGTTTTCAGTGTTTAATTATGATTCAAACCCCACACAGTTAGTTATGAAACATTCACTCCCTTCATCCCCACCCCAACCAACCCCTCCCAGTTTGTACAGGAATAGTTTGACAAAAGCCGTTCCTGGGTTAAGGGGCGCCGTCATACAGGCTTGTGCAACCAACCCTAAGCTTTCAGCGCCCATCTCATACATTCATCTGGTTACTAGTCGTCTCCCAGGGTTTGATCTATAAGTATGGAGTTATCAGGGGAATCAGTGACTGTATGCACTGTATGCACATGCATTTCACCAGAGTGTCCCAAGCTCTGGCCTTATCCACCGTGGTGCCCCCCTTCTCATCTCCAGGAATATGATTGCATCTTCATATCCCGCCCATAGCAGTAGGGTCTCTCTCTACTTATGGATTTGGGGGCTAATAGTGGCCTTCCATTTTAATGTTATCTCACGTTTTGCCAATATCAGGGCAAGATCTATGAATTTGTGTTTAGTGGGATGATGGAAGTCTCCCAGTACACATGCTAGTGGACTTCACAGCCACATCCGTTCTGTCACTTCATTTATGCAGGCCACCACCCTGTCCCAGAAGTCACAGAGAGCAGGGCAGTCCCACACCATATGGACCATTTCTGAACCTCTATCTCGACATCTAGGGTATGCCACATCGATCGCGCTGAATTAATTTTCCCTGGAGTTAGGTATGATCTATGTAGAAAATAAAAGTTGATTAACTTAAATCTAGCATTTTGTGAAACCTTATATGAATGATTCAATATTGTGGACCAGCTTGAATCGGAGATAGGGATCCCTAGATCTTCCTCCCACTTCCGTTGTAGGTCTCCTAGGGGCAAGTTGATATCTGCTCCTATCACTTGGTAGAGGAGGCTGACCGCTCTACTCCTACCGGTCATGGTCCAGGGGACTTAACTGCTGAAATGGGCAGGGGCTTCCAATAGTGCGGTGCACCAGTGGCCTCTAATGGTTGCCACTACTGCTCGATGGAGCAAGATCTGTCCCCAGGGTAATTCATATTGGTTGGATAGCGATTCGGAAGGGTATCACCCTAGTACTCGTCTCCTACTCTGGTAATTCCCAGCTCCACCCAGTCATAAATCCTCTATAATGCTCCATTGTCACTCTTCGTGGCCAGGCATTGTACTGGCGAATAAGGTCAGTGGAACTGAGTATGCTGCAAGCAGCGCCACCAGGAATGTCTTACAGTGTGTATTTCCCAGAGCACCCCAGCATAAGGTGTGTGGGGATCAAGAGGAGTTGGGAGAGCAGCAAAAGTTCAGGCGTGCCAATCAGCACAACCTGTGGGGGATGTATGTGAGTGTCTAGCCACTAGTTGAACCATGGAACCTGGGCAGCCAGGTGATATGCTTTGAAATCAGGTGCCGCCGGGGTGTTGTCTGAGGTGGTCCTTCACAGCTTCGCTAATGCCAACCGGTGTCTCCCCGCTCCCCAGATCAGTTCCTCCAACATGTGTCCATTTCAGCGAACATTTTGCGGAGGATAACAAGGGGCAGTGTAGTGAAAAAATGAAGTAGGTGGGGGAGAGTCCCCATATTTGACATTGATATTCGACCTATATTGGAGTGTAACACTCTAATCACTGCACCTATGTTGCCATCTAGGACATTTCACCTGTCAAGATACATTCTAACTCCTAAATACTTCATGCAGGAGACTTCCCATGACAATCCTTGCAATTTGTGCAGGATAGGCATGTTGTGCGTAAGTGGAACAATTAGTGACTTCTGCCAGTTAATGCAGAGACTTGAATGGGTTCCAAATTGCCTCAGCAAGGAAATCGCCCCAGATGGGTCCACATTTTGTTTTTCAAAAAGAGGAGCAAATTGTCTACATAGAGAGCTTTTTTATGGGACAGTCCAGTCCAGAGTAGAGGTTCCCCATTCATGCTCCCCTGGCCAGTGGCTCGATCACAATTGCGAACAGTAGTGGGGAGAGAGGACAACCCTGCCCTGTGCCCCTGACTACTGAATACTTGTGCGATATCACCTCTCCGCTTCGTACCCATGCAGTATGGTTGGTATATAGCAACTGGCTGAAAGCCCCACCTAGCCCCATTCTATCCAGTACTCAGTATAAGTAGTCCCACCGGAGCCATAAAATGACTTCTTGATGTCAATCAGTACAATCACTGCTCCAGCCTCCTCCGATGGGTGTGTCTCCATGATCAATAATAATCGATGGACATTTAAGGCTGTATTGTGCCCAGCTTTGAAGCCACACTGATCAGTAAGTGTGCACATATGTGGGAGAAGGCAAGTGGCCAAGATGCACCTCAATATCTTGAAGTCCATATTTAATAATGATAACAGTCAATAGGAACACACATACTGAGGGGACCTGCCCAGCTTTAAAATGGGATCACTAGCTCCTCCCTGATTGTAGGTGGAAGTCTACCAGCTGTATGGATCTCTTGGAGGGTGATGAGACCTTCTTCAGGGTTTCTAAGACGCTAATCTGGACTCAGAGGATGCTCTCTGTGCCAATCTAACACTATCATGATCAGGTTGTGATCAGATATTGTGCAAAGGAGATATTTCTCATGACTTACGTTTCCCTGTACCTCAGGGGAACACAGAAAGGTGTCCAACCGGACATGTAAATCATGCATCCCTGAGATGAAAGAATAGTCTTGCTGTCCAGGGTGCAGCTGCCTCCAGGAGTCTACAAGGCCCCACCTCTGTTGCCAATCTCTAAAGACCCTAGCTATTCGGAGCACTGGGGAGTTGGCCAGAGGTGGGTGGGTGTGGTCCATGACTGGGTCGGCCATGTTATTGTAGACCCGGCCCCATGGGAGAGGTTGGATTAGGTGTAGAGCCAGATTTCCAGATAAGTCTGCAAAGAACCCTCCTGTTCGTGTTGGGCACATAGATCCCCACTATGGTCAGGTCATGCCTGGCTAATCTGGCAGATATTGATCCTTCCAGGTCTGGGTGGGGAGATGCTTTTTAGCTGGGTGGGGAGGTGAAAACGTTTTTCATGCTATCATGTGCAACTCTACAGAGAGCTGGAAATAACATGGCGTATTTAATACCCAACTTACGAAGTCGCTTTTTATCTTCATTGAAGGATGCATGTTGTAACTGCATGTCCCCAGTGAAGTTGGGAAATATCATCACTTTTCTATTTTCAACCTTTATTTCCCCTTTGTTTCGGGCCTGAGTGAGGATGTGATCCCGATCTTTAAAATGAAGAACCTTGGCAACTACATATCTGGGGCCTGCTCTGTGCTACGTAGGCCGTGCAGGCACCCAGTGTATGTGTTCAAGAATGAAGAAATGGGAGAGGCTCTTTGGAGCTATTTCAATGCAGAACCATGTTTCCAGGTACAAGGTCATTTCTGCGCTTGGCCCCTCAATGCATTCAGGTAGTCCAGTTATGTGTATATTGCTCCTTCTGGCCCTATGTCTTCTGCTCGTATTTCTAAAGTCTTTACATGATGTTCCATTGTGGCCATTGTCTCTCACAGGGTAGGGTCTTCCGGTTGTACATCTCCTATTATGTGCTCCGCAGTAGTTACTCATTCTATCAGCCGTTTCTGGTCATCCCTCAGGAGGCCCAAGGTGTCTATCTTGAGTTTGAGCGCCTCACATGATGCCACGGTAGTGTGCAATATTGTGTTTAGTGTTGCTCCCATTTGCTTGTCTTGGGCACCATGGTCACTTCGTCCGATACATAGGGGATAGGTTCTTGGGAACGGGCTGGGTCGTTCGATTCCTTTGACCTTGTATGTGTACCTGTGGTGACGCTGGCCCTCCAGGTAGTGGGCTCCAGTGCTGCATGCAGAGCATTATCTTTCGGGGGGTTCCACTCCAACACACCCTGCAATCCACCAGGGGGAAGACCTCCCAGTGTATGCTGTAGCTTCCATTCCTTGGTTCTGGGTCAAAGGGAGAGTTGCCATTTAGAGGCAGCGCAATACAGCATGTGTAGCAAGGGTCTCCCCGCACTATTTCTATCACCCACAACGCTCAGTTCACAGCACTGCAGGTTATTCCTTTGGGGCCGAGGAAGTGGAAAATCACCGGAAGGCCCCCTGTATCATTAACTTTCAGGCTTCGTACTTCTATGGCATGAAAATACAGTCATGTGGATACAAAAAGGTGGGGGGGGGTCTCAGGTGCACGGTAGTGAGCACACTTTATGTATTAGCCCTCGCCCCGGTGGTTGTTTAGATTAATATGCTCCACATATCTCCACAAAGCTTAGAGCTTTAAGGGGTTCTGCACCACACCGATCAACTCCTGAAGTGTGGCAAAGGGGGAGCCCGACCTGAAGCAATGTAGCCTCCCTCATGCCAGTGTTCCATCTTACAGCTCCAATCTCCTCCAACAAGGTGTGCCACAAGTTCTGGGGGGCCACCGGTCCCTCCGTCGAGGTGCTCGGTTGTAGCTGGGAGTCTCCCTTTCGCCCCACAGCTGTTGCGGTCATGGTGCCAGGTGTTCATTGGTTACGGAGCCACTAATCATGTGTCTTTGTCTGCTCGCCTTGCACACAGGAGGGAGGCTCGAGCAGCAGTGCGCAGCCTCCCTCGGTCGTACGGCGCAGATTGCTTTCACTGCAGGGGAGAGGACCTCGCATTCCGGTCACTATGTTTCCCAGGCGCACCAATTCACTTACTTGGATCTCGTAGTCTGGGCCCTCTCAGGGACCCTGCCAATTCCTCAAGGCCACCCCCACCCGGTTATCCTGCTCCTGCGCTCTTCGTGTGTCTCGGGGGAGTCTCGGGGGGCTCACTGCAGCCGGCACCGCTCCTGAGGTCCCACTTGTGGGATCGGGCTGCTTCAGTTCTGCTGACATTCAGAAAGCGCGGTTAGGGCAGTGCTGCTCTGCCATTTTGTTCAGCAGCCATGGCCATTTAAATTTGCTCTGGTTCAGCATGGACTTCGCGGCCGCAGGTCAGGGGACTCCTAGGGGTCACTTCTAGGTGTTTCTCAAGGGCTCAGATCAGCTGGGTGACTCAGGATGGCATAGCATGGTGAAGCTCGGCCGGAGCACCATAGTTGAACGTCCTACTTCATTAGCGTTAGTCTACACCCTTCGATTTGTCTAAGCAAAAACCTTCCAGGCAAAAGTGGATCAATGCTGCACAGTTACTGGTAAAAGCTGCTAAAGGAGGGTAAACTATTTGCAGAGGAACAGACTGGGCAACTGATGTGCTCTGAGGAGTTCACTATGAAGGGTTCTCTAAGGAGGTCACCGTGAGTGGCCCAAGAGTGACACAGAAGCAGACCTCAAAATATATGTGCAGGATCTGTTCGTGGATGTCATTTAAGGGCCCCTAGGAATCGCTACTGCAACCCCTGGCTTGCTCCTTGCGACTCCTAGCACTGTTGTTGCGACCGCTGCCCACAGAGGTAGCAAAATCAGTTTCATTAACACAGTGGCTGCTCATCCGTCAGTTAGGCTTCCACTCTCTTTGTTTTTCTCTCAATTTTTTAGTACACTTATAGTGAATGATGTTTCATTTTCACTATTAGTGTAATTAAATAATGGAGTACAATTAGCTGGAAACATAACCTTCCTTGGCAGCTGTGGTAAGCAAAAATGATTTTTAATGTATGTTGTGTGCTTCCTTCAGTGTGATTGTGTGTTTACATGAGAGAGAGTGTGTGTATGTTTTTATGTGAAGCATGTGTGTGTGAGTGAAATTGATGTTAAAGGGCATGTGATGTCACTTCTGCCACCCCTGGCAGTTTGGTGAATTGACTTTCATGAATCTGTGTAGTTACCTTTACTTTTTACATCCTGACACTTTCCCTTTAAAAAAGTAAAAAAAATATATAGATATCCTGCTGCATGGTGACAATGGCCCTCATTATGAGTTTGGTGGGTGGCAGAGGCCGCCCTCCAAACTCAAACCGTCGAGAGTCCGTCTGAGCGTTCAAAACACCTTTGGCCCTATTTGGAGTTCACCGCAGGGCCAGCATGCAGAAACAGTGTTTCCGTCCGCCGGCCCTGCGGTGAACAGGGCCTTAACATTGCAGCCAGCTCGTAATCGAACCGGCGGCAATGTGGCAGTGCAGTGGGTGCAGCAGCACCTATCGCGCATTTCACTGCTATAATTCCGACACTGGAATGCTCAACGGGTCTGTGCATGGGGGCCCCTGCACTGCCCATGCCAGGTGCAGGGGCCCCCATGGTGGCACAGACACCCCCATTCCGCCAGCCTTTCCATGGTGGTGGAACTGCCAAGGAAAGGTGGGCAGTATGGGGACTCATAATTCGGAGGGCAGCGCTGCCCTGGCAGATTACATCCGCCGGGACCGCCAGGCTGCCAGCAATCAGGCGGTGTCGGCAGGCTGACCATGGCGGCTCCACCACAGTCGTAATGTGGCAGGCGGAACGCCACAACCGAAACGGTCCGACCGCCACAATGAGTCTGGCGGTCTCCAGACCGCCAGACTCATAATGAGGGCCAATATTAGAAACTACTTCCTTAGCAGTTAATTTCAGAAACTTGAGTGCTGGTACGGCACCCCTATGTATTTGTCATTCACATCATAGACCCAACCCTTTGTATTTACACACCCTTAGTTTATGTTTTTTCTCCACTGAACCATTTGGCTCAGAATCAGATTCCTCTGCACTCAGCAAAATTTAACGGAGGTCCCTGCCACAATACCACTTTAACTTTTTGGATTCCTTTTGTCTGCTTTATTTTGCTTTAGCCAATTATTTCCTCCGTTTGGTGAGCTTATGAAATAGAGCTCCAGAATTAAGCAATACATGTTGTGTCACTCTCTGGGTGAAGCAATTCAAACACAAAAAACAAATAACTTGGGGCAGCCATCCAGTGCAGCCTGTACTCTGTGGTACATTTAGTATGCGGTCTCTCTAGAAACCCCTATCTTGTATAAAATATATATTTGTAAAGAGCAAGTTCACCCTAAAGGGGTATCTTGGCACTGAACTAACAGATGTTTAGAGTTACCCAACTCCGTATGCCTCATGTTATCAACCTTGGAAGGATGATATGATAAGTGAACCCACCAGGATTCAAATCTGTGGCCATGAGATCAAAAACAGATTCCAAGAGTGGATGTATTAGTCCAGTGAGGCACCAGACCTGAAATGCTAAGTAAGGGTGCACAGATCCTAGAGGAGTCCTACTCTTTCTTTACTAGGAATGCTAATGAGAATGTAAGTACAGGGTCTCAGAGTACCATTTTGACGAATGAGATAGTGAGGCTTCACCCTTCCTAGGCCACAAGGTGTCCCCTACTGTGGACCTACACAAGTGTTGTAAGTGTTTTTTAGGGAAGATGAAAGTACCTGGTTGCAAGACTTTTTATTTCCTGGTACCAGACAACTTCTTCCAGCCAGTCCATGTTGTTCCTGTCCAAGGATGTAAGGGCCCTACAGGAACTAAAACCTCTCTGACACTAGAGACTAAGTTCAATCAAGGTCTGCTTCTCTTGGGAACTCCATTCGCAAGCTTCTCATTCTAGCCGCAGGGCTGTATATCAGTTGCCAATTGTAGAGTCTGCTTCACTGGGTGCAGGTCAAAGGGTCCAGTTCAAACTTCAGACCAGAGAACCTTGAGCTTTGCACCTGAGAGTGAAACCCAGCTTTTTCCATTGAATGCATCTGCCACAGTCACAGTATCATCAAGAGTAAGGCCTCCTCTGCTGACCACATAAGGCAGAATCACTATGGGGCCAATTCACAAAGGTAAACGTAGATGTTTGGTCTAAACTTAGTTGAAGACAGTCCTGAGTGTGGACGTAAAGATGCTTCTCATAAATGCCCTTAGTGAATTACCACGAATCGTAAACTTAGACGTTTGGTCTGAGTTTAGACCAAATTTCTAAGTTTACCTTTGTAAATTGGGCCCAATGTTTCCTGGATCCTGGGGCCCTAAAGAGCATGGATGCAACCTTTGTAGTGGCACATTGTGATCTCCACAAGCTTCCTGCTGAAGTCTCCAAAAGAGTCCGCAAGATCCATTAGGTGAGAAACTATAAGGCTGTGTAACTCCCTCTCATGTTTCTGTGTAAGGAAGGGGATTATGCAGTGATGCAGCAGATATAGTCCACCTCTAGGGACTGATTTTTGTAAACGTATCGCTGTACTATTTCATTTTTATGTTTCTCTTCACTGTTATCCATTGATTTAACATCTGGGTGTGGTCTGATAGAACATCTAGTGTGCCACAGCCTAGCAGTCTGGGGAGCATGATGTATTCTGCTAACTGCAACATTATAAAATGGGCAATGTATGCCGCGCAAAAGCTGGATGAAAGACTTCAAAATGTGATAGCTGTCACAAAATGGAACTTGAAAATGAAGTTTTTTAGAGTGTGTTGACTGAAGAATTAGGAACATTTGTTATTATTTATAACTCCATAGTTGACTAGATGGGGAATTCCGGAAGACTACTGCATGTGCTTACAGGGGCCCTTTCGGAAATTTGTACTGTTCTACACATGCAAATACAATTATAATGCAATACAGTGTTCTGCTTCGACCACTAGAGAGTTTAGCACAAGTGCATAATAGGAGTATTATGAAAGCTTGCAAAGTACAGTATGCTAGCCCATGCATTGTGAACACTAGTGCCTTGAAAGTTGTACCAACATCGTTTATGGCCCGAGACTGAAAGTGTTTGACTTATTTGTGCAATGATGGGTTTTTCTATGCGTCAACCTTAAAATGCACTGAATCCATACATGGAATCCCATACCTTTGTTAACCTTAAGGACCTGTTGCCAACTTTCCATTTTATTGCAAAGACCTTAGTTCAGCTGGGCCTGGAAGTACTATCTTGCCTTCTAGGGGTTGCACCTCACATGGATAGAATGCTCTATCAATGTGAGGAGGGATGTTCTGATGAAGCATGCTGCCTCCTGGATGGGTGAGGGCCCTTGCCCTTTAAATATCATACTTTTCCATGAGATATTGCACAAGGTTTAACTATTTTTGATTTCCTCCCAGGGCACCCAAAGTTTATGGTACTAAGTTGAAGGGTAGGATGAGCTCTGGTTCTACTTTTTCCGTCCTTCCCTCTGCTAGGGTATTGGAGTGTCAGGAACTTACATCATTTAGTTTTCCCACATTGAGGTTCCTTGCTCATTTGAAGCCACCATTCGAATCCTCACTCTCCAGCAGTACAGCTCAATTTGCCAGCAGGTTCTGGTTTGGTTTGAAAAACATGCCAGATGTGGTGCAGGGAACAGGCTAAGCTACGACCAAGATCGAATAACTAAACAATACCTTTTGTATTTTTTGTCCCACTGTTAGATGGTGACATTATGGGGTACAATAATGTACTTATTCAAATGAAGGACATTGCTTACTTGCAAAGGTCTGTTTGCTGATATAGGTATAACGGGAAAAGCCTGCACCTGTTTGTTGATATAGATTTAATGAGGAAAGCCTGCACAGCTCTCCCTTGTGCTCCACAGTTTATTAAGACGTCCCACATCAGCAAAACTCAAAATGCACCGTAAGTAGAATGCAAAAATGTGAATAACGTATTCACAATTACAGACCTTACAACTAGTGTATGATCAGTAACACCGAATCATCAATCTATAGTAATAGATGGACGATTTCCCCAAGAGAGCCATTCTAAGTGACTAGAGAAGAGTGACCTCTATTACAATATCACAAAATTAAACGTGTCAATAGGTAGATGATATAAAATGTGTTAATCTATTGCAGTAAATAATATGAACTAACTTCTTAGTGGAAAAAAATCTCTGCTTATTTCCCCAGGCACCTTTGCCATTCTCTAGAGACAGACTAAAGTATATAAATAGTGATGGATGGAATGCTGGAATGCAGCCATTGGTAATTACTTGGGGTGCTTCCCAGTCCATTATTATTTTGAAACATTATACCACCTCAGTTTAAACATAGCCATATGCAAATCATCTTTGACCCTGCACCAATGGAACCAGCCCTGATGAAAAGGCACGCTGGGTCCTCCCTTGACTGAACAGAAGCAACCTAGGGCCTGTTTTAGCCTAGTTAGGGCTCATGAGCCAGGTATAGTTTGTTTCGAGTAACACAGTGTGCATGGAACCCACTTATGTGCATATCCTTCCCACTTAAGATGACAAACCTATGTATAGAAAGAAATGATGGCTGTAATGCTTGGATTAAGCTCAACCAGTGGTAATTTCTTGGGGCTGCATCCATGTCCTGCGATATTTAGCACACAATGAACCTCAGTCAAATGCAAATCAGTCTTGAACTTGCTCCAATGGGAACAGTCCAGTCTGAACTGCCAAGCCATGTTCTCCCTGAACCGGAAAAACAACCCAGGATCGGTTTCGCCCTAGTTATGAGCTCATCAATCAGGTATCGCTTGGAACTGGTGAGACAATTTGCACCGGGCTCACTTCTCAGTATATCCATTACACTTAGGTCGACACACTAAAGAATACAAAAGAGTGATGCATGGAATTCTGGATTTAATCTCAGCCCCAGGAAGTTACTCGGCCGCATACCACTCCATTGTTATTTTGCACATCATGCCCCCTCAGCTTGGACCCGACACATGTAAATCAGTCATAACCCAGGCTGGATTGAAACTGAGGTGGCATAGTGTGCAAAATAACATGGGTGGAGAAGCGGCCCAGGTAATTAACAGTGGCTGAGTTTAATTCAAGAATTCCATCCATCACTTTCTGCATACTTTAATGTTCTTAAGACAGGGAAGCCCTCTATAAACCATGTGTCACCTGACCGCATCTCCATAATAAATATACGACTTCTTTTTTTCAGACATTTTGAACATTAATGCTTTTGTAACCTTATCGCCTGTAGGGTCAGCCCCAGATCCGACAGGGCAGGTCACAGTAGGGGCAGTCTGAAGGCTCTGGTACAGCTGACAAATGATATGTAATGTGCATAGATTCCTGGTACACGGGGGTCCTCCATTTGGACCACCTAGTTCCCTCCGTCCCCGATGCTTTTATGCCCAGACTTAAGGCTGACCTTCTGTTATTGCTTGTACTGCGATGTACTTCTTAGATACTGTTTGAAAATGAACGACGAGAATGTTAAAAAAAAAAAAAAAAGTGCTAAAAGTATTTCTTTGTAAAATTGTAAAAGTCACCCCATCTTGGATTCCCCTAGATGTCTAGTTTTCAAAAATGTGCTGGTTTGCTAGGTTTCCCCAGGTGCCGGCTGAGCTAGAGGCCAAAATCCACTGGTAGGCACTTTGTAAAAAACACCTCAGTTTTTTGTGGAAAAAATGAGATGTGTTCACGTTGTGTTTTGGGCCATTTCCTTTCGTGGGCGCTAGGCCTACCCACACAAGTGAGGTACCATTTTTATCGGGAGTCTTGGGGGAACGCTGGCTGGAAGAAAATTTGTGGCTCCTCTCAGATTCCAGAACTTTCTGTCACCAAAATGAGAGGAAAAAGTGTTTTTTTTGTCAAATTTTGAGGTTTGCAAAGGATTCTGGGTAACAGAACCTGGTCAGAGCCCCACAAGTCACACCATCTTGGATTCCCCTAGGTTTCTAGTTTTCAAAAATGCGCTGGTTTGCTAGGTTCCCCAAGGTGCCGGCTAAGCTAGAGGCCAAAATCCACAGGTAGGCACTTTGTAAAAAAACCCTCTGTTTTCTGTGAAAAAATGTGATGTGTCCATGTTGTGTTTCGGGCCATTTCTTCCTTTCGTGGGCACTAGGGCTACCAACACAAGTGAGGTACCATTTTTATCGGGAGACTTGGGGGAATGCTGGGTGGAAGGAAATTTGTGGCTCCTCTCAGATTCCAGTATTTTCTGCCACGTAAATGAGAGGAAAAAGTGTTTTTTTGGTCAAATTTTGAGGTTTGCAAAGGATTTTGGGTAACAGAACCTGGTCAGATCCCCACAAGTCACCCCATCTTGGATTCACCTAGGTGTCTAGTTTTCAAAAATGCACTGGTTTGCTAGGTTTCCCCAGGTGCTGACTGAGCTAGAGGCCAAAATCCACAGGTAGGCACTTTGCAAAAAACACCTCTGTTTTCTGTGAAAAAATGTGATGTGTCCACGTTGTGTTTAGAGCCATTTCCTTTCGTGGGCGCTAGGCCTACCCACACAAGTGCAGTACCATTTTTATCGGGAGACTTGGGGGAATACAGAATAGCAAAATAAGTGTTATTGCCCCTTGTCTTTCTCTACATTTTTTCCTTCTAAATGTAAGGTATGTGTAAAAAATATGTCTATTTGAGAAATGCCCTGTAATTCACATGCTAGTATGGGCACCCCAGAATTCAGAGATGTGCAAATAACCACTGCTTCTCAACACCTTATCTTGTGGCCATTTTGGAAATACAAAGGCTTTCTTGATACCAATTTTCACTTTTTATATTTCAGCAAATGAATTGCTGTATACCCGATATAGAATAAAATCCCATTGCAAGTTGCAGCTCATTTGTTGGCTCTGGGTACCTAGAGTTCTTGATGAACCTACAAGCCCTATATGTCCCCGCAACCAGAAGAGTCCAGCTGACGTAACAGTATATTGCTTTCAAAAATCTGACATCGCAGAAAAAAGTTACAGAGTAAAACGTGGAGAAAAATGGCTGTTTTTTTACCTCAATTTCATTATTGTTTTATTTCAGCTGTTATTTTCTGTAGGAAGCACTTGTAGGATCTACACAAATGACCCCTTGCTGAATGCAGAATTTTGTCTACTTTTCAGAAATGTTTAGCTTTCTGGCATCCAGCATTGGTTTCTCACCCATTTTGGTCACTAACTGGAAGGAGGCTGAAAGCACACAAAATAGTAAAAATGGGGTATGTCCCAGTAAAATGTCAATGGTCCAGGGGACTTAACTGCTGAAATGGGCAGGGGCTTCCAATAGTGCGGTGCCACTACCGCTCGATGGAGCAAGATCTGTCTCCAGGGTAATTCATTTTGGTTGGATAGCGATTCGGAAGGGTTTCACCCTGGTACTCATCTCCTACTCTGGTAATTCCCAGCTCCACCCAGTCATAAATCCTCTATAATGCTCCATTGTCACTCTTCGTGGCCAGGCATTGCACTGGTGAATAAGGTCAGTGGAATTGAGTATGCTGCAAGCGGCGCCACCAGGAATGTCTTACAGTGTGTATTTCCCAGAGCACCCCAGCGTAAGGTGTGTGGGGATCAAGAGGAGTTGGGAGAGCAGCAAAAGTTCAGGCACGCCAATCGGCACAACCTGTGGGGGATGTAAGTGAGTGTCTAGCCACTAGTTGAACTATGGAACCTGGGCAGCCAGGTGATATGCTTTGAAGTCAGGTGCCGCCGGGGTGTTGTCTGAGTTGGTCCTTCACAGCTTCGCTAATGCCAACCGGTGTCTCCCCGCTCCCCAGATCAGTTCCACCAACATGTGTCCATTTCAGCGAACATTTTGCGGAGGATAACAAGGGGCAGTGTAGTGAAAAAATGAAGTAGGTGGGGGAGAGTCCCCATATTTGACATTGATATTCGACCTATATTGGAGTGTAACACTCTAATCACTGCACCTATGTTGCCATCTAGGACATTTCACCTGTCAAGATACATTCTAACTCCTAAATACTTCATGCAGGAGACTTCCCATGACAATCCATGCAATTTGTGCAGGATAGGCATGTTGTGCGTAAGTGGAACAATTAGTGACTTCTGCCAGTTAATGCAGAGACTTGAATGGGTTCCAAATTGCCTCAGCAAGGAAATCGCCCCAGATGGGTCCACATTTTGTTTTTCAAAAAGAGGAGCAAATTGTCTACATAGAGAGCTTTTTTATGGGACAGTCTAGTCCAGAGTAGAGGTTCCCCATTCATGCTCCCCTGGCCAGTGGCTCGATCACAATTGCGAACAGTAGTGGGGAGAGAGGACAACCCTGCCCTGTGCCCCTGACTACTGAATACTTGTGCGATATCACCTCTCCGCTTCGTACCCATGCAGTATGGTTAGTATATAGCAACTGGCTGAAAGCCCCACCTAGCCCCATTCTATCCAGTAATCAGTATAAGTAGTCCCACCGGAGGCATAAAATGCCTTCTTGATGTCAATCAATACAATCACTGCTCCATCCTCCTCCGATGGGTGTGTCTCCATGATCAATAATAATCAACGGACATTTAAGACTGTATTGCGCCCAGCTTTGAAGCCACACTGATCAGTAAGTATTCACATATGTGGGAGAAGGCAAGTGGCCAAGATGCACCTCAATATCTTGAAGTCCATATTTAATAATGATAACAGTCAATAGTAACACACATACTGAGGGGACCTGCCCAGCTTTAAAATGGGATCACTAGCTCCTCCCTGGTTGTAGGTGGAAGTCTACCAGCTTCTCGAGCAGAGTCATATATATCAATATCAATTCTTTTAGGAACATGGTGTAGAATTGCACTGGGAACCCATCATCCCTCGAACTTTGCCCAGGCCATGGTTTTAATAGGTGTATGGATCTCTTGGAGGGTGATGAGACCTTCTTTAGGGTTTCTAAGACGCCAATCTGGACTCAGAGGATGCTCTCTGTGCCAATCTAACACTATCATGATCAGGTTGTGATCAGATATTGTGCAAAGGAGATATTTCTCATGATGTACGTGTCCCTGTACCTCAGGGGAACACAGAAAGGTGTCCAACCGGATATTTAAATCATCCATCCCTGAGAAGAAAGAATAGTCTTGCTGTCCAGGGTGCAGCTGCCTCCAGGAGTCTACAAGGCCCCACCTCTGTTGCCAATCTCTAAAGACCCTAGCTGTTCTGAGCACCGGGGAGTTGGCCAGAGGTGGGTGGGTGCGGTCAATGACTGGGTCAGCCATGTTATTGTAGACCCTGCCCATGGGAGAGATTGGAATAGGTGTAGAGCCAGATTTCCAGATATGTCTGCAAAGAACCCTCCTGTGGGTGTTGGGCACATAGATCCCCACTATGGTCAGTTCATGCCTGGCTAATCTGGCAGATATTGATCTATCCAGTTCCAGGTCTGGGTGGGGAGATACTTTTTAGCTGGGTGGGGAGGTGAAAACGTTTTTTGTGCTATCATGTGCAACTCTAAGGAGAGCTGGAAAAAACATGGCGTATTTAATACCCAACTTACGAAGACGCTTTTTAGCTTCATTGAAGGATGCATGTTGTAACTGCATGTCCCCGGTGAAGTCGGGAAATATCATCACTTTTCTATTTTCAACTTTTATTTCCCCTTTGTTTCGGGCCTGAGTGAGGATGTGATCTCGATCTTTAAAATGAATAACCTTGGCAACTACAGATCTGGGGCCTGCTCTGGGCTGCGTAGGCCATGCAGGCACCCAGTGTATGTGTTCAAGCATGAAGTAAGGGGAGAGGCTCTTTGGAGCTATTTCAATGCAGAACCATGTTTCCAGGTACAAGGTCATTTCTGAGCTTGGCCCCTCAATGCATTCAGGTAGTCCAGTTAGGTCTCTATTGCTCCTTCTGGCCCTGTGTCTTCTGCTCGTATTTCTAAAGTCTTTACATGATGTTCCATTGTGGCCATTGTCTCTCACAGGGTACTGACTTCCGGATGTACATCTCCTATTATGTGCTCCGCAGTAGTTACTCATTCCGTCAGCCGTTTGTGGTCATCCCTCAGGAGGCCCAAGGTGTCTATCTTGAGTTTGAGCGGCTTACATGATGCCACGGTAGTGTGCAATATTGTGTTTAGTGTTGCTCCCATTTGCTCGTCTTGGGCACCATGGTCACGTCGCCCGATACATTGGGGACAGGTTCTTAGGAACAGGCTGGGTCGTTTGATTCCTTTGACCTTGACCTTTGACCCATGGTGACGCTGGCCCTCCAGGTAGTGGGCTCCGGTGCTGCATGCAGAGCATTATCTTTTGGGGGTTCCACTCCAACACACCCCGCAATCCACCAGGGGGAAGAGCTCCCAGTGTATGCTGAAGCTTCTATTCCTTAGTTCTGGGTCAAAGGGAGAGTTGCCATTTAGAGGCAGCGCACTACAGCATGTGTAGCAAGGGTCTCCCCGCACTACTTGTATCACCCACAAAGCTCAGTTCACAGCACTGCAGGTTATTCCTTTGGGGCCGAGGAACTGGAAAATCACCGGAAGGCCCCCTGGATCATTAATTTTCAGGCTTCGTACTTCTATGGCATGAAAATACAGTCATGTGGATACAAAAAGGTGGTGGGGGGGGTCTCGGGTGCACGGTAGTCAGCACACTTTATGTATTAGCCCTCGCCCCGGTGGTTGTTTAGATTAATATGCTCCACATATCTCCACAAAGCTTGGGGCTTTATGGGGTTCTGCACCACACCGATCAACTCCCGCAGTGTGGCAAAGGGGGAGCCCGACCTGAAGCAATATAGCCTCCCTCAGGCCAGTGTTCCATCCTACAGCTCCAATCTCCTCCAACAAGGTGTGCCACAAGTTCTGGGGGGCCACCGGTCCCTCCGCCGGTTGTAGCTGGGGGTCTTCCTCTCGCCCCACAGCTGTTGCGGTCAGGTGCCAGATGCTCATTTGTTACTGAGCCACTAATCACGTGGCTTTGTCCGCTTGACTTGCACACAGGAGGGAGGCTCGAGCAGCAGTGCGCAGCCTCCCTCAGTTGTACAGCGCAGATTGCTTTCACTGCAGGGTAGAGAACCTCGCATTCCGGTTACTATGTCTCCCAGGCGCACCAATTCACTTACTTGGATCCCGTGGTCTGGGCCCTCTCAGGGACCCTGCCAATACCTCAAGGCCACCCCCACCCAGCTATCCTGCTCCTGCGCTCTTTGTGTGTCTCAGGGGAGGCTCGGGGGCTCACTGCAGCCGGCACCGCTCCTGAGGTCCCACTCAGAGAGCACGGTTAGGGCAGTGCTGCTCTGACATTTTGTTTAGCAGCCATGGCCATTTAAATTTGCTCTGGTTTAGCATGGACTTCACGGCCACAGGTCAGGGGGCACCTAGGGGTCACTTCTAGGTGTTTCTCAGGGGCTCAGATCAGCTGGGTGACTCAGGATGGCATAGCATGGTGAAGCTCGGCCGGAGCACCATAGATGAACGTCCTACTTCATTAGCGTTAGGCTACACCCGTCGATTTGTCTGTGCAAAAACCTTACAGGCAAAAGTGGATCAATGCTGCACAGTTACTGGCAAAAGCTGCTAAAGGAAGGTAAACTATTTGCAGAGGAACAGACTGGGCAACTGATGGGCTCTGAGGAGTTCACTGTGAAGGGTTCTCTAAGGAGGTCACCGTAAGTGGCCCAAGAGTGACACAGTAGCAGACCTCAAAATATATGTGCAGGATCTGTTCGTGGATGTCATTTAAGGCCCCCTAGGGATCGCTCCTGCAACCCCTGGCTTGCGCCTTGCGACTCCTAACACTGTTGTTGCGACTGCTGCCCTCAGAGGTAGCAAAATCAGTTTCATTAACACAGTGGCTGCTCGTCCGTCAGTTAGGCTTCTACTCTCTTTATTTTTCTCTCAATTTTTTATTACACTTATAGTTAATAATGTTTCATTCTTCACTATTCGTGTAATTAAATAATGGAGTTCAATTAGCTGGGAAACATAACCTTCCCTGGCAGGTGTGGTACGCAAAAATGATTTTTAATGTATGTTGTGTGCTTCCTTCAGTGTGACTGTGTGTTTACATGAGAGAGAGTGTGTGTGTATGTTTTTATGTGTAAGCATAAGTGTGTGTGAGTGAAACTGATGTCAAAGGGCATGTGATGTCACTTCTGCTACCCCTGGCAGTTTGGTGAATTGACTTTCATGGATCTGTGTAGTTACCTTTACTTTTTACATCCTGACCCTTTCCCTTTAAAAAAACTTTAACAAATATATAGATATCCTGCTGCTTGCTGCTTGGTGACAATGGCCCTCATTATGAGTTTGGTGGGTGGCAGAGGCTGCCCTCCAAACTCAAACCGTCAAGAGTCCTTCTATGCGGTCCGAACACCTTTGGCCCTATTTGGAGTTCACCGCAGGGCCAGCATGCAGAAACAGTGTTTCTGCCCGCCGGCCAAGCGGTGAACAGGGCCTTAACATTGCAGCCAGCTCGTAATCGAACCGGCGGCAATGTGGCAGTGCAGCGGGTGCAGCAGCACCTGTCGCACATTCCACTGCCATAATTCGGGATAGTGGAATGCGCAGCGGGTCTGTGCATGCCCATGCCAGGTGCAGGGGACCCCAGGAGGCCACAGACACCCCCATTCCGCCAGCTTTTCCATTGTGGTGGAACTGCCATGTAAAGGTGGGCAGTATGGGGACTCATAATCTGGAGGGCAGCGCTGCCCTTGCGGATTACATCCGCCGGGACCACCAGGCTGCCAGCACCCTGGCGGAGTCGGCGAGCTGACCATGACGACTCCACCACGGTCGTAATATGGCAGTCGGAATGCTACAACCAAAGTGGTCCGACCGCCACAATGAGTCTGGCGGTCTCAAGACCGCCAGACTCATAATGAGGGCCAATATTAGAAAATACTTCCTTAGCAGTTAATTTCAGAAACTTGAGTGCTGGTACGGCACCCCTGTGTTTTTGTCATTCACATCATAGACCCAACCCTCTGTATTTACACACCCTTAGTTTATGTTTTTTCTACACTGAACCATTTGGCTCAGAATCAGCTTCCTCTGCACTCAGCAAAATCTAAACGGAGGTCCCTGCCACAATACCACTTTAACTTTTCGGATTCCTTTTGTCTGCTTTATTTTGCTCCAGCCAGTTATTTCCTCCGGTTGGGGAGCTTATGAAATAGAGCTCCAGAATTAAGCAATACATGTTGTGTCACTCTCTGGGTGAAGCAATTCAACCACAAAAAACAAATAACTTGGGGCAGCCATCCAGTGCAGCCTGTACTCTGTGGTACATTTAGTATGCGGTCTCTCTAGAAACCCCTATCTTGTATAAAATATATATTTGTAAAGAGCAAGCTCACCCTAAGGGGTATCTTGGCACTGAACTAACAGATGTTTAGAGTTACCCAACTCAGTATGCCTCATGTTATCAACCTTGGAAGAATGATCTGCTAAGTGAACCCACCAGGATTCAAATCTGTGGCCACGAGATCAAAAACAGATTCCAAGAGTGGATGTATTAGTCCAGTGAGGCACCAGACCTGGAATGCTAAGTAAGGGTGCACAGATCCTAGAGGAGTCCTACTCTTTCTTTACTAGGAATGCTAATGAGGATGTAAGTACAGGGTCTCAGAGTACCATTTCGACGACTGAGATAGTGAGGCTTCACCCTTCCTAGGCCACAAGGTGTCCCCTACTCTGGACCTACACAAGTGTTGTAAGTATTTTTAGGGAAGATGAAAGTACCTGGTTGCAAGACTATTTATTTCCTGGTACCAGACAACTTCTTCCAGCCAGTCCATGTTGTTCCTGTCCAAGGATGTAAGGGCCCTACAGGAACTAAAACCTCTCTGACACTAGAGACTAAGTTCAATCAAGGCCTGCTTCTCTTGGGAACTCCATTCGCAAGCTTCTCATTCTGGCCGCTGGGCTGCATATCAGTTGCCAATTGTACAGTCTGTTTCACTGGGTGCAGGTTTCAAAGGGTCCAGTTCAAACTTCAGTCCAGAGACCCTTGAGCTTTGCACTTGAGAGTGAAACCCAGCTTTTTCCATTGGCTGCATCTGCCACAGTCACAGTCTCATCAGCAGTAAGGCCTCCTCTGCTGACCAAATAAGGCAGAAACACTATGGGGCCAATTCACAAAGGTAAACGTAGATGTTTGGTCTAAACTTAGTTGAAGACAGCCCCGAGTGTGGACGTAAAGATGCTTCTCGTAAATGCCCTTAGTGAATTACCACGAATCGTAAACTTAGACGTTTGGTCTAAGTTTAGACCAAACATTTAAGTTTACCTTTGTAAATTGGGCCCAATGTTTCCTGGATCCTGGGGCCCTAAAGAGCACTGATGCAGCCTTTGCATTGGCGCATTGTGATCTCCACAAGCTTCCTGCTGAAGTCTCCAAACGAGTCAGCAAGATCCATTAGGTGAGAAACTATAAGGCTGTGTAACTCCCTTTCATGTTTCTGTGTACGGAAGGAGACTATGCAGTGATGCAGCAGATATAGTCCACCTCTAGGGACTGATTTTTGTAAACGCATTGCTGTATTATTTAAGTTTTATGTTTCTCTTCACTGTTATCCATTGATTTAACATCTGGGTGTGGTCTGATAGAACATCAAGTGTGCCACAGCCCTGCAGCCTGGGGAACATGATGTATTCTGCTAACTGCAACATTTTAAAATGGGCAAAGTATGCCGCGCAAAAGTTGGATCAAAGACTTCAAAATGTGATAGCTGTCACAAAATGGAACTTGAAAATTTATTTTTCAGAGTGTGTTGACTGAAGAATTAGCAACATTTGTTATTATTATAACTCCACAGTTGACTAGATTGGGAATTCTGGAAGACT
Source organism: Pleurodeles waltl (assembly GCF_031143425.1). Lineage (NCBI taxonomy): Eukaryota > Metazoa > Chordata > Amphibia > Caudata > Salamandridae > Pleurodeles > Pleurodeles waltl. The sequence goes on from NC_090442.1 coordinate 838,755,130, forward strand.
ACCGCATGTGCGTACAGGGGCCCTTTTGGAAACTTGTAGTGTTCTACACATGCAAATACAATTATAATGCAATACAATGTTCTACTTGGACCACTAGGGAGTTTAGTACAAGTGCATAATAGGAGTATTATGAAAGCTTGCAAAGTACAGTATGCTAACCCATGCATTGTGAACACCAGTGCCTTGAAAGTTGTACCAACATCGTTTATGGCCCGAGACTGAAAGTGTTTGGCTTATTTGTGCAATGATGGGTTTTTCTGTGTGTCAGCCTTAAAATGCACTGAATCTATACATGGAATCCCATACCTTTGTTAACCTTAAGAACCTGTTGCCAACTTTCCATTTTGTTGGTCTTCTGCTCACCTTATGATGACTCTTTTATTGTTTATACTTCTGGTAACTGCTTTGTAGTAGTTAAAAAAAGAATGGAATGTAGCACCCTTTTTTGCTATAGTAGTCCCTTCTGGTCTTGTGCTAAGCTTCTGATTTTGGAACACAGAGATCTTGAGCTCCTATCCCGGCTACAGGGAAATAGTATGATACTGGTCAAATCGCTTGATTTACAGGTGCATATAATTGGACATACATATGAAATGTTATTAATTTAACATGTGGGATGTAATGTCATGATATTCAGAGGTAGCTAAGTTCACACTTTCACTGTTTCTCAAATTTGCTCTAACAGCTGGCCATTTGCCACTAAGTATACCAAACAATTATCGATAGAACTCCAGAATTCCTTATGTAACAGAATTTAGACCCTATCATGTTTGACGAGTGTTAACAGCAAAATGTCTCTTAAAAAGCAAACTATTGATTACATTTCCTAAATACAGGGTTGAGGGAGGCCACTTTACCCCTTTATGTCCTTTCAATTTTCACCGAATTTCTGATGTAATGTGCTTCAAAAACACCTTGTGTCACAATTCTTTAGGACAGATGATCTCCCAAATCTTAAAAGCATACCACATTTTGCTAATTTCTTGCTGGCCATATGTGCCTTAGAATTTACAACTTGCCATTATTTTTCAAACTCCTCCCTAGGAATAACCTTCAGCAGATTGTGGATTGCTCTTTATATCAAATTTCAATCAGTAATACCAGCCTCTACTGTATTTTAAAATACATTTTGCCACTTTGTTTACGAATTAAATATTATTATTAAATATATACTTGTATCTATATTTTAAAAAAGTAAGTAGAGCAAGTCAGTGCTGCATCCCTTGTTGATACTATGCCTGACATATATTTGATGTTCATGTCTTGATATATTTTTCATTTGTTTGCCTTCTTGGATCCCCAGAAAATGTGCCATTATTTGCACCCGAAGTGACTCTACCAGTGATTTATGGCCTGATTTAGACTTTGGCGGATATGTTACTTCATCACAACGGTAACGGATAACCTGTATACCGAAATATAAATCCCATAGGAAATAATGCAATTTTTATTTCGGTCAAAGGGATATCTGCCACCGTTGAGATGGAGTAATCTGTCCGCCAAAATTTAAGTCAGCCCCTCAGATTGCAATATTCCATCTAGATTTACCAGCAAATGAAGCAGTATGTAAGCGCAGGACTTCTGCTGCTTATTGTTCGTTGGGCAAACTATTGGTGTCCCTGGAGAGGCCATTTACTATTTTGGGGGCACAGGGAGAAACCTAGGAAATGCTGCTGTGGAATGGTTTCAGGGGATTTCCATTCACTCTGGCTTGCAGGGAAGCAGCTTGGTGATTATGCACCAAGCTGCTTTTAACAAAGCATCTGGCCTGGTCCTCATTGCGATGGAGCTTCACTACACAGTTATCCCCCGTGATGGTCCAAGCTGTCCTGCTATTGGACAGACACAAGCGCTGGCAGTGGGCCACATGTTGCAAAGACCTTGGTTCAGCTGGGCCTGGAAGTACTATCTTGCCTTCTAGAGGTTGCACCTCACATGGTTAGAATGCTCTACCAATGTGAGGAGGGATCTTCTGATGAAGCATGCTGCCTCTGGATGGGTGAGGGCCCTCGCCCTTTAAATATCATACTTTTCCATGAGATATTGCACAAGGTTTAACTATTTTTGATTCCCTTCCCGGGCACCCAAAGTTTATGGTACTAAGTTGAAGGGTAGGATGAGCTCTGGTTCTACTTTTTCCATCCTTCCCTCCACAGTATGTTATATACACATGGAAATACTGTGACACTGCGTGCCTGGTGATTGTTTGCGCCTTCCGGCTGCTAGGGGATTGGAGTGTCAGGAACTTACATCATTTAGTTTTCCCACATTGAGGTTCCTTGCTCAGCTGAAGGCAACATTCGAATCCTCACTCACCAGCAGTTCAGCTCAATTTGCCAGCAGGTTCTGGTTTTGTTTGAAAAATATGCCAGATGTGGTGCAGGGAACAGACTAAGCTATGACTAAGATCGAATAACTAAACAATACCTTTTGTATTTTTTGTCCCACTGTTAGATGGTGACATTATGGGGTAGAATAATGTACTTATTCAAATGAATGACATTGCTTACTTGCAAAGGCCTGTTTGCTGATATAGGTATAACGGGAAAAGCCTGCACCTGTTTGTTGATATAGATTTAATGAGGAAAGCCTGCACAGCTCTCCCTTGTGCTCCACAGTTTATTAAGACGTCCCACATCAGCAAAACTCAAAATGCACCCTAAGTAGAATGCAAAAATGTGAATAACGTATTCACAATTACAGATCTCACAACTAGTGTATGATCAGTAACACCGAATCATCAATCTATGGTAATAGATGGACGATTTCCCCAAGAGAGCCATTCTAAGTGACTAGAGAAGAGTGACCTCTATTACAATATCATAAAATTCAACGTGTGAATAGGTAGATGATATAAACTGTGTTAATCTATTGCAGTAAATAATATGAACTAACTTCTTAGTGGAAAAAAAATCTCTGCTTATTTCCCCAGGCACCTTTGCCATTCTCTAGAGACAGACTAAAGTATATAAATAGTGATGGATGAAATGCTGGAATGCAGCCATTGGTAATTACTTGGGGTGCTTCCCAGTCCATTATTATTTTGAAACATTATACCACCTCAGTTTATACATAGCCATATGCAAATCAGCTTTGACCCTGCTCCAATGGAACCAGCCCTGATGAAAAGCCAAGCCGGGTCCTCCCTTGACTGAACAGAAGCAACCTAGGGCCTGTTTTAGCCTAGTTAGGGCTCACGAGCCGGATATAGTTTGTTTCTAGTAACACAGTGTGCATGGGACCCACTTATGTGCATATCCTTTCCACTTAAGATGACAAACCTAAGTACAGAAAAACATGATGGCTGTAATGCTTGGATTAAGCTCAGCCAGTGGTAATTTCTTGGGGCTGCATCCATGTCCTGCGATATTTAGCACACAATGTACCTCAGTGTGTACCCAGCCAAATGCAAATCAGTCTTGAACTTGCTCCAATGGGAACAGTCCAGTCTGAACTGCCAATCCATGTTCTCCCTGAACCGGAAAAACAACCCAGGATCGGTTTCGCCCTAGTTATGAGCTCATCAATCAGGTATCGCTTGGAACCGGTGAGACAATTTGCACCGGGCTCACTTCTCACTTAGGGCAACACACTAAAGAATACAAAAGAGTGATGGATGGAATTCTGGATTTAATCTCAGCCCCAGGTAGTTACTCGGCCGCATACCACTCCATCGTTATTTTGCACATCATGCCCCCTCAGCTTGGACCCGACACGTGTAAATCAGTCATAACCCAAGCTGGGTCGAAACTGTGGCATAGTGTGAAAAATAACATGGGTAGAGTTGCGGCCCAGGTAATCAACAGTGGCTGAGTTTAATTCAAGCATTCCATCCATCACTTTCTGCATACTTTAATGTTCTTAAGACAGGGCAGCCCTCTATAAACCATATGTCACTCAACCGTATCTCCATAATAAATATACGACTTCTTTTTTTCAGACATTTTGAACATTAATGTTTTTGTAACCTTATCGCCTGTAGCAGAGGTTCCCAAACTGTGCGCCGCGGCTTCCAGGTGCGCCATTAAAGTCAGCCAGGGGCGCCGTGAAAAGATGCACTTTATGATACAATTATGTGCTGATGGTGCCAATTAATCTTATGACCTAATAGGAAATCAAATTTTAAAACTGTAAATTTATATAAGAATCGTTTTTTTGTTCATTCCTTTGTTACTGGAGTTCGTTAAATTGCACAAAAGTCACATAATTCAAATATACAAACAGATACCAACGCCCTAATTTGGCATTTTCATCGAGGACTATGCTAGTTCCATAGACAGCATTTCACAGGCTCGGACGCCACCTACTGGAGAGGGATTGAATATTTCATGTTAAACTACTTCATTTATTTCTGTATGATATACATAGCATGGTTATTTATTACCTAATAAATGAACTTGGTGATTCTAATGCTCAGCATGTGGGCAACCTGCCGGTTGAGGGGGAAACTGCTTACATATATTTTCCCACAGGTTCTGTGTAAACACCTTTATGTTTTTTATTGAGCAAACACATTCCTGCGCATGGGTAACAATCCGCGTTTCTCAAATGAGAAAATTCCTTTGTGATGTTAGCCCAGTTTGGGTCTATTGTTTTTAAAAAATCCAAATGTTCACCCAAGTGTTGAAGAGTATTGTTTCTGACTTTACAAATTAAAGTTTTTTTTTTTTAATTAATCAATTGTTACATTTTAATTTTGTTATATGTAGGAATATGGTACCTTCATCGGCTCCATCCCAATTAAGTTTTAGAGTGAAAAAAGGAACTACTCCAGAGGCTGGGCTTACATCCCCCCGCCCACCAAAAAAAAGTAACATAATGGGGAGCCATGGCCAGTGGCCAATAGGTCAGGGGAGCCGCGGGTCAAAAAACTTTGGGAACCACTGGCCTGTAGAGTCAGCCCCAGATCCGACATTGCAGGTCACAGTAAGGGAAGTCTGAAGGCTCTGAAGCATATACATTTAGCGCAGTAATTGTATTAGTTATTTTTTCTTGGTTCTCTGGGATGCCTGCAAATTTAAGATGATATGCATTGTGTCTGTACAGTTCAGACCATTAGAGTAATTGTGCAGTCACTCCTTCAGATTTCATTGTGCTGAGTCCTTGCGTCTTGTTCTTTGTTCATGATCAAATGATATAGTCTAAAAAAGCACACTTTCCTTGTTGTAATTGTGTTTATAGCTGGTTTCAAATAACTTGTTGCATAGTTATTTTTTATGTGTGCACATATGTCATTGGGTTTATTTACATGTGGTTTTATGGTCTCTGTCCCAAAATACACTTTAGTGGTGATCATGACGCACAAAGTGACTCTGATATTGCCAGCAGTGATGGGGTGTGACAACAGGCTATGATGTCCTATTATTGTATGATACAAATATATAGGCCCAGCCCAGCGCTCACTCTGCCGTTCACTGACACACAGATTGGCAGGAAAATGGTTTTGGTTCATCTCGCTGGTGGAATATTGTATAATTCTAGAAATGAACACTTGGAATGCGGCATTATAGCCTCAGTAAGTTAAAACGTACGCCTTCTACCCCACCGTTAACTTTTAACATCAGGCCTACTTTTTCATAAGTATCTAAACGTGTAAAAATATTTGGTTGATCAGTCACAACTCTGGTGAAAGAAACCAGATAATTCTGACCTATAAGAAAATATTTCCCCTTCTCGAAACTCAGTTTTCTGTGAGGTAGATTGTGATGTATGGGAGGATATTAAGATCATTTTTTCCATAGGACATACTCTTTCATACCGAAACTGTGCACTTCCCGCCCCTTTTTACAATAAATGTTAAAACGTATTAAAAGATGAAATGTTAAATGTACCCCATAATGTTGTGCAATTTGAAATGAGTAAATGAACAATTAATCAAAAACAAAAAGTCATCTCTGAAAGGACGAGCTTCTTAAGGTAGGTTTTCTACACCACAAATCGTAGAGGAACTGTAGCCTAATATTCGAGCAAATCCTTTGCATCCAGGACCTGATTTTGTCTGTTGATTCAAGCTACAGCAAAGTGTATAAGCAACCACAACATGAAAATATGCCCCAGGTTCATCTTTCGTTGCTGCAGCACAAATTGCTGAGTCCCACCATCACACCTGGCATCTCAGCGACCGACTTGGTCCTCATGTCGACCAAACCCATCCCAAATCAATGAACAAGTTGGGTTTTGCAGCAAATGCCAGGCTCTCACTACAGCTAGGGAATCGAGGCACTCTGAAAGAGACCACACCTTATGTTATGAAAAGTTTTCTTCAGCAATCCTGAAAACAGAAATCGGCAGCAGGGTTAGATGTATAAACCATTATGTGTAAGCAGTTTTAATGTAATTGATCTATTGGTCCTGGAATCCATGGTCATGTGGTGCTTCTCATGTAGAAGAAGAGCAGGCCATGGAGGTGAAGCTGGACCATGAGAGAACCGCGGCTAACGCGCCCGAGGGCTCCAGGACGTACAGGCATTGAGGAGGGGGGCATGGAAACAGAAAGCATACACTTTCATCACCTCCCCTTTGGTGTCCACAGCTAGCCATACCTTGACGCGGGAAAACCCACATGCATGATTAACTGAACCAATTCCAGGAGGAGGGTGTAAAACCCGTCTGACACCAAAATGTAGAGACTGGAGTCAGAAGTCAGTTGCCAAACTCAAATGTGGTCCCCGAACACTATGATGCAGGGCCTTGTGCCCCAGGCAGTGACCCCCACCCTCCCATAAAATAAAGAGTTGCAGACATGGCGCAGGAGGGACCACCAGGCTCGTCATACACCTGCAGCCAGAATGGAGGTGCCCAGGAAGAGGCGACATGTACCACTAAAACTTATCCCAGAGAACCTTGTCTTATGCGAACAGCTGCTTTGATATGGATGATTCTTGTATACAGTCTGCCGCATCCTATTTTGCTACTGGTTGCCTTGAAAATGTCATATGTCATGACGAAACACATGTTGGATGTCAATGAGTTATTTGGCATATGAAGGACTTGTTTACCTTATTGAAACTGGTGATATTAATCGGATTTGTAAGAAGAAAATGGCATTCATCAATTAAAGAGACTTGATCAGATTGGAATTTGTGTGACTTCATCATTGTTAATCTTACTACATTGAAATTATATTGAGTGCTGTGGTTCTTCCTTGATTATTGCACCTTTGAAACTGTCGGGGTTCAGCCCCTCCCTTTTAAAGTGGGTAGGCCAAATGGAGAGCCACTTACCTGAACTAATAATGTCCCAGCGATACAGTCTTGTTAATAGAATACATGATCCATGCACGTGGATTCACAAGGGCAGCCATCTGCTGGCTGGGCGAACGGTAGCGATGTGGAAGCAGAAACACAACTGTAATTGAAGCTGCTGTGAGCTTCTGGTAAACCTGCTCATATTGTATGTTATACAGCTCAGTTGAACATCCAAGTCTTCATAGGAGGGCATAAAGAATAATATGAAAGCAGGTGTGTTTGTAAGTAGCCTCATATGGTTTAACTTAAGGGCACCAATCAAAAATCCTTATCAGAGCCAGGCATTCAAGCTGCCATTCTGTAACCTAAGAGTTGAAACTTGTGCTGCTTATTGTGGCAACCGAGCATTCACTTAAAGCCTGTTCAGTCTTCTTTTTCAAGTGATACAGTGCGAGCGCGTTACGGGATCCAAACTTTTATCAATACTATATAATGGATCCTTTGCTAGAGGACGATGGATCAAAACGACATAGGTTTGAGGGGATGTCACCAATGGGAATTGTGAAAATAAATAAATCAATAACAAATCAACAATATTCAATATTATAAAGCTTCAGTCAATAATCACACCAGTTTTTTAACAAGAATACATACATTTATTTCCCTATATTAACAATGCTAAGGTCAAAAAGATAACTCTCAAACACAAACGATAAGCATATAGAATCAATAGCAGCTCATTAAAACAACATATGCACCTCAATTTGATTAATACAGTTAAACAAATTATCTCCAAAAGAACCACACCTATTAATAATACAAAAACCGATAATGGTGGTACGGAATACATAAGTTCAGCATCAAATGAATTCAAACCAGATCATAAGCAATAGATGATTATTTTCCTAACTAACCACACATTAGCATTACATGTTGGGCTTCATGTGAAAAGAATTTAGAAACACTCATTTAGAAAAATACTTAACTCAATTATGTTAATATATATATAACTAATAATGTGCAGCAATATAATTATTAGTTGCAGTTGGTACCTGAAAAGCAAGAGAGACACAATTCACAGTTAAAAACATACATTACCACAATAGTAGTAACAGCAAATGATCAGCTTCCACTTGAGGACACCATCAACAGTTTTAGGCCTAACGACAGCTAATCTCAACACTTGTCTGCTATCAAGGAACAATGAACCCTCAGTTCACGCATTCCCAACGAACTCGAAGCTCTCTCCCTCTATAGTTAGTCTACACAGATTATTATACTAAAATCTAATCAACTCCAGATTGGTCAATGTATGGGGTGTTTTCATTTCAGCCAATCAACAACTAATTTGATGACCTAAACTTGACAAACCTACGCTAACTATAACATTTTCTTTCGTTAGATACACTCTCCTTCCGTCTCGTCTGTAACCCCATTGTCTCATCGCCTCTCGCATATCTTGTTCTCAGGAAGAAACTTTCTCTGCTACTTTACTTCCATCCTTGAGGAAAGACCAGATATTAGTAACATTCTCAAACAATAGAACATTTCAACGTATGCAACGCTCAGTTAATATATGACCTTGTAAGACATGTCACCGCAACCGGCTAGGGGTAGCTGTGGATACATCTACACAAGCTTGAAAACATTTATTATTTTGAAGCTTCGAATCATGGAAAATAACTACAGCATCTGAATATAATTTTGCTCAACCAAGAACAGAAAAACAACAACTTTAAAAGTTTTCTCGTTTTACACATTAGTTCATCACTCGTTATTAATACGAAAACCAAAAATAAACATATTTAAAAATACACGCTCTCACACAGACATGGGCCTATGTTGTTCTCAGCATCACCACTATACGTAAAGAAAACAATTGGAGTTTCACTGGGGCCTAATGGATAACCACTCGAGTGCATCCATTACTTAGAGCGTGCAGGAATCCCCCCTCTCCCTCCAATCGCCAGCAAAGAAAATTATTCTTTGTCCAGACCAACCCATTTATTGAACAAATACCCTCTCACTCCCGTAGAACAATAAAAAATAGAGAGAAATCTGTCCATTAATTTCATTGCTGTTTTACGCATGTGTTTGTATTCCATTGATTTCAGCAGTGCTGCATGTAGTCAGCGCCTAAGGCATGATGCAGCAAGCACTTTTGCGATTTTGAGGTGTCACAATTGGGTATGTTATAGCCACAAAATGTCAGGGGCGTGCAATACCCAAAACATATCAGACTGTGGAGTTCGGCCTCAGCTGTAACCTAGCAAAATCGAGGGTTCTTCTTAGCTGCTATCATTCCTAATTTAGTAATTGAAGTCAGTGCACAAGCTGCTGGTTTGCCTCCACAATATTCTTAGTTTATGAAGTCCTCCAAATGGTTATAGTGACCTAGGGAGGACTGGGTTGACCGGGAGCCCTGGAACAGAGATTACACCTTCATTTAGGCTGCTGGAATGCTGCCTAAGTGTATTTTCATAGCATTAATTCACCTTTCACTACAAGGACATTTGCATGTGTGCCAAAACGTTAGGGGAGGAAAGTAGAAGAATTTTGAAACAGGAATCAGGAGAAGATAATTCTATGTCAGCACCGTATACTCTGATTATGCTTCTCATTCTTTACTGTAGAAATGTCAGCACCCAATCACAATACAATATACAAAAAATAACATTACCCATGTAGCCAATATATCACTCATATCACATGCCCCAATCATATTAGAGCACCCCGTATAGGTACAGATGACTCACTTTTGTGTCCTCTTTCTTTCCTGCTTCACAGACAGTTAGGTGCTTTTATTACCTCATATGATATTGCTGGATTTGTGTTTTATTACTTCATGAGTATGTGCATTTCGCAGCTTGCGTTTTACAAGTACTGCTAGCTTACGTACATGGTGCTCAATGTCGCTGGTCAGACTCAGCACCTGTTGTTTTTCAGTAAGAAGTATTATAACTTGCATTTAACCTTTTTTCCCTTACTGAGGGAGAGCTGCGACCTCCCAAGCTGGCGATTCTTCTTGGGCTCTCATAAGTGGAGTGGGAGCGGGCCCCTCCCTCAGCCTGATGTCCGCAGTCCTATTTCTAGCCCTGCAGGTCTCCGAGCACTCACCCGCCTATGTGGAGCCACCGTCCTTCATTTGAACGTGGTTGCAACTTCAAATAAAGCGAGAGTGGCGCTTCCTACTGGCTTCTGGGCCTGGTGAGTTTCGCCCTGAATACTTTCAGAGAAATGCCTACCTACAGCGTTCAGCACTTCTTCCCTCTTCTGTGCCCAGAAAAAGATTATCAATTATAAATATTAATGCTTCCCTCACACCCTTGTGCATCCGAGTGCGCCCAGGGTAGTAAAATTGCATAGGCTTTGCCTAGAGTGATGCAGGTGGCTCCCTCCACACCTTAAAAATGATTTGAATAAACTTCACCTGCTTGGTTTCTTGCACTCCCCCGATTGTAGTCCTTGGCTATCCTTACTGTGGCACCTTGCTGCCTTATTTACATCAAATGTGGTGCAACATGGCCCAATATGAAGCCTTTGAGTACAAGGAGTATTACCAGGAGGACATTCAACCCTCTTTGGAAGAAAACTTGGTAGGTGCACTGGATAATAGTGTCCAAATGTCAGTCAATAAAGCCCTGGCCAAGGCTTTGGGCCTCCTCAACAAGCACTTTAGGAGTTTTGCCCAGCAAAAGGGTTGGCTTCCTCCTGTCACTCTTCAGAGGATCCATAAGTCCCTCTGGGCAAGCCTTCTAAAGGGAAAGCTCAGACAAAAAGGTAGCCACACAAAGAGACAGTCAAAAAAAGTCAGTGACAGTCATGGATGACCATGGTTATAGTGTACCTCAATCCCAGGAGTGGGAAGATTCTGTGGACCTTTCCAAGCCGGCTAACTCGGACTCTTCGTCCGCAGATCTCAGTGACTGTGAACAAGACAATACCCTGGGCCCAGTAAAAGGAAATGTTGCGAGCATCCCTCAGAAACATGCTCCAAGACTCCATTAAGTGCTGATGTTCAATCCTGAAGAGATCATACATTCTCTGTCCTGAAGTTGGGCCCCCTCAACAGGAGGTTGCCAAGTGCATTTAAGAACTCATCCAGCAAAGATTAGATAAGGAGATGTGTGCCAGGTTGCACACTGATTGCCCCAGGCTTGATATAGCAGGGAAGGTCACTGAGACCCCAGAAGTGGACCCTACAATGGTGACATTCTAAAACAAAGTGTGCAAGGGACCCTTATAAAGGGCCTCCATAGAGCCTGGTGTTCTTGCCAGAACAAGCTCCTGGACATCTCTGGACCTCTTACAAACATTTTGGAGTTAGCCTTCCATGCTAAAGAAACCAGCACTCCCATTGACCTACAGCTCTTTGTTGGTTGGGTGCAGCATGCCATGTGCTAGCTGTGAAATGCTAATGTGGCTTTTTCCACTGAACGCCATTGCTCCATTTTGATGCAAATTGAACCACAACTAAACGATTTAGCCTTTTCCGAAGCGGGGCCAGTGGTGCAGGGACTCCTCTTCAGTGGTCTTTTTATTAAAGATCTAGCTGAATTCACAGCAACGTTCAACTGTATGGGCAAAGTCCACTTGTCCCTGGAAAAAGTATTCCTCAATACTCTTTTTCGGAGGGCTGAACGATTTAGAGGCTGATCGTCAGGCCGTGACTTCCATCAGGGCCCCCAGCGAGATTTCTCCTACCACGGACGTGGTTATGGGCAATATAAAAGTCAGCTGAATGTACCTTCTACCCCACACAATCTCATGTGGGTCAACAATGCTTTTTGAAAGATTACAACAGTCGTCAACATGGAGCCTCCACTTACACCGGTGAGAATTATTCCTCTCTCCGAGGAAGCGTTGGGGGGCAGGACAAAGAAACGTTGGGGGGCAGGACAAAGTTGTTTTTGCTAAATTAGCAACTGATGACCCAGGATCCCTGGGTTCACGAGTCTATCCAAGGCTACAAACTGGTGTTTTACCACTCTCCCTCCCAAATGAATCACCCCCCACCCAGAACTACATTATTACCTACAAGAGCAAAAGGTAATCTCAAAGGAAATTCAGTTGCTCTTGGAGAAAGAGGCCATTGACCTTTCTTCCCCTCATCCCTGAGGCTTCATCAGAGCCATATTCTTGGTCCACAAGAGAGGAGGCGGTTCCCGCTTAGTCTTAAATCTAAAGGAGTTCAACGCCTTTCAATATACCCGCATTTCAAGATGGAGGGGGTCCATCTCTTACGGGATATTCTGCAGGAAGGTGATTAAATGGTCTGCTTGGACCTGCGAGACGCATCCTTGACGATCCCCATCTACCTTCCTCTTCCTTGATTTCTACAATTCACTTGGCTCAGTTGCTGCTTCGAGTTCAAGGTCTTTCCCTTGATCCTACCGGGACAACTCTGCTTAGTAGCCTGGAGGGTTCTCGTGTTAGAAGGCAAGTGGCAGCCATTTCTCCACAGGCTTCCTTCTACATCAACCAGGCATGGGCGTATGGCACTCACAAATGTTATGCTTCAGCATCGCATCGATTGGTCCATTGGTGTGATGAATGAAACTCAGATCCCGCTAGGGCAGAGGGCAGCTTGGTGATCAACTCCCTTTCTTCTTTAGCATCTTCAAGCCTGGCTTTCAGGTCCACTAACAATGATAAATCTGCCATCTCGGAGGGGCATGTTCTCCTTGCAGGGATGCCTGTGGGAAAACACAAAGTAGTGTGCAAACTCATGAAAGGCATACACTTGTGTAAGCTCCCACACTCCAGATATTCTTCTCTTTGGGATGTTAATGTGGTTTTACCTTTTTTAGAAAGATGGCCGGAGAATAAATACCTCTCCCGCAAGCAGCTCTCTGCCTAGCTCACTGTGCTTCTTTGCTTAATCTCTTGTAAAAGAGTGTCTGACGTCCATGCTGTTCATCTCTCTGGTAGGGTTTTCTCCCATGATGGCGTTCCCTTTTCTATTTCTGGGCAGACTAAGGGGGTCATTCTGACCCTGGCGGCCGGTGACCGCCAGGGTCACCGACCACGGGAGCACCGCCAACAGGCTGGCGGTGCTCCCAAGGGCATTCTGACCGCGGCGGTTCAGCCGCGGTCAGAAAGGGTAAACCGGCGGTCTCCCGCCGGTTTACCGCTGCCCCATTGAATCCTCCATCGCCGCCATGGGGATTCAGACACCCCCTACCGCCATCCTGTTCATGGCGGGAAACCCGCCATGAACAGGATGGCGGTAGGGGGTGCCGCGGGGCCCCTGGGGGCCCCTGCAGTGCCCATGCCAATGGCATGGGCACTGCAGGGGCCCCCGTAAGAGGGCCCCACAAAGTATTTCAGTGCCTGCTTTGCAGACACTGAAATACGCGACGGGTGCAACTGCACCCGTCGCACCCCTGCAACTACGCCGGCTCAATTCTGAGCCGGCGTCCTCGTTGCAGGGGCATTTCTGCAGGGCCGGCGGGCGCTCTTTTGGAGAGCGCCCGCCGGCCCAGCGGAAATGTTTGAATGGCCGCCGCGGTCTTTTGACCGCGGTGCGGTCATTTGTCGGCGGTACCTTGGCGGAAATGACCCCCTAAGTCTAACACTAGGACAGTAGCATATCCGGCATTTCTTACTAACACTAAACTATGCGTGGTATATTGCCTTAAAGCTTATGAAGCTGTGACTATTGAATTTAGGGGAGATCCTAGAGGACAAGTACTCATTGCTCTGCAGAAGCCATTCAAACCTGTCTCAGCTGCCACTTTGGCTAGTGGATACGTTGATTACTGGACAAAACCAGGATTGATGTTTCCATTTTTGGAGCTCACTCAGCTTGCAGTGCTATGGCCTAAAAGTCTTTCACGTTGGGCTCGCGGTTAGAGGATATTTTGAAAGCAGCAGACTGGTCTCCTGAGTCAACTCTCAAGTCCTTTTATTATAAACCCATTGTGGATGTGGCTTCAGTGGTGGTGGCACAGTTTTGAACAAGCATATTCAGAGCCTCTGGTCCTGACTTAGAATAAAACATTTTCTAGCTTATGCAGTAAGAATTTTCAATTCTATTAAGGAAACAGAGATGAGGATCATCCTATCCTGATATATGTGTGTTATGTATGACATTGTCAAATTGTGAGCTATCGGGTTCCTGTCCTGTATGTTAAGTTTATAATTATGTGTTTCATGTCATTATTTTCCATTCTGCAAACGTTTCCTGGATATGGATATTGTGGCTTTTTTCCTGGCTTCACAGTTACCAACTAGAAACATAATTGAAGTGGTCTGATTCACACGAGACGTATCTTGGTCTAGTCACAATCAAGACTAACAACAGAAGAAGTCTTGGGAGGGTCTGCTTCGACATCCCTGTTGGATGATCTTCAAATTGAAGATCGCTGTTTGGATTGCATTGACTTTTAGAAGTTAAGGTTATTATTCAAGCTAGAGAATTCTGTATTAATATGATTTATCCTGCAAAGAAAGAGAATGCAAAATGGAGTTATCTGTACTTATATGGGCTGGTCTAATATGATTGGGGCATGTGATATGAGTGATATATTGGCTACATGGGTAATGTAGTTTTTTTGTTTATTGTATTGTGATTGGCTGCTGAAATGTCTACAGTAAAAAAGAGAATACAAAATCCTCGTCTCTGTGTCCTTTATAGAATTGAAAATTCTTATCTCATAAGCTAAAGCATTTTTTATTCCCCCATTGACCTTTATTGAAGAAGATGCAATTTCAGATGGTGGACAGCAGTGGCGGCCCGTCCTTTAGGGCGGAGGGACCACGCCCCCCCACCCCATGAAGAGTGTCTGTCAGGCTGAACAAAGGTCAGCCTGACAGACACTCTTTATGTTCAGGTCAGGCAGCCAGGAGCAGACATGCGCGATTTGCGCAGACTCCTGGCTGCCTGAGCTGAACTTTGCTGTGCTGAGGAGATCACGACCCCTATGGGCGTGACCTCCTCGGCCCAGCAAAGGTGCCTCCAGGCCCTCCCCTGGGTGACGAGGAAAGCGTCACCCATTGACACTCTCCCTGGGCGCTTCAGGTTTAAGCCCTGAAGTGCCCAGGGCGAGTGTCAATCAGTGACACTTCGTCACAGAGTGGGGTTGGGTCAGCAGTCTCACTGACCCCATCCCACTCTGTGACGAGGCTGGGACTGCTGCCTTCCCTCATTGGCTGACCTAAGGTCAGCCAATGAGGGAAGGCAGCAGTCTCTACCCTCCTGGGACCTGGAGGCTAAAGGTAAGTGTGTGTGTGTGTGTATGTATGTGTGTTATGTTTTACATTGAATGTTTGGTGCGCGCGTGCATGTTTGAGTGTTATGAGTGTTGTTCATGGATGTGCGTGCGTGCGTGTGTGTGTGTGTGAAAGAATGAATGTGTTTGATCTTGTAAAATGAATGTTTGGTGCGTGCGTGCATGTTTGAATGGAATGAGTGTTGTTAATGGATGTGAGTGCGTGCGTGCGTGTGTGTGGAAGAATGAATGTGTGTGAATTTGTAAAATTAATGTTTGGTGCGCGCGTGCATGTTTGAGTGTTATGAGTGTTGTTCATGGATGTGCGTGCGTGCGTGCGTGTGTGTGTGTGTGAAAGAATGAATGTGTTTGATCTTGTAAAATGAATGTTTGGTGCGTGCGTGCATGTTTGAATGGAATGAGTGTTGTTAATGGATGTGAGTGCGTGTGTGTGGAAGAATGAATGTGTGTGAATTTGTAAAATGAATGTTTGGTGCGTGCGTGCATGTTTGAATGGAATGAGTGTTGTTAATGTGTGAGCGTGCGTGCGTGCGTGTTTGGGTGCGAAAGAATGAGTCTGTGTGTGTGTTTGTGTGTGTGCCCCGCCCGCCCTCCACCCAAAGCTGCCGGCCGCCACTGGTGGACAGCTCAATAAAGCCATTTTGGTTTTGAAATTAGTGAGTCTTCCGCTTCAGTCAGGTCTGTTGGCATGTATGCAGGTACGTGCAGTAACACCCTGTATGCCTCAAAGAAGGACTACAAAATTCGCAAATTTCATAAACTGCAGGATTTCAAGGACTTAGTTTGACATACTATGCTGTTGACACATTACTCACTACTACACCCTTGACTGTCTATGTTCAAACATAATCGCTGATTGCCATAAAGCTGAGCATAAAGCAGTTTGTGCGAAAATAAGGGACAAATATATGTAAGCACGGTGGGCATACGTAGGCACGTTAGCATCGCTTGCTGGAATTAGATGCATGCTTTATAGTGAACACACTCGTTTTGCAAATTGAATTACTGCCTCTAATATTTATTCCTCAAGTAAGACGAAGAGGACTGATTTCAGCGTGGGTCCTTCCAATACCAGTTTTGTCTCATATTGCTCTGAAGCAAGTCATCCATCCTACGTTCCCTCCTAAAATTGACGGAGCACCCTGCTAAAGAGTGACCGGTTGTTTTACTGTCGAACGGTCGTTAATTCTTATGTACAATTTCAAGTTTCTGACTGCAGAGTTCTTCTGCATTAAATGTCAGTAATTTGGCTGAAAATCTGCTTCCCTGCTGGATGAGCCATTCATAATAACTTTTAAAAAAATCATTTGTCATGCACAACGAAAGAAAGTGCATTAGTATCATCAAATAAATCATGTTTCCAGACTTCTTAATTTTAGTGATTTTTAGTCTCGGACCCCTGTCTCCTTTCCTCCACAAACCTTGAAATGCTTAGATACTTGCTGAGTGAGTTACGCTGCGGGTCACATTCTGGGGTTCATTTGAATATCTATTATTAAAACACCCGGCTCCCTTCAGGTGTCTGACCTCTGGCACTTTCTTCTCTGCCGAGATCACATCACTGTGAACTCCCATGCTGAATGGTCTACCACACTCCACCCATGGTCTAGGCCAGAAATGTAACAACTCACCCAATGAGGTAACCATGGGGAATTGTACTGAGATGAGGCAACAGAGATGAAGATCTCCTTTTATTAGTTTAACGGTACGCACGCGATGGAGAGTGAGAGAATGCGCACAGACTCGCACATGTAGCTGGGGAAATGCCACCGGCCAAAGAATGCTTAGCTCCCGTAGTTTCGGGCTGTTATAGAACTGGGGCATATGCATAGTGTTCTAGTTGTTCAGAGGAGTTGCATGCACTGCGCCATAACTGAAATCGCTGCTGCCTAGCTGATTGCACATTTGCTTAGCCATTATGCACGGGCGTGAGCGCTTGCATCGGATACCGAGCAAAGTCAAATTACCAGTTTTAAAAACTGCCCTGCTAGTCTGCAGTGGTAGGCTGGGAGCCATTTTTGTTCTTTGAGGCGCACAGGGTAGCAAATCAGTGCTGCAACCCTGGGTGGACACTTTGTCTTACACATGCTAGGGACTTATATGTTATTCAGTCTAAGCGACTTAAATGACCACCTCCCTTCTCAGGAGGCAGCAGCACTATGTGATTTCGGGAAACAACATATAATGTATATAAGTAAATGAACCACGATATGGGCAAAAGACCTGGGAATAATAAGGTTGCCAAACTGGTAGACCTTGGGATGCCTGATGGCAGGGTCAACAGAATGGGACAAGAGAGGAAGCTATAGAGTAGTTACGGACATACAGGTGCTGTCAAACTAGGGGAATGCCCTGGAGCAAAGGAAATCTAGTGATAAAAGGAGGAGCTGCCATTGGCTGTGAAACCACTGGCTGCATGGCGGAGACAGCACAGTTCAACTGCATCACTAACACATAAGAGCAGCCGGTATTCCGTGAAAAAGGAAAGAGTTGCCAACAGTGGTCCTATGGAAGCCTGACAGCTGGGTCACTGGGGGGGCAACAGAGAGAGTCAGAGGAGATACTTGCAAAAGCAGACATAGGTGGTCATTCCGACCCTGGCGGTAAAATCCGCCAGGGCCGGGGACCGCGGATGCACCGCCAACAGGCTGGCGGTGCATCCCTGGGCATTCTGACCGCGGCGGTACAGCCGCGGTCAGAAACGGGAAACCGGCGGTGTACCGCTGGTTTCCCTCTGCCCTGGGGAATCCTCCACGGCGGCGCAGCTTGCTGCGCCGCCATGGGGATTCCGACCCCCTTACCGCCATCCTGTTCCTGGCGGTTTTGGCCGCCAGGAACAGGATGGCGGTAAGGATGGCGGTAAGGGCCTTCTGGCGGTCGCCCGCCCGCCCAGCGGGAAACTCAGAATAACCGCGGCTGTCTTCTGACCGCGCAGCGGTATTCTGGCGGCTCCCGCCGGCCCTGCGGTTACCGCGGCCGGCGGGAGTCAGAATGACCCCCATAGTACTTGCAGCCCAGGCACAGCCCGAAGTGGCCTTCATCGGTAGAAAGTGAAGCCTAGAAGCTGCTTCATGCAACCCGAGGGTCCTTCACATCCAGCGGCTGTACAGGAACTTGTGTCAGATGGTGCTATCAAAGATGATTTTCGGTGGTGCCAAATTGGTTTAAGGCTTGAGATCAATTATTTAGGACTATTAATTGATTTATGATGTTCTTGAAGAATTTACGGTGTGTATCAATCATCGATCACTGTTATGATGATTTATGACCATCTAATGATTTATGACTTAATGTTAATAAACTGCGACCTTTCACCTCCACCCAGGGTCTCAGACTCTTACTGAAAGAAGGGCGGGTGGAGTGGAGCTTCAATCAAAGGCCCACTAAGACCAGGTAGCATGTCTGGGGTGGGTTAGGATATTGTGCTGCCTGGGGAGCGGTCTTGATGTGGGCATTAATCTCTACCTTTGCCCAAGGGTAACAAGGGTAGAGAATGAGTAGGACTAACTCAAGCCTTAGAGAAATACTGTTTCTAAACCCCCTAAGCCCTACCACAGACCCAGGTCAAACAAGTGACAGGAGGGGCGAATGAGCCAGATGGGAAATCTTTTTAGCTTCCTCAAGTGTAACCTGCTGATACAAAATGGCACACCAGGTGCACCACTCGGTCTTACAGAAGCACAGTGTGAATGTGTAATAAGCAGTAAGCAGTGAACGATTTTGTACATTGAAATTAATAGACAACGTTCATCTTTTTTATGTAGACACCTTAAAATGGCGGCAAATCTTACATAGTCTGCCACCAAAGTCCATAAACGTGGAGCTACTGCACAATTAATTATATTGTATATTTTAATGTTGTACTTTTTCACAGGGGTGTGCACTGCATACCATGAAAGTGGATTCAACACAGAAGCAGTAAACTTTAATCCAGGTGACAAGAGCAAGGACTACGGAATTTTCCAAATTAATAGCCGTCGGTGGTGTAAAGATGACCGCACGCCAAAAAGTCACAATATCTGCCGCACCCCATGCAGTGGTAAGTCTAATTTTCCCCACCAAACATTGTTTTAATCTACGGAAGGCATTAAAAAATTCAGGAATTAAAAAAAACATAGAGGTTCACAATCACTATATATATATATATATATATATATATATATATATATATATATATATATATCTCGCAAACACACTTTCATAGCAAGAGAAGAATCATTCAAATCTCCTTATGAGTCCAAAGGTGCTTTTTAATGAAGCCTCTCCCTTTGCACTCATAAGGAGATTTGAGTGATTCTTTTCTTGCTGGGAAAGTGTGATTGCGATATTAAGGGTAGCCGAAACCCTGATCAAATCACTGCAGACTCAGCCTCAGGATATACCGGCAAGCTGTGTTTTGGATATATATATATATATATATATATATATATATATATATATATATATTCGTAACCAAGTCCCGGAATGCAGGTGCTCCACACAGCGGTCCTGGATGGGTTCCGAGAGACCCTAATATAACCTTAGACACTCCTTCCAATATCAGGAGAACCAGGACACCTCCAATATGAAAATTCAGTTTATTTCAGCACAAAATCCAACGCGTTTCGGCAACAGCCTTACTCATGGACCATATATATACACAGTTCCTGCTGTTCTTCCTGATTGTGCCTCGCAGAGTCGGTGCACATCTACGGGCGCAGGACCCGTAATAAATCCAAAAAATAACACAGTTCACAAATGGCACTCCAAACTAAAAATTGAAAAAGAGGGGACCTACTAGAATGTGGCCACCAATGGCTGGGTTGCTGTCACCAGGAGGTTTGTTTAGATTAGTGTAATCAATATAAATTTTTAATGTATTTGTTTTGGTAATACTATCCCAATATAGAAAGTCTTGAGAATAATGGTTATGGTCCAGTCTGTGTATGTGTTTGGAGGTATAAAAGATTTCTTTCAAGCCTATGATGGTTAATGGTATATTTTCTAAGGGAGGGGGGCTTCTGTAATGATTTGGGCCAATGAAGAAGACCATATAGGTTGAAACGTGTCACTTTTCACAACCTGATAATTTGTTATTTTGATAAAACTGTATAAGCCTTAAGTAAACATCGAAGTAAACATCGAAGCTGCTTGGAGTGCCGTTTGTGATTGCTGCTGCCCAAAGCTCTGCACAGAAGCCCACGGCCAGTAATGTATAACGCAGTGCGCTAAATACCAAGGCAGCATGGTCTAGTATCTACCTCAGGCCTCTTTAATACCCTACCAGACACTCATCCCACTTTACCTCACTACTGCAGGGTCCTGCTCTCTCCCTTTGTGACAGTGTTCCCATCTTTCTCTTCCTCGTTCTTTCCTCTTTGTGTCTGTTCCCTCTCTTGGCTTCCGAAAACATCTGATGAGGAGAAATAAGCGCTGGTGGTCCCTACCAGCAAACACTGGCTCAGATCAAGCACTATATTTGGTTGGTGTATTCATCTCTCACTTTTTTTTGCTTCTTTTCTGACTTTCCTAAATAATGAGGGCAGACCGGAAGAGATTGGGGGTGGAATGTAAGTGTATAATGGGACATGCCACCCTCGAGGAAAGTGTGACTACAGAGTCATGCCCCCCCCTACTTCTTATGAAGTATTACAGAATACTAGCTTAGGGCATTATGACATGCTCATTTGAAGGGGGGAGAATGCCTACATCCATGTTATGTTTCATGTTGTATGTCCGGCTAATAGGGAAATTACAAATGGTTAGTCACTAACCTTTAACCATGGTCTAGAGACAGTCCTGAAGAAAGGCTTGTTGGATCCATAGAGGCCACTTAGGTAAGGCTGAAATGGACACTATGGTGGTCATTTTGAACCTGGCGGTGTGGCCCGCCATACCGGCGGGAAAACCAGCCAGCCGGCATGGTGGGCCACATAATGAACCCTATGAGGGCCGCCATATGTGGCCCTCACTCCCCGCCAGGCTGCCTCCGTCAGGCAGCCTGGCGGCTGTCGGAATCATTATCCAACAGGGCAGCCGTGCTGCCCCTAGGATAATGATCCATAAGCCTCCAGCCTTTCCCTGGCAGGTTACCCCACCAGGGAAAGGCTGGCAGAAGGGGTGCTCCTGGGCACCCCCGGGGGGCCCTGCACTGCCCATGCATTTGGCGATTTACGGGCACTGATCTGCACAACAGGTGCAGCTGCACCCGCCGCACAGAGACATTGGCGGCGGCTCCATGTGGAGCCGCTGTCAATGTCCCGGCCAGGCATTTCTCTGGGTCGGCGGAAACAATGTTTACACCCGCCGGCCCACAGGAATGTTCATTATACGGCCGGCAGGGATCAGGGGGCACTGGCGGTCAGTAGTTTGACTGCCAGCATGAACACAGGGGTTTCGACCACCGTGTTCATAATGAGGGCCTATATCTTACGGACATCCACGCACATATTTTTAACCATACCAAGGGCACTTAAGATTAAAGGGAAATCATGGTGTCCCTGACTATATTTATTCTAAAGACCCTGGAGGATTAATATCAGAAGATCTCCCTAGAATATGGTTGAGCCCATAACTCCCTTTGATGGCAAATGCCACTAATAAAGTGGGAGAGGGTCTGAAAAACAACTAAAAATTACTTTTATCTTGATTTGTGTTGTGTACATGCACTGAAGCCATGAATGCATCTTTTTGTGTGATGTATTTTTCAAATAATCTCAATTATGTGGCAAATAAAAATGAGAAAAACAATCCACAGTATTTTGAAGTAGCTTAACAGAGGCTAGTGACCACGCTATTCAAATAAGAACAACATATGGTGAGCAAGAGCAGACCTGTCATTTTTGAGAACTTTATCAGTACTTCCACCAGAATTACTGCGATCACAAATTTAGGATTGGGATGAGTTTGTGGTCCTTTATGGGAGATCTTTACTGAAACAGTAGGTGAACGCCAGAACCTTACGAGTTGTGATTTTTCAGATATTTCTTGTGTCTAGTTTCCTACCATGGAAACACTTTTAAAAAGTGCTCCTGCTAAGTGAGCATGGCATTTTCATTGTGGGAACAAGCTAGTAACATTCCCATATTTTATGGGGAAAGGAGGTTTGTCTAGGGAAAACATAAAGACAAAAACTTAAAAGTGCTGTTGCATTATTTTACCCTTATCATATTTGAGCCGCCTCTCTTTGCAGTCTCTGTAGGTCCTGATACCCTTCTGTCATACTGCAGGCCATTCTTCTTTTTCTTTAATTGATTGCTACATTTCTCGTTTTTAAGTGGCGTGCATGTGCTCCTCTTTGTTTACTCCCTGGTGTCCCTTCGTTTTTTTTTAAATTTATTATCATCTACACATCGATTTCGAAATGTTTGTTTATTAAGCAATACTTTTTGAGATAATGACACTCAAAGAGCCTTATTACAAAGGAGGAATTAAGTGCAGAGATTCTGGGTTGCTGGAATTTCCGCTACTGGCCAGAATCTCTGCACATAATGGCCTTTATTACAAAGGGAGAGGAAGTGGTAAGGACAGAGATGCCTCCTGTGGAGCTTGGGCACTAAATTCGAGTCTCAGCATTTACTCAGCATCCTGTGATTCTCGGTAAATAACTTGGAGCCTGATTTAGATTTTGGCGACGGCCTTTACTCCATCACAAACATGACAGATATCTCGTCTGTTGTATTACAGTTCCATTATAGCCTACTGAACTGTGACAGGGTAACCCCGCCACAAGATCTAAATCAGACACTTTGAGGGTCATTATAAGTTCGGCGGACGGTTTTTACCATCTGCCGAACTTCCGACGGGGAGGTTGCTGCTACACAGGGTACCTCCCCGCCGGCCCCATTAAGAGCTTCCCACTAGGTCAGCAGGTTGAAACCTGAGTTTCTGCCCACTGGCCTAGCGAAAAACAGGCTACACCATTGTCTCCGGCTCGTAATCGAGCCGGCGGCAATGCTGTCACCTGCAGGGCGCGCCAGCACCCTCGCAATGTTCTCTGTCTGCAAAGCAGACAGAGAACATTGCGAGGGTGCTGGCCAGGACGGCCTCTGTACTGCCCATACCAACTGCATGGACAATGTAGGCCTCCTCCCGGGGCCACCTTCACCCATTCCTTGCCAGCATTTTCATGGCGGTGGTACCACCATGAAACCACTGGCTGAGAAGGGGGTCATAATCCCCAGGCCAGCATTTCTTGCAGCGCTGTCTTGGCAGATAAGAACCGCCACCACCTCCTGCCGGAGCTGGCAGTTCCCTGGGGGCCCCACCGCTCGGACTGCCGCATTGGCAGTGATTTGACGGCTATCTGCAAGTCTGGTGGAGCTGACGGTTCCCTGACGGCCCCAATGCTCGGACTGCCGCATTGGCGGTGGTCCGACGGCTATCCGCGAGTTTGGCAGTCTAGTGGTCACCAGACTCGTAATGACCCCCTTAATCTCCCCGTGACTACCAAAAATTAATGTGTCCTTGTGTAACATAACTGATGGTCATGTAAAGCACTCCAGTACCTTCAGGTCAAGTTTTCACTATACAATTTAAAAAAATCTGGAAAGTTAAACTCTCGGAATGGGGAGGACCTGCATTTATCAGTGGTGTTCCACATGGAATTCACAATTCTATGGGGGTAATTGTAGACATTTACAACTTGCTTTCAGTAAGTGGCAAATGTCTGTGAGTCGTCCAGTGCAGGGCGGTGAAGTGCAGTGCAGTAGGATAAGAGAAAAGGTTGATTGAAAGAACATTAAGATGTTCCTTGGCTTTAACATTCTCTCCTGTGCTTTGGTAGAGTGTTAGGCATGGGCCAGACACTGGAACCAGGCTCAACTGCAGCCCATTTAAAGTCTAATTTTACTGGCTTTTTTTTGTTGGTAAAATAGAGTCAAGAGTTCCTCTCTAATGCAGGTGCAGGTACACTGTGGCACTTATAATTGTGCAGAGCTGAATTCCACACAGTTGTTCTGCACAACTCTCAGTTGGGGCCTCTGCTTTACTTATTGTGCAGGGGAAATACTGCCATGACATCCATAGCATGCATGAAACCCCGCCTACTTTTTCGATAGATCTGAAGACCTGGAGAAAATGCTAATAATGGAGAATAAAAGATTCCTCAATGTGGTAGGACACATAGAAGGCAGGGATCACCAAACCTGGCTTGGTAAGCTCTGGAGAGCAATACTACACTATGAATCAGTCCAGATTGGAACTTCAAGGGCACAAACGGTGAGTACAAAAGGCATAAAGAAGACAGATCGCTGCTGAAACATTTTAGTGAAGATATCCAAAGAAGAATGAATAATACTGAATGTGAGATCCATATTTCATGTACACTTCAAAGACAGTCGAGTGTTGCTCTTCCAGGACATGTAAGCACCATGCTCATGAAGAGAAGACAGTATTGCATCCTAGTGGTGGAACAAAACACACCAGTTAGAGATCCCTCTTCCCCTGAAGTCTGTATTAGAAATGTAGAATTACAGAGAGCACCTTAACATCGGCAGAGGTGGGGAACGGTCTACTGATACTGTTAGGTGACAAGGATCTGGATGCAGTGCGTGAAGTGCATATCTACACGAAAGATGACAGATGATGGGCAGACCAGGAAACGAGTAAGGAACAGAAACAGGCAAATATAATAGAAGTCTGGCTAGGACCATGTGATATTTCTCCATTTCTTATTAAAGGTTAAGCTTTCTTTCAACGCCAAATAAAAAGTATTGGCAAATCCAATAGGTCTGGCTCGAAATGGCAGTTATAAACTGGATTTATTGTCTTTACCAAAGTTTCTAGATGCACTGAATTAGCATTTCAGCAGGGACCTAGCAGCAAGTACAAGGAAGTTGATAGGTGCTTTGAAACTAATCAGCAACTTGGTAGGTGAATGAGGTTGCTGGGAATGTCAAATGGGTATTCCTCTAATGGAATCTATTAAAGGAACAAAATGTTGACATCTCTAGCAATTTGTTTGTTTAGCAAGAACAAGAACCAGTGTGTCTTGGACTAAATAAGAATACGAAAACGCAGACATCTCTAGCAAGCCCTGAAAAGCCCAGGGCCAAGTGTCTATCAGTGGCTCCTCATCACAGACTAGGGTGGGGTCAGCAAGTCTCACTGACCTCATCCAACTCTGTGGCGAGGTAGGGATGACCGCCTCCTCTCATTGGTTGACCTAAGGTCAGCCAGTGAGAGGAGGTTGAAGTCCTAATCCTGCAAGTACCTCGAGGCCAAAATATCTGCTGAAAGCAGGAAGGTTTTTTTAATTTTAATGTTTGATATGTGCATGCATGTGGGAATGTATGAATGTATGTGTATTTGTGAGTGCCTGTTGTGAATGGGTGTGTGGAGTGCAATGTCAGGCTTTACAAGACTGTGTGTGCGTGTTTGCTTGTGAATAATGGGTGTATGTATGCATGCTTGTGTATGCATGGGGGTGTGAGTGAGTGTGCATGTAGATGTGTGAGATGTGTGTGTGTGGCCTGTTCGCCTCCCTCCTACTTGAATTACCTACTGCCACTATTGTTGAGCTGGGCTAGACAGCACACTCTGTCAACGCGGGAGCCAATAACCAGACAAGAGTATGGGATCGTGGCCAGACCAAACCCCCCCCCCAACAAGCATGACTGCAAACATAAAAAAAATAATAGCACTGCGCCCAAGATAAGGCTTGGTAAGAAAGTACCCAGAAAGTAATTCAGCCTAACAATATGAAAGGGTCCAAAATGGGAGCTGTATAATGATTACTGTAGATTTGAATGGTAAGAGGATAGATGCTAGTCAGTTCATACATTTCAAATGCCAGTCGAGATAAGTTCTTAACAAACCTTCTGCCTAAACTAACCCAGTAGACAGAAGAAGAGCTTTTAATTGGTGGGATTTTACTGTTGATGGGGACTAATCCAATTACAATAGCCTTTCTGTCAAGGCTTCAATCAAAAAAATTAAAATATCTCATCCAAAAGTTGGAACTCATTGACTCTTGTAGATACCTATAGTCTGACATTAAAGATTTCTATTCTTTCTCATATGTACATAGTCTACACTAGGATAGATTACATCTTTGTTGCAGGAAAGTTGATAATGGATTTTCAGAAAACAGAAATTATCTTTACATCGATATCTGATTATACACCTGTGGAGACCAGATTGAGAGGTGGAGAACACAGTAAGGGTCCTTATAAATGGAGGCTAAATGAGGCTATACTGAGGTACCTAATTTATGTAAGGTGGTAACAGGAGTTACGGATTGTTTTTACCTTGATGAGAAAAGGGAGACTAGCATCAAATTGGGATGCACTGAAGGCCTGTACAAGTGGGAGAATTTGTTGTCCTAGCAGCGAATAGTAAGACAAAGGGCCTAATTGATATGTTGGCGGAAAGGGTACTCGGTCCCAACAGATGTTGCGCTGTGGATACACCCCTCGGATGGAGTAAAGGCTGTCGGAGGTTGACCTGTATGTCGGTTCACCTGATTTAGATGGACGAACATGAATGTCAGTTTTCACTGCCTGTTGCTGCCAGGAATACCCTTGTGTCAAAGTGCAGTAAAAACTGCAAAGTTCCCCTCTCGCCATGGGAGATAGCCCCTAGTGGTGGAGGTATTGTTTTTCTTAATTAAAAAAAACAAGATGCCACTTTGGGGTTTTGTTATTGAAAATAAAAAAAAATGGAAAGTTTGACGTACCGCTTCGTCTTGTTGACAGAGTCAAACTTTCAGTGGATTTCGAGGAATCGCTGTGGCAGTGGTTCCTGGAAATGTTAAATATGTCCGCTGGCCTAACACATATCTAAATATGGTGGGTGGAGTAACTTTGGAGTGAAGGTAGTAACCCATAAATTGGGCCCAAAGAGCAATAGTAAGGGGCAATTGACTAAAGAATTAAGGGCCATATTTATGGCCAAGTCATGTAGTGCAGCACAGCAAGTCACTGTGCTGCACTGCATGGCAGGGAAATGACAGGAATGCACTGAATTTAAGGCAATAGGGTGCATTCCTGCCTTTTTACCTGCACTGGTGCCTTTTTGGCTGCCTAGCGCCAATGCAGGCAGCCTTGCAGCATGGTGCAAGGGTTGCTCTGTTGCATGCAGGATTGTTTTTGTGCAGTAAGGGGCACCTTCCTGCACAAAAACAATCCCCTGAGGAATCCCCTGAGGCTTATTCCTCTATGAATGTGTGCTGCAGAATGCAGCACACATAGAAAGAGGAAGTAACGAGGACCAATAAAGATATTCTCCTTGTAACACTTCCCCTGGGAAAGCATAGCATTTTGGCGCATTTCCAGGTTTACCAGTTCTGGTAAATCTGGGAATGAATCAAAATCTATGTGAGTTGTGTGGGAACACCCATGCAATGCCCATGAAACACCTTGCCAGGGCAGAGTAACGCAATGCAGCAATTGGCACTCTATTGGGTTAAATCTGCCTTAAGAGTTGCATCGCACAAGCACCACGTTGCGTCCTGCAAACGCAAAGCAAGTGGGGCCATAAATATGCCTGTAACTTATTTGGCACACGCTAATAAAATGAAACATTCAAGCCAAAGACTAATTAATGAAATTAGGGAGCAACTCACCCTGTTAAGGATGAAGAGAACTCACTTTGTTCAAACTGAACAACTGAATTGTTGAAACAATGTTTTTATGAAAAAAAGAGAATGATAAGACGAGTTGCTGGGTTCATAACATTACTTCTAAGGCAGAATAAGGACTATGTAGTGACCATGAAGAACAAAGGGTGAGCTGCTGACAGATGAATAGGAAAAAAGCCGCTTTTCGTTTCTGCAACCACGAAGCAGGAGCACCTACCAAGTATATAATAGGCCTGGTCGTAATTTTAATTATGCTGGAGTAATAGGAGTAATTTGGTAATTTCTCTTTACTCTTGTGATGCATGGTTACAGATTTTGGAGGGAAAGAATCACTCTGTTTGTCGGCAATATCTGTTGCATCCACACCCTTGTAATCATATCTTTTTAAGGAAACTCAAGTAAGTTCAGTGCAGCACATTTAAGAATAAAATGGTGTTTGAGGGAGGATATGCACCAGAAGATGTTGTTCCTTTTTTGTTTTTTTCATCTTTGTTGGTGGGTGGTCTGGAGTTCGGACTGGAGTAGGGGCTCATGTGAGAATAACTTTTTTAAGCTAAAATGTTTGAATTTTTTAATAATGGATGTCAGGTGTGAATAAATACTTTTATCCATTTCATTGTGTGGGCTTTGTTAATTTTGCAGTGATTTGCTTATTTTGCTGTGATGTTGTTTTACTGTTTAGAGTTTAGTCTGTCATGCATTAGGCTTAGGGGGTATTTTTTCATATTTTCTTCTCACTTCTGTTGTGCTATATGTTTGTTTAAAACGTTTAGGGAATTTTGGTGGACACCCTTGGATTAAATGCAAAATGTGTGTTATTTTTTATCCGCACTATAGCCAGATATCTTCCTTCGTTCTCAGCTACCTTCTTCCACACAATACTTTTTGTACTTTGTATGTGTGACATGGTTGATATATTGCAGTTGGGGAATTTTAAAACTTTAATTTAATTTTCGTTTTTGGCATTGATGATTTAACGGTGCTGGGTAAGGAGCAGTTGCACTGTGGGCCCAGACACATTGGGTAAATAATATCGACTCTGTCCTTTCCCTGCAATGCTACACGATATTTTTCAGTGGGAAGGTGCTCCAAGCAAGACAGGGCAACTGTCTCCTTTGTTCTCCATGCCTCCTTCCTTGCCGGCCACGTGGCATTGACTGTTATGTGTAGCCAGTGTGTACAGTGTTTAACATAGGCCACCAATTTGTCTTTTGTTCTTTATGTCTCCTTCTGCACTGGCCACCATCTTGTGGAGCCAGTTAAGTATGTTTGTTTGGTGGCTATATTGTCTTGTTCTCCATGCCTCTACGAGCTATCTACCATCATTATTTAGTCAGGGTGTGTTTCAGTCCTTTACTTGAACTTTTATAAGCCATTTTTTGGAACATTGGTAAAAAAGGGCTATGTTTGTTCCTTTTTCTGTTTGTGTACTTGTGGCTGATTGTAGTACAGTACAGTTGTTTTTGTATTCATGTGTTTATTTTTGCCTTCCCCCCCACCTCCTATAGAGTCCCCAAGGGCACTAGCAATTTTTTAATGTTTATTGTTTATTTTTGCCTACCTCCCACAGAGTCTCCATGGGCCCTGAAGCGGCGCTACCAAGTATTTATTGTATTTTGTCGGTTTGGGCTGCCTCCCAAAGAGCCCCCATGGTCCTGGTGGGGCATCAGCAATTATTTATTGTTTTTATTATCTTTGCCTGCCTTCTCCTGTCTCCCATAGGGGTTCCATGGCCCTCGGTGGACACCAGCAATAAAAAAAATAATTACATAATTTTTTCCCTACACCTCCAGCCTCCTAAAGGGGGTCACATGACCCTGGATGGACACCAGCAATTAAATACATCATTTATTCATTTTCTCTGCATGGCCTGCCTCTCATAGGGATCCCATGGCTCTGGAGGGACACAAACTAACCTTTTTCCTGTGTAATGTTGTTGTGAAAAAAATAGTTTATGCATGGTTCTGGTAAACTATTGTTAAGTGTTTGAGATGATTATGATGATGATTCCACTCTTGTTACATTGTCTATATTCTGATTGCCTATGTTTCACTGACTTTTTATGTTGCTTGCAGGTTCACAGTAAGACATTACGCATAGTACTGATACAAATTAGCTCACAGTAATGTCTTGGTCATCTTCTGCTAAGTGCTTCTGCTCTTGTTTGGTGCCAAATGCGAGTGCTAAAAAGATGCCCACTAAGAAAGAGGTTCCTGACAAGAAAGTGACTTACGTGGAGGAGAAGAAGCAGCCTGTTGCCACTGGTAGTATAAAGCCCTCATCTTTTTTCAGGAACATGATGTACCTACTGCACCCTTCTCTGGATGGAAAGAGGCTGGGAGGATCATCCCTGCATCAACAGCACCAAAGCCTAAGCCATGCCTCTCAGTGCTGCAGTAACTGCTGTCATAGAGAGCAGTGAATCTGAAATTAAAGTGTTCCAGCCGCAAACAGAATCATTGCAGGAAAGTCACAAACAGGAGCCACAGTCGAAAACAGATCTTCTGGAAGTAAGAGCAGAAGAGCAAGTTCATCTTCCTGATGAGCAAAATGTTGATGAGAAGACGGCTCTTCCCTCATCAGATTCACAATCTTCAGCAAGGAAAAGAAAGAGTACTCCCCTATCTTCTACAAGCCCTTCTTCTGATGATCTGGACATAGATTGGACCATGGCAGAGTCTGGGAGACAAGGGAAAAGGAAGTAACCTGAAGGCCTGGCAGGTGAGGAAGGTGGTGATGACAAGGGTTTTGAGCCAGAGATTGTCTCTGGAGAGTGGCACAGGGGAAGCACGGCTCTCCTGTACTCAACCTGCTCAGAGGTGTTTGGTTCCACACATGCCCCCTTGCTTGCATATTTGCAAAGACCCAGAAACCTGCAGCCTCCACCACCACCTCTACAACAGTTGCAGCATGCCCTACAAAAAGGCAAACTACACAACCACCTAGCTTAACCTCCTGTTCTTCAGGCTTCGGCACAATAAGAAAGCTCTTATCACCATTTTTGGAATTCCTTTTGATTTAATTAGCACGAGGATAACATCACAATATTCTACATTTGCCACAAGAAAGCGTGTAGTTGTAAGCTAGGTAGGCACTATGGCATCAGAGGCTAACTATCCCATTTGAAATAGCTGTATGCACTCATGTGGGAATAGCCCTAAAAACAATACTGTTGTTGGTGAGAGAGAAGCAACTTCTAAAGAAGATGGGGAGGAGGAAGAAGAGGATGCCAGCAGCATTCCACAAAGCAGCCTTGTAAGTCTCCTCCCACAACACAGCAACCTCTGTTATAGTATGTTATGTTAAGGGGCTTGTGAAGTATATAGCTGCCCCAAATACACAGCTTCCCGGCACTGGACCCAGAGGACATAAGAGCTGCAGCTGCCCGCACCTAATGGAGCGGGGGAGGGCTAGATGGAGAAGAGCCAAGTCTTAAGAGATTTCCTAAAAGGCAGATGATTCTGGGTCTTCACAAGGCAGAGAGGGAGTGAGTTAAAAAGAGCACGGCAGGAGCAACCACCAGCTCTTGCTGTCCTTATTCGGGGTACAATAGCCAGGTTGAGACCCGCTGAGCGCAAGGGTCGTAGGGGTTGGTATGGTGATATGAGGTTGAACAGGATAGGGCCCCCCTGGGAGTGCAAGGTCTTGTGAGTGATGCACATGGTTTTAAAGTGAATGCACTTGTCCATGAAGCTTGCAAAGGAGACCAGAGGTTGGGGCAAAATTTATGGAAGAAGAATAGCAGCCACGCTGTAGCATTTTGGGACAGATGGAGTCTTTTTGTGACTGATTTGTTGGCTCCCAGATAAGACTGTTGCAGTAATCTAATTGGAACAAAATTACCACCTGAATATGGTTTGTCAGATGCGGGAGTCGAAAAGGCTCAGGATGGGCTTGAGACTTCTCAAAAGTGCAAAGCAAGAACTGCCCGCCATTTTGGCTTGAGCTTCAATAGACAAGGTGTTTTCCATCTAGGCTCCTAAATTTTTTATGGATGGCTTGGGGGGGAGGGGTAAGGTAAGAAGGCCAACGGTGGTCATCCCAGGAGTGGACATATTTGCCTAGTACCAGTATTTCTGTTACATTTGCGTTCATGCATATACAGCTGTCGCTCATCCACTCTGCCGCAGGAAGCATACCTTTTTGAAAGATGTCCTTGTCTTGCGTGGAATTTTCAGAGTGAAAGAATTGGCTGGGTGTCATCAGCATATGACACCAGCACAAGCCCTGAATATTTAATGACCTGTGCCAATGGCTGAATGTAAATATTGAAAAGGGTAGGGCACAATGAGAGCCCTCTGCATTGGTTAAGGAACAAAGGGATACAGTGACTTCCACCGAAAAACACCCAAGCAGCCTACCTACTGCTGGCACATGTATGTCGCTTGTGGCACTAGTACCGCAACAAAAACAGTCTACTATTAAGGCTGGGTGTACCCAAGGAGGTGCTGTACTAGCAAAACCATGAAAAAGCCCATTTCTACAATGGGAAGCTGGCTAAAATATTAGTGCTTGACTTCCTTTCTTTTTCTTTTGTGGAAATATTGGAATTTCTGGAATTTGTGGAGACCCTTTGCCCAAAATGGAAGGTTCCCAGCTGGACCTATTTTGTCACAGTTCCTGTGCCGGCACTGCACCATGAAGTGCTGCCATCGGTTGGGAACGCTGTGAAGTAGAATGCTGCTCAGTCCATCTACCTCATGACCCACATGTGGACCATGTGCATCACTGCATACTGGATTTCTTTCCAGGGAGCTAAGCAAAGACTAGCTGCTGGTCTTACCCCTTATTATACTTTTTCAGGGCATTCAGCTGCATGTAACAGTTGCAATGTTTGCCATTGAGAAATCTCACAATAGGATTTGTTCCCACTGACAATGGCAGTAATATAGTCAAAGCCATGGCTGTCGGTTGATTTTGCAGTCTCATGTGCATAGCATGCTCCATCAACCTAATCATGCAGGACTTTCTTTTAAAAAAGATGAAGTCAGCAACATACTGGCCATCTGCTGAAGAATATATATACTCATTTCCATCATTCATTCGAAGCCCGGAAACAGATAACAATTATTCACCGTACTAATAAACTGTCTGTACAAGCTCTTATACAGGACGTACCAATATGTTGGAACACAACCTACTACATGCTGAAACACCTGTTTCAGTAGTACAAGTCTAGCAACCATTATGTAAATCAAAGGAGAGGGGACTCCAACTTCCAAAGCCATGACAATGGAGGTGAACAAACAGGGGCATAGTGGAGTGCCTGATCTTAAATGCTACTCTCTTTTGAAATTATGACATTGTGACAGGGCCCTGAGAGCCCGACGATCACATGTCCTGCTTTTCCCTTGCAGGTCTAAGGGCCAGATGTAGCAAAGTAAAATTTTGCGAGTTGCAAATTGCGAGTCATACCGACTCGCAATTTGCAACTCGCAAAATGTTATGCAGAAAGGTGTCTCAGACACCTGCGACTCGCTATGGGGTCGCAAAGACCCACCTCATGAATATTAATGAGGTGGGTCGCATTTTGCAACCCCATAGCGAGTCCATGCACTCACATGGATGGTGGCCAGCTGGAGACAGCAGACCTCCATGTCTGTGACTGCTTTTTTAATAAAGCAGTTTTTTTTTTCTTTTTGCAGCCCGTTTTCCTTAAAGGAAAAAGAGTTGCAAAAAGTAAAACTTCCAAAACCATTTGGTTTCGTTTTTTTCAGAGAAGGTGAACAAAGCGGTCACAAAGCAACTGCGAGTCAGTACCGAATTGGAATTTGGGGATGTGCCTCACGTTAGGCTGTTTGCATGGCGCAAACTGCGTTTTTCGCAGTTTGCGACATGCAAACAGCTACCTAAATCTGGCCCTAAGCATCATACCCCTGGGGACCACAGAGGGAATACATACAGATGATCGGCTTTTAGATGTTGAAAATGCCAACCCTCCGATGCATGCAGACTG
This sequence comes from Pleurodeles waltl, assembly GCF_031143425.1. Classification (NCBI taxonomy): domain Eukaryota; kingdom Metazoa; phylum Chordata; class Amphibia; order Caudata; family Salamandridae; genus Pleurodeles; species Pleurodeles waltl. The sequence continues at coordinate 838,789,066 of NC_090442.1, forward strand.
GTGACATTCGGGGAAGGGAGAGTGCAACATGGAAGCAGGATCGTCAAAGGTGGAAAAAATGTTCACCAATGTCAATGAAAAAACAGCTTCTTTGGTGGATTGATTAATCCTTTGCTTGAACACTGATCAAAGGCTGGAAAAAGAGACTGAGTCCTCCAGAGACTACATCTGTGTCCCAATACTGGATCCATGATACAAAAAGAACTGGCCACTTTAATTTCTTTCACAGAAACTGATGTCTTAGTTTACAAGACTTGGTTCCCCAATAAAGTGAGTGATCAAGATGACGAACAACTGTAAATTTGAGTCCAGGGCAGAAGTTCTAAGGTGCAATCTTCACCCATCAGAGAGGGTGGTCCTGTTGACCCAAAGTCTCTGCAGCAGCGACCAACACCATCACAAGATTCTCCAAAAACCACAGCAACAACCACTTCAAGTTCCTGCCAACCTCCTCAATGGGATGCCTTCAATCAGCAAGACTTAAGTCGAGTGCAGAGGTGCAGACAACACAGACACAGCACATGGCAGCGCCAATGCCAATTGAGAAGATGGTCTAAGACTATCTAGATGCACCAAAAGAGGTGTACTTGGATCAAGACAAACTGACCTATTGGTGTGGGAAGAGGGCACATTGGGCAGATCCCAGCAAGCTAGCAAAAAAGTATCAAACATGCCCAGTAGCCAATGTTAACACCATGTTTTCTGTGCAGCTGGCACAGTTACCACAGTCAGAATTACCAGCTTGTTGTTTCAAAACATGGATAGAAAATGAACCAACACTTCGTACTAAAAGATTATAGTGCTTCTGAAACAACCGAGGATGACCTGGGCAATTGGTCTGACATCTCAAGTTTGGCGAGTGATTATATATATAATATATGTTACAAAGATGGAGCAGTCTCCTGCATGCGCCTAACAGCCGGTGATGCTGAGAATGGTGTCTCAGCTTACTGCACCTTGAAATTAGTTAAATCCACCATATGAGATGAAGACGGCACTCAAACCGGGTGAAACAGAGAAATTTATTTAAGCAAGGTCGCAAAAAACATTGATGTGTTTCAGCCGACACCCCTGCCTTTTGTCAAATAAATGTAGTTGTTTTCACCCCGTTGGAATGCCGACTTCATATTTTGTGGTGGTTTTCCTGTGTGTGTGTATATATATATATATTATATACATATATATGTTCACTTAAAAAAACAAAGGTTACAGGGATGGTATAGTTAGGCTCACATTTTAAATGTATGAAAACAAAGAAATTCACCAGTTATAGTTAGAGTTACCTCATGTAACTATGACTCGGCCCTAAGGTAACTATAACTCGCACCCCGGCCATGCATAGCTTTTTCAGCAAAAGTTTTATTGCAAATGTTACATTGATATTATCAATGATGTTATCAAAGATGTCATGAGTGCCGTAATTTGTGGGGTAATTAGCAGTACATGGCGAGGGTGCGATCAACCTTGTACTGTGCACAACCTTCACCCGTGCGCAGGGGAGCTTGCTGAAGCATTTCATCTCTGTCTGCTACACGTGTGCAGGGGACGGAGATGAAAGATCAGTTTTTTTACAGTGGGACCTGCTTTACAGGTCGTGCTGTCAAAACCCAAAGTAGGCACCCCAGGACATAGCAGGAGCCGACCCTGTGGGGTGGTGATCCCCAGTGCCATCAGTGGCTCCAAGAGGCGGGCCGCGAGTGAAGATAGCCCGGTGGGGTGGTCCCTGGGGCTAGTGGGGGTCCCATAGGAACACCCTTCCTTTTTTTTTTAAAGATTTTCCTGGGGGGGTGGTGGTCCCGAGGGTAGCAGGTGGGGGCTGCATGGCCCCCTCGCTCCAATTAGAGTTTTTCCCCAGGGCAGTGGGGGGGGGGGCACAGGCTGCCACGCATTATATGATTCTCATCATAGATTTTTCGGCGGATCTGCCCCCAGGGGGGGGCGAAAACCACTAGACACCAGGGATAACCTTTTTTATGTGTGTTTTTGGGGGCGACCCCTTGGGCAAGGGTCGCCCCCCCCGGGGCAATTTTTATTTGTATTTCGCCCCCCCCTGGGGGCAGATCCGCCGATTTTTCGGCGGATCTGCCCCCAGGGGGGGGCGAAAACCACTAGACACCAGGGATATCTTTTTTTATGTTTGTTTTTGGGGGCGACCCCTTGGGCAAGGGTCGCCCCTCCCCGGGGGCAATTTTTATTTGTATTTCGCCCCTCCCGGGGGGGGCGAAAACCACTAGACACCAGGGATATCTTTGTTTATGTGTGTTTTTGGGGGCGACCCCTTGGGCAAGGGTCGCCCTCCCCCTGGGGGCAATTTCTATTTGTATTTTGCCCCCCCGGGGGCAGATCAGCGGATTTTTGGGCTGATCTGCCCCCGGGGGGGGGGCGAAAACCACTAGACACCAGGGATTTTGTTTTTATTGTTTATTTTGGGGGCAACTCCTGTGGCAAGGGTCGCTCCCCTGGGGAGCTTTTTTTTTCTGTTTCGGCCCCCCCCCCCCCGATGGCAGACCAGCCATTTTTTGGACGATCTGGCCCGGGGGGGGGGGTGGAAGCACACTAGGTGCCAGGGATTGTGTTTGGTGTGTGTTTGGGGGCACCCCTTGGGCAACGGTCGCCCCCCTAAGGTGGGGAAAATTTGTATTGCCCATCTCTGCCCGTAATTTTGTAGGGCCATCTGCCCCCAAGGAGGGCAGGGATTTTTTTTGTTTTGTGTTGTGCTGGGGGTTCCCCCTTGGGGAAGGGTCGCCACCTGAAAGGGGGCACAGAGGTGTTGCCCATTTCTGCCCCCCTTGGGGTCAGATTGGCCAAATCTTTTACGCCCATCTACCCCGAGGGGGGCAGGATCCACTTAGGTACCAGGGACAACTGCTAAGTTTTTGGTGGTGGGGTGTTTGTCAACTGGCAAAGTATTTGTATTTGTGATTATAACAATTTATTTCTTCTTTTTCTTCTAGTTCAACGCTTTTGCTTCCTTTGCTCTGGATCTTTGCGGTTTTGACAGTAGTTGTCCTGCGGTTTGCATAGTTGCATGTTTTAGGTAAGTGAACGCAATTTACTCCAAAGGAGTATTGTTGACATGTTTGTAGGTGGTGTACTAAATGCAGTATTGTGTGTTTGACATTGTCCTTAGATTTGAGCACAGTGGTGTTTGTGTTGTCATATGTCTAAATTGCTTTTTTCTTTTTTCTTTTTAGTGGGATATCATTGGTGATTGCAGAGTAGTTGCTTGGTGAGTAGCTATTTCAGGCAACTGTGTGGTATTGTTTTTTGTAGTACATAACTCTTTGTGATAAAGCTACATTTTGTTTATTACTTATTTTAGTGCTAGTTGTTGTTGGCAATCCATTTGTTGTTAGGATCATGGCTAGCCGCAAAGTGACCGCTCAGCAGGTTGTTCGCATGCTCTTTGAGTCGTCTTCAGACCATGATTACGACACTGACTCTGCATCTGAGGCAGAGGAGGAAGCAGGAGATTCTGGAAGTGAGTTTTCTGTCCGAGAGTATTCTTCTGATGAGGAAGCTACTCTCAGTGCAGATGAAGGGCCTGTGTTAGAGGAGGACATTGATGTGCCACTAGTGCAGCAGCCTGGGGCTGCAGGGTTTCCCATTGGAAGACCTGACACCTGGATTGCCCCAAACATGGAGCAGCCACAGTTACCTGCATTTACTGGTCTCCCAGGGTGTAGAGTTAATACGGAAAACTTTCTGCCTGTCCATTTCTTTCACTTGTTTATGGACGATGTATTTTTGGAAGAGATTGTGGAGCAGACAAATGTGTATGCAGAGCAATATTTGCGGGACAACGCTGCCAGACTTAAACCTCAGTCTAGAGCTACTCATTGGGTTCCCACATATCTGGAAGAGATGAAAAGGTTTTTAGGTTTGTCTTTTTTGATGGGGTTGATCAGGAAGCCGTCACTGGCTTCTTATTGGTCTACTAGTCCCTTGATGGCAACTGCTATATTTCCTGCAACTATGACACGTAATCGGTATTTGCTTCTTCTTCGTATGCTGCATTTTGTAGACAATGCTTTAGCCTTGCCACGAGATCACCCTGATTGTGACCGCCTTTTTAAGATTAGGCCTGTCCTTGATCATTTTGTGGATCGGTTTTCAGAGGTCTATGTCCCAGGCAAAGAGATAAGTGTGGACGAGTCTTTGGTCCTTTTCAAGGGGCGTTTAGTTTTTAAGCAGTACATTCCTAGTAAGAGGGCACGGTATGGGATTAAATTGTATCTGCTGTCAGAAAGCAGTACAGGATATGTGTATAATTTCCGGGTCTACACTGGTAGGGATTCCAGTATTGACCCTCCTGGTTGTCCGGCCACTTTTGGAGTTAGCGAAAAAATTGTGTGGGAACTTGCTAGACGGCTGTTTAACAAAGGTTACCATTTGTACGTAGATAATTTCTACACTGGAGTGCAGTTGTTCAAGGAGTTGTTTAGGGTGGACACTGTTGCTTGTGGCACAATCCGTTCTAACCGGAAAGGCTATCCAAGGGAGCTTGTCTGTAAAAAACTTGAGAGGGGACAGTGCAGTGCCTTGCGGAATAATGAGCTGCTAGCTCTGAAATTTTCAGACAGGAGGGATGTGTACATGCTATCGACCATCCATGATGAGAGTACTTCCCCTGTGGCTGTTTGGGGTCAGGTTGCGGAAGTGCTCAAACCTGCGTGCATTTTGGACTACAATAGGCACATGGGTGGTGTTGATAGAGTAGATCAGAGGTTAGAACCTTACACTGCTCTTCGTAAGTCATATGTGTGGTATAAAAAGTTGGCCCTACATTTATTTCATTTGGCAACTTTTAATGCCTTTATTGTATACAAGGATTGTTCACCCGAGTCAAGGATGACATTTGTTAAATTTCAGGAGTCGGTGATAGAAAGCCTTATTGTGGTGGAACCGGCAAGAGTTCCTAGAGTAGAAGTGGTGGAGGATTTGGCTAGATTGAAAGATCGGCACTTTCCAGATCACATTCCTCCCACTCCCAAAAAAGACATGCCCACAAAGAAATGTAGAGTATGTGCCCGGAGATTAATCCGGAGGGAGAGCCGGATGTACTGCCCCGAATGCCCTTCAAAGCCTGGGCTGTGTGTTCCCGGCTGTTACAGAAGTTACCATACCCAAAAGAATTTCTGGGAAATACCTTGAGCGTAAGCTGTCTGTTTTATATTTTCATATGTTTCACGGTTGGCATCTGTTGTGTATTTAGTTAGAGCTTTTGTGTTTGTAGTTTTGTGCTTATTTTATAATTAGTAGTTTCTTTGTTGTTTATAAATAAAAAAAAGTGATTGCGGTGTGCGTGGGGTGGCGCTTGGCTGGCGGTGTGCGTGGGGTGGTGCTTGGCTGGCGGTGTGCGTGGGGTGGCGCTTGGCTGGCGGTGTGCGTGGGGTGGCGCTTGGCTGGCGGTGTGCGTGGGGTGGCGCTTGGCTGGCGGTGCCAGCCGAATGGCAGTCCACACTCCCATCAGCTGGTGTGATTCTTGTATCAGGCATGTGGGCGTATGTAAGTGATGGGCCCTTGAGTGGCGCGGTCTGTCGATGTGAGTGTTGTAATGTGCTGGGCCCGTGGCTGGCGGTGTGAATGGTCTTGTGCGTGTCTTGTATGAAAGGTGTGTGAATGGCCTGTAAAGCAGTTGGTGCCTTGTCGCGGCTTTACAGCTCACGAGCTGTGAGTCATTGGTTCACTTTTTTGCCTTTCAGTTATTAGCAGTGCATTTCATTTTTGTGAAATCTATTGTTAATAACATTTTATTCACTGAACCATCACTCACCCTCGTGCCAAATCCAACCAGTATGTGTTGTAAAAAAAGACAAAACCTGCTCCGCTGTAATCAGGCGTCGCAGCACACCTGTGACACGCTAGGTGCCTCGGTGGGACCCCGATGATGAAGCATGCCACCAACTTGGTTGGTGGGTGAGGGGTCTTCTTCACATAACCTAAGTGTGTTTCTTTTCACAATTTTAGTGTTTGGCACATCACGGACGTATGTGCACACATCAAAGTGATATATTCCAAAAATGCCTGTGTTTGGGGGGGGAGGGCCCACCTATGTTTTTGGTCCAGGGTGCGGCTGTCATGTAGGGAAACCTACAAAACCCAGAAATGTTTAAAAAATAGGCACCCCAAAGAGTCCAGGGAGGTGTGGCTTGCGTGGCTCCCCCAACTATCCCTTCTATCCCTTCAGGTTTTGGGCCTTATTCTGTTCCAGGCACCTGGCCCACCCACACAAGTGAGGTACCATTTTTATCGGGAGACTTGGGGGAACGCTGGGTGGAAGGAAATTTGTGGCTCCTCTCAGATTCCAGAACTTTCTGCCACAGAAATGTGAGGAACATGTGTTTTTTTTAGCCACATTTTGAGGTTTGAAAAGGATTCTGGGTAACAGAACCTGGTCCGAGCCCCGCAAGTCACCCCATCTTGGATTCCCCTAGGTCTCTAGTTTTCAGAAATGCACAGGTTTGGTAGGTTTCCCTAGGTGCCAGGTGAGCTACAGGCCAAAATCCACAGGTAGGCACTGTTTTCTTTAAAAAAATGGGATGTGTCCACGTTGCGTTTTGGGGCGTTTCCTGTCGCGGGCGCTAGGCCTACCCACGCAAGTGAGGTATCATTTTTATCTGGAGACTTGGGGGAACACTGGGTGGAAGGAAATTTGTGGCTCCTCTCAGATTCCAGAACTTTCTGTCACCGAAATGTGAGGAAAACTTGTTATTTTAGCCAAATTTTGAGGTTTGCAAAGGATTCTGGGTAACAGAACCTGGTCCGAGCCCCGCAAGTCAGCCCTCCTTGGATTCCCCTAGGTCTCTAGTTTTCAGAAATGCACAGGTTTGGTAGGTTTCCCTAGGTGCCGGCTGAGCTAGAGGCCAAAATCTACAGGTAGGCACTTCGCAAAAAACACCTCTGTTTTTTCCCAAAATTTAGGATGTGTCCACGTTGCGCTTTGGGGTGTTTCCTGTCGCCGGCGCTAGGCCTACCCACGCAAGTGAGGTATCATTTTTATCGGGAGACTTGGGGGAACGCTGGGTGGAAGGAAATTTGTAGCTCCTCTCAGATTCCAGAACTTTCTGCCACAGAAATGTGCGGGACATGTGTTTTTTTAGCCAAATTTTGAGGTTTGCAAAGGATTCTGTGTAACAGAACCTGGTCCGAGCCCCGCAAGTCAGCCCTCCTTGGATTTCCCTAGGTTTCTAGTTTTCAGAAATGCACAGGTTTGGTAGGTTTCCCTAGGTGCCGGCTGAGCTAGAGGCCAAAATCTACAGGTAGGCACTTCGCAAAAAACACCTCTGTTTTTTCCCAAAATTTAGGATGTGTCCACGTTGCGCTTTGGGGTGTTTCCTGTCGCCGGCGCTAGGCCTACCCACGCAAGTGAGGTATCATTTTTATCGGGAGACTTGGGGGAACGCTGGGTGGAAGGAAATTTGTAGCTCCTCTCAGATTCCAGAACTTTCTGCCACAGAAATGTGCGGGACATGTGTTTTTTTAGCCAAATTTTGAGGTTTGCAAAGGATTCTGGGTAACAGAACCTGGTCCGAGCCCCGCAAGTCAGCCCTCCTTGGATTCCCCTAGGTCTCTAGTTTTCAGAAATGCACAGGTTTGGTAGGTTTCCCTAAGTGCCGGCTGAGCTAGAGGCCAAAATCTACAGGTAGGCACATCGCAAAAAACACCTCTGTTTTTTCCCAAAATTTAGGATGTGTCCACGTTGCGCTTTGGGGTGTTTCCTGTCGCTGGCGCTAGGCCTACCCACGCAAGTGAGGTATCATTTTTATCGGGAGACTTGGGGGAACGCTGGGTGGAAGGAAATTTGTAGCTCCTCTCAGATTCCAGAACTTTCTGCCACAGAAATGTGAGGGACATGTGTTTTTTTAGCCAAATTTTGAGGTTTGCAAAGGATTCTGGGTAACAGAACCTGGTCCGAGCCCCGCAAGTCAGCCCTCCTTGGATTCCCCTAGGTCTCTAGTTTTCAGAAATGCACAGGTTTGGTAGGTTTCCCTAGGTGACGGCTGAGCTAGAGGCCAAAATCTACAGGTAGGCACTTCGCAAAAAAAACCTCTGTTTTTTCCCAAAATTTAGGATGTGTCCACATTGCGCTTTGGGGTGTTTCCTGTTGCCGGCGCTAGGCCTACAAACGCAAGTGAGGTATCATTTTTATCGGGAGACTTGGGGGAACGCTGGGTGGAAGGAAATTTGTAGCTCCTCTCAGATTCCAGAACTTTCTGCCACAGAAATGTGAGGGACATGTGTTTTTTTAGCCAAATTTTGAGGTTTGCAAAGGATTCTGGGTAACAGAACCTGGTCCGAGCCCCGCAAGTCAGCCCTCCTTGGATTCCCCTAGGTCTCTAGTTTTCAGAAATGCACAGGTTTGGTAGGTTTCCCTAGGTGCCGGCTGAGCTAGAGGCCAAAATCTACAGGTAGGCACTTCGCAAAAAACACCTCTGTTTTTTCCCAAAATTTAGGATGTGTCCACGTTGCGCTTTGGGGTGTTTCCTGTCGCCGGCGCTAGGCCTACCCACGCAAGTGAGGTATCATTTTTATCGGGAGACTTGGGGGAACGCTGGGTGGAAGGAAATTTGTAGCTCCTCTCAGATTCCAGAACTTTCTGCCACAGAAATGTGAGGGACATGTGTTTTTTTAGCCAAATTTTGAGGTTTGCAAAGGATTCTGGGTAACAGAACCTGGTCCGAGCCCTGCAAGTCAGCCCTCCGTGGATTCCCCTAGGTCTCTAGTTTTCAGAAATGCACAGGTTTGGTAGGTTTCCCTAGGTGCCGGCTGAGCTAGAGGCCAAAATCTACAGGTAGGCACTTTGCAAAAAACACCTCTGTTTTTTCCCAAAATGTAGGATGTGTCCACGTTGCGCTTTGGGGTGTTTCCTGTCGCCGGCGCTAGGCCTACCCACGCAAGTGAGGTATCATTTTTATCGGGAGACTTGGGGGAACGCTGGGTGGAAGGAAATTTGTAGCTCCTCTCAGATTCCAGAACTTTCTGCCACAGAAATGTGAGGGACATGTGTTTTTTTAGCCAAATTTTGAGGTTTGCAAAGGATTCTGGGTAACAGAACCTGGTCCGAGCCCCGCAAGTCAGCCCTCCTTGGATTCCCCTAGGTCTCTAGTTTTCAGAAATGCACAGGTTTGGTAGGTTTCCCTAGGTGCCGGCTGAGCTAGAGGCCAAAATCTACAGGTAGGCACTTTGCAAAAAACACCTCTGTTTTTTCCCAAAATTTAGGATGTGTCCACGTTGCGCTTTGGGGTGTTTCCTGTCGCCGGCGCTAGGCCTACCCACGCAAGTGAGGTATCATTTTTATCGGGAGACTTGGGGGAACGCTGGGTGGAAGGAAATTTGTAGCTCCTCTCAGATTCCAGAACTTTCTGCCACAGAAATGTGAGGGACATGTGTTTTTTTAGCCAAATTTTGAGGTTTGCAAAGGATTCTGGGTAACAGAACCTGGTCCGAGCCCCGCAAGTCAGCCCTCCTTGGATTCCCCTAGGTCTCTAGTTTTCAGAAATGCACAGGTTTGGTAGGTTTCCCTAGGTGCCGGCTGAGCTAGAGGCCAAAATCTACAGGTAGGCACTTTGCAAAAAACACCTCTGTTTTTTCCCAAAATTTAGGATGTGTCCACGTGGCGCTTTGGGGTGTTTCCTGTCGCCAGCGCTAGGCCTACCCACGCAAGTGAGGTATCATTTTTATCGGGAGACTTGGGGGAACGCTGGGTGGAAGGAAATTTGTAGCTCCTCTCAGATTCCAGAACTTTCTGCCACAGAAATGTGCGGGACATGTGTTTTTTTAGCCAAATTTTGAGGTTTGCAAAGGATTCTGGGTAACAGAACCTGGTCCGAGCCCCGCAAGTCAGCCCTCCTTGGATTCCCCTAGGTCTCTAGTTTTCAGAAATGCACAGGTTTGGTAGGTTTCCCTAGGTGCCGGCTGAGCTAGAGGCCAAAATCTACAGGTAGGCACTTCGCAAAAAACAACTCTGTTTTTTCCCAAAATTTAGGATGTGTCCACGTTGCGCTTTGGGGTGTTTCCTGTCGCCGGCGCTAGGCCTACCCACGCAAGTGAGGTATCATTTTTATCGGGGGACTTGGGGGAACGCTGGGTGGAAGGAAATTTGTAGCTCCTCTCAGATTCCAGAACTTTCTGCCACAGAAATGTGAGGGACATGTGTTTTTTTAGCCAAATTTTGAGGTTTGCAAAGGATTCTCGGTAACAGAACCTGGTCCGAGCCCCGCAAGTCAGCCCTCCTTGGATTCCCCTAGGTCTCTAGTTTTCAGAAATGCACAGGTTTGGTAGGTTTCCCTAGGTGCCGGCTGAGCTAGAGGCCAAAATCTACAGGTAGGCACTTCGCAAAAAACACCTCTGTTTTTTCCCAAAATTTAGGATGTGTCCACGTTGCGCTTTGGGGTGTTTCCTGTCGCCGGCGCTAGGCCTACCCACGCAAGTGAGGTATCATTTTTATCGGGAGACTTGGGGGAACGCTGGGTGGAAGGAAATTTGTAGCTCCTCTCAGATTCCAGAACTTTCTGCCACAGAAATGTGAGGGACATGTGTTTTTTTAGCCAAATTTTGAGGTTTGCAAAGGATTCTGGGTAACAGAACCTGGTCCGAGCCCCGCAAGTCAGCCCTCCTTGGATTCCCCTAGGTCTCTAGTTTTCAGAAATGCACAGGTTTTGTAGGTTTCCCTAGGTGCCGGCTGAGCTAGAGGCCAAAATCTACAGGTAGGCACTTCGCAAAAAACACCTCTGTTTTTTCCCAAAATTTAGGATGTGTCCACGTTGCGCTTTGGGGTGTTTCCTGTCGCCGGCGCTAGGCCTACCCACGCAAGTGAGGTATCATTTTTATCGGGAGACTTGGGGGAACGCTGGGTGGAAGGAAATTTGTAGCTCCTCTCAGATTCCAGAACTTTCTGCCACAGAAATGTGAGGGACATGTGTTTTTTTAGCCAAATTTTGAGGTTTGCAAAGGATTCTGGGTAACAGAACCTGGTCCGAGCCCCGCAAGTCAGCCCTCCTTGGATTCCCCTAGGTCTCTAGTTTTCATAAATGCACAGGTTCGGTAGGTTTCCCTAGGTGCCGGCAGAGCTAGAGGCCAAAATCTACAGGTAGGTACTTCGCAAAAAACACCTCTGTTTTTTCCCAAAATTTAGGATGTGTCCACATTGCGCTTTGGGGTGTTTCCTGTCGCCGGCGCTAGGCCTACCCACGCAAGTGAGGTATCATTTTTATCGGGAGACTTGGGGGAACGCTGGGTGGAAGGAAATTTGTAGCTCCTCTCAGATTCCAGAACTTTCTGCCACAGAAATGTGAGGGACATGTGTTTTCTTTTAGCCAAATTTTGAGGTTTGCATAGGATTCTGGGTAACAGAACCTGGTCCGAGCCCCGCAAGTCAGCCCTCCTTGGATTCCCCTAGGTCTCTAGTTTTCAGAAATGCACAGGTTTGGTAGGTTTCCCTAGGTGCCGGCTGAGCTAGAGGCCAAAATCTACAGGTAGGCACTTCGCAAAAAACACCTCTGTTTTTTCCCAAAATTTAGGATGTGTCCACGTTGCGCTTTGGGGTGTTTCCTGTCGCCGGCGCTAGGCCTACCCACGCAAGTGAGGTATCATTTTTATCGGGAGACTTGGGGGAACGCTGGGTGGAAGGAAATTTGTAGCTCCTCTCAGATTCCAGAACTTTCTGCCACAGAAATGTGAGGGACATGTGTTTTTTTAGCCAAATTTTGAGGTTTGCAAAGGATTCTGGGTAACAGAACCTGGTCCGAGCCCCACAAGTCAGCCCTCCTCGGATTCCCCTAGGTCTCTAGTTTTCAGAAATGCACAGGTTCTGTAGGTTTCCCTAGGTGCCGGTTGAGCTAGAGGCCAAAATCTACAGGTAGGCACTTCGCAAAAAACACCTCTGTTTTTTTCCAAAATTTAGGATGTGTCCACGTTGCGCTTTGGGGTGTTTCCTGTCGCCGGCGCTAGGCCTACCCACGCAAGTGAGGTATCATTTTTATCGGGAGACTTGGGGGAACGCTGGGTGGAAGGAAATTTGTAGCTCCTCTCAGATTCCAGAACTTTCTGCCACCTAAATGTGAGGAAAACTTGTTATTTTAGCCAAATTTTGAGGTTTGCAAAGGATTCTGGGTAACAGAACCTGGTCCGAGCCCCGCAAGTCAGCCCTCCTTGGATTCCCCTAGGTCTCTAGTTTTCAGAAATGCACAGGTTTGGTAGGTTTCCCTAGGTGCCGGCTGAGCTAGAGGCCAAAATCTACAGGTAGGCACTTCGCAAAAAACACCTCTGTTTTTTTCCAAAATTTAGGATGTGTCCACGTTGCGCTTTGGGGTGTTTCCTGTCGCCGGCGCTAGGTCTACCCACGCAAGTGAGGTATCATTTTTATCGGGAGACTTGGGGGAACATAGATTAGCAAAACAAGTGCTATTGCCCCTTGTCTTTCTCTACATTTTTTCCTTCCAAATATAGGAGAGTGTGTAAAAAATACATCTATTTGAGAAATTCCCTATAATTCACATGCTTGTATGGTCACCCCGGAATTCAGAGATGTGCAAATAACCACTGCTCCTCAGCACCTTATCTTGTGCCCTTTTTGTAAATGCAAAGGTTTTCTTGATAGCAATTTTTTACTCTTTATATTTCAGCTAATGAATTGCTGTATACCCGGTATAGAATGAAAACGCACTGCAGGGTGCAGCTCATTTATTGGCTCTGGGTTCCTCGGGTTCTTGATGAACCTACAAGCCCTATATATCCCCGCAACCAGAGGAGTCCAGCAGACGTAACGGTATATTGCTTTCCATAATCTGACATTGCAGGGAAAAGTTACAGAGTAAAACGTAGAGAAAAATTGGTGTTTTTTTCACCTCAATTTCATTATTTTTCTTTTTCAGCTGTTATTTTCTGTAGGAAACCCTTGTAGGATCTACACAAATGACCCCTTGCTGAATTCAGAATTTTGTCTACTTTTCAGAAATGGTTAGGTTTCTGGGATCCAGCATTGGTTTCATGCCCATTCCTGTCACTGACTGGAAGGAGGCTGAAAGCACAAAAAATTGCAAAAATGGGGTATGCCCCAGTAAAATGCTAAAATTGTGTTGAAAAATTGGGTTTTCTGATTCAAGTCTGCCTGTTCCTGAAAGCTAGGAAGCTGCTGAGTTTAGCACTACAAACCCTTTGTTGATGCCATTTTCAGGGGGAAATCCACAAGCCTTCTTCTGCAGCCACTTTTTCCATTTTTTTTTTTAAAAACTAAATTTTCACTGTATTTTGGCCAATTTCTTGGCCTCCTTCAAGGGAACCCACAAAGTCTGGGTACCTCTAGAATCCCTAGGATGTTGGAAAAAAAGGACGCAAATTTGGCTTGGTTAGCTTATGTGGACAAAAAGTTATGAGGGCCTAAGCGCGAACTGCCCCAAATAGGCAAAAAAAGGCCTGGCACAGGAGGGGGAAAAGGCCTGGCAGCGAAGGGGTTAAGAGCAGGATCAGAAGGCATCAATAACCTGGAAGAGAAACTGAAAGATGACCATCATCTGTATGAGGCGTAAATCTCATTAACTCAGTAAGTGACTTGTGTAGGCTAACTGGCCAACCTTGAAAAGGGATAAAACTTAATGAAATGGAAACATTTATGCATATTATACAGAGGAGAATCAATATAGTGACAATTAATATTGTTCACTGAGTATTTCCTACTCTCAGGTCCTACTAGTACCAGTGTCCATGAGAGGTATAGGAATTGCAAAAGAAGATATACACTATGTCTATAGCTGCCTTTATAGTCTCTAAGATATTTATGGCTTCCAAGTAAAGGGACAGCCCAGTGTGCCCAGACATTAAAGTACTATTATGTTGCACACATGAGGGTACTTAAAATATGGACATATAGAAAAAAGTAAAACAGATACACATCTCAACAAGATAATAGTATGTGGGGTACTTTGTGATCTGCACTGTCTTCCCCAAAGAAGTGCAGCCTAAAAACCTATATATTTGCATGATACCGAAAATGTACTTGAAAACTAGGATCAGCTAGGGTAAATTAGGTAGACAACCTTTCTGTCACCCTTTTCTCCCCAACATAGACAGGCAATACAGGTGCTCATTCTGAGTTTGGTGGGCGGCAGACCGCTGGTGCCGTCAGGACACCATCAGCCCTATTATGACTTCAACGCAGGGCCGGCGGGTGGAAACAGGGATTTCCGCCCGCCGACCCTGCGGTGAAGAGGGCCTTAAAATTGACGCCGGCTGAGGATTGAGCCGGCGCCAAGGTGGCGGTGCAGCGCATGCAGCAGCTCCCGTCACGCATTTCACTGCCCATAATTCGGGCAGTGAAATGCACAATGGAGCTGTGCCAGCAACCCCATTCCGCCAGCTTTTCCAGGGTGGTGTGAACCACCATGGAAAGGCTGGTGGAATGGAACTCGTAATCCAGCGGGAAGTGTGGCAGTGTTGGCAGTATTACCGCAGCGTTTCGTCTGCAGTCGGAATTTGGCAGATCGGACCGCCACTACTGCGGCGATCCGATGGCTACCCCGAGTCTGGCGGTCTCAAGACCGCCAAACTCAGAATGAGCACCAAAGTCTTCAGTTGGAGGGAGAGAAAATGCAGACCAATTTTCTAAATCTACAGAGTTCATTAAATTATTTGAACAATGCAATACTACACATTGCAGAACGTTGAAAGGTCAAGCCACTGTAAATTGGACATTGGGTAAAACATCCTGCTTATAAAACATGGGCTGGTAAGACTCTAACTGAATTAAAAGATATGTGCATTATATAAAAACAATCTGGGCTAAGGATTTGAAAAGAGTTTAAAATGTCAAGCTTCTATAGAATCATCTTTCTAAAAAAGACAAGTCAGTATTAGGCCTGTCATAAATTAAGTCTTTTAAGCTGTTTTCAAGAAGCCAGGCGGAGATGAGATTGTAGCAGTAACGATTGTGGCATCAAAAAAGATAAATGGGGTATTGGCCACATTTCACATAAAGCCATACATACATATATAAATACATAAATGTGAGGGGTGTTATATAGAAAAGGGTTTTGTTTTCTTTATTTGTTGAATGATGTTTGCTTCTATGGTTTTCTGTATTAATTTCAGTAAAATGTTTAAAAGTAAAGACAAAATGTGGTTACTGATAATAGTCACATTTGAAGAATAAGTAATACACATTTGAGTTTACTAATAATGTTTATTTCTGGTAATGCTTGTATGCTGCAGCAATTATTTCTACAGCTATCTCCTAACTGGATCCAACAAAAATAGGTTAGAGCATATCACGTAGTTTAAAAAGTCTGACTGGAGCATCTTACTTGAAACGTAGCATCTAAGATCTTGTTACACTATTTAAATGCAACTTTGCCGAGGCTGCACTCTTCATGTGTACTCTTGGGACGTTCATGATATCACTTATGTTCCCCACCCCTGCAACAGTCTTACTGCCTGTGAAACCTAGATATTGGTAGTAGCAATGCTTTGGAGTGTGATGCATACAAATGTGAGTTTTGTCAACTAGAGGCGTGTCCCTCAGGGTCTCATAGAGGTATCACATCTACCGTCTACCTAGGCCAAACAGTGGCTCGGGGGCAGGAAGGTAGTGGTGGCACCTCCCGCTTGTGCTTGTGGGAGGCTTACAGCACCAGCAATTCAGAGGCATCTGTTGTAGAGAGAACTAGTACAGATGAAAGGAGCCCCGCAGGTGAACATGGGCCATGGAGACACATTGGATGGCATGTGAGGCTGCAAACACATCTTTTCATCCTTCGCAGGAATCAAATGCAAGATTGACAAACCTTTTTACCCCGTAAGATGTATGGCGAACCGTAAACAATTTATTCAACATCACCTCAATAATTTAGACACCATGACCAATGTGGCCACGGAAACAAAACTCCAGTCAGGAATACAGTTCAAAGCTTTATTACAAACACAAGCTCAAAGTCATGTAGAATATACGCAAAGCCAAGTTATAAAGATACATAATCATCAAGGGTGGTCCAAGGCGATGAAATAGGTTCAGGCTTACTAACATTAACACATTAACAAAACTAAACATTCAAGAAGAATGATAAATAAAGTTAACAAAAAAATCTGAGACACAGAAATCATGTGGTGCTCATATACTCAATTCAAAACTAATTAAGTCAATAAACATTGGCTGGGCACAAGTCAACCCTATGGCTAATCAAATTAGGGACATACATGTATGGCGAGTAAAACATGCGGTCAAAATATAAAAATAGAAAAAGGAACAAAACTAATTTGGGAAATAGAATACCTCGGGTTACAGGACACTAACTATGAAAAAGTAAAATAAGCTTCAGCCCCTGGAGAGTCTCACCTAAAAAGGGCATTTCCACTTGCAAGGGCAAATGGCAGAGAGAAAGATACCTCTCCAAGGGATACTGCATTCAGGGAATCTTGATTAGTAAAATATTAGGTCAGCAAGGCATCTGCAAGGATCATGAGAGTGTCTTTCTCAGGCCAAGACAGAACAAAAGCTGAACTGGGACTGACCAAAGCTCCAATGTCCATTGGTATTTTAATTCACATGAGATTTTCCAGTTGTTTTCCATGGAGTTCATATTACGAAAAATGGGCATCATCCAATCAAATATTTGGAAACTTCAGGTTGCAACAGTCTGTATTTTCTCAGGTCTGTCATGAGAACATCTCCTATTCCCTTGTGACTCCAATGGGTTTGAAACAAAAGTAGGCCATGTTCCTGCAATATATCCATTTTCAGGTACAACTCAACACAGTTCTTTTACAGTTAAACAGTAGGCTTTATACAAGTAGGGCTTTGCTTCTCATGGGAAAGGAATCCAAAGTAGGAATTCATGTTATGACAAAACAATTCACCATGCTTACATTACTGCGAAATGCAAGCTTTGTAGGCCTTAGTTATGCTAATTCAAGGAAATATATAAAGTATTGGAAAAATACTTGTTAATGAAAGACACATAGGAGGTCATTCTGACCCTGGCGGTCATGGACCGCCAGGGCCGGGGACCGCGGGAGCACCGCCAACAGGCTGGCGGTGCTCCCAAGGGCATTCTGACCGCGGCGGTACAGCCGCGATCAGAAACGGAAAACCGGCGGTGTACCGCCGGTTTTCCGCTGCCCTGGGGAATCCTCCATGGCGGCGCAGCCATGGGGATTCCGACCCCCATACCGCCATCCTGTTCCTGGCGGCTTTGGCCGCCAGGAACAGGATGGCGGTATGGGGTGTCATGGGGCCCCTGGGGGCCCCTGCAGTGCCCATGCCAGTGGCATGGGCACTGCAGGGGCCCCCGTAACAGGGCCCCACTGAGAATTTCAGTGTCTGCATAGCAGACACTGAAATTCGCGACGGGTGCAACTGCACCCGTCGCACCATATCCACTCCGCCGGCTCCATTCGGAGCCGGCATCCTCGTGGAAAGGGGTTTCCCGCTGGGCGGGCGGGCGACCTTCTGGCGGTCGCCCGCCCGCCCAGCGGGAAACACAGAATAACCGCGGCAGTCTTCTGACCGCGCAGCGGTATTCTGGCGGCTCCCGCCGGCACCGCGGTTACCGCGGCCGGCGGGAGTCAGAATGACCCCCATAATATGCAAACATTATAAATTCATCATTGTCAATATTTCATCAGTAAAGGTAAACATGTCATTATAATATTGTAAAACCTATGATATTGCATTACATTAAGTACAATAGAGAACTGCATTTTCTCATTTGCAAGTCATTTTAAAGTCATTATTCTTTCACTAACCATTAGAAGTGCAAATAAATGTTGACATTGGCTATTAGTTTAGAGTCTAAATTACACTTTAACATCAACTTTACCCTTCTAACGTGATTAAAATAAAAAGGCACCTAAGTCAAATTCTGAAATATAATCAAATGGCACATTTAAATGCATGTCAGCATGGCTTTCCACATTAGTTTTTCACTCTTGTACATTCATAAAAACTTGTCACAGACTGCTGACTTTAGTGACCTGGGGAACAGAGCCAAAACACATGCCCTCTTCAAGGCCATATGACAGAGATGAGATAGCTGCTGGAGAGGATGGCAACATGCTATTTTGAAGTTGAGGGATTTCAATACCTGGCACCCAGAAAAGGGAGAAAGCCCTGCCACCTATGTCTACTACTGCCCGCCTCCAAGGTAATCTGGAGACATCTCAAGTCTGGGGATTTCCGAACATTCCTTACCAAGCTTATTTCTTTAAAGCAGCAGACATCCTAGAAGGCTGTATCGCTGATCAACATGTTAAACAAGACACAACAACCTAACCCAGTTGCAACACATCAGACAGGCCAATGTGGAAAAGCCTTGCAATCTATGGTGAAGGAGGTAAATTTCACACACATCAAAAAAGCAATACTACAATTTACAAACACTCTTCATTTAGGTCTCAGAGTTAGGGCAGAGGATATCACAACAGGGGTATATGCACAGAAAATAAATGTATTCTCACTATCAGAGAAGCAGTGAG
Organism: Pleurodeles waltl; assembly: GCF_031143425.1. Lineage (NCBI taxonomy): Eukaryota > Metazoa > Chordata > Amphibia > Caudata > Salamandridae > Pleurodeles > Pleurodeles waltl. The sequence continues at coordinate 838,807,531 of NC_090442.1, forward strand.
AGTTAGGAAACCACAAGAGAAAATGAAAATGCGATTTATTGCCGCAGAACAGGATGCTGTTAATTGAATTCCTCTTTGAAATCAGAAGCAGACAAGAGACGTTTAGGAGAGATTGTGCTGCAAAAGAACCACAAAATAGAGCCATTAGATAACCTGCAGTGAGGATCAGTGCTACAGATCTTGGGGATCCCTGTCACAGTCCTATCCATTGATTTGGAGACTGAGGTAGGCTCCATATTCCAGCCATCGTGCAGAGCCCAATGCGAAGAGGATTCTCACATGGATCAAGGGAGTAAGAACGCTTCCTGCCAAGCCCTGGTTATTGAGGAGGATGTCAGTGGACAGGCAATGGCAATATAATGGACTGCTGAACTGTGGGAGTTGATCCTGAAAGAGGCAATCAAGTGGATAAGTAATATGTTTGTCAGCCATTGTTTGTTCTTGTTCCCGGATCTGAACTTGGCTACACTGGAGGCAAAGATGGCTCTGCTCAATGTAGAGAAAAAAATACCAGCTCAAGTTGTGCACCTTTCCCTGGTGGACTACAAGGAGAAGGGATACTCCTACACAGAGATGGGCTCTGCTAAGTTATTCCTCAAAAAGGCTAAGAGCAATAGTGGAGGGCCCTAGGCCTACAATTCTTCAATTGTATCAGAGGAGCAGCCTCAGAAGATGCTTGGCGAATCAAATTGGATTTGTCTTCCATCTGTGTCAACTCCCCAGGTACTTTAGCAGGACATATGAAGGGTTCAATATGTTTATGTTTCTGATCTCCTTTGATGTCATTTGGCTTTCTGTTTTCTCCTTCCCTCCTTTCAAATGCTGGTTGCTATGTATTGCTTATGTGCTCTGTCACTTTAAAGTTTAAAGACTAACTAAACGTTAGTTGTTACTTGTTATTAATTTTCAAGTCATGTACATTTATCCATCTCTGTATATATTTGTTTCTTTATGTGTTTCTGTTGTATTTTGTTTTGTAAAAAGGGGGAAGGTGTTTTATATCTTGCTTATGTACTATGTAACTTTAAAGATTAGAATATAAGTGTAAAATGTAGAATTGCTATCTTTAGAATGAACTTAAGTTCAGTTGAGACGGATCAACTGATTAAACGTTGTGGATGTTAAGCTGCTCTTCTTTCTCTGGAATAAACCCATTTTCCAGTCCCATGTGTGGAAGTTTAAAAACTATCTAAAGTGTTAATTGTTATTTGTTATTCATTTTTAAGTTGTGTACATGTATTGTCTTTAACTTTGTTTATTTATTTATTGCATTATTTTTGTTAAAACAAGGGGGTATTCAATTTAAAGATTAGAATGTTAGTGGAGAATTATTATATTTAGAATGAGGTTTTATTCAGTTGAGGCAGATTGGTTGATAAAACCATGTGGATGTTAAGCTGCTCTTCATTTCTCTGGAATAAACCTGTTTTCTAGACATATGTGTGGAATGCCTTTACTGCACTGGTTACCTACCAGAGACTTACACTGGTGAACATATTCTAAAGACTGGGTCTTTTTTACCTGAAGGTGATTCTTTTCTGCTTTTTTAGGTCCCTACCGGTCACTTGGGTTTGTTTATGTTTTGGCTGTGTTGACATTTCAATAAAAAGTTACATTCTTAATGTTAGCTTGTGCACAGTTTACAATACAGATTAGATTATTATGTAGCTGGGCTTAATCTTCCCAGAGCACAGTTACAACCAATTTAGACAGGATTAAGTCTAGTATTTTAAATGTGCACCTGAACCTAGTAAACATGAGTGCTTATAGAAAATATATGTCAAAAAGATATTTTAAAAAGTATAGCAGAATTCATCATTAAAAAGCGGCATTAGAGTTTGTATATTATACACTGGAGTACAAATGGCTTTGTAGGGTCCAGTGCCAACCATTGTGCTCCAAAGTACTCTAAATTGAGACTGATCCTTAGATACTGGTGGGGAAGCACCTGGGTAAGGTTCAGGGGGCTGTCCCCCTAAAGACTTACTGCTGTTTTGCATGTAGCAGGTGATGGTCAAAGGGAGTTTGTTTAGAGAGAACTTGTTAGCACTCTTGGGAATGCAAACTTCTTGTGAAAGGGAGTCTACCATACCAAGAAATCCCATTCTCCAATGGTCCCTAGGAGTGTGATGTGAAGATTTAAGATGATAGGCTAATATGTTGCAGAAAAAAAGAAGATTTCCAACTGCGAGACACAATACTGGCCAAGAGAGTCACTGTCCTTCAAGACGTACAAATCTTTCCCAATGTGGGAATCGGGAGTGGAGTTACTGTATAATTCTTTATCATGGAGACACACTTTTCAAGTCCTGGATATCCATTTACAAATTGTTACTTAAGGGTGTCATAGGGCAACAGGCTCAATTGAACTATCTCAGTGCCCTTATAGTACGAAGTCCTGTGGTAAATTTGAGCATATGGGATGTATGCACCACTTCACTGAAGTGAAGTGGTGCATACATCCCATATGCTTATTACTGATACTTTATAACTATTATTGACCAGTAAAACAAAGATCAATTACTCTGAATGCAAGTATTGACATGAATTTCCATTTTGATTTACTTGTAGCATTTCTTCAAGATAACATCACTCAAGCTGTGCAATGTGCCAAGACCGTTGTGTCATCCCAAGGCATGAGTGCATGGTATGTATAAGGTGTCAAGCGATGCGTTCTTAAATAATAGCATGTAGAATGTGAAAATAACACAAATTCTTCAGTTTGAATTTGAGTCCATCTCTTTCTAAAGGTATGCTTTTTAAACAATATGGGTGGATTCACAACGGTAAAGTTAGACCAAAAGTTTAACTTCGATCAAAAGTCTAATTTTACTACTTTTCAGTACTCACAAAGGTAAAGTTAACCCAAAGTCTAATTTAGACCAAAAGTCTAACTTAATCCAGAAGTCTAACTTTACTACTTTTCGGTATTCACATAGGTAATGTTAGACAAAAAGCCTAACTTCGACCAAAAGTCTAACTTTACTACAAGTACAGTTAGAGTTTTGCTCTAACTTACCTTTGTGAATACTGAAAAGTAATAAAGTTAGACTTTTGGTCTAAGTTAGACTTTTGGTCCAACTTAGACATTTGGTCTAACTTTATCTTTGTGAATACCGAAAAGTAGTAAAGTTAGACTTTTGGTCTAAGATAGATTTTTCATCTAACCTAACTTTTGTAAATCAGGCCCATAGAATTTATTTTGTGGTAGTCCAAAAACATATAAGTAACATGTAGACCTAGTAGCTTTCTGTTGTTAGCCTCCTCCCATCTGCCTTCTGTACCATTAACATAGCAGACTCCAGGGCATGTGTGAGTAGACTCTAGAGGGCTTGTACTCTAACTACAGCAGGCTACTGAGATACTGGTTATAAACACATTGGAGGCATACTATGTAAACCTGCACTAACTAATAACTGCAACGTGGACCCATGTCAAGTACAACATCTGCCAGTCCTGGCCTTTTAGCAAAAAGCACAAATTAGCTGGAGATGCCACACATAGGCCTGACAATGGGTAACTTTTTGGACCTTGGAATTACACATTGTAGTTTTCAGTTCAAAATCACGGTACAACATTGCATGTTTATGCTGTGAATAATGGTAAAACCAGAACAATTCAATGGGTAAGTGAATGTAGTGCAAAAATGAGAATTGCTTAGTGATTCATAAAAACTAATATTAAGACCTTGTTCACCCCATAAACAAAAAAGAGAAGTGCTAGTGGGTCAGGCCCCTGTTGTGCAGAGTTGACATAACCTGGATCCACTTGTTGCCAAAGTAACTCCTTTACCCCTACTACTCATGTGCTGAGTGTCAATTACAAATAGAGTTGCCTGCTAGCCAGAATGTGACTGGATTGCCCATATTTGTATTGCTTTATACAGTAGCCTGAATTTCAGCTTGTTTTTGCCCAGCTTTAAGCCTAATAATAGCTGTCAGAAATGGGTTATTAATTTGGGAGGGGGTTACCCATACCAACCTAATAAACATATTCTAGTTAGGTTGCAATGCAGCTCGAAGACAATCTTAACTCAACCCCCGGTAGCAATGACACAAGCAGCAGGCAATTCGTCAGAGAAATATGTGTTACATTCTATCAGTCGAACTTACTCAAGAATGCACGACAATGAAATTCCTTTACCAATTCAGAAAAATCAAGTGTAATGTATTACGCAACAATATGCCAAATTTATAAAAAATGAATAGGGGAAACCGAAATATAAATTTTGAACATTTCATGTCAGTAAAGCTCCTAGAAAGTTAAAAATGCCATTTGAAAGCCCCAGTTCATGGTTGACAAAGGTGCATTTTCAGGCCAACAGCAAAGGGGCAGAGGTGGGTAAATGAAGCAAATCACACGGGTCACTGTTTTTTGGAGCTCAAAAGTGTTTAATTGAGCTAGGGAAAATTCTGAAACTGGTGAGGAACCCAAACAGTCAGATAAATTGCGCAATGCCCCTGTGTCAGCCTCCAGTTTTGTCACCAAACACTCCAAGCAGGATAAAGCAGGATTTCATAGCTGCCAAGGTCACCACTGGAGTAGATTTACCACCTCACTCTAGTCCAAGGTTTTACCTTCTGACTTTTTTTGTTTTTCAAATTCCTCCAGCGGGATAAGGCTGGAAGCTTAACTGTGCAGCCATCTATGAGGTCATTTATCTTCACTGTGAGATCCCGCTGAATACTTTTCTTCATGGTGAAGAGGTCGGAGTGGTACAAACCTGTATATCTTATTCTCCATGGGGACACCCTCCCTCAAGAAGCCTCAGCACCTTGTGTCAGTTCCCGAGAGGTGGAAAGAATGACTAAGTTCCAATTTCCTCACATTACTGGATAAGAACCTCCTGGTCACTATAATAGCCCCAGGTCCTCAGAAATGTTCTAGTCACCAGGTTACGTCATCTAGGACGCTTGCAGGGTCTATTTTACTGTGTTCAGCTGGTCCTTCTTGGGGCCAGAAGCTCTTTTGCTTCTCATGTCCCTGTAGCGGCAACAAGAGGCCAAACACTTGATTCTTGGAGAGCAGTTCCAGCCCACGGTTGCCTGCTGGAATCGGAAATTTGTTTTTAATAGAGACTTTTAATGATAAATGGGAACTGTAGTATTTTTCCCCAGGCTAATTTACAATAAAGTGGGTTTTGTTCATAACGAGCCATTTTTATTGAAAGTGTAGCTTTACCTAAACCTTGGCAACCATTCATTTTTTTTTGTGTATCTTTTTATTATTATTTTTGAATTCCGTACCTTGTGGTTCCAACATTTGAAATTACAGTATAGGTGCATAATACTGATACATTGCCAAAAAATGTGGATACAGTGCAGTGGAATAGTCAAGAGAATATTCACAGCACATGTGGGTTATACTAGCAAACGTTGGCAAGTCTCAATTGGATTTTACATGCAACGATAAATATAAATAAGCTGGGAGTAGGGTTGATTTCATCCTTCACTCAGCAAGTGTACTCCCACGGATAACAAGTCTCCATGGAGCATCTATATAATAATTGGCATATATAGATAACCGCTTATAAATGTGAAGATTCAGCACTAACATTATATAAAACTGTAAGGTTACTAAAACAGTTAACAAACTTGGAGTCCGGTTGCAACGCTTCCACCCTGCAATCTAAAAGAGCCCCCCATCGTATCCACTCGCACCTCCCTTCACCCGGCCCCAGGGGCCACTGTTAATGCAATTTGTAGGGAACACGCTTCAATCAAAGGCAACAATCACAGGGGATCACAGCAGTAAGGGCTTAGTCTGCAAACCCAGCGCATGAACGGCCTATTCCATCACCAGTTCCATAGTGTGGGCGCCTGCCTTCTCCATGTTTGTACCATGCTCCGGTTCTCACAATCGAGACAGCATCTCATTCCAACTGGCGGACAGGGGGTATTTACGCAAGCCCAAGGTGTCCTCTCATCTCAGTGCCACCCCCTCAGCCTCTGCCCATACCAGGAAAGAACCCTCCTATGCATCAATGGATGGGGGCTCAGTGGCCCTCCATCTCCTAGTGATTAAGCATTTGGCCATTAGGAGGCCAAGGTCTAGAAATATTGTTGAGGCTCTGTGTTTTTTAACTCGTGGGAAAAGACTCAGGATACAAGATTCCCAAGCAGATAACCGTGGGTGCGACGTGCAAGCTGATAAGCCTTGCCAATAAGTGCTTAAAGAGGGGCAAGACCACAGCATGTGGAGGAGTTCCGCCCCCACTAATTTACTGCTGTGTGGCAGGCAGCATCCACATGGCCAAAGTATCTGTTAATCTTGGCTGGTGTGAGGTATGCTCTGTGGAAAATATAAAATTGGATGAGGTCGAATCTGGAGCTGCGGGGGACGTAAGTGTGGCTGGACAGCGCTGCATCCCATGTTTTATCAGTGCAGGGCTCAAGTAAATCTTCCTCCCAGCTGGCACGCAGCGCAGTGCAAGTGTGTAGTGTGTGCGTTCTGAGTGTGTCGGTGAAACACCGTAATAGGTGTTTGCCCTGTCCCATGACCTGCATGTACGTGTGTTGGGGTTCAGATGCCACATCTCCCCAGCGACGCGACAGTTTCGCTATCAGGGAGTTGTACAGCAGAATCTGCCCTGCTGGTAGGCCTGTCTCCGTTGTTAGTATGTCAAATGGAGTAAGTTTACTTTCAATATAGAGATCGCCCAGTGTGTGTAAATCAGCCGCATGCCAGGGCTCCAGTTCAGCAGTGGTTGTGAGTCGGGAACCCTGCTGTGTGCCCAATAGTGCCAGTGCCAGAGCATAAGGGACGGTCGTACGCTTGAGACGCAGACACCTGTGGTAACAACGATGGGCCATGCACAGCAGGAGCTCCGCAGGTGTCCTCGCATTTGGGAGGGGGTGAAAGAGGTGTAGAACCGCAGGGAGTTTCCAGGGTGGCGATCCGGTAGCCATGTCAGATAGCTGAAGTCCAGATAGCCATCACGCATCCCACTTTTGGCAACCATTCTTTTAACTGTTACCTGTAGGAACATATGTTTGCTTAATTTCTAGCATGCCCTACTTTTATATAGTGAGCACCCAGCCAGAAGACTTAAAAGACATACTTTTGAGGTGACATAGCTAATATAGCAATGTAGGGTTTTTTTATCTGGCAAAGGCACTATTACTTGACAAGCAACAAACCAGTGCTTTTAAACTTAAACCCAGACTGAGCACAATGGTGCTCACCTAACACCCTTTTTTCATATATATGTGGGTGTGAAAATACAACCTGACCCCACGTATTACACTTAAATTCCACGCTACGTAAGCCAGTTAGGCAAAACTAATGCATAGTACTTGTTTGAGGGGGAAAGCATGCATGCTCTGACACTAACTAGCAGTGTGGTAGCACACAGAGTCCTAAAAGCCAGCAATACCAAATAGGTAAACGTGGAGGGAGCACTTCTAAAATAATGACCTTTCTTATAATAGCCATTTATATAGTGCATAATAACAACAGTCCCTTCTATGATTGCAGACTTCTCCCAATGGCTGTATGACATTACAACAAATGTCATTACAATGCATGCCCTTACCACATATTGCCTTTACTGCGTAAGTCTTTACCACGCATATGCCTTTACCACACATGCCTTTATAGTGAAATCGTAAGGATATGTCAGGAAAGTAAAACCTCTGTTTCATACCTATATATCTATATATATCTATATATACATATGTATACATATACATATGTATACATATAAATATATATATATATACATATGTGCCTGCACTTGAAAGGGCTGTGCCTGTCCTGACACAATACAGTCTCTAACCTTCTAGAGCAGGGGTCTCCAAACTTTTTAATGCCGCGCCCCCCAAGTTGGAAACTAAAAATCATTGGGCCCCACCTCAGAATTTTTCACAATTATTTTATAAAGATGGCAATGTTTGAATATGTCTAGGCCTATTTAAACATTGCTGTTAAGTACTGTTACCTTTTTTTAAATGCAATAACATTGCAATAACATGCTTCTACTTAAAACAAAGGCCTGTTATCTGTATAATGCTTCTTTTGGCCAGAGTCTGGCACCCCCCAGGATCACTTGGGGCCCCCCTAGGGGGGCCCGCCCCCCAGTTTGAAGACCTCTGTTCTAGAGTGTGTCTGGGGTCAGGACATGGAGAGGAGGAAGGGTCTTGTGCACTACAAAGGCTTTCCTTTGATGTTTGCCTACTTCAAAGGCAGAAATGCATATAAGTATTGGATTCCTTTACCCTGTCTAGAGTGAGGGTCCTTACCCTCACTCTAGACAGTTGTAAACTGACTGCCATATAAAGTCCCTAATATATATATATATATATATAGCTATATATCTATACATATATATATATCTATATATATATACATATATATATAGATATATATATCTCTCTCTCTCTCTCTCTCTATATATATATATATATATATAATAAATATATATATATATATATATATATAGATATATATATATAGATATATATGTATATATTCGCCGCTGGGGAGTTAGGCGCAAGTTTCACTCGGAGATAAATAAACTAGAGAAGGAAATGGGAGACTTGGAAAAAGCGATGGCAAATAAAGCAGTTCCTTACTCAACACTGAAAGAGGCACGAACGAAATATAACGAAACAGACAACCGCCTCCGAAAACACGATCATAAATATCGCTTAATGCGACTACATGCAGAGAGAGACAGGTCTGGTAGGATGCTAGCATGGCTCCTCCGCGAGAACCGGCAACACTCTCCGATTGGGTCTATAAAAGAGCAAGCAGGTAAAATGCTCACTACGCAGGATGAAATTAATGGGGCTTTCAGGGAGTACTACACTAAGTTATACACCAAATGCACCACGTGTACTCTCCTGCAGCTGAGGTCCTTTCTGGAGGACTCTCCAATGACACAAATATCGTTAGCAGACAGGCAGCAACTAGACGCCCCACTCACAATGGAGGAAATCGATAGTGCAGTGCTGCAGATGCCCAGGAATAAAGCCCCAGGCACGGACGGACTCTCAGTAGAGTACTACTCCACATGCTCGTTGCACCTGAAAACACACTTGAAGAAAGTGTTTGAAGAGGCATGGGTCAGTAAAACCCTACCACCTACACTGAGAGATGCTATGGTGGTGGTTCTTCCCAAGGATGGACGAGACCCCAACGATGTTAAATCCTACAGACCACTATCACTCCTAAACCTAGACTGTAAAATTTTAGGCAAGATCCTCGCTAACAGGCTCGCCCCGCTAATGCACACTGTGATACATGAAGACCAAAACGGCTTCATCCCAAAACGCAACACCTTCTTAAATATCCACAGACTCCTGGGAGTACTGGGGGATACCCCCCCGGAGGCTCATGATGAGGTGGTACTATCGCTAGACATCGAGAAGGCATTTGACACTCTGGAGTGGGACTTCCTGTTTGCCACAATGCAATGCATGGGAATAGGGCCCAATTTTATACAGTGGGTGCAGACACTGTACACCAAACCACACGCCAGGGTGAAAACAGGCGGGGTCATATCAGATAGTTTCCAATCACAAGGGGCACAAGACAGGGTTTCCCATTGTCCCCCCTGTTGTTTGCCATGGCAATGGAGCCGTTGGCCATTCGCATACATGCTGCGCAGAGGAGATGGGGGGTAGTCAGGAGCGGTTTGTATCACGGCATATCGCTGTATGCAGATGATGCGTTAATATATGTGCGAAAAGGGCCTGAGACAATCCCTTTGCTAATGTCACTGCTAACTAAATACGGGGACTTATCGGGGTTGGTGGTAAACTGGGACAAGTCATGTATATTTCCGTTAACCATATGGTCCCCGGCAAGACAAGAGAATGCCACGGCTGGCACATTTAAATATTTGGGGGTACATATATACCACAAAAAAGAAGACCTAAGAGACAGGAACCTAGGGAGGGCACTGACCTCCATGAAGGGGTCACTAAGTTTCTGGAATAAACCTCCACTGTCACCCCAGGGCAGGGTGGCGGTGGCAAATATGTTGCTGTTGCCTAGGTTATTATATTATTTCGCAGCCCTGCCTATCTGGGTCCCCAGGAGTTTTTTCAAAGGCCTGAACACAGTATTACTGCAACTAATATGGAGAGGCGGTAGGACAAGGGTTGCACTTGCCACCCTGCAGTGCCCGCTTGATGGGGGCGTACTGGGAGCCCCTAACTTCGAACTGTATTATGCAGCTGCACAATTACAGTGGATACTGGTTGCACAGGCCAACATAGGCGGAGTCCAAATGGCTTCTAGCCCGGCTGGACGGGGCACCGCTGATTACATGGTTAATGAATAAGACACCAAAGGGGACCCCCGGCAACCCGCTTACTGAGGTAACGCAACTATGCTGGCAAAGATACATACAAAAAGACCATAAAACACTCTTATACTCACCACTCCTAGCACTAGGATTGATACCAGGCTGCGTGGATACGGTGGGCTCACATACACTCAAGACCTGGACAGAGGCTGGGATAATGACGGTTGGGGACTGCTTCGAAGACGGGAAATTGATGACATTCGAAGCTATCCAGGCCCTAACAGCAGTGAACCCCGGACAATTTCTGTCCTATTATGCAATTGCCCACCTGATCCAAAAGACATGGGCCACGGGGGACTCGGAACCTGAGTGCTCCCCCACATTTCACCACATGTTGAATTTCGATAGCCAAACAATCTGTACAAACCTCTGAACAAGCCCTCCGAGCTCACCCAAGAGAGACCAAGGGACAGGTGGAATGCAGTCCTCACCAACCCGATCTCGCAAGTGGAGTGGCTGAAAGCCCTCTATCACATAAGAGGGGTGTCCAGAAATTCCAGGTTTCGCTACACACAATTCAATTATATGCATCAAACATACCTATCCCCAGCCAAGATATGCCGCATGTTCCCTGGGTTTACACCGACCTGCCAGCAGTGTGGCACCTCAGGAGCGCATTTCTACCAAATGGTATGGGAATGCGCCCACATACACAGGGAATGGAGGGGCTTGACAGAGGAGGTAGCGGAAATAACAGGCCTGACACTCGCAGCAGACCCCAAATCTTGCCTGCTAGGGCTGAGAGTCAGAGAAAAGAAATACCAACACAAACATAACTTTGCAGACCTAGCATTCGTGCTATACAAAAGGCTGATTGCAATGAACTGGAAGGCCCCCAGGGCCCCTGACCTGAAGGCCTGGCGCTCCCTTACGATGTGCTGGACCAGGACGGAGGCCCTGGTGCTTAGTAAACTTGCACACGCGGGACAAAACCACATGGGCGAGGAGATCTGGGAAACACTGATCACCCGACTAGCTGCCAAAAATGATGAAAGGCCGCCATGACACAGACGGTGAGGAAGGGAAAGCAAAGAACTACTAGACACCCTTCGAGCGCCAGATCAAGCAACCAAACTCGGAGCACAACACTTAGCAGAGATGGAACCCGCCCCCCCTCAGTGGAGCCACCACAAGTAATAATAGGGGTCCGGTGAGGAATGCACACACGCACCAGTAACATGCAAATAATGCACACCACCGAGTCACACACATACCCTGAAATAAACGTGCCCCCCTCCTCTCAACTCAGTCAACACGCAATATTAGAGTTAGATCCACTAGTGCCAATAAACACGCTTACCCAAAGTCACGTGGCAATTAAACAGGACAGATAGTAGTAAAAAATGACCCAAGTGTTTCTATGTGTAAGGTGGCGGGATTTCAGTATGTTAATGTTGTTGCACGAGTACTGTCTGTTACACTATTGATTATCCTGTTGTGACCGCCCCTCCTCGGAAGCAGAGGAGAGGCGGCACAATAATGTAACTGTGTAACCCTAATTGTGTAAACATTTAAAATGTAATAAACATATTCAACAACAAAAAAAAAAATGTATATATTCGCCAGTAGGTAGTTATCGTTAGGACTATGTTTCCATAAAAAAAGCATTTTTTGACTTGCCCACATCTTTGGCGCCATTTGACAAATCTTCACCAACATTCCCAAAAAGTGTTCTCGAGAATCTTGTTATGCATGGGAGATTTCGGGGTGATGCTTCAAGTGAGGACTGAGAAATAGGAGTGGCCAAAAAAGTTGTGTTTCCTATGTTAATTCCCGTGGGGATTTTGAACATGACTACAGCAAAAACTGCTGAACGGAATTTCTCCAAATCTGGCAGAAATTTAGCTTTTGGTCCAGAAAGAAGCCTTTTTCTTGTTTGGTGTAAATCTGTTCAGTAGTATTTGAGATAGTAAAAGAAAAAGAAATATAGCTATCTAGAGGCTCTGTAATTGGCTGGTCATAACCTGAACAGAAAGTTGTGGCCACCATTTTTATGTCCCGGGACACAGTCCCTGGGACTGAAAAACTAAATGAAAAGTAGTAATGGGTTAGGGTGGACCTGACCTCAGGGGTGTTATATAGGTTTATTTCAAAATATGGGTTTAAAATGATTTTTTTCACCAATTACTTGAGAATATTAGTGAATAATTTGCAAATATCACACATGGTGAAATAAAATGTAATAGAAACATTCACAGACTCATTCATAGACTAATTCATTCACCCAGGGACTCATGTGCCCACTCACACACCCACTCGTACACTTGTGTACCCACTTAGACCCACTCATAGATTCACGCACCCACTTTCAGACCTATTCAGACACACACACACAACTCACAGATCCACTGACAGAGACATGGCCAAAGATCGTGCACAGCACTGGGCTGGGTAGTTTATAAGGCCCTGTGGCCAACCCCCGCCGCGCACGCCCTTTGTCAGTGGTCAGATTTATGCATAGTAATTAAAATTACTTCACATTAAAAAAACATAGACATTCACAGAAAAAAAGGTTACAGGGACGTTATAGTTAGGTTCTGAATTTACTCATACAAAATCATAGAAATTCAGCAGTTATAGTTAGAGTTACCTCAAGTAACTATAACTAACGCCCAAAGATAACTACAACCCACTCTTTCGCCATGCACAGCTAATCACTCCACATATTATATCATTGATGACACCTTCTATGGCATCTTTGATATTATCACTGCAACATTTGCAGTAAACAATTGATGAGAAAACTGTGCATGGTGAGGATGCTAGTTATAGTTACCTTAGGGGGCGAGTTATAGTTACTTGAAATAACTCTATATATAACTGCTGAATTTCTATGGTTTTCTGAGAGTAGATTCATAACCTAACTATAACGTCCCTGTAACCTTTGGTTTCTAAAGTGAATTTCTATGTTTTTTAGGAGTTTAAAAAAATTTATTTAGACATTTTGAAAAACATAGAAAAGTCATGTGACTTCTTACTAAACAATCTAAATTGAAACATTGAAAAATACAATAAAAGTTTTTTAGGAGTTTTTCTGGGGAAAATAAGGAAAGGAGAGGTCAGGGAAAAAGGGAACGTATTAATCATGTAACTATAAATAGGGGCAAAAAAAAAGATATCCTCACATTTGAAACAGATTAAAAGAAATGTTCAAACTTGAACAATATAGTAGAACAATAACTTAGAAATGTAGTGGATATAACTAAAGTTTAAATGACAGAGAGATAAGCTCACGGAAGATGAACATTTTCTGACAATATGCAATCTGTCTCAGCAGCAAAATTGTCTATTCTATGTAAAAAAATTAGAGCATTGATGTAAAAATAAAGTATCTAATTTATGATGATGCAAAACACTATTCCACCATGCCATATATGAAAGTTTAGAAGAACATTTCCAATTATATAAAATTTGTTGAAAAGCAATAGCAAGAAAAATATCAAATACTTTGTTCTCTGATGCATTATGAAATAATTCACTAGATAAAGTACCCCAAAAATATATTAAATGTTAAAACAGTGTTTTAGTTTGAATATCTGAGTCAGATGTAACCATATTTTATGCCATAAAGATAACGTGTTCGGGCACCAAAATAATAAATGCATTAGATCCACTTTGGCAAAGTCACACGGCCAGCATTTAGGTAAATTGGAGGGCAAAAATGTTGAACATTGAAGGGGTGTAAAGTAAAGGTTGTGATAAATAAATAAAAAAAAATTGTGTGATGTTAGCTGTTCTAGATATTTTACAAATAAGTGACCAAATCTTATTCCAAAAAATGGCATCCCAATCAACTCCCAGATCTTGTTCCCATGAGAGGTCAGGTTTAGACTTGGCCCGATTGGTATTAAGAGGTAATAAAACGTTATAAATAGTGGAAGCTTTAGGTGTTGAGCTAACTAAAGTAGTGAATGCAGAAGGATGGGAAATGACAGCAGGTTCAGTTTGTATAGAAAGCAAAGAATCTAGAACTACATCAATTAAAGTGTTGAACTGATTTTGGAATGAGGAGGGGCAGTTACATTTCTACTGAAATTGAGAAAAAGAGAGAGGAACAATCCCCTCAAAAGTGCTTAATCCATATAATGCCTTTAGACTTCCAAGTACGCCAACAAAATAGATCTATTGTTGATTGTAACTAGAGTATATTACCATAAAGATTATGCGAAGAAAATAAGAGGAGTTAATGATTGCTGACATGATTGCTGACTGAATGACAGCAATAAAGAGTGTGAATATTTAAAAACTGGAGTAGAAATAAGAGAACATTTTGACGTAAAAGACAAAATCTCATTTGTCGTGAAGGGGTTCAACAAGGTTGATTCGATTTGTAACCATAATGGAGAAAAGAGATGAACAGATTCAGAAAGCCAAAAAATAGCTTGACATAAACCAAAAGCAGCATGATATTTAGCATAATTTAAAAAATTCATCCCGCCTTTAGATTTCAACTTCTGTTAGCAAGCAAGAGATATCCTTGTTTTTTTTTATTTTCCATAAAAAGTTGGACAATATAGAATATATTGGTTTAAAAATAGTATTTGGAATAGATACCAGTAGCATAGAAATAGTATAAAGTAATAAAGGATAAATCATCATTTTTATAGAATCAAAGCGTCCCCACCAAGATAAATAAAAAGGATTCCAGGAGGAAATTAAGTGGTCAATCTTATGACGGAGTTCTTTAAAATTAATATGAATTGTTTCTCTAACAGAAGAAGTAAACCAAATACCTAAATATTTAATCTTAGATAAGGGGGGCCACTGAAAACCAGAATCAACAAATGAATGTTTAAAAGTAAGTGTATTTAGTGGAAGGACTTCAGTTTGATCTTCATTATTTTTATAACCAGAGGCATCGGAAAGAGATCTATTTCATTTAATAGGGCAGAAAGAGAATATCGTCTGCATATGCAGCCAGTTTTAACAGTTTTTCTCCATATGGAAAACCAGAAATATCAGAATTTAGATGAATACGAGAGAGAAAGGGTTCAAGAGCTAAAACAGACAATAAGGGCGAGACAGGACAACCTTGTCGAACACCACGTTTAAGAGAGAAATACGGAGATACTGTACCATTGACTAGAACCGAAGCTCGTGGGGACTTCTATATTAACACTATAAAAGAAAAAAATTTAGGGCCAGAACCGTGCCATGATAAAGTTTTAATCATAAAATCCTAATTAATTCTATCAAATGCTTTTTCTGCATCAATAGTTATGGCAGCTAACGATTTATTGAGAAAGACGGCCTTACTGAGAACATTAAGGAATAATCTGGTATTGTCAGAAGCTAACCTACCCTTTAAAGACTCTGACTGTTTCTTTCCAATAAGTTTCAGAAGGAAATATTCTAATCTTAATGCTAGTGATTTTGCATAACTTTTATAATCAACATTGATCAAGGGAATAGGCCATAATTCTAACATAATGAGGAGTATTATCCTTCTTTCGGTTTTAAACATTTTGTAGCTTCTTGAAAAGTACCTGAAGTGTTTTCAGATGCAAGAAAGTAATTAAATAAAGAGGACAAGTGAGGAATACGAATATGTGAAAAATGCAAATAAAATTCTACAGTAAAACCATCAGGTCTAGGTGTTTTACCTTTTTTTAAATGTATTTAGGGCTGGTAAAAGTTCTGTAGTTGAAGTATCAGTTTCTAAGGAAGCAAAATTTAGATTAGAAGAATTAGCAACATGAGTGTGCAAGTAATACTCATCAATTTGAGAATGATGAGTCTGTGTTTCTTGGGAATATAATGTCTGATAGTAATTAACAAATTCAGTCAAAATATCATCATGTTTCTTCAGTATGGTACCACCAGGTCTAGAAATGGACTCTATTTGAAATCATTTTTTTCTATCTTAAAGATAATTAGCTAATAGCTTGCCAACTTTATTCCTTCTACCATAATAACAGGTATTACTTTTTAAAAGAAAGGAAGAGACTTCCTCTGTAGAAAGAGTGTTAAATTGTAACTTAGATTTAAGAAAATTATTTAAATCTGTATGTGGTTCAGATGTGTGATATTTAGTTTCCAAACTCTAATATGAGGCAAGATAATAGATATATACATATGTACATAAAAAGGGACACAGCCCAGTCCACAATGTACGTTGTCGACATGGCCACAGGCCAAAGTCCAAGGCCACACATGGCATCTGCTTCAACACGGAGAGAACGCTGCAGGGGCATCAGTTGGGAAATAGACAAGCACCTCAGGGGGAAGGGGGATGGGGGGGTACCTCATCCAGCAGATGGAACAAGACCACTGGTTCTGGAGGGGACAACATGCACTGTGCTTGGACCTGGGGAGTACAAGGCCACAGTCTCTCGAGTGGGTGACTTGCCCACTTGCTCTGGAGGGGGCAACATGCGCATTGCTTTGCCCTGGGGACTGCAAGGCCACAGTCTCTTGAGTGGGTGACTTGCCTAATTGCTCTGGAGAGGGCAACATGCCCATTGCTTTGTCCTGGGGAGTGCAAGGCCACAGTCTCTCGAGTGGGTGACTTGCCCACATGCTCTGGAGTCGGCAACATGCCCTATGCTTGGTCCTGGGATTGCAAGGCCACAGTCTCTCGAGTGGGTGACTTGCTCACTTGCTCTGGAGGGGGCAACATGCCCATTGCTTTGTCCTGGGGAGTGCAAGGCCACAGTCTCTCGAGTGGGTGTCATACCCACTGGTTCTGGAGGGGGCACGTGCCCTGTGTTCTTGATCCTGGGGAGTCAGGGGTAGGTGGGTGTCTTGCCCACTGGTTCTGGAGGCGGCACTGTGCCCTGTGTTCTTGATCCTTTAGAGTCTGGGGTAGGTGGGTGTCTTACCCACTGGTTCTGGAGGTGGCACCGTGCCCTGTGTTCTTGATCCCGGGGAGTCTGGGGTAGGTGGGTGTCATATCCACTGGGTCTGGAGGGGGCATCGTGCCCTGTGTTCTTGATCCTGGGGAGTCTGGGGCAGCTGGGTGTCTAACCCACTGGTTTTGGAGGGGGCATTGTGCCCTGTGTTCTTGACCACGGGGAGTCTGGGGTAGGTGGGTGTCTTACCCACTGGTTCTGGAGGGGGCATTGGGCCCTGTGCTCTTGAGCCTGGGGGTGCAAGGTCAGTCTCTCAGGTGGGTGTCATACCCACTGGATTTTCAGGGGGAAGGCCGCACAGCAGCCCATGGGGACAGGATTACATACCGTCCGCCGGCGGTGACGGCTGCTCACTGGAGGTGGTGGAGCTGCTGGTGGGGGGAGGCTCCTGCCCATCCCCTGCAACCTCGAACGGCTGCCCACTGAAGGTGGTGGTGCTGCTGCTGGGGGGGAGGCACCTGCCCATCCCCTGCAACCTCAGACGGCTGCTCACTGGTGGTGGTGGTGGTGCTGCGGCTGGGGGGGAGGCTCCTGCCCATCCCCTCAAACCTTGGACAGCTGCTCATTGGAGGAGGTGGTGCTGCCAATGGGGGAAGGCACCTGCCCATCCCCTGCAACCTCGGATGGCTGTTCACTGGTGGTGGTGGTGCTGCTGGGGGGGGCTCCTGCCCATCACCTGCAAACTCAGACGGCTGCTCACTGGTGGTGGTGGTGGTGGTGCTGCTGCTGGGGGGGAGGAGGCTCCTGCCCATCTTCTGCAACCTCGGACGGCTGCTCACTGGTGGTGGTGATGCAGCTGCTGGTGGGGGCTCCTGCCCATCCCCTGCAACCTCAGACAGCCGCTTACTCGTGGTGGTGGTGCTGCTGCAGGGGAGAAGGCTCCTGCTCATCCCATGCAACCTCTGACGGCTGCACAACCATGGTTGTAGGTAGTGGCTCCGTCACAGTTTCTGCCCCAGGCTCCTTGCTCTTCCTGGCAGCTGGGGCAGGCTCCTTAGTCTGTCTGGCAGCTGGAGCAGGCTCCTTAGTCTTCCTGGCAGCTGGGGAATGCTCCTTTAACCTCTTAGCAGCAGCTGGGGCAGGCTCATTTGTCTTCCTGGCAGCAGCTGGGGCAGGCTCATTTGTCTTCCTGGCAGCAGCTTGGGCAGGCTTCTTGCTCTTTCTGGCAGCTGTGGCAGCCTCCTTTCCCTTGAGACTGATTGGTGCAGGCTCCTTCACCCTCAGGACATGTGCCTTGGATCCTTTTCCACCACAAGTGGGTGTGGTGACGACTGGGAGCGTGGACTGGGTGGCTGAGATGGTTGGCTGAGTTCTTCCCACCCTGGCCAGACATGCAGGATGGGGGGGAGCGGGAGGGGTAGGGAAGAGGTCAGTGGTGGATAGGAACAATTTTTTAGGGACATTGGGGTGGGAAGAGGGATAAAGTTTGGGAGTGGAGGAAGAGGGAGTGGTTGTAGGAGGTGTCTGCTGATTTTTGCTGCAGGTGCATGGGCTGGATGCCTTTGTGAGGCGGATGGCTGTTGGGTGTCTGAGTGCTTGCGTTTGTGTACCTTAGGTGGGGGTGGGGACAGACACAGTGGGAAAGGACTCAGGGGACATGTGCATGGCTGTTGTGGAGGTATCTGCCACTGAGGTGTGTGTTCTGCTTGGTGTGGTGGTGATGCTGGTAGTGGATGATGATGTAGTGCATGCAGGTGTGAGTGTAGACAGAACTGGGGGGAGGTTGAGGAGGAGGAGGGGAGACAGTGGAAATTGTAGATGTTGGTATGCCTGCATCTGGATGGTGTTTGTGTGAGTGCCTGTGAGATGAAGTGTGGTGCTTGTGTTTGCCTGTACCACTCTTGTGTGTTGTCTTGTGTGCATGCTCGTCTGCCTGTGTCCTTGGGATAGGTTGGAGTTGAGGAGAATGGGATTGGGAAGAGGTTGGGTGGAAACAGGGACAATGGCTGCCATCAGAGAGGATGCCAGAGACTGGATCGATCTCTGTTGGGCCGCCAAGCCAATGTGAATGCCCTCCAGGAATGCATTAGTCTGTTGCATCTGGGCTGCCAGCCCCTTGCTGGCATTTACAATGGTTGACTGCCCTACAGAGATAAATCTCAGGAGGTCAATAGCCTCCTCACTGGGGCAGGGCCTGAGGTGCCTAGGGCGAATGAGATGCCCACCCTCCTGGGTGAGTGGGCACGGGCAACTCGATGAGGGGCTGCTGGGAGGGCGGTGCTGGTACGGGGGTGGCGGCTGTACCTGTAGTTGGGGTGGTCACAGAGGTGTCTGCCACCACCAGGGAGCTTCCATCGGAGGAGGCATCTGTGTGAGAACTGTCCCCTCCAGTCTCCACTGTGTTGCTCCCCTCGCCCTCTGTCCCACTGGTGCCTTCAGCGTCGTGGACTCTGCCTCCTGGGTCCTGTGGGATGCAGCCCCCTCTGTTGCCAGTGCCTCTGCTCCTCCACCAAATGATGCTAATGCACATAAGTGCAGGGTGACAAAACAATAAGGGGGGGAAGAGACAAAGGATACACTTGGTCAGTGGCTGCACCAACACCACCGTTGGCGTACACAGCACCCTCACATACAGGGAAGAGGCCTACGCACTATGCATAGAAGATATTGCTAGCCACCAAGGCATGGGGAGGGGCACACACCGGCAAATGCAGCACACCTGGTACCCATGCAGCCCTGACCAGTGGATGCCTACGAGCTAGGTAGCAGGATTATCCCTTCAGAACACTAGGCATCAGGGGACCTACGCTGCAATGTCAGGCCTGGCCTAGGGGCACCCACTGACACATATCCACCACCCGGATACCACCCCACCAGGCGTAAGTAGTAATGATGGGCACTGTACTCACCCCCTTGTGGCTGCTGTGATGCCCTCAAGCGCCCATCCAGCTCTGGATAGGTCACTGTCAGTATGCGGGCCATCAGGGGGTCAGGATTCGACGGGCATCCCTTCCTCATTGGGAGGCTAGCCCCAGCTAGTCCTCCGCTGTCTTCCGTACCCAGCGTCTCAGGTCCTCCCACTGTTTCCAACAGTGGGTGCTCCGCCTGCCTTAGACCCCCAGGGCCCACATGTCCTTGTCGATGGTACGCCATATGCCCTTCTTTTGATGGGCGCTGATCTGCAGAGGAAATACACACAGGAAAATAGTATTAGTCAAACAGTCCTGCCTGTTACACTTATGGCCCACCATACCTCTTCACATCACCATTTGCACACACATGGCCCAGCACATAATCAATACACCGCCCAGAGGGCATCTACCCAGGCCCCTTACACGAGGCCTTCACACACCACGCCATGCATTCATACCACATGCATCGTGCCCACAGTGTACTCACCTGTTGGTCTGGAGGCCCATACAGCAGTCCGTACTGGGGTAGGACCCCATCCACCAGTCTCTCCAACTCCGCCGAATTGAAGGCTGGGGCTCTTTCCCGAGTCACACGGTCCATGGTAGGTTTCAGACACAGGTCACAGCAGCACATGCAGTGTAGGTCCTCTCCTGTTGAAGATCAGGTAGCAAGTGAGAAATCAGATAGAAAACGGCGGTCACGTCAGCGGCAGTGCATACCGTCACTGCCTGCGTAGATCACCATTGGCCACTCTAACCCATAGGACCTAATTATAACCAATGAGGAGTTGGACAGCGTTTCCCGACCGCCTCCCACAACGGCATACAACGTCAGCGGAATTACCTCACTTCCACCTGTCCCTCCACACAGGACAGGCAGACGCCATTTCAGGAGTGTGGGGTGGCAGGCCCAGTATTTTTGCTGTGTCACTGGTTAAATTTGGACATACGGGACAATTCACACTTACCCATTACAAGTTAACAGCATGCAAAGTTCTGTTATACCCCATTGTTCAGTTTGTGACCGGCTCCTCACTCTTTTGTCCCATAGATTGCTACCGCTGCGGATGAATAGGAGATGGTGACATACCCCCGTGTACAGACCCTTGGTGGACTTGGCAACAATGGAGGACAGGCACATCATCCTCACCTATAGACTTGACAGGGCCATAATGACAGAGCTGTGTGCCCATTTGGAGCCTGACCTGATATCTGCTATCTGTCACCACACTGGGATCCCCCTTATTGTGCAAGTTCTATCAGTGCTCCATTTCCTGGCAACTGGTTCTTTCCAAGTGACAGTGGTCTTGGCAATAGGAAAGTCTCAGCCAATGTTCTCAAACGTGCTGACAAGAGTGCTGTCTGCCCTGATTAAACACATGTGCGGCTACATTGAATTTCTCCAGTTTGAAGATTTAACCACAGTGAAGGCCGAGATCTATGCAATGGGAGATATCCCCAACATAATTTGCACGACTGATGGAACACATATTGCATTTGTCCCCCCCGTCAAATTGAACAGGTGCTCATAAATCAGAAGAGTTTCCAATCTATGAATGTACAGATGGTGTGCTTGGCAGACCAGTACATCTCCCATGTCAATGCTAAGTATCCTGGGTAGGTGCATGATGCCTTTGTCCTGAGGAATAGCAGCATCCAAAATGTGCTGGGCCAACTACAGAGGCATAGGGTGTGGCTAATAGGTGAGCCCTGGTCCCCACCCAGTATATGTTGGTGTATGGGTATGGTGTGGGCCATATGGGATAGTGTGTGGCTAAATGTTGTCCCTCAATATTGCAGGTGACTCTGGTTACCCCAACCTATCATGGCTGCTGACCCCTGTGAGGAATGCCAGGACAAGGGCAGAAGAACGTTATAATTAGGCACATGGGCAAACCAAAAGGATTATAGAATGGACCTTTGGCCTCCTAAAGGCCAGGTTCAGGTGCCTCCATCTAACAGGTGGATCCCTGTGCTACTCACCCAAGAAGGTCCGCCAGATAATAGTGCCATGCTGCATGTTACACAACCTTGCCCTGAGACGCCATGTGAATTTTCTGCAGGAGGCTGGAGATGCCTGTGTGGCAGCAATGGACCCTGTGGACAGTGAGGATGAAGAGCCAGAGGATGAGGATAAGGACAACAGAACATCAGTCATCAGACAATACTTCCAATGACAAACAGGTAAGACAGTGTTACTTCACATTTCAATGACATTTTTGGGAATTTCTGTGGCACTGCCATGCTGTTCTTTTCCACTTCTATGGCCACTTACTGTACCCTTTGGCAATTCATTTTACAGATGTTGGTGACCTCATATATGCTCTTGGTGTGATCACTGCAGCCAGCTACAGGTCATTAACCTATGCTCATTTTCTGTAGTGTTGAATTGCAATGTTTGTACCTGTTTAAATGAATACATACTTGAAAAATTTGACATACTCCATACTTTTTTTGTTTCCGATTGTGTTTATTGAAGTGCTAAAATATTGAGGGGCAAGTGCAATGGGATGGGTTGATAATGGAGGAAAGTCCAGGGTATTGTTCCAGTCTGTAGTATAGGTGCATTGTCCAAGGGGACATAGGAAGGGGAGCAATGGCAGATCGAGGTGGACAGGTTGACAGGGTCAGACACAAGGGTGACAATCAGGAGAGTCTAATTTCCTGGCGGGGTCTCGGCAAGTATCTCTTGCTTCTGTCTGGATTGCAGGGAACGTTTGCGGGGTGGTTCACCTTCTGCAGGGGGAGGGGTGCTGGTGGCCTGTTGGTCCTGTGGCATGGCCTCCTGTCCACTAGTGGCAGCTGAGGTGGAAGGCTGTTCAGATGTCTGGCTAGTGGCAGGAGCCTGCTGTTGTGTGACTGCCTCCCTCATAATATTGGCCATGTCTGCCAGTACCCCTGCTATGGAGACCAGAGTGGTGTTAATGGCCTGCAAGTACTCCCTGATCCCCTGGTACTGTCCCTCCTGCAGCTGCCTGTTCTCCTGCACATTGTCCAGGATCTGGCCCATCGTGTCCTGGGAATGTTGATATGCTCCCAGGATCTCTGCAAGTGCCTCCTGGAGAGTCAGTTCCCTGGGCCTGTCCTCCCCCTGGCACACAGCACTCCTCCCAGTGTCCCTGGTGGTCTGTGCCTCTGTCCCCTGAACCGTATGCCCACTGCCACTGACCCCAGGTCCCTGATTGTCTTGTGTGCGAGGTGTGGCCTGGGTCCATGTAGAGGTGGACACACTGCTGATTGACGTGTCCTGGGGACAGAGGTATGGGTACGCTGGGTGGGTGCTGTGGTGGTGTTTCCTGATGGGGGAGGCTCTGTGGTGGTGTGTGACTGGGCCTGGGTGACCGACTGTCCAGAGGTCCCTGTTGGGCCACGTTGGTCATCCAGATCCTGAAGACCAGAGTTACTGTCATCACTGTGGGCCTCTTCTGTTGGGGGGCTGGATAGTGCTGGCACCTCCTGTCCGGTGACATTGGCTGGGGTACCTGTGGGGATGTAAATGATGTGTTATTGTTTCTGTGTCTGGCATATTGTGCATCCGTGGCTTGCCCTCTTTGGTTGTATTTGCCCTGGCAGCTTTCATTTGTGTAAGTTGGTATATGGTGGGATAGCATATTCTCTCTAGTGTGCATGCTTTAGTGATAGGTGTCCATGCAGGGCTGTGAGTGGTGTCCATGCATTGGTATGGCATGCAGGGCCTGGCATTGGGATGAGTGAGATGCGATGGTGGGCTATGTGGGACGTGGTGGAGTGATGGGAGTGAGGGTGAGGGTGGGTGTTTGTGATGGCATGCAGGTAGGGGGGTGATAGTAGTAAAGAGTTGGCTTAACAGAGTCCAGTCCGCCTCCTACTCCGGCCAGGCCCTAAGGATGCATGATTGCTGAGACTTGCTCCTCCTATGCTGTTAGTTGTGGGGGAGGAGGTGGGGGTCCACCGCCAGTCCTCTGTACAGGGAGTTGCTGTCGTGCTGCAGTGGAACATACCTTTCTCCGTAGGTCGTTCCACCTCTTCCTGATGTCATCCTTAGTTCTTGGGTGCTGTCCCACGGCGTTGCCCTGTCGTTCCACCTCTTCCTGATGTCATCCTTAGTTCTTGGGTGCTGTCCCACGGCATTGACCCTGTCCATGATTCTCCGCCATAGCTCCATCTTCCTAGCTATCGATATCTGCTGCACCTGTGCTCCAAATAGCTGTGGCTCTACCCTGATGATTTCTTCCACTATGACCCTTACCTCCTCCTCTGTGATTCGGGGGTGTCTTTGTGGTGCCATGGGTGTTGTGTGAGGTGTGTAGGTGAGGGTGTGTAGGGTAATGTGTTGGGGTGTGTGATGTGGGGTGCGTGGGTGGTATATAGGTGTAAGTAGTGTGTGGCTCTGGTTTTGTCTGTGGTATTGGTGTCTGTCTCGTACCAATGGTTTGGAGTTGTAAAGGGTTGTGGGTAATGTGGGTGGGTGTTTTATAGTGGTGTGGGTGTGGTGTGTGTATGGGTGTCTGGTGTGTGTTATTTAAATTGTCCAATGTGATGGTGTTTTGTTTGTGTCCATTTTGAGCCTTGCAGTATGTACCGCCAATGGTTTACCGCCATTGAATGTCGCCGTGGTGATTCGTGGGTCATAATGTGATGGCCGTTGTTCTGTTGGCGTAAAGGTGTGGGTTTTGATACCGCCAGTTTATCACTGACCTTTGGTGTGGCGGATTTGTGTATGTGGCTGAATGGTGACGGATTGGTGTGTGTGTGTGTGATAATATGGTGAACGGATATCCGCCGTGGTGGAGCTATGTTGGTGGCAGTCAGTGTGGTGGTAAGTGGGTTTTACCGCCAATGTCATAATGAGGGCCATGGTGTGCACAAAGTCCAGGGGTTCCCCAGAGGCTTAACAGAGGCTAAAGTAGATAATACTAATGCTCTCTTTTGTGGTAGTGTGGTCGAGCAGGTAGGCTTATCAGATTGTAGTGCAAAGCATTTGTTATACACACACAAACAACAGAAGCACACACTCAATGACTGAACTCCAGACCAATGGTTTTTTATATATCAAAAATATATTTTCTTAATTTATTTTTAGAACCACAAGATTCAAGTGCAGGTAAGTACTTCAATAGATATGTATTTCACACAGGTATCAAAAGTACTTTGTTTGAAATAGGTAGGTAATACAGTTTTTGAATTATTGGTAATAATCTATTTTAAAAATGGACACAGTGCAATTTTCAGAAACAGTTTCTGGGGGGAAGAAATGTTAGATCGTTTTACAGGTAAGTACAACACTTACAGTTTCAGTCTCAGGATTTTAGGAAGTTCACCGGTTGAGGTTCAAGTTAACCCCAAACACCCACCGCCAGTAACACGGGGCCGGCGGGGTGCAGGGGTCAAAGTTGAGCAATTTTAACGTGGGCTCCTATGGAGACAGTGGGGTACTTGGAATCAGGTCTGCCTGCAGGTAAGTACACACGGCTCGGAGGGCAGACCAAGGAGGATTGAAGGAGCACAAGTAAGCACCAAACACACACCCTCAGTGACACAGGGACAGCCGAGTGCAGGGTGCAAACAGGACATCAGATTTCCAATGCTGGTCTATAAGGAGACCCCGGGGTCACACACAAACAACAGAAGCACACACTCAATGACTGAACTCCAGACCAATGGTTTTTTTATATATCAAAAATATACTTTCTTAATTTATTTTTAGAACCACAAGATTCAAGTGCAGGTAAGTACAGGTAAGTACTTCAATAGATAGATACACAGGTATCAAAAGTACTTTGTTTGAAATAGGTAAGTAATACAGTTTTTGAATTATTGGTAATAATCTATTTTAAAAATGGACACAGAAAGAAATGTTAGATCGTTTTACAGGTAAGTACAACACTTACAGTTTCAGTCTCGGGATTTTAGGAAGTTCACCGGTTGAGGTTCAAGTTAACCCCAAACACCCACCACCAGCAACACGGGGCCGGCGAGGTGCAGAGGTCAAAGTTGAGCAATTTTAACGTGGGCTCCTATGGAGACAGTGGGGTACTTGGAATCAGGTCTGCCTGCAGGTAAGTACCCACGGCTCAGAGGGCAGACCAGTGAGGATTGAAGAAGCACAAGTAGGCACCAAACACACACCCTCAGTGACACAGGGGCAGCCGGGTGCATGGTGCAAACAGGACGTCAGATTTCCAATTCTGGTCTATGAGGAGACCCCGGGGTCACTCAGAGGCTGCAAGCGAGGTCCAGGAGGGTGTCTCCAGCACACCACCAGTCAGACAGGGAGGAGGACCGCCTACTGAATGTAGATGCACCGGGTGTCGGTTTCTCCAAGGCCTGGGGGCTGCAGGTGCAGTGTGTCTTTAGGCATTGGATATCTTCGTCCGGAGCTTCGAGGTCAGGGGGGTCCTCGGGATTCCCTCTGCAGGTGTTGTCATGGAGGGGTGGAGAAGTCAACCCAGGATGGGCACTTGCTTGCAATTGCCTGGGGACCCTCTTTTGCTTGGTGGACCACCTGGACACGGGCTGTGGGCGTCAGGTGCACAGGGGTCAGGACTCACGCATCCAGAGTGAGGTGGGAGGCCTTGGTTGTAGGTTTTTCTTAGACAGAGCCCCTGTCCTTGGGAGTTCTTGGTCCTTTTGTTTGCAGGGCAGTCCTCTGGAGTTAGGCAGAGGTCACTAGTCCCTCTGGACGCATTGCTGGTCTTTTGCAAGTTCTTTGAAGTAGGAGACAGGCTGGTAGGGCTGGGGCCAAAGCAGTTGTTGTTGTCCTTCTCTACTGGGGGGTTCAGCTAAGCAGTCCTTCTTCTTCTTCTTTTTCTTCTTGTTAGGTCACCAGGAATCAGGTGAGCTGGGTTCAGGGAGGCCCTTAAATCCTAGATTTAGGGGCGTTTTAGGGGTTAGAGGGCAGTAGCCAATGGCTACTGTCCCTGAGGGTGACTACCCCCTCCTTGTGCCCCCTCTCTTTGGGGAAGGGGACACAAACCTAATCCTATTGGTCCCTGTCCTCCAAACCGAGATGGAGGATTCTGCAGGGAGGGGATCACCTCAGATCCGGACAGCTTATGGGTGGTCCTGGCTTGGGTGGTCACTACTCCCTATTTTCCCTAATTTTCCCACCGGACTTGCTGCCAAAAGTAGGGCTTTGTCTGGGGGACGGGCATCTCCACTAGCTGGATTGCCCTGGGGCACTGTGATCCAAGGCTTGAGCCTTTGAGGCTCACCGCCAGGTGTTACAGTTCCTGTAGGGGGAGGTGTGAAGCACCTCCACCCAGGACAGCCTTTGTTTCTGACCACAGAGTACACAAAGGCACTCACCCCATGTGGTAGGAAACTTGTCTGAAACACACAGGCTGGTTCAGACTGGTCAGTCCTACACTAGCAGTTTGGCTAACATATAGGGGGCATCTCTAAGATGCCCTCTGTGTGCATTTTTCAATACATCCCACACTAGCATCAGTGGAGGTTTATTGTGCTGATAAGTTTGATACCAAACTTCCCAGTATCCAGTGAAGCCATTATGGAGCTGTGGACTTCGTAATGCCAGACTCCCAGACAATATACTCAATAAGGCTACACTGCACTTACAATGCTTAAGAATGGACTTAGACGCTGTAGGGGCATAGTGCACCCTGCCATAGGGATGTAAGGCCTGCCAGAGGGGTGACTTACCTGTGCCACAGAAAGTGGTTTGTGGGCACGTCGACTTTGTCTTTTTCTCCTCACCAGCACACACAAGCTGCAATGCAGTATGTATATGCTTGGTGAGGGGTCCCCTAGGGTGGCATAATGCATGCTGCAGCCCTTAGAGACCTTCCCTGGCCACAGGGCCCTTGGTACCAGGGGTACCTTTGACAAGGGACTTAACTGTTTGCCATGGTTGTGCCAATTTTGGAAACAAAGGTACAGTTTTAGAGAAAGAGCACTGGTGCTGGGGCCTGGTTAGCAGGGTCCCAGCACACTTTCAATCAAAGTTGGCATCAACACGTAGGCAAAACGTGAGGGGGGAAGTATGCTAATAGTGGCACTTTCCTACACCACCCAAATGCCCTTACCCACTTTAAAACCTAAAAACACCCTTACCGCCCAAATGCCTTTACCCGCCTTAAACCCTAAAACACTCTTACCATCCAAATGCCCTTACCCACCCTAAACCCTAAAAATAACTTTACCACCCAAATGCCCATACCCATCCTAAACCCTAAAAATAACCATACTACCCAAATACCGTTACCCACCCTGAACCCTAAAAATACCTTTGCCTCCCAAATACCCCTACCCACACAAAATCGTAAAAACTCCCTTACACACACACACACACCCACACACACACACACACATATATATATGTGTGTGTATATATATATATATAACTTCAGCAAAGTTAACCATCGCACTCCAGGAAGTTCTTATATCAGCTTTTTATTGTTGTTTCATAAAACAGTGCTTCCACCACCCAACACATTTTGACCTCAAGCAAGTCTGTGATCAAGACCTGCTTGAGGTCAAAGCGCGTTGGGTGGTGGAAGCACTGTTTTATGAAACAACAATAAAAAGCTGATATAAGAACTTCCTGGAGTGTGATGGTTAACTTTGCTGAAGAAATTTGTGGGTGTTCTGGTCGCTAACTCCTCCATCGGCACCGGCAGCAAGAGCATGCAATTTGGTATGCAGCCAATTGGTGACTAATATAGTGGCGGGCAGGGCAGTGCGGGGGGAATAAAATAAAATTACAAATAAAAATGTACCTTAATTCCGCACCGTGCTGCTCCACTCCTCCGTCGTCGCTTCAGGCTGCAGGCATAGGCTCCCAGCCTGCCCTGCAGCCAAGCCGGACGCTGCTCAGAGCAGCGTTAGGATTGTCTAGGAGCGCCCAGCCAGGGCGCTTCCAGGCAGACTGGGAGCCTGTGCCTGCTCTCTGAGGCCCGGCAGCGCAGTGCCAGGCAGGAGAGAACCCAGTGCGCATGTGTGTTTGGCCGGCCCAAGACGGCCAGCCAAACATTCATGTGCTTTGAGGGGAGTGCTCTGTGGACTCCCCTCAGGGCTCATTACCCCCAATGCCCTGCCCCTTTTAATACAAAACGATAATAACCGTAGTTCATTATTGTTTTATTTTAAAAGGTTTGCAGCTGCCGCTGCTGGCGGGAAGGGGGCAGCATGTTACCCCCCTCTCGATAGCCATAGTACCACCTTGTACAGAACAGTAAACTTGAAAGGTTTCAAGTATTTCCTTAAGAACTTCCAAGTGAGGAAGCAAAATCCATAAAAAGGGAAACAATCTCCTTGGCAATCTTGTAGTTGTTGACTGAAACATGAGAATCTAAGAAATCAGCAAGCCACTGAACTCTTCCTGTCCTATATGGGAAGGAGCTGGTTATTAGGTTTGTTCACAATCCTTTTCCGACGGTCATGCTGTTCATTTGGGTATCAAAGGAGAATCCAGGTTCAACATACTCTTTCATGCAGGATCGCAGGTCCCAGCTGCTGCCTTTCGTGGCTGGTTTGCCAGGTGACTTGTGGAACAACCCTCCATGTGACTGTGAACGCAGAGATGTGAGATCGGTCTGGGCGGCTCAAGTGCTTAGTGGTTACTGGGTTAGTTGTTCCAGGAAAACGCAGACCTTCAGTACAATGAACGCCCCTTTATTTTTTTAATGCATGCATCTTTCGGTAGGATATTGACATGACTGTTGCCACGGATGTAACAAATGTTTACTTGCAGATGTTAGACAAGTATATCTGCAAAAACACTGGACCCTTCCCGTGCCATCTCATTAAGATTGTGGCCAGCTGATTTGCACACATTGCTCTGTAGCAGGTATATTAACCCTCTAAGATTCTGATGATTATTTAAACCTGCAAATATACCATAAAAGGTGATGAATACACAGAGATCTCTGCAGCAGGTGCCTTCAAACCTAATACACTTGGCCAGCAGATACAGCTATTAAGATAACTTGATGGTCAATGTTCTTAATGCCGCATACTGAGAGTAACCATAAGTTTACATGTTCACATCTTTTGGGGGATTACCCAGGCGTTTCATTGTTATAGGATGGGTGACGCAAACATCACTTAGTTGGGTAATAATTCCTACTAAAATGTATATGAAACTGCAGGACGGTGTTATCTGTGGCTTTTGAAAACGTAGGTACAAAAGTGTGTATATATCCCTACTATGGAAAAACTAAGTTTTTCAAATGAGCAAGTAAATTTGATGTTTCAGAATCTTTAACTTCGGATTTTGATTAAAGCAAAGGAAATAACACTAGGCAACCGGTTAGTTATCTAGGCACTACAAACATTAACATTAAGCTACAAAGTCATCACCTGGCTTTCCCACCATCTATGCAACAGGACTGGCAGAATATGTTGTGCTTGACACGTGCTACTACAAATTTACCAAAAACCGGCATGTTCTATATTAAAGAAGAAAACAATAGACAGTATACACATAAGGATTATGTGGTCCCAGCCTAAGAAGGCTTTTCTATTCCAACACATTTTTTTAGGCTTTGGCATAGCATGGTACACTTTTAGCGGGCTGCAAGAAATCGCCTTGCCTTACGACCTAAATTAAGCAACTTTTTTTCATAAAATTAGGAAGGAACGTTATTGCCATCTCCTGGTGATAGCAAAAATAACATATCGAAGTGCTGTAAAGGCCTCACGGTTCTATAGATTGTCAAGAGAGAAACCAAAATAGGAAACGGGGTCAGCTTTAGCGCTGGTGGCGCCATGTGCGACAAATTTTTTTGCCCCCACCATGTCAGTGCTTTAAATGGGCCGGTACTGTCCGGTACTAAGTACCGGCACTTTTTTATTTTGAGAGGGAGAGTACCTGCTCTTTTCAAGAAAAACGTAATACTTTTAATTGGAGAGTACTGGCACTTCTCAGAAAAAGCAGGTACTCTTATACAGAGTACCTGCACTTATTTTTTTCTATTTCAAGCACTGCGTACTACCACCGGGCAAAAGTTCCCCTCATCTCTCCAAAGCCTCTCGCTCATATACATTTCATTTGATTTAAAGAGCTGGTAAAGCACGGCTTTACTAAGCCACTCAGCTATACACATAAAATACAAATCTGTTCTTTGCAGCAGGCATATTAACCCTTATGACGAGTTAAAACTGCCATTGGACAAAACTCCATATCTCTCTCAGGAACATTAATCAGTTACCTTGCCATGTTTATTGTTATTTAGCTAGAAGCACATGAAACTCTGTTTCAGGTGTTTTCATATCGTAAGTTATTGCTAAACACAACGCCCCTCCAACTCCACCCCCAGGTTAGCGCTCCCCCTCCAGATCTGCACCCAGTGTTGCCGCACCGGTCACACTCCCTTAAAGTCGGCCTTGATAGGAAACATACATTCTCATTTAGAATTGGCTGACAGGGCAAAACGTGGTGCAGTACCCTTTGCGCCTGCGAACTGTTGGTCCACTGGCGGAGTCTCCTCTGGTTCTGCCGGGAGACAACATTGGCTGACACAACCTTGAGTATGGGACCTTCAGGGAATAGAGGTCATTAGAGCGGATGATCCAACATTATTTTTTCGTATTCCGGGCCATCAAGTCTGGTGACCCCGAACAGGAAAAGATTAAAATGATCCCCACACTCTGACTTTCTGGGTGTCACAGCTATTGTTTTTTTTGTTTTTCAAAAACAAGCTCTTTCTTTGGAAGTCTTTTATAGATAAAATGGTTGAGGGGATGCATTAAACATGGCGGCAGCTCAGCAAAGTAACAGTGCCTTAACAAGAGCTGCCATGCAGCAGCTCATCCTTAGACACAGAGTTCTCTGTGGGACAGAGGAGATTTCTAAATATGGTGTTCGCTAATCTGCCAGGATGGCAGACGTCACAGTCAAGACAACGGGCTGCCAACTAAACACTAAATAATGCTGGTGGTGGCCGGCATTACACAAACAAGAATTTACTAAAAGGTCAAAGATAATATGTCAAGGGAAATCTCTCTTCTTAGGACAAATCTGATCGACAAATAGCTTCATAGTATGGGAAGTTTTCCAAAGAATACCCCTTTCTTTACAAATGGCGTCCTGTCACCAGAAAGCACTTTACAAAACAATTGAACAAATTAATTAAAGTTTTACAGTTAAGGAGAACCGAGCATCATAAACACCAAAGGTCTTATCCACAATTCTTCTTGCCCGACCTGCTCAGATCAGTAAAAGCAGTGCATTTTGGCATGCACAAATTCACACAGGGAAACTTGTGCGTGTTTAATTTGTATGCCACACATAAGTTTTGTAGAATGCACTACACCTGATTCGGTATAGGGTCTCCCCTCGCGCTCTTAATTAGTCTCAGTATGGATTCCTCCTTTTCGAACCTTGTGCTTATAATCAGTGGCGGCCCGTCCTTCAGGTCGGAGGGGCCACGCACCCCCCACCTTTTGCCCCTCATGAAGAGTGTCTGTCAGGCTGAACAATGGTCAGCCTGACAGACACTCTCCATGTTCAGCTCTGGCAGCCAGGAGCAGACATGCGCGATTTGCGCAGACTCCTGGCTGCTTGAGCTGAACTTTGCTGGGCTGAGGATGTCACAGCTCCTATGGGCGTGACCTCCTCGGCTCAGCAAAGATGCCTCAAGGCCCTCCCCTGGGTGATGAGGAAAGCGTCACCAATTGACACTCTCCCTGGGCGCTTCAGGTTTAAGCCCTGAAGTGCCCAGGGCGAGTGTCAATCAGTGATACTTCGTCACAGAGTGGGGTTGGGTCAGCAGTCTCACTGACCCCATCCCACTCTGTGACGAGGCTGGGACTGCTGCCTTCCCTCATTGGCTGACCCAAGGTCAGCCAATGAGGGAAGGCAGCAGTCCCAAACCTCCTGAGACCTGGAGGCTGAAGGTAAGTGTGTGTGTGTATGTGTGTGTGTGTGATGTTTTAAATTGAATGTTTGGTGCGCACGTGCATGTTTGTGTGTTATGAGTGTTAATGGATGTGCGTGCGTGTGTGAAAGAATGAGTGTGTGCGATGTTTTAAAATGAATGTTTGGTGCGTGAATGCATGTTTGAATGGTATGAGTATTGTTAATGGATGTGTGTGCGTGTCTGTGTGTGAAAGAATGAGTGTGTGTGTGTGTGTGTGTCCCGCCCGCCCCCCTCCCTTCTAAAGATGCCGGCCGCCACTGCTTATAATGAAAAATACAGAATGCGTCTCAACTCATGTTCATTCGTAATACTTGCTTTACTGTTATTGTTCCATAAACAACTCTTTCCATGTATTATATCATTCCTTTATAAGTTTCATAAATATAAACATCAGTGCAGAAGAAAAACATAAGAAGAAAAAGAAACATCCTCAATGTTTACGCATTGTACAAATACATTTTGCCCACATGTGGATTTTACATTTGGGGGGATGCCAGGAAAGTGGCAGGAGGAGATACCGGCACATCTCTCATTCACCATGAATGTGTCCTGAACACCTTCCATTCATCCAAGTGCAGCCTTGGCCTGATGCAGGGCCGGTAGTAATCCCATACTATTTGATCTCAAAACAGATAACAGGTAGCTTGCAGTGTTTTCTTCTAAATAAATACAGGGGGTATTCCATACACACATTTCTACACAATGCACAAGATATGAAAAGTAATCCTTTTAGAAACTGATATGTAGTGAAGTGTCTCAAGCCCTGATGAGATACTGCGTTGTCTGTTCTAGCACTGGTAGACCTTTGGGTAGCCACGCGCTCTACAAGAACTCTATAAGCACTCTAGACTGGTAAACCTACTGATGTTCAGAACTAAGGGCCAGATGTATCAAACATTTTTGCGATCGTTGGGCCGTTTGCAATCGCAAAAATGCATTTTGGTATGTATCAAGTCCAATTTGAGATTTGGTAAGTTGTTACCGAATTGCAAATTGGCTTTATGACTATGGTCCTGATTACAACTTTGGAGGAAGGTGTTAATCCGTCCCAAATGTGACGGATATACCACCAGCCGTATTACAAGTCCATTATATCCTATGGAACTCGTAATACGGCTGGTGGTATATCCATCACATTTGGGACGGATTGACACCTCCTCCAAAGTTGTAATCAGGCCATATATACTGATTCAGTATTCGGAATGGGTGTGTCAAGGGTGTCCTTTGCTAATATCAAATCGCAGACGTATGTAGGAATGTTTTGTGACCCAAATGCGGAAAACATTCGCATTTTACTGCCTATTGGAAGTCGGTAGTAACCCATTCGCAAACGGAAAGGGGTCCTCAAGGGACCTATTCCCCTTTGTGGATACATGCGAAAAACATTTTTTAAGAGCACGCAGTGGTTTTCATTTTTCTTTTTCAAACACATTCCATTTCCCTTTAAGGAAAACAGGCTGCATTAAAAAAAAAAAAAAATTGCTTTATTGAAAAGCAACCAAAGGCATGGTGGTCTGCTGAGCCCAGCAGTCCACCATCCCTGTGACTGTAGCCATTCGCAATGAGTCACAAATTGCGACCTACCTAATGAATATTAATGAGGAAGGTCCATTTGCGAGCCCTTGTAAATCACTATATGAAACTCCTGGAGTTTCATACATTCCAATAGCGATTACTTAATTGCGATTCGCAATTTGGTAATCGCTATTGGTAATAATTATACATCTGTCCCTAAATGAGTGCCCACATTCTGCACCAGTTGTAACCAAGCAATCTGAGATTTTGGGGCAACCCAAATCAGTGCATTTGCATAATCCAGTTTAGTCCTGATTAAGGCCCCTAAAATTGTTTGAAGATGGGTATGAGTACAAAATACACCACATGAAATGCAGCCGGCTGATCAAGAAGTATTAGGAAGGAAGCTCTTCTTTATCTGGTCCCATGTTGAGGCTGAAAACCTGACCGGTAATTGTCCAACTGTTGGTGCTGTTTCAAATGCTTCTGAAGCTAGAATGCTACAATATTCTGCACATTTTTAAAAATCTAGGCAACCTGCTAATCGTCAATGATTCTGAAGGTTTTCTGAATCAAGTGAAACTTTTCTGTAACTTGTTTTCATTGATTCAAAGAATGTTGGTTAACAAAAAGTAGTTAAATTACATTGCAAATATAAGTATGTACATCTCCCATAAAACTTTAACCTTCTTCGACCCCTTCGCTAACAAAACCCTTCCCTCCTTTGCCCATCCCACCCCCATTACAGATAACTCTGAGTAAAACAATGATCCATCATGCATCTATGAAGCCCTCAGATGAAACAGTCTCAGATGCAGTTCAGTCAAAGAATCTGAGCACCCTAAGTCTCAGAGGAGCTGGGAAACTCTGTGGTTTCTCATGTCATGTATTTAAATACTGGAATCCATATTGTTAGAAACCTGTTTTTGTCTTTCCTATCAACCAACCTTTCCAATGCAACAGTTTCCTACCATTTCAATAACCACATAAACAAGGTGGGCCTGATATTTTCTTTCAATTCCTAGCTTTCATCATTCAGGAAGTAAACAGCAGTTGGAACAATATAAACCATTTGTGCTTCCCTGTTTCTTCCCACTCCAACAATTCCATTGCCAAAATGCCCATGGAGGGACTTTTGGTAAAATGAACCATTGTAGATTTAATAATAGCAAAAACCTCTTAAGTTTTTTTTTTAATAACAGTGGAGAATGCAGTGTTTTTTCAGCCATTGAGGAACCATACTGTTGTAACTAGGGCACATAAGGAAGAGCGCTCAAGTGACTCAATTGACTCATTGCCTAATAGATCAAATTTAGTTTACTCATACATGGACATTAAACCTGGAATGTATTATCTTAATTATGTTCTTGGATTTTATGTATTGGTAGCAATTAATTATAGGGTAAGTCACTTTCTGTATATAGTTATTAATGGTATGTTCCACAATGCTCCAGTCCCCTCAGAATGTAAAAGCAAATGGACTGGCTGGGAGTGGGCTTTAGAATGTTGAAGGAAGGTTGTGCCAGATGACCTGAGGAGTTCAAGCAATAAAGCTGTTACAAGTAAGCGGCTTCATTGATTAATTACAACAGCATAATTTGGCGACGAGGATGGGATGCTGTGCAGGGGACAGCTGAACTCCTCACCCCTGTTTTATGTGCTGTCATCGACCAGTAACCTGAGTGACCTGTCATCCTGATGACTGAGCAGTAAGGAGATAGCAACTGATAAGAAGAACGTCAAGAGCAACACGTATTGTCCTTGGTTCAGCGTATGTAAGAAAAAAAACAAAAAACGCTGTACAGGAGTTGACGGTTAAGTACTGTGTTAATGTTTAATGTGAGGAATATATATATCGGAACCATCATTATAAAGAATGAATCCTGTGTGAAACATAGTAGTGGAGAGAAGACGTTGTACCTGGATTGGTGGTTCCGACTTCGAGTGAAGCGAGGGTGGAGCGGTGTGGCTGAAATTCGATTTGAGGAAGAGGGCGCCGATCGCGTTGTGAGGCGGCGGAGGTTGACAAGTGCGAGTAGAAGGCCATGTGAAGGAAGACTTCGCGTCAGTGCGTGAATAAACAGCTCATCGATGTAGAGCACTCGCGGTAATTTGACGAGAATCTTTTGCTGTAGAGGCGCGACGGAGTGCTGAAGTGCAAGCAGGGAGTACCACACGGCGAGATCGTCGGGTGGCGGGACAAGCGACCGAACTACGGAATCCTAAGAGGAAACATTGATTGTAGACGGTCTAGTCTACAAAAAGAAAAAAAAAAAAAAAGTGAGGGTACTTGGCGCTGTAAAGGAGGAAATAAAAGTAGAGGCATAAATTCACACGTCCTTACTAATTCATAAAAACAACACGGAGACAACACGGAAAGTCTCCATAACAGAACTTATAAATTTGTTTTTTGACACAATGTTTTTGATATTATCCTTTTTAAAATAAGGATTGTTATGTTGTATACAGGATATTGTTTTGTACAGGTTTGTGAGGAAAACAAGTGACAGTTACAAAAGTAATTCAGAGGTTTAGTTTAACAACTAATATAAACTTAATATTACACTAGGAAAAAAAAAAAAAAAAAAAAAAAATGTATCCCTGTTCAAGATGGCTGTTGCTAATATGTCCCAACCACCCCTGTTTTTGGATGATGTTGGAGAACCAAACTTGTTGTGGAAGGATTGGATTAAGTTATTTGAATCCTATTTGATAGCTATTGGGGGGGGGGAATTTTCATCAACAAGGAAGCAGCATATTCTACTGCATAATATAGGGATACAGGGTCAGAAAGTTTATGAAAATTTAGCAGACCTAGAAGAAGAAGAAGAAGATAGAGAAGAACTGGATGAATATGAAAAAACGGCTAGAAAATTAGAGGGACATTTTAGTCAAAAAATTAACATTGTTCTGGAGAGGCATACATTTTTCGCTAGGGTACAAGGTAAGGAGGAAAAAGTGTCAAATTACGTAGCCTGTTTAAAAGGTCTTGCTGCTACTTGTGACTTTGGAAATATTGAAGACTCATTGATCAGGGATCAATTGGTTAGATGCACCAATAATAACAAAGTGCAGGAGAAACTGCTAATTACGAACCCCACATTAAGAGAAGCTATTGAAATTGCCAAAGGAATAGAGCACACAGTAGAGTGCATGAGATTAATGAAAAATACTACTGTCAATGATGAAATAAATGAAGTTAAAATAACTCCCAAACAAGAATTAAAAGAAGTAAAACTTGAGGAAGGAAGGAAAAGTCAAGAATTGTCACATAAGAAAATTATCTCTGAAAACACAAGGAATAGATGCTATAGGTGCGGCAACAGTAGACATCTTGCAAATAATCCAGAATGCCCGGCTAGGAATTGTATATGCAGGAAATGTGGGGCAAGAGGACATTTTGCAAGGTTATGCAAAAATGAGAAGGGCGAAGTTGGAGGGAAGAAAATTGTACACAAAATTGAAGACAATTTAGAGCATCGGGATAAGTTTGTGTTCCAAGTAAAGGGTCACAATGAAACAAAAAGTACAAATATTATGTATCCTGCGTGTGACATCACATTAGATGGTGAGGAAGTAAGGGTACTAGCCGACTCATGTTCACCATATACACTTGTAGAAAGGGATACGCGTTATTACCAGCTGATATTTCCCCGGGTGGATACAATAATGATCCAATACCTTTGAAAGGAATGTTAAATATGCACATAACATTCAAAAATAGAGAAACTAATGGTAAAGTTTATTTTACCCACAAAGGTTCAAATTTGCTAGGATGGAGGCATCAAAAAGAGTTAGGCATAAAATTGGATCCTAATTTGGAAGAACCTGTTTTAGTAATTGGTGATTCTGGCGAGGAGTATGCTATTTGTAGAGAGTTCCCTGACATTTTTAATAATAAACTAGGCCGATTGATTGACTATCAGCACAAAATTATCCTTAAAGATGAGGCAGTACCAGTGTCACACAGGGTAAGACCTATTCCTTTTCTTATGCGAGAGCCATTAAAGCAAGAATTGGATAGACTGGAACAACTAGGGGTCATTGAACCTATTGAGAACTCCTTATGGCTAGCCCCCATTGTGACAACTAGGAAGTCAGGAGGAGAAGGCATTCGCATATGTGTAGACTTAAGAGATTTAAACGCCTGTATTTGGGTAGAAAGGTTCCCTCTACCAAGGATTAATGAAATGCTAAGTACCATGGGCCCAGCTCAAGTTTTTAGCGTTATTGACCTCTCCTCGGCATACCATCAAGTCGAGTTACATCCCTCTTCACGATCACTTACATCATTCATCACACCTTTTGGTGCTTTCAGATATTGCCGAATGCTGTTTGGATTAGCGTCTGCTGCCGCAGTATTCCAGCGCATCATGCAAAATATCTTGAAAGGGATTAACCGTGTTTTATGTTTTCAGGATGATATGTTAATCTACGGTAATACTGTAGAAGAACATGATAATACGCTAAGGAAAGTTTATAGAGCATTGAGTCAAGCTGGCATGACAATAAAGAAGGAAAAATGCTGTTTTGGGGTGGAGTCAGTGGATTTCCTGGGCCACAAAATTTCGAAAGAAGGAATTCAACCAAAGTATGACTTAATAAAAGCAATAAATGTGGCCTTACCACCCACAAATAAACAGGAACTTAAATACTTCTTAGGCCTTGCTGAATATATGTCGAAATTTGTGCAGAACTTTGCCATAGTTACTGTTCCAATGAGGAAACTTCTAAAGAAAGATATGCCGTTTGAGTGGAGTGTAGATTGCCAGCAAGCATTCAACAAAATCAAAGAGGCAATAGTTCAATCTCCTCATTTGGGAAAATTTGATTCCAAGTTAAAAACCTGGGTAACTACAGATGCCAGTGGGCAAGGATTAGGAGCCACATTGTCTCAAAGAGTGGATGGTCAAGACAGAATCATAGCATTTGCTTCCAGAGCTCTAAACAATGCAGAGGGGAGATACTCAACCATAGAAAGAGAAACACTGGCGTGCTATTGGGCGGTAAACCATTTTAAATTCTTCTTATGGGGTTCACAATTAAAACTGACCATAAACCTTTAGTTAGTGTATTTTCCACTCAAGGTAGAGAGAGGGCTACTCCACGAATAGCTAAATGGATGATGGATCTAGAGAATTATAATTTTGATGTATTATATGTTCCCGGCAGTAAGAATTTTATTGCTGATTATTTATCTAGATCCATAAAACGAGAGTCTATGAAGGAAATACTGACACCAGAACCTGTACTTAAAGTAGAATTAGCAAGTCTCAGTAAGGAGGAATGGGTAAGTGAAACTAAAAAAGATGATGTGCTGAATCTACTAAAAGAAAGAATTATCAATGGATGGCTTAACAGCATGAAAGAGGTGGAGGAAGAAATAAAAGAATATTGGGATATCAAGTTAGAGATTCATATCTGTGATGATTTAGTAATGAGAGGAGAAAGGGTTATACCCCCTTGCAAGCTATGGAGTAAATTAATTGAGTTAGCGCATGAGGGTCATCTTGGAAGAAGTTTAACGAAAAACAAGTTACGAGCTACTTACTGGTTCCCTAGGATGGATAGATTAGTGGAAAACTTGGTCAGGGAATGCACGGTATGTGCAATGAGTGATAAAATAAATATAACAAGGAAAGCCTCATTGTCACCTATAGTTGTCCCAATAAAACCATGGGACAAATTAGGACTGGATATATTAGGCCTATTAAATCACTTGAGTAGCAAAGGTTGTTACATTCTTGTGTTGATTGATTACCAGTCACATTGGACTATGTTTAAAATTGTCAACCATATAACAACAACAGATGTTATTGAATTCCTCAATGAAACCTTCATGAAAGAAGGAATACCCAGCACATTGGTAACGGACAATGGAGTACAATTCACTTCTGATACCATGAAAAGGTTCCTGAAAACATGGGGCATCCATCATTTCAGAACTGCGTTATACAACCCAAAAGCAAATGGATTGGTCGAGCGTATGAATAGAATGTTCAAAGAGTGCATTCAGAGGGCGAGAGTGTCGAATGTGTCATGTGAAGATCAATTAAAACAGATGCTGTGGTCCTGTCACACCACACCGAATTTGTCTACTGGGATATCTCCTTTCCAAGCGTTGAAGGGAAGACACCCAGGTACCAAGCTCAATCCTAATTGGTTGAAAGGGGGAGAGCAAGTGTATGAAAAAAAAGAAGTTTCAGCTGAATATGTGAGACGTAAACAAGAAAAGTATAGGTATATAGTACCAAGGACAGATCATGGCAAGTAGGGCAATGGGTAAAAGTTAAACTTCCTGTTCGCATATTGAATGAGAGCAGTAAATTTTCAGAACCACTCAGGATTAAGGAAGTGTATAAAAATGTTGTCAAATTAGAGGATGGACGGTATTGGAGCATGGATCGCATTGTACCTCATCAAGGGAAGAATAATGAGTGCATTGGAAACCTTATGGGGGAAAGTGGAACAGGGGGTACAATAAAGTACAAGGATCATGTCGCAAGAGTCAGAAGAATTCCGGCATGGC
Source organism: Pleurodeles waltl (assembly GCF_031143425.1). Lineage (NCBI taxonomy): Eukaryota > Metazoa > Chordata > Amphibia > Caudata > Salamandridae > Pleurodeles > Pleurodeles waltl. Next base: position 838,848,450 of record NC_090442.1, read on the forward strand.
ACAAAGACTTTGTTTTTACTCATAAAGGAAAGGATATATGTTGTAACTAGGGCACATAAGGAAGAGCGCTCAAGTGACTCAATTGACTCATTGCCTAATAGATCAAATTTAGTTTACTCATACATGGACATTAAACCTGGAATGTATTATCTTAATTATGTTCTTGGATTTTATGTATTGGTAGCAATTAATTATAGGGTAAGTCACTTTCTGTATATATAGTTATTAATGGTATGTTCCACAATGCTCCAGTCCCCTCAGAATGTAAAAGCAAATGGACTGGCTGGGAGTGGGCTTTAGAATGTTGAAGAAAGGTTGTTCCAGATGACCTGAGGAGTTCAAGCAATAAAGCTGTTACAAGTAAGCTGCTTCATTGATTAATTACAACACATACCTTGCTACGCTGGGCTATGTTTTAAATAGGAATGGCTGTTAAAGCATCATATTTGTAACATGAAGTACTTTTTTATCAGCATGACTTTGATTTCCACAATTTAAACTTTTCTTAAAGTGAAGTGTTTCAATGGTCCCTTCTAGCTCCCTCTCCTTTACAAGAGTATGAGAGCACCATTACATCTTGAGTCATTGCTATAGAACTGTGGGTACCTTGAATATTAATGAAAGAGTAGGTTGAGGCACTAGGTAGCATAGATTATTAAAGGTTTGTACTAGGTGAAAGAGTTATTTGGGCTGGTTCTTTATCTACTATATCTTTTTATTTAAATAAGTACCCTTTCTAAAATACAAAATAGCTTTCCTGTGCTTCTGCAAAACTGTATTAAGGTTACTGAAGTCCTCTTCCAGCTACAATTTTCTCAACTGAAATACTAGACTCCATTGGTGCTTACTAGTGCCAAGAATGGGAAAGCAACAACGCATTTGTTTTATATTCTGGTTTCTCTAACTTAAGCAGGGCAACTCAATTACGAATTGCAGAAGAGACTTCATAGACTATGTACATAATCTCTCCTAACTGATCCGTGCACTATTCGTGTATCTAATATATGTTTTGTTGATATTCCATGCTCTCTTTCCCACCTCATTATGGGCCAGATGTAGCAAAATAACATTTTGCGACTTGCAAATAGCGAGTCATTGCGACTCGCTGTTTGCAAGTCGCAAAATGTTATGCAGAACGGTGTCTCAGACACCGTCTGCAAGTCGGTATGGGATAGCAATGACCCACCTTATGAATATTCATGAGGTGGGTCGCAAATTGCGGCCCCATACCAACTATGGGCACTCGCAAACATGGAGGCCTGCTGTAGTCAGCAGACCTCCGTGTTCGTGACTGCTTTAAATAAAGCAGTTTTTTTTTTTTTTAAGTGTAGCCCGTTTTCCTTAAAGGGAAACGAGCTGCACTTAAAAAAAAAAACGAAACCTTTAGTTTCGGTATTTTTTCAGGGCAGGGAGTGGTCCCTTGGACCACTCCCTGCCCTGAAAAAATGTTTCTGGGTCCAGTCACAAACTGGAAGGGGTCCCATGGGGACCCCTTCCAATTTGCGAGTGGGTTACCATCCACTTGAAGTGGATGGTAACTGCAACACCATTTGCGACCGCATATGCGGTCGCAAATGGTGTTGCATACCACTAGGAATCGCAAATAGGAAGGGAACACCCCTTCCTATTTGCGATTCTGAAATGCATTTTGCGAGTCGGTCCGACTCGCAGAATGCATTTCTGCATAGGAAAATGTGATTTGCAACTCGCAAACGGCAGTTTTTGCCGTTTGCGAGTTGCAATTCCTTTCCTACATCTGGCCCTATGTGTATTATTAGTCATGTAGGGGAGCTTGATGAGGAAGTTCCCAATAAAAGGATCAGACAACCCCACAGGATAAATTACCATCTCAATGACATCACACTACCCACAGAAGAAGATCTAAATGATGACCTTCATGATATGAGAGAGTTTGTAGCTAGGATAATGCTATGTGCCTCAACAATATATGATAGTGCTTTGGATGTATGTATTGTCAGAGGTAGGTTGCCATACATTATAACCAGTCACAATTGTAAGTAGTCTAGCACCAAATAACTGAGAAGCTAGAGTATCCTGAAAAGGTTAGATAAATAGGTCAGGCGCCTGGAAATATGTAAATAATATGTATTTGGCTTGATAGTTCATCCTCATGGTAATGAGCATTCAATATGCATCTCCCACCGGGTTCAGTGATGAGCATCGGTTGATTGTTAATGACCCATGGTAATGATCCTTGATAGTAACACACTGTTAGCACCCTCTATAAAAAACAGAATTCCTAGAATGTTGTGGGTAATTACTGTTGTTTGCCTGCACTCTATGTTAATTGTGTGTGTGAATAGGAACACATAGCTAATGCTGAGTATGGGCATTAACAAAAGGAATGTTCATTGATAATGTCTTGCTTCCAAATAAAAGTGACTGAAATCCATTACAGAAACATGGATACTATCAGGCAAAGGATGCAAGGAGAATATGATTTAAACTAGAAACCAAACTGGGGGAAGGGATGGGGCTGGGGCAATATATTTAAAAACCTCACCAAGCATCATTATCATACATTATTTCCAAGAGTCAATGCCAACTATCATTACTCTGAGAAAACAGCATGGGTCATTTTCCCCTTCTTTTTTCTTCAACCCCTGATTTGCATATGTTTTATATTTCCTTGCCATATCTTTATTTCCTTCCCTTTTATGTCTGGAATTTGAGGGGCTTTAGCTGTCTCACCAGTAAAATATTTTTCCAAAATATTAATATATATTATACACACTCAGAGTGTGTTAGAAATGGGGAATCTATTTGGCAGACGTGCGCACCTTGTCCAAGTAGGGATCACCACTCTAGTCAGGGTAGGTGAGATACGCACCCTAAATTAATCTGTGCTCACCCTCTGGTAGCTTGGCACAGATCAGTCAGGCTTAATTTAAGAGGCAATGTGTAAAGTATGTATGCAACACTTCATACAGTAAAACAGTGAAAACACCACACAAGACTATCCACACAAGGTTAGAAAAATAGATCTTAATTTAATGAACAGAGTAAGACCAAAATGACAAACATCCAATAAGTAGAAGTCGAGATATGACTTTTTAAAGAATATCTGTAGGGCGTTTAAAAAAAATCTGTATTGGCATTTTGAAACAATACACAACTGAGGCTTTACTCATAATAGTGCACTCAAACAGTGTTGCATAGTGTATAACCCTAAATTTAACATGTAAGTTATGGAAAAAACTGCAGCACTGGAATATTACTGCTAACAGCATCCTGCCCTACTTGGGGCTTTTTGGGGGGTGGGGCATATTCAGTCTATTGGCAGAGGGGGGTAGATTGGGACCAAACTAGTATATGGGGGGCAGGGCCAGGCAGGGTAAGGCCATGGACATCCACATGCACACCACTCTGGGAGGCTGGACCTGCCACACCACATCCACATGATCCCGACCGCCCATCATCTGCTAAGGCTCTGCTTGTGTCAACCTATCCAGTTAGGGCACTGGGGAGGGAGTGAAGGAGAGGGGAAGTGGTAGAGGGGGCAGGGAGGGGGTCTTAGTGTTATCCTGTCCCATCAGGTCATCTCCCGTCTCAAGCACATCCACGGCCTCAGCAGACCCATCATGCAATCTTAAGGGATGCTTAAAAGCCTAAAGTGTCGACAGGGGCTATGTTGTCAAGCTAGCCTGGAGTAAATTAAAAAGTTCAGGCTGACTGCAATGGAGCGTGGGCTGGCTACAGGGACCAAACTTGTCCAACTGAATGAGTACCTTGTATGGAGGGCTGTGTCAATGATCTGATGCGAGGAGCAGGAGAGGCGATGCAAAGACGATGTGTAGGTTCCAATCCGTGCACTCAGGAATGCATCATTGTTGAGTCGCACAGTCGTTGATGCGATGTCCTCACGGTGCGGCATCAAACCCTTTGCGATAAAGGGGATACGTTGTCGCTGAGCCACACAGCTGGCTATGCGAAGCTGATGCACCGGGCCTATGGTAATGCATCGATCCTGAGATACGCAATCAGTGATGCAAAGTCCTCATCCTCAGCGGTGATGCTTCGCCGTCAAGGAGAGATGCAGCAGTTTCTATTAATGCAGTGATGGCAATGCATGGATTTTCTCATAACACAGCTGCAGAACCCACTTCCAAGGGCACAGGCCTATACTGGTTTGGCACCTCTTGGCAGGGTAGGGCTTACAGATGGAAGAGTCAAGGTGCTGTTGTAGATTTTCAGGGAGTCTTTGATGTCCCCGAGACTGCAGAAGAACAGGAGGCAAGCCATTAAGCCCTTGAAATCAACTGGTTCTGGGGATACAAGAATTCAGGTCCAGTTCTTCTCAGTACCAGGCAAGGAGGGCAGCAGGGCAGGGTCAGCAAAGCAGGAGTCCAGCAAGTCTAGCCGAGTCCAGCAGAATGACAGTACTTTCAGCAGCACAGCAGTCCTTCTTCCTGGTAGAATGTCCTCAGGTGCAGAAGTGTACTGATGGGGATGGGTTTGGGGTTCACTACCTATACCCAGTTGTGCCTTTTAAGTGGGGGAGACTTCAAAGAGAGGCCTTTGAAGTGTGCAAAGTCCCTGCTCTTCCTTCCCTGGCTCCAGACACGCTACAGGGGGCTAAGCAGCTCTTTGTGTGGGAAGAGGCACAACCCTACTCAGGTGCAAGTGTCAGTTCCTCCCTCCCATCTAGCTCAGGAAGACCCATCAGCCTGGTGATGGGCCATCAGGATGTCCTCAGCTTCATTTGTGTGTGGCTGTCTAGAGAGAATGCGCAAATCCCAGCTGTCATTTACCCCAGACATGTACTCAGAGGCAGGCAGAAGGCACAGAATGGGTAAAGTAAGAAAATGCCAACTTTATAAAAGTAGCATTTTCAGACGTACAACTTGTGAGTCCAGAGACTCCAAACTCAAAATCTCTATCTTGTCCCAATTAGAAATTACACTTATAAAATGTAATAATATAATCCTAATGTTAACCTATGAGAAAGATAGGCCTTGCAGTAGTGAAAAATACGTTTAAGAGTTTTTCACTACTTGGACATGTAGGACCTAAAGGTAGATGTCCATCCTTTTAAATACACTGCACCCTGCCCTTGGCGCTGTTCAGGACCTATCTTACAGGTGACATATATGTATTAAAAAGCAAGGTTTGGGCCTGGCAAGTGGGTTAACTTGCAAGGTGGACACAGCTGTTTAAAACTGCACACACAGGGTCAGCAATGACAGGCCTGCGTCCTGTTTAAAGGGCTGCTGTAGTGGGTGGCGCAATCAGTGCTGCAGGCTCACTAGTAGCATTTCATTTACAGGCCCTGGGCACATGTAGTGCACTTTACTAGGGACTTACAAGTAAATTAAATATACTGGTTGTTACCATATTTTAGGACAAGAGCATATGCAATTTAGCATTGGTCAGCAGTGGTAAAGTGCCCAGAATCCTAAAGGCAGCAAAAATGAAGCAAACAAAACAGGAACTCAGAAGGCAAAAAGTCTAGGGGAAACCACACCAAGGATGCCAGGTCTAACAGAGTGACATTTGCTTAAAGGGCTTCAACCATCGTTGAAGCCCGTTAAATTGTCAATCACATTTTGAGACTCCCCACAACAGGATTGGGCGCATGGGGCAATGGGTCAGCCCACTTTACCCCGTGGCTCCCTTCACTCTGAGGGGCTATAAAAAGTGTATGCACCTTGTTCACTTCTGCCTAAAAATAATTTCTTTCTCTTCATGATTAAACTGCTGTTAAGAGTGCTTTATATTTTACTTTGTATATTAACTTTAAATACCAGCTATTTATTAAGCCTGCACTTTGGATGCCCATTCAGATGGTGATTTATTATATGTCTCATTTTTAAAGTTATACCATGTTTAAGTAACGTTTTAGTTGTCTTCAATTTGAGTACTTGATTATGTGGTGTTTTATTCATGCCTCTTTTACTAATAACAATAATGATAAAATCCACGGCACAACTGCACGGCTGATTTAAAAATATCACTAGTAAAATAGCCATATTAGTGATCTTTTTTAATTTTTCATTTTAATGCAAACATGTGGCAGCCAACTAAGTTGTATTTTGTTCTTTTTGTGGCATATGCTTGCAATGAAAAAGAAAAAAATAACTATTGCACATTTTGCAAAGGCCAGAGCTTTTGACTTTGCCAATGCTTGTTAAACGTTTGGTGTTCATTTTTGGGTAGCAAACCTTGGCAATGACCCTGAGCAACAAATCTTTGTTAATTCTTGGTAATAAGCTTAATTATGCTCCTGAGTACATTTAGGTAAGGTTATAATGACAATTTTTCACACCATATGCAATGGTTAGGACAACTAGATAACTTCATTTTTAGAGTTGTTGTTTTTATTATAAACTAACTGTAACATAAATGGCCCATCTTCCAACAGATATCTTGTAAAGCTGGACACAACGATGCACTTTCTTCACACCTTCAGCATGATTTATATATAGTCAGCTTGTGTGCAGGTTATGTGCTCAGATAGGTGTGACAGTGCACCAAAAATTACAACTTTGTGGTGAAGTAATGTGAGGTTCATTGCTTCTGCCCATCCTCTGATTCTGCTCTAAGAATGCACACATTTCTTAATTTTCCAATACCAATTCACCAACAATACTCCAGTAATGCACTTTTCTGTAGTAAGTACGACTGTATGTGTGTGTTATAAATGCATGCAGCACATACATTACACACAAATATCACATTATAGTTGTGCAACTCATGCATAATGTGCACACAGTCACAATAACACTTTTTCCAGGTAAGTGTCTGATTCAACCTGAACAAAACCGTTATGAATCCCCCTCAAAATTTACAACCGTATTGCTAACCACCTCAGATGATACTTTTCTTGATGATCTATAGATAATTGAATATTTGAAGAAGGCAAGGCCTCAAGCCAATGTGCTTTGCCCACTTTGTTTCGTGTTTTAGAGGAAAGCCTTAGCTATGGTACTGCAAACGAAGGGCAGTGTTCACTGCTACTGTTTTAGAGCCACTTTTTCGTCGCTTATACATTTTGGGGGATTCAGTGACTGTGTTTCACTTGCACAATATGGAGTGTGGGCCAGTGGATAACACTGACATTTTAGTTTCTTTTTGCTTGCTATTTATATTTTTGGTGTAAATTTATTAACTAGATTGTATTCCTCCTAAACTACAGAAATTGATATGGCCTTCTTAAAATATTTAAATTTTAACTGCAATATTCTTTTGATGTTGGTGTTAACGCACCACCTTCCTTGGAGAAGGGCTTTTCACTTCTGAGAAGCAACCAACGGCAAGCTTGAGATTCCTCTCACAATTCTGCTTCTTTTGTTAGGAATTAGGTTGTTTTCACTTTGAGGAAGCTTGGCCTTTTCATATTAAGGATGAAGCTTCTCACCCCCATAGCTTAGCAATCATGTTTTCCACACCGTGGTAGATAGGGCCTGTTGTACAAAGGCCTTTTGAATTTCTTAACGGGCCAAATCACAATTTCAGCATGTTAAGAGATGCCCAGATGTGGTTCCCTTGCTCACTGTGCCACTGGATTCAAGCTAGCCTGGCTGATGAAGGGTGATACCCTGAAACCGGTTCCAGGATGCTTGTTTCCAGTCCAGAGAGACCCTGGCCTGACAGTACGAGCTGGACTGTTCCCAGGGGGAACAGGGTCAAGACTGATTTGCATATGACTGGGTCCAAACCGGGGTGGCATGGTGAGCAAAAGAGAGACGGATTAAACCCAGATCTGTGACTGGGGGTGGGTGTTTGAAAAGTTTGAACACTCCGTCCATCATCCTTTTGTGTTACTAAAGTTGCCCTAAGTGGGAAGGGTATGCCCAGGCGTGGGTCAGTTGCTTGCTGCGCCACTGGATTCAAGCTAGCCTGGCTGATTAACGATGATTTTTAAAAAAATCTGTTTATTAAACATTGTGCATAAACATCAACACAATACACTATTAAAGCATTAAAGATTTTACAATCCGTCTACATACTTTAATACTCTAGTACGGTCCTATTGCATTGTGTTGTGTGCAAATATAACTTAAAACTGTGTAACTGGTGGTTAGAGTCACGACTGAATACCAACATGCGCGTACCAATTTCGGAAGTAGGTATGGGCTACGTCAATCGGAGGGGTGGGTGGAAAGGGGAAGGGAGGGTATGTATCATCTCTGGCTTCAATGCTCACCACATAGATGTCCCAGATTTCGTCACCACACTGTATCAGGCCCTTCTGTTGTGATTGGCGTAGTGTTTGCGTCTCAGCCTGCGAGTGACTAAGCAAGTCGCGAAGCCAGGCGGACTGTCGGGGAGCGTGCGGAGCCTTCCAGTGCATGGCAATCAGGCTTTTAAAAACTGCGAATGCTAAGTCTATAAATCTATGTGGGTGTTTGCTATCCTTGGCTCGGTGGCGTATGCCGAGTAAGCAGGATTCAGGTGTGGGAGTGAGAGTATGGTTCGAAATATCTGCTGTGATGTTAGTGATTTGTTGCCAAGCCGTATTAATGGAGTGGCAGTTCCAGACCATATGGTAAAAGTCAGCCACTGGAGTGGCACATCTAGGGTACACTGGGTTTGTGTTCGGATATATCTGTTGTATGCGAGCCGGAGATAAGTATGAGTGGTGGACATAATTAAATTGGGTGTACTCCAATCTGGTGTTGCGGGACACTGTCTTGACCAGTGTGAGGGCTGCGTCCCAGGCTTTTTGAGATAATGGCGTAGAGAGGACGGCATCCCAACGGGCTTTTGCACGTATCAGTTCCGGGCAGGCCTCTGTTAGTAGTCCTTTATATAATTTGGTTCTGATGCTTTTTGTTTCTCTTATAGAAAGAATTGCTGTGAGCAGATGGGACTCACGTGGTTCATTATTGCCGGTGCCCCATAGGTTAATAAGTAGACTTTTGGTGGCATTGTATGTCATGAAGGCTCCTGATTGCATGATCCCTGCCACTACAAGTTCCTCAAAGGTGCGCATTGTATAATTTGAGTAGAAATCCCCTGCGTTCAATGTGTGTACGACTCGCGTATCATGGTGTTGTGAGAGAGCTTGGGCCCCCGGTAATTGAGTTAGCGGCAATAGAGGGGAGTAAGGAGATGAGGGGGACTTGCCTTGAACGTATCTGTCCCAACAAAATCTTGCAGCTTCTAGCAGAATGGATTTTCACGGCGGGCGGTGAGGGCCAGCCAACAACGAAGTTAGAATCGTTAGAGGTGCAGTGTATGCGCGCAGCGCTTCACTTTCTGGGGATAGATGTGCACTAAGCCATGTAGTGAGCCAGAACAACTGCGCCGCAGCATAGTACAGTTCGAAGTTTGGCATGCCCAATCCTCCCACCTCCTGTGGGTATTGTGTTATAGATAGCGCCACTCAGCGTCTGTCCCTACCACAGAGCAGGTCCGTCAACAGAGAGTGCAGCCCATGGAAGAACGAGCGAGGCAGGGACAGCGGGAGGGCTGTAAAGTAGTATAGAAATCTGGGTAGGATGAGCATCTTGGCTATCTCTACCCGACCCATAGGGGATAAGGGGAGCGAGCACCAAAATGGCAACAAACCACGGGTGGATCTTAGCACTCTGTCGAGATTGCCCTCTTTTAGGTCGGCTGTGGAGTGATTAATTTGTATGCCTAGGTATTTGAAAGTTGTGTGTGACCATGCTAATTGATATTGCGGCAATGCTAGGTGAGATTTGCTTGTCACTGGAGTAAGTGGGAAGATGCATGACTTTGACCAGTTTATGCGCAATCCGGAGGCTAGCACGAATGAATCCAGTAATGACATTACCCCTGCCATGGAAGTGGAATGGTTGCACAGGTAAATTAGGGCATCGTCTGCATATAAGGATATAGTGTGATATGAGTTAAATTCTGAGATGCCCCATATGCGTGCGTTGCTACGTAATTTGATTGCTAATGGTTCCATGGCTATTGCGAATAATAAGGGGGATAGTGGACAACCTTGCCTAGTGCCTCTGTCTATAAGAAATGCTTCAGATATAATTTGACCCGTTTTGACACGGGCTATAGGTTTGAAGTACAACGTTTTGATCCAGCTGGAGAAGCCGTGTCCAAAGCCCATTGCTTCAAGCGTACGCATGAGGAAGTCCCAGCTCAGCGTATCAAACGCTTTTTCTATATCTAGGGAAAGGGCCACTGCTTCTGCCTCCGTAACGTGATTCATAATGTGAATTAGTCTTCTAATATTTAAAAGGGTGCTCCTTCCCGGGATGAATCCTGACTGGTCGGAATGTATCAGATTTGGTAGGAAGGGAAGTAACCTATTAGCCAGTATTTTCCCTAACAATTTACAGTCTGTGTTTAATAGGGAAAGTGTTCTATACGATTTCACGTCTAGGGGGTCAGCCCTGGTTTTGGGAGAACGACTATCAGGGCTTCGCGCATGGAATCAGGGAGTTGTAGCTTATTTCGTGCTTCATTGAATACCTCTAATAGTGGTTGTAGGAGGAGAGCAGCATGGGAGCCAAAATACTCTACCGGCAAGCCATCTGATCCTGGGGTTTTACTGTGAGCCATTTGTGATAGGGCTAGGCGGAGTTCTTCTATAGTAATGGGACCATCTTTAGTATCTATATTGTCGATGATGTGTTGATTTAGGGGAACCACCGACAGAATTTCAGCTAATTGCTGTTCAGTTGGCTGGGGAGGAGGTGTATATAGAGCACAATAGTATGCAAAGAAGGCCTCATTTATTTCCCCCTGGGTGTTGATGATGTTACCCAAATTCAAATGTATCTCGCCTATGGGGGAGGATTGTGTTGGTTGGCGAATCAACCATGCTAACAGTCTGCCTGACCTCTCTCCCTCAGCATGTTGTTTTGTCATGTAGTGTCTATAGTCATGTTTGCTTAACCTAGAGTCTGCCTCTCTGTAGTTAGCTCTGAGCGAGTTGAGTGCAGCTAGTGTAGACTCATTCCGGGAGGCTTCTACCTCAGCTTTGCGGAGCTTGGTCTCTAGTGCCTGCAGTTCTCTGGTTAGTGTCTTCCTAACCCCCACTGTGGCTGCAAGGCAGTGTCCGCCGATAACAACTTTGTGGGCATCCCATTCAGTAGCACAAGTTGATGTTGTGTTTTTGTTCAGGGAAAAATAGTCAGCTAGACACTTGGCTAGTTCCGCGTGAAAGGGAGGGTCAGTGAGGGCTTCTGTTTGCAGCCGCCAAGTTGGTATGCGAGTGTGGGTGCTGCCCCAATCTAAAGTTATATAAAGCGGGTTATGATCGGAGATAGAGCGGGCTAGGTACTCGGATGCATTTACTTTTGGAGTTACGAATACGGATGTAAAGAGCATGTCCATCCTGGTATACAATCTGTGTACAGGGGAATAGAAGGAATATAAGCGGTTAGTGAGGTGTCCCAATCTCCAAACGTCTCTCAAGCCATTGTTGGAGACCCACTTAGACAGATCCGTAGATGCATGGGTAGACGGAGCAGTGTTGAGCGGGGGAAATGAGCGGTCTATTTGAGTGTTTAAGGCGCAATTTAAGTCCCCTCTCCATATGCAATCCACCATAGGGTGGGTCGCTAAGATTGCCAGTGGTAAGTGTACTCAGAAAGTCACGTTGATTTGTATTCGGGGCATATAGCGCTATCAGTGCTAGGGGGGAGCCATCTAGGTCTCCTTCTAATATCACGTATCTACCGTTTGGGTCGCTTTGCGTTCGAGACATGGCGTATGGGACCCCTGGAGCGATCCAAATCACCACCCCACGAGCAAATGTTGAAGAGGTGATGCCATATAGTTGCCCTTTCCATTTTGATCTTGTACTTTCCAGTGTGGATTGAGATAGATGTGTCTCTTGCATTAGGGCTATGTGTACCTGATGTCTCCTAAGAATAGTGTAAATCGGATGCCTCTTACGCGTTGCTGCCATGCCTCTAATATTCCATGTAAGTATCTTATATTTTGGGGTATATTGTTGAGTTTGTAAGGTCATGGAGGTTTTTTAGGTTTGGCTGGGTGACGGTGATGTGTGCCATCCCCCCCTCTTGTGTTGATGATGTGCCCATTGCCCTCCGGGGTTAGCCAGATCACGTCTCTTTTATTGGTAAGCATGGTTTTGTTGGTATGGCAAGTGTAACATGGTTTAATATGAACGTGGTCCCTGCTGAACAGTGTGGGATGAGACCAATGAATGAAAAAGTAAACAATAACTATATATAACTTCAACTGCGGTTGTGGCAAGGCTAGAAAAAGTTCCGGTAGTTGCCAACGTGAAGGAACAGTCCATATGGAGTGGGGGGCGCTGGCGAATATTGGTTCCAAGTCATTGGGTTGCCTGGCCCGAGTTGCACTTGCTGTGGGACTTGCCATCCAGGACCATGATTGACTAAAATGTTATGTTAAGGGACTCGTGGCTTCCCCTCACAGGCCCCAGACAACTGAACCAAGCAGGTCATGGCATAGTGGGTTGAGCACAGCGCCAGGCACTCGGGGGATAGTTCTTAGTTGTTTAACAAATGTCGTCTGCCGTGCGTGGAGTAAAAGTAGGGCCTTGATCAGAATCCGCTGAATCTGAGTTTACTTCGCGGTCTAGTTCCCCTTCGGTTTGAGTGGACAGGGTTGTCGGTGAAGTGTTGACAAAGAGGGTCGTAGCCTGCAGGAGGAGAGAACGTTCAGTACGAGATTGTTCGAGTGTCAGTTTGCCGCTGTGTTTTTTACTTTGCCTATGTCGAGTTTTGGGAGAGGACCATTGTTCCATGGGGTTATTGGTGACCACAGGGTCGGCCAGGCCTTTAGCGTGTAGCCAGGTCCAAGCGTCTTCTGGTGTAGTGAAGAAAAATGTACGTGTGTCGTCTTGCACATGTAGTCTGGATGGGAACAGCAGTGCGTATTTGATGTTATGTTCATGAAGACGTTCCTTAACCCTGTAGAAGGAGCTATGTTTCTTTTGCACCTGCGCTGTGTAATCTGGATAAGATGTAATCTTGCCATTTTCAAATCTTATGGGCCCTAATTTACGGAATAGTTGTAGGATAAGGTCCCTGCCACGATAGTTCAGGAGTCTTGCTATCAGCGGTCGGGGTTGCACCCCCGGCGGGGGGGGGCTGCCCGGGACCCTGTGGGCACGCTCGATTGAGAAGAACTTCGGGATATTATCTTTGAGAATTGTGTCTGTGAGCCATTGTTCCACAAACAGTTCCGTGCAAGGGCCCTCTGCACGCTCAGGGAACCCAACTAGTCGGATGTTATTATGTCGTGATCTTCCCTCTGCGTCCTCTGCCCTGCGTTTTAAGTCTTCGATTTCAGTTGTTAGATGAGACACCTGTGCTTGAAGGTTTTTCACATTCTAAGGGAGGGATACGTTGTCTTTTTCCAGTTCCTTCACCCTGTCAGCCAACGCATGTTGGTCTGCACGCAGTACGTTGAATTCTTCTGCCACTGAGCCAATTTTGGCTTCAGGGTGGACTTAGTGTCAAGGATAGCTTGTAAAATCTTTTCGAACTGTGTCGTGTGTGTTTGCAAGGTTAGCTCCATCTTCTGCAGAGCTAGTTGCGTGGCACATTGGGCTTCTGAAGAAGGGGTGGCGCTGATATCTATATTGCCCGGGGGTGCACGTGGGGTTTTCGGTTTACCCATTTAGTGTCCACAGCACTGGGGGGCAACTAGTAGTATAAGCACGATTAGGCCATTAATGTCTTGCAGAGGGTGGGGTTACCACCTTACTTTTCCGGTGCCAGGCGTAGAAATTAGTGCTAGTGATGCATGTTATTTGATACCCAGTGTTTGGTGCTGTATTTTAGCGCTGCGCAGCGTGCTCACCTTACCTACGGATATCGTGTGCCAGTGCTATGACACACTGTGATGACAAACCCAGTGCCAGGGCGGCGATGTGTCCAGGATGTGAGGAGTACTCTGTGTAGGCAGTGGGCGCACCAACCCAGTGCCTCAGCATGCCGTGTATACAGTGGTTTGTCGGTGCAGAAGCGGGTCAGCGATGAGATAGACGCCCCTTTGGGGGCCAGCGATAGTGACTCTCGCGCCCCAGTTCCGCTGCTGTTCACTACGCGTGGGCAGGCTCCAAAAGGGGGAAGGATAGCTGTCTGCTGCCACACCGCGACTCGGTCCGTGTCGCCGAAGGGTGTGCAGCCCCCTGCAGCCTTGTGTAGGCGCTTGGGGCCCTGCCAGGGGTCTCCAACTTGGTTACTCCGGTCTGTGCAGGCGCGTTGGTGGCCTCATCACAGCAGCGCGCAGGCCACTCGTCGAGTCTTGGGGGGCCTCAGCCTGTACAGGCCCAGCTCAGCACAGGCGTGATATTCCAGCGCCGCGGGGGCCTCATCCACCCTTACCGGAGCTTACCGGGCAAAAAAAAAAAAGGGGGAGGTGGTGTCCAGCCGGAGAGAAAGTAACATGAGCCGAAGGGCCACAGCGCCGTGGAAGGCCGTCACAACACCCGGCGCTGGGCCCCAAGCCGGGTTCAGCGCTACGCTGGAGCCACAGTCTCGAGGGGGCCGCACTTGAGTGCTTCAACGCAGCGCAGCCTCCGGGGCGCGGGTCTGATTGATCCCCAGCGCCTCTTAGCTCCCCGCAGCCCAGGGCTGGGGGGGTGGAGCCGGCCCGCAGCCTCGAGCGGCGCGCTCACTAGTTGCAGTCGCGGGTGGCGGTTTAGCAGGCCGCGAGTCCCTCATCGGTGTGCGAGGCAATCCAGCGCCTCGGAGAGGGTCACTGCTCCGGATGCCGGTCCTGGGTGTTCTGGCAGACGGCACCTATCGTGAGGAAGCTGATAGGCGCCGTATTCAGGATGTTTGTAGTGGGCCAGGCGCGGAGCTGCTGTTTACGCTGCTGCTTCGATCGCCATGTTGGCCACGCCCCGCTGATGAACGATGATACCTTGAAACCGGTCCCAGGATGCTTGAATCCTGACCAGGGAGGACCTGGCTTGGCAGTTCGGGCTGGGCTGCTCCCATAGGGAGCAGGGTCAAGACTGATTTGCATATAGCTGGGACTGAACTGGGGTGATGTAGCAAGCAAAATAACGATGGATTAAACCCAGATCTGGGACTGGGGGTGAGTGTTTGAACATTTTTAACACTCCGTCCATCATTTTATTTTGTGATATTGCTCTACATGTGCATTTCGGGGAGCCTTTTCTCATAGCCATCCTTGGTTTTGCAGTTCCCAAATCACTGTTTGGGAAATGCAAAACCGGCCCATTGTCACAAATGGCATGGAATTCCTTATTTGTGATTTTTTAATAGTGATTCCTACTTTGTAGGAATCGCTATAAGGAAAGCGGTACCTTGGTACATAGCATTTTCTATTTCCTAAATACAGATTTCTATGAAGTCGCTATTTAGGAATTGCAAAATTGCATTTACGTACATCTGGCCCAAAATTTCTACTCAAGTATAATTTCCATACATGCACTACTTCTCCTCTACAAAAGTATGTCTCCTATTCTATCAGTGTTTGTTCTAGGCAAAATGTGTTGCACCAAGGGTCATTCACCTGAATTCCCAGCACTTCTGTGGAAGCGAGTATCTTCTACTTCCCTTTGAGATTAGAATTTAGTGTCTGAAGAGATGACTGATATCAGGGACTAACCCTCGGGAGAAATGGGGTTGGAGAGAGAAATGGAGAGAGAGAGAGAGTGAGAGAGAGAGAGAGAGATGGTTTTGGTGTATCCAGAGCTTCTTTGAAAAGAATGAGGATAGGGTATAATCCTTCTGAACAGGACTCCTGAAGTTCTAGTGGCAAGGCACACTCCTTCAGCCAGGAGAGGTATCTGCAGCAAGAACACAATCATTTTAGACAACCATACATGAATGCTTTACAGTCAGCCTGAAAGTGTGAGATCTTAATGAAACATACCAAACAGGAATTACTAGAAGAAATTCGAGTGAAGGGCCCTTGAGCACTGACCCCTTTGCTGAATCCTGAGCTTATATATTTTACCCCTCTGCTCAGAATATACTGAAATCCTTATCTTTCCTTACTGCTGTGTTACTTCACGCAACTAGTCCTTTTTCTTTAGCCAAGGCATTCTTATTCAAACTCAAATTGCTAGGGTGTCCTTGAAGAAAACGGGGATACCAAAACTAGAAGTGCCCAGTTAGTGCACTAACCTCAGGTCTGTGTAGCGGGCTGGAATAGATGAACCGTAAAAAACAGCAAAAAATGGTTGTAGTCAAGGCAATGGGGGCACAGTGGCACCAGCTGATCAATCAGGTTCCAGGGTTCAAAATAGTTCAAAGTTGTCTCGAAGAGACGGAGTTCCCGAGAATGGTTGATGACTCCAACTTTCAAGTGAAGATATCCAGGTTATTCGAACAAATAAAAAACAAGCAAGCATACTAGGAAAGTTTGAGGTCAGCAGGAAACAGCGCTTTTAACTAAAAAGCACCACTTGTTTGTTCAATATAAACAAAATATAGTGCATAGCAGAGTGTATGGCACCTGCCCAACTAGAAAACAGTGAAAAGTGCACAGAAGAGTACATGGCACCTGCCCAACTAGAAAAAGGTGAAGCACGAGTATTAGAGTACAAGGCACCTGCCCAACCAGAAAATATTGAACAAAGCACAGCAGAGTACATAGCACGTGCCCAAATAGAAAACAGTGACAACAATAGGTAACAGACAGCACAGGCAAACCAGGGTCTGACCCGATATTTCTCTTATTTGCATAAATGTATTTGTTGAAGAAGAAGAATACAGTAAGTAGAACAGTGCGGGAAATCATGACTCACTGAGTTCATCCAAGAACTCTGCATCAGCACATGGTGTGTAATGAGGTGTTTTACCAGTTTGTTTTATTCAAAAAATCTTTTAAATGGGGAATTCCTACAGGAATAAAGCCCCACTTTTTCACATCGCATCCACTACATAATAATTCCACTTTTTCTAGGAATTTCTTTGCCCAACCTACATTTGGCCATCTATGACTCTTTCCCAGGCTACTGGCAACAACAATGAACCAGCCTGCACGGTCACTTTCAAATTAGATAGGGATCTAATGATGATGCGTATAACCAGCTCCATCACCAACAATTGTATGAGTAGCTAGCTCATCCCAGGCATATGAAAGAGTTGAGGATAAGTACTTGGTAGGAGAAAGGAGGCAGGCAGCATTGTTTTTTTTTTTAGTCTGTATTGTCCTGTACATCATTACAATGTGCCCCATTTTTAAAATAAGTGTTTAATTTGCCCTCTCATTGGCTCTTGAGGTATTCATAGAACTTATTAATTCAGCACAACGATATTTCTTTATGTGCTATTTCTTCTCTGTTTTTTTTCCATGTGATTGAGTCTAACCAGACATATTTTTTGTCCTACAGGGTTGCATGGAATACGTATTGCAAAGATAAAGATCTCTCTGAATGGATCAAAGACTGTCAACTATAAATTGCTGGATATTAATCACAAGCGTTTGTTACAAGAAACATCAAAATGATAATCATTCTGCTGTGCATCATTCCTTAAACCATTTTTAAGAATACCCACTTGAACTATTTTTCTGGATGCTTATTTTCATCCTCTTAAGCGATCACAATAATGCAGATTTGATATTATGTGCAGATCATTAGCAGGCCCTGTGGTGGCATTTACAATGCTCTAAATGTTGGCTTTGCGTATGTGTCCTGTGTTGGCTGGACTTGATTCTGTTATTCTCTTTCATTTATATTGCAATATATTTCTGTTCTGCATCACTGCAAATAATAAAGTTTTCAAGCACACTTTTAAATTGGTAAATGTCTGTTTATCTAACGTGAGGACAGTAACACAGAGAAACGATTTAAATGTTTTCCTTTTTTTGTGGCCCAGTGAGATCAAAGCATTTTCCATCTTGTCAAACCTGTAGGACAGCTTAGAAATACCGGCCTTCTTCAGTGAATTGAAACTAAGCCCATCCTATGTAGAAACAAGATTGAACTATACGCATTTTCTGGTGTCTAGATAAAAAATTTTATACTCAGATGAGGTATAAGATTTTAAATATTTTACTAACACCTATGCTGCAATATTGTTTTCACACGTTACACTGCACTGATGTGCACAGAAACCAGCCATCTTTGGAATAATTTTACGAGTGAGAAATGCCTTGAAGTTGAAGTGTCTGGAGTGGGTTGTAAAGGTTTCAACCCATCACTGATTTGCCAACCATGGAAGGAACGAGGCTTACAGCCTGGCACTATCCAGACCAGCTCTACCACATACACAAATAACTCTAGGGAGGTTGTAAAACCATTGGTGGACGTTTATTGCCTTGAGCCTCAAAACACAAGAGCGAACCCAACTCTTTCCAGGGGTTTCCATCTCACTTTGTGTCCATGTGTGATATTAGCTCATGATGACGCAGAAAAGAGGGTCCAACATATATTCATACATATCATGTAATCAAAAGTATATAATATAGTGTGATTTTAGTAAAGGAAATAATGTACGAGGGAAATTGTGCCCTCGGGGAAGTTCGCCATCATTGTAAATGAGCTTTATTAAATCACGAAGAATTGAAAATTGTAGTAATCCGTCATAATTGCAAATGTATGACATGATTTCTTATTTGAAAACTGTTTTGCTTAGCTTAAATTTAGTAGAGGCTTTAGCCTAGTTGACTGGTCTCAAATTCTAACTGCGTGGCTTTTCCTTGAACTAATGAAACATATATTCTTGCTTGAAGTTGTATTGTTCCAGCAGAGATGACTAATACACTTATCTTCAAGGTTTCGTACTAGGCTGGTTTCATCCCCTTTGATACAAGGTCAGTCTCTGCAGGTGCGGACAATGAAGGTACAGATAGTAAAATAATTGGCAAACCATGTTACAACTTGTGTTCCAAGGCTCCAAGGACAATGTATGCATAAATGAGAGCTAGTAAAAAGACAATTTTCATTGGATAATTTGAAGCCAACCTAGGAACCCTCCAATGGAAGACTCTGCAAAATTTGGAATGTTCCTTATTTAAACCCACTGGACAAAGAAGAAGTCAGCCATTTTCCTTGATGCCAATTTGAAGCCAGATGCCAGACTCCATTTTGGACGACACCCTGATGCCCTTTTCTCTATTCGAGAGAAAGAGACTTTGAGAATTCTCACCCTAGAGACTTTAACTTTGATTTGCCCCATCTTGCCCATGAAGTAACTTTGCCCCATTCTCCTTGCCGCTGCAAGGAAGCTTACCCTTAACTTTGCCCCTTTGAAACCTGCCCCATGCTGATCGAACCAGTACCTGAGGGACGAAGACTTTTCTTGAATGCTGTTTGTATTTGGTAAATATGAAAGGATAATTGTATTATGCATTGTGTTTTTCCTTTTAGGTACCAACTGCTATTTTGATAGGGCCCAAGCTAGACGTTTTCCAAATTTGTGTTGACAAAATTCGTTTTGCATGAAGTCCCACATGCCAATGCTAATTAGAGGTTAGTCGAGGGATTCATTCGATGCACCATGTTAATTTGAAATCTTGTTATGCTGACCAATGTATGAAATTAGTCAAATACAGTTAGTCATATTAGTGATTTGCATTGCCATAACTGAGTGTATCATTATTCAGATTTTGCTTAGATTGCGTTTCTTCCGCCGCTATGGACAGCCAGTAATGTTCATATACATATATCATTTGGTTTTGAGACTTATATACATCGTGCTAGCTTTGTTAATATAGGGAAATAAATTCACTAACTTTCAATAAACTGGTGTGGTTATTCATGTCTGAAAGGTCATGGTGCGCTGAAATATCAACTGTTATTGATTTTGATGTGCTATATTGATCTATTAATTGAGTATTGATTACCGATTGCAATAGTTATTGATTATTGATCAGAATGACCCGACTATTCTAGGATGAGGAGAGCCCGACTCAGCTAAAAGATTCACCGACCTTCAACGTGTCCAGGTACAGGTAATTTATAAGGGCTGGACGTGTTATCAGTAGATGGTAGCAGAGATTGATGGTTTAGCCCTTTGGGACCCCATCCGAGCAATAGACGGAGTTAAGTTAGAATTTTCTTTGATAAAATAAGTTGGAGGGATGATGATGCCCTAAGTCCCCAATGACTTTCCCGGGATGTCGGAGCTTCCGAATGGAGGACATGGAGGTGTGAGAACGGTTTCGGCGGTTCTAGTGACGGTATGAGTGAAGTTAGGGTTTTGCGCTTGCACAGCTTATTGCCGCAGATTAATTGAGAAGTTTGTGAGGATTTTAGGGGGTTAAAAGATATTAGAGGAGTGTTACTCCAAAAGTGTGAGAGTAGGGAAGTTGTCGAACTTCACGTGTGTGTAGCGCTTTGTGCAGAAAAATTGTCCACGTGGTTGTTGATGTTGAGACGGGCCCTGCGAGGTCAAGAGTCTCCGGAGAATGTTAAAAAGTGTATGAGACACTTGTTTGATGTTGTGATCTGGTCGGTTTAATAGGTTGATCGGGCATGGTCAACAAGTCGGTATGAATGTTGCGGAGTGAAAGAAAATTTCGACTTTGAGATTTGACGAATTCTAAAGTGCACTAGAATAGTTCATTGATCAGTTGAGAGTAAAGTTTGCGGGTCAAATTTTGCTTGCGAAAGCGGGAAACCGAGAAAGATTGAATAACTGCCGAAGCTAGTGCAAAATCCCTAAGGTTTCTGAAGCAATTGTATTTCCCTTCCTGTAGTAAACCAACAGATTTGTTTTCTTCTTTTGGTTAAGTGCTCGCGTTATATTGCAGAAATTAGTTTATGAGTGAAGCCGAATGAAAAGAGGACAAGCCGCGGGACTTTGTCAGCCGCAGTGTGTGAGTGTGATGTCACTAGGAGCCGCACTGTGATAGGTCGGTTGGTGAGAAGGGTCGCGCACGGATTGGACACAATCCGTGAAGCGCAACTGGTAGGGGAAAGGCAAGAGAAGAGTATTCCGGGAATTAAAGTCACTTATTGATTACACATTTTAAGAAAATAAAAGACGGAAAGATGACATTTTTCAAAGCATTTAAGAGTGCCATGAGGGGAGATGTTTATATTAAAGCAAATGTAGGAGAAGAAACACCGCCTGAGGGTACACCAGCTTACATTGTCATTGAAGAAAAGGGTGTATCACCATGTCTTTGGTTAAAACAATAGTGCAAATTAACAGAGAAGCATGGAAGTGTAGCGTTCCCTATCCACGGGTCGTTTAATCTGAGGGTTTTAGAAAATCTGAGATTTGCGCTATACGACATGAAAGTACCTCCAAGACCAGCACACTTTGAGGCACTAGCGATTTGGGAGCTAATAGCTAGAAACCAACAACAAAAGAAGTTTGAGACCAGAATAAGTAAAGTAGAAAAGACGCTAGCGGATGCTAGATGGGACAGCACACAAAAGGTTTGGAGATCAGACGTATTGCAGGGGATTAAATTGTTTCCAGCAATTACTGATGAAGCGGGGACGGAAGGAAGGAAAGCCACCCATAAGACAAACAGGAGTCAGTCCAGAGATAGAGAGAATGATAGAAACTCGAAAAGGGCAGACGAGTCAGACGATGAGGAGTTCATTATACAATTGCTGAATGATCGCCCACCACCATACGTGGAAAGCGAAAAAGGCTCAAGCATTAGAAATGCCCCTCCAGAACCAATACAGGGTAATGTAACACCAAATTTGAGAATATCTCAGAGGCCGAGCAGCTCCGACATGCCTTTCTCACCATAAATACCACAGATTCAGAGAATATACCCAGACGTGCCAAAATTGAAACCTGCTGATAACTATCAGCCACAGATTCAAAGGCACTGCTGTGATGAGCATAACATGGGAATGACTTCTGATTCAATGGCGCAGGGAGGACAAAACTATCAGAGACCGACATTGATTCAAGCCAAATCAACACAGTTTTTGATGCCTAAAAGCAGGCACAAGAAGGGCCGAAGTATACTCGAGTAACAGAGAGCCAGTAAGGCATGCCAGCAATGATGAACCATAATGTGGGGATTAACATGCCACAGAATTCGGGGAACAGACAGAATCCAGACGCGATATCTCTGCCTATTACTGTAGGTCCACCAGTACCACTGTACATACAAGGAGACCCAAACGTATGCGAACAAGGGGTAGTAATGACACAGAGTGGGACAGGGAGAAGATGCATAGAAACCACTCCAGAAACAACTCCAATAGCGGCACTGCCAAATGGATCTGGGTCCTTGTCGGAATTCAGTCCAATTCCAATTTGTGCTCCGTCAACCGTGGTAAGGTCACATCCACCACTATTAGTACCGTTAATCTCAGAGACTGAGGGGGTGATTATAAGCTTGGCGGGCGGCGGTAGCCGCCCGCCAAGCGGGAACCGCCAGAAGACCGTACCGCGCCGAAAGTCCGCCCGCCAGCCCAGCGGGAAACACCCTTCCCACGAGGACGCCGGCTCAGAATGGAGCCGGCAGAGTGGGAAGGTGCGACGGGTGCAGTTGCACCCGTCGCGAATTTCAGTGTCTGCAAAGCAGACACTGAAATTCTTCGTGGGGCCCTCTTACGGGGGCCCCTGCAGTGCCCATGCCATTGGCATGGGCACTGCAGGGGCCCCCAGGGGCCCCGCGGCACCCCCTACCGCCATCCTGTTCCTGGCGGGAGACCCGCCAGGAACAGGATGGCGGTAGGGGGTGTCAGAATCCCCATGGCGGCGGAGCGCGCTCCGCCGCCATGGAGGATTCTCAAGGGCAGCGGGAAGTTGGCGGTACACCACCGACTTTCCGTATCTGGCCGCGGCTGAACCGCCGCGGTCAGAATGCCCAGCGGTGCACCGCCAGCCTGTTGGAGGTGCTACCGCCGACCTCCGCCATGGCGGTAATTACCGCCAGGGTCAGAATGACCCCCTGAAACATTACAGAAACCATCAGTAGCAGTTGATGTAACTGCTACACTGATGGGACTGAACGCG
Source organism: Pleurodeles waltl (assembly GCF_031143425.1). Classification (NCBI taxonomy): domain Eukaryota; kingdom Metazoa; phylum Chordata; class Amphibia; order Caudata; family Salamandridae; genus Pleurodeles; species Pleurodeles waltl. Next base: position 838,871,267 of record NC_090442.1, read on the forward strand.
CAACAGTTAACACAATGGTTCAACAGCCTGAACTCCCCACAGAGTACATCCAGCGGGAAGGGAGAAGAATACCTGAATAAAATAAGGTTGGGTATGGAGGCAGATGAACTGGTAGAGGGAACAATGGGTTTCAACAGATTAGAATCATACACAGAGGAAGAACTAAGATACATGTGCCCTAGGATTACAAGAGAAGTAAGCAGCATACATAAGAAGTTACAAGAAATTGCAGACAGAAACAAGATCGATATAAGTAAGACTAAACACCTGAGCAGAAGTTACAGGTTAGACTTTGAGACAAAAGACTTTGAACACATGAGATCCGCAGGGATGAAAACACACCTTAAAGAGATACTGCAGAGTGCACAGGTCTGGAGATGTTTAGACAAGTGGGAAAGCAGGTGGGTTAAGAAAAAGGACAAAAAGAAAGAAAATACTCCAGAGCGGAATGAGAAAGCACAAAAGAATGACGATCTGATAACTATGTTACCAATGAGAGAGACAGCAGGGGGAAAACTTGTACATGTACCGTGGCACAGGTGCGATATTCAATCCTTACGGATGACTTTCCCAAATTGAGAGAGAAGCCGATTGAGTGGTATCAACAGACAGATAGATTTGTGAAACTTGCGAAATGTCTCTGGGAAGACCTGAATACGTTATTTGAAATTGTGGTTCCGGCAGATTTGTGGGAAGATTGTAAAAGGGCTGTAGGTTGGCCGACGAGTGAACCAGAGAGAGATAGGGACACAGGTGCGCCATCACCTACGGTAATGAGTTTGTACCACAAGGTGATCGAGCACTTGAAAACCAAGGTTGCGTCGAAAAATTTGGATTGGCAGAGGATTGACAGAACAGCCCAAGAGGTTAAAGAATCTATACATGCGTACTATGAGAGATTGTTGAAAGCGTTTAAGAATTATAGTGGCACGGAGACGATTGAGGCAAAGGACATGCTCCATTTTGTGTTCAGGTTTGTGGAAGGGTTGAGACCCGAAATCAGCCAAATGATTAAAACGCATTTGATTTGTTGGCAGTCAAAATCGATCGATGAAGTATTGAACTACGCAAAATACTGCAGTGATGAGATTGAGACAAAGCAGAAAAGGTTGAAAGAAAAGGTGATGGTGATGCAGCTTAGAGCAACTCAGACAGGTTTGCAAGGTTTGCAAGGGTTTCAACAACAGATGCTGCAGCAGCAGCAGCAGGGAAATGCTATGTTTCAGCCGCAGATGAGAGGCAGAGGCCGAGGAGGTTTTGTGAATAATGTTCCTGATTTGAATACCGTTATGATTCCAAATGGTATGCAGGCAATGAAGAAGGTGATGCCATGTCACACGTGCGGAATTGTCGGACATTGGAAACGGGAGTGCCCAATGAGGGTGCAGGAAGGTGTAGGTCAGCAAAACAATGATGTCAATGCATTCCAGACTATGAGCTGACCGAAACTGAGAGGTCCAAATCCAAATTTTCAAAACAATATAAACCAGATGCAGGGTTTACAACCCATGCAACCGCAACAGGTGCAAATGCCCTGTGTGCAAATGGCACAATTGCAGCCAATGCAACAGCAGTTTCCTATGGTACCTAATCAGCAAATGCAAATACCCTTAGCACCAATGAATCAGCAGCAAGCAATGCTTCCTCAACAGGTCACGGGTCAAGGAATGAATCAAAGTGACACAGTACACCAATTCCTATTACACAGTGAGAATGGAATAAACGATGCATGGGAGAGTGAAAGTTCAGATGAGGAAGGAAATTGTATGTTTGCAGCATCTTTGGAAGTTGATCAAAAGGGTCCGTATGTGGAGGGAAGAGTTATGGGTCACTGCGTTTCATTCTTGGTTGACACAGGAGCTACACGTTCCACTGTTAGGAGCATTGAAGTACCAAATTTGCCACTTTCAGGGAGAACAGTTCAAGTAGTGGGAGTAGCAAATAGATATCTAACGAACCCAATCACAGATCCAGTTCAAGTCAGAATTGGTAACTATCAAGGGTCACATAAATTTGTGGTGTGTGACTCAAGCCCGATATCACTATTAGGGAGAGACCTATTGTGCAAATTGGGATGTTCAATTATGTGTTCAAACGATGGAATTAAAATTCAGACAAACAGTGATGGAGAAGAAGAGGACAGTGTAGGAGGGGACAAGGCGGAAACTGTTGATGAAGAGTATCCCCTGATTACACTTTATCCAATGCTCTCTGAAGCAGGTATTCCTGCTGAGTTACAGGAAACAGTCGGAAAGGAAGTGTGGGATATGAAAGGGAAAGAAGTAGGATTGGTCAAAGGAGTGGAACCAGTGAAAGTGACGGTAAAACCCAATGTAACCTTTCCCCAGACCCCACAGTACCATATGGCGCAAGACACCCTCATGAAAGTCACCCAACTCATTGATGAGTTTGTAAAGCAGGGAGTACTGAAAGAAGTGTTAAGCAGTCCATGTAATTCACCAATAATGGGACTAATAAAACCAAGTGGAAAGGTCCGAATTGTTCAGGATTTGAGGAAAATAAATGACATCATAATCAAATGTTGTCCCGTAGTACCAAATCCAGCTGTGATAATGTTTCAGGTTCCCTGTGATGCTGAATGGTTCTCGGTTATCGACTTGTCACAAGCCTTCTTTTCTGTGCCTCTTCATGAGGACAGCCAATTTCTCTTTTGTTTCAAATTCTTAGACAGAGTCTACAGTTGGTGTCGAATTCCTCAAGGGTTTTCTGAGTCACCATCAATTTTCAATCAGATTCTAAAGAAGGATTTGGAAGCGTTGGAGTTGCCATTCGAGTCAACCCTAGTGCAATACATTGATGATTTGTTGATTGCATCCAAGACCGAAAGTGACTGCACAGCCGACACCATTGCCCTATTGAACCATTTGGGAAGGAATGGACACAAGGTGTCTCCTTCAAAATTACAGTTCTGCCAAAAGAAAGTGAAATATTTGGGTCACCAAGTAGAGAAAGGGTCACGAAGAATTATGAAAGAAAGAATAACAAGTGTACTTCAAATGAATCCCCCAAAGACGAGGAGGGAGGTGAGGAAGTTTTTGGGAATGGTGAGCTACTGTCGCCAATGGATTCCCAACTTCTCAACTCTAGCAAAACCTTTACTGAAACTGACCCAAAAGGATGCACTGGATGAAATTGAGCTGAAAGGAGATGAAATGGATGCTTTTATTGAATTAAAGGAATGCATGTGTAGGGCTCCAGCTTTAGGTATGCCTGATTACACGAAGCCTTTCACATTGTTTTGTCATGAACGTGATGCATGTTCCTTGTCTGTCTTGACCCAAGCCCATGGTGGCGTAAACAGACCAGTAGCATATTTTTCAGCTACTTTGGATCCGGTTGCAGCAGCACTGCCAGGGTGCTTGCGTGCCGTAGCCGCAGTTGGTATCAGCCTAACTCAAAGTGAAGGAATAGTGATGGGACACCCTTTAACAGTCATGGTCCCTCACTCAGTCGAGATACTTTTGACACGTTCTCGAACACAGCACATGACTGGTGCTAGGCTCACAAGGTATGAAACAATAATTCTGGGATCACCTAATGTGCAGCTGAAACGGTGCACTACGTTGAATCCAGCAACCTTGTTTCCCAGTGAAAATGCTGAAATTGAGAACGCTGAAGACATCGAGCACAACTGTCTTCTGGTGACTGAATTTTGCACCAAACCAAGACCTGATATCAAAGATACCCGATTGGAAGAAAATTATCAAGTCATTTTCGTTGATGGTTCATGTTTAAGAGATGCACTGGGAATATTGAAAGCAGGATATGCTGTATGTACGGTAACAGGTGTTCTGGAAGCATCTTGGCTTCAAGAAGTTTACTCTGCACAAGTAGCAGAATTGGTAGCCCTTACTAGAGCTTGCCAACTTTCCGCATTAATGAAAGTTACCATTTACACTGACAGCCAGTACGGATTCGGAATATTGCATGACTTTGGACAATTGTGGTCACAGAGAGGCTTCATGACCTCTTCAGGATCGCCAGTGAAAAATGGTGAAAGAATAAGAGAATTGTTACATGCCATCCAATTACCAGGAGAAGTAGCAGTGGTAAAATGCAGTGCACACTCGAAGGGACAAGACTATGGGGGTCATTCTGACCCTGGTGGCCGGTGACCGCCAGGGTCACCGACCACGGGAGCACCGCCAACAGGCTGGCGGTGCTCCCAAGGGCATTCTGACCGCGGCGGTTCAGCCGCGGCCAGAAAGGGTAAACCGGCGGTCTCCCGCCGGTTTACCACTGCCCTACAGAATCCTCCATGGCGGCGGAGCGCGCTCCGCCGCCATGGGGATTCTGACACCCCCTACCGCCATCCTGTTCCTGGCGGTAGGGGGTGCCGTGGGGCCCCTGGGGGCCCCTGCAGTGCCCATGGCACCCGTAAGAGTCATGTAACCACCTTGCCACCGATCCAAGGTCCAGGACACGCCCTGAAAGCAGGTGACTGGGTCGTGATAAAGAAGCACGTGAGGAAGTCGTGTTTGGAACCCCGTTGGAAAGGACCTTTTCAAGTGATTCTGACAACTACCACCACTGTGAAGTGTGCGGGAGTTCCCAACTGGATTCACGCCAGTCACACAGAGGGTGACGTGTCCCACAGAAGAGGAAGTTGAAGCGCTGAAATCACCTGTGTCTGATAACAAAGTGCCAAGCGCCGAGACAGAGCGAAGAGGAACCAGAAGCGAACAGGTAGAAATAGAGGAAGGAGAAATATTTTCTGAGGACGAAGCAACCGATTCATTTGGGGAAGACCAAGGAGGAGCCTCAGAGAGTGACGAAGGTCCTGAAGGTGACAAAGAGCCTGAAATAGCTGAAAGCGACAGAGAGCCTGAAGCAGGTAACAGTAGCAAAGAGCTCGAGACAGGTGAAGGAGCAGGAGAGCCTGATCAGAGGAGGGCTTTCCCAGAAGCAGACGATACAGGAAAAGAAAAAGAGAACCTGATTGACTTCCCAGAAGAAGACAAGGCAGGGCAGAACGAAGCTGTTCAAACTCCTTCAGAAGAGGTTGCAGGTCCATCAAGTGGATACAGTGCAAAAAGAAGACAAAGCATTTCACCAGTGAAATTAAGCATCAGAGAAGCATTAAACGAAAGTGAAGGGCCAAAGGTGAAAGAGAAAAGAAAAGAAGTGTCTGTCGCAATAACAGCACCAAGTGAAGAAAAGGACTTGGCCAAGGAAGAAAGTACCAGCGAGAGAGAGTCAAAGAGAGATGCAAAATTGAAAAGAAAGAGAATACTGAGCAAAAGATATTCTGGTCAGGAGTGGGCATACTTAGCCACTAACGATTGGTCAGACAAATTCGTATGCCTCAGTCTCGAGAACGAAGAGGCAGAACTTCACTTTGGCACTTGAGGAATAAAACTCCATGAACTTTACCGAATAAAGACATTGATAACCTGATTGACTTTTCAACCGGCTAAGACATTGCTAACTTGATTGACTTTGAAACCGATTTTGAGACAACAATGCTAACCGATAGAGACTAAGCTGCTAAAAGAAAACTGTGTGAACATTGAACTCGTTCAGCTTTGTATATATCTGCAAACCCGCTTTGATAAAGTGTCTTCAACTTTCTGATTCTATACAGATCATGACAGGTTACACTACACAAGGGCATAAAATGAATTGTTGTAAATACATGTGTATAGGTCTAATAACCGCATGCGTACTAATCATTGTAGCAATAGTTCTTGGAATGCATGGTAAGAATGAGAGTGAGACGAATGATGCTTCTACTTCTAAACCTACTATTATTATTGAACTATCAGCTCTGAAGAGACGCGAACAAGACGAGAGACATTTGCATGATAAGAAGGAACTTTCGTCTAACGTTTTCTATCGCTTGCTGAGTGAGTATGTTGAGACCATGGATGCGAAAGATTGTTATGTGTGCACACAAATACCTACCTCAGTAGTGGAAGGGGTGACGTATCATAGTATGCCTCTTACGTACGGAATTACATGTAGTATAATAATGTCCAGATTTTATGGTCAACAGTACATTCATTATTTTTACTCTAATTATGATGTTACATTTGCATATGTCCCCATAATCGAGTACCTGAGTAAAATATCTAGAGATTATTATTTCAAGTTAATGAGAGACTTCTTTGAGCCGTTGTCACCTTTTCACACAGCTCACGAGCATAGAGAGAACCTTACATGCTTGCTTTCACCAGTAGAGATAAACTTCTTAGACCACACTGACGATAGGAGGAAAGAAATGAAGGAGTAATTAGAAAGGGAATTACACAAAAGGACATCTGTAGATAACTATGCTTTTGCCGCAATAAAGACACAAGGGAAAATAGCTTTAGATACATTGCACGTAGGGAGATTTTGTATACATAGACATAAATCGTATTATGACACAGTTTTTGTGGGAACGAGTGAATGTAAACACACGTTTTTGTTTCAACCTAAGTGGACGTTCATGCTAAATGGACAAGCCCCAGTTATTCCTGGGATATATTATATCTGTGGACTTAACGCCTATTATCGTCTTCCTAAAGGATGGTATGGGAGATGTTATTTGGGAATAGTGTTCCCAAAGATTTACCAACTGGATGATTTAAAGAAATTTCCAAAGCTGTCTGAATCACATCATGTTCAGAAAAGGGAGACAGCTTCTGGTGTGGTAGGAGATATATTTGGAGCTTTGATTCTCTCAGTGGGAGTCATATTGAATTCAATCAAAATACGAAAGTTGTCTACTATTGTGGATAACATGCTGACAAAATTTTCAGGAGCTATAATCCTGATGGATGCTGAACTCGCTGCAGAAAGAGCTATGACTCTTAAAAATCGGCTTGCCTTAGACATTCTTTTAGCAAACGATGGCGGCGTTTGCAAAATTCTTGGTACACGTCACTGTTGTACATATATACCGGACAGCAGTGGAAAAATTAGAACGATGCTTACAAATTCAACTAATGAAAGTATAGATTTGAAGGAATTGAAAGAACCAGGAGTCTGGGAGAAAGTTGGAAAAGGATTTGCTTCTGTGGGAAATTGGCTCAGCAACGTTTGGAACGGATTGTTACTAAAAATAGTAAAAGAAATATTAATAATATTAATTTGTTTATTAGGCTCTTGGGGAATATGGAAAGCTATCAAAATATTGAAAACAAGGCGCAAAAGAAAAAGAGAAGAAAAAGAACAAGCCAAAATGGTAGAAATATATAGAGAAAAATCAAAAGGGATTAAAAGAAAAAGGGAATTGACTGAAGTACCAAATTACTATACAGAATTTTAATGGAATACAATTTGTGGGTAGATTTGATGTGATGACATAATTAGTCATCAGAGGAGGGATTGATGACGCAGAAAAGAGGGTCCAACATATATTCATACATATCATGTAATCAAAAGTATATAATATATTGTGATTTTAGTAAAGAAAATAATGTACGAGGGAAATTGTGCCCTCGGGGAAGTTCGCCATCATTGTAAACGAGCTTTATTAAATCATGAAGAATTGAAAATTGTAGTAATCCGTCATAATGGCAAATGTATGACATGATTTCTTATTTGAAAACTGTTTTGCTTAGCTTAAATTTAGTAGAGGCTTTGGCCTAGTTGACTGGTCTCAAATTCTAACTGCATGGCTTTTCCTTGAACTAATGAAACATATATTCTTGCTTGAAGTTGTATTTTTCCAGCAGAGATGACTAATACACTTATCTTCAAGGTTTTGTACTAGGCCGGTTTCATCCTCTTTGATACAAGGTCAGTCTCTGCAGGTGCGGACAATGAAGGTACAGATAGTAAAATAATTGGCAAACCATGTTACAACTTGTGTTCCAAGGCTCCAAGGACAATGTATGCATAAATGAGAGCTAGTAAAAAGACAATTTTCATTGGATAATTTGAAGCCAACCTATGAACCCTCCAATTGAAGACCCTGCCAAATTTGGAATGTTCCTTATTTAAACCCACTGGACAAAGAAGAAGTCAGCCATTTTCCTTGATGCCAATTTGAAGCCAGATGCCAGACTCCATTTTGGACGACACCCTGATGCCCTTTTCTCTATTCGAGAGAAAGAGACTTTGAGAATTCTCACCCTAGAGACTTTAACTTTGATTTGCCCCATCTTGCCCATGAAGTAACTTTGCCCCATTCTCCTTGCCGCTGCAAGGAAGCTTGCCCTTAACTTTGCCCCTTTGAAACCTGCCCCATGCTGATCGAACCGGTACCTGAGGGACGAAGACTTTTCTTGAATGCTGTTTGTATTTAGTAAATATGAAAGGATAATTGTATTATGCATTGTGTTTTTCCTTTTAGGTGCCAACTGCTATTTTGATAGGGCCCAAGCTAGAAGTTTTCCAAATTTGTGTTGACAAAATTCATTTTGCATGAAGTCCCACATGCCAGTGCTAATTAGAGGTTAGTCGAGGGATTCATTCGATGCACCATGTTAATTTGAAATCTTGTTATGCTGACCAATGTATGAAATTAGTCAAATACAGTTAGTCATATTAGTGATTTGCATTGCCATAACTGAGTGTATCATTATTCAGATTTTGCGTAGATTGGGTTTCTTCCGCCGCTATGGACAGCCAGTAATGTTCATATACATATATCATTTGGTTTTGAGACTTATATACATCATGCTAGCTTTGTTAATATAGGGAAATAAATTCACTAACTTTCAATAAACTGGTGTGGTTATTCACGACTGAAAGGTCATGGTGCTCCGAAATATCAACTGGTATTGATTTTGATGTGCTATATTGATCTATTAATTGAGTATTGATTACTGATTGCAATAGTTATTGATTATTGATCAGAATGACCCGACTATTCTAGGATGAGGAGAGCCCGACTCGGCTAAAAGATTCACCGACCTTCAACGTGTCCAGGTACAGGTAATTTATAAGGGCTGGATGCGTTATAACTCTCCAGGAGACCATGGGAAGACAGCTGATATTGTTTGAGACACTATCACAGTGTGTGAGTTGGAACATCTAGTGCATGAATGATTTCTGCAGTACTGCATCTGTCTACAGGATTTTTGGCACACCTTATTCTCATTCAGTCATTCCTGCCCCCACACTGCATTGCAGGCTTGGAGCAGAAATGTGATTAACACGGATATGTGTTGTTGCCTCACAGCCCTCCCTGCCTATAGCACCAACAGGAGCAGCATCATGGTTTAAATAAAGGACCCTATCACCAGCAATAAATGCAGATGAATACGTGTTTTTACAGGTGTGTGAATACCGAATGGTACATAAAATGTGGTGCAAACAGAGGGTGACACGAACTAGAGTTTGGGGAGTGATTGTTGGACACCATGATACTAAGAGCCATGGATCAATTCTCTGTCATTTTACCCACTTTCCTATTTGTGAATCATGCACTCTTTACATTTGGAAGGAGACAATTATTCAATGCACTAAAAGCGTGACCCCTCACCTTTTGTGGGGAACCGCCTGGACTAGTACTGGCAAAGCCAATTAAAATCACACTAGTAGGGAGGTGAGCTTTGTTGCATTCGGAAATAATATTGGGAAACTCAACTTCAGGTAGGCAGTGACTAAGAAAGGGATTGTTGGAATTACGCCTTCAATGAGACATATCACTGCCTTGGTATGAGAAGCTGTTAAGTTCCTACATTGCCGAAGTAGGAGAACACTTGACAGCAAATAGGGCTCAGTGAGCACAATCTTGCCTCCCTTTAGGAAGACCAGCCTAAGCAAAAGGCAATCCTAATGGAAAATACATCTAGGTATTGATCAAGCTAACCAAACACACATTCAGGAAGAAATAACGAATTTACAATGCCCACATGTTTTATTAAAATATACAACTTTAATAAGTAAAATGACAAAAAAATGAAGGGTTCAAAATACTGAGAAACCGGAAGATTTCACTACCACGTCTGAAAGGTAAAAATGGGCACACTGAAATACAATGGAAAATCAATAATTATGTCAAATATTCTAAGGGACCTCAAAGGAGCTGTCTTGGACCACCACTCCCATCAGAGCCAAATGTCTTTTTCACATAGAGGAGCAGTAAAATATTCACACGTGATCTGAACAAATGCACACATAAATGTCTTTACAAAAGAGTAAGTTTTGCATCAATTAATTTTATACTTTTAATATATGGGGTAACATGCGCCTATAGTCTTATTTACATATGGAGTAGGATTAGACGCCTGAATGCCATCAAACGTTTTAATGGACACTATAAAAAATCCATATATTTTGCTGAACACCATTTGTCTGCTACAAGTTTTTAAAATGTGCATAATTAGTAATAAAATGTATTGATTAATTAAAATGTATTATATAATATCACAGTAAAATATAAATCACTTCTAAAAATGAAAGGTCAAAAATACCATAATGTGAATGTGAGAGCTGACTCAATTACTAGACATACTGAAATACGCACATTACTTAAGCCCCTGGATTAACTTTTTTTCTTGTCCAAAATTAGCTTAATATATTTTTGATTCACTGAATAGACGTTCAGGAGATTCTTATTATGTTTAAAACGAAACAAAACAAAACATACATTTATCACCTAATAACTGTATAAAAGAAGACATTAATGCTGTAATCTACCAATCAATATGTCCATATATATATTCAGATGAACTACAAGTTGTCAGCTATGCCCTATGAAAAAATACTTTATTGGCTTGTTGATATTTCTCGGCACATATGATTTAAACTAGGGCTTTGGTACGTTTTCCTCTCATTAATCAAGTTTAGGCAAAGGTATGGGTGTAAAAGTGTTGTATTCATTTGCCTGTGTCCCCTTTATGAAATATTGTGTTTGATGCTCCAAACGTAGTACAATAGTTTATTCTACCTTTAAAGAAGGTCCACTCCATGTAGTCTTGGTCTCTTTATAGCAGGGAAGTTACAGGCTAACCAGCCTTAGTATATGGTGAGAGAGCGTAGCTTATATAATCTATATTAACATGAAATGTTTATGAACTAATATGTGATAATGCCGCATAGAAATTGCATTAATACATTTTGCTTAAACGTTCACATGAAATGTGACCGCGGGGAGTGGCCGCCAATGTATACGGGAACTAATAGAAATGACTAATGTTGATAAAAATTATAATAAAGCGTGGTTTTGTACTAATTGCTAATGATTATGTTATTACAATAATGCTAAATGAATCTTGTAGGCCTTAAATTAGCATGAGCCGAAGCTTAGCTGCCTGGCTCTCATATCAAATGTATTTTTCCTAACTTGCGGTGTGCTGACTCGCAAAATGACATGACCTCTTGTTTTTCTCCAAACTAGAAGCTGAATGTAACCATAGTGGACCCGTTCTCATGAAAATTCACATTGCTTGTAGAAAATATTAGAAAAAAAGCAACAGTGTAAATTAGTGTAATGTACAAGGTCGTTTAAACCAGTGAAGACAATGGAGCTACTGACCAAAAGATGTGCAAAGAATTACAGAAGGATGAAATCATACCGGACGTGCTACCGCCGAAGACGTCAATTACATGGACCAATAAAATGTCTATAAAATAAGATGGGGTGAAAAATTAATGACATAACCCGTTTTCTAATAGGGTAAAGATAGTGGGGTACAACCGTAAGCCAATTACATTTTAGGGGAATGTCCAACGAAAAAGGGATAAAAACCCATGACACGGGGAGCCATTTGGAGGTGGGTTAGGGAATGCTATTGATTTTATCCAGAAACTTTGTCACTCTGTTTGGTGACTTTGCTGATTTTCTTAGAACCATCCTTTTCCTTAGATTTGCCCATTTACACTTTGCCTCCTTATGAGGGAAGTGCCCCTTTTGCCCCAGAGCTGAGTTCTGACTGATGGTGAATCGACTGATGTCCTGAAGACGAAGACTGAATCTGAGTGCTGACCTAAACCTTGGAGGGTAACTATGACAATGATATTGTGATTTGTCTGTTTGCTTTTCCTTTCTAGGTACCAGCTACTTACTTTTGACAGAGACCGTAGCTAGATGTTTTCCAAATTGGTGTTCTAAATTGTTTTGCATGAAGCCCAACATGCTAATGCTAATCAGTGGTTAGGACAGGGGTTCACTAAAATTGATGCAAATTGACAAACGACTGAAACTATGCTTTGTTGAACTGATGCATTGATGATACTCTGCTAAAGTTGATCTATGTACACGCCGTGTTATGTTCTGATGTTTGCGATTCTTGCTTTAATGAAATCTTATCAAAATTGCCATATCGTGACTATGCTGTTTTGTTTCTTGGTTTTGAGATTAACGCATCTGCTCTTATAATTGTAATAAATAGGGAATAAAATTCGTAAAATTCTACTAAACTGGTGTGGTTATTCATGACTGCAAGGTCATGGTGGTGTCTTGAATCGATTAATGACTTTGACCAAAGTAAAGTGCATTGTGGTAATAAATATTGATGACATTATTGACGTATTGATTGACATATTGATTAGCTATCTCGTCCTAAGGTGTCTCTCAACTGGGTCAAAAGATTCATTGGCATAAAAACGAGTCCTAATGTGTAATAAAGTATCATAAAGGGACACGTTAGCAGTTCTGGTAGCAGAGCGACAGTTTGGCCCTTGGGGCCCTAGGACGGAGAATTATTGTTTAGATTGTTTTTCAGAGATAATGCAAACTGGAGATATGATGTGTTTCTAAATTCCCCTTGACTTTCCTGGGATCTCGGAGCCTGCCTAAGTGAGTTGGGAATGTTCTTGGCGTTTTAGCATGTGTGGTGTAGGATTTGCGCTTGCTCAGCTTATGCATTTTGCAGGTGATTTGTGAAGTTTGTGTGTATTTAGGCCAGGTAATGTTGTTTTAGTAGGAGTGGGCATACTCCATAGTATGAGAGTAGGGAAGTCGGCGTACTTCATGTGAGTGTGGCGCTTTATGCAAAAAAATTATCCACGTGGTTGGTTGTCATTGTACAGACCCGTCGCGGTCTAAGACTCCGGAGTATATTGACAAGTGTAGGAGACACTTGGGTTTCTGTTGTAATTTGTGCGGTTTAATAGGTCAATCGGGCGTGGTTGACAAGTCGAGTTTGAGTCAATTGTATGAATGGAACCTTCGATGGAGATTTGGCAAGTTCTAAAGTGCACCAGAGCAAACCATTGAGAAGTCGAGAGTAGGATTTGCAGGTCGAATTCTGCTTGCGAGTGTGGGAACTGAGAAGGAGAGAGTAGTGGCAGAGGCTTCAAGTGAAATCTCTGTAAAGTTCTGAAGCGGTTGTGTACCTTTCCTGTAGCAAACCAGCAAATTTGAGTTGTTGTTGTTAAAGGTGCTCGCAATATGTTGCATTAGTTTGGTGTGAATCCAGTGAGGGGCAGAAAAGCTGTAAGACTTTGTCAGCTGCAGTGTGTGTGAGTATGGCGTCAATGGTGCCGCGCTAAGATAGGTCAGTTGCCGAGAGGGGTCGCACACGGATTGGCAACTGTCCGTGAGAGGCAATAGGTTAAGAAAGGTGGGTGAATAGTGTCCTGGGAATTAAAGTCACTTCCTGATTAAATACAGACAAGAAAAAAAGACGTAAAGATGAATTTTATCAAAGCTTTTAGAAGCGCTCTGAAAGGAGACGCATACATTATAGCAAGTGAAGGGGAGCCTACACCGCCTGAGGGGGCTCCAGCTTTTATAGTCATGGAGGAAAAGGGTGTCGCGCCTTGCCTATGGATGAAACAGTAGCGCAAATTGACAGAAAAGGGGGGATGTTTGGCGTTTTCGGAGCACGGAACGTTCAATACAAGAATTCTAGAGAATTTGAGGTGGATGTTAAGTGTACAACAGCCACCTCTGAGGCCAGCTCAGTACGAGGCATTAGCAGTCTGGGATTTAATAGCCATACGACAAGGACAGCAGAAATTCGAGAGGAGAATGAGAAGGGCAGAAAAGACCTTAGCTGAGGCTAGATGGGACAATGAGAGCAAAATGTGGAGACGGGGGATAGTCGACGGACTTAAATTGTTCCCAGCAATAACACAGGGAGACAAAGCACAGGGAAAGAAAGCCACTTGTAAGACAGACATAGAATCTAGTAAACCAAAGAAAACTAAGAGGTCTTGGATAGAGGAAGACGACTCAGATGATGAAGAGTTTCTCAATCAGTTGTTACATGATCGCCCGCCACCTTATGCAGTAGATGACAATGCCCCGAGCAATAGTGCGGGTCCTGGGAACCAGACGCAGGAGAAGGGAGTTACTGATACTGTACAGACTAGTGATACAAGTTTGATACAGAATTGTGTCAGTGTACCCACTGCACCAGACATGCAGATACAGTTGCAACCTCCACCTCAGATACAGAGATTCTATCCAGATGTCCGAGTACAAGATACTACTACGAATCTGGTAGTGCCGCCTGACCCGATATATATAAAAACGAGGTTAGTGCAGATTGAGCCAACTCCACAATTGCTGCCTCAGCCGCAGCAACAGCTGATACCAGGGTATAGTCCAGCAGCAGGACCTCTGTTAGTACCTGCCCCAGCCTCAGTGAGTCAAGCCTTAGGAGTTACTGCTCCACGGGGTTTGGGACCTGGTCAGGCACCAGCTGCCATATCACTACTGATTACTGTTGGTCCACCGGTGCCATTGTATGCGCAAGGTAAGCCTGGTATGTGTGATCAGGGAGTAATGACCCAAGATGCAATAAGAGGAGGGTCTATAGGAACTCCCCAGTTAATGGCCCCGGGAGAGCAATCAGTTGAAGGACCACGGTCCTTGCAAGATCTTAGCCCGGTCGAAACACCTTTGGAGGCAATAAGACAGGCAGGGCTAGGTATGCTAACCTCACAGACAATAAGTACAAATGCTTCACAGTCGCCAATGATGCATGCAGGGAAGATTTTGTTGCAAGGTTTCTCTGTGCAACAATTAAATGAGTGGTTAGAAAAAACGCATGTTTCACAAAAGACTGCAGTAACTGCAGAGAAGGCAGAAAAATCTGGGAAAGATGACTATCTAAACTTTGTAAGACTGGGTGTGGAAGCTGCTGAACTGGTGGAAGGGACAATAAGGGTAAACAGATTAGAATCATACACAGAAGCAGAATTGAGATACTTGTGCCTTAAAATCACTAAAGAAGTGGTCAAAGTGCATCAGAGGTTGGCGAACCTGGCAGACAAATACAATATTGACATTGAGAATAATAAACATTTGAAAAGGAGTTACAGATTAAATTTTGACTCTAAGGATTTTAATCACATGAGGTCAGCCGGAATAAAAGCGCATCTTAAAGAAATATTGCAGAGTGCGCAGATTTGGGGAGCCTTAGAAAAGTGGGAAGGCAGATGGGCAAAGAAAAGAGATAAGGAAAAAGGTGACAGTCCGGGATCAAGTCCGACTAAAGCTTCACCGGATACTGGGACAGTAAAGATATTACCAATGAGAGAAACCGCTGGAGGGGTTTTAGTCCATGTACCATGGTCCAGGGGAGACATTCTGTCTTTCACAAATGATTACCCCAGATTGAGGGAGAAACCGATAGAGTGGTATCAGCAGACAGAAAGGTTTGTGAAACTTGCGAAGTGTCTCTGGGAAGACTTGAATACCTTGTTTGAGATTATTGTTATACCCAACTTATGGCTTGAGTGCAAGAGAGGTGTAGACTGGCCAACACAGGAGCAGGCAAGGGATAAGGTGACTGGAGCACCATCTGGGGAGGTGATGAAGTACTATCATAAAGTTATTGAGTTTTTGAAGCAAAAGGTGTCGCCGAAAGTGACTGATTGGCAGAAAATCGACCGGACCTCACAGAAGGTTAAAGAATCAATCCATGCTTACTATGAGAGGTTGTTGAAAGCATTCAAACATTACAGTGGTACTGAGACTATTGAGCCGAAATACATGAACCATCTTGTGTTCAGAGTTGTTGAAGGGCTGAGACCAGAGGTTAGCCAGATGATTAAGAATCATTTGATTTGTTGGCAAGCAAAGCCGACTGATGAGGTGTTGCAGTATGCAAAATACTGTAGTGACAAGATTGAGCTGAAGCAAAGAAAACTGAAGGAGAAAGTGATGGTGATGCAGATAAGGGAGCACAGGCAGGTATGCAAGGGAATGGAATCCAGCAGATGGTACAACAGCAACCACAAGGGAATAACGTGTTTCAGGCGCAACCGAGAGGCCAAGGTCGAGGTTTTGTAAATCCTGGTCCAGACTTGAATACTGTTGTGGTTCAAAATGATGTACAAGGGATGAAAAAGATGTCACCATGTCACGCATGCGGGGGCGTGGGGCATTGGAAGCGGGAATGCCCGAATTCGGTGCATGATGGTGTCGTTCAACAAAGCACTGATGTCAGTACATTTCAAAATGTGAGAGGCCCAAAAATGAGAGGTCAAAATCAGAACTTCCAAAATAACATGGTACAGATGCAGGGTTTACAGCCCATGCAGCAAATGCAAATGCCGCGTGTTCAACCAGCACAAATGCAGCAGGTACAACAGCAGGTCCTATGGTACCTAGACAGCAAATGCAGTAGCCATTAGCTCCAATGGTACAGCAACAGGTGTTGCTTCCTCAGCAGGTCACAGGTCAAGTGATGAGTCAAAATAATACAGTACAGCAGTTCCCATTACGTGGTGAAGATGGAATGAATGATGAATGGTCGGATGATAGTTCAGACAATGAGGAGTGCAGGCTTGCAGCGTCCCTAGAAGTAGATCAGAGGGGACCCTATGTTGAGGGAAAAGTAATAGGTCACAAGGTTTCATTCTTGGTCGACACAGGAGCTACACGCTCTACAGTCAGAAGTGCAGAGGTTCCGAAATTGCAACTATCAGGACGTACCATAAGAGTGGTAGGAGTAGCAAACCAGTACTTGACAAATCCAATTACTGATCCAGTTCAGGTTGAGATTGGAAACTTTCAGGGACTGCATAAGTTTGTAGTCTGCGATTCAAGTCCTGTGTCCCTACTGGGAAGAGACGTACTGTGCAAAACGAAGTGTTCAATTACCTGTTCTAATGATGGAATTGAGGTGCAGACAAACAGTGATGATGGAGGGGATGATGGTCAGTTCTCAGAGTTAGAGACAGAGACCGCAAATGAGGATTACCCGTTGATAACCTTATTCCCGATGCTTACAGTGACTGACTTACCAGCTGAGTTACAGGGAACAGTGACAGAGAAAATGTGGGATTTAACAGGAAAGGAAGTAGGACTGATAAAAGGAGGAGAACCGGTTAAAGTACTGGTGAAGCCGAATGCAGTGTTTCCCCAGGTGCCGCAGTATCAAAATGGCACAAGATGTCCTTATACAGGTGTCGCAGATAACTGCGGACTTTGTAAAGCAAGGAGTTCTGAAGGAGGTATTGAGCAGCCCATGTTATTCACCAATAATGGGTCTGAAAAAGCCTGGTGGAAAGGTTTGAATTGTGCAGGATTTGAGAAAAATAAACAAGATTGTGGTAAAATGTTGCCCCATAGTACCAAATCCAGCAGTGATTATGTTTCAGGTTCCGTGTGATGCAGAGTGGTTCACCGTTGTTGACCTGTCACAGCCAATTTTTATTCAGTTTCAAATTCCTGGAGAAGGTGTACTGTTGGTGCAGAATTCCTCAAGGGTTTTCTGAGTCACCATCTATCTTCAATCAGATATTAAAAAAGGACTTGGGGTCTTTAGAACTGCCTTTCAGTTCGACTCTAGTACAATATATTGACGACTTGCTGATTGCGTCCAGAACAAAAGACGACTGCAGATATGACACAATTGCCTTACTAAACCATTTGGGAAAGAACGGACATAAAGGGGGTCATTCTGACCTCGGCGGTAAAAGGCAGTTACTGCCGGTCAGAAGACCGCCATAACACTGCCGCGCCTGCGGTAAACCGCCACGGACATTCTGACCCACAACTGCCAAACCGCCAAAAACCCGACTTCCACAGAAGGCCGCCACATCAACGTTCAGCGATAAACTGGAGTTGACCAAACCTCCACCGTCACGCCAACAGAAATACGCCCATGCCATTCCGACCCACGAATCCACGCGGCGGTCTTTCAAACGCGGTATTCCATTGGCGGTACACACCGCCGCGCTCAAAATACTCACCCAGCACTAAAACACAGCCACATTGGACAAGTTGAAATACACACACCTGATACACATACATGCACCACTCCCACACATCCAAACAACTATAAAACACACACACACACATCACCCATAAACCCCCACAACTAGAAATTCAGAGACAAGGCTCAATACACAGAGAGAGAGCACAGGGAACGCAAACCGCAACACACAGAGGAACCCAACATCATCACCCACACTACATCCACGCACAAAACACCGCACACCACCGCACTCATCACCACAAACACCACCCCACACCTCATCCACACCACCCCATGGCACCCCAAAGACACCCTAGGTTCTCGGACCAAGAACTCAGGGTCATGGTGGAGGAAATAATTAGGGTAGAGCCCCAGCTCTTCGGCACACAGGTGCAGCACACCACAATAGCCAGGAAGGCGGAGCTATGGCAAAGGATCGTCGACAGGGTCAACGATGTGGGACAGCATCCCAGAAATCGGGAAGACATCCGAAAGCGCTGGAACGACCTACGGGGGAAGGTGCGGTCGATGGTGTCGCAACACAACATCGTTGTGCAGAAGACTGGCGGCGGACCCCCACCCACTCCACCCGAATTCACAGCATGGGAGCAAGAGGTCTTGATCATCCTGCATCCTGAGGGCCTGGCTGGAGTAGCCGGAGGAATGGACTCTGGTAAGTCTCATCTCAACTACTTCATCCCCCCCAACCACCAGCATGCCAACCCACACCCCCACCCTCATCCCCAACCCCCCATCACACATCCTCCCTGCTAATGTCTCACCAGCACAACCCACCCAACCCAACACCAAGCCCTGAATGCCAACACAAACCATGGACACCCATCACCTAAGCATGCCCACTGCACATACCCATCCCCCCCCACTACCCACCCTCACAACTCCTCCCACAAGGGAATGCCAGCACTGGGGGACAAGGGCACCCACAATTCGCACACCATGGCACACACAAAACCAATAACCATGCTCTTTTACCCCTGCAGGACCCGAACGCCAATACACCGGCCAGGAGGGTCCAGAAATGTCCATCCCACCCCCAGAACAGGCCCCCAGTGATGACAGCAGCTCTGTCGACCTGGAACCAGATGACCAGCCCGGACCATCGGGGACCTCTGGACAGTCGGTTCCCCTCAGGCAGCCACAGGCCACAGCAGACCTACCCCCCTCTGGGAACACCAGCACAGCACCCACCCAGCGGGCCCATGCCTCTGTCTCAGGACAGGTCAAGCAGCGGTGTGTCTACAACTACAGAGCACCCAGGGTAACCCACCACCCCAACAACAACAGGGACCTGGGGGAAGTGGTAGTGGGCACACTGTCCAGGGGACAGAGGCCCAGGAACAAAGGGGAACTGGGAGGGCTGCTGTGCGACAGAGGGAGGACAGGCCTAGGGAACCCACTCTCCAAGAGGCCCTCACCACCATCATGGGAGCGTATCACCACTCCCAAGAGACAATGGCGACGGTCCTGGCCAGGTTCCAGGAGATCCAGGCACAGCAGGAGGAACGGGACATGGGGTTCCGGGAAGAACTGCGCAGCATCAGTTCCACAATGGGTACAATCGTGGTGGCACTCAACCGGATTGTCACCACATTGCGGGACCATGTGGCCCCCCAAAGGGCCCCTGCCACTAGCATGGAGGAAGAACAGCCCACCACCTCCGCCGGCGCTAGTGGTCAGGAGGCCCCGACACAACAGCACCGGCCCACCCGGACCCCACCCCCTGAAGAACAAGAACCACCCCGCAAGAAAGGCCTGAGATCTAGGAAGAAGACAGAGTAGGATGGCAAGACCCCCGCCATGCACGGATACCCCCGGATGTCATCCCACTATCCCACTTGTTCACCCTGTCCAACCTTGAACTGCCCCTGCTCCACCTTCCACAGGCATATGGACAATGCACCTGTGCGAACGAGAGTCTGGACTCTGCCATGGACATGCCTCCACCATCACCCATCACCCTTTTTGAACTATTCACCAATTATTGCACTTCAATAAACACAAATATTGCACAAAAACCATCTGGAGTCTGCTATTTTTTTTTTTTTAAACCAAATGTATTAGACATAACCAACCAAAAATGTCCAGTTACATTGTGATGACAACATACCAGTGTCACACAGCGGGAGTCCATGGGGAAATAAACCAGAGGGCACTCCGTGGGGACCAGATCACTGAAATTGGAAGGGAAATTCACAACTAAGTCACCATACATTGGGGTGAAAGCTCAGACAGTAGAGAGCCAGTACTGTTACAGATTTTAGAAAATGCTGGAGTAGATTCTTACCTGTGTGTTACTGGAAATACTGCAGTATCACTGTGTCCCTGTTGTCTGTGTCGTCCTCTTCGTCTTCCTCCTCTTCACTCTCCGCAGTCTCCACAGCGGCCACAACACCACCATCTGGACCATCCTCCTGCAGGAAAGGCACCTGGCGTCGCAAAGCCAGGTTGTGAAGCATACAGCAGGCCACGATGATATGACACACCTTCTTTGGTGAGTACATTAGGGATCCACCTGTCATATGCAGGCACCTAAACCTGGCCTTCAGGAGGCCGAAGGTCCGCTCGATCACCCTCCTAGTACGCCCATGGGCCTCATTGTACCGTTCCTCTGCCCTTGTCCTGGGATTCCTCACTGGGGTCAATAGCCAAGGCAGGTTGGGGTAACCAGAGTCACCAATTAGCCACACACGCTGTCTCTGTAGATGTTCCATCACATAAGGGATGCTGCTATTTCGCATGACGTACGCGTCATGCACTGACCCTGGGAACTTGGCATTTAAATGGGAGATGTACTGGTCAGCCAAGCTGGGCACACAGTTCCTGTATAGTGGCACGGTTGAGTCTGTAGGTGAGTATGATATGTCGTTCTTCCATTGTCGACAGGTCCACCAGCGGTCTGTACACGGGAACATTCCTCCGTCTCCTCGCAAGTCCCAGCGGACGGTGCCTAGGAAGGACAATATGGAGCACAGAGTCAATCAACCCACAGGTAAGTTCCCACAGCTTGCACAGTACACGATTCTCTCTGGATTGAATAGCTTGTATGAGTGTCGAAGCAAGGCCTAGGCATGTGTGACGCAGTAGGAATTAAGCCGTGTGGGCCCTTGTAATGGCGGCTGCCTGACCTGTGAAGTGTGACAATGTGATGTGAGGTCATTGCGCTGGCGTGGCACACCGTGGAGGTAGGCGGTCGAAGACCGCGGCGCAAAGCCGCATTGGATAACATTGAACCCTGTGGGTTTCAGGAGCCAAGGGCGATGTGCGCCGGCGGTCGTGGTACGCACCGCCGCGGTACGCACCGCCACGGCCGTAACCGCCATTTTCTCTCTGCTTAATCACTCGAGACCTGAGCATCCACAGGAGAGGACCTATACTGCAAGTGCTGCTGTGACCTCGGTCTGGAAGTGACAATGGCTGCTGCGACTGGGGAAAGGGCCCCCGCCTTCAGTTCCGAAGAGTTGGAGAAGCTCGTGGATGGGGTCCTCCCCCAGTATGCGCTACTCTACGGTCCTCCAGACCAACAGGTGAGTACACGGGGGCCAATGCATAGTGGGCAATGCCTGTGATGAGTGGGGTGAATGTACAATGGAGGGGAGGGGAGCGAATCAGGAAAGCATGGCATGACAGATGAGAGCATGTGCCACAACGTTGGGGAGGGGGGGCCACTCACACCCACCATGCAGAAAAGTGATGATGTTTCTTTTCCCCCCCTGTACATGTCACATAGGTCAGCGCCCATCAGAAGATCGAGATTTGGCGTGCCATCGCCAAGGACGTCCGGGCCCTGGGGGTCCACAACAGACGGGGCACCCACTGCTGCAAGAGGTGGGAGGACATCCGCCGCGGGAGCAGGAAGACCGCCGAGGCTCTGCTGGGGATGGCCTCCCAACCTAGGAGGGGTGCCAGTCGTACCTTGACCCCCCTGATGTCCTGGATCCTGGCGGTGGCCTACCCCGATTTGGATGGGCGCTTGAGGACATCACAGCAGACACAAGGGGGTGAGTACCAGCACATTCAGCTATATTTGCGCGCAGTGGAGGTGCCTGGGTGGGGGAGGAGGGCTGTGGGTATCCCTAGGCCAGGGCGATTTCTGTAGGCTAGGCCCCTACGTGAGGTATGGCCCTGTGTCCCCGCCCCCCACCTCTGTAGGGTGCCTAGTAACGCTATTCATGGACCTGTGTATTCGGTGTGGGCAGTTGTCGCCCATAGGCTTGTAGGGCATGTCCCAGTGAATGAGTAGTGTACCCCAAGTGTGCAGCGTAGTGCAGGGGGCTTCTGTGTCTGTCCTCTCCGCCAACGGTGTCCCCAATGCATGCACTCAACTTGTCTTTATTTCTCCACACCCACCCCCATTTTCTTTGTTATTCTGTGAATGTGTGCATTAGCATCATCAGGTGGAGGAGAAGTGGCATCGGCGCAAGAGGGAGCTGCATCTCACATGGCCCCGGAGGGCCATGCAACGGACTCTGCT
Source organism: Pleurodeles waltl (assembly GCF_031143425.1). Taxonomy (NCBI): domain Eukaryota; kingdom Metazoa; phylum Chordata; class Amphibia; order Caudata; family Salamandridae; genus Pleurodeles; species Pleurodeles waltl. The sequence continues at coordinate 838,893,815 of NC_090442.1, forward strand.
GGGCAACCTGACCCGAATGAAGGCCCTCCAGGTATGCATTGCTTTCATGCACCTCCCTCTCCACACCCTGGATGGCATTCAAAAGGGTAGACTGCCCAACAATGATGGTCCTCAGGAGGTCAATGACCTCCTCACTGAGGTCAGCAGGGGTGACTGGGGCAGGGCCTGAGGTGCCTGGGGCAAAGGAGATGGCCGGCTTCCTGGCCGTGCGGGCACGGGCCGAAGGCCGAGGGGCTGCTGGGAGGGCGGAGCTGGTGCGCTGGGTGGCGGCTGTACCTGTTGTGGCGGTGGGCACGGATGTTGCCGCCACCGCAAGGGAGCTCCCATCCGAGGACGTGTCGGTGTCACTGACGTCTGCACGGGTCCCCGTGGTGGAGCCCCCCTCGCCCTCCGTCTCACTGGTCAAGTCGGAGTCCAATCGTAGCAAGAGGAATGAAGAACATGAAAGGGAGAATATGTTTAATGAAATTTGGGAGAGTTCACACAAAGGACAAGATGTTGAAATGCGCATTATGTGTAAAGTAAAAAATGAAAAGTGAAAGGTTGAAGGGAAGGTTTGAGTGATGACGAGCGTCCTCAGAGGAGGGACTGAGAGAGCGTAGCTTATATAATCTATGTTAACATGAAATGTTTATGAACTAATATGTGATAATGGCGCATAGAAATTGCATTAATACATTTTGCTTAAACGTGCACATGAAATGTGACCATGGGGAGGGGCCGTCAATGTATACGGGAACTAATAGAAATGACTAATGTTGACAAAAATGATATTAAAGCGTGGTTTTGTACTAATTACTAATGATAATGTTATTACAATAATGCTAAATGAATCTTTTAGGCCTTAAGTTAGCATGAGCCGAAGCTTAGCTGCCTGGCTCTCATATCAAATGTATTTTTCCTAACGTGCAGTGTGCTGACACGCAAAAGGACATGACCTCTTGTTTTTCTCCAAACTAGAAGCTGAATGTAACCATAGTGGACCCGTTCTCATGAAAATTCACATTGCTTGTAGAAAATATTAGACAAAAAGCAACAGTGTAAATTAGTGTAATGTACAAGGTCGTTTAAACCGGTGAAGACAATGGAGCTATTGACCAAAAGATGTGCAAAGAATTACAGAAGGATGAAATCATACCGGACCTCCGAAGACATCAATTACATGGACCAATAAAATGTCTGTAAAATTAGATGGGGTGAAAAAATAATAACATAAACCGTTTTCTAATAGGGTAAAGATTGTGGTGTATAACCATAAGCCAATTAAAATTTAGGGGACTGTACAACGAAAAAGGGATAAAAACCCATGACACGGGGAGCCATTTGGAGGTGGGTTAGGGAATGCTATTGATTTTATCCAGAAAGTTTGTCACTCTGTTTGGTGACTTTGCTGATTTTCTTAGAACCATCCTTTTCCTTAGATTTGCCCATTTACACTTTGCCCCCTTATGAGGGAAGTGCCCCTTTTGCCCTAGAGCTGAGTTCTGACTGATGGTGAATCGACTGATGTCCTGAAGACGAAGACTGAATCTGAGTGCTGACCTAAACCTTGGAGGGTAACTATGACAATGATATTGTGATTTGTCTGTTTGCTTTTCCTTTCTAGGTACCAACTGCTTACTTTTGACAGAGACCGTAGCTAGATGTTTTCCAAATTGGTGTTCTAAATTGTTTTGCTCGAAGCCCAACATGCTAATGTTAATCAGTGGTTAGGACAGGGGTTCACTAAAATTGATGCAAATTGACAAACGAGTGAAACTATGCTTTGTTGAACTGACGCATTGATGATACTCTGCTAAAGTTGATCCATGTACACGCCGTGTTATGTTCTGATGTTTGCGATTCTTGCGTTAATGAAATCTTATCAAAATTGCCATATCGTGACTATGCTGTTTTGTTTCTTGGTTTTGAGATTAACGCATTTGCTCTTATAATTGTAATAAATAGGGAATACAATTAGTAAAATTCTACTAAACTGGTGTGCTTATTCATGACTGCAAGGTCATAGTGGTGTCTTGAATCGATTAATTCCTTTGACTGAAGTCAAATGCATTGTGGTAATAAATATTGATGACATTATTGACGTATTGATTGACATATTGATTAGCTATCTCATCCTAAGGTGTCTCTCAGCTGGGTCAAAAGAGTCATTGGCCTAAAAACGAGTCCTAATGTGTAATAATTTATCATAAAGGGACGCGTTAGCAATGGCGTGCCGGCATTCAAATGCGCTGGGCGTGGGATTGTAAGCAAAAGGGTTGGAGCTCAACACTTATATTTTTACAAATTAAGTACTGAGAACACAGGGCAGCCTATCCAAGTAAAAAACATCACGGTCAGCAACACCAAAAAGAAAGAGGAGACTAAAACCATGTAGAAAAATAGATCCATTGCAAAGAACATCAACAAAATAAAAAAAGGTGTTAATAATTTTCCGGGGCCAGATGTGAGTGAATAGTTCTAGATGTGATGTGAGGATGTTCCACAGTTTGAGGGCCCAAAATATTGAGAAGTCACACTCACATAGGAAATCTCTTGAAGCGAGGTGTGAGTATCAGGAAAGTTAGTGTTGTAGCTAAGTTCTTCTTGGCAATTAGGGTCTAAATAGATCACAAAGGCATCACTTCTCGTTGTCATATTAGATCTTAATCATAAGGCAGAGTTCTGAAAGAGTTCATCTGTCTGAATGAGAGCCAGTGTAGCTGCATTCTGGTTTTAACGGTACTCTCTTTAAAGGTGTGCTGCGGATTGCAGAGCTACATTCTGGATTTGCTGCAACTATGTAACTGTCTGGAAATCCAAGATACAAAATGTTACAGTAGTCAATTTTATAAATAATAGAAGCAGACACTAATTGCACCTGTAGTTTAGAGGGCAAAGAAGGTGGAACCTTGTGAAAACAAAATCAGTCTGTGGGAGCATGATGTTGAGACTGCATGTATTTGAGCAAGAGATTTTTATCAAGTGCAATTTTCAGAGACTTTACTTTTCCTGAGTTGTAGGAGGCTGGCCCTCTATGAAGTATGCAAAGCTAGGCACACTGTGCAGGGGGTCCAGGGAACCACACATTGGTTTACAGTAGTATTAGCTAGACCACCTAATTCTCTAATTTTTATTGAAGCTTGATCAAGCAGTTAGGCTAATCTTGGAGAAGTGCAAAGCAATTGTTGTACTCACAGTATCTGTAAAGCGAGACACACACTCAAAAGAATAACTTGAGACCAATTTACAAAAATACTTCAGTTTTATAAAGTTTTTAAGACCAGGATCATCAAAATCAGGCTAGTACTTTTTAAGTTATGAATTTTTAAAATAGTAATAAAGCTAGATTTTTTGTGCATAATTACGCACCATAGGAATCAATAGAGGAATACTTTGAAAGTTCACAGTAAATCAGGCAATGTGTTTACCAATGTCTCCTTTGCAGGTATGTCGAGGGTACGCTAGACCAGCTGGAGGAGTTCCTGCGAATCCCGGTTTCAGTGGGAGCAGCTGCAGAAAGTCCATGGAGCTGATGACAGGCCACTGCAGGGGACCACTTGGAAAAGCACTACACAGGCGGACTTAAAGGTAAGTGCAGGGGGTCGGTGTTGAGGTCTCAAGTTGTGTGGGACCCTTCGGGCACAGCCAGATCTTCGGTGCAAGGTGCAGGGCGGCCAGATCAGAGCAAATCGGTAAGCCAGGAGCTGTGCACAAAGGTGCCCATGAAAGTAGGAGGTAGGACACTTTGAGGGTCGCTTGCAGGTCAGCAGGGGCACTCTGGTGGGAGGTCTGGGTGCTTCATGAAGTCCCTCGACTGGGGCTTCTTACTGGTCCATTTTCAGTCCAGAATGGACTGTCCTTCTGGGTGTCCGAAGTGAGATGACCAGTCCCTGTGGCTATTGCACCGTCTGGCCACTGGGGCTCCAGTGTCACCAAATTTAGCACATTGGTAGGTTTTGTCCTCATGGTCTGATGGATGAAGTTTGATCTGGCTCCTTGGTCAGCAGCCGGTCAGTGAAGTGGCCTTCACTGGGTCTTTGGTTCCTTGGGGTTGTAGAGTGATGCATTCACTCTGGAGGGAGATATTTGGTGCTTTTTAAAGAGTGGAGGTCCTCTAGGGGTTTCTAGAGTCAGTCTGACATCCAAGCAACCCCTTAGCAGTGATTGTCGAGTTCTGAGTGCAGCAGGCAGGGTTTGGTACCTTTTCTTCATGCAGCAGGACTTCAGTTCTCGCATCTTGGGTCTTTTTTGTTGCTGGTCTTCTTTTGTCAATAGCATCTGATTTCTTGGTATAGGGATGCCTACTAAACACTGTATTTAGTGGGTGTATCATGGGGAACCTAGTAGTGACCAATGGGTCATCTACCGTTGGGTGGCTACACCAACTAAGTGACCACTTCCTGTGGGCAGAGGTCACTTCCCTACACCTAATTGGCTATTTTCCTTCCATGCAAGATGGAAGAAAATGAAATGGAGATGTTACCTTGCATGAAATACCTTAAGGGTGGTGCAAGCCAGGACTAACCATTCCTCTTGTCCTTTGTCTTGTTTCCCACCCTTGCTCCCGCCAAAAGTGTGAGTCTGCAATGGGGGTGGCCATCTGCTGCTAGCAGCAGGCCTGGGGGTAAGGTTTCTAGGACAGTAAGCCCTTTGAAGCTTGCTATGAGGGCAGTGCACATTCCTGAGAAAGGGGGTGTTAGCACCTCCACTCAGGAAGGACTTGTTCTGAATCCAAGAGAGCAATATCTCTCACCCCAGGGATTTAGACTCTTGTATCGTGGTGGCAGACTAGTTATGACCGGCCAGCAACCATGCCAGGGTAGTTAGCTTTTGCAGGGGGCATCTCTAAGGTGACCCCTGGGTACATATTGCAATAAATTCAATGCTGATATCACTTTGGATTTATCATTATGAGTTGTTTGATACCAAACAACACAGGGTTCAGGGCAGCCATCATGTAGCCGTGAAACCTGTACTGACCAGTGTACAGCACATGTATTAAAATGGCTGCCCTGTTCACTTACTATGTCCCAGGTTTGGCAATGACACATTAGGGGCATATTGCTCATGCATCTACGCCCACACATACCATATAGTGCACCCTGCCTTAGGGCTGGAAGGCCTCCCAGAGGCGTGACTTACCTATAGGGCGTGAAGTGTATGGTGGACAGGACACCCAGGCTGAGTGTCATGTTGAGTTTGTCTTTTGGGTTTGCATCAGGACACTCAGCCTCAAATGGCAGTGCTGGGTATACCTGAATGCATGGCCCTGGAGGGGGGAATAATCAGTGCTGCTGCCCTCATGGGCGTACTCTTAGTATGCAATGCCCAAGGCACCCAAGTACCATTTACTAGGGACTTACAGTGGCAGCTAAAGGTATCTCCAATTGTACCAATACATCACAACAGTTTTTGGGAAAGAGATCAGGCCCAGGGAACCTGGTTATCAGGGGCCCTGGGCAATAACAACTTTGAGGCTACATAATTTACCAGGCAAAAAGTGGGGGGCTAACCATGTCAAAAGAGGCCTTTTCTCACACCACCCCACCAAATGAAAGAGAATTAAACTCCCCTTTCCTTACAGAGTCTTCATCATGTAAGTGGAAGAACCTGGAAAGGCCATATGCATTGGCATGGGCATTCCCAGGTCTGTGTTCCACTTGAAAGTCCATTCCCTGTAGGGAAATAGACCACCTAAGCAGTTTGGGGTTTTCACCTTTCATCTGTAGTAGCCATCCGAGAGGTCTGTGGTCAGTCTGAAATATAAAGTGAGAGCCACTCAGACATGGCCTCAACCTTTTTAGGGCCCAAACCACAGCAAAGGTTTCCCTCTCTATGGTACTCCATCTTTGTTCCCTAAAGAGTAATCTCCTGTTTAAAAAAGCAACTGGCTGGTCATGTCCTTCAGGCAAAAAGCAGACATGGAAGTAAAACATCCCATCTTTTTCTAGAGTTTTTCAGGGAGTCCTCCAATCATGCCTTTTAGGGTTTGGTTAAATGTTTCAACCAACCAATTTGTCTGAGGATGGTATGAGGTAGTGAACTTATAAGACACACCCCATTCCTTCCACATGTGTTTTAAATATGCAGACATGAAGTTTGAACCTCTGTCTGATGTTACCTCCTTAGGGAACCCTACTCTGGTAAAAAATACCCAGGAAGGATTGTGCAACTGCAGGATCAGTAATGGTCCTACGGGGTATAGTCTCAGGATACCTAGTGGCACGATCCACTACCACTAGTATACATCTGTGTTCTGATGCTATTTGAGGATCAAGGGGCCAACAATGTCTACCCCTACCCTCTCAAAGGGAACCCCAGCCATAGGCAGTGGCATTAAGAGGGCCTTTAAGTGCCCACCTGCTTTGCCACTGGCTTGGCGTGTAGGGTGACAAACGTCCTTTACCTTTTGTGGCATGCCTGGCCAGTAGAGGTGGTTAATCAACCTACTCCAAGTTTTATTTTGGCCCAAGTGCCCAGCTAGGGGAATGTCATGGGCTAGAGTGAAGAGAAATTCTATGAACTGCTGGGGCACTACCACCCTCCTGGTTGCACCAGGCTTGAGGTCTCTGGCCTCAGTGCGCAGGAGCTCTTCCTCCTAATAAACCCTGCAAGCACCGCTGACATTTCCTGGCTCTTCCTGTGCAGCTTGCTGCCTCAGGCCTTCAAGAGTGGGACAGGTTTTCTTCCCCGGCACAGAACGTCCCTGGAGGATCCCCCTGGGGCCAAAAGCTCTGCGTGGTAAGGCCCCAGCTCTGCAGGCTCAGTTCTCTCCGGGAAGGGTGAGTCCTTTTCCTGGAAAGAGGGGTTATGTTCTTGGATCTGTTGTGAAACTGGTTACCCCGTCTTCTTGACTTTTGTCTTAGGAGGCTAGTCGACTCTCTCAGGATCCAGCTCTCCTTTTTCCCTCTGAAGTTTGCTTTGTGCCCTAGTCTTGACACAGGCCCATTCTGGGATCCCAAGCATTGCTGCATAAGTCTTCAATTCTACTTCAGGCCAATGGGGAATGATCCATGTCATTTCCAAGCAGGCAATCTACTGGGATGGATGAGGAAACAACCACTTCTTTCTGCCTTCCTACTCCTCCCCTCTATCAAAGGTTACCATAGCCATGGGATGGAACTTTGTCTCACTGTCAGCATTGGGGACAGGATAAGACTTACCTACCAGGTACTGATTTGAGTGGACCAGGTGCTGTGTCACCATGGTAACACTAGCCCTTGTGTCCCTCAGTGCTTGCACTTTATCCTCATTATTCAAAGGGTTCTGCCTGTATTTTTGCACGTTACTTGATCATGCAGCACAGGATAACTCTACCCCACCTTCAGTGACTAATGTTGCTGTGGGATTACTGGCATGTTCAGGGTACACCTCTGATCCCATCCTGAGGTTAGCAACTGCATTTACTGCAGGTTGACTAGAGGCATTCTTTTTGTTTTATAGCTAGGATCTCCAGTTGGGTGCCCTATATTTCTACAGTAATAGCTCCAAGCCTTGTTGGGATCAAAGTGTTTTCCTTTGTAACCACCCCCTGACTGTGAGGACTCTCTAGACCCAACCTCCATTCCAGGTTTTATGGGGCCTTGAGAAGACTCTTTGTTAGTTTTATTTTGGCTCCCATCTTTCCTTTGGGGGGGTGTGGCCTCTTTCTTTTGGTCTCCCCACCATTGGTAGTTTTGGACACCCTTGTCTTGACCCAGTGGCCTGCCTTTTTCCCCAACTCTTGAGAGGAAAGTGTACCTTGGTCTACCAGGTATCGATGTAGCCTCTCACTGTAACAATTACTTAGCAGACGCTCATTCATGAATAGGTTCTACAGCCTATCATAATCTTGTACCTTGTTACAAGCTAACCAACCACCCAGCATGTTTACTGAATAGTCCACAAACTCTACCCAAGTTTGTCTCTGGGTTTTTTTTAACCTCCCTGAACTTTATGCTGTACTCTTCAGTTATAAATCCAAAGCCCTCAATCAGGGTAGCCGTCATGAGGTCATATGATTTAGAATCTGCCTCATTCAGTGTCAGGAGCCTATCCCTGCACTTTCCTGAGAATAATTCCCACAACAGTGTGCCCCAGTGTTTGTCTCAATTTCTCAACCAATGCAGGCTCTTTGAAAGGCAGAAAAACATTTCACTATATCATCCCCTTCTGTGAAGGGAAGTACAACTCCTTTTGGGAGGTTAATATTGAAAGATTTCTCTTTTAATATTTGGATGCTGCCACCAGGAGTGGGTCCTATGCCTGACTCCTTTATTTGTTTTTCAGTATGCAAAAGCTGACACTCTAAGGCCAGTCTTTTGGTCAGCCTGGCTAAGGCCAGGTCTTATTCTGGGGGTGCATTAGGGCGTTGGGAGGAGGAGCTACCCTCATCCCCATTTTCCACAGGGTCTTCTCCCCTCCCAGAAGTTTCCTCAGTTACTCTATCTGTGTGGTATTCTTTCTCATGCTGGGCCACCAGACACCAAAAAAACTTATCTGTGTTGGCATGCTTTACAATATGAATGTTGTACAGCTTGAAGAGTTTCCTTAACTGGTCATAAGAAAATGCCTGCTAAGGGGCCAAGTCGAGCTCCTGGGTCTGGGTCTTAGCACTTGACATGTTTAATTTACTGAAGCTGGGACCTTTTTTTAAATTTGGAACCCCTTTTTGGATAAGGCCAACTAAAGTAAGGACTTTTAAACTTTTGCTATTGTTGTAGGGACCTAACCTGGGCCATAACAATTATTTTACAAATGTGTAAAAACTTCTAGACAATTAAAAAATAAAAACAATTAGTCTAAAGACAATTTAGAGAGCTATTTATGTGCTCACAACATTGGCAAAGTGGTATCAGCTAATGCAAAATCTTTATTCCACCACTGATTCACCAAATGTAAGAGGCTGGCCCTCTATGTGGTGTGCAAAGCTAGGCACACTGTGCAGGGGCCCAGGCAACCACACTTTGGTTTAGGGAGATAAAAACTAAATCACTTAATGCTCTAATTGTTATGTTAGCTTGGTTGAGCAGTTAGACTAATCTTGGAGAAGTGCAAACCATTTGTTATACTCACAGTATCAATAAAGCACGACACAAATTCAAAAGAATAACTCAAGACCAATTTACAAAAATACTTCAGATTTTTATAAAGTTTTTAAGACCAAGATCATCAAAATCAGGTAAGTACTTTTTAAGTAATGAATTTTAATTATTTTCATAAAGTTAGTATTTTTTTGTGCGTAAATACACAACATTGGAATCAATTGAGAAATACTTTGAAAATTCACAGTAAATCAGGCCATGTTTTGACCAATGTCTCCTTTTGCAGGTATGTCGAGGTCGTCAAAGTGTACCCTGGACCGGCTGGAGAAGTTGGGGTGACTCCCGGTTCTGGTGGAAGCAGCTGCAGAAAGTCGATGGAGCTCGTGCCAGGCCACTGCAAGGGACCACTTGGAAACATACTGCACAGGCAGACTTAAAGGTAAGTCCAGTGGGTCCCCTTGGGGTGTTGAGGTCACAAGGGGTGTGGGACCCTTAGGGCACAGTCAGATATGCTGTGCAGGGCACAGGGTGGCTGGGTGCAGAGTGAATTTTTGATCCAGGAGCTGTGCGCAAAGGTGCCCTTCGAAGCAAGAGATTGGTCACTTCGAGGGCCGCTTGCTGGTCAGAATGGGCACTCTGGTAGAAAGTCCAGTGGTTCCTGAAGTCCCTTGACTGGGACTTCATCCTGGTCCTTTTTCAGTCCGGAATAGACTGTCCTTCTGGGGGGGCCACAGTGCCACCAAATTTGGCACACTGGTAGGTTTTGTCCTCAGGATGTAACAGGTGAAGTTTGACCAGCTGCGGCATCCGGTTCCTTGCTCAGCAGCTGGTCAGTGAAGTGACCTTCACTGAGTCTTTGGTTCCTTGAAGTTATAGAGTGATGCCTTTACTCTGGAGGGAGATCGTTGTCAATTTTCAAAGAGTGGAGGTCCTCTGGGGTTTTGTAGAATCCGTTTGATATCCAAGCAAACCCTCAGCGGTGATTGTCGAGTCCTGGGTGCAGCAGGCAGAGTTTGGCACCTTTTCTTGGTGCAGCAGGACTTTAGTTCTCGAGCTTTGGGTCTTCTTTTCTCCTTAGAATCTGATTTCTTGGTCTAGGAGTGCCACTAAATACTGTATTTAGTGGGCATTTTAGGGGGAACCTAGTAGTTACCAAAGGGTCATCTACCTTAGGGTGGCTACATCCACTAAGTGACCACTTCCTGTCAGCAGATGTTACTTCCCTACACCTGATTAGATATTTTCCTTCCACGCAAGACAGGGGAAAATTAAATGGAGAGGTCACGCTGCATGCAACACCTTAGGGGTGGTGCAAGCCAGGAATAACCACTCCTTCTGTCCTTTGTCTGTTTTCTGCTGTTGCTCCCCCCAAAAGTGGGGGTCTGCAAAGGGGGCGGCCATCTGCTACCTGCAGCAGGCCTGGGGGTCAAGCTGCAAGGGCAGTAAGCCTTTTGAAGCTCGCTATTAGGGCGGTGCACATTCCTGAGGATGGAGGTGTTTGCACCTCCACCCAGGTAGAGCTTTGTTCTAAATCCCAGAGAGCAGGATCTCTCACTCTAGGGAGTCAGACTCTTGGCTGGTGGTGGCAGGCTGGTTGTGACTGGCCAGCAACCATGCCAGGGTAGTTAGCTTTTGCAGAGGGCATCTCTAAGGTGACCCCCTGGGTACATTTTCCAATAAATCCAATGCTGGTACCAGTTTGGATTTATCATTCTGAGTTGTTTGATACCAAACAACCCAGGGATCAGGGTATCATCATGTAGCTGTGAAACTCGTGCTGACCAGTGTCCAGCACGTGTGTTGAAATGACGGACAGGTTCACTTGCTATGTCCCAGGTTTGGCAAGGTCAAAGTCAGTAGACTCATTTCCTCTCAACCTTCCTGCTGGACACGTCATTAGCATGTTGACATCTACTGCATTCCATAAATATACAAGGCAAGTCTCATGCAACAGTAATACGAAGGCAGAGAGGAGCTCTAAATGTGTGACTAATACATTTCAGTGCTCTAATCTGGATTGAAGCACTGAAATGTGTTAGTTTAACCCTTGATGCGTGGCACTTAGCAGGACTGCCTTGTGTTAGCCCAAGGAATTAAACAGCAAGATGAAGGGACAGAAATTTAGGGGTGGCATCAGAGGTTGCAGTGGGCAATGCCAGAAGTCAGTGGACAAGGCCAAAGCAACTCCTATAAAGTTGTGTGTCCTGGCACTTGTTTTTTTTTACAAAGTAAGCACAGTATCAAAAGTCCCTCAACCAATCCCCACCATCAGACACATTCCATCCCAGATTCTCTTGGCCACATCCATTATGGCTACACAGAAGAAGAATATTTTGCCAATTGCAAATTATACATGTTGTGCTGCTATCTCTGTCATCCAAACTTTAACTCTTTGTTCTCAAAACAGGTCAATGAGGAGTCCAATTTTCTTATTATTCTTAATTATTTATTTAAAATTTTAACCTAGCTGCTTTCAGCAAGATGCTTTGCTTCAGAGAGATAAAAAAGCATGCAGTACTTAAAATGCAGGGCTGGATTCGAGGGGATTCTAATATGTCCACTAACATAGTGATTACGAATCTTCATTGGGAGATATTCCACCAATCTATGAGAAATCCTCTAAATAAGGTGCGAGCAAACAGAGTGTCTTGAATAGTTTACATAATAAATACACTTATCTTGTTGGATCATGAATACTTGTGAAGGGCTGATGAGGCTCTTATCAACCAGTCTTTGGGATGAAAAGTAAAATTTTAGTTAACAAGTTCCATTCCAATGGCACTTCCATCCTCTGAGTCCAAGACCACAATAGGGAAGGATCTATATTTGGATGTTACATTCACTTCCCATTTTAGTTTATTGAGCCATAGGGTTAGACTGGACCTTGTAGATTGGACCTTTGAATATCATAGCAGGAACCATGGCAGTGGATCATCAGGATACACTGCAATGAAGGCAGTTGAGTCTCCTGAACATTATGCCGCTCTGCTAAGGAGTACAATCAACCACATCAGCGATGCCATTATGTGAAGATACTGAACTATCAACAGCTGAATACACTCTCTCTAGATATCCAGAAAGCATGCTAGGAAAAGCTATGTCTATCGAAAGCTTGGAACAGAAGGTGGATTAGTGAGAAAAGCATTAACATCCTCGTGGAGATGGAACCCACCATCACAAGACAGTTGCTATACCATAATCTTTGCATCTAACAAGGACTAGTTAGGTGCCTCCACGACCTGACCAATGAAATCACGTTTGGGATGGTTTGTAATACCGTCGCTCTTCATGGTTACAGTCAAAGTCGAGTAAGAAGGTGAGGGGGAGAGGAACAAAACATCTGTTTAACACAAATTATGATGGCAATAATTACAGTTTGCATCAGAGAAATGGAATAGCTTGATCTGTTACTGTTAGAGAAACTGCCTTCCAGTACTGATAAGAATAATTACTTTAAATCATTTGTAACCTGATTGTTCTATAATGCACGAGGTGGATTTGCTGGAAATATTAGTAAATGTTCTTGTTTTCAATGTATTGACTGAATATGGTGAAATAAATAATGGATCTGATTGTTTTAAAGAATTTTCCAAATTAACAATTTTTAACAATTTTGCTAGGCTTTCCAAATTAACAATGTAATAGTAAAAGATGTATATTAGAACACTGATACTAGTAGCTATGAAAATACAGTGTAAATAAATGTGCTTCATATTTAAGATGTCTACAAAAAACAGATCATTCTGTTAACGGTGGACTACGGGGAACTGGGGGAGGGAGGGACCCAAAGCACAGTTGCTTTCCCACAGCTATACAGCTATAAAAAGTAAGTATCTAAGGTCAGAGAAGGTGTTCGTTCTGTGGTGCTGTCTGCCCTCTTATAATTGCATGTTTGATTAGAATAAGGTCGTTGGTCAAGGGTGTTTGTTGCCTGTATAAGCCAAACAGATCAACATAAATAGAACCCTAGATTTTATGGAGGGTCTAAGGAGGCAGCACAGAATAGGAGTTGTGTTTTAAGTTGTTGAAACCCACCATAAGCCTGATTGTATTGTATTGTATTGTATTGTGATAGTATTTATATAGCGCTTACTACCCCTGACGAGGCGTAGAAGCGCTTTTCGGCGAGTAGCATGCTACTTCGGAACCCAACAAGAATTAGTGATGGATTAGTATTGGGAAATATGAGTACAGTTTTATGAAGTATGTACTGCTGCTTTCAAAGGGGCCATTGAGGATTTGGGCACCCCCTACCACAACAAAGGTTTTAGTTTGATGACAGATGTCTGCAATCACGTTCAAAAGTATTCAGCCTAAGAAGTAACATTTCATCAAATGAGGCTACTTGACTGGTAAATAAGCTGAGTTTAAATGCGCTCAGCTCGAAGCAAAAGGCTCTTCTTTCTGTCTCCGCGGGTTACGAAATATTGTAGCCACAGATCCCATTAATAAACCAATCCTGCCCCTGTGCACACACAAACTCATCTAACACAGATTGCAAAATAAAATGACTCATTTGCTGCTGCTGCTACTTCTACTGTTGCATTTACCTGCTGCCTGCAAAGTAGGGAGGCTAACCATGCAAAACCTTTTCTAAATGTATACACATCTGTGTGCAATACTAGGCTTGTAGTGAAGTGATCGAGTGAAGGGAAAGCCACTTGCTCAAACTGATTACCTACCATGCCATATAAAAGCTGCATATTTGCTATTTAGTTACATCCATCTATTCAATCTTTCAGCCTCACTTTCAGATTAATGCACAGCCAAGGATAATACATGCATATCTTACATATGTCCCAACATTCAAAAACGGATCTGTGTGTGCTGTAATCGTTATATCAAGAGGAAGGAAGTGGGTTTTAATTTACAGCCTAACCATGAGGGGTTGAAAGAGGGTGGTCATGGAAAGTATCAGACAATTTGTGAGAGCCACATGGATGAAGGATGTGCAATGGCCCTAATGGATTCCCCATTGAATTATTGAATACCTGTGTGGGAAAGTAAGTAAACCTTTTACCCAAATGTTCCTGGGCCATCAGTGGGAGGGAAGCCTGCTGCGTGATGTTGAAATACCTGATATGTCTTTATACACAAACCTGGTAAACGGCAGAGGACTGTGCAGCATACAGGCTTATTTCTGTACTTAATATTGAAGCCAAAATGCTAGCTGAAGTGTTGATTAATCGTCTGTCACAAATTATCGAAAAGTTGGTTACGGTGGATTAATTAGGCCTCATGCACCACAGATCTACCTGGCATAACCATAGATGTTGCTATGGGGTGCTTCGTGGGAGAGAACTGATAAAGGAACAAGCGATATTGCTATCTCTTGATGCTGAGATGGCCTTTGACTCCCTTGAATGGCCTTTCTTGGGAGTTGTGTTGCAAAAAATGAGCTTTAGCCCCATATTCAGGGGTTGGATCCAGCTGTTGTATACCACCCAATAGCCCACGTGAGGGTGAATGGTGCGCTGTTAAGGGAGTTCCCATTGGCCCGTGGTACAAGATTGGGTACCCACTATCCCCCTTGTCACTTGCGCTAGCAATTGAGCAAATGGTGGAGTGGGTGAGGAGGGATGTTATCTTACGAGGTCTTCACTTGGAGAATGTAATCTCTCTTTATACAGACAACATCTTTCTTTACCTGGCAGATCCTGTACACTCCATACCCACGTTTCTGGACATTTTAGAGGTATTTGCAAAAATACACAGCTATCGCCATAAACTAACATAAATCAGTGACATACTTGCACTCTGATTGTGACTCCAATAGAGAGAAATGGCCCTGCCCAATACAGTGGAGACGAGAGGGGTTTAAATATCAGGGTATTGTCATAACTATAGATCTCCCAAAGAATTAATGTACCAGAATGTAGGACGGATACTCGCAGAATACAAGGAGGATGTAGAACACTGGAGAAAGCTACCTTAATCAATGAGGGGGATGCCAGCACTATAGAAGATGGACAAACTGCCCAAATTATAGTCATACGTTGCAAAATGCTCCTTGAGCAGAACCGGACAGTTTCCTCCACTCTGATTATGCAGTGACTAGATTGCTGCTTGATAATGGGGAACCTTCAAGAATTGCATTATCTACCCAGACGAGAGACCATTATGATGAGGGTATAGCTTTGCCGGACCTAAAGCTTTACCCTGGGATGCGCAACTGGAAGTAATAAATGAATGGGAATATGTGGGACAACAGGAACCTTCTCTGTTGGCTGACAGGAGGGCAATGGCCATTCGCGGTCACCTGAGAAAATTGTAGGTGGTCAGTGAATAGAAAATGAAGGACTATCTAGCCCAGCAAAATTCATGGCACAGGAAAATAATGTGCTTTTCTAGCCAATTGAGTGGTAACAAATCAAACTGGCCTGATCGTTGGAAAATGCACTCTCAATACCCCGAACTGTCTTGTGTGATCACTCCATTGAATGCAAAGATGCTGTCGCAATGTATACGATATCCATCATTCTATTTTATCTGTAAATTTGTTTTAAAAAGTTATACAAATGTGGTTTTAAAAAGAGGATGCGAATAATATCACGCCATGCTACCATCATAATTATTTCAATGGAATGGAAGGGGGACAATTGTTAGCAACTAATTGTGAGGAGGTTGGAACATTCAGAAGTCCAATGATAGGCAGATATATGGTCGTACTATGTAGAAGTTGTCTTCAATGGATTACCTCACCTTCTTCGTTGTTGCTGTACTTGATACAACGTACATTAATCCAACCTCACTCCAGCATTGATGTAAATCAGAGAAATTCCCATGCAGCCTTCTACCCGTGTTCCAGCGTCAGTGGTGTAAGTAAGTAGTGAAGTGTCAGTGCTGCCCAATAAAAAATAAAAAAAAACGCATTTCTTGCTGCTCATATCCTGTACGAATTCGGCAAATACTCAAAAGGTGTTTTTAAAAAACGTGAGCGTGCAGTCTCCAAACCTGGATTGGGTCAGAAGCACTACATTTTAGACGCAAGCTGAATATATTTCCAGCCACATTATTTTTCAGTCACCTCAGCCCTGACATGTTGTCACATAGACTTGCTTGTAGCTGGTGTCAGATCCCTACAATGGAACATGCTGAAGCAAATATGCTAATTAGAAAATTATTAATGATGTTTATGTGTTTTGATTAGTGAAAAGCTCATAGAGAAATTAATTGTAGAGAAAGTAAAGTGCACATTTGAAATTGTGACCACGGGGAGTGGCAGCCATTTACACGAAATTATGCTAAAACAACTAAAGATGTGTGAATTAATGGAAATATAGAAGATATTGTAGTAATATGTCATACTGAAATGTATAACCTATGTCTTATATTGATTTGTAGAGTTAACTTAGCCGTAGCCAAGGTCTATCCTTTTTCTAGGCCTCACAAGAAGGGCTGAATCACTAACACGCTGTAGAGAAGCTGATGCATGACCTGTCCTTGAGCCAACCAATGTTAAAGTTGCTTAGCTAGAATTTTCTACAATGTACCGGCGGACAGGAGATGATGAAGACAGTTTGATACAATTATGTGTAGAGTAGGCTAAATGTACTTTCCCAGGACTTGAACAATAGAAGCACTGACTGAAGAGGAACATGCAACATTTTCAATACCTGAAGAGCCGGATGATGAGGACATCATATAGTGGACCAATCAGCGTCTTGTGAAAGGACTAATATTAACATTTATAGATTTAGTAAACTAATATTATAGGTTAAAGGCATATCTGCTGACTGACTGACCAATTGGGAATTGGGGGGATGGACTGGGAGAGCCTAATAAAAAGTTATGACAAGGGGCTAAGATTTCAGAATTTAGGCCAATGCGGGAGATTAGGAGTGAGATGTTGATGACGTCAAGAGACACTGTTCGAGATTCTGTCATTGGGCTCATACTTTGAGGGCCTGATGTATTGCTGATCCGCTGATGACCTGAAGACGAAGACTGACTTTATTGCTGATCCATGCTGTGGATAGGTAGCTATGAAAATGTGACTGACTAACTTGTGCCTTTTCTTCTAGGTACCAACTGCGCTGTTTTATAGATTTTCACTTAGATGTTTTCCAAATTCATGTTTTCCTAAATTGTTTTTGCATGGAGTCCCACATGCTAAATGCAAATCTTAGTTAGGTTCCTAGGGGTGACGTTGACAGTGACAATTGACTGACAAACTAATTGCTGAATTCTGCTATTGATGTTGCGTATTCATTTACATGCTTATGTTAAAGCAATCGAGCATATGATTTCTTAAGTTTTGATAAGATCATGTTATTGATGTTCATTAATAAATTAATTCTGAGCTGATTGAATAAAGTTTGGTCTAACTCAATGATTTAGTATTGTAACCAATAGGGAAATAAAATTGTTTAACTTTTTACTGAGTTGTGGTTATTCATGAATAGATGGTTTTAGACGTTGTCGATAAATATTAATGGTTGGTTATGCTTATTATTGATACTAGTGGTCACTACATGATTAGGATATTCCATGCGATCCAAAAGGTTCATCGACTTATACGCGTCCCCTTGTAAGTTTACTTACTAAGGACCAGGCACGCTAACAAACACATTTACACCTAAGTGCCACTTGACTCTCTTTCCTTCCTGTTTGCCTTTGCCTCTTTCCTCTTTTTGCATCACCATTTCCCTGTACCTATGAGATCCCGGACCAGACAACTTGTTTTGTACATTTTTGTCTATCTGCAACAAAAGCCAATAAAAAGATCTCTTGGTTCTCATTTGAAGCTCACCCTTCCGGGCCCCTTGTGATTAATATCTTCCTCAGTGGCCATTCACAACAGAACCAAAAGGGAAGTTAGTTACTGATGCATGTGTGCCTGAGATAACACTAATTCGGGTTCACACTGTAGGATTATAGAGACATTAGGTAAAGTGTGCAATCCGATTTTGCCTCTTTCATCCACACATTTACACAGTCACTTCATTTTCAACTGACTACATAGTATGATTGCCTAATGGGTAATCCTAAAAATTAATAAATTGTACAGCTCACGGGTTCTGTGTTAGATTATTCAAGGGCGTTTCAGAAAGATTTTTCAGCCAGGCAACAAGAGTTGCATTGATTGATTGGAAATTGTGAAGGATTTCTGGTGTATGCTGGTGATCAAAAACAGTTAAACATTAACAGGGCTGGGGTGTCTTTCTAGATACTTTATTTTGCAAAAGCAGGCATACATAAGAATGTAAAAGACCTTTTGTCAAGGTGCCCTAACCTTTGTGCTAGAATCCCATCGAAAGGGATCTACTTTTCTGTCTCTCACACCTCCACCTGGGATCACATACACAGAGATATGAGGGCCAGCATTAGAAACAAAGAAAAGAAAATGGCATAAGCGAGACAACAGAGACACTGAACCCCACCACTCTGACTCGTCGCTTCTGTTGATCAATGATATCTGAAGGATATAGTGGATATCTACAAGAATATCTTAAGTAACTTGTCACAGAAGTTTCTGTAATTAATTATTGGAGTAAATACTTTAGTAAAATATTATTGTAAGGAGCACTCTGGAATTTGATGCAGAACTTGTAATGCCTGAAACCTAAACACCCAAAGAATGAGTACCGCAGATATATTTACACTAGTACTTCTCCCTGTTGTCAGGAGGCAGGACTGGAGACAGTACTCCAGATCTGCTCACACTAGGCTCCATTCAGAGAAGAAGAGGCTAGCCGCCATCATGGATTGCTGATGCCTTTTGTACTGAAGCTGTGTGCATGGTGAGGACAAACTGTGCAGCAGCATCCTTGCTATGAAATATGATGTCCCAGAGAGACAGTGACCATCTTGGATTTACAAAAGTAACATATAAAGTATTAAGCATATAAGTAAGCATATATAATTGCTATATTTAGGGACCACCAGGATATTAACAGTACTGGTTATTTTGCAGTTCTACAGAAGTCAATCCATCGTCCACAAAATACTCTGTTCCATTACAGAATAACTCCAGTAAAATGTAACAACCCTCAGTTTTGGAAGAGTTCGTATAAATGCTCAGGGAATTTGTTTTTATCGCAGCCCACTGCATACTTCCCAGTGGTCCCAGTGTTCGTCAACATAAATTCACATTAATTACATCTGTAATTTTCATAGACCGTTAATTATTGGGGTGTCAAATCCGTTGTCCATCATAATTGCTTTTATGGACCCCTTTTGCCCGTAATTCTGGAGATGTCAGCAATCTGTGTCCCCCCCACCACCGAGAAGCCTCATGAGTTTTAAAGCACTCACAGTCGGGGTCAGCTCGCACATTTGGGAACTGAAGAGGCTTCAACAGCTCCTCCGGCCAACCGGCCCATTGTTATTCTGTCTGCGGCCAATTGTCACATACCGAACAACAACAGATCATGCTACTGTTCCTGCATGGTCTAGGGCATGGCATCCTGCTCTAGTCG
This sequence comes from Pleurodeles waltl, assembly GCF_031143425.1. NCBI lineage: Eukaryota > Metazoa > Chordata > Amphibia > Caudata > Salamandridae > Pleurodeles > Pleurodeles waltl. The sequence continues at coordinate 838,913,241 of NC_090442.1, forward strand.
AGGGGCCGGTGTCCCTGAAACAGGAGCCAGGCTTAGGGGAGGTGTGAGGTTCCGAGTGTACTGCATTTTGAAATATCAGAGAGGGCTAAAAGCAAAGATTTCTGAGTTTGTTGCCTGCTTAGCATTTTCAGGGCATCATAAAAATGTCAATTTAACTCTTGGAGAGATATCTGAGTTTAGTCTGAGTTTAGTCTAAGTTTTGACTCATCATAAAGTAGAGCAGAGGGATAATGTGCTGCTTGCAAAGTACAAAGTGTAACATGCAGATCAAAGAAGTGTTTTTAAGTGGATAGTACAGTGGGTTCCTTAGGATAATAATACATATTTATTAGTATGGATCACCCCAATTACTATGTTATGTTTTAAACCCTGAGTTTGTATTTCTCCAGAACAAGCACTCTTAACCTATAATCAAGGCCACTGGAATTATGCACTTCTGTGGTGCAGCTTCTTCACATAATTTTTTATTTGTCACATTTGCCATATAATCCATCATCTGTTGCATAATCTGCAGATTTTGACAAAAAATGTTTCTAGGTCAAATGGATCAAAAGTTACCAAAATAATTATGACTTGTGTTCGCACACAGTGAAAGGTCCTTTACAAAGGTTACCTGGTCATCTTTCAGTTGCTTATTTCTGTATTTAGTTGTTAAGCTTGTACTAATGCGGTGAAATATTTGCCCAGACAGTATTACCATGTCTAATTGTTTTTTTAAATAATGAAGTAATACCATCATAAATGTGCCACATTATGTTGCATAATAATTTAGTCAACCTTGCCACATAAATTGGTCCTCCCATGCCACGTAATTCCAGTGGCCCTGCATATAATTCCTACCAGTATAAATGTCACGACGTAACTACTACACTTTGCAACCCACATTGTTTTAAGTAGCATTTCCTATAGATTGATTACCACACTTATATGCCATTGTCTCTGAGTAATATGTGTGTGATGTAAAGTGCTCTTGAAACCGTACATTGAGATGAACAGCATTATAAAAGAAATGAAATACACATGAGAGAGGGTCTATGGAGAGAGATGAGGGGCACTGTGTAGTGGTGGTACTGAGGGAATCCTTGGAGAAAAGGTCTTTGGTGGGGGTGGAGGGGTGTGCTAACAAAGATTGTCGCACTGGGTGAAACCAGCACTATAGCCCGCCATGCCAGGGGGCATGACTATCATTCCTGCAGCTGTGCAGTGCACCAGGCCTTAAGGCAAGAGCACTTCAGGAGCTGATTGTGGGACGGACTGTTAGGTAAGCATAGCCTATGAATGGAGGGATTTCATTCAACTGTAATCCGTTTCTGTCTAGTTTTTATTTCAACATTTACGGTTAATGGAAAACGAAGAAGACAATTAGGAATGCCTAATATAATATGACCAGTGTGCACTAATCACAAAATCTTCTAATGCCACACTGCACCTGCCAGACAAATGTCTCAAGCTGGAGACTTGGATGGATTTCTTTCTCATTATCTGAAAAATAGCTTTTTCTTGACAATGATTTTCTGTCTGTATGTATATGCTATTTCTGTAGCGTGACCCCAGTCAAAAGGCAGCAGAACGCTGTACAAGGTCAAAGACAACATTTATTTAAGGACACCTGTGTCAAATCATTGAGGAGCATTTTTACTAACATTTCATGCTACACAGCAGAGCAAGTGAAATTGCTTTTTTGTGAGAAATAGGAAGAGCCGAACAGCTTCCTATTTTTTAAAGATCTGGAGCAGTTCTGCTCTCTCCTAGCACTGCTGAACTTGTGGATGCCTAGAGCCAAAAAGTTGTGGTCGAGTAAAGATTTTGAACAGAAAAAGAAAACTATTCTTTGAGGGCATCTCCTCTCTGCATGTGTGCTGCAAAATGCAGCAAACATGCACAGAGAAAGTAATGAGGAAAAATAAAGATATTTCTCCTTGTTACACCAGCTTCAGACAGACGCACTATTTTGGCATTGACCTATCTTTACAAGTCTTTGTAAATATGGGTTTACATCAAAATGCATGGGTTATTGCAGAGGAACAGCTATGCGCCTCCCATGTAACGCCTACATGACAGAAGGTAATGCAATGCAGTGCTATGCACTGTATTGTGTTACTTTTATTTTCAAAGCCATGCCAATCAGGATTGGAGCCAATGTGTGTTAGAAGCGCTTCTTTAAGCTAGCAAGACCAGGCTTATCTGCCTCATTCTTGAGATAACTCATTTTGATGACTGAAAACAATCTTACTATAGAGTGCTACCAAGAGACTGATTGTTGAGGATGATGGAGGTATAGCAAGAGGGATGGCAAGAGGGCACACCGGGTTTCACTCTCTTTCATAGCTGCTAGGTGTCTGCATGCCATCCTGGTTTCATTTTGTCAATCTGTTTTTTCAATTAATAGAGCATTGCAGGGGAGTAACGCAAGGCCATTCTGTTCCTGTGGGGCACCTCCCTTCAGACGGCTCCTTTTCAGCCCAAGGTATGTGAATATATGTGGAATATGGGAGGTTTAGGGTCCCTCACCACATTCTGCAGGGGGTTGGCCCTGGTATTTTTTACTATGCCCCTGGAGCATTGCATTCCGAGACAGGGTTTATTGAAGTGTCACTTTGGAGCATAACTAGAGGTGTCTTACATGACATGCAGCTGCTTAACAATGACAATCATTAATTTGTTCATATATTCATTGGCAGTACTCTCTTCAGTGGTAATAATGTTAAGTCTTGAAGGGATGAGTTGGCCCTGCCAGAGCCCAAACTACGACCTAAAATGTGCACAGAAACATCCACAACAGACACAAATTATTTTGGGTTTTTCCATGTTTGTTCATTAACATAATTAATCTGTTCTGGGTGACCTGTGATGTTCATCACTTTCTAGTATATCAGACTGCAATTAGTAGGCATTTCTGTAGCTGCATACCTTCAAATGGGAAGATGACAAGTATCACTCTTGGTCACTCTCAGTGACTCCACTGACTTGGAAATGAGTCGCTTCCATCTACAGGCAGCCAATTATAAGGGGCTGATGACAGAACCTAGCAGATCTCACAGCCTGTTCAGAGGACAAACAGCCTGAGGTCCTGCAACATTACTATACACGAGGATGAGCAGAAGGTATTTTCATGCATTGAAGTTACATTTTGTTAAATACCTGGAAAGTGAGTAAAGGTAACCCTGGCGACTCTGTAGAGCCATTGAGTAAATGGCGTCAGCATGGAGTTTGTGGACATGTACGTGACCAGGAAGATCAGTGATTTGCAGTGTGAACAGGAGGTTCAAGGGCTGGAAAAACAGGAGGAGCTTTAGTAACCCACAGTTGACCAGTAGCCTAAGGGGCTGAAGGTGAAAAGAAGATTCAGAACCTTCGAGTGAGGGGTGTTACAAAACATAAAGTAAAGTAGGGTGAGCAGGAGCCTTTTGGAACTTAGGGTTAGCAGAGGTCTCTGGGAGCTAAGACTGAGGCCATAGTTATGAGGCCTGAAGGTAAGAGGGAGCCTTGGGGACCTATACTGAGCATAGCATTAGCTGGGGACCTAAGAGTGAGCCTGTGAGGATTAGGGATCAACAGGAGCTTTGGAAATCTAGTGGTGAGTGGGAACTTCAGGGCCTTTCTGGGTGAATAGCACCAGGAGAGCCGGAAGTAAACAGAAGCATTGGCGAATCTCATGGTCTTTCCTAACCTAGGGGTAAGCAGGAGGTTCCAGGTAAGAGTGAGCAAGAGATACAGGGCCTAACCGTGAACAGAGAGGAACTAGTGTTGAGCAGAATTTACTAACACCACGTAGTGAACTGGATTGCAAAGACAAATACAACTGAGCAGAACTCTCTTCGGGTCTTTGTGTCAGTAGGACCGCCGGGATCCGGATGGCGGTAGGGGGGGTCGCGGGGCCCCTGGGGGCCCCTGCAGTGCCCATGCCACTGGCATGGGCATTGCAGGGGCCCCCGTAAGAGGGCCCCTACATGTATTTCACTGTCTGCTGCGCAGACAGTGAAATACGCGACGGGTGCAACTGCACCCGTCGCACAGCTTCCACTCCGCCGGCTCAATTCCGAGCCGGCTTCATCGTGGAAGCCTCTTTCCCGCTGGGCTGGCGGGCGGTCTGAAGGCGACCGCCCGCCAGCCCAGCGGGAAAGTCAGAATGACCGCCGCGGTCTTTCGACCGCGGAACGGTAATCTGACGGCAGGACTTTGGCGGGCGGCCTCCGCCACCCGCCAAGGTCAGAATGAGGGCCTCAGTCTTTACATCGTATCAGTTATTTCCTTCTTGATTTCTAGCTCTGCTCTGCTTCTAAGCTTCTTTATGTGTCCTGGTTCTTCTAGGTACGAGACTAGACCTGGAAAGAAGCAGGCCGTATCATCAAAAGAAAAACTACTAACCTGTGTCAGAAAGGCCTACTTTTTAATAAAGCTTCAGTCCAGACAGCACTGACACCCAGCCCTTTCTTCCCTGAAAACACAATTGGTGCAAGCAGGCTTGAAGTATCCTCGCATGCACTCGATCCATTCTAAGTGGTAAGCAGTGTCACTAGCCCCATTTCCTGACAGTGTCCCCCACCAAAGGCTGCCTTCTTAGCGATAGGGCTGCTGGTTTATCAGGATGTCTTGCATAAATGTATTGCAACAAATATGGGGTATGGAGATTAGAAGAAGAGTCCTGCAATTGTTCTTTATGACTAAGCCTTAGCAATCCACAGAATATAGCAAGCTGTTACTTGCAGTTCTTGCATCCATCCAAAATACTATGTACCACACATGCATTTTGGAAGTTCACCAGTACTGGCAGGGGATGTGAAGCAGGGCATGTTTTTCAAGAGGTTTTAACGAAGATATATGACAAACTGGGTGGTTTTCTTAGCATAAGGAAATTGGAGTCTTAGACTAACTATATTCATAATCTGTTCCATCAGAAATGGACCTACAAACTTGGGTTGCAACTTAGATGTTTTCAAATGCAAATGAACAACCACTAATTCTCTCACTTATTAGATACTGAGGTTTTGAAATTCACATATCATCAGTGTAAAACATATACATATATTTCGTTTTTCCCAAAGCTTTCCTTGCAGCTTTCTGCGTGTTAATTAACACAGTTAAGTGTTCTTGAATAGATGGAACTAATGTATACAAAACATTATCAATAAAATATATATGAGGATGATGGTCATACATATAAAAGAAAGGTGACATTCCAATTGATGAATGTTCCCTGTTGCTGCATGTTAATCCTGTAAATCACATCTAGCTTCAATCCTCCTCTTGTACCAAGGCTTCAAATATTGTGCCACACATCGATTTAGACTTTTAATCTGTCCACCCATCTGAGAAATGACGACTAGTGTACAGATGAATTTCCATGTCTAGTTCATTACATAGGGCGTACCAGAATTTTGAACAAAATTGGGACTCTTTCAGTAATCAAAATCTATGGAATAACATACACTCAAATGATAGGTTATGAAAAACTCTGTGCTAACTCTTCAGAGGTGGGTAAACCAAGTAGGTATGTAAGATCGCCCAACTTTAAAGGCCAAGAACCACTATAATGACTATATGAATTCTACAATAAAATCAATTTACACTGTATGCCAAGGTCCAGGTTCAGCAGGCAAGGTCTCAATCCCATTGGTTTAATATATAAACTCTTATAATTTGGGCAGAAATTGAACATGTATATTTAACTATCTGACTTCAGTTGCTGAAGATTTCTCTGATCAGTATATACTTCTTCTAGGGTGATCGGGCCCAACAAATAACACCACCATTCTTTAAAAGTCCTTTTAATAGCCAAAAGCTCTCAATCACTGATTGTATAATTTAATTCTGCTCTGGTCAGAAAAGTAAGCTACTGGTTGAAACTGAGCAGTGTTTGGGGTTCTATTAAATATTACATCTCCCATAGCTTGATAAGAATCACCCGTCTCAACAACTGAAGGGCATACTTCATTAGGGTATTGCAAAGTGCTGCAATGCTGGGGCACTAGAAACTATTTTTTCCCAAAAAACAAAATGCCTGTTCTGCTTCTTTTGACTAAACAAAAAGTACTCCCTTAAGTGGTAACTTGGTAATGGGGTCTTATGATTTCAGAAAACTGATGAATGAACCTTCTATAAAAAGAAATGGCAAAACCAAAAACTCAGAATTGCCTTAACCAAAGTTAGTGTAGATCATTGAACTACCACTGCTACCTTCCTTTCATCCATTATAATGTTCTCAAGTGCTAATGATGTTGTGACATGAAAAAGACATTCACATATTTTAGCAAAAAGCAAGTGTTCTCTTAACCATTGCAATACTACCTGAACATATGATATTCGAGTCTGCCTGGTGTCAAGCTAAATCAAAATATCATCTGAATAGACAATACAGAAGACATCCAAAAACTCCCTCATTGCCTTGTCAATAGAAAGATGAAATGCTGACAGAACATTTCAGTCTCTAAATGGCATACGCTGGTATTTGAACTATCAAAACTATACAGAACTTCAATGCACATACATCACCCTCTTGGACCCACACTACATGGTACAATCTTTTAAGTACTAACTTCATAAGTGTCTTAGTTTTCGATTTGATCAAATAGAACCAATATTAATGGCAGAGGGTTACAAATCATCTCTGTAATCTATTGTGGGCTCTGTAGTCTGTACATCCTTGGGAACAAAACACAATGGGGTAGAGTATGGAAAAGCTAATGGAATAAATTAACCCATTTGCCAGATTTCCATCTTGATACTAAGATATTTTGTCTCTGAATAATTAGGTACATATACTCCACTTCAAGGAGTTTGTGCACCCGATTCCAAATCAATCTTGCAATCATAACTTCTGGTCAAGGGTAACAATTTGCCTTTTTCTTATATAAACACCACTTAATTCAAGGGGGTGAAGATTTGGCACAGTCGATGGCTGGCAAAATATCGACTACCTCTTAAAGACCTTCAGAATGACGATCCTCTTTAGATTGACATGAAATAATACAATTACACTGACAACAGTCGCAATTCAACTGAACTGTCCTGGTGGCCAATCAATGCAAGGATTATGAAGGATTTACAAGGATTTACGAAGAAGCTAAAAAATTTGCAAAGGTCTTGAAAGCATTCTTTTTTTCCTGACCCTTTGACAAAATTATCTTCATATGAATTTTCACATGTGCTTCAGTTAAGTGCATCTTACTCACAAGAAACCAGGGAACTGACTTAGGTTTTGCACTTGATGAAGTTGCACTCCTACTCAAATACGACAAATCAAAGGCTACATTGCTTTGATAATGTGGCAAAATCGCTAGTTTGCACAAAAACAACAGAGAAAACAGCCATGAAATGCCCCGGCATCAGAATTAAATGAATTCCATAGCAGAGCCCCATCAATGTACCCTAATAATCATTGACCGTAATGTGGAGTAAATGGCAACTAATTTAAAAAATAAAAATAAATTCTGAAGCCAACATATATTGTCCCAACATATTATTTGAACATATTCTGGAAATTCTCTGATTTGTCTGAAAATACGCAACTTGGACTATTCAGTTGTATGTTCGCTGAAAAACAGCCTGAGATGTGTAGTGAACGTTTTGAATGAATGAATGGATCAATGAATTGGGATTTATAAATTGTGTAACCACAGGGAACCTCTTCCACCAACCAGATAAAATTAAATTAAAACAATCAAGTTTTCAGATGTTTCCTGAAAATATCTTCGGGAGGGTTCCATCCGAGATGAGGCAGGAAGCTGTTTCACAGTTTAGGAGCCAGGTATCTGAAAGGTTGATCACCATAGTTGGTCATCCGAATTATCGAAATAGTAGCCAACTAAAGGTAGGAGGACGAAAGAGCGCTAGAATTGATTTAGTGATGAATTAAATAAACACTGTAGAAGCAAAGGGCTTGTTAGGTAACACAAACCAGTGCAGACCTTTGAGGCTTTAAGCTGCATAGAGATGGAACAGTGCCTCTGAATTTGTAGAAGGTGGCAGGCTACCACGTTTTGAATGATTTGGAGACACCTCGCAAGAGTCTGAGAAATGTCCAGTTAGAGGACATTGCTATAGTATAGGCAAAGGGTAACAGTGGCCTGGACAACGATTTTCTATGCTATATGAGGGAAAAATGGTAGCAGATTTCTTAGGCATCTCAGAAGAGCAATGGGCATTAGACCAGCTTGATACGATGGTAGATAGTGAGATTAGAATCCAACCAAAAAACAATATTTTTCACTGAAGACTTGGGATAGGGGAGCCTGGCTACCAACTAGCAGTCCAGAAGCTAAAGTTGCTTTCCATCCTCCTGACAGTTACTGCTGATCAGTTTGAGGCAATGCATGCCTATTCAATCAGCAGCTGAAGTCAGGCAGTTGTGGAACTGAGAGGGTTTAGTACTTTATTCTTGAGATAGTGAGCTAACAACTTGTGTGTCTTCAGTATGAGTCATTAAATCAAAGCCAAACGACTCAATCTCCGCCAGAGATGCAAGTAAATGTTTAATAGCATCGGACTCAAGGACGTGCACTGAGCCACACCACAGAAGATCAGGAGCCTAGCAGAGAAACACAGCTTAATGGAAACTTGAAAAGAGCGATCTGTGAGGAAAGAAAAATAAATCAATGTGTTCTTGTTAGAATTTGGGTTTCAGGTTGGCAGAGTTATGCACCCTGTCCAAGCAGGACTCAAAATCTTAGTTATGGTAAGTCAGATACACACCATACATTAATCTTTGCCCACACTCTTTTAGCTGGGCACAGGGCAGGCAGGCTTAACTTAAGAGGCAATGTGTAAAGTATTTGTGCAACACCTCAAACAGTAAAACAGTGAAAACACCACACAAAAAGACACCACACTTGGTTAGAAAAATAGAACTTAATTTTATAAGTAAAGGAAGGCCATAACAACAAAAATTCAATAAGTAGAAGCTGAGATATGAATTTCTGAAAATTAAAATGCAATATAGTGCTTAATAGTACAAAGCTCCAACTGGGGCTATCTGGGGCGAAATCCAAAGGTTTAGGCCGATCATAATGAAACGTCGGTCAGGTACAGTCCTTCCTGCGAGCGGCGATGTTCCGGTGCTAGCAGGCCCATTCGTGGTCACAAAGAGCCCACAAGCTGGATTTTAGGAGCCAAAGAAAAATACTTAAAGGGTACGGAACTGGAGGGGCACATCTTGGGGGTCTGCAGCTGGATAAAGACAAGTCTAGGAGCTGTAGCATGAGTGTTGGAAGTATTTTTTGTCCCTGAGACTTCACGAAACAGGAGGCTAGCCCTTGAAATCACTTTGGTTCTGGGATGGAGAGGTGCAGGTCCAGTCCTTCTCACTTATAGGCAGGAGAGCGGCAGGTCATCTCAGCAAAGCTGGAGTCCAGAAGAGTAGCAACTCAGCAGAGTTGCAGCCCTTATAGCAGTACAACAGTCCTTCCTGGGAGAGTATCCACAGGCCCAGAAGTGTACTGAGTTGGTGGTATCAGAGGTAGTGCTTTTAAAGTGGGAGAGACTTTAGAAAAGGGTCTTTGAAGTTCACAGAAGCCCTTCCTTCCTGTCCTGACCCCAGACTCACTACAGGGGGGTATGCGGTTCTTTGTGTATGGCAGGACACTGCCTTTTCAGGTGTAACTGTCAGACCATCCTTTCCAGCATAGCCCGTCAGGATGTTGATAGCCTATCAGTCACAACTAAGCTCCCTTGGTGTGTGGCTGCCTAGCGGGACTGCACAACCCCAGCTGCCATCCCACTCCAGACGTGTATTAGAGACAGGAAGTAGGCACCAAATGGCTAAAGTAAGAAAGTGGCAACTTTCTAAAGGTGGCATTTTCAGAACTGCAATTTAAAATCTGATTTTACTATGAGTTGTGATTTTAAATTGTTACTGAGTTCACAGACGCCAAACTTGATAAACATATCTCTTCCAGATTGGGAATTACACTGATAAGATCCAATAAGGTAATCCCAATGTTATCCTGTGGTGAGATATTGGCCTTGCAGTAGTGAAAAATGAATTTTTTGAGTGTTTTTACTACGAGCGCATGTACAAACCTAGAAGTACATGTCCTTTATTTTAAATGCATTGAACCCTGTTATGTGTGTCATATAGGGTCTACCTTATGGGTGACATTGTATAAAGAGTTTTATCTTGCCAGGTCGACATGGCAGTGCAAAACTGCACACAGGCTCTGCAATGGCAGGCCTGAGACCTGGTTAGAGGGTTACTTGAGGGGGTTGCTCAATCAGTGCTGCAGGCCCACAAGTAACATTTAATTTACAGGCCGTGGGCACAGGTAGTGCACTAACTAGGGACTTTTCTGTAAATTAAATATGCCAATTGGAGAGAGCACAAGCAATTTAGCACTGATTAGCAGAGGTAAAGTGCAAAGAGTCCTAAACCCAGCAAAAACAAGGTCTGAAAATGGAGGGAGACAGGCAACACTTTGAGGGGAAGACCATCCTAAGGCCTAACAGTCCTTACATACATCACAATCGCTTTGTCTCTGCAATGAAGAACTGTGAGAGACAGTGTTGAAGGCTGTGCTGAGATGAAGAAAAATTAGTGCAGCAGATCCTCCTTAACAGAAATTTTCTAACTTGGAGGGGTCCAAGGAAGGATTTTTTTTTTTTAAACAGTGGTATGACTACAGTATGCTCCCACAATTGTGGGTCTGAGGAGATGGACAGATTCAAAAGTTCAACTAGAACAGGATAGATTAAAGGAGCTCTTTTCCCTGTAACATGCACAGGGGCCGGGTCAAGCGGGGAGCCAAATTTGATGGACTTCATCATAGTAGTAAAAACACCCAGGGTAATAGGGACAAAGAACCGAAAAAGGCAGGGGCTTGTCAGTTGTGGGTGCCACGACGGTCTGGCCTCACAAGAAAAAGTATTATAAATATCAGTAATTGTTTGCAGGAAGAATAAGGCAAATTCATTAAATCTGCTATCAGATGTAGAAATAAAGGGAGCCTTACCCAAAGGTCCAGGAAGATTTTAATAATAGAAAAAATGTCAGAAGTAGAATGGTGTGCCTCCTTGATTGTCATGGTATAGGAGTGGATTTAAGCCTTTCTCATTGCTCTGTGGTTGGCCTGTATGTCAGTTACATACTGAGGTTTACACAGCAAATCATATTGTTTGCACCAGGGTCCCCTTTAGGCTCTTACACTTTTTCTTTAATAAGAAAAATGTTAGCTTAGGACAGTTTATTTAAAAATTATAAATGTGATCACTGTAAAATCACCTTATAATAATTACCTGAAGAATAAAATATCAGCTTTTAATAGTTAGTATTTAATATTATTAATTCGACCACAACACATCTGTTGTAAACCACATTTTATAAATGTACTGAATGGGACTCACCACAAACAGCAGAATAATATAGGAACAACATTTGATATGGTCTTTTAACCACCTACCACACCTTACCTCTTATGTAACGTAGCTAGGAAGGAGTTGACCATGGGTTTGGCCACACTAGCAGGCTACCGAGTTGTATGTAAAATGATGTACAACCTTTTTCTGCAGGCTAAGTGAAGCATGATATATATATATATATATATTTTTTTTTAAATTAGGTATGTCAGAATTATATTATATAGTAGTGGTTTTTAACATCTGGTCCAAGGACCCTAGTGGTCCGTGGCTGTTACAAAATTAAACAATACTAAAATTAATAGATTAAAATTATTAAAGTTTACACAAATAAAGAAGCAGAATTGAAAATGTATGTGAAAAACCTTTCTATATTTGATTGTGAATTAAATAAACTTTTTCAATATTTGACCCTTTGTTTGGTGTATACATGTTTTTGTATATTGTTTTGAGGTTCAAATTGTTTGGGTCAGAGGTCTCTAGCTTCCAATGACGACTCAGCGGGGGTCCCCTGATTCCAGCAAGGATTTAGTGGGGGTCCAAATAAGTCAAAAGGTTAAGAAACGCTGTCATTTGTTATTAACACAAGCAGTCCCTCTTTAGGAGAAACAGTCTACCATAGTGGGTTTCATGGCACATTCCCGAGTAACCCTCACAAACTACAGAAAACCCTGTGTACTGAAGAGCAAAGTTTTAAAAGGCAGAGTAGTCAATTGGTTTTTGAGTACAGCTAATTTTAAGGAGGAGCCTCATTCCAGAATTCTAGATGGGCCTCATTTCAGTAATCCAGACCTCAGTAGAAAGGAAACGCATGGTCTGTACTGCTCCTGGAGACCGAGAAACCGGGTTCCGTCCATTCAGCTGGAGGCATTATGGAGACATTAAAACAGACATCCAATGGAACACTGTGATGACATGATTTCGTGTACATACCAAAAGCGAATATGATGTTCAACTTTACATAAGGTGACAAGATAATGGATGTCCTTCAAAAGATTTTAGGAAACATAAAATAGGCAACGTATACATCATTGTATGATTATTATTTTTTATGTCAGAAAGTTTTGGTCAGAGGGAATGCTGAGGTGAAATTGAAAAAAAACACGTTTAGTGCTATTTATTTCGGGGTACTCTACTTATGTACAATGTATAAAAGAACAAACGTTTGGCCAAGAGGGGTTAGCTCTCATTTGAACCATCCTTCAACAGGGTTAAGCATGTTCTGCTCCTCCGCTCAATCTTCAAGGGGCTTCATAATTAGCCTGGAATATAATTTGCAAGAAACAAGACTGAAAGGTCTATACGATTTTGGGTTGTTCTTGGGGCGTTTATTAGAGTAGAATTAGGATGCTATTGAGCCAGAATGAAACAGTGATTTCCATGAAGAACAAAAACCGGAGAGGCTACTGAGTTTTCAATCAATAAACGTTTTGTGACGAAAAAACATCACCAGAGATAAAACAATAGTGTAATTGTGATTAGGGCAGACGTGTTCACGTTTCTCACAATCTGAATGTGCGTGCCAGTTTTCTGGGGCAAGCTTGTAGTGAGGAGACGATATTCTGAGTGAAGAAGGACTCTGCATTGTCCAAGGCTAAAAAGCGTGTGTTTGTAGATAAAGATTTTTTGGGGGTCTACATTTTCCACCATTTACAGAAGCAGCTTCATCATAGTTTGAAGTGAGTAAACGCCCCGCGTGATTGAAGGTTGCGGAACTGGAGAGGCAAGAGAGGAATCATGTGTATTTAATGTAAGTAAAAGTGTATTGTTGCACTGGTTAACAATGCAGTTAGAAACTACTTTTAGAAAGGCAATGAAGATATACTATTGGAGATGAAAGATTAGAAAACATCAAAAGGGACTGTCCTGGAAAGGTCACATCCCCAGCTTTTCAATCAGTACCTTTCTTTGTCACTTCAGCCCACTCCTAAAATGAGGGAAGCTCACCCTAGGAGGTCAGCCTTTTTGTAGTTTACTCAGGCGTACCTCATGCGTCATTATACCGGCAAAAGGGAAGTCTCTTTAGAGGTAAGTCCTTTCACCTGCTTAGCAAAAACTACGGGGACCCCATGAAGCCAAACCAGGAGCATGCACCAAGGGTCTAACTCATATACCCGAAGAGGCAGAAGGAGGGTGGTAGCATGGTACCCCGCATCCCAGGCTTTCTGTTCTGTGCTGTCAGTTCTAGAAGATGCATATGCAGATTTCCTTAAGCTATCAGAAATACTGGAATGCCACCCCTCTCCAGAAGTCCACATCACAGTACACAGTTTGAAGGGAGGATACACGAGCTTATCGTACATTGGCTGCTGCATACTGCCTGGAATTCTCCAACAAAAAGCCCGTCTCGAGAAAACAACCACCAAATCTGTGATCGGTGGTGCCCGTAGCATCGGTTTGGAGCACTAAGACGGAGATTTTATATTAAACCTTACATTATTTATCAAGAAATGGGTAGATAGGATAGGTTCACCCCTAGATCTTCTTGGGTTACCAAAAATGACTCCGAGGTTGGGAAAATGGACCTGGTTTTGTGAAAATAAGGGGTGGCAGCTCAGGTGTACGCGAAGACACACACTGCAATGCTTCTAATTCACAAACTAACATGGCTTCCCAACCCGTTTTTCCTTCAGTGCTGCATTTGCATTTTAAGCGCTCTCTCGTCAACCAAACAGCCTAAAGTAATTTCCAAGTGCCTTGATTTTTATAACAACAATCTCCTAACTGATAAATATACTCACTGGCCTCCATGCACTTGTCATACTATTACTGGATTTAATTCTGTATGCAAGAAAGCTCTACTTTACACTTATTCTCAGGCCTGGCGTTCGCCAAGACCTTTTGATTACACTAAAATCCCTTTCTGTATTTTTCTATTTTCGTGACGCATTTCCTGCTTGCCACCTTTTGATTGGACAATAAACACTACCATTCGTTTGATGTTGTTGGGCTTCACATCGAACGGTATTTATCATAGGATGATACACTTTACATATTAATACATGTCTTTATGATTCTGTGTGCTATTACTTTCAATCATGGAACATAGTGATAGCTGAACATTTGGATTATGGTTGCTTTTGACCTTTCTTTTGTGAAAATGTGTGTCTTATTGGCATTGAACAAATTACTATGGTATATTAACGGATGTGATTTTATGAGCAAATGGTGATGGGTGTCATTGCCACTACAAAATGCTCAACAAAATACTTTGAACTATATGGTTAACCTCTGTGCTGCAGTTACAAGCTATATACTGTATTGTACGTATCTGGTAATTGACATACTGTCTCCCTAACACATTTATATGCTGCTTGACAATGGGCCGTTTAAATTCTGTGTTGGATTTATCTTTCTTATCTCCCTGTTGGGTCCTCCACATTCTATCTGGATCCGATTTTCATTGTTTATTTTATTCATTCCTTTCTTTACACCGTGCACATTTGGATTATGGTTTAATATGGTATTTTTGTGTCTCTGGATTTTGCTTTAACATGTGCTATTTGTTGTCAGCCTTGAAAATGCCCCAGGCTTCCAAGCCAGGAGCGGGCGAAATACATGTTGGCCGTTTTTCACTGGGAGTTTGTGTGCTAATTGTGAAGACCTATCTGCACTGAATAAATTCATATTAGCTTCATGCAGACCGTTTTATATTTCTAATCAGGAGTGGGATTATCCTTAGATTTACTTACTATTTCAAACAGTTTTGTATTGAACAACCCCCAGCCATTTGTGATCTGCAAGGCATCGATGATTGAGTTTGTCTGCTCTGGCATTTAGAGAGCCCAACAGGTGTTGAACCATCAGGAAGATGTCCTGATGTTCCAGCCATGTCCATAGATGTAGGGCTTCTTCACACAGGGTTTACAACCCTACACTGCTCTGCTTGTTGCAATGCCACAAGCCGGTAGTCTGTGAAAACCTGGACCAGCCTTCCCTGGAGGGATGAAAGAAAGGCATTAAATTCAAGATGAATGGCTTGCAGTTCCAACAGACTGATGTGGGGCTGTGATTCCGGCAGAGACCAGAGTCTTCTGATCTCCCCCACTCCAAGAAGGCAGTGCCAACCCAGTAGAAACACATCTGTCAAGTTCTGGGTGGGGAAGGGAGAGGGGTATACCACTGACCCAATTGTGGCCTGTTAGTCATCACTGTAGATCTTTGGCAGTTCCCTCTGATATCTGGGCGAGGTCGGAGAGATTCCCCTGATGCTGCATTCACTGGGACTTCAGATCCCACTGCAGAGCACGCATATGTCAATGGGTATGAGCCAGTCTCACAGAAATCCTAGGTACAGGCTGAAAAAACAGAATCATAGCCCGGATACCCAGAATAGCTGGAATAAAAGAGAGTGAGATGGGATTAAGTGCGACTTCGGCAATTTGATAGTGAACTCTAGCGAATGCAGGCTGTCTGCCTTTGTCTGCAGGTGGGAGTGGGGGATTCTGCCTCCAACAGGCTGTTGCCAAGGTAGGCGAAGAGTGGAATCCCTCACATTCATATATGTGCTGCATCACCACCAATACCTTGGTAAGCTCCCGAGCAGCTCCAGTAAGGCCAAAGAGAAGGACAGCGAACTGATAATGCTCTCGGCCTATCATGAACCAGAGGTAATGCCTGAGGGCAGACAGGGCAGGGATATGGAAGTAAGCATCCTGCAAGTCCAGCATTATCATCCAGTGTCCAAGGTCGAAGGCCAAAAGTACCCCAGGTCAAAGTTATCATCTTTAAATTTTCCTTTTTCAGGAAGTAGTTGAGAGGGCGCAGGCAGAGTACAGGATGGAGATCTCCATCCTTTTCAGCACCAGGAAGTGTTTGGAATAGCAATTACAGCCTACTTCTGATTCCGGCACCATCTTGGTAGCTCCTTTGGCTAGAATAGCCAGTACTTCCTGTCGTAAGTGCAAAAGATGGTCCTCTGTCGGCCGATCAATGGGCGGTGGCAAAGGTGGTGGGGTCTTTTGGAAATAGCCTTGCTAAGCAATCTAAAGCACCTATTTGTCCGAAGTTATCTCCCACCATTGGGACAGGCAGTGTGCAATCCTGCCACCAACTGGGTGCCCATGATGGTATGAGAGCAAGCTAAAGAGCCTTTGAGGTATGAGGCTGCTGTGGAGGGCTGCTGGGATGGGGGAGGGGGGGAGTGGGGGAGAAACAAGTTGGGTCAACACTGTCTCTGGTTCTCTGAAGCTTGCGGAAGCCGCAACCATAAAAGGTCTTTGGTGCCTGGTGGCTAAGGGGAAGAGACATGGCGGATACTGTAGCCATAGGAGGGTTGGAAGCCGGAATGCAGCTATCGCAGGGCCATGGTGATCCACAACGACCAAGGAGTGACCCTGTTGTCTTTACATCGCTCTAACACTGAATCCACCTTGTCACCATAAAAAGCAAGCCCCATTTTAAGGGCATGCCCATAAGGGATGCCTGAACATCCCCTGAAAAGCCAGGTGTGACATTGAAAGCCACCATGGAAGCAATGGCTCTGTTCAGCAAGTCAATTGTATCCAATCCACATCTGATGGTGAACTTTGCCGCAGCTCTTCAGACAGCAATAGCTTGGGGGAGAAAGGCTCTGGCTTCCTTGAGACCATATGCAGCACTTGCACAACGTATCCCACACAGTATGGGAATAACAGCTCAAAAAACACGAGGTGTTCATGGACCACAGTGCTAGGCTGGTGAAAGAAAAAAATATTTTTCTAAGGTATCCACCTTCTTGGATCCCCTCTACAGTGGTGTGCTAGGGAACATGCCATGATTTACCCTGGAGGTTGACAGCTGGGGTGGGATGCTGGGAGAGGAAGGCAAGGTCCCCAGGCACAAGGTGATGGCGGATGGAGATAGCCCTTGTGTACAGGAGTGCCTGTGCAGGGCTTGGCCCAGGCCCCAAGCAGGACATCACTAAAGGCTTCATTAAAGGGAGGAAAAGGCTCAAGAGGGGAACAAGAGATAAAGTCCAGAAGTAACGCTAGCCCTCAATTGCCACAATTTTAATTGGAATTGTTATACCCCAAAAGTGAGTAATACCCCTATTGCCCACGGAAGAAAGCCCAGTTAGAGGTATGTAGGGTAGACGGTTCTGACAAATGCTAAAGTTGTTAGATTAGAGTTAACCTCTAGAAAGAAATATGTTCACAAGCGGATGAGCCAGCCAACACGTTTCTTGCCCCGGTGTACCATGCAGGCCTGGGGCATTTTCAAGGCTACAAAATTTAAACCATGCCAATAAATTTCAACTCACCACACTGTTAACATTTTACTTACTGGAGATTTACTCTAATTTAACAACATTTAGCATTTGTCAAAACTGTCTAACCTACATACTTGGGGTGGACACCCCAGGTTGAAGCACCTCTTGACCTCAACCCTGGGAGGCTGACGGTCTAGGACGTCAGCCGCCCTCCAAATCACAATTGCAAAGAAAGCCCCCTCCTCCGTAACCACTGCAGTGGGAGAGAGAAGGCCAGCGTCTTGTGAGGGGTCCAGATCACTTCTGCCACGTCCTCATACCAAGTGGCCTCATAAAATTCTTTGAGTTGGGTTGGGGTTGTTCCGAGTCTGGGAAACTCAGGGAAGTGTGGAGTGGGCCCCGTGTCTGACGCAGACGCCAAAGGGACGACCTGGTAGTGGGGGCTGGATTCATGCTGTTGTTACTGCATTTTGATTGATGAACAGGACCAACGCGGAGAAGTTGAACAGGGCTTTGACTTCTTGGAGTTCTTCTTATGGATTTACCTGACGAAGTCCAAGATTGTGACAATGAAGGGCGCCAGTGACTTAGAGCAGTCTCGGGACAACCCTCATGAACAGGATTTGGAGAGGTGCAGAATCTCATGGCAAGGAACCAAAAGCTCATGGCCCGCTCCTGGATAGCCTTAAGATTCATGGTCCTGCAATTCGCGCAGGTCGTGGAGTTGTGGTCCCGTTCCAGGAACCACAGACATACTAAGTGGAAGTCCATCACAGACATTTTCTTGTGAGTGGCACCATAAGGCTTGAAACCAGTCAGTTTCTTTGGAGACATAGTTTAAAAAAAACAGGTGCAAAAAAAGGCACACTGGTCGAATTTGACAGAAAAGTTGAAAAAGGGCAAGCAAAAAAATGGTTGATGGGATCTAGATCCGGATCCACGCTGATGGCCTGAAAAAGAAGAAACTGAGGTCAATACAGCGGCAGTTTTAGTGCCATAAAGAAGCGCAGAAGGTTTATATGCCTACTGCAAAGAGCAAATCTGTATTTTATGTAAATAGATGAGTACATTAGTAAAGTCAGCCATTACCTGCGCTATAATACAAATGAAATGTATGTGCGGGGGTGGGGGGGCAGCTATGGAAAGATGAAGGGCACTTTTGATGGGTGGTAATGAGGGAATCGGAGGAGGAGGACATGGGAGTGGGAGCACCAATAATGATTGTTGGACTGGGCACAGAAGGTGCTAAAGACTGCGACGAATGGTATGTGACAAGGTGTTTTTTGTGTCTTGAAAGAATGTGCTGATTGATGGAAGAAGCGCAGGTAAGGTGACCTCTACTGTTGCACTTATCTCACACACACCAGCAATTTTGTGACTGCCTACGTAGGCTAGTGTTTTAGAGCAAAAGTTTAGCGTGTAGCAGAGATGGCATCTCGTTGGATAACTGCTGCTGACGCCCTCACTCGGGTTATAGAGGACAGCTCTGACATAGGATCAGATACTGAGACAGCATCTGAGGGACAGGACAATGGCGCAGACTTGGAGCTCCCCAATTTAGTTCAGCACCAAATTCCACCGCCCAAATCGTATTGTGGAGACATCAAAATTATTTATCACAAAACAAACTGGTTTTGTAAGGCAGGCACCTGTGTTTTTGGTCCTGGACTTGGCGGCCAAATAGGGAAACATACTAAACCCAAACATTTCTGGAAACTAGGGGGGAGTCCACAGAGGTGTGACTTATGAGGATTCCCCAAAGCTTTCTTATCCAGAATACCCTGCAAAGCTGAAATGTTGAATACAAACTATTTTTCTTGCATTTCTGTCACACAAACTACAGGAATATGCTGGGATCCACAAAATTCCTACCACCCAGTGATTCCTCACCTGTCCTGATAAAAACACTACTGATCAGTGCTAAAGTGCACGTGCTTTCCCTCCTGAACTTGGCATGACTGGCTTACACCTGATTGGCTTACACCTGATTGGCACATTTCATCTACCTGTATGTCCCTTGTACAGTGGTATCCCTATACCCAGGGTCTGTAAATTGAATGCTACCATTGGGCCTGTGGCGCAGCTTGCGCCACCACAGAAGTAGTCTTTCAAACCTGTATCAGGCCTGCTATTGCAAAGCCTGCATGCGCAGTTTACTGCTACAGGGACCTGGCATCTCAATTTACTTGCCGGACCTGGAACTCCACTTTTACTACATTTCAGTAACCCCTAGTATAGGCCCTAGCTAGCCCTATGGGCAGGGTGCTGTGTATGTAAAAGGAAGGCCATTTGTCTTTATGTACTACATGTCCTAGTAGTGACAGACTATTTGATTTCTCACTACTGTGAGTGCTGTCTCTCATAAGACTGCATTGGAAATGCCCTAATATAAGTCTAAGTGGTATTGTCTGATATATGAGGGGTGATGTAGGTATGTTTGGTATGGTTGTAACAGCAGTGAGAAATGCTACTTCCTGGTGTAGGTGAATTTTTTATTACCATTATAGAAATGCCACTTTTAGAAAGTGATCATTTCTCTGTGCTTATGACTCTGTTGTTTTGCTGCTTCCCTCCAAACCACGTCTGGGGCAGAGGGGCAGAGGGTCAGCTAGGTTTTGTGCATACCTTTCAGATAGCCTGTACACAGGGAGGGTGGAGGTGTCACAAGAGTGCATCTCCATATTGAATGGTCTTCCTGGGCTAGAAGAGGGAGAGGCGGAGC
Organism: Pleurodeles waltl; assembly: GCF_031143425.1. Lineage (NCBI taxonomy): Eukaryota > Metazoa > Chordata > Amphibia > Caudata > Salamandridae > Pleurodeles > Pleurodeles waltl. Next base: position 838,933,499 of record NC_090442.1, read on the forward strand.
ACACCTGCATTTGTAAAGGCTGTGCCCTGGTCTCACACTAAGGGCTTTTTGTACTCCACACTATGTCTGGAGCCAAAAATGGAGGAGAAAGGGGAAACTCCTGGAACTAGTTAGTACTGGATGGAACCCCTTCTCCCCCTCATGTGGAGGCTGCACAAAATGACTAAAAGCACCAGGGGTCTTCCCCCACATTTTTAGACACTGATGGACACTCTAAGGACTGGACACTAGTTGCCCTGTTGTGCTGACCAGGGACCTGCTAGGGCACTAGTAGAAATGCTACTGCCACATCTGGACCTTGAGATTGCCAGCTTGCCTGGTCCCTTCAGCCTTGTGCACCCCCCTCCCTAAACTGTCTCTAGGGGCTGGGTGGTGTGCCCTCTGTAACTCCAGAGCAATAGAAATACACCTGGGCTTCTGGGTTCCACGCCGTCCACCAATCTATAAGGTCCCACTGTGCAGCTCAGAGTCGAGTAGATTCTGCCAACCTAAACGCTGGTGCAGTATGCAGGGTTGGTGCAATATATCTAAACCCAGGTCCGCTGCGCAGTTAAAGTCGCCTCCCACTATCCACAATTAGGGAAGAATCAACAGAAGGAGAGGGGGAAAAGCTAGTGAGAATGTCAGATTGGTCTACATTTGGGGTATAAACATTAGCAGGCCAACTTCTCTACCATCCAATCGACCCAGCACCAACACATAACAACCCTCTGGGTCAATAACTGACCTATGTAGATTAAAAGACACCAGGCCTGACCCAAATGAGGGCGCTCTGTCAGCGTAAGTAGTATTGTACAACTGTCCCCTCCGTCGCCTACAGAAAGTCTGGCCATCAGGTTCCATAAGGTGGGTTTCCAGCAAAAATGCAATCTGTACTCCTGTACACTTTAAATAAGCCAACACATTAGAATGTTTAGAGGGGGAGAGGTCCAACACATTCCATGGCATAAGTTTAATCTTGGCTGCCATTCAGTCCACACCAGGTAGAGACCCACTAGTCCCATTCACACAGCCCCACCCAGTCGATCCTATCCATTCACACCAGTTTGACAACAGAACTTGTGTGGCCATACTCACCTCACTGAAAGAAAACAATATGAAAGAAAAGTAAACAAAACCAAACAGCAAGCCCCTAACATGTCCCTAGGACTGTGACATAGAAACATCCTGACCAAGTAACAAGCAATCCAGGGCCGCCAAGGAGCAGACTAAATCCCAAGATGAGACCAACTTTTTCCATACTGAAAAGGTATGTTTGGGGGAATAGAGCTGCCAGACAAAGAAGGAGAAACAGGAGAAATCAATATTAGAAAAGAAGCAGCCACCACAGTATCACAGCACAGGCAAGGCTACTGTTTTATCCATAGCTACTGCCATGCAGTCAATCATCAAACAAGATCATCCCTGAAAGTATATTCTCGAAGCCCGGCACAACAGAGTCCTCTGTTTCAGAGGTAGAACTACAACGAGTTGAGGATGCCCGCTGAGGGGTGCCGTCTCCAGCCCCAAGAGAGGCAGCAATTTCCACTGCCCTGGTCTGTTTCATTGCCTCCTGAGACTTAGTGGACCGATTTGCCCCTCTACGCAGAGAGCGTTGTCACCATGGGCATAGAGGCTGCTGCTACTCTGTCAGTTCCGGTTGCTTCGTACCCTTGTCATACAACTCCAGCAAATCCCACAGCCTGATCTGTGAAGAAGTGCATCTGATCATCTATCTCGACTCTCAGTCGGGCCACGAACAGCAAATCCAATTCACACAATCCTTTCTTATCTGCAAGGAACAACACCCTGTACCTGGAGGGTGAAATCAGGATACAGAGACACTTTGGCATTATCCACCACAAAGTCTCGAAAATACAGAAGGCAGGCAACCACCAGGTGAAGCCCTGGGCGGGGTAGCTGTGCCAGCACCTGGTGAGCCCGCTCCAGGGCATAGAATTTGGAGAACCCGTCCAGGACTACCACCTCCTGGAGCCAGTCCTCCAAGAAGGCCAGCACAGAGTCACCCCCAAAACGCACCAGGAGGCCCAAAGTTAGGACAGTGTTCCGGTGGTCCCTCCCCTCCTGATCATCTAGCCAAGTGGCCAACCAATGTATTTAAGGTTCCAATTTGTTAAGGTGGAGATCTACCGACTGAACAGCTGGTGCCAACGATTGCAGCACAGTGACCTCCAGTGCATTAATCCTCTCAGATAGTTTCCTAGAGTTCTCTCAGATTAGGTCTACTTACTGTTAATATGCGACAAATCACCACCACTGGCACCCTGCCTGGTCCCCTCCTGGGCGGGGCTCGTGGACACATCCTCCTTAGTCTGCTATGCACGACCCATGGTAGCCCCAATAGTGAAGGAAGGTGAGCCGCCGCAGGGTACAAGGATAAAGGGCAGTCAGACCACCACTGCCCAACAGCAAGCAGTTCTATAGCAGCAAAGGCTACCGGCAAGATACTAACAGCCACCTGGGAGTGCCAGATGATCGTATCCCTGGCCACCAACCACGATCCCCAGTCTTCAGTGGACAACGGCAGCCCTATCACCCCCAGCACCAGGCATCAAACATGAACCACAAAGTATATGCTGGCCACAACAAGCGATTTTTGCCCCCAAAACAACAGTTACCAGCAAGACAGTGAAGAGCAATGCCAGAGTTCAAGCTTACAACAACCTGAAGGGTTGACCCTAGGCAGTGCAGGGGTTAAACTGGAGACGCTACCAGAACAATAGTGGGAAGGAAAAGACCAAAGCCCAGTAGAGGTAAGTTAGTATTAACAGCCTGCTCTCCAGAAGGCCATAATAACTAAGGATACTCCAGATGCTTCTCCCACACCCCCGATCCTCCTGATCCCCCCCCTGACAGCCAGAGCACCTGGGCACGTCTCCGTTGCTATCACCAGCAATCTGTAGCAGAGAAGTTAGGGATGCAAGAGGACTCCACCCAGCGCACAGATGCTGCCAAATGGCCCCCGGCGACTCTCCCAAAGTCCTCAAGGGTATGGGGCACCCCATCGATGGTACTTACAGCTATTGTCTCACTAGGGGCTTCCATCTGGCATGGTGCCTCATTCGGGAGTTGCATCTGATGTCTTCATGGCCACCGCAGTTCCAGCGGTGCGGTCATCTTGGTTGCAGCAGGTCGCACCCCCAAACGGGGCTCCGTCGTTTCCCAACAAAGTGACCCGCCCCCCAATTAAGGCCCAGATCAGGTGATACTCTGTTGTGCCCAGGGCGGAGACACAATTCAGCTGTAGCAAGGTCGCGTTTGGCTGTTTTGTCGTCCCTGCTAGCAATGCAGGGCTGCCAGCTTGTGCCGCGCCCAATGCTGTGAGGTGAATGGGAGGTGCGCAATGGCTGCTAGTGGCCGGGGGATTGTAGTCGACTATGAGCTCAAGCCATGCGCGGCCTCAAGGCACGGTGGCTAGGCTCTGTTCCCCCTGCACCTCTCCTCCAATTTTGTTCACTATGTATGAAAAGGTTTGTGTGAGTTTGTCATAGTAAAGAGAGCTCTATTTTGGAAGCACATTGTGGTGTTTTGGGTGCATATATGTACAAAAACTAAAAACTTATCCACTTTTCTCTATATTGGGGGGTCAGCTGTCCATGGCTCAGCTCGTTCATCGCATTTTCAATTTTTGCATCACAATTCAGATGAAGAAGTTACATTCAGTAATGCACTTTCTTGTGGCTACTCTAACTGCTGATTCCTCAACTCTACTGCTCAAAGCAGACTCTATAGGGGCCATGTTGAATGGCAGAAGTTCAGTGGGTGCCTAGCCAGGTTGGAGAGCCTCTATCAGGGTATTAGTCTTTACTTTCATGGCAGGGAGATGCAGGTCAAGGACACATGCCAATGACAAAAAATACACTGTCTTCTAAGGCAGGGCCAGACGAAGAGACAATTACACATTCTGGGGAGGTGTCTAGACCACTGGCAACCTATAATTCTGCATACCAATTGTCATCATACTGTGGGACAAATCTGTCTGTCTCAGTAATAGTTAAAGACAAACAGCTGGGGTAAAGTATGAGCTCTGATGCGTGGTTAATGCAGTGTACCGGAGTCGGAAGTGTTAGATTTGGGCTGTGCTCAGGTGGGATCAGAATGCAGCCTATGTTGAGATGAGGCTGGCTTAGAGCCGTAAACCTCTATAGACTGTTGATCCACTTTCAACATCAATGTTAATGGAACTGGTTAGGGAAGTGGCCCAGGGAACTGAAGCTGAAACCAAAGCCAGTTCAGAACCCAAAGCACGTCCAAGAGGCACAGATGGCATGGATGGCCAACCTGCCAGCTGGACACCAACTGGAGGACTCTGCAGATCATTGGGGCCTCGATTTGCAGCAACGTCACTGATGGACTTGTAAACTTGGGTTGCACCGGGACCAAACTCCGAATCAGCTCTTCAGAAGTTTGGAAGCAAGACAGTATGTCATATTGATCCCCTTGTGCTCTCTGGCCTTCAAGCAGTAAGGTGCAACTTCCCCCCGATTTCTTGAGCTTTTTATTTGACTGACCAGAAAACGTCAACCACAAGGATCTATTCCTGGGATAAATTGAGGAGCAAGAGCAGGACCCAACTTTTGACAGTGACATACTGCGGTGCAGAATCTTCTGATGTTACCTTCACAGTTCAGGTAGGCCTTTGGGTTTAACTGGGCGCAGCTGTCGCAGGCCCTGGAGTTGTGTTACAACCCCAGGTACCACAGGCATACCTCCTGGGAGTCTGTCACAGACAGTTGTTTGCAACAGTTCCTACAGAGTTTAAACCCTGTTTTGTGAGAAGTCCTATTTCCCTTGCAGACTGGAAAGAAAAGATACATTTTGAAAAAAATAACTTATCAGAGAAGTGAGTACAGCTCCAGGTCCTCGTCTGAAGGTGAGGAAAGAAAAGAACAGACTTCAGCGCACCTAGATGGTGCTTATATGCAGTCTTCTCACTCGTCACTTCTGGAGCCAAAATATATCAAAGCTAAGCCACACAACACCACCTACCAGCAATCAGAACTACTGCTTTGGAGTTTACTGATCCAGTCAGACACTTGTGGGGGTGAATAATCACAAGGTGAGAAATCCGCAGTAAGAAGTATCCTTCGGAAGAGTGTGTATGATGCGATATTATTTGCATGATGGTGGGGTAAGTTTTAGTAGATTTGCTTGTCTGTGTCTTTACTTTTTTATGTCACACTACTGCTGTATATTAGTCAGCTAAGGGGCTTTGGAACCGTGAATAATGATAAGCACTTTCTGTCTAGGTTGTCCCTTAAGTATGACCATTTGTAGGTGAGAGTCTAATATTGGTGTGCTATTTGATATCTGTTGAATATCATTTCTTACATGTAAGGCACCCCTAAGGTAGGCCCTAGGTAGCCCCAAGAGCAGGGTGCAGTGTATGGATAAGGTAGGACATATATTAATGTGGTTTATATGTCCTGACAGTGAAATACTGCCAACTTCGTTTTTCACTGTTGCAAGGCCTGTCTCTCTCATAGGATAACATGTGGGCTACCTTTACATATGATTAAAATGTAGATTCCCCTAGAGAGTAGATGGACATGTGGAGTTTGGGATCCCTGAACTCACAATTTAAAAATACATCTTTTAGTAAAGTTGATTTTGAGATTGTGCATTTGAAAATGCCACTTTTAGAAAGTGAGCATTTTCTTGCTTAAACCATTCTGTGACTCTGCCTTGTTTGTGGATTCCCTGTCTGGGTCAGTTTGACAGTTGGGTTGTTTTTCACTTTGCACTAGACAGTGACACAAAGGGGACTGGGGTGTAACCTGCATTTCCTGATTAGCCATCTCTGCTAGGAGGGAGGGGTGGAGTGGTCACTCTCATCTGAAAGGACTGTGCCTGCCTCTGACAATGCCGGCTCCAACACCCTGGTGTGTGTCTGAGGCCTTGCCTGGGCAAGGCAGGATTTCACAAGTAGGTGTGAGTCCCCTTTGAAGAAAGGTGACTTCAAAGACTAAAATGGGTATAAGAAGGGCACCCAAATCTATAGACTTTAGAAACACTTCTGGAACCAAGAGGAACCTCTGCCTGGAGAAGAGCTGATAGCTGAGGAAGAACTGCTGCCCTACCTGTGACTGTGCTTTGTGGAGCTTTCCTGTAGTCCTGCTTCTGCCAGAGTAAGAGGGCAAAGACTGGACTTTGTGTGCCTTCCATCTTGTGAAGAAATCTTCAAGGGCTTGATTTAGAGCTTGCCTCCTGTTGTTTGAAGTCTCAGAGACAGCAAAGACTTCTCTCTGCCAGCACCTGGAGTCTCTGGAGAGACTCCTGCTCTGACAAGTGGTGCCCTATCCAGTCCCTGGGCCCTTGAAAGGAAAGCTGGTGGAAATCCAAGGAAATCGACTTCGGACAACTCCAGACCGACACCGCTGCTGAATCTGGTAACGCCGCCTGCACCCAACGCCGTGACCTTCGCTGGAACGCGATGCTCTTCGCAGGCCCGACGCCGCAGCAGCCCCGCTGAAGTCCGCGACTCTGTGGAAGTCGCCGCACCACGTCGTGACCGACGCCGCTCGAAGTGCACAGATTCAATGTTTCGCTCAGATGCTGCGATCCCCGACTTCGCGCATCGGCTTGTTTTCACTCTTCACCAAAGGTACTGTACTTGGGGGTCTACACGACTCCGTGTCCAGCGCCGCTGGTGCCGGCTTGTTGGGAATGACTCCGTCACGACGCCGTGTTAACATCTCATCGAAGCATTTTTGTTTCTAAGCGCTTTTTTTTAGTTTAGTCTTTAAAAATTCATAACTTGCCTTGTGTATGTCGGATTTTTGTAGTTGTGGTCTTGTTTTGTTTAGATAAATATTTCCTATTTTTCTAAACCGGTGTTGTGTCATTTTGTAGTGTTTTCATTAAGTTACTGTGTGTGTTGGCACAAATACTTTACACCTAGCGCTCTGAAGTTAAGCCTACTGCTCTGCCAAGCTACCAAGGGGGTAAGCAGGGGTTAGCTGAGGGTGATTCTCTTTTACCCTGACTAGAGTGAGGGTCCTTGCTTGAACAGGGGGTAACCTGACTGTCAACCAAAGACCCCATTTCTAACAGTCCATAATTAAGAGTGTGATGTGATGAAATACTGCAGCCAAATAACAAATTGTTTATAACATACTGGAAACAAAGTCACATTTACCAAGGCATTTCAATTAAGGTAATCCGATTGGTAACATGAAACTACAAATGCAACGTCCCAAGCCACTGTGTACGTTAGTGTGCCGTGTTTGTCTCACAAAACAAAACACAGCAAGACACTTTGGGGGTCATTCTGACCCTGGCGGTCATGGACCGCCATGGCCAACGACTGCGGAAGCACCGCCAACAGGCTGGCGGTGCTTCTGGGGCCATTCTGACCGGTTCTGGCGGTAAAGCCGCGGTCAGACTCCGGTTTCCCGCTGCCCCAGGGAATCCTCCACGGCGGCGCTGCAAGCAGTGCCGCCATGGGGATTCCTACCTCCTTACCGCCATCCTGTTTCTGGCGGTTTTCACCGCCAGAACAGGATGGCGGTAACGGGTGTCGTGGGGCCCCTGGGGGCCCCTGCAGTGCCCATGCTACTGACATGGGCACTGCAGGGGCCCCCTTACAGGGCCCCATTTAGATTTTCAGTGTCTGCTTGGCAGACACTGAAAATCGCAACGTGTGCAACTGCACTCGTCGCACACAAGCAACTCTGCCGGCTCCATTCGGAGCCGGCTTCCTCGTTGCTGGGGCTTTCCCGCTGGGCGGGCGGGCGGCCTTTTGGCGGTCGCCCGCCAGCCCAGCGGGAAAGTCAGAATGACCGCCGCGGTCTTTTGACTGCGGTATGGTCTTCTGGCGGCGGTACTTTGGCGGGCGGCCTCCGCCGCCCGCCAAAGTTAGAATGAGGCCCTTTTTGTCTTTGTTCGTCCCAACCTGTCTGTCTCATAAAGATGTCTGCTTCAGGTCTCCGCTACACCTCTTCAAGAAGCCCCCTTCAGAAGTATTCACCTTCAGCAAGTCCACTCATCTGCTTCGTCTTCCACTTTGTTTACCCAGGGAAGGTGCTTGGGTCTGTTGAAGGTCTTCACCTCTCGGTTTCCTGTGCAAGACCCCGGTAGACATCTTTCCCATTCATTGGTGGAGGACCCTTCTCATACAGTCACAATATTTGCCTTGCTCTAGTTACTCAGGCAGATAAACAGAGTAGCACAGTGTGCTTAATTAATAGGCCGGATCACTGAATCATAAGGCCCTAGTATAAAACGTGGCCTGTAAAAAAACAAGAAAGAAAACAAAAACCCACCAAAAAACCCCAAGAAGAGTGGTTTTGGATGGGTTAACTAACAAGTGACAAAGGTAATGTGTCAGTTTGTAGCATATAATGTTAGGCTAGCCAAGGCTAGAAAAAAGTCAAAGTAAAATTAATATAGTCTGATTTAACAGTTACCGCTTTAGTACAGGACAGAATCAGCAATGCCAAATTTGCAAGAACATTTTAAGGTTTCAGTCAATGCTATTAGCTCTAAATATCAAATTGTATACGATACTTTTTTAAGGAAAAAAAAACAATATTCAAAGCAGCCACTGTTCAGAATTTGGGTGGTTATGGGAACTTTAAGAATACACATCTTCCTACCAAGACTGAAAGATACAGACAAACATTCTCTTTAAGGGAGGATTTTATTCTATAACGAATAAGTGGCAACAAATGATTCTCAATGGAGAGAGTTTTAGGGGCTATCAAGTGGGAACCCCGTGTTCAAAGCAAATACTAGAGGTGCCTCACAATCCAAAGGGAAGAGATTTGAGAGGTGTTTGCATCACAAGCTAAATGTGTCTGCAGGTACAGCCCTGCTCCTTCGCATTTCTTGGCAACTAGTAAGTTTACAACTGGGGAAGCGCCGCTCGTGACACCTGGGGGCAGAGGGAGCCAGTGCCAGCGCCAGCGCCAGCACCAGCACCCTCAAGGGCAGGAGCCCTTTAAATTTCAACTAGCGCTCCCGCTTCGCGGGAAGCACCGATTGTGACGCGTGGGGGCAGAGGGAGCCAACGCCAGCGCCAGCACCCTCAAGGGCAGGAGCCCTTTAAATTTCAACTAGCGCTCCCGCTTCACGGGAAGCGCCGATCGTGACGCCTGTGGGCAGAGGAAGCCAGCGCCAGCACCTTCAAGGGCAGGAGCCCTTTAAATTTCAACTAGCGCTCCTGCTTTGCGAAGCCCGGGCCAAGGGTCGGCCCATCCTGTGCCCGTCAGAGCCCGGAGGAGGCTGGGCTGGGCCCCCCCTCTTTCGTCTGCAGCAAAGAGCCTAGCTGTCACCTAAAAAAACTGCACAGTTTAACCTGAGTAGCTTGAACCTACAGCAGACGTGAGGCCAATACACTGCTATAGGTGAGCCGTATTTGCACTTTTTGACGTTCCGTATTTGTACTGTTTGACGTTCCAGTCCTCCCAATAAGACCCCAGTGGGTGGAAATAGGGTGGGAACAGGGGAAGCAAGTGCCTATAGTAAAAGGCTGTCCAAGGAGCCAAAAAAAAGGGAAAGAACCACCTGCTGGCTAAAAGAAATCCAAAGAGACAAGATGGGCAGACGGAAGGGGGGGGCACCCTTGGAGAAGGCCGGTAATAATAAGACCTTAGATGGATTTCTCCAAAAAGCGGTTGGAGCATTAGAAAAGGAAATTGAAATGGTGGAGCGCCGTTTAACTGCCCCGCCACTGATGGTAGCTAATCGTCTGTCTTTATCCCCACTGCAAATTCCAACACAACCCCTTTACCCATCTGATTTACAGCTTCCTCTGCCTATGTCACCTCCAATTACCCAAGAGTCTATTGTGGAGATCCAGGACAATGCTACCCAGCCACCAGAATTGACACAGCCGCCCTTAGACAGGTCCGTACCCAAACCAGAGCATAACACAAAGGGTAAAAGAAAACGAGGTGAGGTAAATTTAAAGAACAAACGGGCCCGCATTTTGAGCTCCCCTAATCATGGCCCCAATCTTGGCGCACTATCTCGGAATAAGGACCACATACTAGCTCAAGCATCTATTGACGATCGTTCAGCAGCTGATTATATAATAGAACATATCAAAGATGAGTTTTCTAAGAAACTACACCCTATAGTAACTCGCCTACAAGCCATTGAAGAGAAACTGGGTGGTTTTATCAATGGTCTCGTAGCTGCATTTGATGTAAAACTACACCGAACAAGGCAGGGATCTCCTTCATACAAACAAGGGAACAAGGGATGCGAGTTCCCGGTAGCAATTTAAAAGACAAGGCTACAGTGTTGCATAGCCACATTGAGGAAATCTATACAAATGACAAAAGTCAACAACAACAAAACCAATATTTAGAGGAAAAAAGGTCCGGATTGAAATACTGCAATACTTCTGAAAATAAGTAAATACAGTGCATTTCCATAGGGCCTAAAGTGGATAAGCCCACCAATGACGTTTTCTGATTCAGGAGCTTCATTTTTCTTTTCTGGGGCCAAGAGCACTAGCTAGCAAAATACACCGCCAAAGTAAGAGCAATCACAGGATAAGTTAAACTCGGTTTCATAGGGACATCACTACTAGTTACTATAGATGTTTTTATGGCTTCAAAGAGGAAGAATGTCAGACATCAAGAAGGCAGCAGCTGCATATTGAATTTATCCAATGCCCTCTGAGAGCCTGTGAAGTCCTTTGTGCCATTAGAAGATAGCTGCCTATCTGTATTCTTTCCATCTGTTCCAAGACACAAGGATAATGCATACACAGTGATTATTCTATTGGTTGAAACTGCCATATTCACCTGGGTTCCTCAAGCTCAAACCGAGATCTGCTAACTTGAGGCACACCTTCAAAAGGAGCCATGTGAGTGATTTTGACTTTAGCATTCCTTGTTTGGACATGAATCACTGACATTTCCTTTTTTCAAGACAAGAAGTAATTGGTATTACTAAACTAACAATGAAGACCAGAGAAAATTAATGGGGTGCAGAATGAGGAGATGAGGCGCTCAGGATGGCAAATTACCCTAAATATTATGACCGGGGAACCAAACAAGGGAAACACCCTACCCTTAGAGGCATAGATCACCTCAAAACAAGAACAATACACTGTGAGGTTCCCCACTTATGGAACCAAGTATAGAATAGTATGATGAATAGACAGTATCATAAGAGTCCATGGCTCATAGAGCAAGTATTAGAGTCCATTGATGAATCCAAAAGTTTATTGGAAATATTCAGAACATCAAAGGTAGATTGCACTTCCAGCCACTTCCAGCCAACACGTGTTTCGTCTTGGGAAATGATAACATCCCTAACGACTTCTTCAGGGCTAGAAATCATAAAGATAACACACGAGTTAAGATCAAAGTTCTCAAACGCCCAGTTCACAACAAGTGTGTAATACAAAAACCAAAGGAAGGAGTTAGTGTTTATATTAATATATCAAAAAAAGGTTAGGGGAAATAGGTCAACAACAAAAACCCATCTCAAAGACGTTTGCTAAAACACCTGTGAATAATAAGAGAACACCAGCTACAACATGTTAACCTACACGTGAAAGACCAAAGAAAGAACACCAAATAAAATCACCTATAGCCCATAGTGTGTTAAAGTCCCAAAGAAAATTCAATTACACTCAAATACCTCATAAATCCACCAGAAATTCAAGAGACAAATAGTCATCAATATGCAACCATTCAATTACGTTCTCCAAACAAAACTGCTATCAATCTATGTTTCAAATCTAATCTGAAGAAAAGGGAGAAATAAATATGTTGCAAAAAACTAATAGTTCGTGAAGGCAGATACTTTTATAGCTCTTACTTGTACAGAATAAACATTGACTAATAATCCATATTTGTGACACCCAAACAGGGATCATACCATACAACCGAGAGTAACTAATGAATCGTAGTAAACAAGTGCGAAAAAAATCTCCAAAGTGCCGATAATAACTTAATTTGTACATTTAAACTACTAGCAAAATGTGCACATACCTAACAAGCTCCAAATATCATTATCGATAACTTACCCCAAATTATTCCATAAACAATTAAGTATTCAAGAGAAAAACGGCGTCTTTCGGTATGGACGTCTAGCGTCTACGCTAAACGAGTACACCCGAACCCGGAGGTTAAATATACTTCCGGGTTCGACGTCCCGATTGACCGGGGCGTTGACATCGAAGACGGACAGCCACTCCGTCTACCATTGTGGTTGTAATACAATCCAGTGAATCACACACACTAACCAAAAATAAGAAGGAAACGAAAAATCAGAGGAGAGAAGAAAAAGGATACAATAAATCTTCATGAGTACGGAAGTATTTTGCGCAACACACATCAATTACTTAACCAATATCTAGACCCCACTATTTAAATTGAATTATCAAAATAAATCAAATATAGCACAATAGCTGCTCGTTACACTAATGTTATAAGCCAAAACCACATTAAATAAAAATAAAATATAATAAAATAGATAAGCCACCAGAAAAAATGCACAGATAAGGCACTTACACTATTAAAATACAAGTAAATAATAATCTTTCTGACGAACTGAATATATCATTTTGCCAATCCTATGCAATAAGTCACCTCCTATTTCAAAAGTCAAAAAGAAGAGGAATAAAGTCAAAAAGGGGAAAAAGATCAAATCCCCACTTACTAGTTGTGAGTAATTGCACGTTTGAGAACCATTGATCATCACTTCGTATGTGCACAATATACAATGAAAGTCAGTACTACACTAAAAGCACATTTGTGACACAAATTATTTACAAGTGTACAGGATAACGGATAATGAGAGCTAATCAATTACATCATACAGGAAGTAGTAGTTTTTCAGTCCCCTAGGAAGAATTCCAATTCCCTATCCGAATTCAATCCTGTTTCCACTGTTCTGAGTCTCATAATCCATAGTGCTTCTTGTCTGCGTAGACGCAACTCTCTATTGCCCCCTCTTGGATCACGGGGGACATGTTCCAGCCCAAAAAATTCAAAACACTTTTTGGTTGGTTGTGAGTCACAAGATAACATGTGTGCTACTAAGGGATATCTCACATCCCCATTCTTGAGTACCCGAACATGTTCTCCTATTCTGATTTTAAGTGATCTTATAGTGCTACCAACATACAATTTAGAACATTTACACCGAATTATGTATATAACAAAATTGGAGTTGCAATCAATAATGGAACACAGAACAAATGTTTTACCGACATGACAGAATTCTTGCATTTTATGACAAGCCCACCGAAAAACCCCGCAAGAGCCACATTTGTAAAAACCCACCCCTCTCTGAGGTAACCATGTTTTTGTCGGGGAGATGGTGGTGTAGCTAGGACTCAGTATATTTCTCAAGGTTCTGCCTTTACGAAAAGATGTGGTGACTCCTCCAGTCACCACGTCCCTCAATGTCTCATCCTGCATAAGTAAATTCCAGTGCTTGTTCATAAATCTCTTTAGGATCAAGGAAGCATCATTAAAATCTGTTATAAATCTCACTACATTAGAAGTCTCCTTGGTCTCTTTTAGAACTTTGAGTTTTAAAGTCTCTTTTCTATCTATATGTCTGGCTTTCAGTCGCGCTTTCTTAATAATCTTATTAGAATAACCCCGTGCTGAAAACCTCCTTACCATGTCATTCATCTGGGTCACAAACTCCGAATCTATGCTACAGTTACGTCTCGCCCTCAAAAATTCTCCAAAGGGAATTGATGCCACCTGATGTCTGGGGTGCGCACTTTCAGCATGCAAAATGGAATTACAGGCGGTCGCCTTACGGAAAAGCCTACTATGAATTCTGTTTTCAAATATAAAGAGTTCAACATCCAAAAATTCAATCCTAGCCGCACTATATTGGTACGTAAATTTCACATTCATAATGTTAGAATTTAAGAAACTACAAAATTCCATAAGTTTTGCTTCCCCGCCTGTCCAGATCATTATACAGTCGTCTATATAACGACCCCAAAACAGTATATGTGTTTGCCAGTTAGCAGAATTAGGGTCCCAAATCCAAGTGTGTTCAAACCATCCCATGAATAGGTTAGCATAGGATGGAGAGAACTTGGAACCCATCGCCACACCACATTTCTGTCGAAACCACATGTCGTTAAACAAAAAGAAATTATTAGTTGTTATCATGTTAACCATTTCCAATAACATCATAGTGTGATCCCACAAGCTTGCTGATCTCTTGTTTAGGAAAAATTTCAAGGCCTCTAAGCCCACATCATGATTAATACAAGTATAAAGAGATACCACGTCTAAAGTCACCAATAACATGTTACTGTCCCATTCCACGTCATTCAAAGTGCTAAGAATATGCGTGGTATCTCTAATGAAAGAAGGAAGATTATGAACCAATGGTTGTAAAAAACAGTCCACATATTCTGAGAGTTTCTCCGTAGGACCAAGTATGCCTGATACAATTGGTCTCCCAGGTGGGAAAGGTAAACCTTTATGAATTTTAGGCAAAGTATAAATGCACGGATAACGAGGATGGTGTATTTTTAGATAAAGATATTCATCTTTATTAAGTAACCCTAGTTGTTGCCATATCATTAATTTGTTGTTAATCATATATGCAAGACTGGGGACTGGATTATGTGTGATCCTCTCATAGCATGACAAGTCATTCAATTGCGCCAAAATCTCATTATCATAATCTACTCTGTTCATGATGACCACATTCCCACCCTTGTCCGCTTGTCTGATGATGATATTTTTGTTCTGCTTGAGTTCTTGTAATGCAGTTAATTCCTCTGTACTCAAGTTACTGGAGATATATCGATACTTATTCTTAGTTAAATAGTTATCGAAGTCTTCACAAACTATATCAAAGAACTTGTCTAGGGAATTCAAACCAAAGGATCTCGGAGTCCACCTAGATTTACTTTTAAGTCCACTAGAAACACTTCTGTTAGATGTAACATCTAGATCATCTAGAATTCTGGCAGTAATGTCAGGATCTTCATCACGTTCAGCTAGAGAGATTAAGATTGCAGTATCTCGAACATCCTCAATAGAAGTAGTACTCAAAACCGGAGCAGTGGCATCAATACTCGTGACGCTAGAGGAATTCTGTTGAAAGTATTTTTTAAGTTTCAATTTGCGGACAAATTTAAACAGGTCAATTTTAGATCTACAGGGGTCACCAAAGTTACTAGGACAATAACTGAGACCCTTTGCTAGGAGACTTTTAGTCCCTGTTGTCAATTCCATATTTGTCAGGTTCACTATATTAATAGATAACACATCATCAGAATTCATAACTTCTTGTCCCGAGATCTCGTTTTGACTCCCTCCATCTCTTTCATAACATTTACTCCTACCTCTCCTACCCCTCCTGTTTTTTTTGTATCTATTCTCCCTCTGTTTTGAGCATTTCTGCCTCGTTTCATCCTCATTAGTTCTAATAAAAAATTGTTACCACCTGAGGTTTCATGAGCAGAAGTACTGGCTCCTTCCTCAATTTCACTATCGCTTGTGATCGAGATACTAACAGAAGTTGAATCAGAAAACTTTGACAGACCCGAACCACTGGGGACCACAGTATTGTGAAATAAATGATCGTATTTATTAGAGAAAGTAAAAATTCTACCAGTCGAATAGTCTCTCTTGTCCCGTTTGAGTTTACGAGCTTTCCTCTGCATAATTTCTTCCTGATACTTAAGTAAAACTTGTTCTAGAACTTTGTAATTTTTCTCAGTGGCATCTTTAAGATTCAAGCTCTCAATTTCCTATTCAAGAATATCAATTTCAGCCTGTAATTTATTCACTTTGCTCTCAGAGTTGATAATCAAAATATCCATAAGTTTCATAGAGCTACCAGTTAATTCCTTATCCCATAGTATTAGTAAATCATCATCCAAGTCATCGTAGGTGGGAAAAATTTGAGATCTCAAACCCCGGGGAATACGGTTGAGTTTCTTATATTGTTTTAATGTTGTCCCGTCCCACCATTTGGATAGCTCGTTCTTCTTTAACCTCTCTAATCTTATAAATTTGTTTCTAAGACCTTCCTTTTGTAAGTTGCTACCAGATAAATTCTGAAAAGTACCTCCTTTTGCTAAGTTATCAAATAAATCTTCAGCTATTTTGATTCTATCCATGGTAGAGTAAATAATTAAAGGGTCACACCCAAGCTGCCACCTCAGATTAAACAAGGTGGCAGCTTGGGTGTGACCCTTTAATTATTTACTCTACCATGGATAGAATCAAAATAGCTGAAGATTTATTTGATAACTTAGCAAAAGGAGGTACTTTTCAGAATTTATCTGGTAGCAACTTACAAAAGGAAGGTCTTAGAAACAAATTTATAAGATTAGAGAGGTTAAAGAAGAACGAGCTATCCAAATGGTGGGACGGGACAACATTAAAACAATATAAGAAACTCAACCGTATTCCCCGGGGTTTGAGATCTCAAATTTTTCCCACCTACAATGACTTGGATGATGATTTACTAATACTATGGGATAAGGAATTAACTGGTAGCTCTATGAAACTTATGGATATTTTGATTATCAACTCTGAGAGGAAAGTGAATAAATTACAGGCTGAAATTGATATTCTTGAAAAGGAAATTGAGAGCTTGAATCTTAAAGATGCCACTGAGAAAAATTACAAAGTTCTATAACAAGTTTTACTTAAGTATCAGGAAGAAATTATGCAGAGGAAAGCTCGTAAACTCAAACGGGACGAGAGAGACTATTCGACTGGTAGAATTTTTACTTTCTCTAATAAATACGATCATTTATTTCACAATAAAGTGGTCCCCAGTGGTTCGGGTCTGTCAAAGTTTTCTGATTCAACTTCTGTTAGTACCTCGATCACAAGCGATAGTGAAATTGAGGAAGGAGCCAGTACTTCTGCTCATGAAACCTCAGGTGGTAACAATTTTTTATTAGAACTAATGAGGATGAAACGAGGCAGAAATGCTCAAAACAGAGGGAGAATAGATACAAAAAAAACAGGAGGGGTAGGAGTAAATGTTATGAAAGAGATGGAGGGAGTCAAAACGAGATCTCGGGACAAGAAGTTATGAATTCTGATGATGTGTTATCTATTAATATAGTGAACCTGATAAATATGGAATTGACAACAGGGACTAAAAGTCTCCTAGCAAAGGGTCTCAGTTATTGTCGAAGTAACTTTGGTGACCCCTGTAGATCTAAAATTGACCTGTTTAAATTTGTCCGCAAATTGAAACTTAAAAAATACTTTCAACAGAATTCCTCTAGCGTCACGAGTATTGATGCCACTGCTCCGGTTTTGAGTACTACTTCTATTGAGGATGTTCGAGATACTGCAATCTTAATCTCTCTAGCTGAACGTGATGAAGATCCTGACATTACTGCCAGAATTCTAGATGATCTAGATGTTACATCTAACAGAAGTGTTTCTAGTGGACTTAAAAGTAAATCTAGGTGGACTCCGAGATCCTTTGGTTTGAATTCCCTAGACAAGTTCTTTGATATAGTTTGTGAAGACTTCGATAACTATTTAACTAAGAATAAGTATCGATATATCTCCAGTAACTTGAGTACAGAGGAATTAACTGCATTACAAGAACTCAAGCAGAACAAAAATATCATCATCAGACAAGCGGACAAGGGTGGGAATGTGGTCATCATGAACAGAGAAGATTATGATAATGAGATTTTGGCGCAATTGAATGACTTGTCATGCTATGAGAGGATCACACATAATCCAGTCCCCAGTCTTGCATATATGATTAACAACAAATTAATGATATGGCAACAACTAGGGTTACTTAATAAAGATGAATATCTTTATCTAAAAATACACCATCCTCGTTATCCGTGCATTTATACTTTGCCTAAAATTCATAAAGGTTTACCTTTCCCACCTGGGAGACCAATTGTATCAGGCATACTTGGTCCTACGGAGAAACTCTCAGAATATGTGGACTGTTTTTTACAACCATTGGTTCATAATCTTCCTTCTTTCATTAGAGATACCACGCATATTCTTAGCACTTTGAATGACGTGGAATGGGACAGTAACATGTTATTGGTGACTTTAGACGTGGTATCTCTTTATACTTGTATTAATCATGATGTGGGCTTAGAGGCCTTGAAATTTTTCCTAAACAAGAGATCAGCAAGCTTGTGGGATCACACTATGATGTTATTGGAAATGGTTAACATGATAACAACTAATAATTTCTTTTTGTTTAACGACATGTGGTTTCGACAGAAATGTGGTGTGGCGATGGGTTCCAAGTTCTCTCCATCCTATGCTAACCTATTCATGGGATGGTTTGAACACACTTGGATTTGGGGCCCTAATTCTGCTAACTGGCAAACACATATACTGTTTTGGGGTCGGTATATAGACGACTGTATAATGATCTGGACAGGCGGGGAAGCAAAACTTATGGAATTTTGTAGTTTCTTAAATTCTAACATTATGAATGTGAAATTTACGTACCAATATAGTGCGGCTAGGATTGAATTTTTGGATGTTGAACTCTTTATATTTGAAAACAGAATTCATAGTAGGCTTTTCCGTAAGGCGACCGCCTGTAATTCCATTTTGCATGCTGAAAGTGCGCACCCCAGACATCAGGTGGCATCAATTCCCTTTGGAGAATTTTTGAGGGCGAGACGTAACTGTAGCATAGATTCGGAGTTTGTGACCCAGATGAATGACATGGTAAGGAGGTTTTCAGCACGGGGTTATTCTAATAAGATTATTAAGAAAGCGCGACTGAAAGCCAGACATATAGATAGAAAAGAGACTTTAAAACTCAAAGTTCTAAAAGAGACCAAGGAGACTTCTAATGTAGTGAGATTTATAACAGATTTTAATGATGCTTCCTTGATCCTAAAGAGATTTATGAACAAGCACTGGAATTTACTTATGCAGGATGAGACATTGAGGGACGTGGTGACTGGAGGAGTCACCACATCTTTTCGTAAAGGCAGAACCTTGAGAAATATACTGAGTCCTAGCTACACCACCATCTCCCTGACAAAAACATGGTTACCTCAGAGAGGGGTGGGTTTTTACAAATGTGGCTCTTGCGGGGTTTGTCGGTGGGCTTGTCATAAAATGCAAGAATTCTGTCATGTCGGTAAAACATTTGTTCTGTGTTCCATTATTGATTGCAACTCCAATTTTGTTATATACATAATTTGGTGTAAATGTTCTAAATTGTATGTTGGTAGCACTATAAGATCACTTAAAATCAGAATAGGAGAACATGTTCGGGTACTCAAGAATGGGGATGCGAGATATCCCTTAGTAGCACACATGTTATCTTGTGACTCACAACCAACCAAAAAGTGTTTTGAATTTTTTGGGCTGGAACATGTCCCCCGTGATCCAAGAGGGGGCAATAGAGAGTTGCGTCTACGCAGACAAGAAGCACTGTGGATTATGAGACTCAGAACAGTGGAAACAGGATTGAATTCGGATAGGGAATTGGAATTCTTCCTAGGGGACTGAAAAACTACTACTTCCTGTATGATGTAATTGATTAGCTCTCATTATCCGTTATCCTGTACACTTGTAAATAATTTGTGTCACAAATGTGCTTTTAGTGTAGTACTGACTTTCATTGTATATTGTGCACATACGAAGTGATGATCAATGGTTCTCAAACGTGCAATTACTCACAACTAGTAAGTGGGGATTTGATCTTTTTCCCCTTTTTGACTTTATTCCTCTTCTTTTTGACTTTTGAAATAGGAGGTGACTTATTGCATAGGATTGGCAAAATTATATATTCAGTTCGTCAGAAAGATTATTATTTACTTGTATTTTAATAGTGTAAGTGCCTTATCTGTGCATTTTTTCTGGTGGCTTATCTATTTTATTATATTTTATTTTTATTTAATGTGGTTTTGGCTTATAACATTAGTGTAACGAGCAGCTATTGTGCTATATTTGATTTCTTTTGATAATTCAATTTAAATAGTGGGGTCTAGATATTGGTTAAGTAATTGATGTGTGTTGCGCAAAATACTTCCGTACTCATGAAGATTTATTGTATCCTTTTTCTTCTCTCCTCCGATTTTTCGTTTCCTTCTTATTTTTGGTTAGTGTGTGTGATTCACTGGATTGTATTACAACCACAATGGTAGACGGAGTGGCTGTCCGTCTTCGATGTCAACGCCCCGGTCAATCGGGACGTCGAACCCGGAAGTATATTTAACCTCCGGGTTCGGGTGTACTCGTTTAGCGTACACGCTAGGCGTCCATACCGAAAGACGCCGTTTTTCTCTTGAATACTTAATTGTTTATGGAATAATTTGGGGTAAGTTATCGATAATGATATTTGGAGCTTGTTAGGTATGTGCACATTTTGCTAGTAGTTTAAATGTACAAATTAAGTTATTATCGGCACTTTGGAGATTTTTTTCGCACTTGTTTACTACGATTCATTAGTTACTCTCGGTTGTATGGTATGATCCCTGTTTGGGTGTCACAAATATGGATTATTAGTCAATGTTTATTCTGTACAAGTAAGAGCTATAAAAGTATCTGCCTTCACGAACTATTAGTTTATTGCAACATATTTATTTCTCCCTTTTCTTCAGATTAGATTTGAAACATAGATTGATAGCAGTTTTGTTTGGAGAACGTAATTGAATGGTTGCATATTGATGACTATTTGTCTCTTGAATTTCTTGTGGATTTATAAGGTATTTGAGTGTAATTGAATTTTCTTTGGGACTTTAACACACTATGGGCTATAGGTGATTTTATTTGGTGTTCTTTCTTTGGTCTTTCACGTGTAGGTTAACATGTTGTAGCTGGTGTTCTCTTATTATTCACAGGTGTTTTAGCAAACGTCTTTTAGATGGGTTTTTGTTGTTGACCTATTTCCTCTAACCTTTTTTTGATATATTAATATAAACACTAACTCCTTCCTTTGGTTTTTGTATTACACACTTGTTGTGAACTGGGCGTTTGAGAACTTTGATCTTAACTCGTGTGTTATCTTTATGATTTCTAGCCCTGAAGAAGTCGTTAGGGATGTTATCATTTCCCAAGACGAAACACGTGTTGGCTGGAAGTGGCTGGAAGTGCAATCTACCTTTGATGTTCTGAATATTTCCAATAAACTTTTGGATTCATCAATGGACTCTAATACTTGCTCTATGAGCCATGGACTCTTATGATACTGTCTATTCATCATACTATTCTATACTTGGTTCCATAAGTGGGGAACCTCACTGTGTATTGTAACAATGAAGACCATAATGGACTGATCTGGTAGATTATCTCTTAAAACAACAGTTTCATTCTTTAGTGGCCCCCATCTAGGCTCAATCTAAAAGGACATTATCGAAGAAAACTGTAGTTTCTTCCATCCTAAGACTATTGTGCAATGCAGGCTATTTCTGAACAATCGCCTGTGAAGCACATATGAGCCCTTAAAACACCCCAAAATAATAAGTATATTCAGAACTAGTAAATATTGTGAGGCAAGGCTCTAAGATGAGACCGAGTGATGGTTGCTGATGCCTGAAGTACAGGGTTCAGGTGACTCTACTGAGCCTCTATGGGGTACGAGTCACTGATTAATACTGGGGAGAGGAGTGCAGATGAGACAACACTGTCTGACCTGCCTGGTACACTCTGCGCAAGGTGACTCAAAGTCTCATGAAACTGCTGCATAATGAAAAAGCAATTATTTTAGGATATTTGTCTGGAGAGACTTAAAAATAACTTTAGAACAGCAAATGTATGTCCCTTAAGGGGGGTTCCGATTCATGTTGATTGTTGATGCTAAAACTGCTGCAGTGAAAGTTGTGAAAGCTTCTCAATCTACGAGCTGAAGACACCCCTTTCAGGAGTCAAGGAACATAGGATATCTCAACTTGGGCAAGTATCAATAAGACAAATAAACAAGGATCTCCAGCCAGTGCTGGGATGTATTGCCAGAAAACAGAGTAACTAATTTAACGATACTCACTCCTTATGTCAAATCATGAACTCTACGGAAGAGTAATATGTGAAAACAATTAGTCCCATATTTGGAGATTGAAAATGCTGAGACTAACTTTGTTTAGTTTCAGTTTAAATCTTTATCTACGATAAGATGCCATTTCACAAGGACAATAAGAAGGAGGAAGAGCAGCAGAAGGCTACAGATCGAGAGTTACAATCCCAGGAAACATAGCCAATGCACTGAGGGAGAACAGCAGAGCCAAGTATTGACTGAACTCCAAACACAACTGAGGTTTGTCCTAAAGTGGTAGTTGATGCTAGCATCGGTTGGGACTGTAGACGGGTAGAGTTTGGGGAGAGGGGACTACACGAGCACATGCAATGCTCTCCAGTACAGTCTGCAAAGATTGGCAGACACTTTACACTTCAACAACATGTGAGACAGATTTGCATGGTGTGATGTTTATCTCCAACAATGTGAGTATACTTTTAATCCAAGAATTGATATCTTCAGAGGTAACTGTTATTTGTGCTATCATTTAGAATTCTTCTCCTATTACTCACTCAACCAAATATCTTCTGTTAGTTCCAATTCACGTTCTTTTTCTTAATCACTTTTAGATTTGTGAAGACTGCAAGTTATCATCCGAATTATATCTGTAAAGCTTAGTAAATTATGCAGTAAACGTTGTTAAAGTTTAACAGTACAGTAGGTTTTTCGGCTTAGCAGTATGACATTTTACTAAATTAATGACACTACTGCTCAGTGTAGACACTGTAAGTGTACAACTCATTCGTAGGCCACAAGTATCATTTATCTAACAGAAGGTAACAGAGGAGTGATTTTGAATAAGTTGACTATTAAAATGAATGGTTGTTGGTGCTATGTGCATCCATTTATGTTTTTCAGAGTCTAGTGTAGACAGAAATTAGCAGAATAAAGTTCCAATGGTAATTCCTAATACCAGGGAAACTATATCCACCCTTAGCAGCTGGGATTTTAAGTTTGCTACATGAGAAGGACTGCTTAACTTCTGGACCGCTAACAAAAACTTAAAAGTAACTACTCCTATGCCCTGTACACAAATTTATAAGGCAAAATATAAAGAGTTCAGTACATAAAAATAAATTCTCTGCAGCAGATTAATTTTTACTATATTGACTCTGGTGCAACGCCTGAGGACCAGCTCATGCCATCTAGCTATATCTAGACCATTTTGGTCTGGAAATCTAGTTAAATGATATTAAATTATCATTAAATTACACTGGAGAACATTATCTCCAATATTTAGGGGGTCATTCCAACCTTGGCGGGCGTGGCCGCCATGCGGCCAAAATTCCGCGGCCCCCATTCTGACATTCCTGCTGGGCCGGCGGGCGCTAACCAAGTTAGCCCCTGCCGGCCCAGCGGGAATGAGGGCCGCAACACAGGAGCCGGCTCCGAATGGAGCCGTCGGTGTTGCGGCCGTGCAACGGGTGCAGTTGCACCCGTCGCTCTTTTCACTGTCTGCTAGGCAGACAGTGAAAAGCTGGCCAGGGCCCTGTTAGGGGGCCCCTGCACCGCCCATGCCAGTGGCATGGGCAGTGCAGGGGCCCCCAGGGGCCCCAGAACACCCCTTACCGCCAGCCTCTTCCTGGCAGTGAAAACCGCCAGAAACAGGCTGGCGGTAAGGGGGTCAGAATCCCCAGGGCAGCGCTGCCCTGGCGGATTCTCCCAGCCGGGGCAAAAGCGGCGGAAAACCGCCGGCCCTGGCGGGGCGACCGCGGCTTTACCGCAGCAGTCAGAATGGCATTTGAAGCACCGCCAGCCTGTTGGCGGTGCTTCCGTCATTCTTGACCCTGGCCGTCCAAGACCGCCACGGTCAGAATGACCCCCTTAGTGTCGAGAGTCCTAATGAAATGGAATATTGTATCTTATTATCGAGCATTCTTGAAATGGACATTCTTTTTTTATTTAGACCAAATAATTAAATAGCCTGAAAATTCGCCAATTTTGTGTAAATAGTTCCAAAAATGAATGCAGACAAATTAGGGTATCAGTGAAAGTCACAAGCGTATTTGCATTATTGTGCCCCTACTTGATCTCCCTTTATGTAATTTTTCTACAAGGTGTTCCAAAGATAAAGACAAATGAAAAAGTAGAGGACATCGAAGGCACAACTGTCAAGTATCTTTAATACTGATATTTAATTGGAGAGCAGAAATGTTATTCGGTATCCTTTTCAGCTTACTTGCAAGTATTCTTCAATTGCATCATCGTTAATTAGTGCATAAAGATAGAGCTGACCCAGACAAAAAGGTCTGTGCAGGAAAATAATGTCCGACTCATTTAATGGGCTGGGAAAAGTTTAACTTTGATGTAGCCGAGTTAAAAAAAAAATGTACAAATGGCATGCATATTTACTGGTCTGAAAACGTTTAAAAGAAAGGAAAAAAATGGGGGGGGGGCACATGAAATTAAGCCCATGAGATGTTTCCAGTTTAAATAGGACTAATAGTATGCCTCACCTTAAGCTGTGATGGACAGATTTGTGGCCATTTAGGTTCGTTTGTTTCCTTTTGCGATATCCTCCAACTCATTCTGTCAAATTCCCTGGCACTTTAAACAAGTTAACAAGTTATCAATTATATATTTCAACCCCAAAAATTATCCAGCTCACTTTTCCAAGACCATTCTGTTAAGATACGACACAAGTATTGATCCCCACTAGAGGAGTGGCAGATTTAACTCTGCATTGCTGTATGAATTTCGGGCTCAGGGAGATAGAGGGTTGAATTCAGTAACTGTTTTTCAGAGAGCATAACAACTAAAATGGTCAGCCAGAATCAAAGTGGCTAAGCTGGTTACATTGGTTACTGCCATGATCCCACTAGAAATACTGACTGAGTAGCTGTTTTCTCTCTGCCGTTTTAACATTTAAGTTGAAATTCTGGCTTGCCTCTCCTGTGTTCCTAGGTGTACACAAATGCCACAGTTTCTTCTCACACTAGAATGGGGATCAGGGTGTGTTGAGACCATTATTATTATTCAAGTATTTCAGCACAGAATGAGGGGGGTTATGGGAATGAACAGACAGTCGATGGCTCATATTAAACTCAAGGAGTTGACTGTAAAGGCCTTGGAGACCTGCCCTTTTGTAATGGCATAATGGCGTATGTGCTGTACCTGCAGAAGATATCAAGAATCTTGGTTTTAAACTGGAATTTCCCAGGCATCTCAAACTTCAGATGTATAAATGTTCTATTTTTATCAACTTAAATTGTTCAGCTGAACACTTCTCTTGGTAGCTTTCCTGCAGTCATCTCATTTCTGCCTTAACTGGAGTAGGATACTATGCCCATCCCCTAGTGATCCACAGCACAGCTGCACCATGGTGTCAGTTGCCCCTTCACCTCCACCGTTTTGATCATGTTTTTTCTCCTAGGGCTTTAGACTATCTATTCTTCTGAGAAGTCATAATTTAACTCTTCTGCTTGTTGTACTGTCCATGTTCCTGCAGACCTGTCCCTATGTACAAACTGCATCAAGCATAGCACTGTCATTTTCCTCAAATTGTTTTCTCTCAATTTTCAAGTTGTGTCCTTTCCCATTCTTTCTGTTTATGCATTGGAGCCCCTAGCTCATCTTCATCACCATTTTCCGTGGATACTGGAGTACAGAGAATGTTTTTTTGAATTTCAATAAAAAGCAAGTTACGAAAACACACAACATATACCTACTTTTGCAAAGGTCAAGGAAGAGTTCTTCAATTCCTTTATTCTGTTTGGCTGAAGTGTGATAGTGCTTTGCTCACACAGATTCTGCATACCTGTTGGCAATCAAGAACTATTAAATATAATGCAAATGTAGATTTATTAAACAAAAATATTACATTTGTAGGAACATCAGCTAAATGCATAAAGAGACTATGGACAATTCTCTGTTTAACATTTTGTGAACTGCGCAATATAATCAAAACCAGCTGTGAAATTAAACTAGTGAGGGAGCATTCATCCTTCTAATATAGATTGCAATTATATCACTATACAATATCTGAGCAAGCAGCAGCCTTCCGATTTAGAACAGTGTGATACAAACAAGAACCTTTGAACTTACAGAATGATGAAATGCAATGGAGCTGTTGCATGCTCGGTACTCAATTCACCAAGATTCGTTATTAATCACTACGCAAGTGTGTTGCACATTTCTTCAGCTTTAAATGCTAGAAGTCTATGAAAATGGATAAATACCACGTCTCTATGCATCACAAACACCAATTTAAGTTTAAAAATAATGTATTTAAAAAGCCAGTGCAGTTTTAAAAAATGCAGACGCCACATCAAGGGGCACCTTTTAAACCAATGTTTGGAAGTTAAAATGTTGCTAAGCTTGGCTATGCGAACCCGTTTGCCTCTCTATAAGGTGCTGTAGAACAAAAAATATTTTTCCTAGTTACCAAAGTCAAAGCTCAGCGTCTAGTATATTTGCAGATCCGGTTAATTTAAAATATATGCCAATGTTCTGGATGCAATTCTTGCTCAAGGTTTCTAGTATAATCAAGAGAGAACGAAGCAGTACTGGCGTGAATACTTAACGTTTCATCTTATTATACATTTTTAAAATGCGTCTGAAACTGTTTGCACAGTTTGTCACCTACAAGTCACTCTCATATCCCAGCACGCCAGAGTTTGTGTTTCTCAAATCTTAGGAAGTCAGTAAAATGGATATATTTAGGCACATGCTTGACTCATTCCCAGTCGTCATGCTGGGAGTCCCACAGTAACTTTGTCATAGCAGTACAAACAAATTCCTTTAGAAACAACGTCCAACTTTAGTAACACAATTAACTCATAAGATGATACTTTCTCTTGAGGTAATGAGTACAGGGTGCACTGATCTCCACTCACCTAGAGGATTCTACTGGTCAGATTTCCACAGGACTAGTGTTAAAAAAATACAAAAAGAAATAGACTCCGTTGGGGGAGGAAGGATGGTCACAAGAGAATCTATGAAAGGTCCCAATGCTAGCCAGTTGTACCTACAGGACAGAAACGTGGTTCGTTTCCAGCAATGAATCTTTCACAGATTCACATCCTAAATCAGATGAGCAAGTAATATACAGTATATAACTCAGCTGCATCACAAGCATAATGTGTTGTGACACTGTTTAATTATTTAAATATTTACATTTATCAGAAAGGGGGGTATATAATGAGAAACCAATATGGTGTAATATTGCTATCAAGCGTTCTGATGACATCATAAACCACAAGGTCAAAGGGCAGAGTGGTTTGTATATGTCACCAGAACACCAAGCTGGCGACAATAGCAAAAGTGGACCGTATATCATGTTAGGTGTTAGATTTTTAACCCCTTCACTGCCAC
Organism: Pleurodeles waltl; assembly: GCF_031143425.1. NCBI lineage: Eukaryota > Metazoa > Chordata > Amphibia > Caudata > Salamandridae > Pleurodeles > Pleurodeles waltl. The sequence continues at coordinate 838,960,751 of NC_090442.1, forward strand.
GTCTTTCCCCCCTCAGGTGCTAGGTCTTTTTTGGCTATTTGGGGCAGTTTACGCTTAGGCCTTCATAACTTTTTGTCCACATAAGCTACCCACGCCAAATTTGCGTCCTTTTTTCCAACATCCTATGGATTCTAGAGGTACCCAGAGTTTGTGGGTTCCCCTCGAGGAGACCAAGAAATTAGCCAAAATACAGCAAGACGTTTTATTAAAAAAACAAAAGGAAAAAGGGCTGCAGAAGAAAGCTTGTGGTGTTTTTTTCGCTGAAAATGGCATCAACAAAAAGTTTCTGGTGCTAAAATCACCATCTTCCCAGCTTTCGGGAACAGAGAAACTTGAATCTGAAAACCACATTTTTCAACATAATTTTGGCATTTTACTGGGACATGCGCCATTTTTCCTATTTTTTGTGCTCTCAGCCTTCTTCCAGTTAGTGCCAGAAATGGGTGTGAAACCAATGCTGGATCCTGGACAGCTAAACATTTCTGAAAAGTAGACAAAATTCTAAATTTAGCAAGGGATTATTTGTGTAGATCCTTTGAGGTTTTCCTACAGAAATTAATAGCTAAAAAATAAAATATTGAAATTGAGGTGAAAAAAAGAGCCATTTCTGTCCACGTTTTCTTCTATAACTTTTTTCCAGCTATGGCAGATTTTTGAAAGCAATATACTGTTACGTCTAATGGATTCTCCTGGTTGCGGTGCTATATAGGGCTTGTAGGTTCCTCAAGAACCCTAGGTACCCAGAAACAATAAAGAAGTTGCACCTTGCAATGGGTTTTCATTGTATACTGGGTATACAGCAATTCATTTGGTGAAATATAAAGAGTGAAAAATAGGTATCAAGGAAACCTTTGTATTTCCAAAATGGGCACAAGATAAGGTGTTGAGAAGCAGTGGTTATTTGCACATCTCTGAATTCTGGGGTCCCCATACTAGCATGTGAATTACAGGGCATTTCTCAAATAGATTTTTTTTTACACACTTACTTTTGGAAGGAAAAAATTTACAGAAAGACAAGGGGTAATAACACTTGTTCTGCTATTCTGTGTTTCCCCCAAGTCTCCCGATAAAAATGGTACCTCACTTGTGTGGGGAGGCCTAGTGCTGGGGACAGGAAATGCAAAATGGACACATCACGTTTTTACATTGAAATCTGATGTGTTTTTTGGAAAGTGCCTAGTTGTGGATTTTGGCCTCTAGCTCAGCCAGCACCTAGGGAAACCTACCAAACCTGTGCATTTTTCAAACTAGACACCTAGGGGAATACAGAATAGGGTGACTTGTGGAGCTCTCACCAGGTTCTGTTACCCGGCAGCAGTTACAAACCTCAATATTTGGGGGAAAAAACACTTTTTCCTCACATTTCGGTGACAGAAAGTTCTGGAATCTGAGGGGAGCAAAAAACCTTCTTCTACCCAGCCTTCTCCCAGGTCTCCAGATAAAAAAAGACAATTCACATGTGTAGGTAGGCCTAGTGCCCGTGACAGGAAATGCCCCAAAACACTACATGGACACATCAAAATGATCAAATACAAAACTACCTGTTTTGGCTGGAGGGCGGGAATCACTGCACCAGCACACAAATCTCCTACCACCCAGTGTTCCCCCTCAATCTCTTGATAAAAATAATACCTCACTTGTGTAGGTGGGCCAAGTGCCTGTGACAGGGAAGAGACAAAAACATGTTGAAATTGAAGGGTAACCAAAGCGGGTCCAAAAGGGCAGTTTGAAAAAAAAAAATTCAGGCTGACAAGTGGGGCAGAATTTTTAATCGGTATAGATGCAACAATGATGGGTTGTAGAACTGTTGTGGATTTGTGCAGATTCCGGAAGGTTCTAATCCAAAAATGTGGGGAAAATGTGTGATTTCAAGCAAAGTTGGAGATTTGCAGGGCGCTGTGGGTAGGAATATGGTGCGGGGTGCATGTGAAGCACCCCACCCTAGACTCACCCAGATTTTAGTTTTTAGATGTGTCTAGGTCTCGTAGATTTTTCTACATGTTAGCGTCCCAAAGTGAAAAAAGTGCAGTCCTCACCATTCCAAGTGGGACTATTTTGAGAGTTAAGACAAGCTCTCAAGGCCCAAATGTAAAAACAAAATCCAAAATAATCAAATGTCCTCTTGCTTGCTGTAGGGATAAGATCTTTTAGTGTGCAGTAGGAGAGCTGAAAGACTGTCACCCCCCTTAGTTGGGGTCGGGGCATACTGGTTGGTAGCCGCCACCGTCCCACTTTTTTTTCTTTTTTTTTTTAATTCCCTGAGATCTAGTAGGCTTTCTGCACCCCTGGGGAGTGGATCGGGGGTAATTGCCCTATTGATCCACCGGTGGGCAGAACAACTTTGTCCCCATTTTTTTGGGGTGGGGGTATGGCATTACCCCACCCTCTTTTTTTGAAAAAAATCTTCCCAGTCTCTGCTAGGCTTTCTGCCGCCCTTGGGGGCAGATAGGCCTTACAAAAATAGGCCGATCTGCCCCAAGGGGTGGACTTGGGGCAGTGGGTGGGAGGCTCATGGAGGGAGAGCTAGCGCTCATGACATGAGCCGGAAGCAGGACGAGCACCACTACCGAGGAAGTAACCACCTCATCCAGGGCACCCGAGGGGTTAAAATAAAATAAAAAGTTTTCCTCAATGTGCAGCCAACAGAAGGTATAGATTGGAATTAGATTAAAGATTATATTTACCTCTCATGAAACTGAAGCACAAGGTAAGGGCCAGTGGATTTATGCAACTGTGTGGCTGTGGCATTTACTACACAATTTTGTGGCAGATTACACACAAATGCAGTTTCTAGTTCCAAAAGAAGAAAATAACACATCCAAAAGATGTGCTGCATAATTTGCAATGTCTGCCACACAATTCAGATACCCTTACTTCATAATTATCTCTTCAATACTGCATAATCCTAGTAACTCTGATGACAGCAGTGAAGTTCTGCAGATTGGTTTGGGGAGCGTTGATATGATGATGAATTTTATATTTCACAAGGAACTAGGAAATATTTCCATCATTTACGGTTCTTTGTGAAATATGTTTTGATACTATTGTATTTAGTGCAATAAATGCCCCCTTACAAGTAAGAATATAATATGGTCCAATATGTCATTGAGAGGTTTGGTTGGTTTATAAACCACAAGGCAGAAGGCAAAATTATTTGAAAATATCATCAAAACCCAGAATGGGAACATGGGGCCATATTACATGTGTTATCTGTTATTTATTTTTTGTAATATTACATTTTTGGGGGTTATAAGCCTGCAATGCAGTTTTCTTCAAAGTGCAGCTAACAGCAGACATTGCTTGGAATTAGAATATTTAGATGTTTATATTTCATGCATAAGTGGTCTATAAAACAAAGGACAGTGGTTAAGACCAGAGAAGTTCTAGGATTCTGTTGTTGCAGAGTTTAAAGCATAAATATTATTTACCACATAATTAGCATAATTTTGTAGATTTCACATGTTGTTGCTAAAATAGATGAGAAGAATACCGCAAGAGAATGTGCCACATAATTTAGATACACTTGCCACAGAATTTGGTCCTCCATGCCACATAGTCTTAGTACCCCTTATAATGGTAAAGTTCTGTAGAGTGTTTTTGGGTCTATCATCATGTCGACGAAATCAATATTTCACAGAACACCATGAAATATATTCCATATTTCACAAGCTCCTGTGGAATATGGTTTATTGTGCCACTGAATGATGTGCAATAAAAGCAAACAAACACAACATATTTGATTTATTGGGACCTTTTAGTGCATGAAACCTATCAAAATAAAAGTGCACCCAGTGTTGGTTTTTCATGAAAGCAGTATAAGGGGTCAGGGTGGAGGTACCTGGAGGTAGGGGTCTTTTAGGGTCAAATTATGACACTAAAATGTTTTGCTTTTCACTACATCCAATATTCACGAATATCTGTGAAAAAAACATTCACAGACACATTCATACACTAAATCATTCACTCATAAAAGCACTCAGCCACTCATGCACCCATTCAGACCCTCATGCACACACTCAGACACTGATGCACCCACTCACTGATCTACTCAAACCGCCACACATCCACTCATAGAACCATTCAGACCCCCAGGCTCCCACCCTCACACCCAGACACTTTCACAGCCCCTCTCACACCCATTCGTACACCCAGAGACAGACTGTGCGGGGTTGGGTGGTTGTAGGGGTTTGCCACAGGGCCTGGCTGCAGGCTGTGTGCGGCGCTGGGTTGGGTGGTTATAGGGTATTGGCCGACCCCTGCCGCACATGGCCAAAGGCCGTGCGTGGAGGTGGTTGGGTTAACGTATAGTAATTCAAATTTATGTTAAAAAACAGAAAATTACCCCAAAAAAAAAAAGCCAAAGTTTACAGGGGCTTTATTGTTAGGAAATAGAATTTAAAAAAAAACAACAAAGAAATTCACTTAAAAACACCAAAGGTTACAGGGACGTTATAGTTAGGTTCTGAATTTACTCATACAAAACCATAGAAATTCAGCAGTTATAGTTAAGAGTTATTTCAAGTAACTGTAACTCATGCCCTAAGGTAACTATAACTCGCCATGCACTGGTAACTACCCCAGATATAACAGGACCAACGACAACTTTTATAATGTCAATAAAAATATCAGTGAAACATTAGCAGTCAAATTATTGAAGAAAACACTGTGCATGGCAGGATCGCGAGTGAGAGTTACCTTATGGCGCGAGTTACAGTTACTTGAAAAAACTAACTATAGCTGCTGAATTTCTATGGCTTTGTAAAAGTAAATTCAGAATTTTACTAAAACGTGCCTACAACCTTTTTTTTAAAGGAAATATATAAATATATGTGTGTGTGTGCATATATATATATATATATATATATATATATATATATATATATATATTGGAAGATGCAGGATCACAAGAAAACAACAGCCAGCCAGGGCAAAAATCTGGATCCCAAAGGATACAAAGAGCCACAAGAAAATGTAATATCCAAGAAAGAAGTGACTCAAACAGATGATCTCATTAAAGAACAAAAATATATTTCTACTACAACGTTTCAGCTTCCGCCTTCCTCAGGTAGTACAAGATGGTTTGCTCAGTGGCTGCACAGCAGACACTGCTGGATTTTCAAAAAGCATCATGAGTGAAGATTCCAATTGGAATGTGGAATCAATGCAGTCCTGAGAACTCTTCAGATATGCAGAAATCAAGTGGTATTGTCAGTGATGTTCAGTCCATCTGGATGCAGAGATTTTAAACGGTACATCCAGAAATTTTCTCTGATGTCCAGTAGTTCTTCCTTTAAAACATGCTCCACAGGGAAAATGTTCAAATCTGATAGTAAATGGTCCACAAGGTTAAAATGGTATATATATGGAAAATGTCACTTACCCAGTGTACATCTGTTCGTGGCATGAGACGCTGCAGATTCACATGCTGCGCATTATCCTGCCATCTAGTGTTGGCCTCGGAGTGTTACAAGTTGTTTTTCTTCGAAGAAGTCTTTTCGAGTCACGAGACCGAGGGACTCCTCCCTTTCGGCTCCATTGCGCATGGGCGTCTACACCATCTTAGATTGTTTTCCCCGCAGAGGGTGAGGTAGGAGTTGTGAATATACTAGATGTGCCCATGCAATGGAGTAGGTATATATATACATAATGTGTAAAGAATATTTATTTAAAAATTTACAATTTTCATTCAACTAATAACAGCTGCAGGCTCCCGGGGAGGTGGGAGGGCGCATGTGAATCTGCAGCGTCTCATGCCACAAACAGATGTACACTGGGTAAGTGACATTTTACGTTCAGTGGCAGGTGTAGCTGCAGATACACATGCTGTGCATAGACTAGTAAGCAGTAGTCTCCCCAAAAAACGGTGGCTTAGCCTGTAGGAGTTAAAGTTGTTTGAAATAATGTTCGTAATACAGCCTGTCCAACTGTGGCTTGTTGTGTTGTTAACACATCTACACAGTAATGTTTTGTGAACGTATGAGGCATAAACCATGTGGCTGCCTTACAGATTTCTGTCATGGGTATATTCCCAAGAAAAGCCATTGTGGCGCCTTTTGTCCTAGTGGAGTGCGCCTTTGGTGTAATAGGTAGATCTCTTTTTGCTTTAATATAGCAAGTTTGAATGCATTTGACTATCCATCTGGCGATGCCTTGTTTGGATATAGGATTACCTGCATGAGGTTTTTGGAAGGCTACAAACAATTGTTCTGTTTTACGAAATTGTTTTGTTCTGTCAATGTAATACATTAGTGCTCTTTTTATGTCTAATGTATGTAAGGCTCTTTCCGCTACTGAGTCTGGTTGCGGAAAGAAGACTGGGAGTTCCAGAGTTTGGATTAGGTGGAATGGTGATATGACCTTTGGTAAGAAATTGGGATTTGTACGGAGAACCACTTTATGTTTATGTATTTGTATAAAGGGTTCTTGAATAGTAAATGCTTGTATCTCACTTACTCTTCTAAGTGATGTGATAGCTATGAGAAAGGCTACTTTCCAAGTCAAGTATTGCATTTCACGAGAGTGCATGGGTTCGAATGGTGGTCCCATGAGTCGTGTTAATACAATATTAAGGTTCCACAAAGGTACTGGTGGTGTCCTTGGGGGTATGATTCTTTTTTAGTCCCTTCATAAATGCTTTAATGACTGGGATTCTAAAAAGCGATGTTGCATGTGTTATCTGCAGATCGGCAGATATTGCAGTGAGATGTATTTTAATGGAAGAGAATGCTAGATTAGACTTTTGTAAGTGTAATAAGTAACTTACAATGTCCTTTGTGGAGGCATGTAGTGGTTGAATGTGATTAGTGTGGCAGTAGCAAACAAATCTTTTCCATTTGTTTGCGTAACAATGTCTTGTTGTAGGTTTTCTAGCTTGTTTAATGACCTCCATACACTCTTGTGTAAGGTTTAGATGTCCGAATTCTACGACTTCATGAGCCAGATTGCTAGATTGAGAGATGCTGGATTGGGGTGTCTGATCTGTTGTTTGTGTTGTGTTAAAAGATCTGGAATGTTTGGTAATTTGATGTGGGGTACTACTGATAAGTCCAACAGTGTTGTGTACCACGGTTGGCGAGCCCAGGTTGGTGCTATGAGTATTAGTTTGAGTTTGTTTTGACTTAGTTTGTTGACCAGATAAGGAATGAGTGGGAGAGGGGGAAAGCGTAAGCAAATATCCCTGACCAACTGATCCATAGTGCACTGCCCTTGGATTGAGGGTGTGGGTACCTGGACGTGAAGCTTTGGCATTTTGCGTTTTCTTTTGTTGCGTATAGGTCTATGTTTGGTGTTCTCCAGCGGAGGAAGTGATCCTGTAGGATCTGGGGATGAATTTCCCATTCGTGAGTTTGCTGGTGATTTCGACTGAGATTGTCGGCTAACTGATTCTGAATGCCTGGTATGTATTGTGCTATCAGGTGAACGTGATTGTGAATTGCCCAATGCCAAATCTTTTGTGCTAAGAGACACAGGTGGTCATTCCGACCTACGCGGGCGGCGGTTGCCGCCCGCCCGTCGGAATCCGCCTGAATACCGCCCCGCGGTCAATTGACCGCGAGGGGTATTCTGACTTTCCCGCTGGGCCGGCGGGCGATCTGATTCAGATCGCCCGCCGGCCCAGCGGGAAAGCGCCTTCCACAAGGAAGCCGGCTCGGAATCGAGCCGGCGGAGTGGAAGGCGTGCGACGGGTGCAGCAGCACCTGTCGCGCTTTTCAGTGTCTGCATCGCAGACACTGAAAAACCTAGTTGGGCCCTGTTAGGGGGCCCCTGCCGTGCCCATGCCATGGGCATGGGCACGGCAGGGGCCCCCAGGGGCCCCGCGACCCCCCCTACCGCCATCCTGTTCATGGCGGCTTTCCCGCCATGAACAGGATGGCGGTAGGGGGGGTCAGAATCCCCTCGGCGGCGCAGCGAGCTGCGCCGCCTTGGAGGATTCTAAGGGTCAGTGGAAAACCGGCGGGAGACCGCCGGTTTTCCCGTTCTGACCGCGGCCAAAGCGCCGCGGTCAGAATGACCAAGGGAGCACCGCCGGCCTGTCGGCGGTGCTCCCGCCCCCGTTGGCCCTGGCGGTAGGGAACCGCCAGGGTCAGAATGAGGGCCACAGTTGTGACGAGTGTCCCCCCCCTTGTTTGTTGAGATAATACATTGTTGTCATGTTGTCGGTTTTGACAAGGATGTGTTTGTGGGCTACCAGTGGTTGAAATGCTTCTAATGCTAGAAGCACCGCTAGCAGTTCCAAATGATTTATGTGAAGTTATTTTTGCTGATTGTCCCATTGACCCTGTATGCTGTGCTTGTTGAGGTGTGCTCCCCACCCCATCATGGAAGCATCTGTTGTGATAACAGCTTGAGGCACTGGGTCTTGGAATGGCAGCCCTCTGTTTAAATTTATAGGGTTCCACCATTGAAGCGAGAAGTGTGTTTGGTGGTCTATCAACACTAGGGCCCTCATTCTGACCTTGGCTGTCGGCGGAGAGGCGGCGGTCGGACCGCGAACAGACCGGCGGTATTAAAAATGGCATTCTGACCGCGGCGGTCACCGCCGCGACCGACCGCCACTTCCCCACTCCGACAGCCACGGCGGTCATGACCGACGGGCTGGAGTCTGCGCACTCCGGTCCGGCGGTCGACCCAAGACCGCCAACGGTATCATGACCCTGCTTACCGCCGCGGTTTCTGGCGTTCGGGAACCGCCATGCGAACCATGGCGGTAGGCACTATCGGGGCCAGGGAATTCCTTCCCTGGCACTGATAGGGGTCTCCCCCACCCCCCACTGCCCCCCCGAGTCCTCCCCCCACACCCTCCACCCCCCTGCCACCCCCCAGAGGTGGTACGAACCCCCTCCCCACCCCCACCCCGACATGCACATACACGCACCCCGACATGCACACACCCCCAACATGCACATATACACACCCCCTACACACACACATACACAACGGGGACACATACCCGCACACATACATGCCGACATGCGCACCCGCCGAACTACACACATTGCCCATAGGCACAGCAGCACTCCCCGCCCGCATGCACGCACTCACACACCCCCTCTACACACTCACACGCACACCCCCATGCACGCACACATCACACAACACCCCCCCACCCCCTCCCCTCACGGACGATCAACTTACCTTGTGCGTTGGTCCTCCGGGAGGAGACGGGAGCCATAGGGACGTGACCGCCAACAGAAGACCGCCAACAGAAGACCGCCACACAGAAATGTGGGTCGTAATTCTGGGGGCGGTGTTCTGCTGGCGTGGCGGTGGAGGTTGACCAGTCTCCACTTTCCCGCCGACCGCCAGTGTGGCTGCTGGCGGTATTCCGGCGGAACGCTCCCAGCGGTCGGAATACGCGCAGCGGCATACCGCTGCGGTCGGCGGTCTTTACCGCGGCGTAACTCGGCGGTCTTGCGAAAAGACCGCCAAGGTCAGAATGAGGGCCTAGATCTTGAAGTTGACCCTGTGCTTGTGTCCATTGTTTTGCTAGGCACTGTTGTAAGGGTCGCATGTGTAATCTTGCATTTGGGACAATGGCTATGCATGAAGACATCATGCCTAGAAGTTTCATTACAAACCTTACTGTGTAGTGTTGGTTTGACTGTATGCTTGATGTTATATTTTGGAACGCTTGGACCCTTTGTGGGCTTGGAGTGGCAATTGCCTTTTGTGTGTTGAGTGTTGCTCCCAAGTATTGTTGTATTTGGGATGGTTGCAGATGTGATTTCTGGTCATTTATAGAGAACCCTAGTTTGTGTAGAGTTTCTATGACGTATTGCGTGTGAAGAAGACACTGTTGTTGAGTGTTGGTTTTTATTAGCCAGTCATCTAAGTATGGGAATACGTGCATGTGCTGTCTCCTTATGTGAGTGGCTACTATTGCTAGGCATTTTGTGAATACCCTTGGGGCCGTTGTTATCCCGAACGGTAACACTTTGAATTGATAGTGTACGCCGTGTATTACAAACCTTAAGTATTTTCTGTGAGAAGGATGGATGGGTATGTGAAAGTACGCATCCTTGAGATCCAATGTTGACATGTAGTCCTCCTTTTTTAGTAAGGGAACCACGTCTTGAAGTGTTACCATGTGGAAGTGGTCTGATTTGATGAAGAGATTCAGGGCCTGATTCTAACTTTGGAGGACGGTGTTAAACCGTCCCAAAAGTGGCGGATATACCACCTACCGTATTACGAGTTCCATAGGATATAATGGACTCATAATACGGTAGGTGGTATATCTGCCACTTTTGGGACGGTTTAACACCGTCCTCCAAAGTTAGAATCAGGCCCTCAGTGTTCTGAGATCTAAGATAGGTCTTAACGTTTTATCCTTTTTTGGAATTAGGAAATATAAGTCCAGATGTACGAAAGGATTTTACCCATTCTGTGGCTATGGGAAAAAGCTTTCGTACACATGGCCCATAGTGAGTAGATGCCTGTTCCTTTCTGATGGTTGGGTACTAGCTCTATTGCTTGTTTTTGTAATAGTGCTTATACTTCTATTTGTAATAGGTGTAAGTGTTGTTTGGACAGATTGTGTGCTCTTGGTGGCACATCTGGCGGGAAATTTGTGAATTCTATGCTATAACCATGTTGGATAATGGCTAGGACCCATGCGTCTGTGGTAATGTGTGTCCAGTTTTGATAGTAATCGGTGAGTCCCCCCCCCCACTGGTGATAAGTGTTGGGGTTTTGTGACATTGAAGTCACTGTTTGGTCTGGCTTGTTTGGGGTGTTTGGAACTTCCCCTTCCTCTTGGGAATTGTACCCCTCTATAGGAGCCACAAAACCCTCCCCTTTGGTATTGTGCCTGATAGGTGGGTCTGATTGGAGAGGTGGAAGGCTCTGGTGTTTGCATTCGAAAACCTCCTCTAAATTGTGGCTTTCTAAATGTGCCTCTGACTTGTGGGGAGTAGAGCGCGCCCATGGCTTTGGCCGTGTCCGTGTCTTTTTTTAACTTTTCAATTGCTGTGTCCACTTCCGGCCCAAACAATTGTTCTTGGTTAAATGGCATGTTCAACACCGCTTGTTGGATTTCTGGCTTGAATCTAGAGCTTCTTAACCATGCATGCCTGCGAATGGTTACCGCAGTGTTGACCGTTCGTGCTACCGTGTCTGCTGAGTCTAGTGCGGAGCTTATTTGATTGTTGGATATTGCTTGTCCTTCTTCCACAACCTGTTGGGCACGTTTCTGGTGTTCTTTGGGCAAGTGTTCTATAATGTGTTGCATCTCGTCGCAGTGTGCCCTGTCGCAGCGAGCAAGTAGAGCTTGCGAATTAGCGATCCGCCATTGATTGGCTGCCTGTGCTGCCACTCGTTTGCCCGCTGCGTCAAACTTTCTACTCTCTTTGTCAGGCGGTGGAGCGTCTCCTGACGATTGAAAGTTTGCTCTCTTTCTTGCTGCTCCTACAACCACAGAGTCCGGTGTAAGTTGTTGTGTTATGAACACAGGATCCGTTGGGGGAGGCTTGTACTTCTTTTTCACCCTAGGCATGATAGCCCTTCCTTTAACTGGCTCCTCAAATACCTGTTTTGCATGTTTGAGCATACCCGGGAGCATTGGCAGACTTTGGTAGGAAGCGTGGGTGGATGGCAAGATGTTGAACAGGAAATCATCCTCTATTGGCTCAGAATGCATTGCTACATTGTGGAACGTAGCTGCCCTGGATAGTACCTGCGTATATGCAGTACTGTCCTCTGGAGGGGACAGCTTTGTTGGGTAACAATCCGGACTGTTATCCGATACTGGTGCATCATATAAGTCCCATGCGTCAGGATCATCGTGTGTCATCCCTGTATGTGTGGGTGACTGCATTGGAGGTGTTCCCACTGGAGACAGTTGTGGTGAGTGTGATGGGGAAGGTTATGGTGAAAAGCTTGGTGGTGGGGATTTTTCTCTAGCCACCTTTGCCTTCGGCTGCATTTCTGTCTCCTGAAATGCTAGTTTTCTTTTGGTCTTAATGGGCGGGAGAGTTTGTATTTTTCCAGTCTCTTTCTGGATATGCAACCTCCTTTGTGTATGGTCCAGTTCGTCCATACTTATTTCCTGCTCAAACCTATGTTTTTCTTTCAGTTGGCTGGAAAGTCCTTGCTCTTCTGTGTAAGAGCTTCTTTTCGTCTCCGAAGCCGCTTTTCTCTGTACCGATTTTTCAGAAAATGTCTTTTTCGGTTCCGATGATATTTTCCTCACTTTGGGTGAGTCGAACTCTCAAGATCGTTTGGTGCTGGAATCTCGACTGGAGTCGGAAGTCTTTGGCAAATCTCTGGCCGTTTTCATTGCCGATGTTTGGTCACCTTCTTTTCGATGGGTTAAGCTATGGCCTGCTGGCGGTGGCATCCCCTTGGCCTCAAAAATCTTTGTGTGAGTTTTGGACGGGGCAGGTTTACTCACTGTTCGCTGCACGGTCGAGGTTCGTTCACTTTCGGATTCGTCCAAGTCCGATCCCTGGATGGAAATTCTTTCCTCCTCTCCGACTTCGAGTTGCTCTCTCGGTGTCGACGCCATTTGCAGTCTTCTCGCTCGTCGATCACGTAGGGTCTTTTTAGATCGAAACGCTCGACAGGCCTCGCAAGTATCCTCCCTGTGTTCTGGTGATAGACACAGATTACAGACCAGGTGCTGGTCTGTATAGGGATACTTCGAGTAGCACTTCGGACAGAAGCAAAAGGGGGTCCGGTCCAACAGTCTTCGACGATGGATGTGGTCGGGCCGACCAGGCCCCGCTGAAGAACGGAAGCCCCGAAGGGCCACCGGAGCGTTCTTGATGTTGGTGCCGATACAATAACAGTAACCCGGTACCGAACTATAACAATACCGTAGAATTTTCGATGTTTAGCTAACTTTCCCGATTCTAAATACGGAGCGAAGAGGAACACGTCCGAACCTGATGGCGGAAAGAAAACAATCTAAGATGGAGTTGACACCCATGCGCAATGGAGCCGAAAGGGAGGAGTGTTGGGCTCGGAGTGTTAGAAGTTGTTTTTCTTCAAAGAAGTCTTTTCGAGTCACGAGACCGAGGGACTCCTCCCTTTCGGCTCCATTGCGCATGGGCATCGACTCCATCTTGTTTTCCCCGCAGAGGGTGAGGTAGGAGTTGTGAATATAGTAATTGTGCCCATGCAATGGAGTAAGTATGTATGTACATAATGTGTTTAAAAAATATTTATTTACAAATTTACAAGTTTTACAGTTTTCATTCAACTTATAACGGCTACAGGCTCCCGGGGAGGTGGGAGGGCGCATGTGAATCTGCAGCATCTCATGCCACGAACAGATGTACACTGGGTAAGTGACATTTTCCATTTGATGGCATGTGTAGCTGCAGATACACATGCTGTGCATAGACTAGTAAGCAGTAATCTCCCAAAAAGCGGTGGCTTAGCCTGTAGGAGTTGAAGTTGTTTGAAATAATGTTCGTAATACAGCCTGTCCAACTGTGGCTTGTTGTGTTGTTAACACATCTACACAGTAATGTTTTGAGAATGTATGAGGCGTAGACCATGTGGCTGCCTTACAGATTTCTGTCATGGGTATATTCCCTAGAATAGCCATTGTTGCGCCTTTTTTCCTAGTGGAGTGCGCCTTTGGTGTAATAGGTAGATCTCTTTTTGCTTTGATATAGCAGGTCTGAATACATTTCACTATCCATCCGGCAATGCCTTGTTTGGATATTGGATTTCCTGCATGAGGTTTTTGGAAGGCTACAAACAATTGTTTTGTTTTGCGAAACTGTTTTGTTCTATCAATGTAATACATTAGTGCTCTTTTAATGTCTAACGTATGTAAGGCTCTTTCGGCTACTGAGTCTGGTTGTGGAAAAAAGACTGGGAGTTCCACTGTTTGGTTTAGGTGGAATGGTGATATAACTTTTGGTAAGAATTTGGGATTTGTACGGAGAACTACTTTATGTTTATGTATCTGTATGAAGGGTTCTTGTATAATAAATGCCTGTATTTCACTTACTCTTCTAAGAGAAGTGATAGCTATCAGGAAGGCTACTTTCCAAGTTAAGTATTGCAACTCACAAGAGTGCATGGGTTCAAATGGTGGTCCCATGAGCTGTGTTAACACAATATTGAGATTCCATGAGGGGACTTGTGGTGTTCTCGGGGGTATGATTCTTTTTAATCCCTCCATAAATGCTTTGATGACTGGGATTCTAAAAAGTGATGTTGAATGTGTAATCTGCAGATAGGCAGATATTGCTGTGAGATGTATTTTAATAGAAGAGAATGCTAGTTTAGATTTTTGTAAGTGTAATAAGTAGCTTACAATGTTCTTTGCGGAAGCATGTAGTGGTTGAATTTGATTATTATGGCAGTAATAAACAAATCTTTTCCATTTGTTTGCATAACAATGTCTTGTAGTAGGTTTTCTAGCTTGTTTAATGACCTCCATACATTCTTGTGTAAGGTCTATGGGCCTCATTATGACCCTGGCGGGCGGCGGAGGCCGCCCGCCAGGATCCCGCACTCCAAATTACCGCGCCGCGGTCAAAAGACCGCGGCGGGTATTACGAGTTTTCCCCTGGGCTGGCGGGCGGTTCCAGTTAAACCGCCCGCCAGCCCAGGGGAAAACGACCTTCCCACGAGGATGCCGGCTCGTAATCGAGCCGGCGGAGTGGGAAGGTGCGACGGGTGCTACTGCACCCGTCGCGTATTTCACTGTCTGCAAGGCAGACAGTGAAATACATTTTGGGGCCCTCTTACGGGGGCCCCTGCCGTGCCCATGCCATTGGCATGGGCACGGCAGGGGCCCCCAGGGGCCCCGCTACCCCCCCTACCGCCATCCTGTTCATGGCGGCTTTCCCGCCATGAACTGGATGGCGGTAGGGGGGGTCAGAATCCTCCTGGCTGCGGAGCGCGCTCCGCAGCCATGGAGGATTCCAATGAGCAGCGGAAAGTCAGCGGGAGACCGCTGACTTTCCGCTTCTGACCGCGGCTGAACCGCCGCGGTCAGAATGCTCATTGGAGCACCGCCAGCCTGTCGGCGGTGCTCCCGTGGTCGGTGGCCCTGGCGGCCACCGGCCGCCAGGGTCAGAATGACCCTCTAAATGTTCAAATTCTAAGACTTCAGGAGCCAGATTGCTAGATTGAGCGATGCTGGATTGGGGTGTTTGATCTGTTGTTTGTGTTGAGTTAACAGATCTGGTCTGTTTGGTAGTTTGATATGAGGTACTACTGACAGGTCCAGCAGTGTTGTGTACCACGGTTGGCGAGCCCAGGTTGGTGCTATGAGTATTAGTTTGAGTCTGTTTTTGACTCAATTTGTTTACCAGATAAGGAAGGAGTGGGAGAGGGGGGGGAAAAGCGTAAGCAAATATCCCTGACCAACTCATCCATAACGCATTGCCCTTGGACAGAGGGTGTGGATACCTGGATGCAAAGTTTTGGCATTTTGCGTTTTCTTTTGTTGCGAATAGGTCTATTTGTGGTGTTCCCCAGCGTAGAAAGTAAGTTTGTAGGACCTGGGGATGAATTTCCCATTCGTGTGTTTGTTGGTGAGCTCGACTGAGATTGTCGGCCAACTGGTTTCGAATACCTGGGATGTATTGTGCTATTAGGCAAATGTGATTGTGAATTGCCCAATGCCAAATTTTTTGTGCTAAGAGACACAGTTGTGAGGAGTGTGTCCCTCCCTGTTTGTTGAGGTAATACATTGTTGTCATGTTGTCTGTTTTGACAAGAATGTGTTTGTGGGCTACCAGTGGTTGAAATGCTTTCAATGCTAGAAACACTGCCAACAGTTCTAAGTGATTTATGTGCAGTTGTTTTTGTTAAATGTTCCATTGTCCCTGTATATTGTACTGGTTGAGGTGTGCTCCCCACCCCATCATGGAAGCATCTGTTGTGATCACATATTGAGGCACTGGGTCTTGGAATGGGGGCCCTTGGTTTAAATTTATAGGGTTCTACCATTGAAGCGAGAGGTGTGTTTGGCGGTCTATCAACACTAGATCTTGGAGTTGACCCTGTGCCTGTGTCCATTGTGTTGCTAGACACTGTTGTAAGGGCCGCATTTGTAGTCTTGTGTTTGGGACGATGGCTATGCATGAAGACATCATGCCTAGAAGTTTCATTACAAATATCACTTGGTAGTGTTGGTTTGGCTGTATGTTTAATATTGTATTACGGAACGCCTGTACCCTTTGTGGACACAATTGCCTTTTGTGTATTGAGTGTTGCTCCCAAGTATTGTTGTATTTGGGATGGTTGTAGATGTGATTTTTAATAATTTATAGAGAACCCTAGTTTGTGTAGAGTTTCTATCACGTATTGTGTGTGTAGAAGACACTGTTGCTGAGTGCTGGTTTTTATTAACCAATCGTCCACGTGCATGTGCTGTCTCCTGATGTGAGCGGCTACTACTGCAAGGCATTTTGCGAATACTCTTGGGGCTGTTGTTATCCCGAATGGTAACACCTTGAATTGGTAATGCACGCCTTGGATTACAAACCTTAAGTATTTCCTGTGGGAAGGATGTTTGGGTATGTGGAAATATGCATCCTTGAGATTTAATGTTCACGTGTAGTCCTGTTTTTTGAGCAAGGGAATCACGTCTTGAAGTTTTACCATGTGAAAGTGATCTGATTTGATGTAAAGATTCAGGGGGTCATTACAACCCTGGCGGAGGGTGTTAAAGGTGCGGTAATACCACAAACAGGCCGACGGACAAAAAAAGGGAATCATGACCCTGGCGGAAACCGCCAACAAAGACAGCCACTTTAACACACCGCCCGCCACGGCGGTACAGACAAGCAGCGCGCCGGTTACTGCCAACAGACAGACAGGAGACAATGTACCGCCCACACTATTACAACCGGCCAATCCGCCACCTTTTCCGGGGCGGATGCACCGCGGATAAAAACACGGCGGAAACAGCTTTTGGAATGGGAAAACGCTCACCTGAACACATCCCACGAGGACACCATGGAGCCCGAACTCCAAATACTCCCTGCGCTTGTTGTTCTGCTCCTTTACGACCAACAGCTACGTAGGCGCAGAAGATACCGGTGAGTACTGCACCTACGACACGGGTGGAAGGGGGAGGCAAAAGTTAGGGGGACACCCACCAAACAACCCCACCCCCACCCTCGCATTATACAACATACACACCAATGCATTATCAAAAATCACAGTAACAACCCACAATCCCCCCGGAAGAATGAAAACACAAAGCAAAATGTCATAAAAAAATATACAGATATATATATCTAAAAATCACTCTTATTTACACATACAATCCGCGAAGTAGTGCCCCCCCTTGTTTGTACACAACAATATCTGTGCACCAACAGTCCAAAAATGCATGGGCGAGGCCCACAATAGATACCTGACCAAAATCGGAGACAACACTGCCAGGGCATCAGATGGAAATAAAACAGGCACCTCTGGGGGAAGGGAAGGTGGGGCACCTCAGCCAGATGAATGCGAAGCCAGATCCACAACGGGGCTCCATGTCCATTGATGTATCCTGGGGAGTGCAAAGGCCCAGTCTCTCAAGTCTCTACAGTGGTTGGGTTGCCCACTGTGCCATCCTGGGGAGTGCAAAGCCACAGTCTCTCAAGTCTCTACAGTGGGTGGGTTGCCCACTGTGCCATCCTGGGGAGTGCAAAGCCACAGTCTCTCAAGTCTCTACAGTGGGTGGGTTGCCCACTGTGCCATCCTGGGGAGTGCAAAGCCACAGTCTCTCAAGTACATGCAGGTCTCCACTGGTTCTGGAGGGGGACTGGTGCCCAGACTGGATGAATCTCCACGTGAAAGTACCTGTCCTGTCACTGTCCCAGCTGCACATGGGATAAGGATGCCTGATGTGGCGGCCTTTTCATTCCTACACGGTGCATGCCCTGTTCAGCGGTGCTTTGCCATGGCGGTCTTTGCCCTGTTCAGTGGTGCTTTGCCATGGCGGTTCTGGACAGTTCAGCGGTGCTTTGCCATAGCGGTCTTTGCCCTGTTCAGCGGTGCTTTGCCATGGCGGTTCTGGACAGTTCAGCGGTGCTTTGCCATGGCGGTCTTTGCCCTGTTCAGCGGTGCTTTGACATGGCGGTCTTTGCCCTGTTCAGCGGTGCTTTGCCATGGCGGTTCTGGACAGTTCAGCTGTGCTTTGCCATGGCGGTCTTTGCCCTGTTCAGCGGTGCTTTGCCATGGCGGTCTTTGACCTGTTCAGCGGTGCTTTGCCATGGCGGTTCTGGACAGTTCAGCAGTGCTTTTCCATGGCGGTCTTTGCCCTGTTCAGCAGTGCTTTGAAAATGGCGGTCTTTGCCCTGTTCAGTGGTGCTTTGACATGGCGGTTCTGGACAGTTCAGCAGTACTTTGACATGGCGGTTCTGGACAGTTCAGCTGTGCTTTGACATGGCGGTTCTGGACTGTTTAGCGGTGCTTTGACATGGCGGTTCAGGACTGTTTAGCGGTGCTTCGCCATGGCAGTTCTGATACGGACATTGGTGTGTGGCATGACGATCTCCACACTGGACATTGGTGTGTGGCATGACGATCTCCACACTGGACATTGGTGGGTGGCATGACGATCTCCACACTGGACATTGGTGTGTGGCATGACGATCTCCACACTGGACATTGGTGGGTGGCATGACAATCTCTACACTGGGCGTTGGTGTGTGGCATGACGTTCCATCATTGCCCAGTGGGGCTGTGGCATCCTGGCCCCTCCTGGGCTGTAACTCCGGCGGTGGTCTCTGGACCAGTGACAATACTTGTGCCCTCCTGGGCTGTGACTCCGGCGGTGGTTTCTGGACCAGTGACGATACCTGTGCCCTCCTGGGCTGTGACTCCGGCGGTGGTCTCTGGACCAGTGACGATACTTGGGCCCTGCTGGGCTGTGACTCTGGCGGTGGTCTCTGGACCAGTGACGATACTTGGGCCCTCCTCGGCTGTGACTCCGGCGGTGGTTTCTGGGCCAGTCTCGATACTTGTGCCCTCCTGGGCTGTGACTCTGGCGGTGGTCTCCTGACCAGTGACGACGGTGCTGACGGTTGTGTCTGGACCGCCGGACATGATGGCGCACTTCTCCGCCGTGACACTCACAACAGGCTGGGCAGACTTCCTCTGGACCTTCCCCACCTTTGTTGGAGTTACATATGACTCACCAATCCCCTTCGATCCCATGTCACTTGTTGTCCTACCAGGGGTCTTAAGACGGTCCCGTCGTCCACTCTCCATTTAAGAGCCTTTACAGGGGGTGGGCTGCCAGTGCCTTGGCTCCGGGTCCTACTGCCTGCCCCGGTGGACGGTGCACTCCAAAAACCTGGAACACGCACCACTGGTACTGGAGGCTTTTTGGCTGAGGCGCTACGATGGGACTGATGAATTGGAGAGGGGGTGGGGGCAAAAAGGTCAATTTGACAGAGGGACAGTTTCTGACGAACACTGGTATGGGTAGCTGGAGGGGGTCTGGGAGTGGAGGAAGAGGAGGTGGTTGTAGGAGGTGTCACTTTAGCTGTTTTGGGTGCAGGTGCAGGTACTGGAGGCTGTTGTGAGGTGGATGGATTTTGGGTGAGTGATTGCCGGCGTTTGTGTACTTTAGGAGGGGGCATCACAGACACACTGGGAGAGGACACAGGGGATGTGTAAATGGCAGTGGAGGTGCTGAGTGCAGGTGAGCGGCTTGTAGTGCTGGGTGTCCTGGTGCGAGTCCTAGTGCCTGTAGATGTGGTGCATGCAGGTGTGTGTGTAGACGACACTGGGAGGGAGGAGGGAGAAGAGGAGGAGGGGGACACAGTGGAGGCAGTAGATGTTGCTGTGTCTGTTTGTGGGTGAGGCTTGCGTGAGTGCCTGTGGTGTGTGTGGTGCCTATGTTTGCCTGAGCTACTTGTGTGTGTTGACTTGTGTGCATGCTGGTCTGTAGGTGTGCTTGGGATGGGCTGGGGTACAGGAGATTGGGTCTGGGTGGAGGAAGTTGGAGGGGGGAGGCTAGACACAGGGACAATGGCTGCCATCAGTGCTGAGGCCAGAGATTGCAGGGTTCGCTGAAGGACAGCCTGACCAGAATGAATGCCCTCCAGGAATGCATTACCGTGTTGCAACTCCCTTTCTACACCCTGGATGGCATTCACAATGGTAGACTGCCAAACAGTGAGTGACCTGAGGAGGTCAATGGCCTCCTCACTGAGGGCAGCAGGGATGACTGGGGCAGGGCCTGAGGTGCCTGGGGCGAAGGTGATGCCCACCCTCCTGGGTGAGCGGGCACGGGGCGAACGCTGAGGGGCTGCTGGGAGGGCGGTGCTGTTAGGGGGGGGTGGCGGCTGTACCTGTAGAAGTGGGGCGCACAGATGGTGCCGCCACCACAGGGGAGCTCCCATCGGCAGACGAGTCCGTGTCGCTGGTTGGTGATCCGGTGGCCGACGTGAAGCTCCCCTCGTCCTCCGTCCCACTGGTGCATTCAGAGTCTATGGTGTGGCCCTCCATGGCCATGTGGGATGCAGCTCCCTTGTGCTCCGGTGCCACTGTACCTCCGCCTGATGATGGTGATCTACAAAAGGACAGGGAGAACAGGAAAAGGGGGGGAGACAGAAGAAAGAGAGTTTTAGTGCATGGCATTCCGCTACCGTTGGCGGACAAGACAGACGCAGCAGCCCCCTGCATTACGCCTTGCTCCTGACCTCTCCACATGCAATTTCTGGGACATGGCCTACATGGCAATGGTGGAAATCTGTGCACATGGATGACACAGGGGCAACTATACCTCAACTTGGCACTCTGCTGAGGTGGGGTTGAGTGCCACATGGCCTGCATGACGGAGGGGCCTTGCCTACCTAACTCGCCCTGGCCTAGGGACACCCACAGGCCTCCTCCCCCACCCAGACCCCTCTAATGCGCGCAAAGTCCGCAGAATGAGGTTGTACTCACCCCCTTGTGTCTGCTGTGATGTCCTCAAGTGCCCATCCAACTCCGGATAGGCCACCACCAGGATCCGGAATATCAGGGGGGTCATGGTGCGACGGGCACCCCTCCCACGTTGGGAGGCCATCCCCAGCTGAGCCTCCGCTGTCTTCTTGCTGCAGCGGCGAATGTCCTCCCAACTCTTACGGCAGTGGGTGCCCCGTCTCTGGTGGGCCCCCAGAGTCCGGACTTCCTTGGCGATGGCACACCAAATGTCCCTCTTCCGGTGGATGCTGACCTACATGACATACACAAGGAAAGAGGAACAGTCATTACCAACTGCACCGTCAATGTGAGTGGCCCCCTCCCTACTCTGGCCATGTGGTCCATTCATTCCCATGCATTAATGTTCTATGAACTCTGCCCCCTTCCCTCTTCCACCCAGCCCTCTCCACCCAGGCCTAGCCCATACAACGTGCTCCCTGTGTACTAACCTGTTGGACTGGAGGACCGTAGAGTAGCATGTACTGGGGGAGGACCCCATCCACAAGTTTCTCCCACTCCTGTGCAGTGAAGGCAGGGGCCCTTTCCCCAGACGCAGCAGCCATCATCGCTTCCAGACCGAGGTCACAGCAGCACTAGCAGTGTAGGTCCTCTCCTGTCGAAGGTCAGATATCTAGTGATTGAAGAGATAGAAAATGGCGGTGACGTCCGCGGCGGTGACGTCCGCGGTGGTGCGCATCATCACCACCAGAGCACCTGTTCATTGGCTCCTTGGACCCATAGGGTCCAATGTTAACCAATGCAGCATTGCGCCGCGGTCTACGACCGCCTACCGCGACGGTGTGCAACGCCAGCGCAGTTACCCCACAATCCCATTGTCCCAGTTTAGAGGTCAGGCAGCCGCCATTTTAGGGGCCCACATAGCTTCATTTACTACTGCGTCATACATAGCTAGGCTTATACTCAACACACATACAGGAAGGGGTTTTGTCTGGTGTAGTCTTGTGTGTAACTGTGGGAATAGTGACTGGTTCTTCGCTGTTGTCCTTCTTAGGCACCGTCAGCTGGGACATATGAGAAGATGGCGAAATCCTCCGGTGTACCGACCGCTGGTGGACCTGTTGACAATGGAAGAAAGACATTTAATCGTCACCTACAGGTTTGACCGTGCCACAATCCAGGAACTATGTACCCAGTTGGAGCCAGACCGGATGTCACCGATCCGCCATCCGACTGGAATCCCCCCTGACGTGCAGGTGCTGTCAGTGCTCCATTTCCTTGCAAGAGGGTCTTTTCAGACAACTGTGGCCATGGCATCAGGGATGTCCCAGCCTATGTTTTCCAAACGTGTTGTCCAGAGTGTTGTCTGTCCTGCTGAAACACGTAAGGCGATACATCATTTTCCCTGAGGTGGAGGAATTGCCTACAGTGAAAGGTGACTTCTATGCCCTTGGACATATCCCGAACGTCATAGGTGCTATTGATGGGACCCATGTAGCTCTGGTCCCCACCCACAGGAGTGAACAGGTGTACAGGAACAGGAAGAATTATCATTCAATGAATGTCCAGATGGTCTGTTTGGCAGACCAGTACATCTCGCAGGTAAATGCAATGTTCCCTGGCTCAGTGCATGACGCCTACATCCTGCGGAATAGCAGCATCCCTGATATGATGGTTCAACTCCAGAGGCACCGTGTATGGCTATTGGGGGACTCTGGTTACCCCAACCTTTCCTGGCTTTTGACCCCAGTGAGGAATCCCAGGACCAGGGCAGAGGAACGGTACAATGATGCCCATGGGTGGACTAGGAGGGTTATCGAATGCACCTTCTGCCTTCTTAAGGCCAGGTTCAGGTGCCTCCATATGACAGGTGGATCTCTATTCTACTCACTGAAGAAGGTGTGCGACATCATCATCGCCTGCTCCATGCTCCATAATTTGGCATTGCGACGCCAAGTACCTTTTCTGCAAGAGGATGATCCAGATGACGGTGTTGTAGCAGCTGTGGAGTCTGTGGAGCCTGTGGACAGTGATGAGGATGAAGCTGAGGAAGAAGAAAACAACAACAGGGAGTCAGTCATACAGCAATTTTTCCAGTGAAACACAGGTGAGTACATTTTCAGGTTTAACATTACATTAACTTTCACACGTCTACCTCTATCCTGTACCTACATTTCACTCACTATTTGTTAACTGAGTTGTCCCCTTCCATTTCAGTTTAACAAGTGTGGTAACCTACGTGTCAACTGCTTGCATCCTTGAAGGGCTTGTGATGTGTGACATTGGTATGTTAGCCTTCCAATGGGTAACCCATTATGACACTGTAATTGATAATACAAAGTTCCAAATCATAGACTGACTCCAGTTTTTTTAGTGTTTTAAGGGTGTTTATTTAAGTGCTAAAAAATGATGGGGGGTTGTAAAATGGGGATGGGTGATGGTGGAGGAATGTCCATGGCAGAGTCCAGTCTATTAGACTCACAGGTACACTGCACATTTGGCCATTGGAAGTGGAGCTGGGGCAGTTCCTATTTGGACAGGGTAACAAAGTGGGACAGTGGGGGGACAATCAGGGTGGTCTTATTTCCTGGCGGGGGTCTTGCCATCTTGCGCTGTCCTGTTCCTGGATCTCAGGGACCGCTTGCGTGGTGGTTGTCCGTCTGCAGGGAGTGGGGTGCTGCTGTGGTGGTCCTGTGGCGGGGCGTCCTGTCCACTAGCGCCTGCGGAGGTGGTGGGCAGTTCATCGTTGTGGCTAGTCTCAGGGGCCCCTTGGAGTGCCACGGTGTCCCTCAAGATCTTTTGAATGTCCGTCAGCACCCCTACGATGGTGCCCAGGGCGGAGCCGATGGTCCTGAGCTCCTCCCTGAACCCCAAATACTGCTCCTCCTGCAGATGCAGGGTCTCCTGCAAGTTGTCCAGGACCGTTGCCATCGTCTCCTGGGAGTGGTGGTAGGATCCCATGATGGAGGAGAGGGCCTCGTGGAGAGTTGGTTCCCTTGGCCTGTCCTCCCTCTGTCGCACAGCAGCCCTCCCAGTTCCCCTATGTTCCTGGGCCTCCATCCCCTGGACCATGTGCCCACTACCACTGCCCCCAGGTCCCTGTTGTTGTTGGGTTGGTGGGTTACCCTGGGTGCCCTGTAGTGGTGGACACACCGCTGATTGACCTGTCCTGGGTAGGGAGGTTTGGGCCCGCTGGGTGGGTGCTGTGCTGGTGTTACCAGAGGGTGGAAGTTCGGTGTTGGGCTATGGCTGGGCAAGGGGAACCGACTGTCCTGAGGCCCACGATGGTCCGGGCTGGTCATCAAGATCCAGTAGGGCAGAGCTGCTATCGTCACTGTGGGCCTCTTCTGGCGGTGGAGTGGTGTTGTCTGAACCCTCTGGTGTGGTGACGTTCCTTCGGGTTCCTGCGGGTTCCTGCGGGGGTATAAGAACATGATTATTGCATGTGTGTGTTTCATGGTGTGCAATGGTTGGGTGCGCGTGAACCCCAGTGCAGGCATTCCTGTGTGGGGGCTTGTGTGCTGATGGTTGGGCAGGTGTTCTGGGTATGTGCAGTGGGCATGCTTTAGTGATGGGTGTCCATGCTTAGTTGTGTCATGCAGGGCTTGGGGTTGGGATGGGTGGTTGGTGTCATGGGTACATTAGAGAGGAGTTTGGGTGCTAGGGGAGGGGGTGAGGGTGGGGGGTGTGATAGCATACAGGGAGGGTGGGGGATGTGATGGTTAAGATTTGACTTACTAGTGTCCGTTCCTCCAACGACTCCCCCAAAGCCCTCAGTGCCTGGAGACCGTGGAACGCACCTTCCCCCGTAGGCCGTTCCATCTCTTCCTGATGTCCTCCCTATTTCTTGGGTGCTGTCCCACGGCGTTCACCCTGTCCACTATTCTGCGCCATAGCTCCATCTTCCTGGCTATTGATGTGTGCTGTACCTGTGAGCCAAATAGCTGTGGCTCTACCCGTAGGATTTCCTCCACCATGACCCTGAGCTCCTCCTCGGAGAAGCGGGGGTGTCTTTGGCGTGACATGGGGTGGTGTGGGTGATGTGTGGGGTGGTGTATGTATTGATGAGTGTGGTGAGTGTAGTGGTATGTGGTGTTTTGTGCTTGGATGTTGTGTGGGTGATGATGTTGTGTGCCTCTGTGTGATGGGGTTGTCAATGGCTGTGCTCTCTCTCTCGCCTTCTCTCAGAATTTCTGGTTGTAGGGGTTTGTGGGTGATGTGGGTGTGTATTTTATATTGTGTTGGGTGTGTGGGAGTGGTGTTTGTATGTGTATCAGGTGTGTGTATTTGTAATTGGCCAATGTGGCTGTGTTTTGGAGATGTGTGTATTTTGAGCGCGGCGGTGTGTACCGCCAATGGAATACCGCAGTTGAAAGACCGCCGCATGGATTTGTGGGTCGTAATGGCATGGGTGTGTTTCTGTTGGCGTGGAGGTGGAGGATTTGTTTCCGCATGTTTATCGCTGACCTTTGGTGTGGCGGTATTGTGTGGGTGTCTGAATTTCGGCGGATTCCAAGATGTGTGTCATAATAGCTGTGGCGGTCTACCGCGGCCGCGGGACGGTGTATTGGCGGTCTTCTGCACGGCGGTAAGCGCCTTATACCACCAATGTTGTAATGAGGGCCTCAGTGTTCTGAGGTCTAATATGGGTCTCAGCGTTTTGTCCTTCTTTGGAGTTAGGAAATACAAGGAGTAGACACCTGTTCCTTTTTGATGGTTGGGTACTAGTTCTATTGCTTGTTTTTGTAACAATGCTTGGACTTCTAGTTGTAACAGGTCTAAGTGTTGTTTGGACATATTGTGTGCTTTTGTGGGCACATCTGGTGGCAATTGTAGGAATTCTATGCAATAACCATGTTGGATAATGGCTAGGACCCCTGCGTCCGTAGTTATGTTTTCCCAGTTGTGGTAGTATGCTTTAAGTCTCCCCCCCACTGGTGTTGAGTGGTAGGGGTTTGTGACATTGAAGTCACTGTTTGGTTTGAGGGTTTTTTGGGCTCTGGAATTTCCCTCTTGCCTTTGGAAACTGTCCACCCCAGTATGTTCCTCGAAAACCTCCTCTTTGGTACTGGCCCTGATATGTGGGTCTGACTTGTGAGGTGGAAGGCTATGTGGTTTGGGAACGAAACCCCCCTCTAAATTGCGGCTTTCTAAAAGTGCCTCGGTTCTGTGGGGAGTAGAGCGCACCCATGGCTTTGCCCGTGTCAGGGTCCTTTTTGGGCTTTTCGATTGCCGTATCCACAACTGTTCTTGGTTGAACGGCATATTTAGCACAGCTTGCTGGATTTCTGGTTTAAAACCCGAGCTCCGTAACCATGCGTGCCTACGAATGGTTACTGCAGGGTTCACTGTCCTTGCTGCTGTGTCTGCCGAGTCCATCGCAGACCTTATTTGGTTGTTTGAAATAGTTTGTCCTTCCTCAACAACCTGTTGGGCACGTTTTTGGTATTCCTTGGGCAAGTGTTGAATGATATCTTGCATCTCGTCCCAGTGTGCCCTGTCATAGCGAGCCAGTAGAGCCTGAGAACTGGCAATCCGCCATTGATTGGCTGCCTGTGCTGCTACCCTTTTGCCTGCTGCATCGAATTTCCGACTTTCCTTGTCAGGCGGTGGTGCGTCTCCTGAGGATTGGGAGTTTGCCCTCTTTCTGGCTGCTCCCACTACCACTGAATCTGGTGTTAGTTGCTGTGTTATAAACACAGTGTAAGGAAATGCCTCCTTGGCATGGTTGCCCCCTGACTTTTTGCCTTTGCTGATGCTATGTTTACAATTGAAAGTGTGCTGAGGCCTGCTAACCAGGCCCCAGCACCAGTGTTCTTTCCCTAACCTGTACTTTTGTATCCACAATTGGCAGACCCTGGCATCCAGATAAGTCCCTTGTAACTGGTACTTCTAGTACCAAGGGCCCTGATGCCGAGGAAGGTCTCTAAGGGCTGCAGCATGTCTTATGCCACCCTAGAGACCTCTCACTCAGCACAGACCCACTGCTTGCCAGCTTGTGTGTGCTAGTGAGGACAAAACGAGTAAGTCGACATGGCACTCCCCTCAGGGTGCCATGCCAGCCTCTCACTGCCTATGCAAGTATAGGTCAGTCACCCCTCTAGCAGGCCTTACAGCCCTAAGGCAGGGTGCACTATACCATAGGTGAGGGTACCAGTGCATGAGCATGGTACCCCTACAGTGTCTAAACAAAACCTTAGACATTGTAAGTGCAGGGTAGCCATAAGAGTATATGGTCTGGGAGTTTGTCAAACACGAACTCCACAGCACCATAATGGCTACACTGAAAACTGGGAAGTTTGGTATCAAACTTCTCAGCACAATAAATGCACACTGATGCCAGTGTACATTTTATTGCAAAATACACCCCAGAGGGCACCTTAGAGGTGCCCCCTGAAACTTAACCGACTATCTGTGTAGGCTGACTAGTTCCAGCAGCCTGCCACACTAGAGACATGTTGCTGGCCCCATGGGGAGAGTGCCTTTGTCACTCTGAGGCCAGTAACAAAGCCTGCACTGGGTGGAGATGCTAACACCTCCCCCATGCAGGAGCTGTAACACCTGGCGGTGAGCCTCAAAGGCTCACCCCTTTGTCACAGCACCGCAGGACACTCCAGCTAGTGGAGTTGCCCGCCCCCTCCGGCCCGGCCCCCACTTTTGGCGGCAAGGCCGGAGAAAATAATGAGAATAACAAGGAGGAGTCACTGGCCAGTCAGGACAGCCCCTAAGGTGTCCTGAGCTGAGGTGACTCTAACTTTTAGAAATCCTCCATCTTGCAGATGGAGGATTCCCCCAATAGGATTAGGGATGTGACCCCCTCCCCTTGGGAGGAGGCACAAAGAGGGTGTACTCACCCTCAGGGCTAGTAGCCATTGGCTACTAACCCCCCAGACCTAAACACGCCCTTAAATTTAGTATTTAAGGGCTACCCTGAACCCTAGAAAATTAGATTCCTGTAACAACAAGAAGAAGGACTGCCCAGCTGAAAACCCCTGCA
Source organism: Pleurodeles waltl (assembly GCF_031143425.1). Taxonomy (NCBI): domain Eukaryota; kingdom Metazoa; phylum Chordata; class Amphibia; order Caudata; family Salamandridae; genus Pleurodeles; species Pleurodeles waltl. The sequence continues at coordinate 838,988,589 of NC_090442.1, forward strand.
GAGGAAGACCAGAAGACCACAACTGCCTTGGCTCCAGAAACTCACCGGCCTGTCTCCTGCCTTCCAAAGAACTCTGCTCCAGCGACGCCTTCCAAAGGGACCAGCGACCTCTGAATCCTCTGAGGACTGCCCTGCTTCGACGACGACAAGAAACTCCCGAGGACAGCGGACCTGCTCCAAAAAGACTGCAACTTTGTTTCAAGAAGCAGCTTTAAAGAACCCTGCAACTCCCCGCAAGAAGCGTGAGACTTGCAACACTGCACCCGGCGACCCCGACTCGGCTGGTGGAGAACCAACACCTCAGGGAGGACCCCCGAACTACTCTACGACTGTGAGTACCAAAACCTGTCCCCCCTGAGCCCCCACAGCGCCGCCTGCAGAGGGAATCCCGAGGCTTCCCCTGACCGCGACTCTCTGAAACCTAAGTCCCGACACCTGGAAAAGACTCTGCACCCGCAGCCCCCAGGACCTGAAGGACCGGACTTTCACTGGAGAAGTGACCCCCAGGAGTCCCTCTCCCTTGCCCAAGTGGAGGTTTCCCCGAGGAAGCCCCCCCTTGCTTGCCTGCAGCGCTGAAGAGATCCGTGGATCTCTCATAGACTAACATTGCAAACCCGACGCTTGTTTCTACACTGCACCCGGCCGCCCCCGCGCTGCTGAGGGTGAAATTCCTGTGTGGGCTTGTGTCCCCCCCGGTGCCCTACAAAACCCCCCTGGTCTGCCCTCCGAAGACGCGGGTACTTACCTGCAAGCAGACCGGAACCGGGGCACCCCCTCCTCTCCATTCTAGCCTATGCGTTTTGGGCACCACTTTTGACTCTGCACCTGACTGGCCCTGAGCTGCTGGTGTGGTAACTTTGGGGTTGCTCTGAACCCCCAACGGTGGGCTACCTTGGACCAAGAACTGAACCCTGTAAGTGTCGTACTTACCTGGTAAAACTAACAAAAACTTACCTCCCCCAGGAACTGTGAAAATTGCACTGTGTCCACTTTTAAAATTGCTATTTGTGAATAACTTGACAAGTATACATGCAATTGAAATGATTCAAAGTTCCTAATGTACTTGCCTGCAATACCTTTCAAACAAGATATTACATGTTAAATTTGAACCTGTGGTTCTTAAAATAAACTAAGAAAAGATATTTTTCTATAACAAAACCTATTGGCTGGATTTGTCTCTGAGTGTGTGTACCTCATTTATTGTCTATGTGTATGTACAACAAATGCTTAACACTACTCCTTGGATAAGCCTACTGCTCGACCACACTACCACAAAATAGAGCATTAGTATTATCTCTTTTTACCACTATTTTACCTCTAAGGGGAACCCTTGGACTCTGTGCATGCTATTCCTTACTTTGAAATAGCACATACAGAGCCAGCTTCCTACACACAGGATCTGTTGGGGGAGGTTTATATTTCTTCTCCACCCTAGGCGTGATGGCCCTTCCCTTTAACTGGGTCCTGGAACACTTGTTTGGCGTGTTTTAGCATGCCTGGAAGCCTTGGCAAACTTTGGTAAGAGCTGTGAGTGGATGCCAAGGTGTTAAATAAAAAGTCGTCTTCTATGGGCTCCGCATGCATTGATACATTATGGAAAGTAGCTGCCCTTGATACCACCTGCATATATGCAGTGCTGTCTTCAGGTGGTGACGGCCTTGCCGGGTAGCAATCGGGACTATTGTCTGAGACCGGTGCATCATATAAGTCCCATGCATCCGGGTCATCTTGTGTCATCCCCGTGTGTATTGGCGACTGCATTGGGGGTGTTGCTACCGGGGACAGGTGTGGTAAATGCAATGGTGAAGGCTGTGGCGAAACCCTTGGTGGTGTCTTGTCTCTTGCCACCTTTGCCCTTGGCTGCATTTCCACTTCCTGGAATGCTAGCTTTCGCTTCAAAGAGTTTGGATTTTCCCCGTCTCTTTCTGTATGTGCAGCCTCCTTTGGGTATGGTCTGGCTCTCCCATGCCTAGTTCCTGCTCAAATCTGTGCCCTTGCATTTGGCTGAAAAGGCCGTACTCTTCTGTATAGGAGCCTGTTTTCGGCTCCGAGGCTGCATGTTTCGGCACCAAAGGTTTTGGTACGGTCTTTTTCGGCTCTGAGGAAACCTTTTTGACTTTGGGGGTTTCGAACTCTCAGTGCCGAGATGGTTCGGAGCCGGTATCTCGACCGGAGACGGATGTCTTCGGCTGCTGGGAGGCCTTTTTCGGTGCCGATGTTTGGTCACTGTGTTTTCGGGTTAAGCCATGGCCTGTTTGCGATGGCATCGCCTTGGCCTTAATAATGTTCGAGTGAGCCTTTGCCGGGGCTGATCTACTCACAGTTTGTTGCTGCGTCTTCGGTTGCTCACTTTCGGACTCGTCCGAGTCCGAATCTTGAATGGAGAATCTCTCCTCTTCCTCGACGTCGATCTGTTCGGCCGGTGTCGACGCCATCTGGAGTCTTCTAGCTCTTCGATCGCGTAGTGTCTTCTTCGATCGAAATGCCCGACAGGCCTCGCAAGTATCCTCCCTGTGTTCCGGTGATAGACACAGATTACAGACCAAGTGTTGGTCTGTATAAGGATACTTTGCGTGGCAATTCGGGCAGAAACGGAAGGGGGTCCGGTCCATGAGGTTTGGAGATGGACGCAGTCGGGACGACCAGGCCCCACTGAAGAGTGGAAGCCCCGATGGGCCGCCGGAGCGCTTCTTTTTTTTTGGTGTGGATGTGCTAACACTAAACCGTACCAAGCACGAACAATACCGTCAAATTTTCCGATAACTAGCTAACTTTCCCGATTCGAAATATGGAGCGAAGAGGAACATGTCTGAACCCGATGGCGGAAAGAAAACAATCTATGATGGAATCGACGCCCATGCGCAATGAAGCCGAAAGGGAGGAGTCCCTCGGTCTCGTGACTCGAAAAGACTTTTCGAAGAAAAATAACTTGTAACACTCCGAGCCCAACACTAGATTGCAGGATAATGCACATCATGTGTATATGCAGCTACACATGCCATCGAACATATATATATATATATATATATATATATATAAATATATATATATACAGACATATATATATATATATATAGACATACACATATATATATACACACACACACACACACACACACATACAGTGCTTTAAATAAGATAAAAAACGTGCAGGTACTCAATAACATGAACTAGTGTGGTGGGTGGGGCTAAGAGCAAGACATGAGGATACTTTGACTTGTATACCAGTTGCAGCACATACCAAAGTCCCATGAGAAATGTGTTTAAATAAACAAAACAAGTTAACTCGTTACACAAAATGAAAGCGAAACACAATGATATTTTAACATTTCTTTTGTTCTGTACTATTTGCAGCTTCTTAATGCCATACTGTTATTTGCTATCGTGTTTTGCAATACTACATATTCTTGAACGTGCACACACACAGAAAGAAACAAGCAAACATGCACACACAAAGCATTCCACACCGTCCTCCTTAAAGTATTCCGATTCTCTCCCTCTTTCATGCACTTTTCTCTCACACAAAAACACGCACATACAAGCAGGCAAACACACATACATAAGCAGACCCTCGTTCTAAAGTCAAGGGTGGGATTAATACCATTGCAAACTTCCTTCCTCCCATGGCTTTCTTAGTTGTCATCGTCAGCGGGGCTGCCTCTATTCTGTGTTTGCACAAATGCATACGATAGTGTAAATGTGATTGACAGCACAGGGCCTGAATGGAGCCTGTTCTGTCAAACACAGCGTGATGGTGAATACCCAGACATTAGGCACTTAATGCCTGCTGAATAGCTCAGCGGGGGTCAGTTTAGGGCTACAGAAGCACCTTAGCTGTCAGAGGCACGTTCAACTCTGACAACCTAGTGCTCACCAGCACCAGCTAATGAGCCTACAGCTCATGAGTACCAGTACTCTACTTGGCAGCAGAGAAGTGCTGGTAGTCAGTGTGAGAAAAATAAGACGTGCCGGTCACTTACCCAGTGTACATCTGTTCATGGCATGTTGTGCTGCAGATTCACATACTATGCATATCGATTCCGACGTCTAGTGTTGGGCTCGGAATGCTACAAGTTGTTTTTCTTCGAAGAAGTCTTTTCGAGTCATGGGATCGAGTGACTCCTCCTCTTCAGTTCCACTGCTCATGGTCATTGACTCCATTGTTAGACTGTTTTCCCGCAGAGGGTAAAGGAAGGAGTGATAGAGTATATAAGTGAAAAAAGAGATGTCCATGTAAATGTATATACATATGTACAAATGCATTAACTTAAACGACTACAGGCTTCAGGGGAGGAAGGGAGGGTGCATGTGGATCTGCAGCACAACATGCCACGAACAGATGTACACTGGGTAAGTGATATTTTCGGTTCAATGGCATGTGTAGCTGCAGATACACATGCTATGCATAGACTACAAAGCAGTTTGTCCTCCCAAAATAGCGATGGCTAGCCCGTAGGAGTTGAAGTTGTTTGAAATAATGTTCTTAGAAGAGCTTGTCCTACTGTGGCTTGTGTGATAATACATCCACACAGTAGTGTTTAGTTAATCTATGAGGTGTTGACCATGTAGCTGCTTTACATATTTCAGCCATTGGTATATTTCCTAAAAAAACATTGTTGCACCTTTCTTTTGTGTAGAATGTGCTTTAGGGGGTGATTACAAGTTGTCTTTTTGCTTTCATATAGCATGTTTGTATGCACCTTACAATCCATCTTGCTAAACCTTGTTTTGATATAGGATTGCCTGTATGTGGTTGTTGGAAAGCTACAAAAAGTTGTTTTGTCTTTCTAAATTGTTTAGTTCTGTCTATGTAGTACATTAGAGCTCCTTTGAGGTCTAAAGTATGTAGATCTCTTTCTGCTAGAGAATCTGGCTGTGGGAAGAATACTGGCAGTTCAACTGTTTGATTGATATGAAAAGGTGAGACTACTTTTGGGAGAAATTTTGGATTTGTTCTTAGTACAACATTGTGTTTGTGTACTTGGAAGAAAGGTTCTTCAAGAGTAAAAGCTTGTATTTCACTTACTCTTCTTAAAGAAGTAACTGCTACTAGGAAGGCAACTTTCCATGTTAGAAATTGAAACTGGCAAGCGTGCATGGGTTCAAAAGGTGGTCCCATAAGTGTTGTAAGCACTAAATTTAGATTCCAAGATTGAACTGGTGGCGTTCTTGGTGGAATGATGCGTTTTAAGCCTTCCATATAAGCTTTAATGACAGGAACTCTAAATAAAGAGCTATGTTGAATAGTTTGCAATATGCAGATATAGCAGTAAGGTGTATTTTTATTGAGGAAAATGCTAAATTAGATTTTTGCAAATGAAGTAAATAGCATACAATATCTTGTATTGATGCTATAAGAGGATCTATGTTTTTAGATTGACAATAATAGACTAATCTTTTCCATTTGTTTGCGCAGCACTGTCTAGTAGTGGGTTATCTTGCTTGTTTAATAACCGCCATACATTCTGATGGAAGTTTTAAATATCCAAATTCTACGACTTCAGGAGCCAGATTGCTAGATTGAGAGCATTGGGGTTTGGATGTCTGATTTGACCTTTGTTTTGTGTTAACAGATCTGGTCTGCATGGTAGTTTGGAGTGCGGTACTACAGATAGATCTAGTAGTGTTGTGTACCATGGCTGACGTGCCCATGTCGGTGCTATGAGTATCATGTTGAGTGGAGTTTGACGCAACTTGTTGACCAGAAATGGAAGGCGTGAGAGAGGGGGAAAAGCGTAAGCAAATATCCCTGACCAATTGATCCAGAGAGCATTGCCTTTGGATAGGGGATGTGGGTGTCTGGATGGGAAGTTTTGGCATTTTGGGGGTCATTACAACCCTGGCGGACGGTGTTAAAGGTGCGGTAATACCGCAAACAGGGCGGCGGACAAAAAAAGGGAATTATGACCGTGGCGGAAACCGCCAACAAAGACAGCCACTTTAGCACTCCGCCCGCCACGGCGGTACAGACAAGCAGCGCGGCGGTCACCGCCAACAGACAGGCGGAAGACAATTTACCGCCCACAGTATCACATCCCGCCAATCCGCCACCTTTTCCGGGGCGGTTTCACAGTGGATAAAAACACAGCGGAAACAGCTTTTGCAATGGGAAAACGCTCACCTTAACACACTCCACGAGGAAGGAGGCCACCATGGAGCCGGAATTACAAATCCTACCTGCCCTTGTCTTCCTACTCATCTACGAACACCAGTGCTGGCGGCAGCTAAGACAACGGTGAGTACTGCACCTACGACATAGGGGAGAGGGGAGGCAAAAGTCAGGGGGACACATACCCAACATCCCCCCCCCCGCCCCCCCCCCCCTCGCACATTACAACACACACACCAATGCATTTCCAAACATCACTGTAACAACCTACAACCCCCCCGGAAGAATGCAAAGACAAAACGAAATCAGTTCAAACATTGTAATGTATCAAAATACATGTTTCAAATATATACAGATATATATAAACTCATTCAAAAGTATATACATTACGAGAAGTAGTGCAGATATGCACATCTCAATGTCCGTGCACCACTGGGCCAAAAATGCATGGGCGAGGCCCACACAAGATACCCGTCCACAAACGGAGAGAACACTGCTGGTGCATCAGATAGAAATACAACAGGCACCTCAGGGGGAAGGGAAGGGGGGGCACCTCAGCCGGATTACAGCACCACGCCAGATCCACGACGGGGCTCCATGCCCATTGACGTATCCTGGGGAGTGCTAAGCCACAGTCTCTCAAGTCTCTACAGTGGGTGGGTTGCCCACTGCCATATCCTGGGGAGTGCAAAGCCACAGTCTCTCAAGTCTCTACAGTGGGTGGGTTGCCCACTACCATATCCTGGGGAGTGCAAAGCCACAGTCTCTCAAGTCGATATCAGCCTCCACTGGTTCTGGAGGGGGGGACTGGTGCCCAGAGTGCTTCATCCTGTGGAGGACAGAGGTAGTGGATGGATCTCTCCACTGGTTCTGGAGGGGGAATGGTGCCTAGACTGGATTAGGCTCCCCGTGACAGTTCCTGCCCCGTCACTGTCCCAGCTGTACATGGGATAACGATGCTTGATGTGGCAGTCTTTTCCTTCTGCAGCGGTGCTCTGCCCTGTTCAGTGGTGCTTGCCCTGTTCAGTGGTGCTTTGCCATGGCGGTCTCTGCGCTGTTCAGCTGTGCTTGCCCTGTTCAACAGTGCTTGCCCTGTTCAGCGGTGCTTTGCCATGGCGGTCTCTGGGCTGTTCATCGGTGCTTGCCCTGTTCAGCAGGGCTTTGCCATGGCGGTCTCTGACCTGTTCAGTGGTGCTTGCTCTGTTCAGCGGTGCTTTGCCATGGCGGTCTCTGGGCTGTTCAGCGGTGCTTGCCCTGTTCAGCGGTGCTTTGCCATGGCAGTCTCTGGGCTGTTCAGCGGTGCTTGCCCTGTTCAGCGGTGCTTTGCCATGGCGGTCTCTGACCTGTTCAGCGGTACTTGCCCTGTTCAGCGGTGCTTTGCCATGGCGGTCTCTGACCTGTGCATTGGTGTGTGGCAAGGTGGCCCCTCATTGCCCAGCGGGGCTGTGGCAGCCGAGGCCCTCCTGGGCACTGACTTTGGTGGTGATCTCCTGACCAGTGACGATACTTGGGCCCTCCTGGGCACTGACTCTGGCGGTGGTCTCCTGACCAGTGATGATACTTGGGCCCTCCTGGGCACTGACTCTGGCGGTGGTCTCCTGACCAGTGACGATACTTGGGCCCTCCAGGGCACTGACTCTGGCGGTGGTCTCCGGACCGGTGACGACGGTGCTGGCGGTGGCGTCCCGCCCGCCGGGGAGGATGCCGCCCTTCTCTGCCGTGCTGCTCTCACGAGGCTGTGCAGACTTCTTCTGGCACTTCACCACCTTTGGAGGAGTCACAGCTGACTCTGCAATCCCCCTGGGATTCTTGTGAGTAGTTTTGCCTCCAGGAGTCTTCACCCGGTCCCGTCGGCCACTTGCCAACTTTAGATGCTTTACAGGGGGTGGACTGGCAGTGCCTTGGCTCCGTGTGACACTGCTTGCCCTGGTGGCCGGTGCACTCCACACACCTGTAACACGCACCACTGGAACTGGAGTCTTTTTGGCTCAGGCGCTACTACGGGAATGATGAATTGGAGGGGTGGGGGCAAAGAGGTCAACGTTGCTGAGGGACAGTTTCTGACGAACACTGGGATGGGTAGCTGGAGGGGGTCTGGGAGTGGAGGAAGAGGAGGTGGTTGTAGGAGGTGTCACTTTAGGTGTTTTGGGTGCAGGTGCAGGTAGTGGAGGTTGTTGTGAGGTAGATGGATGTTAGGTGTGTGGGTGCCCGCGTTTGTGTACTTTGGGAGGGGGCGTCACAGACACACTGGGAGAGGGGACGTGTAAATGGGAGTGGGGGTGGTGAGTGCAGGTGAGCGGGGTGTGGTGCTGGGTGTTCTGGTGCGAGTCCTAGTGCCTGTAGATGTGGTGCATGCAGGTGAGAGTGTAGAAGACACTGGGAGGGAGGAGGGAGACGATGAGGAGGGGGACACAGTGGATGTTGCTGTGTCTGTGTGTGTCTGATGCTTGCGTGGGTGCCTGTGGGATGTGTGGTGCCTATGTTTGCCTGAGCTACTTTTGTGTGTTGAGGTGTGTGCATGCTTGTCTGTTGGTGTGCTTGGGATAGGCTGGGGTACAGGGGCTTGGGTCTGGGTGGAGGAAGTTGGAGGGGGGAGGCTAGACACAGGGACAATGGCTGCCATCAGTGCTGAGGCCAAAGATTGCAGTGTTCGATGAAGGGCAGCCTGACCAGAATGAATGCCCTCCAGGAATGCATTACAGTGTTGCAACTCCCTTTCTACACCCTGGATGGCATTTACAATGGTAGACTGCCCAACAGTGAGTGACCCGAGGAGGTCAATGGCCTCCTCAATGAGGGCAGCAGGGGTGACAGGGGCAGGGGCTGAGGTGCCTTGGGCGAAGGTGATGCCCACCCTCCTGGGTGAGCCGGCACGGGGCGAACGCTGAGGGGCTGCTGGGAGGGCGGTGCTGGTAGGGGAGGTGGCGGCTGTACCTGTAGAAGTGTGGGGCACAGATGGTGCCGCCACCACAAGGGAGCTCCCATCGGCGGACGAGTCCGTGTCGCTGTTTGGTGATCCGGTGCCCGACGTGAAGCTCCCCTCGCCCTCCGTCCCACTGGTGCATTGCCATGTGGGATGCAGCTCCCTCGTGCTCCGGTGCCACTGTACCTCCGCCTGATGATGCTGATGCACAAAAGAACATGGAGAGCAGAAAAAGGGGGGGGGAACGACAGAAGAAAGACAGGTTGAGGGCATGGCATACCGCTACCGTTGGCGGACAATACAGACACAGCAGCCCCCTTCACTACGCCATGCTCCTGGCCTCTACAGATGCAATTCCTGGGATATTGCCTACATCGCTATGGTGGACATCTGCACACATGGATGCCACAGGGGCATGTATACCTGTACTTGGCACTCTACTGCGGTGGGGTGGAGTGCCACATGGCCTGCATTACGGAGGGGCCTAGCCTATGGAAGTCGCCCTGGCCTAGGGAAACCCACAGCCCTCTTCCCACACCTAGACCCCTCAACAGCGCGCAAAGTCCCCAGAATGATTGTGTACTCACCCCCTTGTGTCTGCTGTGATGCTCTCAAGCGTCCATCCAACTCAGGGTAGGCCACCGCCAGGATCCGGAACATGAGGGGGGTCATGGGGCGACGGGCACCCCTCCCACGTTGGGAGGCCATCCCCAGCTGAGCCTCCGCCGTCTTCTTGCTCCAGCGGCGAATGTCCTCCCATCTCTTACGGCAGTGGGTGCCCCGTCTCTAGTGGACCCCCAGGGTCCGGACATCCTTGGCGATGGCACGCCAAATGTCCTTCTTCTGGTGGGCGCTGACCTACATGACATCCACAGGGGAAGAAGAGAAGTCATTAGCAAGAGCACCGTCGAAGTGAGTGGCCCCCATCCCTGCCCTTGCCATGTGGCACATGCATTCACAGTCCTTCATGTTCACTGCACTCTGCCCCCTTCCCTCTTACAACCAGCCCTCTCCACCCAGACATAGCCCATACAACGTGCTCCCTTGGTACTTACCTGTTGGTCTGGAGGACCGTAGAGTAGAGTGTACTGGGGGAGGACCCCATCCACAAGCTTCTCCAACTCCTGAGCAGTGAAGGCAGGGGCCCTTTCCCCAGACGCAGCAGCCATTGTCTCTTCCAGACTGAGGTCACAGCAGCATTTGCAGTGTAGGTCCTCTCCTGTCGAAGATCAGGTATCAAGTGATTGAACGGAGAGAAAATGGCGGTCACATCCGCGGCGGTGACGTCCGCGGCGGTGCGTATCATCACCGCCGGCGCACTTCATCATTGGCTCCTGGGACCCATAGGGTCCAATGTTAACCAATGCAGCATTGCGCCGTGGTCTACGACCGCCTACCGTAACGGTGTACAACGCCAGCGCTGTTACCTCACATCCCACTGTCCCAGTTTAGAGGTCAGGCAGCCGCCATTTCAGGGGCCCACATGGCTTAATTTGCAACTGCGTCCCACATACCTGGGCCAACACTCGACACACATACAGGAAGATTTTTGTCTTTGGTCTCGTGTTCTGTGTATCTGTGGGTACATACCTGGGATTTTGTTGACTCTGTGGTCGCTGTTGTTCTTTCTAGGCACTGTCAGCTTGGACATTTGAGAAGATGGCAGAATCCTCCGGTGTACCGACCGCTGGTGGACCTGTTGACAATGGAGGAGCGACACTTACTCATCACTTACAGGTTTGACCGTGCCACTATCCAGGAACTATGTACCCAGTTGGAGCCAGACCTGTCAGCAATCCGCCATCCCACAGGAATCCCACCTGAAGTGCAGGTGCTGTCAGTGCTCCATTTCCTTGCAAGTGGATCGTTTCAGACAACAGTGGCCATGGCATCAGGGATGTCCCAGCCTATGTTTTCCAACGTGTTGTCCAGAGTGTTGTCTGCCCTGCTGAAACACGTAAGGAGCTACATCGTTTTCCCTCAGGTGGAGGATTTGCCTACAGTGAAAGGTGACTTCTATGCCCTTGGACATATCCCCAACATCATAGGTGCTATTGATGGGACCCATGTAGCTCTGGTCCCCCCCCCCACAGGAGTGAACAGGTGTACAGGAACCGGAAGAGTTATCATTCCATGAATGTACAGATGGTATGTTTGGCAGACCAGTACATCTCCCAGGTAAATGCTATGTTCCCTGGATCAGTGCATGACGCCTACATCCTGCGCAATAGCAGCATCCCTTATATGATGGGTCAACTCCAGAGGCACCGGGTGTGGTTATTGGGGGACTCTGGTTACCCCAACCTGTCCTGGCTATTGACCCAAGTGAGAAATCCCAGGACCAGGGCAGGGGAACGCTACAATGAGGCCCATGGGAGGACTAGGAGGGTGATCGAACACACCTTCGGCCTCCTGAAGGCCAGGTTCAGGTGCCTGCTTATGACAGACTTATGACCCCTATTCTACTCACCAAGGAAGATGTGCCAGATCATCATCACCTGCTCGATGCTTCACAATCTTGCTTTGCGACGCCATGTGCCTTTTCTGCAGGAGGATGGTCCAGATGGCGGTGTTGTGGCAGCTGTGGAGCCTGTGGACAGTGATGAGGAGGACGCTGAGGAAGAAGACATAGACAACAGGGAGTCAGTCATACGGCAATATTTCCAGTGACAAACAGGTGAGAACAGTTTTCTTTTTGCCATTACATTCACTTTCACAGTTCTACCTCTATACTGTCTGTCAGTTCATAGCAGTATTTGGTCACTGAGTTGTATCTTTCCATTACGGTTTCACAGGTGTGGTTAGCAACGTGTGTCATCTGCTTGCATCCTTCAAGGACTTGTGATGTGTGACATAGGTATGTTGGCTATAAAATTGGAAAGCATTTTGACACTGTCATTGATAATACATATTTACCAAATCACAGACTGACTCCAGATTGTTTTGTGGTTCAAGGGTGTTTATTTCAGTGCTCATAAATGGAGGGGGGTAGTGATATGGTGATGGGGGACGGTGGAGGAGTGTCCATGGCAGAGTCCAGTCCATTAGTCACACAGGTGCACTGCCCATATGGGCATAGGGAGTGGAGATGGGGCAGTTCCAATCGGGACAGGGTAACAAAGTGAGTCAGTGGGATGACAATCAGGGTGGTCTCATTTCCTGGCGGGGGTCTTGCCATCTTGCTCTGTCCTGTTCCTGGATCTCAGGGACCGCTTGCGGGGTGGTTGTCCGTCTGCAGGGGGTGGGGTGCTGGTGTGGTGGTCCTGTGGCGGGCGTCCTGTCCACTAGCGCCGGCGGAGGTGGTGGGCAGTTCATCGTCCATGCTAGTGTCAGGTGCCCCTTGGAGTGCCACGGTGTCCCTCATGGTCTTTTGTATGTCCTTCAGCACCCCTACGATGGTGCCCAGGGCGGAGCTGATGGTTCTGAGCTCCTCCTTGAACCCCAAATACAGTTCGTCCTGCATGCGCTGGGTCTCCTGAAACTTGGCCAGTACCATCGCCATCGTCTCCTGGGAGTGGTGGTATGCTGCCATGATGGAGGAGAGGGCCTCGTGGAGAGTGGGTTCCCTTGGCCTGTCTGCCCCCTGTCGCACAGCAGCCCTCCCAGTTCCACTGTGTTCCTGTGCCTCCGTCCCCTGGACCGTGTGCCCACTACCACTGCCCCCAGGTCCCTGTTGTTGTTGGGGTGGTGGGTTATCCTGGGTTCCCTGTAGTGGTGGACACACCGCTGATTGACGTGTCCTGGGTACGGAGGTATGGGCCCGCTGGGTGGGTGCTGTGCTGGTGTTACCAGAGGGTGGAAGGTCAGTGTTGGGCTGTGCCTGTGCAAGAGGAACCGACTGTCCCGAGGCCCACGATGGTCCGGGCTGGTCATCAGGATCCAGTAGGGCAGAGCTGCTATCGTCACTGTGGGCCTCTTCTGTGGGTGGAGTGGAGTTGTCTGGACCCTCCGGTGTGGTGACGTTCCGTAGTGGTCCTGCAGGGATATAAGAGCATGATTAGTGCATGTGTGTGAGTAATGGTGTGCAATGGGTGGGTGTTTGTGTACCCCAGTGCAAGCATTCCTGTGTGTGGGTTTGTGTGATGATGGTTAGGGGGTTGTTATGGGTATGTGCAGTGAGCATGCTTTGGTGAGGGCTGACCATGCTTTGTTTTTCCATGCAGGGCTTGGTGTTGGGATGGGTGGTTTGTGTTATGAGTACATTAGTGAGGAGTTGGAGTGATAGGGGAGGGGGTGAGGGTGGGGGGGTGTGATGGCATGCAGGTAGGGTGGGGGATATAATAGTTGAGATTTGACTTACCAGTGTCCATTCCTCCACCGACTCCTCCGAGGCCCTCTGGATGCATGAGGGTCAAGACTTGCTCCTCCCATGTTGTTAGTTGTGGGGGAGGAGGTGGGGGTCCGCCGCCAGTCCGCTGTACCACAATGTTGTGCCTGGATACCACAGAACGCACCTTCCCCAATAGGTCGTTCCACCTCTTCCTGATGTCGTCCCAATTTCTTGGATGCTGTCCCACAGCGTTGACCCTGTCCACGATTCTTTGCCATAGCTCCATCTTCCTGGCTATGGATGTGTGCTGCACCTGTGAGCCAAATAGCTGTGGCTCTACCCGTAGGATTTCCTCCACCATGACCCTGAGCTCCTCCTCGGAAAAACGGGGGTGTCTTTGGCGTGACATGAGGTGGTGTGGGTGATGTGTGGGGTGGTGTAAGTGTTGATGTGTGGGGTGATGTGTAGTGGTGTGTGGTGTTTTGTGTGTGTAATGTTGTCTGGGTGATGGTGTTGTGTGCCTCTGTGTGGTGGGGTTCTCGGTTGCTGTGCTCTCTGTCTATCTGGCCTTCGTCTCTGATTTTTGGTCGTAGGGGTTTGTGGGTGATGTGGGTGTGTGTTTTATATTGTGTTGGGTGTTTGGGAGTGGTGTTTATATGTGTATCAGGTGTGTGCATTTGTAATTGTCCAATGTGGCGGTGTTTTCGAGATGTGTGTATTTTGAGCGCGGCGGTGTGTACCGCCAATGGAATACCGCGGTTGAAAGACCGCCGCATGGATTCGTGGGTCGTGATAGCATGGGCGTGTTTCTGTTGGCGTGACGGTGGAGGTTTTGTTTTCGCCAGTTTATCACTGACCTTTGGTGTGGCGGTCTTGTGTGGGTGTCTGAATTTCGGCGGATTTCGAGATGTGGGTCGTAATAGCTGTGGCGTAATTCCGCGGCCGCGGGGGTGTTTTGGCGGCCTTCTGCACGGCGGTAAGCGGCTTTTACCGCCAATGTTGTAATGATCCCCTTTGTGTTTTCACTTGTTGCAAATAGACCTATGTTTGGTGTTCCCCACTTTTGAAAGTACTTTTGAAGTACTTGAGGATGAATCTCCCATTTGTGTATTTGTTGGTGATTTCTGCTGAGGATATGTGCCAACTGATTGTCTATCCCTAGAATGTACTGTGCTAATAGACAAATTTGATTGTGAATTGCCCATTTCCAAGTTTTTTGGGCTAGAAGGGACAGCTGGGATGAATGTGTCCCTCCCTGTTTGTTGAGCTAATACATGGTTGTCATGTTGTCTGTCTTTATAAGAACATTCTGTGTGAGAAGAGGTTGAAAGGATTTGAGGGCTTGAAACATAGCTAATAACTCTAAGTGGTTTATGTGTAGCTGTTTCTGTTTGACATCCCATTGCCCTTGAATATTGTGATTGTTTAGGTGAGCTCGGAGTGTTAAAAGTTGTTTTTCTTCGAAGAAGTCTTTTCGTGCCACAAGACCGAGGGGCTCCTCCCTTTCGGCTCCATTGCGCATGGGCGTCAACTCCATCTTAGATTGTTTTCCCCGCATAGGGTGAGGTAGGAGTTGTTAAAGTAAGGATACTAGAGGTGCCCATGCAATGGAGTAGATATGTAAGTACATAGTGTGTAGTAAAGGAATGTTTATTTACATATTTACAATTTACATGCAACTAAAACGGCTACAGGCTCCTGGGGAGGTGGGAAGGGCGCATGTGAATCTGCAACGCAAAATGGCACGAACAGATGTACACTGGGTAAGAGACATTTTCTGTTCGATGGCATGTGTAGCTGCAGATACACATGCTGTGCATAGACTACAAAGCAGTAATCCTCCCAAAAAGCGGTGGTTTAGCCTGTAGGAGTTGAATTTGTCTGAAATAATGTTCTTAATACAGCCTGTCCTACTGTGGCTTATTATGTTGCTAACACATCTACACAGTAATGCTTCATAAATGTATGGGGTGTAGACCAGGTGGCTGCCTTACAAATCTCTGTCATTGGTATATTACCAAGAAAAGCCATTGTGGCACCTTTCTTTCTGGTGGAGTGTGCCCTTGGTGTAATGGGTAATTCTCTTTTAGCTTTAAGGTAACAGGTCTGAATGCATTTGACTATCCATCTGGCAATGCCCTGTTTGGATATAGGGTTACCTGCATGTGGTTTTTGGAAAGCTACGAACAATTTTTTTGTTTTACGAAATTGTTTTGTTCTATAAATGTAATAAATTAGCGCTCTTTTTATGTCTAATGTATGCAATGCTCTTTCTGCTACTGAGTCTGGTTGTGGAAAGAAGACTGGGAGTTCAACAGTTTGGTTTAGATGAAACAGTGATATGACTTTTGGTAAAAATTGTGGATTTGTACGGAGAACCACTTTATGTTTATGTATTTGTATAAAGGGTTCTTGGATAGTAAATGCTTGTATTTCGCTAACTCTTCGTAGTGAAGTGATGGCTATTAGAAAGGCTACTTTCCAAGTCAAGAATTGGATATGACAAGAAGGCATGGGTTCAAATGGTGGCCCCATGAGTCGTGTTAGTACAATATAAAGATTCCATGAAAGAACTGGTGGTGTCCTTGGGGGTATGATTCTTTTTAGTCCTTCCATAAAGGCTTTAATAACTGGGATTCTAAAAAGCGATTTTGTATGTTTAATCTGCAGATAAGCAGATATTGCAGTGAGATGGATTTTAATGGAAGAAAAAGCTAGATTTGATTTTTGTAAGTGTAGTAAATAACTTACAATGTTTTGTATGGAGGCATTTAGCGGCATAATTTGATTAGCCTGGCAGTAGAAAATAAACCTTTTCCATTTATTAGCATAACAATGCCTTGTTTTTGGTTTTCTTGCATGTTTAATGACCTCCACACACTCTTTTGAGAGGTTTAGATATCCGAATTCTAAGACTTCAGGAGCCAAATTGCTAGGTTGAGTGATGCTGGATTCGGGTGTCTGATCTTCTTTTTGTGTTGTGTTAACAGATCTGGTCTGTTTGGTAGTTTGATGTGCGGTACTACCGAGAAGTCCAACAGTGTGGTATACCACGGTTGGCGAGCCCACGTTGGTGCTATGAGTATTAGTTTGAGTTTGTCTTGACTCAGTTTGTTGACCAGAAAAGGAATGAGCGGGAGAGGGAGAAAAGCGTAAGCAAATATCCCTGACCAGCTGATCCATAGAGCATTGCCCTTGGACTGAGGGTGTGGGTATCTGGACGTGAAGTTTTGGCAGTTTGCGTTTTCTTTTGTTGCAAACCGATCTATGTATTGTGTCCCCCATCGGTAGAAGTGATCTTGTAGAATCTGGGGATGTATTTCCCACTCGTGAGTCTGCTGGTGATCTCGACTGAGATTGTCGGCTAACTGATTGTGAATGCCTGGTATATATTGTGCTATCAGGCGAATGTTGTTGTGAATTGCCCAATGCCAATTTTTTTGTGCTTGGATACACAGCTGTGACGAGTGCGTCCCCCCCTGTTTGTTGAAATAATACAATGTTGTCATATTGTCTGTCTTGACAAGAATGTGTTTGAGGGCTAGAAGGGGCTGAAAGGCTTTTAATGATAGAAAGACTGCTAGCAGTTCTAAGTGATTTATGTGAAGTTGTTTTTGTTGAATGTCCCATTGACCTTGTATGCTGTGATTGTTGGGGTGCGCTCCACACCCAATCATGGAGGTGTCTGTCGTGATAATGGTGTGAGCCACTGGGTCTTGAAAAGGCCGTCCCTTGTTTAAATTTACAGGGTTCCACCATTGAAGCGAAGAGTGTGTTTGGCCGTCTATCAACACTAGATCTTGGAGTTGACCATGTGCCTGTGTCCATTGTTTTGCTAGGCACTGTTGTAAGGGCTGCATGTGTAGTCTTGCGTTTGGCTATGCATGAGGACATCATGCCTACTAGTTTCATCACAAACCTGACTGTGTATTGTTGGTTTGGTTGTATGCTTGATCTTATATTTTGAAACGACTGAACTCTTTGTGGACTTGGAGTGGCAATTGTTCTTTGTGTGTTGAGTGTTGCTCCCAAGTATTGCTGTATTTGGGATGGTTGTAAATGTGATTTTTGGTAATTTATAGAAAACCCTTGTTTGTGCAGAGTGTCTATTATATATTGCGTGTGAATTTGACATTGTTGTTGAGTGTTGGCTTTTATTAGTCAATCGTCTAGATACAGGAATACGTGCATGTGACGTCTCCTTATATGAGCTGCTACTACAGCTAGGCATTTTGTAAATACCCTGGGGGCCATTGTTATTCCGAATGGCAACACTTTGAATTGGTAATGTTTGCCTTGTATTACAAACCTGAGGTATTTCCTGTGAGATGGATGGATGGGTATGTGAAAATACGCATCTTTTAGATCAAGTGTTGCCATGTATTCCCCTTGTTTTAGTAAGGGGACTACGTCCTGTAGTGTTACCATGTGGAAATGATCTGATTTGATGAAGAGATTCGGTGTTCTGAGATCTAAAATAGGCCTTAACATTTTGTCTTTCTTTGGGATAAGGAAATACAGGGAGTAAACCCCTGTTCCTTTTTGGTGATATGGTACTAGTTCTATGGCTTCTTTTGCTAGTCATGCTTGCACCTCTATTTGTACTAGGTCTAAGTGTTGTATTGACATTCTGTGCGTTCTTGGAGGAACATCTGGAGGGAATTTTGTGAACTCTATGCAGTAACCATGATGGATAATTGATAGAACCCACGTGTCCGTGGCAATGTGTGTCCAATTGTGGTGGTATTTTGTTAATCTCCCCCCACACTGGTGATATGTGTTGGGGAAGTGTTACCTTGAAGTCACTGCTTGCTACCAGGGGTTTGTTCGGTAGGCTGGAATTTCCCTTTTCCTCTTGGGAACTGTCTTCTGTAGGAACCACAAAACCCCCCTCTCTGGTATTGAGACTGGTAAGTGGGTTTTGTTTGGGAGATGGATGGTTCTGAGGGTTGCTGTCTAAACTCTCCCATAAATTGTGGTTTCCTAAATGTTCCCCTGTATTGAGAGGAGTAGCGCACGCCCATGGCTTTGATGTGTCTATGTCCTTTTTCATTTTTTCTATTGCGGTATCCACTTCCGGCCCGAATAGCTGATGTTGATTAAACGGCATATTCAATACCGCCTGCTGTATCTCTGGTTTAAACCCAGAACTTCGCGCCAAGCATGCCTTCTAATTGTTACTGCTGTATTCAGCAGAGTCTAGTGCCGAGCGGATCTGGTTGTTTGATATGGCCTGTCCTTGTTCAACCACTTGCTGGGCACGTTTTTGATGCTCTTTGGGTAGGTGCTGGATGATGTCTTGCATCTCGTCCCAGTGTGCTCGGTCGTAGCGGGCAAGGAGGGCTTGCGAGTTGGCAATTCGCCACTGATTGGCTGCTTGCGATGCCACTCTTTTGGCGCATCCCCTGTTGACTGTGAATTCGCCCTTTTTCTTGCAGCCCCTACAACCACTGAGTCCGGAGGGAGCTGTTGTGTAATAAACACAGGGTCTGACGGGGGCGGTTTATATTTCTTTTCGACCCTTGGCGTGATGGCTCTCCCTTTTACTGGTTCTTGGAAAACCTGCTGTGCGTGTTTAAGCATGCCCGGCAACATTGGCAGACTTTGGTAACGATACATGCCTGGATGCCAGAGTGTTGAACAGGAAGTCATCCTCCACCGGTTCTGAGTGCATTGTTACATTGTGAAATGCTGCTGCTCCGGCCAGTACCTGCGTATAGGACGTACTGTCTTTTGGCGGTGAAGGTTTTGTTGGATAACACTCTGGGCTGGGGCCAGGTGGCAGCAAAGTGACAGATGGAATGACAGTGGTAAATCTCTCAGACGACTGTCTTACTGAGTCTGAGACTGAGGTGCTGACCTCAGGATTATCCTTCTGTCCAATGGCATAGTTTGATTATACACAGAGCCAAATTGATTTGCTTACTTTCAGTAGAAAATTAAAATTGAAAAAATGTTTTGTCACAAAACCTAGTGATATGCAGAGGCAGAGCTAGAATATACCATCTACTTTCCAAATAAGGTATATAGAAGTGTTACATACAATATGTGAGTTAGGTGAAAATGTGACCTCAGTCTCTGATCCCTTTGAATAACGATGCCATTAATATTTTTGAGAAGGGTGTTATAAAATAAATGAATAAACTGAGATGGAAGAACAGGGCACACTTTAGTAACCTTCAATCCTGACACAGAGAAACTATTAAATCATTGCAGAACAATAAGGCCATTGTTGGCGACAGGGCTTACCGCACTACAAAATAGCCGCACTGTAGAAGAGCTTCGCAGACCATTAAATAATCGAATATTACCGCCAACTAAGAGATTCTGGTGCTCTAGTCTACTTGTGGGCACCCCCCCAGGTGGCAGTGCATACAAGGATGTGGTCCTAGGGAACTGCAGTGGACCGTTGGCGAGAACCAGCGGCTGTGCATCCAACAAGAACAGGGTGGTCATGGGCTCCTGCAGGCCTGATACGTGGCACTGGGCTTCGGGGCTGCCACACATAGAGGAGCAGCCCCAGGGAGAGAGGAGCCGGTGATGAGTGAACTTGTCTCTGGTTTGTGGAGGTAGCGGGCCTTGCTTGTGAGGAGTGGGCGGTGGCTTTCAGGTTGGAGTGAAGGATGACTGGGCCTGCCAATGGCCTAATCTACCAAACTGTGACGTATGGAGGTGAGCACCGGCCCCTGGTGATGCTAAAAAAGGTGTAATGATGGAGCGGAGGATTGGGTGGAACCAGCGCTCTTAGGAATCTCTCTGGAACATCCTACAGTTGCGGAGAGAAGAAAGGCTTATGTGTATAGTTCAGCAGTAGCGCTGTGAGGCAGAAGGCCGCCATTACCTGCACAACCACAATTTTGATTTGAAACTGTGCAGGCATAAACTTACTGCTACCAACATGACTCTGTATAGCTATGTGGGCAGGATTCGAGAACTCATGCTGGGCCACGCTTAGGGGGCCGCTTTGGGACACAGCGCAGGAAAGCATCTGGAGGTGGCACCCTGGGAAGCCGCTGCTCAATCTTTCACAACCTGCAGAGCCTGGGAAACCACGAGCGTACAGTATAAGAAAGAGCTGTTGGGGCTTGAGGTGGTGATTTGCAGTCATGCTTGCCTGTTCATCTCTCATACCATATAACTGCCTCAATCTGCCCTACCTGAGCCCTGGTGGCTGGCCTGGGGGACGCCAGGGGCGCCAAGGCAGTAGGATCCACTCACCGTAGGGCACAGTACAGGACTACATGAGACTTGCTGCCTGGCAATTGTTTACCCCCCTCACGACAGTACATGAGCGGTGTTCTATGTGGTTATGCTTCATGAGTTAGCGGAGGGCTAGGAAGGCTCAAATAGGCGGGGCTTAGGAGCCCATAAGATATGTTTGAGCTTTTTGTGCACTGTGCTCAGGATTCAACAATGCTGTAGCAAAAATGGGAAAAACTGATAAAACGTAACTTAAACTCCACTTTGAAAGTCGCATGTCACACAGGTTGAAAGGCATTGAAACCACCTCACAAGGAGATGTAGAGGAAATGTCAGACATGCATAGCAACTCGGACCTCAAACAAATCCTGGCTGAGATGCAGCAAAGCCTCACAAGCATCAATGGTAAAATAGATGCGTTAACGTACAGAAAGGACCGCATGACGGAAAGACAAGCATGCAGACCATCTGTACGGGGTGGAATGGAGAATGTCTGAGATCGAAGATGTGCAAGGTAATGGGGAAGCAGTGCCAAAGAAAATGGATAAACAACTTGGCACACTGCAGGCTAGGGCGGAGGATGTGGAGGCACGATCCAGGGGGAACAACTTGAGAATTTTTGGGATGGCTGACAACACCAGGATAGACACTATGGAGCATTTTGTGGAACAACTGCTGCAAGATCTGCTGGGGCAAGACTCCTTCTCTCGAAGTTGAGCGGGTGCATTGTCCGCTGGTGCTGTGACCGGTTTGGTGGGTGCCTCCTAGACCTATATTTGCTAGGTTGTTGAACTACAGAGACCTAGTGCTCCGCAAGAAACGACAGCTCAAAGAACTTAGGTATGAAGGCACCACTGTGTCCTTGTATCCAGATTTCACACAGCAGGTACAAGATGCCAGGAAGCACTTAATCCGTGTCAAATTCAAATTAAAAGACCTCAACCTGGAATACAATATGTTATATCCTGCCCATCTGCAGGTCCTTGTGGATGGTAAGGTAGTTATTCTTATGGACCCGAAGGATGTTTTGAAATTTCTGAAACACAGAGAGAGTAATGGGAGGCACAGCCATTCCATCTAGGTCAACTCAAAGCAAGCCAGATGGAGAACTGGATGAGCGACTGACAATCCTGGATCCTTGGGTCCTCAAGACTGCGATAATATAACTCTATGTTCATTGCATTTGGGGGTAAAAATATTATTAATATTTATATTGTTCTGTCATAGGTTGAGCATAGCCTAGTTCATTGTGTAGAGAGCTAATACGCCCTTAATAGACAGAAGGGGCATGCTGGAAAAAGACGGAGCATTTGCTTTGTTATTGGGCACCTTAGACTATGGGGTGCACTTACTTTGTGACAAGGAGTTGGCATAAGACACACTTTGCTGGAGGTCGTTTGTGAACACAAGATTTTAAGTGTGGCAATTGCTTCCCCACCTGTGTGTTTATCACTCAATGTTTATTGTAGAAGCAAATGTTTGAGGTTGGGTGGGCAGTGGGAGGGAGCTGAACATTTCACCAGCTATGGTTCCACGTAATAGGGAGAGGGATGTGTTAGGGACGTGTTATGTAGGAAACAAAGGCATATAGGATATTCATTAGTCGATGGGCAGAGGATGGCAAGAGATTTAAGATTACAAAACAGGCGTTAGGATGGGGGACAATTTAACACAGGGATGGCGGACAGTCACCAAGTGTGCCACAATTCTGCTTGTTTACTTGGAATGTGAGAGGTCTCAATGATGGCAGGAACTTCTGAAAAGTACTGGCATATCTTAGAAGACAAGCAATAGAAGTAGCAATTCTCCAAGAAACACAGATAGTGGCATACCAACTCCCCACGGGTTGCAGCATTCACATCCCATGCCAGGGGGATATTAATACGGACGCCCTAGAGTGCTGGTGTTAAGATTCAGGAGGTGTGTGTCGGTCTAGGGAGGAGGTATACAGTGGTGTGCTGCAGTGAGGATGATGTCTCAGCATTACTGGTAGGAATCTACAGCCCTAATTATAATGACCCGCAGTTCTACTATTCCTTGTATGCTTGGTTAGAGCAGTGGGTTGGCAGTCCACAGTTGTGTGTGTGTGTGTGTGTGTGTGTGTGCGTGTGCGTGTGGGGGAGGGTACTGGACATAGCTGTGCAGGCCTCAATGGTTGGCGATCTTGTATGGCTGGCGGTGCAGGCTACACACATTACCTCCCGTCCCTCCCTCGCCTTCCTTTTAACCAATGAGGCCTCCCGCCTCCCCTCTAGACCCTCCCTTCCCCTTTCAAAACCCCCCCCCACCCTTATCCCCTCCTGTTCTTTTGTCTAGCCCACGCTAGACGGTTTTCTTTCCCTTTCTTACCTGCACGGCGGGGCCTGGAGGTCGTCGATGGAGGCACTCCTCGGGACGCGGAGCTCCGCGAGGAGTGCTACGGCTGGGGCGCGTCTTGAACGAGCAGCATGGTTGCTCGAGAGGCGTGTCCTGGAGGCCGGCTGACGGGGTCAGCCGGCCCTCTGTGGCTGGGACGTTGATTTCCGGGTTTCAGCGCCGCGGAGCCGCGGGGAACCGAGGGACTTCAATTCTGAGATGCTCTCAGGTAGGACGGGCGTTCGGCCCGTGGTGTTTATGTATTTGATGAAATAGGTGACCTCTTTAGGGATTGGTGGAGCCATGATTGGGGGGAGGACCAGGTGCCTATATAGAGGGTAGTTTTTTGGGGTTCAAGTCAGTGATTATTTGTTTACCATGCCTAAAGTTCCAGCAAAGAGACGTAGGATTGTCTCTTCTTCCTCGGAGGAGGAGGGGGGTGAGGCTAGCATTACTACTCCTGAGACCTCACAGGTACCTGGCAGGGGTACTCCCCTCATGTCCAGAGAGGAGGTTCAGGATATGATTGAGGTGGCGGTGACCAGGGCACTACAAGCAGGCGTGGCCAGGACTGGTCAGTCTAAATGTGCGCACTCATCGGTAGCAGCTAGGAAATCCTCATCGGAGAGTGAGGATGAGGCCCCATCGACGTCATCTGGGGGGAAATATGTTTCCAGAGAAGATATGTGGGAAGTGATGGCACATGTTCGGGACAATTTGGGTTTCCCAGTGTTTCAACCTGCAAACTCGGATTCTCATTTATTTCCTCAATATAAGACACCTTCAAAGTTTGCCATGCCTTTTCAGGGACCTGTGAGGGATATGGTGTTTCGTGAGTGGAAGGATGTGGATAAGGCTCAGGTTCCACGATTCCTTCAGAAACTTTACTTACTTGAGGGTGAGGAGGTTTTGCCTCCTTCAGTACGCCTGGACTCTATTTTGGCTACTCTGATTGGCAAAACGGCAGTCAATCCGGAGGATTGTGTGCCTACGGATGCCACTGACCGTAAAGTGGATTCGGGTCTTAAGAGGGCTTTTGCTGCGGAGAATCTGGCGCTGAGGGCAGGGATTTATTCTGCTTATGCGTCACAGTCATTGGTTCAAGACTTTGATAAACTGCCGGTGGCTGTACAGGAAGGGGCGGAATGTTCGGAGCTCCTGGCTGGTATGGAGCAGCAGGCCAGATTGTTGGCTGATGTGTCTTCGGATGTGGTCCGTACTTCGGCTCTGGCATCTGGGTCTTTGATTGGGGCTCGTAGGTCCCTCTGGTTGCGTTCCTGGAAGGCTGATCCAGGGGAAAAG
Organism: Pleurodeles waltl; assembly: GCF_031143425.1. Classification (NCBI taxonomy): domain Eukaryota; kingdom Metazoa; phylum Chordata; class Amphibia; order Caudata; family Salamandridae; genus Pleurodeles; species Pleurodeles waltl. The sequence goes on from NC_090442.1 coordinate 839,012,748, forward strand.
GCGGCCTTGTTGAGACTGCCGTTTGAAGGTCGTACCTTGTTTGGAGAACAATTGCCATCCATGCTTTCCAAGGCTTTTAAGGAACGGAAGCATGCCTTACCTTATAAAGGGGGTTCTTCTTCGGGTAAAGGGTGGAAGAAACATTCCAGATCTTCTCCTACTAGGGATGCTAAATCCTTTTCATTTAGGAAACGGCGTTTTCAGCCGCGTTTTTCACCTAAGAAGTCTGCTCCTGCGACCCGGGGTGGTTTCAAGAAGGGGTCCTGACAATCACTGTGGGCCTGGCAGAGGGCCGGTTGGGGGAAGACTGAGTCATTTTCTTTCGGCTTGGAAGGGCAGTGTAAACGATCATTGGGTACTAGACATTGTGGCCAATGGTTATGTCATAGATTTTGTGGTGGTTCCTCCAGATTCAGGGGTACGTCCCACACCTCTGCCTTCAGAGGGGTCACGGAGAAGAGCATTATTGGACGGAGTGCGGGACTTACTGGTCAAGGGGGCCATTTCCCACGTTCCGCTAGACGAACGGGGTCAGGGCACTTATTCGGTCTTGTTTCTTGTGCAGAAAGTTTCAGGGGGATTTCGGCCGGTGTTCAATCTAAAGGAGGTGAATACCTGGATCAGGACAGTGCATTTCCGCATGCTGTCCATTCAGACTATTTTTCCATTTGTCAGACACGGGGATTTTCTGGTGTCACTGGATCTGCAGGATGCTTACCTACACGTACCGGTGGCAAGATCCTCTCAAAAGTTCCTGAGGTTTGCTGTGGGTCAGGACCATTATCAGTTTTGCGTTCTGCCTTTCGGTCTAAAATCTTCTCCTCGAATTTTCACAAAGGTGCTGGCTCCTCTAGTGGCTTTGCTTCATTCAGAAGGGGTATTTCTGCATCCTTATCTAGACGACATTTTGATTCATGCCCAATCACGAGACCTTTTGCAGAAGCAGGTGGTCCATGTTCTGGGGGTCCTGCATAACCACGGGTTTTTAATCAATTGGGAGAAGTCAGACTTAGTGCCGTCCCAGGATCTGGTTTTTCTGGGAGCTCGGTTTCAGACTCTTCTTGGGTTGGTGACTGTGTCAGAAAAACGGTTGGGTGTCCTACAGGCTTTGGTAAAGAAGGTATTGTTGCGGTCTGCTCCCCGAGCTCTTCTATGGTTGCGTCTGCAGGGTCATTTGGCGTCGGTGATATTTCTGGTTCCTTGGGCACGTTTCCATCTCCTGTGCTTGATGACATGGTTCTTGAGAAGGTGGACACCAGGGTCCGGCTCTCTGGAGGACAGGGTTCCAGGGTCCGGATTGATTCACAGAGAGTTGCAATGGTGGTTGGATGCAGACCACCTGAGGATAGGGGTTTCTTTATCGCCTCTGAGACCCGTGGTGGTGACGACGGATGCCAGCCTCTCCGGTTGGGGGGCATGGATGGGGTCGGCTCAGATTCAGGGGTTTTGGTCCCCTCGGGAGGCGAGTCGGTCGTCAAATTGGCGCGAATTGCGGGCAGTATTCCTGGCTCTGGTCCATTTTCAGGATTCCCTGAGGGGTTCGGCGGTTCTGGTTCGCACAGACAACTTAGTGGCCAAGGCTTATGTCAATCGGCAAGGAGGGACCAGGTCAAGGGCTCTGTTCAATCTAGTCAGGGAGATTTTTGTGTGGGCTCAGGAGTGGGTTCCTTCTCTCAGGGCTACGTACATTCGGGGGGTGGTGAATGTTCGGGCGGATCTGCTGAGCAGAGTGATTCCTTCCTCTCAACTTTTCTCTCTCCGGAAGTCTCTGTTTCAGCATCTGGTTCGGCTTTGGGGTCTTCCAGTGCTGGATGTGTTTGCGTCAGTAGGTAATGCGAAAGTGGATCGCTTCTGCTCCCGGTTTCGATGTCCCCAAGCATGGGAGGTGGACGGGATGTCATGTCCTTGGCCGCAGGGCCTTTTGTATGCGTTCCCTCCTTTTCAACTACTCAGGGCGTTTCTGTTACGTGTGAGGGATCTGGGGTCCAGGGTTGTCCTAATTGCGCCACTTTGGCCGAGGGCGAATTGGTTCCCCTTGTTGAGGCTGATGGCGGACGGGAGGATGTGGCCTCTGCCTCTTTGTCCGTCTCCCCTGGAGTTTCCCTGCCTCCCATTGGGGTCATTGAGAAGGTTACACTTGACGGCCTGGAAGTTGAACGACGGGGATTGACAGGTCTGGGGGTGCCGGTAGCTTTGAGTTCTACATTGCTGGCTTCGAGGAGACGTTCCACTTTGCTTTCTTATGGTAGACAGTGGAAGGTGTTTTCGGCATGGTGCTTAAGTCGTGAGTTAGATCCTACCTGCGCTTCTATCTTTGAGGTGATGCAGTTCCTGCAGGACGGTGCTCATTTAGGGTTGTCAGTGGCATCTCTTCGGGTGCAGTGGGCGGCTATTCAGGCATTCAGAGGACCATGGCGTAATCTTCAGGATGAAGGGCGCTTGATGCCGAGATTTTTTCAAGGGCTTGTTAATTTATTTCCTCGCCCGGTACGTTCTTTTCCTTCATGGGATCTGTCCTTGGTTTTGGATGTGTTGACGGAGCCCCCTTTTGAACCTTTGGGGGACTGTGATTTGCGCCATCTATCTTTGAAGACATTCTTTTTGGTAGCCATTACTTCGGCTCGTCGGTTGGGGGAATTGGGGGCATTGGCTTGTTCCTTTCCTTTTTGTAAGATTTTTCACGATCGGGTGGTTCTGGTTCCGGTACCTTCCTTTATTCCAAAAGTCAATTCTTCGTTCCATTCCCGGCAGGAGGTCATCCTTCCTTCATTTTGTCCGAATCCCTCCTCAAGGGAGGAGGTCCGTTTGCATTCGTTGGATGTGCGCAGGGTTTTGTTGGAGTATCTGCGGGTGGTGGCTCCTTTTCGTAAAGGGGATTCACTGTTTGTTAATTTTGGTCCGGCTCGCAAAGGTGAGAAACCTTCCACGGCTTCCTTGAGTCGGTGGGTTCGATCTTTAATTCTGTTGGCCTATTCCTTGAAAGAGGTGGTTCCTCCTCAAGGGATTCAGGGGAGATCTACCAGAGGCATGGCGGCTACGGTGGCGGAGCTTCAGGGGACTTCCGTGGTGGAAATTTGCAGGGCCGCCACTTGGGCTTCTCCTTCGACGTTTGTGCGTCATTATAGGCTGTCGGACTTGGGTAGTTTGGAGTCGGTGTTAGGTCACCGGGTCTTATCCTCTATGAGATAATGTTTGGGATGTTCTTGGTGCAGGATATTAAATAAAGGTCTTGCAACTCGATGTCCGTCTCCTGTGTGTTTTCTTGCTATGTCTCATTGGTTAAAAGGAAGGCGAGGGAGGGACGGGAGGTAATGCTTCCATTTTCTTACGATAATGGCATTACTCCTAGTCCTACTCCCTCGCCTTCCTTTTCCGTTCCCTCCCACCCTCCCGGTACGGACTGTCCGAGTTGCAGCTTGGGCTTGGTTTTTGTACAGGAGGGGATAAGGGTGGGGGGGGGTTTTTGAAAGGGGAAGGGAGGGTCTAGAGGGGAGGCGGGAGGCCTCATTGGTTAAAAGGAAGGCGAGGGAGTAGGACTAGGAGTAATGCCATTATCGTAAGAAAATGGAAGCATTACTCATCACAACACAACATACATAAGCAGACATATTATTGGCTGCTGTTGCGGGAGCTGTTCCCGCATGTGGAGTGTTGCAAGCCCCTACCGCATACATATTGGGATAACTCCCCGGTGGTGGAGCTAAAACTGGGGCCCCCGTGCCATGCTTTCACTTGGCGGTTCTTCCAGTACTCTTTACTTGATGGGGCTTTTAGGGAAGAACTGCCCCAAGCTATGGAAGAGTTTTTTCACACAAACATTGGTTCTGTACATAAATTTGCTGCTGTACGGGAAACCTTTAAATTCTATATTAGATGAGTTACAATATCCAAATACGCTGGAGTTCTACTCGCTATTCAGAATAGCTTGTTGAAACTAAAAAAAAAAAAACTGCCTTTATTAGAGCAGCAGCACAGGGAGACAGGGTACCAACAGCTGCTGGTCGCCATTAAAGTGAAGATTGATGAATATCATGAGCAGGCACAGCACAAAGTGGAACACCTCAGGAAGTACACAGTGGCGCAAATGTGCCAGGAGCTATGATGGCATCCGTGGTGGATCCTTGCCGGGATGACGCTACTATATTAGAGATACAGGACAAACAAGGGCACCTATTATATGCTACAGAGGAGATAGTCAGGTGTTTTTGTAGGTATTACTTTAAATTGTATATCGAGCAGCCCACTAGGGGCAAAGTCGTGCTCATATAGGCTTGAAGTGGCTCACAAATGAGCAAGTAGAGAAATTGATGGCCCTGCTGAACCCCAGAGAGGTCCGTGCAGCACTTAAGAGTATGCCCTCCGGCAAAGCACCAGGCACAGATGGTCTTACAGTAGCCTTCTATAAGGCTTACTAGGATGTGCTGATACCTCATTTCATCACTCTGCTCGCAGAAATGGCATCAAATGGCATTATGCCCCCATCTACGAGAGAAGCTCTCTTGTTCATAATCCTGAAGCCTGGGAAGCCAGCCAGTGCCAGTCCCTATTAAATGTCGTCACAAAGCTCTTTGCTAAAATACTTGCCAATGGCCTTGGTACTGAGTTTACCAACAGTGATGGGCCCGGAGCAGACAGGGTTTTGTCCCAGGTCATTCCCTCACACACAATTTATGAACTTTTTTGGGGTGGTGCAGAGTGTTAATCCAGAGGTGCGGACAGTGGTGGTTTTTAGTGATATAGAGAAGGCGTCTGACTCTGTAGCCTGAAGTTTTTGAGGGCCGTCCTGCGGCAAATTGGTGTTGGCGATATATACCTTTAGTTGGTGAATGTCCTCTACGCACAGCCCATGGCGTGAATTCACATCAATGGTGCAGTGCCTGAGCCTATAGTTATTAGCAGGGGCACTCGACAGGCGGTCCCCTTTCTCCTTTGCTATATGCATTGGTGGCGGGCCGCTAGCATGCACTTTACGCGAATATCACTCGCACAGGAGACTCCTACATCCTGGGAATAGGTTAATCATTTCTACCTATGCAGATGATACATTGATAAATATTTGTGATCCAGGGCGTAATTTAGCGCCAGTGCTGTAGGAGATGACACTGTTCAGGAGCCATTCAGGTCTGCATATGCACTGAGGTAAATCCATTATCCTGCCACTTACTCCTCCAACAACCCAGGTGACTGTTAAATATCCACTGAAGTGGACCACTGAGTCCATCTGCTATTTGGCGATTTAAGTGTACACTGACACAGAGATCAAGCTACAGGAAAAATATGGGGTGGCACAGCGAAAATTGGCTGAGACAGTTGAGAGTTGGATCAAATTGCTGCTCTCACTAGCTGAACATGTGGCACATATGAAAACGATAGTGTTTCTTGTTCTTGCTTATAAATATACTACTATTACTGAGGCAATCGCCTTGGGTCACGCTGCACACTTTAATGTTTCAACGGGCCTGGGAAGCGAAGCGGCCTCGAGTGTGCTGGGACACTCTTACGTTGCCCTACAATATGGGAGGGTTGAATGCGCCGGACCCCGAGGCCCATTACCTCGCAGCGCAGAGCTGTTATGCTTATTATTGGTTGCATGGCGCCTAAGACTTTACCCATCTAGAACTTGAGCACACATTGGTGACCCTCTTCACGCTGCCTCAGGCTCTGTTCCGCAAGCCGACTCGACAATACAGAGTCTTTGATTCCTTAAATAGCACAATCTGCTTGTGGGGTAACTTGTTAGACAGGCAGCCGGGTGCACTATTATATTCCCCGCAGATCCCATTAACGTGGTGTTTATGGTTTCCACTGGGGCAAGAACGAGGTGCAGTACAGCATTTGACTCACTCGACATACAGCTTGTGGGAGACTTCTATGAGGAAGGGACGGTGAAAGATTGGACTCTGCACATGGTGTGTCCAGAAACATCCACTGCTCGGACAGTTTCATTACTTCAGAGCCCGTCAAGCCATGCGCAAATTGCTAGGCGACAATCTCCTAGAGCCCCCTGAGTTATCAGCATTGAAATTCTTGTTACAGACTTCCACACCTGCCCCTTTATTAGCTAGACTTTGCTTGTTCACAAGAGAACCGTAGACACACCTAAATAAATCAATAGGGTGTATTACACTCCGACCAGGCTTGCCAGATATGAGCCTTGCGGTGTCAGGAGGATGATGCAGGATTTGCACACACAGCCAAGTACTGTTGAGGGATACAGGGTTCCTGGGAGGAGGTATTTCTTGCCTTGGAGGACATCACAGGCTGTACCTTGAGCAGGAATCTGATGCTGGCTCTATTAAGATATGATAAAGCCGTAAAAAGAGCAGATAGGAAGATAGTGGCTACGGGTCTACTACTGACGAAGCGTAGGATCGCTATTCGATGGGCCAGAGGCCCAGTGCCACAGATTAAGGATTGGCGTAGTGACATGGTGCATTGCAGCATGCATTCTGATGTCTGCCTAGCTGCAGCAAACGACGTGATATTATGGGAGTCATACAGGGCCTATTTACAACAGAATATAATGCTGCACTCTACAGTAGGTGGTCAGAAACTGTGGAGAGGAGCAGTAGTTCTAGATGAGCCCTCGGTGGGGGAGGGGAGAGAAGGGGAGGACCGGTCTTCGCGGATCAGGCTAATGGGTAATATATCAGATAAATAATGTGCTATTGTCAACATGAATATTGATGGCTAAACGCAAGACAGTACATGTGCGGACTTCTATTGTTATAACTGTTGCCATGCTTGTTACGTCAGTAGTGAATAGCTGATGCTATTGTTCATGTACGACGAATACTGTAGACGATATTAGAGACTTTTCTCTAATGTTACTGTAATTGGCTTCCCATCTATTCACACCTACTCTGCCACATTGGTCTCTTTGTCCTAAGCATGTACGGAATGTTTGGAACATTAACAAAGTTAATAAGGTTTTTAAAAACAAGGCCATTGTTATAAAAAAAAAAAAAAGAAATCTGACAAGGGTGGCAATGTTGTTGCCCTGTCTATGGACATGTATGTGAAAGAAGACCTAAGGCAATTGAAGGATACCACCAGCTATGAAATTCCAGGCACGGGTGAAATGACACAGCCTAACTTGATGTATTTTGAGACATTGGAAGAATGGAGAGAGAGAGATTTGACTGAGTGGGAGGAATATCAATTCCTTAGGATAGAATTTCCCAAAATGCCTGCAATCTATTTTTTATCCAAGCTTCATAAAGATGCAAATAATTCGCCAGGGAGACCAACTGTCTCCTCTAGAAGTAGCTTACTTGAGGACACCTCAAAATATGTAGATTTTTTCATACGTCCCTTTGTGGAAACATTACCCTCGTACATTAGGGACACAGGAGACTTTCTAAGGATTTTTAATACGATTACTTGGGAAGAGGAATTTCCTCGTTTGAGTCTTGATGTTAACAGCCTCTACACCTGGATACCCCATGATCAAGGGATTCAGACCATTATACATTTTTTGAGAGCTTGATCTTTGTCATACTTTCTGCAAACAGAAATGTTTCTTGACATAATCTATCTATCTATGTCTCATGAAAAATGTTTTCATCTTTGATAAGGCAGTATATCATCAGACCCAAGAGACCACAATGGGCACTTGTTTCGCCCTCCGGTTATGCGGGTCTGCCCCTCGGCTAACGGGAGGTACAGGCGGTTCGTAACATCAGGGAGTTTGAAGAACAAGTGGTCCTTTGGGTCAGGTATATCGACTATATTTTCTGCATTTGGAAAGGCTATATAGAATCTCCACTACAATTTGTTACCATTTTGAATGAGAATTCCCTTAATCTTAAATTCACCTGTGAAACTGAACAGGAAAAAACAGAATTCCTTGATGTAAGAATTTACATTGATAGTGGAAAGGAAGAAAGTAGCTGTTAGAAATGGGGTTTTTGGTTGGCAGTCAGGTTGCCCTCTGTCCAAGCAAGAACCCTCACTCTAGCCAGGGTAAGTCACACACAATCCAAAATCAGCCTGTGCTCACCCTCCGGTAGCTTGGCACGAGCAGTCAGGCTTAACTTAGAAGGCAATGTGTAAAGCATTTGTGCAATAAATCATACAACACCATAGCATAACACCACAAAAATACACCACACAGGGTTTAGAAAAATATAGAATATTTATCTGGGTAATTGTAGGTCAAAACGATCAAAGTTGCAATACGAATTTGTAAAGATATCACTGAAAAGTGATATTAAGTGTCTTTAAGTCTTTAAAAAGCAATAAAGTGTCTTTCAAGCACAGAGTACCTGGTTTCTGGTGGGAAATCTCCTCAGAGGACCACAGGAGAAGAGATGCGTGGAAAAAGGGGTGTGTGCGTCGATTTCCTCTCAGCACACACAGACTTGCGTCGTTCTTTTCCACGCGCGGAAGTCGGGCGTCGTTTTCCGGCGCGCAGACAGTCTCTTTTTGTGGATCGCGGGGATTACCAGATGTCCCGGGCCTGTGCGTGGATTCTCCTGCTTATTTTCCGGCTGCGCGTCGTTCTGCGGGGCTGCGCGTCGAAGTTTCGATCTCCCAGTAGGCGTTGTGTCGATTTCTCCTTGGAAGTCGGGCGGCGTTGTCCTTGCGAGGCCGTGCGTCGAAATTTTGGTCTCACGGCAGGCGTCGCGTCGATTTCTCCTTGGAAGTCGGGCGGCGTTGTCGTTGCGAGGCCGTGCGTCAAAGTTTCGCACTCACGGTAGGCGTTGCGTCGATTTCTCCTGGAAAGTCGGGCGGCTTTGTCCTTGCGAGGTTGTGCGTCGAAGTCTCGATCGTCCCGAGGGCGTCGCGTCGATCAGCGTCGGTGTGCGGCGTTTTTCTCGCCGCGAAACAAGCTGTGCGTCGAAATTTTCGGCGCACGGAGCGTCCAAGTGAAAGGAAGAAGTCTTTTTGGTCCTGAGACTTCAAGGAACAGGAGGCAAGCTCTATCCAAGCCCTTGGAGAGCACTTTCACAGCCAGACAAGAGTTCAGCAAGGCAGCAGGGCAACAGCAAGACAGCAGTGCTTTGTAGAAAGCAGACAGGTGAGTCCTTTGAGCAGCCAGGCAGTTCTTCTTGGCAGGATGTAGTTTCTGGTTCAGGTTTCTTCTCCAGCAAGTGTCTGATGAGGTAGGGCAGAGGCCCTGTTTTATACTAAGTTGTGCCTTTGAAGTGGGGGTGACTTCAAAGAGTGTCTAAGAAATGCACCAAGCCCCCTTTCAGTTCAATCCTGTCTGCCAGAGTCCCAGTAGGGGGTGTGGCAGTCCTTTGTGTGAGGGCAGGCCCTCCACCCTCCCAGCCCAGGAAGACCCATTCAAAATGCAGATGTATGCAAGTGAGGCTGAGTACCCTGTGTTTGGGGTGTGTCTGAGTGAATGCACAAGGAGCTGTCAACTAAACCTAGCCAGACGTGGATTGAAGGGCACAACAAGTTTTTAGTGCAAAGAAATGCTCACTTTCTAAAAGTGGCATTTCTAGAATAGTAATATTAAATCCGACTTCACCAGTCAGCAGGATTTTATATTACCATTCTGGCATACTAAATATGACCTTCCTGCTCCTTTCAGATCAGCAGCTGCCACTTCAACAGTGTAGGAGGGCAGCCCCAATGTTAGCCTATGAAGGGAGCAGGCCTCACAGTAGTGTAAAAACGAATTTAGGAGTTTTACACTACCAGGACATATAACTACACAGGTACATGTCCTGCCTTTTACCTACACAGCACCCTGCTCTAGGGGTTACCTAGGGCACACATTAGGGATGACTTATATGTAGAAAAAGGGGAGTTCTAGGCTTGGCAAGTACTTTTAAATGCCAAGTCGAAGTGGCAGTGAAACTGCACACACAGGCCTTGCAATGGCAGGCCTGAGACAAGGTTAAGGGGCTACCGAGGTGGGTGGCACAACCAGTGCTGCAGGCCCACTAGTAGCATTTATTCTACATGCCCTAGGCACATGTAGTGCACTCTACTAGGGACTTACAGGTAAATTAAATAGTCAATCATGGATAAACCAATCAATAGTACAATTTACACAGAGAGCATATGCACTTTAGCACTGGTTAGCAGTGGTAAAGTGCTCAGAGGTCAAAAGCCAACAACAACAGGTCAGAAAAAATAGGAGGAAGGAGGCAAAAAGTTTGGGGATGTCCCTGTCAAAAAGCCAGGTCCAACAGTAGCCTATTCAGAAAGAAAACAGCTGGGCATAGCTTACTCCATGTTAGCAGTAATCATCCCCCGAATTTGATATATAGTATCCCCTATGGAGAACTATTAAGAGCTAGGAGAAATTGTAGCTCTGATGCAATTTTTTCTTAAGACGAACTTTACTGCATTTATATATCACATGTACACAGGCTGCAGTCGGAAAAATGGCATTGTAATATTACATCACGTTCAACTTTCTCGGCCGTAAGAGCTCTGATGCAACTTATAAGGAAACTGAAATTATGACAGAGATAAGAAAAGGGGATACCCAAAGTCCATTACTGAAAAAGCTTTGATTAAATTCAGTCAGATAAAAAGGGAAGACTTGTTGATAGTTAAGAAAACTGGTACTGGGGAAGGTGAGCCCAGTAGATTCATCACAACAAGACCAGGGAGGTCAAAAAGATGTTTTAGAAATTTTGGCCTGTACTGCAAACAGATGTAACATTGTCCAAATTAGTCGATGAGTATCCTAGATTTATTTTCAGGAGAAGTAGGTCTCTGAAAGATACATTGAGTCAGTGCTTAATACTAATAATTGAGGCAGTAGACCAATCAGTAGGTTATTTGTGGGAAATGTAAAGCTTGCACACAGTGTTAACTGTAAAGAGGTTACGTTTCCTAGAACATCCAAACCATATGCTACAAAAAAAAATGTATCTTGCAATTTAGAATACAGTGTATATGCCCTGTACTGCCCGTGTTATAAGTTCTATGTGGGCAGCCCAATTCATGCAGCAAAAAAACAAGCATTGGAGCATATGAGGGAAATTATACATGATGACAAGACCTACCCGGTGACAAGTCATTTCAAAATGTACCATGACCAGAAAGCTAATGTTATAATTTGTGGTCTATGATACAATCCCATTGAAAGAAAAAAGGAGGGAATAGAATTCTGGAACTTAGGAAACTCAAGCCGAGACTTATTATTGGTTTTAACACCCTACATTAGTTCGACTGAACATGGACGAGGATTTAGCAGTTCATAAGAATTAAGGGAAATGGAAGAGCAGGAAACTGATGCATCATGATGTGTTTTGATGTTGCATAATTAAGTGCATAGTTTGTTTCACGTCTACTTTGGGTTTGTTAACAAATATGGAGCTTTCTTTAGTTCCAGGTGGGGTGCACTTTTTAAATAAAATTTGATATATAATTGGACTACTTGATATCGGACCATATTCAGTTCCTGGGGAGAGATCAAGGTGTACCAAGTAGACCAAAAGAGCGGTTATATCCTTTAAGCATGCCCATATGGCCTTTATTTGGGGTTTGCCCTCCATCCTTTGAGGGAGGGGTACAGTAATTATAAGTTAGTCTATCCTTAGTTACTTAAAATGTTTCTTTTTTTTCTGTTTCTCTTCGTCCCTGGTTGATAAATATTAATAGGGTTATTACCGTGAAGAAGCATGGAAATTAAAGTGATACAAGCAACATGTTATTCACGTTAATCTCCTTGGGCTTGAATGTTGAAATATTGGGACGGTTTTAACAGCATAAATATTAGGTGTTTTTTTTATTTTCAGCCTAGTAGGACTTGGTGTTAGAAATGTAATATTTTTCAAATAATGTAAGAGAATACAGATTAATAACAAAATGAAATAGATTGAGGATGAGGGCTCAAATACCAACATGGTTTAACAATGAGTACGGCAAATATTGTACTGGTGAACTCCATTCCAAGATGGCGGATTTGCTTATATAGAAAGCTATTCTGATTGTCGAAGTAGTCAGTTTTTTTTTATACACCATCAATAAATGCACTGGTGTTTAAAATTGGTGAGTGTGTCGTAACTGGTATGACCTGTGATCAAGGAAACCCGAAACGTGTTGTGTATTGTGCTGCTTTTGTAAATAAACTTCACTTCACAAGACGTATGTGGCCATTCTTTCATACAGGACCTGAGATAAGAAAGGTCGCTGTATATATATATGGAAAATGTCGCTTACCCAGTGTACATTTGTTCGTGGCATGAGACGCTGCAGATTCACATGCTGTGCATTATCCTGCCATCTAGTGTTGGGCTCGGAGTGTTACAAGTTGTTTTTCTTCGAAGAAGTCTTTTCGAGTCACGAGACCGAGGGACTCCTCCCTTTCGGCTCCATTGCGCTTGGGCGTCGACTCCATCTTAGATTGTTTTCCCCGCAGAGGGTGAGGTAGGAGTTGTGTATATAGTAAAGGTGCCCATGCAATGGAGTAAGTATGTATGTACATAATGTGTATAAAAAGAAAATAGTATATATTTACAAATATACATGCGTTATCAACTTAAACGGCTACAGGCTCCCGGGGAGGCGGGAGGGCGCAGGTGAATCTGCAGCGTCTCATGCCACGAACAGATGTACACTGGGTAAGTGACATTTTCCGTTTGATGGCATGTGTAGCTGCAGATACACATGCTGTGCATAGACTAGTAAGCAGTTATCTCCCCAAAAGCGGTGGCTTAGCCTGTAGGAGTCGAAGTTGTCTGAAATAATGTTTGTAATACAGCCTGTCCTACTGTGGCTTGTTGTGTTGTTAACACATCTACACAGTAATGTTTTGTGAATGTATGAGGCGTAGACCATGTGGCTGCCTTACAGATTTCTCTCATAGGTATATTTCCTAGGAAGGCCATTGTGGCACCCTTTTTTCTAGTGGAGTGCACTTTTGGCGTAATAGGTAGCTCTCTTTTTGCTTTAATATAGCAGGTTTGAATACATTTCACTATCCATCTGGCAATGCCTTGTTTGGATATTGGATTTCCTGCATGAGGTTTTTGGAAGGCTACAAACAATTGCTTTGATTTGCGAAACTGTTTTGTTCTATCAATGTAATACATTAGTACTCTTTTAATGTCTAACGTATGTAAGGCTCTTTCAGCAACTGCACCCGTCGCACCCCTGCAACACCGCCGGCTCCATTCGGAGACGGCTTCAATGTTGCAGGGTCTTTCCCGCTGGGCCGGCAGGCGCTCCCTTGGCGGGTGCCCGCCGGCCCAGTGGGAAAGCCAGAATGGCCTCTGCAGTCTTTTGACCGCGGAGCGGCCAAGTGGCGGTTCCCGCTTGGCGGGCGGCGGGAATCACCCCCTAAATGTTGTTTGGACATATTGGGGGTCATTCCGACCTTGGCGGGCGGCTACCGCCGCCCGCCAGGCAGAAACCGCCATGCGCCCGCCAATGTGGCCGCACTCACGCGGCCCCCATTCCGACATTCCCGCTGGGCCGGCGGGAATGAGGCCTCAACACAGGAGCCGGCTCCGAATGGAGCCGGCGGTGTTGCGGCCGTGCGACGGGTGCAGTTGCACCCGTCGCACTTTTCACTGTCTGCTATGCAGACAGTGAAAAGCTGTCCGGGGCCCTGTTAGGGGGCCCCTGCACTGCCCATTCCAGTGGCATGGGCAGTGCAGGGGCCCCCAGGGGCCCCAGGACACCCCTTATCGCCAGCCTCTTCCTGGCGGTGAAAACCACCAGAAACAGGCTGGCGGTAAGGGGGTCATAATCCCCAGGGCAGCGCTGCAAGCAGCGCTGCCCTGGCGGATTATCGCCGCCGGGGCAGAAATGGCAGAAAACCGCCGGCCCCGGCGGTGTGACCGCGGCTTTACCGCCGAGGTCAGAATGGGGAAGAAAGCACCTCCAGCCTGTGGCGGTGCTTTCAGTCATTATAGCCCTGGCGGTCTCGGACCGCCAGGGTCAGAATGACCCCCATTGTGTGCTGTTGGAGGCATATTTGGTGGCAAATGTTGGAATTTTATGCAATAACCATGTTGGATAATGGCTAGGACCTATGCGTCCGTAGTTATGTGTTCCCAGTTGTGGTAATATTTTGTAAGTCTCCCACCCCACTGGTGTTGTGTGGTGGGGGTTTGTGACATTGAAGTCACTGTTTGGTTTGTGGGGTTTTTGGGCTTTGGAATTTCCCTCTTGCTTTAGGGAACTGTCCACCCCTATATTGTCCTTGAAACCCTCTTCTCTGATACTGGCCTTGATATGTGGGTCTGACTTGTGAGGTGGAAGGCTCTGTGGTTTGTGCACGAAACCCCCCTCTAAAGTGCGGCTTCCTAAAAGTGCCTTCTGCTCTGTGGGGAGTAGAGCGCGCCCATGGCTTTGGCCGTGTCCGTGTCTTTTTTCAATTTTTCTATTGCCGTATCCACTTCCGGCCGAAACAATTGCTGTTCGTTGAAAGGCATATTCAGCAAAGCCTGCTGGATTTCTGCCTTGAATCCGGAGGTCCGTAACCATGCGTGTTTACAAATGGTTACTGCCTTGTTTACTGTCCTTGCCGCTGTGTCTGCTGAGTCCATAGCCGACCTTATCTGGTTGTTGCAGATAGTTTGGCCCTCCTCAACAACCTGTTGGGCACGTTTCTGGAACTCTTTGGGAAGGTGTTGAATAAGATGTTGCATTTCATCCCAATGTGCCCTGTCGTATCTAGCCAGTAGAGCTTGCGAACTGGCAATTTGCCATTGATTAGCTGCCTGTGCTGCCACCCTCTTGCCTGCTACATCGAATTTCCGACTTTCCTTGTCGGACGGTGGTGCGTCTCCTGAGGTTTGGGAGTTTGCCCTTTTCCAGGCTGCTCCCACTACCACCGAATCAGGAGTTAATTGTTGTGTGATGTATACAGGGTCCGTAGGGGGAGGTTTATATTTCTTCTCCACCCTAGGCATGATGGCTCTGCCTTTTACTGGGTCCTGAAACACTTGTTTGGCGTGTTTTAACATGCTTGGCAGCATTGGCAAGCTTTGGTATTGGCTGTGAGTAGATGACAGGGTGTTGAACAAAAAGTCATCCTCTATGGGCTCTGCGTGCAATGCTACATTATGGAATGTAGCCGCCCTTGAAACCACCTGCATGTATGCAGTGCTGTCCTCAGGTGGTGACGGCCTTGCCGGGTAGCAATCAGGACTATTGTCTGAGACCGGTGCATCATACAGACCCCATGCATCCGGGTCATCTAGGGTCATCCCCGTGTGTGCTGGTGACTGCATCATTGGGGGTGTTGCTACCGGGGACAGATGTGGCAAATGTAATGGCGATTGCTGTGGCGAGAACTGTGGTGGTGTCTTTTCTTTAGCCACTTTTGTTTTTGGCTGCATTTCTGTTTCTTGGAATGCGAGCTTGCGCTTCATTTTTATAGGAGGAAGAGTTCTAATTTTCCCCGTGTCTTTTTGTATATGCAACCTTCTCTGGGTATGGTCTGTCTCTCCCATGCCCAGTTCTTGTTCAAATCTGTGTTCTTGTAATTGGGATGAAAGGCCTTGCTCTTCTGTGTAGGAGCCTGTTTTCGGCTCTGAGGCTGCATGTTTCGGAACCGAAGTTTTTTCGACAGTCTTTTTCGGCTCTGAGGAGACCTTCTTGACTTTCGGGGTGCCGAACTCTCGGTGTCGAGTTTGTTTGGAGCCGGTATCTCAACCGGAGTCGGATGTCTTCGGCTGCTGGGAGGCCTTTTTCGGTGCCGATGTTTGGTCACCGTGTTTTCGGGTTAAGCCATGGCCTGTTGTCGGTGGCGTCCCCTTGGCCTTCATTATTTTGGAGTGAGTTTTTACCGGGGCTGGTTTACTCACGGTTTGCTGCGTCTTCGGCTGCTCACTCTCGGACTCGTCCGAGTCCGAATCTCGAATAGAGAATCTCTACTCCTCTTCGACATCGATGTGTCCGGTCGGTGTCGACGCCATCTGGAGTCTTCGAGCTCTTCAATCTCACAGTGTTTTCTTGGATCGAAATGCCCGACAGGCCTCGCAAGTATCCTCTTTGTGTTCGGAAGACACACACAGATTACAGACTAAGTGTTGGTCTGTATAAGGATACTTTGCGTGGCAGTTGGGGCAGAAGCGGAAGGGGGTCCGGTCCATGAGGTTTGAAGATGGACGCGTCGGGCCGACCAGGCCTCATCGAGGAGTTGAAGTCCCGAAGGGCCGCGGGAGCGCTACTTTCTTCAGTGTCGATGTGCTAGAACTAACCCGGTACCGAGCACAAACAATACCTTCAAATTTTCTGATAGTTAACTAACTTTCTGAACCGAACTATGGAGCGAAGAGGAACACGTCCGAACCCGATGGTGGAAAGAAAATAATCTAAGATGGAGTCGACGCCCATGCGCAATGGAGCCGAAAGGGAGGAGTCCCTCGGTCTTGTGACTCGAAAAGACTTCTTTGAAGAAAAACAACTTGTAACACTCCGAGCCCAACACTGTATGGCAGGATAATGCACAGCATGTGTATCTGCAGCTACACATGCCATCGAACATATATATATATATATATATATATATATATATATATATATATATATGGAAAATGTCACTTACCCAGTGTACATCTGTTCGTGGCATGAGACGCCCAGATTCACATGCTGTGCACTGTTCCTGCCATCTAGTGTTGCGCTTGGAGTGTTACAAGTTGTTTTTCTTCAAAGAAGTCTTTTCGTGGCACGGGCCCGAGTGACTCCTCCCTTTCGGCTCCATTGCGCATGGGCGTCGACTCCATCTTAGATTGTTTTGCCCGCAAAGGGTGAGGTAGGAGTTGTGAGTATAATAGAGGTGCCCATGCAATGGAGTAGTAATGTATGTACATGGTGTGTATTAAAAATATTATTAATTTACATATTTACAATTTTCATGCAACTAAAAATGGCTACAGGCTTCCGGGGAGGTGGGAGGGCGCATGTGAATCTGCAGCGTCTCGTGCCACGAACAGATGTACACTGGGTAAGTGACATTTTCCGTTCGATGGCATGTGTAGCTGCAGATACACATGCTGTGCATAGACTACAAAGCAGTAATCTCAAAAGCGGTGGTTAGCCTGTAGGAGTTGAAGTTGTCTGAAATAATGTTCTTAATACAGCCTGTCCTACTGTGGCTTGTTGTGTTGCTAACACGTCTACACAGTAATGCTTAGTAAATGTATGAGGCGTAGACCAGGTGGCTGCCTTACAAATTTCTGTCATTGGTATATTTCCAAGAAAAGCAATGGTGTAATGGGTAATTCTCTTTTTGCTTTAAGGTAACAGGTTTGAATGCATTTAACTATCCATCTGGCAATGCTTTGTTTGGAGATAGGGTTACCAGCATGAGGTTTCTGGAAAGCTACGAACAATTGTTTTGTTTTACGAAATTGTTTTGTTCTGTCAATGTAATACATTAGTGCTCTTTTTATGTCTAATGTATGCAAGGCCCTTTGAGCTACTGAGTCTGGTTGTGGAAAGAAGACTGGGAGTTCCACAGTCTGGTTTAGATGGAATGGTGATATGACCTTTGGTAACAATTTTGGATTTGTACGGAGAACTACTTTATGTTTATGTATTTGTATAAATGGTTCTTGAATAGTAAATGCTTGTATTTCACTCACTCTTCCAAGTGATGTGATGGCTATTAGAAAGGCAACTTTCCAAGTCAGAAATTGGATTTGACAAGAATGCATGGGTTCGAATGGTGGGCCCATGAGTCGTGTTAATACATTATTAAGGTTCCCCGAAGGTACTGGTGGTGCCCTTGGGGATATGATTCTTTTTAGTCCTTCCATAAACGCTTTAATAAATGGTATTCTAAAAAGCGATGTTGTATGTTTAATCTGCAGATAGGCAGATATTGCAGTGAGATGGATTTTAATGGAAGAGAAAGCTAGATTAGACTTTTGTAAGTGTAATAAATAACTTACAATGTTTTGTGTTGTTGCATCTAGTGGCATAATTTGATTAGTCTGACAGTAGCAAGCAAATCTTTTCCATTTGTTTGCGTAACAATGTCTTGTTGTAGGTTGTCTTGCTTGTTTAATGACCTCCATACACTCTTGTGAAAGGTTTAAATGTCTGAATTCTAAGACTTCAGGAGCCAGATTGCTAGATTGAACGATGCTGGATTTGGGTGTCTGATCTGTTGCTTGTGTTGTGTCAACAGATCTGGTCTGTTTGGTAGTTTGATGTGGGGTACTACTGATAAGTCCATCAGTGTTGTGTACCATGGTTGGCGAGCCCAGGTTGGAGCTATGAGTATTAGTTTGAGTTTGTTTTGACTCAGTTTGTTGACCAGATAAGGAATGAGCGGGAGAGGGGGAAAAGCGTAAGCAAATATCCCTGACCAGCTGATCCATAGAGCATTGCCATTGGACTGAGGGTGTGGGTACCTGGGCGCGATGTTTTGGCTTTTTGCGTTTTCTTTTGTTGCAAATAGATCTATGTTTGGTGTCCCCCAGTGGTGGAAGTGATCCTGTAGGATCTGGGGATGTATTTCCCATTCGTGAGTTTGCTGGTGATCTCAACTGATATTGTCGGCTAACTGATTTTGAATGCCTGGTATGTATTGTGCTATTAGGCGAATGTTGTTGTGAATTGCCCAATGCCAAATTCTTTGTGCTAAGAGACACAGTTGTGACGAGTGTGTCCCACCCTGTTTGTTGAGATAGTACATTGTTGTCATATTGTCTGCCTTGACAAGAATGTGTTTGTGGGCTATTAGTGGTTGAAACGCTTTTAATGCTAGAATTACTGCTAGCGGTTCCAAGTGATTTATGTGAAGTAGTTTTTGTTGATTGTCCCATTGACCTTGTATGCTGTGATTGTTGAGGTGTGCTCCCCAACCAACCATGGAAGCATCTGTTGTGATAATGGCGTGAGGCACTGGGTCTTGAAATGGCCGCCCTTTGTTTAAATTTATAGGGTTCCACCATTGAAGCGAAGAGTGTGTTTGGCGGTCTATCAACACTAGATCTTGTAGTTGACCCTGTGCTTGCGTCCATTGTTTTACTAGGCACTGTTGTAAGGGCCGCATGTGTAGTCTTGCGTTTGGGACAATGGCTATGCATGAGGATATCATGCCTAGTAGTTTCATTACAAACCTTACCATGTAGTGTTGGTTTGGTTGTATTCTTGATCTTACATTTTGGAACGATTGGACTCTTTATGGACTTGGAGTGGCAATTGCTCTTTGTGTGTTGAGTGTTTCTCCCAAATATTGTTGTATTTGGGATGGTTGCAGATGTGATTTTTGGTAATTTATAGAAAACCCTAGTTTGTGTAGAGTTTCTATGACGTATTGCGTGTGGAATTTACATTGTTGTTGAGTATTGGCTTTTATTAGCCATTCGTCCAAATATGGGAATAAGTGCATGTGCTGTCTCCTTATGTGAGCTGCTACTACGGCTAGGCATTTTGTAAATACTCTGGGGGCTGTTGTTATCCCGAACGGTAGCACTTTGAATTGACTATGTTTGCCGTGAATTACAAACCTTAGGTATTTCCTGTGAGAAGGATGGATGGGTACGTGGAAATACGCATCCTTGAGATCCAGTGTTGTCATGTATTCCCCCTTTTTTAGTAAGAGAACTACGTCTTGAAGTGTTACCAAGTGGAAATGATCGGATTTGATGAAGAGATTTAGGGGCTGATTCCTACCCTGGCGGTCTGAGACCGCCAGGGTAGGGTACCGCGGATGCACCGCCAACAGGCTGGCGGTGCATCCAGGGCAATTCTGACCGCGGCGGAACAGCCGCGGACAGAAACTGGAAACTGACGGTCTCCCGCCAGTTTCCCGCTGCCCTGGGGAATCCTCCATGGCAGCGCAGCTTGCTGCGCCGCCATGGGGATTCCGACACCCCATACCGCCATCCTGTTCCTGGCGGTTCGGCCGCCAGGAACAGGATGGCGGTATGGGGTGTTGTGGGGCCCCTGCAGTGCCCATGCCTATGGCATGGGCACTGCAGGGGCCCCCGTAAGAGGGCCCCACTTTGAATTTCAGTGTCTGCTTAGCAGACACTGAAATTCGCGACGGGTGCCACTGCACCCGTCGCACCCCATCCACTCTGCCGGCTCCATTCGGAGCCGGCTTCCTCGTGGAAGGGTGTTTCCCACTGGGCTGGCGGGCGGCCTTTTGGCGGTCGCCCGCCAGCCCAGTGGGAAACCCAGAATGACCGCCGCGGTCTTTTGACCGCGGTACGGTCTTCTGGCGGTTCCCGCTTGGCGGGCGGCTCCCGCCGCCCGCCAAGCTAGGAATCACCGCCTTAGTGTTCTGGGATCTAGGATAGGCCTTAACGTTTTGTCCTTTTTTGGAATGAGGAAATATAGTGAGTAAACACCTGTTCCTTTCTGGTGATTGGGTACTAGATCTATTGCTTGTTTTTGTAACAGTGCTTGGACCTCTATATGTAATAGGACTAAGTGTTGTGGAGACAGTCTGTGTGGTTTTGGTGGCACATCTGGAGGTAATTTTGTGAATTCTATGCAATAACCATGTTGGATAATTAATAGGACCACTGTGTCTGTGGTACTATGTATTCAATTGTGGTAGTATTTGGTTAGCCTCTCCCCCCCACTGGTGACAAGTGTTGGGGTGTTGTGACATTGAAGTCACTGCTTGCTAGGGCTTGGTTTAGCGGGCTGGAATTTCCCTCTTCCTCTTGGGAATTGTCCTCTATAGGAACCACAAAACCCCCCTCTTTGGTATTGTGATTGATAGGTGGGTTTTGTTTGGGAGGTGGAAGGTTCAGATGTTTGTTGGCGAAACCCCCCTCTAAATTGTGATTTCCTAAATGTGCCTCTAAATTGTGGTGAGTAGAGCGCGCCCATGGCTTTGGCCGTGTCCGTGTCTTTTTTAATTTTTTCGATGGCAGTATCGACTTCCGGGCCAAACAACTGATGTTGGTTAAACCGCATATTTGGTACTGCTTGTTGAATTTCTGGTTTGAATCCAGAACTGCGCAGCCATGCATGCCTTTGAATCGTGACAGCCTTGTTGACAGTTCGTGCTGCTGTATCTGCAGAGTCTAATATGGACCTTATCTGATTGTTCAATATGGCCTGTCCCTCTTCAACTACTTGCTGGGCACATTTTTGGTGTTCCTTGGGCAAGTGCTGTATGATGTCTTGCATCTCGTCCCAGTGTGCCCTGTCGTAGCGTGCAAGTAGGGCTTGTGAATTTGCAATTCGCCATTGATTGGCTGCCTGTGATGCCACTCGCTTGCCTGCTGCATCGAATTTTCGACTTTTTTTGTCAGGTGGTGGAGCATCCCCTGACGATTGAGAGTTCGCTCTTTTCCTTGCTGCCCCTACAACCACTGAGTCCGGTGTGAGCTGTTGCGTTATAAACACTGGGTCTGTTGGAGGTGGTTTGTATTTTTTCTCGACCCGAGGCGTGATAGTTCTTCCCTTTACAGGCTCTTGGAAGACCTGTTGTGCGTGCTTGAGCATGCCTGGTAGCATTGGCAGGCTTTGATAGGATGCGTGGGTGGATGCTAGAGTGTTAAAAAGGAAGTCACCCTCCACTGGCACAGCGTGCATCGCTACATTGTGGAACGTAGCTGCCCTGGCTAGTACCTGCGTAAATGCAGTACGGTCTTCTGGTGGTGACGGCTTGGTCGGATAACACTCTGGGCTGTTATCCGATATTGGTGGTTCATATAAATCCCATGCATCAGCATCATCTTGGGTCATCCCAGTATGTGTGGGTGACTGCATTATTGGTGTTCCCACTGGTGACAATTGTGGTGAGTGCAGTGGGGATAGTTGTGGTGAGACCTGTGGTGTTGGTGACTTGTCTCTAACCACTTTGGCCTTTAGTTGCATTTCTGTTTCTTGAAATGCAAGTTTTATTTTAGATTTGAGTGGAGGTAAAGTTTGAATCTTACCAGTGTCCTTTTGGATATGTGACCTCTGTTGTTTTTGATCAGGTTCCTCTATATCCAACTCTTGCTCAAATCTATGTCTTCCCTTGAGTTGTTTGGAAAGCCCTTGCTCCTCTGTGTATGAGCGTCTTTTCGGATCCGAGGCCGCATTTTTCGGTACCGAAGTTTCAGATGATATAGGCTTTTTCGGTTCTGAGGAGCTTTTACAGGTTTTTTTCGATTCGATCACTCAGTGTCTAAATCGTTCAGTGCCGGAATCTCAACCGGAGTCAAAGTCTTCGGCAACTCTTTGGCCTTTTTCGGTGCCAATGTCTGGTCACCTTACTTTCGGTGGGTCGAGCCATTGCCTGCTGGGGGTGGCGTCCCCATGGCCTTAAGATTTTTGGTGTGACCCTGAGTTTGGGACGGGGCAGGTTTACTCACGGTTTGTTGCACCGTTGAGGGTCGTTCACTGTCGGATTCATCCGAGTCCGTCTCTTGGATGGAGATTCTTTCCTCCTCCTCGACGTTGAGCTGTCATTTCGGTTTCAACGCCATTTGCAGTCTTGCGCGTCGATCTCTCAAGGTCTTCTTTGATCGAAACGCTCTGCAAGCTTCCCAAGTATCCTCTCTGTGTTCGGGTGACAAACACAGATTACAGACCCGGTGCTGGTCTGTATAAGGATACTTTGCGTGACGCTTAGGACAGAAACGGAAGGGGGTCCGGTCCATTAGTCTGAGACGACAGGTGTGGTCGGGCCGACCAGGCCTCGGTGAAGAGCGGAAGCCCCGAAGGGCCGCCGAAGCGGTCTTGATGTCGGTGCCGATACACTAACACTAAACAGGTACTGAGCGATAACAATACTGTTGAATTTTCGATACTTTAGCTAACTTTCCCAATTCGAAATACGGAGCGAAGAGGAACACGTCCGAACCCAATGGCGGAAAGAAAACAATCTAAGATGGAGTTGACGCCCATGCGCAATGGAGCCGAAAGGGAGGAGTCACTCTGTCCCGTGACTCGAAAAGACTTCTTCGAAGAAAAACTACTTTTAACACTCCGAGCCCAACACTAGATGGCAGGAACAGTGCACAGCATGTGTATCTGCAGCTACACATGCCATCGAACATATATATATATATATATATGTATATATATATATATATATATATTTTTCCTCTCTCGGTCTCTCAAACCATGACCCCCCTGCTTCTAATTTTTGAAGGAGGGCTGCCAAACCTTCGTGTGACATATCAGTTGTCATGACAAAATTAGTCAACTGAGTGTAATTCTGGTGCTTTGCTTATTCGACCCATCTGCCATGATAAGGGCTTCCCGGTTTTGTTTGTTACTCTGATGCAGTTGATAAAGGATCTGGAAACTTGGATGTGTTGGGCATCCAATCTTTCTTGCTTTAGAGGCACATAATTTGACTAGTCTGGTATTCAAGATGGTACTCAGGATATGGTTGATAGCGTGGGCCATAGATGAGGCTTGGCCACATCACGTGAACAGCCCAGTTTCATGAACAGCTGCATGCATTCCTAAGAGAATTTGCTGGTGTACACAAAATATCTCTCTTCACCAACCAGAAGTCAAGATACAGGAAGACTGAATGACACTGGATTAACAGAAAAGCTTTTACTGTACCAATTTACTCTAAACACCATTAGAGTTGATTTGAGGTCAAGCTGCAGTGCTTTTGATTGACAGTGGCACCTGGCTACCTTGAACCACAGGTAACTGTGAGGCCTGGGGCAAATGGGTATATGGAAGTAGGGATCCTGCAGATCCAGAGAAGTCATCAATTCTTCTTTGTGAAGCAACTCAAGCACCTTCAACAAGGTTACCAGTCTGGGAGTGTGTTTTTTCTCAAGTATCTGTTAAGTTGCTGAAGATCTAGAATGAAGCAGCATTCTGACAACTTATTTACCAGGAACAACCTAGAGTAGAACTCTGGTTCGCTGGGAGGTGGGGACGGGTTTCAGGTTCTCTTTGTGAAACATGCAAAGTATATCCACCTGCAAAGGTGTAATTGGAGAGTGGTCTTTCTCTGTGGAAGCTGTGAGATTCTTAAGCCCACCACACCAAGGGAAACAGGTACCAGATTTCAGGAGGCCTGGGTCGGCTGGTTGTCACTGCTGGTAGGAGGATTCCTGCTGTTTACCTTTGGTGGAAGTCTTCTTCTTGGGTTGCTATCTGGAATACCATGAATATACTGTCCATTCTGATGGAGGTGGATAGTGTGACTACCTATATTATGGAGTCTGCAAAGTGTTTTCTATTGTGGTGGCTGGTATGTTGGAAGCTGCCTCTAAATAGCATATCAGACCTCTACTCCTTTTCCCACAAAAGGCATCTGCTATGCAAAATGATGGTCTCTTGCAGAAGGGTGTTGGTGACTGCTTGACTGACTGCAAGGCTTCATCCACATGCTTCCCAAAAAATATGCTAATCTTTTTAGGATGCAGTGTTGCAATGAACGAACTGTAACCTGACACCTTTGTTGCCTAAGAAATGCAGCTCCTGCCAATGTTAGAACCTGGGGCTGGCCACATCTACAGCTCTATCAATCACAGCAGCTAAAGCCCTTTCTTCTTCTCAAAGAACCACCTGAGCTTCTTCAATCTTCCTGCTCAGAAGAAGTTAGAAATATGGAGCCATGACCGCCCACATCTGCTTGGTATAAGTGCTGACTACCCTGTCCAATGGAAAGCCGAAAATGGGAAGATTTGTTCCTTGAACGTGTTGTGCTGCTTGTCACTCCACAGAATATGTCTAGCAATGCATGCAGATGTGTTATCAGGGGCTCTGTAGTCTTACCAAAACTGGGTATTAACGGTGACCGAGAGGCTGGCACCTACAGGAGTTTCACTCACTCTTTCAAAATGTGACGAATGATCTAACAGATTTCCTGGGTGTTTCCTTAAAGACCTACAGAAGGCAACCTCTCTCAGTGACATTTAGCACTACGTTGAACTGCTTTGATGCACTCTCTTTTAACGAGTGGAAGCAGGAATTGTTATGTGAGGATTTCTGAATGTGGACGCATGGAGGCTCTATCTCCAGATGGCACATATAATCTTATTCATCTGCTGTAGTTTACAGTCGCTCGAGAAGCTAGCTTCTCCTCCATATCGCTGTTTGTTCAAGGAATCTTTTACCACATCTGAGCAATGCCTCAGTTGTGGTGGCAGAGGTCGAATCACTGGAGTCTGTGGTGGTGGCTGATGAGGCTGAACTGGTCTAGAATTTGTACTGGAGCTGGATGTGGTAGCGCCTTCTGAGGCTGATGCACAAGTGCCTGTGATGCACCTTCAGGATGTTCTGAATTGCGGAGGCAGTGCTTTATTTGATCTGGTGGTTACAGATGAGGCACACTGGCATTCATTTTTATCTCTTCAGACTTTGACCCACAACAAGAAACAAAGACACGAGAGAAAAAAAAAACAGTGACAAGGAGAAGGCAGGGATGAAAAGGAACATTAGAAGAGTAAGATAAAAGGCAAGGAAGTTCTGATGATGAATTAAAGAGACACAAGGTGGAATCACGATTATGCAATCTTGAATTTCGGCAACCTGATTTTTTATAGTGCCGGCTACAGGCTTCTGAGCACAACTCTGGGCTGACATATTTTACAAATGACAGATTAACTGTAGTAGTTTTGCATCATTGTATGAAAGTTGTCTATTAGGAAGAAGAACCCTGAGAATTGAAGCATCCTGATAATGTGATTCTCATAGAATTCATTATGATGTATATTGTAATAAGGATGGCCAGAAACCTAGTCGCATTCCTCTTCCACCAAAGTGAAAGGCAGCGTTGACCGTGTCTTGACAGTAGACACACTGAAGACTTTTGCTTCTGTCATTGAAAGGATCACTGAGTTGTTTTCTTTAAGATGCACGTTGGAAGGCTACCTTGGCAGACTACACAGCTTCCTGACAGATATTTTAGAGACCTCATAAAAGGCCCCTTTCTCCCAAACATAGATGGTGGATTTTGGTCAGAAAATGCTTTGAGCAGTGGATATCTTCCCTTAACAGAGAGGCACTATGAGTTGAATCACTGTCGAGTGAAATCATGCCATTAGCTTTATTCTTCTGTAGCCAGAGAAATAGCTGGTCTTCCTGGCCATTTAAAATGTTCATCTAAAATGTAAGACTCCTTGAACCTGTGCTGTGGGTACAGGCCATAAATGCAATCCCTTAATTTGCTGCAGCACCAATTGTGCATGAATTTGTTCCATCATTTGTTATGGAACTTACTAAAGGAATTGCGGCAGAATGGTTGTTAGCTTGAGCACAATGGAAATTTCTTTTTGGTTCAAATTATTGGAGTATGAGAACAGCAGGCCTTCCATTGAAGGAAAATGGGCTGTCGATTTACAGCAAGTAAAAAAAGTACCTAGTAATAACAGTGGCAACAATTTAAGACCTACTCAAGCATGCTATCATTATTTTTAAAAGCATAACTTAATTACGATCAAAATGTACTGCCTTGTAATTTTTATGTGGTGATGGTTGAATTTTTTTTTTTAGGTGATTTAACTATTTATTCTGTACAGAACAATGCTTTAACAGTTTTTGTCATACATGCTGAACAAGTTACTTACCTTTGGTAACGCCATATCAGGTAGAAACTTATTCTAGTTACAGATTTCTTACCATATGAATTTCCACAGGCATTAGTCTTGATCTGGGGATTTTTCTTGAGAAGTACCCCTGTGGGCTGTTAGGTGGCTTCGATCAGCTCAGCATCTGTCATCGGCATCATCTGCACCGGATATGATGTTACAGGTCCTATATAGGTTACATCTCAGCACGCTGACATCTGTTTCTTTTCACAAATGTTCACACCAGAAGCGCAGAGCCATGAAGAACCCTGACCACTAGTGGGTCAAAACTAAGGCCTTGAAAGGGAAGACCTTGTCTTTAGATATCAGCTTGCAAAGTGGGGAGGATGTGTAGTTCGGTAAGGAATCTGCAACCAGAATATGTCTCTATCAGATAAGGCGTTACCACAGGGAGGTAACTTGTTCATCTGATTGGGACTTCTGGTTGCAGATTCCTTACCTTTTGAATAGATACCCAAGCAATACCATCCCCGGAGGTGGGTCTGCAAACAAAGATGAAACTAAAAAGGCCTGCAGGACCAAACAAGCAAAGTACCCGCCCCTACAGACCTGGCTGTCCAGGCAGTAGTGTTTGATGAATGTTTGCAAACATGCTCAGGTTATGGCCTGACAGTTATCAAGGACTGGAACTCTGCATGCCAACACAGTGCTCGCAGCTGTTGCTCCAGTAGAATGAGAACACAAATCTTCAGGTGGTTGCTTCTTGGCCAGTGTGTTGCAGATCTTTATGCAGATTACGACCCATTGGGAGATGGTCCGCTTCTGCAGTGCCCGACCTTTCTTTGCACCCACATAACCGACAAAGAGGTGATCATCCACCCAAAACTCTTTTGTACAATCAAGGCAGAACGTCAATGCTCTATTTGGGTCCAGGAGTGGAGTCTCTCCTCTTCCTTATAAGGATGGGGGGTGCGTACAAAGTAGGCAAGGTGATGGATTGGCCTATATGAAAGGGCTTGACCACTTTTGGCAAAAAGGAAGTCCTAGTGCGAAGCATCACTTTGTCAGGGTAGATCAAAAGACAGGGTGGCTGAGTTGACAACACCTGCAGCTCCCTCACTCTGCAAGATGTAATGGCCACAAGGAAGGCGGTTTTCAAAGTGAGAAACCTGGCAGATCAGATCAGCTAATCTTTATTCAGTATCAGAAATAGTATAACCATAAAGGAATACAGTACTATATATATTAAAATGAATACAATTAAAAAAGTTCACATAAAGTGTGCTAGTACTCAAAGAAAGAGAAAAGTGCTACCTAACGCTGTTGAACAGGTCTAGTCGTGGTAATACAAAGACGTAATTATTTACTTCCCCACCAGCTTCCTCAGGCAAATGGGACAGGATAGAAATTTGTAAATGATCAGACAAATGTACTTCGACTGGAGGATAAATAACAGCACACGTCTGCAGTTTCTGATGTTCAGGGGCCTCAATAAGGGAATTAAGAACTGTCTCCGGGGCAGAGTATACAATTTGCAAAAAAGGAAGAAGTGTAGGAGAGACTGGGCTGATACTGAGTCACCAGGGCAGAAGTCCAAGTCTGCATTATGATAAGTGGAACTAGGATAAGAAATCAGAACATGGGCAAAACCAAATCTGCCTCTGGTCAAATAAAATCTCTATGAATGGGAAAGAGGGAACATCAGGTATTGTTCCATGGACACAGTGATAACAAGATGTAAAAATTCTGCTCTCCGCTTCCTTTTAGACTCAAGCTTTAGCCGCTGTTGGTGAAACAAAGCGAGCAAGTCATGTTCAAGCTGTTTTCTGGGATGAAAGCTATTGGTGGAGGATTAGAATAAGTCTTCTCTCCCCAACAGGGCCAGCTGCTCCTTTACCTAACATAACTAAGGGAGGTTCTGTACTTTGTCTAGAGACTTGCAGTCTTTGATTGGGGTTTATATGACCCATATAGACCTCCATAACATTAAGGGGGCAACTTTAACATAATCTACTAGTGAAACAAGTCCTACTTCTGTGTTGCAAAGATATATAGAAAGACTATTAGGACCAGACAACAATCTTCATAAAAATGTGCTTTCTGATACCTGAAGGGCACCTACAATGAAGAGGCCCCAAACCCCTGCTCCAAATGTCACCAAGGCAGCCTGCATTATATATACTAATCATGGAGGGCAGGGGTTTGTAATCTAGCTTCCTCACAAATCTAAAAACTGCTTTATTGGATTGTTCAATTCTCTTTCTTAGTATTAATCAGGTGAATCCATGTGCATTTATTATCAAAGCGAACACCCAAATATGAAAAAGAAGAAACATATGAAAGAGGCTCACCAGTAATAGGTTGTGGCCGAAGAGCAGAGTGGGTTTTCCCTATAACCATACCATGAGATTTTGTAGTATTTGTCTTCAGCTCTAAATCGTTCATAAATAGGTGAAGCCTTTTAATTGTTTTTTTTAGGGTTATTCTCGTTCTTGCAATTAAAACAGTCACCTTCCTAGAGCCAAACTTTGGGACATCGACCTCTTCCGCATTAAGAAAAACTTCAAGATCATTCATATATGTACAAAAAGGGGGCCAGTACACATCCCTGCCTTACACCCTGATTAATTTCAAATGGGTCACTAAGTTCACCCTTCTTCCTGTACCTCACCTGACCCGTCAGTCTGTTATGCATGGAGCCTAGGTAAAAAAACAAAACCAAAACAGAACTAGATCAAAACCCATGTTCAACATCTTGGCCCACAGTTTCCACCTGTCCACCCATTCAAATGCAGAAGTTAAATCCATGAAGACAAGGTGGTTCAAGCCACTCTTGGCCATGGTATATGTGGATTAGACCTGATGGAGATTGAGGCATTGCTCTAAAGTGCTCAAACCCTGTCTGAACATGAGCTGGAATTGAGAAAAACACCCCTTCTCAGTTACCAATGCTTTGAGACGTTCAAGAAGAATTCTCGCCATAGGCCTGCTGGTAGTATCCATTACAGAAATGGGGTGGTTGCAGCGTGGTCCGACCGACTGCCCTTTTCAACAGTAGGAATTATGTTTGAGCTCAGCCTGGATTTCGGAGGACCATCAATCACCACACTTCCCAAGATGTTAGTCAAAAGCAGAACCCACAGATCAGAATTTTCTAAAAAAAGAGGTCCGCTGGTACCCCATCAGAGCCTGGGGCCTTATTTCTCCAAGTACAATTTAAAGCACCAGCAACTTCGCTACAACTAGGTGGGATATCTCCACAGGTGATTAACAATATGATACTAACAATATGGGAAGGCCTTGTTCAGGGTAGCTACCTGCTTCAGCATTACAGGTATATAGTTTTGAGAAATGTTCAACCAAATCCTGGGGAGGGATGACAACATCTATCTGTGTATTGTGCGTGTCGTTAAAGAAAGAATCATTTATGGTCTTCCAGAATAGACAGGCATCCTTCTTTGAACAGGCCTCATATAGTTTCCTCCAAGCTTCAGCTCGGAGGTCATTTTCCTTTGTGCAATGGCTTGTTTATACCCAATTCTGCACTGTCTCACCCAAACCTGGTCCTCTCTGGGTTTCTTTTAAAGCAAGCAAAAGTATCCTGTGCGCTTTGTAGCAATTTCTATCAAACCATCTGTGGGGGCTGCTTCCTCCCTCCATCCAGCATTGGGCTGAGAGGAGTTAGCGATTGACTGACAGATCTCAAATGCCTTTAACATATTCTTAGGTTTCAGCTGATCTTCCAGACAAGCTAGCACTAGGCCCTTCATTGTTTTTAACGTTCCTCAAGGATATGGTGTGAATTCGCTGTAGTCCATTTCGTAAAATCCCTAATTTGAATTATAGGCTAACAGGGTGTTAAGAACAGCCAAGGGTTGACTAATCCTGCCAGTGTCAATGTACAAACATAGAGGGTAATGATCGCTTAGGCAGTCTGGGTGGATTGCAAAAGCAATGTTCTTTGGGGAATAGTATTAAAACAATGCCATAAAGTCAATAAGACTGCATTTCCCTCTTTCCCGGAAGGAAATGGGGTCATTGCTGTGGTCATTACTAACCTCTACCGTTATGTACAGAGAGCGCTTGCTCAGTAGCAAATTTAATATTTTCCCACAAGGAGTATGTTCAATTTGAAAGAAAAACTTGGTTTCCCACCTAGACGGACCGCAAACTGCCGGATCTTTAACATGGCAATGTCTGCAATTAAAATTACCATCCCAGATTAAACAATAGTCTGAACTCAGATCATCAAGAAGGTGACAATGTTTATCCAAGGGAAAGTGCGATACTGACTTTAGTCAGTATGAAATTATTATGGTAGAAATCCATGACCACAAGAACCAACTTCTGTTCAAACCTCATAAGTATAATCTAAAAATGATGTGTCTCCAGATACGTTTTAAAAATCCTCTTTTCAAAGGAAGCTGATATTAAGGGTAAGAGGCCACCTTTAAGATGCTGGTGATTTTTCTGCTGGAGTATGGATTGCGGTAAACCTGTCCACCTGCTCCAAGTCTCCTGTTGGCATACAATGTTAAAACAGTTGATTACCTTGCTCCAATCAACATTATTCCCCTTACTTAAAACTCCCCCCATGTTCCAAAATATACATTTAAAATAAAATTGGATGCCCAAATGATTTGAACTGGCCAGTCAATCATAATAGTCCAAGAATGATATCTGTTAGAAAGACGAAGTTCACATAAGAGGGCAATTGTGGAGAGGCCCAAAAAGAGCGCACATTAGGAATGCCAGAACCAATTTCAAATCCCACTGGGGCACAATGAATGGGGATGAAGGAGAAGGAACATATGAGTAAGACCTTTAAGGAACCTATTTACAGTTGGCGACTGAAACAAAGAGGATTGATCAGGCAGCCTCAGAGACAGCAGATATGTAACCTTTGATAGTGCCCATAGCAGAGTCCTGCTGGGCCAGAGAAAGTATGAACAATAGACCCTCAGAAAGAGGGGCAGAAAAGGGATCAATAGACTTGTCTGTGCACCATTCCACACATTTTTTCCAATGGCAGTCATATACCATTTTGGTGCCAAGATAACATTACAGACTTAAGGTAGAGGGTCAAAAGCTGTCAACTGCCACCACTCAATCTACACGCAAGAAGGCAGAGACTTAGACAGGTTCAGGTGGCCCAAAGGGGCAGTCTGATCGGATGATCGATGGCCATGCTCAATAGCTCAGATACTTGACTCTTAATTCCCAGTCTGAAGCCACAAGGATTACTTGGGCCTGGTCTTTATCTGCTTGAGATCTCTGGGCAGAACTGTTATGGGCAGAACTGTTATTGGCGGAACTGTTATGGGCGGAAAGGCATACATGAGGCTTGAGTTCCACTTGAGACGAAAAGCGTTGCAGAGCGATTGCTGACTTGGAAACTCCAACGTTCAATACTGCTGACACTGCGCATTATCTGCAGAGTCAAAAAGATCTAACCAAGGCTCTTCCCACTGCTGAAAGAGACCATGTGCCACCTCCGGATAGAGAAGCCATTCGTCATCGATTAAGCATTGCTGTCTGAGTTTGTCCACTCTGATGCTCAGAGAGCCTACTAGATACTGAACCATCAAGGAAATTCCATGATGTTCCAGCCAAATCCAGAGGTGCTGAGCTTCTTGAAGGGTCGGCGACCCTACTCCGTCCTGCTTGTTGCAGTACCACATGTCTGTGGTGTTGTCCGTGAACACCTGAACTACCTTTCGTTTGAGAGAGGCAAGAAATGCTTTCAATGCCAGTCTGATTGCCAGGATCTCTAACAGGTTTATGTGGAGTCCGTACTCCGCCGGAGACCAGACTCCAGGGTGTGGGAATTAACAAAATATCTACACTTGTCCATGGAACAGGTTGTGCCATGAATCTCCTTGCCCTGTAAAAAAAAATCCACTTGTGCCTTTGGTGCAGATTAGTGTGGCAACAAATTGTGGCAGCAATTTAATTATAGAAGAGCTTTGATCATAGCCTCGCTTTTAATGCCAGGGCTCATACTATTGTATCTTGCATGTTTTAGGGTTTTTCACTCGCTTTTCTCTCATCTTATCCCATAATGAAAAAGGTTGAAAATGTCCTCCTGATAAGAGCAGTAGTAAAACTTCTTCCACGGTTGGGGGGAAAAAATTGGTTGGAGGAAAGTTAACTTGTAAATGCTCAGCAGCTATTCCCATGAGCAAACCTATGCATGCATATCTGCTTGTGCTAAAATGTACTTCACATATTTTCTAGGAGTACGATTTCCTGGCCTACTTATGTAAAACCTTGTGAAGTAATAAAAGCCATAAATCGGTACTAATGCAAAGGCATATACCACGGGTGCACTTTTGTGACTTTCACTAGGTCTGTTGTTAACCAAAAACTTTTGTTTTTATTCAAAATCTATCTATCTATCTATCTATCTGTCTATCTGTCTCTCTCTATCGGATGGCTTCACTGTGAGCAACAGCATTCTGCTCTTTCACAAGGAGTGTTCTCTTTTCCCCCTTCTGTAATTCTGTTCTATGTGCCCTTTTTGGTAGCACGAATGCTAGGTAGCAGGTACCTTGCCATCCTGCTGGCAATTTAAAAAATGCCGATGTCCCACATATAATAAATATTCCTTTGGGAAGTGTCAGGCCTATGGACAAGCCTGTTGTGTCATTTCTTTTGTAGTCCAGGCTCAATGTTGTATTGCAAATTCTATGTCCCACATCAATTCCGTTTTTGCTAGTGTCTGCGTTACCTCTTGAGTATTTGAAACACCATGGTGCCTTTATTTCTGTATCTATTGCCAGACATGGTATTCGTTGTTCTGAGCCATGATCCCTTTCAGTGTATCCCTTCCCTCTTTCTGTTTTGAATGCATTCAATAAATTCTCTTCTTCTTTCTTCTGATCTAATCTCCTACACTTCTTTCTTCTCCTTCTATCTTCTTCCTTCAATTTATTTTACACTCTTTCGACCAATTTTCCTTACATATCACCTACATTAGGTTCATCTTCCAAACCATAGTCATCCCTTTTTTTCCTCATTTCTCCTTTGTTTATATTTTCTCTTATTCTCTCCTTTTCTCTTTTCCTTGTTCTCATTCCTTTTAAATTTCCCCCTAACATATTATCTAATATGTTACATGCCACGAATTCTGTGAGGGGCATTTGAGTGTAATTTCTTTTCTCCTGGCTAGTGGTCGGTAGGTGCGTACATATATAACAATCAGACACATTTGCTAGTTCTTTGTACATTGATACCATTTGCACAAATGTATTGTCCTTATAATCTTCTCCACCTTCTTTCCATTTTGTATATTTCACCCATTTTGTTTTATCCTCCACCCTCTCATGTTGTTTTGAGATATTGTTGTTCTCACCACCGGTTGCTCTTTCACCTTGGCCACTTTTGGGGATGTAGTGTTCCTGGTCGAGCCATGGAATATGTATGTCGTCTTTATATACTATCAGGATTGTTGTTAGTACTATAGCTGCTACCGGGGTGAGTAATGCTGTGACCACCACGTGCCACTTCTTCTGCTCCTTTTTCTTATGTTGTAATCTGAAATCCATGTCGCCTTATAGGGTGTGGTCGGATGTGGCTAGCACTTGAAACCAGTTCTATTGGTATGTAACCTTTGGTACCTCCTTATTCCTGTAGGAGTGCCACACGAGTAGTCTATTCCTTCTGTATATTTTCGGGGCGACGTTGAATGCTATTTGACACTTGTAGTTATGCAGAGTATAAAGGGATGAATCCCAATGTCCAGTTCTAAGGGAGTTGGGTGCGATAGTCCACTGACCCGAGGGATGGCCCTTTGTCCTATTTTTGCTATATTCCTAATTGGAAGAGGCACCTCCCAAGGGGGCTACAAGCTGCACTGATCCTAGTGACAAGCCGCTTCCGTAGGACTGGGATCTGTACCTCTTGGCGCAAATTTTTCTAGCGGACTTTTAGAATTCTGTTCATTTATATCCTGATGTCTTTAATACTTAAGTGGCCTTTCTTGACTCTCCGACTCCTGTGGAGAGTAGCACAAGCAGTTCTGAAAGAGTATCCTGGTGTCTTAAAGGACCCGCTTGCACCCTCCGCCTCCTGTGGGGTTGCAGCACGAGCAGTCCAAGAACAATGTACTGGTGTACTGGGGAACCCGCTTACACTCTCCGACTCCTGTGGGAGTGTAGCACGAGCAGTTCCGTCAGTGTTGGCTGGTGTGCTTGTTGAACGAAGGTTGTACCGCTGTGGTGAAGTTGGCATTACTCTTGTCGGCAACTTTGTTGGCGGCTGGTCGTCCTTTGGACCAGCGACCTTCTTGGTGTGTGAGGTATGGACCCAGGATGTGATGCCTCACACTTGACTGCTGTGGCTGTTGTCAACAGGACTTGGTGTGGTCCCTTCCACCGTGGTTGAAGGCAGTGACATCTGGTGTGGACTTTACCCACACCCACTCTCCAGGATGCAGTTGTGTTCCGGTGGTGTACCTTTTTGGTGTAGTAGCTGTGGATCCAGGAGGTCAGTCCCTCCTACTTCTCAGGTGACCCAAGCCCAGTCTCCCTGTTGGAGATCATGTCCAGGTAGTGTTGTCCAGCCAGGAAGGGCCTGCAGCACCTAATGCTGAAGGTAATGCAAACTGCTGTTAAAATGTCTTATCAGATAATAACTTCTCAGCACCAGACATGTTCATAGGCCAGTCAAACAGTATCTCAGTCGGAGCTCACTTTGACAACTTTGTCAAGGGTGCCTTTCTTGACCAATGAAGCAAGCGGTAGTGCATCAATCTAAAACCGCTCAGCAGATGCACAAAATCTTATAAAGGGACATATCTGACTGGTTTATGGGGTAACTAGCACACTCTTAAACTGCAATCAACACTCAAAAAATAAATAATAATTACACTCAGTGACAGTGGAATATTCACACAAACTATTTCACCAAACAAATGGTGATCCAAAGGTCAGGAGAAAACACATGTTACACTGGTATACAGCCAGTATATTTTTTTAACATAGCATTGTATCCTATTATTCTATTTCAACACCCTGAATATCTGCATCAATGCTGGAAGGGTTGGGACTTTGCAGGCATCACCGCCATCAGAAGTCACTTCCCCTTTCTCGTACAAGTGTGATGTTCTGAAATGCTGATGTTCCTTTAAGATATTATATTTATTTTATTTATTTATATTTGGCACCCGCATCATCAAAAGTATATTACTAATAGCTGTATTGCAGTACTACATAGCACATCCTAAGGTAGTAATACCTCTATCCTAATATAGGTATGTTCAATACCCAAAACCAGTTTGGAGAATATTTAGTTGCAATCTACCAACACATGAAGGCAATCCATGTCACTGTGCACATTAAGATGTACCACGGAAGACTCCCATTAATTATGAAAACATAAAACGTAACATAGACAGACGGATACAGAAACCACATCTTCTGGTCCATGTTCTGAAACCTAGGAAAAAATATGGATAGAAAAATACTCCTCCTGCCGCCAATTATATGCACATATATATACGTAGATACATACATCCTGCGTCCAGGGTGTATATAAAAAAATCCTATAAACTTTCAAATTAACTAACATTCAGCTGTACATTTATTCTGCAATTCTAACTGGTCCGTCATGGTAACATATCGCAACAATCCGTGGCTTTGCCCTTGGAGCCATGCCCAGAGTCTGTGGTTTTCAGAAATGGGGAAGGTAATCTTAACTGCCACAATTTAATACAGGGACGGGACCTCACAGATAAATGCATAAAATAAAATACCATAAAAATAAAACACATTTGTGACAAATGTGCTGCATTTTTACCCATTCATTGCCTTTTTGACACATGACTTCAACATACTACATGTACATGTACTGCAGATGTTTAAACATCCACTTGTGTTATTTTCTTTTAGCCTCTTATGAAGTGAAATCGATCATTCACTAACACGTCATGTGTAATTATTATTACTGCACTAATATTTTTATTTTAAATATCAATACACCTTAGTAGAACTTTGTTATCACATAACTAACTCACTCTACACCCCAACAATAACCCACATTTTTATATATCTATTATTTCCTTATATTATTTACTATTCAGCACATATTAACTCTTCTGTTAATTTCTATATCTCTTCTGTCATTGAACATGACTAAATTATTAGTATGTACTCCATAGAGCTATGAAGAAATACACAACCAGGGGTATGGAATTACCGTAAACAAATGCCCAGCACAATTCTTCCAGAATGCTCTCTCATCAGATGCAAACATCTGCAGAAGCTTGAAAGTAAAATTTGCTATTCCCTGCTTTCAAAATATCTTCACAAACAATGTAACTAGGAAAGAAACATTCTGCTAAACTACCATGATATTTTAGGTGTCATATCTTTGAAGCATCATTTAGTGAAATGTGCGGATGCATGGTGTTATTTCCAAAATTTATATTCATAACGGAAAAATCAATGTAACCTTTTCATCAAAGTTACACATTGCCATAGTAGTTCCTGGCATGAACAAAACTACTTTGTGCCAAAACTACTTTGTGCCAATATGCTTCGTATGGAAGAGCAGAATGGTGTCACTACCACTGAAGCCAGTCAATAAACAGAGAGACAGAATTCAAATAACAAAAGGTCAGTGATAACCAGTTTATGGCAGAATTCTTAAAGAAAATCACAAAGTGCACCCATGGTATCTGTTCCTGCATTAGTGCATATTTACATCTTTTATGCATGAGCTAGCATTTAATGAGGCAGACCAGGAAATCGAACTCCTAGACAATATTTGTAAACACCATTTTAGCAGGAGGAAAATATGCATGTGTTTTTACAGGACAAGTAGACTGATGACACAAACTGTCCCATGGACAATTAGACATTTTATACAATTCCACACTCCTGACAACATACTGTTAACTGCTGCAAATGAATCCTCTGTTCCCTCCAGACTAAATTTGTTCACTGTAAAAATGTTGGCAACCTTTGCATGGGTCAAATATTTTTAAATGTAATCCCTACATAAGAAAGTTCTTATTTGTTGTACACCTGTTGTTCCTAACCTTTTTACTCCTGGGGACCACCAGTGAAACATTACTGGAAGCCAGGTACCCCCAAGCAATTTGCACAATTTAAATTTCAAACATGAAATAATTCTTTTATATTGAAAAAATATGCAAAAATCTAAACATTTTATTGGAAATGTTGGTGCTGCATCTCGGCGACTAACTTTAAAAAAATTATTTTTATTTAGGAAAGGTGAATCCTTCGGGCCATTTTTTAAAATTATCTCCTGGGCTATTTCTGTTATTATTTTTAGGTACATAATATCTAAGAAATCTTTTATACATAAATATGTGGTGGGGAAAGGAAGTAAACCATAAGTGCCTCTCTTCTCTCCCTATCCTTTTTGTCACATTTAATTAATTTTTATTATAGCATCTCTCATACCAGTGTAGGTGTTGGAGCACTTTACAGGGGAGTACAAGGTGTAGGATTCACATGGCATCCACACTGGTAGGCATTTTTCTAAGAGTGCTTGGTCTGGAGAAGCACAAACTCAGCATTCAGAACACTACACAGTTGTTAGCGTTGTCTTTAATAATAAGAATGTATTTCTACACAGGCAAACCCTTTTTTTTTTTTCTTTTGAGCAGCATAAGGAAAATGAAAGACTGGGAAAAACAGCTTTCTAATTTGTGCTATGCAGTTGGCATGTAGCTCCTTAATTGCAGTTCATAGCTCACTGTGCTAGATTACTATTATGAACTGTACAGTAACTAAAGAATCTCTGTGACAAAAGCAGTAACCCACTGTGCCATCCACATAAAATACTGTTAAAAAATGCCACTGTCCAAAACTCTCATTCCTCCCCAGCAGGTACATTAATCACTGGAGTTATCTTGACGCTTTTATTTTCGCTCTACAATGCTCTTTGCAGTGCTTTTAAAGCCATTAACAAGTAATAAAGTCTGA
Organism: Pleurodeles waltl; assembly: GCF_031143425.1. Classification (NCBI taxonomy): domain Eukaryota; kingdom Metazoa; phylum Chordata; class Amphibia; order Caudata; family Salamandridae; genus Pleurodeles; species Pleurodeles waltl. The sequence goes on from NC_090442.1 coordinate 839,051,038, forward strand.
ATTTTGTGTCTTATTATGTGTGATAACTTAACAATGAAACTTACATTTTCAACAGTGTGTAAGCATGTTACAGCCATCCCTTGTCTACTTGCAAACCTTTCCCATACTCAGTCTAGTGCCAAATGATAGTGTAGTAATTGGAGTAGTGGTCACATATTTCAGGCCAGTGTATCGCCTTCTTACAATCCTCCCACAAATCACATGGTACAATAATGCTAAACAATGTATCCAGATCCTTCCAAAGCAGCCCTTCCCATGGTTATTATTCTGTTTAACTCTGTACATTTTTATGTACGTCGAGAGACTGTGTCTTGTGATCTCCAGCTGTGTGTTTGTATTGCTGAGCACCTCCTTCCACATCTTGATGTTATGGATTGTGTGATGTGCATACGTGGACATATCCCATAGTAAATTGTGTGATCCCTCTCGCCCCTTGCCAATACACATTTCCGTTTCATTTGATATCTGTTCGTACTTCTGTTCATGTTTTCTAATTGCGTTAGCCACTTCCTCTTTACCCTGGCTATGGAATAACTGTCTAATTCTTTCACAAGGTCTCTTACGTTTTGCTTTTATTTTTCACTTCCTCATCCATCAAATGCCATGCCAGGGTGCGGCTTTCACGTTCCCTCTCTGCCTGCTGTTGTAGAGGCAGCTCAGAGTGTTTGGTCCCTGTTGTGGTGCCCTCAGGCTGTAGTGTATTTCCCAAATGTCCTCCAACAAAATCGATGTTTTGTTCCTGTGACTGTGCACTCGCCACAGGAGGAGAGCTTGATAAGCCCCTATTATCTCTATTTTTTTTTCTTCGTCCTCCAATCTTCCCTCCCCTTGTCAGCCCCCCCACCATGTGGAGGATCCATTCTTCAGTTCATTTTATTTTATATTTTTTTTTATCCTCCACATACATGACAGCCCCACATTCAAGGTACATCCCATATGCTACTAGTATGTAGGCGGCATTGTAAAGCACCACACATGTCCGCAAAGCCACAGAAACACTACTGTCAGTTTCCTTGCAAAGTCAAAGTCTAAGTACAGTAGTGCATATAGGCCTTCTTTCGCCGCTATTTGGTATGCTGGACTGTCCTTGGGGCTATGTTGATGTGTCTCTAGTTTGCCTTTGCTAAGAGGGTTCCTCGTGACTGTCTTACCCTAGCCTTTTGTTACATAACACGAAGACAATTACAATCGCTCCAGAAAACAGTAGGATGTCGGTGTATATTTTTACACCGCTCATACCCCATGACACAGAAGGGATAACAATGGGTACATTCACGCACGCAGCCTCTCTCTGCCAGCCGCAATTATTTATTAGTAAAAGCAGGAAGCAAGCCGGTCTGCATTCATGCCACAATTTCAGCCAGCCATGTCCACCTTAGCTCACACAAAGTTTGAAAGCAGACAGTACCCAAGGAGCTAGTGACGGCGTCCACACTGGCGTCCTTTGGGGCGAATCAAGAGATGACAGAATAGTCAGGAGGGAAAGATAAAAAATATCACACCCTCCTTTCATGCCCTGGGGCAGGGTGCGGCTGTATGATATTGGAAGCTGGACCAGATCCTTGGCCAGTGACACACAGATAATGCAATAGCGGTGAACAAGTCAGGCAACCACATGTGACGGCAGAACCATAGACAAGGGTCACAGTACAACTAGCCCTGTTGGGTGATCCTACTCCCACCCCTTGTATCAATATGTAGTGAGTGCAGGGGGGTGTTTGTACTGTGTGACCTTTGCAGATTAAATCAGTCAATTGTCATAAAAATCTGTATTATGTCGCCCAGGAGTCCACCCACCTAGTCTTACATTTTAAAAAAATGCTAATCCTAAAGCTCAAATGCATGCAGTCAAAATAAATCACAGTACACCACCTTGTGGTGAACCCTTCCTTCGTGAATCAAAAACCACTTTCGCACATACACGTATTTATAGCTCAAAAACCACTTTCACACACACACGTGATCAAACCAGCATCTATATTTTACACCATTTCACATGAGTAGCCGATAGTTCAATATGCGATAAGCATTGTTCAAAGAGCTGCAATATCACAGGAAACAGATAACATAACAATTGTTTAACACGACAAACTGTGCCTGCCTGCTCCACTTGAATGAACAACTATCATCCAGTTACTGGAATGAACCACTATCACTCCTATACACACGAGGACGCTGACAACACCTGCCAGTTCCTCTTAAATGTACACATAGACCCTGGAACGGACCACTACCATTCCATTCCACATCTGGGCAACGCCCTTTTAACCTGGGGTTGGCTTGGCGCCTACAACACCCTCTCTGGCCAGAGTTATCCGCCCCAGCCCCTCCGGCTGGGGACTGCAAACAGCGACTTGCGCTGTGTTCTGAAGCAACACCGATAGTTGCCTCTATTCCTCGGACTTCGTTTTTAACAGTAACAAGCAACATGAAATACAGGAAGCTAATTCTAAGCATACAGCTGCAGCGCAGGGAGGAAGGAAATGGTGTAATACAATGGAAGGACCAAATTAACACAGAATGCTAGCAGCCGGCGGACGGCTATAGTTAACTATCGGAATGTTTTCACGAGGTGCATTATCGGAGCCCGCAACAGAGGACAACAGAGGAAGAAATGCTCTTGGCATGCCACCGGAGACAGAGAAAAAAAAAATGTCATTATAAAGAGCAGGCTAAGGGGTACGGCAAATAGAAATATTAACCATAAATGCATAACCACTCTATGCAGGAAACATATTAGCGAAACACCCCAGTTACCTCCCTGTTTCGCAATATTTACTCCGAAAATACAGTAGAGCAAACAGCGAGAGCAGGACCACGAAGCAGCAATAGATACTCACGACAGCTCCAGCCTCCGTCGCAGGAGGGGCCCTGTCCAATGGGTCAGCTGTCGCCCCAACCGAAACAGGAGCCGGGCTGAAGGGAGCTATCCGCTGAACGAGACCGCATTCTTCAACCAAATGTAGAAGCCTAATTATTCAGCACCCATTCAGGATACAAACGACCGTTAGCCAGCTCTTTCTAGATAAACATTTAATAATTCATTAGGGATAGAATAGAAAGACATGTACATGGAGGATGCTCTGTACTAGTGTACACGAACAGCCTAATACAAGGAAGTAATACACGATCTTTTATAGTATTAAACCACAAACATAATTCAACTTCTTATTGGTTCTTTGGCATTGACGTATGACTACTTCTCCATTATGGCTGAAGGTAGTTTTTCCTATCATACCATATATAGTAACAAAAAGCATAGAAAAGGATTTCACACAAGGTGGCCTACGTGCCTAATATCACATGGTCCATCTTGTGACAGAACTTGAGAACATCACGTACTCAGACTGGTACTTTCCAGAAGGGAGATTGCTTCAGCTAGCATGCAATGACGATGATATTTCATGATGGCTGTTCAGAGAGCAAGCCTTGCAACATAATGCGTTCCTAGCAGTAGCAAATTACATTTGTAGGCCTCTTTACTTAATGATAGGCCTGTGCAGAGATTGTCATTGTGCATCACAGGGGCCACTAGGCATAGCATACCTAAGAATTGCGATTCCACAAAACCTTGTGAAGTAATAAAAGCCATAAATCGGTGCTAATGCAAAGGCATATACCACGGGTGCACTTTTGTGACTTTCATTAGGTCTGTTGTTAACCGAAAACTTTTGTTTTTATTCAAGATCTATCTATCTATCTATCTATCTATCTATCTATCTATCTATCTATCTATCTATCTATCTATCTGTCTATCTGTCTCTCTCTATCGGATGGCTTCACTGTGAGCAACAGCATTCTGCTCTTTCACAAGGGGCATATCTGCACAGTAAGTATTTTTGTTCAGTCCCAGGGGCTACTAAGTAATGTGTGCTTTTTCAGTCCATAAAATGTTTTTTCTTTTTGCCAAATGTTTGTTATAATGGTGTGGGCCAGGCAGCTCCAAAACATTTAAGTTCTACAAAGACCATGTCAAAACAAGACACACATTGACAACCAATGTCAGACCTATTGGCTTTGCCAATGCTTGTTTATTTTCAGGTTTCCCATAATCTTGTTAAAAATGGTTACACTGATTTTCCCTTATGAATATTTTAGCATGTATCAACACATTTTACTACATGGTGCATCAAGGAAATGCTAACTAAAATTTCACAGTAATTTAGCAAAACGTTTTTCTTTCTAGTTGCATTTTTTATGAACATTTTATTGTTTCAAGCTTCTTCACACATTTGCATATGATCAGAGAGCATTCTGGGTGCATTAAATGTAGATTCATGTTGTTAAACTTTGCAAACATGTGTGTACACATTTCTATAATGGACACCACTTTCAGCAGTGCAGTCTGAGCTTACAATCCCCTTAAGCGCTCACCCTACTAATAAAGGCTTTCCATTAATGAACCATAAATACAAGTTTGATCAGCATTAACATGCTGACACAAATATTACACAAATATAACCTCAACTACATGCAATGCTCTTCCCTGACCCATAACGTTGTATTGCAAACTGGCAGCCAAAGGGTTTGAGCTGGAGGAGGTTCGGCCCACTTGTCCTAAGGACAAATTAAACATGAAAAACGTGTTACCCTGGAACCCAAACAATATGTCCTGGTCTGACTATAGGAATTCCACCCCCTGCAGACTTCTCTGATTTCTGCCTCTCCCAGGTGGCAACCCCATCCCAGGAGTGATGCTTCTGTCTCTACTGTGAAATCTGGTTAGGAAAGGGAGTGGGATCTGCCTCTGGCCCAATTGTGGTTCATTAGCCATCACTGCAGATATACCATGTCGAAGAGATTCCCCTGATTTGCACCAACTGGAACTTCAAGTCCCACTGCAGAGCCAGCATTTGCCATCTGTCATCTATCACTAGCAGAACGCCATGAGGCTCATTAGTCTCAGTCATTCTCACCGAAATCTAGGATAGAGGCTGAAACATCGGTATCACAGCATGAATATCATGGACTTACTACTAGGGAGGATAATCCCGAAACAGCTCAGATGAAACGGAGCATCTGAGAGGGAGTCAGGTGTGCCTTTGGGACAATTATAGTGCACCCCAACAAATGCAGGAGGTCCGCCAAAGTCTGGAGATGGGAGACGACAGCCTGGGGCAAGCCCGCTTTCAACAGCCAGTCATCGAGGTAGTGTAAGACTGAAACCCATGACCTACACAGACGAGCTGCGACCACTGAAATCACCTTAGTGTACACACGAGGGGCGCTGGTAAGGCCAAAAGGAGCACAGTGAACTGAAAGTGCTCATGGCTCACTGCGAACCGCAAGTAATGTCTGTGGCTAGGTAGGACGGGGATAAGAAAATAAGCATTCTGCAACTCCAATGCTACCATCCAGTCTCCTGGGTCCTGGGCAGCTAAAACCCAAGCCAGGGTGAGCATTTTTAACTTCCTTTCTGAGAAAGAGACTGAGGGACTGAAGGTCTAGGATAAGGCGGAGGCCCTTGTCCTTTTTGTGCACCACGAAGTAGCAGGAGTAACAACCACAACCTACATCTGGCACAGGGACTCTCTCTATGGCTCTCTTGACCAAGAGAGCCATATCTTCCTTTCCAAGAAGTGCCAAGTGATACTCCACCATTCAATCATAGGATGGCGGCATGCATGGAGGGGTAGTGACAAAGGGGAGGTAGTGGCCTCTTTGGACTCTCTGCAAAACCCAGCTGTCTGAAGTTATAGACTGCTAGCGGAGCAGGTGTTGGCAGATCCTGTCTCCGACTGGTCCCTGGTGGGGAAGTGTCAGACTAGGTAGGTTTGGAGGCAGCTGTGGGTGTAGGGGTTAGCTACAGGGGGGCATTTAGGGGTTAGTGGACTGGCAAGACAGCTGGCTCCCTGATCCACGAGGAAAGTGGATCCTACGTCCCCGGCCACACAGAGGTTGGGTAGCATGCACGGTGGCAGGAGGGGAACTGACGGGGTTGGGTGCCCCTTCCATAGCCACGAAAGGGGCTAAAAGCAGATTGAGGTCAACAAGGGGCCACTGTGAGGCCCAAGGACCTGGCCGTAACACATAAATCCTTGAAGCCCTCGAGCACCGAGTGTGCTTTCTCTCCAAAGAGATAGGTGCCATCAAAAGGCATGTCCACAAGGTTAGCTTATGTAGCTAACTACACTAGTAGATATAATGCAGACCCGTTAATCAGTCTACATCTGGAGAGCATGTGCTGTAACAAAACAAGGACACACGTTTCGCTTGGCAGTCCACGGTTCGGCCTCCAGACTGTATTACTGGCTGGGGCAAACAAAAATATTCTGGAGTGAACATATGACATCACACATATGCCCCAAATTCAATTTTGACCACTACCCAATGAACCATACACTACACGTACCAGAGATGGATGGGACGTGACAACTGTGGTGCCTGCAACCCACCATGCTCCATGACATGGTTTTTAGGGAGAAAATCAAACCAGTCCTAGTGATGTACTTTGACATGAACAAGAATTCAGTGCAGTGCCATGGAACAGTGTGAGAGGCCTTTAAAGCCATAATATGAGGGGAGTGAATATCAAAGGTATTTTAAAATCGATTAGGGGCACTCTTACTTGAATACAAGATCAATTGAAAAGGCTAGAGACCCAATACAACACAGTTCACAATCCTGAGACAGACAGATCAAGTTGACACTGAGTTTCGTGACGAGGTAGATAAAGAGTTCTTATATATAGGAAATATACTGCAGGAGGGCATGAGGCTCGGGCATACACTGGCTAGACTACTGAAACCCAGATGGGCCGCATATCACATAGCCATAATAACAACAAATGGAGGTGAAGAAAAAACAGATTATTAGATATTCTTGCTAAAATAACATCATACTATTGTACACTGTAGGCCACTGCACACCAGGCGGACAAGGAGGGGCTTACAAAATACCTAGAACAGGTCATATTACCATGGGGGGGAAAGCAGCTGAGTGGGAACTGTTGAACTCCCCCATTACAATAGATGATATTCTCTCCGCTATTAAAGACCTCACAAATGGAAAGGTGCTGGGCAGTGATGGCACTGCAAGGGGAGATCTATTAAAAATATGGTGATCTCATTGCCACATACCTCTTTGACATTTATAATGAAGTCCTTCAGGGAACGAACACCTGCCTACGGTGGAGGGGGAGGCGTTATCACAGTACTTATCTCTGGAAAGCCTGCACATGACTGTGGCTCACCAGCCAGTTTCCTTTGAAATACCGATAGCCAACTTTTGACAAATAACCTAGCAGCAAGACTAATTGGTTTGTTGCATGTCCTAGTCTTGTGGGAACAATCCAGGTAATAGCACAGCGATCTACTACTGATAGTCTCCGTACTCTTTTCACTGTTCTGCTCCAAATTCACCTGCATTTGAAGGCAGTGGCAGTGTTTCTTGATGCCACTAAGGGGGTCATTCTGACCTCGGCGGTAAAAGGCCTATACTGCCGGTCAGAAGTCCGCCATTCTACCGCCGTGGCCGCGGTAAACCGCCACGGTCATTCTGACCCACAACTGACAAATCCCCAAAAATCCGCCCTCCACAGCAGGCCGCCACATCAGCGGCCAGTGGTAAACTGGAGATGACCAAACCTCCACCGCCACGCCAACACAAACACGCCCATGTCATTCTGACCCACAAATCCACGCGGCGGTCTTTCAACCGCGGTAGCCCATTGGCGGTACACACCGCCGCGGTCAAAATACACACCCAGCACCAACACACAGCCACATTGGACATTTTGAAATACACACACCTGAAACACATACACACAACACTCCCACATACCCAACACAATATAAAACACACACCCACATCACCCACAAACCCCTACGACCGAAGATCAGAGACGAAGGAGAGAGAGACACATCACAGAATAGAGAGCTACATCACACAGAGGCACACTACACCATCACACACACCACATAGAAGCACAAAGCACCACACACCAACACACTCATCACCACATACACCACCCCACACCTCATCCACACCACCCCATGGCACCCCAAAGGCACCCACGGTTTTCGGACCAAGAACTCCGGGTCATGGTGGAGGAAATAATAAGAGTTGAACCCCAGCTCTTCGGCTCACAGGTGCAGCACACCACTATAGCCAGGAAGGCGGAGCTATGGCAGCGGATCGTGGACAGGGTCAATGCGGTGGGACAGCATCCCAGAAATCGAGACGACATCCGCAAACGCTGGAACGACTTACGGGGAAAGGTGCGCTCGATGGTCTCGCGACACAACATCGCAGTGCAGAAGACTGGCGGGGGACCCCCACCCACTCCCCCCGAATTCACAGCATGGGAGCAAGAGGTACTAAACATCCTGCATCCTGATGGCCTCGCTGGAGTACACGGAGGAATGGACTCTGGTAAGTACAATCTCAACTACTTCACCCCCCCCAGCATGCTAACCCCCACCCTCACCCCTAACCCCCCATCACACATCCTCCCTGAGAATGTCTCTCCAGCACAACCCACCCAACACCAACCCCTGCATGCCACCACAAACTATGGACACCCATCACCTAAGCATGACCAGTGCACATACCCCCCCCCCCAAACACCCCCACAACACCTCCCCCAAGGGAATGCCAGCACTGGGGGACAAGGGCACCCATAAATCGCACGCAATAGCACACACAGAAACAATAACCATACTCTCTTACCCCATGCAGGACCTGAACGCCAACACACCGGTCAGGAGGGTCCAGAAATGTCCATCCCCCCCCGGAAGAGGCCCCCAGTGATGACAGCAGCTCTGTCGACCTGGAACCTGATGACCAGCCCGGACCATCGGGGACCTCTGGACAGTCGGTTCCCCTCAGGCAGCCACAGGCCACAGCAGACCCAACCCCCTCTGGGAACAACAGCACAGCTCCCACCCAACGGGCCCATGCCTCTGTCTCTAGGACAGGTCAATCAGCGGTGTGTCTGCCACTACAGGGCACCCAGGCTAACCCACCACCCCAACAACAACAGGGACCTGGGGGCAGTGGTAGTGGGCACACCGTCCAGGGGACAGAGGCCGGGGGAAACCGGGCAACTCGGAGGGCTGCTGTGCGACGGGGGGGGAGGAGAGGCCCAGGGAACCCACTCTCCAAGAGGCCCTCACCACCATCATGGCAGCCTACCACCACTCCCAAGAGACGATGGCGACGGTACTGGCCAGGTTCCAGGAGATCCAGGCACAGCAGGAGGAACGCTACATGGGGTTCAGCAATCAACTCACCAACATCTCTACCGCTATGGAGAGCATAGTCCAGGCCCTGAACCGTATTGAAGACACGTTGCGGGACCATGTGGCACCACACAGGGCCCCTGTCACTAGCCCGGACCAGGAACAGCCTGCCACCTCCGCCGGCGCTAGTGGACAGGAGGCCCCACCACAACGACAGGCCACCAGAACCCCACCTCCTGCTGAAGAACAACCACCCCGCAAGAGGAGCCTGAGATCAAAAAAATAGACAGAGTAGGATGTCAAGACCCCCGCCAGCATGAGATACCCCCTGAAGTCATCCCACTGTCCCACATTGCCACCCTGTCCAACCTTGAACTGCCCCTGCTCCATCCTTCCACAGGCATATGGACAATGCACCTGTGAGACTGAGAACTGTACTCTGCCATGGACATTACTCCACCCCCACCCATCACCGTGTTAATATGATGTACCATTATCTAGCACAAAAAATAAATCACTCAATGCACTGAAATCAATCAGGAGTCAGCCTGTATTATTTACAAATGTATAACACATTACAGATCAATTATGTTCTGTTAACTTTGTGCTGAACACATACCGAGGTCAATAAGCATTAGTCCATGGGCTAACCAAGCAGAAGTCACGCAGTGGGTCATACAGCACTGAAAAGGGAAGAGAAAATCAAACATCAGTTTAAAAGAACTGGGGGGAAATAGACAAAGTTGAGATGCAGGAAGCTTTCAGGAAAAGTAGAATGGCGTGGGTGATTCTTACCTGTGTGCTACTGAAAATACTGTTGGATAACTCTGTCCCTGTTGTCTGTGTCGTCCTCTGAGTCTTCCTCCTCTTCACTCTCCGCAGGCTCCACAGCTGCTTCAACACCACCATCTGGACCATCCTCCTGCAGGAAAGGCACCTGACGTCGCAATGCCAGATTGTGAAGCATACAGCAGGCCACGATGATCTGGCACACCTTCTTTGGTGAGTACATCAGGGATCCCCCTGTCATATGCAGGCACCTAAACCTGGCTTTCAGGAGGCCGAAGGTCCTTTCTATGATCCTCCTACTTCGCCCATGGGCCTCATTGTACCGTTCCTCTGCCCTGGTCCGGGGATTCCTCACTGGGGTCAATAGCCAAGGCAGGTTGGGGTAACCAGAGTCACCTATTAGCCACACACGTTGTCCCTGTAGCTGTTCCATCATATGAGGGATGCTGCTATTACGCATCACATACGCGTCATGCACTGACCCAGGGAACTTGGCATTTACATGGGAGATGTACTGGTCAGCCAAACAGACCACCTGGACGTTCATAGAATGGTAATTTTTCCTGTTTCTGTACACCTGCTCATCGTCTTTTGGGGGTACTAAGGCCACATGGGTCCCATCAATGGCACCAATTATGTTGGGAATATGTCCAAGGGCATAAAAATCACCCTTCACAGTGGCCAAATCAACCTCCTCAGGGAATAGAATGTAACTCCGCATGTGTTTCGTCAGGGCAGACAACACTCTAGACAAAACTTTAGAAAACATGGGCTGAGACATTCCAGATGACATGGCCACTGTTGTCTGGAATGAGCCACTTGCAAGAAAATGGAGGACTGACAGCACCTGCACCAGAGGGGGAATTCCTGTGGGTTGGCGGATGGGGGACATCAGGGCTGGCTCCAGCTGGGCACACAGTTCATGTATAGTGGCTCGGTCAAGTCGGTACCGTGGGATGATGTGGCGTTCTTCCATTGTCGACAGGTCCACCAGCGGTCGGTACACGCGAGGATTCATCCTTCTCCTCGCAAGTCCCTGCGGACGGTGCCTGGAAGGACAACATGGAGCACAGAGTCAAGCAAATCACAGGTACGTTCACCACAGCTTGCATAGCACACGGTTATCTATGTATTGAAAGGCGTGTATGTGTGGCAATGCAAGGCCTAGGCCTGTGTGACGCAGTACAAATAATGCCATGTGGGCCCTTGAAATGGCGGCTGCCTGACCTGTGAAGTGGGACAATGGGATGTGAGGTCAATGCGCTGGCGGGGCACACCGTGGCGGTAGGCGGTCGAAGACCGCTATACGAAGACGCATTGGTTAACATTGAAGCCTATGGGTTTCAGGAGCCAATGACGAGGTGCGCCGGCGTTCGCGGTACGCACCGCCGCGGGCGTGACCGCCATTTTCTATCTGCTTAATCACTCGAGACCTGATCATCCACAGGAGAGGACCTATACTGCAAGTGCTGCTGTGACCTCGGTCTGGAAGTGACAATGGCTGCTGCGACTGGGGAAAGGGCCCCTGCCTTCACGTCTGAAGAGTTGGAGAAGCTCGTGGATGGGGTCCTCCTCCAGTATGCGTTACTCTACGGTCCTCCAGACCAACAGGTAAGTACACCGGGTGCACATGGAATGGGCGATGCCTGTGTGGAGTGGGGTGGATGTAAGTTGGTGGGGTGGGGGGCGATGGAGGAGTGCAACGCACGACAGATGAGAGCATGTGCCATATGGCAAGGTTGGGGAGGGGGGGCCAATCACATCTAACATGCAGTAAATTGATGAATGTTTCCTTCCCACGCTGTACATGTCACATAGGTCAGCGCCCATCAGAAAGTCGACATTTGGCGTGCCATCGCCAAGGAAGTCCGGGCCCTGGGGGTCCACGTCAGACGGGGCACCCACTGCCGCAAGAGGTGGGAGGACATCCACCGCGGGACCAGGAAGACCGCAGTCATTGCTGGGGATGGCCTCCCAAACTAGGAGGGGTGCCAGTCGTACCCTGACCCCCCTGATGTCCCGGATCCAGGCGGTGGCCTACCCTGATTTGGATGGGCGCTTGAGGACATCACAGCAGACACATGGGGGTGAGTATCAGCACATTCTGCTATCTTTCTGCGCAGTGGAGGCGTCTGGGTGGGGGAGGAGGGTTGTGGGTGACATTAGGCCAGGGCGCTTTCTGTAGTGTAGTCCTCTCCCTTAGGCATGGCCCTGTGCTCCCGGCCCCCACCTCTGTAGGGTGACAAGTACTGCTATTGATGGTCCAGCCTCACACATGTGCGCGTTTGTCGTCTCTAGACCTGTTGTCCTAGTCAGAAGTCCTGAGTAGTGTACCCCGAATGCGCGGCTTAGTGCATGAGGCTCCTGTGTCTGTCCTCTCCGCCAACGGTGTTGACATTGCATGCACTCAACCTGGTCTTCGTTTTTCTCCCCCCACCCTTCTTCTTCATCTTCTTGTGCATGTGTGCATTAGCATCATCAGGTGGAGGAGATTTGGCATCGGAGCACGAGGGAGCTGCAAGTCACAAGGCCCCGGTGGGCCCAGGAACAGACACCGAGGGGACCAGTGATCCGGAGGGCGAGGGGAGCACCACAACGGGGACCGGTGGTGAGACCAGCGACACAGACACGTCCTCGGATGGGTGCTCCCTAGCGGTGGCGGCAACATCCGTGCCCCCCGCCCCTACAGGTACAGCCGCCACCCAGCGCACCAGCCCCGCCCTCCCAGCAGCCCCTCAGCCTACGCTCCGTGCCCGCTCGCCCAGGAAGGCGGGCGTCTCCTTCGCCCCAGGCACCTCAGCCCCTGCCCCTGTCACCCCTGCTGCCCTCAGTGCAGAGCTCAGTGACCTCCTGAGGACGCTCATTGTTGGGCAGACTACCCTTTTGAATGCCATCCAGGGGGTAGAAAGGGAGGTGCATCGGAGCAATGCCTACCTGGAGGGCATTCATTCGGGTCAGGCTGCCCATCAACGATCGTTCAATGCTCTGGCCTCAGCACTGACGGCAGCCATTGTCCCTGTTTCCAGCCTCCCTCTTCTGACTGCCTCCAGCCTGTCTCTGTCTCCTGTTCCTCAGCCTATCCCATCCACACCATCTGACCAGCCTGCACACACCTCAACACCCAAGGGCAGCTCATCCAGACACAAGCACCACAGATCCCACAAACACTCACCCAAGCAACACCCAGATGCAGACATTCAAACAGTCACTACCACCTCTGTCCCCCCCCCTCCTCGTCTCCCTCCTCCCTTCCTGTGACGTCTCCACTCACACCTGCATGCACACCAACATCAGCCAGTGCTTCCATCACCACCACACCCTCCAGTACAGTCCGCACGCGTGCAGTCACCACCCCCACTGCCATTTACACGTCCCCTGTGTCCTCTCCCATTGTGTCTGTCACCCCCTCTTCCAAGACACACAAACGCAGGCAGCCACCCACCCAACAGACATCCACCTCAGGCCAGCCTAGAACACCAGCACCTTCACCCAATGACAGCACACCTGACTCTCCTACAACCACATCCTCTTCCTCCACTCCCATCACCACTTCTCCTACCCTTTACCTTGGCCCTAAAAAAGTTTTCCTCGCTAATCTTAACCTCTTTCCCTCCGATGACCCACCCCCTCCATCTGCAAAGAGTCCCAAGAGCACCTCAGCCACCACCAGCCCAGCTTCGAGTGTCACTGTTGTGCATGGGTTCTGGAGTCCACCCTTTGCCAGCAGTGACACTTCAATCAGCAGCAAGGACACATCTAGCCCCCCCCCAGGCAAGAGGACCAGGAAACAAAAGGGCCGCCGTGCGAGGACTGACACGGCTGCCCCCAAGGAGCAAAGTTCGCCCACTTCACCTGCCACAACATCTAGGGGAGGCAAGGGCCCGAGAGCCCCATCTAAGGAGCGAAAGGGCAGCAGGGCGGAAAAGTCAGGCAGCAGGAGCGCGGAGCAGGTGGGCCCCACATGCCACACCCCAGCTGTAAGGGAGGACACCAAAGGGCACAGGACTCCGTCACTGAAGGGTCCAGAAACATCACGGTCAGAGGGCGACTGAGCAGGGAGTCCAGCCCCGGTCTGGCTCCCTTCACTTACTGGATGAGCACCGCTGAACAGGGCCCGCCGTGCAGAAGAGCACCGCTGAACAGGGCCCGCCGTGCAGAAGAGCACCGCTGAACAGGGCCCCGCCGTGAAGATAGGCACCGCTGAAGAGGGCCCCGCCGTGCAGAAGAGCACCGCTGAACAGGGCCCGGCGTGAAGATAGGCACCGCTGAAGAGGGCCCCACCGTGAAGATAGGCACCGCTGAACAGGGCCCCGCCGTGAAGATAGGCACTGCTGAACAGGGCCCCGCCGTGCAGAAGAGCACCGCTGAACAGGGCCCCGCCGTGAAGATAGGCACCGCTGAAGAGGGCCCCGCCGTGAAGATAGGCACCGCTGAACAGGGCCCCGCCGTGAAGATAGGCACCGCTGAACAGGGCCCCGCCGTGCAGAAGAGCACCGCTGAACAGGGCCCCTCCGTGCAGAAGAGCACCGCTGAACAGGGCCCCGCCGTGAAGATAGGCACCACTGAAGAGGGCCCCGCCGTGCAGAAGAGCACCGCTGAACAGGGCCCTGCTGTGAAGATAGGCACCGCTGAACAGGGCCCCGCCGTGCAGAAGAGCACCGCTGAACAGGGCCCCGCCGTGCAGAAGAGCACCGCTGAACAGGGCCCCGCCGTGAAGATAGGCACCGCTGAAGAGGGCCCCGCCGTGAATATAGGCACCGCTGAACAGGGCCCCGCCGTCTCAAGCACCGCTCCGCTGGGCACCGCCGTCTCAAGCACCGCTCCGCTGGGCCCCGCCGTCTCAAGCACCGCTCCGCTGGGCCCTTCCTGTCAAGCACCGCTCCGCTGGGCCCCGCCGTCTCAAGCACCGCTCCGCTGGGCCCTTCCTGTCAAGCACCGCTCCGCTGGGCACCGCTGTCTCAAGCACCGCTCCGCTGAGCCCTTCCTGTCAAGCACCGCTCCGCTGGGCACCGCCGGGCACCGCCGTCTCAAGCACCGCTCCGCTGGGCCCTTCCTGTCAAGCACCGCTCCGCTGGGCCCTTCCTGTCAAGCACTGTTTACGGTTCACTGTGCCCACCATGCCTCCTCCTTGACCAGTGGAGACTGTAATCCACCTGATGGACTGTGGCTTTGCACTCCCCAGGATGGCACAGTGGGCAGCCCACCCACTGTAGAGACTTGAGAGACTGTGGCTTTGCACTCCCCAGGTTTGCACAGTGGGCAGCCCACCCACTGAAGAGACTTGTGAGACTGTGGCTTTGCACTCCCCAGGATGGCATAGTGGGCAGCCCACCCACTGTAGAGACTTGAGAGACTGTGGCTTTGCACTCCCCAGGATGGCACAGTGGGCATGGTGGCCCCTTCGTGGATCTGGCGTCGTGGACTCATGTGGCTGTGGTGCCCCCCCTTCCCTTCCCCCTGAGGTGCCTGTAGTTTTTTCATCAGATGCCCCTGCAGTGTTCTCTCCAAAGGACTCAGGTCTCCTGTGTGGGCTTTGCCCTTGTGTCGCTACACTTTGGCCCACGAACAATTCTATTTACTTTTGATGTACAGGACTAATTGCCTCGGTTCTCCATGGCAGTGTATATAGTATTATTTTGGTATGGATATTTTGCATAGTTGTCCTATATTTTTCTGAGCCTATTTTTTACATACATTTTTCTTCACAATTTAATTATGTCTTTGCATTTTTCAGGGGGGTTTGGGTGGTGTCACTGTGCATTGTTGCTCTGCATTGGTGTGTACATAGTTTGGGGGGGTGGGGGTCGCATATGTGTGTGGCCGTAAGCTTTCCTCTTCCCCCCTCCCGTGTGTCGTAGGTGCAGTACTCACCGTTGTCGTCTGCGCCGGCGTTCGTACTCGTGGTAGATGAGAAGGTAGACGAGAGCAGGTAGGATGTTTAATTCGGGTTCCATGCTGTCCTCCGTACTCGTGGAGTGTGTTTTGGTGAGCGTTTTCCCGTTCGTGGTCTGTTTCCGCCGTGTTTTTATCGGCGGGGTTCCCGCCCCGGAAAAGGTGGCGAATTGGTGAGTTATGATAGTGTGGGCGGTACATTGTCTGCCGCCTGCCTGTTGGCGGGGACCGCCGCGATGTTTGTTTGTACCGCCGTGGCGGTCGGAGTAGTAATGTGGCGGGCTGTGTTGGCGGTTCCCACCAGGGTCAGAATTCCATTTTTTAGACCGCCGGCCTGTTGGCGGGTTGGCCGCCGCTTTATCACCGACCGCCAGGGTTAGAATGACCCCCTAAGGCCTTAGATTTAACAGAACGGCTATACCTACAGTGTTCAGTAGAATGGGACTGGGTGTGGCAGTGATGTATCTGAAAGATGCAACGCTCTGCTGCTGAATTTCTTTACATTTGGCATGGGAATTCAAGGCGCGAGCTGAACAGTGAAGTGTACCATTCCATAACTTGAATGATATTGCGGGCCTGACACTAAATACTGAGGCAGTGACAGCACTGTTGGACTATGTCAAACTCATACCTTAGCACAGTAGGAAGTTTGATGGTTTAGCCCTCCTCTTTGGCAAACGCCAGGTACCTATGGCGTTCCTTCTAAAATAATAGGACTGCTTATTAGGACAACAGAACTTCAGAATGTGAGAACATAGCAGCTGTACCCTTCTTCCTGCCCCATACCAGGAAATGGTGTCAGCTTGTAGTGTGGATGGCAATTCTCTTGGGAAGCCAATAGATTAGTGCCAGCAGAGCTCCATGTCGAACACAGTATTTGTTTCAAGGATGGTAGCAGGTGGATTGTGCCTATGCTCCTTTCGGGTCAGCGCATCTGTGCAACTGTGTTAGAAGTGCAGCTCTGATGCAATGCAATGTCTAGATGTTAGGCGTGGTCTCCTGAACTAAAAACTCAAGCACTAGGATATTGTGTACTGTGTTCCTTGTCTAAACAGAATGTACTGATTATATGTCGAGAACAGGCTAACTAAAACAAGCAACTCGTACAATATACTCCTAGAATATTATCATACAAGCACAATTAAGTTAAGTGTGTAAAATGGCACTGCTGAAAGTGATGCAGCTAAAATGTGTAAAATATGAAATATAAAATGAAGCTCAAAAATGTAGGAACCAACTCGGGTCCAAGAGGTCCTCATGACAAAGACATGGGGAGGGGAACACCCCCGCTGCAGACAATTGGCTTACAGACTTTACGTCTTGCAGTTCAAACTCAGAAGCATCAAATATATTGCTGCCTGTGGGGTCACTCCCTAGCAGGGGTCTCCAAACTTCTCTGCAGTAAGAGCTACTTATGCTCAATGAATGCTATCTGGACCAACTAATATTAGTTGAAATAGTGACAACATCAGAAACACAGTTGTGGCCATCATATGCAAGATTACCAGCAGTGATCACCGCAGTAAAGGACCAGTTGTTAGCAGTAATGTAAAAATACCTTGCAATGTGGGATGCCACTCTGGATAATATATAATATCTAAAGCTGCAATTACCCTGGCACCAAGTAAACAACATTAGTGTCTATTCTCTCCTATGCCACACAATTTAACACACAAATATCAGCTTTAAATATATTTTGAAATTCAAATATTTCCCTCCAAACATCAGCATATTGCTTCTGAAAATGCACACATTTTCACCTTAACCTTAAATACACACTTTTTAAATGTTGTGTACATATATTTATTCACCTAAATAAAAGCTTCCAATGTGGGGTGCATGCAGTAGAACTACTTTCAGGTCGCCAGCTAGCTATTAGTAGCTTAAGAGATACTCACTGGAGAAGCCTGCACTAGAGACATATGGGGCCCACACTAAGGACTTGCCTAGTTAGGAAAGAAAGTAATAATGATCAAAGAGGGGATTTATGACACCATTGGAAATCTCAGACCAGATCACAAGGAGGGGGTAACTAGTTTAACAGTAGTGAGCTGGTACCTCAGGGCAAACATTTTTTTAAATGGTATGCATACTGACATAGGTTGTTCTTCGGCTGTCAGCCTTTTATTCCAACTGTAGAGCATGTATGACGTATAATACATTGTTATGTTTCGTCAGATATCTATTGAGACTGTTATGGTGGTCAATATTTAGTACTGTACTAATGTATCATTAAATAATACTTAATAAAAAGGGGGGTGAGATCTTGATAGCAAGCTAAAAACCATCAGCATATTTATAGAAAAGTGTTTAATACTTAGATTAGTTTTACCAGTGGTAGACAATGGCCCTCATTCTGACCCTGGCGGATACAATCCGCCAGGGCCAACGGGCGCGGGAGCACCGCCGACAGGCCGGCGGTGCCCCTAAGGGCATTCTGACCGCGGCGCTAACGCCGCGGTCAGACAGGGAAAACTGGCGGTCTCCCGCCAGTTTCCCGCTGCCCTGGGGAATCCTCCATGGCGGCGCAGCATGCTGCGCCGCCATGGGGATTCCGACCCCCTTCCCGCCGGCATGGCTCTGGCGGTTCTTACCGCCAGAACCTGGCCGGCGGGAATGGGCGTCTTGGGGCCCCTGGGGGCCCCTGCAGTGCCCATGCCCAGGGCATGGGCACTGCAGGGGCCCCCTAACAGGGCCCAACTAGGCTTTTCAGTGTCTGCGATGCAGACACTGAAAAGCGCGACGGGTGCTGCTGCACCCGTCGCACGCCTTCCACTCCGCCGGCTCGATTCCGAGCCGGCTTCCTTGTGGAAGGCGCTTTCCCGCTGGGCCGGCGGGCGATCTGAATCAGATCGCCCGCCGGCCCAGCGGGAAAGTCAGAATACCCCTCGCGGTCTATTGACCGCGGGGCGGTATTCAGGTGGCTTCCGACGGGCGGGCGGCAACCGCCGCCCGCCTAGGTCGGAATGACCACCAATGTATGCTGAAAAGCTGTGGTGATAACATCACCCCAAAGAGCCGTCACAACCGGTAGAGTTCCATTAACACAGTTATGTTGATGGACTTACTGCATTTTTTTTGTCTGACAAAAAGGAATCACAACAAGCCAATCCCCTACAGTCTTGTTTTTCTTTATAACTTTTATTTTATTAAACAAGTATTCAGTGTTCCATACATAGCACTGGCAAGGGGATAACACAATCAACACTACAGGCTTCACAATTGCAGTCCATCCAGTGGAAGCAACCATCTTAAGGGTGGCTCCGGTAATGCATCTGCATCCAGATCCCAATCCTATTTGTAAAGTCTCATGCCCTCCTACTCTTGAGCTCTGTAGGTTATTTAATTGCCCCATATCGTTTTCCACTTTTTTGGGCAAACCCTACTTTAGTACACTATGGGGGTCGTTCTGACCTCGGCGGTAAAAGGCCCTTACCGCCGGTCAGAAGTCCGCCATTCTACTGCCGCGGCCGCGGTAAACCGCCACGGTCATTCTGACCTCCAACTGGCAAACCGCCAAAAACCCGACATCCACGGAAGGCCGCCTCATCAGCGGGCAGCGATAAACTGGAGATGACCAAACCTCCACCGTCACGCCAACACAAACACGCCCATGCCATTCTGACCCACGAATCCACGCGGCGGTCTTTTAACCGCGGTATTCTATTGGCGGTACACACCGCCGCGGTCAAAATACACACACATATACAAAACACAGCCACATTGGACAATTTGAAATACACACACCTGATACACATACAAACAACACTCCCACACACCCAATTAAATATAAAACACACACCCACATCACCCACAAACCCCTACGACCACAAATATCTGAGAGAAAGCGCAATACACTGAGAGAGAGCACAGGGAACGCAAAGCACAACACACACAGGAACCCAACATCATCACCCACACCACATCTACGCACACATCACCACGCACATAACCACAAACACCACCCCACACCTCATCCACACCACCCCATGGCACCCCAAAGACACCCCAGGTTCTCGGACCAAGAACTCAGGGTCATGGTGGAGGAAATAATCAGGGTAGAGCCCCAGCTCTTCGGCACACAGGTGCAACACACCACAATAGCCAGGAAGGCAGAGCTATGGCAAAGGATCGTAGACAGGGTCAACGCTGTGGGACAGCATCCCAGAAATCGGGAAGACATCCGAAAGCGATGGAACGACCTATGGGGGAAGGTGCGCTCGATGGTGTCAAGGCACAACATCGCTGAGCAGAAGTCTGGCGGCGGACCCCCACCCACTCCACCCCAATTCACAGCATGGGAGCAAGAGGTAGTAAACATCCTGCATCCTGATGGCCTCGCTGGAGTACCCGGAGGAATGGACTCTGGTAAGTCGATTCTCAACTACTTCACCCCCCCCCAGCATGCCAAACCACACCCCCACCCTCACCCCCAATCTCAACCCCCCAGCACACATCCTCCCTGCCAATGTCTCACCAGCACAACCCACCCTAAACAACACCAACCCCTGAATGCCAACACAAACCATAGACACCCATCACCTATGCATGACCACTGCACATACCCATCCACCCCCCCCAACCACCCTCACAACACCTCCCACAAGGGAATGCCAGCACTGGTGGACAAGGGCACTCACAAAATGCACGCCATGGCACACACATAAGCAATAACCATACTCTTTTACCCCTGCAGGGCCCGAACGCCAACACACCGCCACGGAGGGTCCAGATTTGTCCATCCCACCCCCAGAACAGGCCCCCAGTGAGGACAGCAGCTCTGTCGACCTAGAACCTGATGACCAGCCCGGACCATCGGGGACCTCTGGACAGTCGGTTCCCCACACACAGATACAGGCCACAGCAGACCCAACCCTCTCTGGGAATACCAGCACAGCTCCCACCCAGCAGGCCCATGCCTCTGTCTCCAGGACGCGTCAATCAGCGGTGTGTCCGCCACTACAGGGCACCCAGGCTGACCCAACACCCCAACAACAACAGGGACCTGGGGGCAGTGGTAGTGGGCACACCGTCCAGGGGACAGAGGCCTGGGGAAACAGGGCAACTGGGAGGGCTGCAGTGCGACAGGGGGGGGAGGACAGGCCCAGGGAACCGATTCTCCAAGAGGCCCTCACCACCATCATGGGAGCATACCACCACTCCCAGGAGACGATGGCGACGGTACTGGCCAGATTCACGGAGATCCAGGCACAGCAGGAGGAACGCTACATGGGGTTCAGCAATGAACTCAGGAACATCGCTACCGCTATGGGGACCATAGTCCAGGCCCTCAACCGGATAGAAAACACATTGCGGGACCATGTGGCACCCCAAAGGGCCCCTGTCACTAGCCAGGACCAGGAACAGCCTACCACCTCCGCCGGCGCTAGTGGACAGGAGGCCCCACCACAACGACAGCCCACCAGAACCCCACCTCCTGCTGAAGAACAACCACCTCGCAAGCGGAACCTGAGATCTCACAGGAAGACAGAGTAGGATGCCAAGACCGCCGCCAGCATAAGATACCCCCTGATGTCATCCCACTGTCCCACATTGTCACCCTGTCCAACCTTAAACAGCCCCTGCTCCATCCTTCCACAGGCATATGGACAATGCACCTGTGAAACTGAGAACTGGACTCTGCCAAGGACATTACTCCACCCCCACCCATCACCGTTTTAATATCATGTACCAATATCTAGCACTATAAATAAATCACTCATTGCACTGAAATCATTCAGGAGTCAGCCTGTATTTTTTACAAATGTATTACACATTACTGTTCAATAATGTTCAGTCAATTTGTGATGACAACATACCGATGTCAATAAGCTTTAGTCCATGGGCTAACCAAGCAGAAGTCACGCAGTGGGTCATACAGCACTGAAAAGGGAAGGGAACATAAAAAATCAGTTAAAAAGAACTGTGGGGAAATACACAAAGTAGAGATGCAGGAGGCTTTAAGTAAATGTTAAATGGCGTGGGTGATTCTTACCTGTGTGCTACTGAAAATACTGTAGGATAACTGTGTCCCTGTTGTCTGTGTCGTCCCCGTCGTCTTCCTCCTCTTCACTCTCCACAGGCTCCACAGCTGCTACAACACCACCATCTGGACCATCCTCCTGCAGGAAAGGCATCTGCCGTCGCAAAGTTAGATTGTGAAGCATACAGCAGGCCACGATGATCTGGCACACCTTCTTTGGTGAGTACATCAGGGATCCACCTGTCATATGCAGGCACCTAAACCTGGCCTTCAGGACCCCGAAGGTTCTTTCTATGATCCTCCTAGTTCGACCATGGGTCTCATTGTAACGTTCCTCTGCCCTGGTCCGGGGATTCCTCACTGGGGTCAATAGCCAAGGCAGGTTGGGGTAACCAGAGTCACCAATTAGCCACACAAGTTGTCTCTGTAGCTGTTCCATCACATAAGGGATGCTGCTATTACGCATAACATACGCGTCATGCACTGACCCAGGGAACTTGGCATTTACATGGGAGATGTACTGGCCAGCCAAACTGACCACCTGTACATTCATCGAATGGTAATTTTTCCTGTTTCTGTACACCTGCTCATCGTCTTTTGGGGGTACTAAAGCCACATGGGTCCCATCAATGGCACCAATGATGTTGGGGATATGTCCAAGGGCATAGAAATCACCCTTCACAGTGGGCAAATCAGCCTCCTCAGGGAAAACAATGTAGCTCCGCATGTGTTTCATCAGGGCAGACAACACTCTGGACAAAATCTTTGAAAACATAGGCTGAGACATTCCAGATGACATGGCCACTGTTGTCTGGAATGAGCCACTTGCCAAAAAATGGAGGACTGACAGAACCTGCACTAGAGGGGGAATTCCTGTGGGTTGGCGGATGGGGGACATCAGGGCTGGCTCCAGCTGGGCACACAGTTCATGTATAGTGGCACGGTCAAGTCGGTAACGTAGTATGATATGGCGTTCTTCCATTGTCGACAGGTCCACCAGCAGTCGGTACACGCGAGGATTCATCCTTCTCCTCGCAAGTCCCAGCGGACGGTGCCTAGGAATGACAACATGGAGTATGGAGTCAAGCAAATCACAGGTACGTTCACCACAGCTTGCATAGCACACGGTTATCTATGTATTGAAAGGCGTGTATGTGTGGCAATGCAAGGCCTAGGCCTGTGTGACGCAGTTGAAATTAAGCCATGTGGGCCCTTGAAATGGCGGCTGCCTGACCTGTGAAGTGGGACAATGGGATGTGAGGTCAATGCGCTGGCGTGGCACACCGTGGCGGTAGGCGGTCGAAGACCGCTGTACGAAGACGCATTGGTTAATATTGAAGCCTATGGGTTTCAGGAGCCAATGAGGATGTGCGCCGGCGGTCGCGGTACGCACCGCCACGGTACGCACCGCCGCGGGCGTGACCGCCATTTTCTATCTGCTTAATCACTCGAGACCTGATCATCCACAGGAGAGGACCTATACTGCAAGTGCTGCTGTGACCTCGGTCTGGAAGAGACAATGGCTGCTGCGACTGGGGAAAGGGCCCCTGCCTTCACGTCTGAAGAGTTGGAGAAACTTGTGGATGGGGTCCTCCCCCAGTATGCGTTACTCTACGGTCCTCCAGACCAACAGGTAAGTACACTGGGTGCACATTGAATGGGCTATGCCTGTGTTGAGTGGGGTGGATGTAAGATGGTGGGGTGGGGAGCGAATGAGGAGTGCAACGCACGACAGATGAGAGCATGTGCCGCATGGCAAAGTTGGGGAGGGGGGGCAATCACATCTAACATGCAGATAAATGATGATATTTCTTTTCCCACCCTGTACATGTCAAATAGGTCAGCGCCCATCAGAAAGTCGACATTTGGCGTGCCATCGCCAAGGAAGTCCGGGCCCTGGGGGTCCACATCAGACGGGGCACCCACTGCCGCAAGAGGTGGGAGGACATCCGCCGCGGGACCAGGAAGACCGCCGAGTCACTGCTGGGGATGGCCTCCCAACCTAGGAGGGGTGCCAGTCGTACCCTGACCCCCCTGATGTTCCGGATCCTGGCAGTGGCCTACCCTGATTTGGATGGGCGCTTGAGGACATCACAGCAGACACAAGGGGGTGAGTATCAGCACATTCTGCTATCTATATGCGCAGTGGAGGCGTCTGGGTGGGGGAGGAGTCTTGTGGGTGACATTAGGCCAGGGCGCTTTCTGTAGTGTAGTCCTCTCCTTTAGGCATGGCCCTGTGCCCCCGCCCCCCACCTCTGTAGGGTGCCAAGTACAGCTATCCATGGTCCTGCATCATCCATGTGTGTATTTGTTGTGCATAGACCTGTAGGCCTGGTCACAAGTACTGAGTAGTATACCCCGATTGCGCAGCGTAGTGCATGAGGCTCCTGTGTCTGTCCTCTCCGCCAACGGTGTTGACATTGCATGCACTCAACCTGTTTTTTTTTTCTCCCCCCACCCTTTTTCTTACTCTTCTTGTGCATGTGTGCATTAGCATCATCAGGCGGAGGAGAATTGGCATCGGAGCACGAGGGAGCTGCAACTCACAAGGACCCGGTGGGCCGTGGTACAGACACCGAGGGCACCAGTGATACGGAGGGCGAGGGGAGCACCACAACGGGGACCGGTGGTGACACCAGCGACACCGACACGTCCTCGGATGGGAGCTCCCTAGCGGTGGCGGCAACATCCGGGCCCCCCGCCTCCACAGGTACAGCCGCCACCCAGCGCACCAGCCCCGCCCTCCCAGCAGCCCCTCAGCCTACGCTCCGTGCCCGCTTGCCCAAGAAGGCGGGCGTCTCCTTCGCCCCAGGCACCTCAGCCCCTGCCCCTGTTACCCCTGCTGCCCTCAGTGAGGAGGTCATTGACCTCCTGAGGACCATCATTGTTGGGCAGACTACCCTTTTGAATGCCATCCAGGGGGTAGAAAGGGAGGTGCATCGGAGCAATGCCTACCTGGAGGGCATTCATTCGGGTCAGGCTGCCCATCAACGATCGTTCAATTCACTGGCCTCAGCACTGACTGCAGCCATTGTCCCTGTTTCCAGCCTCCCTCTTCTAACTGCCTCCACCCTGTCTCTGTCTCCTGTTCCTCAGCCTATCCCATCCACACCATCAGACCAGCCTGCACACACCTCAACACTCAAGGGCAGCTCATCCAGACACAAGCACCACAGATCCCACAAACAGTCACCCAAGCAACACCCAGATGCAGACATGCCAACAGTCACTATCACCTCTGTGTCCCCCTCCTCCTCGTCTCCCCCCTCCCTCCCTGTGACGTCTACACTCACACCTGCATGCACACCACCATCAGCCAGTGCTTCCATCACCAGCACACCCTCCACACCAGTCCGCACACGTGCAGTCACCACCCCCACTGCCATTTACACGTCCCCTGTGTCCTCTCCCACTGTGTCTGTCACCCCCTCTTCCAAGACACACAAACGCAGGCAGCCACCCACCCAACAGCCATCCACCTCACGACAGCCTACGTCACAATCACCTGCACCCAAACACAGCACACCTGACTCTCCTACAACCACATCCTCTTCCTCCACTCCCATCACCGTTACTCCCACCCTTTACCTTGGTCCTAAAAAACTTTACCTCTCCAATCTTAACCTCTTTCCCTCCCCTGACCCACCCCCTCCATCTGCTAAGAGTCCCAAGAGCACCTCAGCCACCACCAGCCCAGCTACAAGTGTGACTGTAGTGCATGGGTTCTGGAGTCCACCCTTTGGCAGCAGTGACACATCTGTCAGCAGCAAGGGGACAGCCAGCCCCCCCCCTGGCAAGAGGACCCAGAAACTCAAGGGCCGCCATGAGAAGACTGACATGGCTGCCCCCAAGGACCAAAGTTCGCCCACTTCACCTGCTACAACATCCAGGGGAGGCAAGGCCCAGAGAGCCTCATCTAAGGAGCGAAAGGGCAGCAGGGCGGAGAAGTCAGCCAGCAGGAGCGCGGAGCAGGAGGGCCCCACAAGCCCAATCCCGGGTGTAAGGGAGGACACCCAAGGGCCCAGGACTCCGTCACGAAGGGTCCAGCAACTGCACGGTCGGAGGGCGACTGAGCAGGGAGTCCAGGCCAGGTCTGGCTCCCTTGAATTACTGGACAAGCACCGCTGAACAGGGCCCCGCCGTGCAGAAGAGCACCGCTGAACAGGGCCCCGCCGTGCAGAAGAGCACCGCTGAACAGGGCCCCGCCGTGAAGATAAGCACCGCTGAACAGGGCCCGCCGTGAAGATAGGCACCGCTGAACAGGGCCCCGCCGTGCAGAAGAGCACCGCTGAACAGGGCCCCGCCGTGCACAAGAGCACCGCTGAACAGGGCCCCGCCGTGAAGATAGGCACCGCTGAACAGGGCCCCGCCGTGCAGAAGAGCACCGCTGAACAGGGCCCCGCCGTGCAGAAGAGCACTGCTGAACAGGGCCCCGCCGTGAAGATAGGCACCGCTGAACAGGGCCCCGCCGTGCAGAAGAGCACCGCTGAACAGGGCCCCGCCGTGCAGAAGAGCACCGCTGAACAGGGCCCCGCCGTGAAGATAGGCACCGCTGAACAGGGCCCCGCCGTGCAGAAGACCACCGCTGAACAGGGCCCGCCGTGCAGAAGAGCACCGCTGAACAGGGCCCCGCCGTGAAGATAGGCACCGCTGAACAGGGCCCCGCCGTGAAGATAGGCACCGCTGAACAGGGCCCCGCCGTGCATCTCAAGCACCGCTCCGCTGGGCCCCGCCGTCTCAAGCACCGCTCCGCTGGGCCCCGCCGTCTCAAGCACCGCTCCGCTGGGCCCTTCCTGTCAAGTACCGCTCCGCTGGGCCCTTCCTGTCAAGCACCGCTCCGCTGGGCCCCGCCGTCTCAAGCACCGCTCCGCTGGGCCCTTCCTGTCAAGCACCGCTCCGCTGGGCCCCGCCATCTCAAGCACCGCTCCGCTGGGCCCTTCCTGTCAAGCACCGCTCCGCTGGGCCCCGCCGTCTCAAGCACCGCTCCGCTGGGCCCTTCCTGTCAAGTACCGCTCCGCTGGGCCCTTCCTGTCAAGCACCGCTCCGCTGGGCCCCGCCGTCTCAAGCACCGCTCCGCTGGGCCCTTCCTGTCAAGCACCGCTCTGCTGGGCCCCGCCATCTCAAGCACCGCTCCGCTGGGCCCTTCCTGTCAAGTACCGCTCCGCTGGGCCCTTCCTGTCAAGCACTGCTCCGCTGGGCCCCGCCGTCTTAAGCACCGCTCCGCTGGGCCCTTCCTGTCAAGCACCGCTCCACTGGGCCCCGCCGTCTCAAGCACCGCTCTGCTGGGCCCTTCCTGTCAGGCACCGCTCCGCTGGGCCCCGCCGTCTCAAGCACCGCTCCGCTGGGCCCTTCCTGGTAAGCACCGCTCCGCTGGGCCCCGCCATCTCAAGCACCGCTCCGCTGGGCCCTTCCTGTCAAGCACCGCTCCGCTGGGCCCCGCTGTCTCAAGCACCGCTCCGCTGGGCCCTTCCTGTCAAGTACCGCTCCGCTGGGCCCTTCCTGTCAAGCACCGCTCCGCTGGGCCCCGCCGTCTCAAGCACCGCTCTGCTGGTCCCTTCCTGTCAAGCACCGCTCCGCTGGGCCCCGCCGTCTCAAGCACCGCTCCGCTGGGCCCTTCCTGTCAAGCACCGCTCCGCTGGGCCCCGCCGTCTCAAGCACCGCTCCGCTGGGCCCTTCCTGTCAAGTACCGCTCCGCTGGCCCTTCCTGTCAAGCACCGCTCTGCTGGTCCCTTCCTGTCAAGCACCGCTCCGCTGGGCCCCGCCGTCTCAAGCACCGCTCTGCTGGTCCCTTCCTGTCAAGTAACGCTCCGCTGGGCCCCGCCGTCTCAAGCACCGCTCCGCTGGGCCCTTCCTGTCAAGTACCGCTCCGCTGGGCCCTTCCTGTCAAGCACTGCTCCGCTGGGCCCCGCCGTCTCAAGCACCGCTCCGCTGGGCCCTTCCTGTCAAGCACCGCTCCGCTGGGCCCCGCCGTCTCAAGCACCGCTCCGCTGGGCCCTTCCTGTCAGGCACCGCTCCGCTGGGCCCCGCCGTCTCAAGCACCGCTCCGCTGGGCCCTTCCTGTCAAGCACCGCTCCGCTGGGCCCCGCCATCTCAAGCACCGCTCCGCTGGGCCCTTCCTGTCAAGCACCGCTCCGCTGGGCCCTGCCGTCTCAAGCACCGCTCCGCTGGGCCCTTCCTGTCAAGTACCGCTCCGCTGGGCCCTTCCTGTCAAGCACCGCTCCGCTGGGCCCCGCCGTCTCAAGCACCGCTCTGCCTGGTCCCTTCCTGTCAAGCACCGCTCCGCTGGGCCCCGCCGTCTCAAGCACCGCTCCGCTGGGCCCTTCCTGTCAAGCACCGCTCCGCTGGGCCCCGCCGTCTCAAGCACCGCTGGCACAATGACAGTGCCGGTTCTGTGTCGAGCTACTGTTCACGGTTCACTGTGCCCACCATGCCTCCTCCATGACCAGTGATCTCTGTAATCCACCTGATGGACTGTGGCTTTGCACTCCCCAGGATGGCACAGTGGGCAAACCACCCACTGTAGAGACATTGAGAGACTGTGGCTTTGCACTCCCCAGGATGGCACAGTGGGCATGGTGGCCCCTTCGTGGATCTGGCGTCGTGGACTCATGTGGCTGTGGTGCCCCCCCTTCCCTTCCCCCTGAGGTGCCTGTAGTTTTATCATCAGATGCCCCAGCAGTGTTCTCTCCAACGGACTCAGGTCTCCTGTGTGGGCTTTGCCCTTGTGTTGATACACTTTGGCCCACGGACACTTGGCATTTCGTTAAATGTGCAGGACTAATTGCCTCGGTTTATCGATTGCACAAAATATTTATTTACTTTTGTATTATTTTTATTGCTATTTGACCATGACTTAACAGAGGCTATTTTTTACATAAATTTTGTTTCTCTATTTAATTATGTCTTTGCATTTTTCCGGGGGGTTTGGGTGGTGTCACTGTGACTTGTTGCTCTGCATTGGTGTGTACATAGTTTGGGGGGGGGTGGGGGTCGCATATGTGTGTGCCGTAACCTTTCCTCCTCCCCCCTCCCCTGTGTCGTAGGTGCAGTACTCACTGTTGTCGTCTGCGCCGGTGTTCGTACTCGTGGTAGATGAGCAGGTAGACGAGAGCAGGTAGGATGTTTAATTCGGGTTCCATGCTGTCCTCCTTCCTCGTGGAGTGCATAGAGGTGAGCGTTTTCCCGTTCGTAGTCTGTTTCCGCCGTGTTTTTATCGGCGGTGCTCCCGCCCCGGAAAAGGTGGCGGATTGGTGAGTTGTGATAGTGTGGGCGGTACATTGTCTGCCGCCTGTCTGTTGGCGGTGACCGCCGCGCTGTTTGTTTGTCCCACCGTGGCAGTCGGAGTGTTAAAGTGACAGGCTGTGTTGGCGGTTCCCGCCAGGGTCAGAATTCCATTTTCTTGACCGCAGGCCTGTTGGCGGGTTGGCCGCCGCTTTATCACCGACCGCCAGGGTTAGAATCACCCCCTATATGTTCCGCAAGGTGGCACTAGTCAAGATCTGCTTCCCAATCCACCACCTTGGGCGGTCTGTCTGCTCCCCAGTCCCATGCTATATTACATGTGGCCACCCCAGCCACCAGTTGAGTCAGATTCTCTGATGGCTGGGCTACACTTCCTCACCAGTTATTTGTAGTGGGAGCCTGCAGGCCTCCAGTGGGAGTGTGAGGCCAGTCACCTGGGTCATTATTTCTCTTACATCCCTCCAATAGCTCTGGACAGATGGGCAGTCCCACCGTATGTGAACGAACGTTCCTACTTGGTCTCACCCTCTATCGCAAGGGTCCGATGCACACCTCTTTGGTTTGCACAAAAGAGGTCTGGAGCACTATGATCTGTGCACTATTCTCAACTGGACAAGACAAAATCATGATTGGATTGCCACCTCCCTGGGACTCTGCACCACCTCTGACCAGTCATTATCATCTATGAGTCCAAGGTTGCCCTCCCAAACCCTCTGCAGGGCTCCTAGTCGGTCTGGAGAACTGTTAATCATTTTCCAATATGTCAGGGAGACCACTTTTTCCGGCATGGGGCCCAGGAAGAGACAATCCCCCAGTGGCGAGGACTCATGCTGCTGCTCCTCTGCTGCAATAGGACGTCACAGAGCATGTCCCAATTTTAATTATCAGGAGCGTTCAGTATTCCCCATCCTGTAGTCAGTCTGAAGGACGTCAAAGGATATGTAATGATCACCTTCCGCAGATGAGATGTGAGTGCCTTAGCAAGCAGTCTCTACTTTGAGAGAGATATGGGTCGAAACAACCCACACTCATCTTGGGGCTTACCGTTCTTTGCGATCACTACTATTGTCGCTGTACTTTGGTCCTCTGGCAACCTACCTTCCTCCCTGGCTGATCTACACATGTCCAACATGGCACCCACCAACTTGTCAACTATCGATTTGAATAATTCCACCGGTAGGCCTTTTGGCTCAGCAGCCTTCTCTGACTGCAGATCTCTAATGGCTCTTTGAATTTCGCTCACTGTGAGGTGTTTTGCTCAAGGGACTGTCTGTCTTCCTCCATTAGGACAGGGAGGGAAACATCCTTCAAGAGTTCCACACATTCATTACTTGATCGAGTGGTCTGTAGGGCGTATAGATCTTGGTAGCAATCACAGAATGCATCAGCAATGGCAGCACCCTTGCATGGAGAGCCCCCATATAGTCGTGAATTTCTGGCACCCAGTTCCGTTCCTTGTCCCTTTTTTCCAACCACGCAATTAACTTGCCCACTTTGTCACACACATTGTAGAGGAAAAGCGGAATCCTCAAAGCGTAAGTGTGAGCCCTTTGTTCAAACCATTCCCTCAACTCCTGCTGTTTGAGGTGGAGCTGAAGACCTTTTGGGAGTTATCCTCCCCACCTCTCTGGACAGAGGTGTCAAGAGCCAGGATTTCACACTCCAGCGCCTCTATTTAGAGTTTGTTCTCCATTTTCCTCCCCCCCAATCAGAACCTAAGCGTGGCCATGAATCACCGCCTTGAAGGCTTCCCAAAGGACGCAGGGAGAGGCCACCACATCTCTGTTCTACTGGAAGTATTGGTCTGTCCGGTCTCTGATACTGTCTCTAGTAGTCTGGTCCTTGAGAAGCTGTGGATCACGAAATTGAGGCATCCGGGTCGTCCTTCGGTGGCCAACCAGGCGCACCTCCAATGGGGAGTGGTTGGAAATGCCACGCGCCTTGTGGTTGGCAGCTTTAAATTGTGGAGCATGGAGAAGGGTAGTGAAAACATAGTCTAATCAAGAGGGATGCCCGTAGGCCACAGGCAGGTGTGTGAACTGGTGTTTGGTTGGGATAAGTGCCCACCATAAGTCAGTCAGTCCCAAAGCATCCATAAAGGCCTGAGAGGGCCATGGTCCCCACTTTTAGTTAGTACTGGATCCCTATGCAAGTCGGGGTCCATAAGGGCATTCATGTCTCCCACGAGTACTAATATACCTAGGGGCGTTTGCAGCAGGGAGGCACTAAGAGCAGGTAAGGTCTCTACGTGTAAGCGCAGCAGCACATGTATGGAAGCATGTATTCAGAGTGTCGCTCTCTTAGATGCCTGTGTGCACCACAAACCTCCCCCGTGGATCATACCATGTGTTGTGTGGAACATAGGGGACTGAGATTTTGTTGAGGATCCCATCTCCTCTCAAATTAGAGGTAAAGCCTGCTTGGGCTAACAATTTATAGCCAAATCTGTCAAGTGGTTTCCCTTAAGGTGGGTTTCCTGCAAAAGAACCACATCGAGCCAGCCTGTGGAGGAATTGCATCACTTTTGTTCGCTTGATTTTGCTACTGAGTCCATTAATGATCCAGGTAAAGATTTTCAGGGCTGGGTCTGAGCTAGGCGTCAGGATGTCACTGAGACGTAGTAAGGCCACATGCAGGACCCATTGCGCGTCCTCCCCACCATTAAGTATGCCTGGTAACAGTGATTTACCATGGTAATTGTAAAGCAGAAACAGAGCAAGAGCATAAACATGGGCATCCTATAAAAAAAAACAAAATATACAGCAGCCCTCCAACTAATCACCACCACCCAACAATCCTGCATAGCAGGCTCAAAACTGCCCACACTGCTCCAACTTGCAGAGCACCTGTTACGCACCCCCGAAAGCACCAAACATAGGGGTTAGTTTGCTCTGCCCAATTAGGATGGACAAAAACTGATATCAAACTGTATATCCCCGAACATTTCCAATTAGCACATCAACAGTTTTGTTGTTACTAAAGAGTAGCACTGTAGTTCCCCCCCACAGTTGCACTCCACCCCTGCAAAAGCAGGTGGGTAGCCCCGTTGCCCAGCCCAGCACAATGTATGCGTTGCCAGTCTGAAGTTATCTTCTTCAGTTTTGTGTCCCCTTGGGGATCAGCTTTTGGGTTAGGTTCTCCATCATCTACAGGGGGCTTGGAGGGCCTCTCCATGTACGACCTCGCCTGAGTCCACAGGAGCTGTGCTGATCCACCATGCGCCCGCCCTCCAGCGAGTACCAGGCCTCCTTTCGTGAGGTAAAATGCCAGTATTTGCCCTCAGCCACCACTCGCAGTCATGCAGGATATAACATCATATATTTAACATCCTTGGCACACAGGGCTTTTTTTGACCTTGTTGAAATTGGGACGCTGTCGTTGAACCTGCAAGGTGAAGTCCAGGAATAACCTCACCACAGCATTTTCACAGTGGAGTTCGTCTGAGATTCAGTGTCCCTGTCCCGCCAATTGATGACCCTGGCAATCATTGTTTGTGGGGGAGGGAACCGGGGGGGGGGACAAATCTAGGAGTAGGCACCAGCACCCGATGGGTCGTCTCAAAAGTGAAGAATTTTGACAGGTGCTTGGATTTTAGGGATAAGGTTATCATGAATGAGATCAGTACTGGAGATCTGTAGTTACAGGTAAGTAACTCATTTTCTTTTCCAGTATTGGATCTTTCATATATTCAGATGCCTGAATCTGAATAGGAAGCAGATATAGTACTTAACATTTTAGTAATTTAAGTACCCTTCGAGGATGGCGGATAACAACTTAATTCATATCTATATTTCTAAAGTATAATTACTGTATCTATGATGAAACAATCATGTAGTACACAACAACATTACATGAATATCTACATAAATATCAATAAATGCCGCCATGAACAGAGGCTCATGTTACTGGAACAGGTGACTTAACACCGCCTGTCCTACGGCTGCATCACTGCACAGCGCCGATTCCAGGCAGTAGTGCTGCATGAAAGTGTGGGTGCTTTTCCAAGTCCCAGCATAGCATATCTTTTCCAATTGAACACCCGCAAAAAGAGCAGCCGAGGTGGACACTGTCCTTGTTAAATGCACCCATACCTTGACTGCAAGTGTTTTGCCAGCTTTTGAATGGTGAAACTGCATAGCAGCATAAATCCATCTTGTAATAGTTGCTTTTGTAACTGACGCACCCTGTTGGTATGACCAACTGGCACTAAAAGTTGATTAGTCTTCTATTTATGTATAGTATGATGTAAATAGACCTCATTTAATTTCCAGAGTATGAAGAGATCTTTCAGCTGGTGAATGAAGATTTTGGAAAAAGTACGACATATGATAGGTTTGTTGAGATGCAACTGACATACAACCTTGGTAATGAACCTTGGATTTTTTTCTGATCAGCACATAATCATCAGCCAAACATTGAAAATACTCTTGGGTTGTGAAAGCCTGTATTTCGCTAACTTCTCTTGCCAAAATGAGAGCCAACAGTAATGCGTCCATGTAAGAAACTTCAGGTCAGTCTGCTTTGTGGATGGATTTGAATGGGGGTTCATAATTTGGGAGAGAACTGTATTGAGATGCATTCCGGAGGAGGAGCTTGTATCAGAGGAAAGGCTCTGAATAATCCCTTTACAATTTAAAAAACAAATGTTGTGGAACAGAGCAAAAGAGTGTGCGAGGAACATCTGTACTGTGAGGTTACTGCTAGGTGAACCCTGACAGGCGTATGCACTAATCCTGATCTATCAAGCGATAGGAGACTCAGCAGAATATGCTCAAGTGATGCTTCCAGTGGATGTAAGTTAGATTGTTGACACCATGAACAGAATTGTTTTCATTTTAACTTGTATATTTTGTTTGTGGATTCAGCTCTTGTTTTGGTAGGATATCCCCACACTCCTGAGGAATGTCTGGATCTTTGAACTCGTAGAATTTAGGAGCCATGCACACAAGTGGAGATAGGCTGGTTCCGGATGTAGGACTTAGCCCTGGTTCATGGTCAACAAGGCTTGCATTGCCAGGAGGTGAAGATGATTGGATTCCAACAACAGGAGGAGTTCCAAAAAACAGTGTTGCCTGGGCTACCTGGGAGCAATCAGGATGAGTCAACTGTGTTTCCCACTCATTTTGTTAAGAACCTTTGGTATGAGAGGGAATGGGGAAAGGGTACGTATAAATTCTGGGCCATCTGATCAAAAAGGCATTCCCCCACGACCCTAGAGGCAGGTACCAACTGGCAAATAATTGGCATTTGGTGTTCTTGTCTGTTGCGAAGAGGTCCAACGCTGGTTTGCCCCAATGTGAGAATATCTTGTCCAGCTCCATCTGATCCAGTTTCCTCTAGTGGCAACTGTCTTCGGTTCTGCTGAGTGTGTCGGCTAAGGTGTTGCTTACTCCGGACACATGCTCAGCTATCAGAGACATTTTGAGGGTTGTGAGCTAATTCTAAAGCTTCAGAGCCTCTTTGGAGAGCCTTAACGGCCATGTATAGTGCATGCTGGTCGTATTGTCCGTATGACCCAGCACCGGAGAACCTGCTATCCCTTGGAAGAAAGGCTTGCAGGGTGAGAAAGATGGCTTTCAGCTCTAGTCTGTTGATATATCTGGTCTTTTGGAACGCAGACTACTTCCCGAGAATATGCAGGTGGCCACCCCAGCCTTGAATAAAGGCATTTGTCGTCATTATGAAGTCAGGTTTCTGAGGCAAGAATGTGAGGCCCTTTGATAGATGAGAGGCCTGAGAACACCACACGCTAGGGTTTCCCTCATTCTTGGAGTGATGGTTATGATGCCCTTGGAAGATCCTTGTGCTTGGATCCACTGTTTTTGTAACTCCTTTTGCAATGGTCTCATATGCAGGCGTACAAGAGGTACTAGATTAACTGCGGAGGACATTATGCCCAGCAGTGACATGTAGAGGTACACTGAAGCAGACTTTCTTTTGAGAGTTTGACTGCCAGGTTTCTCCATCTTTGTTGTGGGTCTTGAGAAGGATAAACCTTGTTTTGGATTATATACAAATAGGATTCTAGGAACATTATGCTTTGTTTTGGAATAGTTGTTGATTTCCGAATTATGACAGTGAGACTCAGCTTGCAAAATAATGTAAGGCAAGCTTTTGTGGCTCTGGAAGCTTGCAACAGTGTTGGAGTGTTTAGTAATCGTCTAAGTAGGGAAACACCTGGTCACCTTGGTTTCTGAGAATGGCTGCTACTGGTGCCAGGCACTTGGTGAAGATGCAATGCACTGACTTGAAGCAGAATGGAAAAACTCTGAATTGTAATGGGAACAGACTATGGTGAAGAGAAGATATTTTCTGATTTTGGGATGTATGGTGAAGTGAAATATGCATCCTGCAAATTCAATATTATCAAAGTCTCCATGGTTTAGGAGCTGCAGGATGTCAGAAAGAGTGGCCATCTGAAATGATTGCTTGCAGATGAATTTGTTCAGTTTCCTTAGGTCTAGAATGGGCCTTCATTCCCCACTTTTCTTTCTTATCAGGAAGGAGCAGGAGTAGAAGCCTATGCTTTTCTGTGTAGACTGAACTTTTTCTAATTCCCTCTTGGCAAGCATGCGGAGAGCTTTTTTTCAAAAAGTGAAGCCGAGGTGGGTGCACTTCCTTTGGAGATTGTTTGGTGGTCTTGTACAAATTCCCGGGAAGGCCATAGGTGACCAGGTCCAATACCCAGTTGTCTGATGTTATATCTCTCTACTGAGGGAGGTAGCTGTCAATATTCACACCCATGAGATGGGAAGAATTGAATGCATTCAGCCCCTGGTCTAGGTCACAGTTTACGAGTGTCACGAACCTCGAAGGATTGTTTCCACCGAAGTTCTTGTTTGGTATCGGCTGCCGTGGGAGGCTGGTGGTATATCTGTTGGTAGGAAGGCCTGTGCTGGGATTAGAAGGGCTGGTATTGTTGGGAGTGTTGATGTTCCCCTCTGTTTGTTGAAAACCCTCTTCCACAAGCCCTCCGAAAGGGCAACTTCTTGAACTGAAGGGTGCAGAGGAACACAGCCATATCTGTCTGTTTTTACTGCCAACAGTGCACCGTCTTTGAGCCTACCAATCTGAGTTTCCCTGTAGTAGGCCATATCTAAGATCTTAGATTGTACTTCTGGTCTAAATGATGTGGCTTTAAGTGTCTCAAGGCTGCTGCCCAGCCAGTTGAAAACCTGTTGAGGAGATGTCCAATGCATAATCTATAATATCGGAGAAAGTGCTCTCACCCTCCTGTAAAATCTTTCTTGCTTCCTCTTTCTTGCCCTTAGACACTAGATAGATGAGGCTGCTGATATCGGACCACATCTGTCAATCGTATCAACAAAGGATCGCCAGAGAGTTGGCCCCTCGAACAGTGATGCAGACATGACGGCAAACCTCTTCCCTATATTATCTAAATGCCTGCCCTATTTGTATGGTGGCGCAGAAATGTGAGTAGAAGGATTCTTGAAGCAACGTTGCATCACTTGTAAATCACAGAATCTGACTTGGGATACCCTGTGAGGCAAGTGGGGGAATCCTCTGGGGCCCTATATTTTTTATCTACATGAGGTAGCACTGCAGTCACTATAGCTGGGTTTTTAATGATTTTCTAATCCTCTCCTCTGAGATATCGTCAAGGGCGGGGATGGCTCCAACTGACTTCTTTGCCTGTTCTCTGAAGTCATAGAGGAACCAGTCTATCTGCTTAATGGAAGTTGGCAGGTGGAATCGTGTTTCTGCCCAGTCCATTAAACTGTGGAAGCCCCTGATGTCCTCTGGGGGAGAATCTGAAGGGTCTGGCAGTGGATGCGACGGTGTGGGGATAAGGTAATCATTCCATTTAGTCCATGGAGGTTGAGGATCTTGGATCTTGCCTTCTCTTTCACCTTCTGAGAGGGTCCTTCCTTGGTGACACCG
Source organism: Pleurodeles waltl (assembly GCF_031143425.1). Lineage (NCBI taxonomy): Eukaryota > Metazoa > Chordata > Amphibia > Caudata > Salamandridae > Pleurodeles > Pleurodeles waltl. The sequence goes on from NC_090442.1 coordinate 839,088,028, forward strand.
CTATGTTAGATGTAGGTGCAAACCTGGGCACAATAGGTGGAGGAATGTGTCTTGGAGTAGCAGGAGAGGTAAGGTAATACTGGGTGCCTCCGCGGGGATTCAGGAAACCTTTTCCTGTAATCTTGCAGCATAGCCTGCAAACCCCGACGAGTGACATTGGCATCTGCACATCATCATGCGTAGGTTGTGGATGAGAAGGATATTGATAGCGTTCATAATGACTTTTTGAGGGGGTGGGGCACAACAGTGATGGTAATATTGCTCTTCTTCTTCCATGTCGTCATCATGGTACTTGACCTGGAGTTTTGATGGGCTGTGTGCTGCCCCGGTCCATCATTGTCCGACTCTTCCAGATCTAACAGCTGAGAAAGGGGAAAAGGTGAAACCTTGCTAAGAGCGATTAACTCAGGTGTAAGAGTTGTTCATGTCACATTTGGAAAAATTTTTTTTTATTTTTTTTAAATCATCGACGACTGTTCCATCGGTGAGATCTTCCAGGTGATCGCCAGCAGCATTGGAAGGAGTCCAATCGACAATGTTGTCTGCAGTAATGTCAACGGCGACGGTGCTTTCGTGGATGACAGAATCCTCTTCCATGATACAAGTGCATCAATGGCTGTCATTGTCTTCGCTGATGACGGTATGGTGGATGAGACAGTGATGACCGTGAAGAGGCCTTCCTTGGAAGTACCAGACATGACAATTATCAGGATGAATATTGAACTTTAGAAAAGAAAAAACTGAGCAGAGCTCAGGGGGAACTCCCTTCACATGACGTGCGGTAGAAAATCAGAGGGATTCAACCTCTCTTGAGAGTATTCTCAGAGATGTGGAATTCCTATTGCCCGACGCCCTGGATATATTTTGGGGTCAAGGGCAACAAGTTTTCATGTTTATTTTGTCCTTGGGACAAGTAGGCTCAACCCCCTGCAGCACAAACCCTTTGGCTGCCAGTTTACAGAGAAGGTAACTGTCTAGCAGGTGAGGTAATGTATGTCCAAATGTTAATCTGTTCAAACTTGTATTTATGGTTCATTAATTAAAAGCCTTCATTAGTAGGGTTAGCTCTGTAAATAAATGTTTTAAGGTTACACTACACTACTGGATTTAGGGGCGGTTATGGTAGGGAGGCCGGAGAGGCTTTAAATCAGATCCCCAGAGAAAGACCACTCAGTCATTAGTTTTGTAGCAAAAGCGGCTTCTTCTGCTGAAGTTGTAAATTGGCTTTACACTCACAAGAAGACGAGAATTTAACAGCTATTCCACCTTCTCTAAAATACTATCAAAATGGGAAATCCGATAACCTGGAGATATGGAGAGGGCAATATTAAGGAGTGAGGAGGCAGTCATCCAGGTTCCAAAAGTTAAATATGCCAGGTGGCAAGGGATGGAAAGTCAAATACATCTAGAGCATCTTTAACTAAAGATTTGACATTTATAAGGCAAGCAAAAAATGCCCCAAATCCACTCTCCAAGCCCTTGGTAACAGAAAGAGATGTAGACACCCCACTACCCTGAGAAGAGCAATGTTTTTGGGTGGACACAACTGTACGATGCTGATAGTTTGGATAAAGGGCTGCATTAAAAAGTGCAGCAAAGTCAATGTAGGAAGGCATGTCACTCCCCAATCATCTCTCTTCTAGCAGCACTAATGTAGGGAGTGAGAACAGAGTTGAAAACAAACAAAACTAAACAAATACACTTGTTGCAAGCCTAAACAGGTTTAATGGCCCTGGCTTCGTAAGTTAAACTAGAAGAAAAAACTCCTACTGAGTCACTAAGCTAGGGAAAAATTCCCATACTAGTGACTTGGTATCTTAAGTACATTTAAGTTAAACTCCTTAATGCATCATAAATGCGGATAATTTTCCTTCCCTCCCACCAAATAATGAAAACTCCATTTAAATCCTAGTATGTTTTGAAATGGAGAGGGATGTCATACTAAGGCTCCTTGTCGTTCAACTACTGCTTTAGCCTTATAAGCACTTCAAAAGACCATTTCAAAGTCAATCAGAACTGACAGTGCCACCACCTATGTGGCAGGTGCTCATATTATTCATGAGCTCATGCATCTGGAACTGCTGACTGAAATTCTGAAGTCAGAGTGCTTGACTCTGTGTGGTGTGCCTTTTTCAAAGGATAGTTACTTGAGAGCACAGATTTTGCAATTCGTCCTAAGGGGTGGGGTAATGGTTTAATTGCTCAAAACATACCAACTGGCAGCCCTTGATAGACTCAAATATTTTATGTGAGCTAAGGAAGAAGCCCCCTGTACCACCCAGAAGGAACTCCATGGATGTAAACTGTTATCAAAAAGTTAAAGCATGGCTCAATCAAATTGGGTAGCTTATCCTGGGCAACGTGGCAGCCCCCATACAAAATGTGTGATGTGTTGTGTGTATAACAGACTGTACTCATTGGCGGTTTCTCTTCGAGGGTGGGGGAGCATTGCCTTCCTGCCCTCTGCGAGCCCAGCAGGAAGAAACAGAATGCAATTAAATTATTTCATTGCCATTTCATTTCTTCCTACGCAGCGCGCACCAGCCTAGAGACATGCTGGGCATGCCCTCTGCTACCAGAAGCAGAGGTAGCAGATGACAGCCTCTGCTTCTGGCAGCAGAGGGCTGGGGCAGTGCCTGGACTGGATAATCCAAAGTAAGCATGTCACTCTGGCTGGCTGCTTTGAGCCGGCCAAAGTGACATGCACACTTTGAACCTCTCCACCCAGCTGTCTTCCGACAGCTGAGTGGAGACCAGGCAGAGGCCTTCAGGACCTGAAGATGCGTCCAGCCAGGCTGATCCATCCAATCCAGGAGTTTCTTTGATGCTGATTAACAGCATGAGAGCAGCGTCTGGATTGGTTAGGGGAGCTCTTCCTCTGTCGGAGAGCTGAAGCAAAGAAGCAGGAGGCGCAACCAGTGAGTAAGTACCTTTTTCTTTTTTTTTAAATGTGTGATGTCTGTAAGTGTAATGCATGTGTGTAATGTATATAAATGTGTAGTCCATTTAAGTGTAATGTTTGTGTTTTAGTTAGTGAAATTTGTTACTTTAGGGTTTTGGAGGAAGGGAGGGAATTGTTGCCTAGTGGTGGGGCTCTGAAAATCGCCCCACCACTGTAAAAGGATACTGTACTTATAAAAATACAATAAAAACAATAAAAAATGAAAATATCCACACCAACTCTAAGCAAAAAGAAAGCCATTCCTAAGAAAAATAAAACCAAAAATGGATTTAAAAGTTAAGCAAACATGAAAAATACTCTACTGAAAACAAATGCAAAAAGCACTGCATATAAAGTCAATGAAAAATGGAAAAATACTCAAAAATGAAAATGTCGAAGTGCCCAGTGTTCACAGCGATCCAACCAACACTAAAGAGAGGCAAGTGTCCACATTACAAATTTATGCTGTTATTAAAGGTGTTAGTAGATGGGGCTTCGCAGGATTTTGAATCTTCTTACTTAAGGTACGACTCAGAATTTCATTTATTCAACAAACACTGTTAGAGGGTAGAGGCGGTTGAGGGCAACAGCAAGTGACACACATTTGGGGGGGGGTAAGGTCAGGAGGGTAGGGGCTGGGGAGGAGAAAGCTTGAGTGAGAAAAAGTTGCACTTTCTATTTCCAAGTCCCCTAAAAAAAAAGATTCCTCGCTTTTACAGCAAAAAACGCTGAACAGAATTCTGTCAATCTTTGCATGAAACATAAACTTGATCAAAAAGACTGCCTCTGATTAGTTTGGTTTAAATCTGTTCAGTAGTTTGAGATATTTGCAGTAGAAAAAGGGGTCAGCCAGGCTGCAAAGAGTTAATAAGACAGGGAATTGTGTTTGTTAAACTTGTTAATTTGTAGATTATGCACCGACCTGGCTCCTTAAATCCTTTGAGAATAATCTATCTGAAAAATTATTAAATCCCACTGGTAGAGGGAGCATTTTTTTCACTTAGTTCTATGTAGGTTCAGTGACTCTTTGGAGGATTAAAGGATCGACACAATATGATTGAATGGAAGCAACTAAACTTAGCTGTTGCAGCAGTCATTAGAAGATGTTAGGAAATGAGGCCTTTTTTTTGGAGGAAGGTAAAAAGGCAAGACCCATGAGGGCAGGTTCTGCCTATATATCAAAAAAGAAAAAAAAAAATACACCTTTTTTCTTTTAGGATAAGGGGATTTGAATTTGGGTTTATCTGTGGCCGTGGGTATATTGCCAGATTTATAAACACCTCAGTTTTTAGCTACAAAGAAATAAACAAAAACTGCTGCTCAACTGCAAAAACTGTGGTCGGCAAAGACTGTGCAAAGTGATTACTGTAAACAAAACAGATCAACACTGTACCTAGAAGCTACAGTGCATGGCCAAAGGCTATGTACAGCTGAATCAGTGGTAAACAGACCAGAATGCGCACTCGGTTCAGTAGTACATAGGGTTGTGCAAGATTTACCCACAGAACTCACTACAGATGGCTGAAGGCAGTGGGGTTGGGATAAAGGCAACAGGGCCAGTGTTCTATGGAAGTTGGTTGCATGAAATGTGGATGCAGTATATCAGTGGTCCCAACTTGTGGTACTGGGGCCCCTGGGGGTCCGCAAAGCCTCCTCTAAGCATGACTGCTTAGAAAATTAGCTAATATTAACAGATTAATAAAATGTATATGAAGTCGCTAAAAGTACAACTGGAAATTTCAAAATGTATTGTAAATGTCAAGGAATTTGAAATTGGAGGTTAAAAATTACATTAAAATCCTCATTTTGATTCGTGACAGCAGTGCAGGTGCATCAAATAGACTATAGTATTGATGATGCGTGGCTTTAACTGAATATAGAAAAGCGCCATCCTAATCTATTAAAACATTTTTTTAAATTTGTTTGCAAATTAAATGGAATGTATTATCATGTGTGTATGTGTTTGATGGAATGCTTCTATCTGTATTTTTGTATGTACTCTTTTGTGGTTCAAATCATCGACAATGTTTAGGCCTGGGTCCCCATTTTCCAGTAATGACTCAGTGGAGGTCCCCAGATTCCAATAATGATTCGGCTGGGCCCCCGGTTCCAGTTATGATAAAGTGGGGGTCCACAGAAGTCAAACGGTAGGGAACCACTGCAGTATATCATAAAATACTCACTGAAAACATTTTTTAGGTTAAGTTATTTCTCCTATTTACACATTTTCAGAGAAAACTCATACACTCTCTTAAAACAGAGTTAAAGTGAAATTACGGTTGGGAAATATAACCCCCGCATCCCTTCTGAAACTGCCCAGTTATGTTTAGATATAAAAACCATAACTCACCCCCAACCATAAAACCATAGCTCGCCCCACAAGGAGACTTCTCAGAACTTCTAATGGTGGAAGATGACACTGCACAGGACACTCACTGGTGACATTACGTATCACCTTACTATTGACAATGTTCACTACATCACTATTGATATTGTCTTATTTGCATTTGTTTTAATACGTGACGATATTTAATGATAGTATATGTTAAAACCTACTAGTTAAAAAAAGGTATTCATTATGTGAGGTAATGATCAGTCAATTGTTTTTTAGCACTGGCAAAATGATCAGGTGACTTTTAAATAGCCAACTGCAACGAGCCATGGTGATTTGATGTTCTTCTTCTCCAAGACAACAAAGAACTGCAGAGGCAGAGAAACAATGGCACATCAAAAACATCACCCCTATCACAAATGTGACAGATATCTAACATAATACATGTTCAATTTTAAACTCTGAAAGTGCAACATGGATCATTTATTATACATTCAAGTATCACGGATGGTAACTTTTTATGAGAAGACATTTGCAAACCATTTTGATATTCTGTTTATTAGAATGTAAAACTTACGTTTCTGCTTCTTGTACAGATACATGCCTTTCCTTTTCCAAGTCTATTTTGTTTCCTATTTCAAACACAAACATATAAATTGTCACATTTTAAACAGCTCCGTGTGCCCATGACTATTGCTAAGCATTTGCACTATTTATAAAATGCAGATATCAAATTCACAAGCAGGTAAAATTATCTGTTGCAGAAAATGAGACGGTGTCACGGATAACGATAAAGGAACCAATAACACTGCTCATTATTTCATCATGACGATTAACAAACAAGGACTATAGTTAAATGACATGACAAAATCTAAATGCAATCTGAGGGCTGGATATCAAAACAAAACCAATTTGATCTACGTTAAATCATGCAGTAGAAAGCAGATTTAAAGAAGCACTGAATGGAGTAAATACTTTGAAAAAAACACTGGCGAAGCCAATAGATTAGACTTTTTTTCCACAATGAAAAGCTTTGGAGTCTGTGCTTAGTTTTCAAAACTGTGTGTGAACAAAATACTAGCAATACATTGAGTTAACTTACATTTTTATTCATGTGAGGGGAAGCTGCCCTTAAGCTTTGTGCACTGTAGATTACGCTGTTTGACATTGGCCGATGCGTCATCTCAGGATATTTTCAAGGACGTTGTTGATGCTTACTAGATGATGCGGGACAAAAAAGAGAAAGGGCTGTCTGACTGAAGGACACTAGGTGGGTGTCATAGGCTGACAAAGGGTTCTATGACATACTAATATTTGAGAAGAAAGAAACCCCACTTGAAAAAGTTGTATCTAACAAACATGACTTGACATAAAGTTTAACTAACGCTATTCTTTCAGATTTGTCCAATCCATCCTGACAAAAGCAATTTATGCTGACAATGACTTAAACACTTTTTTTTTACACTACTTCTGGTGTTCCTTCCTTTCCGTAAAGGAAGTAAAGACTCTCCCACTAACTCTTCGGACCCAATTGTTTCCTGGAGGGAGATGCCCTTTATACAGGGAATTGACTTGTTAGTGAGGATATTATTTGCTCTGCCCCTTAGCCTCAGACGAAAACAGTCATAGATGTAAACAGAAGTGGGTCCTTCATTGGCATGGAATTACATTGGGAGTCACTACATGGCAGAACAAGGCGTGGTGCGACCGACTGAAAACGTGAGAGCACTGTTGGCATCAGCTATGTGGATGCCTCTGCAGCAGAACGAGAAGAAGCCCAATCATGAAGCATGCCACCAAGTGGTAACCCTGGTGGGTGAGGGTTTTTCTAACAAAAAAACTTTTTTTCTGTGAAAGTTTTTCCCTTCTGGGTTGGGTCTCTAAATACATTTACTGAAGCTTCAAGGAGGATAGACCCTCCCCTTTATCCCTACTTCTCCCCCTTTGTTTAGCAAAATATATATTTGCACATAAACTCCGCATTATCTTTAATTTTGTGTGTGTGTGTGTGTGTATATATATACACACGCGCACACAAACACATATATATATATATATATATATATATATATATATATATATATATATACACACACACACACGCACACACAACACAGAGTAGGTTAGGTCATTTTTGTGCTTGTTTTTGTGTGCTAATAAAATTGGCCCCGTTAGACAAATCTCCACGAAACCTTCAAAAAAGGTACTACTTTTTGAGTAGTTTATGCATGGAAAGGTTTGGGGTAATCCGTCAAGCGGGGCAAAGGGCGGGGATATCTCAAAACACAGAATCTCCATGCATTTTACATAGACATCTTTAAGCAGGGCTACAGCAAAAACTGCTCAACAGAATTCCACAAAAGTTGGCAGTAAGCTAGATCTTGGTAGACTGCTTGTGCTTTTTGTGGGTGTGTATATATCCACTGAGTAGTCTTTAAGAAATTAAGGTTCAAATATAATTGTATATCTGGACGGCTGGGTTTATGAGAATCTCTCATGAGAGTATCAGTTCAAAAATGGAGCTTTCTGATTTGCCCAGGGAGCTTCATTTCCCACTGGAGTAAAAGCTCTGATTGGCTGCTAGCAAAATTAGAAAAATGCTACAGGACTCTGGGACTTAGGGCCTCATTAAAAGTACAGCGGTCTTTTGGCAAGAGTACAGCAGTCTTTTGGCAAGAGTCCTGCGGTGGCAGCCGCCAAAAGACCGCCATGTTGGTGGTAATCCAACCGTTGTATTAAGAGTCAAACTGTGAAATCTGGAGAAAAAAAAAGCCAAATGTCCTAAACCGCCAGGTCACTGGAGGATGGAAAAGAAGCAGACCTGTCACCAGCCAGACAAAAATCCACCCATCAGATTACGATCCACAAATCATGATAGTGGTTCTTCCATGGCGGAAAGCCACTGGCGTTACGAAACCAAGGTAGTTTCAACTCACATCACACTGAACACAACACCACAATGAATAGTTTGAATACCCCATACCCGACACATCACATAGCCATACACCCGACATACCTACGCACTCCACTATAAAGTACACCCCTACAAAACTCACAGTTCTTTGCAACCAAAATGCCACACACAGCCACAGACAAGCAACAGTTTAGAGAGAAACAAAAAACAAGAATAGGCACCCATTTACATTTCACTGCGTACACATCACACACTTGCACAACATACATTTTACTTCGACACACAATCCACAACAACCGTCACCCACTCACATCACAGCACCTACACCTCACCATTTACCTTTTTCTGCAGCCTTTTTTCTTTGAATACTATCACACCATCTTCACCACCACTACACAAAACACCTACATTTCAAGGGTGAGGAGTTCAGGGTCATGGTGGACGAAATTGTCAGGGTACAGCGACACCTGTTCGGAGCACAGGTCCAGCAGACATCAATTGCCGGGAAAATGGAGTTGTGACAAAAGAATAGTCAAGAGGGTTAATTCTATACGCAGCTAACCACAAACAAGGGAGGACATCAGGAAAAGGTGGAACGACCTCAGGGGGAAGTATATATTCCATGGCATTCAGGCACCAGCTAGCGGTAATGAAGACTGGCGGTGGGGCCCCACCTCCTTCCCCTACTTTCACATCTTGGGGTCATGGACATACTGTATCTTGAGGGCCTGACAGGAATACCTGGGGGAGTGGAGTCAGGCAAGTTCCCACAAAATCCATGTCACCCAATTGTCATGTCCTGCATGCTCACACACCACGTTAACCCACCCTAATTAGGATACCACCCACTAAACCTCTGTCCAAATGTTCCAATACCCCTCTCTGGCATACCACATGTCCACTAAACGTACCTGGCTCCACAGGGAACGGCACAAGTAGCATTACTACTCCCAGAATGCAATATCCCACTAATTTGAAAATCTAAACAATGCACCAAGTGGGAAATGTCATGCATGTGAAACTAATTACCTATCTAACCCATCTTGTATGTGGAGGTTGTGAAATAGTAAATGCCAATGACAGCAATGCAATGGGCGACTCCCACTATCACAAGCAAAACACAGCTATAGCTAAGTGCCTAATCCTAGTGCCCTTATAATAAAGATTCCTAAGATTGTAAATGTAGATGCAAAGTGGATGCACAAGCAGTACATCCAGTTACAGACCAATGTATATTGCTTACTCCCATATTGTGTCCCTACTCTGACAGTATTGTGCATTGTACACCTCTTTTTTTGTACCATTTATCATGTCAGACACTTCACTAGGCAACAAACATGAACACCCACGTCAATAATCAGATACCATAAGACAGTATCATCAGTCCAATCACTACCAAAATTATTTAACAGCTTCAAGCATGGTATTGAAATTACAGAGTGACATGTTGTACTAAGTATGATTGTGCAGCAGCTGTCATTGTAACTTCTGGTGATCATGTTAAGGCACTGCCTGAATCTCACACAACATCAATAATACCCTAAATGTAGCAGCAACTCTGTGTTCCACTTCTCCCACAGGTAACCATGCCAATGTCACCATGGACAGGATACCAGAGACTATCACTACCCCCTGAATGAAGGCCACAGTGAGGACAGCACCCCTGGATGTGTGGACACTGATGACGAAGCTGGCCCATCAGGGACACCTGGTCAGTCAACAACTGTCAGCCTCACCCTGCCCACACCAACTCCTCCCAGCCCTGTTACATCTACATCACAGGCGCAACCATTTGCCTCCCCTCCCCAAACCTGTGTCCTAAAGACTGTATCATCCATTGTGAGCCCCACATTACAAGGTACCCCAGTCTCCTCTTGTCACCATGGACGCTGATGGTCCTACCACCACTGGGAGTGGACAAACTGTGCCAGGGGCACAGGCACGTGGGGGGAGGGTGCATGGGAGAGATGGTGTGGACCAGAGGAAGGGGGCTCGAACGGACAGTACTGACAGGAAAACCATTTCCCAAGTCTTGGGAGCATAACAAAATTCCAAAGGCATGATGAGCCAGGTAATCACCATGATGGGGGAAATCCAACAGCTGCAAAGAGACTACTTCCAGGAAGTCATGCAGCAGTGGCAGGCACAAAAAACCTACTTGACTTCCACTGTTGAGGCACATCAACACTACCCTCAGTAAGTCTGCAGCACATCATCAGGCCTCTTCCGAAAGTAGTGCTTCTTCATGCCTCAGACACCCCACCTTCTGAGGCAGAGCACCCCCCCTCACCCCAAATGGTGCTTTGATTGCTTTTTCTAGTACTTTGGCTGGGTAGGGTAGCAGCGAGATGGGCCAGAAATTCTTTAGTTCTGATGGGTCGGCCGAACGTCTCTTCAAGAGAGGGCATATTTCGACGTATTTCCAGTCCTCAGGAAGGTGCCTGTGCTGATGGAGCAACTGATAGTGTTACGAAGCTCGGGGCGGTGGATGTGCTGGCTCTGATGTATATGTGTTGTGGGCAGGGGTACGAGGGAGCTTCGGAGTGGGTGCTGTTCATGATGTTGACTCTTTCCTCCGTGGCGAGCGTGGAACAGTAAAGGATGGTCTGGGTGGGAAGGGAGGTCGGCTGTAGGTTCCAGTGCCAGGTGACTGAAAGCTGTCATAGATGTTCTGGATCTTGTGGTGGAAAAAGGAGGCGAGTTTGTCATAGAGGTCCTGTGACAGGGGATGCAGGTGGGGGGGGGAGGATCTGTGAACTCGTTGATGACTGAGAAGAGTTCCTTTGAGTTGTGTGCGGAGGAAATGAGGCGCTCCCGGAGAGCGTTCTTTCTTGCGATGGCTGTGGTTGGGGCTCTGAAGGAGGCAAGGTCTTCACTAGATTGGCTGTTCCTCCATACTCACTGCAATTATTACCTGGTTTCAGCCATGTCCAAGTCTCATGTCTGCCTGCAATTCCAATCTGCTTTTGACACTGTGACTTACCAAGGATGAGTACCCAAACTGGAACTTTGAAAATCTGTAATTGACATAGATAAGAGATAGGGCATAGTGGAAAACATTCCCAATTCAGACAAGTCATTTTCACAAGAGTGACTTTGCATGTGCATTGGCAAAACATAACACGGTAGACCACTGTGTTCTGTCCACAATACAAAATTACAGTCTGCATGCACAACTCATTTATAGGCATTGGAGCTACCGGAAATCTCATAGCTGATAGTAAAAAGGCGTTGACATGCTATCCATCAACTCTAGATTACAAATTAAAATCACTGCATCAAGAATACATTGTATACCTTCCATCAGTTGAAGTACTGATTGATGAGATATGCTCTGAAGTCTCCTGCTTCATCCTCATCTGTCTCATCATGACTTGGCAAATCCGCATTCCACCCACAGGTAATGCTGGGTCACCTTCATCTGGTAGGAATGGTATCCGACGTCTCAGGGCAAGATTGTGAAGCATGCAGCAGGCAAAAATTATTTAACATACCTTGTTCATTGAGTAGAGGAGGGCTCCTCCTGATCTGTCCAGGCAGCGAAACCTTGCCTTCATGAGCCCAAAAGTCCACTCCATGACACGCCCTGTCCTTCTGTGGGCCTCATTGTAGCGGATTTCCCCTGGCATGGTTGAGTAACTCACTGGTGTCAACAACCAAGGACCATTTGGATAGCCAGAGTCACCTGTAAGCAAACAGGTAGAAATACACAAACATATTGAGGGCACGCACAATTGGGATAGCAGGAGATAAACTTGGCAAACACACACGTTGAATCTGACTTACCAACCAGCCAGGCCCTCTCTGTGTTAAGTCGTGTCATCATCAGTGGGATACTGCTGTTCCGCATGATGAAGGAATCATGGACTGATCCTGGATACTTTGCATTGACTTGTGAAATGTACAGGTCTGCCAAATACACAACTTGAACGTTGCTGGAGTGGTAGTTTTTCCTGTTCCTATATACCTGTTCATTGGAAGTGGGCACCCTCTATGGCTCCAACCACATGTGGACTGTACCCCATTGCATAAAACTCTGCCTTCACACAGGCCAAATCTGCACATTGGTGTAACATGATGTTGCTGTCCAGGTGTTCCAACAATGCAGACAGTACATCCTTCAAAACCAGATTGAACATGGGCTTAGATATCCGTGCAGTTAGGAACAATGTATTCTAAAAGGACCCATTACTTGAATAATGGGAGGTATGCTTTAGGGATTGCAAATGGCAGGTATCAGATCTGGCTTCAACTCATCACAAAGATCCAGGATTGTATGCCCATTCAGACAATATGTCTGTATAGTATGTCTCTCCTCCATGGTATGCAGGTCTACTTGTGGGCGGTACACTGGAGGTTACCTTCCTCTCCTCATGCCAGGGTAACTATGTGAAAAAATATACCTTTTGTATGAGACAAGACAAATGCACACATAATGAACATGTACAACTCACACATATCTGCAGTTGAGGTTGGTTACAACATTTGACATCTACAATACAGCATATTGATATGAATCCTATGACACTCCTCTTTGTGCACATTCCCTTAATACTTTAATGGTGACTGTCTTCTTTTGTTAGTCCAATCCACTTTACATGTGCAACACATTTTGTAGCACCTATTCTACATTACTGACACACACAGGATGTTGACAATAGGTGTGCATTTCTATCAACACAAATCCCTCTATTACACAGTTTTAACTACTCAAATTGACTACTAAACCTGAAGGCAGTACTTATTGATATTTAACACATTATAGTTATTTGTTAATGACACAGATTTCAATACTTTTTCATATGTGATATGTGCTCAAAATGGCAGCCGTCTGGCCTACTGTACTGGACTTGTGGAAACAACCTAACTCTGCCGGCGTGACCACCATCTTTTGCAGTATTGCCCACTTGACTCCTGACACTGCTGCCAACAAGACAACCACTACCTTACCTGCTGTGTACTGCCTCTGGGAGCTATCATGCCACGTCCTACAGGTGATTGGGCCCCAGCCTTCACCCCAGAAGTGCTGGACAAGCTTGTTGAGGAGGTCCTACCCCTGTATGAACAGCTATATGGTACACCAGAGGAGCAGGTGAGTCAAATGGTATACCTATGTGTGAAAGGTGGGGTGTATGATGGTGTACCTGAAATTTAAAGTTCTAAATGTGTTGATGCTTGCAGATACTAAATTGTGCATGAGTGTGACTGAAATAATGGAAATGTTTGCCTTCTTGCTGTCACTGAAGTTTTCTGTCCACTTGTGTTGGTATGGTGCATGTGGAGATGACTTTTTGCTTTTGTCTGTGTCAGCCATGCATGTCAACGCCCATCAAAAAAAGGGAATCTGGTGAGCCATCGTCACGCAAGTGCTGACCCTGGACATCCTCAGCCGAAAGTGCATCCACTGTAGGAAGCGGTGGGAGGACCTGAGACACTGGGCCTGAACGACAGCAAAGGCCCAGCTGGGGATGTCCTCCCAACAAGCGAGGGGTGCTCATCAGACCCTGACCCCCTCCCTAATGACCCGCATCTTGGCAGTGGCCTACCCTGAGGTGGATGGCCATTTGAGGACAGTACAGCAGCCACAAGGGGGTAAGTACAGATTATACACATGTACATGCCTCTGCCAGTTAAGTGTACAATGTCTAAGTATATCAGCTGTGACAATATGGTAAGTGCTACAGGTAAAGGGTCTCTTAGGAAGACAAAGTACTAGCATTGATACACAGGTGTGGACATTGTATAGTTTATAGGGACATGTTACTCACCTATGTTAACCAAACAGTATGACAGCATGTGGCGGTGCACATGTGACAGTGTCATATGTGTACCTCTACACTGCTATACATATGTGTAACCTGCTGTGAAATCTTTCCCACCTACTGTTCCACAGTCCATATACCCATTTTGTAAGTTGCCCATCGTTCTGGTCTTTGACCAGTCCTATTCCACTGGATCTAGCTCTATGTGCTACATTGGGTCTGCCAATGAATAACAGGGCCAATTAATCCTGTGTTCTACAATAGATGGAAATGTAATGTAAGGCTGCCATCCCAAACAGTAAATTAGACATGGCATACTTACTAGATTCCCTCTGATGTGAGAGTTGTCCCCATTGAAATGTTTGATGTATACATTGGCAAATGTGATGTTTGAGCACAGTTGACGCACTACATAGTGAAAAGCATGATGGTAATAATAGATTAACAGTACTAGGCATTTCATTACATGTGTTTGAAATCATTTTGTCCCATGTGTATGGTATTGAGAAGGTAAGTGGCTAGCCTGCTGATCCCTTAGACCATGTATATTGTCCATGCTACATAGGGCTGTGTCATACCTATAAGGGTGAAAGATACAATGTGTTGTGCCTACATCAATTGTCAATTGGTACTTCGTGTCTTTTGTTATGTTGAGGCCTCTACTTTGCCATACTTACCTTTGCTAATCTGAGGCTGTTAATACAGATTTTGTAAAGGTTCAGCTCATTTCAGCCTGACTTAATAGTGTAGAGGTGTTCCATTTGACATGGACATGTTGGTGGAATGGGATTATGTTGTCAGTCAATTTGCTTGACTCTAGGTGTACGTGTCCATCATGGTTACATTAGAAGCGGGTTATGTCAGTGTTACTTCAGTCCTAAAATGTTCGGTTGCACATGTCTGGACAGATGTTAGTGATGTAGATATTTTGATATAGTCATGTAGAGGTTTCTACTCAGCATGAATAGTGGAATAGTATGTGGCCTTAATCCACATGATTCGTGTCCGTTGTATTGGAGCAGTTGGTATGCTCCCTGTGGTTGTCTGTAGCTTTATCCTGTGTGCTAAGTAGGCCCCTATTGCAGGACATGACTTTGTTGTCTATGTGCCAATGTATAATATAAGTGGGTCCCAACATTCTATCTAAACATTTTTAAAGGACTTGTGATAGGTGTTTTACTGGCATGCTATGTGATTTTATGAGCCTCACTATTTGGGTATGCCATATGTAGTGTTTTCATCTGAGGTATTTGACATTGTAAATGTTAAGGGCAGAGTCACTTTAGGAATGTGATAGCAAAACAACATGCTATGTAGTAGTTGAACTGAGAATAGTTCACTTTCATGAAACATGAGTTCTGGTGATAGACTGGGCAACTGTGGATTAGGAGTTGACATGATTTTGTGATGTCAGTTAACAGCATTTGCTAAGGATGATTAGTTGATTCACAGTGATGATCTGTACAGGAGAGAATTTTGATGTTGACAATTCATCTTGTGCAGGAATAGATTGTCTTACAGCTGAATTGATGGGAAGGTGATGTAATGGTCAGGTGGTTGGCTTATGTTGTGAGTGAGATAGCTGTCATATAGGACTGTTGGAAGTATGTAGTTGTGACATGATGCAAGATATAAATGGTTCCTACCTGTGTTTTTTAAGACATAGATGTGATGTTACAGTTGTGTATGCTGAAATGTATGTGTAAGTTAAGACTGTGATGACCCTCTCTTCCTCTGCATCAGCAGGCAAAGGAGACGGGGCACAGCCGAGTGTGGAAGCTGCTGGCCCGGGGACCCAGAATGCTGATACCACCGACACCGAGGGACCCAGCGGCCCAGAGGGTGAGGGTAGTGCCCTGGGGGACACAGGATCCATTTTGTCATCTTCGAAATCCTCCTCCAGCGGATACTCCCTGGCAGTGGGAGACCAATCTGGGACCATCATTTCAGTCTGCCACCCTGCTTAATACCACCACCCTCCCTGTAGTTCCCCACCCAGTTTGCCATGCCTGCTCAACCTAGAAGGTTGGCGTCTCCATTGCCGCAGGCATCTCTGCCCCTGTCAGCCCTGCTGCCCTCAGTGAGGAGGCTATTGACCTCCTGAGGTCCATTTCTGTGGGTCAGTCGACCAATGTGAATTCCAACCAGGGACTGGCAACTGAAGTCCAACAGAGTAATGCGTATCTGGAGGGCATTCACGGTGCACGGCTGGCCTACAGAGATCCTTTCAGGCCCTGACCTACACACAGGTGGCAGCCAGTCATCTTCCCAATACCTGAGACAACCATTCCCTCTCCCTCCACACCCAAACCCTTTTGCTATGACCATCCCCATGTGCCGAAAAAAACTTTCCTTTTAGCGTTTCCCCTTTTCCCCTACTCCTCTCCCACCCCATGATACACCTAAACGGTCTGTGTCCCTTCCCAAAGTCTGGCCCTTCCACCTCTAAGACCTTCCCTGCAAGTCCACATGCTCCTCAACCCCTCCACCTAAACGACAACCCTCCCCTAAACCTAGGACCAAGACAATCCCCCCCTCCAAAGCCAGATCCCAAAGGCCCCCCTCCAAGACCGAAATCCAAACTCCCCCCCCCCATCTGACCTCCCTGCCACCAGATAACCCCTGAGGCTACGTGTGTTGTTTAGGCAGTATGTGAGGTTGTGTGCAGTGCTTTTGTCTGAAAGTGCGATGGACATTTGTGTGTCTAAGAGGTATTGTTGTGTTGGTATTATGTGTTGTTTGTGTTGAGATGTGTTGATTAGTGTGCTGTGTGGTTTCCTGCGTTTTGACTATGCATGTGTTATGTGTTTGAAATGTTGGATACAGTGCTCTTTGTAACTCAATTGGTAAGTAGTAGGATAGCGTATTTGTATGTATTTTATGCCTGCTGGAGTTATATTGTGATGTATGTGTGATGTGTATTTGGGTAGTGTCCCCCGTGGGTCCCTGCCAAGCTACTGCAGATGGTGCGGTTGTGTTTGTGACGTGTTGTGTGGTACTGTATGAGTGTGGACCTGTGCAGTGTTTCTGTGTGTACCTGTATGTGTTTGTGACATGTGTATGTGTGTGTGTGTGTGTTTGGTGACCCTGGTGTGTGTGTTGTGTATATGCAAGTGTGTGTTTGGCTGTATTTAAGTGTGCATTGGTGTGCAGTTACTTGTGGGTGTCCCCCTCGCACCGCCTTCTCGAATGTCAGGTGTGTGAGTGTACACAAATTGACAATCTACAACAGCAACAGGTAAGAATGTGTACTTACGGTTGCTGTTGTCGTCGTCTCAGATTCCGAAGTCTTTGGGTGAGCACGGCTGCCTGAAGGTGAGTCTCTCCTTTCATGCAGCTGGTTTCCGCTTGGGTTTCCATGGTGGTGTGACTGCGGCTGAAATCTTGGCGGTGTGCAACCTTGTAAACTGTCCGGCAGAAAGATGGACTCCGCCGGCCTGCATATGGCAACCGTCGTCCGTGGCGGCCAGACCGCAGTGGTGGTGCTCTAGCTGCATTCTGCTGTGAATACCGCCACAGTCATAATTTGGCAGTTTTCTCTGCCAGCCTGTTGGCGGTATGACCGCCACCATTGCAATCCTGAGACTGCCAAACTCATAATGACCCCCTTAGTCTCCTGGCCTACACATGTAAAAAATTAACAAATAATATAAGGGGACAGCATAGGGATATCCAGACCCCTTAGGTCCCATGAGGGGGTCTAAGAGAGACTCGCCCCCTCCCAGGCCTAAAACAAACAAAAAAACTGAAAAAATTGGCATGATCCCACAGTCTCCCGCAGGATTGTGAAAAAATGAAAGAAATAAAAATAGCAGACAGGGTTGCTTTGTTTTATTAATGGGAGGGGGCATGTGGCACCCCTTCCCCACCCTTTACAGGCCCAACAAGGCCACCCTCGGAACCAAAATCACTGTATATGGGTAGGTAGGGAGGGGACACCTACCCCCCCAAGCCATTGCAGGCCAAGGGGAGCCCAACATCAGGGCTGAAATCACTGATTATGGTGGGTGGGGGGGGGGGGAGAGGACACGTGCCCTGCACTCCCCAAGACATCACAGACCCTGGGGAGCCCAGTCCAACATTTTCTCAAAAGGGCAGGGGATCGACAGCATGGGCCTCCTCCCTGAGCCATCACAGGCCCTGGGGAACCCAACCCAGGCTGAAATATGTCAAAAATAGAAGGAGACCCTCCCCCTTCCCTGAACCATTAATGGCCCAGGGGGCCTCATTCCCCAGATTGGGCACACTAGCTATTTACCAGGGATTCCACTCCACACATAGCGGTTTGTCTGCCCACACAGATGCGGGCAGAATTTTATTTTTTCCTTTTGCACCTGCCTGGCAGGAGATTCAAAGTCTGCTCCCAGTGGATTGGAACTTTGAAAATGCTCCCGTCAGCTAATGTGGGTAGGGAAAAAGAGCAACACAATGTTCCCATTTGAAGGGAGCAGCATAAATAGCTGCTTCACACTGGGCGGGAGCAATGCCAGGTCCGGCTGCAGGGCCTTAGGGCTTCCCCACGGCCCCCAATGAATGTATGGTGGATGCCCTTTGGGGGGAAAAGAGGGGTTTAACAGGGTACTCACCTTTTCGGATGGCGTCTCTGGGTCCGGAAAAGGCTGGGCTGGGGGAGTGGGGAGGGAATAGGGTTGTTTAATGTAGGTCATCCTTAGGTAGTTACATTTTAGACCTAGTTTCCTTTGGAAAAGCAGTTTTTATTTTGCTAATAACTTTTGCGCCATTTGATGAATCTTCACAAATCTTTCAAAACTAGTACGCAACTTACTTCAGCTGCTGTGTGGAAGGTTTTGGGGTGATGTGTCAAGCGGGGCCAAGAAAAGAGGGGCCCCAAAACACATTTTCCCCATGCAATTTCCCATAGGGATTTTAGGCACAACTACAGCCCGAACAGTTACACAGAATTACACCAAATTCTGCAGAAAGATAGCTCTTAGTCCAGAAAGAGCACTTTTTGTAATTTGGTCTAAATCCATTCAGTAGTTTGGGAGTTATTAAAATAAAAATGAATTTATATATCTAGGGATGCAGGTCCAGGTGGGGTTGCGGAATCACACGCTAACAACAATTCCGTGATTGGCTGGCTGTAAACAGAGGAAAGTTGAGGGTGCACCCTTTTGTTCATTGAGACTCTGCTCCCAGTTGGGAAAATACAATTATAAAGTAATAGAGCAGGTAATAGTCTTTTGCATGCAGGGAGTTATCATCCCTTACCATTAAAGGAAAGTATCCCCTACGGAGAACTTTTACGAGCCAAACGAATTTGCAGCACGGGGAATAAATTTGCAGAGATTGAAAATGATATGGTAACAAGATTAAGAGAAAGGGGGTATTCTAATGATACCATCACCAAGGCGGCCCAGAGACAGTATTCTATTTGATGTATCTAAAAGCAGTAGTACTCAGTGTGATAAACAATAAATGGCAAGATTCATAACAACATATAATGTGGCTCATTCTAAAGTACGGAGGATACTACAGAAACATTGGCATATATTGAAAAGTGACCCAATCATAGGAAAAGATATTAGAAAACATCCTAAGAAAACTTATAGGAGAGGGAAATCTATGCATGATGCACTTGTAAGAAGTGATGTTAGACAATGTGATAGTAAACAGATGTGGCTAACTCCCAATGATGGTTTTTTCAAATGTGCCAAATGTAAGGCTTGTAAAAATGGGGAGGGCATTAAGTCAGTTGTGATAAACGGTAAAACCATCCATAAAATTAGGGGAGTATATACTTGTAAAAGCGAATATGTTATTTACGTACTCAAGTTCAGCTGTATCAAAATGTACATAGGCAGTACGAAACTGCAGGTACACAAACGTATCTTACAACATCTGAGAGCGGTCCATAATCAAGACGATTCGTACCCGTTAGCTAGACATATTCGGGAAGTTCATGGAGGAGATACTACTAATTCAAAATATAGTGTGATAGATGGGATACCTAAGGATCTCAGAGGTGGAGACAAAGAGAAAAGGTTAAGAATATTAGAGTCAAGGTATATACTGGCGATCGATACCAAAGAACCGAACAGATTAAATAAAAGTGAAGAGATACACAATCATTTAAAGGTTTAAATCAAATTATTTAAAGGACAATTATGTACTATGACAAAAAGATTTTTTGCAGATCAAGTCACTCTGGTTGATTTCCTTAAAATGTGAAAATTACATCTCATCCGCTAAAATGAAATGAAAGTGGATGAATATACCAAATAGTATGTAAATAATGAATAGTTTAATAATTGTGATTGTGGTGAGGAGGTATGTTCATCATTTCTGCCTATATTCAATATGTAGTGATGCTATTGACCATTGGGGTCATGTCCTTTTATAATTATTGGTGCAATACACATTTCTTATATTGTATTTATATTTATACTGTTTACATATAAGCCCATACATTCTTTGTATTTTTTAGTGACAATTTTAGTAGCATCTAGGGTGAAATGGACGAGTGTCCTGTCTTGGAGATTAGGCAGAGTTTTGCGTAGTAATTGTTATTTTTATGTTCAATAATTTTGTAATTGCATAGGAGTAAGAAATATTTTTATTATTGTACTGAGCATGAAACAGTCGATTTGAATCTAATAGGATAGAATGTTGTGTCGTAAAGATCGGGCTGAGTGTTGTGTAGCAATCGTCATTATTATGTCAAATGTTTGGGTGAATTTACGGAAACAGTGTTAAGATGTGGTCATTTTATTTTTGTATTTTTAAAAATTTTTATTTATGATTTAATATATATAGTTTGAATAATCAATTATATATTTTGATTTCAAGAATGTGGGAGATTTGATCATGGCGTTAATGGATAAAAAAAAGACGATCATGTGTGCATAAATAGAGAATCAAAATGGCGGCCATCAGGCCGATGAAGGCAGTTATGCCGAAACGCGTTCCTGTTGTGATTGTATATTAAATTTCATGAATACACACTCTGGAGTGCTGCTTCTTCATATTATTACTGAAGGAAAGTGTGGATGTATATATATATATATATATATATATATATACACACATATATATGGAAAATGCCACTTACCCATTAGACATCTGTTTGTGGCATGTAGTGCTGCAGATTCACATGCTTTGCATAAGTCCGACATCTAGTGTTGGGCTCAGAGTGTTACAAGTTGTTTTTCTTCGAAGAAGCTTTTTCGAGTCACAAGATCAAGTGACAACTCCTCTCAGTGATAGTCTGCATGGGCATCGAGTCCTTTGTTAGATTGTTTTTTCGCAGGAGGGTGAAGTAAGAAATGTACACATATATATATATATATATATATATATATATATATATATATATATATATTATTATATATATATTATTATATATATGTATCTTCACACCAGTTTGCCAATTGAGTAAAAAATGCAGCACTCACAGGATTTCATCAGACTTCTTTTATTACATAACAAGACCCCAAACAAACTAACACTGACGCATTTCGACCTTCCCGGTCTTGGTCACGGTAATTACCCAATCCATTACAAGCACTATTTATACTTATCCTCTAAGCCATGCCCTTAAGTGTCATTCTGGGAAATGTAGTCTATACAATGTGTACTATTTCTAAAAGCCAAACACAAAACCTTTTAAACCCTAATGTGTACTTCAAATACAAATAAGACTAAAAAATAAAATCAAAAACCTAGTGCAGTGTTTCTAGCCCTGAGAGCTTTTCTTCCTCATCTGTCACACAAGATTGTCTTAGTCCGCACAGACAACATGACAGCTGTGTTATCTACAGAAGAAGGGTGGGGGAACAAGATCATCCCAGCTGTCACAACTTTCTCAGACAATATGGAAATGGGCTCTTCACCCCTATATTCACTTAGTGGCAGAGTATCTCCCAGGAACAGACAACTTCGCAGACCTGCTAGGCAGGATGCACCAGCAAGTCCACGAATGGGAACTCCACCCACAAGTCCTTCAAAAAATTTTGCAAAAGTGGGGAACTCCTCAAATAGCACAAAGCACAGCAGAAAACTCAAAATGCGTAAGCTTCGCATCCAGGTACCCACGCCCTCTATTCAAGGGCAGTGCTTTATGAAACTGGTCAGGCATATTTGCTCACCCTTTTCCACCTCTCCCTCACATTTCTTTTCTGGTTCTGAAAATCAGACAGACATCACTTATCATCATCCTTGTAGCTCCCAATTGGGTTTGTCGGCCATGGTTCACTAGACTCCTGGATCTCGCCGGACTTTCTCACACAGGATCAAGGACAGATCAGACATCCAGACCCCAAGTCAACCTTTGCAATATGGCTCCTGAAGTTATAGAGTTTGGTAACCTAGAACTGCCTCAGGAATGTATGGGCATTCCAAGAGAAACTCATAGACCGACAACCAGAGCATGTTATGCAGCAAAATGGAAACCTTTTGTGTTCTACTACCATTCCAAACAAATTAACCCCATTAAAGCTGCTCTCCAGGGCATTATTTATTTGCTTCATTTACAGAACATTACACTTCTATTTGTCTGCATCTTGCAGCCATAGCTGAATATTTACCGACCAGACAACATACTTGGTTGTTCAAAATCCAAGTTATCCATGGAAGGCCTTAAGAGTTCTTCCACTCAGGGTACTTCCAGAACCCTCTTAGTGAAGAGTAGGCAGTGTCTAGAAGCCAGGCTCTTGCATGGGCTCCCTATGGGTGGCAGAATAACTGCTGCAGCCCATAGGGATCCCCTGGAACCCCAATGCATTGGGTACCTTGGTACCATATACTAGAGACTTACATGGGGGACCAATAAGCTAATTGTGGGAAGAAAAAGGTACAATTTACAGGAGAGCGCAAAACTACTGGGGTCTTGGTTAGCTGGAACCCAGTAGACACAGTCAAACATCCTGACAAAAGGCAGAAAATGGGGGTAACCATGCCAATAAAGAGAGTACTTACCTACAATGATTGGCTTTCCATCTGCCACCAGGCGTCCGAAAGAGGAAGCGTTTTGGGCTCCGAATTCTTTGGTCAAGGCTGTGGAGGCCTGGAAGGCTGAGTCTTTGATGATGGGGTTGATGCCCAACTCTCTTGGGGCGGTACTCTTCCTTGACTCAAGGCCATTTTGGAGGGCTGGTGAGTGTTTCGCTGCCATCCATATTCATGGTTGGAGTCTTCACACATGGTCCAGAAGGCATGGAGACAGGGGCCTCTTGTTCCTTTTCCTAGGACTTTGAGTTGTAAGAGAAGATCACCTCCAGGCTAGGTGACAGCTGTCTGGGCCTTCACCTCCCTCAATACTGAGTCCCCCGAAGATGTCAGGGGTGTCCAAACCCTTCACCTTCTCCAGGGCTACCTTCATGACAGTCTTTGTCATGCCGTTGACCAACTCCTTCATCCACAACTGGGTGGGTAGTAGCTCCTACTCCTCCTGGACTCTTCTGTTACTTCTGGACCTGATCCCCTTCTTCCACAGACCTTCCTCTTCAGAAAACCACCGCTGGGTGTTGCATTTTCTTAATTTCCTTCCTTTTGGGTGGGTTTGGGGATAATCCTGTAACTTACTGCTTTCTTCCTTGTCGCTAGGGGGCACTGTGGCACTTACTTTTGGGACTTCATTGTTTCCTAATAAGGAGAAATTTGGGAGGGTGTAGATGCATGTTGCATCTTTGAAATCTAACCAAATATCTGAAAAGGCAGCAATTTTGCATTGCCACGTGACAGTAAGTTCTGCAGCTCCTCTAAAACAAATATTTTAAGACATCTTTGGACCTATAAGGTGTGTATATTCATATTTCTATACACCCTCTCATTAGTGGTTAACATTCAAAGTGGCCAATTGCCATTATCAGTACAAACTCTTCCCCTTCGATCTCTAGTGTGCCTCAAGAATTTTCTCGAAGTGTTAGTAGCTGCTCATCTCAGAAGACAAAGTCAAAGGTATTTACCTATTTAGACGTGTCAAGGGAATAAACTCTTGAGACAGCTACAGATTCTGGCACAGACTGTCTGCAGCTCTTGAACAATCTAGGGCTTATGATGAACAGAGAGAAATCCTCTCTGTACCCTCGCAGAAAAACCAAGTTTCTAGGTGGCATTCTTGAAACAACCGTAAACAAAGCATTCCCATTCAAGCAAATAGTAATTTGCCTTACACCATTGTCTATAATCCTGTAAAAAGAAAAAAACAACCACCATGCAGGTTGTCAAGGCCTTTTATTAGGAATTATGATATTTTTCATCTCTTTGATTTTTGCATTATAGCTTTCTCATGAGGATTTAGGAGAGTTGTGGACAAGCAGTGGTTGCAGAAATCAAGTTAATTCAACACCCTGAAAAAAGCAACATTTCAGATAAAATAGACTTTAATCTGGTGGTGTCAATGTAAAAACACCGCTGTAAGACTATCTTCTCTCCAGGACAAATCCCATTTTGTTATGACCACAGATGCCTCACTAGAGAGATGGGACATGCAGCTGCAAGAGTTGCAGGTTAGTGGCATTTGGCCAATGAAAGAAACTCAAATTCATAGAATTATCAAATGCCTATCAGTATTTTGGAGTTGAGAGATCTAGAGCTTCCACCAATGCACAATTTGTCAATATTAATATATGTAGACAATACAACAAGCATGTGCTATGAAAACAAACAAGAGGGAACACAATCCCATATATTGTCTGAGGAGGTGCAGAGGAAATGGGAATTGGGTAATACAGCATCATCTTCCGAGGAAGTTGGAGCATGTTCCAGACATAACATAAACTCATGAGCTGACAGTCTCAGCAGAATAATAAAGTAATGTCACGGATGGTAGGTATATGAAGCCCAGCTAAAAAGGATTGTTTCACCGTTGGAGCTAACCAAAGCTAGATTTGTTTACTTCCAACCAGAAATAGAAATCCCAGTACTTTGCCAGCAGCCACTACCAACCAGGGTTTGGGGGATTGCATTTTCAAGGAACTGGTCAGGCACTTATGTTTACATTTTTCCTCCAAATCTCTCTCGTTCTAAGAGTGCTATCGAATCGGAGGGAACCATGCCATTTCACCCTAATAGTTTAATTATGGTCCAGACAGTAGTGGTTCATAGTTAGCTTCTATTGAAAGTGTCTTGGATTCAGGTAGTGTCACCCAAAAGCCTGCTGTTTCGTCTCAACAAAGAGACTCTCCATCTGGATTTATGCTCTGTTTGTCTGCTTGACTCCTGGATTCAGTGAAAGACATTCCAGAACATTGCAAAGAAATATTGTCCAAACCAGAGTGGTATTCCCCAATAACATGTATACAGCAAAATGAAGAGGTATTGCTGAAGGAAGCTGGCCTGGTGTGTGGTAGGTACCTATGGTACTTACACCTTATACTATGTCCAGGTATCCCCTATCAGTGAAGTGTAGGCAGTGTCTACAAGCCAGGCTCTCAAGAGGTAGCTATGGATGAGCAGCCAAGGCTTATCTAGGAGACATGCAAAGCTCAGACAATACCACCACTTTCACACAGTACTTACACCCGAGAAAGAAAACACTTGGTTGTACAAAAGTAAAGGTACTTTATTTTTGGAACACAGTATCAGAAAATACCAGAGAGTCAACCCTCCAATAGGATGTAAGTAAATACACTGTATATATACACTAATAAAAAGAGGTATAAACAGTTCGGAAAACTGTGTAAAATAGCAATAAGCAATAGTAGCCCTAGGGTGAGCACAAACTCTATGCTAAGAAAGTGGAATGCGAACACAGGACCACCACCTAGGTAAGTAAATCATGAAGAGGGCAGCTAGGAGTACTAGGAAATGACACAGGTAAGTAATGCAGTATCCCCGAGCGGCCAGGAATGCAGGAGTAAAACACAGGATTTCCACAAAACCCCACCTATGGATTAAAAGAAGACACCCAGGACAGCCTGCAAGAAATCAGCAATGGATTACCGAAGATGGAGACCTGTGGAGAGAGGGAACCAAGTCCAGAAGTGTCTGTGGGGTCCAGGGGGAGTAGGTGATACTCCCCACCCAGAGGTACCTTTTGCAGTTGGTCGACTAAGAAGCAAGACAGATCAGCACTGCAGCACAGAAGCAGGAGAAGAGTTCCTGATGTGTGCAAAAGGTGTTCCACGCTGGAAGCTGGATTGCAGCAGGACTCCTCTGCAACCTTTGCTTCGACTTCTGGTCTTTGGAACCGCAACTGGGCCCTCCAGGAACCTACAAGCTGCAGATCCACGAGGAAGACTCTTCTGCAACACTGTATCCAGAATTCCTGCCAGCTTTGTAACATTTACCCAGCCGTGCATCCTTAGAAGACTGCAACTCTTCAGCCTGCACAAGAAGGAGGAATCTCCCTTGGGGTGAAGGCAACACTCCTCTGTATTCGCAAGTATCTGACTACAACAACGACCGGCTGCGTGGCTCTCCCCTCATCCTGAGTGGCGTGGGTCCTGCATCACAGGTGGTGGTCCGGAGAGTTCCCGTTGGTCCTCTGTACCAGCTGTCACACTTAAGTGGTGGTAAGCCCTTTCCACTCCACAATGGTGCAAAACAGCACCCCTGTGCACTGCGCCCTTTGCAGCTGCCAAGGCTTGTTTGCTTCACTTCCTAGGGGAACTTCAGGAAACGTGTAGCTCCAGGCCCTAGCGCTCCCTTCTGCAACTCCTGGGCCTACAGGTGACGTGGGAGCAACTTCTGTGGTGCTGCGTGGGCTGCTTCAGCGACTTCTGTGTCCTCGTCCTGTGGGTGCTGCCTCTGCTCCTGTGGACTCTCTGCAACACTGAGGATCACCTGTGACTCCCCCTCCTGGGATGAGTCCTCCTGGGCCTTGCTGGTCCCAGGCAGCACCTCTTTTCTACTAACCATGAGTATGCCTTTGCGAAAGCTTGTTGGTGGAAATCCTGCACTGATACCAATCTGCAATCTGCCTTCTGGCGTAGGATATCTTCTGCATTCATCTGGAACTCTTCTCCGGCTTCTGGGCTGCAGTGCTGATCTGTTCTTCAGAACCGTCGACAAACTCCTGCATCCTCAGCTGGGTGGGTAGTACCTCCTACTCCTCCTGGACTTCACTGTGACTCTTGGTCTCGGTCCCCTCTCACCACAGGCCTTCTTTCTTCAGGAATCCACTGCTGGTTTTCTTGCATCTTCTCTGGGTGTCTTCTTTTACTTCTTTTCCTTCTTTTGGGTGGTTTGGGGAAAATCCAGTGTTTTACTCCTGCATTCCTGGTCGCTGGAGGGTACTGTTAATTACCTGTGTGATTTTCTAATACCCCAAGCTCCTCTCTACACATTTTATTTACCTAAGGGGCATGTTTTTAGTATATGGTTTGTGCTCCCCCTAGGGTCACTATTGGTTATTGCTATTTGCACTGTTTTCTAACCTTCTCTATACCTGTTTCTGATTAATAGTGTATATATTTAGTGAATTACCTCCTAAGGGTGGGTTTCCTTTCTAGAATTTTGCGGTGATTTGTTCCAAAAATAAAGTACCTTTATTTTTGTACAACTGAGTGTGTTCTTTCATGTGTGTAGGTGCTGTGTGACTACAGTGGTTTTGCATGTCTCCTAGATAAGCCATGGCTGCTCATCCACAGCTACCTTTAGAGAGCCTGGCTTCTAGACACTGCCTACACTTCAGTAAGAGAGGATACCTGGACCTGGTATAAGGTGTAATTACCATAGGTATCCACCACGCACCAGGCCAGCTTCCTATACTGAACATAGTTGGTGACCTATGTCCAGTACACACACAAAATGGCGTCCCGCACTTGCAAAGTCCAGTAAAATGGGGCTGAAGTTCGTGGGGCACCTCAGCTAGCGCAGGGGTGCCCTCACACACAGGTACTTGCACCCTGCCCTTTGGGCTCAGAGGGTCTACCATAGGGTGACTTACAGTGACCTGTAGTGAAACCGGGTGCGTGCACCCGGTTTACGCAAACTGTAATGGCAGACCTGCAGAACCCTATGGGTGGCAAAATAACTGCTGCAGCCCATAGGGATCCCCTGGAACCCCAGTTCCCTGGCTACCTAGGTATCATATACTAGGGACTTATATGGGGGGACCAGTATGCCAATTGTGGGAAGAAAAGGTTACTAGCAACCAAATTTAGGAGCAAGCATAATCACTGGGGTCCTGGAACACAGTCAAGCACACTGACAACAGGCAGAAAATGGGGGGGAACAATGCCACGAGAGAGGGCTCTTTCCTGCAATTGCACCTGGCATAGTGAACATCCTTTGCACCCTAGATTTTCACTTCCTCAACAGATATTACCATTCTGCAAAGTCAGGATTGAGTCACTGTAGGAAAGTAGCCTCTTTTTAGTATGGTTACACCCACTATTTGCCTGATGTCAGTATGTTTTGACTGTTTACTGGGATCCTGCTAACCAGGACCCCAGTAACTGTGCTCTCTCCCTCTAAATCTGATTGCTGGGACTTCACCCCCCCCCCCCCACATTTGGCATACTGGTGCCCCCATATAAGTCCCTAGTATATGGAACCCAAGACATTAAGGCACTAGGGGTTCCCCATGGGCTGTAGCATGTATTATGTCACCCATGGGAGTCCTTGTAAAATGTGTCTGCTGGCCTGCATTGCAGTCTGCATGAAAAGGTGCATGCACCCTTTCACGTCAGGTTGCTGCACCAGGTCACTAAGTCACCCCTGTGGCAGGCCCTCCCAGCTCATAGGTCAATGTGCAGGTACCTGTGTGTGAGGGCACCCCTGCATGAGCAGAGGTGCTCCCATAAACTCCAGCTCCATTATCCTGTACTTTGTGAGTGTGAGGAAGCCATTTTACCTGTGTACTGGACATAGGTCACTACCTATGTCCAGCTACATAATGGTAACTCCGAACCTAGGCATGTTTGGTATCAAACATGTCGGAATCATACCCCAGTACTGTTGCCAGTATTGGCTGTATGATTCCATGCACTCTAGGGGACCCTGAGCTTTGCTCCTACCAGTTTTCAGGGTTTTCCCGGGAAGTATGCGCTGCTGCCATCCTACAGACAGGTTTCTGCCCTCCTGGTGCTTGAACAGCTCAAGGCAAAACAAAGGAATTCCTCTTTGGGAGAGGGAGGCAACACCCTCTTCCTTTCGAAATAGGTGTTACATGGCTTGGGAGGGGTAGCCTCGTCAAGCCACTGGTATGCTTTGAAGGGCACATTTGGTGCCCTCCTTGCATAAACCGGTTTGCACCAGTCCAGGGACCTCCGGTCCCTGGTGTGGTGCAAAACTGGACAATGGTAGGGGAGTTGCCACTCCCCTGTCCATCACCACCCCAGGGATGGTGCCCAGAGCTCCTCCAGGTAGCCACTTGATTCTGCTGTCTTGAATCCTAGATGGGCAGAGGTCTCTGGGAGCATCTGAGTGGCCAGCTCAGGCAGGTGGCATCACAGCCCCCACCTGATAGGTGGTCATCCTGCTTGGTGATCGGTCCCACCTTTAGGGCTATATAGGGTATCCCTCTTGGGTGTGTCCTCCGATTCAGTGTGCAACATTCCAGCAGGACTCCTCTGCAAAGTTCACTTCAACTTCTGGCCACTGGAACTACAACTGGACTTCACAGGAACCTTCAATATGCTGCACCAGCATCGACTTTGCTCTGCAACATTGTTTCTCCGGCTCTTTCCAGCAACTGCAACATTTTCCGACTGTACATCCTACGAGGATGGTAAGTCTTCAGTCTGCCCCAAGAAGCAAGAAGGAATCTACATTGGAGTGAAGGAGTCACTCCCTTTCATCCTCAGGCACCAACTGCAACAACTGGCTGCGTGGGTCCTCTCTCCTGCAACAAGGCTTGTTGACTCTTCTTCCAAGGGATCTTCAGGCTCAGTGTAGTCCCGGCCTCCAGCACTGTTCTCTGTAACACATAGCTCCTGCCTGCTGCTCCAGCGACGTGGGATTCCTTTCCAGGAGTGCTGAGTGGGCCTCTCTGCGACTCCTGTTCCTGCTGTCTGTGAGATTCCTGTGGGGGCTGCATCCTCACCTCTCCTCACTGATGAGGTTTGCATGAGACTCCCCTCCTTGGTTCAAGTTCCTTCGGACCTTCCTGGTCCCCAGAAGCTCTTCAACTTCTCTTCTGCGACTATTGCCTTTGCCAAGGCTTGTTGGCGGTTTTTCAACACCATTGACTGACTGCAGCTCTTCTTCCGATGTGGGACATCGACTGCATCACTTCTGAAACTCCTCCTCTGCTCCTGTGCTGCATAGCCACCTCCTTGTCTTCACCGTCGACCTGGTCCTGTACCTCCAAAAGGGTGGGTAGTGGCTCCTGCCCCAACTGGACACTTCAACTGGAACTGGACTTGGTCCTTTTTATTTGCAGGTCCTCTTCTGTCTGGATCCATCTTCTGTTTCTTCCAGTCTTGCTTGGGTCTTGCACAGTCCTTTTACAAAGTTTCTCTGTGGGTTTGGGGAAAAACTAGGTACTTACCTCTTCTCTCCTGGTCGCTGGGGGGGGCACTCTGCTTTTTTTTTTTTTTACCTTTTGGGGTTCCTAATTCCTCCAGCTCCCCTCTACAGATTCCACTTACCTGGGTGGGAGTCTGACGTTTGCATTCCATTTTTTAGTATATAGTTTGTACCCCTTCTAGGGTCTCTATTGTTTACTGTTATTTCACTGTTTTCTGTTGCTTTCTATGTCCATTCAGGATTACTAAGGTGTATATAATAGTGTGTTTACTCACCTCCTAGTAGAGTATTGCCTATGTACCATTTTAGTATTTGTGTCACTAAAATAAAGTACCTTCATTTTTGTAACACTTGTGTGTAAGTGCTGTGTGACTATAAGTCGTATTGCATAAGCTTTGCGTGTCTCCTAGATAAGTCTTGACTGCTCATCCACACCTACCTCTAGAGAGCCTGGCTTCCTAGAAGCTGACTACACCTTACTAAGAGGGAATACCTAGACCTGGTACAGGGTGATAACACCTAGGTGCTCACCGCACACCAGGCCAGCTTCCTACACGCTTTAGTCAGAATTTGTTTGACTGCCTTTCCACATTTCAAAAGGACATAGAACTAACCGTCCCTTTGATCTAACCAACCTCTTAACTAGTTTCATAAAGGCCTTTTTAGAGTCTTCCCACCACTAAGACATCTGCCACCTTCTTGACAGATAGTGCTATCTCTCTTGGAAGGTAGTCCTTCTTTTAGCCCTAGCATCAGCTAGAAGACTCTGTGAGATTCAAACTTTTACAATCAAGGAACCATTGCTCCATTTCATAGTCATCTCAAGGATACACCTGCATGTTTCATCCAAGCCTGAGTACTGCAGCCCAAAAGAGCAATTAAAAATTCAGATTTTAAAAGATGTTTGACATTTTACATTGCTAGAACCAAACAATATGTAGAATCTGTCCAACAGCTTGTGGCATAGTGTTCTGTCATAAAGAAACAGGTGATCCTCCCTTGGGGGGGGGGAGCCTTTGGGGGGGGAGGGGGGTTAATCCACAAGAGGTGTGTATGTCTGTCTGTCTCTCTGTGTGTGTGCACATACAGCATTATTTGTTGGCGTGCTCATTGCAGACATACGGAAAGCAGCAACATGGAAAAGCAGACTGACTTTTCCGCAGTATTACTGTCTAGATTCAACAATACAAAGGGATGCAGCAGTAGGACAAGTGGTTCTACGCCATCTACTTCAATGTGAAAAGCTTGTTTTGGACTTTATTACCCTCCAACTGTTAATCATACTCTTGTTTTACTTACTACTTGCTACTCTGATGTAAGCATGTGAATCTATGAAAGATCCAGTAATGAAGAAAAAAAGTTTCTTAACTGTAACTGAAGTTCTGTAGTATTGGTATCTATCCTATATTTATCCTATCCTATATTTACAGGTGACCTACCCTCCCCAGTGCAGGCACATCTGTATACAAAAATTACTTTAACACTTATGTCATGAAATCTTAACTATGGTGACCTGGCTGAGTAGAGGTGAAGACTGTGCTTTGCTCTGATTGGCTGAGTTGAGTGTTCTATATTTTGTAATGATGTGAATAGGCTACTGTTGTGATTCTTAAAGCCTTTCTGTGCATGTTTAACATACTGCTCATTATATTCACTATGGGACTCCCAGCTTGACGACGGTATGATTCAAACATGTGAATCTATGAGAACTTTAGGTACAGGTAACTAACACTTTCACATCCTAGCCGCGCTCAGAATGACGTTGGGTCTGTTCATCATCTCCCTCTCCCCTATCTTGTTAAGCATTTATGTAATCATTGTATCACCCTCAATTTCTCCGTTGGGTTCCAAGTGTCTGTTTCCAGTGACATTCCCCATTGCATGCCTAATTAGAAACATTAGCAATGTATTGTGTACATAAAGCAGTGGATGGGTGGGCACTCTCTGACGCTAAATCTCAAAAGTCTGATGTACTAGGCAGTGGTGGGAAATGCAGCTGTGTGAAACAATTTTCTGGTCTTAGTTACAGTGGTCTCTAATCTTCAAATGCCCAGCCCTATCTTTTCATGCAAATTCCAGTTGTGTAAACCACTTGGGAATGTTCCTATCCGAGTTCTGAACAATAGGTTGGTTGTAAGTGTCTGTTCTTAACTACTGCAACATTGTTTACATGGGCATTAGTACATTTCTGTTCTGCAGACTTCAGAGTTTTTCAGAATCACAGAATGAAGTTACCAGAGATGGCACTGGTTTCTTCGATTCCTTCTGCAGAATAACTTCTTTTTAAGCTATTGCTCTAGCTTCTAATACAAGTCATGATATATTTCCAAGTACTCTGCATTTTATCAGTTGATTGTTTTTTTGAATAATAATAATTTTCTGATCTCATTTAGGAGGCGTGAACGATCAAGAGAAAGGGACCACAGCAGATCAAGAGAGAAGAGCAGAAGTCACAAATCCAGAAGTCGAGATCGTCATGAAGACTACTACCGTGAGAGAAGCCGAGAACGTGAGTGGCACCGGGATCGAGAAAGAGATAGGGACAGAGAGCGTGACCGAGAAAGAGAATATCGGCACTGTTGATGTAGGTGGGTAGCTTAGAGGTTTTTTTGAGCTTCTTGTCTTGTTAACATTAACCGCTTTAGTTTTATCAATTCCTCAGCAAATACTGCAAGTCCTTGGTTATGGTATTGCCATCACACACAATCTGCAGATATCAGTGGTAAGTATGGCAGGTAATCATTTGGTAATCAACTAAAGGCTTCCAATTTTTTCAGAATTTTCTGTTCTTAATTGGAATTGATTGAGCATATGAAGGAATGCTTGTGAAGTCATTCGTTTCTAAAATCATCTTCATTGTGTAGGTGAGTTTGTTAATAAACTGTGTCAAAGCTGTGGTGTTGCAGCAAAGGTTTGTCTTTGAGTAATTTAGAATTGGAATCAAATGAAGGAAAAAGTTTAATCTTTTGGGTCATTTGCAATCTCTGACTGACTGCCATACTTCTTTGTTTTGGTTGGTAGCATTTTGTCTGAATGGATGGTCGTTTGGAAAATAGAGGGAGGGTCAGTTAATCACATTTTCCTTGGAAATGTAGTTTTTGGATTTGATAGCATAGGTTGTGTTTAATATGGTGGCTATTTTGAAATTGTCTCCATGCTGGATAGGTTTGTATCCATGCAATGATTTGAATGAACCTTGGCACTGAAGGCATGCATGCTTGCTAGTAACAGAGCATCGCTTCCTTTTAAGCTTCTCACTTCTATTCTACAGTATTGCTACTTCCGACACTTTTGGCTTTTCTCGAGCCACTGCCATTGGACTATGAACAGAGTTTACAATTGCAGTAACAGTGTCATTTATGAGCTAGTCAGACTAGGCAAGCAAAACCTTACTTTAATGTATGGTTCGATTGGCGGAGCTGAAGTCCTCTGACCAGACCTTGATAATGCACACTTAATTGTCAGAGTATTCCTTAAATCATTAACTTAGTGCTTTCAAGTTTGAGTCTAAATGTACAAGACATAAAACACTCAGGCCCTCATTCTGACCCTGGCGGTCGGTGATAAAGCGGCGGCCAACCCGCCAACAGGCCGGCGGTCCCAAATATGCAATTCTGACCCTGGCGGGAACCGCCAACACAGCCCGCCGCATTAACACTCCGACCGCCACGGCGGAACAAACAAACAGCGCGGCGGTCACCGCCAACAGCCAGGCGGCAGACAATGTACCGCCCACCCTATCACGACCCACCAATCCGCCACCTTTTCCGGGGCGGGAGCACCGCCGATAAAAACACGGCGGAAACAGACTACGAACGGGAAAACGCTCACCTCCACATACACCACGCGAGATTCCGGCAGTATGGAACCCGAGTTGCAGGTCATCCCCGCACTCCTATACCTGCTCCTGTACCAGGAGCACGCCCGGCGGCGCGGAAGACATCGGTGAGTACTGCACCTACGACACAGGGGAGGGAAAAGATTACCGGCACACACCCACCCACCCACACCCACTACAACACACACATCAATGCATTCCCACAGATCACTGTCACAACCCACAAACCCCCCCCTTCCGAAATAATGCAAAGACCAAAAGAAGAGATCTCAAACGGGCAGATATATTGAAAAATGGACAGCAGTAATCCAAATAAATAAATAAACTATGTACAAAATATATACAGCTACTAAATGTAGTCCAACCACTGTCCGTGGACCACAGGGGTCCTGAGCAAAGGGGCAAGGCCCAGTCCCACGACAAGAACTCCACGGAGAGAACACTGCAGGGGCATCAGAAAGAAAAAAGGACAGGCACCTCAGGGGGAAGGGAAGGGGGGGCACCTCAGCCACTTGAGTACACGACGCAAGATCCACGAGGGGACTCCATGACCACTGGCCCATCCTGGGGAGAGCAAAGCCACAGTCCAAACAGTCCATACAGTGGGTGGCCTGCCCACTGGGCCATCCTGGGGAGAGCAAAGCCACAGTCCAAACAGTCCATACAGTGGGTGGCCTGCCCACTGGGCCATCCTGGGGAGAGCAAAGCCACAGTCCATACAGTCCATACAGTGGGTGGCCTGCCCACTGGGCCATCCTGGGGAGAGCAAAGCCACAGTCCAAACAGTCCATACAGTGGGTGGCCTGCCCACTGGGCCATCCTGGGGAGAGCAAAGCCACAGTCCATACAGTCCATACAGTGGGTGGCCTGCCCACTGGGCCATCCTGGGGAGAGCAAAGCCACAGTCCATACAGTCCATACAGTGGGTGGCCTGCCCACTGGGCCATCCTGGGGAGAGCAAAGCCACAGTCCATACAGTCCATACAGTGGGTGGCCTGCCCACTGGGCCATCCTGGGGAGAGCAAAGCCACAGTCCAAACAGTCCATAACAGACTCCACTGCCACTGGAGGAGGCATGTTGGCCAGAGGACATCCTGCAGCCCTGCCCGAGACAGATCCTGCCCTGCCACGTCTGCCAAAGGGCCAGCGGTTCCTGCCTGGAAGGGCCCAGTTAAGCGGTTCTTGCCTTGTAGGGCCCAGCTCAGCGGTTCTTGCCTTGAAGGGCCCAGTTCAGCGGTTCTTGCCTTGAAGGGCCCAGTTCAGCGGTTCTTGCCTTGAAAGGCCCAGTTCAGCGGTTCTTGAGACGGCGGTCCCCAGCGGAGCGGTGCTGGAGACGGCGGGGCCCAGTTCAGCGGTTCTTGCCTTGAAGGGCCCAGTTCAGCGGTTCTTGCCTTGAAGGGCCCAGTTCAGCGGTTCTTGAGACGGCGGTCCCCAGCGGAGCGGTGCTGGAGACGGCGGGGCCCAGTTCAGCGGTTCTTGCCTTGAAGGGCCCAGTTCAGCGGTTCTTGAGACGGCGGTCCCCAGCGGAGCGGTGCTGGAGACGGCGGGGCCCAGTTCAGCGGTTCTTGCCTTGAAGGGCCCAGTTCAGCGGTTCTTGCCTTGAAGGGCCCAGTTCAGCGGTTCTTGAGACGGCGGTCCCCAGCGGAGCGGTGCTGGAGACGGCGGGGCCCAGTTCAGCGGTTCTTGCCTTGAAGGGCCCAGTTCAGCGGTTCTTGAGACGGCAGTGCCCAGCGGAGCGGTGCTGGAGACGGCGGGGCCCAGTTCAGCGGTTCTTGCCTTGAAGGGCCCAGTTCAGCGGTTCTTGCCTTGAAGGGCCCAGTTCAGCGGTTCTTGAGACGGCGGTCCCCAGCGGAGCGGTGCTGGAGACGGCGGGGCCCAGTTCAGCGGTTCTTGCCTTGAAGGGCCCAGTTCAGCGGTTCTTGAGACGGCGGTCCCCAGCGGAGCGGGTGCTGGAGACGGCGGGGCCCAGTTCAGCGGTTCTTGCCTTGAAGGGCCCAGTTCAGCGGTTCTTGAGACGGCGGTCTCCAGCGGAGCGGTGCTGGAGACGGCGGGGCCCAGTTCAGCGGTTCTTGCCTTGAAGGGCCCAGTTCAGCGGTTCTTGAGACGGCGGTCCCCAGCGGAGCGGTGCTGGAGACGGCGGGGCCCAGTTCAGCGGTTCTTGCCTTGAAGGGCCCAGTTCAGCGGTTCTTGAGACGGCGGTCCCCAGCGGAGCGGTACTGGAGACGGCGGCCATTCTATGGCCAACTGCTCATTGCCTGGTGGTGCCCTCCTGGGCAGCGGGGATGGTGCTCCTTCAATGCCCACCTGGGCTGTGGGTGGTGGGGCCCTCCTGGCCAGCTGGGCTGGGTCCTCCCTGGGCAGCGGCTATGGGGGTGGTGGGCTCTCCCGGGGCAGCTGTGCCGGTTCCTCCCGGGGCAGCGGCTATGGGGGTTGCGGGCTCCTCCTGGGCAGCTGTGACGGGTCCTCCATGGGCAGCAGGCCTGCTGCCTGACTTCTCCGCCTTGCTGCCCTTGCCCTCCTTAGTCGGGAGTCTGTGGCCCTTTCCTCCCTTTGGAGCTGTGGCTGTTGACGGTGGCTGGCTAGTGTCCTGGGGGGATATCGAATCCGGGCTCCGGCGGCGGCCCTTCTGCCTTCTGCTCCTCTTCCCAGGGGGTGGTCTGGCTGTCCCCTTGCTGCTGGGCGAAGATCCAGACCTGCGGGCTGGTGGGCTCCAATACCCCTGCACCCTTGTCAAGGGGGCTGCAGGGCTGGTGGTGGCTGAGGTGCTCTTTTTACCCCGACGAGAAGGAGGGGGGGGGGCTCAGGGTCAGGAAAGAAGGTAGCAGTAGAGAGATAGATTTTCTTGGGACAATGGAGAGTGGTAGGTACAGTGGGTATGGGAGTGGAGGGAGAGGATGTGGTTGTAGGCGAGACAAGTTTGCTGTCTTTGGGTGCAGGTGCAGGAGCGGGAGGCTGTCGTGAGGTGGATGGCTGTTGGGTGGGTGGGTGGCTGCGTTTGTGTGGTGTGGAAGAGGGGGTGACAGACACAGTGGGAGAGGACACAGGGGACGTGTAAATGGCAGTGGGGGTGGTGACTGCACGTGTGCGGACTGGAGTGGAGGGTATGCTGGTGATGGAAACACTGGCTGATGGTGAGGTGAATGAAGGTGTGAGTGTAGACGTCACAGGGAGGGAGGAGGGAGACGAGGAGGTGGGGGTCACAGAGGTGGTAGTGACTGTTGGCATGTCTGCATCGGAATGTTGCTTGTGTGAATGTCTGCGTGATCTGTGGTGCTTATGTTTGGATGAGCGGCTCTTGGGTGTTGAGGTGTGTGCAGGCTGGTCTGATGGTGTGGGTGGGACAGGCAGAGGAACAGGAGACTGGGAGGAGGGAGTTAGTAGAGGGAGGCAGGAGACAGGGACAATGGCTGCCGTCAGTGCTGAGGCCAGAGCCTGGAACGATCGCTGATGGGCAGCCTGACCCGAATGAATGCCCTCCAGGTACGCATTGCTGCGATAAACCTCCCTCTCCACCCCCTGGATGGCATTCAAAAGGGTAGTCTGCCCAACAATGAGCGTTCGGAGGAGGTCAATGACCTCCTCACTGAGGGCAGCGGGGGTAACAGGGGCAGGGCCTGAGGTGCCTAGGGCGAAGGAGATGCCCGGCTTCCTGGCAGACCGGGCACGGGGCGAACGCTGAGGGGCTGCTGGGAGGGCGGAGATGGTGCGCTGGGTGGCGGCTGTACCTGTAATGGCGGGGGGCACGGATGGTGCCACCCCCGCAAGGGAGCTCCCTTCCGAGGACGTGTCCGTGTCGCTGCAGGCTCCAGTCATCCCCGTTGTGGAGCTCCCCTCGCCCTCCGTCTCACTGGTCCAGTCAGACTCTGTGGCATGGCCCTCCTGGGCCATGTGAGATGCAGCTCCCTCCTGCCCCGATGCCACTTCTCCTCCGCCTGATGATGCTGATGCACACAAGCACAGAAAGACAAACAAAAAGGGGGGGGGGAGAGAGAAATAAAGAGATTTTGAGTACATGGATCACCGGTACAGTTAGCGGACATGACAGACACAGATGCCCCCTGCACTAAGTTGCGCACTTGGGGTCCGCTACGCATTCCGTGGAACATGCCCTACACGCCTAGAGTTGACAAGTGCACCCATGGATGACACGGCCCAGGGATGGCTGTACTGACACACTACTGAGGGTGGTGGCTGGGGACACAGGGGCTTACGGGGGTGCCCAGCCTACAGATATCGCCCTGGCCTAGGGGGACCCACAGCCCTCCTCCCCCACATAGACACCTCCACTGCGCGACAACAGAGTAGATGATGCTTGTACTCACCCCCTTGTGTCTGCTGTGCTGCCCTCACGCGCCCATCCAAATCAGGGTAGGCCACCGCCAGGATCCGGAACATCAGGGGGGTCAGTTGACGGCAGGCACCCCGCCTACGTTGGGAGGCCATCCCCAGAAGAGACTCGGCGGTCTTCTTGGTCCCGCGGCGGATGTCCTCCCACCTCTTGCGGCAGTGGGTGCCCCGTCGATGGTGGACCCCCAGGGTCCGGACTTCCTTGGCGATGGCACGCCAAATCCCGATCTTCTCATGGGCGCGGACCTATGTGACACGTACAGGGAGGGAGAAATAACACGTTCAAGTTTGTCTGCATTTTCGTTGCCAGTGGCCCAACGCCCCCCATCCCCGCCAGGCCCCCCGCCAGGCCCCCCGCCAGGCCCAACATGCCCCCCATCCCCGCCAGGCCCCCCGCCAGGCCCCCAAGCCAGCCAGTGGCCCCAAATCCATATTGAATTAAACTCACTTGTTGGTCTGGAGAACCGTAGAGTAGCGCATACTGGGGGAGGACCCCATCCACAAGTTTCTCCAACTCCTCTCCAGTGAAGGCAGGGGCCCTTTCCCCAGTCGCAGCAGCCATTGTCCCTTCCAGACCGAGGTCACAGCAACACTTGCAGTATAGGTCCTCTCCTGTGAAAGTTCAAGTCGCAAGTGGATAAGTAGATAGGAAATGGCGGTCACGTCCGCGGCGGTGCGTACCGCGGCGGGGCGTACCGCCACCGCCGGCGCCCTTCGCCATTGGCTCCTGAAACCCATAGGCTTCAATGTTAACCAATGCGGCTTCGCGCCGCGGTCTTCGACCGCCGACCGCCGCGGTGTGCCACGCCAGCGCATTGACCTCACATCCCATTGTCACACTTCACAGGTCAGGCAGCCGCCATTTCGAGGGTCCACATGGCTCAATTTCAACTGCGTCACACAGGCCTAGGCCTTGCATAGCCACTCAGACACGCCATTCACTGCATAGAGAATCGTTTACTGTGCAAGCTGTGAGTACGTACCTGTGGGTTGCTTGACTCTGTGCTCCATGTTGTCCTTCCTAGGCACCGTCCGCTGGGTTTGGCGAGGAGACGGATGAATCCTCGCGTGTACCGACCGCTGGTGGACCTGTCGGCAATGGAAGAACGCCACATTATCCTGACCTACCGGCTTGACCATGCCACTATACAGGAACTGTGTGCCCAGCTGGAGCCCGACCTGATGTCCCCCATCCGCCAACCCACAGGGATTCCCCCTCTGGTGCAGGTCCTGTCAGTACTCCATTTCCTGGCAAGTGGGTCATTTCAGACAACAGTGGGAATTGCTTCTGGGATGTCTCAGCCCATGTTTTCGAAGGTGTTATCCAGAGTGTTGTCTGCCCTGATGAAATACGTGAGGAGCTACATCATTTTCCCTGAGGTGGGCGAATTGGCTACAGTGAAGGGTGATTTCTACGCCCTTGGACATATTCCCAACGTCATTGGTGCCATTGATGGGACCCATGTGGCTTTGGTTCCCCCAAGAGACAGGGAGCAGGTGTACACTAACAGAAAAAGTTACCATTCCATGAACATCCAGGTGGTGTGTTTGGCTGACCAGAACATCTCGCATGTAAATGCCAAGTTCCCTGGGTCAGTGCATGACGCCTACATCCTGAGGAATAGCAGCATCCCTTACGTGATTGAACAGCTAGAGAGACACCGTGTATGGCTATTGGGGGACTCTGGGTACCCCAACCTGTCGTGGCTACTGACCCCAGTAAGGAATCCCCGGACCAGGGCAGAGGAACGGTACAATGAGGCCCATGGGCGTACTAGGAGGGTGATCGAACGCACCTTTGGCCTCCTAAAGGCCAGGTTTAGGTGCCTGCATGACAGGTGGATCCCTAATGTACTCACCTAAGAAGGTGTGTCACATCATCGTGGCCTGCTGCATGCTTCACAACCTGGCTTTGCGCCGCCAGGTGCCTTTCCTGCAGGAGGATGGTCGAGACGGTGGTGTAGTGGCAGCTGTGGAACCTGTGGAGAGTGACGAGGAGGAAGACGACGGGGCTGAAACAGACAACAGGGACAGAATCATTGAACAGTACTTCCAATAGGACACAGGTAACAATTCAAACATAATTTAGTGAATGTGAACTACTCTCCTGCATCTCTGCTGCCTGTCTATTTGCCCCAGTGTATGATGACTGAGTTGTGGCTTTTCCCTCCCTATTTCAGATCTGGGGTCCCCACTACGAGTCCTGTGCTTCGTTTCCCCATCGACTACAGCTTTGTGGCAGCTGTTTGTTGACTTCACTATGTACAAGGACATATTTGCACTGTCATGTCAATTACAATATTTTGAAATCACAGCCAGACTCCAGATAGTTTTGTGCTAAATGGGTGTTTATTTCAGTGCTCAAAATGGGATGGGTGGTTTCAAGTGGGTGGGGGCTATGGTGAAGGAATGTCCATAGCAGAGTCCAGAGTAACAGTCACACAGGTGCATTGTCCAGAGGCCTGTGGAGAGATGGAGCATGGGCAGTTCAAGGATGGACAGGGTGACAATGTGGGACAGTGGGATGACATCAGGTGGTATCCTTTGCTGGCGGGGGTCTTGACATCCTACTCTGTCTTCTTGCGAGATCTCAGGGCCCTCTTGCGGGGTGGTTCTTCTCCTGCAGGAGGTGGGGGTCTGGTGGGCTGCTGTTGTGCGGGGGCCTCCTGTCCACTAGCGCCGGCGGAGGTGGTTGGCTGTTCTTGGTCCAGGCTAGTGGCAGGGGCCCTTTGTTGTTGTTGAGTGTCCGTCCTGGTGTTGATGAGGTCCTGCAGCAGCCCTACCATGGTAACCAGGGTGGAGGTGAGGGCTCTGATGTCCTACCTGTACCCCCGATAGTGTTCCTCCTGCAGTACCTGGATCTCCTGGAACCGGGCCAGTACCGTCGCCATCGTCTCCTGGGAGCGGTTGTATGCTCCCATGATGGTGGTGAGGGCCTCGTGGAGAGTGGGTTCCCTGGGCCCGTCCCCCCCCTGTCGCACAGCTGCCCTCCGAGTTGCCCTGTTTCCCTGGGCCTCTGCCCCCTGGCCGGTGTGCCCACTACCACTGCCCCCAGGTCCCTGTTGTTGTTGGGGTGGTGGGTTATCCTGGGTGCCCTGTAGTGGTAGACACACCGCAGATTGACGCGCCCTGGAGACAGAGGCATGGGCCCGCTGGGTGGGAGCTGTGCTGGTGTTCCCAGAGGGGTTTGGGTCTGTAGTGGCCTGGGCCTGTGTGAGGGGAACCGACTGTCCAGAGGTCCCCGATGGTCCGGGCTGGTCATCGGTGTCCAGGTCGACAGAGCTGCTGTCATCGCTGACGGCCTCTTGGGTGGGGGGTGTGGAGAATTCTGGGCCCTCCGTGGCGGTGTGTTGACGGTCGGGTCCTGCAGGGGTATAGAGGTATGGTTATAGTTTCAATGTGTGGCATATGGGTGTATCTGTGGGTTCCCGTGTCCCCAAGTGCTGGCATTCGTGTGTGGGGGCTTTGGTGAGGGTGGCTTGTGGGGGGGATGTGTATATGCATTGGGCATGCTTTGGTGATGGGTGTCCATGCTTAGTGGACGCATGCAGGCCTAGGTTTTGGGATGTGTGGGTTGTGATGGTGAGACATTGGCAGGGAATAGGTGTGCTGGGGGTGGGGGTGAGGATGGTGGTGGGGGTGAGGATGGTGGTGGGGGTGAGGGTGAGGGTGGGGGTGAGGATGGGGGTGGGGGTGAGGGTGGGGTTCGAGGATGGGGGTGAGGGTTGGGGTATGATTTGGCATGCAGGTGGGGGGGAAGCAGTAGTGAAGCTTCAACTTACCAGTGTCCATTCCTCCGCCGACTCCTGCGAGGCCGTCAGGATGCAGGATGTTCAAGACTTCCTCCTCCCATGTTGTAAATTGTGGGGGTTGAGGTGGGGGTCCTCCGCCAGTCTTCTGCACGGCGATGTTGTGCCTGGATACCATGGAACGCACCTTCCCCCGTAGGTCGTTCCATCGCTTCCTGATGTCTTCCCGATTTCTGGGGTGCTGTCCCACAGCGTTGACCCTGTCGACAATCCTCTGCCATAGCTCCGTCCTCCGGGCAATGCTGGTGTATTGGACCTGTGTGCCGAAGAGCTGGGGCTCTACCCGAACGATTTCCTCCACCATGACCCTGAGTTCTTCGTCTGAGAAGCGGGGCTGTCTTTGGGGTGCCATGGAGTGGTGTGTATGATGTGTGGGGTGGAGTATGTGTAGTTAAGTGTGTTGAGTGTGGTGGTGTGTGTTGTTTTGTGTGTGGATATTGTGTGGGTGATGGTGTAGTGTGCCTCTGTGTGATGGTATTCTGTGATCGCTGATGTGTCTCTCAGTGCTTCTTTCTGAATTTTTTGTCGTAGGGGTTTGTGGGTGATGTGGGTGTGTGTTTTATATTGTATTGTGTGTGTGGGAGTGGTGTGTGTATGTGTATCAGGTGTGTGGAATTCAAATCGGCCAATGTGGCTGAGTTTTGTTCGTTTGTGTGTATTCTGACCGCGGCGGTGTGTACCGCCAATGGTAAACCGCGTTTGAAAGACCGCCGCGTGGATTCGTGGGTCGTAATGGCATGGGCGTATTTCTGTTGGCATGACGGTGGAGGTTTGGTGACCTCCACTTTTCCGCCGTCCGCTGGTCTGGCGGTCTGTTGTGGCTGTCGGATTTTCGGAGGTTTGGCTGCTGCGGGTCAGAATGACCGTGGCGGGTTACCGCGACCGCGGCGGAATTATGGAGGATTTCTGACCGGCGGTAGGC
The DNA here is from genome assembly GCF_031143425.1 of Pleurodeles waltl. NCBI lineage: Eukaryota > Metazoa > Chordata > Amphibia > Caudata > Salamandridae > Pleurodeles > Pleurodeles waltl. The sequence continues at coordinate 839,131,270 of NC_090442.1, forward strand.
GCCTTTTACCGCCGAGGTCAGAATGACCACCTCAGTCTGTGCTGACAATTTTGTCATTCCCTGGTGACATCTGTACAATCAGTGTGGAATTATCATTTTTAATGTTCTTTAGTTTTTCATTAAAAAAATTAAGTTGGTTTCTAATTTAATTTAATTTTCACGATAATCTTTCCAAAAGCTGGACTCTGGCTATCGGATCCTGAAACATTTAAAAGAGGAATTTCCTTTTAAAATGTTAAAAAATGGCTTTCTCCTAGAGTTAAAAACTAGCTTAGTTAAGGTCAAGGAAGAGTACAAGGTTACAGGGCCATATCCCGTATGCTTACTGTCATTTACCATTGTTCTCCAAAGGGATTGCCTAGTTACAGTTTGTGTGCACTTGAATGTCTCTGAATAGAGACTGAACAGTCAATGCTCACTTCTAGAAGTGAACTGAATTAAAAAACAAATGACATAGTGTAACACAATTAACACCTGATTTGAATGCCCAGTTAATGCATTAATTTAGAAATAGGAATACATAATTTAATTAATCAATAAAAAGTGCAGCTAATTCTAACAAATACACAGATAACTGATGGTAGTCCCAACGACTTCTTAAGGTGAGTTTCGACCGTAATTGGAACCCTACTGGCATGGGATGAGTTGGATGATGCAAGCTCCTCTGTTTTTCAGCTTTAAACGTGCCCCAAGTAAAATAATGGAACACATATCCAGAATGTGTCTGTTTGCTGGTCCAGGCAGGATGCCAGAGCACCCATGTTTTCTCGTGCCTTCAGTAATGGATTTGAACCCTGTCATGCTGCTGTGTAGCTTTTGTGCAGATCTCATCTCAGAGTTTCTAGTACAGTTAGTTTGGACTGGCACTTGTTATTCGTATTGAGTTCAGACTCAACACTGTGTCTGCTCCTGTTGCCATGGTAAATGGACCACACAGAAAAGAAGATGACTGAGTTTCCTATGTGGCAGAGGAAACCAACTGTGACTAAAGAGAATGGACCAGTATTCGGCTGGTAATGTGGTTTAGTGGTGGTAATAAGTAAGGGGTATTAATATGCTATGAAGCCATTAATCTAGACACTGGTTACACACAAGAATAGAGCCTAGCCCCCCAAGATTTATCAACCCAAAGGAAAGTGTCACTCCAAGGAGACAATGCAGAACACCTGAGAGCAGTTCTGTCAGAGAGAAACACTTCTTTCATAGAAGCACAATATTTCCGTCTAGAAAAAAAAAACTAAAGAACAACATGTTGTAGAACAAATCAAATTACCATCCAAACATGAAATTGTAGAGCTTTGGAACCTGAGAAGAATCCAGAAAGTATCCAGGAAATACCATGCCACCATTACAAACCCAATTGTAAGCAAATACCCCAAGCAAGTGGCTGCTTATCCAGAATATGCAGTACTGTTAGTGTAATGCTTCTAAAATGTCTGGAATTCTTTTCTGAGTGCATCACAGTCAATGCTGCCCACCTCAAGAGGATGTTCTTAGTTTTGTCTCTACTTAGATAGTTGCCTCCAGAAAGCTAATTTCAACACCAATATTATGCAAGACTGTAGGAAAGTTACTTTCTTAGGCATGGTTACCCCCACTTTGTGCCTCTTTATCAGTGTGTTAAGACGGTCTTTACTGGCATCCTGCTAACCAGGACTCCATTGATTGTGCTCTCTCCTCCAAATGTGGTTGCTTTTGTGCCCTTTACATCCCCACAATTGGCATACTGGTGTACCCCTGTAAGTTCCTGGTATATGGTACTTAGGTACCCCGGGCATTGGTACACCAAGGGTCCCCAAACAGCTGCAGCATGTATTATGCACTCAATTGGAGCCCATGCAAACTATGTCTGCAGGAGTGAAAAGGTGTGTGCACCCTTTCACTGCACCAGGTCACTGTAAGTCATCCCATTGGGCCCTCTTAGCCCAGAGGGTAGCGTGCAGGTGCCTGAGTGTGAGGGCACCCCTGCGTGAGCAGGGATGCCCCTACAAACTCCAGTTGCAATGCACTGGGCATTGTAAGTGTGGGGAAGCCATTTTATCCGTGTACCTGCCACCACCTGTGGTCCAGCTACATAATGGTAACTCTGAACCTAGGCATGTTTGGTATCTAACATGTCGGAATCATAACCCAATACTAATGCCAGTATTGGTGGCATGATTTCATGCATTCCTGGGGTGTCTTGGAGGACAAGCCACTGGTATGCTTTGAAGGGCATATTTGGCTCCCTCTTTGCATAAACCGGTTTGCACCAGTCCAGGAACCCCTGGTCCCTGCTCTGGCACGAAACTGGACAATGGAAAGGGGAGTGCCCACTCCCCTGTCCATCATCACCCCAGGGGTGGTGCCCAGAGCTCCTCCAGGTGGCCACTTGAATCTGACCGCCTGAAAACAAGATGTACAGAGGCCTGTGGGAGCATCTGGTTTGCCAGGACAGGCGACTGACGTCAGTTACCTCCTCTGTTAGGTGGTCACCCTGCAGACTGACCAATCCCCCTTTTAGGACAATTTAGGGACTCCCTGGCAGGGGAGTCTCCAGATTAGGCGTTCAAGACTCCACCAGGACTCCTCTGCAACGACCTCTCCTTCTCCGGGCCACGGGAGTCGCTATTGGACTCTTCAGGAACCAAACAAGCCTGCAACTCCAGAGATGACCTCGACTTGCAACATTGTTTCTCCAGATCCTTTTAGCAATTGCAACATGCATGGATGTGCATCCTCTTGGGTCGGCAGGACTTCAGCTGCACCAAAGCAGCAAGAAGGAACCTCCCTTGGAGTGAAGGAATCACTCCGCTACATCCGCATGCACCTAAGGCAATGACGACCGGCTGCTGGGATCTTCTGCCATCCGGCTCCAGGAAGAATCTCCAACACAGGTGATGGGTCTAAGTGGTCCTCTTGGTCCTCTCTACCTGCTGTCCAACTTGGGAGACAGTGAGCCCTTGCCTCTCCTTACAGGACAGTACCGCTGTGCACCAAGACTCCTGCAGCAACCAAGGCCGTGTTGACTCCTGGTCCAAAGGATCTTCAGGCTCCAGCACTTCCTCCTAGCAAGGACAATCTCTCCTCTGCTGCTCCAGCGGTGTGGGACTCTACTCCATGTGTGCTGTCTGGGCCTCACTGCAACTTACTGTGCCTGCTGCCAGTTGGTTGCCTGTGGGGGCTGCAACAGTCTCTGCTGGCTCTCCCGGCTGCTGAGGGTCAGCCCAGACTCCCATCCAAGGGTCGAGTCCTGGGGACCTTGCTGGTCCTCTTCAGCATTGCAACTCTTCTTTTGCTCCAACTTGATTTGCCAAGGCTTGTTGGTGGTCCTCCTGACCACAGACCGACTGCGACCTGGCGACCGTCATAGGACATCTGCACAGCTCCAAGGACATCCCTGCAGCTCTTGGGCTCCACAGCTGATCTTCATCTTCACTCGTAGACCCGGATCTTCATCCACAGAAGGGTGGGTAGTGGCTCCTGCCCCGCCAGGACACTCCTGAGTGGACTGAATTCTGTCCCCCTCTTTTTCAGGTCCTCTTCTCCCAAAATCCACGGTTGGGTTCCATACTTATTAACTATATTGTTACATGACTGTGTTTCTGACAAATGCGATTTTCATTGTGGTGTCCTCTAGGGGATGTTCTAAGCATTGCAGTCATATCAACATAATACTATTTGTGGCACACTGAAACTTGCCTTGTAATACTGTGCAGGGCATTACTTTTACAAAACATTTTTGCTCATAACTCAGCCTCTGATGTTCCTAGGACAATGGGGCCGCCACCAAAATGCTCAACATGGCATGCTCTCCGTCTACATCATATCTCAGTTCTCTCACTGTTAGTGGGGACTTCACAATAATAACCCCTACCACCATTCATTATCTTTTTAAGCTCTCTCATGGTTGGAACTTTTGTTTTACAGCTGAAAAGAAAAATTATGTTTTGTGAGCCCTGTTTGTAATATCATTGCAGTAGACATGATAGCCTTGAAAATGTACTATGCCCTTCAGGGATTAAATATTTGTTTACACAAATTACTCTAACCTCTTTTTTTCATGAAGTTATGCCCTTTAGGGGCTAACAATATGGTTCCATGACCATGTTTCTTACAAATGATATTTTTGTTATGGTGTTTCAAGCATTATGGTCTAATGCCAAAGGTTTATTTCTGATAAAGGTGTATATGGTAACTGTACATGTTTTTAATAATATCTCCTTATTACAGTTATGACCATGAATCAGGCCTTCTTAACATCCTTATTTCACTATGACTGTTAGAACACACAAAGGCCCTCATTCTGACCTTGGCGGTCTTTTCGCAAGACCGCCGAGTTACCGCCGCGGTAAAGACCGCCGACCGCGGCGGTATGCCGCTGCGCGTATTCCGACCGCTGGGAGCGTTCTGCCGGAAAACCGCCAGCAGCCACACTGGCGGTCGGCGGGAAAGTGGAGACTGGTCAACCTCCACCGCCACGCCAGCAGAACACCGCCCCCAGAATTACGACCCACATTTCTGTGTGGCGGTCTTCTGTTGGCGGTCTTCTGTTGGCGGTCACGTCCCTATGGCTCCCGTCGCCTCCCGGAGGACCAACGCACAAGGTAAGTTGATCGTCTGTGAGGGGAGGGGGTGGGGGGGTGTTGTGTGATGTGTGCGTGCATGGGGGTGTGTAGAGGGGGTGTGTGAGTGCGTGCATGCGGGCGGGGGGTGCTGCTGTGCCTATGGGCAATGTGTGTAGTTCGGCGGGTGCGCATGTTGGCATGTATGTGTGCGGGTATGTGCCCCCGTTGTGTATGTGTGTGTGTAGGGGGTGTGCATATGTGCATGTTGGGGGTGCGTGCATGTCGGGGTGGGGGGGGCAGGGGGTTCGTACCACCTCTGGGGGGGTGGAGGGTGTGGGGGGAGGACTCGTGGGGGGTAGTGGGGGGTGGGGGAGACCCCTATCAGTGCCAGGGAAGGAATTCCCTGGCCCCGATAGTGCCTACCGCCATGGTTCGCATGGCGGTTCCCGACCGCCAAAAACCGCGGCGGTAAGCAGGGTCATGATACGGTTGGCGGTCTTGGGTCGACCGCCGGGCCGGAGTGCGCAAACTCCAGCCCATCGGTCATGACCGCCGTGGCGGTCGGAGTGGGAAAGTGGCGGTCGATCGCGGCGGTGACCGCCGCGGTCAGAATGCCATTTTTTGGACCGCCGGTCTGTTCGCGGTCCGACCGCCGCCTCTCCGCCGACCGCCAAGGTCAGAATGAGGGCCAAAGTGTTTGGGGCAGCCCTTCTGGTTTATTTTTCCTTTGGCTTTCTCTTGTCTGTTTTGGGGGAAATTGTGTTAGCCAGCCAGCAACTCTGATGGTAAGGTGGTGAAAGTAGTATTCTAATGGAATTAGCATGGCAGGTTTAAATTAGGATGCTAAATAGCAACATTTTCATTTATATGGCAGGAAAAGACGTAATTATGAGGCAGGGTGGACCACTTGCATGGCATGCAAAGTCCAGTTATGAATTTACAATGCCAATAGCTCTAACTCAAGAAAATACAAGACCTATTGTGTTGCAAATGCTTGTTTGACTTCTGATACGTCGATATGTTGTCACGGAAGACCGTCTTCAAACCGTGCAACTCCTGTCATCGGATGATGTTCGTGACTTATACGCACCTTGTGTGCTTGTGGTCTCTGGAGCCCAATCACTCCCTGAAGTCATGCTCCGAGTGCTGGGCTCATGGCGGCCAGGTGCTTTGGTTCCCTCCTGGTCTCGCTCGAGAGGAAGGTCACCAGACAGCTCGCTGAGCCCTCACTGATTGTCCCACTCAAGATCTTCGGGACATTTGAATAAGAAGTCGAAACATTCTTTGACTTCACCCCATCTGTCAGTTGCCGCGACGCGGGACAAGGAGCATCGATGCACTAGGCCTGTGTCCTTGTATCCTACTTCAGGGTCAGCTCTGCACCTCCCCGAGGTCCCGGGACCCAGAGCCACCTCTACCCAATTATGCGAGTTTTGTGAGGCAATGTGCCTCATTTTTGGGCACACCGACCTTGCCGGAGTGCCTTCAGGTCCTGTGGGGTCAGCAGGAGCCCCCAGCCCAGTTCTGCGCCAGCAGCTCCAACCCCGACTCCGAAGGGCACCCTCAGATTAGCTTCTGGATCCAAACCGGCATCGCTGGTGCCAGCGTGAAATTCCCCGACAACAGTTTTGATGTCAATGCTCCCGACTGCATACTCATTGCCGACTCAGACACAGAGCTGGACTGACATTGACAGACGCCAATTCAGACTTCAACTGGGACTTTGCTCCCTAGAGAGGATCCTGACCCTTATTCCTGTGGATACAAATATGGTGAGAGTATGAAGGGGTCGCAGGACCCTTAAGAATACCAGCTTAATGACCCTCTGGGCTGAGGAAATGTGCAATGTTAGTGGTCTAGACATCTTCCCTGATGCTGGCATGCTTCCCCCCCCACCATAGCTACAGATGAGGGTGCTTCATATTCAGTGGTGGTGCGGAGGGCGGCCGAGGTCTTGGGCCTCAAGCTACCCTCAGTGGCTGTCAGGACTAAGGTCCTGACTAAGGTACTTCAACCTGGGGCTTCCACCTCTTAACCCATTTTGCCCTTCAATGAAGCCCTCACTGATGTCCTGTTGGGGACCTGGTCCAAACCATCACAGGGGCTCCTGTGAACAGGATGATTGCCCGCCACCATAGGCTGTGCCTAATGACCCAGTTTTTCTGACCCAACGCCCTACCCCTTAGAGCTTTGTTATCCAAGCCTCCACATCACATGGTGCATTCCTCTCCGCTCCCCTGGATAGGGAATCACAGAGGCTGGATCATCTTGGGAAGATGATATTTTCTTTCTCCACCCTGGCATTGCTGTCTGTGAACATTGCATGCCTTTTGGACCATTTGACCCATACCTTATGGGACACAGTTGAGTAGATTCTGCCACAGGTCCCGGAGGAGGCCTAGGCCATTCTCTCCCAAGCTGTTACGGACAGGAGAGACACAGCTAAGTTAACAATACATTGTGGGCTGGACATGACTGACTCTCTGGGCAGATAGGTTGTTTCGACTTTGAGGTGCCACGCTTGGTTGAGGACATCTGGCTATTCAGGGGATGACAAATCTACTCTTAAAGACATGCCCTTTGATGGCACCAGTCTCTTCGGAGACTGAGGAGACTCTGTGCTCAAGCGCTTTATGGAGTCTCGGGCTATAGCCCATTCCCTAGGCCTTGCAGCTGCTCTTTGCCCCCCTCAGTCTGCTTTTCGCCCCTTTTGTGGCTACGGAAGGGGCACCCAACCACGTCCACTTCCCTCCAGCCACTGTGCCTGCATGCTGCACAGCCTCTGCATGGCAGAGGGATCCAGTGTCTGTGTGGATCAGGGAGTCAGCAGTCTGCCCCCACTGTAGCCACAAAACTCTTTCTAGTCTGATGCACTCCCATCAGGAACCAGTCAGAAGCAGGATTCACCCTCACCTACCCCGCTGGCAAACCATCACGTCAGACAGGTGGGTTTTGCAAATAGTCCGAAGGGGCTACTCCCTCCCCTTCAAGACTATCCCTCCGCCCATGCCACCATCTTCCGATCTCGTGATGGAAGATCACTTGGCACTTTTCTGCATGGAGGTTTTGTCTATCTTGGCCAAGGGTGCAATAGGGAGGGTTCCTGTGCCAGAAGTAGGATTTTGTTGCTATTCACGCCACTTTCTGGTATCCAAAAAGGACAAGAGCCTCTGCCTTATCCTATACCTCTGTTCCCTCAATCTCTTTCTCCAGAAGAAGTTCATAATGCTCACTCTAGCTCAGGTGTTATCTGCCCAGAACCCAGAAGTCTGGATGGTACCATTGGACTTGCAGGACGCTTATTCCCACATTCCCTTCTGCCCGCCCACAGGCTCTATTTGCGGTTCTCGGTGGGCCTCGAGCATTTTCAATTCAATAAGCTCCCCTTTGGTCTCACCTGTGCCTCTTGGGTGTTCAGCAAGTGATGGTAGTGGTCGCAGCTCATCTGCGCAGGTCAGTGATCTCAGTCTACCCCTATCTCGACGACTGCTGTTGAAGGCGGGCTCGCCCCAAACTGTTGTCTCACACCTCCAGATTAGTCAAGCTGTGCAATAGTGGTTAACAAACTGCGATTGGGTCAGATCCCTCTCCCTTCCCTAACCAGGTCTGACAGTAGTGATAAATACGTCACTGCTGGGATGGGGCAGCCACATAAGAGAGATGGAGATCAGAGGTATCTGGTTTCCTGCAGAGTCTGGGTGCTACATCAGTCTTCTGGAGCTCAGGGCAATCAGGCTTGTATTACTTCCCCCTCTCAAAGGGAATGTGGTGCAGGTGTTCACGGACAATACCACCTCCATGTGGTACTGCAACAAGCAGGGTGGGATCGTGGTCCCTTTCTCAGGAGGCTCTGAGCCTATGGACATGGCTGGAACTGCAGGGCATATCTCTCAGGTTCTCAGAACACCAGAGCTGACAAATTCAGCCTACAGTGCCTGGTCGATCACGAATGGCATCTCCATCTGAGGTGGGGGCAAGGTCTCTTTCAACAGTGGGGAGAACCTTGATTAGATCTGATTATTTCCGTATAGAACATGAAATGTCAGCAGTTTTGAGCATTGGCGTTTTCAAGGCAGCACTTGCTTGGTGATGCTTTTCATCTTGAGTGGAGCTCAGGCCTCCTGTATGCTTTTCCCTCCATATCACTTCGCCCTAGAGTTCTCAAGAAGATCCATAACCACTGAGCCCAAGTAATCCTTGTGGCTCCGGACTGGGCTTGAAGAGTCTCGTATCCTGAGCTATTGAGCATGGCCTTCGATCAGACTGCCCTTTCAGGAGGATCTTTTGTCGCAGCAGCAGGGGAGGGTCCTCCACCTGAACCTGTCCAGTCTCCACCTTCTTGCATGGAGATGAGCAGCGGAAGTTGACAGCTTTCGACATTCTGCTCTAAGTCTGTGATGTTATCTTGGCAGCCAGACATCCCTCCATGAAAACGGTGTACGCCTGTAGATTAAATTGACATACTGGTCCCCCCATATAAGTCACTAGTACATGGTACTTAAGTACCCAGGTCATTGGGGTTCCAGGGGATCCCTACGGGGTGCAGCAGTCATTCTGCACCTATAGGGAGCCCATGCAAATTGTTCTGCAGGCCTGCCATTGCAGTCTGCGTGAACCGGGTGCATGCACTTGGTTTCACTAATTTGTCTGCTATCTCAGCCTTTCTGAGAGTACCTGATCAACCCTCTTTATTTAAGTCTCCTATTGTCAGTAGGTTCCTTAGCCACATGGTTTCTCCTTCACTTTTCAGCATGCCCAAGGGGACTTGAATTAGGTTCTCACTTTCATGATTTGTGCTCCTTTTGAGCCACTTTATGTCCTATCAGTCTTTTGACATTAAAGACAACCCTCCTTGTGGCCATTACCTCTGCACGTAGGGGGAGCGAGCTAAATGCTTTGTCTTCTAAGCTGCCCTACCTTGCCATCTATCCTAACAAAGTGGTGCTTCGCACTCGGGCCTCCTTTCTTCTGAAAGTGGTTATGCCCTGCCATGTAGGCCTTAGAGTCCAGGAATAGGCCTGGAGTCTGTAGTGGTACCCTCACACTTGGAGACATGCACCCTGCCCTCGTGCTGAAGGGCCTACTAGAGGGGTGACTTATAATGTCTAAATGCAGTGGTTAGGTTTGGCAGTGAAAGGGTGCAGACACCCTCTCACGCAGGCTGCAATGGCAGGCCTGCAGTCGCAGTTTGCATGGGCTCCTATATGTGGGATAATACATGCTGTAGCCCTTAGGGGACCCGCTGGTGCAGCAATACCCTGGGTACCTAGGTACCATATATCAGGGACTTACAGGGGTACACCAGTATGCCAGTTGTGCAATTGTGGGTGTGAAATGTAACAAACTACCAAATTTAGGGGCGGGAGCACGGTCACTGGAGTCCTGGTTAGCAGGGTCCCAGTGAACTGTATTCCAAAACATACTAACACTAGGCAAAAAAGTGTGTGTGTGTGTTTGGGGGGGGAGGGGAAAGTACTGCAACCAGAACCCAGCTTACTACAGTCCTCACATTCATGTATATTGGTAGCACAGTTGTCCTTTGTGGCTCCTTACTCTAAAGAGTTTTTCCTTATCGCTGTTACATCGGTACAGCAGGTGAGTAAGCTGCAATCCCTCTGTAAATCCACTGCACATGACATTGTTTCCTGACAAGCTGGCGATGAACCCAAAAATTCATGTTTCCACCTAATTCAGTCCCAAAGCTAATCTGCTGTTATGCTCTGCGTCTCTGGTATGTACAGCCTAGTAAGCAGCTGGCTCCACCACACATTTGAGGCGCTTATATGCAGTTCAGTGTGTCACATCCATTGCAGAGCGACACCAGTGTGGAGCCACAAGACGCTACCTACTGGCGCACAGTAGTGCCACTTGAAAACTTCTATATCCAATCTTATGCCTGAAGAATTGTCAGAAGGTGAGGAATTTGTGTTCGTGTCCACCGGTAGGAATATTACCAAAGGTAAGTAACTTGTTCATCTAGCTTAGGTGAGGCACATGTGGGCTTCTACTGCCAGCTGCTGTTGACAGGCATTTTGTCACATTAGTGAACCAAAATATTCCTAAGGCTATAAACTGAGACTCTTAAACTGCCTGTGACATCTTCTTGACATTATTTTCTAAGAAGCCAGAGCTACAGCCAGGGTGTCAACAAGTTTTATTTCCTTTTGAATGTTTTGGAGAGAAGTAGATGTTAAATGTGATTTTGAGGTCTAATTTCTTCACTTTCTTCACTATGGGATTCTCTTTAATATTCATCAAAGGTAGAATATCTCTGCACATGTGCTAGCTTTAAAACTCAACTTTGATTTTTATTTTATTTTTTCCTTCCATGTCTTTCAAAAAACAGAAATATGCCAAAAAAAACTACATTTACTATTTTCCTTTTTTTATCCAGTTAGTCAAATCCTAAGACAAAAACAGTACATGTGGCTGTAAAACAACTCTAGAAACAATGTACTTAGAGCAAAAGCAAAACAATTGGTAATGTTAACCCATAGCAGACCATATACCCATCAGGAATTTACCACTACCTCTTTTAGGATCTTGAAAGACTGCATTATTTCATCATGCACAGCAGAGGGTTAGGCAGTTTGAGTTATTTATTTTTTTGCGCTCTGTGAGGAAGATCCTGAACATGATTCTGCTGGCCCAAAGGACCATCCAGGTATTTACAGGCAGAGAGAAGGAAGGTTTATCTTCAGCACAGAAAGGGAAAATTAGGCACAGAACATCACCATTCTTGTCTATTTAATCTTTTATAGGGGCTACTGGGGGTGGAAGCCACTGTTACACTTTCTCTCCTTCCACTTCGTCGTGAGTGTAGTGCAACTCATCTGCACTCCCAAGTGCATTTGCCAGGGAGTAGAGGAAAGGCCGCCTAGTGACTTCTCTTCGGCTCCATTGGGCATGGGCATGGGCATCGACTCCGTGTTAGATTGTTTTCTTTCCGACGTCGGGTTCGGACGTGTTTCCTTTCGCTCCGATAGTTCGATTCGGAAAACTTTGAAAACGATTCATTTTTCGTCAGTATTGTATTGATCGCGTTACATCTTCTATCGACACTTCAGTACCGTTGGAACAGACATCTCTACTCGCCCTTCGGGGTGCGCGTGCCCATCTCTGGCCTGGGCGGGCCGACCGCGTGGAAGCCTCATGGAAGGAACTCCATTCCGATTCTGTACTCGGTGCCACGCCAAATTCCCTTATACAGACCAACACCTCATCTGTAATCTTTGCCTTTCCCCAGATCATCGGGAAGAAAATTGCGAGGCCTGCCAATCCCGATCAAAAAAGACACTTTGGGACAGAAGAGCACAAAGGCTCGAGATGGCGTCCAAAAGCTCCAAACATCTCGACGTCGAAGAGGAAGAGATCATGTACACAGCAGTCTCCATTCGAGGTTCCGACTCCGACCAGGAATCTGAGGATGGCGGACTGGTCACGGCAGGACAACACATGAGTACGCCTGCCCCTGTACCATCACAAAGACCGAAATATAAGGCCTTGGGTACGCCACTGCCGAAAGGCCATGGCTCGACCCGAAAGAAAACACCCGGTGACCACACCGCCAGTTCAGCACCGAAAAAGGCCACTCCTCCGAAACCATCGGAGTTGACGAAAGGCTCCGTGCCCGACTCGAGCAAACACCGCTCTTCGGAGTCGAAATTTCAAAAATCACTTTCGGAGCCGAGACCATCCACAACACCATCCTTTTTGATACCGAAAATGCCACCTTCGGAGACGAAAAGAGCAGGTTACACCGAGGAGCATGGACTTTCTAAGACACTCAAAGAAGCCATAAGATTTCTGAGGAGGACACCCAAGTATAGCCAATACTTGAAGTGACAGATGAAAGGCAAGCCAGGATTCATATCCACAAAGAAACTGGCAGAATATTAACAGCACCTCCTTTAAATCCTAAGAGGAAAGTAGCCTTTCAGGAGGAATTGGACACTACACAGCCTCCAGCTAAAGTGCCAAAGCCAAAGGAGAGACGACCACCTCCTCAATTTTCTCCTCCTCATTCTCCTCCTCACTCTCCACACCTGCATATCTCTCCTCCTACCAGTCCTACACCAATGCAGTCACCATCACATTTGTTTCTCGCAACAAGATAATTTAGACCCATGGGATCTTTAGTATCCAGATCCCATTCCCGACAACGACCCAGACTGCTATCCCTCTAAGCCTTCACCACCTGAGGATAGTACAGGGTACAATCAAGTACTAGCTAGGGCTGCAGCATACCATAGTGTCACCATGCACACTGAACCGTTGGAGGACGATTTTTTGTTTAATACACTCTCCTTCACGCACACAACATACCAGTCGCTCTCTATGCTCCCGGCATGCTAAAACATGCTGGTCAAATATTTAGCGAGCCTGTCAAAGCAAGAATAATAATTCCCAGGGTAGAAATAAAATACAAGCCACCTCCCTCTGATCCTGTCTATATAACTCAGTAACTTCCTCCAGACTCAGTGGTGGTAAGCGCTTCCAGGAAAAGGGCAAACTCACAGTTGTCAGGTGATGCTCCCCACCAGACAAAGAGAGTAGTAAATTTGATTCTGCAGGGAAGAGAGTGGTATCCCAGGCAGCCAACCAATGGAGAATGGACAACTCACAGGTGTTGTTGGCTAGATACGACAGGGCCCATTGGGATGAGATGAAAGATATAATTCAGTATCTCCTCAAGGAACATCAAAAGAGGGCACAGCAGATAGTGGAGGAAGGGCAAGCCATCACCAATAATCAGATTAGGTCTGCCCTAGTCTCAGCAGACACAGCTGCCAGGAGCGTCAACACTGCTGTAAAAATCAGGAGGCATGCATGGCTCAGGTCCTCGGGGTTCATACCTGAAATCCAACAAGCGGGGTTGAATATGCAGTTCAACAAAAAACAACTTTTCGGCCCAGAAGTGGACACTGCAATTGAAAAATTGCGTAAGGATTCAGACACATCAAAAGCCATGGGTGCACTATACACCACACAATACAGGGGATCCTTTCGGAAACCTCAGTTTAGAGGTGGATTTAGGACTCAAACTGCAGAGGCATCCACATAGTAGCCAAAACCAGCCGACCAACCTCAATACCAACGAGGTGGTTTTAAGATCACATAGAGAGGGCAGTACCCCAGAGGTAGAGGGAAATATCAAACACCTAAACAAGCCTCACAACACACTAAACCGTGACTTGTTGCATTCCCTTCTACTCCACACCTCCCCTGTGGGAGGAAGACTACAAAAGTTCCACACCAATTGGCAAAACATTACCACAGACAATTGGGTACTATCAATTATCCGCAATGGTTACTGCCTAGAATTGATACAAACTCCCCCAAACATTCCACCGAAACCACACAAACTATCCGCAGAACACATCAGTCTGTTACAGGAAGAAGTCAAATCTCTGTTACTCAAACAAGCAATAGAACCAGTGCCACAAAATCAAGTAAGGACAGGAGTTTACTCACTGTACTTCCTGATTCCCAAAAAGGATGGCACACTAAGGCCAGTATTAGATCTCAGGACCCTCAAACTTTACATCCTGTCAGAACACTTTCATAAAGTAACTCTCCAGGATGTTATCCCACTACTCCAAAAACACGATTTCATGGTAACATTAGATCTCAAGGATGCGTATTTTCATATACCCAACCCGGCGCACAGAAAATATATCAGGTTTGTCATTCAAGGAAAGCACTATTGGTTCAAAGTGTTACCCTACAGAATAACAACAGCTCCAAGGGTATTCACAAAGTGCCTAGCAGTAGTCGCAGCCTTTCTAAGAAGACAACATTTACATGTCTTTCCATATCTAGACGATTGGCTGATAAAATCAGTCATATGGAATGTCAAAACCATGCGCATTGCGTAATACAAATCCTGCACACGCTAAGGTTCTCAATAAATTACCAAAAGTCGCAACTACAACCTGCGCAAATACAACAATATTTAGATGCAATTCTAAATACTCAAAAGGCACTAGCAAGTCCAAATATGCAAAAAATACAAGCATTCCAATATATAATCTCACAGATACACACAGGGCAACAGTACGCTGTCAGATTTGTCATGAAAATATTAGGGATGATAGCATTATGTATTGCAATCATCCCACATGCAAGACTAAACATGCGGCCCTTACAATAGTGCCTTGCACAACAATGGTCACAGGCACACGGTCAACTTCAAGATCTAGTGTTGATAGACCGCCAAACATACATGTCACTTCAGTGGTGGAATTCCACAAATCTAAGCAAGGGGCGGCCTTTTAAAGACCCTGTGCCTCAGACAATAATTACAACAGATGCATCAATGATTGGCTGGGGAGCTCACCTCAACAATCACAACATCCAAGGACAATGGGATGCCCAATACAAACAGCTTGTATGCTCTACATACATTAGACATTAAAAGAGCACTAATGTACTATATAGATAAAACGAGACCATTCAGGAAATCTAAACAACTGTTTGTAGCCTTTCAAAAACCTCATACTGGTAACCCCGTTTCAAAACAAGGATTAGCAAGATGGATAGTAAGATGCACCCAATTATGCTACGTTAAAGCCAAAAGACAACTCTTAGTTACTCCTAAAGCACATTCCACAAGGAAAAAAGGTGCTACAATGGCTTTTTTAGGAAAACATACCAATGGCTGAAATATGTAAAGCAGCTACTTGGTCAACACCACATACATTTACTAAACACTATTGTGTAGATGTTTTAGCAACACAACAAGCCACAGTAGGTCAAGCTGTACTCAGAACATTATTTCAAACAACCTCAACTCCTACAGGCTAACCACTGCTTTTTTGGGAGGACAAACTGCTTTGTAGTCTATGCGTAGCATGTGCATATGCCGCTACACATGCCATTGAACGGAAAATGTCACTTACCCAGTGTACATCTGTTCGTAGCATGTTGTGCTGCAGATTCACATGCACCCTCCCTCCTTCCCGGAAGTCTGTAGTCGTTTAAGTTAACATATTTGTACATATGTATATACATTTACATTTGCATGGACATCTCTTTTTTCACTTACATACTCTATCACTCCTTCCTTTACCCTCTGCGGGAAAACAATCTAATAATGGAGTCGATGCGGATGCGCAATGGAACCGAAGAGGAGGAGTCACTTGATCCCGTGACTCTAAAAGACTTCTTCGAAGAAAAACAACTTGTAACACTCCGAGCCCAACACTAAATGTCGGAATCCATATGCATAGCATGTGAATCTGCAGCACAACATGCCACGAACAGATGTACACTGAGTAAGTGATAATTTCCATATATATATATGTTCGATGGCATGTGTAGCTGCAGATACACATGCTGTGCATTATCCTGCCCTCTAGTGTTGGGCTCGGAGTGTTACAAGTTGTTTTTCTTCGAAGAAGTCTTTTCGAGTCACGAGACCGAGGGACTCCTCCCTTTCGGCTCCATTGCGCATGGGCGTCGGCTTCATCTTAGATTGTTTTCTTTCTGCCATCAGGTTCGGACGTGTTCCTCTTCGCTCTGTATTTCGTATCGGGAAAGTTAGCTATTTATTGGAAAATTAGACGGTATTGTTTGCGCTCGGTACAGGTCTAGTGTTAGTTCATCGATACTGAGAGAAAAAGCGCTCCAGCGGCCCTTCGGGGCTTCCACTCTTCAGCGGGGCCTGGTCGGCCCAATCTCGTGCATCGTCGAACCTCATGGACCGGCCCCCTTTCCGCTTTTGCCCGAATTGCCACGCAAAGTATCCTTATACAGACCAACACTTGGTCTGTAATCTGTGTCTATCACCGGAACACAGGGAGGATACTTGAGAGGCCTGTCGGGCATTTCGATCGAAGAAGACCCTACGCGATCGAAGAGCTAGAAGACTCCAGATGGTGTTGACACTGGCCGAACAGATCGACGTCGAGGAAGAGGAGAGATTTTCCATTCAAGATTCGGACTCGGACGACTCCGAAAGTGAGCAGCCGAAGGCACAGCAAAAAACTGTGAGTAAATCAGCCCCGGCCAAGACTCACTCGAAGATTATAAAGGCCAAGGGAATGCCACCGCCAACAGGCCATGGCTTAACCCGAAAACACAGTGACCAAACATCATCACTGAAAAAGGCCTCCCAGCAGCCGAAGACATCCAACTCTGGTCTAGATACCGGCTCTGAACCATCTCGGCACCGAGAGTTCGACACCCCCAAAATAAAAAAGGTTTCCTCGGAGTCCAAAAAGAGCGTACCGAAACCTTCGATGTCGAAACATGCAGCCTCAGAGCCTAAAGCAGGCTCCTATACAGAAGAGCACGGCCTTTCCAGCCAAATGCAAGGGCACAGATTTGAGCAGGAACTAGGCCTGGGAGAGCCAGACCACACTCAAAGGAGGATGCACATACAGAAAGACACAGGGAAAATTCAAACTCTTCCTCCAATAAGAATGAAACGAAAGCTAGCATTCCAGGAGTCGGAAATGCAGCCAAAGGCAAAGGTGGCAAGAGACAAGACACCACCTGCCCCCGGTAGCAACACCCCCATGCAGTCGCCCAACACACACGGGGATGACACAAGACGACCCGGATGCATGGGACTTATATGATGCACCGGTCTCAGACAATAGTCCTGATTGCTACCCCGCAAGGCCGTCACCACCAGAGGACAGCACTGCATATATGCAGGTGGTATCAAGGGCAGCTACTTTCCATAATGTAGCAATGCATGCGGAGCCCATAGCATGGGCATCCACTCACAGCTCTTACCAAAGTTTGCCAATGCTCCCAGGCATGCTAAAACATGCCAAACAGGTGTTCCAGGACCCAGTGAAAGGCAGAGCCATCACGCCTAGGGTGGAGAAGAAATATAAACATCCCCCAAAGGACCCTGTGTTTATAGCACAGCAACTAACACCAGATTTGGTGGTCGTGGGAGCAGCCAGAAAGAGGGCAAACTCGCAATCGTCAGGAGACGCACCACCGCCCGACAAGGAAAGTCTGAAATTCGATGCAGCAGGCAAACGGGTAGCAGCACAGGCAGCCAATCAATGGCGGATTGCCAATTCTCAGGCTCTACTGGCTCGCTATGACAGGGCACACTGGGACGAGATGCAACATATAATTCAGCACTTGCCCAAGGAACACCAAAAACGTGCCCAACAGGTTGTTGAGGAAGGACAAACAATTTCAAACAACCAAATAAGGTCTGCGATGGACTTGGCAGACACAGCAGCACGGACAGTGAACACTGCGGTAATCATTCGTAGGCACGCATGGTTACGGAGCTCAGGTTTTAACCAGAAATCCAGCAGGCTGTGCTAAATATGTCGTTCAACCAAGAACAATTGTTTGGGCAGGAGGTGGATACGGCAATCGAAAAGCCCAAAAAGGACACGGACACAGCCAAGGCCATGGGCGTGGTCTACTCCCCACAGAACAGAGGCTCTTTTAGAAAGCCGCAATTAAGAGGGGGGGTTTCGTTCCCAAACCACAGAGCCTTCCACCTCACAAGTCAGACCCACATATCAGGGCCACTACCAAAGAGGAGGTTTTCGAGGAACATACAGAGGTGGACAATTCCCAAAGGCAAGGGGGAAATTCCAGAGCCCAAAAACCCCTCAGGCCAAACAGTGACTTCAGTGTCACAAACCCCCACCACTCAACACCAGTGGGGGGGAGACTTACCACATTCTACCACAACTGGGAAAACATAACTACGGACGCGTGGGTCCTAGCCATTATCCAACATGTTTATTGCATAGAATTCCTACAATTGCCACCAGATGTGCCTCCAAGAGCACACATGTCCAAACAACACTTAGACCTGTTACAACTAGAAGTCCAAGCATTGTTAAAAAAACAAGCAATAGAACTAGTACCCAACCATCAAAAAGGAACAGGTGTCTACTCCCTGTATTTCCTAATTCCAAAGAAGGCCAAAACACTGAGACCCATATTAGACCTCATAACACTAAGGGGTTCATTACAAGCTTGGCGGGCAGCTACCGCCGCCTGCCAAGCTGTAACCGCCGTGCGGCCGCCAATGCAGCCGCACTCCCTCGGTCCGCATCACAACATCCCCGCTGGGCCGGCGGGCGCAAACCTAGTTTACGCCCGCCGGCCCAGCGGAGATGCGGCCGTAACAGAGGAGCCGGCTCCTAATGGAGCCGGCGGTGTTGCAGCCGTGCGACGGGTGCAGTAGCACCCGTCGCGCTTTTCACTGTCTGCTATGCAGACAGTGAAAAGCAGCAGGGGGCCCTGTTAGGGGGCCCCTGCACTGCCCATGCCAGTGGCATGGGCAGTGCAGGGGCCCCCAGGGGCCCCAGGACTCCCCTTACCGCCCGCCTCTTCCTGGCAGTGCAAACCGCCAGAAACAGGCTGGCGGTAGGGGAGTCATAATCCCCAGTGCAGCGCTGCCCTGGCGGATTATCACCGCCGGGGCTAAAACGGCGGGAAACTGCCGGCCCCGGCGGTGCGACCGCGGCACTACCGCCGCAGTCATAATATGCGTCTCCATACCGCCAGCCTGTTGGCGGTACGGACGCCACTTTGGGTCGTAATGACCCCCTAAATCTTTACATCAAATCAAATCACTTTCACATGGTGACACTTCAAGACGTGATTCCCTTGCTCAAACAACAGGACTACATGTCAACATTAGATCTCAAGGACGCTTACTTCCACATACCCATACATCCTTCCCACAGGAAATACTTGAGGTTTGTAATCCAAGGTGTGCATTACCAATTCAAAGTGTTACCGTTCGGGATAACAACAGCACCAAGGGTATTCACAAAATGCCTTGCAGTAGTAGCTGCTCATATCAGGAGACAGCACATGCACGTATTCCCTTACTTAGACAATTGGTTAATAAAAACCAGCACTAAACAACAGTGTCTTCTACACACCAAATACGTCATAGAAACCCTTCACAAACTAGGGTTCTCTATAAACTACCAAAAATCACGTCTACAACCGTGTCAAATACAACAATTCTTAGGAGCAACAATCAACACACAAAAAGGGATTACCACTCCAAGTCCACAAAGGGTACAAGCATTCCAAAATGTAATACTAAACATGCACCCAAACCAACACTATCAAGTGAGGTTTGTGATGAAACTTCTAGGCATGATGTCTTCATGCATAGCCATTGTCCCAAACGCAAGACTACACATGCGGCCCTTACAACAGTGCCTAGCAACACAATGGAGATAGACCGCCAAACACACTCCTCGCTTCAATGGTGGAATCCTATAAATTTAAACCAAGGGCGGCCATTCCAAGACCCTGTGCCTCAATATGTGATCACAACAGATGCTTCCATGGTAGGGTGGGGAGCACACCTCAACCAGCACAGCATACAGGGACAATGGACGCTCAACAAAGCCAACTTCATATAAATCATCTAGAACTGCTAGCAGTGTTTCTAGCATTAAAAGCATTTCAACCGTTAATAGCCCACAAACCCATTCTTGTCAAAACAGACAACATGACAACAATGTATTACCTAAACAAACAAGGAGGGACACACTCATAACAGCTGTGTCTCTTAGCACAAAAGATTTGGCATTGGGCGATTCACAATCACATTCGCCTAATAGCACAGTACATCCCAGGAATTCAAAACCAGTTAGCCGACAATCACAGTCGAGATCACCAACAAACCCACGAATGGGAAATTCATCCCCAAATACTACAAACTTACTTTCAAAGCTGGGGAACACCACGAATAGACCTATTCGGAACAAAAGAAAATACAAAATGCCAAAACTTCGCGTCCAGGTATCCACACCCTCACTCCAAGGGCAATGCGTTATGGATGAGTTGGTCAGGGATATTTGCGTACGCTTTTCCCCCTCTCCCACTCCTTCCTTATCTAGTAAACAAATTGAGTCAAAACAAACTCAAACTAATACTAATAGCACCAACTTGGGCTCGCCAGCCCTGGTACACAACACAACTAGATCGGTCAGTAGTACCTCATATCAAACTACCAAACAGACCAGATCTGTTAACTCAACACAAACAACAGATCTGACACCCGAATCCAGCATCGCTCAATCTAGCAATCTGGCTCCTGAAGTCTTAGAATTTGGACATTTAGACCTTACACAAGAATGTATGGAGGTCATTAAACAAGCTAGAAAACCTACTACAAGACATTGTTACGCAAATAAATGGAAGAGATTTGTTTATTACTGCTATAATAATCAAATTCAACCACTACATGCGCCCGCAAAAAACATTGTAAGCTACTTATTACACTTACAAAAATCAAATCTAGCTTTTTCTTCCATTAAAATACATCTCACAGCAATATCTGCCTATCTGCAGATTACACATTCAACATCACTATTTAGAATCCCAGTCATCAAAGCATTCATGGAGGGTCTAAAGAGAATCATACCCCCAAGAACACCACCAGTTCCCTCATGGAACCTCAATATTGTATTAGCACGACTCGTGGGTCCACCAGTTGAACCCATGCACTCTTGTGAGATGCAATACTTAACCTGGAAAGTAGCCTTCCTAATAGTGATCACATCTCTTAGAAGAGTAAGTGAAATACAAGCATTTACTATACAAGAACCCTTTATACAAATACACAAACATAAAGTGGTTTTACGCACAAATCCCAAATTTTTACCAAACGTTATATCACCGTTCCACCTAAACCAAACAGTGGAACTCCCAATCTTTTTTCCACAACCAGACTCAGTAGCCGAAAGAGCCTTACATACATTAGACATCAAAAGAGCACTAATGTATTACATTGATAGAACAAAACAATTTCGCAAGACAAAACAATTGTTTGTAGCCTTCCAAAAACCTCATGCAGGAAATCCAATATCCAAACAAGGCATTGCCAGATGGATAGTGAAATGTATTCAAACCTGCTATGTTAAAGCAAAGAGAGACCTGCCTATTACGCCAAAGGCACACTCCACTAGAAAGAAAGGCGCCACAATGGCCTTTCTAGGAAATATACCTATGACAGAAATCTGTAAGGCAGCTACATGGTCTACGCCTCATACATTCACAAAACACTACTGTGTAGATGTGTTAACAACACAACAAGCCACAGTAGGACAGGCAGTATTACGAACACTATTTCAAACAACTTCGACTCCTACAGGCTAAGCCACCGCTTTTCGGGGGGGGTCCTGCTTACTAGTCCATGCACAGCATGTGTATCTGCAGCTACACATGCCATCGAACGGAAAATGTCACTTACCCAGTGTACATCTGTTCGTGACATGAGACACTGCAGATTCACATGCGCCCTCCCGCCTCCCCGGGAGCCTGTAGCCGTTTAAGTTGATGAAAATTGTATGTTATATGTTGATAAAACTTGTACATTTGTAAATTTGTAAATATATATAACTTTTAATGACATTATGTACATACATACTTACTCCATTGCATGGGCACCTTTACTATATACACAACTCCTACCTCACCCTCTGTGGGAAAAACTATCTAAGATGGAGTCGACGCCCATGCGCAATGGTGCCGAAAGGGAGGAGTCCCTCGGTCTCATGACTCGAAAAGACTTCTTCGAAGAAAAACAACTTGTAAGACTCCGAGCCCAACACTAGATGGCAGGATAATGCAAAGCATGTGAATCTGCAGCGTCTCATGCCACGAACAGATGTACACTGGGTAAGTGACATTTTCCATATATATATACAGTATATATATATATATATACAGTATATATGCTGTGCATAGATCGCCAACTAGTGTTGGGCTTCGATCTAGGAGTGACGTGTACCAGTGTTGGCGTGCCCACGTGGGAGCTATGAGTATCATGGTGAGAGAAGTGACGCACTTTGTTGACCAGAAACTGAATTAACGGGAGAGGGGGGAAAGCGTAAGCAAATATCCCTGACCACTTGATCCATAGAGCATTGCCCTTGGACTGAGGGTGTGAGTTTTTGGATGCAAAGTTTTGGTATTTTGCGTTTTCTCTTGTTGCGAAAAGGTCTATGTTTGTTGTTCCCCAACATCTGAAAGTAATATTGAATTGCCTGTGAGTGAATCTCCCATTCGTGTATTTGTTGCTTTGTCCTTCTTAGGTCTGCTAGCTGGTTGTGTATTCCTGGGATGTATTCCGCTAGCAGTTGAATGTGATTGTGAATTGCCCATTTCCATATTGTTTGAGCTAGAGGGGACAATTGGGATGAGTGCGCCCCCAGACCCGACCCCCGTGTTTTTTCAGATAATACATTGTTGTCATGTTGTATGTTCTTATAAAGACTGTTTTGTGTATGATCTGTGGTTGAAATGCTTTGATGGCTAATAATTCCAAGTGGTTTATGTGGTAAGTTTTTTGTATTTATTCCCATTCCCCTTTTATCGTTAGTTTGTTGAGATAGGCTCCCCAACCTGTCATTGACGCATCTGTTGTGATTATGGTCTGTGGCACTGGGTCTTGAAATGGCTGCCCCTTTAAGTTGTTGTGATTCCACCATTGCAGAGATTTTGTGAGTTTGGTGGTCTAACAACCCTAGATCCTGTAACTGACCCTGTGCCTGAGACCATTGTTGCAAGAGACACTGTTGCAGTGGTCTCACGTTTAGCCTCGCACTTGGTACTATTGCTATGCATGATGCCATCATTCTCCATAGTTTCATGACAAATCTTACTGTGTAAGTTGATTGACCTGCATTTGTGATATGAGGTATTGAAAAGCCTGTATCTGTTGTGGATTTGGGTAGGCTAATGCTGAATGTGTATTGAGAATTGCGCCTAGATTTTGTGAACACTCTTGGTGCTGTTGTTACTCCAAAGGGTAGTACTTTGAATTGGTCGTGGTTGCCTGATATTACAAACTTTAAATACTAGCAGTGAGCTGGATGTATTGGAATGTGGTGTTTAGATATAACGCGGTCATGTAATCTTGTTTTTGTAGCAGGGGAATGATGCTCTGTAGAGTGACCATGTGAAAATGTTCTTACATGATATATGGATTTAGAGGTCTGAGATCGAGAATGGGTCTGAGAGTACCATCCTTCTTTGGTATAAGGAAGTATAGTGAGTATACTCCTGTCCCTTGCTGTGAGATGGGAACCATTGCTATTGCCCCCTTGAGTAATAGAGATTGTACCGTTTGTTTTAGTAGAATAGTGTGTTCTGTAGAGGGTCTGTGAAAATGAGGGGGAATATTTGGTGGAGCGGAGATGAGCTCTAGGCAATAACCATTGCGGATAATTGAAAGTACCCATTGATCTGTGGTGATGTTTTGCCAGTGAGAATGGAATTGTTGCAGTCTTCCTCCCACAGGAGACCAATGGGATTGTGGGATGTTTGGGAAGTAATTGTTCAGTGGATGAGGAAGCACGCCTTGAGGCTTAACAATTTTCCTCTGTCTCTGAAATGTTGCCCTCTGTAAGAGCCTCTAAATGACACTCTTGAGGAGTACTGCTGTCATTGCTTTGGATGGGAGGTGGAAGCCTCTGCAGTCTGGGTTTTAAAACCTCCCCTAAATTGTGGTTTCCGAAAGGAACCCCAAAATGGTGTGGTGTAAAGGGCTCCCATGGCTTTTGCTGTGTTTCCTGGGGTTTTCAATGGTTGTGTCCACCTCTGGTCCAAAGAGTTGCTGTTTGTTAAACAGCATATTAAGGACCGTCTGTTGTATTTCAGGTTTAAAACCTGATGACCTTAGCCATATGTTGTCTAATTGTGATACTGATATTAATTCCTCTAGCTGCAGTGTGAGCTGCATCTAGAGCAGACCTAATCTGATTGTTTGTTATGGCTTGACCCTCTTCACAATTTGCTGCGCCTGCTTTTGGTGTTCTTTGGGTAGGTATTGCAAGAATTCTTTGCACCGTGACCTGCCGATGCCTCACAGTGTCGCATTGTCCTGCTTCGCACCGCAACCCTGGTCTCACAGATGCCGTCATTGGACGAATCACCGAGCCACTCCTTCCACCGAAACCTGTGGGCCCCGCACTCCGGCATCGCCTGCTCACACCGCAGCCTGGGCATCCCCAACGACGACACTCCTGCTGACACCGGTGCAGCTGCATGCAAAGCGGTCTGTTAACACTGCTTGTGAGGTACACGAAGCACCATCCCATCCAGTACCGCAGCCCTGGTCAACCGCCACCAGCATTATTGACTCCTGTCATCATCAGGCATTCTGCCTGCACTGTGGCCTGTGGACATCGCTCATGAGGGTCACGAAGTCCCGTCCCACACCGCTGACTTGGGCCTACCGATGACAGCACTTCAGCAATGACAACTCCACTGCCTGCACCGTGACCTGGTGACACCACACGTCTCACTGCCCCGCTTCACACCGCAGCCCTGGTATCACCGACGGGACTGTCCACTGTCATCAAGCCGCTGCCTATGCTGTGACCTGTGGGCACCGCACGTCGCATCATCCAACTTCGCACTGCAGCCCCAACGCCATCCACGCCAGCGCACCTGATTTCATCAGCCCGTAGTTGTGTGACTTCAAGGGCCCGACGACTCCCACTCAGACAACGCGACACCACTCTCCGGAGCTCACCACGAGGATCACAACACCCTACAAATCCAAGGTACTGTTTGCGGGTTTTCCCGACACCGTAGCTGATTTACAGCACCTTTCATAGAAGGTTGCTTTTTTGATGGTTGTTATTGTCTGCCAGGAGAAAGGCTCTATGTCCCAAAATATAGTACAATGTGCTGTGATTTTAAGAGCTGAACTCCCTTCTCTCCAAACATTTATTTTAAATTTTACTTTAATCTGGCAACTCCCTTGTCTATTTTTCCCAAATCCAGCTTCCCCAGCAGAGAACTCCTGATTTCAATAGAGCATTACATTATTATTTGGCCAGTACTAAAGACATTTGTAAAGTTATTTGTTTATGAGTATCAGAGAGAATCCCATTGTGAAGAAGGAAAGGTTGCTAGCTTGTAATTATACTTCTTCACTGTTACAAGTAAGTAACTTTCCTTCTCTTGCAAGTTTCATAATTTCAGATAAAGATTAAATTAGTTTACTCTTTACTTTAATTAATCAGAATACTGGGAAATTTAATGACCATGCTAGACACCACCTTTCCTTTTTATTGCTTAACAGTTTTTAAATTGAATAACACATTTGATTGGTGGTATTTTGTGCAATTGCTAAAATATTCCAAAAGTAGTGCTCCAACAAATTGGCATATTTGTTTACTGTAGGAAAGTGCCTCTTTTTTAAATGGTCTGCCAAATCCCAAACAATCTCCCCCACCACCCTATCCCCCCACCCCCAAACAAACACACACACACACTTATTGCATGGTGCATAATGTGATTTCGACTGAGTGCGATGGGTTCCTGCTAACCAGGTCCCCAGTGCCAGAGCTCTTTCTCAAAACGGCACAGTTTCCCCAATTAGCAAAACCTTAAACATCCTCTTCAAGTTCCTAGTAAATGGTACCCCTGGTACCTGGGGTACTAAAGAAGGTTCCTAAGAGTTGCAGCACACACTCTGCTACCCTAGGGGACCCTTCACCAAGCACATGACAGGCTGCCATTGCAGGCTGCATGTCTTGGTACAGACAACAGTGAAAACACCACATGACACAGAACCTGTGTGCTGTATCCCGTAACACTGCATGCATTATATGTAAGTCACCCCACTAGCAGGACTTACAGCCCTAATGCAGGGCGTATTATATTACATGTGAGGGCATATCTGCACAAGCAGATATGCCCCTGCTATGTCTTTGTCAATTCTCAGACTTAGTAAATAACACGGGAAGCAATTTTAAATGCATGTGCTGGACACTGGTCAATAGGGGTTTCCCAGCTACATGATGGCTTATCTGAAGATAGGGGTATTTGGTATCAAACATCTTGTGTTGGTGAACCCACACTGATGCCAGTCTTGGATTTACCAGTACGTGCACCCAGAGAGCACCTTAGAAGTGCCCTCTGAAACCCTACTAGTCTCTAGTGTGCTCACAGACTGGTTTCTGTCAGCCTGCCGTCAAAGACACTGTTCTGGCCCTCTAAGGTGAGAGCTTTCTGCTCTCAGGAGGCCCAGAACAAAAGCCTGTCAGGGAAGAGGGTG
This sequence comes from Pleurodeles waltl, assembly GCF_031143425.1. Taxonomy (NCBI): domain Eukaryota; kingdom Metazoa; phylum Chordata; class Amphibia; order Caudata; family Salamandridae; genus Pleurodeles; species Pleurodeles waltl. The sequence goes on from NC_090442.1 coordinate 839,157,853, forward strand.
TATCACCTTCTTCCACAGGATGACCTGCTGATTAGCCTTCCTAAGGCAGCAAGCCCCAAAGGGCTGCTGCCTTTGAAATGCAAATCTGGCTCCCCTCACAGGAGAGGAAGCCACAACCCACATCTACTTACTGGGGAACTTCTGGAGTTTTTGCACAGTATTCACATACAACATAAAGGGCCAGCTTCCTACGTTTACACAGTGTTCCCTTAAATGACCTTTAATAAGGATTCTTATTCTGACACTTTTTGGACCACTCAACTGTATTTCACGTATTTAAGTTTTGAAGTTTGAAAGTCAATTTTTCACCCTGTCCCTATAATTTGCGTTGGTCTGTTGTGCTCTTGTATTATGTAACTAGCTTGACACTAGGTTGGGAGCTGCTAACTAGCTCACTTAATTTAAAATACCATAACCAGCACTTGTAGGTGTGCTGTTTGAATACCATGCAGTCATGGCAAGTAGATAGTGGGTGTACCTTCTAGCAATGGGGGATTTACTGTCCATGGTTGCTGCCAGGCCTGGCTTGCCTTTATTGAAAATAAAATTGTGTGTATAATGTTGAATCAGGACTGGTGGAACTTGGTTAAACATTAAAGGTGCTGCATCCAGTGCCAAACTTTAGACTATAGTAGCAAAGTTTTGCATTGCAGTCCAGGATCTTTTCATCATTGTGTAGTTCCTTGAAGAATATCTGTGTCTTAAACCCCAACTATAAAATGTCATTAAGCAACCCTACTCTAAGCAGTTTACCCTTTAACGAAACCTTTTCTTGATTTGGTTAATTTCAAATTTCTTAAAATGAGACCACCAATGATGTATCATTGAAATTCAGGAGCTCCTATCAAAGTCTTTACTGCTCTAAGTTCAAGCTGGGTATGCACACATCTTATACAAAACTAAATTCTTTGGCTAATGTTTATTGATGTTCCAGATAACAGACCTGACACACGTCAAGGCCAGTGAGCTGGCACATCTTTCCCTATTGCTTCACCACCATCAATGTTTTTTCTCTAATATGATCAGCTTAATTTTTTAGCACACAAATTCAAGGTAAGTTTGAAAAGGATGGGATGTAAAGATACGGTTATTTGAGTTGCGCTGCTTTTTTCACTTAAAACATTTCTTTACTATATTCACGGACACTGAGTTTTTTTTTTAATATCACGTCTTTGCTTGCTTCCGTTTTAGCACTGATCTGAATGAAGCACCTTATTTCTTTCTAATATTATTGTGTTACGTTTGTGCTTTTTTACCCACATGGCGAATTAAATACTTTAGAACCTGTGCTACCAATGATAAATTTTTTATTTTCAGGGCTTAGAATCAGCCTTCTTGGCTGTATGCTCTCCCTTGCTCCTTTTAATTGGTATGTATCCCTGCAGATTCTGAAGTGGTTTGGAACCAATCAGTAAGTCCTCCCTTAAGTGCTGCCACTTGTCCCTTTGCCTGTTTAATTTTTATTTAGACCAGTGTCCTGACATTTACTATATTTGGAGTGACTATTGTGGCATGGTTAAGTAAACGCATTCAGAGAAATTAGCCAAGTTTTAAAACTGGACTTGTGATGAGCATGATGCTAGAAACATCTAGCATGTTACTGTTCTTATGCTTTTTTGGCTGCTTTGAGGGACAGAAAATTGGCCCCACTTTCATGAGAAATGTTAAATTTCCTAAGAGCGCGTACTTGTATTTGCATTTTTTTTTTTTCTTTTTTTTTTTTTTAGCACTTGCCACAGTTTATTAAGAGAACTGATTGGATGCTTTAACACAGGTTAAATATTTGTTTTTTTTATTCATTAATTTCCTTCTCTGATGTTAATATGAAGAGAAGGGGCAGAATTTGGTAAAGTAGTTTTCCTTTTAAAATGCCAATTCAAAGCAGCCATTTTGCCTGTAAATTGTAAATATGATCACAAAGGTCAATCTGCATTGAAATCAATGCTAACATTTATTTCCTTGGGAGTAACTTACATTCCGTTGAAAATGTACATTTGATTATTTCCAGATTTTGATTTGTCATTGGTTATTTGAACAACGTCTTGGGAATAATGTTAACACATTTAAACAGTCAAGAATTACGTTTGCCCATTCAAAGTACCTGCAAATTAATAGTACTCCTAAGAGCTTGGTTTAAATTTGTATTGCATTTACGTAACACAGTAAATTTAAAAGCTGTAATTAATTCTTAATTTTTATTTCAAGCCATTTGCGATTGTAAATGTTTCCATTTCTGTAGAGTAGAAATGTTGGCATCCTTTTGTGTAATGCTTGAATTTGATTTAATCACTTTGAATTATGGGAGAATCAAAAGTTCAAGTTTGTCTGGTAAACCTCATTTTGACATTTCTAACTCAGACTAGCATATGTAAGTTAGGATTTGGAATGTTTACCTACTGCTTTAAGTATTTTAAGGGATATCAAATTTGTCCTGGGTTCGTACATGGGCCTTTCACAAAAGACTCTCATAGTCATGTTTAATAGATGTGCCATAAAACACATGGGACATATTTACTAGAAATGTAAAATCTGATTTCAATTAATTTCCTTATCAGCCTTTTGCATCACAACTTAATCTGCACATTTTCCCTAAATGCATCTTTAGAGTCCTAGCGAATGTAATAATCCCTTTTAGGTGTTGGAGATGCCAAGGATTGAAAGGGTTTAAGGTTGACATGAAAAAGTGGTCAGCAGCCTGTATTTAACTCCTCAACAAACTCCCTAGGAATCAGATTTTTCGATGTCTTCTAGAAGCTTTCAATATTCACTAGTGTTGTATTGCATCACTTCCTGAAAATTAAATCATGAAACAGTGACAAATAAATACACAATTAGTTGGATTGAATGCATTCAACGGTTACGTCTGTGTGCCCTAAAAAAAATAATTTACACAAGTTTAGATAGTGATTTTGTTGTTTCTAAAATAAAATTACTTTTTGTTATAGCAGCCAGAATGTAATGCTGGTCATTCAATTGACCTTCCCAAACTCTAGGAAGTTACTCCTCACAAATGTGTGTTTGCCATGTCTTGGAATAGATGTGCATATTCTTGATTTGGAACTTAATAAATTCGGAAAAAAAACTTGAAATTATTCTAAATTCCAAGGCCCTTGGTTGACTGAGTTTAACCATTATTTGGTAAAGAGAAATTTTTAAAATGGAGTATACTTTGTGCAGGGAATTAATCTGCTACACTGTTTATAACCCAGCCTGGACATCGTATTTGTCAAAAGTCCATTCTTCCACTTTCTAACTATTTGACTGCTTACCGTATATAAAGCATATGTTTAGAAACTGTATCCAAAGGGCATTACAAAATATGCTTTTATTACGTGAAAGGAATTCCAGGCCAAGCGGCATCATTTGTTTTCTTGTCGGGACACGGTCTACGTCTAAGAATAACACATGAAAAGGAGATGAGAAAGGACACAGACCGAAGAAGGCTGTATGTAATACTGTTGAATGTTTTAAACTGGGTAGCTTCTTTTGTGTTTTTTTGCGCAGGCATATATCCCCGTATATCTTCCCACTAAATTGCCTTAAAACATCCTTATACATAGAGGGGACTCCTTGTTAACTGACGCTGGGACTTTTTGTGAAAAGTCACTAAAGCCCTTTAAGAGATTAATATTTTATAGATTTTTTTTTTTTAAGAATACATTAATGGCAAATAATATTTTCAAACATGTTTATAAGAGACATATATGAAACATTAAGTGGAAACATTTTATAAAGGTATATTCTTTGTTTTTGCCTTTACCTGGATTTTTCCTGGAGCCCATCCACCAGTTTCCACAGAAGATTCATCTATGTTTGGAAATTGCAGAACCACAAGGGGCCTTGCCTTCATCTGAAATTTTTCTGAAGCCCATCCATCTGCTTCCACAAAAGATTAGTCTTTTTTTTTTGGGGGGGGGAATTTGCAGGAACACATGGGGCCTTCCATGAGGCGTGAGGGGCTGTAAACAAGAAAGTAACTTTTTGTATATTATGTTTACTTTCTGTGTAGATTTAACAGTTAGCAGCATAGAGATTGTACATCAATAATATTTGGCCTAAATTCTGAGACTTGTTCACTAATAGGTTTTGTATCATGGAAGAGAGTAAAAGGAGGAGGAAATCTGATAGGTAAAAATAGCATGTTGAAAGAAAAGTGGAACTCCTATATCTATTCCCGGCTAATGCAAATACAGCACCTCAGTGGAAAGACCAGAAGCTGCTTAGCAAATTTGTTTCATATGTGAAAATGTATCCATGGCTCCACTCCTCCCCTTTCTCACTTGTGCACATTCATCATACCAATTCCAATTAGTGAATCAATTGAGGCTATCTTCTCTCACATTCAGTGTTGTAGTGGATGGCCCTTCCCTGACTTCTTTTTTAAATTGGTCTTGCTGACCTTTCTTATTACGACTTCACCAGTTTGCTCCACAGCATTCTGGTTCAAGCAATGTGCTGTGCAATTACCAAAAAAAACGTTTGCTGCACCTCTGACCCTTATTCCTACTATGTCTTACTCTCTGGGTAACCATTGTGATGAGTTCTCTGAAAAAACATTTGGTTTCTATATGGTTGTTTAGTTATTGTATGCATATGTGGCACATCTAAATGGATTTATTTTTTGGACAAAATTATCTGTTGTGATACTTTTCCTGAGGAATCTTACGAACAAAGGTTTGAGGGAAAAATGATGGACAAGCAGAGCAACAGCTGCCCAAACACAATATATTCTCAATCACTTTTATTAGTCAAATACAGAGTGTGCCAGTTACCTATGAGAGTATAAAGGGTACAAGGTCACTCAACTGGCTTTATCCAGCCAGATTATCTTGCTAGCGTCTATTTACAGGCCATAGCCATCCAAGGACCAAAACCTTCACTTGGTCTCAATAGAACAATGAATGCAATGTTGGGCTAACTACTCATCTGGTCAGTGTCTCCAACCACATGTCAATCCCTAGTATTTAGGTTTTCAAAGTGCAGTGCTGCTAACACATCAGACTGAGTTATTAGACACTACTTCTGCAGTTGTTTTGAGATGCTGCATTTCAACCACCTTGGATTAAGACTGATGTTGGTGCCGAGAGGGTAGGGAGGCATGTGCTTGTGACTTTTAGGTCAGTCGGAGCCACATGAGTTCCTTACATAGCCTGGTCTCTTCCTTTGCAGTTATTGAGTCCCGCATCTGCCCATATAGGAAATAGTAGTAAGGCAGTAAGCTACCTGACCAGAAAAAATGGTGTCCTCGCAAGAAACAAAATTGAGCCAAATCCTTCCAGGTTTACTATGTAGACCAGTGTTTTTCTCTTATTGAACAGGACCAAGGAAGCTTGTCAAGCGTTAACTAACTTTCCTTCTGCCATGCCTCACTCATTCCACACTTTGAATCGGGGGCTTCCTAAGCACTTAGTCAGTGTCTGGTCTGAATTCATTGGGTCCCTTTCGAAAGAGGGCTCTTATTGGGCTCTATCCTTTTCTGGAATATTTGCCTTCATGGTGGATGTTTAATGCTGTTGTGAACACACATGAACCTGCTTACCAGGACTAGTTGACACATTTACATTTTGCAGCCTGAAGTCTTTTAGATTCATTTGCTGTGCATATTCTACCATCTAGTTGGAGTTGGAAAGTCCTGATCCCAGGCACTGGGTTTACCATTTGTCTCATCTCTTGTGATGCCTTGTTATTCCTGTAGTCCTTTAATGCCAAACTGTCGCTCGTTGTGTCTCTTGGAACTCTACACTGTTGAGGAATATTCTGTTACCTCTCCAGGTCATTCCTGCACCATTGCCAGTGTTTGTATTGACTGGTCTGGTACCACCAGTGCATCCTGCCATCGCACATAGGATTCATAGTCCTGGCCAAGTCCTGTTCAAGTGGGCTTTTGAACTGGGGTCACCCCAGTCAACCTGAACAAGCATTATATTGGTACTTGATTCAAGCATAATCCTTTGAGGTAGTGAAAAATAGATACATTAGGGTTAATTAATTACAGTATTTGTTTATAATAGGCCCTGGTATATATCTAGCCCAACTTCTCATAAATGTATTAACGTAGTTCAGCTTGTATGCAGAATTGGTGCTGGCATTTGAAATCGACATTAGGCTATATTGACAGTCCTGGGGACAGTAAAGGAGGAGAAAATAAAACTTTGGACATAAATTTCTTATAAATTCTTTCTAGAAATGTTAATTTAGCCAAAGTTACACATAGGTTGTAAAGTGTTCTATTTCAGAGACCACATCTAAGGACCTCCTGGCCCTTCTTTTAGCACAATTTAGTACTTAGCAACCCTTAACGTTTTGCTACTAGGCATTTCTTCCACTTTCCTCTTCATGCTGGGTAATGTGTAAACGTGTTTTAAGTGCAAACAGCACATTGACACAGACAGCAAATGGTGACAGTCAAATCAGATTAACTGCTGTCAATAAAGATCCTTGTTCAAAAGAAAGTTTAAACAGTTGATGTAAGTTTGGATAGTAGATCCGAAGTCCTTTAGTCCTAATGTATAGTCAGTGTTTCAGCCCTATTGATTCATCTTCAATTGGACTAACTGATGTAAAGTAGAGGAAATGCTTAGTAGAAAAACATTAAAAGTTGCAAATTACTAACATGCATGCTGGAGTTTTTGTCTTCTTGACGAGAAAGTACCTGGAATAAATGCCTGGTGAGGAACAGTTTCCACATCTTGCTTCTGTAAGAGGATGTTGACCTCCAGTCGTAACAGCGGCAGTTGGAAACTGGATGGTTTCAGAGGTATGGATGATGGAGGACTGATAAACCTTGGACGAGATCTATTGCAAACAATATTCAGAACCCAGGAGCCTTGTGTTATGGTTTGTCACTCTGATAATATTGGATGCTTCCCCCCACCAGAGTGGGTAACAGAAGAAAGGGAAGTAATGATTCAGGGTTTTGACCTGGATGGCTGCTTACCTCCTTGAGCAGGCTGCTGGGTACGATTGATAGGGTCTTTGGTGCTTTTGTTGTGCACCGCTTTGCTGGTGGCCTTGATACCAGTGAAGAAATTGAACCCTCTGGGAATAAAAGCAGCGTTGGTAGAGTCAGAAACATTTTCTGTGTTTCTGGGTCTCTCTAAACCGACTGCCTTTAGAGTGTCCATTTCTGCCTTCATCCGTTCCATTTCATCATTGGTGTGACTTCCAAAAAGTGGTACAGGAGAATGGAAGATTTAGTATCCTCTGTAGTGATTCTGGCTTGAGGGATGTAAGGCAGAGCCAAGAGTATCTTCGAAGAGAAACATGGTGGCAGTACTCATGAGCCACTAATAGGGCAGAGTCTGCTGCAGCATTACAGATCTGGTTAGATATGATTAATCCCTCATTTAGGATTTCCATTAAGTCCTCCCTCGTATTTCTAGTTTTATGTTTTGCCAACTGGTGAATGAATTCCCAGAGTAACTTGTCGTATCTGCCTAGAAGTGCAGTGGTGCTGGCTGCTTTCATGGTAGTTGCTGCTGTACTGCACAGTTTACGACCCACGGATTTCAACTTCCGACTCTCCTTGATGGGAAGTACTGTAGAAGTAGTGGCATGTTGTATTTTTGCTGCTACTATAATCACCAAATCTAGTGTAGGATTTGTCCGGAGAAAAGCAGGATCTTGCTCTGGAGGGCGATACTTCTTTTGAAGTTTGGATGGTGCTGGCTTAACCGAGGCTGGTGTCAAGAAGAGTTCCATAGCCCGTTCAAGAACACCTGGTACTAGAGGCCTTGATGCTGACCTGTGTTGTAGTTTCAAAAATGACTGATGGCGTTGGAGTCGACATAGGGATGTTAAGTTTTGCTGCTTCCCTCACCAGAACCTCTTAAAATGTTGTGACATCCTCTTCTGGTGATGTGTGGAGGTGGATAGTCTGAGAGCACTGGGGAGTATAATCCTGTAGAAGTGGGAGGCATGTCCATACTGATGCCTTGACCGAGATCTTCTTGGGGAATGATGACGGGATTGCCTGGATGAGTCGGGAGAGCATCTTGGGCTCTGATAGTACGATCTGGACACAGATCTGGGTGCTGGAGTTGGAATCAGTGCCGTAGGTGGTGGTGGAAGTGGTGCAGGAGGATTAGGAGAAGGCGGCTAGTGGTGGAGAACCTGCTTGAGCTCCTGATGAAGGGGAGTACATTCTATAGTATTCAGAATCTGTGGAGAAGTAGATTAGACTTCTTTTTCTTGCATCTTGTAGCCTACACAATGTTGAAAGGGTTCTCGATGTCGACCTGGCGTCTCGTTGGAAGAGTGTGCCTTGATGACCTCCTTGATGACATCGATGGGCGCACAGGCCTTGAAAAATCTACTCAACCACTCGCTATGGCGAGTTTTATTTTATGAGGTCGAGCTATTTTTAGATCCTACTCGCCCCTTTTGGGGAGTGAACAAAGAACAGGTGTTCTGTTCAGTCAGAAACTGAATTAGCAATTAAGATGCTGTTAAATCTTATTTTTGTCATATTTGCTCTGTGTTCAGAGACAGAGATCAAAAGTCAGTTTGTCTTCTTGCAATGCAAATGCTTTTCCTTGTGACTGCAGAGTTCCAGGACTTTGTAAGGTGAACTGTCTGACCTATGTGAAATGAAAGGCTCTTTGTATCAGTTTTTTCTGTAACACACAACATTTATATAACTAAGTCAACTTTAGAAACATTTAAAAATGTTTCAGTAGCTGTGAAAGACCATTTGTTTGTGTGATGAAAAAAATATTTAATAGGATAAAAAAGTAAGAGCACTTTATTTGGTGATTTGCTCATAACTGTTTTTTGAAACCTGATTTTCACTGATTATTGCTAATACACTATATAGTTTTATCAGTAAAGCTGCAAGTTAGTGGGAAGGTTTTTTAACATTTCTTGGAGATTAACTGTCTGTATATGACAGTGCGCTCCCACATCATGCTTTAGTAATATATTTATTTTAAAAAATGTAATAAAAATGAATATTTAAACATAAGCTGAGAAACACTCTTACCCTGATGGCAAAGCTATTAATAAACTAAGAGGCAAGTCGTGCATGGAGCATGTGGACCCTATATGTGGGCTAGATTTATCACACATGGAGCAAAAGTTTAGTGGATTGAATTAAACAAAAGAGGATTTTTTACAGCAGAAATGCTGAACTCCCATATTTGAAGGTGCACTTATATGTGAGAATGAAGAAAAAGGTGACTGTAAAATACAATACTGCCTATGATCACACAGTTTGAGACTCATTTCTAGGTCAAGTACATTGCAGTTAGGTCGAGTAGATTATTCAGGCTAGTAAAATTTTTATGATTTTTCGAGGCCTGTTCCTTTGACATCGTACAAGGTCTGCTGGTTGACGGTGGTGTCATCAACGTCTATGCTTATTGTCTTGATGTTACTCTGCGGCATTTCCTCGACGTCAGCCAATGGAAGGACGGCACGCAGGTAGGTGTGCCGTAGCTCTCCTCAATGTCAACTGGGACCAGTGACGTTTTTCTGATATTTTCTTCCTGGCATGCCCTCCAGATGCAGCTAACCGAGCCCTGGAAAAGGTCTAACCCTCTCCTCACTCTGAGATTCCACCTTCAGACTCCATCTGTTGTGTCCTTCCCTCCTCTGTACCATGAAGGCAAATCTTCTCCCAATACTTCAGGTGCACCTGGAAAAGTTACTGCAGTGGTGACAAATCTCAGGAACATGACTTTCAGGGAGACAGAGAATACACATCTCATGAGGGTCTGTCTTGGCCATTTTTCTCCCACAGGCTGGGCATCTGTCTATCAAGAGAAGGCATTTATCTGTCAAAATACATCTATTTACTGTCAGGAGAAAACAGAAAAAGCTAGAGAGAGACCAGAAGCGTCGTGCAAAATAGTAAACAAGTAATTTTAGTTGAAAATTTTTAGCCAACATTTGGCCAAACCACCTCCTGCTCCGCATGAGTGGTCTCTAGGTTCTTAAGCACGCAGTTTCTATTTTATCTCATATAATGGCACCCTAAGGTGCTACAGTGCCCTGCCTTTCTTCATCTCTCTCTTCTAACAAAAAAGGGTTTGTGAAATACAACTATGCTGTTTTACAGAAAAAGAATTAAATTATATACATATTTATTCTCCTGGCCCTTTTTTAAGTACGAGATGAATAATTGGGCCATTGATGCCTGTTCGTATAGGCTGTATAATATTTTTCTCTCTTAAGTGACTCTGCAGGCCTTCCCGAAAAAAGGCGAACATCTGCACTTAAGAACATGTATTGTGAAAAAGTGCTCTGGCGTCCCTGCACATGAGCAGGACTATTATTGCAAAATAATCAGCAACCGCAGCAGCAGCTTAACAAAGATGTCCCTCTAGAGGAAGAGGATGGCAGCAAAAACAACGTTCCTAGTCATGGAGCAAGTTAAGCAGCCACTCAAAACAATAAGGACAACAGTTCCTCTCTTCTGTTTGATGCTCTGGTGGAAGGGACTGTATCAAAATAATTAAGAGTGAATCCAGATAACATTAGACAAGTACGTTTTGCAAATCATTGACCACACATTTACTATGCAATTATAAAAACTCCTCTCAAAATTCTACCAAAAAGAACAGACATCAACTGCATGCATTCAGAGAGTTTTCAAATCGGATAGAGATTTCTAGTTGTAGATTCCTTACCTTACAATTTCCCCCAGGCATGAGTCTGGATCTGGAGATTTTTCTCAAGCAGTACCCTTGCACCCCATCAGGTGGTGTCAGTTGACTCAGCGTCCATCATTGCAATCGTGTTCAGCAGATATGGCATTGTGGGTCGTATATAGGCGCCACAAGCCTTGCCACTCCTGTCAGTGATGTCCTTCATGGATCCCTACCTGGTCTCTGGTGTTTGGAGCTCCACCACAACCTGAAGTCGTGCTCCCAGTCAAGAGGAAGGCTCCAAGACTGTTTGAGGAACCCTCACTCTGCGTTGTCCTATTCTAAATTGTCGGGACGCTTGGATAAGCACAAGAAGAAATCGAAGAAGAGGAAACGTTCTTCAACTTCGCCCCATCGGTCAGATGATGCACACAGGAAAAGGAGCTCTAGACCTCCATCCTCGGAGCCTCCTTCTGGGTCGACTCCGCAACTCCCTGAGTTTCTGGGAGTAGTACTCTTCATGTGACTGTCATTACAGCCTACCGAAAAGGCCCAAATCAAAAGTCCTTTTTCACAATTTCAGTCGTTCAAACACTAGGGCTGACATTCTAGCAGGAAAGGAGTTATAAAAACCTGTGTGCTTGACTCTCTGTAATAATAAAAGTGTACTAGTCAGATCTGTTAGATTTTATTGACATATGACCTGAAGTATCAGCTTTTTAATCTGTTATACATTTATGGCTATCAGTGAGATGCTGCTATGCGGAAAATAGTTACCTACTGTAATCCTGGTTTTGCATTGTGTGAATCCTCGTTAATGTTACAAAAAAAAAAGCTTTCATGCTCCGTACATGTCTGTCTCTATTAAATATCGATTTCTCCTTTGTTAATTAAGCCTTCAAAAAAAAAACACTGAGGCTGTGGCTCAATCTCTTAGTACAAAGCTTGCTGGGAGTTGAAAGCTGGTAACTTGAAGGAGCAGTATGCCTTTTTTGACCTAGTGTGCTCTTAACTGGACTGTACTATAATAGGAAAGTTTCATTTTCCATCTTTTTTTTAGGAACTACATTTTCTACTAGAAGGCTACAGTGCAGTATCCCCATCATCCAGATCCAAATCAATTTATAGAGTGGGGCTTATCACCCAGGGGTTCTCAGGCGCTAGGAAGTTTGATGCTGTGAGCTGGATGGCTATTCCGCAAAGGTCCTTATACTCTCCTTGCTTCTAACCTTTGAGCCTACCTTTTGTTTATCACATTGAGTTCTTGCAAATGCAAGATATTTATGTATGGAAATAAAACTTGAACAAGAACTTGTTGTCAGTGAGGGCAGAGCTTCAGTTTGAAACTAGATCAAAATGTTCTCGTTTGTACTGAAAGTGGAGAACAAGAGTTTCAACATATTAGCCCAAACCTTTAGCATTTGACGTATAATGATTATATTGCTATAGAGTGGCTGGTTTGTTTTGGAGATTTCTGCACACATTTAATCTATTCACCTTTTTAGTCGTTCTTCAAATTATATTTGCATTCCTATCTTTAGTGCTGTAAACTGAGTCAGGAAACCCTTTGCCAAATTTATTGGTAATCTTGAGCTCAGCCAGGCTTTGATGGCTGTCACCCTATCTTTGTGGCAGTCTTCGTATCCGTATTTCCCTGAAATGTCTCAAATTCTGCAACTAACTAGCTTTCTCTTTAGACTGAATATTCAGCCTACCATTTTGCCTGCCTCAGCCCGTCTTTTTCGCTTTGTAGTTTGCCCTTTGTCAGTGTCAGTCTCTCTGTTCCCCGCAGATTGCCTCTTTGTAGCTTTCTGCTGATTTGCGTAGTGGTCTAACTCCCTAGCTGTGTCTCTGTCTTACTGGGTCTTTTTGTCCGTGCTTTTCAGTATTGCGTTATTTGGGCTCTTCTGCCATACCATGAGCCACTAATCTTCGTACGTGCATTGAGAGGATGTGGCTGAAGTCAGTATCTTCTGTACGTTTCATAATAGGTTCAGGAACCCTGAAGGCATAATTAGTCAAATCTTAAGCATAAAAAAATCCAGTGAGAAATGTATCTGAAGACTTAAACATATTTTACCTGGTGGACATGCTGTTACATAGTGACTAAACATTTTGTCATAGATATGCGCTAGAAAACGTTGTCAGTATCTTCACTCCTTAAAGCACAATATCTTTCCCTCTCATTGTCGGCTTCCCTTCTATATTAGTGCATGTCTTCTCCCAAAAAGGTTCAGGGAACTCTCTCGGGTCTATCAACTTACTGTTGCACAATATTGTCCCAGCAGAATTGCAGTAACGAATAATCATTTCCCTCAGCCTTCCACTAGAGCATTACATACTCCTTATCATGAGTGCAGCCCTTCTGCTTACCTTTCTTTACTGCCAAGTCTGCTGTTTGTCATGGAGTCTCTTCCCATCACAGATGTACAGTTGTATGATATCTGAGAGTCTTGCTAGGTTTCTTGTAATTGGTGAATGTCTTTTGTCCCCACTGTGTGTGTGTCATGTTTAGGTTTTTTGCCCCACTGCTGGCTATTTTCAACTTACTGAGGCTTAATTGTTTACTTTAGTTATTTAAAGTATTGAGTAGAACACTTGCAACAACGAATGTGTGTTGCAGCTGGCACATTTCGAATCTGAGGCGTTGTACATTTAACAGTCTGGTTTGTGTGTTGTGATTGAGAAGGGATGGCGGAAACTAGGTTGTGAGCAGGTAATTGGGGTGTATTTCATAGTAAAATGGATGCAGTTCTTGTTTCTGGGTACCACTCCCTTTTCTCAACTAATCAGCAGAAGTGGTGTGGCTGAGCCACAGCTACCAAGCCTGCAGCCGAGAAGGATTTTGATCGCATTCCTAATACCCACCTCCACAGAATTATTTGTGGCTACAAATGATTGAAAGTACATGACAACACTTACACTGATAGCAGTTATAAGACGATTCAGGGCCCTACCACCTACGGTAAACACTTATACCATGAAATGTGTGGTATGATTGGACATCTGCAACCAGCATTGCTGCTTTAATCAACACCTTAGGCACTGTCCCTGCCTTTAGTGCCCACTGACAATGGAGCACTAAATATAATGTATATAGTTATGTTTACTTGGTCACTACTGAATTGCAGTGTTACTGTACCAACATTTAGTTTGAATTGGAGTTTTGCCAATGTAAAGCCCATCTAACAAGTGATGGTAGTAATGGGCCTGAGACTTAAGTGTATGGAAATACTAGCCCGTTTTTATGTCAAAGGTTTGCCAGTTACGTTTGACAGGCTTCCTGGTGCTTCACGTCTGCTTGTGTGAACTTTTCCATTAGGAAAACAACTTGGAATTTGGTTCATCTCCAAGCACACAGCTGTTTACTACTGATGCTGTAGGATTCAGTTGTAATTTTAATTCCCTCATTTCTTATTACTTCATATTCTTATAAGAGCATACTGTGGTTCTTGTTTTCACTTACTGTCATCTGCAGTCATTCGTCTGTGTTGCTAGCTCTTTGCATTGGCACAATTGTTCAGTTGCCAGATCAACCACAAATTTGCTTAGTAAAGTTGTTCTAATGTGTTGAGGCCAGTATAAACGTTACAGCTCTTTGTGTTTGATTGTATTCACAAGCTAGGAATATTTTCTTGTCAGAATGATTCGGTGGTCTTCCCTGTTAAGGTATCGATATGCTGCCTAGGCCATGCTACTATTATTGTCACAGGTCGATACTACATAAAAGTTTGGGTATGTAAAAACATGTATGACCTTTATTCTAGATTGTAGTTCTTGCAGCGGATTGATATATCTTATTGTGATGCAGTTTAGAGGTTACAGTAACATTTTAGTGACAATAATCAGATTCTAAATGCCAGTAGGTTAACAAAGAATATCATGGTATGATTCATAGGTGTGATTTGAGGAGAATGGGTTGTATCAGCAGAACACCATATATTTCCCCATTTCCGATGACTTTCTAAATGCACTTTTCCCTCTCTAGCATGTAACTCCTCAGTGATTTACAAAATACCCTGATAACGTTTGTTATTCATATTTTATTAATTGAGTACTGATATTCCTGTTCGCCTACATTATGATTGTAACCATTTGCATTCAACACCTTCGTTTATAAGAAGACTTATTCCCCACATGTTGAAGAAAATGAAGTTCAAAGATTCTGTTGAACTGCTGTCTTTCTACACCTTTACAAAGATCTCTTTGCAACCATGATCAGTTGAGTTTTATTTTTATTTTATTAGGATTTTTTTCGTTTTTGTGTGAAACAGATGCCAATTCAATGAAATAGTTCTAAAGGGGTTTTCAGAAGTAATTTTCATTATGTGACCTACATGTTCAACACACTGGTCATGTGTCAAATTGTTTGTGCTAATAATCCCATGCTCTGAAATGTTGGATCACTTCTATTGAACGACTGGGTAGAAAACATAAAATAATTGGTTCCTCTTGCCGTTTTTACTTTATCTATTTTCTGGACTATGAATACTTGAAAGTTTTGTTATGCAATTTTTGAATATTGATGTGCCTCTTTGTAGTCACGATCTTGAGACACTTGTAGGCACTGCAGTAGAATGAGTTTTACCGATTTGAGTTGTTTTTCTGTCTGCATTAATGTTACTACTTTGGCCCCTTATTCCTTGCTTGGCAATACAAAGAGATGCTAGCTTCATTTTCAGTGTTCTATCTCTAAAATAGTGCCTTACAATATACCTAGCCTATGTGTAAGTTTGATGTTTTCACTGATAATTTCACTTTTGAAAAAGGAAATGCAGTGGATACCATTTTGAAAGACATCCCAAAATCCCAAACTCTTTTAGTTCTAAGAGAGCAAGAAGCAGCCCTAATTGACAAATGCACGTTTTTTAACACACTGGTTTAGGTTGACTTGCTGTTTTCACAAGTGTTATGGTATTCTCAAATTTAGTATGCTGAGAGACCAAAATCATCAGAGCAATTTTTGGATTCTTTGTTACTTGTCTGTATACTATTAACATGGCCTCGGATATCACTACACATCATTTGGGCATGAAAATAAACAATGTAATCAATAGTTTTCTTTTGTTGTTTGTAAGTCTTCTTGTTCATAATATATCGTTTTTCAGCTCCCAATTAAATTTGTGTAAAAGGTTAATCAAAAGCAAATGTAATCGAATCCTTGTTCTTACTAAATATTATTTGGTGCATGTCATATTCATGATAAAGTATTTTTTTTAATTTGCCTATTTACTTGTCCGATAAACCATGTGTTTGCCAAGGCTTAATTTCTTCAGCACGCAAGCTTACATAGACACAGTCTATGTAATTTTTTTCTCATTGCTGCCCTTTGCCGTATACAAGAAGGCAACAGAAGAAATGCTTTAAAAAAAGAAAAATCACAAATGCATTACTGTACGAATTTGTGATTCATGCATGATCAGAAACAGTTGATCCCAAGACCACCTCTTCCCTACTACTACATAGAACACTTTTGCACAGCTGTTAACAGTTAAATGTTGTGTTAGTGTCACTACATGTTCAAGCATCTCCTTGCAACAGGACTCCAGTCATTTCTCTCTGCTTTAGGTATCTAATATGTTAGCACAGTTAGCGTATCATCTCTTCCCTCACAAGCGCTTCTATGTTTGTCTACTCCCATAGGTGCCCACATTTCCCCTCTCCTCTAACTTTCTATTTTGGGAATGCAGTTTCTGCACATTTCATAACTTAGAAATTGTACCAGAGAAAGTTTATTACATATGTTTTCGGCTTGAGTTCTCAAAGGCCAATTGCATGGGTATGTAGCTAGTTTTGTGATTTGTTCAATTAAGAATTTGCAGCATTTCAGCCGTCAGGAGCATCATGGGTGTTCATTTCTTAACAGTGCCCAGTATGGGTAATATTTTGTGATCTTGGTGGGGTTTGAGGCAATGATCAGAGGAGAATGTGGCCTCTAGGTGCCTATACTTCCCAACACTGAGTTTGGGCTTGCAACCTTACATTACAGCCTGCACCTGTTAGACCACATCAAATTTCCCTTGACAGGTAGACAGAGTTTTTCTCCTCTGCAGCATAGAAACAAATTGCTAGGTAGTTACCACGCAGCTCTCCTGGATCATACTTGACTTCACTTTGTGTACCTTAGGCCATGTTCCTGCTTTTGCGTCTTGCATTGGTGAAGTGTGAGATGTAGGTGAAGTCTTGCCGTTTCTGCTAGCTCCCTGTCTACATCCATAGAAATTGATAGTCACTTTTCATCTTTAACTCTGTTAAGCAGAAATTTAATACAACCCGTTGTTTTGAGAGATGATGTAGGTCAGGACTTAAATGTTCAGCTTTGTGAAAACATTTGAACCCATGAGGTCGATGGCATTAAATTGTTGCGTTTACTAGTATTACTCCCAATTGTACTAATACTCTTCTTTCCGTTTGTACTGCGAATTCACTTGGATTTGTACTTAACACTGGGTGATCCTTTTAGGTCTGCCTCAAACGAGTCTGTGAATGCTGAAAGCATGTTTCACCAAACACCTCTAGATTGAATGCTCATTTTTGTCAGACCAAAGGGAGAAACATTTTGTCTGGACATGTAGCATTACATTTCTGCAGATTTTCCTTCAGGTCCTCCCTTCAAACCCCCCCCACCCGCCCACCTAAAATATCACTTTTATTGTTTGGGATCTTACTATGAGCCTGTAGAAATGGGTTGCAATGCTGTTCACTCCAGACACTAGGGCTACTAGAACTGCAGCTTGCCTTTCTGGAGACAAACAAACTGTCTCACTGCATTGCTTTCATGTATCTGAAGTGGGTGTAATCTGTGCGAAAATGAACATGAGTCTAAGATTGGACAGATGAAGGAGGACAAGGCCATAGTTCGAACAATGCATTCAATGCTGCTCCTCTTTCTGCTGAGAGCTGTGCAAAAGTGCTCATGTCTCCTGGGAGTTTTCTAATGCAGGTTTGAAGGAAGGGTCGCTGTAGGTCAGGAAGTGCGAAGAGTCACTACTTTTAGTAACTTGTACGAATTTCACTGCATTTCTAGAAGTAGGCCAATTAAACAGTACTGTCTAGTTGGAATCTTGCCAGCTACTGCATAGCTTTCTTACATACATTTTATACTTTTCTTGAAACCATTCGTTATTGTGTAGTAGTTTTTCATTTAAGTAACCCCAATATTCACACAAAATTAAACCTTGCATGAATTCCTGAATGCTGATCCTATCTTGCACTAGCACAGTGCAGTTTTATCTTATTTATTATGGTGAACATATTCACTGTTGATTTATGTCCCCTCGAAAATTACTTTACAACCAGTTGTGTATATAGCATATTCTGAAAGAGTTGCTTCGTACTTGTTATGAAATGATGGAGTTGTTGTTTTAAAAAATATATATTTTCAGTCTGTTTTTATTTTTCTAACCACATAAGTATAATGATGTTTCGGCAGACAACAACCCAGCAGGTGGTGCATAAAATAAATGGAAATGTACATGGTAAATGAGTGTAACATGACTTTTGTAACCAAACATTATTGATGTTTTTGATTGACTTTGTCCCCTTCGTATTTAAATGTCTTCATGTATATTCTGCATACAGAACAGAGGAGTGTATATATTTTGCCTGTTTGCAGTTCTTCCACATTGGGTCGTACATTGGTGTTCAGGGTTTAAAGTTTACTGCCATCATGTCTTTTAAACGTAAGTTTAATTTGCTATTTTGTAACTTTTCTGAATGGAGGCACATTTAAGATTTGTATTTTATTAGTATTCGGTGTCTGTAATTACAAGTTAGCCTGTTGTCTACTTATTTAGACTTTTTAAATGGACTGGCTTTTCTAAAGAGTAAAGTCACCTTCACAGCATCGGAAACTATCTCTAAAAAGTTGATTTCAGCATCCAGATATTTGCTAAATATGTGTAAGCCCGTTTGCGAATTTGCACCAGACAGCCATTTTGCTGTGCTTAGTAGATTCCGATTCTGTCATTATATTAACCATCTTCGGAAAGTGATAGATGTATTCTATGTATAGTTAAGCCAAATGTTTTTTTTCATGGGGCATAGCAAAATCTACATCATAAATTTTGACACCTTACAGTTGAAGGAAGAGGAGGAACACATCGCAGGAGACACTTCACGGAGAAACACACTTGGCAAGCAGTTTGCTTCATGTGATTGAACTGAACTTCTAAGAATTCATGGATAACATGAACAGAAATAGATGTGAATAAAGCAAATCTGCAAATATGGTAACCAGTAGCTCTACTTTTATTTTTATGTTGCTTAACTGTTTTATTTGAACGAAACTTGTGATTTTCAAGTTATAACTTTTGCAACGTTATTACTGGTTAATCTACATTTGAAATAATAATCTCCAAGCATTTGGAAGTCGAGTAACTCATTGTTTTTATAGTTGTTTGTTGTTAAAACGTTCATGTTCTGATAATGTCTGTAAATGGTTCCACTTTGATTACAATAGATGTAGTGTTGTAATAAACTGTTTAATGCGGCCACTGTGTAAATATGTTCAAATTATTTGATGTTAACATACCTCAGGGACAGTACATTATTCATTTTTTTACAAAATAACTGCTAAAATATTGTGGCCTAAACATGCAGTAGCTTTATATTGGTTTATCATATTCATTGCATAATCTTTGCAAATAAACTGTTCTAAATACTTATTTGATATGGAGTATGCAACACTCTGATAATGTTATTTTTCTAGCTGGACATGTATGGTATGTAAAACATGCTGGGTGCATCCTATTCCAACATTATTTGTAAATTTCTATATATAGGATAGTAGTTATCAGAGGAGCATAAACATGTATTTGTACCCATGTGCAGCTACCCATGTATGGTCAATATTGCTATAATTTTTTTAATTGACATTGTAACAGTTTTGTGATTTTTAGTCTGTTCACCACTTTACAGTTGTACATTCATGGAAATATTTAAGGGCCTTAACCATGTTTCCTGAATGAATGTAACTGGTACAGGTACATTTCAATATGTACATTTAATGCAGATTGAGTTGGATCCCTGAATTCTATGATGCACATTTAGTTTTAATTTGTCTTGAGGTTTTGCAAACTATCTTTGAAACCAATCCTTTGTAAAGTGAATTAAGATTATTGTTTGCAAAGGAGCTGCATGTATAAAGCAAGATACATTTAGCTACATTCTCTCTAAGCATGGATATTTACATAACATTATTTGACAAGGCTTCCCGCTGCACATGGATTTTCATTCTTAATTTGGTTTCAGGTTTTTTCAAAACCTCAGAAAAAGGCTTGGGCACAACACCTTCATTGAATCCTATTGTAAATTGTAAATATAGTTTGCAAAGTATTGCAAGAATGTGTTTTTTGTAATGGTCACCTTTCAAGGTGGTCTAGAGATGGCTGTTAACATTGGCTGTGCCCCTGTGCTAACACCTTTTTTGAAATTTGGAATGATTGGTGGTTTTATGAATGGAAACATTAGTGTTTGTCATACTGTCACAAACATTTTATATTCTTGTTACTGTGAAATGTTACATTTTATTTTTTTGTAAGGTAATGGCATTTTGTCGAACAAATGAATACTTTGCATTGTCATGCCAATGTGAGTACTTGAAAAAGCACATTTGCTTATAGGGGCTTTGCTCAAAAAGAATAAAGGTTTGAAGTCCTTGATATTATATGGGAAAGAAATGTTTACCCATCCTGCAAATTATTTCAAATTCTTTAAACATGCAGGTATTAGTTGAGGTAAGTAATAAACCAGCTTATAGTTAGCTTATAACAAATTACTTAATTAACTTTGTATTGTCTCAGTGATGTTTGCTACATGTTTAGAGTCTTAGTATTTTCTGAGTATGGCCCAACCTCTTCCATGGTTTCTAAGCTGTGTGTCATCCATTTTATATCATGACAGAGTTTATTAAATTTCCCTGGTGTGCCATTTTATGTATAATTCTGACTGCAAATGAAGAATAATCTTGGGTGAAATGTTAAATAATGTATTTCAGTCTATGAAGACAGGTCTTATTAATGCTAAACCTGACTATTTGATTCATTATTGTTCCTCTGCGCTGTTCTGTTTTGGAGCATAGTAATTTTATTGCTGATCATGGCATGTTTGCATTTTTCTCCCTAATATGTTACTCTGACGGAACACATGATGAAATGGATATAGTTATTTTGCACTTCTGTTGTCCATATTTGGTGTGCCAGTATCCTCTGATTTATTAACAACTCTGTGAAAAGATGCCTAACAAAATACACTCCAAAATATTATGAGATCACAACAGGTCTAATCCAAGATAAGGATGTAGTAGAAGAGTGAATATGCTGCTATGTTGCTTACAACAATTGTTTAATTGGAATTGGCAGTTCCACTTGGGATTTGTGGTAAATACAATGACATACAAACAAAGGTGGCTCTGTGAAATAAAATATTTGCCTAACATCACACAGTCTTGTGAAGCAGGGATTGATCCCACGTTTTCCATTGTCACAGAAAGACAAAGTCATTAATTGTACGTTTTACTTAAAAAATATTCAAAGTACATAGGCACAAATTGCAGTTGGTCAGATAGAAATTTCAGTCAAACTGCTAAGCCCAAAATACAGAGAATTATAAATTCAGGAGAGTTCAAAAAACAAAATGGCCAGAATTTCGCTTTCTAAGAGTGGGGTAAAGAACTTCTCCTTACCTCCCAAACCTACACTCTGATAGGATTGTAGACAAAAGGTTGGTAGGTGTAGATAATACAACTTAGTGTCTCTTTATTATTTTCTATGTACATGTATACCTTTGTGTAGTCATGTATCTTTATATGTGTTACTTTACTCCTACTGTAGAAAAAAACTTTGACTCTCTCCAATCCACTACTGCCTCATCCTATCTCTTTCAGTATATCCTCTACCTCCACTCTTACTCATCCCAGAACCTCTTTGTACTACTATGACCTCCCTAACAACGTCTTCTGGTCTCCTCTCTCCTCTGTCCCTCCTTGTGTCACCCAAAACCTTATTTTACTACTGTGATCTCCTAAGTGACACGTTTGGTACTGTTCCCTCCTTTATCCTATTCAATCTAACTAACAGACTTGCATGTCCGAACAAATTAACAGCTTATATTTCCATACACCAATCCATGTTGTGTTCGGGAGAAGTGTGGTACTGGCTAAAAAGTGCTTCAACGCCTCCTCAGGGGTATGAAGCAACTTTATAAATAGAGTTACAATTTTGGAAGGTCTGGTATAGTACCTATTAAACTAGTATATCTCTACTATGTTGTTTTTGATGTTCTCTTTTGGTGCAATCAGTATGATTTACAGAAAAATTGCTGCCAACTACCAGACAGACCATAAAAATACCTTTATCCAGTCCTTTTTTTAAATCATGTTTATCAGAATAACAATAATTGGTATGCACTTATTTGTAATCAGCAAGGTAAAGGCATTTTTTTGGTCAGGATTTCAGTTTTTCAGTTTTAATTTTTTTTATTTGATATTTGTAGATTTTCTTGTTCCTAATGTACAAACCACAGAAATGTTGACACTTAAGCTTATTTTTCCGCTGTCTGGTACTTTTGCTTTCCTTTGTGAATTGCATCTGTTAAGTTTTTCAGAGATGCCTGTTTCCTACATATTATTAGTATACTTGTCGATATTTTCTTCAGATTTCACTTGGTCTAAATATGGCCATTCCACAACACTTCTGTTTAGCACTGCAAAAAGATCACAGTCAAATGTTTGCTTATGAGAATGACCAAATAAACTTGTTTTGGTCGATATTTCTTAATTTGGTAATTAAGAGCAGCTTCCTATATGTTGTGAAATAATTGAATTAATGTTGTTTAAATATATGTTCAGTTCCATATTTTATTAGAGTTCCTGCCCCTGGCTCTAAGTATACAGAACCAGGACTGAAAAGCATTTATGCCCCACTCAAGGAGGCAAAGCACTTCATGGAACCAGTTTGAGCTCTAAGATGGCCAGCCATTATGCATATGGTCATCCACCAAGGCTGCAAGCAGATACTTCCAAATAAACTCCGGTTGCAGAAATTGCATCATTCTAAAAGTGTTAAACATGCATAACCTGATGACCAGGGTTTTCAATTGTTTCTTGTTGATGAATTACCTACATTTACTTGTGAAAACCTGCTGAGAAAAATATATCTAAGGAAAACTTGATGTGTTAACTTTATACACATGCTACGGTCTGTGAGTAGAGGCACTAGTCATTGCCATAATTTAGTATGGGATAAGGCCTGTGCGCAGGCAGACTTTGCGTATATTTAAGCCAGGGTTTATTATGGTTTTTTACAGATCACTTTTATGGTTGGAAACCAGTTTTCTTTAATTCCACCTGGTTTGCTTAATATCTTTATTGGTTTTGTTAAGCCTCGGATAGTGGGAAACCACTTAAAAGCACTTAACAATAACAACAAAATATTTTTCACTATACTGAGACTAATCTATTGGTAAAACACTTCTTCCCAATTTTAGCATAACTAAACACGATGGTGGCTGTAGGAAAGTGCCTCTTTCTGGCATGGTTACCTCCCACTTTTTTTTGCCTGGTATCTGATGTGATTTCAACTGAAAGTGCACTGGGTTCCTTCTATCAGGTCCCCAATACCAGATCTCTTCCCCAGTGCTGTATAATTGTTTCCCCAATTGGTTAATCACTTAGTACCCTCTATAAGTCCCTCGTAAATGGTACCCCTGGCACTTAGGCACTGCTGTACTGAAGAGGGTCCCTAAGGGCGTCAGCACGAATTGTGCCACCCTAAGGGACCCCTCACCAAGCACATGCCAGGCTGCCATTACAGGCTGTGTGTCTTGGTGGAGACAAAAATGAAAACATGACATGGCAGCCGGTGTGCCATGTCCCCTAACACTGCATGCAGTATATGTAAGTCACACCTACAGCAGGCCTTACAGCCCTAAGGCAGAGTGAATTATATTACTTGTGAGGGCATATCTGCAAAAGCCCCTGCAATGTTTTTTGTTGATTCTTGGATATAGTAAGTGGACAGGGAAGCCATTTTAAATGCATTTGCTGCAAACTGGTCAGTACCAGTTCCCCTGCTTCGTGATGGCTTCACTGAAGAGAGGGATGTTTGTTATCAAACATCTTGTGTTGCTATGCCCAACACTGATTCCAGCAATTAATTTATCAATACATGCACACGCAGGGCACGTTGAAGGTTCCCCCTCAAAATCAGCCTCTGGTGTGCTCGCTGACTAGTTTGAGCCAGCCTGCCACCACCAGACACGAGTCTGACCCTCTAAGGTGAGAGCTTTTGCTCTCAGGTGGTCAAACACAAAGCCTGCTCTGGGAGGGTGGCCTGCAGATCTACATTCCAAGGTGGGAAGCTCTGGGGCCTTTTTGGGACCTGGACAGACAGTAAATTTTGTATTCAGAGAGGTATGTTCACCCCTCATGTCGGTCCCGATTTCAGAATCTGCCATCTTGGTGTTGGCATATTTAGGAACTCTGGGACAGGGTTATGCCCACTTCCCACAGGAAGTGGTCATATAGGGAGTATAGTGACCCCAAAAGTAAGTAGCCCATTGGCTACTACTCTGCACTCCCCAAAACACCCATAAACTCAGTATTTAGGGGAGCCCCTGGCACCAGAGAAGCAGATCCTGACAAACTAGGAAGACAAATGACACTGAAGAGCCACAAAAGTAGAAGAGGAGAAGCACAGTTGACGTGGTACCAACCTTGCCAGCCTATCTGCATCCCTCATCGGAACTTGTACCAAAGACAACTCATCATGCAGTTGTGTCTCCAGAAACCCAGGAGGACTGCCTGCCTGCCTTTGAAAAAGACTCAAGGTCTCCTGTGAACAGCTGACTTGTTCGCCTCCAAATGCCAAAGAAAGGACTCTGAAGCCTCCGGAACTGCCAAAACCTGACACCTGAAGCCACCACTATACCAGTCGCCTCCATCCAAGTGGGCCACCTTTGCTACCAAGGTTCTCCAGCCCTCCAGAGTCCAAGTCCATCGTGGTTTCAACCCTCCTGGACTCCCCGACGACTCCTGCTGCCTCTGCATGCAGCCCCCATTCTACTGCGACCGCTCGACTAGGGAAAACCTGACACCGCTGCACCCGTTGCCCCTGACCCATGGAGCAAAGGACCTGTGCCCGAGCATCATGAGGCCTCAGCCCCACTGTTGGTTTAGCCCGACTGGCTTCCTGGTCAAAGCCTGCAGCCTCTTTTCGCAGTGACCGGTCTCCATTGAAACACATTGGCCACCCAACGCTGTCTTGTACCCAGCCACCCATGTGCAGCTGGTTGGTGTGTTGGTGGTGCTGCCTTGGACCTTGCCCACTACTCGCCTTATCTCTCGGGACTGGTCTTGTAAATTGTTGTACTCTACCTGTTTGCAGAACTTTTTTTTTCCTCCCATAGGAAACTCAGAAATTGCACAGTGCCCACTTCTCAACTTATAAAGAATTCCAATTTAAAAACATATTTACCTGAACAATTTTTCTCTGCATAAACATATATAAAGATACTTGCTATTTTTATGCATTAGTGTGAATCTCCTTCTTGAGTTGTGTTTCATTCATTGACTATAGTGTATATTTGTAGATGTCTTGTACTCCTCTCTGTTTGGCCTAAGGCTGCTCGACCACACTACCTCCAAATAGAGAACTTTGGGATTGGATAGCAAGCCCTGATTCACTCATTGGGGAACCTCTGAACTCTTAACATGGTATATCTAGTTATTGACATACCACATAAAGAGCTAGCTTCCTACCGTTGCAATGTAAAGAAGGTCCTGGGGATGAAGCTGAAATCCGTTAAAATTATCCAGTAGCTACAGCCATCTGATTCCGTAAGCATAATACCCATGCCCACTGTGATTTAAGTAGCAAAACATGCTGCGCTTAACTGCCTGGGGAATGGCGTGGGTCCTTTGTCAGAGTTACGGGGAAGGAAGGCGATTCCTGGTGTGGAAGGCCTAACTGGCATAGCCCATTCTGTGACAGGTTAACGCTCCTTCCTGGAGGCAAGTGATTCGGGGCTGGCTTCTGCTTGCTGCAGTTAGACTCATCAGCTGCTGCAATTGTGCAGCCCATGCCCCCTGATCTACATCATGAGACGATCTTGTGCTGAGCCTAGCCAGAGCGACATGACCAGAATGAAAACAGAGGCTAGATTCAAGTTGGCGGGGCATGATTAGTCTCTTGGACAGTCTCCAAGCTGTGGGTGCCATTGCAGGGTGGCCTTCCCCTGGATGTCCACTGCATTGATGTTTCTAGGCTGCAATTAACTATACCTGTTGATATCACCTGAACTTGGATGCTAACATCCCTGACTCCATGTACAATTGCCCCGAGTCTGTGATTTATTTATTTTCTTGTTTTGACCATTGGCCATATCTGAGCGGCACATGGGATACTGGACACACTGGCTGCAGAGCAATTGGTCCCCCGCCCACATCCATTCTTCAGACTCTGCAAACTGTGGACGTTGAGGTGCATGACATTAGTGAAAGATTGCAGTCATTGTCAATTTGTCGCTAACTGATATAATTTGGTGCAGACTGAAGACCGACATTCCAAACTTAAATTTGAAAGTAACAAGAAGCTGACCAGATTGCAGGACCCGGGATCTGATGGCAGTCTCTCCATCCAGCACTGGCCAAAGCAACAAAACAGAGGAACCAGCTGACATACAATCCTTGTTGCTGGAAATGAGAAGCAGCCCACAACCATTGATGACAACAAACTCTTACACACTGTCTTGGTGATATGCAGGACCACTTAGCCCAACCACGTGCCCTCCTGGACATGGAGGAGTGCCGAATTTCAGATATCCATTCCACATTGCAGGTGAAACTTTAGAGGGAGTTGAAGAAAGTTGAGGATAAGAGCACAGGCTTGGAAGCTCGCTTACATTAATGAAATCCGCGCGTCACTAGAATATAAGAATCCGCCAATATGAACTGAGTGGATGACAAAATGGAAATTATTCTGCTGGACATCTTTTCCCTTGTAAATGTATCATCTGTGTTATTAATAGAAAAAGCACATCGCTCTCTGTTGTCTATTCCAGTCCCTGGCGCTTTGCCTCACCCAATACTTGTAAATCTGCACAATTACATGGATGGAGATAAAATACTTTAGATAACAGGAGTCAAAAACATAATACAGTAAGAGGGTTCTTAATTTTCTTCTTGCCTCATTTTTCCCAACCAGTACAAGAAACTTGCAGGAAAATAATCCCACCAGGAAGAAACCGCCTTAAAGACAAGTCTCATGTTCTTGTGTCCTCAGTGAAAGGGACTCCTTAATGGGGAAAAATATATCCACGGCTAAGCAGGGTTAAAGGGGAAAGCTCCCCAACACTCCAGTCAAGTCATTTCAGTAATGAGAAATGGCTATTTACTGCTTCTGGTTGGATGTTCGACATCCAGTGTCACCTGTACCACCCAACTTCTTTCCCACTGCAAACCTCTACTTCGGGCATGGGGCACGCTGCTGTATTGTCAGTGTGAATGCCTGAGGCTTAAGATGCCACTGGTATTCCAAAGATGAACTAATCTAAGACTGTTTCCATTGACGATTAAGCCTCTTATTGTTTTTCAGGGGAATAAGACTGGGTGCTAGTATCTAAAATAACAGCTCTGGTTACACCAGAATAAAAATTAGCAAACTGTGTTGTAGAAGGGATTTCCTTGTTGGATAAGGTTGTTACAGTATTGTTTCTTTGTGGATATCCACTGAGAAGTTAGGCTCAATTTAAGGGGGCGTTAAGAGGAGGTGGTAAGAGTGGAATGTAGGTGATATTTTACTAGACATATTTCACAGTGGCCTCTACATGACACACAAATCCCTTTGGCATGTACAGTTTCAAACGAGGTAGAATTTCCTCCTTTTGGCCAATTCATGCATTTGATAATCCGCTGACATATAAAGTAAAATTAGCAAGATTGGAAGAGGGTTGAATAATCATAGAAAAGCCATGATAGTGTTAGCATACCTGAGCAGACATGCTATTGATATTGTATTGATTCAAGAAACACATTTGGACGGCTTGGGTGTCAGCACATTTGCTTCCAGCTGGTATTCATACCTCTATTTCCCCTGCGTCTATGTACTAAGGTATAGGGAGGATATTTTAGCACCTTATTGCAGCTCCAGTTGGAAAGCAGAGGAGCTGGCACTAGTAGGTGTAGCTGAGTACTCGAAGAGCTACATAATACTATCCGGCGGAGTAAACTGTCAGACTTATACAGCAATACGTATCCTACAACTTGAAGTTACTTATTCTTTGGTCCATCGATCTCAGTTCAAAATTGACTTCTGTCCAGGTTTCAGAGATGTAATGGGTTTCGTGGAGTCCATTTCATACCAAACTAGAACACTATCAGACCATTCATCGGTTGTCCTTAATTAATGTTCCTGCAGTGTATGCTTGTGTGGAATGTGGAGAATGCAGTCATTCAAACTACTTTACTTGGTCTTCAAAGCAGAAAATCGACCAACCGTTAACACCTAGTTTGACTTAAACCAGGGCTCAGTGACTTCTGTTGCACATTGTGGAAAGCAGTTAGAGACGTTCTAAGAGGGGCCTGCTCATCGAAGAACCTGGCATTCTTAAATCATTGCGTGTCCAGCTGTCTTGCAGGAAATCCAAATTACAGCCCTTGAGTGGGAAAGACTGCTTGTTCCCAACCTACCTATAGTAAAAGAACTGAACCTAAAGGGCCCAGAATTCCACAAGTCAGAACACAGTAAAGTACATTTTGTGGGCAAATATACATCCCTTGGGCGATGTGGAGAGGGCGAGTGTCTGGGCCACATAGTGGCAGGTCTGATTTGTACAGCATGGTCAGCTACAGATGTAATTAAGATTAAAGGACTAAATGGCACACTACGTTATAATCACTGATGTTTTTACAAGACTTCACTAGGTTTTTTTAGTGAACTGTATAAGGCTAGAAGAAATACACATCGGAGATATATATATATGTATATGTTCGATGGCATGTGTAGCTGCAGATACACATGCTGTGCATATCCCGCCATCTAGTGTTGGGCTCAGAGTGTTACAAGTTGTTTTTCTTCGAAGAAGTCTTTTCGAGTCACGAGATCGAGGGACTCCTCCCATTTTCGGCTCCATTGCGCATGGGCGTCAACTCCATCTTAGATTGTTTTCTTTCCGCCATCGGGTTCGGAAGTGTTCCTCTTCGCTCCGTGTTTCGGTTCAGAAAGTTAGTTAAGTATCGGAAAAATTTGACGCTATTGTTTGCGTTCGGTATCGGGTTAGTTATAGCAGATCGACACCGAATTAAAGAAGAGCTCCGGTAGCCCTTTGGGTCTTCTATCCCCCGGCTGGGCCTGGTCGGCCCGACCGCGTGCATCTTCAAGGCTCATGGAACGGACCCCATTCCGCTTCTGCCCCGAATGACACAATAAGTATCCTTACACAGATCAGCATTTGGTCTGTAATTTGTGTTTGTCTCCCGAACACAAAGAGGATACTTGCGAGGCCTGTCGGGCATTTCGGTCGAAGAAGACGCTATGGGACCGAAGAGCTCGAAGACTTCAAATGGCATTGACGCCGTTAGGACAACACGACGTCGAAGAAGAGGAGACTTTCTCCATTGCCGACTCGGACAAGGCCGAAAGTGAGCAGCCGACAAACCGTGAGTAAACTTGCCCCGGCCAAAACTCACGCCAAAATAATGAAGGCCCAGGGGGCGCCACCGCCGGCAGGCCATGGCTTAACCCGTAAACTCAGTGACCAACCATCGGCACCGAAAAAGGACACACACACGTGTCGAAGTCATCCGACTCCGGTCGAGATACCAGCACAGAGTATACTCAGCACCGAGATACTGGCTCCGACCAAACTGGACACCGAGATACCGGCTCCGAGCAAAGTCTGCACCGAGAGATCGGCACCCCGAAACCGAAAAAAGAGGCTTCAGAGCCGAAAAAGACTGGAAAAAGTTTCAGTGCCGAAACACCCATCATCGGAGCCGAAACAAAGTTCTTATTCCGAAGAACAAGGCCTTTCAGCACAACTACAAGGCCATAAATTTGGACAAGAATTAGAGATGGGGGAGCCAGACCATACACAAAGAAGGCTCCATATTCAAAAAGATACAGGGAAAATAAGAACTCTTCCCCCTATTAAAATGAAAAGGAAACTTGCTTTCCAAGACACAGAGAAACAACCAAAAGCAAAGGTGGCGAAAGAAAAAACTCCACCACGTTTTTCGCCACAACCATCGCCACAGCACTCACCGCAACTGTCACCAATTGCAACACCCCCTATGATGCAATCTCCAACGCACACAGGGATGACCCAGGATGACCCAGATGCATGGGATCTATATGATGCACCAGTATCTGACAATAGTCCAGACTGCTACCCGGCAAGACCGTCACCACCTGAAGACAGTACTGCTTACATGCAGGTGGTGTCCAGAGCAGCTACTTTTCACAATGTAGCACTGCATGCTGAACCTATTGAGGATGACTTTTTATTTAATACTTTCTCGTCAACACACAGTCAGTACCAGAGTCTACCAATGTTACCAGGGATGTTAAAACACGCAAAACAAGTGTTTCAAGACCCCGTCAAAGGCAGAGCCAATTACACCTAGGGTGGAAAAAAAGTACAAGCCTCCCCCTACGGACCCTGTGTACATCACACAACAACTAACACCTGACTCAGTGGTAGTAGGCGCAGCACGCAAAAGGGCAAACTCACAGACTTCTGGGGATGCACCACCACCCGAAAGTCGAAAGTTTGATGCAGCGGGGAAAAGAGTTGCAGCACAGGCAGCCAATCAATGGTGCATTGCCAATTCACAGGCTTTTATTGGCAAGACATGACAGGGCTCATTGGGATGAAATGCAGCATTTCATTGAACATCTTCCCAAGGAGTCAAAAGCGTGCACAGCAAGTGGTGGAGGAGGGCCAAAGTATCTCCAACAACCAGATACGATCGGCAATGGACGCAGCTGACACAGCGGCCAGAACTGTGAATACAGCGGTCACTATTAGGAGACACGCATGGCTACGCACCTCCGGATTTAAGCCAGAGATCCAACAGTCTGTGCTTAATA
Organism: Pleurodeles waltl; assembly: GCF_031143425.1. Taxonomy (NCBI): domain Eukaryota; kingdom Metazoa; phylum Chordata; class Amphibia; order Caudata; family Salamandridae; genus Pleurodeles; species Pleurodeles waltl. The sequence continues at coordinate 839,188,526 of NC_090442.1, forward strand.
TGCCTTTTAATGGACAGCAGTTGTTTGGGCCGGAGGTGGATACAGCTATGGAGAAGCTGAAAAAGGACACTGACACGGCCAAAGCCATGGGCGTGCTCTACTCCCCACAGAGCAGAGGCACCTTTAGGAAGCCACAATTTAGAGGGGGGTTTCGAGCCCAAAGCACAGAACCTTCAACCTCACAAGCCAGACCCACATACCAGGGCCAGTATCAAAGAGGAGGCTTTCGGGGACAATATAGAGGTGGACAGTTCCCTAAAACCAGAGGGAAATTCCAAAGCCCAAAGACCTCACAAACTAAACAGTGACTTCAATGTCACAATTTCCCAACACACAACACCAGTGGGGGGGAGACTCACAGATTATTACAAAAATTGGGAGGAAATAACAACAGACTCGTTGGTCCTAGCCATTATCCAACATGGTTATTGCATAGAATTCCTACAGTTACCACCAAATGTGCCTCCAAGAACACACAACATGTCCAAACAGCACTTGGATCTATTACAACTAGAAGTCCAAGCGTTATTACAAAAAGAGGCAATAGAACTGGTACCCAACCATCAGAAAGGAACAAGGTCTACTCCCTGTATTTTCTAATACCAAAAAAGGACAAAACACTGAGACCCATATTAGATCTCAGAACACTGAATCTCTACATCAAATCAGATCACTTTCACATGGTGACACTTCAAGACGTGATTCCCTTGCTCAAACAACAAGACTACATGTCAACATTAGACCTCAAGGATGCTTACTTCCATATACCCATACATCCTTCCCACATGAAATACTGAAGGTTTGTAATCCAAGGAGTACATTACCAATTCAAAGTGTTACCATTCGGAATAACAACAGCACCAAGAGTATTTACAAAATGCCTTGCAGTAGTAGCTGCACATATCAGAAGACAGCACATACACATATTCCCGTATCTAGACGATTGGTTAATCAAAACCAACACTCAGGAACAGTGTCTTCAACACACAAAATACGTCATAGAAACCCTTCACAAACTAGGGTTCTCACTAAACTACCAAAAATCACACTTACAACCGTGTCAAATACAACAATACTTAGGAGCAACAGTCAACACAAAAAAGGGATTGCCACTCCAAGTCCACAAAGGGTACAAGCATTCCAAAACGTAATACAAAGCATGCAACCAAACCAAAAATATCAAGTGAAATTAGTGATGAAACTACTAGGCATGATGTCCTCATGCATAGCCATTGTCCCAAACGCAAGATTGCACATGTGGCCCTTACAACAGTGCCTAGCAACACAATGGACACAAGCACAGGGTCAACTTCAAGATCTAGTGTTGATAGACTGCCAAACACACACCTCGCTTCATTGGTGGAATCCTATAAATTTAAACCAAGGGTGGCCTTTCCAGGACCCAGTGCCTCAATACGTGATCACAACAGATGCTTCCATGGTAGGGTGGGGAGCACACCTCAACCAACACAGCATACAAGGACAATGGGACACTCAGCAAAAACAGCTTCATATAAATCAACTAGAACTACTAGCAGTGTTTCTAGCGTTGAAAGCATTTCAACCACTAATAGCCCACAAACACATTCTCGTCAAAACAGATAACATGACAACAATGTACTACTTAAACAAACAGGGAGGGACACACTCATCACAACTGTCACTTAGCACAGAAGATTTGCGATTCACAATCACATTGGCCTAATAGCGCAATACATCCCAGGGATTCAAAACCAGTTGGTCGACAATCTCAGTAGAGATCAAAAACAAATCCACGAATGGGAAATACATCCCCAGATACTTCAAACCTACTTCCAAAACTGGGGAACACCGCAAATAGACCTATTTGCAACAAAAGAAAATGCAAAATGCTAAAACTTCGCATCCAGGTACCCACAGCCTCACTCCAGGGGCAATGCGTTATGGATGAGTTGGTCAGGGATATTTGCTTACGCTTTTCCCCCCTCCCACTCCTTCCGTATCTAGTAAACAAATTGAGTCAAAACAAACTCAAACTAATACTAATAGCACCAACTTGGGCACGACAACTTTGGTACACAACACTACTAGACCTGTCAATAGTGCCTCATATCAAACTACCAAACAGACCAGATCTGTTAACTCAACACAAACAACAGATGAGACACCCAAATCCAGCATCGCTCAATCTAGCAATCTGGCTCCTGAAGTCTTAGAATTCGGACATCTAGACCTAACACAAGAATGTATGGAGGTTATCAAACAAGCTAGAAAACCTACTTCAAGACATTGCTACGCAAATAAATGGAAACGATTTGTTTATTGCTGTCATAATAATCAAATTCAACCATTACATGCGTCCGCGAAAAACATTGTAAGCTACTTACTACACTTACAAAAGTCAAACTTAGCTTTCTCATCCATTAAAATACATCTTACAGCAATTTCTGCCTATCTGCAAATTACACATTCAACTTCACTATTTAGAATCCCAGTCATAAAAGCATTTATGGAGGGTCTAAAAATGATCATTCCACCAAGAACAGCACCAGTTCCTTCGTGGAATCTCAATATTGTGTTGACACGACTCATGGGTCCACCATTTGAACCCATGCACTCTTGTGAGATGCAATACTTAACATGGAAAGTAGCCTTCCTAATAGCTATCACATCTCTCAGAAGAGTAAGTGAAATACAAGCCTTTACCATACAGGAACCCTTTATACAAATACACAAACATAAAGTGGATCTACGCACAAATCCAACATTTTTGCCAAAAGTCATATCACCGTTCCACTTAAACCAAACAGTGAAACTACCAGTGTTCTTTCCAGAACCAGACTCTGTAGCTGAAAGAGCATTACATACATTAGACATAAAAAGAGCACTAATGTATTACATTGATAGAACCAAACAATTTCTCAAAACAAAACAATTGTTTGTAGCTTTCCAAAAACCTCATGTAGGGAATCCAATATCCAAACAAGGCATTGCCAGATGGATAGTTAAGTGTATTCAAACCTGTTATGTTAAAGCAAAGAGGGAACTGCCTATTACACCAAAGGCACACTCCACTAGAAAGAAAGGTGCCACCATGGCCTTTCTAGGAAATATACCAATGACAGAAATCTGTAAGGCAGCCACATGGTCTACGCCTCATACATTCACTAAACATTACTGTGTGGTTGTGTTAACAACACAATAAGCCACAGTAGGACAAGCAGTATTACGAACATTATTTCAAACAACTTCTACTCCTACAGGCTAAACCACCGCTTTTGGGGAGATAACTGCTTACTAGTCTAGGCACAGCATGTGTATCTGCAGCTACATATGCCATCGAACGGAAAATGTCACTTACCCAGTGTACATCTGTACGTGCCATGAGACGCTGCAGATTCACATGCGCCCTCCCACCTCCCCGGGAGCCTGTAGCCGTTATAAGTTGACAATAATAAACTTGTACATTTGTTAACTTGTAAATATAACACTTTTAATCACATTATGTCATACATACTTACTCCATTGCATGGGCACTATTACTATATACACAACTCCTACCTCACCCTCTGCGGGGAAAACAATCTAAGATGGAGTCGACGCCCATGCGCAATGGAGCCGAAAAGGGGAGGAGACCCTCGATCTCGTGACTCGAAAAGACTTCTTCGGAGAAAAACAACTTGTAACACTCCGAGCCCAACACTAGATGGTGGGATATGCACAGCATGTGAATCTGCAGCGTCTCATGCCACGAACAGATGTACACTGGGTAAGTGACATTTTCCATACATACATACATATATATATATCTATATATATATAGATATATATATATGTATGTTCGATGGTATGTGTAGCTGCAGATACACATGCTGTGCATATACTTCTGCCATGTAGTGTTGGGCTCGGAGTGTTATAAGTTGTTTTTCTTCGAAGAAGTGTTTTCGAGGCACAGGATTGAGTGACTTCTCTTCGGCTCCATTGCGCATGGGCATCGACTCCATGTTAGATTGTTTTATTTCCGCCGTCTGGTTCGGACGTGTTTCCTTTCACTCCGATAGTTCAATTCGGCAAACTTTGAAAATGCTTCATTTTTCGTCGGTATTGTATCGATTGCGTTACATCTTCTACCGACACTTCGGTACCGTCGGAACATACATCTCTACTGGCCCTTCGGGGTGCGCGCACCTAACTCTGGCCTGGTCGGGCCGACCGCGTGGAAGCCTCATGGATCGGACTCCATTCCGATTATGTCCTCTGTGCCACGCCAGATTCCTTTATACAGACCAACACTTCGTCTGTAATCTTTGCCTTTCCCCAGATCATCGGAAAGAAAATTGCGAGGCCTGCCGATCCTTCTGATCAAAAAAGACACTTCGGGACAGAAGAGCACGAAGGCTTGAGATGGCGTCCAAAAGCTCTGAACATCTTGATGTTGAAGAGGAAGAGATCATGCACACAGCAGTCTCCGTTCGAGGTTCTGACTCCGACCAGGAATCCGAGGAAGACAGACCGGTCTCGGCAGGACAACAAGTGAGTACGCCTGCCCCTGTACCGTCCCAAAGACCAAAATATAAGGCCTTGGGTACGCCACTGCCGGAAGGCCATGGCTTGACCCGAAAGAAGACACCTGGTGACCAAACCGCCGGTTCGGCACCGAAAAAAAAGGCCACTCCTCCGAAACCATCGGAGTCGACGAAAGACTCTGTCTCAGACTCGAGCAAACACCGCTCTTTGGAGTCAAAATTTCGAAAATCACTTTCGGAGCCGAGACCATTCACAACACCATCCTTTTCGATAACGAAAAAGCCAGCTTCGGAGCCGAAAAGAGCAGGTTATACCGAGGGGCATGGGCTTTCTAAAACACTCAAAGAAAGCCATAAGACTTCTGAGGAGGACACCCAAGTACAGCCAATACTTGAAGTGATGGACGAAAGGCAAGCCAGGATTCATATTCTCAAAGAAACTGGCAGAATATTAACAGCACCTCCTTTAAAACCTAAGAGGAAATTAGCCTTTCAGGAGGAATTGGACACTACACAGCCTCCAGCTAAAGTGCCAAAGCCAAAGGAGAGACCACCACCTCCTCAATTTTCTCCTCCTCACTCTCCACACCTGCATATCTCTCCTCCTACCAGTCCTACACCAATGTAGTCAGCATCACATTCGTTTGACTCGCAACAAGATAATGTAGACCCATGGGATCTTTATGATCCAGATCCCATTCCCGATAACGACCCAGACTGCTATCCCTCCAAGCCTTCACAACCTGAGGATAGTACAGGGTACAATAAAGTATTAGCTAGGGCTGCAGCAAACCATAGTGTCACCATGCACACTGAACCATTGGAGGACAATATTTTTGTTTAATACTCTCCTTCAGGCGCACAACATACCAGTTGCTCCCTATGCTCCCGGGCATGCTAAAACATGCTGATCAAATATTTAGCGAGCCTGTCAAAGCAAGAATAATAACTCCCAGGGTAGAGAAAAAAATACAAGCCACCTCCTTCTCATCCTGTCTATATAACTCAGCAACTCCCTCCACACTCATTAGTGGTAGGTGCTGCCAGGAAGAGGGCAAACTCACAGTCAGGTGATGCACCCCCACCAGACAAAGAGAGTAGTAAATTTGATGCTGCAGGGAAGAGAGTGGCATCCCAGGCAGCAAAACAATAGAGAATGGCCAACTCACAGGCGGCGTTGTCTAGATACAACAGGGCTCATTGGGATTAAATGAAAGATATAATTCAGCATCTCCCAAGGAACACCAAAAGAAGGCACAGCAGATAGTGGAGGAAGGGCAAGCCATCACCAATAACCAAATTAGGTCTGACCTAGACTCAGCAGACAGCTGCCAGGAGCTTCAACAATGCTGTAACAAATCAGGAGGCATGCATGACTCAGGTCCTCGGGGTTCAAACACAAAATCCAACAAGCGGTGTTGAATTTGCTGTTCAACAAAAACAGCTTTTCGGCCCAGAAGTGGACACTGCAATTGAAAAATTGCGTAAGGATTCAGACACCGCAAAAGCGATGGGTGCACTGTACACCACACAGTACAGGGAATCCTTTCGGAAACTCAGTTTAGAGGTGGATTTAGGGCTCAAACTACAGAGGCATCCACATCGCAGCCAAAACCAGCCTACCAACAAGGTGGTTTTAAGAGCACATATAGAGGCCAGTACCCCAGAGGTAGAGGGAAATATCAAACACCTAAACAAGCCTCACAACACACTAAACAGTGACTTGTTTCATTCCCTTCCACTCCACACCTCCCCTGTGGGAGGAACACTACAAAGGTTCCACACCAATTGGCAAAACATTACCACAGACAATTGGGTATTATCAATTATCTGCAATGGTTATTGCCTAGAACTGATACAAACTCACCAAACATTCCACCGAAACCACACAAACTCTCCACAGAACACATCAGTCTGTTACAGGAAGAAGTCAAATCTCTATTACTCAAACAAGCAATAGAGCCAGTGCCACAAAATTAAGTAGGGACGGGAGTTTACTCACTGTACTTCCTGATTCCCAAAAGGGATGGCACCCTAAGGCCAATATTAGATCTCAGGGCCCTCAATCTTTACATCCTGACAGAACACTTTGACATGGTAACTCTCCAGGATGTTATCCCACTCCTCCAAAAACATGATTTCATGGCAACATTAGATCTCAAGGATGGAACCTTGCGCACAGAAAATATCTCAGGTTTGTCATTCAAGGAAAGCACTATCCGTTCAAAGTGTTACCCTTTGGAATTACAACAGCTCCAAGGGTATTCACAAAGTGCCTAGCAGTAGTCGCAGCCTTTCTAAGAAGACAACATATACATCTTCCCGTATCTAGACGATTGGCTGATAAAATCAAACAGTTATACACAATGTCAAAACCATGCGCATTACATAATACAAACACTGCACACCCTAGGGTTCTCAATAAATTACCAAAAGTCACAACTACAACCTGCGCTAATACAATATTTAGGTTCAATTCTAAATACTCAAAAAACACTAGCAAGTCCAAATACGCAAAGAACACAAGCATTCCAAAATATAATCTCACAGCTACACACAGGTCAAAAGTACACTGTCAGATTTGTCATGAAAATATTAGGGATGATGGCATCATGTATTGCAATTGTCCTACATGCAAGACTAAACATGCAGCCCTTACAACAGTGCCTTGCACAACAATGGTCACAGGCACACCATTGACTTCAAGATCTAGTGTTGATAGACCGCCAAACATGCATGTCCCTTCAGTGGTGGAATTCCACAAATCTAAGCAAAGGGCGGCCTTTTCAAGACCATGTGCCTCAGACCATAATTACATCAGATGCATCAATGATTGGCTGGGGAGCTCACCTCAACAATCACAACATCCAAGGACAATAGGATTCCCAACACAAACAGCTACAGATAAATCACTTACTCAAAGCTTTACAGCCTCTTCTCACTCAGAAGAATGTCCTGATTAAAACAGACAACATGACCACCATGAATTTCCTAAACAAGCAAGGAGGAACACATTCGTCCCAACTCTCCCTCCTAGCTCAAACAATTTGGAAATGGGCAATACACAACCAAATTCATCTGGTAGCACAATACATTCCAGGGATACACAACCAACTCACAGATGTTCTCAGCAGAAATCATCAACAAACACACGAGTGGGAGATTCACCCTCAAGTACTTCAAACATACTTTCAACAATGGAGAACACCAAAAATAGATCTGTTCGCCACAAGAGAAAACGCAAAATGCCAAAGCTTTGCATCCAGACACCCACTTCCCCTATCCAACTCATTCCATTTGTACTCAACAAATTGCATCAAAACACACTCAATATGATACTCATAGCACCAACGTGGGCCCGTCAGCCGTGGTACACAACATTGTTCGACCTGTCAGTAGTACCACACTCTAAACTCTTAAACAGACCAGACCTGTTGACACAAAACAAAGGACAAATCAGGCACCCAAATCCCAAAATACTCAATCTAGCGATTTGGCACCTGAGGTCATAGAGTTTGGGTCTTTACAACTATCATCAGAATGTATGCAGGTTATTAAGCAAGAAAACCCACTACTAGGCAGTGCTATGCTAACAAATGGAAACGATTTGTATATTATTGTCAATCTAAACAGATTGCCCCTCTTGCAGCATCAATACAAGATATTGTATGCTATTTACTTCATTTACAAAAATCAAATTTAGCATTTTCTTCCATAAAAATACATCTTACTGCAGTTTCAGCATATTTGCAAAATGTACAGAACAGCTCTTTATTTAGAGTTCCTGTTATTAAAGCCTTCATGGAAGGCTTAAAACGCATCGTTCCACCGAGAACACCTCCAGTTCCTTCTTGGAATTTAAACATAGTGCTTACGCGACTTAAGGGCCCACCATTTGAACCTATGCACTCATGTCAAATGCAATTCTTAACATGGAAGGTTGCCTTCCTAGTCGCAATTACATCATTGCAAAGAGTCAGTGAAATTCAAGCTTTCACTATTGAAGAACCGTTCATACAAGTACGCAAACATAAAGTTGTACTATGAACTAACCCTAAATTTCTTCCAAAAGTGGTATCAACATTTTCATATCAATCAAACAGTGGAACTACCAGTCCTCTTCCAACAGCCAGATTCTGTGGCAGAAAGAGCTCTACATACATTACATACATTAGACGTAAAAAACCCACTAATGTACTATATAGATAGAACGAGCGCATTCAGGGAAACAACTGTTTGCAGCCTTTCAAAAACCTCATACTGGTAACCCCATTTCAAAACAAGGATTAGCAAGATGGATACTAAGATGCATCTAAATATGCTGTGTTAAAGCCAAAAGACAACTCTTAGTTAGTCCTAAAGCACATTCCACAAGGAAAAAAGGTGTTACAATGGCTTTTTAAGGAAACATACTAATGGCTGAAATATGTATAGTAGCTACTTGGTCAACACCACATAAATTTACTAAACACTATTGTGTAGATGTTTTAGCAACACAGCAGGCCACAGTAGGTCAAGCTGTACTCAGAACTTTATTTAAAAAAACTTCAACACCTACAGGCTAACCACCTCTTTAATGGGAGGACTAACTGCTTTGTAGTCTATGCACAGCATGTATCTGCAGCTATACATGCCATCGAACAGAAAATGTCACTTACCCAGTGTACATCTGTTCATGGCATGTTCTGCTGCAGATTCACATGCATCCTCCCCGGCAGCCTGTAGTCGTTTAAGTTAACAACATTTGTGTGTGTGTGTGTGTGTATATGTATATGTATGTGTGTATATATATATATATATATATATATATATATATATATATATTTATATATAAAACACTCCACTTGTGGCGTTCCCTTTCGGCACCTGAACGTCAACGGTGCTATTCCTCATACGCACGCCATCGCGTATTATATTACACACTTCTCTTCCGTGGATATAGGAAAAAGGCAGCACTCCACAGCCACAACGAATTCAATCATGTTTATTCACCTACAGGGACGCGTTTCGGCGTTACCGCCTTCATCGACCTGTGAGCCGCCATTTTAGCTCGGTTTTTATACTCCAATTACAATGACCTCAATTAACATATATCATGCGAAAAACTGTTTTAGTCACAAATTTTCACCATACATTTTAATTAAACAGCAATTAGATACAATTAGAAAATATACAATGTAAAAATGCATTAGCTTGTCGAGTGTCAATTCTTCAGTGTTTATAAAATGTGTTAAACTAACCCTCGCCTATAATCCATGAATACAACTATCTCTATTCAGTCAGTGATCCTTATCAAATTCATTACCATTATGATTCAATAATAATATGCGTGCTGAATGATGATCTACATGAAATTCATTCCTTTATATACCCTTATTTTCTTAGTGTATTTATGTATGCATATATAGTGACAAAATATTCTCATCAATCCTTGTGAGTATGGATCTCTCTAAAATTACTTCATTAATATAAGTGAAAGTGCATCTCCTCACTACTATTCAATCCATTTGGCTCTTTAGTATCAAATGCCAATATGTATTTGGATTCTAATTTCCTTAAATGTTTTTCTCTGTCACCTCCCCGAACATCTTTTTTCACTCCATCTATCACGCTATACATTATTTCCTCTACTTTACCTCCGTGTACCTCATGTATGTGTCTAGCTACCGGGTAAGTCTCATCTCGATTTGAAATTGCCCTCAAATGTTGCAAAATTCTTAGATGTACCTGCAATTTTGTGCTGCCTACATACATTTTGGGACAGCTGCATTTTAGTATATACACCACATGGTCGCTTTTGCAATTGTATTTGCCTCTGATAGAGTGTATGATTTTACCTCCTACTTTAATAAAACTGATATTCTCTCCATTTTTACAGGCTTTGCATTTGAAGCATTTATAGAAGCCATCTTGGGGTTTGAGCCATTTAGTATTAGACGTTACCTTTCTCACATCACTCTTGACTAAAATATCTTTCATGGATGTTCCTTTTCTGTATGTTATAACAGGTTTATTACTTATTTGTTCCCCAATCACAGGATCACTCTTAAGCATGTGCCAATGCTTTTGTAGCAACTTTCTCATCTCCAAGTGTGCCATATTGAAAGTGGTTATAAACCTCGTTGTATTCTCTAACTTGTTCGATCTCTGTCCTGTTCTGTTACATGTCCTAGATGCTCCCCCATCTTGTCTAGAAAATAGAAGCAAATCCCTGGTACGTGATTTTACTTTTCTGACTGCCCTTTCTAATATGGGTTGAGAATATCCTCTATCATGTAATCTGTAAACCATTTCTCCTTGTACCTCTTTAAAATTTTGCTCTGTGCTGCAAATTCTTTTGGCCTTTTCGCATGATATATGTTAATTGAGGTCATTGTAATTGGAGTATAAAAACCGAGCTAAAATGGCGGCTCACAGGTCGATGAAGGCGGTAACGCCGAAACGCGTCCCTGTAGGTGAATAAACATGATTGAATTCGTTGTGGCTGTGGAGTGCTGCCTTTTTCCTATATCCACGGAAGAGAAGTGTGTAATATAATACGCGATGGCGTGCGTATGAGGAATAGCACCGTTGACGTTCAGGTGCCGAAAGGGAACGCCACAAGTGGAGTGTTTTACGTAATTACCTTTCCGCCCCCGCTGGAGAGTCAAACCAAGCCGAGCCGGCGTTGCCGGTGAACAGGAACCAGGTCACACAGGGGTCGGAGGACGCCGAAGGTGACGGGCGCCGAGAACCGGTAAGCGCTAGATGCTCGGCTGTTTATGCTTTTACAATTGCAAAAGCGACCATGTGGTGTATATACTAAAATGCAGCTGTCCCAAAATGTATGTAGGCAGCACAAAATTGCAGGTACATCTAAGAATTTTGCAACATTTGAGGGCAATTTCAAATCGAGATGAGACTTACCCGGTAGCTAGACACATAGGTACACGGAGGTAAAGTAGAGGAAATAATGTATAGCGTGATAGATGGAGTGAAAAAAGATGTTCGGGGAGGTGACAGAGAAAAACATTTAAGGAAATTAGAATCCAAATACATATTGGCATTTGATACTAAAGAGCCAAATGGATTGAATAGTAGTGAGGAGATGCACTTTCACTTATATTAATGAAGTAATTTTAGAGAGATCCATACTCACAAGGATTGATGAGAATATTTTGTCACTATATATGCATACATAAATACACTAAGAAAATAAGGGTATATAAAGGAATGAATTTCATGTAGATCATCATTCAGCACGCATATTATTATTGAATCATAATGGTAATGAATTTGATAAGGATCACTGACTGAATAGAGATAGTTGTATTCATGGATTATAGGCGAGGGTTAGTTTAACACATTTTATAAACACTGAAGAATTGACACTCGACAAGCTAATGCATTTTTACATTGTATATTTTCTAATTGTATCTAATTGCTGTTTAATTGAAATGTATGGTGAAAATTTGTGACTAAAACAGTTTTTCGCATGATATATGTTAATTGAGGTCATTGTAATTGGAGTATAAAAACCGAGCTAAAATGGCGGCTCACAGGTCGATGAAGGCGGTAACGCCGAAACGCGTCCCTGTAGGTGAATAAACATGATTGAATTCGTTGTGGCTGTGGAGTGCTGCCTTTTTCCTATATCCACGGAAGAGAAGTGTGTAATATATTTATATATATATATATATATATATATACATATACACACACATATATATATACATTCATATACACATATATATATACATACATATATACACACACATACTGTATATATATATATACATACATATATATATATGTATATATATATATATATATATATATATATATATATATATATATATATATATGTTCGATACATGCTATGCACAGGTCCTGCCATCTAGTGCTGGGCTCGGAGTGTTACAAGTTGTTTTTCTTCGAAGAAGTGTTTTCAAATCACGGGATCGAGTGATTCCTCCTCTTTGGCTCCATTGCGCATGGGCATCGACTCCATCTTAGATTGTTTTCTTTCCGCCATCGGGTTCGGACGTGTTTCTTTTGACTCCGGTAGTTTGAGTCGGAAAAGTACTACAAACTCTCTAAAGTCGTCGGTATTGTTTTCGATTGCGTACCATCTCTTATCGACACTTCGGTACCGGCAGATACAGCTCTCTACTTGCCCTTTGGGGCAGCCGCGCCCAACTCGGGCCTGGTCGGCCCGACCAAAGCCTTGTCGAAGCCTCATGGACCGGACCCCATTTAGATTCTGCCCTCGTTGCCACGCCAAGTTCCCGTATACGGCCCAACATCTAGTCTGTAACCTGTGTCTATCTCCAGACCACCGAGATGATACTTGCGAGGCCTGCAGATCCTTCTGCTCGAAAAAGACTCTACGAGACCGAAGAGCGTGAAGGTTGGAAATGGCTTTGAGAAGCACTGAACGCCTCGACGCAGAAGAGTAGGAGATGATGCACACCGCAGTCTCCGTTGGGAGGTCAAGCACCGACCCATCGACTCGAAGCCTCGAAAATCCCTCTCGGAGCCAAGACCAACGTCTACTCCAGGCCTTTCAATCCAGAGGAAACCGGCTTCGGAGCCGAAAAGACCCATATATGCAGAGAAGCATGGACTTTCCAAACAATTGAAAGAAAGCCATAGTTTGCGGAGGAACTTACACAAATGGAGGAATTTTATGAAAAACAGGCCATAATTCAAATTCATAAAGACACTGGGAAGATCCTCACTGCACCTCCTCTAAAAACAAAGAAGAAGCTGGCCTTTCAAGGACATTTGGACACTGACCAGCCACCGGCTAAAGTGCCAAAACCCAGACAAAAATCTCCACCTCCTCAGTTCTCACCTCACCAGTCTCCTCCTCATTCTCGTCAACTAACTGTCTCTCCACCTATTACCCCCACTGCACAGTCTCCACTGCACTCTGCAGAGTTACACCAAGATGATGTCGACCCATGGACCTTTATGATGATCCCATTTCTGATAATAGTCCAGGGTGCTATCCGTCAAAGCCATCACCCCCAGAGGATAGCACCTCATACACTCAGGTTCTAGCTAGGGCAGCGTCATACCATAACGTAGCCATGCACACAGAACCTCTTGAGGATGATTTTCTATTTAATACGTTGTCCTCAACTCACACCACGTACCAGCGTCTACCCATGCTTCCTGGCATGCTAAATCATGCACATCAAATCTTTCCAGAACCAGTTAAGGCAAGATCAATCACTCCTAGGGTAGAAAAGAAATATAGCCTGCCTCCTTCTGACCCAGCTTTTATTACCCAACAGCTACCCCCAGATTCCGTAGTGGTCAGCGCAGCAAGAAAAGGGCTAACTCCCAGTCGTCTGGTGACGCACCGCCACCAGGTAAAGAAAGCAAATAAATTTGATGCTGCTGGTAAAAGAGTAGCATCACAAGCGGCTAATCAATGGAGTATAGCCAATTCCCAAGCGCTAATAGCTAGATACGATAGGGCCCACTGGGACGAGATGAAAGACATCATCCAGCATCTCCCCAAGGATTAACAGAAAAGAGCCCAGCAGGTAGTCGAGGAAGGGCAGGCCATTACGAATAATCAAATCAGGTCAGCGTTAGACTCTGCAGACACAGCCGCAAGAACTATCAATACCGCAGTCACCATTAGACGACACGCATGGCTTCGGTCGTCAGGCTTTAAACCTGAAATCCAGCAAGCTGTTCTTAACATGCCATTTAATGAAAAACAGCTGTTTGGCCATTGAAAAAGTGAAAAAGGACACCGACACTGCTAAAGCTATGGGAGTGCTTTACTCAACACAGTACAGAGGCTCATTTCAAAGTCTCAATATAGGGGAGGTTTTAGAGCCCAAACATCTGAGGCATCTACCTCACAATCCAAACCGTCTTACCAGCCACAGTACCAAAGAGGGGGGTTTCGAGGAACCTACAGGGGACAATTTCCCAGAACTAAGGGAAAATATCAGCCCTCAAAGTAAACCACACACACCAAACAGTGACTTGCTCCACATCTTCTCTCACCACACTTCCCCTGTGGGAGGAAGACTGCAAAAGTTCCACACACACTGGTTACCCATCACAACAGACAATTTGGTCTTATCCATTATCCAACATGGTTACTACATCCAGATATACCTCCAAAACCACACAAACTCCTCCCAACACAGTTCAGTATTGCAAACAGAGGTACAATCATTACTACTCAAACAAGCCATAGAGCTTGTACCACATCATCAAAACGGAACAGGGGTTTACTCCCTGTATTTCCTCATTCCCAAAAAAGACGAAACATTGAGACCAATACTAGATCTCAGAACTCTCAATCTTTACATCCTATCAGAACACTTTCACATGGTAACACTACAGGATGTAGTCCCACTGTTACAACACTGTTACAACAACATGATTTTATGACAACACTGGATCTCAAAGAGCGCACAGAAAATCTCAGGTTTGTAATACAAGGAAAAAGTTACCAGTTCAAGGTGTTACCTTTCGGGATAACAACAGCTCCCAGAGTATTTACAAAATGCCTTGCCGTAGTCGCAGCCTACATAAGAAGGCAACGTATCCATGTCTTTCTATATCTCGACGACTGGCTAATAAAATCCAACAGTCAAACACAGTGTCAACACAATACACGTTATGTAATACAGAGCCTAAACACACTAGGGTTCTCAATAAACTACCAAAAATCTCACTTACAACCAGCACAGGTTCAACAGTATTTAGGAGCCACATTAAATACCCAAACAGCACTTGCAAGCCCAAGTGCACAAAGGGTACAATCATTCCACAATATGTTACCACGAGTCCAGCCAAACCAAAGGTACACAGTCAAATTTGTCATGAAACTGTTGGACATGATGGCATCATGCATCGCCATTGTACCCAATGCAAGACTAAACATGCGGCCCTTACAACAGTGCCTTGAAAAACAATGGTCACAGGCACATGGTCAATTTCAAGATCGAGTGTTGATAGACTGCCAAACACACATCTCGCTTCAGTGATGGAATTCCACAAATTTAAACAAAGGGCGGCCATTTCAAGACCCTGTGCCTCAAGCCACAATTACAACAGATGCATCAATGATTGGATGGGGAGCATACCTCAACAATCACAATATTCAGGGACAATGGGACAACAAACACAAACACCTTCACATAAACCACTTAGATTTGCTAGCTGTATTCCTAGCACTCAAAGCCTTTCAACCTCTTCTCGTTCACAAACACATTCTCATCAAAACAGACAATATGACTACAATGTACTACCTAAAAAAACAGGGTGGAACCCACTCATCAAAACTTTGTCTTCTAGCACAAAATATTTGGCATTGGGCAATTCACAACAGCATTCACCCTGTAGCACAGTACATTCCAGGGATTCACAATCAATTAGCAGATGTTCTCAGCCGGGATCATCAGCAAACACACGAGTGGGAAATTCACCCCCTGGTACTTCACAAGTACTTTCGCCAATGGGGAACACCAGACGTAGATCTATTCGCCACCAGCCAGAACGCAAAATGCTAAAACTTCGCATCCAGGTTCCCACAACCCTCTATCCAAGGGCAATGCTGTATGGATCAACTGGTCAGGGATATTTGCTTAAGCTCCCCCCCCCTCCCGCTCATTCCATTTCTGGTCAACAAACTGCGTCAAAACAAACTCATACTTATAGTACCAACGTGGGCACGTCAACCATGGTACACAACATTATTAGAACTATCACTAGTACCACACATCAAGCTACCAAACAGGCCGGATCTGTTGACACAAAACAAACAACTGATCAGGCACCCAAATCCAGCAATACTCAATCTAGCAATCTGGCTCCTGAAGTCTTAGAGTTTGGATATCTACATCTTCCACCAGAATGTATGGAAGTAATTAAACAAGCAAGAAAACCCACTACCAGGCAGTGCTGTGCAAACAAATGGAAAAAGGTTTGTCTTTTACTGCCAATCCAAACACATAACACCACTTTCCGCATCCATACAAGCCATTGTAGGTTACTTACTTCATCTACAAAAGGCACATTTCGCTTTTTCATCCATTAAAATACATCTCACAGCAATTTTAGCCTATTTACAAAATATACAAAACAAGCCTGTATTTAGAGTCCCTGTCATCAAAGCCTTCATGTAAGGGCTAAAACGTATCATACCTCCAAGAACACCACCAGTGCCTTCATGGAATCTCAATATTGTACTCACACAGCTCATGGGTCCACCGGTTGAACCCATGCACTTGTGTCAGATTCAATATCTACTGTGGAAAGAAGCATTACTCATTGCAATCACTTCATTACGAAGAGTTAGTGAAATACAAGCATTCACTATTGAACAGCCCTTTATACAAGTACACAAACATCAAGCTGTACTTCGCACAAACCCAAAATTCCTACCTAAAGTCATCTCACCATTTCATATAAATCAATCAGTAGAACTTCCAGTCTTCTTCCCACAGCCAGACTCAGTAGCAGAAAGAGTGCTCCATACATTAAACATTAAAAGAGCTTTAATGTATTACATTGACAGAACAAAATAATTTAGAAAAACTAAACAGTTATTTTTCGCATTCCAAAAACCCCATACTGGTAATACTATCTCAAAACAAGGACTAGCCAGATGGATAGTAAAGTGCATCCAAACCTGTTACGTAAAAGCTAAAAGACAGCTATTAGTAACACCAAAACCACACTCCACCAGGAAGAATGGAGCAACAATGGCATTTCTAGGAAATCTACCAATGACAGAAATCTGTAAAGCAGCCACTTGGTCAACACCCCATACATTTACCAATATTACTGTGTAGATGTGTTAGCAACACAACAAGCCACAGTAGGACAGGCTGTGCTAAGAACACTAACTTCAAGTCCTACAGGCTGACCACCGCTTATGGGAGGAAAACTGCTTTGTAATCTATGCATAGCATGTGTATCTGCAGCTACACATGCCATCGAACGGAAAATGTCACTTACCCAGTGTACATCTGTTCGTGGCATGTTCTGCTGCAAATTCACATGCGCCCTCCCTCCTCCCCGGGAGCCTGTGGCAGTTTAAGTTACACTTGAATTTGTACATATGTATATATATCTCTGTTCCATTTGCATGGACATCTCTTTCTTTACACTCTGTCACTCCTACCTTACCCTCTGCGGGAAAACAATCTAAGATGGAGTCTCTGCCCATGCGCAGTGGTGCCGAAGAGGAGGAGTCACTCGATCCCGTGACTCGTAAACACTTCTTCGAAGAAAAACAACTTGTAACACTCTGAGCCCAACACTAGATAGCAGGACATGTGCATAGCATGTGAATCTGCAGCGGAACATGCCACGAACAGATGTACACTGGGTAAGTGACATTTTCCATTTATATTTAACATTTCATTAGCAAGGACATCTCTTTTCTTTATACTCTTATCACTCCTACCTTACCCTCTGCTGAAAAACAATCTAACATGGAGTCGATGTCCATGCGCAATGGAGCTGAAGAGGAGGAGTCACTCGACTCAAACACTTCTTCGAAGAAAAACAACTTGTAACTCCGAGACCAACACTAGATGGCAGAAGTATATGCACAGCATGTGAATCTGCAGTGGAACATGCCACGAACAGATGTACACAGGGTAAGTGACATTTTCCATATATATATATATATATATATATATATATATATATATATATATATATATATATATATTTATGTAAACAGGCCAAACCTGACGGCTCAAAATGAATCTACCTGAACCACTGTTCTCCTATTATTGTCCAAAAAATTAAAGGAGTTATAGAATCAATATGCAGTAGCTCCGCTCTCAGGGGAATTCTATAAAGAATATGCAGATAGAAGTGCTAGCCCCATTCCTCCTACAAGCATACAAAGAGGCGTTTTAAAGGGGTGAGCTATCTGACATGAACGGAGGCAGCTGTAATAACTGTTCTGACCAGGCAAACCACCATATCAGTGCATTGATTAATCAATAATTAATTAAGATCTTGGCTAAAAGTATCACCAGTAGACTTCTCCCGGTATTGCCTGATCTGATTCGCCCTGATCAATATTGTTTCCTACCCAGACGATCTGCTTCAGACAATCTCCACACGTTATTTGCCATAATCCCCCAAATTCAGGCTGCTGCTTTTCTCGCTTGGGAGGGTGAGAGTAGGCAGGGCACTAGAGTAATGGTTCACCCTCTTGTATACCACACCCATGATTAAAATAAGGGAGCTAGAGAGAGCTGCCTTATGTCACCCCTTATTAACAGTTGAACCCTTAGCCAGTATACTGAGGGAATGCTCCACTGGAGAATCCAGTTTGACTTGTGTAACAGTTTTATCTGTGTATGCAAATGATTTACTGCTACTGGTAAGGGACCTGGGATTAAATAAGACTCCATCATTGAAGAAATTATGACATTTGGCAAACGATCAGCCCTTAAGACTAATAAGACTCAAAGGGCAAAGTGAATGCGTTGTGAGACCAGGTGCACACAGTCCTCCATGCTAAATTTCCTGCTAAGTTGGCAATTAGGACATTTTCACTGTCTAGGCATTCAGTACCACTGGGACCTTTAGGTCTGTCTACAAAAAAACTGTGGAAGATGCGTGATTAACCTTTCTTATCTAATTGAGTAATGAATTAAACTAGCCTTACCATTGGCAGGCAGGGTTGCGCTTATGAAAATGGTACTCTTCCCAAATTACTATACCTTTTCTAAACTATTCCTATCCCACTAACCAAGCTTTTGCAGCATGAATCTTTTCTGGATTCACATGCTGTGCGTTATTCTGCCATCTAGTGGTTGGGTCTGGAATTCTCAACTATTTCACCAATTATTTAGTCTGTCGTCTTTTTCTACCTTTGGTTGTTGGTGGGTGTTGACGGAACCTCCATTTGGTGTCTTTGTGACATTGTAGTTACTCCCACCTTAGTTCTCCATCTTCAGATTCTTTTTTTCTGCTGTTGGGTCTGGATGCATTGGCAGCGACGTCTCCAACACAAGGGAAATCTTTGAAGAATTTCTGAAAAACTTTAAGGAGAACTTCAGCAAAGTAAAAGAACATCATCAAAAGAGAGCAGACAAAAGGCGAAGTAAGATAGATTGTAAATTTATTTTCTTTATCTTGACGATTGCTGAGAATGCCCAGACAGGGAACCCCCTATGCGGAGTAATGGAGAAGACACCATTCCAGTTTTGCAAGAATTGCTGTCATAAATACGCCCAGAAGGATAAACATCTGGTGTGTAATCTCTCTTCTATTCGACCACCGGAGTCAATTCTGAAACACCTGCTCAGTGTTTGCGCCGTAGAAGGGCCATCACACATTGCAAGGCCAAAAAACAGCACCACTGCTTGGAGAACTGGGACTCCCGAGTGACAACTAGGAGAATGTCGCAGATGGACCTGAAGGAGAAACTTCCAAGGGTAATCAGGAGATCAACTGAAGAAGCACCACAGAACTGAAAATCGGAGGTAAGAGTCCATAGCCTACTCTGTCAGTTGACAGGCTTGCAGACACAAAGGGGAGCCTCTGCGTCAAAACGTGCATTGTCCGAAGGCACACCCCATAAAAGGTAGTCTCTCAGAGCCCTCAAGGGGGTTTCCGGTGGAGAGAATTCTGAAAAAACATGCTGCATCAAAGGACAGAAGGGCAAAGGATGATTTATTGTTGAGAGGCCACGATTCACAAATGGAACATTGGAGCTCACAGTTTGAGCAGACAGCGAAGGAAATTTCGACATCTAAGATAAATACTCACAGTCCTGAAGAGCAGAGGAAAAGACTCAAAACCGAAATGGCCGAGGTACTCCAAAAGAAAAAAAAGTTTCATGACAGTCTGAAGGGATTCAGAATTCCACAGAAGACTTTGACAACAAAAGACACTTCTGAGGTAGAAGTTGAGGAAATTCAGCCTCCACTCACACCTGAGCCTCAAGGAGAAGATGAACAACAAGTAATGTATCAGCCTTCAGAAGAAGGTGAATATAGGGAATCTCAGTGGGAGGATTTGGAAGGGGACTCACCCAAGGAAGAAGTAAAGGCTTATCCATACAAAACCTCATCCCCAGATGATATTGGTATGTACAGCATAGTGATTAAGAATGCAGCAGTCAAGTTTATCGTTCAGCTTGAAGAGAATAAACCTGATTAATTTCTTTCTCTCAGAAACACTACAGCCAATTCAGGCAAGAAACCAATATCTGCCTATGCTTCCAAGCATTCTTGATCAAAGCAAGGAAGCCTTCAAAGAGCCAGACACTTGCAGATTAGTCACACCAAAGGCTGAAAAGGAATGTTTTCTTCAAAAGATCCTGCGTATGTTAAATGTACTGTCCCGGCGGACTCCATAATAACTTCAGCTGCAACGAAGAGGGTGAACATTACCTCAACATTGGGGCCGTCTTTGGATAACGAGAGTAGATGGAACTTATGGGTCGCAGGAGTGAGCGGAATGTTGCAAACCAGTGGCGTATTTCTAATTCTAATGCTTTACTTAATAGAGACAGACATCAGCACTGGGGGAGATAGAACTGGTAGAAACATCTCTCTGAGCAATATATAAAGAGAGCAACACATCTTGTTAAAAGCGGGAAGAATAAAGCAGACACTTTCTTGAAATCTGCCCTGGATGCGGCGGACATGTCTTGCCACCAGTTAATGATGGGAGTCACTCTAAGGTGCCACTCTTGGCTGAGAATTTCAGGGTTCAAACCTGAAATACAAGCTAATATAATAAACACTTCTTCTAATGAAGAACCATTATTTGGAAACTGTTGATGAAAGTTTTAACAAACTAAAAACTGACAAAAAGGTCCATGGGGGCTTTTCAGTTTCGTGGAGGAATAAGAAGGGTGGGTCATTGTCTGCAAGTCACCAGCCCTTGGGAGTAGCTTCCAGTCAGGGAGTTCTCATCAAGGTTTCCAGAGTGGCACGCAAACTGCTACATCACACCAAAGCTGCGAGTACCAGAGGCAAGGAAGAAATTCCTTTCAAGGAAGAGCCAGAGGAAGAGGAGATCAATCATCCAGAGGAGGCAGAGCTACCGAAAACTAATGACTGCAGAGCAACTATAACAACCTCACAAACACCATAGGTGAGAGAACACATCAAACAGCCATATTTTCATCAAAACACACCAGTTGGTGGAAGATTGAGAAATTTTCTCTAGGAGTGAAGTGGAGCAAAACAACTTCAGACAAATGGGTCTTAAACACAATGGAATTTGGATATTGCATAGAACTAGTCCGATTCCCGCCAGGAAGAGGTCCAAAGAAAAGGATCCATTCAAAAGAGGAAACAATTCAGTTTCTTAAGGAGGTCAAATAGTTACTAGACACGCGATCGGCAAGGGGAGTTACTCAGCATATTTCCCAATCCCAAAGGTGTAGATGCTTCTCTGCACCCAAACCTAGATCTCAGGTTCATCAGCAATTTCATAAAAACACAAAAATTCAAAATTACAACTTCACAGAAAGTCATTCCACAGTTGCAAAAGGAGATTATATGGCAACTGGAGACTTGAAATATGCCTACTTGCACATTCCAATGAACGCAAAACACAAAAAATACCTAAGGTTTGTGGTAAAAAAAAAACATTATCAGTTCACAGTGCTAGCATTCTGAATAAAATCAGCACCAAGAGTATTCACGAAGTGTCTAGCAGCATTGGTGGCACACTCAGAAGAATAGGTATTCATGTATATCCATATATCGAAGATTGGTTAGTTAGAGCAAACTCTGAAATGCAAACAAGACATTCAAATGGTGGCGAAGACACTGTACACACAAGGTTTCTCATTAAACACAGAAAAATCTTGTTCAGACCTGAACAGGAGAAGGTTTTCTTGGGAGCAAGGTTAAACTCAAATCAAGGGAAAGCATTCCCCAACGAGAAAATAATTAATTCCTTTCATGGAGAGGCTCTCCTTTACAAGGGTCAAGCTCTGACAGCGAGGACGGTGGGGGAATTTATTGGGAAAGATGGCATCAATCATTCCCTTGCTCCAATGTGTGGGGCTTCATATGAGACGTATACAGGAGGGGCTTCAAAATCAGTGGAGTGGTCACAGGCAACAGGGAGTTGGGAAGATCTTGTGGTTGTCACACAGAAGGTACAGGAGGAATTAGCATGGTTCAACAAGGAAATCATTACATAAGGAAGACCTTTTCAGTAACCAACCTCATCTGTAACGATAACCACATAGAGTGAGAGCTCACATGGCATCCCTATAATACAAGGATGGATTAGGAAGCTGTACAACACATTAACATCCTGGAACCAAAGACAGTTTTTCTAGCTCTGAAAGCACTCCAGCAACATTTTTAGAGAAAGACCGTATTCATTTATGCAGACGATAGAACAACAGTGTTTTACATCAGCAGACAGGGAAGAACTCAGTCTTCACTCCTTTTAAAGCTAGCACAGCAACTCTGAAAATAGGCAATACAAAGAAACATGGAGATCCAAGCAATAAGGAAAGGCAATTGCAAAGCGGACATACTGAGCAGGTAGGCCTCATGCCCCATGAATGGGAGCTCAGAGAGTGGTACAAAATATTTTTCTGAAGTTTGGGACACCAACTGTAGATCAATTTACAACTCCTCGGAAAATGAAATGCCAATACATTGTCTCCAGACAGCCACACCCTCAGTCCCAGGGGAATGCCCCTTCGATAGAGTGGTTAGAGATACTTGCATACACATTTCCCCCAATTCCACTATTGCACAAGGACATCAACAAGCTCAAGGAAGATTTCTAAGGCTATAAAAACAAGATGATCTGCAGTCACAGTATTACACCCAGTACCAGCGTATTTGATGCGGCATGGCTTCCTGAAGACTTAGAATTCGGACACATGAAGTTACCAGAAAACACAATGGCAGTATTAAGGGAAGCAAGAAAACCAATAACTAGGAAATGTTATATGGCAAGATGGAAGAGATTTTTAGGGGAAAAGGCAGTGTTAAAATATTTAACTAATCTTTTACAAGAAGGTCCTGCATACACATCATTGAATGTTCATTCGGCAGCTATACAAGAGGCCATATGGGAGGAAGTTTTTTTCACAGCACCAGTGGTAAAAAGATTCTTAGAGGGTGCTGAAAGGATGGCACCACCAAGAAGGGTACTAGCACCCACATGGAACTTAAATTTAGTTCTTACGCAACTCATGAGGAAACCATTCAAGCAGTTCCACATAGCTACTTTACAGACACTAACTTTTTAAAGCTGCTTTTTTTTGGTAGCGATTATTTCCCAATGCAGGGTTATTGAGCTACAGGCACTCACGATACAAGAACCCTATTTTCAAATTAACTAGGACAGAAATGTCATGAGAACAGATCCACAGTTCATACCAAAGGTGGTTTCACAGTTTCACGTTAATCAAAATATTCAAATACTAAGTTTCTTTCAAAATGCAAAGATGCGCGTTGAAAGAAAGTTGCACACATTGGATGCAAGAGGCTCCATAATATATCATATTGAAAGGACAAAACCTTTCAGGAAGGCTCAGCAATTGTTCATATCATTTGCAGAAAGCTACGGAAGACCAGTTACAAAGAACATGATTGCAAGATGGATTGCACAAATTATTCTGCTATGTCACACTTATGCAGGAGAAACATTACCACTAGCACCTGAAGCACACTCCACATGGAAAAAAGGAGCAACCATTGTTTCTATCAAATACTCCATTACCGGAAATCTGAATGGCATCAACATGGTCATCAGTACTCGTGTTTACAAGACATTATTGCATTGACATTCAGATGAACAAAGAAGCTCAAGTTGGACAAAGGGTTCCAAAGCATCTATTTACAAGTCAATGCCCCCTTCAACCCAGCCACCACAGGAATAAAAAAAAAAAACACTATAACATTAATGCACAGCATTTGAAAGCAGAAAAGAGTCACGCTGCAAAATGTAAAGATCTTACCTGTATATGTAGTTTTGCAGCCTGAAGAACTTTCTGGATTCACAAGAGACCCACCCCGCCTCCACCAAGAAAAGGGGAGTTAAACAAAAAAAAAAAAAAGGAAACAAATGAGACTGAAGATGGCGGCCTAAGGTGGGAACATCCAGAGGAAGTATGATAACATCACAAAGAGACATCAGGTGGAGGTTCCATCAACGACCACCAACAATCTGAGGTAGAAAAAGAAGACAAAGTAAAAAAGATTGGTGAAATTTTGGAGAATTCCAGACCCAACCACTAGATTGTCCAATAATGCACACATGTGAATCCAGAAAATTCTTCAAGCTGCAAAACTACACCTAAAGGTAAGAAACTGTCTTCTTCAAAGAGCTCAGATCATTGATGATCAGATTGGCATGGGCTAGTCGGCAGACTAGATTTGCTTTGGACAAAACTGCATCTCCCATTTGCTCTAGGTCGTTTTTCTGCCCCGAATCTTGAAATTAGCTATCTCATAGCCCAGGCGCAATTTGTCCACTATTCGTTACCCACAAGGCAAGTGTTTAAAACACTTGAAGAATTTTCAAACAATGTCTCAACCAACCCCAAGGAAATATTAACATTTCTGAGAGAGACGTCTAACTAGATCCCTCACCTTTTGAATATTCCCAAGACATCACACTGGATCCTGAAATGTTTCAGAAGTGCTTCTGCATTCTGGAAGGTGGTACCTTGCCTCTCTCTAATGACACCATTGTGCTCTAGAAATCCTGTGCGTGGCCTATATAGAGGCCACTCCTGTACACTCACGTCGGTTGCTTTCAAGACTGGGGTGCCCCAAACTGGTAGACAGTGTGAAGAAGAAGGGCAATGTTAGTTTAAAGGATGCCCTAGATTGGGAGGTAGTCTGTGGTGGATGAATACACAGCCTGAAGGTCACTCAGATGGCGTGCGGAATTGATTGCAACCAGGATCACAGTTTTGATGGAGGAGAAGCCATAAGTAGTAGCTCGGATAGGCACATCATATAAGGAAGAGATTGAGGTCCTGTTAGAGCACAACCAGCTGAGAATGGGGGAACAGATGGTGCAGCCCTTTCAAGAAGCGCATCACAACTGAGGATTTCAACAGAGGGCTTATGATGCAAACCTAAAAAGACTGAGATGGCTTGAAGATCACCTTTAACTGTGCCTGAAGCCATCGTTGGTTTCAATAAAAGTGTCTATGAACTGAAAGTACTGGGAGTAACTGTAAACGCAACTCCCCAGGTTGAATATCCTGTTACACATTTTGTCGTGTCCACAACCTTGTACCAACTCTCACCATATCTGTGCAGAGTGGTTGTTTGTTTATTTTTTAACCATCCTTGAGGGTATGTTGATTCTTATTTTTAGACCTGAAGGATAGGAGTTTACAATTTGTAAAAATCAGTTTGACTTAAATGAGTTGCATGTTTTTTCAGGTATGTGTTTCTTGACTGCTAAGTGGCAAGTTGTGGAAATTTCCTGTAGTCCATGAAAGGGCACTGTGTATCCCAATTACAGCAGGCTGCACATAAATTCAGAAATAGTAAAGCTAGTCAATGCGTCACAGAACCCCCAAAATGATAAACCAGTACATGTGATAGCTTTACTCAGACTTTATTCATACTGTTCTTAAACATTGTATTCTGCATGACCAGCACAAACTATGTTTTCTCTCCCAACTTTCAGATACTTGCTTTTCAAAAGCACAGTTGTGTCCGGAAGTGCTGCCACTCGTGGTCAACTTCTCTGGTTGTTTGTTCATTGTGGCAATGCGCCATCACCATTATTTGTATTTCTGCTAGTGTATCTAGTTCTGGATCTCATTTTTATTAAACAAAATTGGAGATCTTCCATTTTCCTTCATTCTTTGACCTCTTGCGTTTCCCCATGCCTGCAAGGTGCCTTGACACCTTGTGGACCCTTAATAGCTGATATCTTGTGCTCCTGAAAGTCTAATCTAGCTTGTGCTCTTGAAAGCCCTGAAACGGCTCCTGCACTTTATTTACCACTTCTCCTGCAGCTTAATGTTGCAGTCCCCACCCCAGTTAGTTTTGCGAGTTTTTAGTGACATTTACTTAATATATAGTCACTCTAGGATTGTCGGTATTTTTATTGACCCAGTTTTCTTTCAATGCTGGTGGCTGCTCAGGTGCTCCAGGGCCAGGCCAGCAAACCTTTGCTGTTGATCATACAGATTCTTCATGCTCTTGCTCTGGGCATCACTCTCTACCACACCAACCCTGCAGTGTGACTCTTAAAAGATGAGGCCTCTGAGTTCTTTTGGATGATTCCAAATCGTAAGTTCATCACCCGGTCAGATTTCCATTGACCAGCATTACATACTGAATCTTTATCTGAGCAGCAGTTCAGACCACTCCACTTGCAGAAGTTGCTAGGACAGAAAATTATCAGAGACAAACCAAGATTAAGCCAGGAGAAGAGCTCTCAGAAGTTATGTTTTGCCACCAGCCATGCCCTTTGGACCATGATTCTTAATTTGGTGTAAATGTGTATCTTAAAACATTGTTGTATAGAGCCCAGAATATCATTGGAGAAGACCTCTGATTAATTGCACATCAGTAATATGCTGTGTATGAATGGGCCTTTTTGTCTCTGGCTTTAACAGACTTTTTGGGTGGGTATAAACGCGGAGGTGAGTTGGCAATGATAAATCTAGGTTCTAAAAAGAAAAATTATAAACACATGATTCTTTTCTTTAGCATTAATTTCACAACAGTAAATGATTTCTACAACCTCTTCGGAGCAGCCACATAACTCCATATTGTCCATTTTACATACATTTTAGCCTAATGTATTAGTTTGAAAATCAATTGTGATAAAAATGTTTTGTGCCTCCTCCAGGAGATTGAGGCACAAAAAGGCTTTCTTGGTTCAGACATGACTGGCTGTTGAGTCTCAGTGCTGCGTGCTCTGAATCCCATAGTCCTAATTCTTGCTAATTTGTAGCCAGGAAATCGAAATCTGCTCCACCTCTTTTTAAGCCACTCAGGGCAATCGTATGTGAAGGGCCGCAGAAATTTCCATTCCTGTACTTTTCGATATCTGCCTAGGACTACTGGTACTGTCACATTTCCATATACCATTCCATGCGCATGTAGATAATATTATTCAGCTGCAGGAATTTGAGGTGTCAGAATTAAAACATCACTTTTTGTTTGAAACGTGCACCCCTGAATGAAAGAAATCTAAGTATAAGATAAGTATCTCTTATCTGCATTCTTCTAAAATCAAGGTCCTCTGAATCAGAACCCTTACATTTGATAGCATACCTTTCATGCTGCCAATGAAACTAGAAACTGTTCTGGCATCTGCCTGTGCAATACAAAAATGACAGTATGGTTTGGACACCAAATCAAAACTGCAGGTGGAAATATTGACTTCTGCCTTATGTTTCTTCGAAGATTCCCTTGCTCTTCAGATACCTAAACTCCTTGTTCTGGTCAGGGTCCTGGTGGTGTTGATTCTCAACTATTCTAAAACTGAATAAGGTGAACCTGCAAAGAAAGATTTTGATGCGAGTCGGATCTGGAGGTAGGTGTATAAGACTTAATTATCTTACTATAGTGGGCTAAAAGTGTGCCACAGAGATCTTGTGCATGGATGATACCCGTAGAGGTGTGCATTCTGGAATCCGAATGCAGTTATGAAATTGTGCATCTTCCGTAATGGATAGGTTGTAACGGAGATTCAAGTTGTCATGAAGTCTCCCCATTTTTCCTTGTAAACCATCCTGTGGAGGAATTTAGTGGGGGTGGGGAGAGGGGTGTCACAGAATTTGCATCTAATAATGGGTTCTCAGAGTATCTTGACAAAGTGACATTAACTAGGTCTGGATAAGTGTCTACCTTCACATAGTACCAAAATGTGCCCCACATAATATCAAGAGCAACTTTGATGATGAAGATGGAGAAAATTGCAATCCATGTTGATACACTGCATGGTATGTGTAGGAAAGTAATCTTCGTTCCATCACTGATAGCTTCTCACAAAACCTTATTACTCATGGATTAAATTGCTTATTCTCCTAAGAATCAAAATTATTTGGCTACAAGTTATCCTCCAACAATTATTCCATATGTCACCCTGAAATAAGGGAAGACTTATCTCCTTGCTTTTTGAATTCTGGAAAATGAATCCAGCCAACCCAGGATGCTGATTTCACCCCGAAGTGTTTCAGCTAGTATATTCTAATAGTAAAGAAAGAATAAAGCACTCCTATTAGAAGAGGAGTTCTGGTGTCAAAGAGTTGGAAGAAATAATTAAATGGAAATGTACACTGAAGGAAGATGCCTACTTTAACTTGGCTAATATGACATGAAATCATGTTTTCTTGTGTGGTTTGTGAGTTTAATGTTTGTCCCCGAGTTTCATCATTTTACTTTTTTTATATATATAATACTTTTGGTTACTGCCAAAACTGGTTTTCTTTGAGTGTGTTATCTTTTTTGGTGATTTTAGTGAACTGTTTTGTGAGTTTTGTTCTTAATTTTTAATGTATTGTGTCTGCTTGTGTTAAATAAACAAGCGTTGATCACCAGCGTTTTTGGCTTTGTCATCGCTTGTTTTTTTCATGGACATCTCAAAATGCACACATTGCCCTAGTAGTTCTTGGCATCAAAGAGAACTACTTTCTGTGTGGATTTGGTACTTGTAAAAGGGGAAAGTGCTGTCACTAACAGTGACGTTCATCTATAGCTAAAGTGGTCTGACTGATTACCCCATGCTGTAGTGGGTGGAAAAAACTTGAATGACATAGTAAATGACCACTAGATGAAGAAGTCTGGCTCCTCTCAGTAAGTATATTGTGCATATATTTGTAGTACAATTAAAGATCTTTACTAATGCCAAATCTAAAAAGTCAAAACGCCAGAGGTAGACTTCACGTTATCCCATTAACATTTTGTCTGTATTGAAGCATACTTATTTACATTAATAAGTTTTCCTGCTGCTGAGCAGGTTCTCTATGACCATGGTTTTCCCCACGCTCCCATTCTTTTTGTTAAATCATACCATGTACTTATTTTTTATTTTGCCCGGGCTTGCTTTCTGTCCCCTCACTATGTTGGGCTAGACTTTCTAACTTACCAAGCACCCATAATGGTTGACCCGTGCAGATAACCCTCACTTGTGTATGCTTTGCTAAACTGCGGCACGTGAAATCACAACTGAAGTGCAAAAAGTTGAAGTAGTCGAGTGATGAAACAATGTAATTATTTGAAAACATCTACAGTGTATGTTGTCCAGTACTGTTCCCATTACTCCTCTTTCTGTCCCATACTCTAGATTCCTTAAACTGTATCTCCTGTGCTTCATGTTGTTTGTACATACTGTTTGTATTAAAGATGGTCCTTTTTTCAGTCGATAAAAGTTATCTTTATAAACAGCTCTGCCTCTCCTTAGCGTTAGTTCCATGCTATTTCAAATGCCTAAGAAAGGTTATTGGGCTCAATATGCAAGTCACCAAGAGAATCACTGTATCTGTAATGGCCTTCATAGACACACACTGTCTGTTTGCCAGTCACACAATTCCCCTTGCACAATATTTTACAGACTGGTCAAATCCCAGATATTACATCTCTGCGCAAACCTCTGTCCTCCCTGTCTGCGGACATCTGGTTTTGTGTTTGTAGCCATACAGTTGTATGTAGATTTACAATAACTGGTGTTTTATCCCATAGCTGAAGGTTTATCCCAATGTTACCGTTAATACTACTTCTCAATTGCTCATTTGCCACCCCCATCAACCATTACTGCTATAGCACACATCAGTCCTTAAACATTAGGTAAAATATGGTTCTCATTTTTGTTCTGAATACTGGAATGTCCTAAATCGACTAAGCAAAAGGTATATTCAGCTGTTTAGAGGTGGTGCGCTGAATGGGGAACGGCGCAACCTGGAAAGACCCAAGTGGTCTTATTTTATTCTCTGAATGATGAGCATCCCATAACATCAAAGACCTCAATGGCACATTCGATGTTATAGGATTGTGGGTCCCCTGCCATTACAAGCTTGTTGAGATCTAAGCAACAGCATAACCTTAGTTTCTGATTGGAACTTGAAGCTGCAGATTTCTTATCTTCTGAATGTACTGCAGGTGTCAGACTAGATCTGGAAATGCCCAGGCCAGTTAGAGTTGGGGCGCCGGCAGCAGAGTTGGAGGCAAGACAAGTGCAGCTGGTGCCGACAGCGAACTCATCAGCAGTATACTAGGTGGATAGGCTTTCAGCTCCTTGGGGCCGAAAGGCATGTCAGATGGAGTCTGCAGGGATCCAAAGAGCCAGATCATGGTGACACAGAACTCTTAGATCATCTGGAACACCTGATGGGGATCTGTCACAGATGTTTCCTTGGCAGAGCCCCTACAGTGTTTGATGCCTGTTGTTTTGGGGGAGAAAGGGTGGGGGACAACCCCTTGCACATTTTAAGAAATGTTAAAAATATTGAGGGAAGGGTCTCGGAGAGATGAGAAGGAGCTCCAAATCCACATCTGATACTGCAGAAACAATGGAAATTATACCATTGCTTTGTGAGTGGAACCTATATAGGCCCTGCACATAATTTCCGGAGCAGATCATCATAGGTGCAAAGCTGCTAGGCTCCACCTTCTGGGATGCAGAGGTGCTGCTGAAAAGTTTCCATATCTAGTCTGGCACCTTAGAGCTATTCTTTAGAAGCTGAGGAACCTAAGGCTAGATAAAGTCTCTACCAGAAAGAGCATTAATGAAGGTATGTAATGTGTTCCATATGGGCCGCAGAAAGCCAGGGAAGGACATAGATGGTAGTTGAAATGTGCCTATTTTGTTAGTAGTCTTACAAGTTTGGTATAAAGTTAGGCCACATTTCTGATTCAGAGTGAGAGAATACTGACATTAAGCTCACTAACTCTCCACTGGAAATCTAGATATGGAAAAATAAAATTGTCGGTGCCACTTTTCACAGATGTTAATTGCAATTCAATTGAATTTCTTCTATTAAAAACTCATGATTTATCATCTTATGGCTCTGACTCTGCAAAGATCAGCTTCTGTAGCCCTTATCACAATGATGCACCAGATTGCAGTGCCACGATCTCCTAAATAGCGTTCAATAACAGCACTTGTTTAGGTATTCCTACTTGTAATTGCCATTGTTGGTGAGCAGTCTTGCGGTGCTTAACCTGCCTCATACTGGTCTGCTAGATTCTTGATAACCCAGTAGAGACTTCGTTCATGAAAACTGCTAAAAATATGAAATTGGACTCTATAGCTGCATAAATTATTATACAATGTCTGGGTCATAGATAATCATAGTCTCAGTTTAAGAAACTTCGTTGATCCCATAAAGATATATTTTTTTAATTGGTTTAAACCTGACCCTCCTGGACAACCCTGCCATAGAGTTTCGAAGAGCTTTGTCTCATCATAGGTTACGTCAGTGGCACACTTCACCTTTTGCAGCCAATATGTAATTTCTTTTCGCTTCAGTTTGACAGTGGTGCCGGTTTGCTACACCAGGTCTTGCTCAGCAAACAGTTCTGCCAAACTCTACCCACGTTCTGAAGTTGGTCTGTCTGTCAGTTTTGTTTTAAAGGAGACCATCCTAAATGACTAATTAACGCATGGCAGCTTGTTTGCTAGAAATTCTGGCTTACATACTCCATTCTGGCAGAGTCGTTTGCTCTGTGAATCTTTCAACCAGTCACTTAATTCACATGAATAAATGTTTTTAAAAAACATGTAAAATACTGTAATCACAGTGAGATGTACCTTAAAACACATATGTAAACAGGATATGGCATAAGGAGGAGCTCTAGCAACATTTAAAGTTCTGTAATCTGTATGTTGCAGACTTCAGAAGTTTTTATGTACTTATGAGCACTGGGTTTATATTTTCCTCTTTTTAATGAAATGGCCCTAAAGTGATTTGTTCGTTTGCAAGCAGTGCTGCGTAGAACACAGCTTTAAGCATCATCTTTTAGATTTGATGATGATAAAATGTATGCAGAATCCTACAGAAAGGGACCTCAGCTCACCCTTCCATCAGATAGATAAAAATATTTGACATGCGTAATTCTTTAAACTTGTAATTATAGTGAAACGGTATATGTTGCCTAATCCAAATAATCTTCATTGTTTTATCTACTTAATGTTTACTGGTCGTGCTTTATTTCGTTTTATTGCTTCTACTTCAATTTTTTCTTTTTTAAATAAATCTGTATTTTGGCTGAATGATAATAACAGAGCTCTTCAGCCACATCATACTTCAATTGTTATTCTGAATGTTTTGTTGTAACAAAGCAAACTATATTTATCCTTGATAGATAGGAGGAGCTAAAGAGGCTCTCAGTAATTTATTGATCCCCAGGGACATCCAGTGAAAATCGATCCACAAAGTTTTACATCGTTCTCATTGAGATTAAGTTACATATGAACTCAACTGGTCTTCTGGCGCACTAGCCTGCTTCTGCTTTCATGACTGTTGCCAATTTTAACACTAGTTTTACAACTGAAAACTAGTGTTGCTTACCCCCATCATTTCAGATAATAAATGAACCCGGGCAACGTTAGACAACTTCCCCTAGTTTATTTGAAAGTCTATAACAGTACTTGAGTCAAGTGTGCTATCCTTTGGCACAGATTTGATGGAGGCACATCAACAGACTAGTAGGTTTTTGGTTTAAATCCTGCTCAGCACATCATTCTTGCAGATATTATACTTCGCATTACGGTTAGAGGCTATTTCTGTATCTCATACAATTTTGTTCTGCCATTTAGGCAGATCTCCTCGTCATGTACTTATTTGACATGAATGGCATTTTGGATATGCCCAAGAGTTACTGACTCCTGCCAAAACTCCAGCTGGAGCCTACACTTCTGGAAAAAAAGTAGGTGTTCTGTTATAGGAGAAACTGTTCTTTGGCAGTTTAAAAAGATAGTCTAATTGAAATACAAAGGATTAGCTAACTCTGAATTGTGTTGTGTGTGTGCCTTACACTGTCTGCTCCTATTTTTTGTCAATGTTAGGACTATGACTTTGTCTCAGTCCATTTTTTGGCTTACTTTTGGGTACCTTGTTTTCATTCTTTCAGAACTTTACCTTCACTGAAACATTTGGATCCCTCTAACTGCGTGCAGACACCCTGTGTAACATTTGAGGGTTTACATGTATAATATTTGGCATGCATGCACTAGTGCACTGTTACCATCTTTTAAGTGTCCCCCTTACCTAGTCATTATTTATTTGCTCTGGTGATTGAATGGGTAGTCAAAACTCCTATTCCTTTTTTAGGTTTTGCCTGAAGAGCGCTTGTGCTGTGGTGAAACCTTTTGTTTTTAAAAAGAATAATATTTCTTAAACTGGGCTTAGACCCTGCCCATGGCTTACCATTGACTAGTTCCCAAGTTGCTCCTACGTCACTTATCATTGGCTGGCTTCCACATCGCTCTACTTACCATTGGCTTGCTCCCACATGGCTTCTTGCTGGTCAGGGCCTCCTACTTTAAGGTTAACAAGGCAAGAGCTATTGTCTTTGCTATTGCTTATCTGGAGTGCAGAAAGGGGTGGTTCCACGGAAACGTCTGTGAAGTCTGTGTAACTTACTAATGAACTTCCAGGAATAAGACACTAGCTCGCTGAGAAAAGCTGTGCGAATCTAGCCCCATATGTGACCTCAATTTCTCTCACAGGATGGTGGATTTTTAACAGTGTTTTACTATTTGATGTCAGCATTTTGAATAATGTATTTTGTTTAATAAGGCTGTCCTTGGGGAGTGAGTGGTTACGTTTGTAGAAATACATGTTAGAATGTGTTTCCAGCGTATCAAGTAATCATTTTATTATGTTTTTGTGCATTATGTTGAAACTTGCTGGGACTGCTTAATCAATGAGCACAATAGGTACCACTACTGCTTAGCTGAATGTTCACATCATAATCGTAATATTCAGAGTTAACAAGCAGTGCAGCACCAGAAGGTTTGACGTTCCACTTGAGTGCTGACAATAAGACTGCATTTTTGTATACAATGCATAGAGGAGATAATTAAATATTTGGTAAAAAAAAGGTGTGCTTTTCAAATGTAAAGTCCCTCAGTGGAAACGGAAAAATACAGCCAGTAAAAAGAAGTTGAGCAAATAATCCTGTAGGCTGATCCAGATGTGGTTGACATGTCTCGAGTTAATGGCAGAAGGAGGCTGGGCCAAAGTCCCTTAGTATGCAATACATAAAGTCAACATCGGTAGCGCAAGTGCCACACGACGTAAAATCTTAAACGTAATCCTTCATATTTGTTTTATTGTGAACAGTTAAAACTTTTTGTCACATTTGTTTTTAAAAACCAAATTGATATGTGGGTATGCTTCATTCCCCAACAAATATTACATTTTTGCTTAGAAGTGCATACTCCATTGTACGCTCAAACTCGGTTTTTATTTTTTGTTGCTGAAGTATTTAATTGAGTCCTATGATGGTACGAAAAAAGGAGTGCTAATTTTAAAGGCTGTCCACCGTTTTGAACCTGGCAGTGGCTCAGAGTTCTCTTGTGAAATGACAGGGACGGGAGTATTTGCCGATGTTTTATGACTTGTTTTATTTATCTTGATGATTTTGCCTCTTTTTGAATGTACAAGCATGAAATAGTTTTTTGATGCTTGTGAAGGATGAGTGCCCGAACAAAACGGTTTTTTCTTACAGGTGTCAGCTTGAAATGTGTTGAACCATCGCCCCGAAAGTTGCGTGCCATCCATGTTGCCTTCATTGTTTTGACCCACTTTACTTTCCAAATGAGCTTCACTCCCCAAAAAATGTTAACATTTTTTCGTAGCGTTTCGCTAATAATTTTGAGCACGTTGCATTCCAACTTAATTGGAATTTATAACCTACATTAGGCATTTTTTTACACTAAGACAAAAATGCATTACCATGTATTTAGGAAATAAAGTAGTTTCTTATAAATACATCTTGTGTCAGACTTTCTTTTTCATCTATTATGATCTTGGTACGACTGGTGAGGCGTTTACCCCACGTTTTGAAGGTTTCTTTTGTATAGATTGGGGTCCCGAGGGGGACCAGCCGAAGAATGAGGTCTCCCCCCCGGGGTCTTTGGGGGGGTGGTACGGCCCGGGCTCTGTGGGCTGTAATTTGGGCTCCTTTTGGGCTTCTTGGGCGGGGGGTCTTATAAGGTGGGCTCCATTTTGTGACCGGCCACCATTTTGTCCTAGGTGACACGGTGGCCGGTCCAGTGAGCAGAGCGGGTGATTTTTCAATTGGCAGAGTGGCGGTTTTGGCGATTTCGGCGATTTTTGGTGATTTTTGGTGGTTTTGGCGATTTTTCCGTAGCGGGGACATTTTTTTGGTGCTTGTTAGTGCTTTCTTCCCGAGCGGAGGAAGTGCTTCAGTAAAAAAAAAAAAAAAAAAAAAAAACGAGAAAGGGAAAGGACGCGTTTTTACGCAACCCCCCAAAAAAAGGAGGTTTTTAGGCAGCGCGTCATAGCTCGTTTTCCAGGCTTCAAGGTTCGGCGGTGCCCCCTTTTGAGGCGAGTGAGCGCTGTAGAAGATGGCCGGGAGAGAGGAGGAATATCTGCAGGCGGCGGTGGCATTGCTAGAAAAAGCCGGGCGCATGGACCTGCTTCAGCAGGAGGCCCTTCCGGCGCTGCGCCCGGCACGAAAAGCGGCGCATGGTGTTGCGGCAGCGGTGATGGCTTGTTCACCGTTGCGCGCGGGGAGCAGAGCAGGCCAGGTGAGGAAAGGGGGGCGGGGATGGGGAAGGCTCTTGCCAGGGAAACGGGGCTGCGTGGTTTGTGGACCAGCGGGCCCCGGGAGGGCGATTGTTTCTTCTTCGGCCCCGGGGAAGGGCGGGGCCCAGATGGGCAGTCGGGTGAGGTTGGGGAGGGGCGGGTGTGGCGCCTCACGTAGGGCAGCAGGTGTGGGCAGCCTGGGGTCCCGGGACAAGGGCAGCAGGCAGGGTGAAGGTAGGGGAGGGCAGGCGGGAGGGGCTGGGCAGGTTTTACAGCCTGGGGGGGAGGTTGTGAGCTTGGTGCAGTTGGGGAGGGGTGGTAGTGGAGGGGGAGAGAGCGGGGGGGCAGGAGAAGGGTGGGGAGTATGACCCGTTAATTCCAGTATCCAGCAAGTGGCCTACCAAGCTAGAATGGAGCGCCTCGGAGAGTGAGGGTGAGCAGGCGGAGGCAGGGGAGGAGGAGAGTGGGGGGTTCCCCCACTCACTGTGCGGCGCGGAGCCCCGAAGAAAGTTTATGGGGAGCCTGGGAGGATGGGGCCAGCTCAGGTGGCTACGGGGGTCCCCATTTTTTCGCGGCGAGGGATTTCGGTTTTTCCGGCACGCCGGACCTTCCGGGACAAAGAGAACGTCGCGAGGAGGGAGAGCCAGGCGAGCGCAGGGCAGCTCGGTCACCCTGGTCAGAAGGCCAGGCAGAGCCTCAGGCGGCTGGCCGAAGCCCATCACCGGGAAGGGTGTCAGGGAGGCGAGTGGCTGCGGACACTCCCGGGAAGCGGTGTGGAGGCAGGGGTTTTGCGCCCGCCAGCGCCTCCACCTCCTGGGAGCGGCGTCCAGGTCCAGCGGGGGTCCAGGTGGGGGTGTTCAAGAGGAGCACAGTCGGGGCAGCAGTGGTTGAGGGGCCACGGCGGGCCCAGGAGGTGTGGGATTATGGAATTGACCCATGGTGTGTTGATCACGTTTTGGATTACAATGAGACCAGCTTGGAGGAGGGAGAGCTGGTGGATGAGGGAGGAAAGTTGGTGGGAGCAGGGCGGGGTGGGGCCCGCTAATGCTCTATCTCAGTCGTTACAGGCTACACAGGACCAGACTCGGCCTCGAGTGTGTGGGTCCGAAGGAGGACACGGTGGGCGGCGGAAGGCACAGGAGCGGCCACCGTCATTACCGGCAGGTGAGGAAGCAAGCGTTACCATGGTGTCAGTGGCGGTGGAAGCGAGTGAGCCAAAGGGTCAGGGGGTTATGCGCTTGTTCAAAGGGATATACGTCGCTGATGCCGGGGTGGGCACGGAAGGGATCGGGGCGCAAGAGGCGGTGAAGGGTGAAAACAGCGAGCAGGGAAAGGGGGAAGTGGGGGCCAAGGAGGCAGATGACAAGCGACCAGGTGAGAAGGGAGCAGGGGACAAGACAGAGCATCCGGTCTCGAAGCGGGCTCGTTTACCGTACATGGGTACTACGAAACCGTTGGGGGCGCATCTTATGCAGTCCACTAAGGAAAAGATCTGGAAGGGTGAGTACGTGGAAGTACTCAAGTTGCTGCACAGAGAGGTGCGGGCAAAAGAAGGATCGAAGGAGGAGGAGTTTGAGCTGTCAAAGCACCCTAGGGTGCCAGTTACCATTGAAAACTGGACGGCGGCATTCCTAATATTTGCCAGTGTGTACTGTGAACGCTTTCCCGAACGGGCGGTAGCGCTTTTTAAATATATGGATATTATCTGTAAGGCCCAGTTGAATTTCGGGGGCTTTGCGTGGCGACAATATGATGATGAGTTTAGAGCGCGAATGGCGGCAGATGCGGACGTCCAATGGGGGGAGATTGATGCTGATCTATGGCAGCACACCATGGGTCCAGCAAAATTCAGCAAAACAGTGTTCACGGCCAGTGGCCTTCCTATTACGTATCGCCCCTTTCGGGAGCGCCCCACCCAAGGAGTGGGGAACGCCAGTGGTAATCGGTTCGGCTCCTCATCCTCTTCGGGCGGAACATCGGGAGCATGTTGGGACTACAATAAAGGGATCTGTTCCCGCGAGTATTGTAGATTCCGGCATGAGTGCTCAAAGTGTGCGGGGAGACACCCAGTTATTCACTGTGCCGGCCCGTCAGCAGCAGGGAATTCGACCGCCCAAAGTCAAGGAGCTTGGGGCCGGGAGCAGTCAGGACTCGGCGGGCGGGACCAGCGCTTCCGTTCAGGAACTGCAGGTAAGGGCTCATACGCCGGTTAAAGTGCGGATTTTGGCTGCCTGGCTGGATTCTTATTCCTGCAGGCAAGAGGCAGAGTTGTTGCGGCACGATTTTGCTCAGGGTTTTCATTTGGGATACGAGGGTCCACGGGTGCGTCGCTGGGCGGAGAATTTGCGGTCGGTGAGGGGTAAGGAGGACTGGGTAAAAGCTAAGCTGGAGAAAGAAGTGGAGGAAGGACGAATGGCGGGCCATTTTTTCCAGTGGCCCTTGCCAAACCTTATTGTATCCCCCATTGGGGTCGTGCCCAAAAAAGAGAAAGGACAGTTTTGCTTGATACAGCACCTGTCTTGGCCAGAGGGCTCGTCGGTTAATGATTTCATTCCGGAGGACTGTTCGCGGGTTTCGTATGCGTCCGTGGATGTGGCGATGGCTATGGTCGAACGGTTGGGACCCGGGGCACTGATGGCAAAAACAGACATAAAGTCGGCATTTCGCTTGTTGCCGGTGCACCCGGATGATTTTGAGTTGTTGGGTATACAGTTTAATGGTGCTTGGTTTATGGACAAGGCGCTGCCTATGGGCTGTGCGAGTTCTTGTGCATTGTTTGAATGTTTCAGTTCATGCTTACAATGGATATTTACAGAAGTGTCTGGGCATGCTCAGGTTACGCATTACCTGGATGATTTCTTTTTTGCGGCGGAAGCTAACTCTCTGCGGTGCGCGGAATTGTTATGCATTTTCCAGCAGCTCATGGGGGACCTTGGTGTGCCCTTGGCCCCTGAAAAGACAGTGGGGCCTGGTACGGCGCTGTCTTTCTTTGGCATCGAGTTGGATACGGTGGCGGGGATGGCTCAGCTTCCGCAGGACAAAAAATTGGAAATGCTACACAGGACGAGGCAGATGTTGGGGAAGGAAAAGGTCACGGTGCAGGAGATACAGGTTTTGTTGGGACATCTTAACTTTGCATGTAGAGTAGTTCGGGCGGGGAGGACTTTTTGTAGGCGATTGGCGCTTGCTCTCTCGGGTACGCGTTTGCCACATCATCATGTGCGGCTTAAGGTTGGCGTTCAGGAGGACCTTCGGATGTGGTTGACTTTTTTGGAGACCTTCAATGGCATCCCTTTGAGGGTCTGGCAGGAGTGGGAATGGGATGTTCAGATCTATTCAGACGCGGCGGGAGCGGCGGGATTCGGACTGTTCTGGAGGGGAGATGGTGTGCGGAGTCGTGGTCAGAGGCATGGAAACGGGGTGGGAAGAGCATCGCTTTTTTGGAGTTTTTTTCCACTTGTCGTCGCAGTGTGCTTGTGGGGAAGTGATTTGCAGCATAAAAAGGTTTTGTTTAGAGTGGACAATATGGCGGTTGTCCAGTTGGTAAACAGGCAGTCGGCGCGTGATGCACAGGTCCTTTGTCTTCTCCGGGCTTTTGTGTTGCAGTGTTTGAAACTTGATATTGCATTTCGGGCGAGACATGTTCCAGGTGTGGACAATGACATTGCCGATGCTTTGTCTCGTTCACAGTGGGACAGATTCCATGGGTTGGTCAAGGGCACGGCTTTGTGCAGGACGGTGATGCCAGAATCGCTTTGGACCATAGGCACAAGAGGATGCTTCAACTGGTAATCCAATCTCTGGCCCCTTCTACTCGTCGGGCATATCTAAAAGCGTGGGAGGAATTTAGACAGTCGGGGGCACGCAGGAGGTCGTGGATGGAGGAAGTGATGGAGGACGTGGTACAATTCATATTGTCATTGATTGAGAAAGGTCAGTCGCACGTTACTATTGCAGGTAAGTTGGCGGCGTTGGGTTTCATGGGTAAGTGCTTGTGGGGTTATCAACCGACTGTCGGGGAATTGGGCCAGCGGATACTGGAGGGTTGGGCGCGCGAAAAAGGGACGGTAAGCAAAAAAAGGAGCCCCCTGTTGTTGGCCCTTTTGAAGGAGGTGGTCTGGAATATGCTATTCTAACGGGGAGGCATTGCTCTTTATGACACTCATGTCTTGGATGTTTTTTGGTGCATTTCGGGTCTCAGAGTTGTTAGGTACTACAAGGAAGGTGGGCATCTGCTGGCAGGATGTACGGCTGGGGCCGAAAGGTGTACTGTTGCGCGTAGGCAGCTCTAAAACTGATCAGAGAGCAGCGTGCGTAGTAGTCTGGTTGAAGAAGTATCGGGTGGCTGGCATTTGCCCTCTCGCTCTGGGGCTGCGTTTGCGTCGGCAGGCTGAACTGGGGGCAGAGTTGGTTTTCCAGCATAGGGATGGCAGTAAGGTAACAGCTGCGCAGCTTTTGGCGGTGCTCCGAAAAGGGCTCTTTGTAGTAGGCGAGGCCCCTTACCTTTTTGGAACTCACTCCTTTCGCATTGGCGTAGCGACGGAAGCAGGGTTGCAGGATTGGTCGAGGGTGGCCATTATGTCCTTGGGCAGGTGGAGTTCTGATTGCTTCAAGAAGTACGTTCGGGGACGAGGAATTGTATTGGTGTGCGCGCTCTAACTGTCAATTTTCTTTTCCAGGTATAGTGGCGGGCCCGGAAGATGATTTCATCCGTATATGGATAGTTAGTCATTCTTTCGTGAAGTGGGCGCATCGCCAGGCACAGCGAACTGCGTTGGGGGGGAATTTGGGGTTTGATTTACGTTGTTTTCAAGTTCGATGCCTTGCCCGGTGCTTAGGTAAAATTGATGTCTAGTGAGGCTTTAGTTTTGTAAGGCAAAGGCCGAGGGGAATTATTTGTAAGTGCACCTGTTCCAATAAAGCGGCCTTTTACACACAGCCACGGAGTCTGGTTTCTGTGCCTTCCTCCCCAATGGGGTCCCGGGGGGGACCAGCCGAAGAATGAGGTCTACCCCCGGGGTCTTTGGGGGGGTGGTACGGCCCGGGCTCTGTGGGCTGTAATTTGGGCTCCTTTTGGGCTTCTTGGGCAGGGGGTCTTATAAGGTGGGCTCCATTTTGTGACCGGCCACCATTTTGTCCTAGGTGACACGGTGGCCGGTCCAGTGGGCAGAGCGGGTGATTTTTTCCCCACCCTCCCTCCCTTATGTCGTTACTGTCCTTTCATGGTTTTTTTACGGTGGTGACGCTTTGGTGTGTGTTGCTGTTGTTGTGAGGGTGCTGGATTGGAGCAGGTGTGCATCTCGGGGGTTTGTGTATTGGGGTTGTCGCTAGGAACAGGTGCTTTTGACGGTGATTACAGTTTGCAGCCAACTAAACGTGTGCGGATGGGCAGAAGTGAGGGGCAAGTTGGGATAGTAAGGGGGGGGTACAGCGGCAGGTCGCGATGGGCAGGAGGGAGGATTGACAGGCTCGGGATGATAACGAATGACCAGGATTCAGAGGTAGATACACAATACTTGAGAGGGGTGGCAGGAGAATTTGACAGGTAGGGGGGAGGTGGGGGATAGGGGAGGGGGGAGGACGGTGCTTAGGTAAAATTGATGTCTAGTGAGGCTTTAGTTTTGTAAGGCAAAGGCCGAGGGGAATTATTTGTAAGTGCACCTGTTCCAATAAAGCGGCCTTTTACTCACAGCCAAGGAGTCTGGTTTCTGTGCCTTCCTCCCCAAAGGTACATTTTGATACCATCATATGCTGATGGTTATGGAATGCTACGGGAAACTGGGCATTCTTAAAGTGATCGCAGGTAGAGAATGAGATAAAAAAATTAGTGAAGGATCAGAAATGATATCAGTTAAATTCCATTGCAGGTTAAGTAGGCTAACAAGCATTTTCAGTGCAACCGGTCTCGCATTTGTTCAAGTTAGAGCTAATAGCGTTGTAAAGCAAAAAAAAACACGCAGCGTGATCGCGCTGCGTGGAAAATAAAGAGATAAAGTAGTCCGGACCCCAGGCTGAAAACATGGAGCCTCGTATGTTTTTAGTACTTTACCGGTGCTGTGTAGGTGGGCTAAACACCGGAAAAGGCATGTCTGTATGCATGTCTTTCACAAATGAAAGCAAGCGGATTTTAAAAGGCAAGCCCACGAACCAATGTAAATGACTGACGTGGCATGGGCGTGGTTTAAAGCCCAAAGAGAGATAACAAAATGGACGAGCGCTTTGCCCTCTCCCATAAAAATGAAGTTGTGTAATTAGAAATCTGTTGAAAAAATAAGTGGAATAATCTTCCTAAGTAATATCCAAACCAGGATTGTCAGCTAGAATGTTAGTGACAGTTCATCAAAAATGTAGTAATTTCCATCCTGTAAGACTGGGGTGACAGGGCTCTCAAAGCAGATGTTTACTGGGCATCAGTCTGTGTACGTTTGGGAACACCAAAAAGATGCTTTTTATCTGAATTTGGTTGTGGATTATTACTAAACTTCCAAGAAGCTCTTTGACTAAGTTAGTTTTAAAACCCCATTGGGATTCATCCAAGTTAATTTAACCAGATATTCTCCAGGTAAAAAAATAAATCAAAAACCTTTTTTTTCTCTTCCTTCACCGTCTACATCTCCATCTCCATCTCCTCCTATTCCTAGCTCTTCGTGCCCTGCAGACCCACACACACTTCCCCACAGGGATCTTATCATTCAAGGGATGGGGACAGCCAAGGACCACCCTACGACCCACTATATGATACCCAGGCTTCAGTCCCTTGGAACAACTACCAAGTAGCTCCCCTAGTAGACACTGACCCAGATTTGTACTCTGCCAAACCATCTGCCTTGATGACACGACTCATATTATGAGGTACTACCCACGGAAGCAGCCTTTCATAAGTTTGAGCTGCACGTTCAACCTGAGAAGGATGATTTCCATCTGGAAACTCTCTCCTCCACTCAAAGGTCCCTTATCCAATAGCTGCCCATGTTGAAGTGTATTCCAAAACCTGCCGGGGACATATTCAAGGAGCCTGTGAAATCCAGAGTAATCACACCACAGGGGTGATGAGTTTAAAACTTCTCTCTCAGACCTCCACCCGCCCCACCACATCACAGGTCAGTTACTCCCTAATTCATTGGTGGTTTGCTGAACCAGGAAGGGAGCCAACTCACCCTCAAGACCGGGAGAGCTCA
Source organism: Pleurodeles waltl (assembly GCF_031143425.1). Lineage (NCBI taxonomy): Eukaryota > Metazoa > Chordata > Amphibia > Caudata > Salamandridae > Pleurodeles > Pleurodeles waltl. The sequence continues at coordinate 839,231,887 of NC_090442.1, forward strand.
AAAATAGATGCAGCTGGCAAGCATGTTGCAGCACAGTCTGCTACTCAGTTGTGCATTGCTAATTCCATTGGCTTGCTCTTTCGATATGATCAAGCCCATTGGGCCCATATGGAGGATATTGTCAAACGTCTTCAAGAACAATACCACAAGTGGTGGGCGTGAGTTAATGGCAAAGGGGAAGATATTCCCCTGCACCAACATCCCCTGCACTGTGGATGCTGCATGCAGCATTAATTCTAGCCTTCTGCTACAGCGACATGCATGGCTCTGTGGTTTTAAACCGGATATACAGCACCTCCTTAATGTACCCTTTGATTGCAAGCACATTTTCGTCCCGCAGGTCGATGAGATGTTCTAAAGAATGTAGAAGGAAACTAATACAGCTATTGTGATAAGTGCACTACAGACACCTAGTGCCTGAGGCTCCTTACAGCACCCCAAGTACAGTGGCGCAGCCAAAGCAGCTGCAGCCCGGACACTTCTACACTAGCACAGCAGCAAACCCTGTTGCAGAGTTTCTACCGGGGAGAGTATAATACAAACAGTGGCAGAAGTAGAGGTAAAGAGGAAGCTCCCAAAGGAGCTAATGTTCCAAAACAGTGACACACACCTTCCCCTTACCATTCCAACACCAGTTAGAGGCAGACTACAGGGGTTCCTGCTCCTATGGGAGGCAATTACCTCAGGCCGGTGGGTTCAAGACCCAACCACCACCCAACATTTCTCCTAGTACACACAAGCTATCCACAGAACACCAACTTCTTCAAGAAGAGGATGCTCGCACAGCTTACCTAAGGGGCCATAGAGCCAGTGCCTCCATTACATCGCAGCAGAGGGTTGTACTCCCTGTACTTCCTGATTCCCAAGAAAGATGGCTTCCTCAGGCCTTTACTCAACCCCTGGCCTCTCAACAAGTACAGCCTTTCTGAACATTTCCACATGTTCACTCTTCAAGAAGTCATCCTTCTGTTGCAGCAAGAAGACTTCCTGCCCGCCATTTACTTGAAGGACACCTACTTCTATATTACAACTCACCCTGCTCATCGAAGATTTTTATGGTTTATGGTGAGTGGACAACATCATTTCAAGGTGCTGCCTTTCAGATTTAAAACTGTCCCCAGGGGCTTCACCAAATGTCTAGCAGTGGTGGAATCCATATGTTCCCTTACCTCAACGACTGATCAAGAGCACCACGCACCAGCAATGTCTGGCGCTCACGCAGACAACCATAAATCTTCTTCACAAGCTGAGCTTTACGTTAAATATAGCTAAATCTCACTTTCAGTCTTTCAAGGTACAACCTTTCTTTGGGGCTATCCTAGACTCAAGGGTGGGGAAGGGTTATCCAAGCCTGGCCAGGGTCAGCACTTTGTAAAATCTGCTACCTCTTTTTCAGCCAGATCATCAGGTAGCGATCAGAACAGTAATGAGTTTGTTAGGCCTGATGGTTTCCTGCATTGCAATCTTTCCCCATGCATCCCTTACAACAGTGCCTAGCAGCACAGTAATCTCAGGTGGGAGGTCTCTGGGAGGATCTAGAGTCGATTTGGGTCCCTACACATTGCTGTCTGCAATGGTGGAAAGCCAATAACCTATTACAGGGACGGCCCTTCCTACAGTTCCACAGAGACCTTTACCACAGACGCTTTGCTAACTAGAAGGGGAGTCCATCTGCAGGATTACACATTCCAGGGCTTATGGATACTGTACACCAGGGCCTCCACGTCAGCCACCTAGAATAGCTGCCTATTCAGTTTGCTCTTTGAGCATTCCTTTCATTAGTTCACAACAAGGTCATTTTAGTCTGCACGAACACCACCACAACAATGTTTTACTCACAAAAACAAGGTGGCACACACTGGCCCGAGTGTCTGCTGTAGCCCAGAGCATTTGTAGGTGGGTGACACATTACAGAGTGCAGTTGGTCATACGGTACAGTCCGGATCTGGACAATGACTTGGCCTATCCGCTCAGCAGGACAAATCAACAAGTCTATGAGTGGGAATTCCATCCACAGATCCTACTTGGGGGTCTGCGAATACTGGTGCTTTCTGATTCAGCTTTAGATCAGTTAACCTTGTTGCTTGCGGATGGACCCTGACAGTTGTCATTTACCATTTTGCTTTGTTGATCCCATTTTTAATTTTTTTTAACCATGTGGTGTGCCGCATAACTAGTCTTTGAGCCCTACCCTCTTTAATCTCTGCCTCCCCTATGGCCAGTTTGATATGGTCCTTTGGACTGCATGCCTTAACCTATGCAGATGATACGCAAATGATTGTTTTTGTCACTAAGGATGTGGAGACTGCTGCTGCCAATTTCAAGAATTGTATGCAGGCAATGGGGACTTGGATGAGCAGTCACTATCTTAGATTAAATAGGGGTAGGACGAGGTTCTGATTTCACAGTCAACCCTCTATCTAATAATTCATGGTGGTCCTACACTTTAGGGGTTTTATCTACTCGGGTAAACTCTGCCAAAAATCTTGGAGTACTTGTGAATACCAAGTTATCATTTGAACTCCAGGTCAATCGTACAGTATTCACTTGTTTTTGGATTGCACGAATGTTGAGAAAGGTGTCCCACCCCCTTCTTTCTAATGAATGCACCTAATCAGGTAGTACTTGCTTTGATTTCCTTCAAGGTAGACTATTGCAATGCTTTACATGGGGATCAATAAACAAGCAATTGCTAAACTACATGTAGTATTGAATTTGGCTGCCAGACTGATGCTTGACATGCCTAAACATCTATTAGTCTCTACAGAGATCTCCAATTTGCACTGGCTACCTGTGAACAAGCACATTTCCTTTAAAGCTTTATACATTGTCCAGAGGGTGGTGCAAAATTTTGGACCCAGAGCTTTGACTAGGATGTTCCGGAGATACAGCCCCAACCAGGGGTTGTTATGGTTGGGTATTGATATGAATGCTTTCCTTCCTTGGAGCTCCCCGCCCCCTTTTTAGTGCCCTGATGTCCATTGGTAACTGTGCACATTATACATTTTTATCATTTAATTTCATACTCATTGAGGCAGTGGGGATTCCCTCACATAGGCGTGTTAGCCACTGCCAAAAAAATGCAAAATGTCTAAAACTTCACGGCTAGGTTACAACACCCGCTGCCCATGGGCAACACACTGTAGACAAACCTGTTAGGGATATTTGCCTACGCTTTTCTGCCTCTCCCGTTCCTTCCGTATGTAATTCACAAGCTGAGACAGACATTCCTTACCCTCTTCTTAGCTGCCCCAACCTGAGCGTGCCAGCCTTGGTACTCCACCCAACTGACTAGACCTTATGCAGAACCACAGAACTTTCTGGCACCCCAGTCCTCAGCAGGTGAGTCTTGTGATCTGGCTCCTGAGGTCATAGTTTTGTTATTTCAAACTGTCAGAAGAATGTATGTCCGTTCTTCGCGAAGCACTCAGATGTACTACCATCTACTGCTAAATGGCCAAATGGATGTGTTTTGTAGACTATTGCCTTCCAAAACACTACAATCTTCTCACACCCTCAGTACCAGGTATTGTCTGTTACCTGCTTCACCAGTCAGACCTTGCCAACACCTTCATTCGTTACATTTGGCTGCTTACCTACAAAAACAGGAATTTACCTACAGAGGTGAGAAAGGAGAAGAGGAATATTTATCTATCCTCGATCATTAAAGGTTCAACGTCTGCTTAAAGACATTTAGGCCCTCATTCTGACCCTGGCGGTTCTCTACCGCCAGGGCCAACGGGGGCGGGAGCACCGCCGACAGGCCGGCGGTGCTCCCTTGGTCATTCTGACCGCGGCGCTTTGGCCGCGGTCAGAACGGGAAAACCGGCGGTCTCCCGCCGGTTTTCCACTGCCCCTTAGAATCCTCCAAGGCGGCGCAGCTCGCTGCGCCGCCGAGGGGATTCTGACCCCCCCTACCGCCATCCTGTTCATGGCGGGAAAGCCGCCATGAACAGGATGGCGGTAGGGGGGGTCGCGGGGCCCCTGGGGGCCCCTGCCGTGCCCATGCCCACGGCATGGGCACGGCAGGGGCCCCCTAACAGGGCCCAACTAGGCTTTTCAGTGTCTGCGATGCAGACACTGAAAAGCGCGACGGGTGCTGCTGCACCCGTCGCACGCCTTCCACTCCGCCGGCTCGATTCCGAGCCGGCTTCCTTGTGGAAGGCGCTTTCCCGCTGGGCCGGCGGGCGATCTGAATCAGATCGCCCGCCGGCCCAGCGGGAAAGTCAGAATACCCCTCGCGGTCTATTGACCGCGGGGCGGTATTCAGGCGGCTTCCGACGGGCGGGCGGCAACCGCCGCCCGCCTAGGTCGGAATGACCACCTTAGTGTGGCAGCAACAAGAAATAGTTTTACGAGGCCTGTATTGATTTGCACGTTGCTCGGAGTATTAAGAGATTTATACACTGGAACTATATTTGGGATGTACTTTGGAAAACCTTCGCTGTGTAAGCATTACAATGATATTGATCAGTATACAATTTAAGATGCAACTCTGGTGCATTTTGGAATTTGAAGGATTGATTGAAGACGTGATGAGATGAGTTTAAAAAACACTGGCAGGTTATAGATTGCAATCCTTGCACCTGTGAACAAGTCATATATTTATAACCAGAACATAAAATACAACAAGGTTTATTCTGAAGAACTGTCTCAAGGGCAGGCCATGTTGCTCGTTCCCTGATTAAAATAAGTGCCTTCCCAAAAATGACGACGCCATACAGTATGCCCCCTAAAACTGAATAAGAGCAATCTCTCCCACCAAGAGAGGGGTAGAGCTAGATAGAGCACTGCTACCTCTGGCAAACTAAGCACAGTGTACTTCCTTACTGACTCGGAGCATAATCTGTTAGAGTGCCAAAATCGTGAACTCTAGCCTTAGCCATTTACTTGTCAGATTTTGATAAAGTGCTTTGTGCATGAAACATATCTGACAAGCCTAAATCTCAGAATAGTTCGCAGATCGGCCCCTATGTAGTTTGAGACAGTCAACGATATTGTCGCTGCACAGGCATGCATGATCATTAGTTCATAAGTAAAAGAGGGGCCAATTAGATTTTATTTGTAATGAAGGATTGGCTTAGCTGAGAGTGAATAAAAAACATAAGAGCTCCTTGGGGGGAAATGGAGCAATTGTCTGTAGATAAGATTCTCCTCTAACTGTATGAAGGATTAAAATAGCCACAAACCCCTGCACCATACAGAGCTGCATGAACACATTGTGCATTGTACATTTTTAAATAAGGTGCAATGGAACCCGTACCTGCCGCCTGAGGAATAGCAAAAATGGCCCCAGCCAACCAATTTCAACCGAGCAGAAGTAACCTGTGGCTGCCATGAGCCCAATGAGTCGTAGAACACTCCAAGATAAGAACAAGCATTTGCAATGCAACGGGTCTCCCGTTTGCTCATGTTAGAGCTGATCGCGTTGTAAACTCCTAACCCGACTTTTCATCTATCGGCAAAAGTGCTTTTATGTACCTAAACCGAAAAAGTTAAATTAACTGTGTAAAGCGCTCGACTTCTACCAAGCGAAATCGCGCTAATAAAATAGAGAAAAAGTAGTCCACGATCCAACAGAGAACAGCGAGCCTCGCATGTTTTCTGTACTTGGTCCCTGCGCTCGAGGAGAGCTAACCACCGGAAAAGGCATGACGTGTGCATGCCTTCCACTAATGAAAGCAAGCAGATTTTACTAGGCAAGCCCACGAACCAATGAAACACACTGACGTGACGTCGACAGGGCTCCGAGCCTTTTTCTAATAACTAAAGTGTCTCACTGCGATACGCATGTGCGAGCGCATGCAACGCAGGCTCGACCCTAAAAAGTGTTCATGCTGTGCAAAGGTTGATTATTAAAATGCATCAAAGCCAGATGCAGACTTTCCAAAATTAGTGATTTAAATCGAGGATACTCATAAAAGATACAAGTGCCCCTGCATGGGTACAAAGCTCTGGGAATCCGAGCCAGGAGAACTTCATCATCTGCGTAGAGTAACCCGGGGACCATCTGATTCCCTATTCTTGGAACATCAGTAGTTACACTGGACAAATGTGAGCCCAAATTGTTTATATAAGTAATAAACAGCAAATGTGCCAAGATGCATCCTTCGCACACCCCTCTAGCAAGTGGAAAAGAGTCTAACATTTCACCCGCATTTCACATATACATACGCATACACACACACATTCACATTCACATTTACATTCATATATATATATATATATATATATATATATATATATATATAGCAAGCATATCCCACATAAGCAGTTAGATTCTTGTGTAAAGTGTATAGAAATACACCAAAGCAAGGTCGATTCCCAGATACAAAAGCATCAACTAAAGTTTACCTCTATTCACACAGTCAAATGCTGTGGATAAATCCATAAAGGCCTGGTACAGTGCCTTGCTATGGTGAATTTGCCAACAATTAAATGTAAGTTCAGGCACTGTTTCACCGTGCCTAACCCTGAGCGAAAATCAAACTGAAAAGGGCACAAAGTATTATTTTGGGGTTATCCTGTCTCTCACAGACTCAAAAACCACCCTGCCTACAAACTTAACGGTGCTGTTTAATAAAGAAATTGGACAGTAGCAAATTCTGTTTTCCCTTTTTGAAGACCGGGACTATAATGGATGCTGCCCAGGTGCATGGGATCTTGGTACATAGAGAGTTGTTAAATAGACTGGTTAACAAGGGGCCCCAAAGATCTGTATTGCATTTGATAAGGTCCAGGAGTATCCCATCCTGGCCAGACGCTTTTCCTCCCAGACTATGGGGGTGATTCTAACCCTGGCGGTCGGTGTTAAAGCGGCGGCCAACCCGCCAACAGGCTGGCGGTCCAAAAAATGGAATTCTGACCCTGGCGGGAACCGCCAACACAGCCCGCCAACTTAACACTCCGACCGCCGCGGCGGTACAGACAAACAGCGCGGCGGTCACCGCCAACAGGCAGGCGGCAGACAATGTACCGCCCACACTATCATAACTCACCAATCCGCCACCTTTTCCGGGGCGGGAGCACCGCCGATAAAAACACGGCGGAAACAGACTACGAACGGGAAAACGCTCACCTCTACGCACTCCACGAGGACGGAGGACAGCATGGAACCCGAATTGAACATCATACCTGCTCTCGTCTACCTTCTCATCTACCACGAGTACGAAGTCCGGCGCAGACGACAACGGTGAGTACTGCACCTACGACACACGGGAGGGGGAGGACGAAAGGTTACGGGCACACACATATGCGACCCCCCCCCCCCAATCATGTACTCACCAATGCAGAGCACCAAGTCACAGTGACCCCACCCAAACACCCCTGAAAAATGCTAGGACATAATCATATTTGGAATAAATATTTATGTACCAAAAAGCTCCAGAAAATTAGCGTACAACCATGAAAGATATCCACAACAAAACAAATGACATACACATCAGTGTATGACTGAAGTACCAAGTCCTGCACATCCTACCAATTCAGCATGTCCGTGGGCCAAAGTCTTGAGAAACAAGGGCAAAGCCCACACAGGAGACCTGAGTCCTTTGGAGAGAACACTGCAGGGGCATCAGATGTAAAAACTACAGGCAGCTCAGGGGGAAGGGAAGGGGGGGGCACCACAGCCACATGAGTCCACGACGCCAGATCCACGAGGAGCCACCATGCCCACGGTTCAATCCTGGGGAGTGCAAAGCCACAGTCTCTCAATGTCTCTACAGTGGGTGGGCTGCCCACTGTTCAATCCTGGGGAGTGCAAAGCCACAGTCTCTCAATGTCTCTACAGTGGGTGGGCTGCCCACTGGACCAACCTGGGGAGTGCAAAGCCACAGTCTCTCAATGTCTCTACAGTGGGTGGGCTGCCCACTGGACCAACCTGGGGAGTGCAAAGCCACAGTCTCTCAATGTCTCTACAGTGGGTGGGCTGCCCACTGTTCAATCCTGGGGAGTGCAAAGCCACAGTCTCTCAATGTCTCTACAGTGGGTGGGCTGCCCACTGTTCAATCCTGGGGAGTGCAAAGCCACAGTCCATCATGTGGATGACAGTCTCCACTGGTCAAGGAGGAGGCATGGTGGGCACAATGAACCATCAACGGTGCTTGAGACGGCGGGGCCCAGCGGAGCGGTGCTTGACAGGAAGGGCCCAGCGGAGCGGTGCTTGAGAGGAAGGGCCCAGCGGAGCGGTGCTTGAGACGGCGGGGCCCTGTTCAGCGGTGCTTGAGACGGCGGGGCCCAGCGGAGCGGTGCTTGACAGGAAGGGCCCAGCGGAGCGGTGCTTGAGAGGAAGGGCCCAGCGGAGCGGTGCTTGAGAGGAAGGGCCCAGCGGAGCGGTGCATGAGACGGCGGGGCCCAGCGGAGCGGTGCTTGAGACGGCGGGGCCCAGCGGAGCGGTGCTTGAGACGGCGGGGCCCAGCGGAGTGGTGCTTGACAGGAAGGGCCCAGCAGAGCGGTGCTTGAGATGGCGGGGCCCTGTTCAGCGGTGCTTGAGACGGCAGGGCCCAGCGGAGCGGTGCTTGACAGGAAGGGCCCAGCGGAGCGGTGCTTGAGAGGAAGGGCCCAGCGGAGCGGTGCTTGAGAGGAAGGGCCCAGCGGAGCGGTGCATGAGACGGCGGGGCCCAGCGGAGCGGTGCTTGAGACGGCGGGCCCAGCGGAGCGGTGCTTGAGACGGCGGGGCCCAGCGGAGCGGTGCTTGACAGGAAGGGCCCAGCGGAGCGGTGCTTGAGACGGCGGGGCCCTGTTCAGCGGTGCTTGAGACGGCGGGGCCCAGCGGAGCGGTGCTTGACAGGAAGGGCCCAGCGGAGCGGTGCTTGAGAGGAAGGGCCCAGCGGAGCGGTGCTTGAGACGGCGGGGCCCAGCGGAGCGGTGCTTGAGACGGCGGGGCCCAGCGGAGCGGTGCTTGACAGGAAGGGCCCAGCGGAGCGGTGCTTGAGACGGCGGGGCCCTGTTCAGCGTTGCTTGAGACGGCGGGGCCCAGCGGAGCGGTGCTTGACAGGAAGGGCCCAGCGGAGCGGTGCTTGAGAGGAAGGGCCCAGCGGAGCGGTGCTTGAGACGGCGGGGCCCAGCGGAGCGGTGCTTGAGATGGCAGGGCCCAGCGGAGCGGTGCTTGAGACGGCGGGGCCCAGCGGAGCGGTGCTTGACAGGAAGGGCCCAGCGGAGCGGTGCTTGAGAGGAAGGGCCCAGCGGAGCGGTGCTTGAGAGGAAGGGCCCAGCGGAGCGGTGCTTGAGACGGCGGGGCCCAGCGGAGCGGTGCTTGAGACGGCGGGGCCCAGCGGAGCGGTGCTTGAGAGGAAGGGCCCAGCGGAGCGGTGCTTGACAGGAAGGGCCCAGCGGAGCGGTGCTTGAGACGGCGGGGCCCTGTTCAGCGGTGCTTGAGACGGCGGGGCCCAGCGGAGCGGTGCTTGAGACGGCGGGGCCCAGCGGAGCGGTGCTTGAGACGGCGGGGCCCAGCGGAGCGGTGCTTGAGAGGAAGGGCCCAGCGGAGCGGTGCTTGAGAGGAAGGGCCCAGCGGAGCGGTGCATGAGACGGCGGGGCCCAGCGGAGCGGTGCTTGAGACGGCGGGGCCCAGCGGAGCGGTGCTTGAGACGGCGGGGCCCTGTTCAGCGGTGCTTGAGACGGCGGGGCCCTGTTCAGCGGTGCTCTTCTGCACCGCGGGCCCTGTTCAGCGGTGCCTATCTCCACGGCGGGGCCCTGTTCAGCGGTGCTCTTCTGCACCGCGGGCCCTGTTCAGCGGTGCCCATCCAGCAGGTCAAGGGAGCCAGACCTGGCCTGGACTCCCTGTTCAGTCGCCCTCGGACCGTGACGTATCTGGACCCTTCGGGGACGGACTCCTGGCCTCCTTAGTGTCCTCCTTCTCAGCTGGGATGTGGCATGTGGGGTCCACCTTATCCGCGCTCCTGCTGCCCTTCCGCTCCTTTGATGGGGCTCTCGGGCCCTTGCCTCCCCCAGATGGTGTGGGTGGTGAAGTGGCCGCACATTGCTCCTTGGGGGCAGCCCTGTCAGTCCTCGCACGGCGGTCCTTGGTTTTGCAGGTCCTCTTGCCGGGGGGGGGGCTGGACGTGTCCTTGCTGCAGCTCGATGTGTCACTGCTGGCAAAGGGTGGGCTCCAGAACCCAGGCACAACAGTGACACCCGAAGCTGGGCTGGTGGTGGCTGCGGTGCTCTTGGGACTCTTTGAAGATGGATCGGGGGGGTCATCGGGGGGAAAGAGGTTAAGGTTAGCCAGGAAAAGTTTTTTAGGGCCAAGGTAAAGGGTAGGAGTAGTGGAGATGGAAGTGGAGGTAGAGGAGGTGGTTGTAGGAGAGTCAGGTGTGCTGTCATTGGGTGAAGGTGCTGGTGCTGTAGGCTGTCGTGAGGTGGATGGCTGTTGGGTGGGTGGCTGCCTGCGTTTGTGTGTCTTGGAAGAGGGGGTGACAGACACAGTGGGAGAGGACACAGGGGACGTGTACATGGCAGTGGGGGTGGTGACTGCACGAGTGTGGACTGTACTGGAGGGTGAGGTGGCGATGGAAGCACTGGCTGATGTTGGGGTGCATGCAGGTGTGAGTGTAGACGTCACAGGGAGGGAGGAGGGAGACGAGGAGGAGGGGGACACAGGGGTGGCAGTGGCTGTTGGCATGTCTGCATCTGGGTGTTGCTCGGGTGAGTGTTTGCGGGATCTGTGGTGCTTGTGTTTGGATGAGCTGCTCTTGGGTGTTGAGGTGTGTGCAGGCTGGTCTGATGGTGTGGATGGGATAGGCTGAGGAACAGGAGACAGAGACAGGCTGGAGGCAGTCAGAAGAGGGAGGCTGGAAACAGGGACAATGGCTGCCGTCAGTGCTGAGGCCAGAGCAGTGAACGCTCATTGATGGGCAGCCTGACCCGAATGAATGCCCTCCAGGTACGCATTGCTCTGTTGCACCTCCCTTTGCACACCCTGGATGGCATTCAGAAGGGTCGTCTGCCCAACAATGAGCGTCCTTACCAGGTCAATGAGCTCCGCACTGGGGGCAGCAGGGGCAACAGGGGCAGGGGCTGAGGTGCCTGGGGCGAAGGAGACGCGCGCCTTCCTGGGCGAAGCGGCACGGAGCGAAGACTGAGGGGCTGCTGGGAGGGCGGGGCTGGTGCGCTGGGTGGCGGCTGTACATGTAGAGGCGGGGGGCACGGATGTTGCCGCCACCCCTAGGGAGCTCCCATCCGAGGACGTGTCGCTTTCGCTGCTCTCACCAGCGGTCCCCGACGTGGTGCTCCCCTCGCCCTCCGGATCACTGGTGCCCTCGGTGTCTGTTCCTGGGCCCACCGGGGCCTTGTGTCCTGCAGCTCCCTCGTGCTCCGATGCCATATCTCCTCCGCCTGATGATGCTAATGCACACATGCACAAGAAGATGAAGAGAAAGGGTGGGGGGAGAAAAAAGAAGACCAGGTTGAGTGCATGCAATGTCAACACCGTTGGCGGAGAGGACAGACACAGGTGCCTAATGCACTAAGCCGCGCATTCGGGGTACACTACTCAGTACTACTGACTAAGACAACAGGCCAAGAGACGTCAAACGCGCACATGGGAGATGCTGGACCTTCAATGGCTGTACTTGTCACCCTACAGAGGTGGGGGCCGGGGGCACAGGGCCATGCCTAAGGGAGAGGACTACACTACAGAAAGCGCCCTGGCCTAATGTCACCCACAACCCTCCTCCCCCACCCAGACGCCTCCACTGCGCAGAAAGATAGGAGAATGTGCTGATACTCACCCCCTTGTGTCTGCTGTGATGTCTTAAAGCGCCCATCCAATTCAGGGTAGGCCACCGCCAGGATCCGGGACATCAGGGGGGTCATGGTGCGACTGGCACCCCTCCTAGGTTGGGAGGCCATCCCCAGCAGTCTTTCTGCGGTCTTCCTTGTCCCGCGGCGGATGTCCTCCCACCTCTTGCGGCAGTGGGTGCCCCGTCTGTTGTGGACCCCCAAGGTCCGGACTTCCTTGGCGATGGCACACCAAATATCGATCTTCTGATGGGCGCTGACCTATTAGACATGTACAGGGTGGAAAGGAGGAAATCATCAATGGCCTGCATGTTAGATGTAATTGCCCCCCCCCACCCACTTTGCCATATGGCACATGCTCTCATCTGTCGGGCGTTGCACTCCTCATTCGCCACCCACCCCACCCCACCAACTTACATCCACCCCAATCCACACAGGCATAGCCCATTCCATTAGCACCCGGGGTACTCACTTGTTGGTCTGGAGGACCGTAGAGTAGCGCATACTGGGGGAGGACCCCATCCACGAGCTTGTCCAATTCTTCAGACGTGAAGGCAGGGGCCCTTTCCCCAGTCACAGCAGCCATTGTATCTTCCAGACCGAGGTCACAGCAGCACTTGCAGTATAGGTCCTCTCCTGTGGATGATCAGGTCTCGAGTGATTAAGCAGATAGAAAATGGCGGGCACGTCCGCGGCGGTGCGTACCGCGGCGGTGCGTACCGCGACCGCCGGCGCACTTCGTTATTGGCTCCTGAAACCCATAGGCTTCAATGTTAACCAATGCGGCTTTGCGCCGCGGTCTTCGACCGCCTACCGCCACGGTGTGCCCCGCCAGCGCAGTGACCTCACATCCCATTGTCCCACTTCACAGGTCAGGCAGCCGCCATTTCAAGGGCCCACATGGCTTAATTTTGACTGCGACACACAGGCCTAGGCCTTGCATTGCCACACATACACGCCTTTCAACCCATTGCCATTCTTTAACTGTGCAAGATGTCTGTACGTACCTGTGGTTTGGCTGACTCTGTGCTCCATGTTGTCCTTCCTAGGCACCGTCCGCTGGGACTTGGGATGAGAAGGAGGAATCCTCGCGTGTACCGACCGCTGGTGGACCTGTCGACAATGGAAGAACGCCATATAATCCTTCGATACCGACTTGACCGTGCCACTATCTATGAACTGTGTGCCCAGCTGGAGCCAGCCCTGATGTCCCCCATCCGCCAACCCACAGGGATTCCCCCTCTGGTGCAGGTTTTGTCAGTCCTCCATTTTTTGGCCAGTGGGTCATTCCAGACCACAGTGGCCATGTCATCTGGAATGTCTCAGCCTATGTTTTCAAAGATTTTGAGCAGAGTGTTGTCTGCCCTGATGAAACTCATGCGGAGCTACATCATTTTCCCCGAGGAGGGTGACTTGCCCACAGTGAAGGGTGATTTCTATGCCCTTGGACATATCCCCAACATCATTGGTGCCATTGATGGGACCCATGTGGCTTTGGTACCCCCAAAAGACGATGAGCAGGTGTACCGAAACAGAAAGAATTATCATTCGATGAATGTCCAGGTGGTCTGTTTGGCTGACCAGTACATCTCCCATGTAAATGCCAAGTTCCCAGGGTCAGTGCATGACGCGTATGTGATGCGAAATAGCAGCATCCCCTATGTGATGGAGCAGCTACAGAGACAACGTGTGTGGCTAATAGGTGACTCTGGTTACCCCAACCTGCCGTGGCTACTGACCCCAGTAAGGAATCCCCGGACAAGGGCAGAGGAACGCTACAATGAGGCCCATGGGCGTACAAGGAGGGTGATTGAGCGAACCTTTGGCCTCCTGAAGGCCAGGTTTAGGTGCCTGCATATGACTGGTGGATCCCTAATGTACTCACCAAAGAAGGTGTGCCATATCATCGTGGTGTGCTGTATGCTTCACAACCTGGCATTGCGACGCCAGGTGCCTTTCCTGCAGGAGGATGGTGCAGATGGTGGTGTTGTAGAAGCCGTGGAGCCTGTGGAGAGTGAAGAGGAGGAAGACTCTGAGGACGACACAGACAATAGGGACAGAGTGATACAACAGTATTTCCAGTAACACCCAGGTAAGAATCACCCACGCCATTTCACAATTGCTTCTAGCCTCCTGCATCTATACTTTCTGTAGTTCCCCACAGATGTTTTTTATTAATTTATGCCTTTCCCTTCCCTTCTCAGTGCTGTCTGACTCAGTACCTGACTTCTGCTTGGTTCGCCCATGAAATACAGCGTATTGACATTGGTATGTTGTCATGACTAATTGACAGAACAGAAATTGAACAGTAATATGTTATCCCTTTGTTAATAATACAGCATGACTCAAAACAGGTTTGTGTGCAAAATGTGATTTATTTACAGTGCTAGATACCGGTACATGTGATTCTAAGGGTGATGGGTGGGGGTGGAGGAATATCCATGGCAGAGTCCAGTTCTCAGTCTCACAGGTGCATTGTTCTTTTGCCTGTGGAAGGATGGAGCATAGGCAGTTCATGGTTGGACAGGGTGGCAATGTGGGACAGTGGGAAGACTTGAGGGGGTATGTCCTGCTGGCGGGGGTCTTGACATCCTACTCTGTCTTTTTCTTTGGTCTCAGGCTCCTCTTACGGGGTGGTTGTTCTTCAGCAGGAGGTGGGGTTCTGGGGGGCTGTCGAGGTGTTGGGACCTCCTGTCCACTAGCGCCGGCGGAGGTGGTAGGCTGTTCCTGGTCCGGCCTAGTGACAGGGGCCCTGTGTGGTGCACCATGGTCCCGCAACGCGTCCTCTATCCTGTGGAGGGCCAGGACGATGGTCCCCATTGCGGTCCCGATGATTCTCAGCTCCTCCCTGAAGCCCATGTAGCGTTCCTCCTGCTGTGCCTGGATCTCAGAGAACCTGGCCAGTACCGTCGCCATCGTTTCTTGGGAGTGGTGGTAGGCCCCCATGAGGGTGGTGAGGGCCTCTTGGAGAGTGGGTTCCCTGGGCCTCTCCTCCCCCCCCTGTCGCACAGCAGCCCTCCGAGCTGCCCGGTTTCCCCCGGCCTCTGTCCCCTGGCCGGTGTGCCCGCTCCCACTGCCCCCAGGTCCCTGTTGTTGTTGGGGTGTCGGGTTAGCCTGGGTGCCCTGTAGTGGCAGACACACCGCTGATTGAGCTGTCCTAGAGACAGAGGCATGGGCCCGCTGGGTGGGAGCTGTGCTGGTGTCGGCAGAGGGGGTCGGGTCTGGTGTGGCCTGTGTCTGGGTGAGGGGAACCGACTGCCCAGAGGTCCCCGATGGTCCGGGCTGGTCATCAGGTTCACTGTCGACAGAGCTGCTATCCTCAGTGTGGGCCTGTTCCGGTGGTGGGATAGACACTTCTGGACCCTCCTGGCTGGTGTGTTGTCGTTCGGGTCCTGCATGGGGTAAGAGAGTTTGGTTATTGTTTATGTGTGTGCAATAGCATGCGTGTTGTGGGTGCCCTTGTCCCCCAGTGCAGGCATTCCCTGGAGGGAGGTGTTGTGAGGGTATTTAGTGGGGGGAGGGGTTAGTGCAGTGGTCATGCTTAGGTGATGGGTGCCCATGGTTTGTGTTGGCATGCAGGAGTTGGTGTTGGGATGGGTGGGTTGTGCTGGTGAGACATTGTCAGGAAGGATGTGTGCTGGGGGGTTGGGGGTGAGGGTGGGGGTGTGGGTTGGCATGCTGGTGGGGTGTGGGGGATATAGTAGTTGAGATGGGACTTACCAGAGTCCATTCCTCCGGCTACTCCTGCGAGGCCCTGAGGATGCAGGATGGTCAAGACGTCTTGTTCCCACGATGTAAATTCGGGAGGGGTGGGTGGGGGTCCGCCGCCAGTCTTCTGGACCACAATGTTGTGCCTCGAGACCATCGACCGGACCTTCCCCCGTAGGTCGTTCCATCTTTTGCGGATGTCGTCCCTATTCCTGGGATGCTGTCCCACCGCGTTGACCCTGTCCACGATCCGCTGCCATAGCTCCGCCTTCCTGGCTATACTGGTGTGCTGCACCTGCGAGCCGAAGAGCTGGGGTTCCACTCTTAGGATTTCCTCCACCATGACCCGGAGTTCTTGGTCCGAAAAGCGTGGATGCCTTTGGGGTGCCATGGGGTGGTGTGGGTGAGGTGTGGGGTGGTGTATGTGATGAGGAGTGTGTTGGTGAGTGGTGCTTTGTGCTACTATGTGGTGTGTGTGATGGTGTAGTGTGCCTCAGTGTGTCTTGCTTTGGATTATCTGCTGTGTCTCTCTCTCCTTCTCTCAGTATTTGGGGTCGCAGGGGTTTGTGGGTGATGTGGGTGTGTGTTTTATAGTTGGTTGATTGTGTGGGAGTGGTGTGTGTATGTGTATCAGGTGTGTGTTTTTCAAATTGTCCAATGTGGCTGTGTTTTGGTGCTGTGTGTGTATTCTGACCGCGGCGGTGTGTAGCGCCAATGGAATACTGCGTTTGAATGACCGCCGTGTGGATTCGTGGGTCGTAATGGCATGGGCGTATTTCTGTTGGCGTGACGGTGGAGGTTTGGTCATCTCCAGTTTATCGCTGCCCGCCGATGTGGCGGGCTGCAGTGGAGGACGGATTTTTGGAGGTTTGGCCGTTATGGGTCAGAATGACCGTGGCGGTTGACCGCGGCGGTGTTATGGCGGTCTTCTGACCGGCGGTAAGGGCATTTTACCGCCGAGGTCAGAATCACCCCCTATGTCTTATGGCAACTTCTACTTCGTGAAATGTAAGACAGGCAGGGGGATTATTCAGTTTGTCCTGTACAAGGGTCCCTAAGCTCTTATCCTCGACGCTATGATAAATTGTGCTAAAATGCAAGACCCAATCAGATCCAGACAAATTAGAGGAGATGGAAAACTTACCAAAGCATCCATTTGCCTCCTCCTGTTAACCAAATTCCGGAAGGTCTTGCTGTTGTGCGTGGCTGCAAATTCCAGCTGCTCCCAGTCCCTTTTGTAGTGCTTTTGTAGTGCAGCCTTGCAGCTCTTATCTCATGGGTATCTTTAGGGGCGTTAGAAAGCAACTTCCTCAATGGGCAATTAGACGCCGAGCAATGCTTATTGAACCAGTGGAGGGGGTGAGGGGGTTATGCTTTAGCAGATGCCTCCTAGTACATCAACAGAGATTTTCACAATAATCCAATAGTACACCACCACTCACATTTGCCCAATTACCCTGAAAGATCTCCTGATGTTTCCTTAGAAGTAAACCTAAAGTGAACAGGGGTTCTTTCAGGAGCCAAACATGGCTGAATCACCACATGAGTGAAGGGTGATTGCAACTGGTGCTTTGACCTTGTGCACAGGGAGGTAACCTTCAGCTATTAGAATATTAGGACCCCTCCCCATTCCCTTTGGTAAGCACTGAAAAAATACGAGGAAAACACTCTAGTAAAAAATATAAACAATAATTAAGGCCTGCTTTTGTCCCCTAAATGTAGTCTTAGGAGCACCACCACTGCTAAACATGCAGACCATGTCAACCAGGTCGTGAGCCGCGAGACGGAGCCCTAACTCATTCCCTCTAGAGCAGTGGTTCCCAACCTTTTGACTTCTGTGGACCCCCAATTCATCATTACTGGAACCCGAGGACCCCCTCTGAATCATTATTGGAATCCGGGGACCCCCCACTGAGTCATTACTGAAAGCTAGGTACCTAATCTGTTAATAACATTTAATTGTCTAAGCATTCGCGGACCCCCTGAAGAGGCTTCACGGACCCCCAGGGGTCCCCGGACCACAGGTTGGGAACCACTGCTCTAGAGTCCATCTGCCCTTGGAGAACAGTTTGATCATTATTCTCCTGCTCCTGTGGAAAAGCTGCTAATTTTGCATTGGAATCCCACATAAAAGATATTGAGGCTGAGAACGGAAGCCCCCTCCTTAACAGACTGCAGGCGGGATAAAAAGAAAAGAAAACAACTCCATAAAATGCGCACATGCTGCATTAAAGAAATCATTATTGTAGAGGGTTACCAAATAGAATTAAAAGGGGCTCTTTAATTTGTCTTTAACTAACACAGCTTGAAAAGCAGAACTCCCAATAGCTAAGACTGGGACTTTCACTTTCAAATTCAGATAGTCCCACGGGAAAAGACCACCTTTAGATCTGCCTCGAGAACAAGGGGTTTGCAGGGTAGGAATAGCTAAAGTCTCTTGGAGTACCACAAAACCGTACTTGGCATCAAAGTCAAGCCAGGCAGGGTTTGTTAGCTTTTCCTTAATACCTGCGATATTCCTGCTAAACAAATGAAAAGAATGAAGCAAACCTGCAGCCCCTGAGCAGGAACCTTCAGATGGGACATCATACCTTTCTAGATGGTCATTAATTAGGAGTTCTCCCACTGAGAGTAATGGAGCATCAACACATAAATCCACAGTGGTATGGACTACTACCAAAGTGTCATTCCCCGTCCCATTAGTGATGTATGGAACTGCTCTGGAGACATCAGGGAGTCATTGTACAGCCTGTGTCCACTTAATTGGTGTATTTACAAAATGCATGAGCTCCTAATGAACCACAGGTGTGTAGAGGTATTGAACAGAGGGTTGGCCACAGGACCTTATGTTTTTTGAAGGGGAGGAGGGCCAAGTGCCCACCCTCCCTGGGCTGTATTAAGCCCTGGGGATCCCCAGGGCCTTATTTTTTATGAAAGGGGAGGGTGCTGTGTGCCCCACTCCCCAAGCCTTGTTAGGCCCTGAGGACCCCATCCCCTAGGGCCACAGCTAAAATTAAAGGGGAGTGGTGCTGGGTGGCCCCCATCCCGGAGACTTTTCTGGCCTGGGGACTCCACACCCCTGAGACGCGCATGAATAAAGTTGGGAGCCTTGATACCCACCCAGGGCACCCAATAGACATTTGTTAGGGACTACGGGCATGGATGTCATTTAGGGATCACAGCTGAGACCCCTGGCACTGCCTTTGCAAACCCTGGCCTCAGAGGTGGCAAATTCAGTCCCAGGAACACTGGGGCAGCTCGTGCTTATGGATGTCAGGTGGGGCTCCACTCTCTGTTTTCTGCCAATATTTTTATTACACTCATAGTGAATAGTAATGTATTATTCACTATTGGTGTAGTAAACATGGAGTACAATTAGCTGGAATAGGACCCTCCCTGGCAGCTGAGGTAAGTAAAAAATGTATGTGGTGTGCGTACTTGCGGGTGAGAGTGTTTATGTGAGAGAGCGTAGGTAAGTATGAATTTCTGTATATGTATAAGTATGTGTGTAAGACTAAAAGTGTAGGTCAAAGGACGTGTGAAGTCAGTTCCGCTACCCCAGGGCATTTCA
The DNA here is from genome assembly GCF_031143425.1 of Pleurodeles waltl. Lineage (NCBI taxonomy): Eukaryota > Metazoa > Chordata > Amphibia > Caudata > Salamandridae > Pleurodeles > Pleurodeles waltl. The sequence continues at coordinate 839,250,902 of NC_090442.1, forward strand.
GTGAATTTACATCCATGGCTACAGGGGGAGCACCCCAAGGCACAAATGGCCCCAGCCGCATCCCCACATACAGCAGAAGCCGCCGTCTCGAGGGAGCAGCTACTGATGCTATTCCCTCGGGGCATGAACAATATTTTTATCTGGTCCAGCTGGGAGCAGACTTTGGGGGTTATTCCAACTTTGGAGGAAGTGGTAATCCGTCCCAAAAGTGACGGTAAAGTGACGGATATACCACCAGCCGTATTACAAGTCCATTATATCCAATGGAACTCGTAATATGGCTGATGGTAAATCCGTCACTTTTGGGACGGATTACCACCTCCTCCAAAGTTGGAATAACCCCCTTTGTTTCCTGAAAAGCGGGAGCAAACACAGGTTTACCTGCTGGCGCCAATGCTGGCAGCGAAACCATTATACTCCTAAGGACATAGCTAGTGAGCCAGCCCCAGGGGATGGGGTCCCGGGGTCCATTAATGTCATGAGGAGTAGGGGCCCCTTCCCTTCTAATTACTTTAACGACCCTGAGGGGTGGGCTCCCTGTGGACTTTAGAAGTTTGGGGGACGGTGGCAGCACAGCCCCTTCCCCATTTATAGAAATTTAGGCCCCTGGGGGTGGGCTCCCTGGAGCTCTGATTGTTTAAAAAAGGGTCCTGTGCGGTTGGGCTTCCCGGAGTGTGTAAAGGCTAGGGAAGGGGGGGCAGTGTGTGCCCCCTCCCGTTAATAAAACAGAGTGAGCCCGGCCACCATTTGCTGATGTTTGTTTTTGGCCCTGGGGGTGAGTACCTCTGGACCCCCACACCCCAAATAAGGCCTAGGAGGACAGGCTATCCCTACCGTATATATTCACTTTAAAAAAACAAAGGTTACAGCAACGTTATAGTTAGGTTCCTTTACTAGCACAAAACCAGAGAAATTCAGCAGTTATAGTTAGTTATTTAAAGTAACTGTAACTTGTGGCTTAAAGTAACTATAACTCGCGCCCCCATTATGCACAGTTTTTTCTTCAATAATTTTACTTTTAATGTTTCATTGATATTTTTATTTACGTTATAAAAGTTGTCATGAGTGCTGTAATATCTGGGGCAATAGCAGTGTATGGCGAGGGTGCAAGTAATAGTTTCCTTAGGCAGTGAGTTATAGTTACTTGAAATAACTCTAACTGTAACTACTGAATTTCTCTGGTTTTGTGCAAGTGAATTTAGAACCCAACTGTAACATCCCTATAACCTTCGTTTTTTTAAAGTGAATGTCTATGGTTTTTTTATTCTGTTTCCTAACTATAACATCCCTGTATCCTTTGTGTTTTTTCATTGAATTTTGATGTATTTTTGTAAAGTAAAGTAATTTTCATTACGATATGTTAATCCAATTACTGCTGTGCATGTCCTTTGGCCTTGAGCAGCAGGGTTTCCCCCTATAACCACCCGGTGCCGTGCATGGCTAGGATTGTCCCCACACTGTGTACAGCCTTTGGCCTTGTGCGGCAGGAGTTGGCTGCAGGACCTGTGTCTCTGGGTGTGAGAATAGGTGTGAGAGGGTGCCCTGGTGTGAAAGGGCCTATGTGGATGAGAGAGTACCTGAGTGTGAGAGTAGGTGTAAGAGGGTGTCTCTGGGTGTGACAGTGGGTGTGAGTGTCTGTGAGGGGTGGATAAGTCTGAGTGGGTCTGTGGGTGCATGAGGCTGAATGGGTCTGCAAGTGGATGAGTGAGTGTCTGAGTGCATCTGTGTGGATGTGTCAATAGTTGTGTGAGTGACTCTGCCACAAAGAAACGGCGCCTGCCCTTTTATCCAGCAGAAGTTCACAGCTTTGCCTGAAATATCTACCCAAGTGGAGTTCTTTCTGCCTCCTAAACGTCTAGACTACACTACAGGTGTATTCTACACTACAGGTGAGTAATGGAGCACAAGGAAATGTCACCAGTGGCCTTGTGTGCATTTGGCAATGTGATTGTTACTCGTGCATCTTTCTCCAGAATTCTGTGGAAAGGTGAATCCTCCTATAGAGAGTCCAACAAGACTACAAAGACATAAATCTCCACCAAACCAGGGTCCTTCCTCTTCTCTATATGAAGTAAGTACTTCTACTTTCTGTGGCTATGTCCTCATATTTCTCGGCATCAAGAACACGCCATCAAAATTGGCAGGAAATGCACTGGGTGACCCTTTGGAAAGCTGTCCACCATTCTGGTAAAAGGGGGGGAACACATCTGCAGACTACTAAGGTAGACAGTGCATGTCAAGTGGCCACAGCTTCCTGGTGATTTGCACAGTTGCATACTCTTAGCAACCTAAAGGGAGAACCATGGGGGAGGTTGCTGCGCAGACCCTGTCCTCTGGCTGATTTTGTCCCCGGGGACCCCATCCCTCAGGGCCCACCTTCAGTCAATGGGGGAAGGGGCTGTGCAGCCCTCCTACCCCAGATGATTTTGGCGCTGGGCCCACATTTATTCAATAGGGGTGGGGCGCTGTGTGGCCCCCCTTCCAGGCCTATCTCTGGCCTGGAAACCCAATTCCTGGAGGCCCCCCTCCTCTGGTGATCTGGGCCCCAGGGACACCATTTGTCATGGGTGCCCCACAGCGCACCGAGTGTGCAATGGGACCCCGTGGTCCTAGCCAGCTCATAGCCCGCTGGAAGCAGTGTGTTTGCTCTGACATGGCGGGAGCTGTCAAAGCTCCCACCACAGTCAGAGCAAACAGATATGTCCGGGAGTAGGCACTCTGGGACAATGCAGGGGCCATTCCTGGGGGTTGGTGGTCCCCAGGGCCATTATTGGTCCCATTAGGGGGCTGTGCAGCCCCCCTCAAATGTTTAAATGGCCCCAGGGAGATGGTGGTGGTGGTGGTCCCAGGGGTCAGCAATGGATCCATCTTCATTATTTAATTTCAGCCCCCGGGAGGTGGTGGTTTCTGGGATGTACACCCCCTCCTTAATTTATTAACTTGCCACAGGGAGGTGGCAGACCCCAGGGCTGCATAGGGGATGCCACATACGGGCCTCCCCCATTTATAATTTGTTTTGCCTGGGAAGCTTGTGGTCCCGAGGCGCGGGGGCTGAGCAGCCGGCCACATATTTCTGTAATTACCCGGGGAGATTGCGGTCCCCAGGTCTAGTAAAAGCCCTAGGAGAAAGGCCTGTGCGCCCACCTCCAATGGGACCTGGCCCACCTGCGGACAAAAAACAAGAAGGGCAAATGTTGGTAAAATCTGCTGATGTTTCTTACATTTAAAAAAAATGCTTTTCAGCCCTACTGGGGTCCAAAAGGGACTCCTAGACCATAGCAAGGGGCTCCGGGTGACCCCACTAAGGCAGCCAATCAGGCATCAGTACAGAGACAGTTGGATCAGTGGAGGATCTACGTCCCTAGATATCTATATTTTTTTTACCTTTAATATCTCCAAAACTACTGAACGTATTCAAATCAAATCACAAAAAGCTCTCTTTCTGTACCAACAGCTAGCTTTCTTCCAAAGTTGGTGTAATCCCTTCAAGCGGTTCGGACTGTAGTCATGTTCAGAGTTCTGTGGGAAAATGCATGGGGAAATGTGTTTTGGGACAACCTCTTTTTCTTGGCCCCCACTTGATATTCACTCTGAAGCTGTCAAGGCAGCAGCTGAACTGACCAAAGTATAAGTTTTTAAAGTGTTGTGAAGATTTGGCAAGCAGTGCCAAAGTCATTGGCAAAACACTCTTCCTTTATATGTATATATATTACTTGTTCAGGACATGGTACTAAGTTCCTGAGTCCTGTAATGGCTACCAGCAACATTTTTCTCATGTTGCTGAAAGCCAGGTGAAGCGCTCACTCATGCGGGAGTCTGACTTCCCTGGAGAAAATTGGTCCAAGAATGAAAGGAGGGGGGCAGTGGCGGAAGCTCTCTGGGCCAGTCAAAATGCCCCAATTTTTCAGTTGCATTCAGGGACTCTTGCAAGAGTCCCTCGAACTCAACAATCCAGATATCTATATTTGTTTAACCATAATATCTCAAACTACTTAACTGAGTTACACCAAATCACAGAAGTATAGTCTGTGTACCAAGACCTAGCTTCCTGCCAGATTTGGTGTAATTTGGTTCAGTAGGTTTTGCTGTAGCCCTTCTTAAAGAAGTCTGTGGAGATTGCAAGGGGGTTTTACTTTATGGCACCCCCCTTTTTTGTTGACACCGCTTGACGGATCACCCCAAAACTTTACTTACACCTTTTTTTAAAGTTTTGTGGAGATTCGTCAAACTGACAGCATTATTAACAACACAAAAGCTTTTCCTATTGAACAGCTGGCCTAACTATAACTACCCAGTGGCGACCCCCACTTGGTTATATGTATACAAATATATATATATATATATATAGAGAGAGAGAGAGAGATAGATAGATATACACATACATATTTTTAATGCAATTCAAGATGCCTGTAAACTTTTTTTCCTCTGGCAACTGTGCTTGAGCTGCTTATAGTGTAGCTTCCACAGCTGCAGCTTCTCATTTAACCACCCTACAGAGGAGTAGGTCCTGGAGGCAGAGGACTTCTGTAAAGCTGTGTGGCAATAAGTGCTAAGGTGAGCCACTGTAAATATATTTGTCAGCTGTTAGATGAGGAGGAAGTGTAAATGAGGAATCCAGTGTAAGTGAGTGTGAACTTGTAGTGACCTTTAATGAAACTTTACTCGTAGCCTATCCTAGATGAGTCCTTTTAATGTTATAGCATAAAACTGTCTATGGTGTGCCTTAAGTATCTCTTATAAATGTATGGAAAATATCAAGTACTCCAAAGACTGGATATCAGATGGATACTTCTAACTACAGATTCCTCATCTTCTGAATAGCCACAGGCTGGATGTGTATATTTTCTCAGCAGGTGGGCAGCATCTTGCATCTTGCATCTGGTCCATGCTGCAGTGGAAGTGGCTTTGGGCCACATAGAACTGCAACCTCTGTAAGATAACACCAGTTCCTTTCTTTCTGTTGCTTCCAACACATCCGGAGCTTGCTCCCTTGGATTCTGTCACTTGACGAATGTTTTCCAAGTTTTACCGGTATGGAAGGGTCATGTAACCTTCCAAAACAACAGGTTTAAATCCTGCCACGATTGCCACAAGTATGTCAGTGACATACCTCCACATAGTCTGTCTTTGATGTCTGGGCTTCTCACATGACTTAAAATGGTAGATGACTGTGCTTGGATGAATCCAACGGCCATCTGAAACCACAAGTCCTAGATCTATGCCATTGAGCATCACAGGAAAGCTTGCAAGGCTCGGTCCCAGGGGAGGATGAAAACCCATTCTTGCTCTGGTGGTCATTCTTGAGAGAGGTCCTCTTCCCCCTCCAAATCTTCAGGAAAATCGAAGACAATAACCTAAGCACTTAAAATGTAACTCCCGCTTCTTTCTGCTACTCTTGGCAAGCCACTCGGACATCAGGGCACTGCTTGTTCTGTTTGATACTTCTAATTGCAGATTCCTCACCTTGTGAATACTCTGAGGCACCAGACTGGAGCAAGAGAATTTTCTTCAATGTATTGTCTCACCCACGTGCAGAATCACTTTATTTATATTTAAAGCTTTGCAGCAGAAAAGCCCAATTCAAAAAGTAACAAATCTGTTTTGCAGCTTGAAATATTGTGTAGGCTAAAGTTTGCTTATTTACTTTTAAAAATGAAATGCACTTTTTAGAAGAGTAACTGAAATAACAGTAGTTACTAGGTAGTCTTTCACAAAGCTATTTAATAGAAATTGGTAAAGAACAGCAAGGCACTATAGACCGAGAGACTGCCTAACCCAAACTCTAGAAAACAGACCTTATACCTTTAAGGAATTACTGTCCTATCAGGCTCTGTTATAAGGTGTTAGTTCAACTGTGGTTTTTCAGCTCTTGAAACAGGGTCCTGAGCTCTGCCTTTATTGGATTGTTCTTTGTAAACTGTTTGGAAAACATCACTTTTGATGTTTTTGATCTTTCAACTGTTATTTGAAAAATGTCTTATTTTTATTGTTTTTACTTCTCCACACAATGCTATTGATTTTTGTAACATACCCTTCCTGTTGCTTAAAAGGGGCATTTACTGATCCCTGTGACATTTGCATTGTCTAACTATCTGAGGATCATTGCCCTGAAACTCGCCATCATTGCAAGAAAATGTCCAGGCAGATAACTCCATTATGTAGCCTTCCTGAAGACCAGCATAGGTGCCACCAACCTGCTTCTGGGAGATTTGAAGGACATGGAGATGGAGCATCTTCCACTATCACGCCTGCTGCCTCCAAAGATTCCCACATGGTAAGGTCTGTAACAAAACCATGCCCATGAAGAGTCACGTCTGGCAGAAAAGATTTGTTACAGTTCGATGTGGAGGGGTGGCATGGTGGCAATGACCTTGCCGTTGAGTAAAGGCACAGTGTCCAGGTACTCCATGAGAGTTTTCAGCAACTAAGCACAATCCAGTGTTGAAGAGTGAGTTGTCATTGAGGATGTTTAGTAAAATATAACTCTCGGCTGAGTGGGATGAGAAACAGACTTCTTATTTGTAGTACTCAAGGACCTATTTGCAGACTTGAGAAATATCTCCTGCTGTTTGTTTCAGAAACTACTTCACCACAAGGTACAATATCTCAACGCCTCTTTCCCACCTACCCAGTCTCATTGCAAGTGTATCAGTACCAGTTACATCAATTATGCCATCACAGCCACTGCCTGCTCCACAGCTAGCTTCTTTAATACCTGCTAGGCATGTTAGAAGTTCTCATAGAAAATCTCAATCTTCTGCCAGAAGCAGGCATTCCAGATGGAGGTTCCAAACTTGCAGGAGATTTCCTTTGGTTAGATCAGTTTCTTCATCCCCATCATAGACTACTTTCCCTCTTTTTACGGACTATCCTACTTCCTGAATATTAGTAGTGGATTACATCAAGACCTACTATGCGGTTCTAGTATGAGGAACAGCAAAAATAAATATCCAGTACCTGTTCCACATCCATCAACATTAGCGATACTTAAGACCTTATTTCATCAACTCTACTTTCAGACCTTATACAAGCTTCCAGACTAGGGCCCTCTTTTTTTGTTAGAGCATTCCCACAGCAAGACTCTGTCATTGTGTCAGTGACCATGAAGTATCACACAGTACCAACATCCATTTGCAAGGAAAGCAAGTGCATGGATTAAGCTCACCAGAAGATGTGTGTGACTTCAGCTACTGCCACACAAACAGCTTGCACTTTGGCCTCGCTAGGCAGGTAAGATTGGTCCCTTTAGAACTATCTCCTAATGTAGCTATGCTGCTTACCATCCAAGTAATCAGCACTATTTCTCAGACCTGACCGCACATGGCTATTGTCATGGCTTAATATTGAGCTGTAGTTCTTCTAAGTATGAAATGTACCCATGATTAGATTACAGTGAATGTGGTAATGACCACGAAGCTCTAGATTCTGCCACAATACTCAGAATTAACACAGGTGACTGCACATATTGTAATTTAACACTCTACTCATGATAAGGTCCTTAAAGTCAACCAAGAAGGTATGTACAATAATTATAAAATTAGGGTAAGTTAAGTGGCCGTACATCACGTTGAACGTCCGAATGTGTGTTAAAATGTGACAGTCTTGAATCCCAATCAATGCAATGTTTCTGGTGGACACCTAAGAGTATTTGGCCTTAGTTTTAGTATTAGAAAAGGATAGCCTTCCTCTGCAAATGTTCCTCCTTCCACGTCCAAGGTAAATGCAGGAATACTACCAAGCATGTTTCCAGCCCCTCACCCCCTCACATATCTCTATGTAAACAAAATAGCTGGAAGTACTAGTTGCCCAGTTTTTGCACTGTGACAGGTAGAGAGGATGGTGGTGATGCTGGAAGCAAAGAACTATCCCTTCTGTGAAAGGTAAAGAGGGACATTGGTGGCCCTGCCGTCTCTGATTCCTCCCTCTTGGTCTGTTGTGTCTGAAGCAGGCTGGGGAGGGGGAGACATATTTCACTGCCACACACAGGTGATTTTAATTCTTAGAAGTACTGTCTTGCAGGGTGCACAAGCACCCTCGAGCCAATGTTCCCAACGAGAGGGGAATCCCAGACATAATTTAATGCGTGTGTTGCACAGCTATATTTTTTTAAGTAGGAGGAATAAGACTTCCATCAGGATAGTAAAAATTGTACTACATGGGTGAAAGCTCTAGAGGAAGGATAGCCATTATACGTACAGGTGAGACACCCTGTTCTGTGGCGTAAGCCTCTATTGTCACCCAAGAGACTCCCATAGCAGGCAGTTGGAGGGAGATTTGACAAAGAGAATCCAGATCAAAGAGCTAGTCCACATCTTCCGAGTTGTGCCAAACGATTATATGACAGAACACCGAATTAAAAACAACTACTAACCTTAACAACGAGGTCGGAACACCAACCTCGTCCTTACTACTAATGATTTTACCACGAATGCCTTAACAACAATATTTTGTTGTAAAGGCATTCCTGATAAAATCATTAGCAATAGGCACCATTCACCCTACATCCCTCACCCCACCCCCCCAACCCCACCCCAAAACCTAAAACCCCCTGACCCCCCACCCACTCCCCAAAACCAAAAACGCCCCACCCCCCCAACCCCAGCCTAAAACCTAAAACCCCCTGACCCCCCACACACTCCCCAAAACCAAAAACGCCCCACCCCCCAACCCCACCCTAAAACCTAAAACCCCCTGACTCCCCACCCACTCCCCAAAACCAAAAACGCCCCACCCCAAAACCTAAAATCCCCTGACCCCCCACCCACTCCCCAAAACCAAAAACGCCCCACCCCCCCAACCTCACCCCAAAACCTAAAACCCCCTGACCCGCCACCCCCTCCCCAAAACCAAAAACCAAAAACGCCCCACCCCCCCAACCCCACCCCAAAACCCCCTAACCCCCCCTCCCCAAAACCAAAAACGCCCCACCCCCCAACCCCACCCTAAAACCTAAAACCCCCTAACCCCCACCCCCTCCCCAAAACCAAAAACGCCCCACCCCCCAACCCCACCCCAAAACCTAAAACCCCCTGACCCCCCACCCCCTCCCCAAAACCAAAAACTTCCACCCCCCCAACCCCACCCCAAAACCTAAACCCACCACTTACCTTCGCCAACTCCCTTCTTTGTACCTTAACCACGCATGTTCGTTGTTCAGAACATACGTAGTTAAGGCACAAAAATACGAAGTCGTGGTTAAAAAAAGCATTGTTACGCTTTCGTTAACCACAACTTTCGTAATAAAAAAGTCCTAAAAAAGGATGTTTCCCGTGCCAAACTAGTGACCGAAAAAAAAAACAGATTGCTTCACTTAAATGCTCTTCTGCAGCCAATTTTTGAATTGTTTGAAGAGTGGCTCATGGAACATCTTCTGATGCACCTGAGGATAAGCCAGGTGAAGAGGACAGAATTGATTGCAACCCCACATCCAACATTGACAACACAAATGTAACAATTTAATCGTACTTAAGGAAGAGTTCTGATACTCAGTGATACAGATGTGGCAGTATTTGGCTTCAGCTACCAAGGTATGGAGAAGTAAGATGGTGTCCTTGCTGTTCATGAGCTTGTAAGTAAACTGGTGTACCCTCCAGCGCATAACAACATTGAAAGAAAGATTCTATTAATGGATCTCATAGCACTGCAAAGATTGCATGTGCTGCTGCAGCAACTGAATTTATGATCAGGCACACAGAGTAGCATTATACAGTTGTCATTTAGTGCCAACTCACACCTGAGTCAAAATAAGAAATGTAGCTCTTTTATTTCTTTGTTTGTATTCACAAACAGATGTTGGCACTCATGTGTGAGACTGAAGTACACTTTGCAGTTTATTATGCTTTATAAAGGAGAGTGCTGGTTGTGGCAATTAGACTCAGTGCTTAATTTGAGCTTGTTGTTTCTGATGCAGAGCACCGGCACTTAGTTTTGAGGGCCAGCACTTATTTTTCTGCCTCAAGCATTTACTGCGAGCAAAAGCCACATATGGGAAAGAAGGAGGAAGAGAAAAATGAAAAAATGCCACAAAGGGGAAAAGCTGAAAGCTGCAAGGGTGAGCTAAAGGGGCTGGGGGAGGCTGTAAATGGATTGAAGAGGCCCGAGATGGCATCAGGATTATGCTGCCTTAGTATTCCGTGTTCGCACATTTAATTGCAGCAGCTGCCTGTTTAAGAGGAGAACTTTGGGCACGGCACGTTTTTATTTAGAAATTAAGCACTGTTTAGACTGTTGACGAGGATAATGAAGCTTGTTGACTGTGTTTTACTTTTCAAATATCAGATGGGATATGTTTAAGTTATGGATGTTTCTGGTTGGTGATATTTGCAGTCTTAGGGCTGTCATACTCAGTGTTAGCATTTCATAGTTGCATAGTTTAGTAGTTTGGGGGTTTGAACATGCTTTATCCTTAGAGGATTGCAGCAAGACACCCTAGAAGCAAAACACACACGTGACAACAAAACAAATATAGTCATCAGAATATTTGCTGGTGCCGTCGGGTTCACCTATGTCACCTTTAATGAGGGTGACACAGTTCCCATAGCATACATATCACATTTGTACTCGAATGCAGAACAACGCTTTCCACTCACAGAAACAATTCTGACTTTGTACAGATTGCTGTCATTAACCCCTTCGCTGCCAGGCCTTTTCCCCCTCCTGTGCCGAGCCTTTTTTTGGCTATTTAGAGCAGTTCGCGCTTAGGCCCTCATAACTTTTTGTTCACATAAGCTACCCACGCCAAATTTGCGTCCTTTTTTCCCAACATCCTAGGGATTCTAGAGGTACCCAGACTTTGTGGGTTCCCCAGAAGGAGGCCAAGAAATTAGCCCAAAAACAGTGAAAATTTCGTTTTTTTAAAAAAAATGGGAAAAATGGGCTGCAGAAGAAGGCTTGTGGTTTTTTCCCTGAAAAGGGCATCAAAAAAGGGTTTGCGGTGATAAAATCACCAGCTTCCCAGCTTTCAGGAACAGGCAGACTTGAATCATAAAACCCAATTTTTCAACACAATTTTGGCATTTTACTAGGACATACCCCATTTTTAAGATTTTTTGTGCTTTCAGCCTCCTTCCAGTCAGTGACAGAAATGGGCATGAAACCAACGCTGTATCCCAGAAACCGCAACATTTCTGAAAAATAGATAAAATTCTGAATTCAGCAAGGGGTAATTTGTGTAGATCCTACAAGGGTTTCCTACAGAAAATAACAACTGAAAAAGAAAAATATTGAAATTGAGGTGAAAAAAACATCAAATTTTCTCTAAGTTTTATTCTGTAACTTTTTCCTGCAATGTCAGATTTTCGAAAGCAATATACCGTTACGTCTGCTGGACTCTTCTGGTTGCGGGGATATATAGGGCTTGTAGGTTCATCAAGAACTCTAGGTACCCAGAGCCAATAAATGACCTGCACCGTGCAGTGGGTTTTCATTCTATGCCGGGTATACAGCAATTCATTTGCTGAAATATAAAGAGTAAAAAACAGCTATCAAGAAAACCTTTGTATTTCCAAAATGGACACAAGATAAGGTGTTGAGAAGCAGTGGTTATTTGCACATCTCTGAATTCCGGGGTGCCCATACTAGCATGTGAATTACAGGGCATTTCTCAAATAGACGTCTTTTTTACACACTGTCTTACATTTGGAAGGGAAAAATGTAGAGAAAGACAAGGGGCAATAACACTTGTTTTGATATTCTATGTTCCCCCAAGTCTCCCGATAAAAATGATACCTCACTTGTGTGGGTAGGCCTAGCGCCCGCGACAGGATATGCCCCAAAACACAACGTGGACACATCACAGAAAACAGAGCTGTTTTTAGCAAAGTGACTACCTGTAGATTTTGTCCTCTAGCTCAGCCGCCACCTAGGGAAACCTACCAAACCTGTGCATTTCTGAAAACTAGAGACCTAGGGGAATCCAATATAGGGTGACTTGTGTGGCTCGGACCAGGTTCTGTTACCCAGAATCCTTTGCAAACCTCAAAATGTGGCTAAAAAAACACATGTTTCTTACATTTCTGTGGCAGAAAGTTCTGGAATATGAGAGGAGCCACAAATTTCCTTCCACCCAGCGTTCCCCCACGTCTCCCGATAAAAATGATACCTCACTTGTGTGGGTAGGCCTAGCGCACGCGACAGGAAACGCCCCAAAGCGCAACGTGCACAGAGCCAAATTTTTGAAGGAAAACAGAGGAGTTTTCTGCAAAGTGCCTACATGTAGATTTTGACCTGTAGCTCAGCCGCCACCTAGGGAAACCTACCAAACCTGTGCATTTCTGAAAACTAGAGACCTAGGGGAATCCAAGATGGGGTGACTTGTTTGGTTCGGACCAGGTTCTGTTACCCAGAATCCTTTGCAAACCTCAAAATTTGGCTAAAAAAACACATGTTCCTCACATTTCTGTGGCAGAAAGTTCTGGAATCTGAGGGGAGCCACGAATTTCCTTCCACCCAGCGTTCCCCCACGTCTCCCGATAAAAATGATACCTCACTTGTGTGGGTAGGCCTAGCGCCCGCGACAGGAAAAGCCCCAAAGTGCAACGTGGACACAGCCAAATTTTTGAAGGAAAACAGAGGTGTTTTTTGCAAAGTGCCTACCTGTAGATTTTGGCCTGTAGCTGAGCCGCCACCTAGGGAAACCTACCAAACCTGTGCATTTCTGAAAACTAGAGACCTAGGGGAATCCAAGATGGGGTGACTTGTTTGGTTCGGACCAGGTTCTGTTACCCAGAATCCTTTGCAAACCTCAAAATTTGGCTAAAAAAACACATGTTCCTCACATTTCTGTGTCAGAAAGTTCTGGAATCTGAGAGGAGCCACAAATTTCCTTCCACCCAGCGTTCCCCCACGTCTCCCGATAAAAATGATACCTCACTTGTGTGGGTAGGCCTAGCGCCTGCGACAGGAAACGCCCCAAAGCGCAACGTGGACACAGCCAAATTTTTGAAGGAAAACAGAGGTGTTTTTTGCAAAGTGCCTACCTGTAGATTTTGGCCTGTAGCTCAGCCGCCACCTAGGGAAAGCCACCAAACCTGTGCATTTCTGAAAACTAGAGACCTAGGGGAATCCAAGATGGGGTGACTTGTGTGGCTCGGACCAGGTTCTGTCACCCAGAATCCTTTGCAAACCTCACAATTTGGCTAAAAAAACACATGTTCCTCACATTTCTGTGGCAGAAAGTTCTGGAATCTGAGAGGAGCCACACAATTCCTTCCACCCAGGAACCCCACGTCTCCCGATAAAAATGATACCTCACTTGTGTGGGTAGGCCTAGCGCCCGCGACAGGAAAGGCCCCAAAGCGAAACGTGGACACAGCCAAATTTTTGAAGGAAAACAGAGGTGTTTTTTGCAAAGTGCCTACCTGTAGATTTTGGCCTGTAGCTCAGCCGCCACCTAGGGAAACCTACCAAACCTGTGCATTTCTGAAAATTAGAGACCTAGGGGAATCCAAGATGGGGTGACTTGTGTGGCTCGGACCAGGTTCTGTTACCCAGAATCCTTTGCAAACCTCAGAATTTGGCTAAAAAAAACACATGTTCCTCACATTTCTGTGGCAGAAAGTTCTGGAATCTGAGAGGAGCCACAAATTTCCTTCCACCCAGCGTTCCCCCACGTCTCCCGATAAAAATGATACCTCACTTGTGTGGGTAGGCCTAGCGCCCGCAACAGGAAACGCCCCAAAGCGCAACGTGGACACAGCCAAATTTTTGAAGGCAAACAGAGGTGTTTTTGCAAAGTGCCTACCTGTAGATTTTGGCCTGTAGCTCAGCCGCCACCTAGGGAAACCTACCAAACCTGTGCATTTCTGAAAACTAGAGACCTAGGGGAATCCAAGATGGGGTGACTTGTGTGGCTCGGACCAGGTTCTGTCACCCAGAATCCTTTGCAAACCTCACAATTTGGCTAAAAAAACACATGTTCCTCACATTTCTGTGGCAGAAAGTTCTGGAATCTGAGAGGAGCCACAAATTTCCTTCCACCCAGCGTTCCCCCATGTCTCCCGATAAAAATGATACCTCACTTGTGTGGGTAGGCCTAGCGCCCGCGACAGGAAACGCCCCAAAGCGCAACGTGGACACAGCCAAATTTTTGAAGGAAAACAGAGATGTTTTTTGCAAAGTGCCTACCTGTAGATTTTGGCCTGTAGCTCAGCCGCCACCTAGGGAAACCTACCAAACCTGTGCATTTCTGAAAACTAGAGACCTAGGGGAATCCAAGATGGGGTGACTTGTGTGGCTCGGACCAGGTTCTGTTACCCAGAATCCCTTGCAAACCTCAGAATTTGGCTAAAAAAACACATGTTCCTCACATTTCTGTGGCAGAATGTTCTTGAATCTGAGGGGAGCCACAAATTTCCTTCCACCCAGCGTTCCCCCACGTCTCCCGATAAAAATGATACCGCACTTGTGTGGGTAGGCCTAGCGCACGCGACAGGAAACGCCCGAAAGCGCAACGTGGACACAGCCACATTTTTTAAGGAAAACAGAGGTGTTTTCTGCAAAGTGCCTACCTGTAGATTTTGGCCTGTAGCTCAGCCGCCACCTAGGGAAACCTACCAAACCTGTGCAATTCTGAAAACTAGAGACATAGGGGAATCCAAGATGGGGTGACTTGTGTGGCTCGGAACAGGTTCTGTTACCCAGAATCCTTTGCAAACCTCAGAATTTGGCTAAAAAAACACATGTTCCTCACATTTCTGTGGCAGAAAGTTCTGGAATCTGAGAGGAGCCACAAATTTCCTTCCACCCAGCGTTCCCCCACGTCTCCCGATAAAAATGATACCTCACTTGTGTGGGTAGGCCTAGCGCCCGCGACAGGAAACGCCCCAATGCGCAACGTGGACACAGCCAAATTTTTGAAGGAAAACAGAGGTGTTTTTTGCAAAGTGCCTACCTGTAGATTTTGGCCTGTAGCTCAGCCGTCACCTAAGGAAACCTACCAAACCTGTGCATTTCTGAAAACTAGAGACCTAGGGGAATCCAAGATGGGGTGACTTGTGTGGCTCGGACCAGGTTCTGTTACCCAGAATCCTTTGCAAACCTCAAAATTTGGCCAAAGAAACACTTGTTCCTCACATTTCTGTGGCAGAAAGTTCTGGAATCTGAGAGGAGCCACAAATTTCCTTCCACCCAGCGTTCCCCCACGTCTCCCGATAAAAATGATACCTCACTTGTGTGGGTAGGCCTAGCGCCCGCGACAGGAAACGCCCCAAAGCGCAACGTGGACACAGCCAAATTTTTGAAGGAAAACAGAGGTGTTTTTTGCAAAGTTCCTACCTGTAGATTTTGGCCTGTTGCTGAGCCGCCACCTAGGGAAACCTACCAAACCTGTGCATTTCTGAAAACTAGAGACCTAGGGGAATCCAAGATGGGGTGACTTGTGTGGCTCGGACCAGGTTCTGTTACCCAGAATCCTTTGCAAACCTCAAAATTTGGCCAAAAAAACACATGTTCCTCACATTTCTGTGGCAGAAAGTTCTGGAATCTGAGAGGAGCCACAAATTTCCTTCCACCCAGCGTTCCCCCACGTCTCCCGATAAAAATGATACCTCACTTGTGTGGGTAGGCCTAGCGCCCGCAACAGGAAACGCCCCAAAGCGCAACGTGGACACAGCCAAATTTTTGAAGGAAAACAGAGGTGTTTTCTGCAAAGTGCCTACCTGTAGATTTTGGCCTGTAGCTCAGCCGCCACCTAGGGAAACCTACCAAACCTGTGCATTTCTGAAAACTAGAGACCTAGGGGAATCCAAGATGGGGTGACTTGTGTGGCTCGGACTAGGTTCTGTTACCCAGAATCCTTTGCAAACCTCAGAATTTGGCTAAAAAACCACATGTTCCTCACATTTCTGTGGCAGAAAGTTCTGGAATCTGAGAGGAGCCACAAATTTCCTTCCACCCAGCGTTCCCCCACGTCTCCCGATAAAAATGATACCTCACTTGTGTGGGTAGGCCTAGCGCCCGTGACAGGAAACGCCCCAAAGCGCAAAGTGGACACAGCCACATTTTTGAAGGAAAACAGAGGTGTTTTTTGCAAAGTGCCTACCTGTAGATTTTGGCCTGTAGCTCAGCCGTCACCTAGGGAAACCTACCAAACCTGTGCATTTCTGAAAACTAGAGACCTAGGGGAATCCAAGATGGAGTGACTTGTGTGGCTCGGACCAGGTTCTGTCACCCAGAATCCTTTGCAAACCTCAAAATTTGGCCAAAAAAACACATGTTCCTCACATTTCTGTGGCAGAAAGTTTTGGAATCTGAGAGGAGCCACAAATTTCCTTCCACCCAGCGTTCCCCCACGTCTCCCGATAAAAATAATACCTCACTTGTGTGGGTAGGCCTAGCGCCCGCGACAGGAAACGCCCCAAAGCGCAACCTGGACACAGCCAAATTTTTGAAGGAAAACAGAGGTGTTTTTTGCAAAGTGCCTACCTGTAGATTTTGGCCTGTAGCTGAGCCGCCACCTAGGGAAACCTACCAAACCTGTGCATTTCTGAAAACTAGAGACCTGGGGAATCCAAGATGGGGTGACTTGTGTGGCTCGGACCAGGTTCTGTTACCCAGAATCCTTTGCAAACCTCAAAATTTGGCCAAAAAAACACATGCTCCTCACATTTCTGTGGCAGAAAGTTCTGGAATCTGAGAGGAGCCACAAATTTCCTTCCACCCAGCGTTCCCCCACGTCTCCCGATAAAAATGATACCTCACTTGTGTGGGTAGGCCTAGCGCCCGCGACAGGAAAGGCCCCAAAGCGCAACGTGGACACAGCCAAATTTTTGAAGGAAAACAGAGTTGTTTTTTGCAAAGTGCCTACCTGTAGATTTTGGCCTGTAGCTCAGCCGTCACCTAGGGAAACCTACCAAACCTGTGCATTTCTGAAAAATAGAGACCTAGGGGAATCCAAGATGGGGTGACTTGTGTGGCTCGGACCAGGTTCTGTTACCCAGAATCCGTTGCAAACCTCAAAATTTGGCCAAAAAAACACATGTTCCTCACATTTCTGTGGCAGAAAGTTCTGGAATCTGAGAGGAGCCACAAATTTCCTTCCGCCCATCGTTCCCCCACGTCTCCCGATAAAAATGATACCTCACTTGTGTGGGTAGGCCTAGCGCCCGCGACAGGAAACGCCCCAAAGCGCAACGTGGACACAGCCAAATTTTTGAAGGAAAACAGGTGTTTTTTGCAAAGTGCCTACCTGTAGATTTTGGCCTGTAGCTCAGCCGCCACCTAGGGAAACCTACCAAACCTGTGCATTTCTGAAAACTAGAGACCCAGGGGAATCCAAGATGGGGTGACTTGTGTGGCTCGGACCAGGTTCTGTTACCCAGAATCCTTTGCAAACCTCAGAATTTGGCTAAAAAAACACATGTTCCTCACATTTCTGTGGCAGAAAGTTCTGGAATCTGAGAGGAGCCACAAATTTCCTTCCACCCAGCGTTCCCCCACGTCTCCCGATAAAAATGATACCTCACTTGTGTGGGTAGGCCTAGCGCCCGCGACAGGAAAGGCCCCAAAGCGCAACGTGGACACAGCCAAATTTTTGAAGGAAAACAGAGGAGTTTTTTGCAAAGTGCCTACCTGTAGATTTTGGCCTGTAGCTGTAGCTCAGCCGCCACCTAGGGAAACCTACCAAACCTGTGCATTTCTGAAAATTAGAGACCTAGGGGAATCCAAGATGGGGTGACTTGTGTGGCTCGGACCAGGTTCTGTTACCCAGAATCCTTTGCAAACCTCAGAATTTGGCTAAAAAAACACATGTTCCTCACATTTCTGTGACTGAAAGTTATAGAATCTGAGAGGAGCCACAAATTTCCTTCCACCCAGCGTTCCCCCACGTCTCCCGATAAAAATGATACCTCACTTGTGTGGGTAGGCCTAGCGCCCGCAACAGGAAACGCCCCAAAGCGCAACGTGGACACAGACAAATTTTTGAAGGCAAACAGAGGTGTTTTTGCAAAGTGCCTACCTGTAGATTTTGGCCTGTAGCTCAGCCGCCACCTAGGGAAACCTACCAAACCTGTGCATTTCTGAAAACTAGAGACCTAGGGGAATCCAAGATGGGGTGACTTGTGTGGCTCGAACCAGGTTCTGTTACCCAGAATCCTTTGCAAACCTCAAAATTTGGCCAAAAAAACACATGTTCCTCACATTTATGTAGCAGAAAGTTTTGGAATCTGAGAGGAGCCACAAATTTCCTTCCACCCAGCGTTCCCCCACGTCTCCCGATAAAAATGATACCTCACTTGTGTGGGTAGGCCTAGCGCCCGCGACAGGAAACGCCCCAAAGCGCAACGTGGACACAGCCAAATTTTTGAAGGAAAACAGAGATGTTTTTTGCAAAGTGCCTACCTGTAGATTTTGGCCTGTAGCTCAGCCGCCACCTAGGGAAACCTACCAAACCTGTGCATTTCTGAAAACTAGAGACCTAGGGGAATCCAAGATGGGGTGACTTGTGTGGTTCGGACCAGGTTCTGTTACCCAGAATCCCTTGCAAACCTCAGAATTTGGCTAAAAAAACACATGTTCCTCACATTTCTGTGGCAGAAAGTTCTTGAATCTGAGGGGAGCCACAAATTTCCTTCCACCCAGCGTTCCCCCACGTCTCCCGATAAAAATGATACCGCACTTGTGTGGGTAGGCCTAGCGCCCGCGACAGGAAACGCCCCAAAGCGCAACGTGGACACAGCCAAATTTTTGAAGGAAAACAGAGGTGTTTTCTGCAAAGTGCCTACCTGTAGATTTTGGCCTGTAGCTCAGCCGCCACCTAGGGAAACCTACCAAACCTGTGCAATTCTGAAAACTAGAGAGATAGGGGAATCCAAGATGGGGTGACTTGTGTGGCTCGGAACAGGTTCTGTTACCCAGAATCCTTTGCAAACCTCAGAATTTGGCTAAAAAAACACATGTTCCTCACATTTCTGTGGCAGAAAGTTCTGGAATCTGAGAGGAGCCACAAATTTCCTTCCACCCAGCGTTCCCCCACGTCTCCCGATAAAAATGATACCTCACTTGTGTGGGTAGGCCTAGCGCCCGCGACAGGAAACGCCCCAATGCGCAACGTGGACACAGCCAAATTTTTGAAGGAAAACAGAGGTGTTTTTTGCAAAGTGCCTACCTGTAGATTTTGGCCTGTAGCTCAGCCGTCACCTAAGGAAACCTACCAAACCTGTGCATTTCTGAAAACTAGAGACCTAGGGGAATCCAAGATGGGGTGACTTGTGTGGCTCGGACCAGGTTCTGTTACCCAGAATCCTTTGCAAACCTCAAAATTTGGCCAAAGAAACACTTGTTCCTCACATTTCTGTGGCAGAAAGTTCTGGAATCTGAGAGGAGCCACAAATTTCCTTCCACCCAGCGTTCCCCCACGTCTCCCGATAAAAATGATACCTCACTTGTGTGGGTAGGCCTAGCGCCCGCGACAGGAAACGCCCCAAAGCGCAACGTGGACACAGCCAAATTTTTGAAGGAAAACAGAGGTGTTTTTTGCAAAGTTCCTACCTGTAGATTTTGGCCTGTTGCTGAGCCGCCACCTAGGGAAACCTACCAAACCTGTGCATTTCTGAAAACTAGAGACCTAGGGGAATCCAAGATGGGGTGACTTGTGTGGCTCGGACTAGGTTCTGTTACCCAGAATCCTTTGCAAACCTCAGAATTTGGCTAAAAAACCACATGTTCCTCACATTTCTGTGGCAGAAAGTTCTGGAATCTGAGAGGAGCCACAAATTTCCTTCCACCCAGCGTTCCCGCACGTCTCCCGATAAAAATGATACCTCACTTGTGTGGGTAGGCCTAGCGCCCGCAACAGGAAACGCCCCAAAGCGCAACGTGGACACAGCCAAATTTTTGAAGGAAAACAGAGGTGTTTTTTGCAAAGTGCCTACCTGTAGATTTTGGCCTGTAGCTCATCCGTCACCTAGGGAAACCTATCAAACCTGTGCATTTCTGAAAACTAGAGACCTAGGGGAATCCAAGATGGGGTGACTTGTGTGGCTCGGACCAGGTTCTGTTACCCATAATCCGTTGCAAACCTCAAAATTTGGCCAAAAAAACAAATGTTCCTCACATTTCTGTGGCAGAAAGTTCTGGAATCTGAGAGGAGCCACAAATTTCCTTCCACCCATCGTTCCCCCACGTCTCCCGATAAAAATGATACCTCACTTGTGTGGGTAGGCCTAGCGCCCGCGACAGGAAACGCCCCAAAGCGCAACGTGGACACAGCCAAATTTTTGAAGGAAAACAGAGGTGTTTTTTGCAAAGTGCCTACCTGTAGATTTTGGCCTGTAGCTCAGCCGTCACCTAGGGAAACCTACCAAACCTGTGCATTTCTGAAAAATAGAGACCTAGGGGAATCCAAGATGGGGTGACTTGTGTGGCTCGGACCAGGTTCTGTTACCCATAATCCGTTGCAAACCTCAAAATTTGGCCAAAAAAACACATGTTCCTCACATTTCTGTGGCAGAAAGTTCTGGAATCTGAGAGGAGCCACAAATTTCCTTCCACCCATCGTTCCCCCACGTCTCCCGATAAAAATGATACCTCACTTGTGTGGGTAGGCCTAGCGCCCGCGACAGGAAACGCCCCAAAGCGCAATGTGGACACAGCCAAATTTTTGAAGGAAAACAGAGGTGTTTTCTGCAAAGTGCCTACCTGTAGATTTTGGCCTGTAGCTCAGCCGTCACATAGGGAAACCTACCAACCTGTGCATTTCTGAAAACTAGAGACCTAGGGGAATCCAAGATGGGGTGACTTGTGTGGCTCGGACCAGGTTCTGTTACCCAGAATCCTTTGCAAACCTCAAAATTTGGCGAAAAAAACACTTGTTCCTCACATTTCTGTGGCAGAAAGTTCTGGAATCTGAGAGGAGCCACAAATTTCCTTCCACCCAGCGTTCCCCCACGTCTCCCGATAAAAATGATACCTCACTTGTGTGGATAGGCCTAGCGCCCACGACAGGAAACACCCCAAAGCGCAACGTGGACACAGCCACATTTTTGAAGGAAAACAGAGGTGTTTTTTGCAAAGTTCCTACCTGTAGATTTTGGCCTGTAGCTGAGCCGCCACCTAGGGAAACCTACCAAACCTGTGCATTTCTGAAAACTAGAGACCTAGGGGAATCCAAGATGGGGTGACTTGTGTGGCTCGGACCAGGTTCTGTTACCCAGAATCCTTTGCAAACCTCAGAATTTGGCTAAAAAAACACATGTTCCTCACATTTCTGTGGCAGAAAGTTCTGGAATCTGAGAGGAGCCACAAATTTCCTTCCACCCAGCGTTCCCCCACGTCTCCCGATAAAAATGATACCTCACTTGTGTGGGTAGGCCTAGCGCCCGCGACAGGAAACGCCCCAATGCGCAACGTGGACACAGCCAAATTTTTGAAGGAAAACAGAGGTGTTTTTTGCAAAGTGCCTACCTGTAGATTTTGGCCTGTAGCTCAGCCGTCACCTAAGGAAACCTACCAAACCTGTGCATTTCTGAAAACTAGAGACCTAGGGGAATCCAAGATGGGGTGACTTGTGTGGCTCGGACCAGGTTCTGTTACCCAGAATCCTTTGCAAACCTCAAAATTTGGCCAAAGAAACACTTGTTCCTCACATTTCTGTGGCAGAAAGTTCTGGAATCTGAGAGGAGCCACAAATTTCCTTCCACCCAGCGTTCCCCCACGTCTCCCGATAAAAATGATACCTCACTTGTGTGGGTAGGCCTAGCGCCCGCGACAGGAAACGCCCCAAAGGGCAACCTGGACACAGCCAAATTTTTGAAGGAAAACAGAGGTGTTTTTTGCAAAGTTCCTACCTGTAGATTTTGGCCTGTTGCTGAGCCGCCACCTAGGGAAACCTACCAAACCTGTGCATTTCTGAAAACTAGAGACCTAGGGGAATCCAAGATGGGGTGACTTGTGTGGCTCGGACCAGGTTCTGTTACCCAGAATCCTTTGCAAACCTCAAAATTTGGCCAAAAAAACACATGTTCCTCACATTTCTGTGGCAGAAAGTTCTGGAATCTGAGAGGAGCCACAAATTTCCTTCCACCCAGCGTTCCCCCACGCCTCCCGATAAAAATGATACCTCACTTGTGTGGGTAGGCCTAGCGCCCGCAACAGGAAACGCCCCAAAGCGCAACGTGGACACAGCCAAATTTTTGAAGGAAAACAGAGGTGTTTTCTGCAAAGTGCCTACCTGTAGATTTTGGCCTGTAGCTCAGCCGCCACCTAGGGAAACCTACCAAACCTGTGCATTTCTGAAAACTAGAGACCTAGGGGAATCCAAGATGGGGTGACTTGTGTGGCTCGGACTAGGTTCTGTTACCCAGAATCCTTTGCAAACCTCAGAATTTGGCTAAAAAACCACATGTTCCTCACATTTCTGTGGCAGAAAGTTCTGGAATCTGAGAGGAGCCACAAATTTCCTTCCACCCAGCGTTCGCGCACGTCTCCCGATAAAAATGATACCTCACTTGTGTGGGTAGGCCTAGCGCCCGCGACAGGAAACGCCCCAAAGCGCAACGTGGACGCAGCCAAATTTTTGAAGGAAAACAGAGGTGTTTTTTGCAAAGTGCCTACCTGTAGATTTTGGCCTGTAGCTCATCCGTCACCTAGGGAAACCTATCAAACCTGTGCATTTCTGAAAACTAGAGACCTAGGGGAATCCAAGATGGGGTGACTTGTGTGGCTCGGACCAGGTTCTGTTACCCATAATCCGTTGCAAACCTCAAAATTTGGCCAAAAAAACACATGTTCCTCACATTTCTGTGGCAGAAAGTTCTGGAATCTGAGAGGAGCCACAAATTTCCTTCCACCCATCGTTCCCCCACGTCTCCCGATAAAAATGATACCTCACTTGTGTGGGTAGGCCTAGCGCCCGCGACAGGAAACGCCCCAAAGCGCAACGTGGACACAGCCAAATGTTTGAAGGAAAACAGAGGTGTTTTTTGCAAAGTGCCTACCTGTAGATTTTGGCCTGTAGCTCAGCCGTCACCAAGGGAAACCTACCAAACCTGCGCATTTCTGAAAACTAGAGACCTAGGGGAATCCAAGATGGGGTGACTTGTGTGGCTCGGACCAGGTTCTGTTACCCATAATCCGTTGCAAACCTCACAATTTGGCAAAAAAAACACATGTTCCTCACATTTCTGTGGCAGAAAGTTCTGGAATCTGAGAGGAGCCACAAATTTCCTTCCACCCATCATTCCCCCACGTCTCCCGATAAAAATGATACCTCACTTGTGTGGGTAGGCCTAGCGCCCGCGACAGGAAACGCCCCAAAGCGCAATGTGGACACAGCCAAATTTTTGAAGGAAAACAGAGGTGTTTTCTGCAAAGTGCCTACCTGTAGATTTTGGCCTGTAGCTCAGCCGTCACCTAGGGAAACCTACCAACCTGTGCATTTCTGAA